>NC_064618.1:189089547-191589547 GCF_023898315.1 Schistocerca nitens | reverse complement strand
CAAGCCTCTAGAGGAACGGAAGGTTCCAAATGATTGTAAAATAACACAGGTAGTTCCAGTTTTCAAGAAGGGTCGTCGAGCAGATGAGCAAAACTGTAGACCTACATCTCTGACATCGATCTGTTGTAGAATTTTAGAACATGTTTTTTGCTCGCGTATCATGTCAATTCTGGAAACCCAGAATCTACTCTGTAGGAATCAACATGGATTCCGGAAACAGCGATCGCGTGACACCCAACTCGCTTTATTTGTTCATGACACCCAGAAAATATTAGATATAGGCTCCCAGGTAGATGCCATTTTCCTTGACTTTCGGAAGGCGTTCGATACAGTTCCGCACTGTCACCTGATAAACAGAGTAACAGCCCACGGAATATCAGACCAGCTGTGTGCCTGAATAGAAGAGTTTTTCGCAAACAGAACACAGCATGTTGTTCTTAATGGAGAGACGTCTAAAGACGTTAAAGTAACCTCTGGCGTGCCACAGGGGAGTGTTAAGGGACCATTGCTTTTCACAATATATACAAATGACCTAGTAGATAGTGTCGGAAGTTCCATGCGGCTTTTCGCTGATCATGCTGTAGTATACAGAGAAATTGCAGCATTAGAAAATTGCAGCGAAATGCAGGAAGATCTTCAGAGGATAGGCACTTGGTGCAGGGAGTGGCAACTGACCCTTAACATAGACAAATGTAATTTATTGCGAATACATAGAAAGAAGGATCCTTTATTGTATGATTATATGATCAATGGTAGCAGTTACTTCCGTAAAATATCTGGGAGTATGCGTACGGAACGATATGAAATCGAATCATCATATAAAATTAATTGTGGGTAGGGCGGGTGTCAGGTTGAGATTCATTGGCAGAGTCCTTAGAAAATGTAGTCCAGCAACAAAGGAGGTGGCTTACAAAACATTGGTTCGACCTATACTTGAGAATTGCTCATCAGTGTGGGATGCGTACCAGATCGGGTTGACAGAGGAGATAGAGAAGATCCAAAGAAGAGCGGCGCGTTTCGTCACAGGGTTATTTGGTAAGCGTGATAGCGTTACGGAGATGTTTAGCGAACTCAAGTGGCAGACTCTGCAAGAGAAGTGCTTTGTATCGCGGAGTAGCTTGCTATCTAGGTTTCGAAAGGGTGCGTTTCTGGATGAGGTATCAAATATAATGCTTCCCCCTACTTATACCTCCCGAGGTGATCACGAACGTAAAATTAGAGAGAGTCGAGAGCGCACGGAGGCTTCCCGGCAGTCGTTCTTCCCGCGAACCACACGCGACTGGAACAGGAAAGGGAGGTAATGACAGTGGCATGTATACTGCTCTCCGCCACACACCTTTGGGTGGTTTGCGGAGTATAAATGTAGATGATGTAGATGTTCACAGAAACCAGGCTGTTTTTGCTGTGAAAAGCGTTTTTTGCGTTATCTGAAATGGGATGTATACCATGCTTCCAAGCATTTACGTATTGCTATCACTGACTTTGAGGCAAATGCCCTAAGAAAACATCCCGTCGTCCTAATTGGAAGCACACCCGACTTCCATTTCGCTGTGGTTGGCTTTGAGGTAATCGATACCTTTACACTAGTCTCTGCTACACACTTGGGTAACGATGAAACAAGTAGGAGAAGTCTCTTATACTCTTCGATGACAATACCAAATAACTACAGTGGAGTTGTAGTTCCATGAACATCCTGGTATAAGCAGCACAAAACTTGTCCACGCCATTACACCATGGAAATAAATGAGCCTTTATACCAATTGGGCTTCGTTTCCTTTATGTGGTATTTTTGGTCTAAAGCCGGCCGAAGTGGCCGTGCGGTTAAAGGCGCTGCAGTCTGGAACCGCAAGACCGCTACGGTCGCAGGTTCGAATCCTGCCTCGGGCATGGATGTTTGTGATGTCCTTAGGTTAGTTAGGTTTAACTAGTTCTAAGTTCTAGGGGACTAATGACCTCAGCAGGTGAGTCCCATAGTGCTCAGAGCCATTTGAACCATTTTTTTTGTCTTAAGTTTAGAAATATTAGAAGTCATTCAAAACTAAGTATCATATTACGTCCCTCAGATTTGGTTCTACACTCTTCAGATATATTTAGAATGACAAGTCTGTTGCCGGCCGCTGTGACCGAGTGGTTGTAGGTGCTCCAGTCCGGAACCGCGCTGCTGCTACCGTCACAGATTCGAATCCTGCCTCGAGCATAGATGTGTGTGATGTCCTTGGGTTAGTTAGGTTTAAGTAGTTCTACGTCTAGGGGACTGATGACCTCAGATGTAAAATCCCATTGTGCTTAGAGCCATTTGAACCATTTGACAAGTCGGTTCCACAGAAGCTGCACAGTTATTCATAATAGAGATAATGTAAAGTACACTGCTTTCAGTATTTTGCTACAGAGGGTATCTGGAACTGTCTGGCACATGTATTAGAGAAAATGTACGACATTTGACACTCAGTACTAGAATTGGCCTGAAAACATATAAATTTGTGTAATTGAGTGTTCTTATAGTATGTAGTTAACCACATTTTCTTCTACAAGAAACGAAAAACGTCGTAGTGTCAAATTTGTGTATTTACTGTTGTACATCTGCTAAACCACTTACATAAGGCTCAGAAGTTCTAATTGGCTAACAGTGTGATGTAAAGAAACACTAAAATTACAAACTTTACAGTCTTTTAAATGTTTGAAAACAGTGTTACAACAAGTATATATGTGAGAAGCGACTTGGTAGTTGCTTTAGCAGTGCACTGTGGAGAATAACGTGTATCAGTGCCTGAGAGCAGTAAACGGGATTTGAGGTATCAATACGCCTCGCCGACGCCAAAGGGAAGCGTACAATGAAGTTACGAGCGAGGGCGAATGATCGGCCTTTGTGATGATGGTCTGCTGTATAATGAAACTGCATTCCGTACTGAACGCAACTCTACCCCCGTTTGTGTCTCTGATATTGATCGACGTGCAGAGCTAGAGTATAATCTCGACAGTGTGGCCTCAAATACGTGGCAAGTCTGGGCTGAGACGTATGGCAGCGACAAAAGAATAATCATTGGTGTTCACCCAGTCGTCCTGCAGATGCCCCCCACGAAGCTGGGCCTCTCTAACCGCGGTTAAAAGTCGGTTAAAAGATTCGTCACAACTTACACATGCCAACCCCTTTTTTATGAAACTGGCTTCCTTTTGTGATTTCTAGTGTGCTCAATCCTAATACGATACAAAATGAGACTTACTATTTGAATATATCCAACACTCAATATTAAAAGGAAATGTTGTGGATTTGGTTATACGGGGTGTATGACTGTTCTAGGTACAAACGATTGGGGAGAGTACTGGACTGTATTGTATTATATGGAACTGGGTACCTAGAAACGACGGAGAGGGTTCGTCCCCGCCGTAGCCTGCAGTGATGCACAACCCGACAACAGGCTACAGCAGTCCACTCACTCCACCGCCGCCCCACACCGAACGCAGGGTTATTGTGGGGTTCGGCGCCCAGTGGATCCCTCGGGAACGTCTCACACCAGACGATTGTAACCCCAATGTTTGCGTGGTAGAGTAACTATGGTGTACGCGTGCGTGGAGACAGTGTTTGCGCCGCTATCGCCGACATAGTGTAACTGAGGTGGAATAAGGGGAACCATGCCACATTCGCCGAGGCAGATGGAAAACCGCCTTAAAAATCATTCACAGACTGGCCGGCACACCGGACCTCGGTACTAATCCGCTGGGAAACGTAAGTCCGAAAAACAATACCCGATTTATTGCGATATTTCTGTGTACAAGAAGACAACAATCCCCAAGTATCCAAGTTGCAGATACGCAATAGAGAGAAAACGTATTAGAAGAAGCGATCTACAGGGTCACCGTCCAGGTTTCAACACGACTCCTCATAGATGTTCAAAAGTCCTAGGCATGTGCCGAATACTTTAACAACCACACACAATGTCTTCCCAGAGTACATCTAAACAGTCAATAGGGCTATAGCCTTTAAATATCCTTATACATAATGTCCAAATCGTGAAATGTGGGAGGCCATGTTGATAGCGAGCTATGGACTAAACACCTGTTGTCGATGATTCGTGTCATGTATTCCAGATTACGCACCATAATGCGTGCAGATGCATTACTATGCATGTACCACATACGCAAGCTTTCGGCATAAAGAATATCATCCAACTAGTCGGTTAGCTTGTGTTACAGGGTCTGAAGGTACACACCAGCAGTAATTCGGCCAGGTAGGACACGTGGAACTGTCAACCGATCACTGACACCTTCCCAAAAGTTAGCGGTAAAGTCCGCTGTTTTGCCCTCCCAGTTGTGATACGTGGGTTATGCGAATGACTTCAGAGTTCATAATACGGTCTCGGGCAAAAACAACAAGACACAAAGAACTCTTCCTGTTTTTGAGCAAGGAACTCCTAATAAACCGATGTCGACTAGTCGCCTTCCCTACAACAATCCTCACACGATCGTTCCATTTCACACCACTTTGCAACGTTACACCCCGTATTGCGACGGATTTTTTATGTGCGTGCGTGCGATGCACCACTTGCGACGGATTATTCGTTGCTGCTGCAATGTAATTTCTTTTATAATTTTTGTTCACCTACCTCTTTACAGCGGTAGATCTTCGCACGTAAAACTCCTAACTGCAGCTACTTACGACATCACAGAAAAGCAGTGTTGAGGAAACTGTAACCTCATAGCTACACGCCGGGGATGTCACTCGTACTTGAAACATGAAGTTCAAATTTAAACCTTCAATCGATCTTTATGGCTGTTAAGCAAGATCATCAGCCCACATTTACGAAAATTAGTAAAGTTTCTGCTCACAGCCACTCTAAAGTTTTCATAAACAGTTTCTGGTCACTACCAGATACCATTAACACTGTACCATAAAGCGGAAGTCATCCCAAGACTTCATCTTACACATAATGCGAAAAGTCACATCCAGAATAACCACCTCCAATCAAAGCTAGCTCGCGAATGTCCCTCTCACTCGCCCACACTCAAAACTATATCTCCTCACTAGGCGGCCAACCGTCACGCTTCTCATTGGCTGTCAGCACTTACGACCAATGAGAACTCACTTCTAGGGTGCGGCTCGCGCCAAAATCTAGCAAGCACCAACCACTTCTCTAGCCTCATTGACGTCGTCAAATTAAGTAACACAAAACTCTCTAATTAAATAAACAAAACAAAATAAACTATAAGCTTTACTCTGCATCAGGAAATTTATTATGTAGTCGCGAATGTTCTGGCTGTCTTATACATAAGCATACATACTTGGACATCCGACATTCACTAGTAGGGGAACCACTAGTGGATTCGTTCCCACGTTACAGAGTTGGAACACTTGCCAGTTCCTGTAGAGAATTACATGAATGATTTTTAATAATGCCGAACGTCCCACATACTCTCACGCACGCATTGTCATTCACACACACCCTAACACACAATACATATATTTACTTAGAATTCTTGAAATTATTATTATAGAAAAGTCACAGAGGTTTTCTGAAACTAACTTTCCAAATTTATATATGAACACTGAAAGTCTTATCAGATCATCGTACATAGTCACTGAAGGTGAACTATTACATCACTGTATTTATTTAAATTCTTGACTGTCGGAAAATTACGTTTTTTTATGGAACTTTACTAACTTCCAAAATACAACTATTTTTGATGTCAGACTTTGACATATTGTCTGTTTTCACAGCAGGAGGTTTTACATCAAATACGACGTTCCTCAGGTTATTCCTTTATTAGTTTTAATATTTTTAGTTTCGTATAATGTAAGTGGCCTGACACAAGACGACTTGTTGCTTTTGCTATATGTGCCAGAAGCCTATGACGTCCTTGTTATCGGTGCGATGCAGATAATACGTCGCCATCCCCTTTATGCAGTTTACGACGTTCGTCCTAGCGGTGGGAAGGTGTGCCTTGTCCGGGAACCGTAGGTCGTGAGCTGTGATCGCCCTGTGGGCGGTACGCAGTAGATACGGCCAGCATTTTCCTCGTTAAAATCAACAGTCGAATGCTTTGCCACAAACCAAATGATGCTCGTCGAAGTCGATGAGCGCGCAGTTGGGGCATATCGACGTGTCAGTTGTTGGTGGTTTGAGAATTTGCCGTTCACCGCTACATACTACAACGATATTCTCTGCTACTGTACTGTGGCAGCCTGGTCTCCGGCAGACTGTCCTGAAAGGAACTGTAATCGACGAGGAAGTCCCAGAGGTGTGCGAGCGGTGCCGTGATGTGGCCAACATGACTGGTGGACGAAGGGGATGGTGGACCACTTCCACACGTTGGTGGCAGGGTCGAGGTATCATACCGGATTTTAATGAAGAGGTCAGCACTCAAACGTTCGTCTTACGAAGCTCGTACGCTAACCACTTGAACATGACCAACATTCGGCACCTGCGCACAGATACATCAATTATTTAATAGACGAGAAAAATTTCTCTTGCGATTGTATAGGAATTGCCAGAGTAGTGCATCTTACTACCTGCATATTACATTGTTTAAATGGCCTATCAAAGGTGTACAAAGTTTGAAGTAAATCCGTGAACCCAGCGTCGGTGCCACCCATTGTTAGAACAGTTACTGAGTTTACATTTTTATAATTTTATAACAGTAGTTATGAGACTAATAAGATCTTAAACGACTACCTTTTGCTTACTTTACACTACGCAGTTTTCGCATTACAGTAGAAATTATCTTACTCTTGATGCCTTTCGAAAATGAATTTAAACAAATTGTTTCAAAGAGAACCCTCTAAGTAGTGTACCTCTACTTTCTTACTTTTATAAACTACATCGTCTTAGTTCGTATTCATTGCTCTCCATTTTCTAAGTGTTAAGGGACCAAATTGCTAAGGTCATCGGTCCCTAGGCTTACACACTATTTAAGCTAACTTTAACTTATGCTAAGAACAACACACACACACACACGAACACACACACACACACACACACACACACACACACACACACGTCCGAGGGAGGACTCAAACCTCCAGCGGAAGGGGCCCCGCAATCCTTGAGATGGCGCCTCAAACCGCGCGTCCACTCCACGTCACTTAATTTTCCACTCAATATATAGTAACTGTAAGAAAGGGTTTAAGCAAAATAGAGATAGATACTTGAATAAGTTGGTAACCCTTTTTGAAACTAATAAATATAGGAGTGGCTTTATTTTACATGAATAATGAAATAAATTGTCTTAAGGAGTTTAGTTGAGAATAAGATGCAAAAATAATCCCACAAATTCTTCACGTCTCTTATTAATTAGAGAGACCAGAGAAGATCTGACGTCCACCTTGAAGAAGCGTTCTAGAAGTGAAATGGCGTAATATTTGCAAATGGTTCAAATGGCTCTAAGCACTATGGGACCTAACATCAGTCCCCTAGACTTAGAACTACTTAAACCTAACTAACCTAACGACATCACACATAACCATGCCCGAGTCATGATTCGAACCTGCGATCGTAGCAGCAGCGCGGTTCCCGACTGAAGCGCCTAGAACCGCTCGGCCACAACACCCGGTCGTAATATTTGCCAATACCGTATTTTTGCCTAGAGAAGTCTTGCATATACGGCTAAGATTTACGTGAAACAACTGATCATGGCCTAAGAGCTTATTCTTGCCTTCTCGCATAAATTATACTGAAGCTAACACAAGATGTTTAATATTTTGTCTAGCACAACAATTCATGGCCTCTGAACCATTCCTAGCTGGCTACTTCCTTATAGATAAGTCGGTTTGCCGTGTGCCTTGTTCCACATGAAAGACTTTTACAAAACAGAATCGATTGGGCACATCTGCCAACCGAATCTCGACGCTGTCCACTGCTTCAACAAAGACCGCATTTGCAGTCATAGTAGCCGGCCGGAGTAGCCGAGCGGTTGTAGGCGCTTCAGTCTGGAACCTCGCGACCGCTACGGTCGCAGGTTCGAATCCTGCCTCTGACATGGATGTGTGTGATGTCCTTAGGTTAGTTAGGTTTAAGTGGTTCTAAGTTCTAGGGAAGTGATGACCTCCGCTGTTAAGTCCCATAGTGCTCAGAGCCATTTGAACCATTTGCTTTCATAGTAATGACATTCCCCAAACTTAAGTAAAAGTTTGACGGTATTCAGGCCTAATGATGTCCTGATTTCTCTGGTAGAACACTGCCCTTTCCGCAATAATAAAATGTACCGTCGTCAGGAAGAGCTCAGATTTTACAAATGTGACTGGAAGAATTCCTTAAGTATCTAAAAATGAAATAAACGTGCAGTTACTAATCACAACAAATTTTACAATGTTTTGATCACATTTATTTGCCCTTAACCATCGTTAAATAACAGTTAATAAATCATATCAGACATCAGCAGCTTACTATTGAACTGTAAAAGTAGCGCTGTTCTGCTACAAATTGCAATTCTCTGTTACCTTTAGAACGGTCATCAGAGTTCAAATGGTTCAAATGGCTCTGAGCACCATGGGACTAAACTTCTGAGGTCATCAGTCCCTTAGAGCCTAGAACTACTTAAACTTAACCAACTTAAAGACATCACACACATCCATGCCAGAGGCAGGATTCGAACCTGCGACGGTAGCGGTCGCGCTGTTCCAGACTGTAGCGCCTAGAACCGCTCGTCCACACCGGCCCGCGCCAACAGAGTGCATTAGTATCGTTGGTGTTTAGAGTTGTTACCAGGTCTGGCAGCCCATATAAGGGTTACGAACAGCGTCAGATGTTGAATGACCACTATGAAGGACACGGCGATGCTGTGTGCTCGTTGAGTGTTATCACTCTTCCAAAAGGTCACCATTTTGGTTCCGTTATTAGATGGCTGATCGAATTGTACAATATCGACAGTTGTGGGGCATTGGAATGTGTCATTGTCCCAGTGTTAGAGTGTGCTGGCACCTGAGGGCACGAAAACGCATCGTCAAGATACCTCGTCTACCCACATTGTGGTGAGATCGCCATATTGTGCACCATACACGTATTAACTTATTCACATATGCGTCACTAACCGATAATAAGCAACGCACTCCCTGCAACTCACTGTGTCACCCTGCTCCATTGGTCAGAGACCAGAAGCAGACGGACTCGCGAATTAGCTTCCACTAACAGCAACGCCGCCATGTTGAATAATGTTTTTTGTGCAGCTGTAGGACGTCGTGATACGACTCAAACTGTGCGCAATAGGCTGCATGATGTGCAACTTCACTCCCAACGTCCATGGCGAGGTCTATCTTTGCAACCTCGACACCATGCAGCGCGGTGCATATGGGTCCAACAACATAGCGAATCGACCGCTCAGGATTGGCATCACGTTCTCTTCACCGATGAGTGTAGCATATGCCCTCAACCAGGCAATCGTCGGAGATGTGTTTGGAGGCAACCCTGTCGGACTTGACATCTTCGACGCACTGTCCTGTGAGGGCAGCAAGGTGGAGGTTCCCCGCTGTTTTGGAATGTGGCCGACGTACGCCGCTGGTGATAATGGGAGGCGCTGTTACGGTTGTACAAAACGTGAATGCCATCCTTCCTCCAATAGTCAACCATATCGGCAGCGTATTGGCGAGACATTCCTCTTCATGGACGATAATTCGTGC
Source organism: Schistocerca nitens (assembly GCF_023898315.1). Classification (NCBI taxonomy): domain Eukaryota; kingdom Metazoa; phylum Arthropoda; class Insecta; order Orthoptera; family Acrididae; genus Schistocerca; species Schistocerca nitens. Next base: position 191,579,940 of record NC_064618.1, on the reverse strand, counting down.
CCCCATTGTACACATCTTATGTATCCTTCAGGATAACGACACCGCTCGACTAGAGTGGCCAGCATGTTTTCCAGACATGAACCCTGTGGATACATGCCTGGGATGGATTGAAAAGGGCTGTTTATGGACGACGTGACGCACCAACCACTCTGTGGGACAATCTGGACCAACAGTGCCTTAATGAATTTGTGGATAGTATGCCACGGTGAGTAGGCTACAGGCGTGAATCAAACCAAGAGGACGTGCTACCGGGTATTAGAGGTACCGATGTGTACAGCATTCTGGACCACCACCTCTGAAGGTCTCGCTGAAAGGTGGTACAACATGCAATGTGTGGTTTCCATGAACAATGAAAAGGGCGGAAATAGTGCTTATATTGGTCTCTATTCCAATTTTAGGTACAGGTTCCGGAACTCTCCGAACCGGGGTGGTGCAAAACATTTTTTCATGTGTGTATAAGCGGAGTGAGGTAGCTCAGTGGCTAGCACACTGGACTCGCATTCTGGAGGACAACTTCCATCCTCGTCCCAAGAAAATGGTGGAATTTCTTTGAAAATGGAACCATTCAATTCCCAGATCATCCTTCTGTAATCCGAGCTTGTGCTCTGTCTCTAATGATCTCGCCATCGATGGTATGTTATACTCTGATCTGTCTCCGTCCTTCCTTTGCCAAAAGCTCGTTAATTCTGTAGTTTCACAGACTTTGAGGTAAGAGTATAAAATTTTATAACAAATTGTGATTCCTACTCAAGTTTCACAGTCCTTCCAAACCACAGTGGTAATAATTTATTACAACAGGCGTATTCGAAGCGAATACCTTGGAGTAGATCGCGAAGCACTACGATGTTACTGAGAACTTAAAACTCTTTCAACGATGTTACCGAGACAGGAAATCTACAGCAGTGATTTCTACTTCTGTCATGAGCAATGTGCGAGGGGCGTTCAATTTTTTTTTCTCGGCAATTTCGGTTGAGAAAAATGTGGAATTAGTAGTGGGACATAGTGAAATACCCCGCTTCAGTCCCTATAGTTTCATGAAGTTCTGATACGTGGCGGCGTCTATAAAAGAGTTGCATTCCAGGCAGAGAGCTGGCTGAACAGTTGGGCGATCGATAGCTCGTGCAACGTCTCCTGGAACGCGATCTTTGATGTGAAGGGGGCGTGGTACGTTCGCCGCGACTGGCTTTGACGTCATTTTCCGACAGAGCAGTGACTGAAGCAGCACGGGTAGTAGAGGTCTGCGGGGCAACGGGTTTTACCACCCATGTGACTTCCAAGTTTGTCTGGCTGAACATCTTATTGCTTTGGCCGATCAGATTTGGTGACGAGTGGTGGGTCGTCGTCATCCACTCGTCTCCAAGCGGCTGCGAATTTTTCTACTGTTTGTCACCGCACACCGACTCTGAATCGTCGTTTGTGAGCTACTTTTACAGGGTTATTACAAATGATTGAAGCGATTTCACAGCTCTACAATAACTTTATTATTTGAGATACTTTCACAATGCTTTGCACACACATACAAAAACTCAAAAAGTTTTTTTAGGCATTCAAAAATACAAAATTGTTAAGGCTTTCGTGGCCACTTGTTAACAAACTGCCTATTGGCTTCTGTCTCGGGTTCTTCGGCCGACGTTCATCTAATGATTTTTCTGACGTTTCGCCAGCACGAGTGGCTGGCATTGTCAAAGCTTCACCCTCCATTGCCGGCAATGGAGGGTGAAGCTTTGACAATGCCAGCCACTCGTGCTGGCGAAACGTCAGAAAAAATCATTAGATGAACGTCGGCCGAAGAACCCGAGACAGAAGCCAATAGGCAGTTTGGCATTCAAAAATGTTCGATATGTGCCCCTTTAGTGATTCGGCAGACACCAAGCCGATAATCAAGTTCCTCCCACACTCGGCGCAGCATGTCCCCATCAATGAGTTCGAAAGCATCGTTGATGCGAGCTCGCAGTTCTGGCATGTTTCTTGGTAGAGGAGGTTTAAACACTGAATTTTTCACATAACCCCACAGAAAGAAATCGCATGGGGTTAAGTCGGGAGAGCGTGGAGGCCATGACATGAATTGCTAATCATGATCTCCACCACGACCGATCCATCGGTTTTTTCCAATCTCCTGTTTAAGAAATGCCGAACATCATGATGGAAGTGCGGTGGAGCACCATCCTGTTGAAAGATGAAGTCGGCGCTGTCGGTCTCCAGTTGTGGCATGAGCCAATTTTCCAGCATGTCCAGATACACGTGTCCCGTAACGTTTTTTTTTCGCAAAAGAGAAAGGGGCCGTAAACTTTAAACCGTGAGATTGCACAAAACACGTTAACTTTTGGTGAATTGCGAATTTGCTGCACGAATGCATGAGGATTCTCTACCGCCCAGATTCGCACATTGTGTCTGTTCACTTCACCATGAAGAAGAAATGTTGCTTCATCACTGAAAACAAGTTTCGCACTGAACGCATCCTCTTCCATGAGCTGTTGCAACTGCGCCGAAAATTCAAAGCGTTTGACTTTGTCATCGGGTGTCAGGGCTTGTAGCAATTGTAAACGGTAAGGCTTCTGCTTTAGGCTTTACCGTAAGATTTTCCAAACCGTCGGCTGTGGTACGTTTAGCACCCTGTTTGCTTTATTCGTCGACTTCCGCGGGCTACGCGTGAAACTTGCCCGCACGCGTTCAACCGTTTCTTCGCTCACTGCAGGCCGCCCCGTTGATTTCCTCTTACAGAGGCATCCAGAAGCTTTAAACTGCACATACCATCGCCGAATGGAGTTAGCAGTTGGTGGATCTTTGTTGAACTTCGTCCTGAAGTGTCGTTGCACTGTTATGACTGACTGATGTGAGTGCATTTCAAGCACGACATACGCTTTCTCGGCTCCTGTCGCCATTTCGTCTCACAGCGCTCTCGAGCGCTCTGTCGGCAGAAACCTGAAGTGCGGCTTCAGCCAAACAAAACTTTATGAGTTTTTCTACGTATCTGTAGTGTGTCGTGACCATATGTCAATGAATGGAGCTACAGTGAATTTATGAAATTGCTTCAATCATTTGTAATAGCCCTGTAGTTCGTTGCTTTCGTGCCGCGAGCACGAGGCATTCGCAAGGACTGTTCTTGCTCCGTGGTGTGAGCGTGATAATTGTGACTGGTTCGTTTCCAGCGCGTGTTTGTTTCTTACTGCTTCTATATCGGACTCGGTTCAGCATCCTGTCGTTGTTGCTCCCTGTTCCTGTGGCCAGGCGTTTTGAGGGGCATGTCGCTCGCACCAAAACATAAGAGCTTCAGGTTGGTAACTTCTACAGAGTTGTTATTTGATCGTGTGTTTTAAATTATTAATGTACTGCAATTTTTTACGTTCAGTGTGTCATTATTCTTGACGTTAAAAAGTTTTTTGCTTGGTACGTTGTGCACCAAATCGCCAAGTCGCTTTGTTTAGATATTTGGAGCCCGCAAACTTGTGCTTCTTACTGGACAAATCTTGTTGCCTGTACTTTGATGGGATATACTTCCAAGGCAAGCTTCTGTTTAACGTAGACGAGATTCATTAGCCTACCGTTTGCGTCTTCCTTCCACCTATGTTTCCCGTCCCGTGCGCCTTTCCACCTCGTGGCGTGATTTGAAGCGAAATCTCCATTGGCTGCTGAACTTTTTTACAGTCGGAAGTAAGCCAGGGGTGACAGCCTTAGTGAGCTACCTCATTACATTTTTAATGGTTTATCACAACTTCATTGTCTACGCTGTAATCTGATGACAAAAGTTTTTTTTTCGTTTTACCTAAAAGTTACTTCTCTGTTCATCAGGCTATCATTCGACGTTTGCGCATTGGGACGCGTGCCTTTCGTTGCTTACAATAGAGGTAGTGCGATGAGTGAGTGATCAGGCCTTCCTGTTCGTCTGGACCACATTTTCCGATTCCTGGTGGTTTCGCATCATTGCTGACATGCAATTAAAAAGTTCAAGAGGCTAGGAAAAATCTGTCACAGGGTGCCATTCGTCACCTTCATGATCGCATTCGAGATCGCCTGCGTTGCTGGCACAAGAGGCAACACTGTGTAATGATGCGACTGTTGGGGCATTCTTTATTGTGACAGGTGGTGTTTCAGTGGGTCTGAATTTGTTATCATATGCTCCTACAAGGATTTCCTACGTCTCACATCAATAAAATAACCCTGACCGTGAGGGTGTTGCGTTTTATTTCCGGCAATATGGAAAAAGCTATACACACGTCGTCGATCTATTTTTATCTACCAGTCGGTGAGTATTTTAATCAAAATGTTCAAACGGGTGTGAAATCTTATGTAACTTAACTGCTAAGGTCATCGGTCCCTAGTCTTTTAATAACTAGTCGCATTTGCTGCCTGTAATTGCATGGGTGTTGAAAGTTGTTTGTTAAATTATTGTAGATGGGCTTTACACAACCTAAGTGCACTCATGTTCAGAAGACACAGAACCGCTGAACGAAAAGAGATAGGATATCGTTTATATAGGACATGCACATTTGTATGATAAGCATTTCAGTCACTTCGGTTAAGTATGTATCCTGTTGCCTAGTAGGCACCGGGAACTGATAATTTGTTCCATATATAACTGCTTATATGCGTATAAAGCGCGAATGGCATCCTGTGGTATAGGCAACTATTCTGTATTCACCTGGTCGCAAAGTTGAACTGTGGTGGTTGGCAATGGGTCACAGTGCTCCACCTGTCATTTCATTATATCCCACACATTTTCAATTGACCACAAGTCTGATGATCAAGCGGGCCAGCACAAAAGGCTAAAATCCTGTGCCACATAGAAGTCACGTGTTCGTGCAGCAACATGTTATCGTGCATTGTCTTGCTGAAAAATAGCGTCTAGTGGGTTGTGCAGGAGGGGGATGTGACTATGGGTGGCTGGATGTCATTCACGTAGGCCATACAGTTGACAGTGCCCTGGGAAAGCACCAACTGTGATTAGTTCTTGTATCGAATAGCACCTGACACCATAAGACCTTCAGTTGCCGCTGTATGTCTTGTGTGAATGCAGTCACTGTGATGCCGCGCTCCCTGCTTGCAGAAAATCAAAATGGGACCACCATTTTGAAACAAACGGAACCTGGATACGTCCTGAAACACTATCTAATGCCATTCCTGTCCTGTAACGTCGTTCCACACAACATTACCGTCAAGCATGCTCTTGCACATTCGTCAAAGGTATGTGGAGATTAGACGATCGGCACGTGACCCATGCCGTAATAAACGACCACGGAGTGTCACCCCTGATAGCGTACGATGTCTTCCACTGTTGGGCCAGAGCGGAGGAGGTCGCAGATCTGTCCTGCAATGTTATTCGGAAAAGATGTCTATCCAGGTGGTGGTCTGGATGGTGCGACCTGACACATCTCGTCGTATTCTAAGGCCTTCCATGAACAATGCTGCACACACCAGTTGCACTGGCAAAACACTTCGTCCCACACGAGCAGTAATTTCCCAGGTGGATGCTGTCCGCAGCTCGTGGTCTAGTGGCTAGCCCTACTGCCTTTGGATCACAGGGGCCCAGGTTCGATTCCCGGCCGGGTTGGGGATTTTCTCTGCCCTGAGACTGTGTGTGTTTGTGTTGTCCTCATCATTTCATCATCTCATCATCATTCCTGACAGTGGCTCGAAACGACTGAGTGAAAAATTGAACTGTGTAAAAACTGGGACTTTGTACGGGTGCTGATAACCGAGCAGTTGAGTTCCCCACTGCCGGCCGCTGTGGCCGAGCGGTTCTAGGCGCTTCAGTCCGGAACCGCGCTGCTGTTATGGTCGCAGGTTCGAATCCTGCCTGGGGCATGGATGTGTGTGATGTCCTTAGGTTAGTTAGATTTAAGTAGTTCTAAATCTAAGGGACTGATGACCTCAGATGTTAAGTCCCATAGTACTCAGAGCCATTTGAACCATTTTTTTGAGTTCCCCACAAACATATCATCATCATCATCAGATGGATGCAACACATTCTTCCAATAATGCGCTCTCTTTCAAAGTCACTGATTGACGGTAAGGTTCACGCAAATGTCTGCGAAGCATCCTACACGTCTGCTCAAGTTACACTGATCCATTGGCCTCGGTTTATAGCGACAACGTGAGACGCAGGCACATTTTGCCGTCATGTGATGTTGCGCTGCGATATCGACGTTGACCTTGAACCCGCAGGCGGATATGGTTCAAATACTAACATTTCTGTAGAACATACTAAAATACATATTCTGTAAATATGAACGTCCTATCTCAAGTCATTCTAGGTGTTCTGTTTTTTCTGAACATGACTGTAGTTGAGAAAAAGGAGTTCGTCCAACAGACTATTTAGAAAGAAAGACCTACTGATACCTTACCACAATAAGTTCATCCTATAGTCATTGTCAATGTTTTAAGGTTGCAGGGTTTTTCCGTAGAGTTGAGAGTGTACATGAACCTATATTTCACACTGTTTGTGTTGGACTGACCCACATTCAAGTTGCCGACCGGTGTAGCCGAGCGGTTCTAGGCGCTTTAGCCTGGAACCGCGCAACAGCTACGGTCGCAGGTTCGAATCCTGCCTCGGGCATGGATGTGTGTGATGTCCTTAGTTTAGTCAGGTTTATGTAGTTCTAAGTTCTAGGGGACTGATGACCTCAGATGTTAAGTCCCATAGTGCTCAGAGCCACTTGCACCACATTTAAGTTCTATCATAGAATCATCATCGATTGTTGGTGTGCTAAGGTTTGCCTGCTGAATTCCGAGGTACACAGGTTTGCTTTTCAGCTGGGTGCTGCTGGATCGTCAGTGGGAACTTGGCACGCGGAGGTTGGTGCCTTTAAAGAGACGCGGACAGCGGAACCCTCTCTCTTGAGGGGGATGCCTTAATTAGGGGCCACTGCGGGCAGAATCGATGGCTGACACGCTAGCTGCCCTGCGCTCTGGCACAGAATTCATTACGGTCAAAGATCGGGAAAAGCAATGTGTTCATTGTCAAACCTTTTGTATAAGAAACTTCAGAAAACAATCGAATAAAGTTTTGCAAAGTTTGTCAGAATTAGATTCACGGGATCTATCACAAGGTGTAAATCTACCTGTTTTTCTAATACCAGATTTTGCCCGCTGCTTCGGTCACATATATGTATTTCATACATATGTGGCATGCTGGTATATGTCACTCACATTTATCATTTTCGACACATATTTCTACACGTATTTCGTCTGTGTATGTAGGATTTTAGGCTTTCAGCTAAATTTGAATCATAGGGGAACGTGTCATTCTGCCAGGAGAGTATACAAAATGTAGTGGACAATAGTTCAACGTTTTTGATGAGGAACTGGAATGAGAATATAAAGAACACATTATTAATTTCAGGTCATTGCTGTACAAGCACCCACGCTGGCCGTTATCCTTGTAGCATTTAATATGCGCTCCAAGACTGATAGGTACTGGCTTCAATAAGCGTGACAGAGATATGTTACTGATACGTCGCTGCCTTTGGACCCCCCTCCCCTTCCACTATGGTTGAAACTACCACAGGAATTATGAATCCCAATATAGTTACATGTCACGACTTCTCAAACATACAGTAAGCCTCATACTCACAGGGCTTATTCCTCAAGCAATACTTTTGTACAAGTTATTACATGAACAACATAAATAACGTTACACGTATATCCCACATTTGGTATAAACGGCTCCTAACATTCCTGAGCTATGCTTCTTTTCACTCGCACACCCACCCATTATGCAGGTACGGGGTTCTTGTCCCCACAGTCTAATCAGCCAGTAAATAATATGTACACCAAGCCTGGTTGAAATCATTCTAATAGTTTAAGAGATGATCTGGTATGTAAGTCTACAAACATACATACATTGATTTGTGTATTATAAATGTATTTCGATGTACAATAAGTACACAGCAATACTCCAGAGTTTTCTCTCTGCAGTCTTCTCATATCTCTAGCGCAGCAAAACTACAACTAATGAAAGTGGAGAAATGCAACAGCGAATCGTATGTTCCTGACACGATTTGCGAAATGATACAGTATAGGGGTGATTGAGAGAATTCATAACTGAATACAATTAATAGTTCCGAGTGCAGAGTAAAGTATCACATATAATGTGTTAAAACAGTATTATCTGTATTGTTAAGATAGACCATGACTGAAATTTTAGCACTATCAGATGGAGATTTAACCAAAAAGTTTATGTTTCAAGTATGTATTGATATCAGTGTCCCTTCGTTTACAGATCCACGTTTACTGAAAAGTTTTTTGCCTTTCGTAGTGTGTCATTAATCGCTAACAATTGTAATTCATGCTGTAGGACAGTAGAGGACGATCTTATAATGATATATAGTTTCTTCTATCATTAATATGGAGCAGTTCTTATTTCCATTTCTTCATGACTATAGATTAAGGAGAGCTTCTCGTAATTTTCGTAAATTGTCATTGCGGTCTGCCTATTTCTCTTTGTCACTAATGAATAAATTAGGAAATTCTGCGCTGGTACAAGTACTGCTCATTCTGCCAACAATAATAACTTTCAAAATGGGCTCTCGTACTGCAGACGTAACGAATAGGTGAAGTAATTGGAGTGCTTCTGTGCCACACCCTTATGTACCTTTCTCCAGGGGAGAACTAAAAAGGAGACACTAATTTTGTAATGATTAAAGTGCTTCAGGATAATGGAAGCCGCCCGATGGCCTTCTGAAAACAATGTTGAATAAATAACAATCATAAGAAAATTAAACGTCTCAAATTAGCGACAGCATGTATCAAATGGTTCAAATGGCTCTGAGCACTATGGGACTCAACATCTTAGGTCATAAGTCCCCTAGAACTTAGAACTACTTAAACCTAACTAACCTAAGGACATCACACACACCCATGCCCGAGGCAGGATTCGAACCTGCGACCGTAGCAGTCCCGCGGTTCCGGACTGCAGCGCCAGAACCGCTAGACCACCGCGGTCGGCAGCATGTATCCAAATTACGTTGAAGTTGCGCTTCTGTATGCTCTCCCTTTCCTTTCAAATTTGTTTCACATACTAGCATACAGAAACTCAGTTGTTATTCGACAGTTGTCCAAGGACATGTCAATAATGCTGTTTCCAAATATTCACCTACATCTTTTAGTGATCCGAGTTTGCAAATGTTTGTCATGATTGAAGCCCATTAGCAGAGATAACTATATTTCGCTCTCCATTTTCCACATTACATCAAAAACATAAACATAAACAATATCAAGAAAAATACAACACAAACAAATTAAGAATTACTGACAGAAAATAAAACTGAGACAACTAAACTAACAAAAGTTCAACGATTGGGCAAATATAATGCGAGTAGAATATGCGACAGATGGTAATAATTGATATTTTAGAAAACCGCGCGACCACTACAGTCGCAGGTTCGACTCCAGCCTCGGGCATGTATGTGCGTGATGTCCTTAGCGTAGTTAGGTTTAAGTAGTTCTAAGTTCTAGGGGACTGATGACTTCAGCAGTTAAGTCCCATAGTGCTCAGAGCCATTTGAAGCCGTAGACGTCACCCATTGTCAAGCTTTTCGTGGTTTTGTTGTCATTCAGCATTTTCCATAGATGCTCACAACAGCTGGATGTGAACAGCCGACCAGCACTGCCGTCTCTGAGGAGCTCGTTCCTAAGTTACGACTCCGAAGTCGCTTTGTGAGTGGAATCGCCTCCTGTGCCCACTATCATCGCTAGAATGATTTCACATTCATATCAGCAGGAGCGACTCAGCAGGAACGTTCAGTATGCAGGGATATAACAGGAACGATCATTCGAAGCAAACAAGTGTAAAAATGGCTCTAAAATGCATACCTTAACAGCTGCGAACACTTCTTCTTCTTCGTTACTGTTACACACATCACATCTACTGAACAAGTGTTCACAGCTACTAAGGTATCCATTTTAGAGCCCATGTTCATTAGACATTTTTGATGAAATAATAGTTCCGGTCATATCCCTGAATATTGACCATTCCTCTTGGGACACACTCTGTGCTTTATTTAAGTGACGTCCACAAAGTGAGCTGAAAATTGGGGGAGAGAGGGGATTCGTGGAAATCTCACCAAATCTCGTTTAAATAGTAGGGTGGAATACAAATCTTACGTCAGGTATTTAATACAGAGTATAAACATTACAGAAACTAATAACATTTTGTCTTGTATCCCGGCTACATTAAAGTGCACACCAATTTCTGTGACCTCTATGAGCTTAACTGTCACTGTCAGTCCCTGAGTCAGTCATGATATCCTGCAATGCACATCAAGTCGATGTTAGTGTTCAACATGAATTATTATCAAATCTGATACTGTAAGAGTATGTTACGCAGCATGCAGACAAATCGAAACACACATGCAAACAAGAAATTAATCGTCTGTGGAGCTAATCTAAAAGCAAGAGATTGGAAAGCTACGTGTCATACAATTCGAAGCAAGGTATGATTTAGTCTTTCATCTACATACCACATCTATTGTGTATGTACTGGGATACCTCCTAATATCATGTCTGACCTCATTTTCTGCCGGCCAGAGTGGCCAAGCCTTTCTAGGCGCTACAGTCTGGAACCGCGCGACCGCTACCGTCGCAGGTTCGAATCTTGCCTCTGGCATGGATGTGTGTGATGTGCTTAGGTTAGTTAGGTTTAAGTATTTCTAAGTTCTAGGGGACTGATGAGCTCAGAAGTTAAGTCCCAAAGGCCTCAGAGCTATTTGAACCATCTTTTGTACCTCATCTTCCCGGCATAGTGCAAGAAAACGGTGTGACATGGACTCCACAAGTCGATGGAAGTCCCCCCCCCCAGCAGATATCCTGAGACATGTTGCCCCTACGACCGTCCATAATTGCGAATGTGTTGCTGGTGCATAATTTTTTGTGTGAACTGACTTCTCGATGCCCTAGAAATGTTCGATGGGATTTGTGTCGCTGCAGCTATCCAGAATGTTCTTCAAACCGACAGCCAACAGTTGTGGTCCGTTGACATGGCGCATTGTTATCCATAAAAATTCGATCGTTGTTTGGGAAGATGAAAGCCGGCCGAAGTGGCCGTGCGGTTAAAGGCGCTGCAGTCTGGAACCGCAAGACCGCTACGGTCGCAGGTTCGAATCCTGCCTCGGGCATGGATGTTTGTGATGTCCTTAGGTTAGTTAGGTTTAACTAGTTATAAGTTCTAGGGGACTAATGACCTCAGCAGTTGAGTCCCATAGTGCTCAGAGCCATTTGAACCATTTGGGAAGATGAAGTCCATGAAAGGCGGCAAGTAGAAAGTAGACGAACATAACTATTTACAGTACATGATCGGTTCAGTTGGACAAGAGGACCCAGTTCATTCTACGTAAACACTACGTACGCCATTATGGAGGAACGAAAAGCTTGCACACTGCCTTGTTGACAGTGTGGGTCCATGGCTTCGTGGGATCTACACCACACTCGAACTCTACCATCAGCTTTTAGCAACTGAAATCGGGCCTCATCCGTCTAGGCCAGTTTTCCAGTTGTCTAGGTCCAACTGATATGCTCACGGGCCCACGGAAGGCGCTGTAGGCGATGTGCTGTTAGCGAAGGCACCCGCGTCGGTCGCCTGCTGCTATAGCCCATTAACGCCGAAACTCGGCGCCCTGTCCTAACGGAGACATTCGTCGTAAGTCCCACATTTATTTCCTACGTTATTTCATCCAGTGTGTTTGTCATTTAGTGCAACTCTAGGCAAACGCCGCTGCTTCCGGTCGTTAAATGAAGGCCGTCGACCGCTGCATCGTACGTGCTCAGAGGTAATACTTAAAATGTGGGAAATGGAATCTCCCATTCGTGTAGCTCCAGCTGTCATTCCGCGTTCAAAGTCTGTTAATTGCTGTCGTGTGGCCACAATGGTGGCAAACGCTTTTCCATGTTAATCAACGGAGTGTAAATAACAGATCCGTCAATACACCGCCGTTTTATACATCTACATCAACATATATACTCCGCTAGCCACCAAGCGGTGCGTGGCGGAGGGCACAATTCGCGCCAAAGTCATATTTCACCCAGTCTGTTCCACTCGCGGATAGTGCGAGGAAAAAACGACTGTCTGAACGCCTCACTACGAGCTCTTATTTCCCTTACCTTTGAATGGTGATCATTGCGCGATTTGAAAGTTGGTGGTACCAATATTGCTCTACATCCTCGGTGAAGATCGGATTTCGGAATTTAGTGAGCAGCTACTTCTGTTTAGCTCGCCGTCTATCTGCAAGAGTGTCCCACTTCAAACTTTCTATGAGATTTGTAACGCTCTCACGATGGCTAAATGTACCAGTCACGAATCTTGCCCTCTTCTTTGGACCTTCTCAATCTCTTGAATCAGATCCAACTGGTAAGGGTCCCACACAGACGAACAATACTCCATGACTGGACGAACTAGCGTATTGTAAGCTATTTGCTTTGTTGAAGGACTGCATCGCTTCAGGATTCTACCAATAAACCGCAACCAGAGATCGCCTTACCCGTTAATTGTGTAATCTGATCATTCCATTTGAGATCATTTCGAATAGTCACACCCAGATACTTTACGGACGTTACCGCTTCCGAAGACTGGGCATTTGTTTTCTACTCGTACATTAATGGGGATTTTCGTCTTGTTATACGCAGTAGGTTACACTTACTAATATTGAGAGATAACTGCCACTCATAACACCACGCATTTATTTTATGCAAACCCTCACTCATTTGATCACAACTTTCGTGTGATACTACTTTCCTGTAGACTACAGCATCATCGGCAAACAGTCTAAGACCGCTGTCAATACCATCAACCAGGTCGTGTATGTAAATCGTAAAAAGAAGAGGACCTAATTCGCTGTCCTGGGGCACATCTGAAGGTACGCTTGTTTCTATTGACGTCACCCCTTTCACGATGACATACCGCATCCTGTCTTTTAGAAAACCTTCTATCCAACCGCATATGTCATCGGATAGACCGTATGCGCGCACTTTATGTAGCAGGCGACAGTGCGAAAATGGGTCGAATGCCTTTCGAAAGTCGAGAGATATAGCATCTTCCTGGGAGCCGGTATATGGAACCTGTTCATGCACAAAGAGGGTTAGCTGTGTCTCGCATGACCACTGTTTCCTAAAACCGTGCTGGTTTCAGCAGGTGAGCTTCTCAGAGTCTAGATACTACCACCGTCTGTATACGTGCATATCGCTGTCCGTGACTTTTGTCTCATGTGTTAATTAAAGGTCATTTGTTTTATGTATCTGTCAGAGAATTTAATGCTATTCCCTTGGAGCCTTTTCGTCCGTCTGTCTGTCCGAATACTACTCAGGGATGCCATATTTAAAATAGTGTTTTAATCACCAGTTAAAAACACTGTTTAATGCACTTTAAACGTAAAATATGGTTTTATTAGAATATTTTGACCCATCTGCAAAACAAACAAAGAATTTTCATTTCTCTCACCACAGGGTAAGGGTGGAAGGGCGTCCCAGCTACGTCTCACCAAATCTCACAGAGGGAAAAGGGTCCTAATTTTTAAGGAAAGCCCCTCACGTAATTAGTGGACGCAACGTGATCTACCCGCAACACCAACAAGCCGCATTTGGACAGCGCAAATCCGCAGTGACACGGGACTCGCTTTAGGCGACGCGGCGTCAGCCGCGAACTGGTCTGAAGCACGTCAGCCGTCAGCTGCAGCTGAGGCATAGGTGTGCCCCGCCTCAGGTTTTTGAGCAGCTCCGCCGCGCCTGTCGAAAGCCCTCGCGGTGCACCGGTTTAGCGGCTGGCTCTAGTGCGGCGTGCGGTGGCGTGGCGGGGCGCACGGTGAGAGCACTCGTGTTTCGCGCTTTGATCTGCCGCGGCGCCGGCCGGGCTGCAAAACACGGGCGCACCCTCACACCCCACCCCCTCACCTGTCACAGCGCGCCGTTTGCTGAAGCCCAGGCGTGCAGTGCTGAGTGGGGCAGGCTGCCAACTGCTGGCGTGTCGACAAAAAGAACAGCGGTCGCAACCTGGTTCCCCTAAGTCACCATTATTGTGTTTTTTTGTTGAATGTGTGTGTGTGTGTGTGTGTGTGTGTGTGTGTGTGTGTGTGTGAAAGAGAGAGAGAGATCTAAGACGTGGGGGAGTAAACCTTCTGGGAAACAGAACTGAGTCAGAGGTTAACGTGTTCCAGAGAATTCTGCTTGTTACCTGGGCACCCTCCTATGTGTTCCTCTTCAATTCGCTCGGTGACCATTATCCACGTGAATTGTCTGCTGCCCCATGAATGCCACCTTGTTTACATGACGTTTACAGTGTGTGGTTACACACTAAGGGAACGGGCGAAATACGCTGACGAAAGAAAAATTGCGACTCGGAAAAGTAATTAATATAGGGTAATGAAATTTCGCCAACGGCCTGGCCGCAGCGGTAACACCGGTTCCACTCAGATCAGCGAAGTTAAGCGTTGTCGGACTGGGCTATCACTTGGATGGTAACCATCCGGTCTGCCGAGCGCTGTTGGCAAGTGGGGTGCACTAAACCCTTGTGAGGCTAACTGAGGAGCTACTTGATTGAGAAGTAGCGTCTCCGGTCTCGTAAACTGACATACGGCGGAGAGAGCGGTGTGCTGACTGCATGCCCCTCTACATCCGCAGCCAGTGACGCCTGTGGTCTGAGGATGACACGACGGCCGGTCGGTACCGTTGGACCTTAATGGCCTTCTCGGACTGAGTTTAGATTAGTTGTAATGAAATTTCAGAATTACATTTCTCTAACCAACATATTTAACAGATTAACGTTGCAAGATTACAGATTAATGTAAGCGCAAGATAAGCCACCGCAGATGTGAAATGATAGGACATTATTAATAACCGGCGTAATGTCGATGCAAGCATGTAAACGTGAACGCATTGTGTTGTACAAGTGCCCGGTGTGTGTTTGTGGGATGGAGTTCAATGCCTGTTACAATTGGTCAGTCAATACAGGGACAGTTAATGTTGTGGATGACCTGCAGTTGTCAACCGATGATGTTCCTACCTGCTCGATTGGAGACAGATCTGGTAAGCGTGTAGGCCAAGGCCACATGTCGACACTTTATAGAGCATGTTGATTACAACAGCTCTCGTGGGTTATCGTTATCCTGGCCGAGCGGTTCTAGGCGCTTCAGCCTGGAACCGCGCGACCGCTGCGGTCGCAGGTTCGAATCCTGCCTCGGGAATGGATATGTGTGATGTCCTTAGGTTAGCCAGGTTTAAGTAGTTCTAAGTTCTAGGGGACTGATGATCATAGCTGTTACGTCCCATAGTGCTCAGAGCCATTTGAACCTTTTTTTTTTTTTTTTTTTTTTTTTTTTTTTTTTTTTTTTTTTTTTTTTTGTTATGCGACTGAAGCGAAACTGGAATAGACGTCATCTTTCAGCTGTAGAAACACACCTACCAACTTTCCATTCTGTCACACAACTCGTTGTTGGTGTTGTGATTTTTTTTCGTCAGTGTAGATTTGCAAGTTACGTAAATATAAATTTCAGCGAGTGGACTGGTACAATGCGTGTATAAAATGCGGGAATGCTTACGCAACGGAAACATTTGAGAGGCCAAGCAGTTTCTGAAATGTATCACGATTACCCTTAATTGTTCGCTGTTCACGCTGAGACGCAGTGAGGATAAAGAAAGGATGATTAGAGTTTACCCACGACGTCGTGAAAAGTGGAGCAAAAGTTTCAGTCGGCGGGAGTATGAAATGAAATCGATCGTTGTATTTAGACAGGTACCATTTTTGGGTTGTTTGGCAGCATCATATTCTTCAAGCAAATGAGGTTTCGTCCCTTCTGCTGAGACATTCTTCAGGATATTGTGGTTCCCACTGTAGAGTGATCACCGAACAGTGGATCCCAGCAGTATATCCCAGCAGAGGCGTCGAAACCTATGACGCGGCCTAACAACACAGAAGTTATAACCCCAGTGACAACGCCACGAAATCTTGCAGACTTACATAGGTAACACCATTTTGTCTTCACCCTTTTTAATCCGAGCACCTCGGTCTTGGTCTTCCATTAGCATTTCTCTCCTTTAGTTCTTGTACATATTGTATATTCTTTGTCTTTCCCTGTGAGTTATTCCTACTATTATTTGCCCATTTTCGAATATCTTGCACTAATTTGCTTTGCTTGCTTTACCTAGTACGACTAAACCTATGAACGTGTCTCGTTTTTCCTGATGTCTTACCTCATTTACCATGCCCAACGTCAGAACGACCTGTCTTAGTCATATACCTTTCCGAAAAACTGCACTGTAGTTCCTTCTCTAGATTGTCGCACAGATGACAAAATGGTAGATATCGAAATAGACGACAGAGGGAAAGAGAAACAATTAAAATCGCTCAAAAGAGGAAAGGCCGCTGGACCTGATGGGATACCAGTTCTATTTTACAAAATGGTTCAAATGGCTCTGAGCACTATGGGACTCAACTGCTGAGGTCATTAGTCCCCTAGAACTTAGAACTAGTTAAACCTAACTAACCTAAGGACATCACAAACATCCATGCCCGAGGCAGGATTCGAACCTGCGACCGTAGCGGTCTTGCGGTTCCAGACTGCAGCGCGTTTAACCGCACGGCCACTTCGGCCGGCTCTATTTTACACAGAGTACGCGAAGGAACTTGCCCCCCTTCTTGCAGCGGTGTACCGTTGGTCTCTAGAAGAGCGTAGCGTTCCAAAGGATTGGAAAAGGGCACAGGTCATCCCCGTTTTCAAGAAGGGACGTCGAACAGATGTGCAGAACTATAGACCTATATCTCTAACGTCGATCAGTTGTAGAATTTTGGAACACGTATTATGTTCGAGTATAATGACTTTTCTGGAGACTAGAAATCTACTCTGTAGGAATCAGCATGGGTTTCGAAAAAGACGGTCGTGTGAAACCCAGCTCGCGCTATTCGTCCACGAGACTCAGAGCGCCAAAGACACGGGTTCCCTGGTAGATGCCGTGTTTCTTGACTTCCGCAAGGCGTTCGATACAGTTCCCCACAGTCGTTTATTGAACAAAGTAAGAGCATATGGACTATCAGACCAATTGTGTGATTGGATTGAAGAGTTCCTAGATAACAGAACGCAGCATGTCATTCTCAATGGAGAGAAGTCTTCCGAAGTAAGAGTGATTTCAGGTGTGCCACAGGGGAGTGTCATGGGACCGTTGCTGTTCACAATATACATAAATGACCTGGTGGATGACATCGGAAGTTCACTGAGGCTTTTTGCAGATGATGCTGTGATGTATCGAGAGGTTGTAACAATGGAAAATTGTACTGAAATGCAGGAGGATCAGCAGCGACTTGACGCATGCTGTAGGGAATGGCAATTGAATCTCAATGCAGACAAGTCTAATGTGCTGCGAATACATAGAAAGAAAGATCCCTTATCATTTAGCTACAAAATAGCAGGTCAGCAACTGGAAGCAGTTAATTCCATAAATCTGGGAGTACGCATTAGGAGTGATTTAAAATGGAATGATCATATAAAGTTGATCGTCGGTAAAGCGGATGCCAGACTGAGATTCGTTGGAAGAATCCTAAGGAAATGCAATCCGAAAACAAAGGAAGTAGGTTACAGTACGCTTGTTCGCCCACTGCTTGAATACTGCTCAGCGGTGTGGGATCCGTAACAGATAGGGTTGATAGAAGATATAGAGAAGATCCAATGGAGAGCAGCGCGCTTCGTTACATGATCATTTAGTAATCGCGAAAGCGTTACGGAGATGATAGATAAACTCCAGTGGAAGACTCTGGAGGAGAGACGCTCAGTAGCTCGGAACGGGCTTTTGTTAAAGTTTCGAGAACGTACCTTCACCGAAGAGTCCAGCAGTATATTGCTCCCTCCTACATATATCTCGCGAAGAGACCATGAGGATAAAATCAGAGAGATTAGAGCTAAAATCAGAGAGAATAGAGCCCACAGAGAAGCATACCGACAATCCTTCTTTCCACGAACAATACAAGACTGGAATAGAAGGGAGAACCGATAGAGGTACTCAGGGTACCCTCCGCCACACACCGTCAGGTGGCTTGCGGAGTATGGATGTAGATGTAGATGTAGATCTTTATCTAAGAGACCCTCAGGTAAATGCTTTATGGCTTGAATTTTTGTTCTTTGACATTGCTGAATCTCAGTTTTTTGTCATTGTAGCAGAAATAGAAAGGAAACTGGAGAAAGATATATTTTTAGTCTTTTATTTCATATTTTTCAAAAGGAGCTTCAGAGTAATGTCAGTTCATAATGTTCATAATGGTCCAGTCCTCGACGAACATTACGTAATGAAAACTGGTTTTGACCAAAAAAAAAAAAAATGCTCCTATTGACACACAAAAGCTCCTTCTTTTGGAAACACTTTGAATGAGTTTTTGATTCTGTGTTGTAAATTGCGTATTTTTCTTAATTTCCATGATTAGCAATAAAATTTTGCCATGAGCTCCAAGATTTTGGGTTCAGATTTCATTTGAAGATAATAACCCCCTCTGTTTTCTTTTTTGTCGTAATTGTGAGGTATTTCTTGTTATCACTACCATCATCAAAATGAATTTCTTCAGCTTCTGGAGAATAAGTGGCAAATATTCTGTTGATGATATGGAGTGGAGTCAATTTTTATTTGTTTGGCCTGTAAATTGATCAGTTCGAATTAGTCAATAACGTGTTTTGTTTCAGAATCACTATATTCCTTAATTGTTTATTGGTGTATTGTGTATTGTGTGTATTATACCGGGAACCTAGAAACGACGAAGAGGCTTTGTCCCGCCGTAGACCTCAATGGTTCACAACCCCACAACAGGCAACACTTTTTCCACCCACCCCACCGCCACCCCACACCGAACCCATGGTTATTGTGCGGTTCGGCCGCCAGCGCCCCCCCCCCCCCCCCCCGGCAATACCACCACCCAGGACACCACCCGGGAACGTCTCATAGTAGACCAGTGCCATCCCAAATGTTTGCATGGTAGAGTAATTATGAATGTACGCGTACGTGGAGACAGTGTTTGCGGAGCAATCGCAGACATAGTGTAACGGAGGCGGAATAAGCGGAACCAGCCCGCATTCGCCGGTGTAGATTTAAAACCGCCTTAAAAACCATCCATAGTCTGGCCGGCACACCGGGCCTCGACACTAATCTGACAGGCGGATCAGTGCCGGGGACAGGCACGCCTTCGCGCTCGGCAAACAGTAGGATTTCCTCTGCTAAGGACATCGTGTGTGGAAAGCGGAAGTTTAATTTCGTATAATATTGTTTCCGGAGTCCGTGTTGATTTCCATGGTGGAGGTTATAGCTCCGCACTGAAGCAAAAAAGGTAGGGGGCTGTATCTCTTACTTATATTTGTGAATGGCTTTTTCTTTTCATGGCTTTCATGAATGACAATTTTGGAGCTGCAGTCACTAATCACCACAATACGTGAAAACATCATTGTTAAAGCAAAGACCTCTACACAGTTTTCCACGCTTCAAGGAAATGTGACACTTTAGGTCCCTGAAAAGCAATCATTTAGTTCACACACTCATTAAGTGCTTTTCTAAATGATGCCAGGAAATTTCGTATCGGCGCACACTCACTCTCAAGAGCTTTTCTAGATGAACAAGTTGACAATGGATCACTTCCTCTCTTTTATCACGTCCCTTATCACCGTTACAATAATGGTTGGACAAAAATGAGGTGTAAGCCGGGAGTATTTTGCCTCCAACAATGTAATATTATAGAAGCTCGCTTGCAGATTTCATTCGGTATGAGATCGCGATTTACGACGTGTTTCTTATTATCTTTACTATAAGGGTTGTACAAAAATATGGTGTAAGTAGCAAATGTTTTGATTCCATACTTATGATATTATACCAGTTCGCTTGCAGATTTTACTCGTATGAGACCGCGATTTACGATGGGTAATTAGATAACTTATCATTTCTTCGGTCGTTGGTGGGTAGCACCAAGCACAAACAATTTTTCTATAGTGTTGCCTGCCTGAGAATTAAGCTGAGCTAAACGCTGACAGCAGGCAGCGATGACCGTTACGCGTACGTGAGGAGATGGGAATTGGCAGAAGGTAAATTAGAAAAGATGCCATAGACTTGGGCATTTACAACAGAAACACCAAAATCGCGCCGGCCGTGGTGGCCGAGCGGTTCTAGGCGCTTCAGTCTGGAACCGCGCGACCGCTCCGGTCGCAGGTTCGAATCCTGCCTCGGGCATGAATGTGTGTGATGTCCTTAGGTTAGCCAGGTTTAAGTAGTTCTAAGTTCTAGGGGACTGATGACCTCAGCAGTTAAGTGCCATAGTGCTCAGAGCCATTTTTGAACCAAAATCAAAAACAGTTCAAATGGCTCTGAGCACTATGGGACAACATCTGAGGTAATGAGTCCCCTAGAACTTAGAACTACTTAAACCTAACTAACCCAAGGACATCACACACATCCATGCCCGAGGCAGGATTCGAACCGGCGACCGGAGCGGTCGCGCGGTTCTAGACTGAAGCGCCTAGAACCGCTCGGCCACAACGACCGGCGAACCAAAATCGCATTATCTTGTCCGATACGGTGTAGGAAACCCGCTGGCATTCAAAACAGCTACCAGTCACCTTGAAATGGATTAATAGCAATTCTGTAAGGTTTTTAAGGAAATCGTATACAATACTTCATGCAAAATAATGGAAAATTCAGGTAACGATGATGGAGGTGGATATCGATTAATAACCGTTCTCTCCAAACTAGTCCATCATGGGTAAATGATATGCCGGTCGCGGTGGCCGTGCGGTTCTGGCGCTGCAGTCCGGAACCGCGGGACTGCTACGGTCGCAGGTTCGAATCTTGCCTCGGGCGTGGGTGTATGTGATGTCCTTAGGTTAGTTAGGTTTAAGTAGTTCTAAGTTCTAGGGGACTTATGACCTAAGATGTTGAGTCCCATAGTGCTCAGAGCCATTTGGACCATTTTTTTTGGTAAATGATATGCAGGTATGCTGACTGCACTCAGCAAAGGAGTTGCGATAATGCATCCTTGTTCTCACATAACGATTCCTGGATAGTATGGGCTGTGCCAACGGGTGCCCTACCATCTTGAAAAACAGCATCACCATTAGGGATCTACCATTATGTCATGAGATGGATCTGATCAGCTAAAACTGTCATTGTCCTTGGAGATAATGCGAACTCACAGCGTAAGCATGGGACCAATGGAACATCACGATACGGCTCCCCAATCGCCACCGAATTCTCGCTTTGTTTCACTCTAGCATATAAACTGCGCCAGAAGTTGAAAAAACTGTGAAACAAAACTTATCCGACCAACTTGTTTCTCCAACTGCCAACTGTCCATGTTTTATGGGTTTGGCACCATGTTTTTCCGTTAAGAGCTTACCACTGATGAGTGGTTCTGGAATTCAAGGTCGCCCTGCAGTTCCCTGCTTTAGGAGTTATTGCCGTGTTGTTTTGTTGCTGACAGAGCTCACGAGTGTGAAATTCAGTTATGCACTGACTTTTACACCTGTCATCTTCTTATTTCTCGTCACAATCGTTCTCGATTACCGTCCATCACCATCACTCACACACATTCTTTCGTCCGCATTGTGACTTAGCGGTTGATGTTTCCCCGCCCGCTTTCCCTGCATCCGTAACAGATCTTCGCTGCGGTCCCTCTCGAAACACCAAGCGCTTGGGCTCTCTTGGTTTTGGAAGTACCAACAATTTTTTCGCTTTCGAAATCAGTTAGATCGGACATGATGCACTCACAACTACATCAGAACACCGTTCAGACCAGGACTGACACTTTTGTGTTTTGACGACATTGTATAGAGGCCTTTCGTGTTCATGTACTACAGTACAACCTGCAGGCTTTGCAAGCATCTACATTTATCACTATATCCGACATATTCGTCTCGAGATGAGTGTATTGGTATATAAAATAATTCCCGTTCATTGTTGAATCTCAGTTGCTCAGTGGATCATCTTCAGATCTAAGTAGTTGTGTGAGCAACTCATCTTGTCTACTCAGAACTTCATGTAATAGTGGTATGATATGAGGTTCTGAATAGACAAGACGGGTTGCTGACGCAGTTGCATATACGTGAAGAAGATCTCAGGTGATCGAAACATATCATTTAATGTGAAAAAAAAGTCTCTCAGCTAAACAATTATGAGAATTATTTTAAATCTGTATTTATGTTGAAACACGCGTTTTTCTTGCGATGTTTCTTTTTGTCCAATCCATGTGCCTGTGGACATTTCCTATAATTTTATGATTCATGACACTTCTAAAGTCCTGCCTCTATTGGTTCCAATACTGGTAAAGAGGCCGGAGTGGCCGTGCGGTTCTAGGCGCTACAGTTTGGAGCCGAGCGACCGCTAAGGTTGCAGGTTCGAATCCTGCCTCGGGCATGGATGTGTGTGATGTCCTTAGGTTAGTTAGGTTTAAGTAGTTCTAAGTTCTAGGCAACTGCTGACCTCAGAAGTTAAGTCGCATAGTGCTCAGAGCCATTTGAACTGGTAAAGATTTCCTACTGCAACAGAGCATGTGCTAACGTGCCAGATAGTAAGTGTAACGCCACGGCGAGGCGAATAGTGGCTGTAAGAGGCAGCGGAGAGCAGTGTGGTGTGGGACAATGGAGCTGCAATAATTCAGAGGCGGCGTCAGGCGCCTCTGGAGGGAACGACATGACAAGACCTCGTTTGCAGTACTGGGCCATGGAGAGCGCACTGCCCGGTTTTATTTACGTCTCGGAGTGCCTGGTGCAGGAGCTTGCCCGTCGAGCAGCGGCACCTCGGAAGATGTGGGTCGTTGGCTGCTGTTAGCCAGTTATTAGCATCCACGTGTCTATGGAGAATGGGGCGGTCGCTGTCGTCATGGGTATGGGAAACTGAAGGAAGCAACTGATCACAGAAAGCAGGCATCCGAAGCGTGCTTCGGGTAGATAAAGTAGAATAACCGCGAGGACATCAGTGGAGGCAGCCCAGTGGAGTCTGGACGAAAGCTGCAGCGACTTCCTACCAACAAGAGGCATAGGTTCCTGTTCCGGGTGATCGGACCGTGTCTGCCGTCCTGGCACCATGGAGAGTTCTGCTGTCGAGACACAGGCAGAAGTTAAATATGCTGTGCGCCAATATGGAGACATCTCTTTCTGGCTGTATTTCAGGTTAAGCTGTGGCAGTTGTTCTATTATCATAACAGTGGGGCCACTGCAAGGCCTAGTGTTGCTGTAGCAAATACACTTCAGTAGCAGATGATTCTGGAAGGATTACATGCTAAGAGTGTACCTTATTTTATTATCAGTTGTTTGAGGTAGTATTCCCTCCGTTGATTGATTCTATCTGTATGAATTTTGAGGCTGTTGTTTGTCGCCTTAACTGGTATGCTGAGCTAGAAACTTCATATCTGATTTTATTTTATTTTGCAATTCCTTCCAATTGCAGGGTTACTACTGGTGCTACTGATACGATTGTATGTTGTTTTCTGGCCTCCTGCTTATTTTAAACCATAAAATTATTTTGTCTGGCAGGCTGTTTGGCACATGTTACACCATATAGTAAATTAATGCATATTTGCAGATTGAGTGCTGATCATTTTCCTTTCACTCATGCTATCTGGTTTACTGAATTCTTTGTTAATAAATGTGTTTCAGACTTGTTAATCATTTATGCCCACACAACGTCCAAACACTTATTTTCTGGCACCGTTTCCTGTGCAAGTGTATATTGTTTCAGTACTAAACTAAACCTTAAGTTAAAATATGTTACTAGTGCAGAGGAATAAGTCACTAATATCCGTGTCAGTACCGGCAGTTGTAGTAGGTTACCTACCTGCTGTATTTCGCTTATTACTTACGTAATACTATCATTGATAGACCTTCGCAACTAGAGCCACGAAGATGCAAAGTAGGGTCCACTGAGTTAAGGAACGGTTTGGAGTATCGAATATCGCAGTGATTTTTGTGACAGAATAGAGGGACGAGAATGGATTCAACGTTGAAGTCATACATCGATCCGTCTGAGACGTTTCCTGCTCTCGTTGGAACAAATTGTAAGTTGATTCTAGACTCTGACTGCAGACACAATGTACGCGAACAGTTAAATATAATGCACAGAGAAAGTTCAAAAACTCCTCATAGAGGTGGTGCGCACGACTTTGCTCTGTTTCAGTAGCTGATGTGAAGGTTAACCGCAGGACAAAAGGAAAGAATTGAACACACTACACTGGTAATGAATGGACGAAAGATGTTAATTAAACTGAACACTGGCACATGTGAGGGACACAGGGTATCAGAGTGTGATTTTAACAACTGTGCTTTGGATTTCTGATGCTTTTATTTCTTTCCTTTCGAGAGGAGCAGCCATTGTGAAATAATCGTTCAACAGTCAAATATTTTGTTGATAAGGCGGTAGTCAGAATTTCCAAATGGTTCAAATGGCTCTGAGCACTATGCGACTTAACTTCTGAGGTCATCAGTCGCCTAGAACTTAGAACTAATTAAACCTGACGAACCTAAGGACATCACACACATCCATGCCCGAGGCAGGATTCGAACCTGCGACCGTAGCGGTTGCTCGGTTCCAGACTGTAGCGCCCAGAACCGCACGGCCACTCCGGCCGGCAGTCAGAATTTGATGAAATCTCAGTGAATTTGTTGCTTCCTTTTTCCAGTCTTCCCAATGTAATAGGAAGAAGTAATTGGGTCATCAGGAAGGATCTAAGCAGCCAGAAACAAACTACTTCAAAATCTTGACCTCTCATCACTTTTGACTACATTTTCTCCTGTTCCACCTCTAGCCGACCGCCTCCAGTTTATACAAACCAACATGATGTTGAATCTGATCATCCTGAACATTTTTTGCTGAAGCCTTATGGCACATGAATCGTTCTCTACTTCATGTGTTTCGTAATTTAATCTATATGAAGTCATAGAATTGCCCTAAAATAATTAGTACTACTGCTAATGTTGCTTCTACTGTTCTTACCAGTAAAAACACAAAACTGTGTCGCTTCGAAAGCGTAAATAATGATGGTGAATGGTTTGATTTGTTAAAGATACATGCATGACACAGACAGGTGACATGCTATTTGGAGTGAATTGCGGAAAAAACAGTGCTACCCGATTAGTCAGCGACTAGAACCTCTTACGTAGGGTTCACGTGCCATTTATTTCAAGAAAATGATTTTTTATCATTGGGCAGCGATTTTCATTTTATTGGCTCCTGTTATAGTTTTGATTTTCAGTTACCACATGCGGAAGATACAGGAAGCATTACCTGTTAATCTGCAAGGAGGGTCATATTAGTCGCCGTTTGAATGAAATAACCAACAACAACAATGGAACGTGCAAATCACAAAGACTCCGATTTGTTAGGAAACGTCATCTCCAATGCACGTTCGGCATCTCACATCTCAAATCTTTGAAATACTTTTTGCTTTATTGGGACTTATTCTCTCTCGCAACACAAATAGTGTGTGATTAACAGAAAACTAGTCAAATTTACTTAGTTTCAGAATAGTTTCCCAGCATCAAAGCCAGCCCTTTTCACAACCCTTTACCTCGCAACGAAACATTGATCCACTGATACCTGACAAAAAATGTCCCTCCTTAACCCAGTGTAATACCTAATCAACATATGCAACAGATTCTTGAACCGCTGAATATCTTCAGTCCCTCAGATATCTCAAATAATAAATTCTTACATTTCATTCTCGACCATTCCATATGATATAAAATCAAAGCAATTGCAGAGTTGTGTTCGAGTCCATGACAATACGAATAAATCGTTAGTTACCCGTTCGTTTCTTGCGGCCGATGTTCACTGGTGTGCAAACCGTACGGACGAAAGTAACTCTTGCATAATGTGCAACTACCAAGTAACGGAGCTATAAAACACTTGGACCACACATTGAAAGAACGGATACCGGACAGTACAGAAGGTAACTGAAGTAGATAATGGGATTAAAATAATGACGGTAATATTCACAGAGAGTAAATACACTGATGTCACCGCGATTCATGATGGTGCCCTGGACATCATGAATGGCGGGACAGGGCTCGTAACTGGGTGTTAGATGACCACAGACAGCAATGCATGTTCTGCAAGATACCCCAATGCTGTCCACAAGGTTGGTAAGAATTTCTTGTGATACGGCGTTCCATTCCTCCACCAATGCGGTTGACAAGTGCTTGATGGTTGTTAGTGCGGGTGGACGCCCTGATATACATCTTCCTGGGGAATCCCGCTAGTGCCCCATGGGATTCAAGTCGGGAGAACGGGCAGGACAGTCCATTCGCCGAATATCCTCTCGTTCCTAGAGCTTTTCTACCTGCTATATTGTCACGGTCAGCATTAAAAATGACTGGGTGGAAGTCACGAAGAAAGATACTTAGAGGAACGAAACAGGACGAAACTACACTACTGGCCATTAAAATTGCTGCACCAAAAAGAAATGCGGATGATAAACGTATTCATTGGACAAATATATTGTCCTAGAACTAACATGTGATTACATTCTCACGCAATTTGGGTGCATAGATCCTGAGAACTCAGTACCCAGAACAACCACCTCTGGCCGTAATAACGGCCTTGATACGCCTAGGCATTGAGTCAGAGCTTGGATGGCGTGTACAGGTACAGCTGCCCATGCAGCTTCAAAACGACACCACAAGTCATCAAGAGTAGTGACTGGCGTTTTGTGACGAGCCAGTTGCTCGGCCACCATTGACCAGACGTTTCAATTGGTGAGAGATCTGGAGAATGTGCTGGCCAGGGCAGCAGTCGAACATTTTCTGTATCCAGAAAAGCCCGTACAGGTCCTGCAACATACAGTCGTGCATTATCCTGCTGAAATTTAGGGTTTCACAGGGATCGAATAAAAAAGTGCCGTCCATGGGAACAAGAGGTGACCGAGTCGTGTAACCAATGACACCCCATACCATCACGCCGGGTGATACGCCAGTATGGCGATGACGAATACACGCTTCCAATGTGCGTTCACCCCGATGTCGCCAAACACGGATGCGACCATCATGATGCTGTAAACAGAACCTGGATTCATCCGAAAAAATGACGTTTTGCCATTCGTGCACCCAGGTTCGTCGTTGAGTACACCATCGCAGGCACTCCTGTCTGTGATGCAGCGTCAAGGGTAGCCGCAGCCATGGTCTCCGACCTGACAGTCCATGCTGCTGCAAACGTCCTCGAACTGTTCGTGCAGATGGTTGTTGTCTTGCAAACGTCCCCATCTGTTGACTCAGGGATCGAAACGTGGCTGTACGATCCTTTACAGCCATGCGGATAAGATGCCTGTAATATCGACTGCTAGTGATGCGAGGCCGTTGGGATCCAGCACGCCGTTCCGTATTACCCTCCTGAATCCAACGATTCCATATTCTGCTAACAGTCATTGGATCTCCACCAGCGGAGCAGCAATGTCGTGATACGATTAACCGCAATCTCGAAAGGCTACAACCCGACCTTTCTCAAAGTCGGAAACGTGATGGAACGTATTTCTCCTCCTTACACGAGGCATCACAACAACGTTTCACCAGGCAACGCCGGTCAACTGCTGTTTGTGTATGAGAAATCCGTTGGAAACATTCCTCATGTCAGCACGTTGTAGGTGTCGCCACCGGCGCCAACGTTGTGTGAATGCTCTGAAAAGCTAATCATTCGCATATCACAGCATCTTCTTCCTGTGGGTTAAATTTCGCGTCTGTAGCACGTCATCTTCGTGGTGTAGCAGTTTTAATGGCCAGTAGTGTAGAATACGCCCATCCAGAAATAGAAAACGATAATTCTCCATCAAACTGTACCCTTGAGATATTCACACGAGGGAGGAGCAGATTAGCACAACAACACTGACCGGTAAGTGATCAATTTCAAAAATTTGGATTTCAGGTACATCAATGCTATATTATGTTTCCACGTACAGCAACACCTGTAACCTCCACACTATTTTTTGTTTCCGTCTGAAATTTAGCCTAACTTTACCTCCCTTTCTATAAAAGTCTACGTATTACCAAAATCTGATCCTTAGACGCCAGGAAGGCAACTAGCCCAGACGGTCTCTCCGTAAGATTTTCACTATGCAACAAATATAGCACCATTCTTATCCATCATATATCAGAGATCATTGCAACAGCGGAAAGTTCCACGGGACTGGAAGACGCGCCAGGTCATAGCAATCTATAAAAAGGGTAGAAAATCGGATGAACGTAATTACCGGCCTATTTCACTGACATAGATTTGTTGTAGAATCATGGAACATAATTTGTGGTTTAAAATGGCTCTGAGCACTGTGGGACATAATGACCTTTCTAGACTCTAAGAAGCTCATCTGCAGAAACCAGCAAGGTTTTAGAAAACAGCGGTTATGCGAGACACATTTGGCCCACTTTGTGCATGATATACAACAGGCTCTAGATACCGACTCCCAGGTTGATGCCATATTTCTCGACTTTCGAAAGGCGTTCGACTCAGTTCCGCACTGTCGCCTGCTACAAAAAGTGGGCGCTTACTGTCTATCCGATGACATATGCGGTTGGATAGAAAGTTTTCTAACGGACAGGAAGCAGTATGTTGTCCTGAACGGGGTGACTTAAACAGAAACAAGCGTAACTTCTGGTGTGCCCCAGGGCAGCGAAATAGTTCCTCTGCTTATTACGATTTACATAAACGATCTGGTTGGCGGTATTGACAGCGGCCTTAGACTGTTTGCCGATGATGCTGTAGTCTACAGGCAAGTAGTATTCCACGAAAGTTGAGGATTTGCAGAAAATAAATGCGTGGTCTAATGAGTGGCAGTTATCTCTCAATATTAGTAAGTGTAACCTACTGCGTATAACAAGGCGAAAATCCCCATTAATGTACGAGTACAAAACAAATGCCCAGTCTTCGGAAGCGGTAACGTCCGTCAAGTACCAGGGTGTGACTTTTCGAAATGATCTCAAATGGAATGATCAGATTACACAAGTAACGGGTAAGGCGAACTCTAGTTGTGATTTTTTGGTAGAATCCTGAAGCGATGCAGTCCTTCAACAAAGGAAATAGCTTACAAGACGTTAGTTCGTCCAGTCTTGGAGTATTGTTCGTCTGTGTGGGACCCTTACCAGTTGCGTCTGATTCAAGAGATTGATAAGGTCCAAAGAAGAGCGGCTAGATTCGTGACTGGTACATTTATCCATCGCGAGAGCGTTACAGATCTCTTAGAAAGTTTGAAGTGGGACACTCTTGCAGATAGACGGCGAGCTAAAGAGAAGGGGCTGCTCACTAAATTCCGAAATCCGATCTTCACCGAGGATGTAGTGTATATATTATTACCACCAACTTTCAAATCGCGCAATGATCACCATTCTAAAATAAGGGAAATAAGAGCTCGTACTGAGGAGTCCAGACATTTGTTTTTCCGTCGAGCGATCCTCGTGAGGAACAGAGGGAGGGGGGGGGGGGATATCACTTTGTCGCGAATTGTGCCCTCCGCCACACACCGCTTGGTGACTAGTGGAGCATATATGTAGATGTAGAACCATGTACTCGCAAACTGTTATCCAACTTAGACCTGTATGCTAAACAGGACCTAATTTCAATTTAACTATAACTGGTCTGGCTACAACTTGTCTTCATATTTAATACGCAACTTAAGTAAAACAATTATCTGGCCGTAACCAAAATTGCCACTTATCTCGCGTGTTGACGACATTGTTGAAGATTTTTCGACAGCACAAAAGCAAACAGTAAGCATGCACCGGCTAAGCTAGATCTCTGTTTCTAAATAAAATTCCCAAACTACACCGTACCACATTTGGTAATAAGTAATGATAAACAGGGTGGCGGGGAGAGTAACTATTAATATTTTTTAATGATGTTCCAAGGCAACGTTTTTAGAATGAGGTATATGTTCAAACAGACAGAGTAATACTTCGTGGGAACTTCACACAAGACACTGGACTAAACAACACTATGATTAACAAAGTGAACAATGGTTTAAAGAAGGTACAATGTTAGCAGAGGATTTCTATAAAAAATCAAACAGATTAGACAGTTAATATGACTCAGGGAAGTGGGGTGGTCTTTCTCTCAGCTGTGAGCTAGTGAACCAAGTTAACAATATTCCGATGATCATTTCTACAGATTAGGTGTGCAGCGCTGTTCTCTTTCGTCAAGCTTCTTCCCTTCAAAAATAACATTATTCAACGTTTATATTCCTTTCACTTTCCAATATATACATCATATTCATCCTTGGCGTCCATTACAATAAGTTTTCTTCATTTAACAGATACAGACACAAGTCAACACAGCACTACAGAATACATCATTCACCTACCACACTTCAACTATGGATGCATCAGACTGCGCAGAGCAAAGACTGTGCCACGCCAAGGCCAAAGATATCTCAACAGTAACGTAATTTTCTCTCTCTCTCTCTCTCTCTCACGTGTACGTCGATAGCATACAAAACTCCAAAAGTCATGACCACCTTACACACCTCGACCAACAATGCTGGACATATCCTTATATGATGAGGTAGAAACACGTATTGTACCCAGGGACGTTTTCCAACATGATCTTTAGACTGTGGGAAGGTATGTTGTTGCTTGAGCGTGCTGACATCCAAATCTTTGAACATAGTACACTAATGATCAACGTTAGTGTGACACTGTGCTCGTAGGTGTGTGCGTCTTTTCAGAGCTGCGTTCGGCAGTGACTTTAGTTTTATGGATGACAGTGAGCGAACACGTCGAAGAGCGCAGGTGAAGCAGCTCTCTGAAGGGTAGGAAATTCCGCGAATGGACTGGTTTACCCGTTACTCCGACTTAAAAGGCGTCGAGTGCGTGTAAGATGCGTTGGCGAGTCGTATAGGCAGTTGTCAACCGCTCTGCTGAACGAATGGAACGCCTTTCCACAAAAAACTCCTTACATGCCTTTTAGTCAGCACGGGAGCACACTGCGAAGTATGCAGTGCCGTCCCTGATAATAACTCGAAGAATTCAGAACCATGTCCCACCTTTTGTAATTTTCGGGGAACCAACATGAATCGTGGTGGCCCCAACGTATTTACTGTCTTCGAATAATAGTGATATTTGAGGTGGTCTCGTGGCGTATTTCTTTTAGTTACTGTGCTATACTGTATATGTATGGATCAGGTTTCATCGAACTATGTTACTTGGTAGTGACATGGCATGAAAAAGTTACTGTCGTCCTTAACTTTTAAATACCAGTCTACTAATTGGCTACTGTATCGGTCAGACGACTGTGAACTCGTCCGCAGTAGATCTGTTGCTGTCTTGTTGCATGTCAGTGTGAAACACTTCACAGCGCGGACGATTGCCTGTAATTAACGTCCTCTTGTGATGGATTGATCACCGGCCCACGCGTTTTATGTTCTCGCTCCAAAAGACTCCAGACATAAGTCTGAATCTTGGTGCAGAATAATGACAAGCAGTTTGATGAAGCATTATCGTTTTTATGTTCCGGGCGGGCATATACTAATTTCGTCCTGTTTCATACATCAAAAATGGCTCTGAGCATTATGGGACTTAACTGCTGAGTCATCAGTCCCCTCGAACTTAGAACTACTTAAACCCAACTAACCTAAGGACATCACACACATCCATGCCCGAGGCAGGATTTGAACCTGCGACCGCAGCGGTCGCGCGGTTCGAGACTGTAGCGCCTAGAAACGCTCGGCCATTCCGGCCGGCCTTTCATGCATCAAACCATCTTTCTTTTTGAGTAGCATCCAGTCCGTGACCGTGACCATGAGGTCGTATTCCAAAACAGAAACTTCGTCACTGAAAGTAATTCGTGATAAAGGATTACACTATAGAAAATGCCTTTCCTACAAGTAATATGGAAGCTTCCTAGGACAATGAGATCAAAACCGTTCAGGAATTGTAACTGTGTGAAGTATTACTATTCAATTTATTATAGTCATGGTTCTGTCCTTTTACGGTATTCACATGGTAGATGTTCGTGTTATTGTCAATAATTCTGTACTGCTGCCATGAATTTCCGTTAGATATTCACATCTAAAAACGTAGCAATAAATTACATAACACAGTGTTAACTAGACTGGCATTGCTGAAATATCATTAAACATTACAATATTTATTATTACTGTTACTATTATTATTATGTATTGCGGATGTACTGCGTACATCGCATTGTTAACTTACTAGGGATGCCTAGTCAGAATTAAAATGGAATAATATGGAATAATATGGAAGCTTCCTAGTACAATGAGATCAAAACCGTTCAGGAATTGTAATTGTGTGAAGTATTACTATTCAATTTATTATAGTCATGGTTCTGTCCTTTTACGGTATTCACATGGTAGATGTTTCTGTTATTGTCAATAATTCTGTACTGCTG
The DNA here is from genome assembly GCF_023898315.1 of Schistocerca nitens. Taxonomy (NCBI): domain Eukaryota; kingdom Metazoa; phylum Arthropoda; class Insecta; order Orthoptera; family Acrididae; genus Schistocerca; species Schistocerca nitens. The sequence goes on along the minus strand of NC_064618.1, from coordinate 191,547,627 downwards.
CCATGAATTTCCGTTAGATATTCACATCTAAAAACGTAGCAATAAATTACATAACACAGTGTTAACTAGACTGGCATTGCTGAAATATCATTAAACATTACAATATTTATTATTACTGTTACTATTATTATTATGTATTGTGGATGTACTGCGTACATCGTATTGTTAACTTACTAGGGATGCCTAGTCAGAATTAAAATGCGGCTGCAATGTCCTAATCTTGCTAGATGAAAGAAACATATAAATATAAACTAAAACAAATAAATATTTCCGTAACATCACATCGAATTTAATGTGTAGGAACATGTAGTGACTGGGATTAACGAAAGTGTCTCTTGAAGTATCGATACGTACGAGACTGTGTGTCAGACAACAGCTATAGTTTTGACGCCTTCCTCCATTGCTTCCCCTTGGAAGAAAGGACTTCCTGGTGGTCTGAATGTATAATAGAATTCAAGTTGACAACGTCTTTGGAGCATGTGTTCTAGAAGAAATGATGGAAATATTGTATTACTGTCAGAATTTTGGAATACGAAATTTATCACGTCAAATTAGTACAAAATGTCAAGCTTTGGATTAATATCCTCCATTATCTACGCTAGGAGAGTAACTGAAAGTCTCTGCTGCGACGAGAGTTCACAGATATAAATGATGTAGGCGTGCCCATGTGGCCAGAGATTATGCCATTCCAGCGATGGTACATCACGTCCACTGGCACACACTGCAGCATTTATTTTAGCTGTATTAGACCATAGATGCTGAGGAAGATGTACTATTGTTGGCGCTTGTGAAACTCTGGTCAGACGCACCATTATAACTTATGTCTGTGGATATCCCTCATCTCAGTGACAGTTGTTTCCCTCCTCTTCGAAGACAATCAACTACATATCAGAAACTTCTGGATCTGATGAAAAGTTTGTCGAGAATATCTGAAATACTAAAATATTTGACTTACCATATCATCGAGAGAGCCCTCGGAGTCAGGCCAGATATTAGGAAAGTCGCAGAATGCGGCATTCTCCACGGAATTTGAGGCACTTTTATATTAAAGGCCGCCAAATGTAGTTTACATTGTATCATGCAAAACTCATGAAATAACGGTTCCACATTTATGAGACGAACGGCAGAGAAAAGGTGCCGAAGATATCACCATAATTGAATCACTTTTTTTCTGTCCATGTCAACGTAATTGAGCTTTTCAATACAGAAACTGGAGTTTACACCTTCAAATAATCGTACAAATTTCTAAACAGTCACTACTCGTTGTATCGAAAAGCAGCAGCAAGTGTAATTTTGGATAATGGTGTCATTTTTGAATGATCTTTCTTTCCGAACTCACCAAAAACCTGTAGCTCGGTCGGTTTGCGTTTACAGCATAAGCTGACAAGTAGGATCGACTTGGGCGTTAAGGTGGACAGAAGTGAGAATAACGTAAATTAGCTTGAGGCTGGGGGCCACCTTCGATTCTTATACAAGCAACAACTCGATCAGTTTCACTAACACAAGATGAGGATACATTGATGTAAGCACAGAGAAGTGGTCAAAAAATATATCCTTTGTCAGTATCAAATATCATTAGCATCTTGATATTTCTCTATATGTTGCATTTTTACGCTTGATAGGAGGTAACCTTCGCTACTCACCTTGAGCTGAGACAGATACCGGCGAAATCACGCTCAGCAGAAACGCTGCGGCGAGTTGGAAGGCCGCTCCAGTGGTCTTCATCTTTGGTGTATGGAATCCAATGTCAGTTCACTTGGTCTGCGTAATATTGGCACACTGTATTATGAGAACACTGTTTGATGACGTCACACGGGTTAGAATCACACTGCATCACGTCCAAAATATACACCAGTACACTTATCTCCTTTAGATGCTTTGTTAGCGCCAATTGTATTTTTGATTTTTTTCTAAGAACTACAAAAACACGGAAAGGGGATTTAGTTGAAGGCCCAATAGATTTTAAGGAATCAAATGTGTTTGGATGCTATTTGCTACTCTACGTCACCGGGTCGAATCAATTTCCTCTCTTTTCTATTGCACGAGTGAGTACTAGGTAGCTGCATGCAAATCAGACAGCACTATAGCAATTACTTTTTCGTTCATTGAGACACCTGAAGATTATTGTATGTAAAAATCTAGCAGATATAAGTGTTTGATTTTATTTGTAACCCCATTTTAAAGCAATGAGTGAGTACGGCATTGCTGACGCAAGTTATTATTTATTTCCCCGCAAATATTGTGCATCCGTCACATTTGACCTTGCACGTGTCGAAGGTTTTGGAGAATGGACGTTCCACAAAAGTAGGTCCACTACTTTTTTTTTTTAACGGCAGACGAGAACCGGTGCCGCAAAGAGTGGCTCGCGCCGCGCCGCCTGGCGCGATTCCAGGCCGGGCCGCCGCCTCGCCAGTCGCCACTGGCGCCAGTGCGCCGCCGCCAGCACGTTCCGCCGCTGGCGCTGTAGCCGCGCGTGTTCCGCGGACGCCACTGCCGCCGGCCGCCGAGGTGCGGGAACGGCCCGCCTTCCGCACGCGCATGCGCCGCGCGCCTCCGCCACTCGTCGCTCTCAGGAGACGGCCGGCTTCCGCACACCTCGCACGCCGGGTGCCAAACGCCGGCTGCTCCACCCGCGCGGTGACGCGAAGCCTCGGGACAATTCGCGGCGTCGAAAGAGCGGACTCCAGCGGCCGAGGTGAAGAGCTCTCCATGGTCCAAATGCACGAAGTACGACTGCTGATCGCAGAACACGTAACACACGACTCGCTCTGAAGTATACCGATTAATTTACTGTAAATATGCAAGCCGAACCTGGGTAAGAAAACAACAGGTACTCCGCCTCCATGCGAGTTGTGCCACACAACCGTGAGGTTGTGATGGAGGGGTCAATTGTATAAGATATGTATAAAGCTTTTTTTTTTAGTGAAAGCACAGAGAAAAATTTATAGCTCTTGGTGTAGCTTGGGAGCTTAGCGAGTAAACACGGGTCTTAGCACAGGTCTCCACGCAGTCGCACACGACAGCGTGATTCTCGTACATCAACAGTACAAAAATATAACAAATTTTTATACATTGAAAAATTTCAAAGGAAAACAGATGTCAGAGAAAATCACTTTGCCAACATTATAATCACATGTGTAACGACTATCTTCATTTGATACTGTTCAGCAGTTTGTCTGTTTAGTGAAGGTGGTAGTCGTTGGTTATGGAATACTTAGATTCATTCTCTTTTTTTTTTTCAATTTTCCGGCTTTTATGAGGCCAATACTTCTGTGGAAGTTACCACACTGCCGGGAAGTAATGTAACATCCTCAAGGGCAGGGTTATTTACAAGGGTAATAGTGGCAACTACACTCCTGGAAATTGAAATAAGAACACCGTGAATTCATTGTCCCAGGAAGGGGAAACTTTATTGACACATTCCTGGGGTCAGATACATCACATGATCACACTGACAGAACCACAGGCACATAGACACAGGCAACAGAGCATGCACAATGTCGGCACTAGTACAGTGTATATCCACCTTTCGCAGCAATGCAGGCTGCTATTCTCCCATGGAGACGATCGTAGAGATGCTGGATGTACTCCTGTGGAACGGCTTGCCATGCCATTTCCACCTGGCGCCTCAGTTGGACCAGCGTTCGTGCTGGACGTGCAGACCGCGTGAGACGACGCTTCATCCAGTCCCAAACATGCTCAATGGGGGACAGATCCGGAGATCTTGCTGGCCAGGGTAGTTGACTTACACCTTCTAGAGCACGTTGGGTGGCACGGGATACATGCGGACGTGCATTGTCCTGTTGGAACAGCAAGTTCCCTTGCCGGTCTAGGAATGGTAGAACGATGGGTTCGATGACGGTTTGGATGTACCGTGCACTATTCAGCGTCCCCTCGACGATCACCAGTGGTGTACGGCCAGTGTAGGAGATCGCTCCCCACACCATGATGCCGGGTGTTGGCCCTGTGTGCCTCGGTCGTATGCAGTCCTAATTGTGGCGCTCACCTGCACGGCGCCAAACACGCATACGACCATCATTGGCACCAAGGCAGAAGCGACTCTCATCGCTGAAGACGACACGTCTCCATTCGTCCCTCCATTCACGCCTATCGCGACACCACTGGAGGCGGGCTGCACGATGTTGGGGCGTGAGCGGAAGACGGCCTAACGGTGTGCGGGACCGTAGCCCAGCTTCATGGAGACGGTTGCGAATGGTCCTCGCCGATACTCCAGGAGCAACAGTGTCCCTAATTTGCTGGGAAGTGGCGGTGCGGTCCCCTACGGCACTGCGTAGGATCCTACGGTCTTGGCGTGCATCCGTGCGTCGCTGCGGACCGGTCCCAGGTCGACGGGCACGTGCACCTTCCGACGACCACTGGCGACAACATCGATGTACTGTGGAGACCTCACGCCCCACGTGTTGAGCAATTCGGCGGTACGTCCACCCGGCCTCCCGCATGCCCACTATACGCCCTCGCTCAAAGTCCGTCAACTGCACATACGGTTCACGTCCACGCTGTCGCGGCATGCTACCAGTGTTAAAGACTGCGATGGAGCTCCGTATGCCACGGCAAACTGGCTGACACTGACGGCGGCGGTGCACAAATGCTGCGCAGCTAGCGCCATTCGACGGCCAACACCGCGGTTCCTGGTGTGTCCGCTGTGCCGTGCGTGTGATCATTGCTTGTACAGCCCTCTCGCAGTGTCCGGAGCAAGTATGGTGGGTCTGACACACCGGTGTCAATGTGTTCTTTTTTCCATTTCCAGGAGTGTATTTATTTACAGCTAGTACAAAGTATATACGTCCTTCAAAGTTTTACTGACCTTTTAACTAGTCACCAGCATTGTGTATAACCCCCGTTGACAGCGATGTGGAAGTCGTAGGATACTTTTATCAGTGCCAGCTGTCTTGAGAGTTCGAGCGGCGCGGTATATTGTCCGACGAATTTGTAGCAGTTCTGAAGCGAATTCCGTGAAGTGTTTCCTTCAGTTTAGAAATCGAGTTGAACTCACGAGGGCCGGCCGGCGTGGCCGAGCGGTTCTAGGCGCTACAGTGTGGAACTACGCGACCGCTACGGTCACAGGTTCGAATCCTGCCTCGGGCATGGATGTGTGTGATGTCCTTAGGTTAGTTAGGTTTAAGTAGTTCTAAGTTCTCGGGGACTGGTGACCTCAGGAGTTAAGTACCATAGTGCTCAGAGCCATTTGAACCATTTGAACTCACGAGGGCTGAAGTCAGGGGAGTGCAGTAGGTGGTATAGCACTTAGCAGCCCCATCAGTCAAACAATTCAATAACAGCTTGCAGAGTACGTGCTTGAGCATTGTCCTGCAAAATGATGGTCTGGCCCTGCATAAAGTGTCATCACTTCTGTCTCTAAGCTGCTCGAAGGTTGTGTTCCAAAAATGAACAGCATAGATACAGTTTCCGGTATGCCCACAATGAAACCCCATTCAAATAGCTGAAATTGTTCAGTTCGATCACAGGGAGATACCGAGGAAGGCCGCTCATCGCGAGCCACAGCGCCTTCGGACATCGGGGCTTACTTGCAACGCTCTGTGTCACTGTATTCGTCGGTGGGGCATGTTTGTAATCCAGAACGAATGAGGAAAACACTGTTGACCTCTAAAACTGGCCTCTTGAGCGTGATCTAATGGCCGATGACCGTGACAAGTGATTCAATAATACTGCAACTTCTCAGTATGCACCCTTTATTCCCTGGCGCTACTTCTTTTCCTGTAGCGTATTTCTTAAACGCTACATAGCCTGCTGCAGTTATTGGTCATACACCTCAGATACACTCAGTCAATTAAAACAATCTCTCATAGAGCAGAAATAACTACGACATTTACCGGTGAGGTGATATTAAACATACGTACGACATTTAGTAAGAGAGGTCAGTTGACGGTAACGTGAAAGACGCAGTCGTTATATGACGATAATGAAAATGGAATATAGTATGATAATTACCTGTGAAGTGGAATGCTAGCCCTACTTGTGACATAATGTAGTAATGAAGCGTAATGCTCATGAAAGTGATTCCGGCTTTTGGCCATGTGTGGGCAGTGCTATGATCAGCAGCTATGGTATAAGTTGCGACACCGAAGAAACAAAATAACGTGAAAGCACATTATACAGACCAACAGGTTAAAACACTGCTTACACTATTCGTTTCTCGTTAACATACGTAACACGAAACGTAGCCATGCTACTAGATGGCTGAGGGTTGTCTGGCAATCCAAAAAATCCAAAAGGCGATATGTACCGATCACAACTGGGGAGTTTGGATCAACTTACCTTTGGTACACACACACACACACACACACATATATATATATATATAGCATTACTTTGGACGTTGTGATTTAATACTAGGGCATAACTTCAAACTTCCGGCGTCGACTTGTTGCAGTGAGTTCCAAAACATTCCACGAAAGGCACCGGAACGCCGCCCTGGGGCGTTATGGTCGACATTAAGCCCTGGATAAAATTAATGGCAGGAATGTGCAGTGGAAACTGGGTTCGAATTTAGTTGTTGAAATATTGGTCTTATTGGTCTTATAGACTCAGCGATCGACGGGTGCGAGAAGACACTTCCACTGGCGCCACCGGGTCCATTTGGGTCAGGTTCTCAGTTTGACACCTGGATCTCTCCAAGGATGGACGTTGCCAATTGGCGTCACATCTGAGGTCTCCTTGAAAAAAAGTAGAGAAAAAACAAGAAGAGGAAAAAATGGAAAAATAAAAGTGTTAGCCTCTCACTGCAAGGACGTCGGGTGTTCCAAATTGGCGTCACATCCAGGCACTCCTTGGTAAAATTCGAGCAAAAGGAAAAGATAAAAAAATATAACAATAATAATGTCAACTCAACAGGCCCTCAGTCCCAAACAAGCCAGTGCTCCACTCGCCACCCACTCCCGCTGCCATTTGCCTCTTTTTTCTCTGTCACTGTTATGTAGGGGAGCGACGACTAGTACGAGCAACCTAAGCCGAAACTTATGTTGTTCTGAAGTGCGCTATTGCATAAAACTTTTAACTGAACGGTTGTTTTTGTTTAAACGGCAAAAAATGGATTTATAATCAAAATGACATTTACCAAGAAAAGTTTTCTGAGACCTATATTTCGAGACGTTAATAAGTTTTGGGTAGTACGGGCCTAACAACAAAACACGGGATTTTAAGTAAAAAGCGTAGTTTCATGATTCACAGAGAAATTGAATCTATTTTTCATGGAAAATGCAACGTAATAAAAACCTAAAGTAAAAATTTCCAACAGATATGTTAATTTACTACGGAAAATAATATTTTAGGTTCTTTCACCGATGCAAGTTACCTACATAATACGCATCTAATTTTTGAAGCTGAAAACCAACATAAATCTGTTTTCTATTTAATAACTAGACTTCCGGCCCTATTGTTAAAGTTCTTGTGCCCAACCATCATATCATTCACATGGGTTCAGGTTTTCTTCAAAAAATCGCCCAAAAACGATGTTCGTTTGAAAAATCCCATCAAAGCTGTCAATATCTGCTTACCCCCTACGCCTCATTTTAGTTTCTTTTGCAGTGTAGTTACACGAAAGTAAAAACTTTGGACAGCAGAACTTGCGCTTGATTTATTGCGGTCTCGGACGACTCACGTCAAACCTCCTGCCACGCTGCTGCCTAAAACCATTGTGCCCTAAAAACACAGAAATGATTTACTCAGTTGACCCATATCACCCGGGTCTGGTATGGTCCATACTATCCGACTGGCGTTGCACATGAAAACATCTAACAAGGAACGCCTTGAGTGCGAAGTCGCAGAAGGCCAATGATTTATACGGCGTTCGACACCTCGCGTACCGTCTACCAAGCAGCCACAATATTGGCTGCTAATGGCAACAGAGGGCGGGACTAGAGGTATCAAATGGTGTGCACAGCATGAGACTACGGAGCGTAGTTAACTGCTTAGTTGACGAGTAACTCACAACAGTGCTACGGTGCTACTGGTGTTGACACAAAGCAGAGCAATGCAACAATGAACAAAGCGAACATTGCACTGCATCTACGACAACAGTGGTTGAAGTTGACATTGTGTCAGAAAGGAACCCAAGGAATATCACAGGGTGAGAAATAAGTGGCACATGAAGTATTAGCGTTTCTGCAAGTTAGTCACTGGAACGGGTGGTGTAGTGTTGGTTGGTTGGTTGTTTTGGGGAAGGAGACCAGACAGCGAGGTCATCGGTCTCATCGGGTTAGAGAAGGACGGGGAAAGAAGTTGGCCGTGCCCTTTGAAAGGAACCATCCCGGCATTTGCCTGGAGCGATTTAGGGAAATCACGGAAAACCTAAATCAGGATGGCCGGACGCGGGATTGAACCGTCGTCCTCCCGAATGCGAGTCCAGTGTCTAACCACTGCGCCACCTCGCTCGAGGGTGTAGTGTACACTGGACTGCGTGGACAATGCACATGAGGAGCACAACGATCACAAGTGCTTAACAAGTGAAAGTGATGCTGAAACAGGTGATGAACCACATAATTCATCATCCTCGTCGGACAGGGAGCCACAAGTCCCGTCTCCAGTGAAACGTAGGAAAGGACAATCGTAGTCCAAGTTGCGGGTACTAAAAGTGATTACGTAGATGTAAGATCGTCAGCAGTTTCGTAAAAAAAACTGTGAACAGATTTTGGAATAAGTCCGCAGCAGCATGACCATGTAGTGCATAAGAAAAATTATGGATATTCAAGGGAGCACAAGGCGCACCTGTTACAGAAACTGGTGTTTGCGCGTTTCGAGGATGCTCGATACAATTTACAAGATGTGCGTGATAATGACCTCCTACACTGTGCACATCAAACTACTTGTGATACATTACATGAATTTCGGAGGAAGCAGTGGTTGGTTGCATAATTTTAAACAATACTACAGGTTTGGAAGATGTAAGATAACGAAATTTTTAACCAAGCATTTAACGTGACGATGCACAGCACACTGTTGAACTGGCCCCTAAATTTATACATAAGATGAAGAAACTTATCCCATCGTTCAGTAAGGAATTTGAAGAGGAAATGTATATGTCGGAAACCCCGCATATTAGCGGTACCGAGAGTATTGTATCAGGATCATTTGAACGTACGCATTCGTATACAATTGTGGCGCCTGTTAATCTGGATGGTGAATTGGCTGGAGGGTTATTTGTTGTGCTGCGAGATGTTGGAGATGCTTTGCCACTAAGTTTCTTTCTCGTGTGTGTTATCTTGCCAGGGCATAGGAATTGTTTACTTCACAGAAAGCAAGAGTGGGAGAATGGGCGTAAGAGGAGTACATTTATGGTATGAGCACTGCTTTCGGCTAATATCTGGTCAACATAAGTTACTTTCGCTTGATTCCTGGTCTGCGTATAAAACTCATACTCCTTTAGAGCAAATTATCCCTCCTGAAAAGTGTGTGGCCTTGCAGTTCATACCACCTCGAACCACTGAACAAATTCGCCCTATGGATGTCTTTTTTCCGTGCTCTATCTGCAGCTGCGCCTTAGAGGACAGCCACATTCAAGATAATCACCAGGACAGACTGTTTCGAGTTCAGTTGCATATCATCACGTCCCATCAGTTCACATCACCCAGTTACACCAGTATCATTCTATACGGATTATTTAAGAGTGGATACCTAGCTGAACGTCCTGCAGGAGCTCGCCTTCGATCTTATGGTGCGAACTTCTGTGGTCACTGTGGCGCGCCATTTTCCATGAGCATTCATGATGCAAGCTAATGGTTTGTTTCGAACATTCGTTGAATGTCGACGATTCTATTTTGTGAAGAGTAATATGTACATCCGTCGGAAGGTTGATATCTGGACCTTCCAGACATTCATTCTCTGTCTTAGATGCACTTGTTAAGTCATTAGGAGCTATTAGTTTCACATGGACCTTCCGAGATCTGAACTTGCGACTGTGCACTCAAGGGTTTCGGCTTGTGTGAGCGAGATTTCGTTATTTCTATCCAATCTACATTACGCTAGGTAAATATTAATACTAGTTTGATAGTATCGCTTCTTCTTTCGAAAGTATGAACTGAAGCTGAATATTACACCTTTATGCCTCCACACTCAAAATCAAATAAAATTTATTTGAAAATATTCAACAGCTACATCGCTCTAGTTCAGGAAATGGCGGAATGATCTCTGCGCTATATTCCGAACACAGTATGGATTCGCTGTTTTGCGACAAACTCGAGCCATAGCAACTAGCCCACACTACCTGCCGGGCTATTCTCTGATGTCCTTTGAATGCCACCGATATCAACGGGATAATGTTCTGTTAATCGATGTATTTCTATTGTTAATGTGCTGGGAAACGCTCGGTGGCGCCCGAGTGCGCGTATTGGAGTATACCGTGTAAATGTCGGCAATAAATACCACCCCACCGTAGGTGCAAATGTCGGAAACGACGTGGCCACGCAAATGTAACTACTCCTCGGTAGGGGCAGCAAACCTTCTATAGCTGCTGCGTCAAGATTTTCAAATGGTTCAAATGGCTCTGAGCACTATGGGACTCAACTGCTGTGGTCATTAGTCCCCTAGAACTTAGAACTACTTAAACCTAACTAACCTAAGGACATCACACACATCCATGCCCGAGGCAGGATTCGAACCTGCGATCGTAGCAGTCGCACGGTTCCGGACTGCGCGCCTAGAACCGCGAGACCACCGTGGCCGGCGCTGCGTCAAGAGTCTACAGTTCTGAAGACATAACATTAGTGAAAATTTCATTGCTTTGTTTGTATACTAACACGTTGAAAACAAAGGGGAGAAACTAGAGCCATTACATTTTTAGAGGTCATGCAGCTGTAGCGGCTACTGAATACAAATGGGGAGAAAGGAGCTGAGCATCATCCCTCGACTAGGAGAAGGGATGGGCTGACGGTACGCATACTACGGCAACAAAGAATAATTTAATAATGACTGGAACGCTTGAAGGTGTTGGTGAGGGAGAGGGAAAATTTGTACAGGTAGATGGAAATGCTAATACAAAAAGCAGATTTAGATGGATTTGGGTTGGAAAAGTGTGTGTGTGTTTGTGTGTGTTGGCAGTTAAGCAACTCTAAGTACGTAGCAGGGATTCTGTGGGTAAGGGACCTAGTGAGAGAATGGAATGGTCATGGTGCGTTAATTGAACGAAGGTGTGATGGGTAACTACAGGCAACGAGGTATATCGTAAAAATTCAGCCTCGAATGTGAAGTCGGCAGCACTTTACCATTTGGAGTTTTTTCCTTCGATAAACAGGTGTTCTAGTTTGATCTGAATGGGTAAATGGATGAGCATGTTGCGGAGACATTGCTTAGTCACAGCCTGGTCGACGTTTCTAAGTGAAGTTTGGAGATTAGGTACAGCTGGAAATAAAACTGTGAGGAAAGGTTGTGAGTCATGCTTGGGAAGGACAGTTGGTACAGATCCTCCACGTCAAAGGCATGGGTCTCTATCATCACAAAGCTTTGATGTGGCGGGAAGTTTCATGTTATAATCTGTTTGACGGCTTTCCTACAAGCAACAAATAATATACTTTTGACTTCATTTTTGTTGTTTTCTCCGTGATTCTTTCCGTCCAGTGCTTTATGATCGAAAGGAAAGGTAATATTAGAAACATGAAGCAGAATATTGAGCAAAGAAGAACCATAGACAACAAACAAAGGAATGGATTTTGTGGAAGAGGCGCCACTACAATGTGCCATGTGTTGGAAATATTAGTACTCAACTGCACATTGTGCAGCGTAATGAAATAAAAAAAATACCATGTAATTATGGGGTTCAGACCGCATGGTCTTCCCATCCTAGGAACTTTTTTCATTCTCCGTTGACCAATACATAAGTGCTGAGAAGAGAGTTACGAGTAACAGCCATGGTCAATTTCTTGAAGTTAAGAACGAGAATTTTTTTCATTGCAGTATCTCTGAAGTCATTACTGTATCTTTCTTACTGCTCAGAAATAACTAAGGATATGTTCTGCACAGTTAACGATTCCTTGGAAGTAAATGATGCCATTTACCTCATTCATCAACGTATCATATTCGTTTCACTCTTTTAATTCTAAACTTTACATTTTTGGAATATTTTTCTGTAAACTAACATAATTGGCATTCTCTCGAGTAAAATGATTTGTGAAGTGAATCTGTCATTATATCTTCCTGTGACACACATTCCGGTAGTTCCCAATTACAGCTCTTTCCAGTTCCAGACTATAGTTACAGACCAAACAAAATGCAATACATTTTTGCAGCCTGGTGAAACACATCCATACTTCAGCGTAACTCTAAGGAACATTTAATCCCACCTTTTCCAAATTAATATATCATTCATAATGTGAGTGTCTTCTGCAATGTGTCTGGAGCAGGAGCTTCATTACTCTCCTCTAAAAAGCTTAGCAAGTTCTGCCAGTATCGGAATCTTGCCGGCCAATTCCCATGGCCCTTGTGAGTTCAGACCGATGATAATTTAATAAACATGCTAACAAATTCCCAATTTTTACAGATATTGCCATGGTTAAAAAATGAAGCAAAAGGAAGAAAATAACCCCCCCCCCCCGCTACATAAGATACAGTATATGTAATAATAGCGAATGAGAATGTGTCTGTGTACACACACATACGTGAACTCACCCCCACTACAAAATAATGACTAAGAGCCAATCAGACATCACATTATTAAACACTGAACAAACAGTCTAGCTGGTCTCCTCTAGGCTAAATGGCTGATCTCACACTAGCAGCGCATTTCTCCTCCTGTCCTTCTGATACTTATATTTGATAAGAGGGATTCGTTTCACTTCACGCACAATGAAGCCTTATGATGGGCTGGCTTCCCTTGCTAGTCCCTCCTGTAGCGTTTGGTTAGTAGACCACTCTTCCCTGCGTTTAGGTCCAGGAAACTTTGGCTTTCAGCAGAAAAATCTTTACTAGGTGTGGTTGCCCCTGGTGGCTCTCGCCTTTGGATAGCCAGCTGAAAGCCTCAGCATGCAGTGCATAACAAGACCCCTTTACTGCACCAAAAGGAAAAGATACAGCTGTTAATAATTGCAGTCATTGCTATTTGTTGTTGCTACTTGCATTTTTCATGCAACGTTAATGGTTGATTTACTAGTCGGATTTGCACATTGGATAATTACACAGGACACAGGACAGTTTTCGAAATCACTGCCACATAATATCGCGCCATTTCAAGTCGTTTCACGTATTTTCAACTTGGCTGTCAATATAGCTCTGGTGAGACATGTTTGCTGCTCGTGCATATCAAAGACTTTCTTTCTGACTGTGAGTACTATTTTTAATTCTATTTCATGATTGTCATTGACTGCCGCGCGGGATTAGCCGAGCGGTCTATGGTGCCGCGGTGATGGACTGTGCGGCTGGTCCCTGCGGAGTTTCGAGTCCTCCCTTGAGCATGGGTGTGTGTATTTGTCCTTAGGATAATTTAGGTTAAGTAGTGCGTAAGCTTAGGGACTGATGACCTTAGCAGTTAAGTCCCATAAGATTTCACACACATTTGAACATTTTTGTCATTGACTGATGTGCCTTATGGGACATATTATATTGTCCACAGGCCTGCTCACACTCGTTAATGTTTGCTGGTGTAAGGGTAATTTATTTGTATTATATTTAAGTAATGGAAGAAACAGTTAAGAAAATTCCATAGAAACTTACTCTTTGTTCTTACTGAAGTTATAAGAGAACGCAATGACTTGAGAACCTCACAACAGACATGAATGGCTTGATATTCAAATTTATTAATAACTAGAGTCAAATGGACAGTCAAAATTCAAATGGCTCTAAGGACTATGGGACTTAACATCGGAGGTCATCAGTCCCCTAGACTTAGAAGTACTTAAATATTACTAACCTAAGAACATCACACACATCCATGCCCGAGGCAGGATTCGAACCTGCGACTGTAGCAGCAGCGCAGTTCCGGACTGAAGCGCCTAGAACTGCTCGGCCACAGCGGAACTGGAGAGTCAGTTCTTACACATTCACACATACTGTGTTACCGTTGAAATTCTTCCGCACTTTTATAAGATTATACAGTAAACTTGGTTTATGAGCAGTACACTGCATATTTAGACACATACACAGACATAGACACTGACATACATGTGTACACTTAGAGTGGACATTCAGAGCATTAGAAAATAAGTCTGTACAACACTTATGTCACTATATGACCAGATGATACTACAAATTTGTAGCCCATCAAGCTCATTTAGACATATAGTCATAGTTTTGCTCGAATATTTATGTATATAGATAACATTAATGACACTGACAAAATTAGAAAAATACTTATATAACAACACTTGTGTTACTGTGTGATGAAGTACATACTTCTGAATCAGAGTGGTATATGTGACATTAAACTGAACGGGATATCATAGTGAGATGATCAACATAAAACAAAATTATTTTCATATGAGGCAATGCATAACAAAATAGTATAAAATTACAAACATATACAAGTAGCAAATCCACAGAGGATGGATGTCAAGATCATTCTGTTAATGAATAATTCTGAATGAGCCTAGAGGACAGTCCCTGAAAACACATTTCTTGAAGAATACATGTTGTTGTTGTTGTGGTCTTCAGTCCTGAGACTGGTTTGATGCAGTTCTCCATGCTACCCTATCCTGTGCAAGTTTCTTCATCTCCCAGTACCTACTGCAACCTACATCCTTCTGAATCTGCTTAGTGTATTCATCTCTTGGCCTCCCTCTACGATTTTTACCATCCACGCTGCCCTCCAATGCTAAATTTGTGATCCCTTGATGCCTCAGAACATGTCCTACTAACCGGTCCCTTCTTCTCGTCAAGTTGTGCCACAAACTCCTCTTCTCCCCAATTCTATTCAATACCTCCTCATTAGTAATGTGATCTACCCATCTAATCTTCAGCATTCTTCTGTAGCACCACATTTCGAAAGCTTCTATTCTCTTCTTGTCTAAAACTATTTATCGTCCATGTTTCACTTCCATACATCGCTACACTCCATACAAATATTTTAAGAAACAACTTCCTGACACTTAAATCTATAGTCGATGTTTACAAATTTCTCTTCTTCAGAAACGCTTTCCTTGCCATTGCCAGTCTACATTTTATATCTTCTCTGCTTCGACCATCATCAGTTATTTTGCGCCCCAAATAGCAAAACTCCTTTACTACTTTAAGTGTCTAATTCCCTCAGCATCATCCGACTTAATTCGACTACATTCCATTATCCTCGTTTTGCTTTTGTCGATGTTCATCTTATATCTTCCTTTCAAGAGAATGTCCATTCCGTTCAACTGCTCTTCCAAGTCCTTTGCTGTCTCTGACAGAATTACAATGTCAGAAGAATACATAAACATTCACATAAGAGAAATAAGTATGTCCCTGAAAATACACAAACATAAACAAAAAAAATAATGCACTAAAGTTGCATGCCCTCGGGAAAAATTACGGCTATAGTTTCTCCTTGCTTTCAGCCGTTCGCAGTACCAGAACAACAAGGCCGTTTTGGTTATTGTTAAAAGGCCAGATCAGTCAATCATACAGACTGTTGCCCCTGCAACTACTGAAAAGGCTGCTGCCCCTTTGCAGGAACCACACGTTTGTCTGGCCTCTCAACAGATAACCCTCCGTTGTGGTTGCACCTACGGTACGGTCATCTGTATCGCTGAGGCACGCAAGCCTCCCCCCCCCCCCCCCCAATGGCAAGGTCAATGGTTCATAAACAAAAAAATTAATACACTTCACTATTCTTGGGCAAAACACAGTATCCATCACACAAATAGCCTTGACTGATAGTTCCACTTACGAAATGAGATGTCTGCAGGGTTTCTATAGCCATTCTCATGGAAGAGCAGTTTGGTTTACAAGCTCAGATTAAGAGTTACATCAGTTAACTTGTGGCATATCTGGATTTCACGCACCAGGCTGTCATTATTATGTATGTTCATAGCGTGCTCACAATGAAAACTTGATCGCTTTTATGATCTGTCATCATGAAGTTCAAAACTCCCATCTCTATGACCAGTGTCCTAAATGTCTTAGTAAGTAATACGAGTAATCTACATGTTTGACTCACAAATATTGATTCCAAGGCGAGTGGCAAGGTAGTGTTCATCCTGACACGCACGTAATGGGAACGAAATTAATATCGTCTGCTAATTCAGTATGGTTACATTTGTGTTAGTTGTTCCATGGGTTATGTGCACACCCACGTAAGAGTTTCATATAAGTGTTCCGTACGATAAACATTATTCATTGATGTAACATGTCCTTGTGCGGGGAACATATGACACGTCGAGTTGTAGTTCCAGTAGAAATCTCGCACATATATGCTGGTGTCCCTGGTCGACTCAAAACTTCTCTGATATTTAATTTCGTGGAACCGGGTAAGTCAACCTCTGAAGCATAACTTCTTGGCTTCAACGTTGTCTGTTAGTAGGTATATTCATAGCACGACTAGCAGACAGAAATCTCTAGCTGTGAATGGGAAGCGCTGGTCCCTTCCCGCGGCCGCCATGATCTATTGCAGATAAGCCCCCTTCCAGAGGCTGACAGCGCTCCGGCAGCGTACACTGAGTGGCGGTCCTGCCTTCTCTTGTCCACCCTGCGGCAATGGGTCGAGGCCTAACCAGAGCTGCGCAGCAGCCATCCCATTTATCAGCCGTCCCATCATCTGATTCTTTCTTTGTCATCCATATTAATTATTTAGCCTCTAACAGCATCACGCAGATACTTAATAAACACAAAAGAAAATTCTGTACGCGCACCAACCCTTTTAACATCAACTACAATAATAAAGACTTACCGTTATTGATCAGAGAACGTAAGTAGTGTTTTAGCCACTATAATTACTTTTTGGCTCCCTGACCTCTTGAAAAAGGACAAATTGTATCGAAAATGAACAATGTAGATATGAATGCCAGTGATGTATATAGTGGTGTATACTCAGTTTTAACCTGTTTATTTAACCTAACCTGGGAGAGTACCACAATCATCACGTGGATACCTATGGTTACAGGTTAGTATACGTGCTGTTAATACATAGTGCATGAGAATATCTTTTCTTCTTGAGGTTTCGGCCGATAATTTTTGGAATCCCCTGTATACTGCTGACCATGCAAATGCAGGCTACCTTTTTGCGCGCCATACTACTGAGCACGAAACATGCAACGTGCGCGACTGTACTCCCTTTGCTAGCGGCAGATTGTCTCTCTTTTTTGCGAACATATTTTTTGGTTTTGTTTTCTGGAATTCTAAATGCAGGTTCATCATTCTTACTCTAGGATGGCCACTCTGAAACACACAAGACATACAATCATAACACATGATAGACAATGCAAAACAATAAAAATCTCTTTATTATGAAACTACATATTCCGTAAACTTATTTCCGTGCCCAAGCAGACAACTTTACCTTCCCTATTTTTGAACCATATTATTCTTTAGTTGTTTGTTTCCTCTGTGGGCTGTACACGTCCTTTTCCATGATATTCGTTGTTACAAATGAGGATTTTCTCCAGGTGACCGTCGTATTGTATTTTTTTATCGTATTTTCTATATACGAACTGTTTGTGAAATTACCCTGTAAACGGTGAACCAGTGTTCTTACTTTAAATTTAGGCATTTACTTGAGTATATCGACTCCTAAAACCTCATACCTAATCCCTGGACTATTTTCGGTCGTGTGACTTTTTGTACTTCGGATGTTCTGTTTTCTCTTGATGGTTTGTCTTTCGTTGTCTCGCTCTCGTAAGGTATGGACGCTATTCGGCTGAGCTCATTGGAAAGTTTATCATGTAAATGATAATTATGTTTTCTCCATATAATACGAAGTTTTAGTCATTTTGCTTTTTATTCTTACTAATAAAAACCGTGACACATACATATAATTTTTATTTTCTATGGAGTGATTTCAGAGGATCGCTCCTGGAACAAGGGCGTCGACAGCACATTGTTAGCAGACGTTAATAACCGAGCACTTTTCATGTTCAGCCACTAGTTTTCATTGCTTAGTACGCTATACGTCCCCGGGCTGCTTGAACAGGACATTTTATTTGTATCTTCCAGGTTTTTCATGCAAGCTACAAAAGGAACGATTCTGTCATTCGCCTGCTAACAATAACATCGTTACACGGCCTACACCAATAGCACAGCCCCCCCCCCCCCCCCCAAACATTTAAAAGTTCTTGATGGTCGTTAATTTCTCTTATATGTAACTGAAAAGGTATCGCGATCACGTCTCCAGGGCCAAAAGATTCCGGAATAGTTCCCCCATTCGATTCTCAGGAGAGGGCCGAGGGGGAGGGGGGAGGGAGACTGTCAATGGGTAGGTAACCAAGAGAGAATGATTGAATAACAAAAGAACCTATAACGTTCTACGAGGCGGGGTGTGGTCTCGCAGAAACTTGAACGTGGTAGAGAAGCTAGAAAATCTGAAAAATTAAAACTAAAGGCTCAAGCCAGGTATAGTAGGCGTCAGTGACGTGGAATGGAAGAAGACAAGCATTTCTAGTTAGAAGAGTATACGGTGACATCAACACCAGCAGTAAATGATGTAACTTGAGTGCGATTCGCTATGAACAGGAAGGTGGGCAGAGAGTTTGTTAAGTGAACAGTTCAGTGATAGGGTTGTTCTTATCAGAATCGACAGCAAACCGACACAGACAACGAAAGTTCCGGTATATAAGCCGACGTCGGAAGCTGAAGATGAAGAGATGGAGAAAGTATATGAGGATATTGAAGAGGTTATACAGTACGTAAAGGGAGATGAAAATGTAATAGTCATGGGGGACTGGAATGCAATTGCAGGGGAAGGAGCAGAAGAAACATTTAAGGAGAATATGGGCTTGGGACAAGGTATGAGAGAGGAGAGAGACTAATTGAGTTCCACAATATATTTCAGCCGGTAATAGGGAATAATCTGTTCAAGAATGACAAGAGGAGGAGGTACACTTCGAAAAGGCAGAGTGATACCGGAAGATTTCAGGTAGCTTATATCAAGGTCAGATAGGGATTCCGAAATCAGATACTGGATTGTCAGGCTTACCCAGGAGCAGATATAGTCTCAGGTCACAACGTAGTAGAGACGAAGAGCAGCCTGAAGTTTAAGATATTAGATAGTAAGTGGGATATGGAAGAACTGAGGAATGACGAGATACGCTTAAAGTTCTCTACAGCTATATATACAGAGATAAAGATTAGCTCAGTAGGCAGTTCAGTTGAAGAAGATGGACATCTCTAAAAATGACCACCACAGAATCTGGAATGAAGAATATAGGTACAAGGAAGGTAACGGCAAAGAAACTATGGGTAATAGAAGAAATACTTCAGTTGATCGAATAAAGAAGGAAGTACAAAAATGTTCAGGGAAACTCAGGAATACAGAAACACAAGTCGCTGAGAAACGAAAGAAATAGGAGGTACAAGGAAGCTAAGACAAATGGCTGCATGAAAAATTTGAAGGAATCGAAAAAGAACTGACTGTCGGAAAGACTGACTCAACATACAGGAAACTCAAAACTACCTTCGGAGAAATTAAAAACAAGGATGGTAACATTAAGAGTGCAACGGGAGTTCCACTTTTAAATGCAGAGGAGAAAGCGGAAAAGTGGAAAAAGTACATTGATATTCTCTATGAGGGGGTACATTTGTCTGATGTAATAGAAAACGAAACAGGAGTCGATTTAGAATGAGTAGGGGAATAAGTATTACAATCAGAATTTATGGGGGCTTTGGAGTACGTAAGATCAAATAAGGCAGAACGCATAGATAAAATTCCATAAGAAGTTCTAAAATCAGTGTTGGGAGTGGCCCAAAAACGACTATTCAAGTCGGTGTACATATGTATGTGTCTGGCGCTACACCATCTGACTATGGGAAAAAATATCATCCACACGATTCCAAAGACCGCAAGAACTGACAAATGCGAAAATTATCGCAGTCAGCTTAATAGCTCCTATATCCAAGTCGCTGACAGGAATAATATACAGAAGAATGGCAAAGAAAGTTGAGAATTTGTTAGATGGCAATAAGTTTGGCTTTAGGAAAGGTAAAGGCTCCAGAGGGGCAAGACAAAAGAAAAATAAAGACAAGTTCATACGATTTGTTGACCTGGAAAAAGCGTTCGATGGTCTAGAATGGTGCAAGATGTTCGAAATTCTGGGAAAAATTGTGATTAGACGGGTGATATACAATATGTACTGGAGCCAAGAAGGAATAATAAGAGTGGACGACCAAGAACGAAGTTCTCACATAGAAAAGGGTGTAAGACAGGGATGTTCTCTTTCGCCCCTGCTATTCAGTCTGTACATCGAAGAAGCAATGATGGAAATAAAAGAAAGCTTCAGGAGTGGAATTAAAATTCAAGATGAAAGGATGTCAATGATATGGTTCGCTGACGATATTGCTTCTCACTAAAAGCGAAGAAAAATTACATGATTCGCCGAATGGAGTGAACAGTCTAATGAGTACCGAGTATGAATCAACAGTAAATCGAAGAAAGACGAATGTAATGAGAAGTACCAGAAATGAGAACAGCGAGAAAACTAACATCGGGATTGATGGTCACGAAGTAGATGAAGTTAAGGAATTCTGCTACATAGGTAGCAAAATAACTAATTACGGACGAGGAAGGAAAACATCCAAATTAAAGTTGCCCTTACAGAAAGGGCATTCCTGGCCAAGAGAAGTCTACTAATATCAAACATAGGCCTTAATTTGCGGAAGAAATTTCCGAGACTGTTCGTCTGTAGAAAGCATTATATGGCAGTGAAACATAGACTGTGGGAAAACCGGTCAAGAAGGGAAACGAAGAATTTGAGATTTGGTGCTAAAGACGAATGTCGAAAATTAGGTGTACTGATAACACAAGGAATGAGGAGGTTCTGCACAAAATCTGTTAAAGAATATGTGGAAAATACTGATATGGAGAAGGGTCAGTATGATTGGGCCACCTGTGAAGACATTGGGGAATGACTTCCATGGTACTAGAGAGTGCTGTAGAAGGCAAAAGCGCTACAGGAGGACAGAGATTGGTATACAGCAAATAATTGAGGACGTAGTTTGCAAGTGCTACTCCGAGATGAAAAGGTTGGCACAGGAGAGGAATTCGTGGCTGGTCGCATCGGGGTAGTCAGAAGACTGATGGCTATCAAAAAAGAAAACACGAATGTAACGAACACACAATGGAGTACTTGACTGTGAAGGGGCACGTGCAATGTCTACTGAGATTTCCCTTTCATAATATTAATACGTCTTGCTGTACGGAATCTCTGTGTAGTAACAGGACAAAACAGCGGAGCAGAGTCCAGGGTACGCCGTTAATACGAGGTGGGAGACCAGGTTAGTGTCCGGGGGACAGGCCACCCAAAATCACTGTGTAGGCGAGGGCCGGAGCTGCTTCGCCACGGACCTCCAAGAGGGCCGGCGGAGAGGATTAACGTTTCCTCGAACTGACGGCGCCTCACCTAGCATGTTCTATCCCCCGCACTTCCCCATGGCTGAAATGTTTTGCATACAACGTCTCCAAACAGCTACTGACAAAGTGGGCGACATCTTCCGATTAGCAGTCGGTAAAAGCATGCTGTTCTAGGTGCCTTGGCAAGAGAAGATGGCTCATACAGGGCGGCATCGTCCGGTTAGCAGGCGGTAAAAGCATGTGTCTCTGAGTGCCTTGGCAAGATAAGATCGCTTCGTAATGTGGGAAGAGCAAAGCTTCACCGTTAGGACAGGTTTCGAAGCTTACTGACGCCTCGCTGGGACGATATTTAAATCGCAGTCCACATGGAGTATAGTAGGGAAATTAAAAATGGGTTACGACTTGTCTGAGTTCACGAATTGTGGGAACGGAGACTTACCCTTCTTTGGCACTCTCTACTTCCCGAAGAAGGAGACTATTTTGCACTACGAGCGCAGAATTTTTACTGCGAGATTTGCCACCAGAAGAATTTGAGATATTCATTTAGATTGGCTTATCAGAAATTTTGGCCTGAAGGGTAGAGAGCAAATGTTTCAAGACAGAAGAGGATTGAGTTGTCTGCAGATGTAAAAGTTTCCGTCACAAGCCGATCGTAACCGATATTATCCTAATTCCAGTGCTTACTGACTAAGCTCTAGTTTTAAATCGAACAAGATGCCCCATAGTTCATCCACGTCGTTTCTGCCCTGTTTGCAGCATCAGAACCGTCGGATTTCCCATGTCCGTCACTCAACTCTTCTGCCTGGGTTTTATCACCAGTTCTCCGTTCACGCATTCAAACACATCTCTGATTCACGTGTCTCGAACCGTTACCTTCTTCCAGTAAATCTAATGTTTCATCTTTTCACTTTCTTGTATGGAGGAATACATCAAAAGTTTTCCCATCATAAGTAATTGGATGTTCGGCCTTCATCTTCGAAGACCGAACATCTTCCCATTCGTCATCATCTCTGCAGCATCCTTCAGAACTTGATGCATTCACTTCTATCCTGTCATCACCTCCTTTCCTCAGATCTTCTGACGAAAGAGGCTGCTTGCTCTCTTCTTCTTTGCTTAATTCCTCCTCCTCTGTTTCCATTAACTGTCCGTCCTCGTTTCCTAGTGATACTCTCCCTACGATACTGAGTACGATCTCTAATTTTTTAATATTCTTGTTGGTCAGACGGCCTTAACTGATTTCTCTCTCGTTTAGATGTACCAATGGACATACCTTCTTCAGGTACATCACCATTCTGCAAAATTTCAAAAAGATGAGCCCTATAATTTTCTTCACTTCCAGCTTACGTGTAACTAGAAAATTAACTTCCACCGATTTACCATGTACTACGCGTTGTACTCTGATTCCATGCGTTCTGAACGTTGGCCACCACTTTTCTTTGCTGCTTATTTCATACGCTTCTTTATCAAGTACGAGACTCAATTGCTTGAGTCCTGAATACACGACACTGTTACGTCGTCCGCGTCACATCACTTACAGGATATGTGATATACTCTATTCGGCTGTCGAACTGGGCCACATCTTCTAACAGATTCCTTTTCAGTTCATCCCATCCCCGGCGATGCTGTCTGTGATTTGTTCGATTCGGTGGCGCCCATGATTCATAAGGGTTGTCTCTATGTCTGGGAAGTTGTATGCCGTCAAACACTGATATCAGAACCTCGACCACTAGTTAATAACCCCAAGCATTTGTCTCTCTGTCATTTTGACGCTGATTTCCTCGCGCAGCTGAATTCCTGCGCCCTGTCTTCATTGGCCATCGTATTCTCTGCGATGTCGTCTGTCATCTGTTCGATTCGGTGGCGTCCATTATTCATGAGGATTGTTCCTATGCCACTTATTTCATTGCTTGGAGGGTGGGTGCCTTGCTCGCCAGTTTGCGTTACGTGGTATATGTTGCACCTGCCCGTGGCGGATTTGAACAATGTGTACCAGTTCACTAACTGTTGCTCTGCAGTCATATCCAAGTTCATCCAATAAATGTAGGAACCCAATGATATCATTCATTTCTCAACCCGAAAGCGTAAAATCCTTAAGTTTTCGGTTAGGTAATTTTGCATGGTAGATTTATACTAATTCACTCTGCTGAATTCGTGATCCAAGAATTGGTTTGTGTTTATAGTACTGAATCGGGTTGCAATACTGTGATTCAGCATGAGGCTCATTCTATACAGTTCAGAATATATTGTGCCTAGGCTCATGTAAAAATGCCTGTTTGAATTTTTCATAAGTTCAGTATTGAGCCACGGTTATTCTCATCGTGGCTGCTGCTTCTTCCCATAAATCAGCGTGTATGAAATATATTTTGTAACCTGTAGATCGTGACCTCTGAAGTCTGTCTTGGAACTGTTCGATCCAAATTTTTTAATTCAAACAATTCGATTGGTCTGGGAAAAGTCAGACCTCTTTACAAGGTGTTTCCGTATTAAACCCTTCTCGATTTTATGGTATCCTAACCCAGTGGGTAATGCTGACTGTACGTTCGCAAGGAATTGTCCCGTATCGCCCTGTATACGGCAGAGTCTGTCAGTTAACCGACGTAATCTTTCATCTGAAATGATAATTAAATCAAGACTCTAATCTGTCGACAATGGTTGATATAAATCAACGGGGACAGTTGAGAATATGTGCCTTGACCGGGACTCGAACCCGGACATGTCCGAAAGAACAGATACCATCTTCATATAGTTATGGCTAACCGGCCACTGACCTTCTTCGTCTGTGCTGGATACACACGCATTGCCCGAACTCTTACGGGACCCGGTAAGATTGTCTGCCTCGAGTAATGAGTGTAATGGGCAGGGACACTACGAATGTAGTGCGTGGACATTAAGTTGGGAATGTGGTCTCACGGGGAACGTGCAATGGGTAAATCCCTGGAGTCGCACTGCCCTCTGTCGCCTCGGAGGCTCACAAGGGAACCTCCCCATCCCACCCCCCTCAGATTTAGTTATAAGTTGGCACAGTGGATAGGCCTTGAAAAACTGAACACAGATCGCTCGAGAAAACAGGAAGAAGTTGTGTGAAACTAAGAAAAAAATAAGCAAAATATACAAACTGAGTAGTCCATGTGCAACATAGGCAACATCAATGAGTCTGAGCTCAGGAGCGCCGTGGTCCCGTGGTTAGCGTGAGCAGCTGCTGAACGATAGTTCCTTGGTTCTAGTCTGCCCTCCAGTGAAAAGTTTAATTTTTTATTTTCAGATAATTATCAAAGTTCGGGCATTCACACATAATCAACTTCGCTCTCCAAAATTCCAGGACATGTTCAGATTTTCTGGGACATATGCAGGATTTGACGATCTACACACGGAAAAATTTGAAAACGTTAAAAACATATGTTTTGACAGAGCACAGGGAAAACTGTGCGACTGTGAAACTGTTGCATTCATTTGTTGGAGTTTATGTGACAAACTCTTACGTTTTCATCACTTTTTTGGGAGTGATTATCACATCCACATGAAAACCTACATCGGACAAGGTAGAGGAATCTTTTTACCCATTCGCCAAGTGCACAAGTTAGGTGGGTCGACAACATATTCCTGTCATGTGACGCACATGTCGTCACCAGTGCCGTATAGAATATATCAGACGTGTTTTCCTGTGGAGGAAATGTTATCGGTTCCCATTGGAGAGGCACGTCCTTTCGTCTACTAATCGCACGGTTTTGCGGTGGGGTAGCAAAACACAGATACTAAACTTATTTACAGTGAACAGAGACGTCAATGAACGAACGGACAGATCATAACTATGCGAAAATAAAGAAAGTAAACTTTTCACTCGAGGGAAGACTTGAACCAAGGGTCTCTCGTTCCGCAGCTGCTCACGCTAACCACGGGACCACAGCGCTCCTGAGCGCACACTGTCCTTGATGTTGCCTATGTTGCACATGGACTACTCAGTTTGTATGATTTGCTTATTTTTTTCATAGTTCCACACAACTTCTTCCTGTTTTCTCGATTGATCTGTGTTCAGTTTTTCAAAGTCTATCCACTGTGCCAACTTATAACTAAATCTGAGGGGGGTGCGATGGGGAGGTTCCCTTGTCAGATGGACCAGATCGCCGGCAGACGGCGTGGAGGTAGGACGTAGTGTGGTGTGCGCTGCGCCGTCTGTGCTTCCGCGTGGTAAGTCTTGCGCTTGCTGCGGCTTAAAACTCTGTTTATAGAACACTTCGAGAAGTAATGAGTAGCATGCAGTGATGGCTCAACCAAGTCGAAAAGATACGTTGAAACTTACCTTTGATCCTCGATATGCCAGACCCAAGTCGTTTGAAGTAGAAAATTGCTTAGAAGATGATGTGAAGCTCTCCTTTAATGATGTAATTGGGATCCCCCTGTCGATTGTAGCTTGTGTCGTGTTTGTTAAAATCGTAGTTCCGAGTTGTGCGAGAAAATAATTGAGTCTTCCGGAGGTGTCATGAAATTTAAGCACTCAGATGGAAACGTAGGTGAAGTCACCGTTGCACATGCTGGTTTTGGCATTCGCACAATTCGAATCTTCGAGTTCCCTTTTGAGACTACAACGGACCAAATTAATGCTGTAATTTCACCCTTCGGGAAAGAGCTCAGCAACTTTGCCGAGAAATGGTCAAGCGCGCATAAATTCCCAGTTCTAAATGGCGTACGGCAGCTTCGAGTAGAGTTACAAAAACACATCCCGTCGTACATCAATGTCTGCGGATATAGAGGGATTGTAATTAATGACGACCAACCGCGAACCTGTGCCGCCTGTAACAAGCCTGGGCACGTTCGCGCAGAATGTATACAGCGGCGCGTTGCACAGCTGCCGGCCGGCGAGGCCGCCAGGCCACCGGCGATGACAACACTGCCACGCCGCCGTTGCACGCGAACGGCCGACTGCTTTCCTCAGCCCCTGAATCGTGTGCAAATAGAAATTCTCCAGACACTGAAATTCCGATGGGCGTCAGTGCCGCCATAGCTGAAGACCTACAAGAGTCCCGCCAATCTACAGATACAGTTGAAGTTCCACCGAAACAGGCACCTGCAACTGGAAAGGCAGCAGATCCGCCGGAAGTTGAAGACCGACACACCTTGCAGGAAAGTGACACTAACTTGGATACTGAAGAAAGTCCGTCGTGAGGCAATTCTCCAAAGACAAATAAGAAACGCTGGCTGGCACGCAAAGGTGCAGAGGAGACAGCTCCCACACTCCGACAAAAAGCGAAGGAAATAGGTAGTACCTTAAGCCAACAGATCTATAGCAACACGAAAGCGACACCAGTTTCTGAGGAGCGTTCCACTTCGGCGCTGGAAAAACGAGACGTCCAAGGATAGCCAACAAAGAAAGCATCCAACCACCCCAAGAAACGAGTCACTCTCATGAAGCTTCACTCAAATGGCTCTGAGCACTATGGGACTCAACTGCTGAGGTCATTAGTCCCCTAGAACTTAGAACTAGTTAAACCTAACTAACCTAAGGACATCACAAACATCCATGCCCGAGGCAGGATTCGAACCTGCGACCGTAGCGGTCTTGCGGTTCCAGACTGCAGCGCCTTTAACCGCACGGCCACTTCGGCCGGCGCAAAGCTTCACTCGTCCCACCCGCGACGACAACCACAACCAGCTGGGCAGACGAAAGCGACCATAACAATGCCGACGAAGAGATGACAGAAGTTTCAGAAACTAAGACAGATTGTAAGCTAGCC
The DNA here is from genome assembly GCF_023898315.1 of Schistocerca nitens. NCBI lineage: Eukaryota > Metazoa > Arthropoda > Insecta > Orthoptera > Acrididae > Schistocerca > Schistocerca nitens. Next base: position 191,520,468 of record NC_064618.1, on the reverse strand, counting down.
CCACAGGTGGCTGATTTCTTCAACGAAGACGTCTCCGTGAGCGAACATTCTAAAGAACAAGGACACACCACTGAAACATTTCCTACCGGTGAATTTTATTAAAATGCGTTTTAAAGCTGACGCTTAAGAGACAAAACAGAAGAAGGTTTTTTAAAGTTAGATCAAGTAGAACGAAGAATGTCTGACATACAAGCATACAAAATCGCGACAGTAAACCTTAATAAGATTCATAGTTCCTTTAAACTACAGAACGTAAAAGATTTTATATATCCTCCTGGCAGTGACATTATACTTTTACAAGAAGTGACAGACATTGAGCTTGGTAACGTACCTGGCTTCAACGCCATTACAAACCCAGGGCATGGAGCGGAAATGGGCACGGCTCTGCTCACAAAGGAGGGCATAGCAGTCCAAGATGTAGTCAAACTACCAAACAGTAAAGGCATAGCGGCCACAATAAACAAAATACGACTCATTAACGTATGTGCCCCTTCAGGATCCAATAACAGGCAGCGCAGAACGGAGTTCTTTAAAGAAGAAATTGTCCCACTATTTGGAACTCGATATGAGCACCTTATCCTGGGAGGAAATTTTAACTGTGTTTTGCATGCCAAAGACCAAACTCCTAATTTCAACAAGTGTACTGAACTGGAACGTATAGTAAATGACTTAAGACTAATTGACTCATGGGAACATATACACGGCGCAGCCCCTGGCTTCACCCACGCCACAAGTCACTCGGCGAGCCGTCTCGACAGGATATATGTAACGCACAATTTGAAACACCTCATTTTGCAGTCCCAAGTATGGCCTACCGCTTTTTCGGATCGTGCTGCATACATATGCACAATCAATCTGATAAAACAAGGGACCTTCCGAGCTAGAGGCACATGGAAGCTCCACGTGTCACAGCCGGCCGGGGTGGCCAAGCGGTTAAAGGCGCTACATTCTGGAACCGCGTGACCGCTACGGTCGCAGGTTCGAATCCTGCCTCGGGCATGGATGTGTGTGATGTCCTTAGGTTAGTTAGGTTTAAGTAGTTCTTAGTTCTAGGGGACTGATGACCTTAGAAGTTTAGTCCCATAGTGCTCAGAGCCATTTTTTTCAACGTGTCACATTTGGAAGACCATGCTTGTCAGGAGGCATTTTACAAGGTACGGAGAGAGTGTGAAATCAAATTTAGCTCGTACATCTCTGGCACTGACTGGTGGCTGAAACATGCCAAACCTAAAATACGGAGGTTTTTCATAAACTACTCAAAAGACAAAAACTTTTGGTACAAACCAACTACAGAATTTTACTTTCAATGTATAAGGGATTTGTACAAGTCCGATGCAACAGTTGTGGACAAATACGAAAGAATTAACAAAATTGAAGCAAAAATTTTAGCACTACGGCGTAAACAACTGGAAGGTTACGAAATAAGGTCGCGTGACCAGCATATAGCACAGCACGAGGTCACTTCCATTTATCATGTCATTCGTGAAAGCAAAAGGGCGTCTCGCAAGATATTATCTGAAATAACAACTGATGATGAAAGGAAGCTGACGAAGCAAAGAGAGATTAAAGAGGCAAACGTACAGGATTTTGAATCCTTAATGTCTAGTCAACCGGTTGACGAACAGCTTCAAGACGAGTTAATGATCAATCTCCAGGGCAAAGTATGCCATGCGGAAGCACAAACTCTCATCTCGGATGTGACTGAAGAAGACGTCGTAGAAGCTACATATGGAAGCACGAAAAATAAGTCTCCAGGGGCAGATGGAATTCCGGCAGAATTTTATCGCAGATTCAGTGGCCTCGTAAAAGGCAAATTTACTCTCATCTGCAACGAACTGCTAAACCCTGTAAATGACATCCCGAAAGCTTTCGTGAGGGACAAGTAGTGTTAGTGCCAAAAACTACCAATACGAAATCTGTAAGCGCTCTGAGGCCAATTACGCTTGTAAACAGCGATTACAAAATCTTTGGCCGCATCCTCGCTCGCAGGCCGAAAACCACAATGACCAGCGTCGCTGGCCCTTATCAAACAAGTGTGGGCAAAGACAGAAGAATTCTCCAGATCCTCTGTGATTACAGGGGCCTAATCTCAACGGCCGACGTCTGAAAAATAAAATGTGCACTCATCTCACTCGACTTTGATAAATCCTTCGACAGGGTTAATCATAGTTTTCTCCTTCGCACCATGGGCGCAATGAGCTTTCCACCTAGATTCATTGCGGTAGTAAGAAACACATTAACAAACAACTCAGCCAGATTTGTCATCAATGGATACATTAGCCGCCCGATTGACGTCACCAGCTCCATTAGGCAAGGGTTTCCAATGTCAATGGCACTCTTCGCCATCGCCATCGAGCCCCTGCTTGCCTCCCTTATGAAACATCTACAAGGACTACAAATACATGGAGAAAAGATCGTGTGCAAGGCGTATGCTGATGATGTAGGCTTCCTAATTGTGAATGGCACTGAAGTAGAGAGCGCACTACGAACAGTAACAAAATATGAACAGGCATCTGGTGCAAAAATTAATAGAACAAAGTCGGGGATTTTCAACATCGGCCGTGGAATTGGGACGCAAACGCAGGATTTGTTACGCGAGCTTGTAACCATGAAATGTCTCGGCATAGATTTTAAAAGAAGTATCAAGCACACTATTGCTGCGAATTATCGAAAATTACTTAATAGCATACGCGCCTCTGTACAAGCACATAGTATTAGGAAACTCGACGAACTTCAAAAAGTAACAGTGGCAAATGTATAGATCACATCCGAAGTTAATTAAGTAGCACAAGTCCTGCCACCACCTGCGACTTTGTTGAAAAGTATCGCATCTGCACTAGGACACTTTGTGAGCCGCGGACGTATTTTCAAAGTCAAATATGACATTCTGATGCTCCCTACGAAATGTAGTGGGTTAAATCTCACCGAAGTCAGCAAAAGAGCGCAAGCCTTATACCTTGCTACCACATACAAACAATGGAAAGAGCCAAGTGGTACCCTTGCTGCACATCTGTTAAACGAAATAGCTCCTGCTGACGTCAGTGCACCTGTAAATGTCCAACACATACACAACGGACTGTACCACTTGAAATACTTTTTCGTAGAATACAGCTACATTCCGGAAAAAGACAATATGAAAGTAAAATAACTTTACAAAAACTTGATGAAAGACAAACCCAGAAACGACGTAGAACAAAAGTATCCTTGTTAGAACTGGGAAACAATATGGGAAAATATTCAGTGCCGGAACCTGCCAACGTATGTCAAATCGATCTGGTACTTTGCCGTAAACATAAAAATTACGACGAACTCTAAACTTCACTCTATTCGATTGGCCGAGTCACCGCTGTGTACATTATGTAATATACCAGATACCGAAGAGCATAGATTGCTGTGTGACAGGGTAAAAGAAATATGGCTCTACATAAGACAAAAGATAGCGAGCGTCAGCAGAACTACGCCCAATGCCGTTACGACTGCTGAATTTTTAAACCATGACGGTATACCTTACCCTAAAACAAAACGAAATGCAATTAACTGGTTGAAAGGCCAAACGATGCATTAGATCCTAACAAAAGAATCAAACAATAGGGAGGACTTCTGGGTATACCTTACAACTGAGCACCACAAGTTGATGTGTACTAAAAACTACAAAGAAAATTACGCAAATTTTTTAACTAAAACAATCCTGTAACCAATAGACATGCGTAATTTACATTACACAACCAAGCATTTCGTATATTAGACGATTTTGGTTAAAGTTTGTACTTCACGTACCAGGAGGAGGATTTCAAACAGAAAGTAATCGAGAAGATCATCAGTATAGGCCAGTTAAGCCTATGTGTATCTATTACTTTGTTTTGGGGGAAGCACAGTGATGAAACTGGTATACAGCCTTTATTTAGTTTCAGTCTTTCTTTCCTTTTCTTTTCACAAGAAGACACATTTATGTTAATTATGTTTAAAATCAAGCAGAAGAAGCCTATTTTACTTCATTACCTTCTGAAGAAGGAAATTTTACTTATCAGCAATAATGAGTTTGCTTGTTTCCGTTTTTCCACGCACGGAGAACGAAATTTACAGATGCAGTTACATTTACATAACAATTATGTGACTGCCTTCTCAATGGAATTTACATTTATTTTTATTCAAGCCATGTTGCAAACAAAGGCAGCAGAAGGAGCATACTTCGTTTGTCGTTCAGAAGAAGCGAGTTTCCACATCATCAAGTTAAATTCATTCTTTAAAGGCGGAGAAGAGCCGGGCCGAGAAGGCAACACTTGGCGAAAGTAAAGGACGGGTTGAAGGGGAGAAAGAAGTCCTAAAAAAAATTTTAAAAAAAGTTGGTAGAGCGGTGGGCTGTAGTGGAGGATTCACTGTTATCCATAGGTAAAAAAAAAAGATGGATAGAGTGTCTGCCATGTAAGCAGGAGATCCCGGGTTCGCGTCCCAGTCGAGGCACACATTTTCTACTGTCCCCCTTGATGTATATCAACGCCTGTCGGCAGCTTAGGCTCTTCATTTAATTATCATTTCATTCTAAGAGAGATGGTCACCGATGGTATCTGTTCTTTCGGACATGTCCGAAAGAACAGATACCATCTTCATGTAATTCTTCATCTTCCTTTCGCTTATGTTCTTCGCTCATAATTGTACTATACGCTGAACCAATGCCTCGTTCCCTTTCCTTGAATAATTTTACGAATGCTTCTCGGTTGCGATAGTTGGTGGACACGTGAACTTACCTCAGTTGGAATAACGCCCTTAATTCTTCTTGATATATCAAGTTCACTGATGTGCTACTATCATAATATATAAAGAGAACTGCTCGACTTACTTCTTCCCCGCATAACGTAGCCCAACTATTCCTGCTTCCATGTCTACGTCCTTGCGCAATTCATCTACCATGCTCTTCACCTCATGAGACGAAACACCTAACTTATTGACGTAACTACTCATTTGTTCATGAGTCATCTGAGCCGTTTGTCCCTCGGCTTTCTCTCTTCGTCTTTGATGTTCTTGTCTATTTATACAGTCTTTCAATTTCATACATTTGCGTGATACACTAGCCGATCTTTTATCTTCGCGAAAAGTTAACTACCTTCCCTGAACTGCTCCTCCGTCTTTTTGATGCACGCTCCGTTCTTCCTGTCTTGCTTATTGATCAACGCTAGTGCTGACAAATTTTCTTCTGTGTTTTTGAAACGCTCTTCCGACTTTTTGTACTGCGCTCTCGACCTTATTGTGCTGCCTGGTATGTTGTTTCTAATTTTGCAAAGCCATTACAACAGAAAGGATAGAAGATCAAAGGGTTGCGGTGATGGAGAAGTTAACGTACGATCCGTAACACACTGTGCCACCACCTCGCATCCAGCAGCTATCGAGGTCTTCGTAGCCGGTGATATAGTCACATTCTCCTCATACAAGGACTGTTCTTTGGACTGCACCTTGCTAAATCGCATTTTGTTTGATTCACTGTTATTACTACTGATCTTTGCCCATTATTGTATTTACTTTCCCTAAATTCGATAAGCTGTGAACTGTCTTATCGCCCCGTAGTTCATTCACTATCGGCAGTTAATGATAGAATTATTACTTCCAGTTTCGCTCATCTTCTTCGAACAACGTGCACAAGCACGGGTTAACCTCAGCATTCCTGAACAGCGACGCCAGTAAAACTCTTCGCCTCTATTACAAAATTCCTAACGTACACACACCACGAAATACAACTGCAACCCACCGATACCACATCACACAAAATTGTTCCCTCAAAAGTACAACAACGAGATTCTGACCACGATTGAGTCTACTTACCTGCCCTAATGTTGCTGTTATGGAGGGGTTCAAATTAGCACAGCGCAAGAAGCTTTGAAAACTGTAACCTCGCTATCATGTCGTGAAGAACCGTCGATTTTCGAGCGACCGCCATGTAATCCTCAGTCATTAAGTGTTGGATGCGGTGTGGAGTGGCATGGGATCAGCAAACCATATTGCCAGCCGTTGTCGACGTTTAAATCTTCGAGCCACTACTTCTCAACCATGTACTCTCCTGGAAATGGAAAAAAGAACACATTGACACCGGTGTGTCAGACCCACCATACTTGCTCCGGACACTGCGAGAGGGCTGTACAAGCAATGATCACACGCACGGCACAGCGGACACACCAGGAACCGCGGTGTTGGCCGTCGAATGGCGCTAGCTGCGCAGCATTTGTGCACCGCCGCCGTCAGTGTCAGACAGTTTGCCGTGGCATACGGAGCTCCATCGCAGTCTTTAACACTGGTAGCATGCCGCGACAGCGTGGACGTGAACCGTATGTGCAATTGACGGACTTTAAGCGAGGGCGTGTAGTGGGCATGCGGGAGGCCGGGTGAACGTACCGCCGAATTGCTCAACACGTGGGGCGTGAGGTCTCCACAGTACATCGATGTTGTCGCCAGTGGTCGGCGGAAGGTGCACGTGCCCGTCGACCTGGGACCGGACCGCAGCGACGCATGGATACACGCCAAGACCGTAGGATCCTACGCAGTGCCGTAGGGGACCGCACCGCCACTTCCCAGCAAATTAGGGACGCTGTTGCTCCTGGGGTATCGGCGAGGACCATTCGCAACAGTGTCCATGTAGCTGGGCTACGGTCCCGCACACCGTTAGGCCGTCTTCCGCTCACGCCCCAACATCGTGCAGCCCGCGTCCAGTGGTGTCGCGACAGGCGTGAATGGAGGGACGAATGGAGACGTGTCGTCTTCAGCGATGGGAGTCGCTTCTGCCTTGGTGCCAATGATGGTCGTATGCGTGTTTGGCGCCGTGCAGGTGAGCGCCACAATCAGGACTGCATACGACCGAGGCACACAGGGCCAACACCCGGCATCATGGTGTGGGGAGCGATCTCCTACACTGGCCGTACACCACTGGTGATCGTCGAGGGGACACTGAATAGTGCACGGTACATCCAAACCGTCATCGAACCCATCGTTCTACCATTCCTAGACCGGCAAGGGAACTTGCTGTTCCAACAGGACAATGCACGTCCGCATGTATCCCGTGCCACCCAACGTGCTCTAGAAGGTGTAAGTCAACTACCCTGGCCAGCAAGATCTCCGGATCTGTCCCCCATTGAGCATGTTTGGGACTGGATGAAGCGTCGTCTCACGCGGTCTGCACGTCCAGCACGAACGCTGGTCCAACTGAGGCGCCAGGTGGAAATGGCATGGCAAGCCGTTCCACAGGAGTACATCCAGCATCTCTACGATCGTCTCCATGGGAGAATAGCAGCCTGCATTGCTGCGAAAGGTGGATATACACTGTACTAGTGCCGACATTGTGCATGCTCTGTTGCCTGTGTCTATGTGCCTGTGGTTCTGTCAGTGTGATCATGTGATGTATCTGACCCCAGGAATGTGTCAATAAAGTTTCCCCTTCCTGGGACAATGAATTCACGGTGTTCTTATTTCAATTTCCAGGAGTGTAGTTCCTCAGCTGGCATCACGAGGGAGCTTGCACCCAGTTCCAGTCCTCCCACCAAGGAGAAAATCCCTGGCACAATTGGGAATCGTGTCCCCTGCATGAGGATCTGTCGCCTGAAATATTGGCATACGGAGGCGAAATTACGTCTACTTTTATTGTGGTATTCACATATACTTTTCCAGTCAACAATGTACTGAATGGAGAACGTATCAAAAATGTAGGCGGCAAATTCTTGTCTGTCGACCCATAGAAGTGACTCCGCAAATCAGGGGACTGGCGATGATCGTGAGAGTCCCGGCCCACGCCAAAAATTATTCTAACTGAGTTACCGTGCGTGGTGACGCGGTGGTTAGCACACTGGACTCGCATCCGGGTGAACGACGATTTAAATCCCACGTCCGGTCATCCTGATTTAGGTTTTCCATAATTTCCCTAAATCGCTTGAGGCAAATGCCGAGATGGTTCCTTTCAAAGGGCACGGCTGACTTCCTTCCCTATCTTTCCCTTATCCGATGGTGTTGTGTTCTGTCCCATCGTCTCATACAAGGTGCCTAGGAAAGCTGCTCGGATCGCTAGACAACAATTCAAGCCAATCGTATTAATATTTTATTGTACAGCAAAATAAATGGCAATACTTAACTTTCCGTTTTCACAAAGGCGTGTCGTAAGCAAATGGCGACCTGCAAATAATCAGTGTACTTCGGTATATTCAATTCCAATGCAAGCAAAACAATACAGTTCATAAGTCACTCTATAGCATTCGTAGCACAGCTCGTCTTCAACTCGGACCGCGGCTACGTGGTGCCACGCTTGTATTCTCTTCATGTAGAGGCCGTTCCCGTCTTGGAGGCGTCCTAGAGGGGATCTGTGAGCATCCTATTGGTTGACGTCGTCTCACAACGCTCTCTGATCTTCCATTCTTGATCGTCGTGTTGGCGCTTGACGTTACGCCGGAACAGATGGGACCGATGAACTCGTTTGGTCCCCTACACCAAGTCAACCAGCCAACCAACGTAACTGAATTAAAGTAAGGATGCCGAATTACAGCAGCAGTTGAGTGGCACTACAGCATTCGCAAAACGTTTCCCAACTACTGATCTTACAGTTTCTAAGACAATGTGTAATAGTCCTACTTCGATACATGTGCATAAGAGGTTTTCAGGACACCACATTTCAGTATCACATTCAGCTTAGACACTTGATTCCCATCTGACTAACCAAACTTTATAGTCGGAAGCTTCCTAATACATAAACGTAACAGATACAAGAACTTAATAACATAATCATGAATCAGATGAAAATAAACTTCTTAGGATGCGAACAAATTACGGTTCTAGGTTTGCACAACAGTTTCATAAGGGTATGTGTAAATCCTACATCAGTAGGTGACACTTAATCAATAGTTTTCTTAAGTTACTGCTCAAGACTCGACTTTCCTCAATCTTTCCCAGTTGCAAAATAAAGATCTGGTACCATCTTAAATGTTTGTGGAGCGAATACACCTAGTGTACAGTTTCGATTTTTTAGAAAATTGTAGAAAACACACAATCCTTTGGTCGCTTATCAAAATCCGAGACCTACCAGGTAATCATCAACCTGTATCACCTCATCACCTCACAGCTGCAATAACAGTGTGGAATTAGAAGTACTTGTGATAGCACATTAGAGGCAAATCGTTAATGTCCATCACATCCATCATTACGCACCAACTATCTCATGCAAGAGCACTGCACACAACCCCATCAGTCATCCTTATGGGAAACTATGGTCCACTAATTCAACACCGCTCAAAGTCCCTCTGGCAATAAAACGCACGACAAGTTAATCATTACTATAAATTGCGAAAATACGTCAGGAGTTTAAGTCTCATTACACTGCATTGTATATTTGCACAAGATCAAGTGTTTAGGATAATGCACAGGTTTAAATTTTTTCAAAATAATATCATAATGATCTGCAAATCTGTTACAATAATTTTTAATAAACTGTCCTACAAAACTTAAAAGTAGAAAAAATTGAAGGTAAAAACAGTGAACAGCATTTCTTGGTTAATCAACCAAAAATAAGGACCGCTGAAAACTTTTTTTTTCTTTTCTAAATGGTGAGGTTTATAACAAATGTGTCTCCTGTCAGTGCTTTTTAGGACGTGAGATTTTCAGATCGTCAGGTGAACTTTCGTAAGTCATAAAATAACCAAGTCATTTGTAAGCCTCAGTTGCGTTGCATCTGTTACGAAACCAGTGAAAAAAATCATTAAGGAACCAAATATTAATTTATATCCATAGAGAACACATAGACAAAAATCTAGAAATGAATACATAGTATAAAAATGGAAGTACGTTTTTGTGTGTGTCTGTTTCAAATCTCTTTCTCAGCCACTGAAGCGATTTCAACCGAACTTGCTACACATATCCCATACTGACAGTCAAAAATCGCTGAGGGGTACGAATAACGTACTTATCATTTTTCAGAAGATATGATGTCATAAACAATGAAATGCGCGAAAAAATCTGCTTCATGCATGAAGTTTACATGCATTACTTCTGTGCTACTAACTGTATTTGCTATAAATTTCAAATTTCAACATGTGCTGCTAAATGCATCTACAAAAGTATACATGGCATGACATACAGTTCAGGAGACAAGAGCTTACAAACACAGTTCACTTTTTTTTTCGCTTCTTAAAAAATAAATAAATAAGTAAATAAATATAAATACATGGGCAATGTTGGGTTTGTCAGTTACTGTTAAACAAAATATAATTTTTCACAGCCATAAAACGCAGAACGTATTCTGATCCTGTTCATAAGGCACTAAGTCTTTGATCATATGACAGAATACAAAAGGGTTATGTTTAGAATGTGTCTCAGTGTGACAGGAGCCCACACACTGTATGACCGAGCGAGGTGGCACAGCGGTTAGCACATAGGACTCGATTTCGGTAGGCCGACGGTACAAACCCGCGTCCAGCCATTGTAATTTAGAGTTTTCGTCATCTCCTTAAATCTCTCCAGGCAGAAGCGGGGATAGTTCCTTCGAAAGGGCACCGCCGATTTCGTTCGCTTGTGCTCTGTGTCTTGTGGCCTCGATGTCGACCGGACGTTCAACCATAATCTTCCTTCCTTATTCCTTTCACACTGCGTGTACACTATATGTCATACTGGCGGCAAAATACCACGTGGATGGCATGGTGGAGCAGGAGGGAGCTACAAAAACATAACGGGCGCTTGTCTAGTTTCTGAAGGAGGGGGCCAATCCCTGCAGCGTGAAGCAAGCACTACGTGAGGGAAGGAGAGCAGAGCGTAGACGCTGCAATTTGCAAGAGAGACAGGAGTGTAGATATAGGATGAAAGACGGCTGGAAAGGCGTCCCAGCGCCGGCATGGCGCTACCTTGATGGAACGGTTTGTTTTTAAATACGCAGCTAATCGCTTGTACTAACTGCATTACGTTAAATCCACATTATATTTATACTGTGCAAACTACCATGATGTGCATGCCAGAGTTATTAGGTTTCTTCCGGTCACATACACAGAAGGGGCACAGTTAGAGTCACTGTCCGAATGCCTCTGTGCAGTCGAATCTTATCCACACGATCCCTACATGAGCGATGCGTAAGGGGTTGTAATACATTCCTAGAGGAATCACTTACGGGCGGCTCTTTGTTAATAGAATTTCACGGTATAATTTACGTCTATATTCAAGAGTTGGTTCAAATGGCTCTGAGCACTTTTGGACTTAACTGCTGAGGTCATGAGTCCCTAGAACTTAGAACTACTTAAATCTAACCAACCTAAGGACATCACACACATCCATGCCCGAGACAGGATTCGAACCTGCGACTGTAGCGGTCGCGCGGTTCCAGACTGTAACGCCCAGAACCGCTCGCCACAGCAGCCGGCCTATTCAATAATCTTCCATTTCAGTTCCTTCAGTATCTCTCCGAGACTCTCTCGCGGATTAAACAAACCTGTGACCATTCGTGCTGCCCTTCTCTTTATATGTTCCATATCCCCCGTTAGTCCTAGTTGGTACGGATCCCACACATTTGAGCAATATTCTAGATCCGGTCGCACGAGTGATATATAAGCAATCTCCTTTCTAGACTGATTGTACTTCTCCAGTATTCTACCAATAAACCTATGACAATTACCTACTTTACCAAAGACTGAAGGCAGGCGATCATTCCATTTCATATCCCTATAAAGTGATACAAAAAAATGGCTCTGAGCACTATGGGACTTAACATCTGTGGTCATCGGTCCCCTAGAACTTAGAACTACTTAAACCTAACTAACCTAAGGACATCACACACATCCATGCCCGAGGCAGGATTCGAACCTGCGACCGTAGCAGTCACGCGTTTCCGGACTGAGCGCCTAGAACCGCTAGACCACCACGGCCGGCTAAAGTGATACATCCAGTACTTGTGTGAGTTGGCCGTTTCCGACAGTGACTCATTGATCTTATAGTTATTGAATACTACGTTTTTTTCGTTTTATTAACAGCGAAATTTTACATTTCTGAACATTTATTGCAAGTTGCCAAAGTGTGCTACACGTTTAAATCTTATCAAGAGCTGACTGAATATTCATGCAGCTTCTTTCAGTTAGTAGCTACTTCATTATAGATAAATGCACCATTTGCAAAAAGCAAGATATTACTATCACACTCGACGTTACTTCTATATCCGACTACTACTCTCCATCCAAGATAACATGCTTTGTCCTCCCGACCAAAGAAGTCCTCAGTCCAGCCACAATTTTCACTTGATACACCATATTAACCATAGGTTCGGTACTGAGTCAAATGCTTGTCGTAAATCAAGAAATATTGCATCTACCAGGTTGACTTGATCCAAAGCTTTCAGTATGCCATGCGAGAGAAGTGCGAGTTGGATTTAACATGATCCATGTTTTCGAAATCTATACTGGTTAGCATTTAGGAGGTCATTCTTTTCAAAGTACTTCACGACGTTTGAGCTCAGAATATGTTCTAGATTCTACAACAAATCGATGTCAAGGATACACGACGGTTGTTTTGTGGACCACGTCTACTGCCCTTCTTGTAGACTGGTGTGACCTGTGCCTTTTTTGAAGAACTGAGCACGGTCATTTATTCGAGAGATCTACGACAGATTACAATTATTAGAGGGGCTAACTCAGCCACATGTTCAGTATAGAATCTGACAGGAGTTGGATCGGGACCTGGAGTTTTGTTCAATTTTTGACGATTTCAGCGGTTTCTCATCACCACTGAAACTAATACTTATTTTATTCAAATGGTATAAGGATTAAATTGGGCCAATTCTCCCATGTTTTCTTTTGTAAAGGAACATTTGTAAACGGAGTTAACATTTAGCTTTTGCTTTGCTACTCTTAATTTCGGTTTCTACTTCATTCGTATACGAACTGGAAACTAACTTTGGTGCCACTAACAGCCTTTACATACGACCAGAATTTCTTTGGGTTCTGTGAAAGATCACTTAACAGTATTCTTCTGCGGTAGCCATTGAAAACTTCACGCACTTCTCTGTTGACAACTAAACGCTTTTCTTTCAGCATCTTTCTACCTATACCCCTATGATTTGTTTAACACCTATTATGCAGTAATTTCTGTTTCTTTAGAAGTTTCTTTACAGCGACTATGTACCATGGAAGTTACCTCCCATTATGAAATGTTCTCCTGGGTATATATCTGCCCCCTGTGTGTTCAACTATACTTTTAAACTTGAACCATGGCTCCTCTACATGCCTCTGCCCTGCGCTGAAAGTTTCAAGTTCCTCAATGAGGCATAACTTTTTGACCAGTTTACTGAACATGTAAATCTTTCTGTTTGTATTAGTTGTCCTTTATGCTTTGGTAATCATTGTAGCCACAACAGCGTCGCGGTCACTGATACCAGTTTCGATGTGGAAACTGTCGAAAAGGTAAAGTCTGCTTGTTCCCATTAGATCAAATATATTTCTATAATGAGTGGAGTTCTTAACTACCTGTTCTAGGTAGTTTTCAGAGTAGGCATTTAGTAAATTTTAACAGGATGTCATCATGTCGACGACTAACATAACAGTAATTTTCCCAATTCATTGTTGGATGATTAAAGTCTCCACCGGTTATTGCAGTATCATTGGAGAACTTACGTACAAGTGGACTCAAGTTTTCTCTTAGATTTTCAGTAATATCAGGAGATGAGTCTGGTGGGCGGTAGACGGATCCAATAATTATCTTATGCCAACCCCTGATACTGAATCTAGCCCAAACAATCTGACATGCAGCTTCCGTTTCTATCTTGGTGGATTTGAGTTTCTTATCTACTGCGACAAATGCACCACCTGCATTTTCCATTTGCCTATTCTTTCGATGTACACTTAAACTTTCTCCTAAACTCTCACTGCTATCATTTTAAGGTTTCAACCAGCTTTCTATACTTAGTATTATGTGAGAATCACTGCTTTTCATGAGCGCTAAAATCTATGGCACATGGTTGCTAACGCTCCGGCAGTTTACCATTAGGATTTTAATACTACCACCTGTTGGGGCCATTTCTTTCGACCTTACACTGATTCTTCTGGGTTTCCTACAGCTATTTTTGTCTGGATTGGATGGTGAGTCGAGTAATCTACAAAACCATTTCATGCACCCAACAAACAGTGAGATACGTTAGTAGCAGACTCTGATGGGTATTGCACAAATGACTTACTTAGGGGAAACCTACAGTTCTCAACTCAATGGCACAAGTCCTAGAAGTCGCTCTGGTTCAGTCCTTCCACTCGACACAGATCCAAAGACTACGATCAGTTCTGGGAACAGTGCTACAAATTGTGAGCTTTGTTGAAACTCGCGCAAGGCTGGTCTTCTCAGCCATCTCTGCCAGTCGCTGGAATGACCCAAGAATGGCCTCGGAGCCCAGACAGGTGTCATTTGTTAAAGTGCGTGCCACAGTCTGCAGTTGGTGGTATCCTGTTCTCTCAATGGCTGCTGGAGTAGCTTCTTCAACACACGGAATACACACTGAGCAGATCTGGTGTCATTTCCGGTCCCTTGCTGCCATTTTTCTAAGGGACGATCATTCGCCGTATGTTTGAACTGCCGATGATTAATAGACCCCAACCGTTCTGTGTTTGCCTCTTCCTGACTTCGGGCAAAACAGGTTTCCCCGTAACAGGTGATATGAATCCCACTGGCTCATTTTCAGTTTCAGTGAAAGACAGCACCTCGAATTTGTTCGTTAGGGGTCGACACAACAACCTGAGAGCTCCCTGTGCAGGGCACCTACATGTACCACTGACACGCCATTCGCAGTCAAGTGGTCGGGTAATGAAGGATGGTGTACTTTTTGCAGAGGAGATAGGATCCTCAGGAGAGGATAGCACGTTTAAAGGGTGAATGATGTTGCGATTTAAAGGAAAATCACATACCAACGGATGTAAGACAATGGCACAGGACAGATAGGCAGCAATTATATGCATGAATTTAAAGAGTGTTAACGGTTTTGAAACAAAATATCGAACACTGACGTCATCTTGTACGTGTGCACTCGGAAACTGGAATGAGGCAGTACGGTAGAATTTCTTCTTTACTATAGTGCAAAGAGTACCGACTCAAACAGAGAAACAAAGGCTACACAATTTGAGATTGGACTGATGTCTTAGAGAGTTTTTGTGTGTAAGCTCAGCAAACACTAAATTCAGGAAACGTCGGCAACCATTTACGAAATTTGTAATTTATTTCGTTGAAACACAGCAGAGAAGCTCAAGGATAAGAGATATTTTGATACAAACTAGACACAGGTGTCAAAGAATTATGCAGCTTCATTTGTAGTTGATAATTACACTGGTTAAGGCAGATGAGCAGGAAAAGACTGGTCATTATCTTTACCGAAAACAGGACAACAAAATATTGCAATGAAGTGCAGAGGATACACGTGCATAAATTTATAACAATTTCACAGACTAACGAAATATTTTTTTTATAAAACTTTTTTAATCTTTGATAGCTGATCTTTATAGACTTTTATGAGCTGAATCTAAATCTAGCCTTAGCTTTTTGGATCAATCATAGTTTTCGAGCAATATGCTTTTTACTATATACTTTAAAAATCCTATGCTACACGGTAAACGGGGAAATTAATGAAACGCTTTGCTACCACATAAGCATGATTTGTATTAACAGTAAGCTATTTAAAATAATTATATTTGTTAATAGAGGTTTCACTTGCCACCTGGAACTGGTTTGTATGTTCTTTCTCTTTTTTCTTGGGAGCTTCTTGTGTAGCTTTTTCTATGATGAGTAGTCTGCTGAACTCGGTGAAGTGACCAACGGTAGTCCCCTATCATGTTGGTGTTCCGGCGGCCTTGGCAGCGTTTCCCATCACTTTAATGTCCTGGTGAAAACGCTCTCCTTGCTCCTCACTAACATCTCCCTTATTGTCCGGAAAGTAATCAAGGTGAATGTTCAAAAAGTGAACTTTCAGGCTCGTTAAACATCCTAAAGTTTTAAACTTCTTTAACATTGTAGCTATGATAGAAATATATTGTGGGTCTTTTTCTTGTCCTAAGAACTTGGTAACGACTTGCTTGAATGATACCCATGCTTCTTCCTCATTTAAGGTCATTGTAGATTCAAAGTGAACATGAAACATCAATTTTCTAATGTCAGGCCCAACAAAGTCGCCTTTTTTTAGTTTAGCTTCTGAAAGGTGTGGAAACCTTTCGCAGAGATCCTTACAACATGTTTCATCTTTGGGCAAAGCCTTTACAAACTGTTTCATTAGGCCTAGCTTTATATGTAGAGGTGGTAGGAGTACGTGTTTTGGATCTACAAGGTTTTTGCTCTTCTCACCAGCTTTTAAATACTCCCTCACAGGCCAGTTCTTTCTGCACCGGTGATGATCCCTAGCCCTGATGTCCCATTCACACAAGAAACATGAAGATTTGGTAAAGCCACCTTGCTGAACAAAGAGCACGCATGTTCTTTTAGATCGTCACATATCATCCTACCATGAGCAGAAAACCCTTTTTTATTTAGCACTATTTCTAGGTTTTACTAGCCTTCTTTCATATGTACATAATGTCCAACTGGTATTGATGTATACATCTTACCATTTTGTAATAAAACAGCCGTTAAACTAGTTTTGGATGAATCAATAAACAGCCTCCAGTCTTCCTTTTTGTATTCAATATCAAACTCATTCATCAGACCGGGAATGCCTGAGCAGTAGACTAAATCACCTTCTTGTTGAAAAAACTTGGAAAATTGCTGCTCTCTCTTTCTATACATTTGTATGCTGGTTCCAACTGCCAATATGTTCTTTTCTTTTAATCTAGAGCCAAGCAATTCAGCTTTTACTTTCGTTAAGCCCAGATCCCTAACCAAATCGTTAAGCTCGGTCTGAGTAAACAATTTTGGGCCTTAGACTTTCTGTATTATAGTGGAAGTCATCATCATGGGTTCATTTAAGTCAGATTGTACAACAGAATATACTTGTGTTGTAATAGAGATTAAATCATCTGGTGGTTCAGGAAACGGCAAATCCACACCATGCGCTACTGGTCATATGGCGGACGGAAGGTTAGGGTAGCTTGTTACCTTCTTGTTGTTAGTATTATGACCAGTAATAGCAACACTGCAAAAGTACCAACCATCGGAATGATTTCTTGGCTCCCCCATATCATAGGAACAGCAATTCTAAAGGCTTCTTTCTCCTGTCTGGACCATTTTCTCAGATCTCCGACACACACATAACATACCTTATGCGGCGCCAAAGATTTATGTTGATCACAAAGTTTAGATCCAAAGTATGATAAATAAACACTTTTCACCAAGTCTGTAATGTTTTTTAAAAATAAATTCAGCACAAATATGACAAAACTGTCAGCAGAGTTTTTACAACCACGATTAGACATTGTACTGAGCACATGTACAGGAAAAGGGAAAGTGAGATTAGGCTGACAGTAAACAAATCACCATCTGTTAACACAAAAATAGAATCGACCATTTTTGCCAGCAAATATTTTTCAGCAGTGCTACATTCATTACGTTACACCTCCTTCTTAAATTATTTTAAGTATATAAAGCTGTTACATTCTTTAAAAAATCGCGTAATTTAATAAATGTAACCTTAAATGTGCCGAAATCTTGGGTGATACAGTGTTTTAAGGATAATATTTGCGTTTTCCACCGTAAAAACATAAGAATAACGTATTTTCAGAAAAAAGTTTTTCCATCGTTGCCCTGTGTTATTAATGATACTTTGGAAGGAAAAGAACAAAATAGGTGCCTCTACACCGGGAACAAACTTAGCTGCTCTGCACAGCAGGGCAACATTAGTTACGAAGAATAAATTGTGAAGTGCAGGTATAACAGTGCAATAATTTATAAAAAAGTGATCTGGATACCACAAGGAGAGGCTACACATTCTTGACTTGGCGACAAAACGAAACTCTCAACAAAGCAGAACTGTAGAAAGTAGCATTGAAGGAAAACTTAGGTAACAAGGTGAACTTGGTGCTCTATTCAAAAGAAACTCCAAAATTGGGAAAGAAAAATCCTTGTCAACAAAAGAGATGTGATACATTCCAACTCAAGTCTAAAGCCTTTTGCATCGTGTTTGTACATGGCTGGTTTACCGCAAGACGACAGTTGTACCGGGCCACGTGTTTGCTGCCAGCTGTCTACGGACGCGTTCACATGTGATAGAGGATGCGACTTAAAATGTTCCAAACACATATTATTGCCTGGTCTAGAAACACACGGCATGGTAAAATAAAACATGCTGGCTTGAAGTTCTCTGTCCTCTAGGGGCAGCTGTGCAAATTTGACAATTAACATCAGTCACTTAGCTTCACATTGTCTTAAGCAGTAACCATTATACTAGTGCATTTACCTCTGTCATACGTTATATACTCACTTTTAGACGTGGTGGTAGAGGCATGGTCCTTAGCTAATGCAGTGTTCTATCCAAACATACTTTTATCCGTACGTTCAGAGCTGCCTATTGCTTTGAAAGCTTCGTAGTCGACTCCAGTGTGGTGCCGGTAGTAATCACCACAACCTGGCATTATTACAAAAAATGGTTCAAATGGCTCTGAGCACTATGGGACTTAACTTCTGAGGTCATCAGTCCCCTAGAACTTAGAACTACTTAAGCCTAACTAACTTTAGGACAACACACACATCCATGCCCGAGGCAGGATTCGAACCTGCGACCCTAGTGATCGCGCGGTTCCAGACTGTAGCGCCTAGAACCGCTTGGCCAATCCGGCCGGCCCATTATTACACCACATAGGGAACTCAGACGCGTAGTGCGACCAC
This sequence comes from Schistocerca nitens, assembly GCF_023898315.1. Lineage (NCBI taxonomy): Eukaryota > Metazoa > Arthropoda > Insecta > Orthoptera > Acrididae > Schistocerca > Schistocerca nitens. The sequence continues at coordinate 191,501,691 of NC_064618.1, read as the reverse complement.
TTCTACATAAAAATATTCTCAGTTTACTCCCTACATCATTGTGTATTGTGTTTGGAGCTGGGAACCTAGAAACGACGGGGAGGCCTCGTCCCGCCGTAGCCCACAGTGGTTCACAACCTCACAACAGGCCACATCAGTCCACCCGCTCCGCCGCCGCCCCACACCGAACCCATGGTTATCGTGCGGTTCGAGCATCAGTGGACTGATTTTATTGTGTATGTGTGATAAAATGTGAAAACATTAAATGTGATGTTGTGTGTGAACGAATAAATGAAAAATTGAAAAAAGTATGGTATTATAGGGGTCAGTGTTTCATCCCTATAGTGGTGTGAGTCACTTGCATGTGTTCTGCGTATCTGGTGGTGACTGTAATTGCAAAGCAGACTATCATTTTAACGTACTTGGAGCAAAAAGTTTTTTATTCACATAAATTACTGGAATGGAATCATAGCCAGGGAGGAGGTCGTACTCTGTGATGTTACCGATCAATTCTCGATATGATACTTCAAATTGTAACCTGTGATTGTACCCTGTGAAGAAGGCTGGCAATCTCTAGTTGTACCAGCTTCATGGTCTCAGAATCCAAGCGACAAGTGTCATTGGCGCTGACATGAGCCACAACTTGAAGTACATAGTGCTGCACAGAGGTTTAACACCTGCATTCAGCAACAAACGTCACATCCCTGCTTCAAAAGTGTCTTACATACAGGGAACAATTTTCCAGAAGAAGGCTGACCTCGCTCAAACTATCCAGCAGGAGCCAGTCCAAGCACCACTAGAGGCCACAAGCTGGACGTGCCATTCTCTTGCGCAGGACATGTGATCGAAAATAAGCCAAGCAATCTGATACCGCCGAGTTGTATTTTAAGCAGCGTTCTGACCAGGCCAGACCAGATCCTTTCACTCCAGGTGAGTTTCTTAGGCAAACCGCTGTTTCCTCAAGGACGCTATGAACGTGGATCTTACTGAACAACCGCCTTTAGTATGTCACTGTTTGTTCACATATGACACTGGGGGGCTCCCAGTTGTGGCGGTAGGAATGTTTGAGGCTCCTAGTCGAAGAAGACGGAGCTTTATTATTTTGATAGACTTGTCGACTTATTAATTTATTCCTGTTTAACTTCCAGATGGCTACACGCCAAACACAGATATGATTCTCCCTACGGGGACCGAACATTGTAAAGCGCGTGTTTAATGAACTTAGTAACATTCTGTTATATCCTAGCCAGTAATGCCAACCGAGCCCGCTGCCAAAAAGGTTGGCAGCATCAAAGTCCGGACGCCGTCCGCATAAGCAGCGCCAGCGATACAGGAAATCGCCGCAAGTCTGCGCGCGCCACCGCTGGCTTCTGGCTTCTGGCTTCTTAAGCGCTGGAGTCGCGAGCGCTAGGACAGTTCTGGATTCGCCGCTCAGTTGTATACTCGCCACCGAATTGTGTACCTGCTAGTCAGTTGTGTGTTCATCGCAGCAGAGTTGTTGTTTGTCGTCAGCCGACGCTGACCTAGCCGCACCGACTCGAACTAGACAGATTTCTGTAGACCATGTTCACCACTGTGTTCTGTATCGTCGTTAATAAAGATAAGTACCGACTTTCATTTAATCCGAGTGTTTGGGTTTTATCTTTCTGTTCACTGTTCCAGCGGACCGGTCGGCCCGCTATTAAAAGTGTGGCGGTGACTTCGTAGGCCGTTTCTACAGCGAAGTGTTGTCGCTACGAAGGCCGTCACAAAACATTCCAACAGGCATTCATCCATTGGGAGTATTATTGTTCTGTTGTAAGAACTTTCTTATTTTATTTTTTGTTTCAAACCACGTCAAATCTGATGTACTGTTTAATATTTGATAAAGAAACTTGTACAGTCATTGTTACCTGGGTAGTTTTTGTGGCGCCATTGGTGGATATATCAGACAGACCCCGCGCCATCGATCCTCCACATCTCAGTTGAAGCTTCCCGGGAGACATTCTGAATGTACATTTTATTTCTCTGCTGCCCTGGGCGATATTTTCCTGAAAGTACCTAACAAAGGTTTTGCCAACAACAAAGGCGTGTCGATTTGTGTACTCACAGACTGCATGGGTGAGGCCAGACAGCCAGTCTCCACACTGACTCTTCGCCTCCAGTAACGGGATCGTCTTACAATCCACGCGTGGTTCCCTCACGTCGGGTCCGCGAAGCACGGCAGCAGAGCTCGTGGGCGCAACAAGTAACACCTGATGTACCCCACGTGATATGCGAATTTTTCCACGGCCGTTACCTCGTGAGGCAGCAGCCTGCAGATGGCTGACCAAAGCCATTCACATATTGCAGTCTCAATTCACGTGAGCGAGACCTCGACACCTGATCACACTTGTAGGATGTGGGTGTTTACCGGTCTCGGGCGAATATATCAGACACTCTTTAGTTAATGAATTGTTCATGCCACCTTCTGGCATCTTTCTGATTGTATCCTGGCCTCCATGACTGTTATTTAAACTGGAAACACCTGAATAGGTTGCAGCCACGCTATACTTATAGCGGAAGAGTACATAGCCACCTCTCTATCAGCGATCGGATTAAACCTTTCGCTGATACTTCCAAAGCTGCATACCTGATTTCTGCCCACCTTGGTTTATGGTCTCTCTTTACGACCTCATCATTAATAAAAAGTCAAACCTCAACCTTCCTTGATTCTCCTGAAAGGAAGGGTAATGGCTGTGCAGTGTAGTCAGGGGCTTCTTTATGGCCTCACAGTGACTGAAACAACGTGTGCAGTCAGCCATATGAAACCATATCAAACGATTGCCGTCATGAGCAATCTGTTATCCTTGAGTTACTACTAGAGCTATTCCCATCCCCATCCCACCAGCAACACGGAAAAAAACTGGGGATTGTGGATAGAAAAAAAAGTGACAGATATTTTTAAATGAACAGACCGCTATTCGTCTGTATAGTTATTAAATTTCGACCCACGTTTCGGCCTTTAAGGCCATTTTCAAATAAAGTGAAGACCGAAGCGGGCATCGTAGTGCAGCTTTGCGGGAAAACGATTACAACTACCGTCATGATAAGGATTCCATAAAAGCGAGCGGGGCTAGGCCATGGCTTCCGGAGGCAAACGAAAAGCCCTTGGCAAAACCTGTAACACACCTGCGAAAATTGGTGAAATACCTGTTGCCTAGGACGAAAACGTAGCTGGTATCAGTTAAGGATGACCGGATGTCTACCGCATCGCGTACTGGTTCGAAAAAATGCACGTGGGTCAGCCAGATGGACGAAAAGAAGAAGATACATGGAACACATGCGTCACACAGATGAACAATACCTATTTCAACTGTGGTGGATCAATGTCTCTCTAGTGGACATAGCGTGATTTATAACGGCATCAGTTTACTGCAACAGGCCATGATATTGTGAGAGTGTGTTCTAAAAGAATCCATCGAGATCGGCTGCATGATGAATTGGTAAATGGAGGCCCCACCTTGAGGGTCCTCAAAACACTATCACAATCAGTGGGGACATCCAACTGAAGAGCTTAGATGTGCCTCCTTAGCATCAATGGATTGCCGACCTTTGCAGTGCCAGCACTAAGATTGTGGGTCGCTGCTCGCATCCCGGCAGCGCACGTCAGTCCAGTTTTGTCAGTGGAGCAGCCTACGGCTGACAAAGAGATGACAGCAACTCAGTCAGCGGAAATGTCGAGTCATTTGGAAGACGGCACACAATTTAACACTCGAGAATATTTCCAAAAAATATCCAGTGTTTGCGACAGGGTTTTATTGCTAGTTCCCTCCATAATTTTCGCTTTCCGTCTGACCCATGGTGAAGCTGTGTCGTATTTAATTTTAGTTGTCTTGCATATTGTACTTACTGGCAATTGAAATTATGCATTTTGCCTATTATTCATCTTTTATTCTAATCACATACACAGAGAATTCAACATTTTATTTCTCGACTTCTGATTTAATGCATCAAATGCATCCTAATCTTCATCTCGCTCGGATTCCAGCAGTGGGGAAGACAGAACAGCTGCGGGTTAAAAGCATTAGCCAGTTGGGAGATGAGGGAGCTTGGAAGCTGAAAGTAAATTGTAGTTTTCTAACCGCACCTATGCAAATTTAGTTGGCAGGGGCGGGATTTGCCATCCGTGAAAAGGGGATCCAAATGAGGTTACAACTAAAGCGGAGGAATACATCATGCAATGTTTACTTCCGGGTTAATCGTAGGATGAATACATCGGAGCGCCGGCCGAAGTGGCCGTGCGGTTAAAGGCGCTGCAGTCTGGAACCGCAAGACCGCTACGGTCGCAGGTTCGAATCCTGCCTCGGGCATGGATGTTTGTGATGTCCTTAGGTCAGTTAGGTTTAACTAGTTCTAAGTTCTAGGGGACTAATGACCTCAGCAGTTGAGTCCCATAGTGCTCAGAACCATTTTTGAATACATCGGAGCACATTGGACACATTCCAGCATTAGACCACAAGTAAAATTTATGTGCTATGTGGATTAGTGACCGTATTTAATTTCGTCACACAAATTCTACGAAAACACCTCTGAAATACGAATACCCCTCTGTGGACAAAGCCGGCCGTGGTGGCCAAGCGGTTAAAGGCGCTACAGTCTGGAGCCGCGCGGCCGCTATGGTCGCAGGTTCGAATCCTGCCTTGGGCATGGATGTGTGTGATGTCCTTAGGTTAGTTAGGTTTAAGTAGTTCTAAGTTCTAGGGGACTGATGACCTTAGAAGTTAAGTCCCATAGTGCTCAGAGCCATTTGAACCGTTCTGTGGACAACTGTTTGTTTTACTAACTGCCTTAAGCAGTTAAAGTCGAGACGATTTGTGGAGCAGATGTAAGGCAATGCACGCTAAATAAATCTGACCTTTATTTTATCTGATGAGGAGAGGGGTGTGGTGAAGCTTTATCAATTTTGCGATATGTCTGGACACTTGCTTCCGCTTTTAGGCTGAAAATTTTAGTGTGTCGCAATTTGGCTGGTTTACACCGTTTCCTTCCAGCGATCAGCCAGCCGCAGGTGTCTATAGTCTTCTTTTGAAGCTTTCACTGTTTTTTTTTCTTTTATACCTTGTTTTAGATTTGACTATATGATTTTCGTTGCTTTGTGTGCACGTGTATGTGTTCAAAATTTTCCGGACTTGTCTTATTCGCAGTCCTCTTTCTGTGATACTCCTCCATCTCGTATCATTGCTAGCCCTAAAGACATTGCTGCCATGCACCCTTAAATACTTACCAACATCATGATAGCACACGCTACGTATGTGCTGATTTCAGTTACACGTCTCTCTAAGTCACTGCTAGACAACTCCTGCTTTACTTACAAAATTATCAATCTGTTCTTGGTGTAGCTTTTAATATTATGTGCGGTATATAGGGTCTCTCTGCCACAGATTGTGCAGTAAATACTAACGACAGAAACAACCGTCAATATAAAACTAGACAAACGTTCTCTTGTATTTTCGGTTATGCGGTATAAATTTTAATGTGCATTGACGATTCCTTCACAATTTGGAATATAATTTTTCCCTCTATGTGTAGATAGGTGTGGTGTGCGTACTGTAAGACCTTCGGTACACACTTCATCAGATTATTTGACTTGTCGCTCTAACGAAGTAGGCGAGTGTCAGCAATAGGTCTCGTGGTCTTATCGTGTCGTGTTTATCTTCTGCCGTTAGGTCAGACGATAGAAATGCCACTTGCACGCTTAGAGTAGCAGATTGGCGGTGACCAACTTTAAACAGAACTTGATTAATTTTCACACACATTTATTAAAATAATAAAAAGCATAGACCTTACTTAACTTGATTCTGGATGCGATTTACAATTGACAATCTGAAGTTCCTTTGGTCTTGGTACGTTAATCTCATTCTCAGGTATCTCTGATACTTGACAAAGTGTCTATACATTTATCTTCATGGCTATGTACAGGAATATGGTAATCTTATTAGGCGCTGACTGAAACGGCTCTGTTCGAAATGGTATAGTGACCGGGAAGCGTGGTGTGCTGACAAATGGCGTTGCGTTGTATTCAGAGGTAAATCGTACTTGTGTACTACCTCTGATGACCATCGGCAGCGTGTGCAGCGACGAACCGCGGACAGGCGATATTCTTCCTGTATTTTGGAGAGGCACAGGTCGTGGTTGGTAGTGATTGAGGGAACTCGGACGACACAACGGAACGTCATGGACATCCTGTATTTTGGAAAAGGACAAACCTTTTACACACGTGGCATGTTGTAACTTCCTCTTTCCTAATCGGCCTACTGGACTGAGATATAACTGACCGTGATCGCATATGCCTAACGAAATTTTATCGTGAGCAAGGTTATCGATATCGAAAGCAAATAACTTAAGCTAATCGCTCACGAACCACACAAGGGGGGGGGGGGGGGGGGGAAGGGTAGAAAGGGTACCATGTAATATTTACTACTGAAATTACTGATAACACAAAGAAAGAAGACACTGATAAGATAAAGCGGGGATAATTAAACGGTCGACAGACCGCTAGCGCAGTGAATCTCCAGAGTCATAAGAAAGGTAATGGCAAAGAAATTTAAGCAAACAATAACTGGAGTGGCAATAGAAGGCTGTCACGCTTTTCCGCAGCACAAGGGTACACAAGAAAATGAATGAATCAGAAAGCACTGAGTGTGCAGTTACTTATTCCGAAATACTCAATTTTGAATAAGTTTGAAAAAAAATTTTACTGGTTAAATAACTGTAACTAAAACTTTGTTATGTCAAAAAAAAATAATTATTACTTTCAGCAACCTCAGAGTAACGTAATCCAAAATTTAGAAACAGGCAAGCAGTTTAGTTCTGATTATTGAAAGAATGAATTAAGTTTACTTTAAGCATACAAGCTACCGAGTTTACTTTTAATATTATAACATACACAGCAAGCCAGCTGAAGTCGCTCGCAAAATACAGAATAAATGAAATTGTGCACTCCTAATTTGGGCTATATCTTTGGTTATTAGTTTTCCCAGTGAAATTTTAACTTACTTTAAATGAATGTAGTTGATACTCAAAATTAAAAATTAGTTAAGCCTCTGTTACGCAGTATAAGAATGAACTGTTACTGAGGCAGAAAATTTAGACTGAACATGGTCACTGGCAAACACAAAAAACTGTTGATAAAAAGGTAATCAATTTTCATATTCTTACGACACTCGGTGACTGCATGGATAGGAAGTGGACCCTGCCTGGCAATAATATATGGGGACAATGACAACACAGGCGCCCTACAAGTTCTAACTGTTGCACTTAGCAATACTTTTTGAATGAAATGTCACTGGGTAATACCTAAATAAGTTTATAATTTTTCACTTGTCTTACGACGTTGTAGCTGTGCGGACGACGAAGAATGTAGCCGACGCAATGCTGAGCTCCCACTGGTGCTGCTGTTGCTGCCGCTGCCGGATGAGAAACACGAGTCATCTGCAGAGACACGGATAATTGTGGGACGGGCATTAGTTACGAGTAGAACTGCAGCTTACTCCGCCTGTCCATTCCTACCTCTCTCGATGCCCGCGGGTTAACGAAATAGGCGCCCCTATACTAGCGCCATCGTAGCTGCACCCCGCATCTGCGGGAGCACCCGACAAATACTTACGCACTCTTTCATGACTCTCGCTACTCTGCCTCCTCTCTGCTTGCAGCCAGACAGTGACTCTCCATACGCAAAGATAAACAAGTGCACAGCTACTGTCATTTCTTCGTTGCTATCGATACTCATAAATAAATTTCCCTTGGCTACAACGGCTTTACGACACCCTTCTCATCCCCAGGCCAGAGCAGAAGATGTGCAGCGTCATAGAGAAAAGTGGGATCATACTGTCAAATACTTTGTAAATTTCACTCGATGTAGAAATAACGATACATCCCCTCTCAGCCTGGAAAGTTTAATTTAGTTTTCTTTTCACCTTCTATATGACTTTTTTTCCATAGTCAGTTAATGTTGTATCGTAGAGACAGTGGAGATTCGGTGACAAGTTAGGCTGTGACTTCGTAGACTTGCACCATAAAGACTTGTAAGGCCCCCTAAATCTGTCACGAGGCTACTACCCATGTAGCTGACAACGTTTGGGATGCACACAAATGCTTTTAGGTTAGGCGACTCTACAGAGACTACTGTACAATAGATGTAAAATTTATCCTAGTGTAAATTGACATAAAGTACCCAAATAAACGCCTTTGGCCGTCAAGACAGCAATGCATGAAGCTTGTAATGACCACGGTGACGCAATGTTGTCGAAAGAACTTTCACAAAGCCTAAAGAAATTCTAATCACATGTAAAGGCTTTTAGTAGCAACAAAGTCAATATGTGGAAACCCACGGTGGAGACAGAAACTGTAATTGACAGCAGCAAAGGAAAAGCATAATGCTTTCAAATGGTTCAAATGGCTCTGAGCACTATGGGACTAAACATCTGTGGTCATCAGTTCCCTAGACCTTAGAACTACTTAAACCTAACTAACCTAAGGACATCACACACATCCATGCCCGAGGCAGGATTCGAACCTGTGACCGTAGCAGTCGCGCGGTTCCGGACTGAGCGCCTAGAACCGCGAGACCACCGCGGCCGGCACATAATGCTTTACAATTGTCCTTTTTTAAAGATGTCATTGATGTTGAGAAACAGTTCCAGGGCTTGATGGAATCCCTATCACATTCAATACTGAATTTATCACTGTGTGATCCCCTAATCTGTGGTAGATCCCTCGAACCAAAACCCAAACCCAGTAAGTGGAAAAAAGTGCAAGTAACTTTCGTTCCAAGAACTGTAGCAAGGTGATTCACAAATCGGCACGGTTACCATCATTTTCTATACTTGTTATCCCTTTCTTTTTGGTTCGGCTACAGGTATATGAAGCAATTTGTTTGTGCCATCGTTATCAGATCTGTACTATTCTATGACACTTTGCGTCTTTCCATATTCTGAGGTTGCGATGCTCAGATTCTAATTATACTCAATAGCCTAACTTTATCTCTGTAATTACTAAATTAAGAAATGTAACGGATAACACTAATGGCACCTTCAACCGACACATTGGGCATAGAGAAAGGTAAGGTCTTACTTGAAGCATACACCTAACCAAAGAAACACTAAACTTAACTCTCGGAATTGTATTAATTGCTTGATTTAATTTTATGTAACCTTGTTGCTCCTCTTTTCTTTTATGGAAGTCATATTTTATTTGAATGATCTAATTAACACCAGGTAGTCAGACATTGTCATGAGCAACAAGTAATTAGAATGAATGAATTATTTTATTGTATCAAACAACATTCTCCCTGAATTTAAACTACATCGAATTTAATCAATATTATTTCTGAACTGAAATAACTTTACTTACATGGAATTAATAATAAATGAACTGCTTTTAATCGATCTTTTACTCGTGAATTACCCTTTGGTCACACTATCAGGAAGGCAAGCCGGTGAAACGCAACATTCTCATGCACTGGCACTCACAGACAGATACATCGAAAGCAACCGTGCGCTACTGGCAAAATGACCTGCGTTAAGGTACTTGATTCGAAAGCTCTACAGCAAAGATGTCTCACGTTGCATTATTGCTGTAAGCACTTGAAGCGAGTGGGAAAGATTGAATTAATGAGCGAAAACATGTTCAAAGGGGAGACTTTGTTTACGATTAATAATATAGAAAGTTTTCCCTCACTTGACCTGATAAAGTACACCGGAAGGGGGACATTAAGCGATTTAGGCGGAAACACTCAGTTCTGCTATCATCCATGCAGAAGCCACAGGAATATCATCATACACGTGGATGAAAGCGTTGTAATTATGATACTGAAATCGATAGAAGGGGGACACTGAATGTAAAACTATGGACACGGGCACCACGTGGATAATTGATAAGCACGTGGCTATCTCTGTCACAAAGAAAAAAACACAAAAAATTAACTAAAGATTAATATAAATTGTTCCACATTACTTCGGATACGTGTTAGGAGACTGTGTTACGATTTGGCTGCCTTGTTCAGCATAGTGTCTACCACTTGCATGTACATGGATAACACGATGCATCTACAAAGAATCGTATAGAGTGTCAACCCAACACTAAATGTAATGGAGTAAAGTACCTGTCCCGCAATTTATGCTACCTCTAGCAATCCCTGACCAGCGATAAACACTCACCAACCACGGTATTCTGACCGTTACTGCTTTCTTTGGGAAACCAAACGAACACGTGGCGCAGCCACAAGCCACAAACAAAATGCCGTGAATTCGTACAAAAATTAAATTGATGCATTGTAAGCCGATTTCTATTATCTTTATGAACGTTTGCTACTATCAACCTATTTCAGATTTATGTATTCTCCGTAGTTACTAGGCCACCGCAGGTATGGCACAAACCCGTGGTCAAGATCCCATTACAAAGGAACCTGCTTTAAAATGTAGCATGATAGCACAAAATGATGCTTGCAAAGAAATATCTTCATTTGCCTTCGAAAATAGTACCATTTAAAACTCGGAAGTTGATCCTGTGACGTACAAGATTGGTTGCCAGCACTAATACAATGGCGGTTGCAGCTACCAATCATCATAATTTTGTTCCGCCAAAATAATAATGACATTGATATTTAACACTTCACTAGCCAGATCAACCCTAAATAATACATCTCGACTACTATCCACAAAGATGTAACTCTTTTGCAACGTCTTACACGTACCAGCCATACCTCAGTTACAGCACATTTCTTCAGCTCGATCCCGCTATTAGTAATGCCGGAACATGGCAGCTTTCCGTAGAGAACGGTCCCTCATTCAAACCACTGGTCTCCCATTGGCTGAAAGCCAACCTGCGTTTTCTACTCTCGTCCGACTCCATCTTAGACAGCTCCCTGAGACAAACTCTGTGTTTATCTTTCTCATGCTATCTTTGGGTTATTTCTTCGCCAACCTAGACCGGTTATATTCTCGTCGCACGCCATCATACACACTAGGTTCGGCCAAGAAAATGTGACACACACTTATCGAAATAAAACACAATGGTAAGATTTCCACGTCCATTAGCCGACGTTTATGATTGCTGGAGGAAAAACTGTTTTTTCGTGTCATAGATTATGGTAAAAATAATCTAATTTGCCTTCTGGTACCAACTGCATATCGAAAAGAGTTGTGAAGCGTACTCTAATTTGCCTTCTGATATCATTTGAATCTCAACAATAGTTTTGAAGCATACAAGCAGTACCGCTTCAAAAGGACTGTCCGATGTCCTTGACAACCATTTGTTGCAAAAAAGTGGAACATACTCGGAGCTCAAACGCAATGCATCTTGAACAGAAATACCTTACGTATTCCAACCAGTATTGATTCCGAAAACATGGAATATGAGAAATTCAGTTTCCACTTTGCTCATATGACGTACTGAAAACCGTGGATCAGTAGGTGCTGTATTTCTCTATTTCCGAACACCAGTTCACTTAGAACCATATCAATGCTTATGATCAAAAGTATGATCATATGGGATGTGAAACGAAATTTGTGACTGACTGGATTAAGGACTTTTAGGTAGGGAAGACGCAACAAGATGACGACTCATCGCTAGATATAGAAGAAACTTCATGTGTGACCCAGGGAAGTGTGTCGGGAACCTTGCTGTTCATATTGTATATTACCGCCCCCTGCAGACTTTTCTGCGTATGATGCCGATGTCTATAAAGTAGTACTGCATATGTATAGAGCTATGGTAAGATTTCTGAGTGCTGCAAAGATTGGCAAATTGCTTTAAATAATCAGAAATTTAAAATAGTGCTCTTTGGAAAACAAAAAAAACTTGGTATACTATGGCTGTAACACAAGGAATCACGGCTGGAATTTGTAGCTATTTCTAGGGATATGAACTGGAACGATCAAATAGGCCCAGTTGTGGATGAAGCGTATGTACAGATTGTGGTACAGTGGTAGAATTCTACTTAATTCAATCGGTCTACAAAGGAGACAGCGTACAAAAAACTGTACGAGCTATTCCAGAGTACTATTCAAGTCTGTCGGACACGTGCAAAATGAGATTAACAGGGGACGTTGAACGAATACAAACTAAGGCAGCATGAACGGGCTCATGTTTAAAAGAAGGTGAAATTTCTCACTTTTGATCTAATAATGTTATTAGTTCACAACTAGTTTCAGCTTTCTGGGCGTTGTCGTTTCAATACGTATGGCATAATTTTCTATTTCAGAATCACAAAACCGCTTCAGAATGCCCAGATGACTGCCTCTAGTTGTGAAATAACAAAATTACTACAGAAAACGTGAGAAATGACACCTTCTCATAATAAAGTGATGGCTGTACGAAGACAAAGATAGTTCACCTGTTCGTTTGATACATAGGACATCGTCATAAAAACGCTAAAGTAGTGAAATGATAGGCGCTAGGTTATAGCAGTAAACTGCCCGGTGAATTGTACTTAGAAAGTTTCTAGAAACATTTTAAGTGATTAATGTAGGACTGCACAATAATCCCGTACGTATAGCTCCCTTAGGAACACTAATTACAGCTCACACTGAAACGTTTAAACAATCTGACTTCCCGCGCTCCATATATGAAACAGACGGGAAAATCCTTAATAAAGGGCACAGGAGACATATCCACTGCAATGCACTTCACAGTTGTTTGCAGAGTATCAATGTAGATGTAGATGTAAAGATTGTCAAAAGCTCTGGGCTGGTCAAATATGGATTTTAGCTGTCGAAAATGACGAATGATGACCGGTAGTGATCGGTGAATATATCAAGTTCTCTGTCTGACAACTACATTAGTAACTGATCTGAGACCATCGACTTTTCAAAACGCAGTTATTTTCTTTTGCCACTCATGAATTGTATTGCAACAAGTAAATAAGCCACGTTTTACATTTTGAGTACGATCTACACCTAGCCATTACATACTTCACCTGCCGCCTATTCGTCACGTACAGCCACCTACTCACCAGTTAACGTGCAGCTGAAAACACACAATCTCTGTGGAAACACAAAGTATGACATCGTTACCGATTCCACGCAGTGTATGACAGAATTTGGTTTTAACTGACCCGTTGACGCAGACTTTCAGCGAAGTTCGTTACCGAGGTTTTGTTAAGCACAGGCACGGAATATAAATGAACTGCTCTGAAAGTAAAATGAGGGAATTTGACGCGCAATTCCTGAGGCAAGCGGCGGAGTGATTGCTGGTGCTTCCCGCTGCATCCATCGGTCAATTTCGTTCGGCGGAATACTGGCGCAGTTGCAGCAGCGATAGCGTGGGACAACTTATAAATTGTTAATGAGGTGTAGCATTACTGAAAAAAATTCTATGCAATTGCAATTCGTGACAAGTTAGATGATATAAATTTAAAAAAAAATGCATGTGTAAGTAAAACGACATTAAATTAAATTAGTTTGACATAAATATTTTAAAACATTTCTTTGTTCCATCCAGTTAGTGTTATATTCTTAATCAATGCTATTTTAGTGGCAGAAAATGACGCGAGTGTACTTTCCGTAGTACAATAAGACAGACACATCAGGGAAATGTAATTTAATCAGAAACAACCTACGCTACTGACATTATAAAGGAAGCGCGGTTTCGTAACCGAGTAGTGAATCCGGGAATGTTTGGCAATTGCTAAATATGTATGGGAATTCTATGTACGTCGCAATGTACTCCCCTCCCCCCCCCACAAACACCCCCATCTCTCTCTGTCCGTCTCTCCCACCCGCTCCGTTTTTCCATCTCCTCCTCTTCCCCCTTCTCACACCCCTCCTTGCTCATCTCCCTCTCACTGTCCACTTCCTCTCCGCCAACCTCTTTCAATCTCCTTCTCACACCTCTCTATCTCCTTCTTTCCCCTCTCCTGTTCCTTTTCTCTCACTACCTCTATCTGTTCATCTCCTGCTCCCCTCTCCGACACTGAGCCCTATTTATCGTCACTGCAAATGAAACCTCGATTCGGAAATGAAGTCACTTAAAACGAATAGGTGAACTGGATGGAATCATTAATACAACGTATTAGGGGTACAGGAAAGATCTCTCCATTTGCTGGATTCCTGAGGATAGTACCTTCAATGACAGTATTTCCCATAGTTTTAATATGTGAAGGGGTATGATTACCAAGTTTCTGATAATGTACGGCCTATGTCTGCCTGAATTTTTTTTACAGCATCGAGTAAAAATTTCAAATAAATTGGCACAGAATTTTTCGAGATTTTTGCTAATAATGGTCCTCATTTATGTATTACATATATACCATACACATTTTGTAAAAATTCGTAGCCTACGTCTCTCCGGACGTTTGTTAGAGTAACGTATAAGAATCGGAAGTTAATCGCTCAAGAACTTTTCGACAGTTTTGGTAAAAACGTTAAAATACAACTTGTCTTAATACAGCAGTATACGTGGGTTGCGTAAACAGCAGTTATAATTCATACTAGAACTCACTGACAGACGTTCTCCGTATTACATGCCCTCAATATAATCGCTCGAGATCTCTATCAACTTCACTCACACAGACGGGAAGGCGTCATATACCGTCAGCGCGTCCATCTCTGTCGATGTCTCGCAAGGATCGCCCTATCGCAAAGATGATGCCTCCTCTTGTGTTTTAGCACCTACCGCGAAGGCGTTTCTCAATTTTGGCGAAAAGGTTGTAATCGAACCGACTCGTCCCGGGTGAATACAGTGAATGTTCGTGTATTTCCTACCCCCAAGCACACAGGAGTTCCTTTACGGGGATCGACATGTGGCGTGGTGCATTGTCAGGAAGGATGATGCGATGCAGTGCCAGAAGCTGTCGTCACTTTCCTCTCACTGTGGGAAGAAGCTGATGTCGCAATAAATTACAGTAATGACTTACAGTGGCCGTCTGTCCCTACGCAACAAAGCACTCCACGATTAACCCTAGGATATCGTAAGCCAGGGAAACCATCACTGTACTACTAATTGGTACACGGCGTTCTTTGGGCGAGGAGTGCCACGGAGTTTCCGTTCGTTGAAATTCCGCTTTAATCGTGGTACATGCAATCGAGCACAGTTTTTCATTCGTCTATAGTGACGATCCTAGCAAAGAAGTCTTTCTCCTTCCACCGGTAGCAACAGATAAATTTTTCTGCAAGTGCATAAGCTGCCACTATTCTACCTCGGTCACTCCATGTGGTACCCAACGTGCTGCAATTTTGAGGACCAAAGGATATTGTGCAAAATGTGGAGCACCTTCCTGTGGCACATGTGCAAAGGTTTTGTTTAATACAGAAAATTGTAATTCTGGTATATTTTGGATTAATGTTTTGGAAGTCACGCAGAAAAGTAAGGCTTCAATAGCATCTGGGTATTAGAGGCCAAAATCTCTCTCGAAGAGGTTAACTGCGCGGAGGAATCGAGTTCTATCTTGCGATGGAGTAAGATGTGTTTAGCCAGTTCTATGTGTCGGCAATAATTTAATTATATTATTTGTCATTTATGAAGAAATATTTTGTAAATTCATTCAGAAGACTTCAAAAGATTAACATACATTTCAATAATTCATTGAATTTAGTTTTTCATTTGCAGCACTATAGTACAAAACCAATAGATAAGAGTAATGTACAAGGACAGAAAAAATGAATAATTTCCACTACCTTCGTGCACCATAAACAAGAAAGGATTACCAACTGACAGGTTTTTGACTACGTTGATGATGAGTTACAGTGCATTTTAGCCCATTTTATGCTGATGTATAATGAAAACAGTCTAAAAGATTATTTATTTGCAGGTAATTAACTGAACTAGGGTGATGACGCTACATGTTTATTTGCAGTTGGTCACAATATTTTTCTTTGTTCCAGGTATTCAGAACATAAGAGGTAAATGAATGATTGTACAGGTTTTTGAGACGATAATGTGTCTTATAATGATAATGCTATGAATATTCTGATGTGATTATTGAGGTTATGACAATTATAGCATGGGGTTGAAATCATTATGTTTATGAAGATTTTATGAATTATTTTGGGGGATTTTTGAGTAAGTGAGTGTAATGGTAGGGATTTTGTACGGACATGGGATTCTTCTGCTTATAAGCTGTACCTGGAGCTATCTTGGTTTAGTGGATTACTCTGAAGTAAAAAAAGAACAACGGTAGATTTTTGTGGAAGAATAGTCCATTTGAACACTGTTTTTAGAATAAGCTGTTTCTTTACCTGATATGCAAATCTTCTTTGTGTTTAGTGCACGTGATTGATGATTTTGACAACTTGATTAATTTTTATACATTTAACACTTCTTCGCAGCAAATACGATTCCACCACCGAAGTCTTGTTCAGTAACTCATGGTTGTTTAAGTGATTTTTTTCTGATGATGCTTATTTACACTATTTTTTCAGTTGCAATTTAATTTTTTCCTTTACATTTATCTGTGTATATATCTAATCTACTACTTTTTCTGATACGTTTCTTTAATTTTTCTTCAAATATTACATTAAGTTTTTTTCATTTTTTATCTGCTATTGTGATTAGACTTGCTGGCGACTGACAGTTTACAATAATTTTCTGTTTTCTTTAATCACGATGTAGCCCCTACATATGATAGTTATGTTGTGATACGTATTTTTTAGTGAATATCTGTTATTATACGACGTTGCACTGATACATGATTATTATTGGTTGAGATGCACTTTGCTACACTCTGTTTATTATGTGTTATATTATGTACACTGCATTTGGCACTACTATATTATTTGCTTCGCATTTTGCCTTAATGATTGCTGATATATATTTTATTCTTGCTTGTGACTACACCTTTTGCTGAGATAATTTACCTTTTTTTACTGCTGTGTGCACATCTTACGACCTGAATTTTGCTTATTTATTTTCTTTTGGGGTAAATTAATTAAGACTGATTTAGTATAAACGAACTCAACTAGGTTTCTGTGGTTTTAAGAGAAAAAGGACTACTACGGGAAATGCTGGAAATGAGAGAGTAAGTATTACAGTTATTAATTATTATAATGAATGGAAAGAATGTTCATATGACAGGGTATATTAGTAGGGATTATAGTAGACAGAAGTGAAGTAACTGAATTACGCGAACGACATTTTACAATGGTTAAATGGAGATTCAAATGGCTCTGAGCACTATGGGACTCAACATCTTAGGTCATAAGTCCCCTAGAACTTAGAACTACTTAAACCTAACTAACCTAAGGACATCACACACACCCATGCCCGAGGCAGGATTCGAACCTGCGACCGTAGCAGTCCCGCGGTTCCGGACTGCAGCGCCAGAACCGCTAGACCACCGCGGCCGGCGTTAAATGGAGAGGGAGATTCGATTTTTTTTTATGTAGCCTGCTGATCAGCAAGTCTTTTCTCTTAAGCATGAAAAAACACACACATTTACTCAAACATTTACAACATTGCAATCCTCTTTTTTCCTTCTCTAATCCAGTACTTTTTTTCTCGTTTGGCCAATATTTATTTTCCATTAATTGTTTTACCTTGCACTTCGATTTCTTGTACTATTGTCAACATGTATGCATTTTTTGTCAACTTGTTTTTCATGTATTACCAAGTATTTTCTATGTCTTATGTTAGAGCATCACTTTCCATGAATTGCTGAACTAACTTTTCGCAATAGTTGAACATGTCAAGCAACATATCTTTTTTGTATTTGTCTAGAATTATGGTTTTATGTCTTGTTCATTTTCTGAAAATGGCCATTGAATGCCAACATAATAGGTGGCACTTTGTACAACATAATTTTTCTCTATGTAAGTATGGACGATTTCTCATAAGCGTTATCTGACATGCTTTTCTTTGCACTAAGCTGGAGATCTTACTTGGACTGTTTATGACTAAACACTGTTGTGTACAGGAAAGCTGAGGTGCAAAAAAATGGTTCAAATGGCTCTGAGCAGTATGGGACTCAACTGCTGAGGTCATTAGTCCCCTAGAACTTAGAACTAGTTAAACCTAACTAACCTAAGGACATCACAAACAACCATGCCCGAGGCAGGATTCGAACCTGCGACCGTAGCGGTCTTGCGGTTCCAGACTGCAGCGCCTTTAACCGCACGGCCACTTCGGCCGGCTGCTGAGATGCAGTCAATACTTCTGTCCTTAATGGACTTTTATTGTTTTAGGAATGTAGTATTTAGGAAGTGATGTAATGTGATGAGGACTTTTTTTATTACGGCATATGTATCTCTTCTTACTTTCTGTGTCTGAAATACAGTAGGCTGTGAGTGACTACATACGAGTACATGACAAATTTGGATGGTACTATTTGCGGACATTGTAGTGAACGGTTTTTGTGTGGTTGTCAGTTGAGGTTTTGATAACATGGACATAAAAATAATATCCCTCTTTGAGTCTGCCCTTAATATCTTCAATTATACATTTTGTAGGGAAGAATGCCAGTGTGAAGAAGGCTTTCCTACTGAGGACTATTTGATAGTAAAATTGAAACCATTACAGTGCACACTTTGAAGTTACCGAAACCTATGTCAAAAGGACTTCATTTTCGCGACTGAGGGCTGTAATTGTACCTAGTACAAGCCAAGAACTTTTATTTAACGATTTTACGTTTATGTTAAATGTGATTTATTGTGCATGTATTTTTCCTTTTTTTATGTATCGTACACAAATCATCCTGTAAACGTCTGGCTGGAACAGCTGAATAGTAATGTAAGGGATTTGTTCTACCCGAAAAATGTTATTTTGATAATATTTCATCTGAGGTCGTCAGTCCCGTAGAACTTAGAACTATTTAAACCTAACTAACCTAAGGACATCACACACATCCATGCCCGAGGCAGAATTCGAACCTACGACCGTTGCGGTCGCTGAGTTCCAGACTGAAGAACCTAGAACCGCTCGGCAACAGCGGCCGGCCCGTTTATTTTACCCAAGAGGATATCATCATTATTTGCCATACAGTAGAGCTGCATGTCCTCGGGAAATGTGGCTGTGGTTTCCCCTCGATTTCAGCTGTTCAGAGTAAGGGCACGGAAAGACCATTTTGGTTTATGTCACAAAGCCAGAGCAGTCAGTTATCGAGACTCTCAACCCTGCAACTGCTAAAATGTTTTCTACCGTCGTTCAGGTAGCACAGGATTGTCTGACCATTCAACAGATATGCCTGCATTGTTATTGGACTTATGGCACCGCTATTTGTGTTGCTAAAACACGGAAGTCACCAAACAAATGGCAAGGTCCAAAATTCATGAGGATCATTGGAGCTCACTATTGTATGGTTGTATATTTATTATAGCGTTGCTGATTTATTCTGCATAGTCATTTTACTATTAAGTAAAATTTATTGTGTTTCTTGATGTTTGACTGGCGACACATGTGCCTTTACTCCACATTCTTGTGTAAAATGATTCAGCAGTCTTGCAAAGGACTCATAGTGGGAGTTGCTCTAGGCTTGTCAGCCAGATTATGCGAACAAGAATTAATAATATCCCAGACGCAGGCCCGAAAGATAATGGAACATTAGCTACATTACTCATGTTCATGCCAGGACGTCGTTTAATCTAAGCTACCCTTTCTCCGTTTGTAAAGCGATATCTGGTTTGTGATAAGGTCGAGTGATGTTTGCAGAATTTGATCCCAAATATTGTTTGTGTTATTGATACCATGCGCTCTAACTTAATGGTTCTGACATAATAATGTGTATAAGTATTCACTCCTGCAGAATACACAGGCACTGACGCACACCGAACTCTTCCCTGAGCCACAAATACTTAGGGTAATGTTATACCAGGGTACATCGGTTTACCGTATAATGGTCACTGAATGAATGTTTCAGATTCTTCAGGACGTGTCGGTATTGTACACAACAATTCCCATTATGGAACATATTTACACGGGAGGAAGACCCGGAATTTATAGACAACTGAAAGACAGGCTGCACAAAGTTAGTTAAGTGACACTGCAGAACAGACACGGCATTAAGGGTTATGCCGCCGTCGCCAGCGTATGCAGTGTAGTCTAGTAGTTAGTGTCCCAGGCTTGCAAACTGTAGGTCGCCAGACAAACTCAATGACCAACTATTTTTTATTATTTAGTACTTATCATTTTTGGGAGGTCATTGAAATACCTTACATTTGTAATTTATCTGCACTATTGAATATTCGAAGTTTCTATAAATACTAGCATTCTGCTATAGTTTATCTCTGTATAAATTGCTGCACTCTCCATCCAGGGTATGAGCTATGTTCTGACTGCGAGTTGGAAAGCGTTCCAAGCGCTGGATGTTTCACACACAGTGACCTCTCGATTGTGCCCCATAAATGAAGAGCTTATTTCAATAGTGGTACAAGTCCATTACCTCCACTTTTCTGCCTACAATGATTCTGAAATTAATGAGCCAAACAAACAATAAAGAAGGTTCATCTCTAGCAAGAATCCATAACCTTGAATATTTCTGGTACTTCAACTGCTGATATTTCAGGACTCTGTATCTCAAAATGAACAATAATGGACTTGTATTACTATTGAAATAAGCCCTTCAAATGTTCAATGGGGTTAATGTCGGATGATCTGCGTGGCTAAATAATTTGCTCGAAATATCCAAACTTGTCTTCAAACCGGTAGCGAACAATTGTTGACCCGATCCTATGGAATTATAGTTTGGGAATATAAAGTCCGTGAACGGCTCCAGTGGTCTCCAAGTAGACGAACATATTCGTTTCCAGTCAGTGAACTGTTCACTTGGTCAGAGCGCCCAGTCCATTCCGTGTAAACACAATCGACATCAAGGTGGAGCCAAAACCAGACTACAATGTGCTTTGTTGCCAAACTGGGTCCCTTGGCTTCATGGGGTCTGCACATTTCTCGAAGCCTACCATCAGCTCTTACCAACTGAAGTTGGAACTCATCTGACAAGGCCACCGTTATCCACTCGTTTTGTATCCAACCGATATGGTTATGGGCTCAGAGGAGGCGCTGCAGGCGATGTCGTGCTCTTCACAAAACACTCGCACCGGACATCTGCTGCCTTAACCCATTCACGTCACATTTTCCCCACTGTACTAACAGTACATTCCACATTGATTTCTGAGGTTATTTCGCGAAGTGTTTCTTGTCTTCCAGCATTGACTACTCGACACAAACGCCGCTGTTTCCGGTCGTTAAGTGAATGCCGTAGCCACTGTATTGTCGGGGCCTGAAATGTGGTATTCTCGACACATTCTTGACACTGTGGAGCTCGGGTTATTGAATTTCCTAACTCCTTCCTAAATGGGACGTCCCATGCGTCTAGCTCCAATTATCATTCAGCGTTCAAAGTCTGTTAATTCTCATTGTGCGACAAATAAACACCAAAAAAGTTTTCTCATGATTCTACTGAGTGAAAATGACAGCTCCGCAAATGCACCGCCGTTATGTTCTTGATGTATGCGATACTACCGCCATCTGTGCATGTGCATATCGCTATCCCATGGCTTCTCACCTCAACATATTACATTCAGAAATAATGGAACTGAGATAACCCCTCCATAGCGTCAGAGGCGTTATATCATTCATGTAATAAATGTAGCAGCATTCAGTATCTGCTCAACGTCTTTAATGGGATACTTCAATGAGTGATGCTCTCTCTCCCCTAGTTCTAATAATGGAAAATAGTCGACTTCATGGACTGTTAACTCACCTTGAGCCACAAAAATTAATCTTTTACAATAGTTATGTGTCAGAAATGAAGACGTTACGTTTAGTTATCTTTGGTGGTTACTCTGTTCTCTGAAAGCAACCTGCTGATCTTACTGACTGGCTTATTGGCAGTAGGAATTGTATTACATTCCTCGTCTTTTGCAAGATCGTTTGTGTCATGAGCATATAGAAAACATTTAATGTCATTTGTCATGGTGAGCGACTGATCATTGATACCTGTCAAGAAAAAGTAACGGACCTAGAACAGAACCCCGTGGTACCCTCAGTCTAAATGCCCCTCAGTCAGATTAAAAACCTTTCCCTGTTTGATGCCACTGAGGACAACCTTCTTCTGCCTACTTTCTAGATACAGAGTGGTCCATTTTGGGTTTTTTCTAAATGTTTCCATAATGTTGTAACTTATGCAAAAGTATTACAAGAGCCACAGAGTCAAGTGTCTGAGTTAAATCACAGTAAATACCTACTATCGTCAACTTATCGCTTGGCTATTACAGTGCTACACAAACAAAAGAATATACTGAGGTGACAAAAGCCATGGGCTACCTCCTAATTGCGTGTCGGATCTCCGTTTGCCTGGCATAGTGAAGAAACTCAGAGCGGCACAGACTCAACAAGTCGATGGAAGTCCCCTGCAGAAATACTGAGCCATGCTGCCTCTATAGATGTGCAGAACTGCGGAAGTGTTGTAGTGCAGCATTTCGTGCACGAACTGACTTATCGATAACGTACCACTAATGTTCGATGGGATTCATGTCAGGCGATCTAGATCGCCGAATCATTCTCTCAAATTTTCCAGAACGTTCTTCAAAGAAACCGCGAACGACTGTGTCATCCTTAAAAATTACATCCATGAATGACAGCAAATAGTTTCCAGGTAGTTGAACAACACAATTTCCAGTCAATGTTGGGTTCACTTGGACAAGCGGACCCAGTCCATTCCGAGTAAACACAGTGCACACCATTATGGAACCACCACCAGCTTGCGCAGTGCCTTGTTGACAACCTGGGGGGCTGCGCCACCCTAGAACCCCACCATCAGCCCTTACCAAATGAATCGGTACTCATCTGATGAGGCCATGGTTTTCCATCCGTCTAGCGTCCAACTGGCATGGTGACGATCGCAGCAGATGCAGTGCAGGCGATGTCGTGCTAATAGCAAAGGCTCTCGAGTCGATCTTCTGCAGCCGTAACTCATTAACGCCAAATTTCGCCGCACTATCTCAACGTATACGTTCGGCGCTCGTCCCAGATTGATTTCTGTGGTTTTTTCACGCAGTGTTGCTTGTCTGTTAGCACTGACTACTCCTGCTGCCGATCGTTTTGAGATGGCTGTCATCCACTGTGATCATATCCGCGTTGAGAGGTAATACCTGAAATGTGT
The DNA here is from genome assembly GCF_023898315.1 of Schistocerca nitens. Taxonomy (NCBI): domain Eukaryota; kingdom Metazoa; phylum Arthropoda; class Insecta; order Orthoptera; family Acrididae; genus Schistocerca; species Schistocerca nitens. Next base: position 191,478,662 of record NC_064618.1, on the reverse strand, counting down.
TAATCTCGGCACTCTCTTGACACTGGCATATTAAATTCTCTAACGAATAATTCCTGTTTTGCGTCCGCAATCGCGCCGGAAAACCTTTTACATGAATCACCTGACTACTATGACAACTCCGAGAATGCACTACCCTTTAATACTTTGTGTATGCGATACTAAAGCTATCTGTATATGTGCACATCGCTATCCCACGACTTTTGTCACCACAACTGCGTAAGAGAATCAAACAGTCCTCCGCATATCAGAGTCAGAGACAGTATACATCATTGATGCAGTGAAGATTGCAGCATTCAGCTTCTGTACAAGGTCCTGAAAGGGATACTTCCATCAAAGGTTCCCCTTTTCTCCTAGCGTTAAAAATTTAAAACAGCAGGCTTCACGGACTGTTTAACCACTTTGGAACGGAAAAAAATCTAGTTTACAATAGTTCTGCGTCAGAAATGTATGCATTACATTTTGTTAATCTTGATGGTTGATCTGTTCTCCACAAGCAACGTACTGATCTTACTGACTGGCTCACTAGTTTCAGAAACTGCATTACGTAGCAGGTCATTTGAAGAACAGTTGTGTTCTGTGCAAACAGAAAACATTTTATGCCATTTGCCTTGTTTACTCGCCGGCATTTGTGGCCGAGCGGTTCTAGGCGCTTCAGTCTGGAACCGTGCGACCGCTACGGTCGCAGGTTCGAATCCTGCCTCGGGCATCGATGAGCGTGATGTCCTTAGGTTAGTTACGTTGAAGTAGTTCTAAGTTCTAAGGGTTTGATGACCTCAGATGTTAAGTCCCATAGTGCTCAGAGTCATTTGAACCATTTTTTTCTTCTTTAATCACAGATCATTAATACCTGTCAAGAAAGATACCGGACAGAGAACAGAACTCTGTGGTACCCACACCTTCAAACCTTTCCTTCTTTGTTAACACTGGAGGATGACTTTCTTCTTCCTATTTTCTGCGCGTATATGCAGAGTGAACCATTTTTCCCAAAACATCACAAGGTACACATGATGAAACGCTTTTGTATCATTACAGAAAATACCCGCAGTCGTCAGCTTATTGCTGAGTCATGATATCATGATAGAGAATCACAAACAAAAGAATAAATAGCATTTATTGGCGAACATAGAAAAGGCTATTCAGCTCTAAAATATTAAGAGTGAAAAGTTACTGAACGGCGTGCCTTGTTAGCTCCGGGTTTCTTTTTACGCTAGCTGATTAGTCTACAGAACCTTGTACTAATTTCCGCAGTTTTCGTGCCCGATCCGGTGCAGTGTGTGGCCCGCAGCCATGTCCCCATTAGTACTAGTTGGCTGCGTCTCCTGGCCGCTGGCTTCACACACAGGCCGTGGGAGCCGGCGTCATTGTCGCGCGACTATCCGCCCACACGGAGAGGAGGGGGGCAGGGGGAGGCGGGAAATCGCTGCCAGGCAAGCCACCAGCCACTCGGTGACAACAAGCCATTAGCGGCGCCTTTTGACGCTCGCGGCAGCCACTCGAAGGCTACGGCCACCGAGGGCGGCGGACCATTCCTTTCAGTCTGCGCGTTATTGTGGCAGCCATGGGGGGGGGGGGGGGGGGGGGTCACGGCTGTCGGTAGGTGAAGTCACTGCAAGACTCAAAACGGTTATGCACCTGATATCTGATACGAAATGAGTCACAGTTTTTAATGATAGTGAAGTAAGTAACTGTTACAGTATACACCGTGATTCACGAAGATATACAAATATTTTAATATGTTATTCTACAAGTAAAACTTAAGAAAGATGTTCATATAGACATAGGTCCGCAAATGTTTAGTTACGGAGTTACGGTGAATAAAAGATTTTCCCTGAAATTTAGCAACTTCGGTAATATGGAGCCATCCTAAGACTGTACGAGGTTAAAGTAAAGCAGGATTTCCATTTATTCCGTTGTTAATGATTTGGTAAATCTAATAAAACATGTCTTAGACGTGTATCTGCAGGAGTATTCCAGAATATCCACAGAAGCAAAGAAGTAATTTTGTATAATGTTTATTTATTTTTATTATATTGAGCTTTTCCTCATTACAGAGGCTTATCTCCAACATAATAATTTACTCGGAAATTACTACACAAAGAATCAACGTTCTTAAACTATAATTTAAAAATATTCCTCCAGGTGTTTATATCTTGTGTGTCCTCTTCCTCTGCGCCCATTCTCCTCATTGTGTGCTGTACATTTTGGAGCCAGGTCATCATGGGGCGTCCTCTTCTTCTTCTCCCCTCTGGTTCGCATTCCAGTATCAACTTTGGTAGTCTGGCTTCCTCTATTCGTCGTACGTGCCCGTACCACTGTAATTTCTTCCTATCCCTTAAGACATATATTTTTTCTTTTATTTCCATTCTCCTTATTATTTCGGTGTTCCTTATCTTCTATTTCCTGGAGGGTCTTGCCGATCTTCTCCAGAAGTCCATCTCGAGAGCTTGTAATTTTTTTATGTGCTTCAGGTTAATTGTCCAGGTCACCGTTCCATAAAGAACCACGCTCCCTAATGTAGATTTGTATATAAATTTTTTTAGTTCTGCTCATTGCATTCCTGCTCCATAAGACTGAGTTAAGCATCCCAGTGACATTCCGTCCCTTACTAATTCTTTTATTGATTTCTCACTCTGCTTTTCCCTCAATTTCCAAAATGGATCCCAAATGACAGAAAGTGTTTATCATTTTGATTTTCTTTCCTTCACTGTATAGCTCATCTGAATCATTAGTCAAGTATTCTGTTCTTTCTTAATTAATCTTCAAACCCCTAATTTTGTATGCTACTGCTAGTTGATTGCACATATACACTCCTGGAAATGGAAAAAAGAACACATTGACACCGGTATGTCAGACCCACCATACTTGCTCCGGACACTGCGAGAGGGCTGTACAAGCAATGATCACACGCACGGCACAGCGATGACACCAGGAACCGCGGTGTTGGCCGTCGAATGGCGCTAGCTGCGCAGCATTTGTGCACCGCCGCCGTCAGTGTCAGCCAGTTTGCCGTGGCATACGGAGCTCCATCGCAGTCTTTAACACTGGTAGCATGCCGCGACAGCGTGGACGTGAACCGTATGTGCAGTTGACGGACTTTGAGCGAGGGCGTATAGTGGGCATGTGGGAGGCCGGGTGGACGTACCGCCGAATTGCTCAACACGTGGGGCGTGAGGTCTCCACAGTACATCGATGTTGTCGCCAGTGGTCGGCGGAAGGTGCACGTGCCCGTCGACCTGGGACCGGACCGCAGCGACGCACGGATGCACGCCAAGACCGTAGAATCCTACGCAGTGCCGTAGGGGACCGCACCGCCACTTCCCAGCAAATTAGGGACACTGTTGCTCCTGGGGTATCGGCGAGGACCATTCGCAACCGTCTCCATGAAGCTGGGCTACGGTCCCGCACACCGTTAGGCCGTCTTCCGCTCACGCCCCAACATCGTGCAGCCCGCCTCCAGTGGTGTCGCGACAGGCGTGAATGAAGGGACGAATGGAGACGTGTCGTCTTCAGCGATGAGAGTCGCTTCTGCCTTGGTGCCAATGATGGTCGTATGCGTGTTTGTCGCCGTGCAGGTGAGCGCCACAATCAGGACTGCATACGACCGAGGCACACAGGGCCAACACCCGGCATCATGGTGTGGGGAGCGATCTCCTACACTGGCCGTACACCACTGGTGATCGTCGAGGGGACACTGAATAGTGCACGGTACATCCAAACCGTCATCGAACCCATCGTTCTACCATTCCTAGACCGGCAAGGGAACTTGCTGTTCCAACAGGACAATGCACGTCCGCATGTATCCCGTGCCACCCAACGTGCTCTAGAAGGTGTAAGTCAACTACCCTGGCCAGCAAGATCTCCGGATCTGTCCCCCATTGAGCATGTTTGGGACTGGATGAAGCGTCGTCTCACGCGGTCTGCACGTCCAGCACGAACGCTGGTCCAACTGAGGCGCCAGGTGGAAATGGCATGGCAAGCCGTTCCACAGGACTACATCCAGCATCTCTACGATCGTCTCCATGGGAGAATAGCAGCCTGCATTGCTGCGAAAGGTGGATATACACTGTACTAGTGCTGACATTGTGCATGCTCTGTTGCCTGTGTCTATGTGCCTGTGGTTCTGTCAGTGTGATCATGTGATGTATCTGACCCCAGGAATGTGTCAATAAAGTTTCCCCTTCCTGGGACAATGAATTCACGGTGTTCTTATTTCAATTTCCAGGAGTGTAGTTAGCATCCTCCCCATCTTGTAATACGACTACTTGATCATCAGCAAACAATAAATGATGTAGATAAACTCCTTCTCTTATTTCTAATCCCATAGTATTATATTTACGAGACCACGTTCTGAGGCTAATATCTATATAGGTTTTCAATAATGATGGTGACATGGGACAGCCTAGTAAAAGGCCTTTGCTTGTTCTAAATTTCTGTGGAAGTTTATTACCAACTTTCACTTGGCAAATGTTATCTTATACATCTGTTGTATTATTTTAATCAAGGAAGGGTTTATGTTTGCCTTATGTAGTGCTCTCCAAAGTAATTTTCTTGGAACAGTATAATACACTTTTCCTAGATCTATGGGAATAAATCCTTTATTTTTTGATTTTTCCCTGTGTTTCTCCAAAATCTGTTATAATGTGAAAACATGGTCTACGCATGATCTCCCAGCCGTGAAACCACATGGTTCTTCTTGAGTTCTAATTTTTTTTCCAGTTTGTTTTTAATTACTTTCGCAAAAATTCTCAGTAATATGTTTGTAACAGAAATTCCTCGCTAGTCTGAAGAAATTTTGCTATCCCCTTTCTTAAATATGGTAATCAAAAATTTTACGAAATTATTTCTTTGCTTCTCTGGATGTTCTGGAAAGCTACTGCAGATATACGTCTGAGATACGTTTTATTAGATTTACCAGATCAATTTTCAACAAAAGAAACGGAAATCCTGCTTTACTTTAACGCCGTACAGTTTTGTGACGGCTTGATATTAGCGAAGTTGCTAAATTTCAGGAAAAATCTTTTATTGGCCGTAACTCCTTAACTAAACATTTGTGGACCTATGTTTATATTACATTTTTTCTTTAGTTTTACTTGTAGAATAACATATTAAAATATTTGCATAGCTTCGTGACTCACCCAGCATGAAGAACAGACAACACACATGTATGCAATTAAGGCGAGACGGCCAGTGATCTCTTCACTGTAGACCCACACCATGCGCGAACTCTTAAGGGCCTGGGAAAAATGCTGCGAGTAATGAGGATAACATGCATTACATTAGTAGTTGGCTAGATGGTTGGTTTGGGGACGGGGACCAAATAGCAAGGTCGTCGGTCCCATCGGATTGGGGAAGGATGGGGAAGGAAACAAGCCGTGGCGTTTCAAAGGAACGTCCTCCCGAATGCGAGCCCAGTGTGTCGACCACATCTCCACCGCGCTCAGTACATTACTAGTGTTTGGATAAGATGAGCATTTGGTTCTGACAGGAGGCGTTACAGGGTAGTTCCTGCAGTTGCAGCGACCACTTTGTCCAGATAGCTTAGTCGTCAGCCGGCACGGTAGCTCAGTGAGTTCGTTCAGAGGGCTGCTCACCCTCTGTAATAAAAATACTGAGTGAAGGGATCAACTTCAACGGATGTCTTATGACGTCCGCCCAGACCAAACGCAACTAACAATACCGAACAAAATGAAAAAGAAAAGTGGTCAGAGCATCTGCCTACTAAGCAGGTGAATGAAATTCGAATCCTGGCCCGGTATAAATTTTCAACTTTCTCCATTGACTTAAATCAATACCAGCTTGCAGCCAGTGTTTGTGATTCCTTTGTGTCTTAACTGTTATTACCTAGATGTTACGCAGAAATGTGAACTATTACTAACAAGGAGAGGCCGCCAATTGTGAAATTCAGATTCGAATCAACCTGCGCATAATAAAAGCTCATGGCCAGAGGTGTAATGTGGCAAAGCACCAACATGCACTTCTCAGCCGTTGTCGAGAAAATCGACAGTTAAAAGAAACCGTTGCGGTGAAATACTCTCTACGATTAATTATTCTCTACAGCGTCGTGGCGCAGCGGTAAGCGCTCGGGTTCGTAATCCGAAAGTCGCCGGATCGAATCTCGCGCTATGCAACTTCTTTTTTTAATAATTCAATCCAACCCATCGCCCACCACCAATTGTCTTCTCCGATTTTTGCCGATACGATACGCGTGGTATGCATCAAACCTGACGAACGATAGAACAATTTTTCAGAATGGCAATCAGGTGTGTTTCCCGACAGATAATTTAAAAAGACAATTGTTCTTGTAAAAATGCATCGTTTATCAGATGTGCTCGATGTCGTGCTGTTTTCTGCTTTCCATGTTTCTATGATAACTATCACTCTGGTTCGTGCGAAACTCCAGCTACTTCTGGTCCCTAATTGTTAATTATGTGTGAGTGTATACCGAACTTTTCAATAAATTGTATCCACTTGAATATTATTTGTGATATTGTGCTTTATTTCAAGTTTTATTTTTCCGCGACAAACGGCTTTCAACAACTTATTATATGCATAATTGTTGCAACTGATTGCCGGGATATATATATATATATATATATATATATATATATATATATATATATATATATATATACATACTCCTGGAAATGGAAAAAAGAACACATTGACACCGGTGTGTCAGACCCACCATACTTGCTCCGGACACTGCGAGAGGGCTGTACAAGCAATGATCACACGCACGGCACAGCGGACACACCAGGAACCGCGGTGTTGGCCGTCGAATTGCGCTAGCTGCGCAGCATTTGTGCACCGCCGTCGTCAGTGTCAGCCAGTTTGCCGTGGCATATGGAGCTCCATCTCAGTCTTTAACACTGGTAGCATGCCGCGACAGCGTGGACGTGAACCGTATGTGCAGTTGACGGACTTTGAGCGAGGGCGTATAGTGGGCATGTGGGAGGCCGGGTGGACGTACCGCCGAATTGCTCAACACGTGGGGCGTGAGGTCTCCACAGTACATCGATGTTGTCGCCAGTGGTCGGCGGAAGGTGCACATGCCCGTCGACCTGGGACCGGACCGCAGCGACGCACGGATGCACGCCAAGACCGTAGGATCCTACGCAGTGCCGTAGGGGACCGCACCGCCACTTCCCAGCAAATTAGGGACGCTGTTGCTCCTGGGGTATCGGCGAGGACCATTCGCAACCGTCTCCATGAAGCTGGGCTACGGTCCCGTACACCGTTAGGCCGTCTTCCGCTCACGCCCCAACATCGTGCAGCCCGCCTCCAGTGGTGTCGCGACAGGCGTGAATGGAGGGACGAATGGAGACGTGTCGTCTTCAGCGATGAGAGTCGCTTCTGCCTTGGTGCCAGTGATGGTCGTATGCGTGTTTGTCGCCGTGCAGGTGAGCGCCACAATCAGGACTGCATACGACCGAGGCACACAGGGCCAACACCCGGCATCATGGTGTGGGGAGCGATCTCCTACACTGGCCGTACACCACTGGTGATCGTCGAGGGGACACTGAATAGTGCACGGTACATCCAAACCGTCATCGAACGCATCGTTCTACCATTCCTAGACCGGCAAGGGAACTTGCTGTTCCAACAGGACAATGCACGTCCGCATGTATCCCGTGCCACCCAACGTGCTCTAGAAGGTGTAAGTCAACTACCCTGGCCAGCAAGATCTCCGGATCTGTCCCCCATTGAGCATGTTTGGGACTGGATGAAGCGTCGTCTCACGCGGTCTGCACGTCCAGCACGAACGCTGGTCCAACTGAGGCGCCAGGTGGAAATGGCATGGCAAGCCGTTCCACAGGACTACATCCAGCATCTCTACGATCGTCTCCATGGGAGAATAGCAGCCTGCATTGCTGCGAAAGGTGGATATACACTGTACTAGTGCTGACATTGTGCATGCTCTGTTGCCTGTGTCTATGTGCCTGTGGTTCTGTCAGTGTGATCATGTGATGTATCTGACCCCAGGAATGTGTCAATAAAGTTTCCCCTTCCCGGGACAATGAATTCACGGTGTTCTTATTTCAATTTCCAGGAGTATATATATATATATATATATATATATATATATATATATATATATATATATATATATATATATATATATATATATATGTGTGTGTGTGTGTGTGTGTGTGTGTGTGTGTATACATTTGAATTACAAAAAAAATAAATAGTAAAAAAGTTACATGGCCCGAGATTCGATCCGGCGACCTTCAGATTACGAACCCGAGCGCTTACCGCTGCGCCACGACGCTGTAGAAAATTATTAATCGTAGAGAGTATTTCACCCCAACGGTTTCTTTTAATTGTCGATTTTCTCGACAACGGCTGAAAAGTGCATCTTGGTGCTTTGCCACACTACACCTCTGGCCATGAGCTTTTATTATGCGCAGTATGGATCGATTCTGAATTTCACAATTGGCGGCCTCCCCTTGTAAGTGCTATAAACTAGAAAAGATATACAGCTTCCTTCTGGGATGACGTATCGCAAAACCATTCTGAGATTAGAGGGCGGCCCCACATACATCCAAGCATTCCCCGGGAAACCCTTACACATCCTCCATTCAGTCACTCTCTCTCCCCATGAGTGTTTCATATCTTGGAAACCCCGCATATAGACAGTCGTGATCCTCGATTCGCTTCGTACGAAGAGGTACGCATATGGATACAATCATAGTTCCGTAGACAACGGCAAACGTTTTTCCATGAAGTCGTTGACGGTCTTGTCTCACAGTGGGACAAATGTTACGGCGATTACATTGGAAATAATGAACAACTTACTTACTTATTCCCACCTGTCTCGTTTTCAGCTAACATTTGTAAATAGATACTCGAAATTATAATCAGTTTATTTTCCGACTTTTGTAGGCGATTGCTGTACGTCAGTACGTGTGTAAGTGAATGGCAGTCGCAGTCATTGTCTACTATTATGCTGCGGAGGTAAGGGCTAGCTGCAGGATTTGTTTGCAGGGGTCCAACTGACGCGAAAATTGTGCCTGCGTTGTTGTTTTTGTTGTTATGCTTTTCAAGAAAAGACTGGTTGAATGGAACTCTGCGCGCTATTCTAACCTGTGCTACGTCTCTACACCTCTGAATAACTACTGCAACGCTGCGGAACTTGCTTACCATACTCATTCCCAGTTCTCCCTCTACGGTTTTTACCCTCCAGACTTCCCTGTGTTAAAATCAACTGATCCCTTCTTTTAGTTTCCTTGTATCATAAATGTTGCCATTTCGATTCAGTACCTCCTTGATAGTTACTAGATCTACCTGTCTAATCTTCAGCATAGTTCTTTACTACCACACATCAAAAGCTTCTGTTCCCTTCTTGTCTGAACCACATATCGTCAACGCTTCACTTCCGTACAGGCTACATTCCACACAAATTCATTATAGAAGACTTCCTGCCACTTAAATTCATATTAGATGTTAAAAAATTCATGTTTAATAGAAATGCTTTTGTTAGTGTTTTCACTCTGCTTTGTATGTCCTATCTACTTCGGCCTTAGTCAGTATTTCAATACCCAAATAGGAAAATTAATCAACAATTTTTAGTATCTTATTACCTAATGTAATTACCCAATTATAACGTCATTTAATTTGACTCAATTTCATTACTCTTGCTTCACTTTTGTTGTTGTTCATCTCATAACCTTTTAACACACTATTAATTCCACTGAGCTGTTCTTCCAATGTCTTTGCCGTCGCTGTCAGATACAAAGTGTCATTGACTAACCAATTTTTTTGTTTCTTCTTTCTGAAGTATAATTCATTTTCAAATTTATCCTAGGTTTCCTTTACTGTCTGCTAAATGTACAACATTGGGAATGGGCTATAATCCAGTTTCACTCCCTTCTCAACAACTCCTTGCCTGTTATACCATTAGACTAATTTAAACGCAGTTTAGTTCCTGTGTATGTTGCCTTTTATCCCTGCTACTTTCGAAGTGTGAAAGATAGTAATCACGTCAACATTCTCTAATGCTGTTTTAAGTCTACAAGTGCTTCATTTCTTTAAGCTATATTCAGAGGGAAGTCCTGTGATCAGTATTGTCTCCCATGTTCCTACATTTCTCTGGAATACAAAATGATCTTAACTGAGCTTGCTTTCTACCATTTTCCTCATTCTTCAGTAAATAATTCGTGTTAGTATTTTACAACCATGACTTATTAATCTGCTAGTTCAGAAATATTCATACACGGAGGTACCTGTTCTCTGGGTCGATAGACTTATTATATTCTTGTTGATGTGTCGGGGTGTTCAGCTTGTCTCTAATATCTTGCACATGAGGTGGAACAGTTGTTTAAAAGAAAAGTATCCCAAGGACATCAGTAATTCAGCGCGAAAGTAGTCTACTAAAGGGGCCTGTCAAATTTTCCTCGCAGAAGCATTTCTCCCAACTCTCATTAATCTACTTTATCTTCCATGTAGATAATATCCGATAACAATGTGTGTGTGTGTGTGTGTGTGTGTGTGTGTGTGTCCAGAGAGCTGACAAAAGGCATGGGATAGCTACAAGCGCATAAACAGATGGCTGCAGTATCGCGTACACGAGGTATAAAGGGACAGTGCATTCACAAAGCTACCATTTGTACTCAGGGGACTCATGTAAATAAGTTTCCGACGAGATTATGACCCATGACGGGAACTAAGAGACTTTGAACGCGGAATGATTGCCTGAGCTAGACGCATGGGACATTCCATTTCGGAAATCGTTAAAGAATTCAATATTCAGCGATCGAAAGTGTCAAGAATGTGCTGAGAATACCAAATTTCAGGCATTACCATTCATCCAACGCAGTGGCCTAGGGCCTTCACTTAAAAGACCGATAACAGCGCAGTTTGCATAGAGTTGTTACTGTTAACATACAAGCAACATTATTTGAAATAACTGTAGAAACCAATGTAGGACATACGACGTACGTATTCATTTGTATAATGCAACGACTTATGTCGTCAATGAGGTATGGCAGCTGACAACCGACATAAGTGCCTTTGCTAACAGTACGACATAGAGAGCCTGTATAGGGAGAGAGTGGCCAACCGGACGATACGGCGGCCATTTTTCTGCCAAACTGCGGGCGGGACTTTTGAATGGCCAGTAGTGGAGCAGTGGAGTACACACTCACTGAATCAAAAGCACAAGACAACATGGCGAAATCATTCGTTAAATGCCTTTCTTTACAGCTATAATATACTCATAGTAGCCTACTGCGTACAGCATAGGAAAATTTGATACAGTGGTTGTAAAAATTATTCGTTACTTGCATTTATCTCCTTTAAAGGTCGTATACTAGACATATTGCAATGAAAGTGACGTAAATAAAAAAATATAGTGTATAGCATTTGTTTTGTATCGGAAGTGTATACAGCTAAAGATTTAACGTACCTGTATTACGTCAGATGAATGAAAGTCGTAAGCAGTTGTTTACTTGTGACATGCAAAAAGAGTGAGACGTATTAGTACTTCTTGTCACGTCTTCAAACTTTTTGCATGTCGCAAGTAAACAATTGCTTACGACTTTCTTTCATAAATATATAATACCCCTCGTAGATAACAAACGAAAAAGATTGCAAAAATCAGGTAATGTTAAATGTAGACTAGTGTAATAACGACCAAATATAACAAGAAAACCACCGTATCCCTTCTACCCCACAGTAAGTAGGCCTATTAAAAACTGTCTTCAAGAGTACCTACAATTATTTACTACGAATAATGTTTCAGCAACCACGACAACTGCGGAAAACGTGCTTACAACTTGCCTGCGTCAACAGTCAGGCAATAATACTGAAACCAAAATAATGCCTAGTGTTCTGATTCGGAACGAAATAAAGTTTGACGCTTTGAAGTCGAATGAGCATAGTACAAAAATTACAGGAACTTTCCGTTTCCAGCGAGGACTGTCAGATATTGGCTTCAGAAAAGCTTGTGATGCTACCAGTACGCACTAACTGTTAAAGAAATAAGAGCTTAAAAATGCAGTAAATTGTAACAGGTCTACCTGTTTTGAGTGACTAAAAATATTTTAAAAAACTGACACCTTAAAATCAGAGTTCTCTGAGCAAACTGAAGAACCAAACATTTTTATAGGCGTAGCTGAATAAATATTTCGGATAATATTACCATTAAGAAAGTTGTACCTGGACTTTATTACAGGAGATACTCACTCCTTACTGGCTGGGTATTTCGAACTGCAACAAGAAGTTACATTATATCAACTCGTATTTAAGTTCGCAAACGCCAATTACGTACTAAAAACGACATACGACTAAATCGAACATGCATGCACAACGCATAACAAGTATCTCAATAATTCAAATACCTTTTAATCGTTTCCAAAAGTCCTCTGAACTTCAATTCAACTCAAAAGCACGGCGATCATAGGAAGCGCGAGAGGCGTTTGGCAGAAAAATGGTGCCAAAGCTAAACAGCCAATCACGGGCAACTTCACCTATGGCCACTCTCTCTGTATACAGGCTTTCTAGTACGACAAAGCCTGCAGCGCCTCTCTGGGCGCGTGACTATATTGGTTAGACTCAGTACGACTGGAAAACCGTGGACTGGTGAAATGAGTCCCTACCTCAGTTGGCGAGATTGACAGGTACGATCTGATGGTAGCCTCCGAGTGTGCCAAGGAGCCATGTTGTCAAAGAGTCATTGAGAGCTGTGTTGACATGGAATGGACTGGGTCCTTTGTTCCAAATGAACGATCATTGACTGGAAATGGTTATGTTGGCTACTTGGAAACCATTTACAGTCATCAGTGAACTTCACATTCCCAAAAAGCGATGGAATTTTTAGGGGTGACAATGCGCCTTGTCATATGGCCACAATTTTTCGCGATTTTTTGAAGACCTTTGTGGACAACTCGAGAGAATGATTTGGCCACCCAGATGCGCCATATGAATCCCATCGAAGGTTTATGGGATAAAATCGAGAGGCCAGTTAGAGGACAAAATTTTGAACTGGCAACGCATTCGCGCTTATGGCCGACTATAGAGGCAGCCTGGCTCAATATTTCTGTAGGGGACTTGTTGAGTCCATGCCACGTCGAGTTGCTGTACTAAGCCTGGCAAAGGGAGGTCCAACACCATATTACGAGGTATCCCATTACTTTTCTTTTGCCTTACTGTATTTGCTACTACTCATAATTGATCTAGAGCAAGGCTCCTGAAGACACTGAGCATCGCGAAGTTCGTTAATCGCAGGTATTGCGGAGCTGACAGGGCGCTTCTGGTCCATTTCAACAAGACCTACTAAGTTCAAGATAACTGATGATATCCACCATGAGGGGATTAGGCTGCACACATTTGACTGTTGGTCGAGCCTCATCTACAGCTGCTTTGGTAAGCCAAGGCAACAGCTATACGGCTACAGCTCCTATTAGTGACTCAGGATTACCGTGTCGATACTGTTCCAAACCGCAGGCAATCCACGCCGTATATAGTTTTGCCAATTTTAGTAGTCGTCTGCGACGAACGAGATTTCAGAAATCGTGCAAACGATGACGTTGAGGCAGTTGGCGTGAATTAAATACCAACACTGACGTAAGGTTAGAACCGTCTGCTACCTTCCCTTAAGAGGCCCAGCCAGAGACATTATTAGTGAGCATGTTTTTAATTAAAGACACTTTAAATCACTGCATTTACAAAAATGTTTAAGCGGGTCCCTCTTGATTGCTCTGTGATTCTGCCTCATCGTTTCCTCAATATTCATTCACCAAACGAATTTACTCCCTGTGATACAGAATTGCATGCAATTTTGAAGTCACTTGAGCGGACAGAACATAACATTGCTGACAAGTTCTTAGTATGTTAAGAATTCCTAAGTGCCCTTGAAACTATACATCAAATGTACTCACAGACAAATTTGTTCAGAACATGCAGAATTTCTTTCCCCACGCGCAAATGCTGGGGAAGATGGTAACATGACTGCTGATAGTGGCGGTCACGAGAACGTGCGGTCGCAAGAAGAATGGGCTCTGGACAGCCACTTGGCACTACCGAGGGGGAAGATTATCACGTTCGGTGCTTGGCTGTGCTGCATCGTCCTGCACCTGCATCACGAATTTTAGGGGCAGTTGGCACCACAGTGACACAACTGACAGTTACAAATCTCGGTTACTTCAAGCATAGCTCTGAGCCAGACGATTAGTTGCCTTGCATCCCACTGACTCCAAATCATCGCCATTTGCGTCTTCAGTAGCCTCAAGCGATATTTCGTTGGAGGTCAGGGTGGAGATATGTTGTTTTTTCTGACGAAAGCTGATTCTCCGTGCCAGCTACGGCCGTGTGTTGGTTAGAAGGAGGCTATCTGAGGACCTGCAACCAACCTCTTTGAGTGCTGTACACACTGGTCCTGCACCTAGACTCATGGTTTAGGGAGCGATTTCGTATGACAGCAAGAGTAATCTCGTGGTTGTCTCACACACCCTGACAACAAATTTGTACGTCAGTCGGATGATTCGACGTATTGCCCTCCCATTTATTAACAGCATTCCAGGATGCGTTTCCCAAAACGATAATCCTCGCCCTCATACTGCTGTTCTAACCCACCATGCTCTATAGACTGTCGACATGTTGCCTTGGCATACTCGATCACCACATCTGTCTCCACTCGAGTGCATATGGGACATCGGTGGACGCCACACTCAGCATTATCAACATTCATCTATTTCTTTGGAAATTTGTGCAAAGTTCTTATGGGACCAAACTGCTGAGGTCATCGGTCCCTAGGCTTACACACCACTTAACCTAACTTAAACTACATTACGCTACGGACAAGACACACACCCATGCTCGAGGGAGGCCTCGAACCTCCGAGGGGGGCAGCCGCGTGAACCGTGGCAAAGCGCCCAGACCGCTCGGTTACCCCGCGCGGCCCGTCCCCGTGTCGAATGACCAAGTCCAACTGGCATGGAACACCGCCTCAAAAACTGACATCCGGCACCTGCATGGCGCAATGAATGCTCACATTAACCTGTGATCTTGCAACATTAATCACTTATTTAGACAAATGTATTCCGTAGTTTCACTATTCTAAATACAATTTTAATTTGCGTTTTTTTTTCTCTCAGTTGATGTTTCCGTCCGTATTTCAATAAAATACTTTATCACTGACAGAGTAAAATATTTTACAGTCTTATCCATTGCGCTGGAAACGCTAGCTGATTGTCAATAAAAATGGGAGTGAATGATTATAGAGTGACTGTTACATTGAGTGATAACGCATTTCAGGATTTTGTAATTTTAACTCTTGTAACCACATTGTTTTCCGACTGTTTTGTCACGTCGCTACTTTGGCGCAATAATTCCACGAACATGCACACCTAAGACTAAGCCTGAAGTATTTAACTGTATCTACATTTCCCAAACAAACAGTACGTCATTGAGAGTTCGAGTCTCGCTCCGACACACAGATTTAATCTGCCAGGAAGTTTCATATCAGCGCACACTCCGCTGCAGAGTGAAAATCTCATTCTGGAAACATCCCCCAGGCTGTGGCTAAGCCATGTCTCCGCAATATCCTTTCTTTCTGGAGTACTAGTTCTGCATGGTCCACAGGGGAGCTTCTGTGAAGTTTGGAAGGTAGGAGACGACATACTGGCAGAAGCTGTGAGGACGGGGCGTGAGTCGTGCTTGGGTAGCTCAGTTGGTAGAGCACTTGCCAGCGAAAGGCAAAGGTCCCGAGTTCGAGTCTCGGCCTGGCATACCGTTTTAATCTGCCAGGAAGCTTCAAGTTCCAATATGTCATTGACACATTATTTCCTAGTTGGAGAGCTAAATTAAAACTATGGTCTCTGAAACTCATTGACCTTGAATAGTCGGCTATGTCACCTACTTCTGCGACTACTAGTGTGAAACGTTGTTGTAACTGCCAGTGACTACCTCAACTGTTGATCGTCAGGAGCTGTGGAACTGACGACCATTCTGTAATGCAATTGCTGTACGCTCGAAGTAGTTACAATTTACCATCTATCTGCAAAAACTTCAGCTCTGTTGCTGCCCCCCCCCCCCCACCATGTACCATGGCAGCTGAAACTATGTTAGACAAGTACGAGACATGACGATGTGTATAACACAGCGGAGGTGAAATAATCCATCAATAATTATATAGAAACGTTCAGTGACGATCGCGCCCCTTGAATAAAAGTGCTATAGCGGAGGTGAAAAAATCCTTCTGTAAGTCTATAGAAACGTTCAGTGACGATCGCACCCTTTGAATAAAAATGCTTGAGCTGAAAACAGCTCGAAATATGAATATACGATAAGGAATACTCTGGAAGATGTCGTAAGATAAGAGAAAAAAATGCGTTAGTGTTCTACGGTTCGGATTATGGAATGTTAGATTTCATAATCGTATTAATATGTTATATATTCTAAAATAAAAAATTGAGTACGTCAGCGATAAATTGGCTGGGAATCAGTGAAGTGTGGTTGCGGTAAGAAGTTTTGTGGTCGGGTAAGCGTAGGATTACCAATACAATCCCAGAGCAAGAAAACATGAACGCGACAGGAATACTAGTAGCAGCATAATAAATTGATCATAATGTACAAAATGGAAATAACTCTACTACGTTCAAATTGTCAGAAGTACGTCCACTAGCTCTGCAGCAGACTGCACTCTAAGGGACAACTAAATTTAACTGTGGCAGGGCGTTTTAATAGAAGGAAAGAAATAGAGGGGAAATATTATGAGAACGTGGGCTGATACAAAGAATTTTGCATAGAGCATAGCTTAAACATTTTAAACTATTCAATTAACAATAATGACACCAGAAAATTTCAGAATGGTTATATAATGTCAACGCAGATATTCAGAAACTAGGAGTTAAACGAAAATTTACAGAACCATATATCAACTCCATAATTTGTCATCAAATACAAGGAACAGCTGAATAAATTGCAGAAAAGTAGGTAATAATTGGTTGAGACCGAGACCTGTTGAAACAAACTGAGAGTTTCGAAGGGAGCATTAGTCATGACTGACTGAAATAAGAGAAAGACATACAACAGAAGACGAATGTGTACCTCTGAGAGAAGAAATAGGCATCAAACGGAGAACAAGGGAATTGTACAGCCCATTAGTTGTTTTTGCTTACACTTGAAATATTAAATGTAATTGTTTATAGGGGAAAATAAACAAATCCACCAAATCAAACAGGTAAAAGTAATCACAGACGTCTAAAGTCAGATTAATGAAGAACGTAATATGGCAAATCAAGAAGGCTAGGAGAAAAACAGAAAGCTCTTGCAGCAAGCACTCCTGTAGGGCACTTGGCTCAAATGGCTCTGAGCACTATGGGACTCATCTGCCGAGGTCATTAGTCCCCTAGAACTTAGAACTAGTTAAACCTAACTAACCTAAGGACATCACAAACATCCATGCCCGAGGCAGGATTCGAACCTGCGACCGTAGCGGTCTTGCGGTTCCAGACTGCAGCGCCTTTAACCGCACGGCCACTTCGGCCGGCTGTAGGACACTGCCTGAAGGAAAATTAAAGAAATGTTTGGAGGCAGGGGAATCAGCCGTACGACCAACGAGAGCTCAGATGGCAAAACAGTACAAGTAATGAAGAAGAAGATCGAGGGTGAAAGGAATATAAGAATTACATATGGAATATGGAACTTAATGACATAGTTATGAGTAGCGAGGAGGACTTCAATAAAAATAACATTGGGCACCTGAACTGAATGAAGGAATTAACAGAATTATTCTTGGGAGAACAAACACGTACAATACTGTCCATCTCAGTTGTATTAAATATGAGGTAGGCGAAATACTCTCAGACTTCAAGGAGAATAATCACAAAACCATGTAACTAGATGATGCCGGTATATGGAGCGATCAGTTTAACGAGACAAGCTTTCAAAAAACTGACACATATTATATAAAGAAGAATGGAGCGACTGGGAGAAGTTATGACAAGAGGATTAGTGTAGGTTCTACAGAAATGTAGAAACGTAGGACATAAAACTGACTCTACAGTTTATTTTAGAAGATATGTCGAAGGAAGACAAACCTGCGTTTTTGACATTCGTAGATTCGGATAAAGCTTTGAAGTTCCTAAGATATGAAGTAAATGGTGCAAAATATTAACTACAATCTGTAGATAACTAATTGCAGTAACAAAAGCCAAAGACTAGAAACGGCGGTAGATATTTAGAATCCTATCCACTTCATTAGTCACTCTATAAATAGAGGAAGGAATAGCGGGGGTCTAAGGCGTTGCAGTCATGGACTGTGCGGGCTGGTCCTGGTGGAGGTTCGAGTCCTCTCTCGGGCATGGGTGTGTGTTTGTCGTTAGGATAATTTAGGTTAAGTAGTGTGTAAGCTCAGGGACTGATGACCTTAGCAGTTAAGTCCCATAAGATTTCACACACATTTGAACACACATATGAACAATAGTGGGGAACAAGTAATTTTGTCAAGAAGATAAACCAGAAGAAAATAAACTAAATTTTGTTGACGTCCTTATAAAGGAATCGGGGATGACAACGGGTTTATTCGAATGGAAATTGCGTGGAATATATGACTAGATATATAAAAAAATTATAATAAAGAGTATGTGGTGTAGTTGAATTAAGTGATATGGTGCTTAGGGACTTACGTAACAAAATTAAAAGCCTAAAGTGACAGATAAGTTTGGCAATTTGTATAGCCAAATGACTATCGATAAAGTAAGTAGAAAAGATATACGATGCTGACTGGAAACAACAAGAAAATTAATAACGAAAAATAGACATGTTACCATCGATAATAAATTAATGTATTATGAAATAATTTCTGAAAGTATTTGTCTTCGGGGTACATTTATATGGAGGTGAGACGCGAACATACGTGAAGAGAAATGAAGCTTTTGAAATGTGAAGCTGAAGCACAGTATCGAAGAATACATATCAAATAATGATGAAGATGGACTGGACTGAATTAGGGTAAAACGTGATAACAAAAAAAAATGCTAGATGAAATAGAACACATGCTTAGGCATCAAAGAATAGTTAATTTAATAATTGGGGGAAGTGTGCTTTAAAATAGTTTTGAGCAGGTGGAAGAGAATGTATGTTGCAATAATTACGCAGCGGGGGCTTGTACGGGGTAGATTAGAGTGGACAGCTATATGAAACACACTTCAGACTAAACCACGACAGTCCGCATCTCGTGGTCGTGCGGTAGCGTTCACGCTTCCCGTGCCCGGGTTCCCGGGTTCGATTCCCGGCGGGGTCAGGGATTTTCTCTGCCTCGTGATGACTGGGTGTTGTGTGAGTTCCGTAGGTTAGTTAGGTGTAAGTAGTTCTAAGTTCTAGGGGACTGAAGACATAGATGTTAAGTCCCATAGTGCTCAGAGCCATTTGAACCATTTTTAAACCACAACAACTAAACCTTCCGAATACCGTGTGTGTCGGAAGTGTACGCATTACCATCAACTTTCAGCTGCATTAAATATGTTCTTGGAGTGATTTATGGTTTCCGTCTGCTAATTGTACACATGCCCATATAATTGAGGTAAATCAGATTAATCTTCTATGTGATCAATAGTCCTGTCATCATCAGTAATAGCTGTTGTTAAACATAACTGATACACTTGAACATTATCCGAGTTCATGAAATACTGCAGCGTGTAATAACTCTCCCACCTCATCACAAACCGCTACTATTTTTAGTTAATAATCGAGTCAGTTGTCGAAATTAAGGTCGATTCAGCTTTAATTAACCTGAAATATACGCAGTTGTCTAATTATTCTCACCCTCGTCAGTTTTAATTCACATCAGCAAACAATGTTTTTGGATTCACCATGGTTGCAACATAAACTTCAATGTTCCTACTGTATCAGTCCCCTTTATTATCCTTTCTTTTCCTTTATTACCCACTGTAAGTCACTGCAGCTACGTAATAATTTAGCGTGCCTACTCTTTCTCAGCCCGTGCGTAAGTTGTTCACGGTTCAACAGAAACTTGGCGTAGTCATATTCTCTTGCGGTATCATTTTAACTACATACTTAATTTCACTGGAAACCTCATTAATGAAATTTGTTCTAACTGCTGACACCCAGCGTGTTGTCGGCGTCAGTAGAGCTTTACTTCCCTCATTAACTTGTCTCATCAGATGGAGTACGACTCCGCTGAAGGGTACCCGGTATGATCACATGTCACAGAGCGCAGAAAATTTCCCTATTCTCGAACCCCATCAGCAGTGCCTTTAATGAGCAGGCGAACACTAACGCGATTAATACGGCTACTCTTTATACAGCTGAATCTACTGGGTGTCCGTAACTAAAATTCCAGTTCCAAAACGCTACAGAACGAGAACCCTTACTCAAAATGTCGTGAAATTTGCAGTGCATATTTTTAACAGAGGGGTAAACGTCATGGAAAAAATTAACGAAAATTTGTCCTATAGATGATGGTGTAAGCGTCAGAATATGCGCCACCAACAGACTCTCCGTAAACGCCTGTTCCTCAGTACATGTCTGAGACGTCCAACATGACTAATTTTTTCATAATGTGTCTAATATTGTATCTTAAATACGGCAGTATGCCATCTTAGGCACTGTATAACATTAAAACACTTGATAATGGCACTTTAAAGCCGAAATCATGATCGTGTGAATGTAATACTGCAAATAAAGAACAGTCTAATGGCGGTACTGACTTCAATTCATGTTAATAAGCATACAACAACTACTATGATTCAGAATAAAATCTGATTAATAGGATAGAATTGAATACTTCGGAATGGTGTTTTATTATAAAATGGTAAAATTATTAAGATTCTAATTGATAAGAATAATGCAATAAAGTCCAACATGACTGTCTGCGTGGAGGACGGCGGGCAGCTGGTAATTCTCTTTTGCAAGAACGGTGACTGTGCGGCAGTAGTCCTGCAGACGTTCCTGAATCTCGAGGGTACGAAAAAGGGCACTGGCCCGATGTCTGCTGCGAGTCTGGAGAAAAATATTACAAAATTCGAGAAGGCAGGTGCTTTTGAATTTCAGTTAGGCAGAGGAAGGAAAGCAGTTCATCCAACGTTTATCGAGGATTTGTCCGCAGCATTTCAGCAGGGGTCGAACGGTTGTGTGCAGACTTGCAGTGTATGGGGAACCGCCCAACCGTTGGACATGCTCGCGAGCGCGGTGCATAAAATCCTACGAAACATCCTGGATTGCTATCCGTACAAAATCACCCGTGTCCAGAAGGTGCTTCTTGTTGACATGCCAGCAAGACAAATATTCTACGTCGCATGGAAGTGGACAATGAATGCTGTGGAACATCCTGTGAACAGGCAAAGTTCATTTCCATCTCCACTTCAGTACGCAGAAATACAGAATAAGGACAAAAGAAAATCCGCACGCACATAAACTGGTACCACTTCGTTCTGCAATGGTGAAGTGTGGTGCGGGTTGACGGTAACGTTTATCGTGGGGCCGTATTTTTTCAAGGAGATGAGCCCAGCGGGTCATGTTACCTGTACCGTCACTGGTAAGCTCTATGGGAGACTTTTGGACACCAACGTCAATCCAGCCCTTCAACAGCGTGGATGTGAGGGTAGGATCATTTTTGTTCAAGATGGTGCCCCTCCGCACAGCACACAGTTAGTATCATGGCTGCTGCAGAGCCTTTTCGGAAATGCTAGAATTATCATCCGTGATTTCCATACAGCCTGACCATCTAGATCTCCTGATCTTAGTCCGTGTCGCTTCTTGCTATGGCGTTATCTGAAACATCTGTTCAGTGCTCCAATTACGAACGTAGCTGAACTGAAGGCACACACTGCGCGACGCATTCTAAACGTGACTCCCCAAAGACTCTGATCTGTTGTGGAACAAGCTGTTCCTTGATTTCCACCTGAGGCAGAAAACGCTGCACGGCATATTGGCCATGTCCTGTTCCAGTCTTACGACAATTAGAAACCGATGTAATTTCGGTTTTTATGCAGTTTTGCCCTCAGGAAAATTAAAAACCGAATTTCCCCATTCGATGAGGTACGACGCTGCCGTGGTCGATGATCTTGCCTAACTACCAGTGCCATAACTGTGCAGTCGTGTACACTGAGCAGCAATGTGCAACTCAAACCATAGCAGTCGTATTGCGATCCATCTATCGGTTTTAGCCGACCCCACTTAGGCTACATTAAGACGCTTACAGTGCCATCTACTGGTAAAGTTTTCGTTATACTTCTTTGTTCCATGACGTTTCCCTGTGCGTCAGTAATACGCAAATTTGGAGTCACTCTGAGCAGTGGTTCCATTTCTATAGTGTTTTGAAACTGGAAGTTTTATTATGCCCTGTATTACCAACCGAAGTGGATTACAAACGAAAAGACCACTCGCAACCACGAAAAAGATATTCACTAAGCTTATTATAGCCCTACTGTAACAGGTATTTCTATTGATTTACGACAGGGCGTGGCACCAGGAAGGGTTCAGACGGAGATATAAAACTGTCGTCCACGATATCAGGCTTTGTTACTAAAAACTGGAAGCACTGAACGAAAATACATTGCCGATCGCCAAGTATTATGGACTGTTCATGTACAGAACAGCTGACCAATCCAAGCAAGAAGACCATTCGATGTGGACGGAAAGTGATGGAGGAAAGATTAGCGTTTAACTTACTGTCAGCGACGAAGTCTTTATTCCCAGTGTAAGTAAGATCCAACAGGATAAAGAGAGAAACGTGTCGTTTCCTCAACAATGTTCACGTTTTATTGCCTATTGAGCTCCGTGGCTGTTGATGATGTTATTTTAATAACTACAGCAACCAGCCAATTCCTTTTTGACATTTTATTTAGGCTAGTGTGCCTTACGGGCTTTCGCCTCCCTTCAGAAACCGTAATTAAAGTGAGTCCACAGTTCCAAATCGACAGAAAATTGGATGCTGTAGCTGCCCTCAGCGAAATAACAATTTTATTTAGCTACTACACTTCGCGACTTATATATTTCAGATATATTGCTTTATAGTGAACGTATTTTTTGCTCGTCCGCAGCTCGTGGTCTCGCGGTAGCGTTCTCGCTTCCCGAACACGGTGTCCCGTGTTCGAATCCCGGCCGGGTCAGGGATTTTCACCCGCCTCGAGATGACTGGGTCTTGTCGTGTCATCATCATCATTCATCCCCATTATGGTCGGAAGAAGGCAATGGCAAACTGCCCCCACTCGGACCTTGCTCAGTAGGGTGGTGCGGGTCTCCCGCGTCGTCCCCTACGCTCTGTTGCTCAGTGTGGTACTTCATTATCATTAATTTCTGCTCTGTTTGTCGATGTTGTAAGTAAGTGCTGACTGAAAACTCAAATATGTAGTACTCTTGCTGAAGATGGGTGAAAGCCCGAAACGCGTATTAGTTTTACTAAGAGTACATAACAAAGTGATTGGTTGCTGGTCGTTTCCCTTTCTAAATAATCGTGTATCGGTATCTTTTTATCCAACACGACCGGTTTCAAAAGTCTTAGCTGTCATTTTCATGTTTTAAACACTTTTTTTGGTAGTAAAACACTTCAGTTTTCCAGTGACCTCATACACAAGCTGTCAAGTGGATAAAACTCAAGACATAATAAACGTCTGTTATCGCTAAAATGTTTATATTTGGTGAGTTTTATCTACGTGACATCTTTTGCATGAGCTCAGCGTAAAATGAACATGTTTTACTATAAAAAAGGTTGAAGACCTGAAAATGACAGCTAAGACTGGTGAAATCGACCATCTTGGATAAAAAAAAATATTTTGTGTGATCTTGGATTTTGAATGGTTTTAACAGTTAAAATAGATCGCCCTTCAGTATTCTCCTAATGGGAAAATTCAATCTGTATGGTACTGTTCACATTTCATGCTCTCTTGCGAAAGGCCATTCAATGCAAGGTAATATCCCAAACCATTGAAATATGTGGTGATTAATCAGTAAACATAATGATGAAACCACATTGTAGTAAGTACTTGTTGTAAGATCTAGTCACATTTTTCTCTCTCATGCTGGTTCTGATAAATACTTGAGTCCACTGGTTCAGATACATACTCGTGTCCAAAATATGGTGACCACCGTCCGACGTGACACTGGATACCGTCTAGCAGCGTATTGTTCACCTGACGTGATAAGTAAAATATGGAAGCGGGGTAGAGACGGATGAGGAATAATTCTATTGGCGATGTGGGCAGTACGTGAGGAAATTCACTGAGGTAAGCAACTTTAACAAGAGGAAGATAGTTATGCTCGCCTCTGGAAACGATCATCTCGGAAACAGTGGCGGGTATTTGTGTGCTTCTGTTGCGGTCATCTGCGTTTGAAGAACGGCGGGACTACGAGCAGACGACAAGGTTTTCGACGTCCGCACCTCATTACAGAACGTGTAGTTCAGAGACTTGCCTGCCATGTAAACGGCGGAAGTCGGAAATCTGTTGCAGATCTGACGACACAGTACAAGCCTCTATGGCACAGCGTTCGACGCACCTTGCCGAACATGAGGCTCCGGAACAGACGTGCTCCTCTGCTGACATAACGACATCAACATTTACGATTAGTACTGGGCACTGGTTCATCGAAATTGGACTGTGGAACAATGAAAACCTATCTAACGGTCTAATGAATTATACATCTGGTTAACCGCGTCTCCTGCGATGGCGAGACATCTTCCAGCTGAAGACTATCTGTGTCACAAGGACGGAGTCGCATTACTCTGTTTCGAGATGCGTGATAGTGAACGCACGTTGACGTTTCGTCCTAAACTTCCGTTTCATATAAACCAGATGAAACACATTTGGAAAGCTATATGGCGCCAATTCTGCGCTCAAAGGCCATCGCCTCCTAATTTACTGGATTTGCTTGACCTGACCTGTGGATTTATATCGGGTTATACATGCCTCCAGAAACCTACCAAGGACTTTTCGGATCTATACCCCGTCGAATTGCTGTTGTATCGCATTTCAACGGCGACTCACTATTACTAAGCCGGTGGTCGCAATGTTTTGGCTCGTCAGTGTGTGTGTGTGTGTGTGTGTGTGTGTGTGTGTGTGTGCGCGCGCGTGCGTGTATATGTGGACATTTTCTCGATTCATCTATTTGTAATTTTTGAGACTGTCGGGTAACACAAGAAAAAAGTCATTTCGTAACATAAGGCTCTTAGCATTATTTATTTATTTATTTTGGATTGTAACAGCTGCAATAGACGTGAAATGTAAGGAGAAGCTGTGGAGAGTAATAAGTGTGATGCTGAAACAATGTGAACCAAAATAGGAAATATCACTTTCCTTAACACTCAGCCGGCCGAAGTGGCCGTGCGGTTAAAGGCGCTGCAGTCTGGAACCGCAGGACCGCTACGGTCGCAGGTTCGAATCCTGCCTCGGGCATGGATGTTTGTGATGTCCTTAGGTTAGTTAGGTTTAACTAGTTCTAAGTTCTAGGGGACTAATGACCTCAGCAGTTGAGTCCCATAGTGCTCAGAGCCATTTGAACCAACCTTAACACTCATTTGAAAACAAGGTCATTTTTGGACGTAATTATAATTCCAAACTTTAATATAATTTTACCAACGCATGCGGTCAGTAACTCCTGTTCATACCTAAATGATAATGATTTTCCGTCTAGCACATAAGGAGAAACAAATCCACTGTGGGAGCTCAGTATGTATGGGGAGTAAGCATGGCGGGTTGGACACATGCCCCAGTGTTGTCACCGATCAGGTAAAATAAATGAAACTCCGTCGATTGAACTCAGCCACAGAAGAAGGACTCGTACCAAACACTCAGAAGTTGGAACGGCGAGTGTAATTAAGACAGACATCCTTCAGTGAAACCAGAATAATATGTCACTGTCATACGTCTTACGGAGTAAAACACTGCTATGATATTTGCTGTGCGAACACTTCCACAAGTTCCGTGCTTTAAAGCCGGTATGGCGAGATGCTGATGGAGCCTGTGCAGTGGCAAGAGAGTTTCCAACATGTAGACTGTCATGCATTAAAGCCGACTTACAGCGAGGGCGTGAAACGCTCAGAGCCCCCTCGTCACGAACGCGTGTTTACGCTCAGGAGGACTTAATTCACGCCATGTGACGCAGCTCCTTTGCGCATCATAACGCACTGCACGGGCAAAATTAAATTTTACCCGGAAATTTCCCACACCCCGGTCCCCCTACCCACTACATACAACCCTACACCGCTTTTCCCCTTAGAGTCTTGAAGTAATCCCGACACAGTTCTGTCACGAATGTAAAAGACCGTCAAGAGGAGTAACGTTGGGAAATTCTAAATTAAAAACAAATTACAACTTATACGTTAAGCAATTCACCGCTTTCATAGATGTACCAGTTTTTCTAGTGATTTCTACAAAGAAAGTTATGCTACACTGAACCTTCTCACCAAGAACAAATGATATTTCAATTTATGCGTCTGTCATGAGGCCGTTTGGCTTCTTTCACTAATGCAACAGTCGGTTCCTCGTCCGAAGTGTTTCATTATACGTTTTCGGGCACCAGCCAAGCAGAGTAACTTACGTCTCAGTCCTAGTGTCTGTGTACATAATTCTTCTTCTTGGTTTTCTATAAATGTTTCTGCAACACCAGCAATCAATTTGTCTCATTTCGTCTCTGCTCTTTCGCCCTCACCGCATTCTCACCCGCCCCCCCCCCCCCTCCTACTCAGCTAATTGAAACTTTACTCACCGCATTGCAATAGAGGATGTTTCCGTGATAATGGATCATGATAATTGTAGGGAAGATGAAGAAGAGCTGGAGCATCAGTTTCGGATAAGCGATCTTCATACGGAAACAATAATTAGATAACTACCAAACCAAATTTCTTGAGGTACATTCCGGCGGTGGAACGAGAAAATACGAACTGTTCTTTGTACTTCATAATAAAATTATTTATGACACACGTACTTCTTAACTCTCTGCACACGTTAGCATACTCATTCTGGGATTCAGGGATACGCGCCTGCCCAGGGATCAAATCAGTGGATCGTATCTTTGATATCTTGTCACCTTGAATTTTAATCCCACTCCTGAACCTTTCTTTTATTTCCATCATCGCTTCTTCGATGAACAAACTGAATTTGTACATTACATATATTGCCCGTCTCCTACTACAGCTTACTCATATTTTTCTCAGCATTTCCAACCTCTTGCTCCATTTGACATTGTCGAACGCTTTTTCCAGGTTGACAAATTCTAAGAATGTATATTCATTTTTCTTCAGTGTTGCTCTCATTATCAACCGCAACATCAGAACTTCCTCCCTAGTGCCTTTACCTTTCCTAAAGCCAAACACATTGTCATCTAACACATCCTTAATTTTCTTTTTGCAAGGCCGTTGGCAGAATGAGGATGACTCCTTATGCAGGAAGTCTTCGGCCGCCAATGCTTATTATTAATACAAAATATAAGCAGTGGCATGTTTAGAACTGGGGCCTGAAGACGTTAACCCTAGACCACCTGTGCGAACTTTACAGAAACAAAGGCCTTCGAAGTACTCTTTCCACCTGCCCGATCTCTTATCTGGAACTTCCATTGCACTGTTACTGTTACAAGGCCGGAGTGGCCGAGCGGTTCTAGGCGCTTCATTCTCGAACCGCATGACCGCTACGGTCGCAGGTTCGAATCCTGCCTCGGGCATGGATGTGTATCATGTCCTTAGGTTAGTTAGGTTTGAGTAGTTCAAAGTTCTAGGGGACTGATGACCTGAGAAGTTAAGTCCCATAGTGCTCAGAGCCACGTTTTTTGTTAGTTTTACCCCCCTTGCTTTTCATTTCACCGAAGACTGTTTTGACCTTCCTGTATGCTCAGTCAGTCCTTCCAACCATCAATTCTTTTTCGATTTCTTTCACATTTTTCATGCAGCCATTTCGTCTTAATTTGCTTGCACTTCTTATTTGTTTTATTCCTCAGCTACTTGTACTTCTGTATTTCTGAATTTCCCTGAACATTTTTATACTTCCTTCCTTCATTGATCAACTGAGGTATTTCTTCTGTTAGGCACGGTTTCTTCGCAGTTTCCTTCTTTGTACCTATGTTTTTCTTTACAAATTCCGTGACTGTCCTTTTTTGAGATGTCCATTCCTCTTCACTGTACTGCCTACTTACTGCTGCATCTATAGCCTTAGATAACGTCAAGCGTATCTCGTCATTCCTCAGTACTTCCGTATTGATTCTTCCTGTCTAATCTCTTGAACTTCAGCCTACGCGTCATCAGCGCTATATTGTGATCTGAGTCTATGTCTGATCCTGGGGACGCCTTACAATCCAATATCTGATTTCGGAATCTCTGTCTGACCATGATGTAATCTAATTGAAATCTTCCAGTATCACTCGACTTTTTCCAAGTATACCTCCTCCTCTACCAATTCTTGTATTTGCATTTACTAGTTGAAATTTATTACAGAACAAAATCTTTCTCCTCTCGCATGTCTTGTTCCAAGCCCATCTTCTCTTGTATGCTTTTCTTCTATTCCTTTCCCTACACCTGCATTCCTTTTCCCCAGGACTATTAGATTTTCATCTCCTTTTACTTACTATGTCACCATTTTAATATTCTCATATACTTTCTTTATCTCTTCATCTTCAGCTTGCGACGTTGGCACGAATACCTAAACTATCGTTGTCAGTATTGTTTTGCTGTCGGTTCTTATAAGAACAACCCTATCACTGAACTGTTCACGGTAACACACTCTCTGCCCTACATTTCTACTGATAACGAATCCTACTTTCTGCTGCTCTTGACGTTACCCTACACTCATCTGACCAGAAATCCTTGCCAGAAATCTACATCTACATATCTACATCTACATGGAATCTCTGCAAATCAGATTTAAGTGCCTGGCAGAGGATTAATCGAACCATCTTCACAACAATTCTCTATTCTTTCAGTCTCGTACAGCGCCCGGAACACTGATTTTCCTTATTTTATAATGTCGGTCGTTTCTCCCTATGTAGGTCGGTGTCAACAAAATATTTTTGCATACGGAGGAGAAAGTTGGTGATAGAGATTTCGTGAGAAGTTTCCGCCGCAAAGAAAAAAGCTTTTTTTTAAATTATGTCCACCCCAAACATGTAACATTTCAATAAAACTCTCTCCCAACATTCGCGATAGTACAAAAATGCTGCCCTTCTTCGAACTTTGTCGATTTACCGTCTCGTAGGGATCCCACACCGCGCAGCAGTATTCTGAAAGAGTAGAGATAAGCGTAGTGTAGACAGTCTCTTCAGTAGATCTGTTACATTTTCTAAATGTCCTTCCAAAAAACGCAGTGTCGGTTAGCCTTCCCCACAACATTTTATATATGCTCCTTCCAATTTAAGCTCTTCGTAATTGTAATTACGTGATCTAGGGGTAGCGTCTTTGGTTCATAATCAAAAACGTCTTCGGTCCCGGGTTCTTTCCCCGCCACTGCCTAAATTTTGCTAAATAATCAGCATTGGCGGCCGAAGACTTCCGGCATAAGAAGTCAGCCTCATTCTGCCAACGGCCTTGTCAAAGAGGGCGGAGGAGCGGATAGAGGTTCAGGGCCCTCTCTTGTCCTAGGGGTGGGAAATTGCCCCTAAAGGCGGAAGAATCAGCAATGATCAACGACATGAAGATGCAGAAGGAAATGGAAACCACTGCATTAAAGACACGTAACGTGTATCCACAGGACATGTGGCCTGTAATTGAAGAAGTGTCATGATGATCTCTCCATTGGCCAAAGATTCCGGAATAGTCCCCCATTCGGATCTCCGGGAGGGAGGTTACCATGAGAAAAAGATGGAATAATCTACGAAAGGATAACGTTCTACGAGTAGGGGCGTGGAATATCAGAAGCTTGAACGTGGTAGGGAAACTAGAAAATCTGAAAAGGGAAATGCAAAGGCTCAATCTAGATATGGTAGGGGTAAGTGAAGTGAAGTGGAAGGAAGACAAGGATTTCTGGTCAGATGAGTATCGGGTAATATCAACAGCAGCAGAAAATGGTATAACAGGTGTAGGATTCGTTATGAATAGGAAGGTAGGGCAGAGGGTGTGTTACTGTGAACAGTTCAGTGATAGGGTTGTTCTAATCGACAGCAGACCAACACCGACAACGATAGTTCAGGTATACATGCCGACGTCGCAAGCTGAAGACGAACAGATAGAGAAAGTGTACGAGGATATTGAAAGGGTAATGCAATATGTAAAGGGGGACGAAAATCTAATAGCCATGGCCGACTGGAATGCAGTTGTAGGGGAAGGAGTAGAAGAAAAGGTTACAGGAGAGTATGGGCTTGGGACAAGGAATGAAAGGGGAGAAAGACTAATTGAGTTCTGTAACAATTTACAGCTAGTAATATGGCTCTGAGCACTATGGGACTCAACTGCTGAGGTCATTAGTCCCCTAGAACTTAGAACTAGTTAAACCTAACTAACCTAAGGACATCACAAACATCCATGCCCGAGGCAGGATTCGAACCTGCGACCGTAGCGGTCTTGCGGTTCCAGACTGCAGCGCCTTTAACCGCACGGCCACTTCGGCCGGCGCAGCTAGTAATAGCGAATACCCTGTTCAAGAATCCCAAGAGGAGGAGGTATACTTGGAAAAGGCCGGGAGATACGGGAAGATTTCAATTAGATTACATCATGGTCAGACAGAGATTCCGAAATCAGTTACTGGATTGTAAGGCGTACCCAGGAGCAGATATAGACTCAGATCACAATATAGTAGTAATGAAGAGTAGGCTGAAGTTCCAGACAGTCAGGAAGAATCAATACGCAAGGAAGTGGGATACGGAAGTACTAAGGAATGACGAGATACATTTGAAGTTCTCTAACGCTATAGATACAGCAATAAGGAATAGCGCAGTAGGCAGTTTAGTTGAAGAGGAATGGACATCTCTAAAAAGGGCCATCACAGAAGTTGGGAAGGAAAACATAGGTACAAAGAAGTTAGCTGCGATAAAACCATGCGTAACAGAAGAAATACCTCAGTTGATCGATGAAAGCAGGAAGTACAAACATGTTCCGGGAATATCAGGAATACAGAAATACAAGTCGCTGAGGAATTAAATAAATAGGAAGTGCAGGGAAGCTAAGACGAAATGGCTGCAGGAAAAATGTGAAGACATCGAAAAAGATATGATTGTCGGAGACTCAGCATACAGGAAAGTCAAAACAACCTTTGGTGACGTTAAAAGCAACGGTGGTAACATTAAGAGTGCAACGGGAATTCCACTGTTAAATGCAGAGGAGAGAACAGATACGTGGAAAGAATACATTGAAAGCCTCTATGAGGGTGAAGATTTGTCTGATGTGATAGAAAGAGAGACAGGAGTCGATTTAGAAGAGATAGGGGATCCAGTATTAGAATCGGAATTTAAAAGAGCTTTGGAGGACTTACGGTCAAATAAGGCAGAAGGGATAGATAACAATCCATCAGAATTTCTAAAATCATTGGGGGAAGTGGCAACAAAACGACTATTCACGTTGGTGTGTAGAATTTGTGAGTCTGGCGACATACCATCTGACTTTCGGAAAAGCATCATCCACACAATTCCGAAGACGGCAAGAGCTGACAAGTGCGAGAATTATCGCACAATCAGATTAACCGCTCATGCATCGAAGCTGCTTACAAGAATAATATACAGAAGAATGGAAAAGAAAATTGAGAATGCGCTAGGTGACGATCAGTTTGGCTTTAGGAAAAGTAAAGGGACGAGAGAGGCAATTCTGACGTTACGGCTAATAATGGAAGCAAGGCTAAAGAAAAATCAAGACACTTTCATAGGAATTGTCGACCTGCAAAAAGCGTTCGACAATATAAAATGGTGCAAGCTGTTCGAGATTCTGAAAAGAGTAGGGGGTAAGCTATAGGGAGAGACGGGTCATATATAATATGTACAACAACCAAGAGGGAATAATAAGAGTGGACGATCAAGAACGAAGTGCTCGTATTAAGAAGGGTGTAAGACAAGGCTGTAGCCTTTCGCCCATACTCTTCAATCTGTACATCGAGGAAGCAATGATGGAAATAAAAGAAAGGTTTAGGAGTGGAATTAAAATACAAGGTGAAAGGATATCAATCATGCGATTCGCTGATGACATTGCAATCCTGAGTGAAAGTGAAGAAGAATTAAATGATCTGCTGAACGGAATGAACAGTCTAATGAATACAGAGTATGGTTTGAGAGTAAATCGGAGAAAGACGAAGGTAATGAGAAGTAGTAGAAATGAGAACAGCGAGAATCTTAAAATCAGGATTGATGGTCACTAAGTCAATGAAGTTAAGGAATTCTGCTACCTAGGCAGTAAAATAACCAATGACGGACGGAGCAAGGAGGACATCAAAAGCAGACTCGCTATGGCAAAAAAGGCATTTCTGGCCGAGAGAAGTCTACTAATATCAAATACCGGCCTTAATTTGAGGAAGAAATTTCTGAGGATGTACGTCTGGAGTACAGCCTTGTATGGTAGTGAAACATGGACTGTGGAAAAACCGGAACAGAAGAGAATCGAAGCATTTGAGATGTGGTGCTATAGACGAATGTTGAAAATTAGGTGGACTGATAAGGTAAGGAATGAGGAGGTTCTACGCAGAATCGGAGAGGAAAGGAATATGTGGAAAACACTGATAAGGAGAAGGGACAGGATGACAGGACATCTGCTAAGACATGAGGGAATGACTTCCATGGTACTAGAGGGAGCTGTAGAGGGCAAAAACTGTAGAGGAAGACAGAGATTGGAATACGTCAAGCAAATAATTGAGGACGTAGGTTGCAAGTGCTGCTCTGAGATGAAGAGGTTAGCACAGGAATGGAATTCGTGGCGGGCCGCATCAAACCAGTCTGTAGACTGATCACCAAAAAAAAGTTGTAATTCCTAAGTATTTAGTTGAATTTTTGGTCTTTTGAACTTTTGATGACTTTACTTATCGATAAACGACAGACAGAAAACGATAAACAGCAAACAACCTAAGACAGCGGCTCAGATTGTCTCCTATATCGTTTATGTCAATGAGGAACAGCAAAGGGCCTATAACACTATCTTGGTGAACAGCTGTTTTACTCTATGAATTTCCGTCAATTATTACGAACGACCTATCTGACAGGAAATCACGAATCAGATCACGTAACTGAGACGATATACCATAAGCCGCTTGTGTGGTAAGTGTCAAACGCCTTCTGGAAATCCAGAAATACGGAATCAGTTTGAAATCCCTTGTCAATAGCACTCAACTCTTCGTGTGAGTGAAGACCTAGTTGTGTTTCAGAAGAACGATGTTTTCTATATCCGTGTTCACTGCGTGTCAATAGAGCGTTTTCTTCGAGATTATAAAGTTAGAACAAAATACATGTTCCAAAATCCTGCTACATATCGACGTTCATGACGTGGGCCTGTAATTTAATGTACTACTCCTACTACCTTTTTTGAATAATGGTGGGACGTGTGCAACTTTCCAGTCTTTGGGTACGGATCTTTCATCGAGTGAACGGTTGTATACAATTGTTAAGTATATAGCTATTGTAGCATGATACTCCGAAAGGAACCTAACTGATATACAGTCTGGACCAGAAGACTTGCTTTCATTAAGTGATATAAGTTGCTTCACTACACCGAGGAAATCTACTTCAGCGTTACTCATGTTGGCAGCTGTTCTTGATTCGAATTCTGGAATGTTTACTTCGTCTTTTTTGCTGCAGGAATTTCGAAAGACTGTGTTTAGTAACGTTGCTTTGACAGCGCTATCGTCGATACTGTTTCCATTGTTATCGCGCACAGAAGGCATTCATCGTGACTTGCCGCTAGCATTCTTCACATACGACCAGAATCTCCTAGGATTTTCTGCCAGGCTTGGAAAAAGAAAAACTGTTGTGGAAACTATTATAAGCATCTCGCATTGAAGTCCGCGCTTAATTTCGAGTTTCTGTAAATGATCGCCTATCTTGGTGATTTTGCGTCCTTTTAAATTTGGCCTGTTTCTTTCGTTGTTTCTGCAACAGAATTCTGACCCTTCTTGTGTACCAAGGAGGATCAGCCCCGTCGTTTGTTAACTTATTTGCTATGAATCTCTCAATTGCAGCCGATACTATTTCTTTGAATTTAAGCCACATCTGCTTTACACTTACAATATTAATTTGGAAGGAGGGGAGATCGTCTCTGTGAAAAGCGTAAAGTGAATTTTTATCTGCTTTTTTCAATGGGTGAGTTTTTCGTTTATTTTTGGAGGATTTGAGGGTTACAACATTCAATCTCGCTACGATAATCCTTGTCTTCTTTCCATTTCACTTCATTGACCCCTACTACATCTCGACTTAGACTCTGCATTTCCCTTTTGAAATTTATAGCTTCCATACCACACTCAAGCCTTAGAAATTCCACGCTCTGACTAGCAGAACGTTATTCTTTGGTTGGTTATTCGATGTTTTTCTCATGGTCACCTCTCCCGGAGATCCGAATGGGGGACTATCCCGGAATCTTTTGCGAATGGAGAGATCAACATGACACCGTCTCAATTAAAGGCCACATGCCCTGTGGATAAACATTATGTGTCTTTAATGCAGTGGCCGGCCTGTGTGGCCGAGCGGTTTAGGCGCTTCAGTCTGGAGCCGTGCCACCGCTACGGTCGCAGGTTCGAATCCTGCCTTGGGCATGGACGTGTGTGATGTTCTTAGGTTAGTTAGGTTTAAGTAGTTCTACGTCTAGGGGAGTGATGACCCCAGATGTTAAGTCCCATAGTGCTCAGAGCCTTCGGGAAAGACGCTTTCCCCCTTTTTTAAATTTTTATCTATTTTTTTATTTGGTTTTGTGTTTCGGTTTGTTAGGGCCACACTCAGCTACGGGTAGGAGGAGACAAGATGGGCAACGGTCGAATTCCGTGGCCTGGCCACGATGCCTCCCCCTTTCCCGTTGCCGTGCTGCATCCTCAATCTACGCGTATTAGTTTTACTTATTTACTTATTATGTTTTTTTCTGCACATAGATACAGAGATGAACAAGTTACCAACTAGTTCAGCCAACCGGAACACTGGAAATCCCGCAGGGTGATACGGGATGGCAGGCAGGGCGAATCCAAGGTGAAGCGCGTCATGTTTCATTCCGAATGGGAGGACACCTGTCACGCCGGGAACTCGCCAACTTGGTGGAGGCGTGGTAAAACCGCTATTAAGATAGTAGGCAAAATATGAGCAATAACGGAAACTGCGCGCAACCACTACATGTGCAGTCTGCAAATGTTGCCACAAATCAAGGCGCGAGTGATGAGCATCTTCAAATAGATATGTCGAAGTCCAGCCCCTTATACAGAGAACCGCCCTCCGACTTTGTTGTAGGAAATTTCTCCACAGCTGGATGAAGAAAAGACTCGGGGTCAGTAACACGCGACGGCAATCGTAGAAAACACGTGTCCATTTGTCGGCCCAACAACCAGACATCCGCAGCTGCTATGCAGTTGGAGAGGTAATGCTCATCGTCGAGATTACGACAGACGGCTCAGAGACGATAATCCGTCAGTCCTATAACATGGAGCCGCTAATTAGTTGGAGACTTCCAAGTCGATCTGAAATGCTCCGGAAAGATGCTATGATGAATATGCCGCCAAACCCCAATCCACCGCAACAATGGGAACTTCTGTTCTACTACGCTACAGGCGACACCACGCAAGAAAAGAACGCTCGTAGACCTCCTTCGCCCGCAGCAGGCGCTGTCGTGGAAGTTCGGCACCAGGATACACTATTTGATCAAAAGTATCCGGACACCCCCAAAAACACACGTTCTTCATATTAAGTGCATTGTGCTACGACCTACTGCCCGTTACTCCATATGAACGACCTCAGAGTCATTAGACATCGTGAGAGAGCAGGGTGCGGCGCTCCGCGGAACTCACAGACTTCGAACGTGGTCGGTGATTGCGTGTCACTTGTGTCATACGACTGTATGCGAGATTTCCGCACTCCTAACATTTCCTAGGTCCACTGTTTCTGATGTGATAGTGAAGTGGAAAAGTGAAGGGACACGTACAGCACACAAGAGTACAGGTCGATCTCGTCTGTTGACGGACAAAAAAATGATTCAAATGGCTCTGAGCACTATGGGACTTAGCATCTGAGGTCACCAGTCCCCTACAACTTAGATCTACTTAAACCTAACTAACCTAAGGACATCACACACATCCATGCCTGAGGCAGGATTCGAACCTGCGACCGTAGCAGCCGCGCGGTTCCAGACTGCAGCGCGTAGAACCGCTCGGCCACACCGGACGGCTGTTGACTGACAGAGACCGCCGACAGTTAAAGAGGGTCGTAATGTGTAATAGGCAGACATCTATCAAGACCATCACCTGGAATTCCAAACTGCATCAGGATCCACTGCAAGTACTATGACAGTTAGGCGGGAGGTGAGAAAAATTGGATTTTATGGTCGAGCGGCTGCTCATAAGCCACACATCACGCCTGGCGATGCTAAACGACGCCTCGCTTGCCGTAGGAGTGCAAACATTGGACGATTGAACAGTGGAAAAACGTTTGGAGTGACGAATCAAGGTACACAATGTGGCGATCTGATGGCAGTGTGTGGGTATGACGAATGCTAGGTAAACGTCATCTGCCAGCGAGTGTAGTGCCAACAGTAAAATTCAGGGTCCGGCCTTTGATGGCCGAGCGGTTCTAGGCGCTTCAGCTTGGAACCGCGCGACCGCTATGGTCGCAGGTTCGAGTCCTGCCTCAGGCATGGATGTGTTTGACTCCCTTAGGTTAGTTAGGTTTAAGTAGTTCTAAGTTCTAGGAGACTGATGACCTCAGATGTTAAGTCCCATAGTGCTCAGAGCCATTTGAACCATTTTTTTTTTTTTTTGAAAATTCAGAGGTGGGGTGGTGGTGTTATGGTGTGGTCGTGATTTCATGGAGGGAGCTTACACCCCTTGTTGTTTGTGGCACTATGACAGCACAGGGCTACACTGATGTTTTAAGCACCTTCTTGCTTCCCACTGTTGAAGAGCAATTCTGGGATGACGATTGCATCTTTCAACGCAATCGAATACCTGTTCGTAATGCACGTCCTGTGGTGCATTGGTTACTGGGCAGCCGGCCGGAGTGGCCGTGCGGTTCTAGGCGCTACAGTCTGGAACCGAGAGACCGCTACGGTCGCACGTTCGAATCCTGCCTCGGGCATGGATGTGTGTGATGTCCTTAGGTTAGTTAGGTTTAATTTGTTCAAAGTTCTAGGCGACTGATTACCTCAGAAGTTAAGTCGCATAGTGCTCAGAGCCATTTGAACCAATTTTTTGTTACTCGGCAATAACATTCCTGTAATGGACTGGCCTGCAGAGAGTCCTGATCTGAATCCTATAGAAAACCTTTGAGATGTTTTGGAACGCCAACTTCCTGCCAGGCCTCACCGACCAACATTGATACCTCTCCTTAGTACAGCACTACGTGAAGAATGGGCTGCCATTCCGCAGGAAACCTTCCAGCACCTGACTGAACGTATCTCTGCGAGGGTGGAAGCTGTCATCAAGGCTAAGGGTGAGCCAACACGATATTGAATTCCACCATTACCGATGGAGGGTGCCACAAAGTTGTAAGTCATTTTCAGCCGTGTGTCCGGATACTTTTGTTCACATAGTGTAATTTAGTTCCACAATGAAGACCGCGACGTCTGCAAATGCGAGCCTAGTGCCACCAACCGGGACCGGAGCAGAGAGGGACAATGTCACAAGCACGGAACGTAAATTACGCGCAACAGAGGCGTCGACACTGCGTCACTGTTTGCGCTTCGTAGTATTGTAAAATGCTGCAGCACGATAGCGGACGTTTGTAAGACCAATCCCTCTTGCACGTGGCGGGCCAGTGATTGTGCCACAGCGTACTTTGACGATGGACACAGTCGCCAGAAAATATTTGAATGCCGCTTGTATACAACGTTCTATCGTTATCGGCAGCGGTAGACTATGCTCAATAAGAACAATTCTGGATGCTAGATAGGCATTCACGTAGGCAACTCGCTGCAAAGGATAGAGGCGGCTCAGGGAGCTGTGACTCGTCATTATGCGGTGTAGTTCTCAAAACATGACGAAAGCTGACCGCCGTTGTACGGCCCACTGAAGACGTAAAGGTGATCCACAGATAGCAGGGATGTTGAACACACGGCAAGGGTGCTTGATCTTAGGGGGGCGGGTGGGAAGGGGGGGGGGGTAGCCCGCGAGGAATAGACAGCGAACATTCATCACACTTTCAGCCGGTCTCCAATGAGCACATCGAATGGCAGTTGGAACGCGTGAATAGTCTAACTTCTAGTACACATGATCACGCCGACTTCACCGTTAGCGTGACGGAAACGGAGTCGCTGTTTGGTCGCATTCAAAACGCGCTCGCACGCAGCGTCATCGATCGTTTTAGCGTAAACGGTGTTGCTGAGAATCGAGAGATGGTTTACCTTGAAGTTCTGATGGCGGCAAATTCGCATCCTCACGGAGGAAACGTTCCACATCTAAGGCTTCCGATTGTCTAAATTCCGGGCAAAAGTTGAAACGTCGAGTTCCTGAACGTGTTTGACATGATCTCAGTGCGATAAGCCCGCTCGCAGGCTAACTCACAGTGTAATGAAACACCAGCTCTCACGCTCCGCAGGCAGAGGTACGGCACGTCCACTCCGGTTTGCCGCTAAGGCCGGACTGCTCCTAGACCACGGGGCTCTTGTTCCTTATTGGCTCTTCTACATATTATTTATTAGCCGTCTTCGCCTGTGGCAGCACTTCTCAAACGCTTGCGTTCCTTCCCAGTTTCCTCACAGTGCATGTTTCACTACCATACAGTGCAGAGCTCGAAAAGTATATTCTCAGAAACTTAGGTCCATATTAGATTCTAGTATTGTCCTCCTCGCTCCGTCCATCACGGGTTATTTTGCTGCCTTGTTGCCTTAACTCTATCTACTTCGTAATCACCAATACTGAAGTTAAGTTTCTCGCTGTTCACATTTCTGCTACTTCTCATTACTTTGTTCTGTCTTTGATTTACTCTCAGTCTGTACTCTGTGCTGATTAGCTTCTTCGTTCCATTCAGCATATCCTGTAATTCTTCACCACTTTCGCTGAAGATAACAATGTCATCATGGAATCTTATCATTTTTATCTTTTGACCTTGAATTTCAGTTCCACTCTTGAATCTTTCCTCTACTTCGGTCAGTGTCCTTCGATGTATACACTGAATAGCCGGGGCGAAAGACTATATCCTCATGTTCCACCCTTTTTAATCCGAGCGATTCCTTCTAGGCCCTCCACTCTTTTTGTTCCATCATAGCTCTTTCACATATTGCGTAATATCCGTCTTTTCCTATTGCTTACACCTGTTTCTCTCAGAATTTCAAGTATCTAGCACCATTTTACATTGTCGAATGCTTTTTCCACATCGATACACCCTATGGACGTGTTCTGATTTTTCTTCAGTCTTGCTTCCATTATCAAGCATAACTTCTGAACTGTCTCTCTGGTGCTTTTACCTGTCCTAAAGTCAATCTGATCATTGTCTGACAAATCCTCAGTTTCCTTTTGCTCAGGCACTAACAAGTGCCAAAACCAGAATAACACGCCGACCCAGTGATGACACAGGATAAACTCTGGAAAAAAGAAGGATATGTTCGTATTTGTTGTCATTGCAGGTTGGGTGTTTTGCACACTGCACACTCACGTTGTCCATTCTAAAGTTTGTAAGACCTCAAAAGTTGTAGGGTAGAGTCGAAGAGTCCTTGTGAAATAATGTAGAAAACCGTTACAGTTTCAGCAGACATGATTTTCGTATACAGCCAAGCAGATGTAAATTCTAGGGAAGCTGATGGGATGTATCCGGCCAAGTAATCACCTAGCAGACATCCGACGCTCACCATGTTTTCAGCCTTTTATAGGTTAAGAGAAAAAGGGAACCTTGTACTACCACATAAGGACAGGGGAGCACTATGAATTATACACACCCCCACCTACTTCCGTTTTCGAAGGAGCAGGTCTGTCGCTAGACGTATCATTAGTCATAAAACGTTTTGTTTCTGAAGAATCCCAAGCCATATCAGTTGAAACAAGCCATTACGATTAATAATATTTTCCGTGAAACGTATTTACACCAATTATTTAATAATTTAATCCCAGAAGCATCGCCGGCTGGTGTGGCCGAGCGGTTCTAGGCGCTTCAGTCTGGAGCCGCGCGGCCGCTACGGTCGCAGGTTCGAACACTGTCTCGGGCATGGACGTGTGTGATGTCCTTAGTTAGGTTTAAGTATCTCTAAGTTCTAGGGGACTGATGACCTCAGATGTTAAGTCTCATAGTGCTCAGGGCCATTTGAACCATTTGAACCAGAAGGATCCTGTCGAAGCCAAGATTTCCGTGGCAGAATAATCCGTGTGTTCGAGTATGGATAATTTACTGGGTTGCGAAAGGCTTTTGCGGCGATCATGTTCAACGCATCTTTCACGAACAGTGCAGTTGTCTGACTGATGTACGCTCTACTACACTGACAAGGTGCCCTGCATATTCCAGTCCTACGAAAGCCCAGATCGTCCTTTGCCGAATCGAGAAGAGCACAAGTCTTTGTAGGCTGGCGGAAGATTACTTTGACATAATGTTCCTGCCTAATTTCGACGAAATATTGGCGTCGTACGAGAGGAGCCTCCGCGAAATAAACCACCCATTGTCCTCTTGATCTTGTTGATGGTTACGTTTCTTCTGCCTTAAAACTGTGCAGATCTGGTGTGGAGAATATCCATTATCTTTGAACCCATATTGTAAGCGTTCATGCTACTTTGCAAGCCAGTCTCCCTCAGACACAACATGTTACCGGTGCACCAACTTCCGGGAACAATAAGACTGGAAGACCAAGAACAAAGTGCTCGGATAATAAAAGGGATGTAGTCCTTCGTCTTTCTTGTTTAATCTATACATCGAAGAAGCAATGACGTAAATAAAATAAATATCAAAGTGGGATTAAAACTGAAGTTGAAAGGATTTCAATAATACGGCATGATGGTCACATTGATACCCTCAGTGAAACCGATGAAGAATTATAGGATCTGTTGAGTGGAATGAACAGTCTCATGATTACGGAATGGACTGAGAGTAAACCAGAGAAAGACAAAGGAATAAGCCGTAGCAGAAATAAGAATAGCAAGAAAGTTAACGTCAAAATTCTTGATCACTAATTTGATAAAGTGAAAGAGTTCTGCTACCTTGGAAGTAAAATTATCCATGGCGGACGAAGCAAGGAGGACATAAAAAGTATACTAATACAGGCAAGAGAAATCTGCTAGTATCAAATGTATTCCTTAAACTGAGAAAGAAATATTTGAAAGTGTACATCTGGAGGATAGCACTGTCTAGTAGTGAATCGCCGGCCTTTGTGGACAAGCGGTTCTAGGCTCGTCAGTCCGGAACCGCGCTGTTGCTACGGTCGCAGGTTCGAATTCTGCCTCGGGCGTGGATGTGTGTGCTGTCCTTAGGTTAGTTAGGTTTAAGTAGTTCTAAATCTAGGGGACTGATGACCTCAGATGTTAAG
This sequence comes from Schistocerca nitens, assembly GCF_023898315.1. Classification (NCBI taxonomy): domain Eukaryota; kingdom Metazoa; phylum Arthropoda; class Insecta; order Orthoptera; family Acrididae; genus Schistocerca; species Schistocerca nitens. The sequence goes on along the minus strand of NC_064618.1, from coordinate 191,437,183 downwards.
TACCATAGTGCTCGGAGCCATTTAAACCATTTTTTAGTAGTGGAACATGCACAATAGGAAAACCAGAACATAAGAGAGCCGAAGAAGAATGGTGAGGATTGGGTGGACTGATAAAATAAAGAATCGGGAGGTTCTCCCAGAATCAGCAATGAAAGGAACATATGGAAACCAATTACAAGGAGAAATGATAGGACAAGTGTTACATCAGGTAATATCCTCCATGATAGTAGAAGGAGCGGTAGAGGGTATAACTGTAGAGGAAGACATGGATTGGAATATGTGCAGCAAACAACTGACGATGTAAGTTGCAAGAGCTGCTCTGAGATGAAACGTTTGTTACAGGAAAGGATTTCGTGGCCGTCCGCATCAAACAAGTCTGAAGACTGACGAGTAAATATATATAAGTGCAAGCTAATACCGCAGCCAAGCTACCCCACTTTGACATTCTTCCTCCACTGACAAGGCGTCGGGTTGCAGGTAGAACTTCATGGTGAAACTAAAGTAATTATGGTCAAAGATAATCGTAAGTATTTATACGAATCCACACGTCTCTGCTCTATTAATTTTCTTATAACGTTATTAGTCTCTTTTTTCCAGACATTTACTTGTCTGGTGATGAAAATTTAGCTGTGATTTGGATGGGGATGTCTTTAATAAATTCCAAGGAAATGGTCTGTGAAAATGGTCAATGAAAGTAGTTTTTCAAGATATTTACATTATAGATATCGCACATGAGCTCAAAGAGTTTAATGGAGACATGCTTGCATATGTGCATATGGGGGACGACAGACTTTGGGTGTATTGAATTTAAACAAACTTCTGCAGAAAAGCAATCAAGACCTCAGATGGTATTCGGACTGCATCCAAAATAATAAGGAGGAAGAATTTCTTGTATAGAAGAGCTATACAGGGAAACCAAGTTGATGACAGTATTACGTACACAGATGATGACGTAGCTGAACATGAGGTGGGATGAGCCGACCTCGGGGAAGATCTATTTGGGTTTCAAATAAATGGAAGAAAAACCGATTGGTTTTGGAAAATAAAAATAAGAGTCGAATTTACGGTTATGGCACTTCTAGTTTTCAAGAAAGTGTGACGGGAATACATTACTTGAAATTATGGAGATAGCAGGGATACAACACAGCGAGCGAAAAGTTATCTACATCTTGTACTAAAAGGAGTCAAAAGGGAAAGAGTATTTGAGAGGGGAGTTATTGTGTATCCATGTGTACAATAAGGAAGCAGTAAACTAAAAACAGTAGAAATTTTGAAAGGGAACTGTGGGAGAGCGAAGGAAAAAAAAGTGAGTCTCCCCGATCACAGTCAAGTCTGTCAGAATCGGTAAAGACTTTGAAGGTAAGCTGAACGGAATTAATAGGGTGTTGAGAAGAGTTTGTAAGTTGAATACCAGCTGAAGTAAAACGGGAGGAACAGGGTGTAGTCGAATTAACTCAAGTGATTATGAGGGAATTAAATTAGGAAATTACGCTAAAAATAGTAGGTTAGTTTTGCTATTGTCGACTAAAATAAATTACGAATGCCGAAGCAGAGGCGGTAAAGAATGTAGACTGGCAAGAGACAAAAAATCCATTTCAGACAATGTGACATTTGTTAACTAAGAATAAATATTAAAGATTTAGGGAATTTTTCTTGAAGATCTTTGTCTTGCTTGAAGCATTGTACAGAAGTTAAACGTGGACTATAAACACGTTAGACAGGAAGAGAATAGACAGCTTTGGAAACACGGTTCTAGAGAATAATTCTGAAGATTAGACGGGTACATCTAACAGTTACTGACTAGATATTCAATTGAATCGAGCTGTAAAGAAATTTTGTGGCACAACTTGGTTAAAATATATGATTCATTGGATATACACATGTTTGAGGTATCGAGGTATCTTTAGTCTGGCAATGGAGGAAAATGCAGCGAGTAAACTATATGAAGGAAAACCAAGGCTAGACTACAGGAGGAAGGTACAAACGGATACACTTGTATTTGCTGTCGTTGTACGAATATGAAGACGATTGCACATGACAGATCAGCGCGGACACTCATCAAACGTGCCGTCGAACTGAGAACCACTGTAACAAAATAGTAAAAGAAACATGAAAACAGGTCAAGCGGGAAGTTGACAATAGTCGTGAACGTAACGTACTATGCCGTTTCACTGATTATTAACTATTTCGACATTTCGGGATCATCACCGCAAACTACCGCATGTAGCTTTTACTTTGGCCGTATTGATACTGTAACCGCTCAGTGTCATTCAGTACGATCACGACAACACCCCTCGATTGACATTAACACTCGTGGTATCACTCGCCTTCATACATGGCAGTGGACATTAGAAAATTCATGACACATGCTCAATGGTAGTCAATTGATTTAAATGTATTTCCTGGCTGACTCTTAGTTCAATTACTGCCACGGGGGTGAGGAGAAAGAACACATCCTGGTGGTACCAGTATTATTCGTATTTAGATGTCCGATTAATCTGAATGGTTTGCAATGTTCCAGCGATTCTATTCGAACTCTATGCTGATGTACCGACAAGGACCACTTTCGCAGATAAATATGCAAGTACGTAATTGATGTTCAGTTTCTCAATATAGTTCGTCGCTCTCACACATTATACATCCGCTGTAAGAACAATTTAATGTATTTACATTTTTGGTGTCCCACAATATTGGTTGGCTAAATATTATGCCGATACTTTGCATACAACTTCCACAGATATTGTTTATCATGCAGTCAAGACTACGTAATGAAGCCAAAATCGTGGATAAAATTGAAATGTAGTTTGTTTATTAACACTTCTCTTTTCAATGATTAAATAAGAACTATGAATCGGGATTGGAGGTGATGATCCTATCCTTCTTTTTTAGAATTTTAGGTCCCCGTTAATTAATATCTGGTAGTTAATAAGGGAACTATTTTTTATGCTGGCGCGTTGTTTGTATCAGTAACCCCCGCAACCATCTCAGGATAAGATTATATTAATGTTCCGCGTTCAGACGTTTCACCATTTTATAAAATGCGGAACTACGTAAACTGTAGCTTTCCGCTGCGCACAAATTTCGTGGGTTCCACAACCATAATAGTTTCCCAACAGCATCTTTCCCAGCTAACACAAAGTCTGAATTATGTTGTCGGATTCATTTTCACTTCACCCGACAATAAACGTCTCTGTTCACTTCGTCACGCTTAATGTATTTTAAACGTGATTGAAGAGTCTTTAAATAATCTCCTTAACGAATTTCGCAGTCGCGTACCACTTATCCATCGACTAGCCTGATCGAGATAAGTGAAGGTAGAGAGCTCAATAATGTGTCACATGTTCTCTTATATGTATTAAAAAACAAACGCGCCCCTATATCTTTCTGTCCAGCTTGGTCTTTGCTACTTTGCTTTTTATTACTTTTCATTATATTGCTTCTTAGTAATACTGTGCAGTTATTAATGTTTCGTGTTACTTTCCCCTTTTTAATTCTTCCCCGATTTTAATTAATATGGTGCTAATTGACACGCCTGCCCGCAAAGTACCGTTGTATACGATGCGTCAAATTACTGTGTTGCTGTTTAAAGATTAACCGTCATGTTCCAAATAAAACATAATTTGCTATTATGTTCTTATTACACGACATGTTGTGAAATATCTGCAAGCATTCGCTGCGAGCCACCAGTAATTTGCTGTATGTACGTATCCAAAAGGGGCGTCACTCAGATAATCTGTTTTTAAATCAAAAATAACATTTTTACCTGGTAACCGTTGTCGTCTGATCGTCATGAGTATTAAGGGCTATGTTTTTCTTGGTAATGTTATGTAGCTTCCCACAGCAGACCCATGTATAATTTTCCTTATATTTTTCTTATTAAAAGCACACATGCGTTAGTACTTCAGTATAAAAGAAGAAATACGTCACCTACTCAACGACCCACGTCGAAACAGCAATGATGCGCCATTCCTCACCCAAGAGGCAGCTTAATGCACGCGCAGATGGCATGATTGCTGACAATTGCTCTAATCGGCCAGCCTGCAGAGCACTGCAGCGGAGCGGACCAGTCTCAGTCGCGAGGGGCCCAGCGATAGGTCGCTGAGAATGAGCTCCGTCTAATACTGAGAAATTCAGCGAGCAGCAGCATCACACGTCGTAAGAAGTATATAATTACATTTGTCAATATGTTCAATATGAGGTGTTCGTCAAAGTTTCTTCCCAATTACTTCTTTCTTCACTCTCGAAACTACTGGCATCTGTAACGATTTTTGTCGTCAAAGTTATGAACGAAGTAACAAGTAACAAAACCTTTTTCGATCTTTACAGGTTTCAGCCTGAAATGATGACAGTTAATCGTAATATAATGGTACGGCGGGCAGCAGCAACAGCCCGGCCCACCACGGTGATCCTGGTGTTTATGATTTATCTACAGAATGTCGCTGCACAGGGTGAGCTAACGATTAAACTTGTCACAGAACTAGGTTATTTCAGTAAACTGTCACATACCATAGATCCTACATCCTATCAGCAGCGATTTTTGACCTAAGGCTAAGTGCTAAGTGTTCCAGATAAAACTGTCCCTTCGTACACTTAATACCAATTTTTACTCAAAATCTGACTGTATGAAGATGCTTGTTTTTCAAAACCTTCAGCTGTAGCCATTAAGTGCTTTCAAGGAAAAGCTGTATTGCACGAGAAAATTTATACATATTTTTTATTTGTTATGCTCATAATATCGAGAAACCACTTGTAAAAAGTATGAGTTTTTCCATTGAATTTTCATAACAATGACAGTATATTCATTTCATTCCAATTGAGAGTTATCTATGTGGGAAATATGTTTACTGTAGTGCCATTTGAGTTTCTGGATCAGTTTGATTTACAGCACTACCTTGAATTCCAAATGAGATGTGACAGTCCTCAGTTACGGCCTTCCATCGTTATTTAATCTATCGGATACCTATAATAATATGTGTTTCAGGTAATCAGCCAAAGCGTGTATAAAAACTTGAGCGCTAGAGGCGTATAAGCAGAGGATATAGTATGCAGAATCTAGCATCTGACGACAACAAACTGAAATCAAACGAATGTTAAAGAAATTCGAAATGTTTAAAGAGTAGAAGGCACATGTTCAGATATTTCATTAAAAGCGATAGCAGAAACCCCGAAGAAACAATTATATTTCTTAGTTTTGCCATTTAAATTTCCTATTATCTAGTTCGGAAAATGCGTTGATTCACCGTTACAACTACGTTTGAATCGTTTTGTTATCTGTCTTTCAAGAGACGATGGAAAACAAAGCTTTTACACATGTGCATCTATGGATGAGTGGTTCAATACTGTCTTCCCCAAACGCTGTTAATATTAGCCGGTAGTCAATTTGTTTGAAAGGAAATCGTTGACGATATTAACCCCATAGAAGCTTGACCTCTTGTGCAACTTTTTCTGAAGCTACCTCATCAGACAAAAGATAGAACTTAGGACATTCCGTGCCTGCAGCGCAGTTAATAATGTTCCCTTTGTGTTGGGACTTATCACTGAAACAGAGTACAATATCAAAAGTAGAAGTTAATAATACATTAGAATGTTCAAATGATAAACTGACACTCTTCCATGAACCTACATATCTATACTGTGTTTAATGAGTTCCACAAACCTGTCGATATCGTTTCGCAAAATCGTCCAGCAAACAAATATATTGTTACCTACTGTCCCAACAGGTACAGTCTTCGAGTTGATGAGATACTAGTAATTAGAACCATATCGTTCTTCATAGGAACTATGATGAAGGAAGTAGTTTTGGTACTACTCTGAGGTACTGTGGCAGGTCTAATACGGTTCACGACAGCATTTTTCGCTTTGAGTGAAAAGAAATTTTTCGCTTAAATCACACAATCATATTTTAATATTTTCCTTGATCTAAAGTGGGGAAAGCTGCAGTTAAGACATGTGAAGTGTAAATCTTCAGTTATCTGCAGGCTACCTCGTGCCATCATGCAGACAAAGGGCTGATTGCTAGTATGTGTTACGTAGTACATGGATTTGCTAACGAAGGAAGGAAGTGAATTTCTTACCCGTAGAAGGGGTGTTTACCTGACATGGTTTTCCTATTAGAAATTATGTGAAGTCCACTCTTATAATGATAATAAAGTCATCGTTAAATGTGTATGGAGAATTACGCCCTTCCCGTCTCCTGTGTCCAGGATGTATACATTTCGACACGTAGTGTAACTAGCATTGGAGTTTCACCTCTCTCGTTGTCAGCAATAATCTAACTCCTAAAGTTCACTCGATTTTATGAGCTTATTCATTTAATATTATTTTCTTGACAGCACAGATAGACAATCTTATTGGAGTATTATTAACGAACTGCTGCTACAGTATTTCCCCGTAGGCGACTGACAAAATTCCCGAACTATGGGGTATGAACATCCACAACATTCGGTTCAGTCACTTGTCCACTGAGCCACTAAGTAACTTGTGTAGTTAAAACCGACTCTCACCTCGATCGTAAAATGTCAGTATTAATCAGGTGCTGGAATGACTGTTCCTTTTATTAATGCGCTCAAGTTACCAGTGCCCTCGCAAGTTCTTCATACATCTCGTTAACATATACTGCCGGGAAAAAATTTGTACAACTGGAGAGAGGACATTGATTTTGATCTGATGACGGCATATGCCACCACAGGATAGTAGTTGTACCGGTAATGGTTTCAACATCGTCCGCCAATAGCATACTTGTTTAGCTACCAGAGCGCCATCCATCCCTGTACGTCCCGATAGCTGAGTGATGCCGGCACGTTAGCTCAACGTGTTCGGTGAGAAGGCTGCGTGCTCTTTGTAATAAAAAAACTGAGTCAAGGAATCAACGATCAGCTTGAACGGATGTCTTGTGACGTCCGCCCAGACTAAACGCAACGAACTATATCGGAAAAAAAAAACAGTGGTCAGCGTGAGGGATTAATATCCTAGGGCCCCGGGTTCGATTCCCGGCTGGGTCGGCTATTTTCTCCGCTCAGGCTCTAAGTGTTGTGTTGTCTTCATCGTCATTTCATCCTCATCTGGCGCGCAGGTCGCTCATGTGGCGTCGAATGTAACAAGACCTGCACCAAGGCGGCCGGACCTGCCCCGCAAGGGGCCTCTAGGCCAACGACACCAAACGCACATTTCCATTTTCCATCCATCCCTTAAAAGAGAATGCTCACACTACAGTGCAAACGCGTGAAGCAAGGAGGCAGCCATGACAGGGAGACACATTAGTGCTTCCTACAGTCATATGCGCGAGTTTGTAAGGGCTCAAATTGTACCCTTCCGAGTGGGGGGCCAGTCCTTTAGGAGACCTGCCACTCAAGCTGAACGTGCTGCATCAGCTGTGCAACGATGCTGGTATCACTGGTTACGTGAGCATTGTAACATCGTAGAGGAGGTTCTAGACGTCCACACAGCACAGACGCCCAAGAGCATCGTCTTATTGTAAGGCCAGCAGTAGCACATCGTACAGTTACCGCAGCACAGATAAGCGAGCTTGTCAAGCCAGACGTGTCAACACGAACAGTTGCGAATCGGTTGTTACCAGTGGGACTGCGGGCACTCATACCTCTAGTCCAGCTTCTACTCACGCCACAGGATCGACGTACACAGCTGAACTGGTGCCGTGAGAGGATACATTGGGAGATGGAATGCCGCGATGCACTCTTCAGCAGCCGGCCGAAGTGGCCGTGCGTTTCTAGGCGCTGCAGTCTGGAACCGCGAGACCGCTACGGTCGCAGGTTCGAATCCTGCCTCGGGCATGGATGTGTTTGATGTCCTTAGGTTAGTTCGGTTTAACTAGTTCCAAGTTCTAGGGGACTAATAACCTGAGAAGTTGAGTCCCATAGTGCTCAGAGCAATTTGAACCATTTTTTGCACTCTTCAGCTCTGAAAACAGATTCTGCCTCCATGCCAGTGATAGTCGTTTGCGAGTACGACGTACACACGGTGGGCGCTGTCTCGTAGACTGCATTCGTCCAAGACACACTGGCCGCACCCCACGCCTCAATGATCTTGGGTGCGATAAGCTGCAACAACGCTATAACAATGTTTCACCAATGGTATTTCTAGTTGGGACGCTAACCGGCGCTCGGTACATGTATCGGTATTGTTAGACGCGTGCTTTTGCCGTCCTTGCGGCAGTAAGGTGATTTATTGTTCCAAAAGGGTATTGGGCACCCACACACTGCCCATGAAACTCAACTTGCTCTACAAGACGTGCATCAGCTTCCCTGGCAAGAACCATCTCCGGTTTTGTCACCAATCGAACACCTTTGGCGTATGATGGGATGAGAAGTGATTCGTACGACTTTACTAACAACTCTTACAGAACAACATGAACAATTCGAGCAGGCGTGGATTAACGTACACCGGGACAGTATTCGCCATCTGTATGATTGACTGGATGCCGGAGTCAGCAACAGCATGGCCGTCCATAGAGGCTACACCACACATGCTAATATGGAAGTTTCAGTACAGGTCGATATCTGGCACCTCAGAACCACTAGTGTAATTGAACTGTACAAGTAACCATTTCATACACTCAAGATTCATTGTTGCAACCATAAATCTTGACATGATTGGAAATCATTAAGGTGTGTACAAATTTTATTTCCGTTAGTGTATATGAAATTCAGAGACATTGAAGCTGAATAAGATCACATTTGGTTTCTCCCGCTCATTCTGATATTAGCACACAGTGTCAATCTGATGTGCACAAAACTGAAATTTATTGACGTAGCTTGTTTCTTAGGGCGTACTGCCAGACTAGAAAAGACACGAATCAGCAAATTCGGAAATCTTCTTTTAGCTGGTCTTTTACTAATTGGATGTACCAAAAATCATCTGTATATGCTGATGTTTTCTGCCTAACAGTCTAGGAAGAAATATGACACAACACAAAATGTTAGAACACGTGCTACATTCATCTCAAGGCAACGTAAAATTAAAGGAAGATCTTCCAACACACTGTATTCGCCTCCTTCATCATTATATAAAATACAGACAGTTATACTGCGGTGAACTGTAATCGAAACGTTGCTAACACAAAAACCTGCAAGGATCCATAACTGAGGAAGAAGACGTGCGTCAGTGTACTCTGTTCCCAAAACTCCTGTAACGGGCTGGAACGACGTTCGCCGTGACCTTACACTCTCCTTGATGATCGCAGTTTGTTATCCATCGCTCCGTAATCGCATTTCGGATAGCAGCTTGGATCCCAGTCGTTAGGGTACGTTACCACTTATCAGGGGTACTGAACACCTGTCCGGGGATACAGCAGAAAATCAGAGCTTTCCCTTATATCTATGGCTAAACGAGGGCGTCCTTAACATTATGGACTGTTTTTTCTGCTGGGTTCATACGTTGAATGCTCTGCAGGACGCTGAGTAAATTGTCACACGTCAGGAACTCAGCCATTATTTACGTCTCATCTCTATAGCACTCAGAATCGCACAGATTTCAGCATGAAATACATTAACCATACTGGAGAGACGGGTCCTGAAAATAACGTCAGGCAATATGGTGGCAAAGCCAACAGTGGTCCCTGGTTTGGATTCATCTGTAAATACTACGTTAAAATATAGGTGATCAATTAATTTTTGAATATGTTTATTATAAAAAATAATGTTGAGTGAACAGTTTATAGCATACTGTCAAGTATAAAATTATCCTAGTTTTCATGAAGAGAACTAGTAATACTTGGTTCCAACCCTGACACTTTATAAACACAAGGTGCACCTGTATACCTAAAATTCTCTTTTGTTTGTATATCCGTTTTGTCGCTCATGAGCGATTGTGTAACGTCGGTCAAAGACGTTAACTGGTTATGTTGGTGGCCGAGCGGTTCTAGGCCCTACAGTCTGGAGCCGCGCGACCGCTACGGTCGCAGGTTCGAATCCTGCCTCGGGCATGGATGTGTGTGATTTCCTTAGGTTAGTTAGGTTTAAGTAGTTCTAAGTTCTAGGGGACTGATGACCTCAGAAGTTAAGTCCCATAGTGCTCAGAGCCATTTGGTTCAGTTGCCTGAATGTTTGTTTGACCACAAGGAGCGTTCTTGGATCAGCCAATAGCTGTTCAGCTACCAATGCGCATGCTTCTTGATGTCAAATACTTCAAGCTCTGTTATTTTTTATCTCCAAACATGTGGCTTCCAAGAGAATTTCTTGTAAGTTAAGAGACCCAGACACCTCACTGAGTCCTTAAAATGTACAACACCACATTTACAGAAGACAGATGAATTAAAACGAGAGTATTCGTTATTAAAAACAATGAGGTCAAATTTTCCAAGGGCGAAATTAAAATCTGTTCCTGCTTACCATCCCATCTCTTCGTAAGTGTCAGTTGTAATTGGCGAGAGTAAGACGTGGGAGTAGATGGAAATGTAGAAGTCGTTAACAAATAAGAAGGAATTCACAGGTCATCTCATCTCGGGAATATAATATTGTTAGCAGTTGCAAATAAAGCTGTATCCTGTAAGATACCGCTAACTTCAATAAATTTATCTGGGAGAGTATTTGAAGCCTGTATTGAAAGAATGTTCAGCAAGAAAGAGCCGCAGAAAAATGCGGAAATGATCACTGAATCCATTTATGTGTAACTATCAGATGATAGTTTTTCTTCACATAGTATCGTATTTAGGGCCAGTATGGAAAAATATGAATATCGCTTGCAGATGCATAGTGTAAGAACATCTCAAGTATGACCTCCAGTACGGTTACGTTATCAAAATTGAAATTATAGGCTCTGAACCAACACAATTGACGCATGGTGATATTTCTAAACCACTCTAGCGTCTTTCCTATGCAGCTGCAAAGAGCAGCATTTATCGTAGCGAGCCGTAACTATAGCCCAGAAACGGTGTCTGAACAGTAGCTAACTCTATGTTCAATTCCCACGTTCAGGATGATGGATTACAGTCTTTGTCGTTACTCGAACTGACATTAGTTCTGCCTAGCTCTCTGTCTTCTCGACTGGCCTAGTCTCGCTATCCGAACAGCTTCTAGAGTATTTGCATTTGCTCTACGCTGCAATCTTCGCAGCGCTGTACGTACTTCCGTTGTTAAGCAACGACTCCTACCGTTCTAGCAATGGACAGGCTATATCGTATGAAGGTCTGAAGACATTGGTCTAGACGTACAAGCGGCAGAGCCTCTCTAGGAGGCCATCGTAGCAATCGACAAACAGGTTATATATGTTTAAGTTTTCCTTGCTGAGCACCTATTTGGAAGGTTTACTTCATGACTCTGTTCTGTCTACGAGGCTGACAGAAAATGAGGTGTGGTCATTCGAGTAGTGCTCGTCTACCCTTACCCATAGAGCAGAGTCTGTGAGAGTAGAAGGACGGTCTGTTGCGATCAGTGCCTGTTGCGGTACAAAATTATTTCTCCATCGAGTTGTGGCTCCACAAGTTTCCCAAACTGATTAATTTCAATCACTCAAACGTATTATGAGCGCTGAAAGCTTCTGAAGAATGAAAGGTGAGGGAAATCGGTTCAGGTGCTTGAAGTCCCCTCCTGTCAAGTGGTTGCTGTTTCGTGAAATAAATGAACACATTGTAACTTGAATATCCCGTCGAGTGGACACTACTTTCTCAAAACTGAATAATTATTGGAACAGGTATCCCACGCTGCAGGAGATATGAAACCGTATTTTCCAAAAGTCACTGTGTAGACCAAAAACGTACCGTTTCAGAGTCTCTCTCTTTCAGTGCGATATCACATATTAATACCAGCCCACTGGCGTTTTACAGTTGGTAACGGAAAGGCAGGTTTCTGTTAGACGCCGATAGCGCTCGCAAGATATATAGCAGAACCAATGATGAGCACTCACTGTGCCACATTTCCAGCAGCTGTGGACTATGTGTGGCCGAGCGATTCTAGGCGCTTCAGTCCGGAACCACGCTGCTGTTACGTCGCAGGTTCGAATCCTGCCTCGGACATGGATATGTGTGATGTCCTTAGGTTGGTTAGGTTTAAGTAGTTCTAAGTTCTAGGGGACTGATGAACTCAGATGTTAGGTCTCATAGTGCTTAGAGCCATTTGAACCATTTTGTGGACTATGAGCGCTCTCTGCTGCCGCAATATAGGACGGCCGGCTACAGCGCTTGGAGCCACTTCACTGTGGGACGCTATATCCTAGATGCTACCGAATAAGCTGGACTCTGTTTCTTCTGCATTATTTGTAACATGTCTTCGTGTAAGTGGACACATATAAGTTACGTAAATCTTCTGTCTACAGCGTTAACATGTTCAGTTACCATTCTGCTCCTGTCCATGTTTTCTACGACGATAGTTGCCCACCTTTCCTTTTCATTTTGTACTATGTTGTACTCAACATGCAGTACGGTCTAACTTTTTGTATATAGAATGGAGATAACCGCGTAAATGAGGTCGTAGCCGCTTTCAACAATCAGGAAAGCGTTAGACATCATTGTGGCCATTTAGTCTAACAGTTCCTTACATTTTTAGGATCACATTTCGGAAGGCTGCCGTGATGCATCCTGTTGTTCGGCTGGTTATTTACATGCTATCCTTTGGCACACTCCATCCACTAAGAGAGTATTCTTAAAAGGTAATTAGCTTCTTTCGCGTTACATGAGTACCGGTGCCACAAGAGTTCACCCAGTCCCTGATTACAGGCCAAGCCTTGTACAAACTCAGATGCTGCTGGCCTCCCTTTAATGACTGTTACACAGGCATTCACACAATGAGGCACGATGCACACCATGAGATTCAGGGATTTTTTTTGTGGGGTGGGGGGTTTGTGCCATCAACGGGATACGGGCTGAAGCATGTCTAGAGCTAACAGTTGCAGAGGTCTGTCGGCTCTCACCAGATCCAGCTCGGGGATCGTAGTTTCACCAAAGCGGTAACCAGTCAACAAAGACGGAACTTCCTGAGGTGCTCTCCATCTGGCATGACGTAGGAGGAACGTGTGGCTTGTCGAATGCAATGGACGCGGCCATCATTAGGCCATCATGTTGAAATATATGCTAGTGAAATGTAGATGAATGTACAGGTACATCCTCCAGTGGGGACCAGAATGCTTTTGATCATCTGTTGCTTAGTGTTTTACCTTTTTAAAGATTTTTTTAAAGGTATTGTCCATTACTGGATACGGCATTATCTAAATGTGCATTTATGAACACGCCTGTCCTGTATTTCATAATTTATTGGTCCATTTTGAATCAACATGGTTTATTTATTACGATATTTGGCATCCATATGATTTAATATCTAGTAGTTTAGTAATTTTTTTTAATGTGAATTTTCTCGTCCTTCGTCAACACAGCTGTCACACGGATGATGTGACATAGTCCTGTAAGCAAATTCGTAGCGTATCATATGTCTATATCTATACGTCACAAATCCCCTTATGGTGCGTGGCGGAGAGTAGTTCTGGTACCACTACGCTCTGCTACCTTCCGTGTTGGAATCACAATTGGTGAGAAACAAGAACGACTGCATGAGCTACAGTTCTTTTGTCTTTCCTGTCAAGGTCAGTTGGTGGGGTGAAAGTAGTATGTTGTCACGTACGGTCTCAGATTTTCAATAATAAATCGCTACATGATACACAACGCAACGCCAACAGCCAACTGAATGCTGTCTGCAAGGAAGACCTGAAAGCAGGCGTGAAATTCTCGGATACTCAGCAAACTCGAGTTTAATTCATGAAACGACGGCAGAAAATTGCATCGAATCCTTTTCGAAAGTGAAACATGATATCAACTTAGGACGTATTGTCTACTGCGCTTCGAAGTTCATGGAGCAACAGAGCGAAATGAGTTTTACAAAACTCAGTTTACAGAATCCACGTTTAGAGGTAAAGGTGGATAAATGGGCCCCCACTTTGTTTTTTTATATAACACCTTTCATTTTTAGTATAATCACCTGAAATTAACATAAAACATTTCTCTAGTATGTCCTGCAAATAGGTACGACATGTTTTGGTTCAACTTTTTAATATTTAAAACAAAATTTTGTTTTTCCTGACAGTCTGCATTTTGTTGCGTCAAGAATTTGTGCTGGTAATATGGGCCCCAAGGTAGTTTGAAATAAAAAGAAACAAAAATTTGAAAAAATAACTTTATTTAATTTTTGTGTATTATTAAAGAAAGATTCACTCTGAACATTGTTAATTAGTCTACTGGTGGGATGATTTTCACAGCCTATGCCTAGTCTATTCACAATAGTCACACACATAAGCATCTTTTTACACGTTACAAGTGATCCCCTTTCAGCTGCAGATAATGCACCAACTTGCCTTTTTCCCCTCAGGCCGATGACACGAGAAATTTTTCTTTGAACGACACTAAGACCTGAATCGTCTGCCAGCCGGGGTGGTCGAGCGGTTCTAGGCGCTACAGTCTGGAACCGCGCGACCGCTACGGTCGCAGGTTCGAAACCTGCCTCGGGTATGGATGTGTGTGATGTCCTTAGGTTAGTTAGGTTTAAGTAGTTCTAAGTTCTAGGGGACTGATGACCTCAGCAGTTAAGTCCCATAGTGCTCAGAGCCATTTTTTGACTCGTCTACATTAAAAACTCTGGCGGCAGGATATTTGTAGTTACTGAACGCAGCTTCAGGTAAACTGAAGAAATTGTCGACAGCTTGTCTATTAAACCCATTAGCACCTGAAATCGAAGTTGCGGATGGCTTCAAAATAGACAGAATATTTTTGTGCCGTGACATAAAATAATCAAACCAAGTTCGACCAGAAACTTCGCCCTTTACAAATGGATGAGGGATTTTATTTCTTATACAAAGCGGGTAGGCCATGCGCCTGACGTCATTTCTGGTAAGGCTGTAGAATTTGGATACCATAATGAGAAGATATTTAACCAGTTCGTCCTCAAGTTCCTGTGGTAAAACCGGTGGACGGTCCAGTTTAATATTAACTATTTCTTCGACTGGTTTATCGTTTCGTGAAAGCCTTTAGAGTGTAGAACGAGGGACAGAGTACACTTTAACCGCTTTTTTCAACCCCATTTTTTTCTCTTTAATAGCTACAATAGCATTTGACATATTTGCTTTGTCCCACGATTGCCGTTTCGATTTTTTTGGTGGTACAAGTTGTCTTCGAGACATCTGAAACATAAAGAGTAGCAATATTTGTAAATGGTCCCATAAAATCTCATTGATTTTACGGGGCCCATAATACCAGCAGCAAAAGGGGCCCATATATCCACCCTCACCGTCTTGGGAAAAACGATTTTGCCTACGGTTAATTAATGTAAAACGGCATCCCTACAACAAGCCAAATACGTACCTTACCTTAGTTTTAGTAATAACATGTTAGAAATTTGAGTTTTATTCAAATAAACACTAACCTTTCAAACTTTTGATGGCAGCGAAAAAATTCACAGCACAACTACTCACAAACCATGACAGCTATTACGTCTGCACACACTACAGTGAAGTTTGGCAACTAGTTCTAGTAGTTCATGTTCTTTCCGCTAGAATTCGTTTCCTGTACTTCCAAATATGTAGGGGGCCCCTAATACCAGCAGGGGCCCATTTTTCCACCTTTGCCTCTACTATTTACTAACTAATTACAGTTGAATTCCGTACATTCGTTACATATTCTGTGTCTGTGTAGAATGCACACAGTAACGGTACATTTAAATTTCAGATAATTGTCATATGCGTGATTCCAACTCTAATTTGAGAAGTGTTGCTGTAACGAGGCCGCAGAGTCCAGAAACGGGAATTTTCTCGTGTTACAGTATTTTATGATAACGCTCACAGAGTTTTACAGCTCAGTCTGCTTACAGATATCTACAGAACCATCTGCATTCCATCAGAAAGGAACACATTTCAGAGACGGTTCTCATAATAATGGGCGAGAGAGAGAGGGTCAAGTTAAATAATTTTTGGTGACGCGTTTGTGTAAGGATTCGGTTGGATTATCATTCAGTGGGACTGAGAAAGTTATCTGTTACTACTTATTTCAACCTTGGAGATCGTAGAAAGACATAATATGTAGTATTAAATGAATATAACAGGTATATGCACTTGGCTCCGATCATTCCTTCTTTGTTTGAATCAGAAATATTTAAGCCGCAAATGAAATATAAGTGAAACATCTGTCGTAAAGAGGCAGCAGTTAAATCAGATTTAAGCACTATTCTCCAGTGAATCAGTTTATCTAGATATCGTCTACAGGAAAACATTCTAATACGAATTAAAAAACGAACACCTTCCAGTAAACGTAAGGTTTGCCATCTTTATATAGTTTGAAACAACTATATGATACGGTACGTTCAAAAGTGATCCATCATGTACCTTAATCTAATAAGTAAATATCTATTGAATATACACTCTAAGACAAACAAAAACGACGCAAACAATAGAATTATCCGACTAGGACGGGAATCGGTATATGTGATGTTCATGTACACACAAACAAATTTTTACAATTTCAGAAAAATTAGATTATTTATCCAAGGCAAGGAGCTTCACTAAGTGAACATGACAATAACGCGTTCCTCCACCTATGGCGCTTATGCAAGCCGTTATTGGGCTTGGCACTGACTTACAGAATTTTTGGATATGCTCCCGAGGGATATCGTGTAAATTCTGTCCAACTGTTGCGTTAGATCGTAAAAATCCCGAGTTAGTTCGGAGGGTCTTGTCCGTAATGCTCAAAAGGTCTCATTTCTGGAGGTATCTGGGGACCTTGCTTGCCAAGTTAGGGCTTGGCATGCACGATGACATGTAGTAGAAACTGTTGTAATGTAAAGCCGAACACCGTCTTGCTGAAATGTAAGTCTAGGATGGCTTGCCGTGGAGAGTAAACTGTCGTGGACGTACCGCTGTCCTGTGAGGGAGCCGCCGTTGACGATTAAAGTGGCTCTACTAAGAAAACAAATGATACCCCAAACCATCATTCCTAGGTGTCGGGCCACATGCTGTGCGACAGGCAGGTTGGTATGCAGATACGTCTTTGGCGTAGATTCTCATTGCCTGTAGTGAATTTGTCTTCACTGATCAGTCCCGCCTCGAGGTGAGCCCGAAGGCCAGCGACGACGAGTCTGGAGCCGCCCCAGATAGCGACGGTATACCAACCTGGATATTGCCTGCCATTTGGCCCGACAACCAGGGGTAATGGATAGTTTCGCCATTTCTTTTCACATCAGGACCACGTTGTGTATCATCCGCTGTAGCACAGTGGTACATCAACGATGTTCTGAGCTCTGTTTTGTTGCCCTATGTGGCATATGTCCTCGGCTTAGATTTCAGAGAGCTAATGTCTGTCCCCACACGACGTGAGTTCCTGTTGCTTGTCTTCCTGCTTAGTAAACCCTGCTTAGGACAGTAAAGTCGCCGAATTTCTTCCCAACTGAGAACGTTTGGAGCTTAATGGGCTGGGCCTTCCAACCAGCTTGGGATTTTAACGGTCTGTTGCACCAATTTGACATATTTTGGTGCGATATCCCTCAGAATGACATGCAACAATTCCATCGATAAATGCGAACCCAAATAAGTGCTTGCATATGTACCAGAAGTGGACCAACTTGCTACTGACTTGCTCAATTTGTGAAGTTCTTTCTCTTAAAGAAATCATTCAAGTTTCCTGAAATTATAATCATTTGTGTGTCTGTACATACACGTCACATCAACCGACTGCGTTCCATTCGTATAATTCCTTCGTGGTGCATCGTTTTCATATTCTCTTTTTCTTTTTTTTCGTAGAGCAAACTATAGTTGTTAATAACATACGTTAAATTTGAAATGTACATTTTCCTACTAGCGCTGAATCTGGGAGTCTTCATCTGCTGAGAGCAGATGGTATTTCTGTTTTATATTCTATCTCTCTGGATGTGGAACTAATATACACTCCTGGAAATGGAAAAAAGAACACATTGACACCGGTGTGTCAGACCCACCATACTTGCTCCGGACACTGCGAGAGGGCTGTACAAGCAATGATCACACGCACGGCACAGCGGACACACCAGGAACCGCGGTGTTGGCCGTCGAATGGCGCTAGCTGCGCAGCATTTGCGCACCGCCGCCGTCAGTGTCAGCCAGTTTGCCGTGGCATACGGAGCTCCAACGCAGTCTTTAACACTGGTAGCATGCCGCGACAGCGTGGACGTGAACCGTATGTGCAGTTGACGGACTCTGAGCGAGGGCGTATAGTGGGCATGCGGGAGGCCGGGTGGACGTACCGCCGAATTGCTCAACACCTGGGGCGTGAGGTCTCCACAGTACATCGATGTTGTCGCCAGTGGTCGGCGGAAGGTGCACGTGCCCGTCGACCTGGGACCGGACCGCAGCGACGCACGGATGCACGCCAAGACCGTAGGATCCTACGCAGTGCCGTAGGGGACCGCACCGCCACTTCCCAGCAAATTAGGGACACTGTTGCTCCTGGGGTATCGGCGAGGACCATTCGCAACCGTCTCCATGAAGCTGGGCTACGGTCCCGCACACCGTTAGGCCGTCTTCCGCTCATGCCCCAACATCGTGCAGCCCGCCTCCAGTGGTGTCGCGACAGGCGTGAATGGAGGGACGAATAGAGACGTGTCGTCTTCAGCGATGAGAGTCGCTTCTGCCTTGGTGCCAATGATGGTCGTATGCGTGTTTGGCGCCGTGCAGGTGAGCGCCACAATCAGGACTGCATACGACCGAGGCACACAGGGCCAACACCCGGCATCATGGTGTGGGGAGCGATCTCCTACACTGGCCGTACACCACTGGTGATCGTCGAGGGGACACTGAATAGTGCACGGTACACCCAAACCGTCATCGAACCCATCGTTCTACCATTCCTAGACCGGCAAGAGAACTTGCTGTTCCAACAGGACAATGCACGTCCGCATGTATCCCGTGCCACCCAACGTGCTCTAGAAGGTGTAAGTCAACTACCCTGGCCAGCAAGATCTCCGGATCTGTCCCCCATTGAGCATGTTTGGGACTGGATGAAGCGTCGTCTCACGCGGTCTGCACGTCCAGCACGAACGCTGGTCCAACTGAGGCGCCAGGTGGAAATGGCATGGCAAGCCGTTCCACAGGACTACATCCAGCATCTCTACGATCGTCTTCATGGGAGAATAGCAGCCTGCATTGCTGCGAAAGGTGGATATACACTGTACTAGTGCCGACATTGTGCATGCTCTGTTGCCTGTGTCTATGTGCCTGTGGTTCTGTCAGTGTGATCATGTGATGTATCTGACCCCAGGAATGTGTCAATAAAGTTTCCCCTTCCTGGGACAATGAATTCACGGTGTTCTTATTTCAATTTCCAGGAGTGTATTTTCCAGTCCAATATATTTTCTAGTTCATATTTATCGACAATTCTCCGCCCAGGGAATCGACGCACGTATCTATAAGAGAGCACAATTCTCCCCTTTTGTAGGTTGCAGGAGCCTAGAGCAAATTCTGCAGTCGAATGTTGTAAGAGTTCATAGGAAGACAGAAACTCTGACCAAAGTACCAGCATGGGCCAGGAGAAAGCACTCGGATGAAATTGAACATGCCTCATTCACACTGGAAGCCTTCTATGTAATTTGATGGACGTGAAAACGACAACTCTGTTCGCTTAAATTTTGGAAAGTTTATCGAAATTGTAAAGCACTAATCTTGAGGTTGAAGCTCTTTTGTCTGTGTTTGCTATAACAATAACATATGTTTTCTGGTGGAGCCCGCCTTTAGCAAAAGACAATATTGTTTTTTGCCCCAGACATGTTCCACTGCAGTTGCAGCATCATCAGTGGGTTTTTTATTTTATGGCTGCTAACATAAGGAATGTTCTTTACTGTTTATATACAAGTAAATATTAGTTTGCAAATCGTAATTACAGACTTTTGAAGAGCACACAAAATTGTGTATTCACACCTTCTCGCCACATGGTGTGGTTTTCTGCTGTATTACGTTTCTATAGTGTCTGTTTTCTTTACAGTTTGTCATCTGCAACTACATACAACTTAATGTAGACAAAATATTTATCCTTTTGCCTACATTAAGTTGCATATAGTTGCAGGTGATACCAATACTTCTTCCTATTTTGGTCATTCTGTTATTGATGGTTCCACAAAACTGGTCGGCAGTTGATAACCGACCAGAAGATAAACAAGAAGCTTTTTCAACTCGTCCGCCTTCTCATGGCCAGGCTGTAAAATTTGGGTGGTGCTGTTGTTGACCTCATGACCCCGTAAGCATTTCTGCATCTTTTATGGTCAAAATTTAATTATCCACTACAAATAATTTTAATTGTCGTGTACTACATTCATTTATTGTCCTTTTTGCTCTGACTGCGGGCTCTGATTCACGTATGTCAGCGTTTGATACAAATTTTTGGAATTGCGGTGAAAATGTTAGACGAAGATGAAGGTGCCGATGCAAGTGATGAAAGTGAGTCTTCTTATATTAGTGAAGATGAAACTGCTCTGTGTTGCCGTGCCAGCAAGAGAAAGACCAACCCATACTGTAGCTACTGCAGTAGTCCAGTCTGCCAAACTTGTCTTTCACAGATGTGTGAAGCGTGTGGAGAGAAGAACTTGGTAGAATATTAAGCACTGGCGGAAAACTGTGTAACAGTGCATATGGTACGTTCATTTTATACCATCCATTTTTCACACACTATGTTCCTCTTGTAGCAATATAAATTTTTGTAACTTTTTATCTTTCATTTCACATCACTGTTATAAGGGTCACATAAACTTTTTTTTTACTGTTGCAACTTATTTTGAGTTATTTTCCGACTAAAATGATGTTTCGCTTTCTAATATATGCAAAAATGACGTCCATGAATAAATATTTGTGATGTAAGTAAGATAACTGTCTTAAATAAAGCGAGAACGCGTCCCTTTGGATCCCCCAACACTGCTTATGATACGAGGGAATCACCGCTCCGTTTGAGAGTCATTTCGAGAACGGTACATAATAGCATAATAGAGAGTAGGGTATTCCCCGAGGAATATTGCCTGTCAGGGTCAACCTTGCGCGGTGTTGCAGACGGGTCGCCGCCAGCCAGCATCCTGATTAACATCGAGCAGCCACTGACCGCAGGCCTCAGCTACGAGATCACGTGCCGCGCTGTGGACGGCGAGACACCGCCAGACATCTTCTGGTGGCTCGGTGATCGGAAGCTGCACAACAGTATAGAGCGCACACTGGTACGTGCTGATTTGTTTTCCATAGTAACGCAACCCGCACAAAATAACTGTCACACCCTCTAATGCCGTATGTTGCCAAGTCGTACGACCAGAAAGATGTAAACATGCGGAATACGCCATAACTGTTATGAAACGTCCCCTTTTATCAATTTTACTGGACTGTGCTTAACCTGATACACAATATTTTTAGCGCAACGCAATCTGACTTTCAATAATCTCTACAAGAGAATGGCCCTGACTAACATTAACCTGTACTTTTCACAAATCACTTACCTCACAAAAATCTTGGTTACTCCCACTACTGCAATAGAGCAAGCGCCACTACTGCCAGCTAAATAAAAGATTCAAACTATGGAAGGCACTAACTACTGATAGGGATAGTTAGCAAATGAAATCTTCGCTACTCAAGCTACTGCAATACAGCAAGCGCCACTACTGCCAGCTTAATAGTCATAATATATATAGCAGTTCATGACAAATTACAAAACTCCGCCATCTCTCTCCCCACATCCACCACTGCTGGCGGCTCACCTCCAACTGCGCAACGCTACGTGCTGTTCACAGCCAGCTGCCTAACACTACAATGGCGAGTATTACAACAATGCGAAGCAGCCACAGACTGCACACAGCACAGCCAGTGATTTTCATACAGAGGTGGCGTTACCAATAAAAAAACCTAAACAGCCTACTTACATAGCCCCCATGCTACCCACAAAAAATTTTACAAATTTTTTTGGGCACTGGCCAATACATATTTGTTAAAATTTTTCATAATCGTAATTACAATAACAAAGAAAGCAAATGCACACACTTACTGATACAATGTTGGTCAAAAGCTAAAGTTTTCTCACAGTCCATAAAGATAGTCCTGATCATTCATCATAATAGTAATTACAGTTTTTTTTGTCAAAGTCTCATTAGTAAAAGAAATTGCACACAGAAGTAGTGGATTTCCATGCAGTCTTGAAGAAGTAGTGTTGTCCTTCCAACGGAAAGACAGTGCTGACTCTTTACATGCTGACAGGTAATGGGCCACAACAGAGTAAACCCACAGCAGAGTCAGTCGACGTTTTGAAGAATATTGGTAGTTAGGTCATCACAGAGCAGACCCACTGTAGTCCTGGCAGAGATTACGGTATTGGTGGGCCACCAGAGGTGCAGACCCACTGCAGTCCTTGTAGAAATAATGGTACTGATGGATCATCAAAGATGTAGACCCACTGTAGTCCTTGTAGAGATTATGGTACTGGTGAGTCAGCAACGACGTAGACCCACTGTAGTCCTCTTAGAGACGGCCAGCAGCCATCCGTTGTGACTGTGCAGGTGCACAATCACAATTGAAGAGTCTTGCGGATAATATAGTAAGTCCATAATCACCACTTGTGCACTCACAAAGTTTTGGGAATTGTCCTTAGAACCAGCAATGCTGTTATTCAGTCCCTTGCTGAATTATTAACACACGTGCAAACACTAACAGTCCCTACTTCTCACATATTGTCCATATACTATGACCAACAGAAACGTGTGCAGTGAAATGATACTTAATTTGGAGAACTGGTGTCAATTACAATATTATAACATGAGAATACAATTACAAAGGTACAAAATACATCATTAAAGAACATAACAATACAGATAACATTTGTAGTACGGGCTTTACAAAAGAATCAAAATAACATATACAACAGTGTTACAGGAATTATGACATAACTAGATACATAAAAGATCAGAATAAATTTTGAAACATCCACTTCACACATGAGCATTAAAACAAAATAGAATAAATAAAGTCTAAGCATATTTACAAGTTAAATAACGTATTATTAATGCCAATTATATTTGAGGATAACAGTATTCCTCATCATAGTGAATGTAGCTTAGTATTAGAAGAAGAAAAATTCTATGAAACTACACAGAGACAGGAAGAAAACAAATACACAAGGGTACACAAACACATAGTGGGATAACACAATGGAAAGGACAGGGTTCGTTTTCAGTGTAACTTTTGGTACTGCAGTCCAACCCAAGACTTCATTCCATAGATCTTTCGTCTTATTTCCACATTTGTTTCCACCAAAAAAATCCTATTCAAGCATGCTTTCTGTATATATATGTTCACATATTTCTTACCTCATTATTTATTTTCCATTATCTTACTTCATCATTTATTTCCAAGAAAATCCTACCTAAACCTGTTGTCCCTAAACCTTACTTTTTTTGGTTCATATCCTCTTTCAAAATACTGTTTTGGCCAAACCATTTTCTTATAGATTTTCAATGTATTTCTTCCAATTCATCACAACTTGTTCTCTTATATAGTCTACCCCCCTCTTAAGCTAACTTAAATCTACTGAGCTCAGATGCTAAACTAAGGGACGAGGCAATGCAGCAGAACAAATCAAGTAACACAAACATCAATGACAAAAATTTCAAGCTGGCAAAGCAAGCTACAGTAAATCTAAATTACCAAGCAATTCAACATTACAACTAATATGAGGCAATGCGCAGCAAACAAGAAAAATAAATCAGTAGTAAAACTGGCTGAACAGCGTAATACAAAGTCAAATTCAGTAACATTATGCCTGGCAAACAGCAGCAACTTATACCTAAACATGACATAGCTCAAGCAGCAAAAATATTACAGTAAAAATGGCCATGTTTAAAACTTACGGCACATCTTAACACTAGAGTGATGCATCACGAGAACTTACACTAGCAGATAAGTTACCAAATCGTAAAGAAATTGTTTATGCAATTCCTGTGAAGAAAAAATGTCTTTTTATGCTCCCTCATTTTTTGGAAATATATCACAAAACTATTATTTACTGGATCTGGAGACAGAAAATATTTATATTAGTACATCTATAAAATTTTATTTTAACCAGTGCAGTTAGAAACTAGATATTAAACAAAATGAGTAAATAAATACATAAAGCAAGCCATATGGCATTTCTCTCAATTCTCGTAGATAGACACTTGTCCTAATCAGGTGTGCAGATGTAAGAATGTTTCCAAGTTATTATTAGCGTGTCGTATTTACGATGCTTGCTACAAACGAATGTCAATAGCGAGGATCATGGCCTCCCTTTTTTTTTCTTTTTCTCTACCTGTGCTTCCGGAAAGGCACACCCTAATGGCTTGTTCTCCAGGTGTCTGACACAGCTGTGTGCCCACGACGCACGTGCAGGTGGTCACTTAACTTTCTTACGGAAATATTTACGACAGCAGTTTCTGCTGCAGTGACAGTCTTATATAAAAATTTCACAGGTCGAGAATTTACGTTGCAAATGTGTAGAAACAAAATCCTATGAATATAACAGTGTCCAAGAAATTTTCGCCGTCATTGTGATACATTCACGCATTTACACACATTTCATAACTCTTAAAGTACGATTCTTGGTTTCCAACATCCTTTTCCACAAGTCAAGAGTCCCTAACTTCTATCCATTATTCATATACATATAAACACGTAATCACATTCCTTATATAGCATCAACTTATTGATCATAAACATACCTCAACAGCATAATACACATCGTCGTCATAAAAATAACATCATAACACCTCAGTCAAATCTCAAAAACGTCGTAGCTTCCTCCAATAATTTCAAAATCTAAAAAAATTCTCTGCTCATGTCAAAAGTGTCATCTACCTCAAATGTACTTTAAAATCATGCTCCCTTACCAAATACATCATTCAAAGCTCTCATAGTATCACAATGGTTCCGAAAAAATATGAACAGTTCACAAAGTACAGACAAAATACAATTTCATAAGTGTGAAATTACCCAACTGTGAAATTGCGTAAACATGTGTCACTGATGTAGTAAAAAAAAGTTTATCTCTCAGTTAAATGATCAGATAGCTGTGTAATTTGTGTGTTAGAGAAATACGGTACCGATGTGTAAAGTTGTATAAGCAAATACCATATTAGCTACGGCTCCTTGTGTTTGCCAAACACATGGTACACAAAGTAAGCGTGTACCCCCCTGAGGATTGATGTAATTATACATCAGGTGTTACAGATTACAGCAATGGAATGAAATGTATCACGGAAAACTTTCTTTATAATTCAAAAATCTTTAAAAAATAAACGTTTTAAGTACAAAATTAATCACTCAAATACGTGTACTGTAGCGCTAAACTGTGCGTCTTGTTGTAAGATAATCTCTGTGTAAGTGTCGTAGTTATCGTCCTCCGAAAGCTAAGTTCTGCAGAAGTCAATGTACTTACCTCATGATAAACAAAAGTGAAATGTTTTGCGTATAGATATCGTAGTTATTACGCTTATTGTTGTGATGAAGAAAGTACTGTACTGTAACGTATTGTTGTGCTACGGAAAAGGCTGCCTCATTGTTGCTATACCACAAAAGTTACTACTAAAACATCTTTTACTTTCCAGAAGAATTCAGAAAAACTGTGCAGATGTAAAACAGATTCACCGCAAAAGCAACAAGGTGAATTGTGTCACACATTAGTAGCATCGTGATATAGTCGTGTAGCTGTCAAATAAACTAACCACTGTGTCACCTGGTATCTCTCAGAAAGCACCTTGAATCCATAATGTATTTGCAAGTAAACCAAAATGTTGCATTAAAAAAACAGATTATCTTTCAATAAACGGTTTTACATGTGAAATGTGGTGTAAACCTTTACTCTTCCTAGTACGCAGAGTTTCAACTTCAACGCAATTATCATGTGGTATACGTCGGATTCTGTAAGGTCCATTGTAAACTAGAAAGAATTTGTGACTCAAGTGTTTCTTCTTATGTGACAATGAATGAGCTTTAATGAGAACTTTTAGACCAATATATAATTTCTTTACATTTGCTTAACCATGTAGTTTTCTCCTTTTGTCTGCTGCAGATTTTATATTTTTAATAGCCAAATCAATTATGTCTTTGTGTCGAAGTTTACGTGTATTCGGGAAAGGTACAAGCTCTCTGATTCTGTTCGGTGGTTTTTCATTCTTCAGTACAAGAGTAGGTGGTAAAGCAGTGGAGTCATGAGGCATTTCATTCACCACGTTTTGAAATAAGTGTAAATATCTGTCCCAATGCTGATGCTTTCTGTGACAATAAAGTCTGCAAAGCTTATTGATTTCTTTCATAATCCGTTCGGAGGGGTTACAATGTGGTGAGTACAATGAAATAAAAACAGGTTTGATTTTATGGTTGCGAAGCATGCGAGACCAAACAGCAGATCTGAATTGCGGTCCGTTATCTGAAATGACTTTACTAACGTGTCCAACTTCACGTAAGAAATTTTTAACAAAGGCGTTGGATACAGACCGTCCAGTGCCTTTACGTAACGGTGTGAAAGAAACAAATTTTGAAGTAAGTTCAACAGCGACCAGAACGTACGAAAATCCATTAGATGTTCTGACAAGCGGTCCCAAGAGATCAACAGCAGCAAATTCTTTTAATTTAGAAGGAATGGTAGGAAACAGCGGAGCACGATGGGAGATAGTAGATGTTTTCGCCTTTTGACAAAGTTTACAAATAGACAAGACTCTTCGAATTCTCTTTTCCATATTGTTAAAATAACAAGTCGTTCGAAGAATATGATAACATTTTCGTGGGCCAAAATGTGCGTAGCTGAAATGAATGTACCAAATGAGCTTATTAACAAAATCGTCAGGAATGCAAAGTACCCATAGCTTGTCATCAACAGTGCAGCGTTTGAACAGTATGTTGTTTCTAACCAGATAATAATGCCGAATCTGTGTGTGTGTCTTTTCATGCCATTTGCTTTTGATGTCTTTCCAAATCGGATCTTTATCTTGTTCATGAGCAATGTCCTTTAAAGATGTGGTGATGAAGTTTTCAAAGGCGACTTTCTGAATGTAAAGAATACTGAAATTTTTCTCGAGGTTACCTTCTGTGTTACTTTTCTCAAGCCCAGCTGGTGCGCGTGACAGTGCGTCCGCAACAATGTTCTCCTTGCCGGGAATGTAGACTATTGTGAAGTGGAATTCTTGCAGAAACAATGCCCAACGTTTTAACCTGTCATGATTTAATTTTGAAGACATAAGAAATTGTAATGCACGATGATCACTGTATACTTTTACGTGCTTACCAGAAAGAAAGAAACGGAATTTGTTAAATGCCCAAACGATAGCTAAAGCTTCTAATTCAGTAACGGAATAATTTTTTTCAGATTTTGTTAGCACTCGGCTACCAAAAGCAATGGTTTTCTGAACAATAGTGTCATTTTCTATGGCTTCTTGAAATAAATGGGCACCAAGTCCGACTTTAGAAGAATCCGTGCTAAGACAGAAATCTTGTGACAGATCTGGATGAGCTAGTATTGGCGCGTTAAGTAGCGATTCTTTCAAAGAATTGAATTCCAATTGTGCTTGTTCGTCCCAGTTCCAAATAGTATTTTTTCCAGTGAGAGAACAAAGTTTTGGTGTAACAAGGATTTGCATATTCAGAAAACGACGGTAAATTTACGAGACCTAGAAAACTACGGACTTGTCTTTTTGTGGATGGAACTGGAATGGCTCTGATTGCTTCTAACTTTTCAGGATCCGGCTGAATGCCTTCAGAAGAAATAATATGTCCCAAAAACCTCACCTTTGACCTACCGAATTCAGACTTTTCCAAGTTAATTGTAATTCCAGATTCTGCAAAAATACGTAACAAACTGTTGAGGATGCGATTATGTTGTTCCCATGAAGCTTCTGCTATTAGAATGTCGTCCACATATAAGGTGATGTGACGTTTTAAGAACTCAGGTAATATGGAATTTAGCCCGCGAATGAATGCTGCTGAAGAAATGTTCAACCCAAAAGGAAGTTTCCGAAACTGATAACAAACGCCGAAACAAAGGAAAGCTGTGTATTTTCTACATTCTGGATGAAGTTCGATCTGATAAAAGCTGGATCTGAGATCAATGGAAGACAACACGTTTACACCATTGAAATTTTGAAGAAGTTCTTCCAACGTTTGCGGCCTGTCTGTTTCAGGAATAATGATAGTGTTGATTTGTCTCGAATCTAAGACAAGCCTGATTGATCCATTTTTCTTCTCAACAACATGTAATGGATTGTTGTATGAGCTTACTGCAGGCTCAATAATGCCCTCGTCAAGCATAGATTGTATTTCTGTTCTAACACGGTCCCTATAATGCGCCGGAATTACGTATGGTCTAACACAAAATTTAGTATGCTCACGAACACGAAATTGGTATTGAAATCCCTTGATTGTTCCTGTTTTGTGAGTAAAAACTGTGGAATGTGCTTGTAAAATCTCAAAAAGGTCTTGCCTATCATTGTCATTACAATTTTCAATTGTTTGAATTTTATTCCGAATTAACTCATTAGTATCAAATGCGCCGTCGATATCACCCCTGTCAGTACTTGCAGAGTGATTGTTATGTCAAGTTCCGTCGAAAATTCAGAACTGTTGTCTAACAGGAGGTAAAGCCGATTAATTTCTTCGTCATGGTTTGAGAGCCAATCTTCAAAATTCAAAGCTACTGACTTACCTTCTTTTTCTAAACTTATTTCAGCATCGTGAAAGCTTAAGATTGCTTTGTATTTATTCAAAAAGTCTACTCCCAGTATAATTTCCGTCGACAATAATGGAACAATAAGAAAGTTCATAGAGAAGCTGTGGCTTTGACAAAAGAATTCTAAGTAGGTTTGTTGGCGTACATCTACACTTTTTCCGAAGATTGCACCTTGTAATTTAATCTTACGTAACGGAAGTGTGGGGGAATCGTTCGATTTGTAGCATTTGCTAAAAGCTGTTTCACTAATTACTGAAATGGGACTGCCAGAGTCAAGTACTGCCGTAAATTTTACGTCATTTACAGTAATGTGAATCACAGGATATGCAATGTTGTTAAGTTTTACGTCGTGTTCCTGGAGTAAGATGTCCCTAATGTCTTCCATTTTTACGTAATTACTTGCTACGGCAGCTGCGTCGTTAGTGTCACACCTGCGTTTTGTGGCTGCCAGCTGTATGAGTCATTGCCTATTGTCTCTTTGTTGGCGCGCGTCGTTATTGGGGTTTGGAGACCTAACTTCTACAAATTCACCGTGACGAGAGGGCCCTGCCCTGTTTAAATCCCGCCAGTTCTGATGCAATTCAGGTCTGTCGTTATGATCATATCGTCTGTCGTCATGTCGGTGGTTCCTGTAGTTTCTTTCTTCTCGGTTAAGTGGTGGAGAATTTCTCCCTGAATTATCACTACACGGTGGACCGTTGCGTCTAAAGTTATTCTGTCTCCCGTAATAATAACTGTTTTGGTTTCCATATTGTCTGTTCCTCTTATTGTCTCTGTGATAGTCATTACCGCGGAGAGGTGATCTTTCCCTGTAATTATTACTACTCTGCCAACGGTTGTCATACGGATGGTGTCTGTTTCGGTCACGATTTGTGTTGTGAGAATAGCCTTGTCGCGTCCAGTTATTATTTCTTTCATCGCGGAATTGCGACGGATGTGATCTGTAATTGTTGTGCTCGTGCGTTCCGCGATTGTCAGTGTCAATTTCCAGTTCTTGTAAGAGTCCTTGAAATGCTTCAATGTCGTCTTTGCAACGTCCTGCCAAAATAATATGTCGTAAATGTTCAGGCAGTTTGATTAAGCAAATGCGGATGAGTTCTGAGGGGCTGTATGGGTTTGAAAGATACTGATTCTTGTGTAACAAGTCTTCAAAATATTTCACAAGACTGGAAAATTCAGATTGTTCGAAATGTTTCATCATTATGATGCTATGTTTTACTCGATCTTGTGTAGCTTGAGACCAATATGCTGAGAGGAAGGCATGGTAAAATTCTCCTTCACTGTGGCAATCGTGAATGACCGATCGCATTCTTACAGCTGGTTCATTCTCTAAGTAGCCACACATAAATTCTAACCTGTGCTCCAATGACCAGTTGGGAGGAAAACAATGAGAGAATTGATGGAGCCACGCTTGTGGATGAATGTCGTTGGCAGAATTCTTAAACGTTTTGAATTTACGTGTAGTAATAAACAGCTTATAGTCAAAATCATCGTGTCGGCGAGTAGCATATCGGTCATTGTTACGTCGTGTCGGCGGTTCTATCTCAAAATTCGGTGCACCTTGCCAATTTCTTTCATAATTTCCGAAGTGTCCTGTGTTATTATTTTGTGGTTGATCCGTATTTCTATGTCCCTCTTCCCGTATTGGGGCGCGAGTGTCCTCTGAAATACGTAATTCTTGTATTACCTGTGTCAGCTGATCTTGTACTTCGCGGATTTCTCTTTGGTGTTGCGTATTAATTTGATTCAGATTTTGTTTCAGTTTCCTAATTTGTTCGCTCTCTTCTGTGTCATTAAAGACTACCGGTTTTGTGTCGTTCAGATTATCATCTACCTTCGTAGATAAGTTAGTGAACTGATCCGAAAGTTCGGCTACTTTCTCCGATAGTGAACACATTTCCTCAGTGTGTTTTTCTGAACCAAGTTTCAGATTGTCCATTTGTGTTGAAATCGAATCTACTGTGTCCTTCAAGTTTCCCTGAGTTTTTGGAAGTTGCGTAACCGAATCGGTAGATGCAACTGAGTCAAATTTAGCTTGTAAGGTCTCATGATTTTCATGAACAGTCGTTTGCAGTTCTTTTATGGCTGCTTCGTGATTCTGTAGTCCATTTTCATGACGCGAAAAAATAGGTTGGAAATGCTCACAAATTTGTGTTTTTACGTCGTTACAGACTTTTTGACATTTCGATTCAATGTGATGTAACTCATTAGTTAAATCCTCACGTGTTTGTTCAAGTGTGGTGTCTAACTTTTTAAGATTTTGTTCCACTGTGTCTAACTTTTGAAGATTTTGTTCCATTACGTCTAACTTTTGAAGCTTTTGTCCCATTTGTTTCTGATTTTGTTCCATTTGTTGCATTAATTGCAATAATAATGTATTAGTGTCTGGAATCTGTTTCTCTAGGCTTTTCAGCAGTGCATTTGCACCGGCAACATTCACATTTTGACAAGCAGAAAATGTGTTTTGACTTATTTGAGAAAACGGTGATGACCCATAACCTGAATCTACAGTATTTGCGAAATTGTGTCCTGTCATTTCGGATTCCTGAGGCGAGCTGTTGCCGACCGACCGATCGATAATGCTTCCCTGCTCACTAAATGTTTCACTGTCTACGCCATTGTTTGCCGCCCGCTCCATTTCCCTATGCACAATTACCAAATTATTACTTTGAACATTAGTTAACTCATTACTCTGCGGCGCTAACACACTGCTTTCGTCTTCACTGTCATTTCTCAGTTTACTTTGGAGCCTAGTGTTACGTTTTTCACACGCCATTATTGTCACAATATTTCACACGACAACACAGAAAAACACAATTTGAAGAGCAAAAATAGGGGAACACATTAACATAGCACTGAAAATAATATCTAGAT
Source organism: Schistocerca nitens (assembly GCF_023898315.1). NCBI lineage: Eukaryota > Metazoa > Arthropoda > Insecta > Orthoptera > Acrididae > Schistocerca > Schistocerca nitens. The sequence continues at coordinate 191,405,646 of NC_064618.1, read as the reverse complement.
AATTGCAGCTGCGAAATACTTGGTGCAAATCTACATGCATACCACAACTGTTCTACTGTACAACAATGAAAGTCTGCAACTACAAAGGAGATTTTCTCTACAATTACGCGCTAGCAATAAACAAAAGCTACACTAATTACACAAACTACAAGAAAAAAAATCAGAAGATTCCAGTGAGGTATCCTCGGCTAAGGGTCGACATATGAAACGTCCCCTTTTATCAATTTTACTGGACTGTGCTTAACCTGATACACAATATTTTTAGCGCAACGCAATCTGACTTTCAATAATCTCTACAAGAGAATGGCCCTGACTAACATTAACCTGTACTTTTCACAAATCACTTACCTCACAAAAATCTTGGTTACTCCCACTACTGCAATAGAGCAAGCGCCACTACTGCCAGCTAAATAAAAGATTCAAACTATGGAAGGCACTAACTACTGATAGGGATAGTTAGCAAATGAAAGATATTAATAGAGAACAAAGAATGTATTTACCTTGATATCATCATATATATATATATATATATATATATATATATATATATATATAGAGCAGTTCATGAAAATTACAAAACTCCGCCATCTCTCTCCCCACATCCACCACTGCTGGCGGCTCACCTCCAACTGCGCAACGCTACGTGCTGTTCACAGCCAGCTGCCTAACACTACAATGGCGAGTATTACAACAATGCAAAGCAGCCACAGACTGCACACAGCACAGCCAGTGATTTTCATACAGAGGTGGCGTTACCAATAAAAAAACCCAAACAGCCTACTTACACTGTCACTAAGTATCTGAGAAGTCACATCTAACACAAGTAACGTTTTGGAGCTGCAGCTAGTAACAGTTTATTATCATACACTAATTTCTACCACTACAAGCGACGTCATCCTGTTGGTGTGCGAGATCCACTGCCCGTTACAATTTCTACCACGTCAGATATCGAAGACTGCCTCGGTGGTTTATTGGGTGCCATACAACAAGACTGAAACTTCGGGTGTCAGTCCTCAACCAGTCGATGGGTTTTTCCTTGACGTATACACTGACGTGACGAAAGTCATTGGGATATTTCTAAATATCGTGTCGGACCTACTTTTGCCCGCACTTAACAAGTCCTTGAAAATCCACTGTAGGAATAGTGATATACGCTGCCTCTACAGTCATCCAATATTGTGCACGAACTAAACTTTAGATTATGTCGCATATATGGTCGACTGGATTCATGTTAGGTACTCTGGGTCGCTGAATAATTCGTCCGGATTGGCCAGATCGTTCTTAAACGTACCACGAGCAATTTTGCCCGGTGACGTGGTAATCTGTCATCCATATCAACTCCTTCGTATTTTTTTTATTTATTTACACGTCGAGTTCCGTAGGACCAAATTGAGGAGCAAGGCCATGGAACATGTCAGTACACGTAATTACAACTTACAAGTAATAACAGATAAAAATGAAATGTTTATGAAGCCGAAAAATGTCAATCCATAAATAAAAGCAATCAACAATGCAACAAGATGAGCTTAATTTTTCAAGAAACTCTTCGACAGAATATTAGTGACTCATGAGGAAACTCTTCAGTTTCGATTTGAAAGGGCGTCGATTACTGCTAAAATTTGAATTCGAGCGGTAGCTTATTGAAAATGGATGCAGCAGTATACTGCACACCTTTCTGCACCAGAGTTAAGCAAGTCTGATTTCTGCCGGGTATTAACTGATTGAAAGCTGCTTATTCTTGGGAATAGGCTAATATTTTTAACAACAAATGACAGTAAGGAATATATATATATTGGGAGGCCAACGTCAAAATACCCAGACTCGTGGACAGGGATCGACAATAGGTTCGTGAACTTACACCACTTAATGCCCGAACAGCCAATTTCTGAATAAAAAATATCCTTTTAGAATGGGAAGAGTTACCCCAAAATGTAGTACCATACGACATAAGCGAATGAAAATAAGCAAAGCAGAAAAATTTTCCTGTCACTCACTTCAGATACCATTCGAATAGTAAAAAATGGCAGCACTAAGTCTTTCAACAAGATCCTGAATGTGGGCTTTCCATGACAGTTTACTATCTATCTGAGCACCTAGAAATTCGAACTGTTCAATTTCAATAATCACATGCCCATTCTGTGAAATTGGAACGTCAGGTTTTGTTGAACTGTCAGTCAGAAACTGTAAAAACTTAGTCTTGCTGTGATTTAGCGTTAGTTTATTTTCTACAAGCCATTAACTTAAGTCATGATTTCAAATGGCTCTGAGCCGTATGGGACTTAACATCTGTGGTCATCAGCCCCCTATAACTTAGAACTACTTAAACCTAACTAACCTAAGGACATCACACACATCCATGCCCGGGGCAGGATTCGAACCTGCGACCGTAGCGGTCACGCGGTTCGAGGCTGAAGCGCCTAGAACTGCATGGCCACACTGGCCTTAGGTCATGAACTACACTATTTGCAACTATGCCATTGTTGCACACATTATCCTTTACTACCAATCTAGAGTAATTAGCAAACGTGAGAGTTACCTGTAATACTAGAGGGTATATCATTTATATAAATAAGGAACAAGAGTGGCCTTAACACTGATCCCTGGGGCACTCCTCACTTGACTGTACCCCACTCAGGCCCGACATCACAGCAATTCTCAACATTGTGAATAATGACCTTGTGAGTTACTCCCCATATTCCGTAATGATCCAGCTTCTGGAGCAATATTTTGTGATCAACACAATCAAAAGCCTTATTTAAATCAAAATATATGCCATGCGTTTGAAACCTTTTGTTTAACCCATCCAGTACCTCACAGAGGAAACAGAAAATAGCATTTTCAGTCGTTAAACGACTTCTAAAGCCGAACTGTACATTTGACAGCAAATCGTGTGATACAAAATGATCAATTAACCTTATATACACTTTCTTTTCAATAAGTTTAGCAAACACTGATAGCACAGAAACAGGTCTAAAATTGTCTACATTTTCCTTTTCTCCCTTTTGATAAAGCGGTGCTACTACTGAGTAGTTTAATCGTTCAGGAAACTGACCATTCCTAAAGGAAAAATTACAAATATGGCTAAGTACGGGACTAACATGTGCAGCACAGTACCTTAATATTCTGCTGGGCTCTCCATCATATCCATGAGAGTCCTTAGTCTTCAGTGATTCAATTACTGACCTAATCTCCCCCTTGTCTGTATCACAGAGGAGTATTTCGGACATCAATCTTGAAAAGGCATTTGCCAAGAAAGTTGTACGATTCCCTATAGGAACTATATTTTTATTTAATTCACCAGCAACGCTCAGAAAATAATTCAAATGGTTCAAATGGCTCTGAGCACTATGGGACTCAACTGCTGTGGTCATCAGTCCCATAGAACTTAGAACTACTTAAACCTAACTAACCTAAGGACGTTACACACATCCATGCCCGAGGCAGGATTCGAACCTGCGACCGTAGCAGCAGCGCGGCTCCGGACTGGAGCGCCTAGAACCGCACGACCACCGCGGCCGGCCAGAAAATAATTGTTAAATACTGTACATATATCTGATATATTAGTAACAGAAATATTTTTACCGTGAACTGACTTTATATCGTCCTCTTAGTGCTGCTGATCAGACACTTCCTTCTCAACTGACCATATGTGTTTAATTTTATCCTGTGAATTAGCTGTTTTATTTGCATACCACGTACTCTTTGTCTTCCTAATAACATTTTTAAGCACCTTACAGTACGGTTTGTCATGGGCTGCTGTAGCTTGATTGTGACTACTTCTAACATTTTCATATAATTCCTACTTTGTTCTACAAGATATCCTTATCCCACTAGTCAGCCACCCAGGCTGCCAACAAATGGTAGTACCCCGTTTCGAACGTTCTAATGCAAATCAACTCGCAAAGAGCATGAGAAACATGTTAATGAAAGCATTATATTAATCATCTATGTTATCGAAACTATAAAAATCCTGCCACTCTTGTTCCTTTGTAAGGTTTAAAAAAGTCTCTTTTGCTGTGGGATTAATTATCCCACATAGTTTGTAATTATATGTGACATTTGTTTGACTACAAAAGCATTTTAGTGTTAAAACTTGTGCCGCATGTTCTGAAAGGCCATTCACCCTTTTACTAACAGAATGCCCATCTAGCAATTAAGAATGAATAAAATATTGTCTCTGGCTGTGCTACGGTTCCCCTGCACCCTAGTTGGAAAAAACACTGTCTGCATCACATCATATGAATTTATATGGTCTACCAACATCCCTTTTCTTGCTCCATCACATACAAAATTTATATTGAAGTCACCACTTATAACTAATTTCTGGTACTTCCTACAAAGTGAATCAAGAATCCTCTCTAGCTTGATCAGATATGCTATGAAGTCAAAGTAAGAGGACCTATAACCAACAGCAATTAGAAGTTTAGTTTCACCCTAATTCAACTGCCCCTGCACAACATTCAAATATCCGCTCTGTGCAGTGCCATGATGCGTCTATGGACTCAAATGGAATACCATTTTTTTAAGTAGATAGCTACACCCCACCCCACAAGGAACTCTGAAAAACAGCCAGCTAATATGTATCCTGGTTAAGGAAGCCTCTGAATTGTCAAATTATTTAAGTGGTGCTCCGATATACCAATAATTTCAGAGTCAACATCTATAAGCAGTTCACTAACTTCATCTCTAATACCTCTTATATTTTGATGAAATAAGCTAATTCCTTCACTACTTGGAAACATGACGTCCTCTGAAGGTGAGCCCTTAGTTAGAGGGACTTCCTTTAAGCAGGTATATCTATCAGCAGACTTCAATCTAAAGAAAGTCCACGTCTAACACCAACTGCTACAGGAGTTTTTCCATGAGTAATCCCACCACCACCCACTACACTGTCAGCTATAAGCTTTGCCAGCCTCCCCTTCCCATACTTATCGCGGTGCAGGCCATGCCTGGTAATACCCGATCTACTGATAGACCGAACTGACACCACTGAAATGTGACACATGGCCTCTGCCATCAGCGCCCTCTCCAGTCCACAAATTGATCTCGAACAGCCGAACATAGCCGTTTCCAGTCAATGATCGGTTCAGTTGGACCAGAGGACCATTCCGTGTAAGCACAGCCCAGACCATTACGGAGCTAGTACAGTGCCTTTTTGAGAACTTTTGGCTTCGTGGGGAGGTCTGCTACACACTCGAACCCTACCATCAGCTCTTACCAACTGAAATCGGGATTCATCTGACCAGTCCACGGATTAATAGTCGTGTATGGTCCAACCGATATGGTCACGAGGCCAGGACAGGAGCTGCACGCGATGTCGTGGTGCTACCAAAGGCACTCGCATCGGTCGTCTGCTGCAATAGACCCATAACGCAAAATTTTCCCGGATTGTCCTAACGGATACAACAAGGGCTTCAACACAATAAATAAATGAAGCTTACGTCTGTTGGGCCACATTTTAATGCTCCGACAATCTCTATTTTCAGTTTAACAACCCTATTTCGCTGCCGTACCGTCCAGAGCTGTAGACGTTTGCTACTCGACTCAGGATGTCTTTCTCAATTCTATGAGTCTGATACCGATTAGCTTATTTTTTTGGCACATTTTTTTCTTTTTTAGGTTTTACTTGCATCATTAAATTCAACCAGTACAGCTACAATGCTTTCACAAAAAATTTTGAAGCGTGTCCGTGTTTCACCTTCTGATGCTCTTAAGCACAATTACATTTTCCTGAAGCTGACCTCTTTACTAAATAGGCACCCCTATCGATTGAACTGTGCAGGGGTTTCTTCACATTTCCCCGTGAGTGCTATATTATCTATGAGCTCTGTCATCGATACTTCATCTACTCTCAAATTCCATTCACTTCCCTCGCTCCATCTTCGACATAACCGGTAACCAGGTGCAAGCTACAGCTCGATCTTTCACTGATCCTACAATTATAGCGGGGCTATGTCGTGTTTACTAATCTCACTTGGTTCATAGAGGTACTGTTGGTAAATAATATGTCTCCCTTCGTACTTCTTGGGGGTTTGTAAGAGTCTAAAAGGTTCAATACTTTTTTACTATTTTCACTCCCGTTACGAAGAGCTATGCTTGTACGTAACTTTTACTTTATACGAATCAGAAATGAATTGCGATTTTCATCCAAAAATGCAATAAAAGATTTTTTCCCCGAATTCTGGACGTCTCCTAGTACTCAGAAACAATTTGGGACTATTATTTTTCCTCACTTTTACTTTGAATTAAAGCTTTCCCTAGAAATGGACAACATACTTAACGAGGCCATTACAATATGTATGCGTTTGCACTATGGATGGGAAAAACCGATCACTTAAGAACGATACCAGTATAGTAGTGCTGAGTACTTTTCGCTATTTTTTATTCGTGATTGTAGCAAATGGTTTCATTTTTTACTAATGACCAAGTAACAAAACTGAAATATTCGTTAGCCATAGCGGCAGTGATAAAATTTTTCGTTTTTAAATAAACCTTTTTTAAAAAAGGAATAACTTTTATTCCCGAAACTTGCATTGGTTTAAAATATTGCTTTATTACAGAAAATCGGAAAAACAATCAGTGCTATTTTAATAACACTGCCGACAGTAATGAGCAACAAACACATGGCATTGCTGAGGCTATAATGTGCGTTTTACGATATGGCCTGGCTTAAGTTACGCGAGTACATTTTTCCGAAGTGACACACCAATGAAGTACAATGCTTCATTTACTTTAAAAGATTAGAAATTTGTATGCCTCTACTATGAAATAACAAAAGATGGAGGAAATTACGGTAACAGTTATAGATTAAAAATTTAATAACAGTTCATTTACAGCATACAATAAGAATATAACGTAGCTGATTTTCTGCCTGTGTCTACGTAACATGCTTTTCTCTGCCTGTAGCCCCTGAAAGGTGACAAATTAATACAAAAAAAGCGTTTTTAAACGTTTTCACCCTTTAGCACTGACTATTCGTAATGCCTAAATCATGGTATGATCCATGATTACAACATGTTTTTGAACAGAGTTTTAAAAAATTTTAGTTCGTAGAGAATACTGGCGATTTTTTTTTTTAGTATTCAATCACTTATCACTTTTCAAGAAAAGCAGCGGTGGACGGACCAGGTTTTCTTTTATTACCCTGTTTAATTAAATATTTTGATTCTATGTATCTTTAAATGAGAGAGTCAAAATTTTTCAGACTTTGTTCGATTTCTACGTTTATTACAGGAAGTAACAGGAATAAAAAACTGAAAATCGGTTATTTCAGTAGCCGTTATATTGAGCGGTTTAAATAGTAAAGTTTAACTGACGTTCAAATAAAACGGTGTAACCAGAAACTGGTTGCTTGAGCGATAAACGCTGTAACTACTTTGCACCAGGTGTTGATGTTTTACGCCAGGTAAACACAAATATTACTTCTTCCTAAGCAGTGAACTTTCCTTTTTTTTTTCCTTTTTTTTAACAGGGCGTCATGCCACTAATAAGTGACCAAGTGACTATGTACACGATAATTTTTGATTAGCAGTTTCTTGGTTCGTAGAATCATCTCCTATTCACAGAGAGCACAAGAAAATGTAGTTCATTCGGGATTTTTGTACTGTATTTTCTTCTTGTTGTGGTTTTCAGCTAGAAGACGTCCTGGATGTAGCTTTTCATGCCGTCATACCCTGTGAAAGTCTATTAATCTTTGTAAAATATCCTACTTACACCAATCTTATTGTAAATAATCCAATTTCCAATCTCGAAATATAATTAATGTTCCTTTTCACCATGTTCTTGACGTAGAAGCACATAAATTCGCCAAGCGAACTACACACAGTGCAATGTGTGTCCAGATATGGCAGTGGCGGTCCTCGTAGCGGCGTGGAGAAACACAGTTCACCACGTGTTGTAGGCTTGTCCGCCGACCTGGCGTCTCTCTATCACTCGGGTGTGCTGTCGATCTGGAGCCTTTATCACGAATAAAAGAGACGAGCAGAGCGTAGAACTGGAATGTGTATTTACAAGCAATGGACAACATATTGACCATTCAGTTCATGAATCCGAATGATAGCTAGGCAACATTGATGTAATTCTTCATTTGCTCCATTCTTAAATGTTTTCCCACATTTTTATGTACGGATCAGTGCAGAAATAAATATCTTTTCAATAGAACTCGATTCAAACTTATGTTAATCCAAAACAAAACCAATCTGATATGCATATATCGAGATTTAACCCTAGAGCAAAGGCAAGGAATAGATATCTCCTGGAGCGTCTGCAACAAGTTCTTACCTCCGCTCAGTAAATACCTTTACACTAATTCTGAATTACTATGAATGTTCTTTTTACACTAATATTTATAATAGTACAGCAACCCCCCATGAACCACGGACCTTGCCGTTGGTGGGGCGACCCGCCTACCTCAGGGGATACAGATAGCCGTACCGCAGGTGAAACCACAACGGAGAGGTATCTGTTGAGAGGCCAAACAAACGTGTGGTTCCTGTAGAGGGGCAGCAGCCTTTTCAGTAGTTGCACGGGCAACAGTCTGGACGATGGGCCGATCTGGGGCCGATATGGGGTGATCATAAGGCCGTTGCAGCATCCCTAAATATGGAAGTTAATAGGAATATTAAAAAAGGGAGGAAGGTTTATCTGTTTAGCAAGAGTAATAGAAGGCAGATTTCAGACTACCTAACAGATCAAAACGAAAATTTCTGTTCCGACACTGACAATGTTGAATGTTTATGGAAAAAGTTCAAGGCAATCGTAGAATGCGTTTTAGACAGGCACGTGCCGAGTAAAACTGTGAGGGACGGGAAAAACCCACCGTGGTTCAACAACAAAGTTAGGAAACTACTGCGCAAGCAAAGAGAGCTTCACTCCAAGTTTAAACGCAGCCAAACCCTCTCAGACAAACAGAAGCTAAGCGATGTCAAAGTTAGCGTAAGGAGGGCTATGCGAGAAGCGTTCAGTGAATTCGAAAGTAAAATTCTATGTACCGACTTGACAGAAAATCCTAGGAAGTTCTGGTCTTACGTTAAATCAGTAAGTGGCTCGAAACAGCATATCCAGACACACCGGGATAATGATGGCATTGAAACAGAGGATGACACGCGTAAAGCTGAAATACTAAACACCTTTTTCCAAAGCTGTTTCACAGAGGAAGACCGCACTGCAGTTCCTTCTCTAAATCCTCGCACAAACGAAAAAATGGCTGACATCGAAATAAGTGTCCAAGGAATAGAAAAGCAACTGGAATCACTCAACAGAGGAAAGTCCACTGGACCTGACGGGATACCAATTCGATTCTACACAGAGTACGCGAAAGAACTTGCCCCCCTTCTAACAGCCGTGTACCGCAAGTCTCTAGAGGAACGGAGGGTTCCAAATGATTGGAAAAGAGCACAGGTAGTCCCAGTCTTCAAGAAGGGTCGTCGAGCAGATGCGCAAAACTATAGACCTATATCTCTGACGTCGATCTGTTGTAGAATTTTAGAACATGTTTTTTGCTCGAGTATCATGTCGTTTTTGGAAACCCAGAATCTACTATGTAGGAATCAACATGGATTCCGGAAACAGCGATCGTGTGAGACCCAACTCGCGTTATTTATTCATGAGACCCAGAAAATATTAGATACAGGCTCCCAGGTAGATGCTATTTTTCTTGACTTCCGGAAGGCGTTCGATACAGTTCCGCACTGTCGCCTGATAAAGTAAGAGCCTACGGAATATCAGACCAGCTGTGTGGCTGGATTGAAGAGTTTTTAGCAAACAGAACACAGCATGTTGTTATCAATGGAGAGACGTCTACAGACGTTAAAGTAACCTCTGGCGTGCCGCAGGGGAGTGTTATGGGACCATTGCTTTTCACAATATACAGTGGCGGTCGAAATAATAGAGCCACCTCTATTGACGAGATTAAGAACTAGGATATCTATTAGTTCGCGAAATCGCCACGAGTGCCGTGTTGTCAGTCCCTTGTAGACAACATCAGGGAAGACGTTGCTGCTATCTTTAGTCGTCCGAAAGGAAGCGTTTGAGCTAGACGTGTGAAAAGAGGCATAAAGGTAAGAATCTTATGGGTCAAAATAATAGAGCCGCTTTACACATGTGCCTTTAAATTGATTTTTATGCAGTTGTTTTGTATGTAAATTGACGTGTGGTTTTGTTTACATTCGTCTAGATGGGCAGAGCAAAGCATACCAGTGAAGATGAGCGTATAGTAATGTTCCAGATGTTCAAAAGTGGGATGTCCATGAATAAAATAGCCAATGTCTTGCACGTTTCGCGAAAACGAGTCCAGAACGCCATGAGACGGTCAAAACAAACAAAGCCGCAGGTGGAGAAAAGGGGGCGACATCGTGTAACTACTCCTCGCGTAGACAGACTCATCACTAGGGAAGTGAAGAAAGACCCATTTTTGTCAACACCACGACTGAAAGCCATTTTGTTTAGCGACGAACATGATGTTCAACCATCAACCTCAACGATTCAAAGACGACTGAGATCTGCAAAATTGAATGGGCGCATTGCAAGAAAGAAGCCACATGTTTCACAAGCTAATGTTCGGAAAAGGTTAGCCTTTGCCCGGAGAAATGAACAAAAACCTAATACTTGGTGGAGGAACATCCTTTGGTCCGATGAATCCAAGTTTAATAGGTTTGCCTCAGACGGAAAAGTCTATGTGCGCCGCCCACCAAACCAGGAATTTAATCCCAAGTACACTTTAAAAACTGTGAAATACGGTGGCGGAAGTGTTATGGTATGGGGATGTTTTTCGTGGTACGGCATTGGTCCAATACACCGTATCAACGGCATAATGAACGCAGAAATGTACAAAGACATCTTGGCAAATGTGATGCTGCCTTATGCTGAAGAGGAAATGCCGCTGAAATGGAAATTTCAGCACGATAACGATCCAAAGCATACTGCAAGGATCATAAGGCAGTTTGTTCAAGAGCACAATATCGAAGTATTAGAGTGGCCACCTCAGTCCCCTGACGCATCACCCATTGAGAACTTATGGGAGATCTTAGACAAGAGAATTGACCGCTCAAAAGCTACATCTTCAGAAAAATTGTGGGAAGAAATCCAGAGAGCCTGGTATGCGATCAGTAGTGACGAATGCAGGCGTTTAGTAGACTCTATGGGTAAGAGGTGCAGGGCAATCCTCAAAAATAAGGGTTACCCCACGAAGTACTAATGCAGTCCTATGCAAAAAAGACTGTTCCTGTACGTTTCATAAGACTGAGATCAAGTACAATATATTTGTTTCAATTGGCTCTATTTTTTTGACCCTGTGGTCTGGTATTCTTTTGAATATTATTGATTATTACTGATTATTTTGTGTTGTGTTATCTATATAACTGACTATAGTACAATGTGACTCGGTTGTAATGGTTTCCATCATAGTTCAAACATGTCTAGTAATAAATGTGCACTTTATTCCAAACCTTTGCCAGGTGGCTCTATTATTTTGACCGCCACTGTATATAAATGACCTAGTAGATAGTGTCGGAAGTTCCATGCGGCTTTTCGCGGATGATGCTGCAGTATACAGAGAAGTTGCAGCATTAGAAAATTGTAGCGAAATGCAGGAAGATCTGCAGCGGATAGGCACTTGGTGCAGGGAGTGGCAACTGTCCCTTAACATAGACAAATGTAATGTATTGCGAATACATAGAAAGAAGGATCCTTTATTGTATGATTATATGATAGCAGAACAAACACTAGTAGCAGTTACTTCGGTAAAATATCTGGGAGTATGCGTGCGGAACGATTTGAAGTGGAATGATCATATAAAATTAATTGTTGGTAAGGCGGGTACCAGGTTGAGATTCATTGGGAGAGTGCTTAGAAAATGTAGTCCATCAACAAAGGAGGTGGCTTACAAAACACTCGTTCGACCTATACTTGAGTATTGCTCATCAGTGTGGGATCCGTACCAGATCGGGTTGACAGAGGAGATAGAGAAGATCCAAAGAAGTGCGGCGCATTTCATCACAGGGTTATTTGGTAACCGTGATAGCGTTACGGAGATGTTTAATAAACTCAAGTGGCAGACTCTGCAAGAGAGGCGCTCTGCATCGCGGTGTAGCTTGCTCGCCAGGTTTCGAGAGGGTGCGTTTCTGGATGAGGTATCAAATATAATGCTTCCCCCTACTTATAACTCCCGAGGAGATCACGAACGTAAAATTAGAGAGAGTCGAGAGCGCACGGAGGCTTCCCGGCAGTCGTTCTTCCCGCGAACCACACGCGACTGGAACAGGAAAGGGAGGTAATGACAGTGGCACGTAAAGTGCCCTCCGCAACACACCGTTGGGTGGCTTGCGGAGTATAAATGTAGATGTAGATGTAGATCTGGCCTTGTAACACTAACCAAAATGGCCTAGCTGTGCTGATACTACAAACGGCTGAAATCCAAGGGAAACTACAGCTGTAATTTTTCACAAGGGCTTGCAGCTTTACTGCACGGTTAAATGATGATCCCGTCCTCTTGGGTAAAATATTCCAGAGGTAAAATAGTCCCCCATTCGGATCTCCGGGCGGGGACTACCCAAGAGGACGTCGTTATCAAGAGAAAGAAAACTGGCGTTTTGATTGTGTGTGGACACAGATTGGGCATGGAATGTCAGATTACTTAGTCGGGCAGGTAGGTTAGAAAACTTGAAAAGGGAAATGGATAGGTTAAAGTTAGATACAGTGGGAATTAGTGAAGTTAGGTGGCAGGACGAACAAGGCTTCTGGTCAGGTGAATACAGGGTTATAAATACTAAATCAAATAGGGGTAATGCAGGAATAGGTCTAATAACGAATAAAAAAATAGGAGTTTGGGTAAGCCACTACAAACAGCATAGTGAACGCATTATTTTGGCCAAGATGGACACGAAGCCCACGTCTACCACAGTAGTACAAGTTTATATGCCAACTAGCAACTAGCTCCGCAGATGACGAAGAGATTGATGAAATGTATGACGAGGTAAAAGAAATTATTCAGATAGTGAAGGGAGACAATTTAATAGTCGTCGGTGACTGGAATTCGATAGTAGCAAAAGGAAGAGAAGGAAACATAGTAAGTGAATATCGAATGGGGGTAAGAAATGAAAGAGGAAGCCGACTGGTAGAATTTTGCACAGAGCATAAGTTAATCATAGCTAACGCTTGGTTCAAGAATCAAGAAAGAGGGTTGTATACATGGAAGATGCCTGGAGAAACTGGAAGGTTTCAGATAGATTATACAATGGTAAGAGAGAGATTTAGGAACGGTTTTAAACTGTAAGACATTTCCAGGAGAGATGTGCACTCTGACTACAATCTATTGGTTATGAACTGTAGATTAAAACTGAACAAAACTGCAAAAAGGTGGGAAATTAAGGAGATGGGACCTGGATAAACTGACAGAACCAGACGTTGTAGAGAGTTTCAGGGACAGCATTATGAAGCGATTAACTGGAAAGGGGCAATGAAATACAGTAGAAGAAGAATGGGTACCTTTGAGAGATGAAAGGGTTAATGCATCAGAGGATCAAGTAGCTAAAAAGACGAGAGCTATTAGACATCCTTGGGTAACAGAAGATATATTAAATTTAATTGATGAAAGGAGAAAATATTAAAATGCAGTAAACGAAGTAGGCAAAAAGGAATACAGACGTCTCAAAAATGAGATCAACAGGAAGTGCCAAATGGCTAAGCGGGGAGGGCTAGAGAACAAACGTAAGGATTTAGGGGCATATCTCACTAGCGGTAAGATAAGTACTGGCTACAGGAAAAGTAAAGAGGCCTTTGGAGAAAAAAGAACCACTTGTATGAAAATCTAGAGCTCAGATGGAAACCCAATTCTAAGCAAAGGATGGAAAGCAGAAAGGTGGAAGGAGTGTATAGAGGGTATATACAAGGGCAATGTACATGAGGACAATATTATGGGACTGGAAGAAGATGTAGATGATAAAATGTGAGATATGATACTGAGTGAGGAGTTTGACAGAGCACTCGAAGACCTAAGTCGAATCAAGGCCCCTGGAGTGGACAACATTCCGATAGAACTACTGACAGCCTTGGGAGAGCCATCCCTGACAAAAATCTACCATTTGGTGAGCAAGATATATGAGACAGGTGAAATACCCTCACGCTTCAAGAATAATGCAGTAACTAAGATCCTAATGAATGTATGTGTTGATAGATGTGAAAATTACAGAACTATCAGTTTAATAAGTCACAGCTGCATAATACTAACGCGAATTCTTTACAGACGGATGGAAAACCTGGTTGAAGCTCACCTCGAGGAAGATCGGTTTGGATTCCGTGGTAATGTTGGAACACGGGAGGCAATACTGACCCTACGAATTATCTGGGAAGATAGATTAAGGAAGGGCAAATCTAGGTTTCTAGCATTTGTAGACTAAGAGAAAGCTTTTGATAATGTTGACTGGAATACTCTTTCAAATGCTGAAGGTGGCAGGGGTAAAATACAGCGAGCGAAAGGCTATTTACAATATTTACAGAAACCAGATGGCTTTATAAGTGTCGAGGGGCGTGAAAGGGAAACAGTGATTCGTTGGGAGTGAGACAGGGTTGTAGCCTATCCCTGATGTTATTCAATCTGTATATTGAGCAAGCAGTAAGGGAAAAAAGAAAAATTTTGAGAAGGAATTAAAATCCATGAAGAAGAAATATAAACTTTGAGGTTCATCGATGACATTGCAATTCTGTCAGCGACAGCAAAGGACTTGGAAGAGCAGTTGCACGGAATGGACATTGTTTAGAATGGAGGCTATAAGATGAACATCAATAAAAGCGAAACGAATATAATGGAATGTAGTCGAATTAAATCAGGTTATGCTGAAGGAATTAAGTTAGGGAATGAGACACTTAAAGCAGTAAATGAGTTTTGCTATTTGGGGAGCAAAATAACTTACTATGGTCGAAGTAGAGAGGATGTAAAACGCAGACTAGCAATGGCAAGGGAAGCGTTTCTGAAGAACAAAAATTTGTTAAGATCGAGTATAGATGTAAGTGTCAGGAAGTCTTTTCTCAAAGTATTTGTATCTAGTGTATCTATGTTGTTGTTGTGTTCTTCAGTCCAGAGACTGGTTTGATGCAGCTCTCCATGCTACTCTATCCTGTGCAAGATTCTTCATCTCCCAGTACCTACTGCAACCTACATCCTTCTGAATTTGTTTAGTGTATTCATATCTTGGTCTCCCCCTACTATTTTTACCCTCCACGCTGCCCTCCAATACTAAATTGGTGATCCCTTGATGCCTCAGTATATGCCCTACCAACCGATCCCTTCTTCTAGTCAAGTGGTGCCACAAATTTCTCTTCTCTCCAATTCTGTTCAATACCTCCTTGTTAGTTATATGATCTACCCATCTAATCTTCAGCATTATTCTGTAGCACCACGTTTAAAAAACTTCTATTCTCTTCTTGTCCAAACCATTTATCGTCCACGTTTCACTTCCATACATGGCTACACTCCACACAAATACTTTCAGAAACTACTTCCTGACACTTAAATCTGTACTTGATCTTAACAAATGTCTCTCCTTCAGAAATGCTTACCTTGCCATTGCCAGTCTACATTTTATATCCTCTCTACTTCGACCATCATCAGTTATTTTGCTCCCAAAATGGCAATACTCATTTACTACTTTAAGCGTCTCATTTCCCAATCTAATTCCTGCAGCAATACCCGATTTAATTAGACTACATTCCATTATTCTCGTTTTGCTTTTGTTGATGTTTATGTTATAGCCTCCTTTCAGGACAATGTCCATTCCGTTCAGCTGCTCTTCCAAGTTCTTTTCTGTCTCTAACAGAATTACAGTGTCATCGGCGAACCTCAAAGTTTTTATTTCTGCTCCATGGATTTTAATTCCTACTCCAAATTTTTTTTTGTTCCATTTATTGATTGCTCAATATACAGATTGAATAACATCGGGGAGAGGCTACGACTCTGTCTCACTCCCTTCCCAACCACTGCTTCCCCTTTCATGTCCCTCGACTCTTATAACAGCCATCAGGTTTCTGTACAAATTGTAAATAGCCTTTCGCACCCTGTATTTTGCCCCTGCCACCTTTAGAATTTGAAAGAGAGTATTCGAGTCAACAATGTCAAAAGCTTTCTCTAAGTCTAGAAATGCTAGAAACGTAGGTTTGCCTTTCCTTAATCTATTATATAAGATAAGTCGCAGGGTCAGCATTGCCTCCCGTGTTCCAACATTTCTACGGAATCCAAACTGATCTTTCGCGCGGTTTGCTTCGACCAGTTTTTCCTTTCGTCTGTAAAGAATTCGTGCTAGTATTTGGCAGCAGTGGCTTATTAAACTGATAGTTCGGTAATTTTCACATCTGTCAACACCTTCTTTCTTTGGGATTTGAATTATTATATTCTTCTTGAAGTCTGTGGGTATTTCGCCTGTCTCATACATCTTGCTCACCAGATGGTTGAGTTTTTTTAGACCTGGCTCTCCGAAGGCTGTCAGTAGTTGTAATGGAATGTTGTCTACTCCCGGGGCCTTGTTTCGACTTAGGTCTTTCAGTGCTCTGTCAAACTCTTCAAGTAGTATCATACCTCCTATTTCATCTTCATCTACATTCTCTTCCATTTCTATAATATTGTCCTCAAGAACATCGCACTTGTATAGACCCAATATATACTCCTTCTATTTTTCTGCTTTCCCTTCTTTGCTTAGAATTGGGTTTCCATGTGAGCTCTTGATATTCATGCAAGTGGTTCTCTTTTCTCCGAAGGTCTCTTTAATTTTCCTGTAGGCAGTATCTATCTTACCCCTAGTGATATGTGCCTCTACATTCTTACATGTATGAATGTCAAATATGGACTATAAATAGTTTGGACAAGAAGAGAATAGAAGCTTTCGAAATGTGGTGCTGCAGAAGATTGCTGAAGATTTGGTGGGTAGAGAACATGACTAATGACGAGGCAGTAAATAGAATTGGGGAGAGGAGAGATTTGTGACACAGCTTGTCTAGACCAAGAGATGAATACGCTAAGCAGAGTCAGAAGTATGTAGGCTGCAGTAGGTACTGGGAGATGAAGAAGCTTGCACAGGATAGAATAGCAAGGAGAGCTGCATCGAACCAGTCTCGGGACTGAAGACCACAACAACAACAACATCAACAATTGTACATCTTGTCGTCAAAAGTGGATAATAAAGGGGATAATATATCTGATTTCTACTGCTTCATTCTTTTTGGGGATTCCTTTTACTGATGTTAAATACTGACCTCTCTCTAGAACTTTTCTCTCGCACACTTCAACCCACTACATAGCTAATTATATCTTGATGTTTCAGGACGTATCTTATTAACCCATACCTTCATTTAGCCAAGTTGTTCAATAAATTCCATTTACTGCCAATTAGAAGCAGTAAATCTATATTAATTACTTGACCTACCTATTTAAACTTTCGTTCCTTTTCTGTAGAATCACAGTTGAAAAGCTAATATTATCTCTCACTATGCACCGCTCACCACTTCCATGTAATGATACACTCTAGTTACTTTCAGAATGAAACTATTTCTGACGATAAAATTTATAGTACATATTAACCAGGTTCTCTTTTCCAGAGTCATTTTCTTTTCTTGTTTAGGTCAGTCACGTGTTTTGTTGAATAAATCGATACCCTCACCTGCTGTATCACATGCGTGAGTTATTGACATCCGTGCCTATGTAAAACAGCACAGAGCTCTTGTATAAACTCATCTGAATGTGATTATGAGCGTCAAAATCGCCACGCTATAAGAATTTTGTGTCATTTACATCGACCTTTCTTCTATAAATGGATTCAGAAAAACATTATTACCCTTTCCAATTACATTTCACGTCAGCATGATTCCCGTATCTCCTTCTCCCGTTCGGCAGAATTGCTGATGTATGTTCCTGTGCAAAGACGGAGGCGATGAGCGAGCGCAGGCGAATAACGGTTAGACTGTTTTGCGTAATTACAATCTGTAGTAAACAGTTACTCCTATATGCTCATAAGTCTAAATTTAAAGAAGCAACTAAAATATTTCTAAACATACAAATTTTAGTTGCGATTGAGTGCTCCCCTACAGACATTAACTTTACAACTTCATAACTTATTGCCTTAATGACAGTGTAATTTTAATCTGATTTAGATGATTTTGCCAGAGAGCTTGAAGAGGGATTATTTTATGTCAGGGAGTGTTAGGGGGTCCAAAACGAAACATTAATTTAAACAGTAAAGTGAAAATGTAATCCATATACAGTGAGATTATTATCTCACTGTATTTCGTGATTGCTGTGCGTACTGCCATAAGGCTACAATAAAAAGAATTAAAAAAATGTTCATTCAAAACTCTCAAACTGGCCAACGACTTTTGTTTGTTTCTAATTCTTTGAATTTAAGCAGAACCAGCTAATGTAACCTCAAAATGATTTTGCTCAAATTTAGGAACGTAAGACAAAGATTGTTTGTATTAAATATTTCCTAAAAAATTGCATTTGATGGTTTTTGTTTCTACAAACCTCTTTTCTGCCGAAGGTAACTGAAGATGGGAACGAGACTGTATCAATACTGTTGCTGACGCCGTCACCGGATGACAATGGGCAAACCCTCAAGTGTCAAGCCAAGGGCGCACGTGGTGTGCAGGAGAAATCAGTGGAACTTCTTGTCCACTGTAAGTCACACATCAACCGTTTCCTTTTTTTCTGTTTCTGACATTACTTTTATATTAAAAAACTAGTATCAAGCACGCTTATACGGTTTTCGTCATGAAATCGTGTTTGCCCCTGTTGAGGTGCCCGTACAGTCTAAGGCGTGTTTTACGTTATGTGTTCCTGATATCTTTCACTTTCATAGCTTCTCTTACTTGTTCATTTCCATAATAACCAGCCCTACAATCAAAAGGATATCGTTTGGCAAACGGACTCCATTAGGAAGAATTTTTAAGAAACACCGTTCATAGTACAATAGGATCAAAATAAAATATAAATGGATGGGCTAGAAATGCGATCGGGCACCATAGTTGTAATGCGTGAACGCTTCAATCACTAGTGCAGCAAATTATTATACTTTTAGGTGACATTATTGGGATTTAACAGCGATTTTTCAGTTAAGTAAACACCGGCCGGAGTGGGCGTGCGGTCCTGGGCGCTACAGTCTGGAGCCGAGCGACCGCTACGGTCGCAGGTTCTAATCCTACCTCGGGCATTGATGTGTGTGGTGTCCTTAGGTTAGTTAGATTTAATTAGTTTTAAGTTCTAGGCGATTGATGGCCTCAGAAGATAAGGCGCAGAGTGCTCAGAGACATTTGAACCAAGTTAAGTAATGTTAGTAACAAACATTTTTTAAAAATGGGTTTATGATCAAGACTGTTTCAATAATTTTATGAAAGTATTGCCCCAAAACCGCAAGAGAAAACATATGAACTTTGTGCATGTAAGTTCGTCGGCATCCACGGACAGTGCCAATTTGAATAAAACCGGTATTAGGATGTGTCATTATAAAACTCCGAAGTTTCGATCGCCTTTGCAGCGGTCGTCTTCAGGTGAACCAACTTCTGGATTCGATGTAGATTTCCCCTATATACTGTTTATTATAGTTGTCAGGTAGTTACTTACGCTATATTCTGATATGCCATTGGAGAGTTTGAGGTAAAGATTGCTACGGAGGGTTGGCTGTGTGGTAAGCTATTGCTTGTGCTATCCGTAGCTGGTAACGAGGGGAACTGTTTTCCTGCAACGAGACATTGTTGATGCAAGACATTTCACTTCTCTTCGTGCGGGGTCGGTGTTGTAGGTGTATGGTGACAGAGCTACGGTTACTAAAGACGATCGGGTAGTGAGTATGGAAAGGGCTGGGAACAGCCTTGGGAGGTGCTGAGACTAGATTTCTTCTCAGACCACTAAGTTGAGAAGGATTTGATGACTACCGGGAAGATACAAATTTCGGTTTTTCGAGGTTTTTTCTTTTCCTTTTTTTTTTTTTTTTTAATGCAGTCCCAACGAATTCCCATTCTGTGCCAACCTCTTCGTCTCAGAGAAGCACGTGCAACCTAAGTCCTCAATTATTTGCTGAATGTATTCCAGCGTCTTTGTGTCTCTACAGTTTTTGCCCTCTACAGCTCCCTCTAGTACCATGGAAGTTATTCCATGATGTCTTAACAGATGTCCTACCATTCTATCGTTTCATTTTGTCAGTGTTTTCCATATAGTCCTTTCCTCGTCGATTCTCCGGAGATCCTCCTCATTCCTTAGCTTATCAGACAACCTAATTTTCAACATTCCCCTGTAACACCACGTCTCACATCCATTTATTCTCTTCTTTTCCCTTTTTCCCGTACTCCATGTTAACTGCTATATTTTGTTGTGCTCGTACATTCCCAGAAAATTCTTCCTCAAATTAAGGGCTAAGTTTGATAGAAGTAGAGTTTTATTGATCAGGAATGCCCTTTTTGCCAGTGCTAGCTGGGTTAGTTTGGAGCTCCAACGTTAGGCGCGTTATGGGGCCCCTTAGCGACATGGCTGACAAGAAGGGTAAGAAATCCAGTGTGCACTCCGTGTGCATACCGGGTGAAGTTATTCCAGATGTGGAAAGGGTCCTCCTGGATGCCATGAAGAACACAGGGTGCAGCTAGCTGCAGGTGGTTGCTCACGTCGGTACCAATGATGTGTGTCACTTTGGATCAGAAGAGATTCTCTCTGGATTCAAGCGGCTAACAGAAGTGGTAAAGGCTGCCAGTCTTGCTTGCAAGATGAAGGCAGAGATGACCATTTGCAGCATAGTCGACAGGACCGATTGCGGAACTCTGGTAGAGAGCCGAGTGGAGGGTCTGAATCAGAGGCTCAGAAGGTTCTGCGACCGTGTAGGCTGCAGATTCCTCGACTTGCGCCAAAGGGTGGTTGGGTTTCGGGTTCCGCTGAATACGTCAGGTGTACACTATACGCAGGAGGCGGCTACACGGGTAAAAGTAGCTGTGTGTCTTGGACGGGGCGGTTTTTTAGCTTAAAGGGTCTCGGGAAAACACAAGAAGATCTTCAGTCACAAAGGGTACAAGCTGAACACAGGAAGAACGTAGATACGGGAACCATTGGTATAACAGTTGTAAACTGTCGTAGCTGTGTTTGGAAAGTACCAGAGCTCCAAGTGCTAATAGAAAGCAGTGATGTTCCAATCGTTATAAGCACTAAAAGCTGGCTAAAGCTGGATATAAGCACAGCCGAAATTTTTGCGAAGAACGTAACGGTGTTCCAAAAGGATAGGCTAAACACGGTTGGCGGTGGCGTGTTTGTTGCTGTTAGAAGTAGTTTAACTTGTCACGAAATTGAAGTAGATACTTCCTGTGACTTAGTATGGACAGACATCATTGTTGGCAACCGGAATAAAATAATAATTGGACCCTTTTACCGACCTCCCAATTCAGATGATAAAGTTGCGGAAAGGTTCAAAGAAAACTTGAGTTTCATTTAAAACACGTACCCGACTCATACAATAATAGTTGGTGGCGACTTTAATTTACCCTCGATGTGTTGGTGAAAATACATGTTTAATTTCGGAGGTACGCATATAATATCATCCGAAATTGTGCTAAACGCATTCTCTGATAATTATTTCGAGCAGTTAGTTCATCAGCCCACGCGAATAGTAAACGGTTGTGAAAACACACTTGACCTCTTCGTAACAAATAATCCTGAGTAAATAACGAGCAACAAAACCGATTCAGGAATTAGTGAACACAGAGTTGTCGTAGCGAGACTGAATATTGTAATCCCCAAATCCTCGAAAAATAAGCGAAAAATATACCTATTCAAAAAATACCTATTGTAAAATTTAACTTGACTCCTTCCTAAGAGACAATCTCCACTCATTCCAAATTAATAATATAAGTGTAGATCAGATGTGGCTTGGATTAAAAGAAATAGTATCGGCAGCAATTGAGTGATTTATACCAAATAAGTTAACAAACGGCGGAGCTGGTCCTCCATGGTACACAAAACGGGTTGGAACACTGTTGCAGAAACAACGAAACAAACATGCCATATTTAAACAGACTCGAAATCCCAAAGATTGGCGATCTTTTACAGAAGCTCGAAATTTAGCGCGGACTTCAATGCGAGATGCCTATAACAGTTTCCACAACGAAACTTTGTCTCGAAACCTGGCAGAAAATCGAAAGAGATTCTGGTCGTATGTGAAGTACGTTAGCGGCAATAAACAATCAATGCCTTCTTTCCGCGATAGCAATGAAGGTAACATCAAAGACAGTGCTGCAAAAGCAGAGTTACTAAGCACAGCCTTCCGAAATGCCTTCACAAAAGAAGACGAAGTAAATATTCCTGAGAACAGCTGCCAACATTTTTTTTTTTTTTAAAGAGGTGGAGCCCCTCCACGCCCACACCGGCATGATGGCCAACACAAAAGGTCTACTGCCATCTCTGCATAAGGGTTAGTATTTACTAAAGTGAGGTGTCGCAGGATGTGGGTACTGCGATGTTTGCGTACGTCTGGTTAGGATTAATCATTAATACGCGCTCATCTGGAGATAGATTGGTCGAAATCTGACGAAGGGTAGCGGTTTGAAGGGCAGAGGAAAAAAAGTGCCAAGGCAAGAGCCAAGGGAAAAAAACCTCTGCGTAAGTTAGGTCGGGTGGCAAGAGCAGTAGCGGTAGTCTTGCTGCCTGCGATAGGTTGTGCAAGGATAGGCTTTGTAAGTAGTGGGTATCATGCATGTCGATACCTTGACGTTGTGCGTTTGTGCTGTTCGGCGGCTGGCGCTGGGTGCTGGTTCAGAGTCCTCGGTCAGCGTCAGCAACCTGCAACAGTTAAGTTTGTTATCGATCTTGTGTCCGATAGGTCATATACCGGAAGCACAGTGTGAGGGAATGTTGGCAGATTGTTTGTGCGTCTGTGGGCGAGCTCGTCGGTGTCCCTGCTGTGGCCTGTTGGTCGGCTCTAATAGCAGCTGGTAGTTGCCAGTCAGTGTTGCTGATATGCAGGGGCTTACCGACGTTTGTCGCTGTTTGCATATGTTAGTTTACCATAGGTGATTATGCCCTAGCTAGCAGTGTCTTTGGCCGCTTGTGTTTCCACCTGTGCCAACATGAGTAAGTAGAGGTAAATATCCTCGGAGTATTGAAGCAACTTAAATCACTTAATAACAGCACATTTATTCACATGAAGTGTTGAGTGCTATTGACAAGGGATATCAGATCGATTCTGTATTTCTGGATTTCCGTAAGGCTTTTGGTACTGTACCACACAAGCGGCCCGTAGCGAAATTACGTGCTTATGGAATATCGTCTCAGTTACGTGACTCGATTTGTGATTTCCCGTCAGAGAGGTCACAGTCCGTAGTAATTGACGGAAAGTCATCGTGTACAACAGAAGTGATTTCTGGCGTTCACCAAGGTAGTGTTATATGCCCTATATAAACGGTTTTGGAGACAATCTCAGCAGCCGTCTTCGGTTGTTTGCAGATGACGCTGTCGTTTATCGACTAATAAAGTCATCAGAAGATCAAAACAAACTGCAAAACGGTTTAGAGAATGGTGCGAAAAGTGGCAATTGACCCTAAGTAATGAAAAGTTTGAGATCATCCTCATGAGTGCTAAAAGGAACTCGTTAAACTTCGGTTACACGATAAATCAGTCCAATCTAAAAGCCGTAAATTCAACTAAATATCTAGGTATTAGAATTACGAACAACTTAAATTGGAAGGAACACATAGAAAATGTTGTGGGGAAGACAAACCAAAGACTGCGTTTTATTGGCAGGACACTTAGAAAATGTAATAGACCTACTAAGTAGACTTCCTACACTACGCTTGTCCGTCCTCTTTTAGAACACTGCTGCGCGGTATGGGATCCTTATCAGATAGGATTGACGGAGTACATCGAAAGAGTTCAAAGAAGGTTGTATTACCGCGAAATATGGCAGAGAGTCTCAGAGATATGATACAGGATTTGGGCTAGAAATCATTAAAAGGAAGGTGTTTTCGTTGCTATGGAATCTTCTCACGAAATTCCAATCACCAACTTTCTCCTCCGAATGTGAAAATATTTTGTTGACACCGACCTACGTATTGAGGAACGATTACCACGATAAAAGAAGGGAAATCAGAGCTCGTTCGGAAAGATATAGGTGTTCATTCTTTCCGCGAACTATACGAGATTGGAATAATAGAGAATTGTGAAGGTGGTTCGATGAACCCTCTGCCAGGCACTTGAATGTGATTTCCAGAGTATCCATGTAGTAGCAGTAGTAGTAGATTTCGCTGCCCAGGTAGCGGAATTCCTTAACTTCATCTACTTCATTACACCAATTCTGATTTTAAGTTGCGCGCTATTCTCATTTAATCTTCTTCTCGTTACTTTAGCCTTTCTTCGATTTACTCTCAATCTATATTCTATATTTATTAGACATTCGGCAGATACTGTAATTCCTCTTCACTTTCTCTGATAACAGAACGTCATCAGTGAATCTTATCATTGATATCCTTTCACCATGGACTTTAATCCTGCACATGGACTTTTCTTTTATTTCCTTTATTGGTTCCTAGATGTATAGTTTGAACAGTGGGGATGAAAGACTACACCCCTGTATTACACGCGTTTAAATCCGAGCACTTCGTTCCTCGTCCTCCACTCTTATTGTTCCCTTCGGCTCCAGTACATATTGTATATTACCAGTCTTTCCCTAAGTTTACCCCTATTTTGTCAGTATTTAGAATATCTTGCGCCAGTTGTTACTGTCGAACGCTTTTTTCCGGTCGAAAAATCCAGTAAACTTATTCTGGTTTTTCTTCAGTTTTCCGTCCATTATCAACCGTACCGTCAGAACTGCCTCTCTGATGCCTTTACTTTTCCTCAAGTCAGACTGATGAGTCTCAGTTTCTTTTCCATTCTTCTGTCTGTTGTTCTTGTCAGCAACTTGGATGCATGAGCAGCTAAACTAATTGTGCATTAATTCTCGCACTTGTCGCCCCTTGCAGTCTTCGGAATTGTGTAGTTGATGTATTTCCAAAATGGAGATGGTGTATCGCGAGACTCATACATTCTACACACCAACGTGAATAGTCGTCTTGTTGCCACTTCCACCCAATGATTATAGTACTCTCAATTGAAATTTGATAGGGGACGTTATAAAAGATGAGAAGTGGCTGTGCAGTGCGTAGATTTGGGCTTACTGAAATGCTACCTAGTGTTGTGAGGTGCAGAAGAAATATGCCTTAAGGATGCAGTCAGTTAGGGAGTCTCCCTGCTTGAGGGAAACTCCGCCAATGTTGGTGCACATCAGAATGCAAAGTAAGTATTTTCCTTAACAAATTTTAAGGAAGTAAATAAACGGTTACTGGACCTTGCCTCTGACATTATTTCTTTGTCACAGCATTGTTTATTTGTCGAAGAACTGCGACGATTTTCTTTGGTTTCTTGTAGATGGGAGAAGTGGTAGTTTATGCAAGTGTAATGTTCCGCACAAAAGAGCTGGCTTATGAATACACTGTTAAGAGTAAATGTTTGTAATTCTGTCCAGACTTGATGCTGCGCTAGGCACGGTTCTTAAAAAAGGCGTGAAGTTAACTTTCATTGAGGTTTTCAGTAGCTAAAAGATCATTGGTTACACTTAGAAAGAGGTGTACAGAACGAATATAAAATAAAGACAGAGGATAGAGACACAGAAGAGGGGTGCATAACAGACAAACACCCAACATTGCAAGAAAGAAGAAGTTTTCAATAAAAACTTTCTAATGAAGAAAAAGGGGAGTGTTAATGGAAATGTGTCAGTAAAAAATGGTTCAAATGGCTCTGAGCACTATGGGACTCAACTGCTGAGGTCATTAGTCCCCTAGAACTTAGAACTAGTTAAACCTAACTAACCTAAGGACATCACAAACATCCATGCCCGAGGCAGGATTCGAACCTGCGACCGTAGCGGTCTTGCGGTTCCAGACTGCAGCGCCTTTAACCGCACGGCCACTTCGGCCGGCCATGTGTCAGTATTTCAACCTGAAATAGACAGTGTATTTCCTACTGTATTTGACGGGACCAGCAGCACAGTCACAAACGTTTTCCACAGAATATTCTCTAGTTGATAGGCACAGTATAAGACATTTTAATGACGTTTTAGATCTCTATCCGCGAACAGAAATACTGAAAGGAAAGAAGACAGGTCATGTGAGTTAGAATTTTCTCCTGGTGTAATAATTCTTGGTAGTCTCCTCGGGCCTGCTCCCGGATCGTAAAATCACAATGACTCAATACTGTCGATAGATCTGAAGTGAGGAGTGTTTCCTTTCGAGTACCAAGATTAGGCCACTACTCTGAGTCGCCAAAGAAGATTTGGGACTTAAGAAACTTGGAGTTCATAAAATTCGGTGTGAATGTGACAAAGCTTACATCAGCCGGTAGATTCGCACAGTTCAAGGCAGGAGGGCAGAACGTCACCATAACACGAGTGAAGAATCGGCGACTGCGGAGTACCTTACGGTTTTGGAACGGTGTTCACAGAAAGGTAATTGAAATTAGATCGGAAGACGATCAGAATAATGGAGACATGAGTTTATCTTATAGTAGGACCAAGAACTCGGTACTACCGCGCCTTCAAAATAACGTTCTCTGGTGCTACGTGCGTTAGTGTTTGAGAATGATCTTTGAGTGACGCATATCGTTGGCGCCAGTGCAGCGTCAGAAACCCACTCTCGGGGAGAGTCCCAAATGTTGGTGGAGAATTCGCTCTGTGCGAAATGGGTACTTATGTAAGACGACAGTTCGCTACCTTGTAACGCTGTGGACAAAGACGGTCCTACCACACTGTCTTGGGGTACTCTGGAAGTTACCTGTAGCTATGTCGATTTGGTTCCAGTAAGAGCGACGTGTTCAGTACTGTCTGCAAGGAAATCTCCAGTCCAGTCGACAATCTGGTTCGATACTCGGTATGTCGAAATGTTTTCATTAAACGGCAGCGCGGGACAGTATAAACTGTCTTCCTGGCGTCAAGGAACACGGCACCAGGCTGAGATCCGTTGCCTACGTCGCTATGGATCGCAAGGAAGAACAGAGCGAGCTCAACTTCGCAAAATCTCTGTTTGTGGAGTACATGTTGATATTTAAAGGAGAGATTTTTCGTTCTCCTAAAACGACTAAGTTCTTGAGTACAAAACAAGTTCCATAATTTTACAACAGATGGGCGCAAACAATAGGGTCTGTCATTATGTGCCCCTGTCCAACAACTCTTCTTGGTAACGAGAATGACTTGCACTTTCTTACAGTCGCTAGCTACCCTTTGTTGCTCCAGCGATCTACGATAAACTGCTGATAGGAGGGGGAGTTCATTCACGTAAACTTTGTAGATTCTTGTAATTCTTCATGCTTTCCTGGCGATCTGTTGACATCTTGGATATTCAAGATGTTGTAGAAACTTATCTCATCTGGTCTTGACGGCTTTTCACTACTAAGTGATTGCAGTTGCTTTTCTGTTCCACCGAGCGAGGTGGCGCAGTTGTTATCACACTAGACTCGCATTCGGGAGGACGACGGTTCAATCCCGCCTCCGGCCATCCTGATTTAGGTTTTCCGTGATTTCCCTAAATCGCTTCAGGAAAATGCCGGTATGGTTCCTTTGAAATGGCACGGCCGATTTCCTTCCCCATCCTTCCCTCACCAGAGCTTGCGCTCCGTCTCTAATGACCTCGTCGTCGATGGGACGTTAAACACTAATCTCCTTCTCCTTTTCTGTTCCACGGTCATTTATCGCAATATATACCATTTCAACGTCCATACGGTTACTAAAAGGAGGGAACCAGCTATGATTTTCCGCGGTGGAAGAATTTCGTATGACAGAATTAGGTATTTCGGCTTTCTCTGTGTTACTTTCCGTTTCGGTGTCAGCGTCGTCAAAGTGAATGAAAAGTGGATTTCGAACTGCTTACTGATTTTATGTAGGTCCAAAAACTCTTAGGGGTCTCAGTCATGTCGGTGGACTAAATTTTAGTACAAAAGTCATTGAACGCTGCTCTCATTGCTCTCATTACCCCACTTTACGCTTCATTCAGCTTTGTCAGCTGAGTTTGTCTGCACTTCAGTGTGTGATGAAACTCTATTGGTTTACTTATCATTATTCTGACACGGGGTCTGTCCCATTCCTGAACACCTTGTTCGGAACATATTTGTCTAACGCATACTGAATGACGCTACCGATTTTTTTTAATTTATGCACAACATCCTTATCCTCAGCACCGAGATCTTGATGCTGATTACCTATAGATATCAGGCAATTCGCATCCCATCACTGATCCTAAGCAAAAATAATTTCTTACCTTTTTAACGTTCCTTGTAATATCTGTAGTTATAGCTGCTATCACAGCCTTATAATCACTGATACTTCCCCTATGTTAACTATTAAGCTCATGCCTGCCTGTTGCTAGGAGGTCTAGGACGTTACCTTCTAGAAATGTTTCTCTAATTATCTGCTCGAAGGAATTTTCGGAAAAGACATCCAGAATAATGTTAAACGAATCCCAGTCTCTTGCAACAGTTCTGATTGCATGATTCTCCCATTCTATACCAGGCAAGTTGAAGACTGCCTATATCGATCAGGAAAATTACCAACGATATTCTGCACGTTCTCTCTGAAGTGCTCTACCACTACAGCTCCAGACATTGGCGATAAAAAGCTTCCTATTGCCATTTTGGTCGACCTTTGATGCTTATCTTCACCCATAATAATTCAAATTCTGGATCCGAGATAACCCCGCTGGATATTATCGCTTTCTTTACTACATTAAATAAGCCGTCATAACTGACGATAAACACATCTGCACGATGTTCTGAACTTAGGATTTCTTTGCTGTCCACTTCCGTTTTCTATAACTTTCTCTTCTATAACTCTCTTCCTGATACTACCTGGACATTGTGACCTACAATAATCGATGCTAATTCTTGTACCTTTCCTGTTGCCAACCTGCTACGACAAGCATTCGATGAGAACACCGTGGTTGACGTAAATACCATTTCGGCCGGGGGTTTCTGTATGATGGGTTTCTGTAGCTTAAAAGACCAACATGCATACGCCACATGGAGTCCAGTAAACTAGTAGCTGCTTCCTGCGCGTGGTGAACACCTGATCCACTAAGGGAAACGATTCAAATCTTCACCCTACACCTGAAGGTGATAAATTCGCAGTCGATATCGTCAAAGAGTAGTCTCAGCCTCTTCTTTAGAGGTCCTGGTTTAGACCTTCTACTCTGCCCTAAACAAGAAGACAGCGATCGACCGTACAAATAGTTAACTTAGCCTGCACCCCACCTGTGATGCGAGTTGCCATCACCAGATCCGGCATTCGCCGAAAGGAGCCGAGAACGGCCACAGAACTCAAGCAGCAGGCGTCAGTAATTCCGACGTGTGTCACTATCTCCAGTCAGCTGTACGCGCTGCTCTCGACAGCCGCCAGCGGAGTTCATTCACGTCATGGAAGAGACTCTTGCGAACATATAGAGTGCACACAGGCATTCTCCCCAACCCTGCGTGCTATATCCATGACGTGCCCTGTGGTGTCACCGCCAGACACCACACTTGCTAGGTGGTAGCTTTAAATCGGCCGCGGTCCATTAGTACATGTCGGACCCGCGTGTCGCCACTGTCAGGATCGCAGACCGAGCGCCACCACAAGGCAGGTCTCGAGAGACTGACTAGCACTCGCCCCAGTTGTACGACGACATTGCTAGCGACTACACTGATCGAAGCCTTTCTGTCATTTGCCGAGAGACAGTTAGAATAGCCTTCAGCTAAGTTAATGGCTACGACCTAGCAAGGCGCCATTTGTACCATTGCATGTACCTCAAGATAGAGTCTCACTTGTATCATCCAGAATGCTGTATACCAAAGGACAATATAAAAGTTAAGTGTTCTAGTAGCTACGTTCTTTTCTTTATCACATTCATTACGAATCCTGTTCCAGACTTAACGCCAGACGGCGTGAGTTGACGCGTGCCCTTTCGGCTACTTCACTGTGGACTGGCTGCCTTAACAGTCCACTACATGCCCCATCACCCACCTAATACTGCAGCTCCAAATGACTGCACATGTCAGGTCTGAGCATGAAAGTCAGCCGCTAGACCCACAGAGGAGGCATCCTGCGATGGCTGAGAAATCTTATTAACGCAGGATAAAACCTCGTACCTGTTACTAAGGCCTAAGGAGCCAGCAGTGCAATCTGTTCCCTCTTTCGCCTTCCACCCTGTGACACGCAAACCCACCTCTGTCTACCATTCAATGTTGAGTGAGGACGGAATGCTCAGATGTTGTGTATCGGAAGACAAAGCAACAACCAAGTCACCAGGGGATACCATCGCACCAAAGGTGTTGCAGATCTCGACACTGGCACCCCAAAGCCGCCGCAGCTTTGGGCAGCATCCAGAAACCAGTTGGCCATGGCCAATACAGCTTTCAGCTGTTTACAGACAGCAGCCAATTCTCCTCGTGACCGCCGGAACAAGCACCGTCTCAAACTTTACTCTACTGTGTAAAAAAATTGAATAAAATGTCAAAAGAATGCAAGAAGCATATGTTTCCAGAATATCTAAACATGACTTATGTACTTTCTCATGTACTTCTTGTTTCCAGATCCCCCGATTGTCGCTCTGTATATGGATCGTCCTCCGCGTCCCGACGGCATACGCGAATGGGATAACATCACTTTGAAGTGTTATACACAGTCAAATCCGCCCACGTGGAGTGTGAAATGGATGTTACAGGTCAGTATGCAACTGAAACATTTTGATTTATTCATGACATTGAGTAGTTCTGGACTATGCTAACCAGGAACGTCTGCCATATCTATATCTCTAAAAAATAAAAACGTAACTAACGATGCACACATGCCTCCGACGATTGTGTACATCACAGAAAAAGTGATTACAAGTAGTAAAACGACTCCAAAGTGTTCGTTCTTATTTGATTATTTTTAGATTGAGAATATTTGTATTGTATTGTCATTTACTCGCCAGTTGTGGTGTTCAAGTGCAACATACTCATGTCAGACAGAAAACAATCTACGGTTCGATGCGCAGAGTATATTTTCATAGAGAGAGAAACATTAAAGAAGATATAAAAGAAGGGGGGGGGGGACATCACACATTAGACGATTCCATCTTTACTAGTGTTCATAGTACCATTGTAGACAAAACGCCTGATAATACGAACAAATTGATAAAAGCACCCAAAAGTCAGTCCGTGGCTGGATGTGAGAGGGAGGAAACAAACCGTTGATATCCCATGCTAGCTCTGTAACTCTTTGTGTCACTTGTACCGGGCTTGCTTATTGGCTGTCAGTGGGCTTGCTGCCAACTTAAAATCTGAACTGATTTCAACGGCATGATTGCGAAATTTAATGTTAATCAACTTATATAACTCCCAGTTGTAATACTAAAAACAACGAGGGTGGCCCATAAAGTAATGCTGCGCACTTTTTCTTCAACGACTCTTTATTGAACATAACAAAATTTACACAGGTGAAAGAATGGTGTTTTATCTACACATCGTACTTTTCAGCGTAATCTCCGTCCCGTTCTTCGGCCTTCCTTCAGCGCGAAAGAAGAGCGTGTATGACCCGTCGTGAATTACACTAATGGCCATTAAAACTGCTACACCACGAAGATGACGTGCTACAGACGCCAAATTTAACCGACAGGAAGAAGATGCTGTGATATGCAAATGATTAGCTTTTCAGGGCATTCACACAACGTTGGCGCCGGAGGCGACACCTACAACGTGCTGACATGAGGATAGTTTCCAACCGATTTCTCATACACAAACAACAGTTGACCGGCGTTGCCTGGTGAAACGTTGCTGTGATGCATCGTGTAAGGAGGACAAATGCGTACCATCACGTTTCCGACTTTGATAAAGGTCGGATTGTAGCCTATCGCGATTGCGGTTTATCGTATCGCGAAATTGCTGCTCGCGTTGGTCGAGATCCAATGACTGTTAGCAGAATATGGAATCGGTAGGTTCAGGGGGGTAATACGGAACGCCGTGCTGGATCCCAACGGCCTCGTATCACTAGCAATCGAGATGACAGACATCTTATCCGCATGGCTGTAACGGATCGTGCAGCCTCGTCTCGATCCCTGAGTCAACAGATGGGGACGTTTGCAAGACAACAACCATCTGCACCAAGAATTCGACATTTGCAGCAGTATGGACTATCAGCTCGGAGACCATGGCTGCCGTTACCCTTGACGCTGCATCTCAGACAGGATCGCCTGCGATGGTGTACTCAACGACGAACTTGGGTGCACGAATTGCAAAACGTCATTTTTTCGGATGAATCCAGGTTCTGTTTACAGCATCATGATGGTCGCATCCGTATTTGGCGACATAGCGGTGAACGCACATTGGAAGCATGTATTCGTCATCGCCATATTGGCGTAACACCCGGCGCGATGGTATGGGGTGCCATTGGATAAACGTCTCGGTCACCTCTTGTTCGCATTGACTGCATTTTGAACAGTGGATTTTAAATTTTAGATGTGTTACGACCCGTCACTCTACCCTTCATTCGATCGCTGCGAAACTCTACATTTCAGCAGGATGATGCACGACCGCATGTTGTAGGTCCTGTACGGGCCTTTCTGGATACAGAAAATGTTCGTCTGCTGCCCTGGCCAGCACATTCTTCAGATTTGTCACCAATTGAAAACGTCTCGTCAATGGTGGCCGAGTAACTGCTTCGGTATCGTGTTGAAGCTGCATGGGCAGCTGTATCTGTACACGCCATCCAAGCTCTGTTTGACTAAATTCCCAAGAGTGCAAGGCCGTTATTACGGCCAGATGTGGTTGTTCTATGTAGTGATTTCTCATGATCCATGCACCAAAATTGCGTGAAAATGTAATCACATGTCAGTTCTAATAAAATATATTCGTCCAATGAATACACGTTTATCATCTGCATTTCTTCTTGGTGTAGTAAGTTTAATGGCCAGTGGTGTAGTTTCTCATTGTCTTCGAAATGTGTTCTTCGAATGGCATCCTTTAATACCCCAAACAAGTGGAAGTCCGTGGTGGTCTATGTCAGGACAGGCAGGATGGATGGGGTAACACTGTCCAAACCTGTTTTGCGATGAGTTCAGCTGTCGTCAGACTTGCATGGGGCCGAGCATTATCGTGTTGCAGCGAAACATCTCCTGGGATGTTGTGGTGCCTAAGTCAACGGAAGTGCATCTTTAGTTTTCTTAATGTATTGACATATGCTTCTGAATTAATGGGACCACCTCTTGGCATCACATCAATGATAATCACGCCTTCACAGCCCCAGAACGCGTTGGTCATGACCTTACCCCGGTGGAAGAAGTTGCTTTGAATATTATTCTTTTGTGAGGAGTGGGAATGGCGTCATCCCATTGACTGTCGTTTTGTTTTGGGCTCTAAATGGTGAACTCAGATTTCATGACCTGTCACAATCCAGGACAAGAAAGCCTCGGCCTCATCTTCGAAACGTTGCAACAAATGAAGAGATTTTTTTTTCTTTTGTGATTTTTGATCCATCGTTAGACACTGTGGCACCCATCTTACACACCCTTTTGATTATCCCATAGTGCGAATAATTGCATCCACATTTCCTTTGCTGATTGACAGAGGCAGCACGAACTCTCGAACCGTTATGCGTCTGTTCTCACGAATGACAACATCAGCTCACTGCAACATGTCAAGTGTGACAGCCGTGGATGGTCTCTCCGAACGCTGCAAATCGTGGAGCTCCGTCGAACCGCCTTCTGGCAACCTCACCCACCGTGCCCAGAGACGAACTGTAGGCGGCCGTTGAGGCGGAGCGGTTCTAGATACTTCAGTCTGGAACCACGCGACCGCAATGGTCGCAGGTTCGAATCCTGCCTCCCACATGGATGTCTGTTGATGTGCTTAGTTAGGTTTAAGTAGTTCTAAGTCTATGGGACTGATGACCTCAGGTCCCATAGTGCTCAAAGCCATTTGAACCATTTTTGACTAACTGTACTTCTGACGACAGCTGATGCTCTGTGCAAGCATTTATAAATATTCCCTATTGTTTCTTTCTCTGCAGTGAGAAATTCAATGTCGGCACATTGCTTGTAACGTACATCACCTACGGACGCCATTTTGAAACTGTCCTGCAGCTACGCTATCTGTCGGAAATGACAGAAACTTGGTGGGCTGACTCAGGACGCTTCAAACAATACATACATAACATATTGCATTCGTAGCATTGTTTTCGGCTGAGAAAAAAAAATGCTGTGCATTACTTTCTGGGCAACCTACATATATACGTGAACATAATTGGTAACTACACTGCGTAATACAATTAAAGGATCACTTTTCCGGAATCCCATAATTGTCTCCCATTGCGCCGCAGACGTTTAAAATTTGGCTTAAAGGTGCCTACACACTTCTTATGTAATGGTGCAAAAGACATCATCCTCGAGCACAGCGACGCTTCAGACTGCAAGGTGTCGACACATGTTAAAACAA
Organism: Schistocerca nitens; assembly: GCF_023898315.1. Lineage (NCBI taxonomy): Eukaryota > Metazoa > Arthropoda > Insecta > Orthoptera > Acrididae > Schistocerca > Schistocerca nitens. The sequence continues at coordinate 191,371,172 of NC_064618.1, read as the reverse complement.
GACCAGATCACTGATGTTCATGTGACGTCTAAGGTCGCATTTGCTCGAAATTTCATCACAATTCTGCACAGCGGCGCCATGGACGTGTCACATATGGGAATGTCGTCGCACGCCCTCGTTCGCGCATTTTGCCCCTGCTCCTGACGCCTTGCGATTGAGGCCAGAACAATGACACCCAGCGTTGAAATCACATGGTTCTCTCATGGGTGGACGATGAAAACATTTCAGATACACCAGCGCTCAAAATCGACACTAAAGCGAGAATTCCTAATGCGATGATTAACAATAATTGTTCAAATGGCTCTGAGCACTATGGGACGTAACTTCTACGGTCATTAGTCCCCTATAACTTTGATCTACTTAAACCTAACTAACCCAAGGACATCACACACATACATGCCCGAGGCAGCATTCGAACCTGCGACCGTAGCAGTCTCGCGGTTCCGGACTGAAGCGCCTAGAACCGCACGGCCACTCTGGCCGGCTCGTACAGTAATTGATCGTATTTTAAGAAAAGAAGTAATCTACTCATTCACAATATAACTCAAGTTAAAGATTTAACACAATAAATCAAGCATTAAAATTAGATCCTGCGTACCTATCTGGAAGTAGCGTAGGTCACGGCATGTAAATTACATTGAATGTATTCATCCAGTATTGTGAATAGAGCACTTTGGCACTTACAGCTGTTTTATATATAATTTAAACTATTTTAGTAACTATTTATCACTGACCTTCCTCCATCCCCAGCCCAAAAAAAAAAGAACAAAAAATTCTTGTCTTTCACTACAGTTTCGCTGTTCATTCACTAAAACTTCAGCCTCAGGTATTATATTTTAATGTATTAGTTGTTCACTACTAATACCTTTTCCAGACTCCATTCACATATGCTATTGAACGTACCTGCAGAACTTATAGCAGTTTACGACACATAGTTCAGATTATGTCACGTTATAAACGTTGAGATGCGTGAGAAAGTAAAATGTCTTCACCTATACAGATTTTACATGCGTAGCCTCTAATGTTTAACGCAGTAATTCATTTGTAAAGTAATCTGATGTCACCCGCCCGGTTAGCTATGCGGTCTAGCGCACGGCTTTCCGGATTGGGAAGGAGCGCCTGGTCCCCGGCACGAATCCGCCCGACGGACTTGTGTCGAGGTCCGGTGAGCCAGCCAGTCTCTGGATGGTTTTTAGGCGGTTTTCCATCTTCCTCGGCGAATGGGGGGTAGTTCCTCTTATTCCGCCTCAGCTACACTATGTCGACGATTGCTGCTCAAATAAGTTTTTCCACGTACGCGTACACCACAGTTAATCTACCATGCAAGCATACGGGTTACAGTCGTCTGGTGTGAGACGTTCCCTGGGAGGGGGGCTCCACAATACAATCTGATGTCTGAAGCTGCTTTACAAATAGCATCTCGATTTTCACCCGATTTTGAAGAAGTGGACAGTGTCGCCAGGGTTACCATGGTGGCCAACTGTTTTATGGAAGACGGTGAGGAACGAGCGCTGCAGTCGGAAAGTCTCCAACCTGCCTGCTTCTGGCGGTATGTGGACGATACATGTGTGGTGAGGCTCCAAAACATAGATACATTACCCACGGTTCTCCTTAATTTGATCTCGCTCTATCCGAACTTAATGTTCACCACGGAGGTGGAAAAAATGGCACCTTACCATTCCTGGATGTCATCGTCAGAAGAAAACTCGACGGTATACTGTGACTCCAGCGTCTACCGCAAACCAACCACATAGAGTTATATTTACACGCCACGAGCTACCATCATCCGCGCACAACGCTGCAGTGTATTACTCTTTGCTACACAGAGCACAGGTGGTCTCGGATACCTACAGTCCCACTGGTGAGCTATAACTAAGAACGCAATTCAAACAGGACGACTGTTCTGATAGACAGATATACCATGCATTCCAGTCCAAGCAAGTTCACAGAAGGGACGTAAATGAAGATGAGGAGGCACTGCAACGGCGTTCTTGATGTATTTGGCGGTATGTCTTCAAGAATGGAAATAAGCCTCAAGAGACGCGACAACAAGTGTGTTTTTCGGGCACCAGCAGAATTGAGGAATTTGTCGTGCTAGGTTAAAGACGATGTTCGCCTTAGAAAATGTGGCTTATGTAAGATGGCATGCCAGTGTGGCAAATATTATATTGGGAACACACGAAGAACTGTGCGAGACGTTGTGCAGAATATCATCATCAAACACCATCGTCATACATACCTGGGTGAAACTTATAAAGCAGCGGTAGCGGAGCATTGCCAGGACAGGGGTAATCACATGTCTTACTAGAAGACCGAGGTCTTAACCTCAAGATATCTTTCTGGGACTGTGATTTTAAGGAGGCCAGACATATCGGCACAGTGCACTATTTTATGAACAGATCTGCAGGTTTTGAATTAAGCGCCTTCTGGAATCTTGCACTGGCTGCCAAAAAAATCAAACCAGAAGAAACAAGCTCTTACGATTCACAGCTAGAAGCAGCTTACTGCTGAGATATAACAACTGTTAACCACAAGGGCGTCTGACAGAACGGACATTGCTCACAGCGTAAAAAAGGGCGTGTAGCTTCTCGCGCAGGCGTATTACCTGCTCCTGGTCTGATAGGTCTCGACAACGCGACGCGCTCAACATGATCCAACGGCAAACCTAAAATCGTCACCTTTAAAAATCGCGAGGGGTGGGGACAGGTAATCAAATATAAGCTTTAAATAAAACTGCAGAGAGACAGTCACAGTAAAGCCTACCCTAAAAATGTTCGCATTTACATGTAAGTTTGTTCTCACTTAAGACATCTCTAAGATATTAGGCACTTTTTATCTCGAAATGGACAACCTGAAAAAGTAATTATGGAATCGTCACCTTTAAAAATCGCGAGGGGTGAGGACAGGTAATTAAATATAAGCTTTAAATAAAACTGCAGAGAGACAGTCACGGTAAAGCCTACCCTAAAAATGTTCGCATTTACATGTAAGTTTGTTCTCACTTAAGACATCTCTAAGTTATTAGGCACTTTTGATCTCGAAATGGACTGCGTCTCTTGGCAGTCTTGTGAGACTTAGAAACAGAGTTTCAGGACTGTCGCTCAGGAAAGAAAAATGGCAGTGCGAGCATATGCATACAGAAACCATGTTAAAAAATTAAAACGGTAGTGCGAGCATATGCATACAGAAACCATGTTAAAAATTATTGAACGCCACAGATATGTGAATGAAATTTCACATTCACAAAAAACGAACCTGTACGTCAGATGAAGAAAAAATGCAGCTATTGACAAACGCGCACTTCAGGACTTTTGTAAGTTTTGTACCTTCAATAGAGCCGGCCTTATAACAGAGGCTCAGTAATTTCATTATTCCATTCTGCAAGGATATCAGTCACTTTAAGTATGCTCCAGCTTTTTTCTGAAATTACAAAAGCTACTCGAGAAAAGTAAGATTGTTCCAAATGCAAAAGTCTGGTCCAATGTACAACATGGTCAAGTATCTAGAAACAAATATACTATTCAAATTTAAAAGAATGACAATCGAGAAAATATTGTCAATAGTGTATTTAACAGGCCATATGTTACATTATTACTCTAGTGCACACCACTAATCAGTCAATGAAATCGAATTACAAGTATTATCAAAAGCCAGTAACAAGTTAAAACTATTTTGAAACAGAAGCACTTGGAATATAACACATGCTTCCATTTTCAACAAAGGGAAAGTGCTACTACCTTAAAAAACTCAGTTCATTTGAAAAGATCATATGTTGCTTGGTAGGAGAAATGTCGTTTCAAGATACAAAATGATGCATCACCGACGAAGTATGGCTCAAGCATACACATGGTATGTAACTAATTTTAAAAAATGTACACAATTTTACACATAATAAAACGCTATAATGGCACAGTTCGCAATATTCTCCACTTGTATATAACACAATGTACAGCTATTCAATATGTAGACTCGTAATATTTACAAACATAGAAGAAAACACAGCCTCATGTTTCGCAACAACGAAAACAATGGAAAATGACTGAAGCTGCTTAAGGCAGCCTTTAGTGCGCATTTCTTCATATGATTAGTAGCTACAGTGCTAGAATACATGGAATCAGTTCATAAAGTTTACGAGAATATAACATAAAATGTTATATGTATTGTCGCTTAGAGATGTGTAACAAACCAGTATCGTGATGTCTTCATCAAAATCGGAGAAGAGGAAGAGAAGATAACGCGATTTCCATGGGTTTTCCACAGGTAACTTGAACATATCTTGGGGCAACATGGAGGCTTCATTACATCAAAACTGGAACACAGAAGGAAAAATACTGTAATTTAAAATTTTGTCGATAATCGTCTGCTCAGCATAGTTGTTGAATGTTTATTTATCATGGTATAGCACACTAAAGAAGCAATAAATGACGCTAAGAGTTTCGTTTTATACCATAGTACTAATAGAAGATGCAGTTAGTTTCATTATTATTATTATATTCTTTCTTTTCTCAGACGTTATGTCTGGTCAAAAATGGAAAGTGACGCGGACCTTGATCAAGCGTGACTTCGTTTTAACTGGAAGGTATATGTTATATTGCATTTAGGAACTTTCGGGTAATTGAACCTGTATCAATTATTTCGGATTTCTGTAGTTGTATACATAAGTTTGGATGTAGCTGTATTGCATTGATGTACTGGTGGATATTGTGTGGTATGACTCCTGTAGTTGATAGTATAATTGGTATGATGTCAACTTTATCCTGATGCCACATGTATTTGACTTCCTCAGCCAGTTGGATGTATTTTTCAATTTTTTCTCCTGTTTTCTTTTGTATATTTGTTGTATTGGGTATGGATATTTCGATTAGTTGTGTTAATTTCTTCTTTTTATTGGTGAGTATGATGTCAGGTTTGTTATGTGGTGTTGTTTTATCTGTTATAATGGTTCTGTTCCAGTATAATTTGTATTCATCATTCTCCAGTGCATTTTGTGGTGCATACTTGTATGTGGGAACGTGTTGTTTTATAAGTTTATGTTGTAAGGCAAGTTGTTGATGTATTATTTTTGCTACATTGTCATGTCTTCTCAGGTATTCTGTATTTGCTAGTATTTTACATCCGCTTGTGATGTGATCTACTGTTTCTATTTGTTGTTTGCAAAGTCTGCATCTATCTGCTGTGGTATTGGGATCTTTAATAATATGCTTGGTGTAATATCTCGTGTTTATTGTTTGATCCTGTATTGCAATCATGAATCCTTGCGTCTCACTGTATATATTGCCTTTTCTTAGCCATGTGTTGGATGCGTCTTGATCGATGTGTGGCTGTGTTAGATGATACGGGTGCTTGGCATGTAGTGTTTTCTTTTTCCAATTTATTTTCTTCGTATCTGTTGATGTTATGTGATCTAAAGGGTTGTACAAGTGGTTATGAAATTGCAGTGGTGTAGCCGATGTATTTATATGAGTGATTGCTTTGTGTATTTTGCTAGTTTCTGCTCGATCTATAAAGAATTTTCTTAAATTGTCTACCTGTCCATTATGTAGGTTTTTTATATCGATAAATCCCCGTCCTCCTTCCTTTCTGCTTAATGTGAATCTTTCTGTTGCTGAATGTATGTGATGTATTCTATATTTGTGGCATTGTGATCGTGTAAGTGTATTGAGTGCTTCTCGGTCTGTGTTACTCCATTTCACTACTCCAAATGAGTAGGTCAATATTGGTATAGCGTAAGTATTTATAGCTTTTGTCTTGTTTCTTGCTGCCAATTCTGTTTTCAGTATTTTTGTTAGTCTTTGTATATATTTTTCTTTTAGTTCTTCTTAAATATTTGTATTATCTATTCCTATTTTTTGTCTGTATCCTAGATATTTATAGGCATCTGTTTTTTCCATCGTTTCTATGCAGTCGCTGTGGTTATCCAATATGTAATCTTCTTGTTTAGTGTGTTTTCCATTGACAATGCTATTTTTCTTACATTTCTCTGTTCCAAAAGCCATATTTATATCATTGCTGAATACTTCTGTTATCGTTAGTAATTGGTTGAGTTGTTGATTTGTTGCTGCCAGTAGTTTCAGATCATCCATGTATAGCAAATGTGTGATTTTGTGTGGGTATGTTCCAGTAATATTGTATCCATAATTTGTATTATTTAGCATGTTGGATAGTGGGTTCAGAGCAAGGCAGAACCAGAAAGGACTTAATGAGTCTCCTTGGTATATTCCGCCCTTAATCTGTATTGGCTGTGATGTGATATTATTTGAATTTGTTTGGATATTAAGTGTGGTTTTCCAATTTTCATTACTATGTTTAGGAACTGTATCAATTTAGGATCTACTTTGTATATTTCCAATATTTGTAGTAACCATGAGTGGGGCACACTATCCAAAGCTTTTTGGTAAACAATGTATGCGTAGTGTAGCGACCTTTGTTTAGTTTTAACTTCATATGTCACCTCTGCATCTATTATCAGTTGCTCTTTACATCCTCGTGCTCCTTTGCAACGGCCTTTTGGTTCTTCATTTATAATTTTGTTCTGTGTTGTATGTGTCATTAATTTCTGTGTAATGACTGAAGTTAATATTTTGTATATTGTTGGTAGGCATGTTATGGGGCGATATTTAGCTGAGTTTGCAGTGTCTGCTTGATCTTTAGGTTTCAGATAAGTTATTCCACGTGTAAGTGTATCAGGGATGTGTATGGGTCTGCAATGTAACTGTTAAATAATTTAGTTACATGTGAATGTGTTGAGGTGAACTTCTTTAGCCAGAAATTTTCTATTTTATCTTTTCCAGGTGCTTTCCAATTGTGAGTAGAATTAATTGCTTGGGTGACTTCATGTTGCAAAATTATCACTTCAGGCATTTGTGGTATCATCTTGTATGTGTCTGTTTCTGCTTGTATCCACCGTGCATGCCTGTTATGTTGTACCGGGTTTGACCATATGTTGCTCCAGAAGTGTTCCATGTCTGTTATGTTTGGTGGATTGTCTATTTTAATGTATGTGTTATCTATTGTCTGGTAACATTTCTTTTGGTTTGTGTTGAATGTTTGGTTTTGTTTTCTTCTATTTTCACTTTTTTTGTATCTTCTAATTCGTTTGGCCAATGCTTGTAATTTCTGCTTCTTTTCATCTAATTGCTCTATCGCTTCTTGTTGTGAGATTTTACGTAACCTTTTTCGTTTTTTTTCTGATATTTCATTTCTTATAAATTGTGTTAGCTATCCGAGGTCTTTTCTCAGTTTTTCTATTCTGATCTGTAGCCTGTGTTGCCATGCTGGATTTGTGGGTTTCTTCTGTGTGTTGGTTGGTTCTGATCTCTGCCTAGTGTGTATATTTAGTGTAGTGAGTGCTCCTATATAAACCAGTAGTTTGAACTCTTCCATAGTTGTATTTTCATTTATTTTGTTGTGTATGATTGTGTTGATAGTTTTTATTGTTGTTTCGACTTGTGGGTTATTTGGCGGTCTATGCAAGAATGGTCTAATGTCTGTATTTGTGTCTTTGTATTCTATATATGTCAGCTGAAATTTTTCTTATATATCTAACATGTGTGTCACTTCGTGTTCTATTTGTGCTTGTTCTGGTGGCTGTCTTAAGATTTCGTTTTCCTCTGATTGTTTAATTGATGCGTGTTGTTCTTTGTTGGTTTGCTCTGGGATGTTTGAGTCCATTACTGCATTTTCTTCTTCTTCTGATTGCACATTATTTTGTTCCAGTATTTGTTGTACTTGTTGTTTGATGTTTTCTAATTCTGACTGGGGTATCCTGTTATTTTTGATTATTACACGGATCTGATCAGCTAGTCGTTGTTCCGCAAAAAATTTTAATTCTGGGTATCTGGTAATAAATGTTGTGTATACTTGTGATCTGTATCCAGTTGTGTTGGTTCCTAGGTTTGTTGCTTGGTAATAACAGAACATGAGGTGTCGATTAACTTCATCTGACCATCTCATCCTCTGTCTTTATTTTCCTTCTAGGGTGGTTGCAGGAAGCACATCCTGCAAAACACCTATATTAGGATTTAAATCATTTTCCAGTTGGCTAGCAGTGTCGTTACCATTGTGGGCGGGTATAGGGTTCAAGCGTCGTCCCCGACCAGGACGGTGCTTGTCCGAGGCTTCTTTAGTTCGTCCTGAACCAACTAATCACACTAAAGGGGGGGTTAGCTCTATTAGTGGTTTGTTCTTTTCGTCGTCTTTTACGACTGGCAGAACATACCGGAGGCCTATTCTTTTCCCGGGCCTCCACGGGGTTTATTATTATTATTATTACTATTCAGGTATAGATGTATTTTCGTACGTTTACGTCAGTAGCAGAATTAAGCGACACAATCTTATATTTATGAATTCAAACTAACATAGAATTTACTTCGCTACAGTATATGGATTTTTTTTTTTTTGCTTTTGCTTTGTATATTAAATTCTTTGCCGGTAAAAACGATTTTTTAGGATTGTTTTGTTATTTGGGTGTCTATCATGAGATTGTAATTTCGTTTTGCTTACGATTAAATGTGCGTAGAAAACGGTCGAGTCTTTCTGAATACACCAGAACGGCTAAAAGAGTTTTATGAAACCACCTAAGATCGTGAGGCGCGTCTTGTTGCTGCTCAAACACATCAGGGTTTAACTCTACCTTTGGAAACCCTTTCCGAAACCGAGGCATGAGGTATTTCTGATTGAGAGCGTCATGCATTATCTCACTCCTCACAACCCTTGACATACAGAGACTTACAGTTACTTGTCTCCTACATAGCATTATAGAAGTGGATGTGGTGCAGCAAGTAAATTTTTTTAACCCGAATCCCTCTTATTCCTAACAGTTTTAAACTGCGATTTAAACGTATACTATTGCTAGTCAGTTTGTGTTATGCCATGACCGTAAACAAAGCACAACGCCACACATTGAATTGTGGCGGACGCAAACGTTAGTGTCTGTTGCTTTTCGCACGGCCACCTCTAAATGGCTCTGTCTCATGTTGGGAAGCAAGCAAGGTCTTCGTTCGTGTTTGCAGTCTTACTACTTCAAATATTGTATGCGAAAAGGTCATAGATAGTCCATGTACATGAAGTCTCGGGCATAGACATAAATGAAAACCCAGGCAACGCTGCATACCCCAGCCAGTATAAAATAAATTTCGAACTGCACTGACAGTTGTAGTGTCCGTGTGTTACGAAGATAATATGACATTCAAGTAGAATGATAGAAATAAAGTCCTTACGATTCCTGTTACTTATGCAAAAATTAAACAAGATCTTTCCATTGCAATAAGTACTCAATGCTAATGTTCGTTTCCAATAGCACCCGTGGTCTCGTTTTAACGCTTTTGAGTAGCGACCAAACTATCCTTGGTCCCGGGTTTGAACCACACCACTGCCTAAAATTTTCATAAAAATAATCAGTAATGGCGGCAGAAGACTTCCGGCAGAAGAAGTCACCCTCATTCAGCCAACGGCCTTGTCGAAGAGAGTGAAGTAGTGGACAGAGGTTCAGCGCACTGTCTTGCCCTTATGAATGGGACGCTTCCCGCAAAAAGACGGAAATCAACAAAGATCAACGGCATGAGAATGCAGAAGACAATGGCATCAACGGCATTAAAGACTCGAAATGTATACACACATGACGTATGGCCTATAATTAAAAATGTGTCTTGAAAATCTCTCCTTTGGAAAAAGATTCCGTAGTAGTTTCCCTTCGAATGGTATGCAGGAGATTGCCAAGGGAGAGGCGACTGTGACAAAAAGATTGAATAACCAACGAAAGGATAACGTTCTGCGAGTCGGGGCGTCGAAAGCCAGAAGCCTGAAGGTGGTGGTAGATGGTGGAATATAAGGCGTACCCATGGGCAGATAAAACTCAAGACCTAATTTAGTAATGATGAAGAATAGGCTAAGCTTAAGAGACTAGTAATAAAGAAACAATATGCAAAGAAGTGGGGTATGGAAATAGTAAGGTATCAAGAGAGATACTTGAAGTTCTCTGAGGCTATAGATACGGTGATAATGAATAACTCAGCAGGCAGTTCAGTATAAGAGGGATGGACATTCCTAAAAAGGGGATTCACAGAAGATGGAATGAAAAATATAGGTAAAAGTAAGGTAACTGCGAGAAAACCATAGGTAACGCAAGAAATGCTTCAGCTGATCTACGAAAGAAGGAAGTACAAAATGTTCAGGGAAGTTCAGCAATACAGAGACACAAGTCGCTTAGGATTGAAACAAGCAGGACCAGCAGTGAAGCTAACAGAAATGGTTGCAAGAAAAATGTGAAGAAATAGAAAAATAGTTGATTGGCGGAAGGACTGCCTCATAATACAGGAAAGTGAAAATAGCATTCTGTGAAATCGTAAACAAGAGCGGTAACACACAGAGTACAATGAAAATTCCATAGTTAAATGCAGAGGAGGGAGTGGATATGTGGAAATCGATTTGTGTGATGGCGTGACAGAAGATGCAACAGGAGTCGATAGGGAAGAGATAGAGGATCCAGTATTAGAGTCAGAATTTAAAAAAAAAAAAGCTTTGGGGGACTTAAGATCAAATAAGGCGGAAGGGATAGGCAATATTCCATCGGAATTTCTAAAATAATTGAGGGACTACAAAATGAGTATTCACGTTGTTGTGTAGAATGGATGAGACTGGAAATACACCACTACACTTTCGGAAAAAAAATCAGCCGCACAATTCGGAAGATGGCAGTGCGGGAGTTACCACGCACTGTGTTTAGCAGCTCATGCATCCAAATTGATGACAAGAATAAAGTACAGGAGAATGGTAAAGAAAGCTGAGGATCGGTTAGATGATGATCAATTTAGCTTTCGAAAAGGTAACGGCGTCCTGAGAAGCGGATCTGACTTTGTCATTGATAATGGAAGCAAGACACAAGAAAATTCAAGACACTTTCATACGATTTGTCGACCTGGAAAAAGCTTTCAAGGATGTAAAATGGTGCAGAATGTTTGGAATACTGTGACAAGTACAGGTAAACTGTAGGGGAAGACGTGTACTACACTGGGTTACCGAAGGTCATGGGGCAACTCCTAGTAATGGGTCGAGAAGCCTTTCGCCCGGAATAGAGCAGAAACTTGAGGTAGCGTGGAACCCGACAAGTCACTGGAAATCTCTTGCAGAAATATTGAGCCATTCTGTCTGTATAGCCGTCTATAATTGCGGAAGTGTTGCCGGTACAGGATTTTGTGCACGAACTAAACTTTCCATTATGTCTCATAAATGTTCCATGGGAATCATGTGCGACCATCTGGAGGCCAATCATTCGATCGAGTTGCCTAGAATGTTTTTCAAACCAGTCGGAAGCAATTTTGCCCCATTGACATCGATGCTTGGGAAAATGAAGTTCATGAATGCTAATGATCTTCAAAGTAGCCGAACATAGCCATTTCCAGTAAGTGACTAAATCAGCTGGATTAGAGGACCCAGTTCATTCCATGCGAACACCATTGTGGAGGCACCACCAGCTTTCGCAGTTCCTTGTTAGCAAACTGGGACCATGACCTTGTGGATTCTGTGCCACATTCGAACGCTACCATCAGCTCTTACCAAATGAAATCGGGGCTCATCTGACAAGGCTACGGTTTTCCAGTCGTCTAGGGCCAAACCGGTATTGTCACGAGCCCAGGAATGGCGCTGCAGGCGATGTAGTGCTGTTAGTAAAGGCACTCGCGTCGGTTGTTTGCTACTACAGCCCGTTAACGCCAGATTTCGCCGCACGGTACCAATGGAGATGATCGTGGTACGTCCCACATTGATTTCTGTGTTTATTTCACGCACTGTTGTTTCTCTAGTAGCACAGAGTGCTGTATGCAGCCTCCGCTGCTCTTACTCGTACAGTGAAGGTTATCGGACAAAATGTTGTCCGTGCTTAGAAGTAATGCCGGAAATTTGATATTATCGACACACTTTTGAGACTGTGGATCTCGAAATGCTTAATTCCCTAACAATTTACGAAATATGATGTCCCATGCCTATAGCTCCAACTACCATTATGTCTTCGACTATGTAAAATGATGCAGGGCCTTCAAATATACAATGTGTACAAGAACAAAGAGGGAACAATAAGACTAGAAGACCAAGAAGTAAGTGCAGGTATTAAAAATGGAGTAAGACAGGGATGTCATCTTTCGCCACTACTGTTCCATCTACAGATCAAAGTAGCAATGACGTAAATAAAAGGAAGATTCAAGTACGGGATTAAAATTTAGGGACAAAGGTTGTCAATGCTAAGGTTCGCTGATGACATTGCTGCCCTCAGTGAGAGTGAAGATGAATTGCGCATCCTCTTCCATGGAATGCACAGTTTAATGGATACAGAAAATTATCTGAGAGTAAACCTAGGAAAGACGAACGTAAGGAGAAGTATGTTAAATGAGATGATCTAGAAATTTAACATCAGCTATTGGAATCATGAAGCATACGAAGTCAAGGAATTGTGCAGCGAAATAATCGCTGGAGTAAGGATCAAGGATGACATAAGAAAAAGCATTTGCAAAAAGGGCGTTCCTGTCTTAGAGAAGTCTACTTGAATCAAACATAGGGCTTAATTTGAGGAATAAATTTCTGAGAATGTACGTTTGGAGCACAGCAGTATACGGTAGAGAAACGTGGACTGTGGGAAAACTGGAACAGAAGCGAATCGAAGTATTTGAGACGTGTTGCTGCAGAACAACATTGAAAATTAGGTGGTAAGGAATGAGGAGGTTCTCGGCAGAATCGGAGAGGAGAGGAGTTTAATGAAACACAGAAAAGAAGAATGATTGAACACCTGTTAAGACATCCGGAAATAGCTTCCGTGGTACTGCCTGCAACTACAGAGATTAAAAATTGTAGGGGAAGACAGAGTTTGCAATAATCTAGGGAATAATTGAAGCCTTAAGGTGCGAGTGCTACTCTGAGATGAAAATGATGGCACACGAGAGGAATTCGTTGCAGACCACGTCAAACGATTCAAAAGACTAATCGCTCAAAAAAAGTTAATTTGAATTAAGCATCTAAGACTTGAATAGTTACATCACCGTAGACTACACTGTTCAGTCAGATTAATGAGCACTGCCTATGACCGAGCGAGGTGGCGCAGTGGTTAGCACACTGGACTCGCATTCGGGAGGACGACGGTTCAATCCCGCGTCCGGCCATCCTGATTTAGGTTTTCCGTGATTTTCCTAAATCGCTCCAGGCAAATGCCGGGATGGTTCCTCTGAAAGGGCACGGCCGACTTCCTTCCCTAATCCGATGAGACCGATGACCTCGCTGTTTGGTCTCTTTCCCCAAAACCAACCAACCAACCACTGCCTATGTTCGACGTCAGCGTGCAATAACCACCCACAAAAGGTAGGTGGCAATACTAGCAGTAGAAGGTATGAAAAGTGTGTCGGGGGTTGCAGAATACAGTGCAGTCTTTGTCGTAATGTGGAAACTAACCGATTTAGCTGACATCTGAAATGGTATGGTCTTCCGAGCCAGGAGTAGAGGTGTTTCCAAAATGGCCAATTTTGTGAATGTATCCGTGTTAAAAGCATGCCCTGTATGGCTAAATGGCATTTTCCAAAACCGGAGAATTAATATAGCAGTTAAGATCAAATGTATTCTTCATCTAGTAATAACCTAAAACAATGCCGGATTCTACCATCTTCAGTCAGATACAAACACCAAGATACGTTGTGGCAGACACTGAATAAGCGTACATTGAACAAAATAATTTAGAAATGGAATTCCCACAGGGATTTTGAAAGGCCATACTAACTGTTTCTTATCGTTGCACGTTAGTCTCTGGACACAGAAGGATGATGTAAATCACTGAAGGGTTGAGTTTACAATGCCTCTTACTTGTACATGAATTAAATCTCTTATGAGTGTAGAACGTCAGTCTAAAGTAAAGAGCAGAGGTTCACTGGTAATGTTAACATCTCCCGGTGAGTGAAAACAAAATCACGAAAAATCACTTAAGATCACGCACATTCAGCTCAGACTGTAGTATTCTTGTATATTCGTTTGTCCTTCATTACACATCGCACAGGGTGTTTATAAATGAATATAGGGGTTTTAACGATTTATAATATTTATTATATTGAACACACAGTTATAAATGATATCTCAAATGAAAGAGCAACTCTAACAGTTTTACCAAGAACCTTGTAAATGTTCAATGTGAGCACCATTTGTCACACGTCACAAATCAAGTCTATAGTCGAGTTCTTCTCAAACGATGATAAGTGTGTCTTCAGTGATTGTAGCAACAGCTGCTTCAATCCCGTTTCTTAATTCAGGGAGGGCGGGTAAACGTGGAGACCATGCAAAGCTAGCCCTGTCATTGGGTCCCTTGCAGCCTATCCAACGCTTGGGTATAGTGAAGTTCAACCAATCGAGTACTTCGCTATGCCCGTGCTCACAATGAACATTTATAAGGTTCTTGGTAAAACTGTTTGAGTTGCTCTTTCATTTGAGTTTAATGTAATAAATATTATAAAGCATTAAAACCCGGATATTCACTTATAAACACCCTGTATTTAGAAATGTTGAAAGTGGTGTGTTCTATAGTTCTCGTAGCTGAGCATAATAATAATAACAACAACAACAATAATAAAAAGTACTGATTTTCACAAAATTTTCCTACAGGAATAAAAGATATTACAGAAGATTGCATGACTGTGTGAAGTGCTGTAATTACCTTGTCTACCTATGTGAATTGCTACATTTACATGGAACATGCAAATATAATATCTACATACAGAAAATATTTACATTTGTACAACACAAAAATTATGGTAGGCGATAAATGATAGTCGCATCTGCTTACATATTTAAGTTAGATCACTTTAACTGGTCTTCTTTCTTCAACAAGAGTGAAAAACACTTAGTACTATATAACAGGAAGTATAGGTAAATATTAAATGTCTTTCCTCTTTACGTTACATTATATGTAAGCCTAGACAGTATGGATGGTACAAAATATCAAAGCCTGCTATGCATTCGATTGTTAGACAGTCCAAAAATGCTCACACTTCGTTTCTGCAGCAAGTACTGTATCTAAATGGGCATAGATCTAGGGCTAAATGCAACAAGAATCATGAGTTCTCTTACTCTAAGCGTCAGAACTTGTTCACGCACATTGATTCTGCGAAACAGTCTGGCCGATACGGCACTGATATGGTAACTATTAAATCACTGAGTGTTATTTTCAGTAATGCCCATCCCATTCGTAAAACAGACGTAAACCGTGTTCCATGGGCCTACAGTCTGGCAAGAACGAACCAGTAGAGTTCCTTTCGGTCTCCTTTAGTTTCTTGATTTTGTATGAATGTCTGCAGTGTGAACCATACCGACAGTTCTTCCACACTAGCAGCTACATAACCAATTTTCTCGCCTGCCAGAATGGAGATTGTGCCACTATTGGTTTGGCTGTCAAAAATGACGACTGGAATCATGCCCATCCGGTCGTCATGGTTTCCGTTTCTAGTGTGACACTAGAGACTGTGACTACACGACCTTGACCTCTTACCAGATCCATGCTGCTCATGTCTGCTGCGACAGTTTCCGATAAGTGGAAATGTTGCTTTTTGACACTGCGTGATCGCCCATTGTTGTTTGAATACTGAAGCTGTGCACTGTGTGCTGCCTTCTCATTACCATGTATCAAATTAATGTTATCTTTAGAGAAGAAAGAATTCGGATCCTCATCCGGTGGATTTAATAGCTTTTCTCAGGTCGTGACAGGTAACTTGGATTTTAAAATTCGAAACACGTAGGTAGCCGTTACCATGTCATTATAGTATTTCGTTTTATTCACATATTTTTCTATGTACCAGGAGACACTTCCTTGCCATTCGTTGAAACGTTATTCGTTAAATACTTCCTTCTGCAAGCTTTTCCTAACACCCTACGAATAATATTAGGAGAAAAGAGCTATCAAAATCTTCGCAGATTTTACATGTGTATGCAGCCTCTGTGGCCCAGAGTGCTGTGCCATTTTGCATAAACCCACTCACAAACTTTAATTTTTTAATATCACTTTATAAGAGCAGTAATATGCAAGTAACTGATTGAATGAATGGAACCGTTTGGGTTGACTTCTTTGCTGGAGATAACACTTTCAGTTGTTGATATCAGATCATGGTTTCCTCCAGAATTTCATGTGAAATGAATGCAGTGGGTCCTAAACCAAACAATACATTAGGAATAGCAACGTTCGGGCGCTGGTCTGTTTTCGGCCCAGCACTCGGCACAGAAGTACAGGCTGGTGCAGAAATATCGTTTACTGAAAAAAATGAGTCTTTGCTCTCAATTATTTAATTAACTTCCTCTATGACTCTTAACTGTACTAACTTCTTTTACTACAGCTCCTCGCCACTGTTTTATTTCATTGTTGACGAATTTCTTAACACAGGTTATCTGGGCAGATGTTGGTGTTAATTCGCCAGGGATTGTTACCGACATACTTGTTGGGTTCCTTCATAAATAACTGGAATGCCTGTTCACTCCGTATTTGGAACTCTTGTTCCCAGTGGTAAATCTTATTCTCGATTGTTTGGTCAAACTATCATTCCTTGGCTTTTAATCAATCGGTTCTTTCTTTTTTCGTCGTTTCTTGATGTCGATTGAACTGCTCTGTTAAGAGCTTCTCTTGCTCAATAGATAGGTTTTGTAATTCGTCCAGCAGTTTAGTTTGAATTTTGATCTCGTGAATTTGTTGTGTCTTACTGAATAAGAGAAATTACATTGATTTCTGTAATTAAGTTGGCTTGCACCACTGACTACATATCCTGAGCGTGTCCCGTTTCATTAATATTTTGTATTAAATTCACTTGTGGGGTAGACGATTCATCCTAAATGCGCTTGATTTCTTGCTGAGAAAGAGAAATTTCGTTTATGTGGGTAGATGAATTCGCTCATCACGCCATTAATTCTGGTTTAGTCTGCTTTTACCTTTATAGAACGGTACTCATTGTTAATGTCAGTGTTTCTAGTTTACTTAACAGCTCATCTATCTAATGGGAGATACTGTTGTTCCGAACCAGACTCCATTTAATATGATAATTAGAAATTTAAAAAAACCGTGAGAGAGTTTCCTGGGCTCTTGGATGTCCAACCGGATGCGATCGTTAAAGTCCCACGATATTTCGGTGAATAACCTTCCCGCCATTATGAGATGGTTCTGATGGAATGATCTGTCTACTCATTGTCGGTGGTACGTCCCTCAGTCGGTCGTCGATTCCCTGCGCTGACGGTCCGATTGCGGCGCAGGAAATCGAAGTCCGACTGAGGGACATAAGTAACACCGACAATGAGCAGACAGACCATTGAGCTTAAAACTTTTCCAATTTAGGCATCATTGTTATTAACTATTTGCCTGTATCTAATTCTAGTTTTGCGGTAGACTGTGCTAGTGTCAGTTGCCTCTAGGAAGTTGCTAGACGAAGAAGTTAATGTTCGCTAAAGCTCTGCTCATACAGGAAGCAGCCAAAACAAAAAAATGTTTTAACATACCAAATATATTTAATGTATTTTTTATTCTAATAGCATCTTGCGGACCCCTCTGGCATAGCTCGCGAACCCCTGGGGGTCCGCGGACCACAGGTTGGGAACCACTAATCTAGAGTGATGGCGGACTCTGTCCTGTTCGCTCAGATACCACACCAGA
Source organism: Schistocerca nitens (assembly GCF_023898315.1). Taxonomy (NCBI): domain Eukaryota; kingdom Metazoa; phylum Arthropoda; class Insecta; order Orthoptera; family Acrididae; genus Schistocerca; species Schistocerca nitens. The sequence continues at coordinate 191,353,525 of NC_064618.1, read as the reverse complement.
AATGTAGAGGAAGACAATGATTAAGTGAACATCAAGTAAAGTAACTGAGTAGCGTAATCCCTACAGCGGTTGTGTAAGACTATGGCAGCAGTTTCTTATCTTTGCAGATGAATGGAAAAATTTCAGGCCAAGTGACAGCAGTACAGTAAGTAAAAAAGTAAGTAAACATAGGTTTACACATATTTCTCCACAGAAAGATTCGATGCCACATCTACTCAGGCCTGTCATTTGAACTCGTCGGTCGAAGACAACACTTCCCATCAAACGAAGTACATTGTCTCAGTACAGACAAAATTCTCATTAACAACATTCTCATTAGAAACAGGAACAATTAAAACAGATATTGATATCAGCCAGCCGTCAGTGGTTGTTTAGGGAGCAGACAGATTGAGCAACGGATACTGAACATCATTTGTAATAACAACACAATTTATTTCATCTGCGGCTGCAGATTAAAATTCGAACAATATAATAGTTCCATTACTATACTATTAAAGTGCAAATGCACAATTATCAACAATCAAGCCGATCCCTGCTGGCACCTCGGGAGACAAGACACATACCAAGTGTCACACACTAGTCTGGAAGAGCCACAGTACACATTCGTCAAGTTACGAAAGCAATGGTCACTTATAAAACTTATCTTACAAAACACATCTTAAAAAGTAAACATAAAATTACATGAACACGGGTAAACCCACCCATTTAACAAACACTTTAAGAAAATGTAAGTGTCTTTAAAAAAATAGTAGCTACAAAGTCTCCTTTTAAAATAATACAATCAATGAATTTTAGATAACCATCCTTTTCAAAATTTGTGAATTTCCAATAACCGACTACAAGCCAGTAATAACTAAAAATACAGGAAAAACTTTTAGTATAGGGAATTTTGCTCGCTAACAAACCAGGCACTATTAGCAGAAAAAATTAGTAAAACCATGCAAGGTAGCCTTAAGGGTATACGGAATGAGTTTTTCGATGAAAAAATCGATTTTTGGATAAATGCATTTTCGAAAAATTTATACTCTCCCATTTAATACTATGTATAAAATATTTGGATGACGTGAACAGAATTATTTTAAATAATTTTTTAAAATAATTTCGACACACGATGCTCCGCACCTTGTATATGAGACGCGAAATATACCTGATATAGACAGCCTTGGCAGAGATATAATTGAGCACAAGAGAGTTAGCTTTTCTGTTGGCTACACTGGTAGACAGTTGACAATAGATTCAGCACCATTTGTATTGTTTCCTTTGTGAGTACATCCATGTCATTGTTGTGAAAGTCGTATGCGGAGAAGTCATTGAGCTTTCTTTCCTTCAACATTCCAAGACCTAGTCTGAAGGTATTTAGAAAGCGTGTACATTGGCGCAAGAAAGTAAAGTGTACTAAAAATTCGCCTGATTCATCTTCATCAGTATCTGATGTCCCAGTAGCGACTAACCTCAACACTGGTAGTGATACATTGAGTGATGCTGCTGCCACTACACCGGAAAGTGCTTCAAGAAGAAAACTAGCTGGAATTGAAGAAGAATACAAGAAACTAAATGCTGGGACTACAAAATATGAGGTAATTAACGTCTCTTTATTATCAGACGTTTTGGAGAACAATGTGTGCTGCAAACAATTTGGAAAATGTGGTGTTTCATTGAAAACAAACTTACATGTAGGACTTGCTTGTGAATTAGAGTTGATGTGCAGTTATTGCAAACACAGTGTTACTTTCTTCAATTCCTCACCTGTTACTGCGGATACAGGTAAACTATACTATATAAACATTAGACTGCTTTATGGTTTACGGTGTATAGGAAAGGGCAGGGCTGCAGGTGCCATGTTGTGTGGTGTGATGAACCTCCCTCCTCCACCTTCAAAATTTAACAAACACATAATTGCAATAGGATCTGCTGTAGAAGATGTCGCACAGGAAAACATGAAAGATGCTGTTGAGGAAGCAGTTGTTGAAAATAATAATAGCAGGGACTTGTCCATAGCTTTTTATGGAAGCTGGCAGAAGAGAGGCCACACATCTCTGAATGGTGTAGTAACAGCTACAAATGTGGACACTGATAAGGTAATTGATGTGGCAATACTTTCCAAGCATTGCAGATGCAAGGAGAAAATGAAAACTAAACATGAAGAGGAGTGCATGGCAAATTACTATGGGTCAAGTGGTGGTATGGAAGTTGCTTTATCTTGGAGATGGTGACTCAAAGGCTTTCAAAGAAATTGAGGAACTGAGACCCTATGGTAACGATGTGAAAATTTCCAAACTGGAAATGTTCAGAAAAGGATGGGGTCAAGACTTCGACGGCTCAAGGTTAGCATGAAAGGCAAGAAATTGAGCGATGAAAAAACTTTAGATGGGAAAAATGGACTGACAGATGCTACAATAGATCATATTCAGAAGTGATATGGTCTAGCAATAAGAATACAGCAGATGCAGAATTAATGAGAAGAGCAGTCTGGGCTCTGTTTTTTCATACAGCTTCAAACAATGAGAATCCCCAACATGGGCTATGTCCAAAAGGAGACGATAGCTGGTGCAAGTACAACAGAGGCAAGGTAACTAAGAAACAATACAATCACCCTCATCACCTGCCACCTGCCATAATGGATGAAATAAAACCAATATTCCGAGACCTCTCAGATATTAGTCTACTAAAGAAATGTCTTCATGGCCGGACTCAAAATCCAAATGAGTGTGTGAACCATGTGATATGGAATAGACTACCTAAAACTGTGTTTGTGGGTATAAACACACTTCACTTTGGCGTTTATGATGCTGTTTCATCATTCAATCAGGGCAATATAATAAAGTTCTGCAGAAGTTGGGGCTCTGTGTTGGACTACGAACTGCCGCAGCTATGCTTTGTTTGGACAAGGAACGACTCAGGTCTTCAGATAATGCCATAAAAGTATATTCAAAGATGGCTTGACAGCATAGCAGAGCCATCAAGAGGAAGCTGTTGGACGATTCTGATGATACGAGCTATGGAGCAGCCTTGTAGTGAAGTAAAAACTTTGAAGCTAATTTCCCGTAACATTAGTTTTTTTATGTATAAGGTACATTTTCTCAGGGCCTATTTATAGTAGAAAGATGAAATTTTCTGTAGTGGTTCCTTAAGACCTTCTAATATATCTGAATTAAAAGTTATGTGGAATTATTTTGTATTAATGGATGTAAATTTTAAAATACTTGATAAATGTATAACTTCTTTTAACATTTACAAAAAATAAAATATCTGAAAAACTATACAGTATTTTTTCAAAATTAATAATTCAGCATAAAAGCAGAACATATCTCTGCGTTCTGTGAAGAAATCAACAGTATCGTCCAAATAACAAATGAGAAAATGTTCCTAACTTTTAGCTCAATTTAACATTGTAAGCATAGAGCGTTCTGTATACCCTTAATTCGGAAAAGAATTCACGAATAATGGCCCATTTTAATTCCTCCCCCCCCCGCGTCTCCAGTGTCTTTATTTCACCCAGATCATGCGCGAGGTAGCAGTGCGATCTCAGGCGCCTTGCCACGGTTCTTGCGGCTGCCCCCGTCGGAGTTTCGAGTCTTCCATTACATGGTTGTGTGTGTTTTCCTTAGCTTAAGTTAGTTTCACTTAGATTAAACAGTGTGTAAGCCTACGGACCGATGAGCTCAGCAGTTTGGCCCCATATGAACTTACCACAAATTTCCAAACAAAGATCCAATGACGAAATATACAGTTCAATATCCAGAGCAAATGATGTATAACAGAGAGGATTCTATTCCTCTTGAACATTTAGAATCTACTTACTTGGTCAAGGGCCGCTAGGAACTACGCCTTATAGGTGTCAGGACAAAGACACAAAAAAGGTAAATTCTTATATGTGGGACATTCACAACCGCTCTGCTACTTCTTTATGGTAAACAAATCCTCCATATTTGTAAAATACTTTATTGATTGCAGTCTTGCACGGCATAAATTGCTATAGACTACCACGGTTTCGGGGTCTTAGCCCCATCTACAGTTGTGTCTGAAATCTGAAGTAAAACCGTTGTAAACCACTCCATTAATCAGTTAAGAACTTAAAGACTGACATTTAGAAACTAGAAAGCAGGTAACATAATCCAACAATAGCCTACCTAGCAGTAGTAGGACGTCATGTCCATGTTCTAATAACTATCAGGCAAACCTATAGACCTCAGGTAACATTCCATTACTTCATAGAAGTCGAACTTTCAATCACGGTCTGTGAAAATTCCTATTTTCCAAAAATTGCCTGCGAGAACTATAAGGCAACCGTAGGACATTAGGTGGAAGTCAGGAGTTAAGCCAGTGTTAAACTAAATAACAATCCTGCGCAACAGCTTAAACCTGATATGACGAACCGCGCGAAAACGCCTACATTCGAGGCCAACATTTACCATACGCTCTTACAACGCCCCTGTGTGACCCGTACGGTTACGGCAAGCTGACTGACCAATTAAGCTGCGGACCGTATTCGTCGTAAAAACTGTGAAGGGGGAGCATAACACGGCATAAAGAGGTACTAAGATACAAGCAAGTACGAATACCGAAAAAGTTCAGAAGCCGTATAGGTAATAAACGAAACTAGTGGCGATCCATTACGAGAGATTTTCGCCTTAACAAACAAATTAGAAAAAAACTACATGACTGATAACGGAATAAAAGCAACACACAACTGCCATGGAATGCTAAAACAAATAATGGCATAAGCCAAAGGTCGAAATACTCCCAATTGTCAAAATCTGTATCTAATAGCAGAAAAGTCAAAACATATCATATAACTGTTTGTAAATCAGTGAAATTAAAAGGTAAAATATTTAACAAACAAAATGCCAAATATATGCATCCAACAGCAGAAAAGGTTGGCTGGGGAATCTGGGGGGATGGGACCAAACAGCCAGGTCGTCAATACCATCGGATTAGTGAAGGACGGGGAAGGAAGTCGACCGTACCCTTTCAATGGAACCATCCCGGCGTTTGCCTGAAGTGATTTAGGGAAATACGGAAAACATAAATCGGCATGGCCGGACTTGGGTTTGAACCGTCGTCCTCCCAAATCCGAGTCCTGCAGAAATACCAAACATAACAGATGACATGTTGTGAAGCAGTGAAATTGAAAAGTAAAACATGTAAGACGCGAAACTGCCAAATCAGCATCTGACAGCAGAAGGGTCCTAACGTAACAAATGACAGGTTGTGAAAGAGTTAAATGGAAAGGTATTACATTTGAAAGAAGTTTTTAAAAACATTTCAGGAAATTAAAAAAATTAAATTGCAATATAAGTTTTTACAGTAACTGTCCATCTGATGTTATTGGACTAATATAGATACAGAGTGCAAATGAAGGGGGCGTGATAGAGTTATGAAACAGGAGCAGAGATGACAGTAAGCTACCTCTGTAACTCGCTATTGAAAGCGTTGTCGGAAGTTACTCAGAAAATTTTCATGCTTGAGCTCAAGTTGCTCCCTAAGAGCTTTGGCAGTATTGTTGAATCTACATTTGAAAATCTCGATTTCTTCCAAAACATTTATAGAGTCAAGCCCTTATCATACACGTGAAGTATAGAAAGACCCTCCTCGATATTCCCTAATTTATGACTATTTAAGTGCATAAACATTGCTCATTTTAGCTCAAAGTTACAATGTTCCATAAATCTAGTCTGAAAAGATCTGCAGATTTGTCCAACGTAGCGGCTGTCACACTGCGGACACTTAATACAGTAAATGCCTGTTCTTTACATGGTTTAGATTACATGTACTCCCGGCGATTAAGGCGTTGGCCGTTGTTGTGGTCTTCAGTCCACAGACTGGTTTGATGCAGCTCTCCATGCTACTCTATCCTGTGCAAGCTTCTTCATCTCCCAGTACCTACTGCAAGCTACTTTCTTCTGAATCTGTTTAGTGTATTCATCTCTTGGTCTCCCTCTACGATTTTTACCCTCCACGCTGCCCTCCGATACTACATTGGTAATCCCCTGATGCCTGGGATCATGTCATGGCAACCGATCCGTACTTCTAGTCAAGTTCTGCAACAAATTCCTCTTCTCCCAAATTCTATTCACTACCTCCTCAAGAGTTTCGTGATCTACCCATCTAATTTTCAGCATTCTTTTATAGCACCACATTTCGAAAGCTTCTACTCTCTTCTTGTCTATAGTCCACGTTTCACATCCACACATGTCTACATTCCGTACAAATACTTTGAGAAAAGAATTTCTGACACTTAAATCTATACACGAACGTTAAAACTTTCTCTTCTTCAGAAACGCTTTTCTTGCCATTTCCAGTCTGATTTTTATATCCTCCCTACGTCATCAGTTGTTTTGCTCCCCGAATAGCAAAACTCGTTTACTACTTTAAGTGTCTCATTTCCTAATGTAATTCCCTCAGCATCACTTGATTTAGTTAAACTACATTCCATTATCCTCGTTTTGCTTTTGTTGATGTTCATTCCATTGCCTCCTTTCAGGACACTTGACAGAATTACAGTGTCATCGGCAAACCTAAAAGTTTTTATTTCTTCCCCATGGATTTTAATACCTACTCCAAAATTTTCTTTTGTTTCCTTTACTGCTTGCTTAATGTATAGATTGAATAATGTTGTGTCGATTCCCTAAGGTCTCGACACAATGAGTGGCTAGGTGCACGCGAAACTAACGCAGACGGGCGTAAATTCTGAAACAGGAGACTGGATGAAAACTATAAAGAAAAGAAGAGAGATTTTAATATACTTAACTTTAATGTAGTCTTGTTCTTGTTGAAATACATCTCTTGCATAGTAGTAAGCAATTAGCAATGATACACATGGCGCCTTGCTAGGTAGTAGCGATGGACTAGCTGAAGGCTATTTAATCTGTCTCTCGGCAAATGAGAGGAATACTTGGTAGGTCTAGTCGCAAGCTATGTCGTCCGTACAACTGGGGCGAGGTCAAGTCCGTGTCTTGTGACCTGCCCTGTGGTGGCGCTAGGTTTGCGATTACATAGTGGCGACACGCGGGTCCGACATGTACTACAGGACCGCGGCCGATTTAAGTTACCACCTAGCAAGTGTGGTGTCTAGCGGTGACACCACAAATAACATCTGGGATAAGCTACAACACTGCCTCACTCCCTTCCTAACCACTGACTCTGTTTCATGCCACTTGACTCTTATAACTGCCATCTGGTCTCTGTACAAATTGTAAATAGCCTTTCTATCCTTGTATTTGACCCCTGCCACCTTCAGAATTTGAAAGAGTGTGTTCCAGTCAAACTGTCAAAAGCTTTCTGTAAGTCTACATGTGTTAGAAACGTAGGTTTCCCTTTCCTTAGTCTATCTTCTAAGATAAGTCGTAGGGTCAGTATTGTCTCACGTGTTCCCACATTTCTATGGAATCCAAACTAATGTTCTCCAAGTTTTCCCATTCGCCTGTGAAGAATTCTTGTCAGTTCGGTAATTTTCTCACCTGTCAACACCTGCTTTCTTTGGGATTGGAATCGCCTGTCTCATACATCATACCCAGCACATGGTAGAGTTTTGTCAGGGCTGGCTCTCCCAAGGGTCTCAGTAGTTCTAATGGAATGTTGTGTACTCCCGGGGCCTTCTTTCGACTTAGGTATTTCAGTGCCCTGTCAAATTCTTCACTCAGTATCACATCTCCCATTTCATCTTTACCTACGTCCTCTTCCACTTCTACAACATTGCTCTTAAGTACATCGCCCTTGTATAGACCCTCCATACCCCCCTTCCACCTTTCTGCCTTCCCCTCCTTGCGCAGAACTGGTTTTCCATCTGAGTCCTTGATATTCAAACAAGTGGTTCTCTTTTCTCCAAAAGTCTCTTTAATTTTCCTGTTGGCAGTATCTATCTTACCCCTAGTGATATATGCCTCTACATTCTTAATTTGTCCTCTAGCCATCCTTGCTTGCCCATTTTGCACTTCCTGTCGATCTCATTTTCAAGACGTTTATATTCCTTTTCGCCTGCTTCATTCACTGCATTTGTCCGTTATTATGACGAATAAAGAAAGGTGGAACAATATTTAAATCCGTCAGCGACCTTCCCACTTCCTCCGATATAATACCATAACAGAGAATACTAACATACTTCACTCTAGCATCCTGTGCAGTCAGTGTGCTGCCTAAACTTCCATTATACCTACTCTTTTTTTTGCAAATCGTTTGTCGATATCTTCCATCTACTTGGTAGGATACCCGTTAGCGTGAGCTAAATATTTTATTGTGTCCCATTCGTTATTAAAATCATCCATATTACATGAGACTTCGTGTAACTTAATAACTATAGATCTAAAGACCGTGAATATATGGACTCTAGGGTGCATGTACGTGCTATGTATCAATGTATCCTTGGTGGTTGGTTTTCGGTAAATGTTAAATCCAGTCACCTCCTCATACAAAGTTAGTAATAAATCGAAACATACAAAAGAACCATCTCATGGGAAGTCCAAAAAAAATCTGATAGTAAGTGTTTGGTTATTCAGGGCCATATGCGAATCTAAATGCTTGTCCCAGTTCCCATCATAAATGACAATAACATCACCGATACACATTCTGTTTATCACTTGCATTGCCGGTGTTGACTAAAAAATTTTTCCTCCGGGTGTGACATATAAACGTTGGCTAATGTGATGGCCAATGGAGTGCCCATTGAAAAAACAGCATTCTGCTGCCATACTTCCTCCCCAGACTTGAAATAGGGGTAACATTTCACCAACACGGTGACCAACTTCATAAATTCTTTAATATAATCTTCCTCTAACCTACCAAATGTACATAAGTTATTGTCAATTAAGTCGAGAAACTCATGTATAGGGATATTAGTATACATGCTCTCGACATCGAAAGAAGCTCCCTGTGGAACACCAAATGTTTGCAAGAGTTGAACAATTTCCTTCCAATTCTTAAACATATAATGGTGAGAGTAACAGTAATGCTGGTTGAGGACGCTGTTAAGGATCTTGCTAATTCATGGCCTGGGCTTCCTATAGAATTAATAACTGGCCTCAGAGTGGCGGATTGCTTATGAATATTCAACGTCCCTCTAAGTGTCGGGGTTCTTGGCTTCATTCTTTTAAGTCCTGTTCAAGCACTAAATTAATACCATTAAAAGCTGTCTGGGCCATTGCTAAAAATTTGTTGCTTTGATGAAACCTAGCTCTTGTAGTATTGTTACTCACAATAAATTCCTTAACTTTATCCTCGTTTGTAGCTTGACATCGAACAATGCCGTGTTACGTGCCCCCTTCACGGTGTTTACCACGAATACGGTCCGCAAGCATTACAGATCAGTCCACGTACGCTAGCCGCAGGAGTCGCTCGAGCGTGATGTATCAGCGTCTGTTAAGTGTTGGCCTCGAATGGAGGCTTTTCTCATGCTTCGTCATGTCAGGTTGGAAGCTAACTTGCACTTACTGCAGCGCTGGGTTGCTATTAGGTTTAACATTGGTTTAGCTCGTAACTTCCACCGAATGCCCTGTGGTGGCGTTATTGTTATAGATTGTATGCATTACCGCTAGCAGTTTTTGGAAATTAGAAACTTCCCAGGCCGCGATTGAAAGATAGAGTTCTTTGCAGCCACAAATTGACGGTCCACCTACGGCAGATTTTTGCCCGTTAGTTGTTAGGGCATGGACATGACGTCCTACTACAGTTAGATAGGGTGTTGTTGAATCATTTTCTGTTTTTTTCAGTTTCTAAATGCCAGGGTTTGATTTCTTAATTGTTCAATGGTGTAGGCCACAACTGTTGTTTTAATTCAGATTTGAGATACACGTGATGATGGGACTAAAACCCCGAAACCATGGTAGTGTGTAGTGACACATATCGTGCAAGACTTTGGTCAATAAAGTATTTTAAAACTATGGCGGGTTTGCTTATCATGAACACAGAAAAGAACAGCAACGCACGTTTAACAAGTACATGCCATCCTGCTAGGTGCCACGGTATAAAGATTCCATGTGGCTCACGTACTGCTACATCACAATCACACATTAACCAGTTCAGAACATGCTTATCCGGTATAATAATTTCGCAGGGGTTGCTGTTGATAGTAGATTCTTAGAGGCGTAGTGTCCATTGTCCGACAGCAAACGATTCCGTCCTTTGTGGGCTCTTCCTTACACCGCCTCCTGTCCACACTTGAGCAGGAGAGTAGCAATTGAACTGTCATCTTACATGTACTAAAATGGAACATCTACAGCCGTACTTACGATGTTGTTTATTATGTGGCTACCAGATTCGGTGCTTCAATACACCATCTTCAGGCCTCAAATGACGCTGAGGTGGTAAACCCCATTCTACACACGGCTGATCAGTTGCCGACAACTGTGAACTGGTTTTCGCAGACTATCTGTAGCAACGATGTTGCATCTCCAACCATCATCTACAAAGTTGGTATAATAAACAACGTCGTACAGACGTCTGCAGGTGTTCCACGTGGTTACGTAACTGAACGGCTGATGTCCCTCAAACCTCCAATAAAAAGGTGCAGGTATGCAAGGTTCCGCGCCACATTGTCGGCTCAGGCTGTGTCCGCCGTCCGGACGTAAAACTACCTGGATCGGTTGCTGGAGATGGGCGGCCAGTTATGTCCATTTGGCCACATTCTGCTCAGCTCTGCTAGGTCCTCTCGTTGCACGCGGACGGAGTGCTCGCTAATAATGAACCCAGGGCTGGTAGACACTTTCTTCCAAGCTAGGAAGTCCTGCTTACAACTGCTCCACACTTCTCGGCGTGTCCACTCACTATGAGAGCTCGATGCAGGCCATGCGCTCCTTCTAGCAGCGAAAGTTACCCAGAGAGGCTCGGTGCAAGCCATGCGCGCCTCGTGCCAGTGTTACGTGTGCAGAAGTCGTGTGTGCCGCGGCCTATCGATTTTCGCAGCGTGGCTCAGATATAGCAACCGGGAAAGTCACAGTTTGAAGATAGTGTTAATACGCCATAGCACTGCCACCACTGGATACGAAAAGTTGATATCTTATCACTTATTCTCGTACATGCAGGTTCGGCGGCCTGCATACACTCGCAGGCGACATCTTACCCAGCTGCACAGACGTGAAGATGGTGATAACTGCTGCTGGTGCCTGTGCCCTGTCACACAACGGTTACAGCTGCCAGATTGCGTAACGTACGCGAAATGAGTAGGAAAAACATTATGTTCAGTACAAAGCTCGCAACACAGAGCGAAATAGTTCTGAATTAAAAGATTGTTACTTCGATCCAAATAAACTCAGTTTACATCATTCAACATTCCCTGCTCCGTATCTTGTCACAGGTATTGTTAGGTAATAGAGAAAAGTAGCTTAACGCTAGGGCAAACCAAACTCACGGTCAACAGGAGGGTGCGGGGTGAGGGACCGAACGCCCTACACCAAGTTAGCGTAGTGTTGCCAGGTATTTTTCTTTCAAGAAGATTATTGAAAAGCGATGTTATATAGGTCTGTAGCAGGGCAGGAACGGGAACATTTTTATGTCTCCTTACAAGTCACCAACCATCTTCCATGATATTAAAAATACACTATATACACATGTCTATGAAACCCTCTACAAACTGTCCAGGCAAATGCCAGGATGGTTCCTTTGAAAGGCACAGCCGACTTCCTTCCCCGTCCTTCCCCAATCCTATGAGACCGATAACCTCACTGTTTGGTTTCCTCCGCCACAAAACCCAACCCAACCCTAACCCCTGTACTATCGTTCCAATTTTTGTATCGCTCTATTGTTCAACACAACGATTTTTTTCTGAACAGATATTTCTCGGTATTATCTCCCCTGCAGCACCATTAAAAGCCTTTAAGTCTGTGTCTGAGCACCCTGTATATTTGAGGGGTGGAACTTGTTTGCACCTGTTACAGTCCTTCAAAGTAGTCACCAGCGTTGTGCAGAACCCGGTGCCAGCGATGCGAAAGGCATGGTATACGGTTAGCAGAGCCTTTTCTTTCGATGGTGCGAATGGAGCGGTCTACTGTCTGTCGAATTTCTGGAACAGTTCTGAAGCGAATGCCGCGAAATGGTTCCTTCATCTTCAGAATCAAATCAATGTCACAAGGACTTAAGTCGTATTACTGGTCGTTTCTGGAGCATCACATGCGACCAGCTTTGCGAAAGAAGGGGCGACACTTTCTGCGCAACCCACCCATCATTTTGCACGACAATGCGCGGGCGCATACAGCGCAATTTTGGCCGCTTTCTTAGGTCGATGGGACCATCTACCATACTCCCCGGACTTAAGTCCTTGTGACTTTGATTTGATTCCGAAAATGAAGTAATCACTTCGTGGCATTCGCTTCAAACTGTTCCAGGTATTCGACAGGAAGTAGCACATTCGCACCATCAACAGAACAATCTCTGCTAACGGTATACTACGCCTTCCACATCGCTGGCAACGGGTTTTACACAACGTTGCTGACTGTTTCGAAGGAAAGTAACGGGTGGAAACATGTAACTTTTTTGTATCTATAAAACTCTATATCTTTTCTCCGTCTTAACCTTCCCTTTGCAACTGTCAAAATGGCCCGAAAGCGACAGTTACGCGCATGCGTCAATATCAGGCTGTGGAGGAGAAATAAATATTTAAAAAAGTATGCTTCAATTACCCGTAAAATATTGAAAAAGTCACATTTCACCTAAAAATGAGTCGGGCAAAAAGACCCGATAAGATTAAGGTGGTAATGTAGTAACGATTAATTTGACGCATGTACGCAAACCTTCTTCTGCAGCCTGTTACAGTAACAGCATTGTACATAAAAAAGATGGCAACATTGTATGAGTAAAGAGAAGAGGCTACATTGACGTGTTCTGTGATTCAGATCCGTGCTACAGAAGATCAAACGCCCAATCGCATTGTGGAATTGCTAAATAAACTGTACGGGAGTGCTACAGCAGCCATTAACACCGTTGGACGATGGATTCGTCGCTGTATTGAAGCTGAAGTGCAAAGACAAATGGTTCAAATGGCTTTGAGCACTATGGCACTTAACTTCTGAAGTCATCAGTTCAAATGGTTCAAATGGCTCTGAGCACTATGGAACTTAACATCTGTGGTCATCAGTCCCCAATAACACAGAACTCTTTAAACCTAACTAACCTAAGGATATCACACACATCAATGCCAGAGGCAGGATTCGAACCTGCGACCGTAGTAGTCGCGCGGTTCCAGACTGTTGCGCCTAGAACCGCTCGGCCACTCCGGCCGGCCGTGCAAAGACAGTTGGCTGATGAAACACAGAGCGGGCGGCCAGTGACAACATCGAGCGTTTCGATTAAATCATCCGTCAGGCTACCATCCGTTCGGCTCACTAAGAGAAATTCAGCGGGGTCGTCATTTTCAAGAGTTGGAGACCTTGACAAATTCTGTGCACGAGTAAGTGATGAAGCATGACCGGACAGGTATAATTTCTGTTGGTTCAAGGTGGAGGAAAACTACGGACAAAGATGAAGATAATATAGAAACGTGATAAATTAATCATGAATGTTGCAACTGTTATTTCATGTATAAAGGTTGTACATGTTTACTTATCTTATAATATAAAAATTAAGAAACGTTTAAAGACTCAAGTAGTAAAAAGTGTTTAAAGGTAGGCGGGACTCTTCTCTTTCGGGACAGTTCAGGGCTTTAGCCTTTGTCATTAATAACAGTTGTAAGCTAGAACTTGTTTTGAGTTCCGTGAAGACTCGAGGAAACTTCAAATAGTGCTGCACTAGGCAAGTACTACTGTCGGAAATTAATGGATTCATGCTGGTTGTAAATGGTGACTGCATTCATACGTGCTGGACAGACTTCCATGGTAAGTACGTCAGAACAAACCAGGTGGTTCATAGTATTTACGAGAATTTTTCTCGGCCTGTGCTTCGCAAGTACAGGTAATAAATACCCTATTTCCACTATCGTCATATTCTGGTTGTGCTTTACTTCCGTAACACTCAGTACAGAAATATGTGAAGTCCACTTATGTCACCGATTTTTTTTTACCACGAACCTACAGATCTAAATAGAATAAAGACATCCAGATGGCTGCAGGGAGCAGCTGGCTTAACGCCAAGCACTTAATTCCGAGGCATGTAGATGCTCCTAGATAGCGAGTAAGTCATTTGTCCAAGCATTGCCTTACCACACATCAAGTAGATTCGCTGATTAATACGCCGAGCGAAACCCATTGTTTAAGGGGCCCATTATGAACCATAAGCCCCGTGGTAACGTCATAGCGTGATTAAATATTCCACAAAATACGGAAGCATATGCAGAGAGATGAATATTGTCTGATACCTCATTACGCGTTAATACTAGTGCTCTTCACTGTAATGTTCACTTAGCATATAGAGCCTTTCCCTAATTCCGGGCTCTCTTGAGCGTGTTGAGTACTGCCAAACTATTAGGATTAAAATTGAACCCGTGGAGGTGGATAGAAGAGCGTTATTAATTAACATAATCGATACTTTCGAGCTATCATAACAGCCGAGGTCTGTAAAACGGATTGTATTGTCCAAATGACCGATAGTACATTAATCTGAAGTTGAAGGTGTTGTTGTTCATTTCATTTTACAGGGCCAGCCGCTGAAGGAGGTCACTTCCAGTGGGCCACTCAACCACGAGTATAGTCTGAGACTGTACGACATCAACCGCACACACGCTGGCAATTACACCTGCATCGTTTCCAATGCAATAGGGGACACTGTGAGCTCTCCGTTGCAGGTGACCGTTAAGTGTAAGTTACATCACCACTGAGCACCCCAGTTTTTTATAAATTATTGTCACTAAATTGAAGTTTTTAACTGCAAGTATGTAGTAACCATACTCATAACACTTGTCTATATGTTGTAGAGACAAATGGTGCGATGTCTAATTAACAAAGTACAACTGGGAACTTAATTTTGATTGGGTTCATGTTTAACTATAGTTACAGTGAGAGTACGTGCGCGCTTGTCACATTTGGCAGCTGCTGCAACAGAACACGATGCCATAACGCAAGTTATTGGTCAAAGCAGTTATCTTGATAGAAGATCTTAACCGGTAGCTCATCAACCAAAAATAAATGCTGATAATAAACAAATTCCTGAAAAGAATTTCTTTGTTTCTTCATCTGTATCGTCATCAACTTTCCGACTACTTAAGTAACACATACGACGAATTTCCCTAGAATTTAATAACTACAGTAAAATTTGATCAGAAAAGTGCACGTTCGAGTCCTGTCACAGTCGCCATGTTTGTAGCGTTGCTGCTAACATATGTAGTAATTTTCCCTTACGTTACGATGGATAAAGCCTTATTTGTTGACATCTTTTGCATTCAGAATCGTGTCACCAGTAACACAACCAGATTCTTCGTAAATATGCCATTTCTGTTTTCCCTTTCTAATTCGTATAATCATAATGTTTATATTTTAAGTAAAATTTACCTTGAAACAGATTCCTCTGTAGGCGCCCCGGTGGTCCCGGTCGCCTACGGTGGACTGGAGGCCGAGCGGTGACTTCTCCAGTTGTCAGGATGCTAGGAAATGACTGTGGACGCGTCAGAAACGCCAAAGAAACATTATTAATTCGTGACACCTTTATTCCTGCCGAGTACAAGATGGCCCGCGCAACACAGGCTGGCTGAGCTTGGTGATATCAACGACCTTCCCCTAGTCCGCGCTGACTCGTAGCGATGACACCAGCTCCGGGCCGCACCAGTCTTGCTAGTGCAGCGCCGCATGCTGTGACGTAGTGGAGGAATGCCCTTATTTCAGGCGCGCGTGGCTGGCGGCGCCCGGCTGGCCGGCGGATGCAGGCCGCTGCGCGTAGGAGGCTCCGGGTTGGAGTCTCGGTGCTATCGGCACGAGAACCGTTCTAATAGTGCGGAGTGTAGTCTATCCCACCCTGTCGTCTTCCCTGCTCCTCCTGGTGGCTCGCCCGCGGTGGACGGGCGGAACGGGCTGCAATCCCCCAGCGTCCGGCTCACCCGGTTGTGATGGCGGATGCACAGGGCCTAGGCCCCACACGATCTCGACGACGGCTCACTGATGTGGTCACCATTGGAGGCGAGCGAGTGTGCCGCGATGTCTGCTAATCCTGGGTTGATGATTGACAGTGGCAGCAGAGAGGACCAGAGCTGGTACTGTCCCCTCACGTCTACTGCTGGATGGGCCGCCCTTACTGCAATATCTCCTTAATAAGGATTAACATGTCGATCACCGAGCTGAGTGCTACGCAGCAACCCAGTACACATCTAACTGCAAGTCTAACTGCGAGTGCGAGTGTCTTGTTGCTATAAAAGCTGGTGTATTTAAAGGAAGCACGAGCGACGTCCTGACGTCATGCTCGTTTGTAATGAACGCATTCGTTCCACTTATACTGCTGATTTATCTGTCGTGCTCGCCCCTTAGGTGTCCTTGTGACAGAGTTACGTGTTGTTACGGCAGACTTACGTGAAGTTGTGAAATGCAGTACAGCTGACGCTATACCTCTGTCTTACACTCTAAGAAAGTCTCCGTCTAACACAAACCCGTGTGCTAAGCAATTCTCTCTCGCCTGTTGTGTGTAACCAGGTCACTGCCCCTGCATGACGACAAATTCCGATATATGTGCACTCCTCTTACCTCTTGGCTAACCTACTGCCCCTGGCTCTCGGCATAAGCCACGAAACTTTGACAATATTCCACGTTTCCAACTCTTTACTATTATGCGACACTCCACCTTCTAATACGTATTAAAAAACCGATTTTGTGTAAATTTTAAGCTTATGACTTCAAATGCTCTTATTAGCTAAGCGAAATCACTGCCAAACTTGTCAAAGTCAGCACATGCGAGTACCTTTGGAGAGATACTGATTCTTCCAACTGCTTGTGATATTGCCTAACTTAATATTAATACACTTGTAATACTTCCTTGTCAAGTAAAGTCTCTGAGCAGAGATATCTTTTGTTTACTTATTATTCGCCACATTTATTCAATTTATTGTAATTTAAATATTTCCTTACGTTTTCGTAGATACTGCAAATTAATTATTTTAATATGGATTTGTTTCGCTAGTGGTTAGTGTATAAACCAACTTCCAAATGTTCTTATTCACTTATAACTTTATTTGCGCCTGTATAACTACTTTAACATACAATTCCTTAGTAATATCAGCATATTGATTCAATACTGATTCGATGCAGATATGATTAGCATTTGACAAGACTCATGCAGATCTCGCTAATAACTGCTACACTTTTTTACAAAATTAAAAAGTTATTTCAGTACAATAAAATCTAATGGTAATCTTGAGAATGTCTCCCAGCCGTCGACTTATTCGCTGATAACTGTGCAGTCACGATCATGCACTCGACATGTACAAAATAAAAAATACATATTTATTAAAATATATTTATACGTATAAACTGAATAATACACTCCTGGAAATGGAAAAAAGAACACATTGACACCGGTGTGTCAGATCCACCATACTTGCTCCGGACACTGCGAGAGGGCTGTACAAGCAATGATCACACGCACGGCACAGCGGACACACCAGGAACCGCGGTGTTGGCCGTCGAATGGCGCTAGCTGCGCAGCATTTGTGCACCGCCGCCGTCAGTGTCAGCCAGTTTGCCGTGGCATACGGAGCTCCATCGCAGTCTTTAACACTGGTAGCATGCCGCGACAGCGTGGACGTGAACCGTATGTGCAGTTGACGGACTTTGAGCGAGGGCGTATAGTGGGCATGCGGGAGGCCGGGTGGACGTACCGCCGAATTGCTCAACACGTGGGGCGTGAGGTCTCCACAGTACATCGTTGTTGTCGCCAGTGGTCGGCGGAAGGTGCACGTGCCCGTCGACCTGGGACCGGACCGCAGCGACGCACGGATGCACGCCAAGACCGTAGGACCCTACGCAGTGCCGTAGGGGAGCGCACCGCCACTTCCCAGCAAATTAGGGACACTGTTGCTCCTGGGGTATCGGCGAGGACCATTCGCAACCGTCTCCATGAAGCTGGGCTACGGTCCCGCACACCGTTAGGCCGTCTTCCGCTCACGCCCCAACATCGTGCAGCCCGCCTCCAGTGGTGTCGCGACAGGCGTGAATGGAGGGACGAATGGAGACGTGTCGTCTTCAGCGATGAGAGTCGCTTCTGCCTTGGTGCCAATGATGGTCGTATGCGTGTTTGGCGCCGTGCAGGTGAGCGCCACAATCAGGACTGCATACGACCGAGGCACACAGGGCCAACACCCGGCATCATGGTGTGGGGAGCCATCTCCTACACTGGCCGTACACCACTGGTGATCGTCGAGGGGACACTGAATAGTGCACGGTACATCCAAACCGTCATCGAACCCATCGTTCTACCATTCCTAGACCGGCAAGGGAACTTGCTGTTCCAACAGGACAATGCACGTCCGCATGTATCCCGTGCCACCCAACGTGCTCTAGAAGGTGTAAGTCAACTACCCTGGCCAGCAAGATCTCCGGATCTGTCCCCCATTGAGCATGTTTGGGACTGGATGAAGCGTCGTCTCACGCGGTCTGCACGTCCAGCACGAACGCTGGTCCAACTGAGGCGCCAGGTGGAAATGGCATGGCAAGCCGTTCCACAGGACTACATCCAGCATCTCTACGATCGTCTCCATGGGAGAATAGCAGCCTGCATTGCTGCGAAAGGTTGATATACACTGTACTAGTGCCGACATTGTGCATGCTCTGTTGCCTGTGTCTATGTGCCTGTGGTTCTGTCAGTGTGATCATGTGATGTATCTGACCCCAGGAATGTGTCAATAAAGTTTCCCCTTCCTGGGACAATGAATTCACGGTGTTCTTATTTCAATTTCCAGGAGTGTATTTCTCAAATAAATAATTATTACATCCTAATAACACACGAAAGGTAACAGCTGTCTCCAAAAGCCTCGACTACGTGAACAAGCCAGGCACGTGTTACGACAGAACTGTACATCGTATTTCTTTCTACTTGTTCTTCATCTGCATCAATTTGCACTTCTGCTTTCACTTACCGCTTTCGGCAACGATTGTCACAAATCACGACCGCCATACGCCTTATGTGCCTTTAAATTCTTCTACAGGAACATTAAAATTGATGCATACATTTTTCAGAAACCACGAATAACCTAACTGCCCGTTGTGAACCAGGAATGCAAACCACTGTGATCCTAAACGCGAGTGCGTTGTTTTACTACTGCTCTACCATGTGATGCTACCGTACCGCTTCTGTGATTGCATGTGGTGTCATTCATCTCTTTGGATCAGTCTCTCACCTCTTAGAATGAACTTTTTTAACGGCTAGAGAAACCTTATCTACGTGTATAGAGCATTGTCCCTGTCACGGAACTATATTCTGTTGATGTGAACAACATGTATCTTTGTTTGAAAATCTACATTTACATTCTCGCAGTTTTGATTCTGGATTGTATTATCTTTATCGATTTCCTTTAAATTTTCGCTCAAAAATGTAGGTTATGAAAATTCTTCTGTCATGGGAAACAACCGGGTTCTTCTAATCGACTTGTATGTCTGTCGGTGAACTTGTACCATCGTCAAAGAGCACATTTTATTTATTTACTTATTTATTTAATTAAGTGTAAATATCTGATAATATACGCTACTATTCTAAAGTACTGAACGTCCCTATAGGATTTTGGGGATTTTGGTACAAAACTTCTAAACACGCATTTGACTTTGAAATTTCAAATATTTGTTAAAGAAGGATAGTCTATAAGTGAGGAGGAACATTGTAATGAAGGACGAGTTTGTTTCTAATATTTTAATTTAATATTTCAACATATCAATAGGACGTACATATCTGTAAAATGACATGCCATGTCACTGACTATATCTGCGAAAAACATTAAATACTTTCATGAAATCTCCATTTAATTTGGTCATAGTGTAGAATATACTGAATCACAAGTGCACCAGTCATACTTAAAATGGTTATAGTATTTTGTTGGACCCTCCTTGGCCCTTAACACTGGCAAGCGTACCGTGCGATAGTGTGCTGTGAGGCAGAATAGGCGTAGTGTATTTAGCAGAAAGTAATTGTTTGCCACCGTGAAGACAAATCGAATGGCTACCCCAGTGATCTCAAAGACATTATTTTTTTATTGATTTTGTGTGATTGAGCCTGTTTCTCTGATCTGTTTTTTTTTTCGCAAGTCGCCCAACTGTTTTGATGCACCCGCCACGTATTTCTCTCCTGTGCCAACCTTTCCATCTCAGAGCTGCATTTGCAACTTATGTACTCAATTATTATTTACTGCATGTCTTCCAATCTGTGCCTACCCCTGCAATTTTTACCCTGTACAGCTCCCTCTAGTACCATGGAAGTTATTCCCCGATCTCTTACCATATGTACTGTCATCCTCCCCGTTCTTCTTGTCGGTGTTTCGATATATTGCTTTCCTTTGCTTTCCTCACCGGTTCTATGCGGAATCTCCTTATACCTTCTCTTACCAGTCTACCTAATTTTCAACATTTTTCTGTAAAACAACATGTCAGATGATCGTATTCTCTTCTCTTTCGGCTTTCCCACAGCCCATGTTTCACTGCCACACAGTGCTGCGCTCCAAAAGAACTTTCCCAACAATTTGTTCATAAAATTAAGGCCTTTGTTTGATACTGGGAGACCCCTCTTGGGCAGGAATGGCCTTTCTGCAGTGCTACTCTACTTTTCACATCCTCCTTGCTCCGTCTGCCAAGTGTTATTTTGCTGCCTAGGTAGTAGAATTCCTTGACTAAGTCTCCTTGGCGGCCACCAATAGTGATGTTAATTTTCTCGCTGTTCTTATTTCTGGTGATTACAATTATAATGGTCTTTCTTCGATTTACTCTCAATTCATACTCTCTGCTCATTAGATTGTTCATTCCATTCAACGTGTCCTGTACTCCTTCTTCACTTTTACTGGGGATAGAAGTGTTACCAGCGAACTTTATCACTGGTCTACTTTTCCCTTGTAATTCCACTCTTGAATCTTTCATTATTTTCTGTCATTGCTTCTTCGATTCATAGATTGAATTCTAGGGACGGAAGGCTGCGTCCCCGTCTCACACCCTTCCTAATACGAGTTCTTCGTTTTTGGTCTTCCAGGCTTATTGTTCCCTTTTGGTTCTTATACACATTATATATTACCCGGCATTTCTTTTTTCTTAGAATTACGATGATCTAGTATCATTCGACATTGTCGAATGCTTTTTCAGGTTCGACAAATCCTATGAACGTGCCTTCATTTTTCATTAGTCTTGCTTCCCTTTTGAACCGCAACGTTAGAATGGCCTCTCTGGTGCGTTTACCTTTCCTAAAGCCAAACTGATCGTTATCTAACACATCTTCAAATTTCTTTCCCATTCTTCCGTATTTTATTCTTGTCAGCAACTCGGATGCGTGAGCTGATTGTGCGATAACTCTCCCGACTCGAGACGCTGGATCAAAACGCATGAGAATGGACATATCGAAACATGTTTCGCCTGTTTTAGGAGAAACGAACAAGATTTTTTGCGCAGTTTCCTGACCACAGATGAAACCTGATTTCACTACTATACCCCAGAGACAAAATAGCGGTCACAGCAGTGGAAACATGCTGAATCCCCGCCACCAAAGAAAACAATGACAATTCCTTCGGTGGGAAACGTCATTGCATCAGTGTTCTTGGATGAAAAGGAGATTCTGTTCGTAGATTATCTCCCCACTGGGCAAACAATTACTGGAGAATACTAAGCTAACCTCCTGTACAAATTGCAACAAAAGATACGCGGAAAAAATTCCAAGTTTAGCAAGTCGTCTTCCATAAAGACAATGCGCGCTCGCACACATGTTCCGCCACCATGGCAACATTTCACGAAATAAGGTATGAATTGTTGCCACACCCGCCTTATTTGCCTGGTATGGGTCCGTCAGACTTCCATCTCTTTCCAAAACTGAATATATTTCTTGGTGGACGAAGATTCACTCCAAATGAAGAATTGAGAGCCGGAGTTGACAACTATGTTGCAGTCCTGGAGGAAACTCAATTTAGAGATGGGGTAAAAGCTCTGTAACATCGATAGACCAAGGGCATTAATCTGCAAGGAGACCACATTGAAAAATAAAAAAAATTTCAGTGATGTAAGTACGTTTTTTCTATTCCGTTCCGAGAACTTTTCAAACCACCCTCGTATATTCAGGGACGTCATCGTCCCTCAATAAAAGTGCTGCGGCTGTGGACCCACGCATACAAAAGACCGTTTATCATTATGTATTTTCGTTTGATAAAATACCTTACTTACTATCATTTGTTCATGTACGTGTCTGTCGTCTTCCGTTGGCTGATATTTTGGCAGTTTGTCTCTGCAGGTATCTCAGCAGTAATTTACTTGTATTGCAAAAAAGGATCTTAGGACTGAAAATGAAAATATTCGTGTCTATTAATGTTATATTATCTTAACAGCAAAGCTGCTAGCACGGCACTTTGCTAAGTCATGTTGGAGGTGGTAAGCCGTTTCACTTCTCCGACCAAACTATTGTATGGAGGCTTACAGTTAAACATAGACCCCGAATCACGAAGCAGTTCGGTAGTTCCCACAGTCGCCATGACTTCCAGAAATAAAAGAAGTTGTGACTGACAGTTTAAAGTCCTGAAATGGAATGGGGATCGATCCACATACTTTCGGATTGACAGACGAAATACCCTCAGACTTCAAGAAGAATATATTAATCTAAAACCCCAAAGAAAGCAGCTGTTGTCAAATGTGAAAATTACCGAACAATCAGTTTAATAATCCACAGCTGAAAATACTAACGTGAATTGTTTACAGACGAATGGAAAAACTAGTAGAAGCCGACCTCGGGGAAGATCAGTTTGGATTCCGTAGAAATACTGGAACACGTGAGGCACTACTGACCCTACGCCTTATCTTAGGAGCTAGATTATGGAAAGGCAAACCAACGTTTCTAGCATTTGTAGACTTAGAGAAAGCTTTTGACAATGTTGATTGGAATATTCTCTTTCAAATTCTGAAGGTGGCAAGGGAAAAATACAGGGAGCGAAAGGCTATTTACAATTTGTACAGAAACCAGATGGCAGTATAAGATTCGAGGGGCGTGAAAGGGAAGCAGTGATTCGAAAGGGAGTTAGACAGGGTTGTAGCCTATCCCTGACGTTATTCAATCTGAATATTGATCAAGCAGTAAAGGAAACAAAAGAAAAATTCAGAGTATGTATTAAAATGGAGAAGAAATAAAAACTTTGAGGTTTGCCGATGACATTGTAATTCTGTCAGAGACAGCAACGGACTTGGAAGATCAGTTGAACGGAATGGATAGTGTCTTGAAGGGAGGATATAAGACGAACATCAAAAAAAGCAAAACGAGAATAATGGAACGTAGTCGAATTAAGTCGGCTGATGATGAGGGAATTAGATTAGGAAATGAGACACTTAAAGCAGTAAAGGAGTATTGCTATTTGGGGAGCAAAATAACTGATGATGGTCGAAGTACAGAGGATATAAAATGTAGACTGGCAATGGGAAGGAAAGCGTTCCTGAAGAAGAGAAATTTGTTAACATCGAGTATAGACTTAAGTGTCAGGAAGTCATTTCTAAAAGTATTTGTATGGTGTGTAGCTATGTATGGAAGTGAAACATGGAGGATAAATAGTTAGGACAAGAAGAGAACAGAAGCTTTCGAAATGTTGCGCTACAGAAGAATGCTGAAGATTAGATGGGTAGATCACATAACTAATGAGGAGGTACTGAATAGAATTGGGGAGAAGGGGAGTTTGTGGCACAACTTGACAAGAAGAAGGGATCGGTTGGTAGGACCTGTTCTGAGGCTTCAAGGGATCACCAATTTAGTATTGGAGGGCAGCGTGGAGGGTAAGAATCGTAGAGGGCAACGAAGAGATGAATACACTTAGTACATTCAAAAGGATGTAGGTTGCAGTAGGTACTAGAAGATCAAGAAGCTTGCACAGGATAGAGCAGCATGGAGAGCTGCATGAAACCACTCTCAGGACTGAAGACCACAACAACAACAACTTTCGGATTAGTAGTCTTGCACTTTACCACTCAGCAACTGCGTATCTTACTGCCTTTATTTTATAAGTTATTTTCTGCTGTCACCAGTGATTTGTTAAATGCTTATTAACGACTGTACGCTAGGATGCTATATTTTTTTTGCGAAAGGTCTCACTTAAGTAGGTGCAGTAACCTAATACAGCATTGGCAGATGAATCGCTGTTCGGCACGGTCAGTATCCGTCGCCGTCCACCGATGTTAACCGCTCGCTGTGCTGCTCCTCTCATGAAATAGCACTTCCGAGCTGGGAAGGAGTTCTGGCTGTTCTTTGGGGAGTGGGCAGCGGTGCGCTGGCTATGGGGACAGAGGGTGTTTCTGGCCTGAACAGCAGCAGTTTGGCGGTGGACGGTGCTCTTGCTCTGACAAAGAAACCAGCCACGATGTCGTAGACGAATGGACCGTGGCTTGGGTCTCCTTGTGAAAGGTCGTGCGAAGTCCATAGCAGTGGTTCCTTGCCCGACCAGCGCGTTCGGCCCTTCAAACCTTCGCTACTTGAGAAGGCATCCGTGAAAACCGAATCATTGCAGGGTAAGGAAACATTGCGGAAACATTCATAAGCGCATTCGGAAGAGAAATAACGTTTTGTTGATTGCTTGTTGTTATACGTTCCAGGTTGCAAATGTTACTCAGTGTGACGACCCTCTGCATCCACGACAGCCGAAAACCGCATTTCACTATTGTTCACAGCACTTATAGAATGGTGAACCATGGAAAATTCATCTGTCGTAACACTGATCATGCTCCACTTGATAATCGCCGAGTGCATCCAGCATTCTCAGACATGGAAACGGTAACGTCTTCTACAACTTGTAGCCCAGATGGTCTATGGTTTCTCTGTGGAGCAATCCCCACATAGTCAGTTCGTTCTTCCGAATCCCTTTCTTCATCCCCGGAATGGAAAGAGGATTACTCTATGTTCCATTAATCCGTCGGATTCCTTCTATAGCAGCACCAGTGGAGCTGTTTTGGTAAAACAGCTTTACAGTAAAGCCATGTTCACCTTCTTCCGATCCTTGTTGTCTGTCGGCATTTGTAATGCACACTGATATTTCTGTTTCGACCGTACGTTGCCGTACAAGTACCGGCGCCTAACGGCAGTCGTGACACTAACACCAATAACAACGCAAAACCTGCAGTACACCGTCCGAAAAGCAGTCCTGTGCAGTTGGCTACCCATACGCTAAATGTTTTCCATCTACTGTGGCTCAAGTAGTGATATGAGTCACGAGGTTTTCGCCTGGTTTCTGTAGTGTATTCCTTAGGTTATTTGGAACAAAAAATGTCAGTAAAGTAATGGGGTCAGACCCACAATTAAGGAGCTACAGTCATTGGGAAACTCTGGAAAATGGCAGGAAAAAAGTTTTATTGTAGGATTACACTAACAAAAATGAACGTAATAATTAATTTAAACAATTTTGTAGCAGTCTCTTGCAGTCAGTGTGGATTTAAAGCAAGTATTGAAAATTTCCTCCCTGCATTTGAAGGCAAAGATTCGCACAGGAGTGAACCGTGTGAGCAGCATTTCGTAATATCACATGCTCGTTCCTTACTGTCGTTGCGCATCGAAAATGCGTTTATCAATTCTTCTCGTGTTCCCACCTTAACTTCGTACACAATGTCTTTCATCCACCCCCAGTAGCAGTAATCCAGGGGTGTTAAATTTGGGAATCTGGCAGGCCAGTTGATAGGGCCCCCGCGACCTTTCCATCAATGTGGGAATTGCCGATTAAGATAAGCTGTTACCACATGGTGGAAGTGTGCAGCTGCCCCGTCTTGTTGGACGTACATGTGGTGTCTTGATTTCAGAGGAACATCTTTAACAAGCTGCGGTAGGTCTTCTCGTAAAAGTTACCTTACATCTGACCATTTAAATTTCCCGGCAGAATAAACGGTCCGAGTAACTGGCCATTCACAACACCATACCAGACTTTAACACTGAATCTGCGTTGAAATTGAGATAGTACCGTGGCATGGGGATGTTCGTCTTCCCAGACATGCATGTTATGCATGTTGTTGATGCCATCTCTTGTAAAGGTTGCCTCATCACAGTACGTTATGAAGCGATAGAGATGCCGATTTACATTTAACCAGTTACAAAAGTGCAAACGGTTGGTACAATCATGTGGCTCTAAATGATGAACTTTCTGCACATTGAAAGGATACAGTCCATTCTCATGAAGAATCCTACGTACCTCAGATTGTGAAACGTTCAATCGGGTAGCTAGGCGTCTTGTACTTGAACGAGGACTGCACTCTACTGAATTAAGAATGTTTTCCTCTTCTTGAACGTCACGATGTCTTTTGGAGTGTATACGAATACTGGGAAGAGTCGCCGGCCGCGGTGGTCTCGCGGTTCTAGGCGCGCAGTCCGGAACCGTGCGACTGCTACGGTCGCAGGTTCGAATCCTGCCTCGGGCATGGATGTGTGTGATGTCCTTAGGTTAGTTCGGTTTAAGTAGTTCTAAGTTCTAGGGGACTTATGACCACAGCAGTTGAGTCCCATAGTGCTCAGAGCCATTTGAACCATTTGAACTGGGAAGAGTACCAGTTTCTAGTAATGTTCGATATGTTCCACTAAATGTTTTGGCACTAGAAATCCTACGATCAGGATACCGACAGCGATATTCGGCAGCAGTAGCTTTCGCGTTACTATCACAGAAGCTCAAAATGTACACCACCTCTCCAAACTCCTGCGACGAAAACTTTTACGGCATCGCATAGTGTACTGAACACAGGAGACAATAACAGTAAACAGTGACTGCAGTATCAACAACGTGGTTGTTATG
This sequence comes from Schistocerca nitens, assembly GCF_023898315.1. Taxonomy (NCBI): domain Eukaryota; kingdom Metazoa; phylum Arthropoda; class Insecta; order Orthoptera; family Acrididae; genus Schistocerca; species Schistocerca nitens. The sequence continues at coordinate 191,326,713 of NC_064618.1, read as the reverse complement.
CAAACGTACCACTAGCTGCTATTGTCTACCTAAGACTGATTGGTTCAAATGGCTCTGAGCACTTTGGTACTCAACTGCTGAGGTCATTAGTCCCCTAGAACTTAGAACTAGTTAAACCTAACTAACCTAAGGACATCACAAACATACATGCCCGAGGCAGGATTCGAACCTGCGACCGTAGCGGTCTTGCGGTTCCAGACTGCAGCGCCTTTAACCGCACGGCCACTTCGGCCGGCCTAAGACTGATTGTGTGTCCTGTGAACACAAGTGTAGCGCTCCATACACCGTGGCATGCTCGGAGCTTCTTAATTAAGGATCTGATCACATTACTGTATTTACATTTTTTGTTCCAAATAACCTAAGCAGTAACCTGCAGCAACCGGAGGAAAACCTGGTGACTCACCCTCTATATATACTGCCAGGAAAAATTGCAACACTCTCAAGGACAAAGCCATTTTATTGTGTCGCAGGTAGTCAACCAGTGTAGCAGTGTATGATTAAACAGTCAAACCTAATGAAACACATGTATCACAATAGAGAGAGCCTATGCAGACGCATCCATAGAGTGTGTACCCCTCTCTTCAGATATACAATCGTGTGTTCCCACTAGCAAACGATTATGAAGCTACCAAATGTCATCCAGCGACAGATTGTCCTAAGCGTCAGCTACCTTCTGTTACGAATTGGCACTTGTTCTTGTAGGCTCTGCAGAACGTGTAAGTACCCTGTTCAGCATACGAGCTTAGTTGGCGACAGATTTCGTTATTTTTCTGGCCAACGTAATCTTGGGCACCACGAAAAGTATGTTATGTCGCTTCAGCCGTATATGAACAAGCATAAAGACATCAACGCCCTGTAGATGGAATGGTAGTATCATGGGGACAACAATCTAAGAAATTTACCGGTCACTGGTTACTTCACCATGCTGAAATACTATGTCACATCGAGTTCTCAGTAATGACAGCCCCCCTCCCTCAACAGTTTGATGGCTGGTGAGAGACATGTGAGGCAGGCCACTCAGCATGTCTTCGCCGTACACGTGTGCGACCACCACTCGGATGCAGATACAACCTACTATAATCACTGAAGACTATGGAACGTCATTACCGTCTCCAGCCGGCCCTTTCACGGCATCAGAGTAGCGTGTTTGGCGGTGTCATGATGTCAGTGCTAGCGTGGCCACAAGCACACGTAGTCCTAGTCCTGCTGCCAGAAGACGGTTCCAAAAGCTCCCAAAGTAAACGTAACAGAAATGTGATTTGAACTGAGTGATACACTGCCGGTTTAAATACATAAGTCACACAATACAAACACTAATGAAACTTCCTGGCAGATTAAACCTGTGTGCCGGACCGAGACTCGAACTCGGGACCTTTGCCTTTCGCGGGCAAGTGCTCTACTACCTAAGCTACCCAAGCACGTCTCACGCCCCCTCCTCACACCTTTACTTCTGCCAGTACCTCTTCTCCTACCTTCCAAACTTTACAGAAGCTCTCCTGCGAACCCTGCAGAACTAGCACTCCTGAAAGAAAGGATATTGCGGAGACATGGCTTAGCCACAGCCTGGGGGATGTTTCCAGAATGAGATTGTCACTCTGCAGTGGAGTGTGCGCTGATATGAAACTTCCTGGCAGATTAAAACTGTGTGCCGGAACGAGATTCGAACTCGGGACATTTGCCTTTCGCGGGCAAGTGCTCTACTAACTGAGGAGAGCTTCTGTAAAGTTTGGAAGGTAGGAGACGAGGTACTGGCAGACGTAGAGCTGTGAGGACGCGGCGTGAGTCGTGCTTGGGTATCTCAGTTAATAGAACAGTTGCCAGCGAAAGGCAAAGGTCCCGAGTTCGAGTCTCGGTCCGGCACAGAGTTTTAATCTGCCAGGAAGTTTCATATCAGCGCACACACCGCTGCAGAGTGAAAATCTCATTCTAGAAACACTAATGTTCTATTTAAAGAAACTGAATCTGGATAATTACTCAATAAACTATATCTTCAGCCGTGCAGAAAATGTAACATTTCTTATGTGGACCTAGCTCAATAAATATTCCCGTCGCCTATTATTTTGTAAGTTACCAAAGCATACATTTTATCTGACACACCCTATGTATCAAGGTGCTCACCGGCCCACATTGCGACACCGATAAAAAGACGAAATTGATCAACAGGACTACATAATCGTCGGTGGTCATGGTTTTTTTCTAAAATGGATGCAGCAATCAATGTCTACCTTTGTGCCACTGAACACAGACCTTGAATGCGTTGAAATTTTCCAGTAGGATATATAGGGCGGTTAGAAACAGTCTGATAAACTTGTAAGACTGTTGCAGGGCAGGTTGTGCTGACAAATATATCTTCATAAAAATTAGGTTTTTTGCGCCTTTTCTGCGTTATTTAGCATTGACGTTACCCAGTCACATGGTTGCGCGCGCAAATTCAAGCGGCCTGCTAGAGACAGTGTCGCCAACGTGTGCTTAATTTGGTTTCATAAACTCGAACCAGAGGCCGATACAAAAATTCTTCATGGGACGGTAGTAATGATCGAGCCAAAGCCCCAGGTAGAGCAGTCTCGTCCTCTGTCATCTACACACTGAGGACAACTGACACTAATTGTACTCGTATTTGGTGGGCCGCCTTAGTTTGCGTGTGCACAGGCCTGATCGTGTAGCTTCATTGTTAATTAACTTCGAAACAGCGCAATGTATCGAATTTCTTTCCTGACAGTTATTTCTCAGCAGAACGTAACCTACAACACCCTTACAAGCTTTTCAGACTGTTTCTGTCCATCCTGAATATATTGTATACTTCCAAGCTCATTTCAGCTACCAGTTTATCTTATCGCCAATCCAAGTAGCGCTAACTTTAAAATTTGGCAGAAATTACTGACAACTATTTACTGCAATTTGGTTCTAGTTTGATTTATTAATTTTTTATGAAGTCCGTTTTAAACTGTTTGTGTTTCCAATTCGTTATCGTTCTGGTTTAGTTGTTTGTCTTGAAAATAAACATACACTCACCATTCTACCTAGTTGGCCTGCTGGGTACTGGTAAATATACTTGGTAACCCTAAAGGTTCAGTTTATGTGGGACAATTTTGGTCACTATAAGTAAGGTACTGGAGGAACATTTTTAATATTTACAATTTGTTCAAACACATTAGCTGAACTACAGACCCCACACGAATACTGGTTAATGCTGTGAAAGTACAAACCTTATTAACGTGATATGTATACAACCCGGAATCTATTATACTGCCACCCAATTTTTACTATTATTCGACAGAATCTAAAAGAAAACAGCTTAAAATGGTGAAATATTAGCAAATCAAGTATGGAAGAACAGAAATAAAATCAAGTTTGCTCAAAGTAGAACCATTTTGAAAAGGTTTGTTTTGAAAGGCTCTACTCACTATGGGACATCTTCTAACGTCATCAGTCCCCTATACTTAGAACTACTTAAACCTAACTAACCTAAGGACAACACACATTCATGCCCGAGGCAGGATTCGAACCTGTGACCGTAGCAGCAGCGCGGTTTCAGACTGAAGCATTTAGAGCCGCTCGGTCACAGCGGAAACTAGAAGTCAGGTTCAATCTCAAGATGAATATTGTCGGCTTTTTTAGCTATTTCCTCAGGTGACTGGTATAATGCTGTGTGTGTGTGTGTGTGTGTGTGTGTGTGTGTGTGAAACAGAGACAGTGAGAAAGAGAGAGAGAGAGAGAGAGAGAGAGAGAGAGAGAGAGAGAGAGAGAGAGATACCTGGAATTGTGAAAATCACTATAAAAACAGGGTTCCACGGAAGTATTAGTATAATCTCTGAAGCATACATGTATCGAATTTACTATGAAAGTACTAAATTCATATAAGACATAAACAATCGTGACGGAATTACAAACTTCCTTTCGTAACACGAGTAACAAAGCAAGGCGTCTGAATATCCCGGATGGAAACTGGTGTAAAGGCACTCAATGCGCTGTTATGTTATTGCAGTGTTAGTACTCCGTTCTTCCTATTTACCTAAAGAATTCTCTTCAGAATCAGCTTTGTTAGGGTTTGTAGTTCTGGCAGTGAAATTGTCGCCTATTCCTCTCGTATCGTTCTCTTCATATGAAATGCGGTCTTCAGTTGCTTTCCATTGGGATAAACAAGACTCGCTAGTATTCCACAAAAATTCACAACGAAGTTCAAATACAGGATTCGTGCAGGCAAAAGAAGTCATCGTTACTTTTAACTCACTTTTTGGTTCTATCTGAACCACACACAGATGCATTATCTTGTTGAAACATTAGACTTTCGTCCCCTACGTCCTCATACTTTCTAAGCAGTTCTATTTCTAGCATCTCAGTATGCATGTTAAAGTTCACGCAAATGTTCAGCCACGGAATGCGTGATGTATCTCTAGCGCACAAGACTGCCATAATCACAATACTTCCACCACCAAAAATTCTCCTAATTCTTTCCTGCTGCTCAGTTCTCAGATCAAGCCAATAACACTGAAATCCATCCTACCCATTGAAATTAAGCTTCGTCTCAGCACTGAAGATCACTTTATTCCATTCTAAAGTCCTCGACATACGCTTTTCAGCAGACTCCAATCCAATTTGTTTATGTTTGGGTGTTAATATGAATTTCTGCAGTCGTTTCTTGAATGCAAATGTTAGTCATGTGACAAGATTTGTCAATACGTCTGTCAGTTACTGACGACTGTAAATCTGCAGCAAGTTGAGAAAGATAACTGTTTCTGGTCACTTTTTCGCCAAAAGGGAAACTTTTTATGCCTCAAATAATTTTTTGCTTTACCCATATTTTCTGCTGTGTCCAAATCTTGCCCCCAGGTTCAACTCCCTGGCGATTTGACGATTAGTACGTCCCATTTCCTTAAATGTGTCGATTTTCGCTTTTCCAACATATGGTAACACTTTCCCGCGTGGCACTGTCACAATTGTGGTTTATGTGCACAACACCCACTGTCGCTAATGGTTTCTGTTTTCCATCTGCAGTAAAGGAATGTACGCACACACTAACACCGCACAGAGCCGAGTTCCCTTACACCGAGTTCCTCCCTCTACCACCTGAATCGTTGATGTTTTGTTATACATTGTACTATAGACATCAAAAACAATACCACTAAACTGCATTTTTCGGTGTACAGGATTTCATTCTGTTGCGTATACGTTTTGCACATCTGTTCCAGCCGACAATTTTAATTTTCCCGCAAATGGCCATGCCTGTATATTGATTTCTACTACTGTACTGTGGTGGAACGAGAAGGACGCCATGAGTTTCATCTCATACATGTTTTTCTTTTGTTTTTTAAATTTATCCTACATGTAATTGCGTAGGATACTGCGGCCAGAGGCACTTGACAAGTAAGTTTTCTAAATATGGTACCGTGCGACACTTCCAAATAATTTTGCCGCGCGGTGTAGCCGCGCGATCTCAAGCGTCTTGTCACGGTCCGCGCGGCTCCCCGCGTCAGAGGTTGAGTCCTCCCTCGGGCATAGGAGTGTGTGTTGCCCTTGGCCTAAGTTAAAGTTATTTTAATTACAGCGTAAGCCTAGGGACCGATGACCTCAGGCATTTGGTCCCATAGAACCTTACCACAAATTTCCAAATTTCCGAAAACATCGTCTGAAGAAATCATTGTTTCGGCCACGACTACAGTGTGCTTCTTATTCCCTCAAGAATTCCCGGGTAACTAAGGCGGAAATGTTAATTTTATCAGAGACAGTTTCTTCCAATAGGGCACTGTACCGTACTCACAAGGGAACCTCCCCATCGCACACCCCTCAGATTTAGTTAACTGAACACAGATCAATCGAGAAAACAGGAAGAAGACGTGTGGAACTATGAAATACATAAGCAAAACAAACAAAATGGGTAGTCCATGCTCAAGATAGGCAACATCAAGGAGAATCTGAGCTTAGGAGCGCCGTGGTCCCGTGGTTAGCGTGAGCAGCTGCTGAGCCAGAGGTCATTGGTCCAAGTCTTTCCTCGACTGAAGAGTTTAGTTTTTTATTTTCAGACAATTATCAAAGTTCAGGCACGCACACATAATCAACTTCGCTCTCCAAAATTCCAGAACATGTTCAGATTTGCTTGGACATATGCAGGATTTGACGGTCTAGACACGGAAAAATTAGAAAACGTTAAAAACATATGTTTTGACAGAACACAGGGAAACTGTTGCATTCATTTGTTGCAGTTTATGTGATAAACTCCTATGTTTTCATCACTTTTTTGGGAGTGATTATCACATCCACAAGAAAACCTAAATCGGGCAAGTGTACAAGTGAGGTGGGTCGACAGCATATTCCTGTCATGTGACGCACATGCCGTCACCAGTGTCGTATAGAGTATATCAGACGTGTTTTCCATGTGGAGGAATCGGTTGACCTATGACCTTGCGATCAAATGTTTTCGATTCCCATTGCAGTGGCACGTCCTTCCGTCTACTAATCGCATGGTTTTGCGGTGCGGTAGCAAAACACAGACACTAAACTTATTTACAGTGAACACAGACGTCAATGAACGAACGGACAGATCTTAACTTTGCGAAAATAGAGAAAGTAAACTTTCTACTCGAGGGAAGACTTGAAATGAGGGCCTCTCGTTATACAGTTGCTCACGCTAACCACGGGACCACGGCGCTCCTGAGCGCACCCTAACCTTGATGTTGCGTATCTTGCGCATGGACTATTCAGTTTGTATATTTTGCTTATTTTTTTCATAGTTCCACACAACTTCATCCTGTTTTCTCGATTGATCTGTGTTCAGTTTTTCAAGGCCTATCCGCTGTGCCAACTTATAAATAAATCTGAGGGGGGTGCGATGGGGAGGTTCCGTTGTCTGCAGTCTTTCATGTTTAGCCACTCAGTATAGTTTCAGGCAAACACTGCTGCCTTTCTCCCAGAGTTCTGCATTTAAGTTCCTAAGAATTTGTGTTACAGTTTGTTATGGAAGATATCGACCTGTTACAATGTATGGCCTTATGCACTGAATTCGTTCAGTGTGCATTGTCACACATATTTCATAAGATCTCGAATCAGAGTATTCTGTAATTGGTCACACCAGCGTCTAGTAACGCCACTTCCTTTACAGATGCAGTACAGTTTCCAGAACTATTCATGTCTTCTATTCACCGTCCACATTCATAATTGTACTTGTTCGTCCCACTGAATATCACTTCTTAGTATTACCCCGAAATACGTACAGGACTGACGAACCCCAGAATTTCGTTCACTCCCAAATTTTTAATTAGACACTCCTGCGCCCTTTTCGTTTCATTTTTGCATTAACTTGCGTTTTTCCTACAACATAAATTTTTCAGTGTTTTGGTGAGCAGCATATACAGGATACACACCAGCCACTGGTGTACATTTGGGATATGCTGTTCACTATGAGTGTTCCAACTAATGAGACATCTCTCTTATCGTACAGACAGACCAGTTTGCCGGTTGCAGCATCCTATGGTCTACGCCGTAGCCCTTGGTGAGGAGGTGGAGTTGGACTGCGCAGCGGACGCCGTCCCACCAGCGACCAGCTACTACTGGATGTTCAGCCGATCGATGATGGATGTGGGGCCCTACATATGGCACCTGAGGGGTCCCAGCGGGGAGATTATATCACATGTAGAGTGGACGAGTGGCGTGTCGTGGCGACCCCACCAACCTACGAAGGACACCGAATACGGCACCTTCTTCTGCACGGCAAAAAACAAAATTGGAGACCAGCTGGACCCGTGTGTCTTTCATGTGCTTCCACCAGGTAAGTGTTACTCTGGAAACCTATACAGTATTTTATAAGTTTCCTCGTCCCCCTCTCTCTGACCTCATTTATTGTATTTACAAATGGAGTCTTGATTGAGAATTGAAGTCAAAAGGAATGGATAAATCGTTTGCACACAGTAGTGCAAGGGATATGAGAGAGACCTATCCAGTTACTGGATCTGTGAGGATAGGAGCTTTAATGACAGCATTTCGCATGGTTTTATTCTACGACCAAGTAGAATGACTAAATTAGCCACAAGCACAACTTTAATGTTCTCTGTTAAAAATGACTGTAAAATGGAAAGCACAACCGCTTATTTTCACAGCACAGCTTAGCATATTATTTCTCTCATCTGCTTTAACGGAAAGTCTTTATCACGCAGTTACTACTCTATTTGTCTCCAAACCCTGTCGACACCCTCCGTCAATCTCGTTGACTCGATGAACGGTAGTTGGCCTGCAATATTCGTACTCCGACCGATATTTCAACTCCTCACTGGTGGCATTTTGTTTTCAAAGAAATAAACGACGAGCTGAAATAAATTGAACGTCTGCAAAACACCCGATTACAAAAGCTGACATCAATTCAGTTTTTGCAGCACACCAAAGATACGATCGCCACCGATAACACACAGATATAACGCTCTCAGTTCTATTATGTTCCTTAAAATATCAATATTCCATGCGGAATCCTTCGTTCTGGTGAAAACATGCGGCAGCAGAACTGTCAAACTGAGCGCTCTTTTTTTCTGGGAACATATGACAATAGAACAGTCAAACCAATAGTCATATTTCTTTCATTGAGACCTCCATACGAAAATATCATCCAGATTTCTGACTTTCCGTTGAATTTTACAAAAATTTTCTTTCATGGAAACCTTGTGTTGACAATTAGGAACACAACAAAAAAAAAGTCTGCCAAATCGGTCGAGCCGTTCTCGAGTGATGACCTTTCATAGAAGCAGCAACTGGTTTTTATTTTGATGGATAACAGTAACAATGGAAAGCACTCTATGAGTGGAATTTTTTTTTATTCATGAATGGAACCGTAGGCGCATTAAGCCGTAGGCGCATTCCACTGTATTTCATAATACGCTGTTACTGTACATTCGATTCAGCTGATATATTGCTAGCATTTAGTTCGAAATTATACAGTTTCATCTTCAGACCAGGTACCAGCTCTGTGCAGAACATAAACAGTGCTTCGACATAAATACCGCCATCAGAGATACGTGTAGCCAAAATATTTACAAAGTACACCGTAATGGTGGTGGTAGGTGTGGTAGGACTTATTATTTACTACCCCCATAACGTCTTAGTTTTAATTTTGCATCAGTCACATAAGCAGCCAAAATATTAACAATATTTTATTGACAAGATGACGCCATTCAGTAGAATTCCAATACAACAGGTAATAGCAAATATTTAAAATGAGGGTGATTGCGTAACGCCAAAGAGCGAAAGCCGTAATAATCAAAAATGTTAAAATCTGATAATGAGTTTACACTGTTAAGGAAAGAATAAGGCCTAAGACGTCTGATAATCATCGATGCGTTAATCGACTCAAACACATACATGCGTCCTCGAAGACTAGCGCGGATCAGTTCCCCATTCCACAGGGCCCATATATCTAACATTCCCTTAATGGAAGTTAACGAACCAAAACACACGCACCCGTCTACGCGAACCAGCATGATTCTCTCCCACCCCGTTCCCCTTTCATCACAGGCTAAATGTATCGAAGATTCCATCAGTGAGGATTAACGAACAAAATGTGTACACACGTTCATGGAAATCGGCACGAAAATTACATATTTCAGAGAGATACTAATACTAACCCATATTATGACTGCGCTGTATGATCTGTACTGTTTATTAATCTTGCTTTTCAACTTGGACCTGAGATTGGCTATGGGGTAAAAATCTCTATTGTGTGAAATGAACGGCAAGTAATTTACAATCAAACGATGGAAATTTCTTTAAAAATGTTCTACGTAACCGTGGAACACTAAGAAGGAAAAATGATTTATTTGCATTCTACTTACTTGCTACTCATATGTAATGAGTTTTCCATTCTTCGTATTACGCCTGACACTGCTATGGTAAGTACATTTTCTTTTTAATTTTCAGTTCAAATAGCGCTAGAGAGTGGCTATAAAGCTCGAATTATTATTGTGTGAAGTAAATGAAAAATAATTTAGTCCAATAGCAGAGAATTATTTCAAAGTGCGAGGTAACAGTTACAAATGGGAGGGAAAGCGAGAAAAAAATTTAGACTTTACAGTGCACGCAGAACCGTGAAGTTTTGCAATCGATAGTGAGATGGGTATTACAGAGGAGACATTTTTTCCACTGGTGGTGGAAATCTGAAGTTACATTTGTGATGACGGTTGTGTATGAGAGCGCACTCGGTTAGAACGTGGTAAATGGATAAAACTGGTTTAGTGAAAAAATGCATGAGGAAGGTCTTCTTCGACGCTTTTCTCTTCTTTCTATCTTCATTATTTGGTCCCCTCACACCATATGGATTGGGGGGAGGGGAGGCTGTCAGCGGTACAGCACTCAGCGCTTCAGCCAAGTGCTTTAAAAACAGAAAATATTAATTCTGTTGGAGTTCACATAAATCAGGAAGACCGTTTATTTTATTTGTGGTTTGAATTAAAATCCAAGGTCGAGACGATAAGAAACGAGAATACATACATTTGAATCACGTCGCAACATTGGTGACGTTGTTCTAAAAAACAGTATCGCACTTTACTGAAAAGTTGAACAATCGGCAATGGGAAAAACGATTTGCGGATAGGAAAGTGTGTTCTGTACGGTTGAAGGCTGTAAGAAAAATGTAGGGGTGCTTTTGGTAGGTAATACGTAGGTGCTCCGGTGGATAGTACGAAGACAGAGACTAGAATACACCCAGCAAGTAACTGAGGACACATACGTTGCAATTGCTGAAGATGGAACGGCTGCCACAGAAGAGGATAAAATATTTGGAACACAGGTCAGTAGTAGTCTGGGAGGTGAGCAGGCCTGTGGTATGATGGGAAGAAGGGATGGGGAGCAATGGAGCGGAAAGAGAGAGCCCTGATGCGGATGGGATAAATGGGGAGGAGGAGGAGATTAGTTTTTAACGTCCCGTCGACAACGAGGTCATTAGAGACGGGGATAAATGGGTAAGAGCTACAGTTAATAAGACGGATAAATGTCGGGACAGATATCATTTCAGGGGGAGGGAGTCGGTTGAAGTAGCGATGTGTTTGTAAATCCTACCGGCATCTGTCAATAGAGGGGAAACAAATAGGCTATATAAATGTAGTTCCTGATACTGTAGAAAATGTGGAATGACGTGTCTGATGGATGATGGGAATTCTTAGGTGGATTAGAAGGATCGGTGTAGGGGAGGGGGTGGGGGTGGATATGGAAAGTAAGTCAGAGTGCTTGATGAGTGCTTGATGGTCTCCGGTTTGGGAGAACTGATAAAACTTAGTTGGAACAGCTGTGCGTTCAGTATTTGTTTAGAACGGGATGGATCGGATCAAGGTTTTGTAGGTGTGGAGGATAGTGCTGATGTGCAATATCCGATTTAGTCTTGTTTGCGCATTTGTTGGTTAGCTAGAAAATGAGATTTCCATGTTATATGCCGGTCAAGGGTAAGTCCAAGATACTTTAGTGTATTAGTTAGATGGATAGGATAGTTGTAAATGGTGCGATAGAAGTCATGGAGGCGGAAGCTGCACGTGGTCCGTCCTATATTTATTAGGTATTGGTGGCCATTCGTTCCACCACACTGTGACGTTCTACATGTTTAAAAATTTTATGATATGCGTACGAAGGTCACTCAGAAAGGAATATCTCATATATTTTTCCCTTTTTTATGTGCAAGGAATTTCAAGTTCAACTACATTGGTTGAAAACAACAACAGTGACGATTAATAATGACTTTTTAGCGTAATCTCCGACCATTTCCTGCTTCTCAAGACTTTGACGCACAGACGTTTGCACGAACTCCTTACCTTCGAAGTGAATCCCACGACCATCTTCTTTTAGTGGCCAGCACAGGAGCTAGTCTCATGATCCCAGGTTAGCGCTGTATGGAGTATTAGGCTTTACCTCCCATCCAGTTTTGTAATGTCTTCAATGGTGTGACGATTGATGTGTGATCCTGCGCTGCCATTTAAAAGAAGTTCATCCATCAATGTTTTTGTTGGGCGAGCCAGCTGAAGACATGTGTTAAGCTGTTTGAGTGTTCTGACTTATTGAACAGAATCTATAATGCGCCCCTGCTCCAAAAAAGCAACCATAATCACATACTCTGCACTCCAGAATACCGTATCCATAACATTCCCTGCCAATCGTTTAGTTCCGAACTTTTTCTTCTTCGGTGAATTTCTGTGATGTCATTCCACTGACTGCCTCTTGATGCTGGTTCAAACCAGTGTTTCGTCTCCAATCACAGTTTGTTTTCCAGAAACTCCTCTCCCTTCAAACGGGACGGCTACAAGGGATGGGAGGCAACTGTTTACCTTTTCATTTTATTCTCGTCTGTTAACATTCTTGGTACTCAATGTGCAAAAGCTTTTGAATATCCCAGTTGCTCAATAACTGTCATAACACTGCCTTTACTGATGGAGGTAATGCGACACAAAATACCTACAGTCACGCAGTGGTCACCAGGAGTGATGTCACCGACTCGTCGAATGTTGAATGCATTCAACGACGTGCCCCTCCGCTTTTCGTCAGCCAGTGGAGTTCGCCCTTCAGCTTCGTTACAGTGACGAACTCGTCGTGTAACATTACTGATATACATTGTTGCTTCACGTTACACATTTTTCAGTCTTTCGTCTGCATTCAAAAATTCTGTCACAGAACGCTGTCTAAGACGAAAATCGACGTCGGCTACTGTGCGAGCGATTGCAGTGCTGGCATCCATTGACGCAGAAAGTTGCTCCTCTTGTGGATTGAAGGCTAAACTTTGCCAAATTCAGATTTTTCACATTACAAATTTTGTTTAACGATGGGAAAAATAGGAGGCATTATTTTTTTACTCACATATTATTTCAAGAGCTTGAATGTGGCATTTCAGTTTCTTCTTTACATGCTATCACTTTCTGTGTAGATACAATTGCACGCACATGATTTTTATGACATTTTAGACTGCTCCGATCTTGTTCTTACACTATGAAAGTCGCAATCTACATAATTTTAGTAAATATTACAATTTTGATTATGATTATGAATGATATTTCCAGACATTACTATTCACAAAAATCTACATCGTTTTGGGGCCCTTCAAATTTAATTCCTGGCTACTGTATTAGTACTGGATGTTTTTAATATTACACTTCATAAATTACGAGGGCTATTCCGAAAGTAAGGTCCGATCGGTCACGAAATGGAAACGACTATGAAAATCCGATAAAGCTTTGCACAGATGTGTTGGGTAGTGTCTCTAGTATAACCCCAGTTAGCATCACGTCTCTCTTCTCATTTCTGAGCTCGCAGTGAGTGCGTAAAGATGTCTAGAAAATAGTGTCTGCCGCCACGTACGGGGGCCTGGTGAGAAATTTCCCCTGAAGCTATGCAGCTAACATTACATAACTGTCGTGCTGTTTCGTCTTCAAGACAATTCTCAGCCGCATTCTGCAGGGGCAATGAAGATGCTCCTGCACCGTTTTCAAATGGAAATGTGAGATTACCCACAATACAGCCCGTAATTGTCTCCCTCTGAGTTTCAGCTCAGGTCACATGAACCGCTGGTTATGAAGACAACATTTCGGCACAAGACAACGAGCCGTAGGCCAGCGTAGAGAATTGGCGGAGAGCACTGGCGGCTGCCTTCTATAGCGAGGGTATGGGAAAGTTGGTACAACGCTACGATACACGTCTAAGTCGGGTCGGCGACTATGGAGATAAGTAGCTGCAAGGTGTATCTAACTGTTGCAAATAAAACATTTCTGATTTTTACCCTGGTTTCCATTTCGCGACCTATCGGACCTTACTTTCGGAATAGCCCTCGTAAATTCTGAATGTATGTCCTGTTTGACACGTTATCTTTACTTTCTAATGACACTGCATTATAATTACCAAAAAAATAAAACTTCTATGGTGGTTTGGTTAAGATGTTCACAGCAAATATATCGAGAACCGTTTGAGATGTCCTATTTCAGTTTTTACTCATATAACTTGTGAAAGTCCTCATCAAACAATGTACAGTCTCTTTCCATAGCTACATTATTTAAAGAGACGTTGGTATTAATATTGCTTTCTTAGAAACACCTATAGTAAAGTCTGCTGCTACTTCTAAAGAATGTGATTTCATTTGTTTAGACTAGAAGTCCTTTAGGGGGGCTGCGACCAACAAATTACTCTTATCTAGGTCACCAAAACATTTATGTTTCACACTGTATGACGTGTATCGGTATCCCCATCATCAGATCTCTGGCACTAAAATAAAATATGTGACAAGGTGGAGAACAATTGTCTTTACAATGACGCAATCATCTGAGTTACATACCTTGATCCATAACAGTATCTAGTCAGTTGTAAGTATTCCTCCTTCATATAAATGCACCAACTGGCTCATGCCGTAGAGCATGTTATGAAGTAAAGATACTTTGTCACAAGATGGCGTTGTAGGCATCATCACCACAAAAAGGTATCTCTGACATGTGATGCTTATCTATAATAATATGGAAGCCGCCATTACGTATGGTGCAGTATTTACATAATGCATTACGTTTTATAGGAAGTTTATAGACAGATACATACGAATCTAGACAATTTGTATAGATACTAATGACATGAGGTATTTGAAAATACGGTGCTGTAACAAGCTTTCAAGTCATACTTGGATATCAAATATTATCAAAACAGGGTGTCAACAGGAGCCTTCATTACGAAAACCTATAACGGACATCATACATGTCATCATGAGTGAATGTATAACTGCTGGGATGCCGCTCACAGATTATAAAAGATTGTGCCGCAAATATATCACATATCCCTCATATATATATAACACTTATCTTTTATTTTATAGACTTTCCATACCAAAGTCAACCATGACATGGGTTCTTCTAAATCACGAAACAATCTAAACTATGATACTTAAAAATTCAGATGAACGGACCTCCTATTAGAAATTAATTATGTAGCTGTTTACACACTATATGGTACTTTTTACAGATTATTCGATATTGAATTAGTGTAAAATTTAATGTTGGCACCAGAGTGGTGGCTGTGTCTGTTGCACTTCAACTTAACGAAAGGAATATAAACGAAGCACATTTGAATAACATGTGCTGTAAAATAATATAAAACCATGATAATTAATAGCCATAGAAAACGCAATTAAATTACAACTCTGTGCCTCTTCCTCTACAGAACAAAATACTCCCGCAGCGATCCCATGAAAATTTGTGTTCAATAACAACAATGCTACAGTGAGAGATTAAAAATCGTGATGTGTATGTTACATATGACAATATTATGACGAACACACAAAACATTGGTTCATCATGCGTGAAGTACTAAGTGCAAGGCACGTGAAACGACACGCCCCCGAGGCATCAATCATTCTTACCAATGTCACGGTGCGTATTATGTATCATGTACATTCGAAAGTCCAACTAAAAATGGCAATTAATAGACAAACTATCCTACAGAAAACAAAACAAAAATTACTAGTTCTCACAATGACATCGACAAGATGCACTTCACTTCCATTGAACTGCACAAGACCAGAGGAGCATGACACAGCATAATGCACACCACTAGGTGTTCGAGCATTTGAAATGATAAGGCAAGGACAGTCACAGAATTTGGATAGAAAAAAATAAGTACAAAGAAGGTAACTGCGAAGATAACAGAAGAAATAATTAAGTTGATCGATGAAAGGAGGACATACAAAAATGTTCAGGGAAATTCAGGCATAGAGAAATACAAGTCATGAGGAATGAAATAAATACGAAGGTAGGGAAGAGGAGGCGAAATGGCTGTATAAAAAATGTGAAGAAATCGGAAAAGAAATGATTGTCGGAAGGACTGACTCAGCATATAGGAAAGTCCAAACAATATTCTGTGAAATTAAAAACAAGAATGGTAACATTAATAGTTCAACTGGAATCCCACTGTTAAATGCAGAGGATAAGCGGATAGGTGGAAGGAGTACATTCAAAGCCTGTGTGAGGGAGAAGATTTGTCTAACGTGATGGAAGAAGTAACTGTAGTCGATTTGGAAGAGATAGGGGATCCAGTATTAGAACCAGAATTTAAATGAGCTTTGGAGGAATTAAGATGAAATAAGGAGGAAGGGATAGATAACATTCCTCCCGGATTTCTAAACTCATTGGGGCAAGTGGGAACAAAACGACTATTGACGTTGGTGCGTAGTATGTATGAGTCTGGCGACATACCATCTGACTTTCGTAAAAATATAATCGCACAGTTCCGAAAACTGCGAGAGCTGAAAAGTGCGAGAATTATCTCATAATCATCTTAACAGCTCACGCATCCAACTTGCTGACAAGGATAATAAACAGAAGAATGGAAAATAAAATTGAGGAAGTGTTAGGTGACGACATTTGGCTTTAGGAAACGTAAAGACACCAGAGAGGCAATTCTGACGTCGCGGTTGATAATGGAAGCAATACTGAAGAAAACTCGGGACCCGTTCGTAGCATTTGTAGACGTAGAAACAGCTTCGACAATAAAAGTGGTACAAGATGTTCGAAATTCTGCGAAAAATAGGGGTAAGCTATAGGGAGAGTCGTGTAATATACAAAGTGTACAAGAGCCAAGACGAAATAGTAAGAGTGGACGACCAAGAACGAATGCTCGGATTAAAAAGAGTTAAAGAGAGGAATATAATCTTTCACCCATAAAGTTCAATCTGTACATGAAAGAAGCAATGCTGGAAATAAAAGAAAGGTTCAGGAGTGGAATTAAAATTCATGGTGAAAGGATATCAATTGTACGATTCACTGATGATATTGCTGTTATGAGTGAAAGTGAAGACGAATTACATGATCTGCTGAACAGAATGAGCAGTCGAATGAGTGCACGATATGGACTGAGAGTAAATCGAAGAAAGACGAAGGTAATGAGAAGTAGCAGAAATGAGAACAGCGAGAAACGTACCGTTAGGATTGTTGGTCACGAAGTGGATGATGTTAAGGAATTCTGCTACCTAGGCACCAAAATAACCCATGACAGGCGGAGCAAGGAGGACATCAAAAGGAGAGCAGCAGCACTGGCAAAAAGGGCATACCGGGCCAAGAGAAGTCTACTAGTATCGTAGGCCTTAATTTGAGGAAAAAGTTTCTGAGAATGTACGTTTGGGGCACAGCATATTATGTTAGTGAAACATGAACTGTGGGAAAAACGGAACAGGAGAGAATTGAAGCATTTGAGATATGGTGCTACAGACGAATGTTGAAAATCGGGTGGACTGATAAGGTGGGGAATGAGGAACACCTACGCAGATTAAGAGAGGTAAGGAATATGTGGAAAACACTGACAGGGAGACGGAGCAGGATCATAGTATATCTGTTAAGACATGAGGGAATGCCTTCCATGGTACCAGAGGGAGCTGTTGGGGGCGAAAACTGTAGAGGAAGACAGAGATTGGAATACATTCAGCAAGTAACTGAGTACGTTGGTTGCAAGTGCTACTCTGAGATGAAGTAGTTGGCAGAGGAAAGGAATTAGTAACGGGCCGCAACTAACCAGTCAGAAGACTAATGACTCAAAACAAAACAAAAATATTGTCAATACTTGTGTGAATCCCACAGGGCAGTGAAGCTCATTTGTAACCATGGCTTTTCCAGTACCATTTGGCGCACTAACAACCTCCTGCATCCGTAAATATTCAGGCACCGAATAAAATATTTTAATGGTACTCGCATGAAGATTTTGATTGAGCAAATTCAAAACAGTACTATAAATAAAAGAATTACGGTTCACAGGGATCGCTAAATGTGTAAGATCGTGTTCACCATTTACCTTATCTCGAATTAATTTAAAAGCAATTGCAAAGTCATTTCCTGATCTACCAAACGATGATTCTGTCCACAAAGCACAATATAAAGTCGTAGTGCTCCCATAATGCTATGTTAAATTTAATAAATTTGGTCCTAGCAGTACCAACGTATTTTCCATAATGTGTACTACCAATGGGCAGGACGTACTTTATGCCCAACACAAAAGACGTAAGAAGAAAAAATTCGTTAGGTTTGTTTAATTTTATTAACACCATTGATGGGTTGATGTGTAAATATATTTTACAACCTGGAAATACCAGTCTTAGCTATATCAACGTATCTTCTGTAACCGAGACGCGGTCCTTTATGATCGCCACAAGAAAATTTAAAATGCAGATTTCAATAATTGTCCTTGACTTTAATTCGCAACGACATTTTAAAGATATTTTGATGTTTAAGAATGGTGTAAATTTGGTAATACGAATACGACATTTTTTTGTGAAAAGTCACCTGTACAGCTAAGATAAAATTTTTTGGTTATGTTTTATCAATAATTTAAAGCGATTACGGAGTCTGGTGTAGTAAATCATATTTTCAAAATCTGGAGTACCTGACTACATAACTATATTTTCATGAGGTGAGCACGAAACACTTCCCCCATACCCACCCCCTTGGTAATATGAGAATTAATTTTTATTTGTAATAAAATTTAATAATATCTGTTCTTGGACATGAGGTTACATTTCACAAGTCAAAACAAATCACAGCAACCGAGTTTCGTTTCCTGTGTTCATCTCTGAGTACCTTCTCTGACTCTCCTCTTTCTTTCATTTTAATTAACACATTTACAGCAATTCTTTTTTCAAATTTTCAGTGATTGTGCAACACAACAACACAGAAATTAATTTGATAACTTTGAGTTGAGAAACAGAACTGCCTTCAAAAGCTGAATTTATTATATTGATTGCTGATCTCCCAATGATTCAGCTATGTAATCCATATTTGCACCCACTGTTATTTACAATGAACACTACACAAACTGTGCACGATAATGATTCATCAATAATAGAAACATTGTCGATTTGCCAAAACTATGGCCCCAAAATCTCTCAATAGCGAGTGTTCCAACTGAGCACTTGGAACTGTGTCACTCATAACTAAAATTCATATGTAGAAACACACAGTTTCATCTGTCACATAAAACCTTTTCGACCCAACGAATCAAACAAAATGGTATGAACTGGAACTTTGGAGATTTTGTAGCCTGGCTATTTCTCCACAGGTTGCCGCACGAATATTTTATACTTTTAGCAGACGTCAAATAAAACCTTGTCCAATGGTGGCGCATGAAAAATTTTACAAATGTGTTACAATGTGGTGGCCTATAATATTTTGAATTTCAAGGGTAGCAATCACAAATAAACTGAATATATTAATTTTAGTTACATAAACTGAGTTGTTTAAATACATTTAAATTTTATAATTAGGTTTTTAAATCTGCAAGGAATAAAATAAATTTAAAAAGAATGTTGGTAGCAGCAGGGTTCGAACCAGAGTCAATGAATAGCCAGTTGTACATTTAACCACTCACCCATGGGGCTATTTCTGCGATAGAACCTCCAAAACACCTAATCACCTTGTACCTTACGCTTGCGCAGTACGTTACACTCAATTTCAAAGAAAAATATTGACCTGGTGCTGTGAGCAACGAAACAATCGTAGTGCCAGAAGGGATGACGTCACTTCAGAGAGTATGCAATAGAAAAGAGAGAGAGCTGCGTCCCTTCTCTCAGTTGAAACGTTTTATATGAGAGTATTAATCGCAACACACATAAAGTAATACACAGCTTGAAACATGAGCTACTTTGGTCTTTTATGATGGTACAGATGAGGTGGAATTACGTCTTATGTGCGTTCTAACACAGAAGTGGTAATGAACGGTCAGCGTACATCTTACTGTATCATCTTACTGTATCTAAAAATTTTTGCTGTTCATTTGGTGCTGGTATTCTACGTTTCACTACTATAGCCTCCGCATGAATATATCAATGGCCTTGAACACTTCAGAATCCAATTACTAACTTTATAGTGGTTATAATATTTAGAACTTAGGGATTATCTATTATGAACATGAACCCTTACTCAGTCATATGTGAAAGTTTGTGATTTTGTGCCCAAAACAGGTACAATGTCACTTCGGATAAAGAGGAAACAGAGTGTTGCACAGCCGTGATACTAGTATAAAAGGGGCACCGAGGAGATGTAGTTTCCATTCTGTCTGTGCAGTATATATGTGCAGAGCACTGGCTAATTTCAAAAAATAAATTTATTCCACAGACAGAGACAAAAGAAGTTATATTTCTTTATGAAGTACACAGTAGGAACTCGAAGAGAAAAGCCCGGATATACGCCAAAAGATATCTCGACAGACAGTGTTCAGTTTGAATGACAATTCAACGGATGTGCAGAACATTGTAGCGCTTACTTTCAATTATATTCGAAGTATGTCTCCCGTTTGTACATGCTCCTATGTTGTGGGAATGCTAACATAACACATGTTTCTGAAAACCCCATGAAGCATTTTTACACTTCACAAAATGTAATGTTCATATTGCTGTTCCGTGTCTAGTTGCTGTTAAAGTTTCCTTGTTTACGTATGATTTAGGCGCCCAATTTGAATTTTGTTTACTTTTAATCTCCCACTGAGGCATGTGTGTGTTTCCTTTATCAAGTAGATAGAAATACAGGCATACACAATAATGATTCATCAGTTAACCACGGCGACAGTTCTTTTCTCGATTCTGCCGTAGCCTTTTAAGGATGGGGCACACCAAAAATCGAATGGATTTTTACAGCATGGAACTGGGCTGTATAGATTATTGAATAATAATAAACTCGCATCATGGGTTTGATACCAAAACAGCAACTTATGTAATATGAGTAAATTAGTAACTGCAACAAAAAGGAGATCACAAAAGAATGTGGTCATGAAGATTTCCTTACAATTCCCTTTATATAAAGTGTTCCAAATGCTCAACGTCTACTGCAATGTACGTTTTCAGCCGCTGGTCCATGGATTTATGGATAGATCTACTATATCGCAGCACACCCTGCAACAGTACTATTTTGAACATGTTTTGGCCCGACGGGCATTTTTCATACACTTCACTTATGACTTAATACCGAGAAAAATCCAGTATAGTGGAATCAGGGTAGAGAGCAGGGCAACCGTTTATGTAACGCAACAAAAGCACGTTTGTTTTTGTGTATAATTTTTAGATTAATTAATACCTGAACTATATCTCCATTCCACAAAACTGATTGCTCATAGCCGTTAATGACGCCACAATAGTAGACCGAAAATACCAACCGCGCGAAAAGGCGCAGTGGTTAGACACTGGACTCGCATGCGGGAGGACGACGGTTCAATCCCGCGTCCGGCCATTCTGATTTAGGTTTTCCGTGATTTCCCTAAATCAGTCCAGGCAAATGCCGGGATGGTTCCTCTGAAAGGGCACGGCCGACTTCCTTCCCCATCCTTCCCTAATCCGATGAGACCGATGACCACGCAGTCTGGTCTCCTTCCCCAAACCAACCAACCAACAACGAAAATACCATACTTGTCACAGACGTTTATGTCCGTCTGAACTTTATTCTCAATTTTCTAGGATTTGTAAACGTCTTACAAAGTCGAAACATTCAACTTGTTGCTGATAATCGTTCAGTATGGCTTCAGTCCTTCGATCTGTTCGTCTGCATATCCATTTCTTTTTGGTCATCAGTCCTGTTTGATGCGGCCCGCCACTAATTCCTCTCCTGTGCTAACCTCCTCATCTCAGAGTAGAACTTGTAACTTACGTCCTCAGTTATTTTCTGGATGTATTCCAATGTCTTCCTCTACAGTTTTTGCCCGCTGCAGCTCCCTCTAGTACCATGGTAGTCATTCCCTGCTGCCTTAAAAGATGTCCTATCATCCTGTCCCTTCTCCTTATCAGTGTTTTCCATATATTCCTTTAATCTCCAATTCTGCACAGAACCTCCTCATTCCTTACCTAATTTTCAACATTCGTCTGTAGCACCACGTTTCAAATGCTTCGATACTCTTCTGTTCCGCTTTTCCCAGCCCATATTTCAAAATGGCTCTGAGCACTATGGGACTCAACATCTTAGGTCATAAGTCCCCTAGAACTTAGAACTACTTAAACCTAACTAACCTAAGGACATCACGCACACCCATGCCCGAGGCAGGATTCGAACCTGCGACCGTAGCAATCCCGCGGTTCCGGACTGCAGCGCCAGAACCGCTAAACCACCGCGGCCGGCAGCCCATATTTCTCTACCATAGAATTCTGTACTCCAGACGTACATTCTCAGAAATTTCTTCTTCAAATTAAGGCAGACATTTTTTATTAGTCAACTTCTCTTGGCCAGGAATGCCCTTTTTGCCATTGTTAGTCTGCTTTTGATGTCCGCCTTATTCCGTCCGTCATTCGTTATTTTACTGCCTAGGTAGCAGAATTCCTTAACTTCATCTACTGCGCGACCATCGATCCTGATATTAAATTTGTCGCTGATCATTACGTTCAGCAGTCGCCAATGGTGCATTATATAAATGATTTGTCCACACGTTTGAAAATTTATTCTCATGTGCCGTTTTTAGTGACATAATGGTAATGTTACTCAGTAAAAATGTTGACAAGTCAAATGATGACAAGTCAAACGGCAGACATAATTGTGGCACTAACTTAAATAACGCTTTTCTTCCTATACGTTGCACATGTTTCAGTAATTCCAAAAGTACACCCTCGACTCCTGCTGACTTGATGGAGTTCAGCTCATTCAGTGCTGTGTCGCACTCAAGACTGTTTAACTGAATAAAATTACACCTTGTAATCTCGCTCAGGATTAACGTTACTAGCAAACTCTCCCCCCTGTCAATGCTCTGGGAATGATTACCTCAGTATCAATCTTGTTCATGATTTACGTTACTAACAATCTCTCCATCCCTACCACTATTATGGGCATGTTTTCCAATGTAGGGACTGTACTCATTACATGTCCTAATATTTTCTCGTTTTGTGTTCATGTGGATGACTATAACCATACAAATATAATGCGGTCACAAACCCAGAAAAAATTAATTGACTATATCTTAATAATTATTTGCTCTCTCCATAATTCTAGATATTAGGAAATTTTTATTTATTTGATGGATTCCGCTGTAACTAACTAGCAAAATTCTTTTGCCGTTAAAAGGTAGACAGGGGCATAACACCATCAATGGGACCTTGTCTAACTAAGCACTGTGGCCTTCACAGAAACTTCCGTCGCACATTCACTATTTACAAACTAATTCGCCTGTAGTAGTAACATCTGTCCGTAAATAAATCTATTCATTGTCAATTTATCTTTAGTAGGATACTGTTCTTATAGCATTGAATTCAACACGTTCCGTCATAACAATTCCACTTACATTCTACCTCATATTTCTGTTGTACTTATTAAAATAATCGATGCGTACCCACCTACAGGTTCGGTACGTAAGTGACAATCCAAGAGAGTGCCAAAAATTCGGTCGGACTTGTAGGTCTAGACCCACTTATTATCAGGAAATTATAGCTGCAATTGGGGTGTAGTAACCGCTCAAGACTCCACATTGTCAAAGTTTGGTGTGACCACTTTGACATATTCGACGGGAGTCTTTCCTACAGATTCACTATCTTCCTGTAGGTTTTTTCCTACTTCACTTAGAACTGCTCTTGGGAACGTTGAGGAGTGTGACTTGTCTGCAAAATATACTAATTTGAGATATTTTTACGTGAGATCCACTGATAAGTTACCTCTGTTTAACTGTATAGCAATCGATTTCGCGAGAAGTTCTCCGTATGGCACAATTTATCAGGTGGACTGAATACACACGTATAGACTTAATGGACTCTTGTTTTGTAACTGGATGTTTCCAAAATTCCTCATTAGTACTTTACAATCTGATAATTGTTAGTTCATTACACGAAACTGATATTGTATTCGTGTTCCCATTCAGTACAATAGAGCCCTTAAGCTCTGGAAGCGATGCAATGTAAGTCTGATAACAGTTCACATTGCTGAGTGGAAAATATAAGGAAAAGAGAGGTATTATGTAAGAATATCATCGCATACAATATCATCCATGACTAAGTTGTGAACTGACATTCCAACTGTCTTCCATTACCATGGAAGCCACAGGAAGTAGTAACGAAGTATGGTAAGACGGCTATAATGAGGTTTGTAAGAGGTCCGAGCAGATGTAATTTCGATGTATTGCTCACGCGCTGCCTGCGATATGCAAGGTATAAGAGAATCTCAGACCAGAGAGCAGTGTGGACTGCAGTAGGAACTGTGTAGCTGTAGCAGTAAGTTGTTGCTAGCGAGCGGTCTGGTCTGGTGTATCGTGTTGGCTGGCCCAGTCGTGGTGCAGCGATGCCGGAGACTGAGCATTATTGTATAAGGTAAAAAGCAGCCTTGCGCATATGTAGTAATGTTATCTCAAGGCCCATGTAAATGTTTTAAAAATGTCCTAATAATAATCTTTCTCATAAAAAGTAACTTTTAACAACCATTCATTTCAATTTAAAGAATTTACTAATTTCTCCAATCCATGTTCATACCGATTATTGCAAAAGAAAAATCAGTTGTTTCCTTTCATAAATGACAAATCTATCGGCCAGCATTGCACAGGGCTGTACCAGAAAAATTTATTATAAGAGCATATATATATATATATATATATATATATATATATATATATATATATATATATATATATATATATATGCGTTATCCGGCGACTTCATTGAGGTAAGAATTTTTCCTTTTTATTCAGAATGATCTTTCAGAGCCATGACGCAGCACTGCTGACATCCAAAATTTACCAGGTTAAATTCGCAGTCAGTTATTGAAAAGTTATAAGTGAGCGACAATTTAATTGAGAGGTTAGTTACTTTGTATTATTACCAGGTTACTGAATTTATTTTTTTGTTGGGACGTTACACTGAAAGTGATCGACATAATTATATTTTTTACTATTGAGAGGTTTAGCAATTTTTCTGTTTTGACGTTACACTAAATGAGAATATTATTTATATTATTTATTTTATTTTGTGGGGAGGTTACACCTGGCGACAACCGGCCAGGATCGTATTTTTGTGAATTTCTGAGAAGTAGTAAGTTATATATCTGCTCTTATTTACTTAAATGTAGTTTGCATCTGGCGCAACGCATTTACTAATTTGTCACTCTTTCTTTCACAGATCATCGGCAATTTATTGCTCTTTGTTGTAATTGTGTTTGTTCCATTTTTTCTTCGTCTTTGTTTCATTTTGTGCTTAATTTTGATTTGTGAAAAATGCCGCGAAAAACTGTTAACAGTACATCGCGATGTGCAATGAGTGAAAAAGCCGACTCGAATAATTTGACCGATAATACTAGCGACACTCAGTGTCTTAATGATAGTCCTCCATTTACAGACAATCAGTTCGTGCCAATCACTAGTAATGATTTTATTCCAGATGATGAGCAAACAAATTCATTTATGTCCACACTTAATTTAACGGCAAATGATGACGAGCCACGTTCCGTTGCAATGAACGCTGCCCAGCTTGACACACCCGATTTGCAAAATTTACGTAGCGAACAAATTGTTTCTAACGAAGGTGAACAATATACACAAAACACGTCAAGTTTATTTGATTCCGATGTAATGACCAACAGTGCACATCCAATTAGCAAACCTTTTCGCGAGTCAGACAGTGACCAAATGGTTACACAAAAATGACACATGCAGATACACCATCACACAGTACAGAGAATAGAGCCGCTAATTTTGGCTTGGATCAAGTTATGGCATTATTGCTACAAATTAATGAAAATAATAATCTCAAATAACAACTTAATGAAAAACTAGACAACAATTCCATACAGTTGAATGAAAAATACGACAACCTTAATGAATGGAACAAACAACTTAATGAAAAACTAGACAGCAATTCCGAACAACTTAATGATAAACAAGACAACAATTTCAAACAACTTAATTAACAGAACAAACAACTCAGTGAACAGATTACAGCCGTTGCCGCGCAATGTCATTATACTAAAGAACGATTACGTGAAGAAATTAAGGCTTGTGCTAGGAACAGTAGTGAAGAAATTAGATCTGTGGCACAAGAATTAAGTAATACTCATGCAGCCACAACTAAATTACTTAGAGATGAAATTAGTGCAGTCGCTAAACAATGTTCTGAAAACTCAACACTGTTACGCGACGAGTTTAAATTAATGTCAGAAGAAATTTCACGCACACTGGATGCGAAAGTAGACGCGAAATTTGACCAACAGAACCGCCAAATTGGCGAACATTTTAATCACCACCTACAAAACAGTGAAACGCGTTACCGTAAATTTATACGGGAACAGAATAAAGTAAAGCAACAAGTCATGGAAACAATTACTGCACAGATACAGGAAGATAAGCGTAAATTGTTTACGAAAGCAAAAACATATGTAGACAACAATATTGCTACAGTATCAGACGAAATCAAACAGTTGAACACCGAATTGCATGATGAAATCTCCGATCTTAAAACAAAAACAGACACACACACATTAGACTTTCAGACAATGACCAACAGAGTTGAAAAGTTGGAACTAATACAGGATCCCGATTCCATCAGACCAGACGTTAAAAAATTGAACAAAAACACACGTAAAATACAAAAACAAATTAATGCTTGTGATACTAAAAACGATGATCAGGTAAAAGCACTGACTGAAAAATATGATGAATTGGCCAGTCGTATTGATGTTATCGAAAATAATAATGACACCAAATCAGACGATACGTCACCAGTTTCGCTTAATCAAACACCCGAATTCCAAAATTTACAGCAGACGATCAGTGAGATAGGTTCGTCCAATAACGTATTACGTAGAAAATAGTCATCTTTACAGCACGAATTGACGGAGATGAAAAATGTTTCAGCCTTTAACACATCACAGTATACGCCACTTTCCGAACATTTGTCAGACTCACACAGCCAGTTTAATTTAGGTAATTTACAGAGAGTACGTGAGTTAGATTCCGAACAGTCACAGACAAACAGATTATCATTCAATCCTGAACCTGTTCAGACATACAGAGACGATAATTTTGATTACAAGCACTTTCTATCCATTAGGAAATTTAAGGTATTTAAAAATGACAGAACACAGATTCACTCTTTCGACTGGATACGACAATTTGTTTTTGAATTTTCACCGGCATTGCCTGTAATGCAGAAACTAAAATTTATTTGCAGCGTGTAGGAGACCTCAGGGGATTCATTACACTTCGATGAATATGTGCCGTAGCGTGCACAGGGCCCTGAGCTGTAGTAGTGCTATTTCATCTTTAGTTTTCTGCACTGCTGCCTTCTCTTTTACTATCCTTTATATCTATCAAAACAACTCTTCAACTATCGATCTATCTAGGATTAGAAATGAGTAAAGAAAACCTGATATGACAAGTTTTAGCGAAAGTGACAGTTTCCATTAGACACAACCGAAATGACAAGAAATACCAGCATAATTTTAATAACAGTCAAAATTTTAATCATCAGTATGTACAAAACTTTCAGCAATCGCCGACACATTTTGGCAACAATAGAGGCTTTTCCCAGCAACAGCATCAAAGCCAGCCGGTTAGCATACCTAACCAACAATGTAGTCTGCAAGGTCAACCAAGCTTTAATGTTTCGCCGCCTACACGTATAGCGTCGGCCACACCAAATAGTAACGCACAGCAACAAGGAAATCACTACGTACAGGAGACACATCATTTCAACTCGTATCGCAACGCGCCGTATAGCAATGATTATGATGACCGACGTAAAAGTAATTAGCACAGTTTTCAGCGTACGTTTAATAACAGTCGGTCCTACCAACAGCATAATCAACCACAACAACAGACTATCATGAATGAACCAGGCAGTAGGTATCATCCCGAACCTAATACGTCAGGACGAAATAACAGAACAGTACAAATAGTCGAGATGCCACAGCATTCCCCCGCAAATAACAGCACGTCAGAATGAATTTGACTAGATGCAGTACAGGTTGCATCTTCCGGCAACGCAAGCAATACTTTTGACACAGAGAATCTTGTTCACGAAAATGTTATTACTTTTGACGACATCTGATACACATTTTTGCATGAAAGACAGAATCACAACGTATGTAAACGACATTCTTATTACAGAAGCTAACTGGTCTACACACAATTTGATTCTTGAACAACTGTTACAAACCTTTCGTGCACAAGGACTCACAGTTAATCTTAGCAAATCGCACTTTGGTAAAACTTCCATAAAATTCCTTGGACATGTAATTTCAGCAGAAGGCATTGCGCCTGACCCGGAAAAACTTCAAGCTTTACGTGATATTACTGTTCCTACGAGGAAGAAACAACTACGCAGCTTTTTGGGATTAATTAACTTTCTCCGTAAATTTATTCATTACGCTGATTTAGACACCCCTAGATTGTGCCAGTTGACGGGTAAAAACACTATTTGGTCGTGGGATAGCCAAGAACAGTCTGAATTTGTCAATCTGAAACAAGCTTTGTTGAATGCACCACTTTTATCACACCCAGATCTTACTAGAAATTTTTCCATTGCCACCGATAGTTCTAACACCGCTTTAGGCGTACACATTTTTCAGGAAATTGAAGAAGACGGTACTACAGTAATTAAAAACATCGCCTTTGCGACTCGCATTCTGTCACCAGCTGAACGCAATTATTCTGTTACAGAACTTGAAACATTATGTGTTGTATGGGCATGAGATATAGGCATTTTCTTTATGAAAGACATACGACCGTTTACACAGATCATAGAGCTATCCAGTTTTTACTTTCAGCAAAATTTTCACATGACAGATTAAGCAGATGGATCTTTATTTACAGGAATTTAATTTTACGATTGTTCACATTCCCGGTGCACAAAATATTGTAGCAGACGCACTATCCCGTTCTCTCAGCAACAACCAGCAAGACATCGGAACCAACTTCTGCCAAGCAAATTTTAGTGACATGTATATTCTACAAGTCGCATTTGAAAATTTCATTTCGTCGTCATTACGAGACATAGCACAAGAGCAGAGCAAAGACAACGTATGGAAAGAAATTAAACACCTTTGGCAAGATAGGAATAATGTTACCATCAGAAACCATTACACTGTACGCAATAACATTCTGTTTCGCCGCTGCCACCCTGACAGCAACAATTGGTTATTATGTGTTCCTGACGAGCTTGTTAACAAATTAATTTGGTATACTCATTTAAGTTACGCACATTACGGAGCCAGAAAATGTTTTCTTATACTGAGACAGTTATTTTGCCAACATGGAGAAACGTATTCGACGAGTTTTAGCGTCATGTAAAATCTGCCAGAAAGCTAAATAAGACACGACTTCACATATTCCTCCATTACACCCCATTGTACCCATTAAATTGAGATCTAATAGAGGTTTTTGCTACATCTTTGTCGCTGTTGAACTCACTTCGAAATTTGTTACCTTCACTCCGTTACGCAAAGCTACTGCTAAATCTGTTTCGAATGCATTTGTAAAACATTTTTTATTTCATGTAGGGCATGTATTGAAAGTAATTTCCGACAATGGACCACAATTTCGATCTGCTATGTGGACACGTATGTTACGAGCAAGAAACATTTCTCTGATCTATTTATCCAAGTATCACGCTTCTTCGAACCCTTGTGAACGACTGATGAAACAAATTGGTAAACTATGTAGAATATACTGCCATAAAAACATATTGATTGGGATACATACATACTCTCATTCCAGGATGTAATTAATTCCATACCAAATGAATCCACTATGATATCTCCGACTGTTATACTGAAAAATGTTGAACCACTCAACAAAATTAAACAACTAGTATCTTTTCCTACATCTCGTCGACTACGCCACCATGAAATAATTGACATTGCGCTGAACAACATCAAACGTGCCGCAGAGCGCCGGAGGAGACGGTAAAAACAGGTTTGTACACGCCGTGACTTTCACATAGGACAGAAGATATTAGTACGTACACACTATTTATCCAACAGAGGAAAGAGTAGATGCAGTAAATTTGAGCTTCTATACGCAGGTCCATATCGAATTCGCAGCATTCCTCACCCCAATGTAGTACACGTCGAAACTTTGAGAACCAAAAAAAGCAAAGGCAATCACCATGTCTCAAATATTAAATCTTTTATTGAATGAGCATACTTTATGATTTGTCACACTGTAATGTCATTTCCTGATATTTATATGACTACTTATGCAATTATATTTATGTGACTACTTACTGATTTTTTTCTTGGCAAGTGCCTGGCAAGGTAAGGTTTGCAGGTCGCTTTTCTTGTAGTTAGACATCAGACCGTGCACATTTTTCAGTTTTGGTGTATGTACGATTGTTTTCCTATCGAAAGTAGAATTTATGTCTGTATGCACTATGAGATGTTTAAGATGTAACAAACACCAGTTGACTTTGACATTTTGCCTTATGATATCTCATCATCTTGACCTATTTTACATTTTTTGTTACTACATTATGATACTGTGTATACATTTTTTGCACTTGAAAACTGTCTGTTTTTGATGTAATACGTTTTCTGTCATGCTATGCTGTATGCTTAGTCGTATCACTAGAAACAAGTTTTTATCTAATGGGTGTATGATTTAAATGCAAGATATTAATCCTTATTCATCATTTTCAGAAAGCGATGACGTGTAAAAGAGATAAATTAAACAACCACAGTGGTTTACTATGAAATGGAAATTTTACCATCAGAATGAAGGAAAGAAAATGCAATATCTTGTCATGAAGAGTAAATGGATCAGAATTAACAAGCATTAACCAGAATATACTATGCACATCGTATGACAGCAGTCTTGACTAATTATATTTCTTTCAGAATACGAGGCAATTGATGCAGGCTGTCAGACAGAACTACAAATGTTAATTTTAGTGGTGATATATGCTAGATGTAAGAAACTCTATAGTATAAAACGTAATGAATGATAATGAATAGTTGTATGAAGTAAATGGTAATATTAATATGAATAATGAAGAGTCTATTTTTAGCAGATGATAATAAATGATGATGAATAGTTGTATGAAGAATATGGTAATATGAATAATGTAGTTTTTCTTTGCAGGTGATGATAATGATGAAGTTATGATAATATGAATAATGAAGTTTTTGTTTGCAAATGAGAATAATGGTGACGTTTATATATTTACTATTAGTTAAGAGATGCTATGTAGTTATTTAAGTATGGGTTGCAGTTCCTTTTGACAGTATGTCTTATGTCACATATTATAATGATTGAATGTTCTGGGAAAGACAGCTACAGTACATACATATTGAGTACACGTTTCATTACCTGTTAATTCGAAGTTCACTACTTTTTATCATAATATGCGTTTCTTCTTTCAGCTCAACAATCCATTTTGTACTTTTTCCAGGAGAAGCTATTCATGAAATTAATGTACTATAAGCAGTTAGTCATTAAACCTGTTCTAGTAGTTGCATTTTTTTTACCCATTTGTGTGTATCATTCATGAATGTGATCACATATACTCTACTTGTTTCATAACCTTGCTACAGCTGACTCATGACGAATAACGTTACTAATCCTTATTTCCAGCAATAAGTCCAAAGCAAATATATTCATGCCCCAGCAATTAATTATCGATCCCAACGCAATGCGTTGCTAGCAAAACGAAAAACAAAAAATTTTATTACCAGTCCCAACTATTACCAGTATACAACCAAATAATGCTACCAGTTTAAGATATATTTCTAGTTCTAAATATAATGCAAATTTCTCAGATGTATTGAATCCATTATATCTATGTATTATTATACCGCAGACCTTGAGTAATAGTTACAGTGTGTTACATTTTAAATATGTCCTATGTCACTTGAATGATGAGTTCTGAGTAATACTGAATGATGTTTTGTAATAATGCATAAATTCTATACCAATAATTTCTATAAATAATATTTTTGTTATACTCTATAAATGCTATGACATTAATTAACTCTTGCTTTGAATGATGACTTCTGAATAATGCATAGCAATGGTTTGTAACTGGCCAATGCGTGCCAATAATTACCGCAATCAGATGAGTTATGAATAGTGTTTTGTAATATTCAATACTTGCTACATGTTTAGTAACTGGCCAGTCAATGCCAATGATTACTATAATTAGATGTATTATGTATAAATGCTATTCCAATAATTAACTCTTGTTTTGAACAATGACTTCTGAATAATACTGAATAATGTTTTGTAAAACTATATGAATACTTTGTAACTGGCCAATGAGTGCCAATAATTACTGCAATCAGATGAGTTATGAATAGTGTTTTGTAATATTCAATACTTGCTACATGTTTAGTAACTGGCCAATCAATGCCAATGATTACTATAATTAGATGAATTATGTATAAATGCTATGCCAATAATTAACTCATTTTCAATGATGACTTCTGAATAATGCATAAAAATGGTTTGTAACTGGCCAATGAGCGCCAATATTTGCTGTAATCAGATGACTTATGAATAATGTTCTGTAATGCTCCATACATAGTACAGAAATGTTTAGTAACTAGGCAATAAGTGCCAATAATTACTCAAATCGGTTGATAGACTAGTGTAATTCTCAATGATGACTAGCATAAGACTTAATGTCCTTCACCTTCAGACCTAATTACCCGAAATTACTGCAATATCCGTTTCTCCTGTCTATCCTCATATCATGGAGCACTATATTTGGTTTTTGCACTAATTCTACGCTGGTGAAAGAGTATGGAGTCTACAAGAATGAGGTGTTGACATATCAAGCTTTCCACCACCTTGAACGATGGAGATGTCATTATGGTCCTACTGTTTGGTATACCTAATGTACTACCAAAATGATAACATTGAATATTAATACATTTCAGTGTCTTGGCTACACTGATAAATACTTCAGGGAAGAGAACTTCAGATTGTCTCACTTGGTGTTGTGCTTCTGTACAAAGATATGGCCTTTCGGTGCAACTACTTGCAACCTACTGTGCTACAACCATGATGAAATCCTTCCAATTCCTTTCCTAGTTCTTGTAAAATGCGAAAGATTTTTACAGTACGTGTGCACTTTATTTCATTTGTTAATACGATCAGTCGTCCTAAATATGCTAAAGACTTCTACAGTGCGTGTACACTTTATTTCACTCCATGATATGTTGTAAATATGCTAAAGACTTTTACAGTGCGTGTGCACTTTATTTCAATTGTTAATAAGATCAGTTGTCCTAAAAATACTAAAGACTTATACAGTGCGTGAGCACTTATGTCATTTGTTAATATATTTTGTATTCAGTGTGTGTGCACTTTATTTCACTTCGTGATATGTTATGTAAAAATGCTAAAGACTTATACAGTGCGTGTGCACTTTGTCATTTGTTAATATCTTTTGTACTCATTGCGTGTACTTTTCGTCATTTCTTGATATGTTCTGTACTGAGTGCATGTGCACTGTATTTCATTCATGTTCTGCACTTATATATATGTTTATACTCTATGACTGTAGACTTAGTAACTACACTCCTGGAAATGGAAAAAAGAACACATTGACACCGGTGTGTCAGACCCACCATACTTGCTCCGGACACTGCGAGAGGGCTGTACAAGCAATGATCACACGCACGGCACAGCGGACACACCAGGAACCGCGGTGTTGGCCGTCGAATGGCGCTAGCTGCGCAGCATTTGTGCACCGCCGCCGTCAGTGTCAGCCAGTTTGCCGTGGCATACGGAGCTCCATCGCAGTCTTTAACACTGGTAGCATACCGCGACAGCGTGGACGTGAACCGTATAGCAGTTGACGGACTTTGAGCGAGGGCGTATAGTGGGCATGCGGGAGGCCGGGTGGACGTACCGCCGAATTGCTCAACACGTGGGGCGTGAGGTCTCCACAGTACATCGATGTTGTCGCCAGTGGTCGGCGGAAGGTGCACGTGCCCGTCGACCTGGGACCGGACCGCAGCGACGCACGGATGCACGCCAAGACCGTAGGATCCTACGCAGTGCCGTAGGGGACCGCACCACCACTTCCCAGCAAATTAGGGACACTGTTGCTCCTGGGGTATCGGCGAGGACCATTCGCAACCGTCTCCATGAAGCTGGGCTACGGTCCCGCACACCGTTAGGCCGTCTTCCGCTCACGCCCCAACATCGTGCACCCCGCCTCCAGTGGTGTCGCGATAGGCTTGAATGGAGGGACGAATGGAGACGTGTCGTCTTCAGCGATGAGAGTCGCTTCTGCCTTGGTGCCAATTATGGTCGTATGCGTGTTTGGCGCCGTGCAGGTGAGCGCCACAATCAGGACTGCATACGACCGAGGCACACAGGGCCAACACCCGGCATCATGGTGTGGGAAGCGATCTCCTACACTGGCCGTACACCACTGGTGATCGTCGAGGGGACACTGAATAGTGCACGGTACATCCAAACCGTCATCGAACCCATCGTTCTACCATTCCTAGACCGGCAAGGGAACTTGCTGTTCCAACAGGACAATGCACGTCCGCATGTATCCCGTGCCACCCAACGTGCTCTAGAAGGTGTTATGCAACTACCCTGGCCAGCAAGATCTCCGGATCTGTCCCCCATTGAGTATGTTTGGGACTGGATGAAGCGTCGTCTCACGCGGTCTGCACGTCCAGCACGAACGCTGGTCCAACTGAGGCGCCAGGTGGAAATGGCATGGCAAGCCGTTCCACAGGACTACATCCAGCATCTCTACGATCGTCTCCATGGGAGAATAGCAGCCTGCATTGCTGCGAAAGGTGGATATACACTGTACTAGTGCCGACATTGTGCATGCTCTGTTGCCTGTGTCTATGTGCCTGTGGTTCTGTCAGTGTGATCATGTGATGTATCTGACCCCAGGAATGTGTCAATAAAGTTTCCCCTTCCTGGGACAATGAATTCACGGTGTTCTTATTTCAATTTCCAGGAGTGTAAATAGATTTTAGAAGACTTTGTTGCTCATGGCAAGTCCAATTGACTCACCATCGTTGCCAAATTTTTGCCCCCCCCCCCCCCCCCCCCCCAGTGGAGGGTTATGTAAGAGGTCCGAGCAGATGTAATTTCGATGTATTGCTCACGCGCTGCCTGCGATATGCAAGGTTTAAGAGAATCTCAGACCAGAGAGCAGTGTTGACTGCAGTAGGAACTGTGTAGCTGTAGCAGTAAGTTGTTGCTAGCGA
Source organism: Schistocerca nitens (assembly GCF_023898315.1). Taxonomy (NCBI): domain Eukaryota; kingdom Metazoa; phylum Arthropoda; class Insecta; order Orthoptera; family Acrididae; genus Schistocerca; species Schistocerca nitens. Next base: position 191,291,623 of record NC_064618.1, on the reverse strand, counting down.
GCGGTCTGGTCTGGTGTATCGTGTTGGCTGGGCCAGTCGTGGTGCAGCGATGCCGGAGCCTGAGCATTATTGTATAAGGTAAAAAGCAGCCTCGCGCATATGTAGTATTGTTATCTCAAGTCCCATGGAAATGTTTTAAAAATGTCCTAACAATAATCTTTCTCATAAAAAGTAACTTTTAACAACCATTCATTTCAATTTAAAGAATTTACTAATTTCTCCAATCCATGTTCATACCGATTATTGCAAAAGAAAAATCAGTTGTTTCCTTTCATAAATGACAAATTTATCGGCCAGCATTGCACAGGGCTGTACCAGAAAAATTTATTATAAGAGCAGATATATATATATATATATATATATATATGCGTTATCCGGCGACTTCATTGAGGTAAGAATTTTTCCTTTTTATTCAGAATGATCTTTCAGAGCCATGACGCAGCACTGCTGACGTCCAAAATTTACCAGGTTAAATTCGCAGTCAATTATTGAAAAGTTATAAGTGAGCGACAATTTAATTGAGAGGTTAGTTACATTGCATTATTACCAGGTTATTGAATTTATTTTTTTGTTGGGACGTTACACTGAATGTGATCGACATAATTATATTTTTTACTATTTAGAGGTTTAGCAATTTTTCTGTTTTGAGGTTACACTAAATGAGGATATTATTTCTATTACTTATTTAATTTTGTGGGGAGGTTACAGGTTTTTTGTTTTATCTGATGTAATCTGGAGCAAATAGCGCCGTTGATATTGTGTTAAATCACTTTTTTTCTCACAGGATTGCCAGACGCTCCATCCAACTGCTCCGTTTTGAACGAGACGGCTGACTCTTTCGTGGTACAGTGCTCTAACTCAACCGACCTTCGATTCCGCCAGAGCTACCAGCTAGAAGTCTTCGATGTCAAAACAGGCAACTTAATGTTCAATAAGACGCAGAAGTCGCCAGTCTTCCTAGTGGACGACATCGAACCTAACCAAGACATCACGATGCGCATCGCAGCTGTCAGCCCCAGGGGTCGCAGCGGATGGACCAGGATGAACATCTTTAGAGTCCCGGTGAGTGACCGAAACGTCCAGATTCGTGCTCTAAGCTCTAAATGCTAAGGCCCCTACGTACGATATAGTTTTTTGGCGTTGGTATCGAACGTCCAGCAGTTTACTCGTTTGTATTTGACTGCAGAAATATCACTTCACCGAGTGAACGCAACCGGCTACCATAACCCAAAGATTTCTTGTTGCCGTGTTGATGATGATGCAACACCATCGCAATTCTTATTTACACCGCGCCAAATAATGAAGAAATTTAACACACTTCCTTACGGTTGTTTTTGTATGGAGGTGAACTAATAACATGCTCTTTTGCTAGTTTGTAAGAAAATATTACGGTAGGCAAATACCCTAGAGTAAGTTTCTGTCACGTCAATGCAGGTTGAGGCAGGAAGACAAACCACATAAATGTACTGTCGAGTCGCATTAATGTGACCACCGTCTATGTTCGACTTCAACTTCTAATCGCCACTCACAGACGACAGGTGGCAGCACCAGCAGTCGAGGGTATATAAAACATGTCAGAGGGGAGTCGGTAAAGAGTGCAGTAGCTGCCATAATGCGAAAACAAAGCGATTTATCTGACGCCCAAAGGGCATTATCATTGGCTTTCAGGCGAAGGTTGCAAATATTTCTGAAAGGCTAAGTCTGCAAGCTGATACCATGCACTGTAGTTAAAGTACCCCGTTCATGGGAAAAAGGCGCTATCGAAAACAGGAGCCGAGGCTGATGTGGTGCAGGATAGGTTCATTGATCGTGACCGGGCCAAATATCTCACGAAATAAGCGTCAAACGAAAAATCTACAAAGAACGAAATTGGTCTAGCTTGAAGGGGGAAACCAGACGGCGCTATGGTTGGCCCTCTAGATGGCACTGCCATGGGTCAAACGAATATCAACTGCGTTTTTTATGCTGTGTCGGACTGATTTCCTTTGGCCTGTGCGGCCATGCAACAATCTTTGGAAGCGTCTAGGTCGGAGGAGGAAGCAGTACGGTCTGGGGAATGTTTGAGTGGCTTTCCATGGATGAGCTCGTTATCCTGGAAGGCACAATATATCAAGTATACATCTATCGTTGGGGAGCATTTCAACGCCAACCCGCACTTTTTTCTCCTCGACACGATGTCATCTACCAGTAGGATAACGCAACGTGTCACACAGCTCGCACTGTACGTACGTGGTTCCGTGAGCAGCAGGATGAGTTTACCGATCTCCCTTCTTTTCTTCTTGAGCTGTCTACTATCATGGAAGTTATTCTCTGATGTCTTAACAAAACTCCTGTCATAGTATCTCTTCTTATTGTCATTGTTTCCAATATGTTCCCTACTTCGCCAGTTGTGCGGAGAAGCTCCACATTCCTTACCTTACCAGTAAACCTAATTTTTCGACGTTCTGCTATAGCACCAAAACTCAGACGCTTCGATTCTCTTCTGTTCCGGTTTTCTCAAAGTCCCTGATTCACTACCGTACAATGCTGTAAATCGCAGTTACTTTTCTTCCACCTGCGATGGTCCGTCCAACATCTGTGGCTGTTCTTTTTGGAGATGTTCACTCTTCTTCTAATGAACTGCATACTACATTTTAGCATAGTATCGACATCTGTAGCGAGCGCCAAACGTGTCTCATAATTCCCCGGGCGATTCTACATGTACATCTACATCTACATCCATACTCCGCAAGCCACCTGACGGTGTGTGGCGGAGGTTACCCTGAGTACCTCTATCGGTTCTCCCTTCTATTCCAGTCTCGTATTGTTCGTGGAAAGAAGGATTGTCTGTACGCTTCTGTGTGGCTCTAATCTCTCTGATTTTATCCTCATAGTCTCTTCGCGAGATATACCTAGGAGGGAGCAATATACTGCTGGACTTCGGTGAAGGTATGTTCTCCAAACTTTAACAAAAGCCCGTACGGAGCTACTCAGAGTCTCTCCTGCAGAGTCTTCCACTGGAGTTTATCTATCATCTCCGTAACGCTTTCGCGATTACTAAATGATCCTGTAACGAAGCGCGCTGCTCTCCGTTGGATCTTCTCTATCTCTTCTATCAACCCTATCTGGTACGGATCCCACACCGCTGAGCAGTATTCAAGCAGTGGGCGAACAAGCGTATTGTAACCCACTTCCTTTGTTTTCGGATTGCATTTCCTTAGGATTCTTCCAATGAATCTGTCTGGCATGTGCTTTACCGACGATCAACTTTATATGATCATTCCATTTTAAATCACTCCTAATGCGTACTCCCAGATAATTTATGGAATTAACTGCTTCCAGTTGCTGACCTGCTTTTTTGTAGCTAAATGATAAGGGATCTATCTTTCTATGTGTTCGCAGCACATTACACTTGTCTACATTGAGATTCAGTTGCCATTCCCTGCACCATGCTTCAATTCGCTGCAGATCCTCCTGCATTTCGGTACAATTTTCCATTGTTACAACCTCTCGATACACCACAGCATCATCTGCAGAAAGCCTCAGTGAACTTCCGATGTCATCCACCAGGTCATTTATGTATATTGTGAAAAGCAACGGTCCCATGACACTCCCCTGTGGCACACCTGAAATCATTCTTACTTCGGAAGACTTCTCTCCATTGAGAATGACATGCTGCGTTCTGTTATCTAGGAACTCCTCAATCCAATCACACAATTGGTCTGATAGTCCGAATGCTCTTACTTTGTTCATTAAACGACTGTGGGGAACTGTATCGAACGCCTTGCGGAAGTCAAGAAACACGGCATCTAGCGGTGAACCCGTGTCTATGTCCCTCTGAGTCTCACCATTTATAGCGTCAGCCACAGTTCCACTTAGTTTCACTCTGATTCTCCTGCGACGATTCTCGCAAACCTCAGTCAACCCTTCGTCATTGCTAAATTCTGATCTGAGTCTACATCTGCAGTCCAATGTCGGATTCCCGAATCTACGTCCGATCATGATGGAATTTAGATGGAGTTTTTCCTCATCTTACGGCCTTTCCAGGTATACCTCCTCCCGCTGTGATTTATAAACAAATTTTGCACCGTTAACAGCTGAAAATTATTGCGGAACTCCATTAGTATTTCTCCCCTCTCATTGGTACTATCAGACCCATTTTCTCCCTTCTACTCATTCCTCTAGAATAGAATTACAATCCTCCATAATTATTAGACTTTCATCTCCCTTAGCGTAGTTAATTACCTGTTTGTTATCTTCACAAATATCTTGCATCTCTGTATCATCTCTTGAGACGTCGGTATATATATCTGAACTATTGCTGTCAGTGTTAGAATGCTGTCGAATCTGGTGAGAACAAACCTATCTCTTAACTGTTCACAGTAACTCACTCTGTCCCCTACCCTCCTACATTCACCTTTATTCGTCTTAACAGAAATCCTTATCTTCCTTCCATTTCACTTCACTAGCCCCACCATTTATAGCGTCAGCCTTAGCATTTCCACTTCAAATTTCCTAACTTTCCTACCACATGAAAACTTCTGAAACTACACTCCCCGAGTCGTAGAACTTTACTATTTCGTTGGTTATTCTATTTTTTTCCCATGGTCACCTCCCCCTTGGCTGACTGAGACCCAATAGGGGGGACTAAACTGGAATGTGAGACCTGAGTTTCTCCCAGTGTAAACAATTTTCAAATAACTGGCGGGAATGCAACCAGGTTACAGCGTCGACAACCACCGATATATCAACAGGAGCACATTCTACCATTCTACCATTTTCAGGGCAAAATAGCCCCCATTACCAACCGAAGATGACTGACGTTAGAAGTTATAGAGAGTGAAATTAATAATCAACGGTTGAGGTAGCATAAAATCTGTCCCTCTGTTTTTTGGAAAGGGGGAGAGCAGAATTGGATTCCATGCTTAATTTAAACAAAAAACATCATCTCTATTTATAAGTTTACTTGCTAATTCAATTCTTACAACTTCTTCAATAACACAACCCAACAGCTGGAAGTGCACGCCGAAATCGCCGCGTTGTTATATTGCGTAGGATGACCGTTACCAAGACAATTTTGTAGAATGGCAGATTTACTCGGCTGTACGCAAGCGTGTGTGCCGCTTATGCTCATTACACCTGTCCTCCACAATCCTGATATTCTGACCCATATATGGCATGCCGCAACTGCAAGGAATCGGGTAGAAACCCAGCTTACGTAAATCAAGACCATTCTTTATGTAACCTAAATGATCCCTGATCATAGATGTTGGTGGAAAAAGCCATTTCACATCATACTTTCGCAAAACACGACCGATCCTGTTCGAAATGCTCCCTTTGCAAAGGCAAAAAATCGTAGTTTTTGGCATCACCTCGGTATTACGTATCATCACTCACCTGGTAAACACTTGGTTCATAGCACAACGCACGTACGATCTGTCTGACTAAAGGTGACTTCGAGGCGGGCTAACTTAGCTGACAAAATCTCACGGTATGAGATGACATGGGCTCTGTGAACCAAGGTAGGAAGCACTCCTCCATGTTGAGCTGGATGCTGACAGCTATCGCCCTGCAGATACAAGTCAGTGTGAGTAGGCTTCCTATAAACTGCGCGTGCCAACGTACCACCCACCTTCCTCTCGACAAGTACAGCAAGGAAGGGAAGACAGCCATTCTTATTTACGTCCACCATGAAACAACGACTGTTTCAATCCACCCAAATATTTGTGATGTCTGTTTGCTAACAGAAAATGGAGAAAACCAAAAAATTGCTACTGCTATCTACAATAAGAGTTGAAAAATTACGATAGTTAAATCGGAAAACATAATCTACAAATAAAAAGAAATGTGATGAGCTTATAACAGACCCAAATTTGATTCTGAATGAAATCTAACATCTGTCTCCTGATATCGCTCCCAGTACGTTCGTCTTGACAAAGCATAGTTTCTTAAGCTGGTTCCCAGATGCACAATCTGTAATTATGCACCACACATTTTCCCTTCTATATAATAATCACTTTCTAAGATTCAGTTGTAGTGTTAAGAACTACACAGTGCAGTCACATTAATGTGACTTCCGCCTATGTTCGATGTCAACATGCCACTCACAGACGGCTGGTGGCATAACTAGCAGTGGATGGTATATTATAATGGTCCACTGAATTCTTCCGGGGTTATCAGCCGAGTGGTGGCGTTGTCTTGTCGCAACGTTTCGATGAGTTTCGTACATATCATCTTCTGGTCAAGTGTCGGGATGCTGTGTTCTGCATACCCATATAGCCGCTTGGCCGTCGTCCGCTACTCTAGGCCGACCAATCGCGTTCCTGCGGAAGGGGGTACCGCGACGGTGGGGGGGGGGGGGGGGGAAGGGAAGAGGGCGGCACGGCCCGGCGTCGAGACCCGGTGGCTATCCAATCTGTCTGCGGACGCTTTTGCTTTCAGATCGGAGCGTTCCTGACGTATTTTGTTAATTGTGGGATCCCCTGCTGCACTGAGCTGAAAACCGCTATACCTGTTTACTAAGTGGTTGTGCAGACGTATCTCCACTGCCTCTATCAAGATCGAGTCCCAGAAACCGCAGACACCTACAGTCTTCAGGAGACAGCCGGGCGAATGCAGTGGTAAGGTCCTAATTACACTACAAAGCCCCAAGAAAACATTATTGTCAATAACGCATTTATTAGGAAGAAATACAGGGTTACCTTCGATAGTGCTGTACCACAACTGTGCCACAGCACTAGCGCTTCGTCAGCAGCAGATTACCACTTTGTGATCGACTCGCAGAAACGCCAGGAGCGTCAGGTGCCAAGGTGCCAGCTGTTTCATCATGGGGAGAGAGAGGGAGGAGGGGGGGGGGAGGTCATGGTCTGGCGACCTCCAGCTCTGCGTATAGATTTCCAAACAGCTCTTGTGGACGTTAAAGATTTACACTCAGGAGTTACGCTCCAGGCCCACTGAAGTTTTCACTGGATCATAGAGGGCGGCTCCCCGTTTAGGAAACAGGAGCCAGCAGCATCGCCGTCAGCGTCACGAATCTCGAAAGCAGACAACGGGCAGCGTCCAGGTCATGCAAGTCAAGCCTCCGGGAGGCGTGTACAGTGATGGCGACTTCTGCACCCCATCAGTGTCGCCCCGGATGTAGGCAGTGCAGCTGCCAGCAGCAGCATCCTTCCAGCTTAACTCGTTTCTTCATAGACGATCGAAAACACCTAGGCATTCTAAGGATCGAATTCGTAGGCTTGCCTCTCACTGGATAGCTGCAACTGGCCCAGGTACTGAGACTACGCATTGGGCATTCGGCAATCAGCAATCACCACTAAGAAATCAGCAATGGAATTTATTTAGAATGGGGTTATTTATGACGACGCTTCCTGCTCGCTCCTGCGCCGGTGGGGATGGCTATGACGTGATGTTTCCCGGTTTCCTCTCGCTATCAGCTCTGCCAGTGACTTCAGACTTTCGCAACTTCACCCTTCTGACGCTCTGGTCTGCTCTCTCTGCACCAGAATACTTACAGTTGCGTTGTATCTAGCCTTTCTTACAGTTGCGTTGTATCTAGCCTTTCTTATGTAACTCTGCTTTATCACTAGTATGTTAGTATCTCTCAGCTTCCTTGATGAATTAATGCTTTGCTCGGATACTTAAGGGAAGACCTGATGGTACCCGCCCAATCGGAAGACGCAGAAAGCGATAGGAGGGTGAGCTGCAGAAAGACCTTTGCCAGCTAGGAGTCCCTGACAACTGGACCCAACATTGCCATCTATGGAGGAGCATTGAGAGGTCGGCTCATAATCTACAGGGCCCTCAATCGCCGATATCATGATGATGAGTGATTGTGTCTCTCTGCTGGTCATTTCATACAGGCGGTTCGGCCTCAGGGAGCAGCCAAGCTAGAACTTGGAGGAATTTTTAGTGCCTGCGGGGGATACTATCTTTGTTGTTGTTGTGGTCTTCAGTCCTGAGACTGGTTTGATGCAGCTCTCCATGCTACTCTATCCTGTGCAAGCTTCTTCATCTCCCAGTACCTACTGCAACCTACATCCTTCTGAATCTGCTTAGTGTATGCATCTCTTGGTCTCCCCCTACGATTTTTACCCTCCACGCTGCCCTCCAATACTAAATTGGTGATCCCTTGATGCCTCAGAACATGTCCTACCAACCGATCCCTTCTTCTGGTCAAGTTGTGCCACAAACTCCTCTTCTCCCCAATCCTGTTCAGTACCTCCTCATTTGTTATGTGATCTACCCATCTAATCTTCAGCATTCTTCTGTAGCACCACATTTCGAAAGCTTCTATTCTCTTCTTGTCCAAACTATTTATCGTCCATGTTTCACTTCCATACATGGCTACACTCCATACAAATACTTTCAGAAAAGACTTCCTGACACTTAAATCTATACTCGATGTTAACAAATTTCTCTTCTTCAGAAACGCTTTCCTTGCCATTGCCAGTCTACTTTTTATATTCTCTCTACTTCGACCATCATCAGTTATTTTGCTCCCCAAATAGCAAAACTCCTTTACTACTTTAAGTGTCTCATTTCCTAATCTAATACCCTCAACATCACCCGACTTAATTCGACTACATTCCATTATCCTCGTTTTGCTTTTGTTGATGTTCATCTTATATCCTCCCTTCAAGACAACATCCATTCCATTCAACTGCTCTTCCAAGTCCTTTGCTGTCTCTGACAGAATTACAATGTCATCGGCGAACCTCAAAGTTTTTACTTCTTCTCCATGGATTTTAATACCTACTCCGAATTTTTCTTTTGTTTCCTTTACTGCTTGCTCAATATACAGATTGAATAACATCGGGGAGAGGCTACAAACCTGTCTTACTCCCTTCCCAACCACTGCTTCCCTTTCATGTCCCTCGACTCTTATAACTGCCATCTGGTTTCTGTACAAATTGTAAATAGCCTTTCGCTCCCTGTATTTTACCCCCGCCACCTTTAGAATTTGAAAGAGAGTATTCCAGTCAACATTGTCAAAAGCTTTCTCTAAGTCTACAAATGCTAGAAACGTAGGTTTGCCTTTCCTTAATCTTTCTTCTAAGATAAGTCGTAAGGTCAGTATTGCCTCACGTGTCCCAGTATTTCTACGGAATCCAAACTGATCTTCCCCGAGGTCGGCTTCTACTAGTTTTTCCATTCGTCTGTAAAGAATTCGTGTTAGTATTTTGCAGCTGTGGCTTATTAAACTGGATACTATCTTGGGACATAATAAAGCTACTTCCTTCAGAAAATTCATCTTGAAGTTTTAGTTTGGAGTACCCGTAATAGGCCTAAACTAATCCTACATATTTTGCACCAGCTGTTACACATTATACAACTTTAACTATTCTTCCATTACCATACAGCTAATTTACATTACCTTCAACGTAGGACTTCACAGAAGTCGTGCATTACACACTAAAATAATTATTAATATTCTTAGAAGTTCATCAATTGGTATACACATAACTTCTTAACCGTGTCTGAGCTTTATTTACAAACCAACTAACGTGTATTTGGTGCATAAGTAAACTTGAGAGGTGCACTGACTTTCGTTTAAAGTAGAAGCAGATTACACAAATCCCAATTAGATCCACTACAGTGCTAGAGACGTCACGCTTACAGTCGTTTTACTACAATGTGGTTTATCGCAGTATTCCTGCATGTGCTGGAACATTTGTTCGGCTGTAATTCTCCCTTTCTGCATTGCTACTAGTTCGCCTCTTCCCCCCATGAACCATGGACCTTGCCGTTGGTGGGGAGGCTTGCGTGCCTCAACGATACAGATAGCTGTACCGTAGGTGCAACCACAACGCAGGGGTATCTGTTGAGAGGCCAGACAAACGTGTGGTTCCTGAAGAGGGGCAGCAGTCTTTTCAGTAGTTGCAGGGGCAACAGTCTGGATGATTGACTGATCTGGCCTTGCAACACTAACCAAAATGGCTTTGTTGTTCTGGTACTGCGAACGGCTGAAAGCAAGGGGAAACTACAGATGTAATTTTTCCCGAGGGCATGCAGCTTTACTGTATGATTAAATTATGATGGCGTCCTCTTGGGTAAAATATTCCTGAGGTAAAATAGTCCCGGATCTCCGGGCGGGGACTACTGAAGAGGACCTCGTTATCAAGAGAAAGAAAACTCGCGTTCTACGGATCGGAGCGTGGAATGTCAGATCCCTTAATCGGGCAGATAGGTTAGAAAATTTAAAAAGGGAAATGGATATGTTAAAGTTAGATATAGTGGGAATTAGTGTAGTTCGGTGGCAGGAGGAACAAGACTTCTGGTCAGGTGAACACAGGGTTATAAATACAAAATCAAACAGGGGTAATGCAGGAGTAGGTTTAATAATGAATAAAAAAATAGGTGTACGGGTAAGCTACTACAAACAGCATAGTGAACACATTATTGTGGCCAAGATAGACACGAAGCCCACGCCTACTACAGTAGTACAAATTTATATGCCAACCAGCTCTGCAGATGACAAAGAAATTGATGAAATGTATGATGAGATAAAAGAAATTATTCAGGTAGTGAAGGGAGACGAAAATTTAATAGTCATGGGTGACTGGAATTCGTCAGTAAGAAAAGGGAGAGAAGGAAACATAGTAGGTGAATATGGATTGGGGCTAAGAAATGAAAGAGGAAGCCGCCTGGTAGAATTTTGCACAGAGCATAGCTTAATCATAGCTAATACTTGGTTTAAGAATCATGAAAGAAGGTTGTATACATGGAAGAACTCTGGAGATACTAAAAGGTATCAGATAGATTATATAATGGTAAGACAGAGATTTAGGAACCAGGTTTTAAATTGAAAGACATTTCCAGGGGCAGGTGTGGACTCTGACCACAATCTATTGGTTATGAACTGTAGATTAAAACTGAAGAAACTGCAAAAAGGTGGGAATTTAAGGAGATGGGAACTGGATAAACTGAAAGAACCAGAGATTGTACAGAGTTTCAGAGACAGCATAAGGGAACAATTGACAGGAATGAGGGAAAGAAATACAGTAGAAGAAGAATGGGTGGCTTTGAGGGATGAAATAGTGAAGGCAACAGAGGATCAAACAGGTAAAAAGACGATGGGTTGGTAGAAACTTGGAAGAGCAGTTGAACGGAATGGACAGTGTCTTGAAAGGAGGGTATGAGATGAACATCAACAAAAGCAAAACGAGTATAATGGAATAAAGTCGAATTAAATCGGGTGATGCTGAGGGAATTAGATTAGGAAATGAGACACTTAAAGTAGTAAAGGAGTTTTGCTATTTGGGGAGCAAAATAATGTAGACTGGCAATGGCAAGGAAAGCGTTTCTGAAGAAGAAAAATTTGTTAACATCGAGTATAGATTTAAATGTCAGGAAGTCATTTCTGAAAGTATTTGTATGGAGTGTTGCAATGTATGGAAGTGAAACGTGGACGATAAATAGCTTAGACAAGAAGAGAAAAGAAGCTTTCGAAATGTGGTGCTACAGAAGAATGCTGAAGATTAGATGGGTTGATCACATAACTAATGAGGAGGTATTGATTAGAATTGGGGAGAAGAGGAGCTTGTGGCACAACTTGACTAGAAGAAGGGATCGGTTGGTAGGACATGTTCCGAGACATCGAGGGATCACCAATTTAGTGTTGGAGGGCAGCGTGGAGGGTAAATATCATAGAGGGAGACCAAGAGATGAATACACTAAGCAGATTCAGAAGGATGTAGGCTGCAGTAGGTACTTGGAGATGAAGAAGCTTGCACAGGATAGAGTTGCATGGAGAGCTGCATCTAACCAGTCTCAGGACTGAATACCACAACAACAACAACAACTAGTTCGCCTAGTGAGCGTAGAATGTTTTGATTCCAGGATTATTTAGGAAGGTAAGTTTCAGGAGCTTCAGCTCGCTGCTATTGACCTCACGTTGGAGCTACCATAGACAGTAGGGTGCTTTTGTTCTAGTTGTGTGGGTATGGCACCATGGCACCAGACATATATGACTCTGCCACTGACCATCAGTCGCTGACACCGGTTTTAGGAACCAGTTCCAGATTCCTACAGTCGTCTGGAGAGAGCCGGACGGGATGCTATGGTGAGGTCCTAATTATGCTCGAGAGCGCTAAGGAAACTCTGTTGTCAATAATACATTTACTAGGCAGAAATACAGCATTGACATGAAGGTATTCTGGATATGGTACCGTGCCATAATGTGTCAAACTACAACTGCTGGAGAAAAACCAACGTTTCGGCCACGGTTGCAGCGGCCTTCATCTGAGACCCAGAAGATGGCCGCTCCAACAGTGGTCGAAATGTTGGTTTTACTCCAACAGCAGTAGTTTTATACATTATGACGCAGTACCATACCCAGAAAACTTTTATGTCGACTGACGCCGACCCTGAAGGCTACGCAAGTTTAAATACAGGATTGTCTTTCAAAGTACGAGGCCGCAACCCAGTGCTCGGAATTGCGCCTCTTCGCCAGCAGAATGCTGGATTACGATCAACTAGCAGTACTGCCAGTAGAGAGAACCGTGAAGCGGCAACTGTTTAGTCATAGGCGGCCGTCGAACATGGAATCTGGTGGCTTCCAGCTACTCGTATGTGTATCGATCTGCAAAGTGCTGTCGTGGATGTCGAAGATTTGCACTCAGGAGTTATGCTCCAGGTCCACCTGAAGTATTCACTGGTTCACAGCGGGCGGCTCTCAGCCCCTGTTTAAGAAACAGGAGCCAGCGGCATGGCTGTCGCCTCAGGATTCGGATAAGCAACAGAAATGCTCCGTCACTCTCGAAAGCCTTTGACGGACATCGTCCAGGTAACACAGGTCAAGCCTCCGGCAGGTCTTCAGGGTGATGGCGGCTTCTGTGACCCATCAGTGTCGTGTTGGAAGTGGGGTTCAAATGGTTAAAATGGCTCTGAGCACTATGCGACTTTACTTCTGAGGTCATCAGTTCCCTAGAACTTACAACTATTTAAACCTAACTAACCTAAGGACATCACACACATCCCTGCTCGAGGTAGGATTCGAATCTGCGACCGTCGCTGTCACGCTGTTCCAGACTGAAGCGCCTAGAACTGCTCGTCCACAGAGGCCAGCGAAGTGGGATGGCAGCTGGCAGCAGCAGCAGCCCTCCAGCCAGACTTGTGGTTCCATAGACGACAAAGACATCTAGGTGTGCTAAGGGTCGACCTCCATAGTCTCCCCTGACTCTAGATTGCTGAAACTGACACAAGTGCTGAGAATACGGACAGATAGCAATGAGCAGCTAGCAACGACATATCTTAAGAAGGATGAGGCATTTATTTAGGCACCTCCCATGCTCTCTGTGACGGGATGGTTGTGGCATCATGTTTCCTGGTTTTTCCTCGCTTTTATCTATACTAGTGACTAAAGACTTCGACAACTTCACCTTTTAGAGGTTTAGCACCTGAATAGTTAAAATTGCGTTGTTCCTAGACTTTCTTATGAAGCTCTGCTTTGCCACTAGCATGACGGTATCCTTCACCTTCCATGACGCTATCATTTTTCACTCGTAGACTTGGATGGTCGGTAATTCTCCCATGATGTGAAAGATTCCATGTTTGCCCCAATTCGCTCAGCGTTTGCTCCTAGACGGCTGTCTACTGGTCGTTAACAGAGCTGGTTCGCCTTCTGCGAGCTGCCAACTTAGAACTTGAACCAATTTTTTATATCCGCCTGGGACGGTATCCTTATGTGTAATAATATAAAGTGTATCGAGGGGATGGGGGAAACTGTGGCGTCATATTTCCGTACAGAGGAAACGAAGTAATTTACCTGACTCCCGAAAGGGTATCATCATTGGCTTCTTGAGCCTCCTCTAGAAGCATTTCCAAAAAGGCTAAGTTGGTACACAGTTTCAGTGCCACCGCGCTGTCCAAAACTGGCGTCGGGACAACGGTGGTGCACCATGGGCCAGAGATGACACGTATGAACGACTTCTGCGGAGATGTGTGCAGTCGAACAGACGTTCAATAACGCTAATAAACCAAGGAACTACCAACTGTGTCTCCTCAAAGGTCGTTCAGCAAACGATGCTGTGTATGGGCTTCTGCATCAGACGCCTCGATCATGCACCCATGCGGATTGCTACTCATTGCCGACTAAGGCTGCGGTTTACACTTCAGTACCGCAGCTGGACGTCCGATAAGAGGTGACAATTGGCTTCTTCAAATGAATAACGTTTTACGCTCCATCGGACACATGAAACACCTTGCAACAATCTTCAGAAATTTCCAGGGCGAAGGAGGGACATTTATGGGCTTGGGAATGTTTCCTTGACATTCCAAGAGTGATCTCGCTACTCTGGAAGGTACATTGAATCAACATAAGCATGCATCTATCCTTGGGAACCATGTCCATCCCTACATGAAGTTTGTTTTCCCTCTGCACCAACGCATCAACCAGCAGGACAGTCCGATGTGTTACACAGATCCCGAAACACCTGCGTGGTTCTAATAGCGCGAGGATGAGTTTACAGTATTCCCTTCGCCACCGGACTCTTGGATTTAAATCCAATCAAGTACCTATGGAACAATTTCTATCGCGCTCTTCGCGCCACGATTCCTCAACCAAGAAACCTACCACAGCTGGCCACGGCACTCTAGTCGGCATAGATCCTCATCCCTGTCGGAGACTCCAGCACGTCTCGCAGTGGTCCGCGGTGCAAAGGTGGCTATTCATGCCTTTGACAGGTGGCCATAATAATGTAACTGGACAGTGTTTATGGTAGTGGATGCTTTTCCAATTTTGTAGACCATCACGTATCAGTATCAATTCGTCCGTTGAGTACATAAAGAAGTGCCATTGCGGGGTTCTGTCTTTCTTGCATATCTTGCAGATTTCTTCCAGAATGTAACAAGCGTCCCCTGATTCCTCCCTATACCCAAACTCTACAATGAGTTCTCCATTTACCTGCATCAATACACACTGCTAATATCGTGCCACATTTTATAAATTTATAAATTGCTGTATTTAACATGTTACTTACAACTTATTGGGCCATAAGATCGGTGCATTGTCCGATGAAGGTACGTGTTCTCAGTTTACTGCAGACGCAGCTCTGATGCGGTGCGGCTAAGATGTACATCACAGTGCTTAATTGAAGTGGAGCAATAGCTGAAGACAAAAAACTGAAATATGGAGGACAGTGCGACCCTTATGGGTAGAATATCTAAATTGCACACTGATTCATTGTCATATTCTGGCGTTACATAATCCAAATACAGTTTCACATAAAGCTGCAGTGAAATTATGCCAACACGTGACTGAAGTGAATTATAGATCAAGGAACACGTGATTTACATCTTCCCACCAAGCTGAAAGAACATTTCGGAAAAGAGATTTTCCTACGGTGAGGACATTGACGATGCAGTTCTCGAGTAGCTCCGTGACCAAGAAGCGTATGTTTTGTCACCAAGGAACAAAACGATTGATAGAATATTATGATCGTTGTTTGTCGGGACTTGGGGTGTTGGTTAAAGATACTGTCGTACATCTGTGTCACTTCTCGTATGTAGCCCGGCATTCAATAAAAGTCACTTGGCCTGCTACAATAACGTCTGATGTTGTTCCTAGCCAGTCACACATCTCAAAGGCTGGAACATTTTATTTTATTTTTGACCTGAACATAGCTGCTCTAAAATCGGTTCATTACTTTTTGGCAATGTAATTTTACGTTTTATCAAAATTTCGTTCTGATGAAGACCCGTTAGTAGGTGTTGAATTCTGGGTCAATGTACCAAACAGTAATTTGCAACAAGTTCGCTGTGTAATTCTATGTTGAAACTAGTACACGGTTGCTGAGTAACATCCACGTTTAAAACTGGAATAATGTCTAATTTATTTTTGATGTACTCTCGTGCACTGACTTCATATCCATATTACTGATGGAAATATTTTTACGTACATTGTGCACCTTAATGGATATATTTTATATAGTACACAGAATGAAAATAGAGGAATTGTAAGAAAAATGTTATTTTTTGTTTCACTTAAATAGTATGTTTAACGCTTAAACAGCATGTTTCATTTGGTTCTCGTGTATTGTTATTTACTCAGTAAATAATCTTGATGAAACTTGGTAGGCGTCACGAGGGGTCAAAGTAATGCAATAGGCATCTTTTTTGTTTGTGCTCAATTTCACTTTTATGGGATACAACACACCATTTCACGTGTAAGGGGTAAATCACAACCCAAACGGTAATTTGTCATTTTAGGTTTAGAGGGAATGTCTTCGTAACGATGATACAAAAGAAATGTTATTCATATAAAAGTTCATACGTAATTAACTTTTTTTAAAACTGTATAATCCACTTTTGTAAAAATTTGTAATTTTGCGAAATACGCCACCAACATTAATTAATTTTCCAAAAATGGTATTTCAGAATCCAGCTTGTTATTCAGGGACACATTTGGCTAGAAAACTTGTTAAAATTATGTTGTAACTAAATTTTTCATTTCTAAACCTAAAATGCCAAATTACCTTTTGAGGTGTGTTTTACCCCGTACAGGTGAAACAGTAATATAACAGAAAATAAATATTGCACTGTTTTACCTCTTCTATACAGAAACACACACACACGAATACATCAGTTATAATAATTTCATGTAGACAGTTACGAAAATACACACGATATACAGAGTGTGTGTTTTTGTAACTGTCTACGTGAAATTATTATAACTGAGAAAATATATTCCACGAAATAACATGTGTATTGATCTCCATTTCTAGAATGTCTCATCACAGTTTGTTGTTTGTCCAGTGACACAAGAGATGTGGAAGTGAGAATAACCTGGAGAGAAAGAAGCAGACATCTTAGGACATGGAGTCGTACTCACATCGGGCACTTGTTGTGTCTTGCACCTTCCTAGGCGCCTCGATCGCGAATATACAACAACATTTATCGCTGCACTACCTCTAGTACCAGTGTAACTTCCAATACTTGATTCCTATATATTAAAAGGACGCCATGTTGGTTGAAGCATTATTATATTTCAGTGTTAGTTATACACTTACTGAGTAAGATATAAATACCACTTTTTGTAAAAAATCCTAAAAACAGTCCCAATAATTAGAAATATGAAATATCAACCATGTTAATGTTAATTAAATAGTTATAGCTTCAATAAAGGAGAACATAAAAAAGGAAATGTGGAGTACAGTTTAATAGAACTGAAGAATATAGTTATAGCAGGATACAGCATATTTACATGCAATGAAGCAGTAGATTATATAATTGTAATGTAAATTTTAATTGTTACTCTACAAATACTGGTGCATAAATATAGTAAAATTTTTCTGTTGCGAAATGAAAGCATTTAAACAATGAATAGAAAATGTATGAAAACGTATGTTTAATCCATAATGATTTCAGTAAAGAAAATTGTCACCTATCACAAAAGAAATTATTTACCATATTTCGAACACTGCCACCTAGAACGGCTAATTTCAAACCAACGTTTATCGGGAAGACAGTGTAACCGTATGAAATAAGACTATAAAATTACCTACAAATATTTACCTAGCCACTCCTACATGACTAGTATTGTAATTCTGCTCCTTTTGATCATCTGATGACTTTAGAAGACGGAAAATGACAGCATCATCTGCAAACAGGGATTGTTGCTTCGTTTTGTCACTTGATAAGTGAACATGACCCTTTTCTTTATATAGCATTTTATTGAAACCGTTAGGTTTTACGCATTTCGTTTTTACCAGTTGACTCCATCACACTTTTTTATGTTTTCAAAATACTAATACTGTATGTTACAGGAGGAAAAAAGCTTTTATCTCTTATAATAGATTTAAATAATTATCTGAATTTTTTTTCTCCTTGTGCTACGATTTTCTCGCCTATTATAATTATTGCAAATGTCGTCTAATTCTCCCAGGCTTTTATGTATCACAGTATTCTCTAAGCAAAACGTTGAGAATTTCGAGATAAACGCCAATTCAGCCGAAGTAACGTCAACCTGGACAGCATCTCCATGGGCGAAGCGTAATCTTCATACATCTTTGGACGCCAATAGTCACTCTGCAACGTCGCCTACGCAACAGTGTCCTACAGCATGATCTTTGACAACGTCCCCACGGTAAAAGCGCACTACACAAACTTAGGACGCCAATAGTCACGAACAATGTCGCCTAGACAACAGCGTGCCACATCGTCATCTTCGACAAGCAACCGCCAACACATCGCTATTTCAATGGAAACGGTGTGGCACTGAAGAACCAACAAGCACCACCAGCTGGTGTTCAACGTTACATACTTAAGCTTTCTTTGTCCCCCTTTTGGGTTAACACACGCTGTTTCTTACGGTCTAACGTTACCTGCGCATTTATACCTCTCGATCTTAAGTCTCTGTTCTTGCATCTTTTCACTGATTGGAGGGACTGCAGCTGGTTGTCGGGCCGTACCGTTGTTGATATGGACGAGCTGCAAAACGCCTAACGATCTTCTCAGTATCCACATACGCCAATCCACTACGTCGGACTGCACTGAATTGAATTGATGCTTCTCTCAAGGAAGCGGAGCTTATTTGTTTGTGTTTATACAGGAATATAATCACGCCAGTCTAGCAGCTATCACGAAGAGAGTCACATAATGGTCATTGCACGGTGAACGTTATCTGTTTCTATTTGTTTTTTTTGAGTGAAAATTGATCTGAAAGTGAATCTGAATCTGCAAGTAACATAAGGCTGAATGTTACTAACAAAAAGTCGACTACGAGAATGCATACATAAATATAACTGCGAGAATCTTAAGAAAATCATGCCCTGTCTGAAACTTACTGTAGTCACAAAATCGTACTACGAATTGGAACAACAACAAAAAAGAAAAACAGGAAAAAAAAAACGCGAAGTTCGTCCTCGTGAAATTTAATTAAAGGAAGAATCTGTTCTCGTCACAGTTTGTCTTACGTGGGCGCAAACTGCTCTCCTAGCTGCAGTCCGTCTAGTAACAGGACGGCAAATGGTAGCTGCAGAGACGCAGAAGCAAAACATAATGTAAAAAAAAAGCTGTCATTCTTAGTTCATAATTTTTTATAGTGGTTTTTAAATAATTTGAAAACTAGTGGCCATGGGGGATGTTGGCAAAGACTCTGGTTTAAACGAAATCAATTCCAATTCCAATTTCTTGATTTAATAACATTTAGTGACATTTCAAGAACACTTAAGCTTTCTCTAAAAATACTAACCAGTAATCCAAGAATTACAAAAGCTGAACTTACAAAAATTGAAATTCACATGCATAATCTCTCCTTAAACAAAATTCTACAACCTAATTCTTAAATCCATTTCTCTCTCAATGATCAATAAATCCAAACAAAAACACGAAAAGCAAAAAGCTTCCAGTATCTGGATGCCTGAAGAACCAAGAATGTTGCATTATCAAACCGCTGCCGCAAATGAAAGAAATTTAATCATTACCTGTTATCCATTCTTCAGAAACATAATAGTAGTATTGTAAAAATCAATTCTTCTTTTCTTCGAAATAACTCTTCTACTGATTCGTTATATAATTCCACATATCTCCATTGTGCGTCCCTTGCTACTTCTAAACTAAAACTCGACTGCTCACACCTAGCAACAAAGCTCAACCAACTGTTCCGTATCGATCAACAGATCTTTTGTGCGCATCTTGGCAAAGATCACCTCTTACTCATCTCTGTGCGTCACTGCCTCTCTGTCGAGGCTGCGCTTGCATGTCTAAGCAATTCAAACCTTACGAGCGCGTATTCAGACATCCAAACCAATAAAAACTCCTAAAAAAATTAATACACTATCAATCGACCGTTCCAGCCAGAATTTTGCACAATAAGATTTATTATCAACAATGATTAGACTGCAAAATTCGCGTACGAAGTTAAAACGCGAAGTGCATAAATGGGAAAAATTATATCAGTAAATAGCATAAACGATGACAGGGTTCATAATTTACAAATTGTTTTCAACTGACGTGCGCAGACGCACTAACAGTCCATAAAAAATTGTCTCAAATCATTGTGCACTCGGCCAAAAACAGTCCATAACAAATTGTCTTAAATCATCGTGCATAAGCGCATAATCAGTTGACAGCAAATCGGTTTAAATCATCGTGCACATGAGCACCAACAGTCCATAAATTTCAGCGTGCTCAAAGCATCATTAACAAAACAAATGCAGTAAAGTCACAGTTTTTTGCACCATTACAAAATCTATGTTGCCATCGTTAAATTATATACATCCAGTGAAATTCGTCTTTAATTTGAGTGTATCCAGTACATCAATAAATAAATCTCGTCGAAGCGTGACTTGACGTAAACATATTTTGTCGAAGACTCAGTGCAAAAACATTTATATCATTGTAGTGGTTTCTTTGTTAAGAGGATGCACCTCAGATCCAGTCGCCCACAAATATATTACAAAATTCCATAGTAATATGAAAACGTATCATTTATTGGCCAAACGTTTTTGAAATATTCGCGTAAATCCAGTCGGAGTGAGGTAACTGCCGCTGTAGTAGAAATACGTCCGCACATTGCAGAAATCTCATAGTGCGGGAGAGTCTGCCTAAATATTCCCATGAATTTCTGATTCAGCATGAGACATAACAAGCAGCCATTGTCACAAATGAGTAAATACATATGATAGAATAAAATCTAAAATTTGTGTATGATACCACATAACATTACAAACAAATATCTATGTAAGTTTCCAAAAAAGAAAGAGTTCCTGCTCCCATTCACCACCAGTCCACAATACACAGCTAATGTTGACCAATCAAAATCAAGGTTGCATGTTAATAGATAGACGAAAGTCTTTACATCAGTGTTACACAGTATTGTAGGTAAGAAAACTTGATGAAAACGTTTTACGCAAAGAGGCCATAAACTGAGAATAAAAATTATACTATTTTCGTACAAATATCTGTCAAAATACAGCTACAAAAGCAAAAACTTCCTTAACTACTGTCTAAAATAAAAATAAACGTGATATTATTTCCTACAAATATTTCTAGGTCGGGCAACTATTTGAAAGAAAAGTGGATGGAGGAAAGAAACAAAGGTTTGTGCTCAAAATTACTGCTGTGCCTGTCAAAAGAAATTAATTACATTATAGCGTCAGTGGTCAGTTCATCAAAAATGATAATGGAAGTGAAAATTTGGACACAGATGCATATTCTATACACGTACTACAGAATCATTACCATCTAAAACAAATGCTTACTATAAACCAAATACAAGGACGAAGTGGTATCAAGAAATGCCTTAGGGTTCTACACAAATAAGGTAATGAATATTTGTGCTAAATGGTTAGAAAACTTCCATAAATCTGTTAAGCTGATCTAAAAAATTACTAATTATCATTAGCCTCTTAAACGAGAAAGAAAAGTTGTTAGGCTCGGATCACTATGTGACAACATCTGAAGCTGTCGCTGAGCTGTACTATGTTCGTTCCAGTGCAGGAAAGGTCGTCTTATACCTCCATCATAGTCAAATCCTCTTCCTTTATAATCCTCTTTCTTTCCTTTTTTATCTTTTAGACGTCCGTTGCCTAGTTTTCGTTGTTAGCAAGCAGGAGGTCGTTTTGTCTCATGACAATAGCCTATCACGTGACAATGGGATCCATTAAAGTGCTCACATGTGTCTATCTACCGCGCAGTGCCCAACCATAACTATTCCTGTCGAGATCATGTAGGGCGGCTTCCCGATGGAGTACAGAAACAAAGACACTTCAATATGCTTTTGGTGCTGAGTGCATCCGATAACCAAGCTGACGCTGATGTTTGTGCGTATGCTGGATGGTACCTCCAATGGCACCATCAGATAAGAATGTTTAGCGTCTGCTCGAGCAACGCCTACGCGGAAACCGTTAATTTTCGTCCATAAGCAATTAACAGAGGTTGTCCAGCGACCAGACGTACTCCATCATCAGAGGACGCAATTCTTGAAACAATTCATCAAAGATGGTAGTGAAACATCGGTGATATTGCAAGGCGTTTCTCGATATCTCAAAGGCTGTACGCTGAAGTTTTGCACGATGAAGAACTCCATCCATATCACTATACATTAATTCAGCATCAACGGCCAGAAGATCAAATTCGAGGAGTACATATTTGTAAATGGCTCTTGCACCAAGTGGACGATAACAAACATTTTGTAAATTACGTGATATGGACTGACAACTCTAGCACCCCCTACAACAGCCATACTGTAGGTCAGAATACAACCCACTTGTTACCTGTGAATGTGGCTTTATGTCACATTTTGACATAAACATAAGGGCTGGAATCGTGGGAGGAGTGCTTTTTGGCACTTACCTATTGCGAGCCAAGTTGAATTAACATATGTCTCTTTGCAGTACTTTCATTGATCCATTACCTATATGTTCCACTAGGTGTTTGGGGACAGATACGATTTTGGCATTGTGGTGCTACACAGTAGAGGAGTAATGTTCTTTCTTGTTCATTTTCTTTCTGCTTTATGCATTCAGAGGCAAGCATACCTTTAGGGGCAAATTATACTCCTTCCCTATCCCTAGGCCTATAGTTGCAGTAACTGATTTATGACTCTATGGAAATAATTCATCACTCTGATAAGCCCCTCACCTCTCTTCCTACCTCTCTTGAAAATCCCCAGTCCCCTTCCTTGGATATCTCCAACTCTTCCCACCTGAACTCCTCCCCTGTACACCGGTCCTTCCAACCGCTTCCTATCTGGAAATTGGCGGGAAATGCTGAGACTGTGTTGAGCTGTTGCTGTGGAAGAATTTCAGGACAAGAAATTCAAATCAATATCAACTACAGTGCAGATGATATGCAGTTTATACACTCCTGGAAATTGAAATAAGAACACCGTGAATTCATTGCCCCAGGAAGGGGAAACTTTATTGACACATTCCTGGGGTCAGATACATCACATGATCACACTGACAGAACCACAGGCACATAGACACAGGCAACAGAGCATGCACAATGTCGGCACTAGTACAGTGTATATCCACCTTTCGCAGCAATGCAGGCTGCTATTCTCCCATGGAGACGACCGTAGAGATGCTGGATGTAGTCCTGTGGAACGGCTTGCCATGCCATTTCCACCTGGCGCCTCAGTTGGACCAGCGTTCGTGCTGGACGTGCAGACCGCGTGAGAAGACGCTTCATCCAGTCCCAAACATGCTCAATGGGGGACAGATCCGGAGATCTTGCTGGCCAGGGTAGTTGACTTACACCTTATAGAGCACGTTGGGTGGCACGGGATACATGCGGACGTGCATTGTCCTGTTGGAACAGCAAGTTCCCTTGCCGGTCTAGGAATGGTAGAACGATGGGTTCGATGACGGTTTGGATGTACCGTGCACTATTCAGTGTCCCCTCGACGATCACCAGTGATGTACGGCCAGTGTAGGAGATCGCTCCCCACACCATGATGCCGGGTGTTGGCCCTGTGTGCCTCGGTCGTATGCAGTCCTGATTGTGGCGCTCACCTGCACGGCGCCAAACACGCATACGACCATCATTGGCACCAAGGCAGAAGCGACTCTCATCGCTGAAGACGACACGTCTCCATTCGTCCCTCCATTCACGCCTGTCGCGACACCACTGGAGGCGGGCTGCACGATGTTGGGGCGTGAGCGGAAGACGGCCTAACGGTGTGCGGGACCGTAGCCCAGCTTCATGGAGACGGTTGCGAATGGTCCTCGCCGATACCCCAGGAGCAACAGTGTCCCTAATTTGCTGGGAAATGGCGGTGAGGCCCCCTACGGCACTGCGTAGGATCCTACGGTCTTGGCGTGCATGCGTGCGTCGCTGCGGTCCGGTCCCAGGTCGACGGGCACGTGCACCTTCCGACGACCACTGGCGACAACATCGATGTACTGTGGAGACCTCACGCCCCACGTGTTGAGCAATTCGGCGGTACGTCCACCCGGCCTCCCGCATGCCCACTACACGCCCTCGCTCAAAGTCCGTCAACTGCACATACGGTTCACGTCCACGCTGTCGCGGCATGCTACCAGTGTTAAAGACTGCGATGGAGCTCCGTATGCCACGGCAAACTGGCTGACACTGACGGCGGCGGTGCACAAATGCTGCGCAGCTAGCGCCATTCGACGGCCAACACCGCGGTTCCTGCTGTGTCCGCTGTGCCGTGCGTGTGATCATTGCTTGTACAGCCCTCTCGCAGTGTCCGGAGCAAGTATGGTGGGTTTGACACACCGGTGTCAATGTGTTCTTTTTTCCATTTCCAGGAGTGTATATAAAATTCAGTATGCATATTCTTCATTTAATGAGTCTGTGAGAGGCAGTGCTCCTCCTCTCCACCAGTTGTGAGTTGGGAGGAAGAAGACTCGGCCTGTGCTCAGCTGCCGGAGTGGGAGAATGTATTGGATTGTCCTAAGACTGTCTACCCTCCTCTGCTTGTACGTTAGTGGGAGAAAGGCTAGAGACGAAGGTGCTACCTTTATTTTTTGCAGGAAATGTGCTCCATTGACGAGATGTTGGTAGTGGACAGAGAGGAGTTTAATATGTATAATTCTTGTAAGCAAACGTCTGAGGACTTCGTCTATAGCCTCTTACATAAGGAATGGAAGAGAGGGATAAAGACTGAGCATAGGGGCAATATTTCTCGGGAAATAATGGTGATGCAGAGGAATGGGTTGAGGATGCATTGCATGACTCATACAGACTACTGCATGTGATGGAGCTGTTTGTGTTTTTTGAAATGGCTGGTCAACCAAAGTGCAGGAGGCAACTACCATCTATATGCCGACGACATCCAACTGCACATAAGTGCAAGCCCCAAGAACATTGCTGACGCAGTAGCGAGTATGAACCTAGGTCTGAAACTAAACCCCAAGAAATCCCAGGTCATACTTATATCTCATCCAAAGTTAATCAGCCGGTACTTTCGCGTAACAGTCCCTCAAATACTCCTCAGTGGTACCCAATTACCATACCAAAAAACAGTAAAGGACCTTGGAATAATATTGGATGAACACCTAAACTGGGAAGAAGAAACAGTCACAGCTTACCGGAAATCGCTCTCCTCCCTACATGCAATTCAAAAATTTAGAAAAATATTTCCAACCCATGTTAAACAAAAATTAGTCCTAACACTCATCTTGCCTAATCTTTACTACTGTGATGTAGTTCAACACGGCACAAATAGTGAAAATTCGAGATGCCTCGAGCTAGTGATGAATGCTTGCGTTATATACGTATGCAATATTCTGTTGTATGATCATATCAGTCCTTCATGCTCCCAGCTAGCTTGGATACGCCCACATAAGGCACGCGATCTCCACACGATGTGCTTACTTCATCGATTTCTTAGCCACTGGTGCCCCCAATACTTATCTTCTCACATTAAACACCTATCATCATTCCACAACCGCAATACCAGACCGGATACGTCTAGCATCTTGGCTGTACCTTTTTCTCCGTGTCATTCTCCATCTCAGCCATACGACTATGGAACGCGCTCCCCTGTGATCTGCGTCTTATCCAGAACCACTCAACATTCAAGAGGGAATTCAAAACTTACATATTAGGGACGGTATAGCCACCATTGTTGTGCCCCTCTCATCTCTTTCTTTCTCCTCTCCATCATAGCTTCGAATTTTACCATTCTATTTCTCTTCCTCTAACCTATCTACCTCGTCTATATCTCTTTCACCCCATTCTATCGTCTTATGTCTCTGCTCGATGAGAATAACTCACAAGCTGCAAGAAGATAACGAGAAAATTCCCAACTAGCAAGAGGACTGACATTCATAAAAGAAAAATATGTTTACTTTCATATACATAGTCATTACTATTATTATTATTATTATTATTATTGATTGTTATAATTATTTCTTTGATTGTTATAATTATCACTGTACTACTGTTATAATCTCTATTTCTTTTTTCTTTAACATTAATACTGTATAACACGTTATATGTCCTTAACGTTCTGTAGAAACTGTAACTCGTTCAATTTGAGTATGCCTGGTTAGGTGTAAGAGAGGGCCTGAAGGCCCTAATCTTGCCAGGTAAAATAAATGCTTAAATAAATAAATAAACTTCGTCCTGTTCCACTATCTCAGACTAGCTGTCAGCTGTAGTGCCAGTGCTGCCAGTGTCGTCGTAACTGCCGTCTCCTTCACAGCTGCTGTGCAGCAAGCTACGTTAATTTAAATATTAGCTGTGTTTTTCTTACTTTTCACTTTTTTATCCGTGTGTTTTTGCATTTAGGAAGCTTTAATTTTCGAGGTACTAGTAACAGTGTTCCATAGATTTTGTGTTTGTGTTCAATTCATTCCAGAGACAGTTAGTGATTATTTTCATCGTTTCCAACAAGAAGTGTCTAGTAACCACAGTTTAGTCAGCTATCAGCCGCCTTTGCCGGCCGAAGTGGCCGTGCGGTTAAAGGCGCTGCAGTCTGGAACCGCAAGACCGCTACGGTCGCAGGTTCGAATCCTGCCTCGGGCATGGATGTTTGTGATGTCCTTAGGTTAGTTAGGTTTAACTAGCTCTAAGTTCTAGGGGACTAATGACCTCAGCAGTTGAGTCCCATAGTGCTCAGAGCCATTTGACCCATATCAGCCGCCTTTAGTGAATTCGCATTCTAGTTAAAAGTGAACGGACGCAGGAGGAGCTCGCCACTGTTCGCGAACAGCTGAACGTGCTGATGGCCACGGTCAGCCCTCTTCAGGCTGCTGCCTCGGAGTGTAGCGGCAGTGGGGAGTCTGGTGGGTCCCAAGGTGCATCCCAGGTGCTATATGCTTCACCCACGCTCCATGCTGTCTAGACTTCGCGGGTACTGGGCGCGGTTGGGCCACCCTCTCCCCAAGGGGAGTGGCGGGTTCAGCGGCGTTCGCGGCGCACAAGGCGGAGGGTCAATGTGGAGGCTGCCCGTGTGGCATCGACCACTCTGCCTGTGAGTGGACATGTGACTGCTCCTTCAGCAAGGTCCGAGCAGGCACACGGGGGGAGGGGTTTATTAGTTATTGGGAGCTCCAGTGTTAGGCGGGTGATGGAGCCTCTTAGGGAAATAGCGGAAAGGTCGGGGAAGAAGGCCAGTGTTCACTCTGTCTACTTGCCGGGAGGTCTCATCAGAGATGTGGAGGAGGCCCTGCCGGCAGCGATAGAGAGCACTGGGTGCACCCGACTGCAATTGTTGCTCATGTCGGCACCAATGAGTCCTGCCGTATGGGTTCAGAGGTCATCCTCAGTTCATACAGTCGGTTGGCGGAGTTGGTGAAGGCCGAATGCCTCGCTCGCGGGGTGAAATCTGAGCTAACTGTTTCTAGTGTCGTTCCCAGAACCGATCGCGGTCCTCTGTTTTGGAGCCGAGTGGAAGACTTAAACAAGAGGATCAGACGATTCTGTGGAGATCTGGGGTGCCAATTTTTCGACCTCAGGTATCGGGTGGAGAAATTTAGGGACTCTCTGAATAGGTCAGGCGTGCACTACACGCAGGAAGCGGCTACTAGGGTAGCGGAGTACGTGTGGAGTGCACATGTGGGTTTCTTAGGTTAGAGATTTCCATCCCTAGGCCCGACAAGACGCCTCCTGAGACGCGACAAGGTAGCAGTAGGCAAAACGCAACAGGGAATGACGATATTAATGTGGTAATAGTAAACTGCAAAAGCGTCTATAGAAAGGTCCCAGAACTGCTCTCATTAATAAATGGTCACAATGCCCAACTTGTACTAGGGACGGAAAGTTGGCTGAAACCAGATGTAAACAGTATTGAAATTCTAAACTCAGATTGGAATGTATACCGCAGACATTCAGGACAGTGAAGGGGGAGGCGTGTTTATAACGATAAAAAGTACAATAGCATCGAAGCAAATTGACGGAGATCCGAAATGTGAAATAATTTGGGTGAAGGTCACGGTTAAAGCAGGCTCAACAATGGTAACTGGATATCTCTGTAGGTACCCTGGCTGAGCAGCTGTTGTGGCAGAACACCGGAAGGAAAATCTGGAAAATATTTCGAGTAGATATCCCGACCATGTTATAGTTTTGGGCGGAGATTTTGATTTACCAGATATAGACTGGGATACTCAAACGTTTATAGCGAGTGGCAGGGAGAAAGAATACAGTGAAATTTTTTAAGTACATTACCTGAAAACTACCCTGAGCAGCTCACAGAGAGAACCCACTCGCAGCGATAACATATTGCCGTGCGGTTCTAGGCGATACAGTCTGGAGCCGAGCGACCCCTACGGTCGCAGGTTCGAATCCTGCCGCGGGCATGGATGTGTGTGGTGTCCTTAGGTTAGTTAGGTCTAATTAGTTCTAAGTTCTAGGCGACTGATGACCTCAGAAGTTAAGTCGCATAGTGCTCAGAACCATTTGAACCATTTGATAACATATTAGACCCTCTGGTGACAAACAGACCCGAACTATTTGAAACAGTTAACGCAGAACAGGGAATCAGCGATCATAAAGCGGCTACAGCATCGGTGATGTCAGCCGTAAATAGAAATATTAAAAAAGGTAGGAAGTTTTTTCTGTTTACAAAAGTGACAAAAAGCAGAGTTCTGAATACTTGACGGCTCAGCACAAAAGTTTTACCTCAAGTCCAGATAGTGTTGAGGATCAGCGGATAAAGTTCAAAACCATCGTACAATATGCGTTAGATGAATATGTGCCAAGTAAGGTCGTAAGAGATCGAAAAGAGCCACCGTGGTACAACAACCGAGTTATAAAACTGCTTCGGAAACAAAAGGAACTTCACAGCAAACTTAAACATAGCCAAAGCCTTGCAGACAAACAAAAATTACACGAAGAAAAATGTAGTGTGAGGAGGGCTATCCGAGACACAGTCAAGGAATTCGAATGTAAAGTTCGATGTACTGACGTGGCAGAAAATCCTAAGAAATTTTGGTCTTATGTCAAAGCCGTAGGTGGATCAAAACAAAATGTCCAGACACTCTGTGACCAAAATGGTACTGAACCAGAGGATGACAGACTAAAGGCCGAAATACTAAATGTCTTTTTCCAAAGCTGTTTCACAGAGGAATACTGCACTGTAGTTCCTTCTCTAGATTGCCACACAGATGACAAAATCGTAGATACCCAAATAGATGACAGAGGGATAGAAAAACAATTAAAATCGCTCAAAAGAGGAAAGGCCGCTGGACCTGAAGGAATACCAGTTCGATTTCACGCAGAGAACAAGAAGGAACCTGCCCCCCTACTTGCAGCGGTGTACCGTCGGTCTCTAGAAGAGCGTAGCGTTCCAAAGGATTGGAAAAGGACACAGGTCATCCCCGTTTTCAAGAAGAGACGTCGAATAGATGTGCAGAACTATATACCTATATCTCTAACGCCGATCAGTTGCAGAATTTTGGAACACCTATTGTGTTCAAGTATAATGACTTTTCTGGAGACTAGAAATCTACTCTGTAGGAATCAGCATGGGTTTCGAAAAAGACGGTCGTGTGAAACCCAGTTCGCGCTGTTCGTCCAAGAGACACAGAGCGCAACAGACATAGGTTTCCCGGTAGATGCCGTGTTTCTTGACTTCCACAAGGCGTATGATACAGTTCCCCACAGTCGTTTCATGAACAAAGTAAGAGTATATAGACTATCAGACCAACTGCGTGATAGGGTTGAAGAGTTCCTAGAACGTAGCATGTCATTCTCAATGGGGAGAAGTCTTCCGAAGTGAGAGTGATTTCAGGGGTGCTGCAGGGGAGTGTCGTAGCACGGTAGTAACAATATTTATAAATGACCTTGTGGATAACATCGGAAGTTCTCTGAGGCTTTTAGCGGATGATGTAGTATTTAGAGAGGTTGTAACAATGGAAAATTGTACTGAGATGCAGGAGGATCTACAACGAATTGATGCATGGTGCAGGGACTGGCAATTGAATCTCAGCTCAGAGAAGTGTAATGTTCTGCGAATACATAGGAAGAAAGATCGATTATCATTTAGCTACTACATAGCAAGCAGGTCAGCAGCAGGAAGCAGTTAATTCCATTAATTATCTGGCAGTAGGCATTAGGAGTGATTTAAAGTGGAATGACCATATAAAATTAATCTTCGGTAAAGCAGATGCCAGACTGAGATTCACTGGAAGAATCGTAAGGAAATGCAGTCCGAAAACAAAGGCTGTAGGTTACAGTATACTTGTTCGCCCACTGCTTGAATGCTGCTCACTGGTGTGGGATCCGTACCAGATCGGATTGATAGAAGAGATAGAGAAGATCCAACTGAGAGAAGAGCGCTTGGTTACAGGATCATTTAGTAATCGCGAAAGCGTTACGGAGATGATAGATAAACTCCAGTGGAAGACTCTACAAGAGAGATGCTCAGCAGGTCGGTACGAGCTTTTGTTGAAGTTTCGAGAACATACCTTCACTGAGGAGTCAAGCAGTATATTTCTCCCTCCTACGTATATCTCGCGAAGAGACCATGAGGATAAAATCAGAGAGATTAGAGCCCACACAGCGGCATACCGACAATCTTTCTTTCCACGAACGAGACTGGAACATAAGGGAGAACTGATAGAGGTACTCAAGGTATTCCCCGCCACACACCGTCAGGTGGCTTCCCGAGTATGGATGTAGATGTAGCTGCAGAGTTCCTCATCATGGTGTATGGGTCTCGAGTGAGGAAGCTTTAAATTGGTCTTTTTCAGTCAGAAACCAATAGGAAGCTGGCACTTTTCCCAGCAGAGCCTGAAAATTTGGTGGTAACCAATAGGAATGCAGAAATGCTATGCCTAGTTTTGTGATTGTGAAGTCAGGAATATCAGAAAGAGCCAATCTCGTTGCAACAGTCAGTGGAAAAACCAAGAAGCACCAACAGCAACCACGATCATCATCATTCTCGGCGTTGCTGAAGAAGTGTAAGAGCAAGTACACACCTTTCTTCAACGTCATGTCTTTGGGGATTCCTTTTGCTTCCCCTTCTTCGTTTTTCAGCGACCTCCCATGTGTTCAGTCCATCAGCAGTCACTGCTAGCTTGTGATGACCTGCATGACTCTGACCTGTTCGGGCTAGCAGTGGCAGCAGCAGCACTGGAGAATCCTATGGCCCACCTCAACAGCATGTTAGAGCCCTAGAACGAGTTGCTATTATTCATCCCACTGATCGATTTTTGTATTGAAGACAGCCAGCCAGTCCCCGGCTCCTAGAGGAATCGTGCTGGGAGTCCTACATGACAGGTTGCTGGTCAACTCTGGTCTCAAATATATGCACCATCCTAGAAATTTCTGGTGTTATCTCAAGGACAGGGTATTGATGTGTTGCAGGAGAAGCTACCGATACCTCTCAGTGCTCTAGTGACTTTCACTTTAACTTATACTTTAACAGATAGGTTTTCAAAGCACTTAAATACTGCTACAGAAGCATCAGTGGACAGTGATCACTGTGTTGTGTTAAAGATGCATCAAGAAGAGTTTAAGTGCAGATTATGAAGTTGGAATGGGATGAACTTTGTCGCACAGAACCCTATATAAATCAACAAACGACCTCTGAGTATTATCTATTTCCATCACCTACAGACATTTACTGTGCTGGCCTGTCACAATCTATAAAATCACTGTACAGTGGCGTGGGAGTCATGGTGAGATCTGGTGGGCGATCCATTTATCTGCAACACTCCATCGTTACAGACTTGTTCAGCCTATGGATGGTGCTATTCCTTCTGTTGGAAAGACTGAACAGATGATTGCATTGTGTTCAAACTATGTATAAAGACATTGTCAACTATCTCTGTATGTATAGTGTGCATGCAGACAATGTAGAACATTGTATCAATATAGTGCTGAAAGAAAAAATTAAAGGAACAATCATCAGTTTGCGAGAAATACACACAGAATTCCGTGCATACAGTTAAGCTTTAGTTACTAAATTCTGTGCTGGCGTGAAGATAAAGAAAGAATCAATAGTTTATTTTTTTTTAATTTAGTACACACCATGTATAGCTGTTGAATGATGGTATGTATATTACAGGTTCAAATTAGTTCAAATGGCTCTGAGCACTATGGGACTTAACATCTCAGGTCATCAGTCCCCTAGAACTTAGAACTACTTAAACCTAACTAATCTAAGGACATCACACACACCCATGCCCGAAGCAGGATTCGTAGCGGTCGCGCGGTTCCAGACTGAAGCGCCTAGAACAAATCGGCCACGACGGCCGGCTATATTACAGGAAATTGTTTTTTGTTTTGTTTATAACTCTCATAATAATGTTATTGTTACGAGAACTTTCACTCCAATGTCCAGAATACCAAAGCCACAATAAGCTGTCTGCTTCACCTCATTGCTATAGTCAACGTCTTGAGGCTGCATTAAACTGAATGATAGACCAAACATTCATGGACTTTACATCTCAGTTTCTGACATATATATTTGCTGTAGAAGACCACTGCACACCAAAACCTGATGCAGTCGGTATTATGGTGGAGCTGGTGAAGCATCCTCAACACAAAGACTTTGTTGTAAGTGACTGTTTCTCCAATGGTGCAGAAGATTCGAAGAAGAAAAAGAAGACTGGGCTACTTCTACCTGACAATCTGGGGTTTGATAGCTGTAGGTCCAGCCAGACAAATGTTAGCATGTCATAACTAACACACCCAGATGGAGTCCGCCTTCAACATGTTTGAGTGTTTTCAAAACCGGTGTTTCAGCTGCAAAAGATACTGCAAGGTGTTGATGGTGCAACATACATGACATCCAGTTGAAGCAGTGAAATTTCCCTGCAAGAAAAAGTAAGGTGAAACAACATGTTCATATTCGACGACGTCGCTGTGGAAAACCAAAATCAAATTCCACAGTATTTCTGTTTTGGCCATCACATGGGTCTTGATGTATTTTATTTGTGTCAGACATATTCCAGAATTTAAAAAAAGTAGGTGAGGGATAATACAAAACTCATTATAGTCTTCAAACAAGACAATTTGAATTTGAAACACCTTTACCAAGCTCATGTAGGAACTGTCATGTCATTCCACAGATATGTAAACATGTATGGAGATTGCTGGACTCAAACACAGAATGGGTTTCTTGTTTTTGGCAGAACAAGAAAACTAAATGACTTTACATATAGATGCAATTTTCATGAGTTTCTATATACATAGCAATGAAAGAGATGGGTATGTTAGTATACATTGAACCATGGACTCTCAACCTGAGACTATGGAGAATTCGTCTATACACAGATGGAAAATTTTATTCTCTCAGACATAAAGTTAAGGATCTAGAGACGTATATCCAGACCCTTCAGAGACTCGTCAACGATTAGATGTTAGGACTATTATGCTTGAACAGAATGTAAGTGACTTGACTGTAAAGGCTGGTAGAACTAGATTGAATGTATATCAGGTGCTCCTTGTGAAGGAGTCAGGATACAACAAGATGTCGACTACGCATAAGCCATCATGGCTTGCAGGGATGTTTGAGAGACGTTAGGACATTTGGAACAAGAACATACAGTGAGTCAAACTCTTAAACCATTTACTAAATCTCGTAATGAAATCTCAGCCAAAATTACACAACGATGACAGCATTGCTGATTTCATTAACCATCATGGTGGTGCTAGGATAGACAATTCATTAAATGTAAGGAGTGAAAAGCTTAAGAGAATTAACAGTACAGATAGACTATAGGAAATTTCAAAGAAAATCTGGTCTAATGAACCTCATTTTCGTAAATCTCACAAAAAGTGTAAATTTTTCACCCAAAGATCTGGAGATGTGGTCAAATACTGTAATTAGCCAGTATATATAAGAAAGTGGGGAACCAATGCAGGGTGAAACACAGAACCATTCTACATTCTAGATATAGCATTGTTGATGGTATTGACACATGGCATGAAAGAGTCAGCAATCGACAGTACTGTGATGATCGCAATCAGCTAAGAAATTGACAACTGCTCATGGCATTAGTTGCTGCTGCCAATAATGCTCATTCGAATGAGATTCTTACAATAATTTCTGAGCTTACAGAGAAAGATATAATCGAATAAGCATGGAGACAGTAGTTCGAGAACAGCACAAAGCAGCATGCAAAGCAACCCCTTTAGGCATATTATGATTAAGGGTTTGGATGACTTATGGCAGGTTGATCTTGTAAATATGTAGGAATATTCACTTGTGAATAATCGATTCAAATATATTTTAATGGTCACTGACGCATGATGTAAATTTGCCTGGAAATTACCTGTTAAAGAATACTGGAAGAGATATTGTAAAGATGCTTGAGCGTTTTTTGCAGACAGGGATGAATCGGTGTCCAGACAACATTCAAACAGATTCTGGTTGAGTGTTTCAGAATAGGTATTTCAGGGTTGTGAAGCACTGATATGGAAAACATCACTACTGAACATTCATTCACCTGAAAGCGAGTGTTGTGGAACTTCTGAAGAGAACAATAAAACCTCAAATGCAGGTAAGTTTTAATCTTCGAGATTCATGCAAAATTATACGATATAACTGAACCAAACAACGAACAATAAAAATAAGACCAATCGATGTTCATGATCATGGACTAATGAGATATGGTATACTATCATATTGAAATGCTGTATTCACATAAACAGAAATTTAATGTGGTTCATATCTCGATACGCAGGACAACAGTTAAGAAGTCATACTTCATAAACTGATCGAGAGTGATAATCACGGTTTCTAGAGTTTAGAGAACAAATACTGGAACTTACAGATTAAAGGACAACAGTGTCACTAAAAATTCGGGTTGTTTTTACACAGAGGAAATGAAGAAGAGCTCAGAACCACATACATCATAAGATGTCGAGGGAACAGAATACTAGTTAAATGGCTTGGTTTTTCTGCAGCTGAAAATGGACTGACGCTGACTATTTGCTACATAATGGGGTGTCCATAGTGCAGCCAGCATATTAACACAACATTTACAATTGGAGATATGTTATAGGAGGCAGTAGTACTCTAAAGAATCTTAAAATCTAACTGCATATTTTGGGGTATAATTACTGCAGACCTCATACAAAACTTCTAAAATGTTTGGCTTGTGGTGATAATGGAATTACTCTGCTTGACGAAACATGTTTGGAGGAAAACATAAAGATGTCTCAGGATGTCATGTTCAGATCGACTTTATGCTGATAAATCCAAGGCAACACGTGTGATAAAGGATACTGGCATAGGGCAGCTTATTGCAGTAGTTGTAGCTGATAAAACCATGCATAGTAAAATTTGGCTTGGGTGTGAATTTCAGGAAAGATATGAACGCCGCATGCCGTGCACTGAAG
This sequence comes from Schistocerca nitens, assembly GCF_023898315.1. Taxonomy (NCBI): domain Eukaryota; kingdom Metazoa; phylum Arthropoda; class Insecta; order Orthoptera; family Acrididae; genus Schistocerca; species Schistocerca nitens. The sequence continues at coordinate 191,256,433 of NC_064618.1, read as the reverse complement.
AAGGGAAAAGAATGGTGAAGAAGAAGAAATCGGGGTAGAGGTGTTAAAAAATTGTATCCCGCTAAAATCCCCTGAAGCACAAAGAACAGGTTAAAGCCCGTTGGGCTCTGTAAATACCCAATGCATCAGGCGAAACTATCCCTTTCCTCATTCCTGCTCTCGCAGGTTTCTCAGCGATGGATTCAGTGGCTGATGGCGCTACGGATATTACCAGAACAGTCAAGAGCGCACAGAACTCCCAGAACCAGCTAGAGGAGGCCAGGAGTCGTAAGCGAATGATGGAGGCAGCAGCCCCTGGAAAACGACTAGACCTGAAACCATACAAGAATGGACAAGGTCTCTTTATCAACAAAAAGAGGCCATTAGTTATCCTAATGAACAGACCGCTTAAAATTACAAATCTGATTAATTGTGTTAGAAAAAAAGTGAGCAGCATCCCAACATTCAGAAGTACGTTTACACGGGATGCATTACTGAACACAATGTGGAAATGCACAGAATGTGGAATTGTGAATTCAGATGATGCAGTTGTTAGAAAAAAAGTGATCAGCATCCCAACATTCAGAAGTACGTTTATACGGGATGCATTACTGAACACCATGTGGAAATGCACAGAATGTGGAATTGTGAATTCAGATGATGCAGGGGGACCAAGAACTTACTGGGTGACTTATGTTAATAAAAATGCAAATAAAGTCCACTGTTTTGACTCGTTTGTGAGCTTTGAAGCCACTGGTTGACTTTAACTAGAAAGGGTCAATAGGATGGCTACTGGGTTTCACAAATGCACAGGCTTTTATCGATCATAATAAAATTTACAGATCTGTCAAGTGAGTGGATATACTTCCTGTCAGTACAATGCATATCGAGTGTAACATTGCAACAACCTCTTATCTTAACAATAGATTCATTGATTCAATTTACGGATTCGTCCCATCAGCTTGCACAGGGTACAAGATCGTTGAGACCCCTACTGACGCTGTATAGCCCCAGACAAAATTCACACATTGGACTACCTTGAGCTGCGTATTGCGGACCAGGATAATAAATTTGTCGACTTTGTTGCTGTGTAAATCATTGTACAACTACATTTGAAGTGGAAGCAGCAGTGACCTCGAAGATGCAGAGATCTGGAAGTGGCGGTGACCTTCAACCAGCAGGGACCTGTTGAAGGCAGAAGCGACGACGTTGATCTTTAGCTCGCTGGATTGGAAATGGTGGTGATCTATAGCGAGCTGGACCTCCAGCAGCTTCACAGCGTCCATGTGTTGTCAAGGAAGACATGATTGGTGTAAGGTATACAACCATCGCATCAGCTCACAGCGTAAACAGTTCACAATAGAACAGGTGTAGTAAGTCTGAAACCTTGCAGTGACGTCGCTTGATATAACTAACCCAGTAGAATATGATTATCGTATTATACGTCAGCAATACATCTCACATAAGCCTTGTGCATCAACCACATTTAACGAGAATGATGATATAAGGCTTGCTACCCAACACCAAGGCGCCTTTACACTCCCATGCAAGAGTTTCCTATGTATCGATTAATCATTTACGAACAAGGATGGAACAGCTACAGTGGTATCGAACTTTATGCTTTAGCACTTCTGTTTCATGAACTTAATTGGGTCGAGATTAGCCTTGTTCGCAATGTAGCAAAACATTAAGTCTTAAAATGTATGTCTCTGCTCCTCGCTCGGATTTCAACGATTTAGAACATGCTGGATGGTTCATAGACGAGCAGTGGAAGAGTACAGGAGTTTTACTGCTTATGGGATGCTTTGAAGACATGCGAAGAATCATTATGAATGGCCAAAAAGTTATTCTAGTATGGAGTGTAACAGATAAAATTCACACATTTAAGGAGATCAAGAGGAGATCGAAAAAATAATATGAAAAATGCTGCATATAAATGTATTGGATAAGCAGCATTTGAATATTTTAAAAGTTCTGAATGCCAGTGTATTTCTAACGTTATTATTCCGTATGTGGGAGGTTTTAGAGAACCCAGACCTACCGCCTGCAAGGAGACAAATGTGCTCTATCAAATCCTCTGCTCGACTGGAGAAGCCCAGGTTCATCATATTTGCGTTTCAGATCAACAGGAGAGGTAATACAGCAAATGATTCCACCAAATTAGACAGTTGCAGGTTAACTAATTTCAGAGTCTATCTGAACTCTGAATTCTACGGACCTTCCCGTTGGTGCGGAGGCTTGTGTGCCTCATCGATACAGATAGCCGTACTGTATGTGAAACAACAACAGAGGGGTATCTGTTGAGAGGCCAGACAAAACTGTGATTCCTGAATAGGGGCAGCAGACCTATCAGTAGTTGCAGGGGCAACAGCTTGGATGACTGATTGATATGGCCTTGTAACATTAATCAAAACGGCCCTGCTGTGCTGGTACTGCAAACGTCTGAAAACAAGGGGAAACGACAGCCTAAATTTTTTCCGAGGGCATGCAGCTTTACTGTATGGTTAAATGATGATGGCGTCATCTTTGGGGAAAAAATCCGAAGGTAAAATAGTCCCCCATTTGGATCTCCGGAGGGGACTACTCAGGAGGACATCGTTATCAGGAGAAACAAAACTGGCCTTCAGCGGAATGGAGTGTGGAATATCAGGTCCTTTAATCGGGCAGGTAGGTTAGAAAATTATAAAAAAGGGGAAAAGATAGGTTAAGGTTAGATTTAGTGGGAATTAGTAAAGTTCGATGACAGAAGGAACAAGACTTCTGGTCAGGTGAATACATATTTATAAATACAAAATAAAATAGTGGTAATTTAGGAGTAGGTTCAATAACGAATAAAAATGAGGACGTACAGAACAGAACTGGTGAGAAGAGGATTTTGTGGGACAACTTGTGTAGAAGAAGGGATCGGTTGGTTGGACATGTTCTAAGGCACCAAGGGATCAGCAATTTAATATTGGAGGGCAATGTGGAGGGTAAAAACCGTAGAGGGAGACCAAGAAATGAATACACCAGACAGATTCAAAAGGATTTACGGTCCATTAGTTACATGGAAATGAAGAAGCTTGCACAGGATAGAGTAGCATGGAGAGCGGCATCAAACCAGTCTCTAGACTGAAGACCACAACAGGAACAACGATAATTTACAACTGTAGTAGAATGAAAATGTATACAGTCGAGAATTAGACATGTACGCAAGGTTTAATGCTTCTCACTATGAAGAGGAAGGATGTCTACAAAGCCCAAGTAAATTCAATACGTTGCCCCCAATCGTCTTAATAGACTGCTCAAAGAGATCAAGATAATTAAATCTGGATCTATAGATGTACGAACTGAATCAGGATCTCCGGAAAATTTGGTAGCAGACTGTACAAAATGCTCTAATTCTGCATGACCCTGTAATTAACTGTTGCCTGCTCACTGGTGTTGTGCGACGAGCTGTATAAATGAACAAGTGCAGCGCCATACCCAGAGAATTTCACAATGGTATCTCAGGGTGTGAAGATCAGTGCAGAAACTTGGGGTTTTATGATGTTGAGCATAGACAGTTCATATTTAAAGACGGTGCATTCATGGCAAACACAGAAGATGCTGGTACATTAGAGACAGTCCCAGAAGGCATCGATAAGTTCTTGCAAGGATATGAAGTGTACTAAAGATTAGGGGACTGTAAAGTGATTATCATATTCCTACCATGAAATTCACTGGGATGAACCTGTCATTCCCTATAAAAATACGGTAACGTTGCTTCGATTATGCGACCACACAGATACTGTCACGTAAGCCTAGGAGAAGATCACATGTGTGCATAGAATATTCAAGTTTTCTGCTACTCAAGGCCTGGAATTCTATTGGTGTCCAGCTCTCTATTGACTCAGGAAGAAAACGATGTGTGAAACTTATATTGTGTCTGCCTATGAAAATGTAAAATTACTTTGAAGCTGGATGAAAAATAAATCAATTTTTACCTTGCAATCTGCGTGTTTTCCTTTCACACTTCGTTAGTATGTAATTTAACCTAGATACCACATCTGTGGTTTTCCTCAAGCACGGGAAATATAATTTTAGACATATTTGCTATATGTCTCTGGTAGTGGACATGGTCACTTTCTACCTGCTCCCATAACAAAACATGTGCTGCATTTTAGGCATAATTCCATACAACAATTACATATGTTTTGTTATTACCATCTTAAACTTCACCCTCACCTTTGAAACTAATACCATATGTGTCTTGACATCCTTTACATATGCATCTCGGATAGGTTTTCTATAAATACCAACAACAAAGACATATGGTAACACATTATTCGTTTATTCAATTCTCACTTTTAAAATTGGGTTCTTGAGGAACGATTTGGTTCTTGAGGTACAACGTGGTTCATGAGATTAAATTTGGCTCTAATATTCAATACAAATACACTTTTCGTTACACAATAACGAAAAAATTCACTGGTTAATATATAAACAATTTTTAGATACATAAATCTACACTGAAAACTCACATGACAAGAGGGTCATGCTACTGTTCAATATATACACCCAGTCTCATTCTCTCCCTCTCATTAAGCCAAAGTCTCCCACATCCTCTCTCTCAAAAAGTGAACAATAGAAGTATGGGAGTGTTTCAGTGTCGTCTTCACAAATGACTCTGTTACCGTCACGAGGCGACAAGCTGACTTAGATTGTAACACAGTGTACACCTCGTGTCCTCTAGATCGAAAACTGGTTAGCCGCACCATATTCTGCGGCTGTTGCGGAGCACCGCGAACATCACTGAACCGGCACTGCAAACAGTCGTCGACCGACAGGGCTATCAATACTGCATGATGCAAAACCTCAGCCCGCCTCTGCGTAGCACCTCCCAACGTGCAATATGCAAAAGTTTTTGCGTGCGGACCTACAAACTCCATAATCGGTGATCCCTTTGCCTCGTCTTCCATGAGGCCGATAGCATTCTTGTTCTGTGGAACAATACCGTAAGGAGTATCGACTACATATCCAGATGAGTCGAATTCTTCAGTGTAGCATCTCATTGCTTCATATGGATTTCAGTTCTGCACCCAATACGTGAAGCTATCTGTATCCATACAAAGTAACTTCGGATCTGGGAAATGAGTTTTGCAAACTCGTCGGTAATCGGTATGTGTGGGGTTTGGATAGGTCTAGTAAGCACTTCCCCACATATATAGGTTTCGAAAATTGAATTACTTTGTTAACTTAAAATATCTATCTCAATGTAGCTTGTAGCGGAATCTCTCTGTTTCGTATTCAACTTAATATACTCCTTCAGCCAGGCGGATTACTTGAAGGAGATAGCTTGGGTGATTCTATCCAGCCTCAGCGCCAATCCGTGACACTGCTGGAGATCACGATGATAAATAATGTATCTCCGCTTATTCCCCAACGTTGTCTTTAGTTTTGGGATGGAGCATCTTCGCAGAACTAATCTCTCCAGACAGAGAAGCAAATTGGCGTGAGCCTCTTGCAAACTAATAGGTTACATGAGCTCTGCCTCCACCACATACACTACGTCAAAGTTAGCCGCCATACCCTCGATTTTTCCACATAGTCTCTTCCAGCCTTGTTTGGGTAACCACTGCAACTCGTCAATCGGCACTGACTGTTGCATAACATGCCAGTATATATATTGATTTCCAGGTACATAATGTTACTCGAATTAATGGATGCGTTGGACCTACTAATGCTAGGTGGGTTACTTCTCTTGGCGTGACTATGGACACATCGACAAGGTCCCCAACGGATTCATCACTCAAAGAAAAGACTCATGTCAGCATCGGTCAATAGTTTGATGTTGTGCCTCGTTTTCTTGAGCATAGCGTCCCAAAATAACCCAGGTACTGTGTAACAAAAGGTGGGATCCAGAGAATCTGTGGTCGTGCGTATACTCTGGCATTTTTCGAAAACATTGGCAAGCAAGTGCAATTCTGGGTCCACATAAAGCTGTGCTTACTCTCCTGAGGTTTAGATGTTTAATATCCATCAGATATTCGGAGCATGTTCATACTCTGCGTCCGTTGTGGCCTCGCCTGTAAGATTGGTAGCCAAGTTTCGTTGCGTTTTGCCATACTATTCAGATACTCGTACGAGAAAACCCCCTCCTAGTCTTCAGTCAAAACTTTTCTTTGTCGGGAAGTGCAGCTAAAGTGATGAGCATATCCTTCTGAAGTAGTTTCAGTAAGTTTCCGGAGTGGTGCCTGCTTAAAACGTAGCGGGTCAAGGAAACGGAGCGTAGCTCTTGGCCTCATACGTCTGACGAATGAGATATCTTTCTGATCACTCTCAAGCAGGACACTGGCCTAAACATTCTTCATATCGAAACTGGCCAAGTACTCAACAAGGAAGTGAATGTCATATCCACTTAAATTATAAAAGCAAAAGGGTATGTGCAGTGGTCATTGATACTTCATGTTGCATGTTTTGTGAGCTGAACCACGGAACTTCCCCATAAGATGACAGTGGTTCCTATGAGAAGTTTCCACTGTTTTGTCTAACGAATGCCGACAAATACGGCAATCAACCGCGTTACTGTAAAAATCTTCATTCTCCTTCGGTTTGGTCAGGGTAATGTAGTCGTTGTAAAGCTTAACAACCTCCCATGAAAGTTTTTCAAACTCAGTGAGACTCCAAACCGCATTATTACACCCCACAGGAGATTTTTGTCGGTTCACAGTCGGGTCATGTACATGTTTTTCTGTGAAAGTAGCATGTGAGGCTGTACTGTCAGCATCACAGCGGGTCACAAGAGTGAGGAGTCCTTATAAGTCGGCATACATCACAATCGGGGATCGCTTCTGACTGTGAGCATTCATAATCTTTATGTATTTACTTTTCTCAATAGGCACAATAACAGGTACTGGGTCCTTGGAAATGCAATTTACTTGATGCTTTAGGAGCAACTTTTCTGAGGAAAAGGTACTGACACATCTTAAGAAACTATGCATTACATTACGATTATTTTTTTAAGTTTTTTTTTTCAGTTGGGAGAAAATGAGTACATGTCCCTGATCCAGTAGTACTGATAACTGTCTTTATTTTTATTTTCCTCATCTGAGACTAAAAGCATTTTCACATGCATGTTACGATCACTGGAATATTTAGGAAATGAAAGGATCGACGACTAGATGTTTATCTCATCTGACTTGCGTGTCTCCAAACCATAGAGCTAAACATGACCCAATATGCCAATACTCTGCCCCTCAAATGTAGTTATGTCTTGGATCTTGATGGGGAGCACGATACCATTAAAGCTATAACACTTAAGAAAGTAAAGGTGCCTACCACATCGAGAGGTGGCACAGGATTCTGTTTAATATTTCTCTGGCATGCCAGAACTGGGCATGAAAAACAGGCCTTGTTGGTTGCCTTTTACATCCCTTCTTATCAGCTATATCCTTAGGAGACTTGACATAACTTGACCCTCCAAGTATCGGATCATAGACATATGTATGGAGGTCCAAGTATAGTGTTCGCCTGAGAGCTTAAGCTGACCCTCAAAATTCCATTTCGGAAACACAATCCAGTAAAGTACTCAAGGTTGACTCACGAAACCGCTCGATGATTGATGATCTTCAAGATTTGCTACCATTTTCCCCTCCAGAGATAGTGATAGATAGAGATAGTGATTAAGTGCCATTGCAATACAGTTCCCAGAAAAAAAAATAATGCTTCCATTACAATCAAACCATTCTAGTAGTATCAAAATATCCCAGAAAAAGATTTGGAAAAGATTTACGTGAATTTGGGGTAGGTAATAATCAAAATAGTCAACGATGGGAGCAATTTAGATCTGAACTGGATAAAGGGTCGGCTAAAAAGTGTCAAGTGTTTGAATTACACGCGAAAATCCATCCTGTAATCATATTTAGATTACTGCAGGGACATTAACAGCTGCATAATGTGAAAAAAGGTGTTTAAATATTATTGAGTGGGACATGCATAAGAGTGGTTACCAATAAACACTGAGAGCTTTAGGATCAAGCCCCAATATCAAGCCCCAATTCTATTAGGGAATGAGAACAACATGCTGTAATTAGGAGACCAGACGCATGAAATCAGAGGGAAAATAGGAATCTGAAGCGATATTTGGGCTACATTTGCATAAAGATTTCAGTAACGTTACAAGGCACATGTAGAGTGAGGGGCCATGATGACACTTGAAAACCGTGAGGAAATTGACAAAAAAGTTAAAAATGTGATGAAAAGGCTATAAAATATTTTAAAATGTTAATTGAAAGAGAAAAATTTTCAATCAAGAGATATAGCACAAATGTATGGTTTCGTTTTTCATAATCCCCTACCAGCAACGCCGGTTAACGCCGTAATAAATTTCACTATTATGATTCTGAATGGAATGTTGCCATTACTTTCCTTCATACATTTTTGATAAAATATCCAAGTATATTGTTAAGACGATATTGGTAATGCAAAATCTACATTACATTTCCACAACTAATAACATTCTAAATCTCTGTATTGGAAAAAGATCAGCGGAGTTTTTTTTTTAATAGTGGTTCTTAGAAATCTTAGCAATAAATGAAGCCATCAACCTAGATGCCCTTTTCACAGGAAATTTCTATACGGTTTCCACCTCGCTTTCTTTCACTCCTTCTTCTACATTCATGACTGTGCACCATTTCCTTCAATTTTGTTGCCTTTAAAAATTTTTTTTCGAGTGCTCTCCTCAGTGTAGCTTAAACTTGACAGAATTTCTTCTAATGCCTCCTTTGGTAGTTTGTGGGCTTTTCTTTTCTCTTTGACTCATCTTCATGTTCATCACCTTTTTACTATCTTCTTCAATAAGCCATTGGTTTCGCCCCTCTTTTTGCTTTCCTTCCTTACAAATAATATATTCTGCGTATGGTTCCTCTCCATACCTCATGAGCTACAGGTCAATTGGCACAGCTCAAAACATCGTTTAAACCTCTTTCTGACATCACTGCCTTATCATCGCCTCAAGTGTGCGTCGAAATGGAATATTTTGTCTGAAGTCCACATTTCTATGCGACAGTGTAAGAGAAGTCTTAAGAAGTTTTGAATTGGTTGGATAATTTTAATCCGTGGATGGTGAGTCTCTTTTTGAGGTGTGCTGACTGCAGTTTCTCCTCTTTATTCTCTCTTTGGGGTCTTTAAACATAAAACATGTCAGTGGTGCACTTAATAAGTAACTCTTCAAAAGGAGGCAGATTATTCAGTGTGATGAGTTCGTTGTGAAGAACTTCAGAAATGCACTCCATTATTCTCAAACCAGAAGCAATTTTGGTGTTCGGCTTTGAAAATGCTCTATGGAATAACTGAATAGTTCTGCAGAAGAAACCATGAAATAAAGTTCTGCTTTCACTGAATGCCTTCTGAAACATTCATGTTGAGTCGAGGAATCCTGCATACATGGTTCGCGGAACAAACAGTCAAACAACTCGTATTTATGAGTTTTATTATAACATGACAAGTATAAACACTTAACTTTTAATCAAATGTGTCGCAAGCAAGGGTGAAATACAAACTAATCTGTCTTCTTCAGAATAGACAAACATAAACTGTGCTACGTAGATATTTCTAATGATAGGGGCTACGATGCGTCGGCTAACAAAGTAGCTAATGTTGAAGCTATTATCTAAGTTGGCCGCCTCCAGTAGGGCGCGGCGCTTACGTCCTCTTCACGCAGAGGCCACTGCTGTTGCGTTGTCGTCCTGGAGGGATGCTGGTCAGCATGCCATTGGCTGACTTCTTCTCACAGCCGTCTCCTCTCTGTCGTTCCCGACGGACGTGCCTGCGCTGACTTCACGCCGTAACAATTCAAAATCGCATTGCCGGATTTGGAGCCAACCCTAGCGGAATTCTATTTCAGATGTGCATGCTTTAAAAAGTGATATTGAATACCATCCAACTATTCAAAATCCACTTGGCTGAAGTTCTTAAACAAGGACACCTTGTTCGTGTATACCCCAAAACCTGTGATATGGAATATTATAGTGCGACTTGATTCCTTCATATTCATCGTAGTAAGACATCAAAAAATTGTTAACACTGACCAGAAATTATACTCAAAAATACTTACAAAAGAAGATTGCACCGAAATGAAGTCACGAAGGAGGTATGCGACATTGTCAAAAAATATGTATAGTCAGCACAATGCTGAGTAAGTCGCTGACTAAAAGGTCATTGACTGCATGCCAACTGACTTCGTTATTCCAATATTATGCGTTCCGGACGGACCCATCATGAATTATCTACAGAAAACAAAATAAAAATACGTAGCTATATACAAAATAAAAATGCGCTACAAAACCAAGATAAACGAATACACACAAAAGTACATTATAAGTCATTAGAGGCCACATACATCGGAACATCATGTTACACATACATACAAAAGTTACATGTTGTAGTAGTAACGATCATCAACAGGATGATAAAAGCTTGTCAGAGTAATATCCAAGTGTTCCACAGCAGACAGCGTCGACGTGGCGAAAGTGTCGCTATATAGTTCTAAAGTATAAACTACATACAATTTACAAAAGAAATCTAATATATTAACAGATGATTAGTAGCAAAAATACATATGGTGCATCAATAAAAAAATAATACAGAGAACACGAAAAATACAATTCTTAACATACTCCGAATGGAAAGTACTATCAACACGTGTCAGTGCTGCTACATTAACCAACATGCAGAAAATAATGACACTACATAACGCAATAATTATGCAGTTATTACACACCAAAGTTATGAGCAGTACATCGTTTTAGGGCAATGCATAACGGTGATGACATGCATCTAAGCAAAATATACAAAATCGGAGAAAAAGAATTTAAATTAGAGCCTCATAACGGCAAAACAATTTGTTATTCATGAAAGTGAAACACATTAATGCCGACATATTGGAAAGTTATAATAAAACAAATATTTCTTATAAAAACCGTATACAAAGAAAAGCGTAAGCGCCGCAGCGCTACATGGCATTATAAAATGAGAACTAATCAGTGCATATACAACATACATAGCACACTGTCTAAATGACGGAGGTGGAAAACAGATCACTGAAAAAGAATAGTACATACGTTAGAAATATTCCAGTTAAGAAGAATACATCCGTCATCGAAGGAAACAGAACTTATGGAAGACACTATATTTTTCATTTTTTAAACATACAGTTAAAACATAAATTGAAAATATAAATGAAATAAGGTCATTAATTAATCACACTATAACACCCTGTTCGGTCATGGTAGAAACACACTAAAATTGTGAAGAAAGGGGTTGAGAGGTAGGTAGTTTCAGTCAACAGAATAACACCCTGAAGGATAAACTCTGATTCCTTATGTTCGTTGTAAATTTAATTCAATAGAAAACAAGAGGAGGGATGTAGTGGAGCAGATGGCGGGGGGGGGGGGGTAGGTGGAGGGGGAGAATAAGTAAAATGGAAATACACAGAGGTGACGAAACTCACAGGGCAGCTCCAAATATGGTATCGAACCTACTTTTGCCCAACCTGGTGCAGCAACCTGATGTGACATGGACGCCACAAGTCGTTGGAACATCTCTGGAGAAATTTTGAGCCATGCTGCTTTATAGCCGTCCACCATAGCGAAAGCGTTGCTGGTGCAGGATTTTGTGTACCAGCTGAACTCTCCATAAGAGTTCGATGGCATTCAGATCGGACGAACTCGGAGGCCAGACCATTCGCTCGAATTGTCCAGAATACACGTGAAACCATTTTCAACAACTGTCGGCTGTTGACAAGGCACTTTGTCATCCATAAAAATCCCATCGTTGTTTGGGATCTCGGAGTATTAAATCCCATAAAGATTTCGAAAAAGGAGTGTCTATGCGCCCAGCTCCACACACCATTCCGTGTTCAGTGTGTGTTGATCCCTGTGGTGCGGGGGTAATCACGCTGGGCACATTTTTACTGAATCAGCTAAGTACAAATTACATTTCCGCCAATGCATTGCCCTTTTATTCCTTATATACGCAATACTACCACCGTCTGTATATTGGCATACCGCTATGCCATGACATTAGACACCTCATACTATAGGGAAAAGAAGGTAGGTGCAATTTAAATACAAGGAAGAGAGAAAAACACTAAAATATACCTCCAATAATTCACTAAATCTGCCAAAGAACCCTTTGCGTTTCGAGATGATTTTCTCTTTCGAAACGCTGTGCTGATTGTCCATAGGATGCTCGTAAATTTCAAGCTCCTCGAGGACATGAAAGTCCAAGTCTTTCGATTCTAGATGTAGAACAGTCATTGCACTTTCTGTTGAATCTAGGGAATGCCTGCCGCTCGACAGATGACATCCCAGGGCAATCATACAATCGCAGCCAACCTCTTCTACAGATATGCCATCACATGATCTGCACGGAATTTTATAAATGCCTAATTTCAAGAATTTATCAGGATTTCGGTCTACCCAGATAAGTAAGGGAGGGTTAAACATCTTTTACGTTCGGTAGCCGACCTGTACTTTAACTTTTCTAAAAGTACTAGTGGTTTGTTCATAAAATTGAGCTGAGAACGAAATGGAAGCATATTACAAAATAGTTCATATGGCCCGGAGCACTATAGGACTTAACTTCAGAGGTCATCAGTCCCCTAGAACTTATAACTACTTAAACCTAACTAACCTAAAGACATCACACACATCCATGCCCGAGACAGGATTCGAACCTGCGACCGTATCTCCCTGTAGCTTTCCCCTGTTTTTCAAAGAATTTCGAACATCTTGGACCATTCTACATTGTCGAATGTTCTTTTCAGGTCGAGAAATGCTATGAACGTCTCTTGATTTTTCTTTAGCCTTGCTTCCGTCATCCATCGCAACGTCAGAATTCCCGCTCTGGTGCCCTTACCTTCGAAAAACCCAAACTAATTGTCATCTAAAAAATGCTCAATTTTCTTTCCCAATCTTCTGTATATTATTCTTGTAAGCAACTTGGATCCATGAACTGTTAAGGTGATTGTGCGATAATTCTCGCACTTGTCAGCTCTTGCCGTCTTCGGAATAGTGTGGATGATTTTTTTTCCAAAACTCAGACAGTATGTATAATTCTCACACTTGTCAGCTCTTGCAGTCTTCGCAATAGTGTGGATGATTTTTTTCCAAAAGTCAGGTAGTATGTCGCCAGACTCATACATCCTACACACCAGCGTTAACAGCCGTTTTGCTGACACTTCCCCCAATGATTTTAGGAATTCTAAAGGAGTGTTGTCGATTCCTTCTGCTTTATTTGATCTTAAGAACTCCAAAGCTGCCTTGAATTCTGATTATAACTCTGGATCCCCTATTTCCTCTAAGTCGGCTGTTGTTTCTTGTTCTATGGTTCAAATGGCTCTGAGCACTATGGGACTTAACATCTACGGTCATCAGTCCCCTAGAACTTAGAACTACTTAAATCTAACTAACCTAAGGACAGCACACAACACCCAGCCATCACGTCTTGTTCTATAATATCACATAAATCTTATCTACTTAGTGGCCTTCAAGGTATTCGCTCCACCTACCCACTCTCTCCTCTGCATTTGACAGTGGAACTCCCCTTGCTCTCTTAATGTTACCACCCTTGCTCTTAATTTCACCGAAGGTTATTTAGGCTTTCCTATATGCTGAGTAAGCATTTTCGACAAAAAATTATTTTTCGACTACTTCACGCTTCTCATGCGATAATTTCGGCTTGGCTTCTCTGGACTTCCTATTTATTTCATTTCTTAGGGATTTGCATTTCTGTATTCCTGAATTTCCCTGCACATTTTCGTACTTTCTTCTTTCATCAACCACCTAATGTATTTCTACTCTTATCCATGGTTTCTTCACAGTTACCTTCTTTGTACCTAAGTTTTCCTTTCAATTTTCAGTGATTGCCGTTTATAGAGATGTCCATTCCTCTTCAGTATCACTGCCTACTGAGCTACTCCTTACTGCTGTATCTACAGCCTTACAGAACTTCAAGCATATCCCGTCATCCCTTTGTACTTCCGTATCCCACTTCTTTACGTTAATATTCAGCCTACTCTCCATCACTACTATATTGTGATCTGAGTCTGTATCTGCTCCTGGGTACGCCTTACTATCCAATATCTGATTTCGGAATCTCTGTCCGACCATGATGTAACCTAACTGGAATCTTCCCACATCACCCGTCGTTTTCCAAGGATATATCCTCCTCTTGTGAATCTTGAACAGAATATTCGCTATTAATAGCTGAAACATATTACAGAACTCAATTAGTCTTCCTCCTCTCTCATTCTTTCTCCCAAGCCCATATTTTCCTGTAAGCATTTCTTCTACTCCCTCGCCTACAACTGCATCGCAGTGCCCCATGACTATTAGATTTTCATCTTTCATTATGTACTGTATTATCCTTTCAATAACCTTACATATTTTCTCTATCTCTTCGACGTCAGCTTGAGACGTCGGCATGTATAGCTGAACTGTTGTTGTCAGTGTCGTTTTGCTGTGGATTCTGATAAAAACAACTCTATCACTGAACTGTTCACAGTAACACACTCTCTGTCCTTCCTTCCTATTCATAAACAATCCTACGTCTGTTATACCATTTTCTGCTACTGTTGATGTTACCCTTTATTCATCTGAACAGAAAGCCTTGTCTTCTTTCCATTTCACTTCACTGACTCCTACTATATCTTCCCTTTTCAGTTTTTCTAGCTTCCCTACCACTTTCAATCTTCTGGCATTCCACACAAATCGTAGAACGATATCCTTTCGTTGGTCATTCAGTCTCTTACTCATTGTCACCTCCCCCTCGACAGTACCCTCCCAGACATACGAATCTTTTGCCGATGGAGAGATCATCATGACACTTCAAATTAAAGGCCACATATCCTATGGATACACTATGTGTGTCTTTAATGCAGTGGTTTCCATTAGCTTCTGCATGCTCATGCCGTTGATCATTGCTGATTTTCCTCCTTTAGGGACACTTTCCCACCCCAAGGACGAGAGAGTACCCTGAACCTTTATCCGCTCCTCTGCCCTCTTCGACAAGGACGTTGGCAGAATGATGGTGAGTTCACATGCCGAAGGTCTTGGGACGCCAATGCTGACTATTAATCAAAACTTAAGTGGTGGAAAATTTCGAACCTGGGACCAAGGACGATTACTGATCAATGACGCTATCTCTACAACACTGGCGCATCTTGAGAAACCATCGACATTATCATATATTAATACATTAAGGATCTGATATTTGTCGATCATTTTACAACTCTCTTGGTACCTCTAATTTCCATAATTCCTTTGATACGCGTTTTCTCTTCAATTCCAGATTGGTCGGAGTTGAAAACAATTTCCTTACTGAACGATGGCATAAGTTTGTTTATCTCATGTAAAAATTTTCTAGTCGATTCCCCAGTTTTGCTGTGCATCGTCAAGTTTACGCTTTGTCTGAAAATTCTTTATATTACCTCTCCTAATTCTGCAGCACTGTTTAAGGTTTTGCAACCATTGACAGCCTCCCTTGAAATCGCTGTGATCTATGTCGCACACAATTTGATATGCATGTCGTATCAGGTGATGTCATACACATCCTGTAAATTGTATCGAGCATTCTTAAAACGCGCAAACACCAGTTTTTGTAGTAAGCGAGCCTTGTCCTTCCTTGAATATCCGCTGTCTTACTTATGCATTACGCGGTTGTATTGCTCCGAACTTATTCTAAATCGTTCATAATTGTTGTTTTACTATGCTGCCGATGACCGTTAATGTACGTAATTATGTTTAGTACCCGCTCCTTGAATAGCGATTCTTTTTTACTACTTTTGCTGTAGACGAGATACGTATCTCAATGCCCGACAGAGATGAAGAACTCATGGATTGTTTCAGTATCGTTTTCAGTTGTTAAGCACATATCGTCATCATTACGTTCCTCATGTACATTGTCCGCACAGTCTACAGTTTCCGACACCATTCATTCCAATGAGTCACCTTGCAGATATGATAATATTTCGTCTGCCACTTCTTTCTCGCTGTACGACATTCCTTGGGTTCCTATCTGACGAAATGTCAACTACGGCAACTGTTGCAGATATAATGCAATTTTTGCTTTGTATAAGGTTGCCATTGCTCTGTCTTTTATCAACACCACTAGCATCGCAGCATCGTTGTGAGTTCCTCGTCAACTAAGCTGTTTAAATACGATCCGTAGTCACATGTTATTATGACTGATTTTGTAACTCATTTTTATTTTACATATAGCAATGTATTTTTATCTTGTTTCCTGCAGGCATCTGATGATGGCAATTACGAAACGCGTAACGTTCGATTAATAAAGTCAGCTTGCATACAGTTAATGACTATTTTCTGATCGACCTATTCAGCATTTTGTAGACTGTACATACTTTTCACTATTGTCTCATAACTCCTTCATGACTTCACATCGCACCTATTCAAATTTACGCCACACTGGGCCATTCATGTGGCCAAATGACTCTATATTTTCAAAATAAATGTAACAACCAATCAAAAGAACATCTTCTTCATCAGAAGTGTCTGAATAGTGGTATAATTCGTAAATTTTCTACGTTAAAGTTGAGTAATTCTTTACTGAGTGCACAACAAATCAAAGACAAGTGTGAACGTATGTACGTGAAAAGTGAAATAAAAATAGTATAAAGAACCAAGTACTTGGCGCGTAGTACAAATCCTGAAATTTCTAAACGAGTTTCTTTTACTTTTTCATAACTTTTTTTCCTTGTCTTGGGGAAGCTGTGTAACAGATGGAGTGCATCCCGTTAAAATGCATGCGCATGTCACACAGTGTGCACTAGTTAGCGTACGTAACGCCTGTTCTGCAGAGAGACGCTCCTTTGAGGCTACAATTGGTAATATGTCTGAATCAGCAAATTTTAGCTGGAGAAGAGAAACTTTTGAACAAAGGGTTAGATTTTAGTCTTTCTTTAAATATGCGTTCACAAATGTTTTGGAGGACATAGCTGAAGCGAAAGGCGTTGATGAAGTGTATATAGTTTCTAAGCTTTTGCAACCAAAAACTGCACTACTGACAATGCTCTTCACAAAACTTTAACATCAGGACACTTAACAAATTTTCATTTCATTTCAACAGTGAATTGGCTGGCCACCAAATTTCCAGAAAGCAATGTCGACGCCTCGATTGCTGATAAAGGAAATTTTGTAGTTCTTATTTCAGTTGCAAATTATGTTTCGAAAACTTTGGATTTTTTTTCAGACTAAGAACATCATTGAAGCTAATAAATGCAAACTTAGGTGGTATATTAACGACACGAAAAACTTCTTCAGATTTCTAATGTTCTTTTTGCCTGGGATTTCACAAAAAAGGCAGAGCCCAATGAATCCTAAAATACCCACCTCCCATTCGCAGATTAATTTAAATAAATAGAATTATCCTATTCGCTCGATTCTGAACGGTTGTCATGGATCTACTTATTTTTCGGTTGTTTATGCTACGCTAAACTGAATGCTGCATTTACTTTAACGAAACATTAGGCTATAAATAATTTCTATTAAATGGCAATGCTTCTCATGGAAAAGGTCAAGAGGCTACCATTACCTCTCCATGGCATCGCCAACCTTTATACAAATACCCGAAAGACAAGACGTTACAAATAATATGGACGGACCTCGCAGGACATATGAAACTGGATGACGGAGAAATTTTTGACTGCTTGGACTAAAACGCCTGCATTTGTCTTATAATTACATAACTTTTAATAACAAACCTTAAATTACAAGTCATGGTCTTGACTTGGGCTGCAGTTTATCAGGCATTTGAAGTAAAATCTTTATAAATGTCTCAGAGAAATTTTTTTTTATGAACAATAATTCTAATACTGATAATGGTTTTATTTATTGTAGATATGTTGATGATGTATATGCCTTAAATCGTGGTAACGAACATGGTGAAACGAATTTCGTAAGACATACAGTAAGAAGTACAGAAATATTCAGTTTACCATTGAGCTGGAACATAATGGATGTCTCAACTTTCTTGACATAACGATTAAAGGGTAAAGTGTAGATTTTGTTTTGGATATATTTTGTAAGCCAACCACAAGAGTTGTTGGTGCTGTACCTTGCCACCCCTATAAAACAAAAACGAGTATTTTTGTGTGCAATGTTTAATAGGCTAGGAAAGTTGAACCTTGATTGTGTACTATAGAGATAGTGAAACTGATCTTATTGTACAAATAGTCATTAACAATGGATATAAAGAAAAGTTTATTCGTAACGTAGCTCAGGCCGTTTTCAGTAAACAGACTGTCAGACTTATTTCAGTTAAAGATAACGTCATATATGTTTCCATTTCGTTCTCAGGTCAGTTTTGTGAACAAATCACTAGTGCTTTTAGAAAAGCCAAAGTAGAGAGCAGCTTCCGAACGACGAAGGCGCTTAACTGTTTCTTAGTTACTTAGGTAGATCGAAAGTTTGATAAATCCCTGGAATTAGGCGTTTACAAATTTACAAATTATGTGCAGATCATGTGACTATATATATATATATATATATATATATATATATATATATATAGGATACATCGGCCCCTTCTCATGGTTAGGTTTATGGAACACGGGTATCAGAACACTACTGCCTTAGGATGTCATCAGTCTAGCGTCAGGCGTTCCCTAGATTCAATTAAAAATGCAGTGACAGTCCTGTATCTGGAATAGAAAGGATTGGACTTTGATATCCTCGATGACCTTGAGGTTTACAAGCATCGCTGGACAATTCGCACAGTCTCCCGCATGAGCAAATCATCTCCAGTCGCAAACGATTCTCTCACATCCTTAGTGACTTATTGGACTCATTTATTTGGCCTTCCTTCCTTTCCCTTTATTTCTCTTTTACATCATCTCCCACTTAACCTGCCCATCCCCTCTCTCGTTTCCTATAGAACTATACGTATAATGACCGCAAGGCATTAATTGTTTGTTACCTTTCTGGGTGTTACCCTGTTAACTGACAGTCCCTCTCAAGACGCCTACCACCATTTCTTCACGTTAGCTACAGTATGAGCCCCCTAAGCCCACGTCTGTTTTCACGGCGCTGTCCTGTGATTTACATTTTCAACTTCTCGCGGCATAATGAATAGTCCACTAAATTTCGGGCTTGCAGCCGTGCAAATAAAATTTCCTCCACTGTTATTTCGGTCGCGTATCGTCCCGCCATCCTCTGGGTCAGTCACAAGACTGACGGCAAGATGCCAAGAGCGACCTTATATGCTCCACGGCAGCGGGACTGCGCTTGCGTGTCACAGATGCTTCAAGGAAGCTATAGAGATTAGATTAGTTAATAATTTAATAAATAGAGATAATGGTTTTAATTTGGACAAAGCATGGAATTCGGTTTTTGGGGTAATTAAACTGCAGAGAAGTCGTCATGGTGTCACCGCCGCCGATCATACATCGATAAGCGAATCGAATGTCTGTACGCCATCGCCACAGGCGTGTTTCTTTGCCGCCGACCAGCGTCTGTGACCCGGTTGCGCAGTACCGCCGCGGTGGAGCATTTAAGGCCGCCCTTGGCATCTTGTCATCGGCATTCTGACTCACACTGAGGATGGCCGGACGATACGCAGCCGAAATATCAGTGGAGGAAATTTTATTTTCGCTGCTGCACGCCCGAAAATTAATGGACTATCCTGTGATTGACCAATGTTATTTTGTCATTTGAATTTTGAATTTTATTTTCTCTGTATTTTTTCAAGGATTTAAAATAAAGTGTTTTGCATACGTTCTAGTTTGTCGATGGCAGACGTGTTTTTTATAACTGAAATATTGAGACTGCTGAAATTTTCCCGGCGTATTTCTAATTTCAGTTTTATTCGTTCAAAGATTTTTATATTTCATATATATGTACTGACAAATTCTTCTTTATAATTCTGAGTGCTTACACTTTACTGTGTACAACGTTTTCATAAAAATTATCTGTTTTATTATAATGCACTAATATGTCTCTACTACATGTGTATTACTTTCACGAAAACATAAATTACCATTAGGACCTTATTTTACATTCATGTTCTTACAGTGTTTTGTGTATTTTGCGTCTATACATGTCACGGTTTTACTCATGGTTAAGTAGCGCTGCAGAGCCCGTAATGTTCACGTATAATAAGTGCATAATTATTGCGTTACATACTGTCATTATTTTCTGCATGTTGATTGATGCAGCTGCACTGACATGTGTTGATAGTACTTTACATTCGGTATATGTTAAGAAATGTACTTTTCTTGTTACTACATACTATGGTTTTTCTTTGTACACTATATCAATTTTTTTCTGGCGATCATTGTTATTATATTCGATTCTTTTTATAAATTATATTTGGTTTACACTTTGGTACTAATAGCACCACTCTCACCGCATCAACTCCATCTCGTGTTAAAAGTTTGTATCTGACTACAGCAACCATCAACCTTTTGTTGATGATAGTTACCACCAGTAAATGTTAATTTGTATTTATGTGCAACATGATGTTTCAGAATATATATCTTCTAATTGTATGTAATATGTTTTTGTGTGTCCGATTACTTTGCTTTTGTAACTCATTTTTGTTATACATATAGCTATGTATTTTTTTCTTATTTCCTGCAGATATCTGATGATGGCAACATCCGAAACGTGCGGTACCGGAACAGTGAAAGCCGCCCTGCATCCATCGAATGACTTGTTCCTCAGTGACCTATACATCGTTTTTCGGACTACATATACCTTTATATGCCGTTCTGCATCCTATGAATGTTGCAAGTTCTGGTGTTTATAAGTTGTCTGCGTCGGGTCTCCTAGTCATCATTGTCTAAACGACTAAACACCGCAGTATGTCACCACATGTTACTCATAGCGTCCTAAGATAATCATTGTTGGCCGAAACCGGTTATGATTGTGTCAAAAAAATTAACGTGGAAAGAAGTAAGTAGAATTTCATGTATTATTGTGTTTGCTTCTCTTTTGGACATTTACTCGCAAAACCTTCACATGTCGCACACATGTTGTGTTATATTACTGTGACTGCATGCTTTTATATGTAAAATAGGATAGAACGTGCTCTTGCAAGTTTTGGTGAAGAGTTTGCAACATCCATCAATATCAGTGACAGTAAGAATCCTTTGGTCTCATAATGGGCTCCAAAGGTAAATTGTGTACTCGTACGGTGAATAATCCGAAGTCTGCATTAGAGATCGACTAATTATTTACGTCTCGGGAGGTTCTTTCAAAATTGACAAGACAGTTGAATTGGGACAAAACTTGAACGAATATATAGCGTGGTATTAAGTTCACATAAACTGTATCGGGAGCATAACATTAAATTGTAGCTTTAATTTCATATTCTCGGCTATCCATTGCACCTGTTTCTGCAGTCTTGGGGCAATCATGTCAATGGAGACCGAAGAGCAATGTACAGCATCCTACTGCTCCTTCCATGAATGAGTTTCACCATGACTAGAGTGGCTGAGGTTAAGCTGGCTGCCCCACGCACAAGCAGACGTAGCGCGACCTAGCGAGTGATAAGAATTGTGCACATCAGTCCACTGATGGAGCTCGAAGTGCTCTAGGATGTCTAGCCACAACTCACGACCTTTTGTCAAAGCTTCCAAGGACCAAAAGTTTCAAGTCAGCGTAAACTCCTCCGAAGATCAGCAAACATGCCATAGACTGTGACTGTTTGTCAGTAATGTCCGTGCCTGTACAAGCTCTAGTCCAGTGAACTAGGCTCGACTGCCTCTGGGTAGTTTGCAAAGTTGGAGAACGACAGAGTGTGTCATAACAAGCATATTTCACATAGCAACCCATGTCCGCATCTCTTAGTGTACGGCATAAGGCTTCGTTGAAAAGAATCGAAAGCTGCCAAGAGGGTGGGCACATAACATTTCGTCCGAGCTGTCATGGTAGTAGGCCTGCAGGGCAACGATTTCAATGTATTTGTAACATCAAGGTAAAAAAGACGTCGGGTTGAAGTTTTATGACCTTTTTTTGCAAACGCTGTAGTCGACACAGTTGTAGATGCTCCAGGCGGGACAATACTATGGATTCGCCGCCTCTTACTCGGAGGTGAACGCGTTGCTTTTGACTGTGCAATTCCCTGTTTGACAGGTGTTGCATAGAGGGCAGCACCTGTGCACACTGTGGAGCCTGGTTAGATCTGCATCAGTTTCTCATCGAACGGGGGTACTCCTGTGTTTGTTACTGTGTGGAGCTGACAGGAAATAGAGCACTATTCTTGGAAGGAGAGGGCAAACATGTACCTTGTTTAATGGGCCGTGGCTGTAAATGTTCATGCTACGTTCGGCGGCTTCCGAAACGTCGAGTTCCAGATCCAAGCACATTTACTGCCGTCTATAGGTCCCTACAAGAGACAGTTTCACCTAATTTTCGTTTTCCACTGGCCCTTTCTCGTAAATTCACATGTGCATTTAAGGCGTATTTCGAAACCCGGTGTATTTACTTTGTGTTCCAGGTGCGAAGGCGTGACGGACGCGGCCGTCAACGCACATGTCCGAAAGAACAGATACCATCGGTGACCACGCAGCTCGTTAGAGTGAAATTACAATAAAATGAACACCCTTAGCTGCTTAGAGGCGTTGACGTATGTCAACGGGGACAGATGAAAATGTGTGCGCCGACCGGGACTCGAACCCGGGATCTCCTCGTTACATGGCAGACGCTTTATCCATCTGAGCCACCGAGGACACAGAGGATAGCGCGACTACAGGGATTGATCTCTGGCACGCCTCCCGGGCATTGTAATTTCATGTACTCTGATCCTCGTCTATTCAAATAAAAACGATTTGTCTTTGCAGTTCTTCAGTCCATTTATACTTATTTGGAAAAAAGTCCATACTGTTCTCACTATTCTGATATCTTCGTTTCATCTCTTCTATTAAATCCTGCCTAGTCATCGAAAGGGGGTACCTAGGAAACCTGCTTTCTTGGATAGCTAGAACTAATCGTATTAATGAGTTTTATTACGAAAAGTAAATGACAGTACTTAACGTTGAGAACTACATACATGTGTCGCAAGCAAAGGGCCACATCCGAAATAAACAAGCTTATTCTGTATAACAATTCTAATGCAAGCGAAGTAATGAGCATTAACGCTTCTATTCAGGTCGCTAGTCTTGAAGCATCTCTTCGACTGGGCTGCGACGAGTAGGGCGCGGCGCCTATGTTCTCTTCGCATAGAGGCCTCTGCTATCGCGCTGTTGTCGTGAAAAGCAGTCAGTCAGCGTGCAATTGGCTGACGTCTTGTCACAGCTCTGTCTGCTGTATCGTTCCCGACTGGCGTGCCGCCGCTTCACTTTACGCCATAATAACTTCTTCCTTGATAAATCTTCTGCGTCCATAACCGTTACTTCAGTCTTCTTTCCTCAGTCTTCTTCTGATATTATGCTATCGTTTCACATCTTCAGGATATGATTAGTTTTTAACCTTAAATACTCATACTTAACTGAAAAAGTGACACCGTGATCAGTCACAGAAAAATTCTTCGTTACTATATCAAGATGATCTTCCAAGAACTGCTTCAATAGAATTGCTTATTTAAATCTTCCATCTTTGTGGTTCACTTCTCTGGCTAGTGTCCTAATTTAGCTCGAAAGAAACTTATTCTTCCAACAATTGACGAACTTGCCTCCATCATAACTTACCCCTCATTCCTCTTCCAAACCATCTGCTTGCCACACTTTACCTTCTACCCATTATCACTTGGTAAAATACAACTTATTTCTCCAGTAACAAATTTACATACCTCAGTCCATATTTCTGCTATTCTTTTTCAACTGTCAACTGTCTCCCTCCTTGATAAAATGTGAGAGATAATTTATAGCATTCCCTATTATCCTAACTGTACCACATTCGCCGTCGCACGTTGGGTGGAACATGTTCCAACAGCTCTTGGTGGGTTTCTTGCTAAAAGTTTAAGTTTCTGCTTGCACTCAGTCGCCGGGGGCAACATGTGTGAACCAACCAAATTAGCATCTATCAAGTCGGCCCAAATATCGACAGCGGGGTGACCTTGGTGACGACGAACAAAGCCGTCGTGCGGTTTTCTCGGTGCCCAAACGTGTTGATTGTGGCTGTTGAACATACCCTCTTGTGTAAGGGTTGTCTCATCCGTAAAAAAGTACACAGTTGGGAAAGTCCTGTTGAATGGCCTATCTTTGCAAAAACCACTATCAGATTTCAATTCGACGAGGGAAATCGTCTGGGTTAAGGTCGTGAACCTTCAGAAGGTGGCAGTGGGATCCGAAAGAACAGATACCATCTTAGTATATATCAGAGTAGATGTACTAGAGCGGATGAGACGGAGACAATTACTCCAACTTTTTTTGCTAGAGAAGATGAACCTGTAAACGTGCAGCTAGTGTCAAAAGTATTGTTGAGTGTGCCTAACAGAGAAAATGTTGAAATAAATAGGCCCCATGGACACTTAAATTGTTGTATGTGTGTGTTCATTATTGCAATTAATAAATGTGTGTATTTGTGAAATAATCGATTGAATCCCAACTAAACATTACACATAAAATTTTTGTAGCAGTTCTTACCGCTATACAGTTTTGGAAAGCCGCAGTGTGAGTCATTATAAATTTCAACTAGTTTTGTTTAGTTAATTACAGCATGACTCATTGACACACTGACGGACGACCATAACCATCGGCGGAGCTTGTGCCGAGAGAGCTTCTCACCGATCAGAGATAGCGGATGCATCGACGTCCCAAGGTACGAAACTCGGTTGTTTTAGCCAAAACAGACTGACTGCAGATTCACAATTATACTACTCTACGATTATAAATTTCAGCTCGGCAAAAACTGATCAAGGTTGTCAGGCTTAAACTCTCGAAATGTGTTTAACATTTCGAGAGGTTAAGCCTGACAACCTTGATCAGTTACAAGAAGAGAGTAGCGTTTTAGAGTTAGGGTAAAACATAACATAAATTCTTTATTATATTGCTGTATAAATACAAACAAGTAAGCTCTGTTTTCTTGAGGCGAAGTATTAAATCTATGAAAATTAAGTTCACTTCCGCGTAGTAACTTTGTTTTACAATAATTCAGTGGTCTCACTTCCCTTTTATACCGGTCACAGACAGCACTAGCACTAAGTGAGATAACTCGAAAATTCACATAGCAGTAGGGAAATTTTGAAACTTATATCACACACAGTTACCATTCAAATACAAATTCAAAACAGATCAAGCATTGATAACTTCGTGTTGGAAAATTTGCATTAGCAACACTGATATTTAGAGCGTCTGCTTGAACTGAAACGCAGTCCATTTCACTTCGTTTAGTACTTAATACTTCTTTTTTATAATTCTGTGTTTATATCCGTCTATATCGTATGAGCCTCTGAAAGTGTGAGAATATATTTTGGTTTTATTAATAAGCAAAGCGTGAGACATTGCGACGAATCAGCACGGAAATGGCACTTGTTTATTTCATAAAAATTACTTAGACCTTCAGAAATTGTGAAAACTGTAGTTCGACTTTCAGTTCAGGAGTTACAGTAATGCAGATAAGAAAACTGCTAGCAAACAGATCCAACATTTTAGTGTGATAAATTTCATCTCTGCTGACTGTGTATAGAACACTAAAAAATAAATGTCGTGTGACTAGGGCCTCCCGTCGGGTAGACCGCTCGCCGGGTGCAAGTCTTTCGATTTGACGCCACTTCGGCGACTTGCGCGTCGATGGGGATGAAATGACGATAATTAGGACAACACAACACCCAGTCCCTGAGCGGAGAAAAATCTCCGATCCAGCCGGGAATCGAACCCGGGCCCTTAGGATTGACAGTCTGTTGCACTCACCACTTTTTTTTCAACTTTTTTCCTTTTTTAATTTTTTTTGTGTTTTTTAAGAGTGTTCAGTTATGAGTAGGTGGAGACAAGGCGGGCAGGGGTCGGAACTCGAGGCCTGGCCGCGATGTCTCCCCCTCCCGTCCCTGAATCCCTCCCTCAAAGTAGCTTTTTGATTTATTTTTATTTTATTTTATTATTTTTATTATGTTTTTTTTTCACCAGGAACAGGGTAAATGAACAAAAGATCTTTATTGGTACAAACTTAAATACAACAGAAATGCCATCCTTCCGGCGAACATAACCCAAGACATTACTCGTACAAGGCGAGCAATTTTTTTTTATGAATAAGGTGTAAGAAAAAAAAGAATAATAATACTGATGTAAGCTAAGAGCTGTGAAGCAATACACAAGGGAGTGAGGGAAAAACCAGTGTTTTCTGGTATAGTGCATAAAAAAAGGAGGCGCGTGTCCATGCGCCTACTCCACTGTGGGTTACAATGTAGAAAGTAGCGCGGGGGTCTCAGATGTCAGCAGGGGGGGGGGGGGGGGATTGTTGTCGGCGTGTGGCACCATCCAACTGAGCGGGGGTGACGTAAAGATCGCATGTAGGTAATTGGCGAAGCAGGCGCGGTAGCGCGGTCGGTGTTCGACTTCACTGTGGGCGGTTTGTAAGTACTGCCAGAAATCAAGGCGTGATTTGTCGCCATCGTTATACATGTAGGTGATCGTCCATCCCTTGACCCATACAATCGCATGATTTTTGGTGGCGGGGAAATAAGTATTCTCGGGATGGATAAAAGTCCATGGGTCAATCGAGTCCGGCGGAACGCGGAGGTAACAGGCAACGAACTGTCGGGCAAGTTTCCAGACGTCACTGGTGGCAGCACAAGTCAGTTGATGGACATCGTCATCCACGAGGTGTCAAATGGAACAAAGTGGAGAGTCCTTTAGTCCGATGGCGTGAAGACGATGATTTGTGGCGAATTTTTCATTTGCGACTTGGTACCATGTGGCCCGGACGTTGGAGGGAAGAAAAGGCTGGTGGATGTGACGCCAAACCGTGGGCCACCGCGTGGACGGATGTCTCAGTTCGATATTGTTGCTGGGTATGGAACGAAGGAGTGGGGTGTAAAAATCTTTAGGTCGAGGAATACGCGTGGTCGGTAAGTGTGTGTGAGCATAACTGAAGTCGACGATGAAATCAGAAATGTGCGTCAGATGGTGCTTGATGTGTCCGACTGGTACTGGAGGTGTTATGGTCGCGGGCACAAGAATTTCCAGCAAACTGCGCGTAATGGAGGTGCCCCCGTGCCACTGCTTGTGCGTGGTGGACATGTACAAGGACGCCGCGCGGAGTCGCACATTGACAAGGCCGAGACCCCCCGCTCGCGGGGGAAGGGTGAGCGTGTCGTAGCGGACCTTAAAGAGCGTACCGGCCGTAAGAAAGTATCCGAAGGCAGCGTGGAGGCTGCGTCCAAAATAGTTGATGGCAGCGGGAGGACCTGTGCAATGTGGACCATTCTGGACGCCACATGTTGATTCAGGTATTGGACCCGTTGTAAGGAATCGAGTCGTCGTAGAAGATTTTGTCGCACCATCGTGCGGATAGTTTGGAGTGCACGCCGAAAATTGATGGCAGCGGAGCGGCGCACGGTGGAGGTGAAAATGATACCAAGGTATCGTAGTTTTGGTACACACCCGAGAGGTGCTAAGTCGTCGTGTGAGAAGTTGCGTCCAATGGGCATCGCCGCGGATTTAGCCACATTCATGTTACTGCCCGCTGCAGTGTCGTACGTTGATATCAAATCAAGTACCGTGTGTGTTTCACTCCGTGAGCGGATCAAGAGGAGGAGGTCGTCCGCATACGCACGACATCGAAAACTGTACTATCGCAGAGTGAGACCAGAAAGGTGGCTCGTCAGACTCCCGATGAGTGGCTCCAGGCTTATGGCATAGAGTAGGGTCGAAAGTGGGCAGCCTTGCCGTACGGAACGCCGGATCGCCACTGGTCCCGCCACACGGCCATTAACCTGAATCAGCGATTCGGCGGTGCCGTACAGGAGCCGGATCACGACGATAAAGGCTGGTGGAAAACCCATGCGGTTCTTCACTGAGAACAGAAAAAAATTGCCGCACTTTGTCGAATGCGCTGTCAAAATCAATGGCAACCACGGCGGCGCGGAATCTGCACGCCGCTGCCAGTGCAATTAAATCGCGACATTCTCCTGTGGCCGTTTGTATATTAACTGAGCCGCCTGGAGTTGTCTATTCCGGGGATAGAACGCTGGGCAGGACCTTGCGGCATCGCGTTGCCAGTAGGCGTGTAAAAATTTTACAGTCTGCGTTAAGCAGAGTCAGGGGACGGTAATGTGCAGTCGTCACACCTGGTGTCGGTTTGTGGATGGGTATAATAATTCCCGTGACGAAGGACGGCGGTACGGCGTTCCCCATCGTCAGCAGTTCATGAAACATCGTTGTCCACTGTGACGCCATTAGTGTGACGAAAGCGCGATAAAATTCTATCGGCAATCCGTCGACACCAGGTGACTTATTCAGAGCACCTTTTTTGATTGCATCGTGGAATTCGTCACGCGTAATGGGCTCCATCAGCTCGTCCGCTTCGCCGGGGGTGAGGGTGCGAGTTAAGTGTGGTAACACAGACTCCTCAGCGTGGTTGTTGGTAGTCTCCTCCTGGTACATTGTGCGGTAGTGGTCGACAAAGGCACTGACGATTTCGGCCTGGCAAGTGACGTGCTGGCCGCGACAGGTGGTGATCTCCGTGATGAGTTGTTGTCGTCGATGTTTCCTATCGGAGGCGATATGATGCATGGTCGGATGTTCTTGTTCCGCCGAATCTTGACGTCGAGTTCGCACCTTAGCCCCCTGCAGTCTACGGCGTGTCAAAGTTACAATTTGCGCCTTAACCCTGCTGCGTTCCCTCTGGGTGTCGGGGGTGGGCGGTTGGGCGTCCAGGTCGCGGAGAACGGCGTAGAAATAGTCGGTAGTGTGCCGGCGCCACATAGCAACTTCCTTTCCATACTGAATCAAAGTATGTCGAATGGCAGGTTTGGCACATTCCAGCCACCAGGTCAAGGTGGTGCAGTATTTTGGTAAGCGACGTTCACAGGTGGCCCATATCTCGGCAACACGTTGAAGACTTTCGGGAACATGAAGATGGGAGGTGTTTAACTTCCACGGTGCACGACTACGCCAGACCACTTGCTTGGGGAAGAGAATGTTGCAGATGTAGGCACAGTGGTCCGAAAAGGCCAGGGGGCAAATTTCTGCACCTTGGACTGCAGGTGTGAGTTCCCGAGAGACGTAAATTCTATCAAGGCGGCTCGCGGACTGACTTGTCTGGTAAGTATGTCCAGGCGCGTCGCCGTGCTGAACTTCCGAAGTGTCGCGGAGCAACAGATCACGGACGACAAGACGCAGTTCTTGACAGGTGTTGTAGTGGGGCACTTGATCTTTAGGGTGCAATACACAATTAAAATCACCTCCAAGCAAGTAATTGTCGCAGCGTCCAAGAAACAAAGGAGCGATTTCTTCTGAATAGAAGAGTGCCCTGTCGCGTCTGCGGGTGGATCCTGACGGAGCGTAAATGTTGACGATACGCGTCCCCATGACGGTGACGGCCATGCCTCTGGCAGATGGAAGGTATGTGATATCGGCCACTGGAATGCCTTCTCTGGCGTAGATGGCTACGCCGCGTCCCAGGTGGTCACTAGGAGAAGGATAAGTGTTATATCCCACGACGTCTGGAAGTGTGGCCAAGTGTACTTCTTGTAGTAGTGCGATATCGACGTCCGACACCCATATCATCTCTCGCAGCAGTTGAAGTTTCACTGGTGAGCTAATGGTGTTAGTGTTGATCGTCGCTATTCGGTAGGTTTGGAGCCGTACCCCGCCGTGGAGGGGAACTCCACCGGCGGAGGATGAAGAGGGGCGAGGCAACGGCGAGTCGTGCCGTACGCCACCTGACGGCGTTATCAGCGGCGTAACGTTGCTTCCGTCTGGGGTAACTCTGTCCCCAGCGTGTGGTCCGGGTCCTCATCGACGTCCTCACTCCACACCATTGAAGGCGCTGTCGTTGTGATGGTCGTACGTTCCACTTCGGTCGTAGGGGCGGAGGACGTCTCGGCGGCAGTCGCAAAGGTGGAGTCCATTGGTTCAGGAGCACCTGAGCGAGCCAGTAGAGTAAGCATAGACACAGCCACAGTCGGCGTCACGTTGTCGTCATTCGTATCGTCGTGTAGGTTCTCCGAAGCCTCGTCGGGTCGGACAGCCTCTGGAGCATCAGGGGGAGGTGATCCGTCTCGTTCCGAGACCGTACGGCGCCTCCTCTTGCGCCTCTTAGGTGAACGTTGTTTGCGGGTTCGTCGCTCCGTTTCGGAAGACGGAAGGGAGTCGCGTTGCTCTGAGAGGAAGGCCGTCGCGGGAACGTCAAATGAAGGGACGTCCATACGTTCAGGCGGGTGGGGGTCGGAAGTCGTCGCTGTTGGTAGTGGCGCCGGAGTAGCGTCAGGCTTTGAGCGCGACATGTCGGCCCCGGCGGTATCCGTAGCAGCTGAGCAGCTGGAAGGGTCACCGGGACGTGGTCAGATGGGCGGCGGCCGGTGGGAGGAGAAGAGAGCGCTGATGCGTAGGTGATCGGTAAAACCATCGTCGGAGCCGGAGGTGCCACGGTAGCGGCTGGCAATTGGGTGATTCGTCGCTGAAGACAGTCAGATCTGAGGTGACTTTCTTTGCCGCACCCGGAACAGGTCTTGGGTTGGCCGTCGTATATGACAACCGCGCGGCACCCGCTAATTTGCACGTGGCGATGGAGGTCGATGGTGATCTGCCGTACACCGTTAAGAACGGGGTACGTTTGGAATTGCGCCCAACGTTCGGCAGTGTGGCCAAGTACAATGCCATAGGGGCGGAAAGCCGCGATAACGTCTTCCGCCGGAAGCTCGAACGGGAGTTCGAAAACTCGTATGGTGCGCATTCCTAAGCCGGCATGGTCGACAGTGACCGATCCGACATTGCCGCCGGCGTGGCAAAAGCGTAATCCATGGTTGGTGACACGAAGTATTCTTTCACATACTGCGTCATTGACGACTTTGACGTACACAGTACTGCTTATTATGGACAAATGGATGCCCAAGATGTCGGAAGCGGGGATCATAGCAACGTCGCGTAGGAAGCGTTCCACTTCCAAGGCCTTTGGTCGTGCGTATTAGTTGCAGAAGTTGAATCGTAATGTTGATTTTCGAAAACGGTTGATCATGGTTCTAGTGCACGTAAGCGACACGCAAGTGACAGCCGCTGAAATGTAAACAACAGCGAGCGCGCGTGCTCCGCAGGCGGAAACAACAACACATCCGCACTGCACGGCGGCGAAAGCCGGACTGGCCACTCAGCTACCGGGGCGGACTATGGAACACTGACCTGGCTCATTTGCAACTCATTCTAATTGTTTGAAATTTGTTCTTAATTAACTACAATTTAGCATGGAACTCTGTTATTAGTCCAATAGACTAGAGCGTTTTTATTTGTGGAATCTTTTGGAGACGCAGCACCAAATGATCTAGACAAAGCTGAAATGGTTTAGCATCAGGCAGTCGCAAATCACGTATGACATTTCAAATCTTCTCTTCCTCTAGAGTGACAAAACTGACTTTACTGATATTATTTTTCGCTGTTTTGGGTTTTGTCTTATCTTCAGGTTTTTTTTATTCATTTAGTTTACATATTTGCTATCTGTATGAGTAAAGTAGTTGTCACATCATCCGAATGGACACTTACATGGTAAATGTATTGTGAACATGAGTGAAAAATCCTACAGTCGAGTCGTGTGATAAATTTATTTGTTGTTGGGTAAATAATTTTATTTACTCTGTATAGACTTATTTCTTACGCCTCAAAGTGTCTCTGTGTTAAACTTTGATTTGAAATTAACTGTTCTTGATGGCAATGTTCTAAATATGATCAACAATTTCGTCTGCCATAAGTTACGATTTACTTTTGTTAAACTACTGTGCATTACACATGTATTTTCATACGTTTTCTACACATTGATTACCTGTTTTGATTTCGCAACTGAACAATTTCACTTTGTTTACGCACCAATATTTGTAGAGTAACTATTAAAAATAGATATCAGCCATTATAAGGTATACTATAGCATTGCCCGTAAATATGCTGTATTCTGCCATGACTGTGTTCTTCGGTTCCATCAACTATTATCAACATTTACTTTTTCATACGTCTCTTTATTGAAGTTGTAATTATGTAATTAGCATCAAAATAATAGATATTTCCATTTCAAATTATTATGGTTTCAAATAGTATTTCTTTATGAAAAGCTGTGTGTATCTCTTACTCATTACATATATACTTATTATTATAATATAAGAACGCCTCAACCTGAATGAGGTCTTCGTATTATCCAGGAATCATGTATTGGATGCCACATTGATACTAGAACACCAGTAATGTTGTAAATTCACAATCGCGGCAACTAGGTAGGTGCAGGATACTACAGCAGTCGGATGTGTGCGCGACTCCGTGTCCTAAGACGTCCGCTTCCGCGCCTACATGATATTCTTACTTCCTCTTCTCTTGTCACTGGAAAAACAACAAAATGTAATGAGAAATTCCAGAAGGAGAGGTCAGTACTCATGTTATTTACCTGAATATATTTCCAGAGTTACAATAATTACATGTAGCCAGTTAGAAAATACATACACACACATAGACAGAGAGAGAGAAAGAGATATTTACACATAGCCATAGATGTTAACGTATTTAATTCCTGTTCAAAATGTTTACTCGTTGTTGACATATTTTGGGTATATACAATGTGGTGTGAAAAAATTTGAAAAGCTTGTAAAGGTAGTGCAGGGTCGGATATGCTGAGAAATTCTCGTTAAGATAAAAATTCAATGCGATGCACCGTTTTCGAGTTACTTAGCACTGAAGTTAGCTAATCAGTTCAAGCAGCGCACCAGAGACTGTATCGGCAAACATTTTCTTCTTTTGGTCTCCTAAAATCTAAGGAAACAGAGCCTCAAAGATTAGACATGGGTAGGCAGTAACTATCAAAGCGAGCCAAAGGTTGAGCAGCCTCGTGCGCTATCATCTACGCGATGAGACAAACTGACCCTAATTACATCTCGCCGAAGAACTGAATTTGCGCACGCAACGGCCCGAGTGTCAAACTTTGGTGCTGGATGTTTAAGTCTGAAACAGCTTGACGAATCGACGTTTATTCTGACCAGTATTTCACATCATAACCTACGCTGCAACACCCTAATAGGTTCTTTTAATATACACTCCTGGAAATGGAAAAAAGAACACATTGACACCGGTGTGTCAGACCCACCATACTTGCTCCGGACACTGCGAGAGGGCTGTACAAGCAATGATCACACGCACGGCACAGCGGATACACCAGGAACCGCGGTGTTGGCCGTCGAATGGCGCTAGCTGCGCAGCATTTGTGCACCGCCGCCGTCAGTGTCAGCCAGTTTGCCGTGGCATACGGAGCTCCATCGCAGTCTTTAACACTGGTAGCATGCCGCGACAGCGTGGACGTGAACCGCATGTGCAGTTGACGGACTTTGAGCGAGGGCGTATAGTGGGCATGCGGGAGGCCGGGTGGACGTACCGCCGAATTGCTCAACACGTGGGGCGTGAGGTCTCCACAGTACATCGATGTTGTCGCCAGTGGTCGGCGGAAGGTGCACGTGCCCGTCGACCTGGGACCGGACCGCAGCGACGCACGGATGGACGCCAAGACCGTAGGATCCTACGCAGTGCCGTAGGGGACCGCACCGCCACTTCCCAGCAAATTAGGGACACTGTTGCTCCTGGGGTATCGGCGAGGACCATTCGCAACCGTCTCCATGAAGCTGGGCTACGGTCCCGCACACCGTTAGGCCGTCTTCCGCTCACGCCCCAACATCGTGCAGCCCGCCTCCAGTGGTGTCGCGACAGGCGTGTATGGAGGGACGAATGGAGACGTGTCGTCTTCAGCGATGAGAGTCGCTTCTGCCTTGGTGCCAATGATGGTCGTATGCGTGTTTGGCGCCGTGCAGGTGAGCGCCACAATCAGGACTGCATACGACCGAGGCACACAGGGCCAACACCCGGCATCATGGTGTGGGGAGCGATCTCCTACACTGGCCGTACACCACTGGTGATCGTCGAGGGGACACTGAATAGTGCACGGTACATCCCAACCGTCATCGAACCCATCGTTCTACCATTCCTAGACCGGCAAGGGAACTTGCTGTTCCAACAGGACAATGCACGTCCGCATGTATCCCGTGCCACCCAACGTGCTCTAGAAAGTGTAAGTCAACTACCCTGGCCAGCAAGATCTCCGGATCTGTCGCCCATTGAGCATGTTTGGGACTGGATGAAGCGTCGTCTCACGCGGTCTGCACGTCCAGCACGAACGCTGGTCCAACTGAGGCGCCAGGTGGAAATGGCATGGCAAGCCGTTCCACACGACTACATCCAGCATCTCTACGATCGTCTCCATGGGAGAATAGCAGCCTGCATTGCTGCGAAAGGTGGATATACACTGTACTAGTGCCGACATTGTGCATGCTCTGTTGCCTGTGTCTATGTGCCTGTGGTTCTGTCAGTGTGATCATGTGATGTATATGACCCCAGGAATGTGTCAATAAAGTTTCCCCTTCCTGGGACAATGAATTCACGGTGTTCTTATTTCAATTTCCAGGAGTGTATATGGTCTTAAAAGAAGCCTTTACGTGTGTGTGTTGAAAGGTGGCTACACTGAGCCACAGCGCCAGAGATTGCGCCAAAGAGTATTATTCAGCCGCCTCCACTGGCAGTGCTTGTTGAGATGTGGTAGTGGAGAGTTCTTGTCGAGAAGTCGTGGTGGAGAGTGCTTATTGTGAAGTAGCAGTAGGCAGTGCTTGTTGAGATGTAGCAGTGGTGAGTCGTTGTTGAGAAGTTGCGGTAGTGAATGCTTGTTCAGAACTTGTAGTATTGTTTTGATGGGCTAGACACCAGATGTTGTTTGATTGGGGATGCTGTATTGATCAGAGTGTGCTTTTCGTCAATATATATGAAGGTAAAAAAATTCCTTTTTTTATTATTTCAATGTCTTAAACAATAATGCCTCTTGGACACAGGTTCAGTCAACAAAGCATCTGGCTCGTGTTCTTGTATTAGACTGTATTTCTGGTTTCTATGTGCAATTATAGTATTTCTGGTTTTTTAAATTACTTCATTATAAATGGTGTTTGAAATATCTGGTCTTATTGAGGAAGAACCGTGCAAGATGTGTACGTTGAATCACACTTCCACACACAGAGCAGCGACACTTGTGCCTTGTTGTTTCGTAGCTTTCATAGTTGCTGGGGACTTAATTAATTAATTGTGTTAACGGAAGTTTTCTTTTGTTCTTTTTTGTTACTCTATGCAGTCAGATTGCGTACTATACCTGACAGGGCCTACCGGTTACGAGACTGCGTAACCGAACAGACAGCTACTAAATCAGAAAATTTAAAAGTATTTGCATTCATTACATAATTAAGCCCCCATGCACGTGGCGACCGCTGCTTCGGATCGTCCCTTGGAATCTTCTGATAGTAAAAATAGCAGACAGTAGTAATGTTGTAGTAATTTGTAGTTTAGTAATTGTAGTCTATATTGCATGTGTAGATTTGGTAATGAACATTTGTGGTTGTCTTGTCTTTCTTCTGATGGTATTTTTGCAGAATTTAATTTTTGATGTCTTGTATACGGGTTTGACAATTTTGTGCAATTGTGAAGGTTTTAATAGTTCGTTAGGCGTGTTTGTCGGGAAACATTTCGTGTGAATGATATTGTTGGTGATGAAGTGTCATTGTGTGTAATTTTCATATAGTGACGAGTTTTGTATGTTTTGTAAATGATTACGCGATCGATGAAAACGGCAAAAATGATGGATAGTGAGAATGACGAAATTGTTAACATGGCGAACTCGCCAACACATGAGAACAGTATGATGAATAATGAAGTAGAAAATAATTTAATAAGCAGGGAAAATAGTCCAGAACCAGTTCAAAACTTTTCACAATCAAAAAATTTTCAGAATACGAGATTAACGACAGAAGATTCAGGAGTAGTATCGAACACAGATAGCTTTACTGCTATGACGAAGGAAGTTAGTTTTACGGGAAATGTTAGGGGCGAAAAGAATTGCGAACCAGTCAATATGGAGCAGTTGATGAGTGCAATATTAAATTTGGGATCTGAAATTAAAACAGAGGTAGGAACAATTAAAACTGATATGGGAACTGTTGTGTCTAGCTCATAAAGCATAGACACAATGAGGTAGCTAGGTGCACGCTAAACTAACGCAGACGGGCTTGAAGTTCTGGAACATGAGACTTATTAATGAAGAAGAAGAAAAGTACGTAGATGTTACTTAACTTTTATTCTCTTGTTGGAATACATCTCTCTTGAATTTTAGTAAGCTATAAGCACTGATACAATTGGCGCCTTGCTAGGTAGTAGCTATGGACTAAGCTGAAGGCTATTCTATCTGTCTCTCGGCAAATGAGAGGAAGACTTGGTACGTCTGGTCGCAAGCTATGTCGTCCGTACAACTGGGGCGAGGTCTAGTCCGTGTCTTGTGACCTGCCATGTGGTGGCGCTAGGATTGCGATTACACAGTGGCGACACGCGGGTCCGACATGTACTACAGGACCGCGGCCGAT
Source organism: Schistocerca nitens (assembly GCF_023898315.1). Classification (NCBI taxonomy): domain Eukaryota; kingdom Metazoa; phylum Arthropoda; class Insecta; order Orthoptera; family Acrididae; genus Schistocerca; species Schistocerca nitens. The sequence goes on along the minus strand of NC_064618.1, from coordinate 191,219,905 downwards.
TTAAGTTACCACCTAGCAAGTGTGGTGTCTAGCGGTGACACCACAGGAACAATGGAAACACAGTTAAGATCTGAATTAAAAACAGTGGGATCACAAATAGGAACAATTAAAACAGAGATGGGAACTTTGTCAACACGTTTAGAAACTGATATGGGAACAATGGAAACACTGTTAGACTCACGAATAGGGACATGTTTCAAAAACATGAAAGATGAATTAAAGAAAGAAATTAGAGAAGAAGTACAACCGATTTTGAATGCTCACAATAATAGATTAATTTCAATAGAAATCAGGCAAAAGGAGCAGGATAGAGAACAGGCAGAAAGAGATCGCGTGATAGTACAAAAGTTTTCAAAGTTAAATTTACAACGTGCACATGATAAGGAAGAAATACTTGAAAGAATCGAGGAATCCGTACCAAATGACAGAATAAATAACCTAACACAACAGTATGAATAGTTAACTACCAAATGTGTCAATACTGAAACCCGAGTCGCGACACTTACAGAAGACGTAAATAAACAGAAAGAACTAATAGGTGACTTATCGGAAACAGTTGAGGAGATTGCAGATAAATTGACAAGTCTTAGTTTAAATGGGGACAGAGATTCAGATTATACAGCTCCATTGCCATTTGCAGAAACCGAAGAGTACCAGATCATAAATAAACATGTTGAAAATCAGGGAAAATTTAATGACCGCGTTAAAAGGGAATTCGAGGCATTACGAAAGCAAGTCAGACATATTGAAAGCGAAATCGTTGGAAAAGACAGTAGAAGAAATTTGGAATCACCGATAGCAGCGGGTTTTGCAGATGATCATGTATTTCATTTACGAGATGCAGCAAGAGAGCGCCAGGCGCGCGAACTTGACAATAATCAACATTAAGTCTGGGACAGACGCGGTAGGTATTTGTCGTCACGAGGAGAAAACTTTGACTATAAACACTTCTTAACTGTTCGGAAATTTAAGATCTTTCGCAATTCTAAGAACGACATACATCCATGTTCATGGTTAGGTCAATTTATGTACGCAAGTAGTAGGTGGGCACCTTGGGGACAGACAAATAATTATGGTCCTCACCATCAATAAAAAATATACTCTATAAATAGTGGTTCAAGTAACCATAAACATTCCAACAGCCATTAAGTAGCTACTTAATGGTGCTCACCAACCATAAAATATATACCATAAAACCAATGGTTAAATAATGGTTCGCAGTGACCATCATCAGCCTCATACTCGCATTAAGGTACCAATCAACCATAAATGACATCGAAAAATACAGGTACTAACTTAAGCTACTAAAGAACCATTAATTTCAAAATAAAAACAACTGAGAAATTCCTTTCTAAGGTACTAAAGAACCATAACTTGAGGAACAATTTAAAGGTTCTACCCCTCCACAAATTTTTTATTTAAACGTGAGACAAATTCCTTTTTAAGGTATTAAAGAACCATTAATTATGCGACCATTAAAAAGGTAAAAAAGAACCATAAATTTTTCCCAAAAATTTCAAGAAATTTCAAGAAATTTTATTTAATGGTCCTTTGAACCATTAAAATTTGAACCACTTTTGAAGTCACGTATAAGGTACTAAAGAACCATAACTTTCCACCCAATTCCTCTTTCCTTTAAAGCTTATCCCCAACCATAACTTTTCATCCAAAGTCTTTAATATTTAATGCACGCACCTACCATAAGTCAAAAATTTATAGAGTTTATAAAAATGAAAAATATAAATAAAATATAAGACAGTTAATAAATGGAATACAACAAACAAAATTGTATGCGCCGCAACGGCGCAACTGTTAAAGAACTAAGGGCTCTGGCTAAGGAGGTCAAAATCAGAGGCTACTCCAAGATGAAGAAGTCAAATCTTGTTGAAGCTGTGACCAACGCGGCGTCTAAGGCTATGAATAATGATTTATTTAATTACGCAAATGAAGAACTGTCAGCAATGACTGTTCGTCAACTGAAGCAGATTGCTAAGGAAAACGGTATTAAGGGTTACTCAATGGTTCATTCAAAGAACGGCTTGACGGGTTTGATACGAAGTGAGAAGGAACGACTGGATAAAATCAGACACTTCAACTTCGCTGATGAGCTGTTTGAAACTAAAGAACCCTCTCAACATCAACAACAACATCATCCACAACAACATCAACCACAAAAGTTAGGTCAAATTTATCCTTTTAAACAAAAGTTGTTCGATAAAATTGTAGAGAAAAAACCTGCTTTCAAGATCCGCGAAGGAGACCGTACCTATCTTAAGACGTTCAACATTTGGCAAACTAACTACACTATCTATATAAAAGATTTGAAAGGAACACCCCTTGAACAAATGAAAGCTGTTAGGGCAGCCGTCCATGCAACTATAAAGGCTATAAAAAAAATGAGTAATTACAGTCCTGGCGATCAGATGAAGATAGTTGCTGATAATGAAAATTTTCACCATACAATCTCGACTAAAAAACATCAGAAAGTCAACGCCTCATTTCTACTTAATCAAATCGAGAGAATTGTCACATCTAATGAAAATGTAGATATAAATTCAACCAGATTTGAATTTCAAGTTTATAAAATACCCAGAGGTGGGAAACCTGTTAAGGTTGTCAATCTCTCAAAAGACGTTAATACTAAAAGATGCATAAACAAAATAGATAACAAGGACAATATGTGTGGACCTAGAGCTATAATTACAGCATTGACATACGAAACAAACATCATTCTTAATAGGGAACTGACCAGTAACGAATTAATCTATATAAGGAAAGGTAGAAACTTGCAAGAAGAGCTGGCTAAAGAACTCTGTATCAGGCTGGGAAAGAATTGTGAAGATATGTTCACCTTAGAAGATATTCAAGATGCTGAAGAATTTCTGGACGTTCAGATTAAGGTTGTTTCTGCGGCACATTTCAACACGGTCATTCATTCCGGGAAGGAAAGGGACACTACGATATATCTGTACCACCACAACAATCACTATGACGCGATCAACAACATGAAAGCCTTTTTTGGAAGCTCGTACTACTGCCAGAAGTGTGACAAGCCTTATAATAACAAGGACCAGCACAAGTGCAAAAAGGACAAGAAAGAAGTGTGTAATTTGTGCAAAGGACCACAACACAAGAAAATTACAGGTAAAGAGCGTGTCAGAATATACTGTGATAAGTGTAACAGATACTGTTTTGGGCAACATTGTTTCAACAACCACAAAGAAGTTTGTAAGGTAGCCTACAAGTGCAAAACTTGCAACAAAATTTGTCAAAGGGAAAAGAAACACAACTGTGGTTATGTATGGTGTAAAAATTGCGATTGTCCGGTGAAGGTCACCGACCATAAGTGTTATATACATTCCAAGAACCAAAAGGGTGGTATCTGTGAAGAAGATTGCACTTGCAATGGAAAATCAGAGAAGAAACATGGTAACTGTAGTTACACTGAAAAATATTACTTTTTCGATTACGAAGCTGAGCAAGACACTGGCGTACACAACCCTAATTATATAGCTGTTCACAGCTTCGATGGAAATAGACGTGATTTCGACTCAAATGAAGAATTTTGTGAGTGGCTTATTAATGATGAACACAAAGGTTTCACATGTATTGCTCATAATTCTAAAGGTTACGACTCTTACTTTATTCTTCAATACTGTGTTAAAAATGGGATAAGACCAAAGACTATATACGCAGGATCTAAAATAATGCAGCTTACAATACCGAGTTTGAGACTCAGGATAATCGATAGCATTAATTTTGTTCAAGGCGCTCTAGCTTCATTCCCGAAAACGTTTGGCCTTAAAGAACTTAAAAAAGGATACTTTCCGCATTTTTTCAATTCAAAAGGGAATCAAAATTACGTTGGTGGTGTACCTCCCACCAAATTCTACGGCGTCAACACGATGAAAGAAAGCCAGCGTAAAGACTTTTTGAAATGGCACGCTGACAGGGTTAAAGAAAACTACACGTTTGACTTCAAGAAGGAACTAGCCGAGTATTGTCATTCAGATGTTGATATTCTAAGACGCGGATGCCTTGAATTTAGGAAAATATTCTTAGAAATCGCTAATATAGATCCTTTTCAATACATAACCATCGCTAGTGTTTGTATGGCTATCTACAGATCGAAATTCCTCCAACAAAATACTATTGCAGTTGTGAAAGAAGATAAGAAGGAAATGTTTAGTAAAGAATCTATAGCATGGTTGAACACATTCAAGAATGTACGACATGCATTAAACGGTGGTGAAGTGGTGGTATGCGGCGCTAAAGTTGACGGATACAACGCTGCAACTAAAACAGTTTACCAATACCACGGGTGTTTCTGGCACGGATGCCCCGAATGTTACAACTGTGACACTATAAACAGTGTAAACAATGAAACCATGGACGATTTGTTTACTAAAACTATGGACCGAACTAACACATTGAGAAATGCGGGTTACAATGTAGTTGAGGTGTGGTCTTGTGAGTGGAAGAAATCCAAAGCTTACAAACAAGCCTTAAATAAAACGATCAACGTCGTGGAACCCCTAAAGCCTAGAGATGCCTTTTTCGGTGGGCGAACAAATGCCGCAAAGCTGAAAGTGACTGCAAAGAAAATGCGGTATATAGACATATGCTCTTTGTATCCAACGGTCATGTTTTACGATATGTACCCTGTAGGTCACCCCACTAAAATATTCAAACCAGAAGAATACAACAAGGAATGGTTTGGTTTGGTCAAATGCAAGGTACTAGCTCCTAAAGGTCTTTACCATCCTGTACTTCCTATTAAGCAAGAAAAACTGGTATTCGCTTTGTGCGTGAGGTGTGCTGAGGAAAAGGTAGGGCACTGTAAACATACTGATGAAGAGAGAGCTTTCGCTGGCACGTGGACTACAGTGGAACTAAATAAGGCTATTGAAAAGGGCTACAAGATACTTGAAACTTACGAGGTATGGCACTTCCCTCAGACGAGCAACACCCTTTTCAGGGACTACATTAAAACTTTCATGAAAATAAAACTGGAAACAAGTCCTTGGGAGGATGATTACAAATCTAAAGAGGAATATGCCCAAGCCATTAAAGAGAAGCAAGGTATTGAGCTAGACATCGACAGAATTGAGCCCAATCCTGGAAAACGTGCTGTCGCCAAGATCTGCCTAAACTCTTTGTGGGGTAAATTCGGCCAAAGACAAAATTTGACGCAAAGTGAGTTCATCACTGATCCAGAAAGGTGGTATGAACTTTTACTAGATGATAAGATAGAGATATCTAATGTAATCTTCATCAATGAAGATATGCTTGAGGTTAGTTACTAGTATACTGATGAGTACGTAGAGGACTGTACTGCTACAAACATATTTATAGCAGCTTTCACTACATCCAATGCCAGGATAAGATTATACGAAATGCTTGATCGCCTTGGGGATAACGTTGTCTACTATGATACTGACAGTGTAGTCTACATAGATGATGGAACTAATACAGTTGCAACAGGGTGCATGCTAGGAGAGTGGACAGATGAACTTGGCAAAGATGATAACATTGTTGAATGGTTAAGTACAGGCCCAAAAAGCTATGCTTACTACTCTCAAAAAGGCAATCGGTGTACCAAGGTAAAAGGGTTCAGTCTCAACTACGAAAATAGTCTAAAAATTAACATGAAGACAATGGGTGAACTGATATATGGCACCAGTGATAAAATAACAACAAATAACAAAATGATAACCAGGGATAAGAAAACAAAAAACCTTGTAAATAAGGGTGTGGAAAAGGAGTTCAAAGTAACCTATGACAAACGAATGGTCTTGAAGGAGACAGATGGAACCATCGACACTCTACCCTGGGGATACTAAAGAATTTATAAAATTTATCAATAATAAATGAAATCAATCATCCTAACTTTAATATTTTGTGGATTTGTATCTGCTAATGAAAAAGTAATCAAATATTTACACGATTTTGGGTATCTTGAACCAGAATCAACAAATATTCCAGAACTCTCAGATATAAAGAATGCATTAATTCTATTACAAAAAAAGTTTAATTTGAAACCTACTGGTGAAATAAGTGATGAAACTTTACAACCGATAAACAAACCTAGATGTGGTGTTGAAGATCATGCACTATCTTTTACTTCCCATATTGATAAATGGAATAAGAAAAATATTAAATGGTATTACGCAGGTTCATCAAAAAGAATGAAAGAATTAACTGAAATAGCTTTTAATACTTGGAAAGAACATGCAGATTTAACTTTTGAAGAAGACCAATCGAACAGTGACATTATTATTTCAAATAAAAGACGATTACACAGGAAGGAAACTAGTGGTCAACACTTTTGCTCAAAACCGTTTGATGGCTCAGGAGGTGTGTTAGGTCATGCATTTTATCCAGACATTAATAACAATGCTGTAGAAATTCATATGGATCAAGATGAAGATTGGTATTTTGAGATTGATACAAACACTCCAAAAGAAAAGATAAACTTCTATGCAGTTTTAGTTCATGAAATTGGTCACACATTAGGCCTTGCACATTCAACTGCGAATACTTCAATTATGTATCCAATCTACAATAGTTCAAATATTGAATTAAGTAAAGATGATATTCTTGGAATACAAAGTTTGTACGGGAAAGATGGTGAAGGAAATGATGAAGATGAATCTAATGATGATGATGAAGTAGAAGAAGATTCAAATCCTCCAGAACTATGTAAACTGAATAAGAAAATAAAAAACTTTTTAATTGTTGATAAGGTTCTGTATATTTATTATGAAAAATGGGTTTGGGTAATGGATTTGGATAATTTAAATGTCCACACTAAACCACAACTCATAAGTGATTGGTTAACATTTCTTCCAAAAGGCTTTAAAAATATTACTGCAGCATATCAAAGACCATCTGGAGATGTTGTTTTATTCATTGATAACAAACTGTATGTAATGGAAATACCGTCCTTTAAGTTAAAATATGGTTATCCACAATCATTAACAAGCCTTTCATTAAGAAAGAATGTAGCGTTACACACAGCAATAAATTCCTATTCTGGTAAGAGTTTCATATTTTTTGACGATGTTTACTATATAGAAGTTGACGAATGTAAGGGAATAAGCAGAAGATATGGAAGAATAACAAGAGAATTTCCAGGAATACCTCCAAGCATTGATTCATCTTTTAGATATACAAATGGTTTGCTATATTTCTTCAAAGGGGACACATTCTACGAGTTCAGCGAATTTACTAATTCTGTAGTTAGAGCTGGGAAAATGGATCTTTCTGTGTTTGAAATAAATTGCCCTAAACAGTCATCTTCTATTGTGGAAATAATAAGTACTCTAAAAAATACAGTTACCCTGTTAGAACAAATGAATTCTTAATTTAAATTTTCCATATAATAAATGAACAGCCAACAACATCAACTTCTACTAAAACTCAATAGTTCCAATAAGCAAACATCGTTTTCTCGTTTGCGAGATCTCGAAATAGATTATGAATATCTTATTACAGATGTAGAGTTCAAGACAATGAAATATGGTAGCGGATACATTTTAGAACTCGATTCTCAATTTAAAGTTATTTTGCCTGAAAGGTACAACAAAATCCTAAGTTGGGAAGACTCTAGGTCTATTATAGGTTTGAAGTTGATTTATAGAGGTATGTCAGATGACCTAAAACCGAGACACATCATCGAATTTATATAATTTTTAATGCCCAAGGGGCATTAAAAATACTTCAATTAAAAGCTTTCATGTACTATTCCATGCTTTGCATCAAAGATCAAGTTCTTTTTGGTGTACATCACAATATAAGCTGTAGTGTTTTCAGGTATATTAGCATTAAAAGTTGCACAGAGCTTCATACTCGTTTTGTTTGTTGCTACAACATTTTTTCTTCTGCTCATATTAATAACATAAATTGGATACAAATTAATGAAACTATAAGGACTTATTTTCGAATCAGTTTTCAACTCTGTTATTCGCTTAAAATCTAAGAATGCATTGTATGCCTTTAAGTAAGTTGAAGGAGGAGTAATGTTCCACACCTCTTCAGGAAATATTTCGTTTCTACCATTTTTCAAACTAATGTTCTGAAGCTCTACGTGATCATACAATGATGAATCCAGTTTTTGGTTTCCTTTCCGGTTAGTCTGGAATACAACAAAAATGAAGTAAGGCATATCAAATTCTAGGGATGTGTAGTAATTAGTAATGTCAATCTCAAAGTTCCTCCTACCACTAATGCCTGCAATCTCCTGTGTTTGTAGTTCAAAGAATGATATGGGCATTTTAGGTTCTTTGAATATTTTATCTCTTAGTTCGAGCTCATAAGTTGGCTCATATTTTACTATTGGTACTCGAATCTCCACATTTCTTACTACTAGTTTACCCTCATTTGGTAGAGTATCTTTGATTTCGACTCCAGCAGTGTTGTGATCACTCCATCTATGAAGAAAATCTCCTGCAGTTGCACTCCAAGTAAAGGATACAGTAAGATCACCTTCCCACATAACCTCTTTGTAGTCTTTAAAGTAACCCCCAAACATTTTTAGTGGATACAAGACTTCATTTGATTTAGACCTTAGCTTACCATTGTTTATAAAATTTCCTTCATACATAACATCTTCCATAAGTGAAGAGGTCAGGTGATACAGAACCGTTGAAGAAATACCGGGATGTTCAATTCTAGAGATAATTGCTCCTTTCTTTTTGATGGTGATTGTAGAAAACAACTGTGATACAAAATTATCAATTAGCTTTTTGTTGGATTTTCCATCATATGTAGGATAATCTGTGCCATCTGCTTGAGTTACATCAAAAGTCATGTAAAGGAAAGCATTCTTACTATCAACCCAACCATCACCAACTTTGATATCTATTTCAACATCTTTGTTTGGTAAGTTTAGATTATATTTTGTCTTTTCGTTTACGGGAAAAGACTGGTACTGATAACTTTCTATTTTGTTCATTCCTTTATTTATTGCAAAATTTTCATTGCATTTCTAAAATTACTGTGACATCGGCTCCTCCAAAATCAATCAAGTTATTTTCTTCATCAGTTACAGTTATTACCAAGTGCTGAACTCTGTCACAAACAGGAACGAACGTGAGGTTCTTTGGTTCATGGATTATAGGTGCGCCAAACTCTACACCAATTTTAAAAGAAGCTATAATATTCGTTTCTCTGTGGTAGTGTTCCGAATCTTTTACAAACATTCCATCTGCCAAGTTGAAATGAACATTAATTGTTTCGAAAGGGATGATTTTAGGAATACCAGTAGCAATAGTCTTTGTATTTGGTTCAATGACTTGTTTATTAAACCCTAGCACACTTCCTATGCTATCTTCTCTGTCAAGATACAGCTTCACTTCACTTTCTATAACAACTCTGTTCAAAACCTTGTCTGCTTTAATACTTATGTGAGGGTTTTTGGTGTGAATATATTTCTCTAAATTATCTACACTATACTGCCCAGAAGGTATAACGATTGTTTCACCATCACTGTGCAACTTATTATTCTTTGTAGTAATATTTGGGGATAAAAATGTCGTGTAAAATCCTTTTAAAGCCACACCTTTAAAGTGGTCTCTAATCGGAACTGTTAGCCTCTTTTCTAGTTTGGAGGATCTACCACTCAACTTAAATAATCTGCTCATTTATTAACTCAGTTAATAAAGCTAAATAAAGAATAAAGAATGAAGAAAGAAGAAATGAAGACAGACTGGGAACCTAAAGTTAGAATACCAGAAAGGAAAAGAAACTTGAAGCATGGGAAACTTTTACCTAATTCGATACGTTGTGCAGTTATTGGGCCAAGCGGATGTGGTAAAACAACACTCATGATCGACAATTACCTTCTTGCACCAGGGTGGCTGAACTGGGATAAAGTTAACCATGTATACATATATTCTAAAAGTCTAGATCAGTCAAAGTATCAACAACTAATTAAAATGTGTGAGGCGCTAGAAGAAAAAACCGATGTAAAAATAGCATCTTTCGTTGAAGCTGCGCAAGATATCATACCTTTAGATGAATGTACAGAAAATTCAGTTGTGATATTTGATGACTTTATTTTGGAGAACCAAGATATAGTTAGAGAATATTTCACTAGAGGAAGACACAAAGGTATAGACTGCTTTTACTTAGCACAAACATACACCAAGATACCTAAGCAGCTGGTTCGCGATAACCTTAATTTTTTGAACGTATTTAGACAAGATAATACAAATCTAAATCATATATTTAACGAATTTGTTGGCGGTGATATGAGATACGAAGAATTTAAAAACATGTGTAGTAATTGCTGGAATGAAGACGATTTTGGTTTTGTAACGATAGACTTAACACGTAAATCTAGTGATGGCAAGTACAGAAATAAGATCAAAACATTCTTAAAGGTCTAACGCTTAACGTCCAACGCTTAACGTCCAACGCCTACCGTCTAACGCTTAACGTCCAACGCCTAACGTCCAACGCTTAACGTCCAACGCCTAACGTCCAACGCTTAACGTCCAACGCCTACCGTCTAACGCTTAACGTCCAACGCCTAACGTCCAACGTCTACTGTAAAATATCGCATATAATAAAGATGTTTGCAAAGTATAATCCCGATGCTATTAAGAGTGCACGGAAGAACAGAAAAAAGTTTGAAGAACTCAAGGAAGGTTTTAAGTCGTGGAAGAAGCAACCAATAACGGAGTATGAAAAGTATAAAAAAGAAGACCAACCTGTTATCGATGCAATTAAAGAAGTTAAAGGAGAATTGGAGGGTTTAGGCGATAATGTAATAAAAGCAATAGAATTAAATAGAGAAGTAGAAAAGCAGTTGGTTCCATATAAAAAAACAGATTTCGAAGACATGTTTCCAATTCCCTCAACGCCTGACGAAACATCATTTGAAAAGAGTATATTTAAAGACAGGTATTATGATACTGACAGTGATATCTCTCCAAATACGAAACAAAGATTAGAATCAACCTTAGCAGATATTGAAGCGAAAGAAAGAGAAAAGATGATCAGGAAGGGTGAATTAACTAGTACACCAAAGGCTGCTATAACCAATTATGCAACAACATATTTAGGCCCTGTAATATCCAAGTACTTAGGAGGTTTAGGTGACAAGGTATTTGGTTTAAGATTTGATAATGGTAAGCATTATATTGGTGATTCAGAAGTTAATTTTCAGAATGATGATATTATAATCAAGGATAAACGAATTAAAGCTACTGAAGGGTTAATGAATCTTCTAACACAGAAAGATGTAGGAGATACAATACCACTTGATGACCATGACAATTATGCAGATATATTAAAATTAACAAATGCTATATATCAGAACAACGATCCCACAAAGGGACCTAAATCAAGTGCGAGTGAAAAATATAATAGATTAATTAAGCCAATATATAATGCTATAAAGAAGTCAAGGGTAAGTCCCAAGAAGACGGGATATGGTTTTGTTAAGAAATACAGTGACAGACCGATTGAATACATCTGGATGGATGATGTCAGGGACTTAATTGATAGACTTATGGTTATTCACGGGGAAGAAAATGCTGGGAACACTAATTACCATAATGAAAAAGTTGCAATAACTAAAATGCTCAGTAATAAGTTTAATGACTTTATTATCGATAATCCAAAGGGGATACCTTACCTAATTAGATTTCTAAACAACCTCCCTCACACATTTTGGAAGTCTGAAAAACATGGGAAAGGTTTAGTGAATACTTTAATTAATAAGCTTCCGGTTGAATTGCACCTTCCTGGATACAACTACTGCGGCCCTGGCACCAAATTAGAAGAAAGATTAGCTAGAGGAGATGCAGGAATCAATCCTTTAGACGAAGCATGTAAACAACATGACATTGCTTACAGGGATCATAAGGATTTGGAGAATAGACACGTAGCTGATAAAGAACTGCAGAAAGCTGCAAAGGAAAGGATATTCAGCAAAGATGCTTCTCTAGGAGAGAGACTAGCTTCAACAGCGGTTGCAGGAATAATGTTTGGGAAAAGGAAACTGGGGATGGGTTTAGATGATAATGGATGGACATTGTGAAGATGTATAATTTTAATGCAATATTTGCATTAAAGTTTAATTTATTTGAGTTAATAAATGAAAGGATTTAGTATTGACTACAGTGTTCCCTCCAGCGGGAATCCGAGAGCAAAATCTATTAAAGTTAAGCTGTCGAACGATGATTTGAGAAGTCATGGGTTTCTTGATGCTTTCCTCACAGATACACAAGTGAAACAGAAAGAAAGTAAACTTAAGAAAGGAGGTAGCTTGTTGCTAACACTATCTATACCTGTCGTGAAAAAGATTCTTGAGTACCTTAACTCAAAGAGTTTAAAAAAGGGTTCTGGACTGAGTAAGCACGAAGGTGGATTCCTACCGCTGATACTAGCCGCATTGGGAGCGATTGGTTCTTTAGCTGGTGGTGCTGCAGCAATAACAAGTGCTGTTCACAAAAAGCAAAAAGAAGACGCTGAGTTGGCTGAACAGAAGAGGCATAACCTTGAAATGGAAAAGAAAGCTGGTTCTGGCATCTTTAAAAAAAAGTCGAAAAAATAGTGCAAAAATATAACCATCCATTGAGTAACTATGATATAGAGAGGTTAGCAAAAGAAATGAAACTAAAAACCTTTAGGGGTGTATTCATGGCTGACGAACTACCGTTAGAACCTAATAAAGTCGAATCAGGGGTAGTTAACTTGGATACATCTGATCACTTAGGCACTCACTGGATATGCTATTACAAAAATGGTGATGAAAAATTCGTTTTTGACTCGTTTGGTGGTAGTATTCCACAAACTTTAGTGCATTACCTGGGACCTGATAATTTGTTTTATAACACAGAAAGAATACAGTATTATGACGAGTACATTTGTGGTCACCTGTGTATACTGGTACTGAAGCTATTTACAGACGGGTGGAATTTTAGTAAAATTCTTGATAGAATAAATGGACGTTTTTGGGAACAAAACTACTGATGCAACGTTTCGCATGACGAAAGAAGAGTTAGATAAGCTCAAAAATATCGAAAAGAGCTTTACCAAATTTCAAAAATATTTCACAGATGTGTTGAAGAAATCGAAGCGTTATATTAATTTTCTAGGTAGAAGATTAGTTAATGTCGCTGATCCTGTTGATGATATGGATGTAGTTACCAAGAGGTATCTGCAAACAAAACTTGAAGAGAGTAGTGGATTGTACACTGGTCTTTTAACACAGTTCAGTAATTATTACAGCAAGAAGGAGATTGAAAAAGCCCTTTCAGATTACTTTACTAAAGCAGATTTGATGCCATATATTGAGAGTTCTCAGAGAAAAATGTGTGATAAACAAATAATTGAATTTACGTTTGTGACAGGTGATGAACAAAAAATGCACACCTTTGAGTACAAATTTCAGCTAAGAAGAGTCATTGCAATTGGCGAAAATGCCAATGAACGTCTGTCAACTAAGGACTTTGATATTGCAGTAAGTGTTTATGATAAAATGCATCTAATTAATGGCGGAAACCATTCAATAACAATAAATGAAGGAAATTTTCTCACTGTAAGACTCAAAGATACTGTTAAAACTGTACCTGTTAACGTGAAATTTCTAATTTATGGTGAACTGATACCAGTTGTCGAGGATATTGAGAATTAAGAGTTGGGGTCTTTAAAGAAAACATTTTTAATTATTTAAAATATGATTTTTAATTTTCAATTAAATAAATGAACGACTATCATATTTGGTGTTTAAAGTGTAAAAGGTTTACTAACACACTTCATCCTCAGAGAGTATCGACGAAAAACGGTCGTCACAGGATTGAAGGTATTTGTGGTGAATGTAACACTAAGAAAAGTAAGTTTGTAAAAAAAAAGACGTAGAAAATGTAGGGGGTAACGTTCCTAAGGAACAACCATCTGTTCGTGAAGGTATTGTAAACGAACTACACAAACCAGTAAGAAAGAATTTCCCTAGGAGAGCTGTCACAGCTTACGGTATTGATGATTTGTGGCAAGCCGACTTGGTTGAGATGGACTCTGGAAAGCTTAAAGGAGTGTCTAAGATTAATAGAGGATACAAGTATCTACTAACAGTTATCGATGTGTTTTCAAAATACGCTTGGGCTATTCCTGTTAAAGATAAATCTGGTAAGAATGTTGCGGAGGCCTTCAGATTAATATTAAAACTGAGGAAGCCACAAAACTTACAAACAGACAATGGCAAAGAATTTTACAATAAAGATTTTAAGGAGCTGATGAAAATGTGTGGTGTAAACCACTACTCTACCTTTACAGAAATGAAAGCCGCTGTAGTAGAGAGATTTAACAGAACCTTGAAAGAGAAGATGTGGAAACAATTCGACCTTCAAGGAAATTATAAGTGGGTTGAGTTAGTACCAAAGTTAATTAATGATTACAATAATACAACACACAGGACCATAAAAATGAAACCCAAGGACGTTAGTAAAACCTACGAAAAACAATTGCTTAAGGATGTGGAATACACTGTTTCAAAGCCGAAATATAAAGTGGGTGACAAAGTAAGAATCAGTAAACTGAAAGGTTTGTTTGAGAAAGGGTATACAGCTAACTGGTCGACAGAATTATTTGTAATTGACGACGTAATCTATTCAGATCCGATTACATACAAATTGAAGGCATTAGATGGTGAAGAAATTAAAGGAAGCTTTTACGAGTATGAGATCCAGAAAACCGATTATCCAGACGTATATCTCGTTGAAAAGATTTTGAAAAGGAAAGGAGATAAAGTTTATGTCAAATGGTTAGGATTTGATAGCTCGCATAATACTTGGTTAAATAAAGATAACGTTGTATTGTGAAAGAGTGTATAGATTTTTACTTTTAATGGTTTAATGTACCATTAAAAATACAATATTTGAATAGATACTAAGGTTTTTGAATGAGTCCAGCTATCAGCTTTTCAAATTCTTGTTCGAGTTGTGATATGCTTTCACCTACCCTCCAGAGATCACGATTGTCTTCCACTAATTCCATAACTGTCAGCTGTAGGTACTGAAGCCTTCTTAGATAGTCAAAAACGATACCTTTTACACCTTCAGGCACCTTATTTAAATCAAAAGGAAGTGTTGCTGGTTTGTCGTCACCTGTCATTATCCTCGTCATGCTACAAGGAGGTACTAGTTGATTACTCATTATTATTTATTAATACAAAAAAATTGTATTAAAAATGATTTATACTCGTTTTTTCTTCTTTTTCTGACCCAACTGCAGAAGTTTTCTCATTTTGAGTACTAAAAATTGTTTAAAACAGCAAAACCTCGGCGCCGAGGAACCCTGTGGGGTCTTTTTCATCTATTATCATCGTCGTTGTCGTCGTCCATCTTCTGCCCCACAGGGTTTTTTCTGCTTCCATTTCTTTTCCGCATCTTGTCCCATTTTTTGACTTACAGGGAAGAGCGGTGCGGACGTCTCATGACGTCACTCAAAATTCCATGACGAATAGTGTACTCAGTTTTTTCTTCAGAGAGGTGGCCGGGCTCCCTGACCGAACGCGCTGAGCTACCACGCCGGCGATATAACATTTCTCGGATAGAGTACTAGTTACACAACGACGACGAGATAACGCCATCTACTAGCGAATGAACGAGTTAATATTACGTGCTAGCTGCTACCGATTGCGCAACTGAGTGTATCAAAGGCTGACTGCACGTCACGCGCGCGAAACTGACCTTCACCACGCTGCTTGGCGGAAATCGCGTACCTTGACCGCCGTTGGGTGGCGTAACAAGAGCGCGTGTTAACTTAGCATTCAAGTTTTTCGTCGTCATCCACATTTTCGTCGTCATCATCCACATTTTCGTCGTCATAATTGTAACTAACCAACACGATATTGTCATTGATAAACAGGATATTACCTATTACTACATTGTTATTTAGTAATAAAGCATACCATCGTTGTGGATCTCTGATGATCTCTGAATATTTCACATTCAACAATTGACTAAGTTCACGCAATTTACATTTTAAACAACAATCGGCAACCGAACGTTTTGCAAAGTTGAATTCAATTTTGTTAATGTCAAGCTCAATGCCATACTTCTCTTTAATGATTCTGGCATATTCTTCTTTTGGTCCTGCCAACGGAACCCAACTCGTCTCTAGTTTTATTTTCAGGAAGTTCCTAATGCTATCCTTGTAGGCTGTTTCATCAAAAGGCTTCCTCATTGTGAAGGAAATGTTCCAGTTTTTTGATACGGATGATGATTTAACGTTTTGTTTGTTATTCATTTTGTATTGTAACACCTTTTATTTATTTATTACATTTTTATAAACCTGCCCTATTGTGTAAAGTTATGGTTGGGTTAAGCATTAAATGGTAAAGACGCTGGATGAAAAGTTATGGTTGGGGATAAGCTTTAAAGGAAAGAGGAATTGGGTGGAAAGTTATGGTTCTTTAGTACCTTATACGTGACTTCAAAAGTGGTTCAAATTTTAATGGTTCAAAGGACCATTAAATAAAATTTCTTGAAATTTCTTGAAATTTTTGGGAAAAATTTATGGTTCTTTTTTACCTTTTTAATGGTCGCATAATTAATGGTTCTTTAATACCTTAAAAAGGAATTTGTCTCACGTTTAAATAAAAAATTTGTGGAGGGGTAGAACCTTTAAATTGTTCCTCAAGTTATGGTTCTTTAGTACCTTAGAAAGGAATTTCTCAGTTGTTTTTATTTTGAAATTAATGGTTCTTTAGTAGCTTAAGTTAGTACCTGTATTTTTCGATGTCATTTATGGTTGATTGGTACCTTAATGCGAGTATGAGGCTGATGATGGTCACTGCGAACCATTATTTAACCATTGGTTTTATGGTATATATTTTATGGTTGGTGAGCACCATTAAGTAGCTACTTAATGGCTGTTGGAATGTTTATGGTTACTTGAACCACTATTTATAGAGTATATTTTTTATTGATGGTGAGGACCATAATTATTTGTCTGTCCCCAAGGTGCCCACCTACTACTTACGCACTTCCACCAAATTGGCTACTAAGTCACAAACTGGAAATTATGTGCGGCTATTAATGTCCTCAGGGGATTCGCTACACTAAGTGAATATGTGCCGTAGCGTGCACAGGGCCCCGAGCTGTAGTGGTGCTATTTCCCTTTTAGTTTTCTGCACCGCTGCCTACTCTTCTACTATTCTTTGTATCTATCAAAACAATTCTTCAACTATCAATCTATCTAGAGACTCGGTAAAGAATAACCGGATATGACTATTTTACCCAGAAGTGATTTCGGAAATTACCGTTTGGACTTACTATATTTTCTGCAGTATTCATTCGTAGTTTAAACGAAATTTTACCTGTTTATCTTCGTGACAATATTACTTCATATGTTAACGATATTCTTATTGCTAAACGTTGTTGGAGTGGGCATAACAAAATTTGGGATTCATTATTACGTATTTTTGCAAGAGTTGGCATTACAGTGAACTTGGAAAAATTTGAATTTGGTCGTTCTCAGGTGAAATTTCTTGGTCATATTATTTCTACAGAAGATATTTTTCCTGATCCAGAGAACCTAGATGCTATTCGTAATTATGCTGTTCCTACTACAAAACGTGATGTTCGTAGTTTCCTTGGTGTCTCTAATTTTCTTAGACGCTTTGTTAGATTGGACAATTTGGCCACACCTCGTTTTTGCGATCTTTCTGGGAAGTTCTTTTTAAACGAAAATCGGTTGACAACTCTTTTTGGTTAGTTTGCATTCCTGATGAGTGGGTTAATAAATTGATTTGGTACACACATATCAGTTATGCACACTTTGGTCCCAGAAAATGCATTCATAAATTACGAGAAAATTGCTACTTAAGTAATATGGAAAAACGTATTCGATCTGTTCTTGCCAAATGCAAATTATATCAAAAGGCTAAGCCGCCAACTATTTCTCACAGAGCACCGTTGTTTCCTATCATTCCAGCGAAATTAAAGGAGATGGCTGCAGTCGATTTGTTCAGTCCAGTGGTTCGTTCTACTAATGGTTTTGCGTACATTTTGGTAGCAGTGGAATTGACATCAAAATATGTGTGTTTTACACCTTTACGCAAAGCAACAGCTCGTTCAGTTTCTAATGCCTTCATCAAACATTTTCTTAAAGAAGTGGGTCATGTTGATAAGGTTATATCAGATTATGGATCACAGTTTCGCTCTAAAATTTGGCTTCGTACTCTACGGCGTCGTAAGATGAAACCAATTTTCATTTCACTTTTTCACCCTCAACCTAACGCTTCAGAGAGATGGATGAAGTAAATCAATAAATTGTGTCGTCTTTACTGTCATCAGAATCACAGAACATGGGATCAGTATCTTCATATTTTTCAAAACATTCGGAATGAACTCCCTAATGATTCAACTTCTTTACCGCCTATATTGATATTAAAAAATAAAGCACCGACAAATCGCATTTTCTGAAATCGTTCCTTTTCCGCCTTCTCGAAAACTGCGGCATTATGAAGTTGTCAACCTGGCTCTACGAAATATTGCATCTGCAGCTGCTAGAAGAGAGAAATCAGCTAAACGTCCTGGTCGTTTAAAAACCTTGTCAGTTGGTCAAAAGGTGTTAATTAAGTCTCACCGTTTGTCTCACAAATGAAAGGGTTTGTGTCGCAAATTTTTTCTGCTTTATAACGGTCCATATAGAGTTCGCAAAATTATTCATGGTAACACTGTCGAAGTAGAAACTCTTAAATCTCGACGCTCCAAAGGAATACATCATATATCGAACGTTAAAATTTTTGTGGAATGACATACTTTTGAGAGACTAACAGTTACATGTAAACACGCAGAGAATACAAGGATACCGCGCCGTGTTCCGGCGGCGGCACATACTCAAAGCAACAGTCAAGTCTGCGCGCCGCACAAGGCAGTCGTTGACCGCAAACAATTACTTCCTACGTCACGCGTACCTACAGCTGATCGAGCGCTCAGTGCAAATGCACTGACAGCCGTAAACAAATACACAGTCTAAATTCTCCGATTAAATTCAGTTTAAAGCTATAGTGACTTGATAAATTATGTTATTAACGTTCAGTTTTTTTCAGGACACAGTTGTATAAAATGTGTCCGACGTTAAGAGGACTTGCTATCGAGAAATTTTCAGGAAGAATGTAATTTCGAAGAAGAAACTAACAAACTAAAAAGGTAACTATTAATTGAGTTTATTTTTCAGGTAACATATTTCCACTTAGGTACGTACTTTAGACGTAATTTGCTGCTCGCGATTACGTGATTCATACTTTGTACTAAATTTCATGTTCTATGAATTTACTTGTGAAGCGACGTGCTTGCGTACATTAACTGATTTTGACAATGACTGATTAATGAACAGGGTTATGCATCGCTTGGCTGCACTGCTTTTTCTGTGATGTCATATTTTTTTATTATGTGCCTGCTGTGCTTATTTATTTAAATTATAATTGTCACATGATTAATTTTGCTAATATGGTTATGTATGTAGGCTATACTTTGTGATTTATCTGCTTGCGCCTTCATGTTTACTTATTAAGATTACATATGAACATTTATTTGCTTTTGGTATGTTGCTAATGACCTGTTTATTATATAAGATACATATTTGCTGCTTTTCGTATGGATTGCATATTTACACATTTCTGTTCTGTTGTCATAACTACTCATTAAGTTGGTATATAGAAGTGCTGGTATACTGGGTACGAACATGGAGTTTAGGTCACACTATGGTATTAATTACAGATTGTTTGCTTGGCAGAGCCTCGTTGTAGGGATTTTGCTGCATCCACTTGTTGACATTCTGTTCTCTACTGGTATATTTACTCGCTATTGCATGTTTTGCTTGCGCTCAGTGCCTTCTATTTTTAAGATAAGAAAATGAACTGCTATAATTCGACGAACGACATTAGTACAAGAAACTTCATAGAAGTCACATGAGCCTGAGGTTTTATGGAAGCTGTATAAATTTATGCTAATAGGAAGGAAGCTAACGACATGACATACTAACACAAGGTTTAGACCATTGACAGTTATTACCCTGCATTCTTCCTGAGCAATTGAAATAGCAAGTGACACTTGACACAAGAAATACTCCACATGTTTGCTTCTGTTTTGCCATGATTTTTAAAGTGGTGTACACACTGTGAATTATTACTATCATTCTCACTCCGTACTCGTACTTACTTACTGAGAGTTATTCAAACTAAAGGCTGTTAGAGGTCATGTATGCATTTCTTTTATTTAATGATGGACAAGGTAACCAAAATGTATTTTATAATTCATAATGAGTAGAAGATTTGGGTCAGGTGGACTACACAGAGGTTGTGTGTGGACATTGTGTCTTCGGATTGTATGGGATGATGAATTGAAGTTTGCACTAGGATTTTATCTGTACTTATTCGAGGAGACGGACTAGAGGAAAGAGTTGTTATGGAAGTGAAATGATATTGGTGATAAGGTTTATATGTATCGACGTATTGAAGAGGTATTATTGAGGTATTGAGATTGTGTGAAGTTGATGATTATTGGAGTTTTGGTGGACAAGAGGTAAGGTAAATGATATTGATGATAAGGTTTATATGTATCGACGTAAGAGGTATTAATGAAGTATTAAGATTATGTGATGCTGATGATTATTGGAGTTTTGGAGGATAAGAGCTAAAGTAAGTGAGGAGCTTATTTTTTTTTTTTTTTGTTGGTTTATATGGAACAGGGAGGATGAAGATGGCAGCCTAGAACACTCAAGTAGAAGGAAGATTGTATACACACACACTTTGTTAAATCAATAAGCAATATATACTTTTTTTAGAGAGAGGAAGTATTTGCATATCTTGGCACACTGACAGTTGTTCAGCATCAGTACATTTGATTTGGCTTGGCAAACATTGGTCTTGACATGATGACTATGACGTTGACTAACTATTATCGACTGCTATACATTTCTGCCACTATTACTTGATACACAAGTTGAACATCAAATTTTGACAGAATTGCATTTACACAGTTAACACTATTCAATTACACAGTAGTACTTAATGTGAATGAAAGATGAGTGAGTGTGTTTTGTGTGTTTTTCTTTCCTAATCCCGAATAATTGGTACTGACCTATCTCCTAAATATTATTTTACTTGTTTGTTGTGGCTTGCACTGACACCCATAAATATTATAGGTTTACTGCTATTTGTGTATTGTAATAGCTAATATGACAATTATCTGATATCATTTTTGTGTTTATTATAATTTGTATGTTTAGTGTAAGAGCATTGATAATAATTTTGTAAAAGCAATTGTGTGTGCATTCAAACTGTTGTTCGTGGGTGCCACTTGGAAATGTTTAATTTCTGCTGATAAACTTTGTTGAACTGTCTAATTAGTGATAGTCAATATTATGGACTGTTACTTGCCCCTGATCAACATTGCTGAGTGCCACTGTTGGAACTGCTTCTATTGAAATAATGTCACTTGTTGGTGTCTGCACCTGTCAACACTACTGGGTGTCACTGATGGACTGCTTCTACTGAAATGATGTCAGTTGTTGATGTCTGCACCTGCTCAACATTGCTGGTGCCACTGATGGAACTGCTTCTACTGAAATAATGTGACTTGTGGCTGTCTGCACCTGTTTAACATTGCTGGGTGCCACTGATGGAACTGCTTCTACTGAAATAATATCACTTATTGGTGTCTGCATCTGCTCAACATTGCTAGGTGCCACTGATGGACTGCTTCTACTGTAATGATGTCACTTGTTGGTGTCTACACCTGTTCAACATTACTGGGTGCCACTGATGGACTGCTTCTACTGAAATAATGTCACTTGTTGGTGTCTGCACCTGTTCAACATTACTGGGTGCCACTGATGGACTGCTTCTGCTGAAATGATGTCATTGTTGGTGTCTGCACCTGTTAAACAATGCTGGGTGCCACTGATGGAACTGCTTCTACTGAAATAATGTCACTTGTTGGTGTCTGCATCTGCTCAACATTACTAGGTGCCACTGATGGACTGCTTCTACTGACATAATGTCACTTTTAGTTGTCTGCGCCTGCTCGCCATTGCTGGGTGCCACTGTTGGAGCTGTTTAATTAATGCTGATGAAATGTTATGAGACTGCTATTTGCACCTGTTGACCATTGCTGGGTGCTACTGCTGGAACTGTCAACTACTTGTTTATTGATATATTGACCAGATTTTATGTGAATATTTGTATAAACTGATTTCTTTGTGTATTTACTGTTTGTGAAATGTTATGAGACTCTTGTTGTTGTTGTTGTGGTCTTCAGTCCTGAGACTGGTTTGATGCTGCTCTCCATGCTACTCTATCCTGTGCAAGCTTCTTCATCTCCCAGTACCTACTGCAACCTTCATTCTTCTGAATCTGCTTAGTGTATTCATCTCTTGGTCTCCCTCTACGATTTTTACCCTCCACGCTGCCCTCCAATGCTAAATTTGTGATCCCTTGATGCCTCAAAACATGTCCTACCAACCGGTCCCTTCTTTTTGTCAGTTTGTGCCACAAACTTCTCTTCTCCCCAATCCTATTCAATACCTCCTCATTAGTTATGTGATCTACCATCTAATCTTCAGCATTCTTCTGTAGCACCACATTTCGAAAGCTTCTTTCTCTTCTTGTCCAAACTAGTTATCATCCACGTTTCACTTCCATACATGGCTACACTCCATAAAAATACTTTCAGAAACGACTTCCTGACACTTAAATCTATACTCGACGTTAACAAATTTCTCTTCTTCAGAAACGCTTTCCTTCCCATTGCCAGTCTACATTTTATATCCTCTCTACTTCGACCATCATCAGCTATTTTACTCCCTAAATAGCAAAACTCCTTTACTACTTTAAGTGTCTCATTTCCTAATCTAATTCCCTCAGCATCACCCGACTTAATTCGACTACATAGCATGATCCTCGTTTTGCTTTTGTTGATGTTCATCTTATATTCTCCTTTCAAGACAATGTCCATTCCGTTCAACTGCTCTTCCAAGTCCTTTGCTGTCTCTGACAGAATCACAATGTCATCGGTGAACCTCAAAGTTTTTATTTCTTCTCCATGAATTTTAATACCTACTCCGAATTTTTCTTTTGTTTCCTTTACTGCTTGCTCAATATACAGATTGAATAACATCGGGGAGATGCTACAACCCTGTCTCACTCCCTTCCCAACCACTGCTTCCCTTTCATGCCCCTCCACTCTTATAACTGCCATCTGGTTTCTGTACAAATTGTAAATAGTCTTTCGCTCCCTGTATTTTACCCCTGCCACCTTCAGAATTTGAAAGAGTGTATTCCAGTTAACATTGTCAAAAGCTTTCTCTAAGTTTTCAAATGCTAGAAACGTAGGTTTGCCTTTTCTTAATCTTTCTTCTAAGATAAGTCGTAAGGTTAGTATTGCCTCACGTGTTCCAACATTTCTACGGAATGCAAACTGATCTTCCCTGAGGTCCGCTTCTACTAGTTTTTCCATTCGTCTGTAAATAATTCGCGTTAGTATTTTGCAGCTGTGACTTATTAAACTGATAGTTCGGTAATTTTCACATCTGTCAACACCTGCTTTCTTTGGGATTGGAATTATTATATTCTTCTTGATGTCTGAGGGTATTTCGCCTGTCTCATACATCTTGCTCACCAGATGGTAGAGTTTTGTCATTGGCTCTCCCAAGGCTGTCAGTAGTTCTAATGGAATGTTATCTACTCCCGGGGCCTTGTTTCGACTCAGGTCTTTCAGTGCTCTGTCAAACTCTTCACGCAGTATCTTATCTCCCATTTCGTCTTCATCTACATCCTCTTCCATTTCCATAATATTGTCCTCAAGTACATCGCCCTTGTATAAACCCTCTACATATTCCTTCCACCTTACTGCCTTCCCTTCTTTGCTTAGAATTTGGTTTCCATCTGAGCTCTTGATATTCATACAAGTGGTTCTCTTCTCTCCAAAGGGCTCTTTAATTTTCCTGTAGGCAGTATCTATCTTATCCCTCGTGAGCCTCTACATCCTTACATTTGTCATCTAGCCATCCCTGCTTAGCCATTTTGCACTTCCTGTCGATCTCATTTTTGAGACGTTTGTATTCCTTTCTGCCTGCTTCATTTACTGCATTTTTATATTTTCTCCTTTCATCAATTAAATTCAATATTTCTTCTGTTACTTGATCGTCTGCTGCCTTCACTACTTCATCCCTCAGAGCTACTCATTCTTCTTCTACTGTATTTCTTTCCCCCATTCCTGTCAATTGTTCCCTTATGCTCTCCCTGAAACTCTCTACAACCTCTGGTTTAGTCAGTTTATCCAGGTCCCATCTCCTTAAATTAGCACCTTTTTGTAGTTTCTTCAGTTTTAATCTGCAGTTCATAACCAATAGATTGTGATCAGAGTCCACATCTGCCCCTGGAAATGTCTTACAATTTAAAACCTGGTTCCTAAATCTCTGTCTTACAATTATATAATCTATCTGATACATTTTAGTATCTCCAGGATTCTTCCATGTATACAACCTTCTTTTATGATTCTTGAACCAAGTGTTAGCTATGATTAAGTTATGCTCTGTGCAAAATTCTACCAGACGGCTTCCTCTTTCATCTCTTCCCCCCAATCCATATTCACCTACTATGTTTCCTTCTCTCCCTTTTCCTACTGACGAATTCCAGTCACCCATGACTATTAAATTTTCGTCTCCCTTCACTACCTGAATAATTTCTTTTATCTCCTCATACATTTCATCTATTTCTTCATCATCTGCAGAGCTAGTTGGCATATAAACTTGTACCACTGTAGTAGGCGTGGGCTTTGTGTCTATCTTGGCCACAATAATGCGTTCACTCTTACCTACATCTATTTGACATTGCTGGTGCCATTGATTGAATGGTACTTGGGTAAACTATTATGTAAAATCACATGTCTGAAAGCATTTGTATTCCTTACTGTATTTCATATATTAGGTTATGGAATGGTCAGCGCAAAGCCAAAATTTATTTAGTGAAGTGATATTTACTTATTAATATTATCTTTTATTTTTGTCTGTATTTTTTTGGACGAATTTGGTGGTATTTTCACCACCAATGCTGTCAAAAATACCATCAAATTCTGGCCCGTGGAGGAGGGGCATATGAAAGGTGGCTACACTGAGCCACAGCGCCAGAGATTGCGCCAAAGAGTATTATTCAGCCGCCTCCACTGGCAATGCTTGTTGAGATGTGGTAGTGGAGAGTTCTTGTCGAGAAGTCGTGGTGGAGAGTGCTTATTGTGAAGTAGCAGTAGGCAATGCTTGTTGAGATGTAGCAGTGGTGAGTCGTTGTTGAGAAGTTGCGGTAGTGAGTGCTTGTTCAGAACTTGTAGTATTGTTTTGATGGGCTAGACACCAGATGTTGTTTGATTGGGGATGCTGTATTGATCAGAGTGTGCTTTTCGTCAATATATATGAAGGTAAAAAAATTCCTTTTTTTTATTGTTTCAATGTGTTAAACAATAATGCCTCTTGGACACAGGTTCAGTCAACAAAGCATCTGGCTCGTGTTCTTGTATTAGACTGTATTTCTGGTTTCTATGTGCAATTATAGTATTTCTGGTTTTTTAAATTACTTCAGTATAAATGGTGTTTGAAATATCTGGTCTTATTGAGGAAGAACCGTGCCAGATGTGTACGTTGAATCACACTTCCACACACAGAACAGCGACACTTGTGCCTTGTTGTTTCGTAGCTTTCATAGTTGCTGGGGACTTAATTAATTAATTGTGTTAACGGAAGTTTTCTTTCGTTCTTTGTTGTTATTCTATGCAGTCAGATTGCGTACTATACCAGACAGGGCCAACCGGTTACGAGACTGCGTAACCGAACAGACAGCTACTAAATCAGAAAATTTAAAAGTATTTGCATTCATTAGATAATTAAGCCCCATGCAGTGTGTGTGTGTGTGTGTGTGTGTGTGTGTGTGTGTGTGTGTGTGTGTGTGAGTGTGAGTGTGTCTTTGTGTGTTTATACGAGTTATTCTGGGTGGTCGAGGTAACTGGGCGACCCTGCTGCATGACCCAAAATGTAGGTTGTAACTGGTGTTAAGTTCAGGTATTTTTATTGTTAACTGAGGACGGGGTACTGAATAACATTACATCAGTGTTTACATCATTTTCAGACTGACAATTGTAGCCACTATAAGTCATACGTTATCAGTTTGGTTTGTATTTCCATGTACATGTAGCAAGAGCAAGCCACCAATGGGCAGCAGGTCAGGCGTTGAAATATGGACGCGTGGACACAAAGTGGTTCGCCTTTCTGATATGCATAGACCGGTTACTGGCGCAGTACGACCGTGCCAAAACCAGCAGGTCGTAAAGTTTTTGACGTGGGAAGACTGTTCGCCACAGAGAAAATAACAAGCAACTCACTGGTGTTTGTACATATTAAGGTGCCACATAAAAAAAACATCCGCATTTACACCCGTTGCAACCTGTTAATACTTCGAGGTGTTATTTTCAATAAGTTCTAGGGAACAGTATGACGAATACTTGAAGAATACAAGTTACTTTTAAAGTTTGTATCCACCTTAATATCACTAGGACGTCGTTTTCTTTTCAGCGACAATGTATACATATTTTGAGATACGGAAAACACGCTTCGAATAGGAACATGACCTGATAGAACAATGTAAGAGCGCCACAAAATACTGTCTCGGTCAGCAGAGCTAGGATCCTGATTGGTCTGTAACTTCTACAGTACCACATGTAAGGAACCACTTTCTGGTAGGTTTCGTATGTTTATTTATATGATTGCCATAACAGGAGCTCAGAATGTTGACCTTGTGCACTTTTGCACACAATATAGACATTTCGGACAGACAATATTGAGTGTTTCATTTTAGTATGGCTTAACACAGACTGGCTCGAATGAAGCGGTATTTGACGTCTTTGGTAGTTGCCAGTGTTCTCTTGAAGACTTCTTGCATCGCTACAAATAAAACTCCAGAGGTCCTTACTCTGTTTCGCGTGCATCCTACTTTGTGTTTGCAAAACGATGGATCGAACGATCTGTAAAATTTCTCTTTATAAAATACGTGCACAATGGGAATGACATCACTCATATTGGAACCACATAGCCTGTATTGTGTCCGGTACGATATCTTCCAGTAAAAGCAGCCACGTATGATTTACATTCATCAGATACTAGAGTGTATTTAGAACTTTGTCAGTAAGACTGAACCAGGGATCAATTCCTGAAAGACGGCCGTTACACTTAGACAGACCGAGGTCGTACTTTATTCCCCCTCTGAGCTAAAGTGGATGGTCAACGGACATGTAGTTCGTATTATGAAGATGGTTTTTCCGACTGTTTTTAAACGATACTTCATCCGTTAGTAAAACCTTCCACTGAAACGGAGCATTTTGTACTTCACACTTTCAGTTTCTTGTGACTAAAGGGAAAGTTAAGTATTTGTTTGTTGTATGACAAACACTCCCACATTAGCCGTCATCGAGTGTGAAATACATACAAATTCCACATGTGGAAAGAGAGAGAGAGAGAGAGAGATAGATAGAGAGAGAGAGAGAGAGAGAGATTGTGATGTATTTCTCAATATATTGTGGAATAGTGGATTACATACCCGTTACATATTACAACCTTAACGTGGTGAAAAGATTTGCACGTCTCAGTGATTCACAGAGATATACCAGATTTGTCAGTAGATGCGACACCAGAAAAACAACAGTGTTGCTAGAGGGCTCCCTTGGTGGGAGAATGTGTGCTGCAACCACACAGGCCCTCGGCTAAGTCTGAGGCTGCTTACACCCACTTGTGTCAGAGCTCTTGTGTCTTCCATCCTGCCGGCCTCTATTGGCCAACTCTTGCTTTTTGTCTTGCATTTTCATTCTCTAGTCTTATCTCGCTTAGGGATAAAGGCCTCTTCAGTTGTGGTAAAGGAAACTTTCCTAGGGATGCAAACCCATAGGAGAACATCTGGTCCTCCAGGTAGTGGGTTATGCGATGAGATCGATAACCTATCCAAATAAATCGGAAGCTCTGGAAAACTACCAGGCAAGTAGAATACTGAGAATTACGGGATAAAATACATACTCTACGTTGCCACATCGAACTTTCAGAGTCTGATGAAAAACAAGACCGAGCTTAATAAAATACTTAAAAATTTTAAAATAAGTTTAGCTGTGACTAAGAAACCAAAAAGAAGTCGAAAAATACTAAATATCTAGAAGATTACCTTATGTCTCATAGAGGGGTAGCACTGAGTGAAGAGCATGTAGAGGAGCGGCAGTATTAATAGATCATAGGAACAATACTACAGAAATATGCACTAGTAATATAAAGAATCATCACAGTGAGACTGAAACCTGATTGAGGACACTTAGTTATAGGAACTCACACACAAGAAGAAGAAAAGAAGAAAAAAACTGATACCTTTTATAACAACTGGGAAATCTGAGACAGTTTTTGCCTTTGATCAACTGAATTTAAGCAATACATTTATATAATGTAACCAATACCTTTTTAAAAAGAGGTGATAGATCTCTTATTGACTGCATAGTACTAAACAAAATGTATTGCCTATGATGTCACACCAGTACGTTGTGGAGGGGCGGGGAACATGAGTACGAATCATTATCTTGTTGTCCGCCTGATAAGCTGAGTGGTAACGTGCTTCCCTCCCATGCACTGGGACCGAGTTCGATTCCCGGCCGGGTCGGAGATTTTCTCCGCTCGTGGATTTGGTGTTGTGTTGTCTTCATCCTCATCTTTGGCCACAAGTCGCCCAGTGTGACGTCGAATGAAGTAAGATTTGTGCTTGGCGGCCGAGCCCGAAGAAGACATCCCGTCCAACAATGCCATAGGGTCATTTCATTACCTTGTTAAATCAGAGATACAATTCCGGAAGAGATGGGAAAAGAAAGAACAAGAGAAAAAATGAAAGAGACCCAAATAAAACCCTTTACGTGCATCTTCTCCAAGAAGAGAGTTTCACGAATCTACATGAATGTTAATTATCTAAGCTTCTCCCACAAAAGGCCGTCAAGTGAAGATCCAACCGAAGGTTAAACAAATACTAAAAACTGCAAACAGATGGCTAAAGAAATTCTAGGTGAGGAACACAAAACGATTCGAAAAAGGGGACTTAAAATTTGGAATGCAGGGATACAAGAAGGCGTAGAACAAAAAGCATGTAGGTGGTTCTTGCAGAAACAGAGTGATGAAGGTAAGGAAAAATATATTGAAATCAGAAAAGAAACAAAAACGAAATATTACGAGTACACATAGATACTGGTGGGTTACATTTATAAGCATAGTTAAATACGAAATTTGTGGCATATAAACTGGTCAGACAGCTACGAGAATCGGCAAAATCATCGAAAATATAAATATCATTGATTCAGAAGAGTGCGTAACTCTATAAGGAATCATGGTTTAATTCAGGTGTAAAAAAGCCAACGGATGGAAAAGCAGAGGAGGGGAGGCATCTAAGAGATTTGAGAGAGATAAAACAAGCATTCAAGAAAAGATAAAGATGGAAAAGCGCCAGGTTTTCAAGGAATTAACTTAAATCTGGTAATAATAATAATTTCGGTTGCTCAACGGCCTGAGCAAGTCTTTCCACTGGACGCCAATTCGGCGACTTGCTTGTCCCTAGCCTACCCCAGTTATCCAACCAGGAAAGGAGCCCCACAGTTTAACGTGGGAAACAAACCACCTGTCGTTTCTGGTGATTGCTCACATGGTTGGGAGGTGAAGGGTGGGTTAAAACGCAAACCGAAAAATCCAAGGTCCGTCTGGGATTCGTTCGCGCAACGTCTTGGCTGCAAGTCAAGCTCTTTACCACTTTTATTTTTATTAATTCTTCATTTTGTTCTTCATCTTTCTCTTCATTTAATCTGGACAAACGTCACAGGACACCCCTTCAAGTTCATCGTTGAATACTTCATACAGATTTTTCATTACAGAGGACAGTCAGGACCACTAGACCACCAGGCTCGAACTGATAACGTATTGTGAAATATTTCTAGAATTCAGACTTCTCTTTTTCTGCAACATGTGTCTGGGTACAGGTAAAGTAACAGTAGAACGGAGATGCGCTAATTATAATTTCACTGTTTAAAAAAGGACATAGAAGAAACACAAATAACGGCAGGGGAATCAGTCATCTGAGAGCTTCTTATAAGATCTGCAGCAAACTAATTAACGAAAGGCTTTGAAATATCTGTGATTCAATTTTATTAGGACAGCAAGCAAGCATCCGTAACGGAAGATCCCCCGCCGACGATGTTTTCACACCGATATGTAAGATATGAAAATCGTAGAACACCCCTAGCTTTTATCGATTATGAAAAAATATTTGAACGCATCCACAGAAAAATGCTCTAGTCAATAACGGAGAATAGAGGTTACACAAGGCCACTGATGAAAATATTCCTATGTTCGTATAAAAACATCAAAATAAGGCTAGATTCTAGCAAAGAGCTGACACCACAAGTAAACTCCAACACATGCGTGATATATATCATCTACACTGTACAACCGCAAGACCGCTACGGTCGCAGGTTCGAATCCTGCCTCGGGCATGGATGTTTGTGATGTCCTTAGGTTAGTTAGGTTTAACTAGTTCTAAGTTCTAGGGGACTAATGACCTCAGCAGTTGAGTCCGATAGTGCTCAGAGCCATACACTGTACAACATCTACATCGACGATCTGGTCAAGGGAATGGTTGAAGGACCGAACAGCTCAAGGCAAAACAACTGTGACAAATAAAGCTCCAACTACAGAGCTTTTTGCCACAGACCAGGTAATCATGTAGGACACTGAAAATAAATTACAAACAGCGGTACATGGGTTAAATAATATAGGTCTAAGTTACAACCTGAAGATCTCTACAGCTGAAATGAAAATACCGTATAAGAACCAAGACAATCATTGGAAACCAGTTAATAGAAATGGTATCTCATTTCCAATATCTAGGATGTGACAACTTTTGAAGAAGAGAGAGATATAAGTAAGATAAGTAACATCTGTAAACATACATGTAACCTGACAAGAATAAGCCCGAAGGGTGAAACAAGAACATAAATCAAATAGAAATTTTATACATTCGTGGCACTATCCACACTGGTATACGGAGCAGAGAGTTGCACATTAAGATCAAAAGACGTAAGATACCTTGAAACACCAGAAATAAAGTACCTTAGATAAGTGAAGAGATGCGGAAGAGAAGAAAAAATAACAAATGAAGGCATAAGGAAAGACCTGGGGGTGTAGTCGTTAACTGAAAAAGCAATCAAAGAAATCAGCATCAGAAGCAGCATGTATTGCGTATGTCGCCTCGGTGAATTCCTGGAAGAGCGATGGAATACAATACTATTGGAAGATGGGGTATGGATAGACTGAGGAAGATATGGTGAGGGCGGAAGAGGCTATGGGGCTTAAACCTTGATTGGCGGAAGAAGAAGCTAGTCGGTTAGAAGAGGTACTAAAAAACTAATGTGAAGAGATTCCGTGATGTGAATTAGAATTTTATTTGGTAAGACAAGATAGAAACATCAGGATACATCGGGTATCATAGCCAACAGAAGTGAGAGGGCATTAGAACGCGTCTCGGATAGGAAGAAGAGCGTCTGTGGTACTTAGGATCGATCTAAAAATCCTCCAGAAGGAGCAGCAAGAACAAAATATCTAAAACCGCCATCTTCACTTAAATGCATCTCTTCGTGGCAGGTGAAATAGACTAAGTAACAACTCACCAGAATGAATTAAACATGCGGCTCCTGAGCTAAACAAAGTGTTCACCTGAATCTAATTATAATATTCCTCCTACAGTTCATCAGTTTTCATCCTTTGTACTACATAAACTGTAGGCAGTAAGGAGAACAACCTACGTAAAAATATGTCTGTCAGTAATTCGAGGCCTGCACACTAGACGATTCCAAATGTAAGTTACTCATTATTACGGCAGGCCAAGTAACTTTTATTGACTGCTGTGCTAGGCAACAAAGTGACGTAGATACATGACCCTAATTTTAACATACCCACCAAGTCTCTGTAAACAACGTTCAGAACTAGGTACCAACTGTTCTTTTCCTTGACAACAGAAACGCGCTTCTTGGTCACGAAGCTATTCGAGAACGTCCTCGAAGTAGGAAAATTTCTTTCCCTCGTACGTTTTTTCATCTTGCCGAAAAGATGAAAATCACGTTTTCCTTGATCCAGATTTCACTTCATCAGTTGCGTGTATCATCTCACGGCAGATGCACGCCACTTTGAATTTGGTCCATTTAACGCCAGAATTGCCGGTGAACCAATGGACAATTTGTGTGCACTGTGGTTCGTCCGTTATTCGTACTGTGGCAGAACTGTGTCTGCAGGATAATGGGAGCATGCGCCCTCTTCTGACAATGCGCCACTTTTAGAGCACAATAGTTTTAGCTTGGGACGACATGGTAACTTTCTGTACGAAGTCCCACAGTACAAGTTGCAAGCAAGCAAGTGTAAGAGGGCAGCTTATAAAATATGTGGCATAATATTCGCAGGGTGTATGGTTGAGGGGAAATAAAGAGCTCACTACGAATCACTCTAGGCCCCGCTCCCTTTACGTTCGGATATAAGAAGGTATCAGGGGAGGCCTATTAATTCTGGAAGCAGTCTACAAGAGACGCAGGAGATAGAGAACCCTGTGAGGGAACCTCATTCTGGACACTACGAACGAGCTGATACAAAATTGTCATGTCAACCATTGTGATTCACCTCGTACCACTACAACTAAATAAAAGAAAGAGATTATTATATAAAAGGGAGGATGTATGATGCATAATAACGGGTAGCGCTCTAGGTATCAGTGGCACGTATCAAGGAGAACCCGATCAAGAAACTGTGCTTTGGCAAAACGAAGAGGCGCATGGTTCATGCACCCATGGTGCGTACTGCTCATTGGGGACAAAGATTGGAATTTGCATTCCAGTATGTGAATACCGCAACTGGGCGTCCACTGAATGGCGAAAGTTGGTCGCTTCAAACGAATCCCGTTTCATGTTCCATCGGACAGATTTCCGCTGGCATGTACGTTGTGAAACGTCTGAAATCAAACGCCCTGCAACGAGGAGGGAGAGTTATGGTAGGGGACTCTTTCCATGCGGTTCCGTGGGTACTCAGACTGGGAAGCACAATTGATCAACACAAGTATGCATCTATCCTTGGAAAACATGTCCACCTCCACGTGCAGTTGCTTTCTCCTCGGCACTATAGCGTCTGCCAGTAGGACAATGCAACATGTCGCACAGGACTTAGTGTACTATCATGGCTCGAAGAGCACCAGGATGAGTTTACCAAAATCCCTGGCCATCAAACCCACAGAATTAAAACAAAATCGAGAATCTATCGGACTGTTCGCGCCATGTATCCTCAAGCGGTAAACGTAGCACAGATGGCTGCGGCACTGGAGTCACCAAGGCTCCAAATCCCCTTCTGTACCTTCCACGACCTCACTGAATCTTTTCCTACACGTCTCGCAGTGGTCAGTGCTGCAAAAGTTGGTTATTCGGGCGTTTAACAGGTGGTCAGATTAATGTGACAGAACTGTGTATGAGCAATCACAGGAGGTGCTTGAGTTGTGGCGTTGAGATCCAGTAATCCACTGAGTGTACCCGTCCTGAAACCATATATCACATATTCCCATTTTTTGTTTGGTTAATTTGGGGGAGTGACCAACCAGCTAGGTCATCGGTACCAGCGGATTAGGGAAAGAAGTCGGCCGTGCCCTTTCAAAGGAACCGTCCCGATATTTGCGTGAAGCGATTTAGGGAAATCATGGGAAACCTAAATCAGGATGGTTGGACACGGATTTCAACCGTTGACCTCCGGTAGAAATCCATCGGAGAATGAAATCTGTGAATGACGAAGCATGTCTGTTGAAAACCACTGTTGTCGAATGGTGGCCCAACTGGTGTACCGGTTGCGATTCGATAATCACATCCTCATACTAAAAATGTAATGCAGAAGTTACGCCAACTCAAAACGAAGGTACTCAAGCACCCACTCTAGAGTCCTCATCTCTCTCCTAGTCTTCAGTCCCCTGAAAAGTATCTTGGAAGATCGACGATTCTTTACTGATGATGATGTGCAGCAGACACGGACTTCATCACATAACAGGGCACGGTGTTAAACCAAGTGGGCATCTTCAACCTGGTTTGTCTGTCACTCCTCACGGCGATTTTGTCTGATTGACATAACGAGTCTGGACCGTATGGCCTTCGAACCGAAACGTTTCGATTGTCCATTATAAAAAACTCACTCTACATTCGATGCTTAGGAATAGTATGAGAAGCTTGTAAAAGTGTAGTAAATTGGGGAATGAGTCTGACTGAACTATGTATTCGGTCGACGACTACGCTACTGTGCTGTTGCCAGTGTGAGCGTAGGTTTATCAGCAATTGACTTGCATTTTTTTTGTTGTTAAAAAAGTGTGTTATGTATACACCACAAAAACAGAAACCTCGTTAGGTACCGGCGTCAGAAAAACATCCGTTTCTATGTGCTCCACCTAGCGTGTGACTGCCACGTTTCTGTAGTTGTTATCTGCCTGGAGTATGTGAAGTTTTCACGGTTCCTCCAAACTTTTTTGTAAATCTATTCAGATACTTTGGTAATACTGCCTCGTGTTCGTGGGTAAATAATGTGCACAGAGATTGTCTGGCATTAAGATAAAAATACTTAAGTACAGTAGGTGCTAGTGACACTGAATAAATACTCAAGCTTTGCCAGACAACGGGTCATTATTCTAATTCCCCAGGAATTCTACTTACCCTTGGCCTGCCCATTTTACGCTTTGTTCTAATTCTCTAGGAATTCTATTTACTCTTGCTATCTGCCTACTTTGTGCTTCACTGCCCCGCAAACTTTTCGTGTTCTTTTTCACTCTTGAACACAAAATTTATCCATTAAAAAAAAAGAAAATATAAAAGTCCTTTGACACCTTCCTGAGAGGCAGTCTCCACTCCTTTCAATCTGACTATGAAAGCATAGACCGGGTGTGGTTTAAATTCAGAGAAATAATTTTGAGCCGGCCGCGGTGGTCTCGCGGTTCTAGGCGCGCAGTCCGGAACCGCGCGACTGCTACGGTCGCAGGTTCGAATCCTGCCTCGGACATGGATGTGTGTGATGTCCTTAGGTTAGTTAGGTTTAAGTAGTTCTAAGTTCTAGGGGACTGATGACCACGGCTCTTAAGTCCCATAGTGCTCAGAGCCATTTGACCCATTTGAAATAATTTTGACTGCAATTGAGAGGTATTTACCAGAAAAATTAATAATTAACAGGTCAGAACATGATTGCAGAGGCAACGAAACAAGCAAGCCAAATTTAAAAGGCAGATAAATCACCAATATTGGTGAAGTTTGACAGAAAGTTAATGTGACTTGCTTTTAATAATTACTACAATGAAACTCCGTCTCGAAATCTCGCATAAAATCCAAACAGCTTCTGGCTATATGTGCAGCACACTAACGGCAAGACGCAATCAATAGCATCATTGTGCGATAACTATGCTTATGATATTAATGACAGTGCCACTAAATCAGGGTTACTAAACACTGTTTCCCGAAACTCCTTCACAAAAGAAGACGATGTAAATATTCCAGAATTCTAATCAAGAACAACTCCCGAATACCTTTGAAGTACACTCCTGGAAATTGAAATAAGAACACCGTGAATTCATTGTCCCAGGAAGGGGAAACTTTATTGACACATTCCTGGGGTCAGATACATCACATGATCACACTGACAGAACCACAGGCACATAGACACAGGCAACAGAGCATACACAATGTCAGCACTAGAACAGTGTATATCCACCTTTCGCAGCAATGCAGGCTGCTATTCTCCCATGGAGACGATCGTAGAGATGCTGGATGTAGTCCTGTGGAACGGCTTGCCATGCCATTTCCACCTGGCGCCTCAGTTGGACCAGCGTTCGTGCTGGACGTGCAGACCGCGTGAGAAGACGCTTCATCCAGTCCCAAACATGCTCAATGGGGGACAGATCCGGAGATCTTGCTGGCCAGGGTAGTTGACTTACACCTTCTAGAGCACGTTGGGTGGCACGGGATACATGCGGACGTGCATTGTCCTGTTGGAACAGCAAGTTCCTTTGCCGGTCTAGGAATGGTAGAACGATGGGTTCGATGACGGTTTGGATGTACCGTGCACTATTCAGTGTCCCCTCGACGATCACCAGTGGTGTACGGCCAGTGTAGGCGATCGCTCCCCACACCATGATGCCGGGTGTTGGCCCTGTGTGCCTCGGTCGTATGCAGTCCTGATTGTGGCGCTCACCTGCACGGCGCCAAACACGCATACGACCATCATTGGCACCAAGGCAGAAGCGACTCTCATCGCTGAAGACGACACGTCTCCATTCGTCCCTCCATTCACGCCTGTCGCGACACCACTGGAGGCGGGCTGCACGATGTTGGGGCGTGAGTGGAAGACGGCCTAACGGTGTGCGGGACCGTAGCCCAGCTTCATGGAGACGGTTGCGAATGGTCCTCGCCGATACCCCAGGAGCAACAGTGTCCCTAATTTGCTGGGAAGTGGCGGTGCGGTCCCCTACGGCACTGCGTAGGATCCTACGGTCTTGGCGTGCATCCGTGCGTCGCTGCGGTCCGGTCCCAGGTCGACGGGCACGTGCACCTTCCGCCGACCACTGGCGACAACATCGATGTACTGTGGAGACCTCACGCCCCACGTGTTGAGCAATTCGGCAGTACGTCCACCCGGCCTCCCGCATGCCCACTATACGCCCTCTCTCAAAGTCCGTCAACTGCACATACTGTCGCGGCATGCTACCAGTGTTAAAGACTGCGATGAAGCTCCGTATGCCACGGCAAACTGGCTGACACTGACGGCGGCGGTGCACAAATGCTGCGCAGCTAGCGCCATTCGACGGCCAACACCGCGGTTCCTGGTGTGTCCGCTGTGCCGTTCGTGTGATCATTGCTTGTACAGCCCTCTCGCAGTGTCCGGAGCAAGTATGGTGGGTCTGACACACCGGTGTCAATGTGTTCTTTTTTCCATTTCCAGGAGTGTAGATATCCTTTTCTGTAGTGATGCAGCTTAAAACGCTTAATAATGGCAAGGTCTCCGGTCGAGGATGTATACCAGTCAGGTTCCTTTCTGAGTATGCAGCTACAGTAGCTTAGCTCCATTCTTAGTAATCATATACAACCGCAGGGAAGTCGACAGATGCGTATCTAAAGACAGGAAAGTTGTACAAGTCCGCCAATACTCAAGAAAGGAAATAAGAGTAACCCGCTGAATTACAGATCCACATCACTAACGTCGATTTGCTGGAGGATTTTGGAAAATACATTGCGCTCGAATTTTATGCAACACCTCGAAGGAAACGATTCATTGACCAATAGCCAATGCTGATTCAGAAAGTATCGTTCTTCTGAAACTCAACTCGCTCTTTATTCTCATGAAGTAATGACTGCTAGCGACAGGTGACATCAGATTGAGTCTACGTTCTTAGATTTCCAGAAGGCTTTTGACACAGTTCCCCACAAGCGACGTCTAATTAAACTGCGTGCCGATGGAGTGTCGCCTCAGTTGTGTGACTGGAGCCGTGATTTTCTGTCAGAAAGGTCACAATTCGTAGTGTAAGTAGGCTGTTTAGGTTTTCTTATTGGTAACGCCACGTAGCGCTCTATATGAAAATCACTGGCTGTGCTGTGTGCAGTCTGTGGCTAGTTTGCATTGTTGTCTGCCATTGTAGTGTTGGGCTGCTGGATGTTAACAGCGCGTAGCGTTGCGCAGTTGGAGTTGAGCCGCCAGCAGTGGTGGATGTGGGGAGAGAAATGGCGGAGTTTTGAAATTTGTAAGACTGGATGTCATGAACTGCTATGTATATTATGATTTTTCAACACTATTAAGGTAAATACATTGTTTGTTCTCTATTAAAATCTTTCATTTGCTAACTATGCCTATCAGTAGTTAGTGCCTTCCGTAGTTTGAATCTTTTATTTAGCTGACAGTAGTGGCGCTCGCTGTATTGCAGTAGTTCGAGTAACGAAGATTTTTGTGAGGTAAGTGATTTGTGAAAGATGTAGGTTAATGTTCGTCAGGGCCATTCTTTTGTAGGGATTATTGAAAGTCAGATTGCGTTGCGCTAAAAAATATTGTGTGTCAGTTTAAGCACAGTCATGTATAATTTTTCTAAGGGGACGTTTCGTATGTCGACCCTTAGCCGAGGATACCTCACTGGAATCTTCCGATTTTTTTTGTAGTTTGTGTAATTAGTGTAGCTTTTGTTTATTGCTAGCGCGTAATTGTATAGAGAATCTCCTTTGTATTTGCAGTCTTTCACTGTTGTACAGTAAAACAGTTGTGGCATGCATGTAGACTTGCACCAAGTATTTCGCAGCTGCGCTTGCAATTAACTAGATATTATTTTCAGCGCTATGTTAATGTGTTCTCTTATTTTTGCTCTTCAAATTGTGCTTTTCTGTTGTTATCATGTGAAATATTTTGACAATAATGGCGTGTGAAAAACGTAATACTAGGCTCCAAAGTATACTGAGAAATAATAGTGACGACGAGCGTAGCTTACCAGCACCGCTGTGTAATGAATTAACAGACATTCAAAGTAGTAATTTGGTAACTGTGCATAGGGAAATGGAGTGGGCGTCAAATAATGGTGAACAGGGAAGCACTGTCGATCGATCGGTCGGCAACAGTTCGCCTCAGGAATCGGGGGGAATGAGAGAACACAATATTGCAAATACTGTAGACTCAGGTTTTGGGTCCTCACCGTTTTCTCAAATGAGTCAAGACACATTTTCTGCTTGTCAAAACGTGAATGTTCCCGGTGAAAATGCACTGCCAAAAAGCATAGAGAAACACATTCCAGACACTAATACATTATTCTTGCAATTAATGCAACAAATGGAACAAAATCAGAGACAAACACAGCAAAAGTTTCAAAAGTGAGACACAATGGAACAACAGCAGAGACAAACACAGCAACAGTTACACAATGGAACAAAATCTTCGGAAGTTAGACACCACATTTGAACAAACACGTGAAGATTTAACTACTGAGTTACATAATATTGAATCGAAATGTCAACAAGTCTGTAATGACGTAAATACACAAATTTGTGAGCATTTCCAACCGATTTTTTCGCGTCATGAAAATGCATTACAGAATCACGAAGCAGCCATAAAAGAACTGCAAACTATTGTTCATGAAGATCACGACACCTTGCAACCTAAAATTGACTCAGTTGCATCTACCGATTCGGTTACGCAACTTGCAAAAACTCAGGAAAACTTAAAGGACACAGTAGATACGATTTCAACACAAATGGACACTCTGAAACTTGGTTCAGAAAAACACACAGAGGCAATAATTTCACTAACGGATAAAGTAGCCGAACTTTCAGATCAGTTCACTAACTTATCTACAAAGGTAGATGATGATCTGAATGACACAAGACCTGTAGCCTTCACGGACACTGAAGAGTATGAACAAATTAGAAAATTCAAACCAAAATCAAAATCAAATCAATACACAGTACAAAAGAGAAATCCGGGAAGTACAAGATCAGTTGGCACAAGTAATACAAGCATTACATATTTCAGAGGACACTCACGCTCCAGTACGGGAAGAGGGACATAAAAATATGGTGCAACCACAAAATTATAACACAGGGCACTTCGGAAATTATGAAAGAAATTGGCAAGGCGCATTGAATTTTGAGATGGAACCGCCGAAACGAAATTACAATGAGCGATGTGCGACTCGCCGACACGATGATATTGACTATAAGCTATTCATTACTACACGTAAATTCAAAACATTTAAGAATTCTGGCAACGGCATTCATCCACAAGCATGGCTTCATCAATTCTCTCATTGTTTTCCTCCCAACTGGTCATTGCAGCACAGATTAGAATTTATGTGTGGCTACTTACAGAATGAACCAGCTGTAAGAATGCGATCGGTCATTCACGATTGTCACAGTGAAGGAGAATTTTATCATGCCTTCCTCTCAGCATATTGGTCTCAAGCTACACAAGACCGAGTAAAACATAGCATCATAATGATGAAACATTTCGAACAATCTGAATTCTCCAGTCTTGTGAAATATTTTGAAGACATGTTGCACAAGAATCAGTACTTGTCAAACCCATACAGCCCCTCAGAACTCATCTGCATTTGCTTAATCAAATTACCTGAACATTTACGACATATTATTTTGGCAGGACGTTGCAAAGACGACATTGAAGCTTTTCAGGGACTCTTACAAGAATTAGAAATTGACACTGATAATCGCGGAACGCGAAAACAGGAACACAACAATTACATGTCACATCCGTCGCAATTCCGCAATGAAAGAAATAATAACTGGACACGACAAGACTATTCCCACAACACAAATCGTGACCAAAACAGACACCACACGTATGACAACCGTTGGCAGAGTAGTAATAACTACTGGGAAAGATCACCTCTCCGCGGTAATGACTATCACAGAGACAATCAGAGAAACAGACAATACAGGAACCAAAATAAATATTATCAAGGGAGACAGAATAACTTTAGACGCAACGGAGCAGCGCGCAGTTACGATTCAGGGAGAAATTCTCCACCACTTAACCGACAGGAAAGAAACTACAGGAACTACCGACATGACGACAGACGATATAATCATAACGACAGACCTGAATTTCATCAGAACTGGCGGGATTTAAACAGGGCTGGGCCCTCTCGGCAATGTGAATTTGTAGAAGTTAGGTCTCCTAATCCCAATAACGACGCGCGCCAACAAAGAGATAACAGACAATGACTCGCACCGCAAGCAGCCACGTGCGCCAGCTGGCTCAGTGAAAAATAACATAGACGCTAACCTTGAGAAAAATTCCAGTATTCTTTACCGACGTATACCGCATGATAATTGCGTTTAAGTTGAAACTCTGAGTACTAGGAAGAGTAAAGGTTTACACCACATTTCACATGTAAAACCGTTTAGTGAAAGATAATCTGCTTTTTAACTTTGTCTTCGCCATATAACTTTCACTTTACATTACTAGTATGCTTTGTCAGACTTAGAATCTGTTAACAGGTAACAATGTTTGAAGTTAAATATCCAGTCAAGAGCCAAGAGAACTTATTTCAACAGAAATTACGAATGCATTGTTATAGTGATTAGACGACACAGTGTTGTTGTTTGTACATTCTTACCTGTTAGTTGCACGATTACGTAACGACTATAAGGCTCACATACTTAGAACATTTGCCAGTACTGCTAGTAAGATTTTAATGCAACATTTTGGTTTACTTGGAAATACATTCTGGATTTAAAGTACTTTCTGTGAGATACCAGACGACACAGTGGTTAGTTTACGTGACAACTACACGGTTTTATTACGACGCTACTAATTTGTGACAATTTACAATGTTGCTTTTGCGGTGTTTCTGTTTTATATCTGCACAGTTTTTCTGTATTATTGTGGAAAGTAAAATATGTTTTAGTAGTAACTTTTCTGGTATAGCTACAATGAGACTGCCTTTTCCGTAGCACAACAATACGTTGCAGCACAGTACTTTCTTCATCACGGCAATAAGGGTATTAACTAAGATATCTATACGCAAAGCATTTCACTTTTGTTTATCATGAGGTAAGTACATTAACTTCAGCAGAATTTAGATTTCGGAGGACGATAATTACGACACTTCCACAGAGATTATCTTACAACAAGACGCACAGTTTAGCGCTACGGTACACGTATTTCAGTGATTAATTTTGTACTTGAAACATTTATTTTTAAAGATATTTGAAGTACAATGATACAAAGGTTTTCCGTGATACATTTCATTCCATTGCTGTAATCTGTGACACCTGAGGGTATAATTACATTAATCCTCAGGGGGGTACACACCTACTTTGTGTACCATGTGTTTGGAAAGCACAAGGAGCCCTAGCTAATATAGTATTTGCTTATACAACTTTACACATCAGTACCATATTTCTCTAACACACAAATTCACAGCTATCTCATCATTTAACTGAGAGAGACAAACATTTTTTTTACTACGTCAGTGACAGATGTTTACGCAATTACACAGCTGGATAACTTCACACTTATGAAATTGTATTTTGTCTGTATTTTGTGAACCCTTCATATTTTCCAGGACCATTGTGATACTATGAGAGCTTTGAATGATATATTTGGTATGGGATCACTATTTTTAAAGTACGATTGAGGTAGATGACACTATTAAAATGAGCAGAGATTTTTCTTAAGTTTTGAAATTATTGCAGAAAGCTACGACGTTTTTGAGATTTGGCTGAGTTTTTAAGATGTTATTATTACGATGGCGATGTGTATTATGCTGTTGAGGTATGCTTATGATCAATAAGCTGATGCTACACTCCTGGAAATTGAAATAAGAACACCGTGAATTCATTGTCCCAGGAAGGGGAAACTTTATTGACACATTCCTGGGGTCAGATACATCACATGATCACACTGACAGAACCACAGGCACATAGACACAGGCAACAGAGCATACACAATGTCGGCACTAGTACAGTGTATATCCACCTTTCGCAGCAATGCAGGCTGCTATTCTCCCATGGAGACGGTCGTAGAGATGCTGGATGTAGTCCTGTGGAACGGCTTGCCATGCCATTTCCACCTGGCGCCTCAGTTGGACCAGCGTTCGTGCTGGACGTGCAGACCGCGTGAGACGACGCTTCATCCAGTCCAAAACATGCTCAATGGGGGACAGATCCAGAGATCTTGCTGGCCAGGGTAGTTGACTTACACCTTCTAGAGCACGTTGGGTGGCACGGGATACATGCGGACGTGCATTGTCCTGTTGGAACAGCAAGTTCATTTGCCGGTCTAGGAATGGCAGAACGATGGGTTCGATGACGGTTTGGATGTACCGTGCACTATTCAGTGTCCCCTCGACGATCACCAGTGGTGTACGGCCAGTGTAGGAGATCGCTCCCCACACAATGATGCCGGGTGTTGGCCCTGTGTGCCTCGGTCGTATGCAGTCCTGATTGTGGCGCTCACCTGCACGGCGCCAAACACGCATACGACCATCATTGGCACCAAGGCAGAAGCGACTCTCATCGCTGAAGACGACACGTCTCCATTCGTCCCTCCATTCACGCCTGTCGCGACACCACTGGAGGCGGGCTGCACGATGTTGGGGCGTGAGCGGAAGACGGCCTAACGGTGTGCGGGACCGTAGCCCAGCTTCATGGAGACGGTTGCGAATGGTCCTCGCCGATACCCCAGGAGCAACAGTGTCCCTAATTTGCTGGGAGGTGGCGGTGCGGTCCCCTACGGCACTGCGTAGGATCCTACGGTCTTGGCGTGCATCCGTGCGTCGCTGCGGTCCGGTCCCAGGTCGACGGGCACGTGCACCTTCCGCCGACCACTGGCAACAACATCGATGTACTGTGGAGACCTCACGCCCCACGTGTTGAGCAATTCGGTGGTAAGTCCACCCGGCCTCCCGCATGCCCACTATACGCCCCCGCTCAAAGTCCGTCAACTGCACATACGGTTCACGTCCACGCTGTCGCGGCATGCTACCAGTGTTAAAGACTGCGATGGAGCTCCATATGCCACGGCAAACTGGCTGACACTGACGGCGGCGGTGCACAAATGCTGCGCAGCTAGCGCCATTCGACGG
The DNA here is from genome assembly GCF_023898315.1 of Schistocerca nitens. Classification (NCBI taxonomy): domain Eukaryota; kingdom Metazoa; phylum Arthropoda; class Insecta; order Orthoptera; family Acrididae; genus Schistocerca; species Schistocerca nitens. The sequence continues at coordinate 191,176,206 of NC_064618.1, read as the reverse complement.
CCAACACCGCGGTTCCTGGTGTGTCCGCTGTGCCGTGCGTGTGATCATTGCTTGTACAGTCCTCTCGCAGTGTCCGGAGCAAGTATGGTGGGTCTGACACACCGGTGTCAATGTGTTCTTTTTTCCATTTCCAGGAGTGTATATGAGGAATTTGATTATGCTATGTATTTATTATGATGAAATATTGAATAAGTGTCGACGAATATGTATATGTGTAAAAAGGTAAGGAATAATGAGTTGTGGTTAGGGACTCTGACTTCTGAAAAAGTTTGGTGGAAACCAAGAATCGTACTTTAAGAGTTATGAAATGTGTGTAAATGTGTGAATGTATCACAGTGCCACTGAAAATTTTTTGGATGCTGTTATATTCATAGAATTTAGTTTCTACACATTTGCAACGCAAATTCTCGACCTCGAATTTTTTTATGTGAGACTGTCATTGTTGTGCAAACTGGTGTCGTAAATATTTCGATAAGAAAGGTAAGTGACCTTCACGTAATGCGTTGTGGGCACCTAAATGGGCGACAGTCGCCTGGAAAGAAGTCATTAGTGAGTGCCTTTCAGAGGCACAGGTGGAGAAAAAAAAAGGGAGGCCATTATCCTCACTATTGACATTCCTTTGTAGAAAGCATCGCAAATATGACACGCTCAAACTTGAAAACATATGATTATACTGTGGAGCTCTTAATTTATGATATTTCCTAAAATGCCTAATGAAACAATGAGAAACATTTCACGGCTATTGTCTTGCTAGTTGAGAGAAATGCCATATGGCTTGCTTTATGTATTTATTTACTCAATTTGTTTAATATCTAGTTTGTAGCTGCACTGCAGCATTCGTTAAAATAAAATTTTATAGATGTACTTATATAAATATTTTCTGTCTACAGATCGAGTAAATAATAATTTTTTCCAAAAAAATGAGGGAGCACAAAAAACATTTACCTTTACAGGAACTGCATTCATAATTTTCTTTCAAAGTACTTGGTAATTTCTTTCGTAGAATAAATTGTGATGCATCACTCTAGTGTTAAGATGTGACATAGGTATTAAACATGGCCATTTTTACTGTAATATTTTTTCTGCTTGAGCTATGTCATGTTTAGATATAAGTTATTTCATTTGCTACTGATGTTTTCCAGGCATATTGCTACTAAATTTCACTTTGAATTACTCTGTTAAGCTAGTTTTACTACTGATTTATTTTTCTTGTTTGCTGCACATTGCCTTATATTAGTTGTAATATTGCAATTGCTTTGATAATTTCTATAATGCTGCTTCCTTTGCAAATCTGCATTTTTTGTCATTGCGGTTTGTGTTAATTGTTTTGTGCTGCTGCATTGCCTCGTCCCTTAGTTTAGCATCTGAGCTCAGTAGATTTAAGTTAGCTTAAGAGGGGGTAGACTATATAAGAGAATGAGTTGCGATGAATTGGAAGAAATGCATTGAGAAGTTATACGAAAGAAGCACAGAAAGCAGGTATAGATAGGACTTCTTGGGAATAATGGTGAACGAAGGGACATCTCCAAGAAAAAAAAAGATTTTGTTTGCAAAATACTGCAGTACCAAATGTTACACTGAAAACAAACCCTGTCCTTTCCTCTTGTGTTATTCTGCTATGTGTTTGTGTACTCTTGTATATTTGTGTTTTTCCTGTCTTTATGTGTTTAGCTGATATGAGATATGTTGTGGAATTCTTCTAATAAAATGTTAATTTCTTTGTAAAGAGGTTTAGACATTATTTATTCTGTTTTGTTTTAATGCTCATATGTGTAGTTGAAGTTTCAAAAGTTATTCTGATCTTTTATGTATGAACTTATGTCATAATTCCTGTAACACTGATGTATAAGTTATTTTGATTCTTTTGTAAAGCCTGTACTACAAATGTTATCTGTATCGTTATGTTCTTTAATGATGTATTTTGTACCTTTGTAATTGTATTCTTATGTTATAAAATTGCAATTGACACCGGTTCATCAAATTAAGTAACTTGTAAGTTCCATTTCAATGCACACGTTTCTGTTGGTCATAGTATATGGACAATATGTGAGAAGTAGGGACTGTTAGTGTTTGCATGTGTGTTAAAAATTCAGCAAGGGACTGGATAACAACATTGCTGGTTCTAAGGACAATTCCAAAAACTTAGTGAGTGCACAAGTGGTGGTTATGGACTTGCTATATGGTCTGCAAGACACTTCGATGGTGATTGTGCACCTGCACAGTCGCAGCAGATGGCTGCTGGCCATCTCTACAAGGACTACAGTGGGTCTACACCTTTAATGATCCATCAATACCATTATTTCTACAAGGACTGCAGTGGGTCTGCACCTCTGGTGGCCCACCAATACCGTAATCTCTACCAGGACTACAGTGGGTCTACTCTGTAATGACCTACCTACCAATATTCTTCAAAACTTCTACTGACTCTACGATGGGTTTGCTCTGTTATGGCGTATTACCTGTCTGCATGTCAAGAGTCAGCACTGTCTTTTCGTTGGAAGGACAACACTACTTCTTCAAGACTGCGTGGAAATCCACTACTTCCATGTGCATTTTCTTCTACTGCTCAGACTTTGAGAAAAACACTGCTATTTTACTGTGATGAACGATCAGGACTGTCTTTAGGGACTGTGAGAAAATTTTAGCTTTTGACCAACATTGTATCAATAAGTGTGTGCATTTGATTTCTTTGTTATTGTAATTATGAAAAATTTTATCAAATCATTATTGGCCACTACCCAAAACAATTTGTAAAATTTTTTGTCGGGAGCATTGGGGCTTTGTAAGTAGGCTGTTTAGGTTTTCTTATTGGTAACGCCACGTAGCGCTCTGTATGAAAATCACTGGCTGTGCTGTGTGCAGTCTGTGGCTAGTTTGCATTGTTGTCTGCCATTGTAATGTTGGGCAGCTGGATGTTAACAGCGCGTAGCGTTGCGCAGTTGGAGTTGAGTCGCCAGCAGTGGTGTATGTGGGGAGAGAAATAGCGGAGTTTTGAAATTTGTAAGACTCGATGTCATGAATTGCTATGTATATTATGATTTTTCAACACTATTAAGGTAAATACATTGTTTGTTCTCTATTAAAATCTTTCATTTGCTAACTATGCCTATCAGTAGTTAGTGTCTTCCGTAGTTTGAATCTTTTATTTAGCTGACAGTAGTGGCGCTCGCTGTATTGCAGTAGTTCGAGTGACGAAGATTTTTGTGAGGTAAGTGATTTGTGAAAGGTATGGGTTAATGTTAGTCAGGGCCATTCTTTTGTAGGGATTGTTGAAAGTCAGATTGCGTTGCGCTAAAAAATATTGTGTGTCAGTTTAAGCACAGTCATGTATAATTGTTCTAAGGGGATGTTTCAGTAGTAACTGACGCTAAGACATCGAGTACTACAAAAGTAATATCTGGTGTTTCTCAGACAAGTGGAATAGGCCCTGTGTTGTTCCTGATCCACATGAACGATTTAGGAGACGATTTGAGCACTTCTCTTAAGCTGTTCGTAGATGTATGTCATTTACCGTAATTTACGTCATCAGATGATCAAAACAAATTGCAGACTGATTTAGACAAGATACCTGTATGGTGCAAAAAAGTGGGAATTGACTCTAAATCATGAAAGGTATGACGTCATCCACATTAGCACTAAAATGAATCAGCTAAATTTAAGTTAGACCTGTGGCCTTTGTAGTTTGATCCCTTCAACACCCACAAACCATATTTAAGTTACACGATGAATCACACAAAACACAACTAAACACTTGCTAATTGCAATTACGAATAACTTTAATTGGTAAGATCGTACAGATAATCTGGTGTGGAAAGCAAATCAAAGCTTGGGATTTATTGGCAGGACACCTAGAAAACCAAACAAGTCTACTAAAGAGGCTACTTACACTACGCTGGTCCGCCCTCTTCTGGAGTACTGCAGTGCGAGGTAGGATCCGCGTCAGATAGGATTGACAGAGTACAGCGAAAATGTTCAAAGAATGGCAGCTCATTCTATTTTATCCCGAAGTAGGGCAGAGAGTGGCACGTTGTGAAAGAAGGCGGACAAGCGGACGGAGGTTCACGACATTCTCTTACACTTGGGATGGGAAACTGACCCTAAAAGCTGGAACCCAGCGCTGTCAGAGGCGTGTTGACTGGAAACTACTGAAATAATGATACCTAATGTTTATCCGTAGGATATGTGTCTTAACTTAAACGGTGTCATGAAGATCTCACCACTGGCAAAAATTCCAGCTTAGTGTGTGTGTGTGTGTGTGTGTGTGTGTGTGTGTGTGTGTGTGTGTGTGAATTCCTAAGGCACCAAACTGATGAAGTCTTCGGTCCCTAGACTTACACAATAATTAAACTAACTTATGCTACGAACAACACACACACACACATGCCCGAGGGAGGAATCGAAACTCGGGCGGGAGGGGTCGCGCAATCTCTGACATGGCGCCTCAAACCTCGCGGCCATTCAGCGCTGGTTAACTTCAGTTTTCCATTCGGGCCTCCAGGACGGGATCGCCAAGTGGAGGCTTACAAAGAGGAATAATATGGAGCAAGCAACGAAATAGTAAGACTTCACGAGACGAAGGATGAAGTGTCAGAAGTATGAACATAGTAGAAAAGCTAGAAAATCTGAAAATGGAAATGCTCTCGCATAAAGGGTGTCAGTGAAGTGAAATGGAAAGACGACGAGGATTTCTGATCATACGGATAAGAGTAATACCTACAGCAGGCGAAAATGCAATAACAGGTGCAGGATTCGTTACGATGAGAAAAGTACTGCTGAGAGCAGGTTACTCCGAACACTTCAGTGATAGGTTTGTTCTCACCAGATTCGACAGCAAACCGACCACACATGCCTACGTCGCAAGGGACGATGAAGAGATACAGAATTTACTTAAAGGTACATGAAAATCAAGTAACCACTGGAGATTGGAATCCGGTTGTAGCGGAACCTGGAGGACAAACGATTGCGGGAAAATATAGTCTTGGCAGTAGGAATGAGAGAGATGAAACACTATTGGAGTTGTGCAGTTTATTTCAGCTATTAATGGTGAAAATATAGTTCAAGAATCACAAGAAGAGGTAACTGTGAGGAAGCATGGGTAACAGGAGTAATATTTCAACCGTTGTTATTGTTGTGGTCTTCAGTCCAGAGAATGGTTTGATGCAGCTCTCCATGCTACTCTATCCTGTGCAAGCTTCTTCATCTCCCAGTACCTACTGCAACCTACATTCTTCTGAATCTGTTTACTGTATTCATCTCTTGGTCTTCCTCTACGAGTTTTACCCTCCACGCTGCCCTCCAATAATAAATTGGTGATCCCTTGATGCCTCAGAATATGCTCTCTCAACCGATACCTTCTTGTAGTCAAGTTGTTCAACAAATTTCTTTTCTCTCAAATTCTATTCAGTACCTTCTCATTAGTAATATGATCTACCCATCTAATCTTCAGCGTTCTTCTGTAGCACCACATTTCGAAAGCTTCTATTCTCTTCTTGTCTAAACTACTTATCGTCCACGTTTCACTTCCATACATGGCTACACTCCATACACATACTTTCAGTAAAGACTTCCTGACACTTAAATCTATACTCGATGTTAACAAATTTCTCTTCTTCAGAAACGCTTTTCTTTCCATTGCCAGTATACATTTAATATCATCTCTACTTCGACCATCAGTTATTTTGCTCCCAAAATAGCAAAACCCATTTATTACTATAAGCGTCTCATTTCCTAATCTAATTCCCGCAGCATCACCCGATTCAGTTCGACTGCATTCCATTATCCTCGTTTTGCTTTTGTTGATGTTAATCTTATATCCTCCTTTCAAGACACTGTCCATTCCGTTCAGCTGCTCTTCCAGGTTCTCTGACAGAATCACAATGTCATCGGCAAACCTCAAAGTTTTTATTTCTTCTCCATCAATTTTAATTTCTACTCCGAAATTTTCTTTTGTTTCCTTTACTGCTTGCTCAATATACAGATTGAAAAACATCGGGGATAGGCTACAATACTGTTTCACTCCCTTCCCAACCACTGCTTCCCTTTCATGCCCCTCGACTCTTATAACTGCCATCTGGTTTCTGTACAAATTGTAAATAGCCTTTCGCTCCTTATATTTTACCCCTGCCACCTTCAGAATTTGAAAGAGAGTATTCCAATCAGCATTGTCAAAAGCTTTCTCTAAGTCTACAAATGATGCAAACGTAGGTGTTAGCTATGATTAAGTTATGCTCTGTGTAAAATTCTACCAGGCGGATTCCTCTTCCATTCGTTACTCCCATTCCATATTCATGTACTACATTTCCATCTCTTCCCTTCCTACTATCGAGTTCCAGTCACCCATGACTATTAAATTTTCGTCTCCCTTCACTATCTGAATAATTTCTTTTATCTCATCATGCATTTCATCAAACTCTTCGTCATCTGCGGAGCTAGTTGGCATATAAATTTGTACTACTGTGGAAGCCGTGGGCTTCGTATCTATCTTGGCCACAATAATGCCTTCCCTATGGTGCTTGTAGTAGCTTACCCGCCTTCCTGTTTTCCTATTCATTATTAAACCTACTCCTGCATTACCCCTATTTGATTTTGTATTTATATACCTGTGTTCACCTGACCAAAAGTCTTGTTCCTCCTGCCACCGAACTTCACTAATTCCCACTAATCTAACTTTAACGTATCCCCATTTTCCTTTTAAATTTTCTAACTTACCTGCCCGATTAAGGGATCTGAATTTCCACGCTCCGATCCGTAGAACGCCAGTTTTCTTTCTCCTGATAACAACGTCCTCCTGAGTAGTCTTCGCCCGGAGATCCGAATGAGGGACTATTTAACTTCCGGAATATTTTACCCAAGAGGACGCCATCAGCATTTAACCATACACTAAAGCGTATTGCTCTGTTGTTCAGGTTCAGGAAACGAAACGAACAACACGTTTGGAGACGCCGTCTCTCGATTGCCATTTGAAATTGCGGGCAACGGTTCTCATTGCCTAACTTCGGTAGCAGTTATCTCGGAAACGGCGGAACATATCGAATAAGTTTCCTAACAATTATTCTGCAGTACAACCCACACTACAATATTCTAACAAGCATTTCAGACGGTTTGTGGTAGGAAACGAAAAGTGAAGAACTGCAGTGAAGCCAGATGGAAATGGCTACAGGAAAAATATGAGGTAATTGAAAATTAATGTTCATCGCAAGGACTGGCTCAGTACGCAGGAAATTCAAAACAACCTTCGGTGAGATTAAAAAGTAAGACTGCACGGGAAATTCCACTGTCGGACGCAGATCACATCATGGATAGGTGGAACCGGTATGGTGAAGGGCCATTTGAGGGGAAGAATTGTCTGATGTCATAGAAAAAGAAATCGGAGTCGGTATTGAAGATCCAGTATCAGAGTCATAGTATAGAGGAAATGTAGAGCACTTGAGATTAAATAAGACATTCAGAGGTAATGTTGCTAGTCCCTACTAAAAACATTACTTCTGAATGTCTTAAATCATTTTGGAGTTGTGGCAAACAAACAACTATTCATGTTGGGTTGGTAATTATAAGCTATGAGACTGGCGATATACTGTAACAACAACAACGCTGTACTATTGTACATATAATTTTTTTTCTTCTGATTTTCGATAAATTAGTGTAATCGATATTCTGATTTCATTTCTTTTTTTGTTTCATGCCATTATGTTAAGGAAACTGTAAACAAATTTCGATGTGAAGATTAATGTTTATGTCAAATGTCAAACAATATTGTAACAGAATTGAAATGTAAGAAACGTTGAATCTGTTGTAAGATGTTAAAGTTGTAATTTTGCGTCTGGTCCATACGTAGGCAATGTATTGGGATATGTAGAATGCAAAACCTCTGGTGAATACCCTGTCTGTAGGGGAGCGGTAAAAGGTGGATGGCAGGCGAGCGCGGAAAAATGCACACGGGCGCTGCACGGCATAACGGGCTCAACAGTAGGAGTCGGAGTCGGGCATTGGTCTGAGCAACACGTTCTGGATCGAGGAGGCTCTCCTGGAAGACGTGGTTTCATTGAGCCTCGGATGTGCCGTCCCGACGACTATGCAGCATGGAAAAATTCCATAAGCACTAAATGGAAAAGTATTGCGACGATATGAAAAGGTAAAGTGCCGGTACATCAAGAGCCATTGCTGTGATCGTATGTGTGCTCTGTGCCTCGTCACCTCACCGCCCGCCCACCGCCACATCGATACGAACAGGTTGAAACTTTTAGTATTGTATTCGTGTGGACCAGTGTTACTTTGTTCCATACTGTTCAATAACAACCTAAATTTTACCAGAACTGTCCTATCATTTAATTATCCTCACAACTAACCTAGACAGGGTCCTTTCCACATGTTGTGCAAACCGAGTGTCCCGAGATGAAGATTCAAAGTTTATGTTAATAATAATTACTTACAGAACTAGCTATGTTAGAATGATGTTTAAAGAACTGTTTTGTTAATGAATCTATAGGTAAATAACCAAGGTCTGACAAAGTGGGAAGATAATTTTGAAATTGGTTTAGTAGTTAAGTTTAATTATTTTGAGGCAGATATAATGGTAATTAAATGAGCAGGAAATAAGCTAAAAAGAGTAGTAACTCATATAGTGGAAATTTTGAGAGCTTAATGCTTTCAATAGTTAATAGTTTCAATACAGTGATCATAACAGTTTCAGGCCCCCCCCTTTTTTTATTCATTTGAATTCTGAAGTGTTCTAAACTGATTAGACCAGTAAAGTTAAAGCCAATATAAAACTCAAAATTTATCAGTGTTTTACATTTATCAAAATTGACATTGTGTGTGTGTTTCGAAAGTGCTATTTCTAGGGTAACCTATGCCCGATTTTAATCAGATCAATGGACAGTACGAAGTTTTGTAGTAAACATTATAGTGTAATGTTATGTATTTATGGTTTATCCATATTGGTACAGAAAGTGAAATTATCAGTTCAGTAGATTTTCTGGTTCTAAAATTTACCATATTATGCAGTGTTACTACGTGTTGTTATGCTCGAACGTACATCAACTTGTACAGGGAAGAAACTCAGTTAATGCCTAATTAGGCTGGCGACCGTATTATTAAAAAAATTGGTAACATCTTCTGTGTTGTTTCTTGTCCGTCCTGACGTGTAGTTGCATTTCGGACTTTCTTGACGTACCATTGTTATTACTGAGTGGGTGTAAGTCTGATTTGCCTCCATTCAGGTACACGCGGTCAATGTCTATACAAAAATCCTTTCTCTTAAGGTGAAGCCCGTCAACTTACTATAGTACAGGATTTAAGGAGTATCGTGTGCACTAGCGCAGCATTACAAGTGGCGACCGTGACAGGACATCCAGTTGTTATCGGTCACAAATTAAAATGAATACTGAACAGTGGATGTTCAGTGGTCAGAATTGCAATAATATTTAGTAAAGTAAATAGCAGTGAACGTCAAGTACGGCAGTGTGGTGTAATTTGCGTTCAGCATGGACAGGAACGTAGAAACAGTAGATGTCCCGAGCGTAATGGAAAATGCGGCTGGCAATGGCAGGAGTGTACGCGCCAGATAACAGATGGCGTTAGCGGAAGACAAATGGCGTACATACAATATCACGAACATGTTAACGAACAGATTGAAATGTCGAGATTGCCTAGAACACAGCAAGGAATAAAACAGGAAGTAGAGGATGACTTTGTAGATGATAGTGGGTACGTGAACGAATCCACTGATATGTTTGATTCACCACAGATAAAGAAAGAATCGAAAGAAAATTTTGAGGCAGGATCGGAACACACCGATTCCATAGAACAAAACAGTGTGAAGATTTTAAGCATGAACGATTTATTTGAACATTTAACCAAACAAATTTCAGGACAGAGTGAGCAGATCGGAACACAGAATGATCAACTTCAGAAACAAGTCAGTAATCAGGTTAGCTTAAAACACACGTTGATCAGCAGCTCAAAACACAAGCTGGTCAGCTTAAAGCACAGGTCGAAGAACAAGGAATTAAAATTAGTAAACAAATAGAACAGGTAGAACAAAAAGTGGGTTGTTTAAGCTCTGTAGTAAATACTATGAAATTTGAAATTGACACAATTAACAAAAATATGGATACTATGCAGGGGGAAATTGACAACATTAACAGTAGGTTTGATGTTGAAATTCTCAGCATCCAAGAGAAAGTAGAGCCTCTGGTTGAAACAAAAGTAGACGAAAAAGTTTTCGGTCGTAAAACTGAGATCGTAAACGAATGTCAACATAGAATATCACAGTTGAAAAAGGCAGTTTCAGACACTGAAAGAGAATTAGACGAAAAAGTAACCGGATGTGTACAAAAGTGTGAAGAAAATACATCGAAAATTCAAGGCAAAATTTTCGATCTCGAGAATAAAATTAAAGATAGGCCTGGTGTTGTCTATAATGGCACACCACTTACGAAGCTATTGGAAGGTGAGGAACGCTTTGATCCCGCCAAGAAACATAACGGATGGCATCCGTTAGATTTCATCAAAAATTGCGAGAGGATGTTTCCTGAACACTTGTCTGGTCAGGAAAAGATAAACGTAGTAATTAGCGCCTTAGCAGGTGAGGCAAAGCGCTGGGGAATTAATTTGAATACCGAACAAATGACGTTCGAAGAATTTAAGCAATAGTTTACGGAAGAAATATGGTCCGAACAAAAACAGGATCATTTGTGGCGCGAGTTTATCATGGCCAAACTTCATGATAACAGGGGCAGGAATTCTTTGAAAGATTTCTGCGAATATTGGTACCGGAAGTTGACGCATTTAAGAGGAAGAAGATCCGATTCACAAATCATATGGGAGCTATATAAAAAGCTTCCAGAAGATTCAAAGAGATACGTGGGAACCAATCATCGCAGTTTCCAAGCATTTGTCGAAAGGGTCGAAGACGAAGACCATTGGCGCGAAAGTCGTGCCAATTATCAAAATTTTAGTAACAGGAATAATCGTAATAATGACGAGAGAAATGACGGCGATGGGTTTCGCGTCAACGTAATACAGAGAGGAAGAGGAAGAGGCAGAGGAAGAGGGAGTTATCTAGGTCGCGGTAGAGGGTACACCGCTCAAAATAATAACGACGCGGGAAACTGATTTCCGCGAACGTTGCGGGCCAAACGGAAGCGGACAGTACATACCGGCCCCGATTTAAGAAAAGTTACCGGACTGACAGTAAAATTATGAGACAGGTTAGAGACAGGCGTGGAACAATGCAACGTGTCGTTGCGGAACAAGCGTCAGGTGTGCACACAGATGACTCATCTTCGCTGCGCAGAGTGCTACATGTTAACAGGCGAGTGGAGCATCAGAGGTCAATGGCCCAACCTAGCAGAACAGCTGTTCAGAGAGAAGCCGCTAGCAATGCGGCAGCATTAGGTACGAACATTGCCGTAAGAGCTGGTGAATACATTACGAGTGGTAATTCCGTGTCGAAGGAAATAAGAGATGAAACAGTGGATACACAGAGAGGTGCGGTTAGCAGTGTTAGCAATAAAGTAAAAGGCGAGAATGAATTAGCGGAAGTAAGTAATTGGCGTGTGCAGATCGACGATCTGCACAAGGGCCTCAAGCAATGTGAGTGGGAGGATTTTAAGAAGGAGTATGAGGCAAGGAAGTAAATTAGTGGAAAAGGAAATAGTAGGGACGTCGATAAGGAGACGTGGCCCAAATTTGAAGAGTGTAAATAGCGTCGCGCAAAGTACGCGTGCTGCTGATAGGACAATGATTAAAGATAGGAAGGAATTGGAGGATGAAATCCTAAGCATTGACGAGGAAGTAACTTCTGTTAACGATCCGCCAACAGTACACGCTGCTACCGAAAGGCACCGTGGGGAAGGGGCAGGTAATTACCTGAAAGTAATTGAAGTCCACGAGGATTACACTAAATACGAAGTAACAGTAGATGTGAGTAAAGCTGATAATGAGGCCGTTTTGTCAAAAAAAGATATTGAGTTAAAATCAAAGCCTGACGAAAATGCAGAGGAAGAACTTAGTGCCTGTCTCAGAAAAGCTTTTATGTTAGAACCTGAAAGCGATCCAGAATGGTCGGATTCTGACGATAGTTCAGATGACGAATATTTCGGTACTAGTGAAAATAATAGGAATACAGCTAATAGCGATATTGTACCTACCGATGACGAAGTTTCAAAACAACACCCAGATGTTGAGACTGAATGCAGAAAGAAAGAGCCACCTGATGACTCAGTGTTTATTTTGCAAAGAGTTCAAGTAAGCAAAGATTTTGAACTCCAGAAACCTAGGAAACCACCAGATATAAATGATTCACAGGACAGGAACGTATCTTGGGACGATGTCACAATCGACCAAGGTGCAGGTGCGTTGTGGAAAAAAACAGGAAGGGACATGATTTAGAGTTTGGGGTAGATTTATATCAGACTTTGAGAATGTCATGAACACCTTACATCATGAATCTACTGGATTCCCACCGGAAGAAATTTTGTTAGGCAGCAGAAGTAAAAGTTTAATTGAGGAAAAACTAGAGTTTCCGCCTTGTACAAGCTTGGGGTTGAATCAAAAGAAAGAATTAGACAGAAAAAGGGCAAAGCAAAAAGCTGAATCTAGATCTAAAAGACATGATAATAACATGAAAGTTTCAAAATTTAAAATTGGGGATTATGTTCTTTTAAAAACCCACGAAAAATCTAGTGAACTGAACCATGAAATTTCCAAATTTAAATATATTTATAATGGATCGTATATAATACAGAACATTCCACACGAAAATGCTTACTACCTGATCAACCCAAATTCCAAAAGACCTTTAGGTGTAAGAAATGTTGTGGACCTGAAACTGTATGTTCCTAGGAGTGAGTGACCTAAGTACACTCAGAAAGCAATTTGGAGTAAATGTATTGTATCTTATGCTGAAACTATTTTATCCCAAATGTAACAAATCTTTGTAAATATATGTATACCAATATCAGTGTGCTAATGTACTTATGTGAGTTTCAGATTACCAAATGTATTGTAAATGTAAAGATGTATGGAGAAAAGGGCTGAAAAGAAATAGCAAATGCTGTAAGCCAGATAAAAAATGGGACTGCCGAAAACCAAAGAAGGCAGTATATGAGTCATAATATAAAGGACTGCCAAAAATCAAAGAGGGAAGATAAATAGTTAAAAGAGAATTGTAAGTGTGATGCAGGAGATGTGATAAAAGGGTGCGAAATGGACTGCCCAAATCTGAATAATAGGCAGCAAATATGTGTAGTAAATTTTCTGAATATTATTGTGTGTTTATTAGTAAGTAAGGAAATGGACTGCCATTCAATGCAAGCAGCAACAAATTGTCTTATAGTGTATATAGGTATTTGTATTTGCTTTTGTAGCTAAGTGTTTGTGTTCCAGGTTTTGATTTTTTTTTTTTATTTCTCTGAGAAATTTAATAATGATAAGTAAATTGCTATTTAAATAATGTTGTGATAGGAGGTTGGACTGTGCCAAAGGCACTTAAGCAAACGATAAGTAAATGTTCTTGATATGTTAAAAAGTATAGACCTAAATAATGTGAGTGAAATTAAGTTTGTGGTATAAAAATTTTGATGGGACATTCACACAAAGAGTCAGAACCGTTGTATAAATATAAAATTTAGTGTTCCCATCAAATTTGCACTTAGTGAAATTTACTGGAAACAGGGGCATGTGTAACAACAACAACGCTGTACTATTGTACATATAATTTTTTTTCTTCTGATTTTCGATAAATTAGTGTAATCGATATTCTGATTTCATTTCTTTTTTTGTTTCATGCCATTATGTTAAGGAAACTGTAAACAAATTTCGATGTGAATATTAATGTTTATGTCAAATGTCAAACAATATTGTAACAGAATTGAAATGTAAGAAACGTTGAATCTGTTGTAAGATGTTACAGTTGTAATTGTGCGTCTGGTCCATACGTAGGCAATGTATTGGGATATGTAGAATGCAAAACCTCTGGTGAATACACTCTCTGTAGGGGAGCGGTAAAAGGTGGATGGCAGGCGAGCGCGGAAAAATGCACACGGGCGCTGCACGGCATAACGGGCTCAGCAGTAGGAGTCGGAGTCGGGCATTGGTCTGAGCAACACGTTCTGGATCGAGGAGGCTCTCCTGGAAGACGTGGTTTCATTGAGCCTCGGATGTGCCGTTCCGACGACTATGCAGCATGGCCAAATTCCATAAGCACTAAATGGAAAAGTATTGCGACGCTATGAAGAAGTAATGTGCCGGTACATCAAGAGCCATTGCTGTGATCGTATGTGTGCTCTGTGCCTCGTCATCTCGCCGCCCGCCGACCGCCGCATCGATACGAACAGGTTGAAACTTTTAGTACTGTATTCGTGTGGACCAGTGTTACTTTGTTCCATACTGTTCAATAACAACCTAAATTTTACCAGAACTGTCCTATCATTTAATTATCCTCACTACTAACCTAGACAGGGTCCTTTCCACAGGTTGTGCAAACCGAGTGTCCCGAGATGAAGATTCGGAGTTTATGTTAATAATAATTACTTACAGACCTAGCTATGTTAGAATGATGTTTAAAGAACTGTTTTGTTAATGAATCTATAGGTAAATAACAAAGGTCTGACAAAGTGGGAAGATAATTTTGAAATTGGTTTAGTAATTAAGTTTAATTATTTTGAGGCAGATATAATGGTAATTAAATGAGCAGGAAATAAGCTAAAAAGAGTAGTAACTCATATAGTGGAAATTTTGAGAGCTTAATGCTTTCAATAGTTAATAGTTTCAATACAGTGATCATAACAGTTTCAGCCCCCCCCCCTCCCTTTTTTTTATTCATTTGAATTCTGAAGTGTTCTAAACTGATTAGACTAGTAAAGTTAAAGCCAATATAAAACCCAAAATTTATCAGTGTTTTACATTTATCAAAACTGACATTGTGTGTGTGTTTCGAAAGTGCTATTTCTAGGGTAACCTATGCCCGATTTTAATCAGATCAATGGACAGTACGAAGTTTTGTAGTAAACATGTTATGTATTTATGGTTTATCCATATTGGTACAGAAAGTGAAATTATCAGTTCAGTAGATTTTCTGGTTCTATAATTTACCATATTATGCAGTGTTACTACGTGTTGTTATGCTCGAACGTACATCAACTTGTACAGGGAAGAAACTCAGTTAATGCCTAATTAGGCTGGCGACCGTATTATTAACAAATTGGTAACATCTTCTGTGTTATTTCTTGTCCGTCCTTTCTTGACGTATCATTGTTATTACTGAGTGGGTGTAAGTCTGATTTGCCTCCTTAAGGTGAAGCCCGTCAACTTACTATAGTACAGGCTTTAAGGAGTATCGTGCGCCCGAGCGTAGCGTTACAATATCACCAGACTTTCGGAAAAATAAGACCCACACAATTCTGAAGACAGCAAGGGCATAAAATTGTGACAACTATCACATAGTAAGCTTAACTACTCGTGAATACAGTTACTGACAAGAAAAATTTACAAAACAACGGAAAAGAAAACTGAGGATCTGTTTGACGACGATCAGTTTGGTTTTAGGCAAGATAAAGGCACCAGAGAGGCACTCCTGGTTTTGCACCCGTAATGGAAGCAAGCCTGAACTAAAACCAAGGCTCGTTCATTGGATTTTACAAACCGGAGAAAGCTTTCGACAATGTAAGATGGTGCAAGCCTTTCGAATATAAAATTTATACAAGAAAAAGAGGGAAAAATAAGATTATAAGACAAAGAACGAAGTGCTAAATTCAAAAGGGATGTAAGGCAGATATCGAGCCTTTCGTCTGTACTCTTCAGTATGTACAGCGAAGAACCGATGAAGGTAATAAAAGAGAGAATCAAAAGTAAGATTAAAATTTAATCTGAAAGAATATCAGTGACTATTTTTACTGAGTAATTAATGTCCTCAGCGAAAGAGAAGAAGAATTACAGGGTCTGCTGAGAGGAATGAACTGGGTTAAATACCGTGGACCGAGTGTAAATCGAAGGAAGACGGAAATAATGAAAAGTAGTGGAGACGCAAACTGCGATAAATATAACGAAGAGACAAAATTAAAGAATTCTGCTACCTTAGTATCGAAGTAACCCTTTTAGGACGAAGCAAGGCGGATATAACAACGATATTCGCTGAGGTAAAGAGGACCTTACTGGCCAAAAAGATTTTACTAGGACCAAAAGTAGGCCTTACACTAAGGAAGAGATTTTTGAGAATGCACACTTGGATCTCAGCAATGCATGAAAATGAATCACGGACAGTGGGGAAACCAGTAAGTAATAGAATTGGTGTGTCTGAGTGTGTCGATATAAATTGAAGTTGAAAATTAGGTGTATGCACAAGATAGGAAATTTGCATGTCTTCAGAAGAGTCAGCAAGGGGAGGAATACCTGTAGAACAGTGACAAGAGGAAGGATCACGATGACACGACATGTGTTACGACGTCAAGAATTTAATATCATAGTACTAAAGGAGGCCGATAGGGTAAAAGCTGTAGGGGAAGACAGATACTGGAATATATCTACCAAATAATTGTGTACTTCAGTGGGATATCGTGGCGGATTGTATCAGATCAGACAGATGACTAAGTGCCCCCGGTCTCCGATAAAATAAGAAGCTGGACGACGACTAAGTATCGAGTAGATCGTGAAGCTCTATACGGCCGCCCACCATTTCCGTCTGTAGGTGAAAAGCATACCAGCTAGCAGTGACGCGGGGAACAGGATAACAGTCAGCACCATCGAAACCTTTCACAAAGGAGATGCTCAATCACTGAAATTTTTACAACTTTTTTATAGTAAGGCACACGTGTGTGGCACCTGTTTTTTTGAAAATGAGTTGCGAAGCTGTTAACTTGCAACTAATTGATCAATTTCCTCTGATGTCTATGAAGTCTTTTTCGAAGGCTCTTTCCGATGCTGTTCATAAACTGTACAGTTGTCTGTCTGTCTGTCCCACAGAACATTCGCGTGTCCCTCCAACAACACGTAGATACATTGACCCATAGTATATACAGGGTGGTCCATTCACCGTGACCAGGCCAAATATCTCACGAAATAAGCGTCAAACGAAAAAACTACAAAGAGCGAAACTCGTCTAGCTATGGTTGGCCCGCTAAATGGCACTGCCATAGGTACAAAGGATATCAACTGCCTTTTTTACATGGGAACCCCCATTTTGTATTACATATTCGTGCAGTACGCGAAGAAATATGAACGTTTTAGTTGGACCACTTTTTTCGCTTTGTGATACATGGCGCTGCAATAGTCAGAAACTTATGGCTCACAATTATAGACGAACAGTTGGTAACAGGTAGGTTTTTTAAATTAAAATACAGAACGTAGGTACGTTTGAACATTCGGTTGTTCCAATGTGATACATGTACCTTTATGAACTTATCAGGCATGATGTTACAGCGTGATTATCTGTAAATTCCACATTAATGCAATAAATGTTCAAAATGATGTTCGTCAACCTCAATGCATTTGGCAATACGTGTGACGACATTCCTCTTAACAGCGAGTAGTTCGCCTTCCGTCATGTTCGCAGATGCATTGACAATGCTCTGACGCATGTTGTAAGGCGTTGTCGGTGGATCACGAAAGCAAATATACTTCAACTTTCTCCACAGAAAGAAATCCGCGGACGTCAGATCCGGTGGACGTGCGGGCCACGGTATGGTGCTTCGACGACCAATCCACCTGTCATGAAATATGCTATTCAAAACCGCTTCAGCCGCACGCGAGCTATGTGCCGGACATCCATCATGTTGGAAGTACATCATGCAGTGTAACATCTTTTAGTAACATCGGTAGAACATTACGTACGAAATCAGCATGCATTGCATTATTTAGGTTGCCATCGATAAAATGGGGGCCAATTATCCTTCCTCCCATAATAGCGCACCATACATTAACCCGCCAAGGTCGCTGATGTTCCACTTGTCCCAGCCATCGTGCATTTTCCGTTGCCCAGTAGTGCATATTATGCCGGTTTATGTTACCGCTGTTGGTGAATGACGCTTCGTCGCTAAATACAACGCGTGCAAAAAATCTGTCATCGTCGCGTAATTTCTCTTGTGCCCAGTGACTGAACTGTTCACGACGTCTAAACTCGTCGCCATGCAATTCCTGGTGCATAGAAATGGGGTACGGTTGCATTCGATGTTGATGTAGCATTCTCGACACCGACGTTTTTGAGATTCCCGATTCTCGAGCAATTTGTCTGCTACTTATGTAAGGATTAGTGGCGACAGCAGCTAAAACACCTACTTGGGCATCATCATTTTTTGCAGGTCGTGGTTGACGTTTCACATGTGGCTGAACACTTCCTGTTTCCTTAAATAACGTAACTATCCGGCGAACGGTCCGGACACTTGGAGGATGTCGTCCAGGATACCGAACAGCATACGTAGCACACGCCCGTTGGGCATTTTGATCACAATAGCTATACATGAACACGATATCGACATTTTCCGCTATTGGTAAACGGTTCATTTTAACACGGGCAATGTATCACGAAGCGAATACCGTCCGCACTGGCGGAGTGTTACGTGATACCACGTACTTATACGTTTGTGACTATTACAGCGCCATCTATCACAAGGTGAAAAAGTGGTCCAACTAAAACATTCATATTTCTTTACGTACTACACGATTATGTATCAAAAAATGGGGGTTCCTATTTAAAAAGAAACGCAGTTGATATCCGTTTGTCCTATTGCAGCGCCATCTAGATGCCAACTGTAGCGCCATCTGGTTTTCCCCTTCCAGCTAGACGAGTTCCGTGCTTTGTAGTTTTTTCGTTTGATGCTTATTTCGTGAGATATTTGGCCTGGTCACTATCAATGGACCACCCTGTATACACTATCCAGTCACATTATATATCTGCCAAAAGCCTTATTAAAGACCTTTCACACCGTGGACTTCTGCGTGACGTGCAGGAAGACAGTCAGTAAGGTCCTGGGAGAAGCCGAGATATGCCATGACGTCACTTGTAGCATGGCCAGCTAAGTTATTCTTCTCAGTTGAATACAGATGGAGATGGTCCCATGGATTCTCCATTGGGTTTTATTACAGGGAATTTATTGGCCAGACAATTACGGTAAACTCATACTGTTGCTATTCGAACAACACATGTACTTGCGACCTATGTCACACTTCGCACTATCTTGCTGGTAGATGCCATCGTGTCGAGCTAACAACAGGCTGCTTGTAGGTGTGCACATGCTCCCCAAAGATAGATGCATACTATTGTTTATCCACTGTGCCTCCAGAATGGCGACATCAAGCAGGGAATGCCACGAAAACATTCTCCAGAGCACAACATTCCCTCCTCCGACCTGCATCATTGCAAAGACTATTGCATGGCCGTAAACGCCAAAGACCATCTGTGCGATATAGCAAACAACGTGACTCATCTGAAAACATTCCAAAAGGCCATCTGTCACCATTCAGTGGTCGTCCAATGGAGGTTTTGGTGTGCAAAGTCCAGCCTGATTAGTGATCAGCATTGATGCGTTACGGGGGGTAGGACGTCAAACGGGCCGACTTGGAGCAGGAGAGGCACAACAGGACAATTTAATTTCCACTGCCCGTACTTTTACAAATAAATTCATAAAACTTTGAAAGCATGATCAGGAAGGATTCAGGATTCATACTCATAGTAGTGGAAACTCAAAAACGTAACAAACGCTACAAACATGCCAACCTGCACGCCTGATACGTCACTCAGTTTTCCCATTACGGCAACGACTTAACTGTTTCCTGAATCCCGCCCACATCCTAGTGCTGCCATCTGCTATCTGTGGTTGGTCAAACGCAGCTGGTGGTCACATTAGCCCTTTCGGACCCGGATTTTTTTTATAAGGAAGGATAAATTTTTTAATGTTCTTGGATGATTTTTTAATGATTTTAGATGCACGATTTATACAAATGTATGCCCCCGTTTTCAGTACGTACTTTGTACATTTGACATATATTTATGGACTAAGATAAATAATTTTGAAACGTTCACTGTTGTAATAAATAAACTAATAATTCAATGATTACAGTGCAACATAACATGTTTAGTTACACAGTGGAATATAACTAACCAATAGTTACCGTGAATTCTGGTGGCCACGAACCGCTGTGCACTGCTACATTCACTTATTAGTATTACAGTGATGAATAACAAGTGGGAGCAATTGTGGACGAACATTCACAGATTTTACATGACGTTTCCACAGAGGAAAAATATTTCTGATGCAACTAATACACTCTGAGTATTATTGTGCACAGTTGTAGACAGTGAGTCTGAAAGGGTTAATGTAAGTGGAGCGTGCATTTTTGTGGCCTGTCTTATCTGCCTCGTCATGTATTGACCTGACGACATCGTACTCTGGAGTATGTACTTACTGAAAGATTTGTTTGCAAACTAGTAAAAGAACATGATATTAGTTCATCTTGATATAAAAACCAACGTATTTAGTTAAGACGTTTTCGACGTGGTGTAATAAGTAAGAATTACAATGGTGCTACATCATCATCGGCGGAGGAACAAGAAATTCATGTGTTTTTACGGCCTGATTTACTTCAGGCAATGAAATGACATTACTACAGTGAAACATCAATGTGTAAACTGTCGGACGGCCGATACTACCTCCAAAACAATCGTACGAGTGGGCCTTACCACGTAGAGCATGACTCTAAAAGCTTCGGCCACTTACCGAGCGTCCGACGATGTTTATCCTGGTCCATTCACTGTGACCCCTGGGGCTGACAGCTGCAATGCGGATGGTGACTTGTCGATTCTGTTCGATGCCGCCCAGCAGGAAGACTGGCGACAGCTGCGTCTTGTTGACCAGCAAGTAGCCTGTGTAGAGGTCGTAGATCTCGATCTGGTAGCTCTGGCGGAATCCACGGTCAGTTTCGGTTGGGCACCGCACTGAGAAAACGTCCCTCTTCTCGTTCACAACGGAGCAGTTGGACGGAGCTTTCGGCACTCCTGTGAGAACAAAAGTGACTTATCCTAACGGCATTGTTTACGCCAGATCGCGTCAGTTCATGAAAATAACTTATAGTCTACAGGTTATACCTTACTACATTACTCGCCATTAAAATTGCTACACCACGAAGAAGACATGCGACAGATGCAAAATTTAATCGACACGAATAAGATGCTGTGATATGCAAATGATTAGCTTTTCAGAGCATTCACACAAGGTTGGCACCGATGGCGACACCTACAACGTGCTGACATGAGCAAAGTTTCCAACCGATTTCTCATACACAAACAGCAGTTGACCAGCGTTGCCTGGTGAAACGTTGTTGTGATGCCTCGTGTAAGGAGAAGAAATGCGTACCATAACGTTTCCGACTTTGATAAAGGCCGAATTGTAGCCTATCGCGATTGCGGTTTATCGTATCGCGACATTGCTGCTCGCGTTGGTTGAGATCCAATGACTGTTAGCAGAATATGGAATGGGTGGGTTCAGGAGGGTAATACGAAACGCCGTGCTGGATCCCAACGGTCTCGTATCACTAGCAGTCGGATTGACAGGTATCTTAACCGCATGGCTGTAACGGATCGTGCAGCCACGTCTCGATCCCTGAGTCAACAGATAGCGACGTTTGCAACACAACTACCATCTGCCCGAACAGTTCGACGACGTTTGCAGCAACATGGACTATCAACTCGGAGACCATGGCTGCGGTTACCCTTGACGCTGCATCACAGACAGGAGCGCCTGCGAAGGTGTACTCAACGACGAACCTGGGCGCACGAATGGCAAAACGTCATTTTTTTCGGATGAATCCAGGTTCTGTTTGCAGCATCATGATGGCCGCATCCGTGTTTGGTGACATCGCGGTGAACGCACATTGAAAGCGTATATTCGTCGTCGCCATACTGGCGTATCATCCGGCTTGATGGTATGGGGTGGCACTGGTTACACGTCTCGGTCACCTCTTGTTCGCATTGACGGCAATTTGAACAGGGGACGTTACTTTTCAGATATGTTACGAACCGTGGCTCTACCCTTCACTCGATCCCTACGAAACCCTACTTTTGAGAAGGATATTGCACAACCGCATGTTGCAGGTCCTGTACAGGCCTTTCTGGATACAGAAAATGTTCGACTGCTGCCCTGGCCAGCACATTCTCCAGATCTCTCACCAACTGAAAACGTCTGGTCAATGGTGGCAGAGCAGCAGGCTCGTCACAATACGCCAGTCAGTACTCTTGATTAACTGTGGTATCGTGTTGAAGCTGCATGGGCAGCTGTGCCTGTACACGCCATCCAAGCTCTGTTTGAGTCAATGCCCAGACTTATCAAGGCCATTATTACGGCCAGAGATGGTTGTTCTGGGTACTGATTTCTCAGTATCTATGCACCCAAATTGCGTGAAAATGTAAACACATGTCAGTTCTAATATAATGTATTTGTCCAATGAATACCCATGCATTATCTGCATATCTTCTTGGTGTAGCAATTTTAATGGCCAGTAGTGTACTGCATCCTGTCGCTTCCTTGTGATGTAAGAATGGGAATGTCACTCGATAACTTATCAAAGTAGATAATATTCTTACAATTTTTCTGTCTTATCCACCTTTTTTCCAAACACCTATGCTAACTTACGTCAGACTAACATACAACCCCTTTCAGAGCTCTGTTACGGCATGTGCTTTCTAATACAAAGTAAACTGCTTGTAATGAACCAACAATTATCAGGATGTAAAGTACTATCGAGCATTATTGGAAACATACGTTTACAAAAGAAGCTTCTATTACGTCTATAGCTACACGCGTTTTTTGCTCATCTGATACACAGTGAGGCATGGAAAACTTCTCGCACAAGACACAACTGTACAGTAAAACAGGAAAGTAATTTATCAGAGAGGCTCATCAAAAATACCTCAAAGTTAAACTATTATATATTAAACAGATGTCACTCTCTCCGGATTTCACAAAGGCAGCACTAAGGGAAGAAGATCAAGCTTCTAGCCAGGTAGGTGGTAAGTCAATTAGAACGACCTGAGTTCGGTCCCGTCGAGTATATTAAATTGGTCCTACAGAAGTGGGACAACGGGAGAGAGTGTGGGAGGCGGAGGGGGAGGGGGACAATTTTCAAAGTCGAGCCTACTGAAGTTGAGCAGAAGCGACAGTAGAATGTGTGCTATAAAATTTTGATAATTAGTGAAACTAAACCTCAAAGTTCGGCCGAAGTTTGTGTCAGTCTCTTGGATCAACACATTTATACCGAATTTGTAGGAAGTTACACGTCCACTATTTAGTAAGTACAGCAGTAATGTGAGGCAGAAACTATGTGGAATTGCTATAACGGAATGTGTGAAGAATGCCATGCGGAAAGTACATTATCTTACTAAAGATGAATGGAAAATGAATAGATTTACCTATCGACAGTTGTTATTACAAAAGTTGAATTAGTCTGAAATTAATGATTACGCCAAGTTATTTGCTGTGAAGACCACAGTGTTTACGTAGACCAGGTCCTGTTGAGTGCGGTATGCCTCCTCTCTGCCTCTGAACGGCAAATTAAGTTTTCTAGTTGGATGTAGAGAAACCTGTATTTCTTTAATTGCCAATTAAATAAATCTTTCAATGTTACTGGGAGAGTCAACCGACCAAATAATTATTAAGATGTACTCGACACTGAATCATGAACCACTTTATTTGTACCATTATATTTATAGGACTGTAGCCGTCCTACACTAAACAACGCAAGTACACATCAGGGACTTTAATGAATACATTCCCTAAGTGGATAATCATTCCCAGAGTGATGACGTGGAGGGTGAGTTTGCTAACAACGTACATACTGCTATCCAGTTATACTGTCTAAGTATGACAGAGCACTGAACTGTACCAAGTGAGCAGGAGTCGGCGTGTGGCTTTGGAAAGTGTATGAACTGAAACGTTGTTTATGTTAGTGTCAGAAGTCTATCTAAAGCGTGACTTGTCTTAAGTTTTCCTGAGTAGCATTATCATCGTGCAGCCAAAGATGACACGTGCAGATAAATGTTCGAACTAGCGGCCGAATCGTCTGTATAGGTCACGATTCTGAATTGTTTCATGCTGAACAACGATCAACTTGCTTCAGGGTATTTTGGGGGGGGGGGTGAGGGAGTGGGAGGGGTAGGTACCAGAGAACAATAGTAACAAAAGTTGTAGACCTATAGGAAGGCTCCGACAATGTAAGATGTTCACAATCTCTAGAATATTTTGAATAAAGTCCAAACAGACATATAATCTGTAAAATCTACAAGACAGATGTATTAGTTATGAAAATTCAGGTCAGTCTATTATTGTGCCATCACTATTGAATACATACAATCATTTCTGTAGAATGTTAATACAGTTGAAATATTAATGAATCTACCGAAATTAAACCCAAATACATTTTATGTCGGTTTTGGTTACTATCTTAATTATCCAGCCTTACAGGTTCTGTAATACCGCCTTTATGTTACTGTGTGCGCGACCAAATCGTTTACTGTATAATTAGATATTCAGTTTACTTTTTTTTTAGGTGGTACCTTAATTATTTATGTTGGATACACTGAGGAGACAAAAGTCATCGGATACCTCTTAATATCGAGTCTTGCGTCCTTTTGCAAGGCGTAGTGCAGCAACACCTCAAGGCACGGTCTCGAGTCGTTGGAACTCCCATGCAGAAATACTGAGCCATGCCTCTATGGAAGTCCATAACAGCGAAAGTGATGCCGATACAGAATTTCATGCACGAACTGACCTTTAGATTATGTCCCATAAATGTTCGCCTGGATTAATGTCAGGCATTCTGGGTGACCAAATCATTCGCTCGAATTGTCCAGAGTGCTCTTCAAACCAATTGCAAAGAATTGTGGCCCGTCACATGCCGCATTGTCGTCCATAAAAATTCCAGCATAGACTGGGAACACGATGTCCATGAAATGACGCAATTGGTCTCCAAGTAACATAAAATAATCATTTCCACTCACTGGTGGGTCAAGATGGACCAGAGGTCCCAGTCAGTTCCCTGTAAACACAGCCCACAACACTATGGAGCACCAACAACTTGCACACAGACTTGTTGACAACTGATGTCCATGGCTTCGTGTTGTCTGCGCCATACTCGAACCCTACCATTAGCTCTTACCAACTGAAATGGGGACTCATCTAACCAAACCACGGTTTTCGACTCGCCCAAGGTCCAATCGATATCGTCGGGAGCCTAGGAGAGGCGCTGAAGGGGATGTCGGAGCTGTTAACGAAGGCACTAGCGTCGGTCGTCTGCTGCCATACCCCTTTTGAGCAAAATTTCTCCGCACTGCCGAAACGGATGCGTTCGTCGTACTTCCCACATTGATGTTAGCGGTTATTTCATTAAGCGTTTCTTGCCTGTTAGCATTGACAGCTCTGCGCAAGCGTCACTGTTCTCGATCGTTAATAGAGGCAATCGTCCACTGCATTGACAGTAGTGGAAGGTAATGCCTAAAATTTGGTATTCTCGGCACTCTCTTGACGCTGTGGATGTCTTAATACTAAATTCGATAATGATTTCCGGATTGGAATGACTTATGTATCTAGTTCTAACTACCATTCCGAATTTAAAGGCTGTTAATTCCTGTCGAGCGGTGGCAATCACGTGGGAACCTTTTCACATGAATCACGTGAGTACAAATGATAGCTCCGCCAATGCAGTGCCCTTTTATACCTTGTTTGTGCAATACTACCGCCAATTGTATCGGTGTTTATCGCTATCCTATAACTTTTGCAAACTCAGTGTATAATGTGGTATTTTATGGAGGTAAGATTTTACTGAAGATTTGGAATGACTGATACGTTCGTCGTGTTTGTAGGTTTCATATACATTGTATCGCTCTCTCTCGATCGGTAGACTAAGGGGTGGAACGTTAATAGTGTGTACATTTGGTGCCGGTGGATCGCACCTACAATGTAGGCTATATATGTCGTTTGATGTATACGTGACGCATCAATGTGATTGTAGCTATATCAATGAATTTTTATAATTCAGTATGTTCCTACTATTCCTAGCAGATATCATCTTTATTATTTCCATGAATGTATACTGTAATAACGACGCTACACATTTACAGTTTGTTAATCCGAAGGATTTTTCTTGCGATGACCATAAACGTCGGATTCGTATCAAACAAATAAACACAAGTTTATACTTACTATCCCTCTACACAAAATCTACAGTGAAGCGCGAAAGAAACTGGCATGGGCGTGTGTATTCAAATACAGATTGTAAACAGGCAGAATACGGTGTTGCGGTCGGCAACGCCTATATGAGACAGCAAGTGACTGGCGCAGTTGTTAGATGGGTTACTGCTGCTACAACGACAGGTTAACAAGATTTAAGCGAATTTGATCGTGGTGTCATAGTCGCCGCACGAGCAATGGGACAAGCCATCACCGAGGTAACGATGAAGTGGGGATCTTCCCCCTACGATCATTCCACGACTTTACCATGAATATCGGAATCCGGTAAATCATCAAATCTCCATCATCGCTGCGGCCGGAAAAAGATACTACAAGAACGGAGGCATGGAAAATTGAAGAGAATCGTTCAACGTGACAAAAGCGCAACTCTTCCGCAAATTGCTGCAGATTTCAATGCTGGGCCATCAACAAGTGTCAGCGTGCGAACTATTCAAAACTTTTCTGAGCCGAAGGCCCACTCGTGTACCCTTGATGACGGCACGATTCAAAACTTTAAGCCTCGCCTGTGCCTTCAACACTCACATTGCACTGTTGATAACTGGAAACACGTTACCTTATCGGACGAGTCTCGTTTCAAATTGTTTCGAGCTGGTGGATGTGTATGGGTATGTAAACAGTGTCATGAATCTATGGACACTCCATGTCACCAGCGGACTCTTCAAGTTGGTGGGGCGTGTGCTGTTGGACCCCTGATACGTCTAGACACGATTATGACAGTAACACTACGTAAGCATCCTGTGTGATCACCTGCATACATTCATGTCCGTTGTGCGTTCCGAGCAATTCCAGCAGGACCATGTGACACCCCATACGCCCAGAATTGCTACAGAGTGGCTCCAGGAACACTCTTTTGAGTTTAAACACTTCCGCTGTCCACCAGTCTCCCGAGACATGAACATTATTGGGCATATATAGGATGCCTTGCAACGTGCTGTTCAGACGAGATCTCCACCCCCTAGTACGGATTTATGGACAGCCTTGCAGGAGTCATGGTGTCAGTTCCCTCCAGTAGTACTTCAGATATTAGTCGAGTCCAAGCCACTTCGTGTTGCATCACTTCTCCCTGCTCGTGGGGACCATACATGGTATTAGGCAGGTGTACCAGTTTCTTTGACTCTTCAGTGTATCACTTCCTTTTGAATAACACCTTCCTCCAACAGTGCAACACTATCCGAATCTTTTTCTATCCTACACCAGCCTTCTGAGACTCCCACTAAACAACTTGACGTTACCCTGTTCTTCACAGTCCGCCCCTGTAGCTGAGTGGTCAACGTGACGGATTGCCGACCTACAGGCCCAGGTTCGATTCTCGGCTGAGTCGGGGATTTCCTACGCTCAGGGACTGGGTTAGTGTTGCCTTCATCATCATTTCATTCCCATCCGGCGTGCAGGGCGCCCAGTGTGGCGACGAATGTAATAAGACCTGCACCAAGGCGGCCGGACCTGCTCCGTAAGGGGCCTCATGGTCAATGACGCCAAACTCTCATTTCCATTATTTCTTCTTCAAAACGTAAACCGGTACCAAGGCCGCGATCTGGCTGCTGCATCGTCACTCAATCTCCACTATTCTCATCCACATCGTCCATACCTTTTCCATCGACGTTATTGGCGCTGACATTAACATGCACACCTTTCCATATTTCACCTTAGTTTCTCCCAACCTCCTTGAACGCCTCACCACGGCAGTTCTCGATCCATTTGCACCTCCGCCCCCCCCCCCCTCCCTGGACGCTACCTGTTCCTCATGCAGCTCATCCAAACTTTTGATAGGTCAGCCAAGCCTACTCCCGCAGCGGTTGGATTGTCTACTGGGAATCCATAGATATTCAGACTGGAAGCTACCCACAAACATCCCAGCAATTTGATTTTATTCCTCGTGTCACGTCCTTCCTTTAGCAGACCTTTCCAGATATTATAATCGCCCACATTTCTACCGAGATCATATGCCACGTCAACCCACACTTCTCCTTCGTGCATTCCGTCCGTTACACCGATCCTGCCCATTGACGCATGGCCAGGATCCGTTCATACTCCACTGGCAAATACAGAGCCAGATCAAGAAATTATTAAATACAAAAAAACCGCCTCCAGTACTGCCACTGCCGCCCAATATGCTCCCGAGTCAGTGCTACACTCCCCATTACCTCTTCCAAATTTCTGAATGCACTGCGTCGCCCCTCTGTCTGTAACCTCTTGCCTGAGTACCCACACCGCCATAACAACCATCCCTCACGTGACAACCTGAACAAGGATAACTAGTTTGGATCGTATCTGTCTGACATCTTCTTCATTCGTGATGACCTTCATTTTAAGTACTCCCTATTCCCCAAAACTCATGAATGCATAAATATCAGTCTCCTAGCACGAATTCCAAGGTTGCACTACTTTGACAACATACCATAAACAGAAGTACTTCACGAAAAATGCAACACTTTTCCTGTTCACCCCCTAGCAGATACTTCCATTCCTTTCTAGCCACACTTACATCCCTACATTCTTAAAGCTCAGTTGTTCCCAACCCCGTAAGCTGCTGGGCCGTTTACAAATATATCCCACCGTCCTTAGCCCTACACACGCTTCTTGATGACAATGAAAGTCCAGCTCACATCCAAAACTACTGCACACATCCGGTGTTCCCACTTTTGTTTGTTTTTTTTTTAGTGACGGGCTTCTTACTGGTATGATGTGGCCCGCCATGTTTTCCTCTCCCGGGCGAACCTTTTCATCTGAAAGAAGAAATTTTCAACATACGTCCTCAACTATAGCGGGAGGTATTCCGTCTTCGCCTGCCATAGTGGCCGAGCGGTTCTAGGCGCCACAGTCTGGAACCGCGCGACTACTACGGTCACAGGTTCGAATCCTGCATCGGGCATGGATGTGTGTGCTGTCCTTAGGTTAGATAGGTTTAAGTAGTTCTAAGGTCTAGAGGACTGATGACCTCAGAAGTTAAATCCCATAGTGCTCAGACTCATTTGAACCATTTTTTATTCCGTCTTTCTCTACAGTTCCCACCATCCACAGAAGCATTACCTTCACCTACGTAGTTGCTACCTACAACCCCCCTATGCTTTTCTACCTGCACCCTTCATCCTTTTAGAACGCGCTTTCCCCTCCTCAAATCCTTTTCTCCCATTGCAAGTCCTTCAGCTTTTAAGTGAAACTGCATTGCTGTCTTTCAGAACAACGTCACGACTGCTGTAATGTGTTTCGGATGGATGTAATTTCACTCTTTATCTTTTCGTCTTTCGATATTAATTCGTATTACAGATAAAATCAGCAGTCTCAATGGTTTATGTAAATGCCAAAATATTATTCCTTTATACATTTTTTAAAACCATCTGTATACTTTTAACCTTTCAATAAGTTTCCTTTCGTCTTATATGTTTTTAATTCTCTTGGCTGAAGAAGGGAATGTTCTACCACTGCCAGCCAACCCTACCCATGTGGGGCAATGGGGACAAAGTAACAATAAAGAAAGAAACAAGAGACAAATGTCGAGGACCCTCTTCGTTATACCTGTTACCACTGAGCCAGTTTTCGCCACTAATCACGTTGCAACCGAGGGGCATCTGACTTACAGAAAGAGTGCCATCACATAGCTGAAACTTCAGATTCCCTCCACCAGTCCCAAATTTCCTCTCTATAGTGGCGATCTCATTACTGACTGCAGAAATTCACCGTTTTGTGTCTCCTGCAAAACCTCATATTTTCTGAAATAGTGTCGCAAATTCGCTTTCCTTTCAACCCGCCACGATTCCCATTTTGTCGGCATTTTCCGCTGTTTTGCTGTAAATTACTGCTCATTTATTTCACACAATTTCGACTTCAATGCCACTCTCAAGAGCAATTTGATCTTAAAATTAATGAAACGTACTGAGCATACAGTGGCAGGCATAATACGAGGAATCAAAACTCAACACAAATTTAACAACGTTGCTACCTCATGTTGTACCCTGCATTGTAAGATTTGTACGATTTATTAATTTGGCAATCCAACTTGCACTTGAGACTGGCTATAAAGCCGAAATCACAGTTTTGTAAAATAAATGAGAAATAATTTACAAACAGTTGACGGAAATTTCGTTACAAGCATACTGCGTGACCGTGCGACACCACAAAGGAAATATCATTTATTTCCACCCTGCCTTTTCCACCAAACTAAAGGCCAAATCCTCACTTATCGATCCTGTATTAACTGTGACAGTTCGTACCACTGACAATCCATTTCATCCGAATAAATCTCTCCACCTGCCGCACACTGCTGGAGATACCCTCAGATTCCCAACTATCGTCCTCCAAAATATTAACCCCTTCCAACGACCAAACAGCCTATAGCCAAATTTCCTTCCAATCTGATGCCTACTCCACTTCAGCCCGATCGAACACTGTTGAGTCTCTTGCCATTTTCTCGGTGTGTGTGCACTACTGGACCCAGGGCTGTTAAATTCGGGCTCAACTGAGGCTTCAAGATGTGTATCATTTGTGTGAGCAATGTTGTTCTGTCGATTAGTGTAGCACTTATGGCGTTTTCTTTTATGCTTCTTATGCCACGTCAATCTCCATTCTTGTTCATTCCCGATTGTTAAAATTACTGGAAAGTGCGGGTTGTCGAATGCTTGCTATGTGTTTTAAGTGCTGCAGACGAGTGTCATGTTTTTGGTTTGGTGTATGATGTTGATCTCAGGATGCCACCATTTTATTCTGTAAAGTGTAGTGGGCCAGTTGCCTCAACGGCGTCTAAAGATTTCGATGTGTCAAGTTAATTTAAGTACATCTCACGTATGTCCTCTTGTGTAGAGGTCGGGTCAGAATACTTATCTCTGGTTGTTTTCTAAGGTGTTTCATGATTCACAATGAAAAGTTACCATTCGTTGTAAGGTTGCTGTTATTGTAAACTGAAATATTTGTCATAATACATTTAACATTGGTCATTTGCACTCATTTTGTTGTCTCCTTCTGTGAGTCACTGTGCCTTAAACATATACTTATGCCTCAGTTTGCTATTTTAATATAATGTGCAGGAGAGATTACAGTCATACATTTTGCAACCAGTTGTCAGCTCAAAGATTTGTTGTGCTATAGCCATATGCGATCAGATGTATTTCAAAATCAAAGCCGGCTGCTAAGCCGAGCGGTTCTAGGAGCTTCAGACCGGAACCGTGCTGCTGCTACGGTCGCAGGTTCGAATCCTGCCTCGGGCATGGATGTGTGTGATGTCCTTAGGTTAGTTAGGTTTAAGTAGTTCTAAGCCTATGGGACTGATGACCTCAGATGTTAAGTCCTATAGTGCTTAGAGCCACTTGAACCATTTCAAAATCAAACTGTTGTAATCAGCCAACTGTTGTAATCATACATCCTACAAAGCACATATAATCCCCTTTCCAGGCCTTAAATGCAACTGCTGTTAGTGACCAGAAAAATATCACTGATTGGCCACAACCCCTGTACAACACCTCCACCATACACCTCATTTGAGCCGCTTCTTCAAAACGCTAACAATATCCTGCTTGACAAAATGTATCCGACCCCAAAATGTCCATCCCCTACGATTTTCTTCTGCTCACATGTATTTTTGTACACGCTTATTTCCGCTGGTATTAAAACGCAGCACATCTTCTGCAGAACTGAGGTGGAGCATTAGTTTACCACTTATTCCTCCAATGTGCACGGTTCTAGTCTCGCAGCACGCCCATCCTGAAGTAACACAACTGCACGTGTCAGCATCTCCCATAATCCTTCGACGCATCACAGCAGCAGTCATCGATCTAATAGGAAGTGGCACCTATTGGTTCTACTCATCACCTATTACACACAACACCGTTCCCAGCCGCCCCAACCCCACTCAGAATCAAAATATTCGTCCAAAAATTACGCAAAACTACTCCCACACTAACTGAAATGTCTATCAGGAGAAAATGATAGGTACCCAGATTGGTAGCCACCTACTAACCTTCTATAAACATGCTATCATCCCATCATTTTTCATTCAAGAGACCCCGTCAGATGCTACAATTGTTCATATTGTTGCCAAGACCAAATACCCAAGTCGCTCAGTGAACGTGCTTCCCCATATCCTCCTCCCCCCCTCCACACACACACACACACACACACACACACACACACACACACACACACACAAGCCCTCCTCCTCCTCCTCCAAGAGCCTAGCAACTTATACTGATCCTCTCCACGGACCGTGTAAGGGATGCACTCACACGCGACCAGTAAACGCAGTGACAAATAGCAAATGAAGTTATCAAATGTATCGGTATAGTGACAGGGGCTAGTGATGTCATATCGACCACGATTACTTAAGTTGATAGAGGCATCAATAAGACTAGAAGAGATTTTATACTAGAAACAGAAGAGGAGCAATTGTTACTGTCCTTCTTAGACAATGACCAGACATCACTTACACTCCTGGAAATGGAAAACAGAACACATTGACACCGGTGTGTCAGACCCACCATACTTGCTCCGGACACTGCGAGAGGGCTGTACAAGCAATGATCACACGCACGGCACAGCGGACACACCAGGAACCGCGGTGTTGGCCGTCGAATGGCGCTAGCTGCGCAGCATTTGTGCACCGCCGCCGTCAGTGTCAGCCAGTTTGCCGTGGTATACGGAGCTCCATCGCAGTCTTTAACACTGGTAGCATGCCGCGACAGCGTGGACGTGAACCGTATGTGCAGTTGACGGACTTTGAGCGAGGGCGTATAGTGGGCATGCGGGAGGCCGGGTGGACGTACCGCCGAATTGCTCAACACGTGGGGCGTGAGGTCTCCACAGTACATCGATGTTGTCGCCAGTGGTCGGCGGAAGGTGCACGTGCCCGTCGACCTGGGACCGGACCGCAGCGACGCACGGATGCACGCCAAGACCGTAGGATCCTACGCAGTGCCGTAGGGGACCGCACCGCCACTTCCCAGCAAATTAGGGACACTGTTGCTCCTGGGGTATCGGCGACGACCATTCGCAGCCGTCTCCATGAAGCTGGGCTACGGTCCCGCACACCGTTAGGCCGTCTTCCGCTCACGCCCCAACATCGTGCAGCCCGCCTCCAGTGGTGTCGCAACAGGCGTGAATGGAGGGACGAATGGAGACGTGTCGTCTTCAGCGATGAGAGTCGCTTCTGCCTTGGTGCCAATGACGGTCGTATGCGTGTTTGGCGCCGTGCAGGTGAGCGCCACAATCAGGACTGCATACGACCGAGGCACACAGGGCCAACACCCGGCATCATGGTGTGGGGAGCGATCTCCTACACTGGCCGTACACCAATGGTGATCGTCGAGGGGACACTGAATAGTGCACGGTACATCCAAACCGTCATCGAACCCATCGTTCTACCATTCCTAGACCGGCAAGGGAACTTGCTGTTCCAACAGGACAATGCACGTCCGCATGTATCCCGTGCCACCCAACGTGCTCTAGAAGGTGTAAGTCAACTACCCTGGCCAGCAAGATCTCCGGATCTGTCCCCCATTGAGCATGTTTGGGACTGGATGAAGCGTCGTCTCACGCGGTCTGCACGTCCAGCACGAACGCTGGTCCAACTGAGGCGCCAGGTGGAAATGGCATGGCAAGCCGTTCCACAGGACTACATCCAGCATCTCTACGATCGTCTCCATGGGAGAATAGCAGCCTGCATTGCTGCGAAAGGTGGATATACACTGTACTAGTGCCGACATTGTACATGCTCTGTTGCCTGTGTCTATGTGCCTGTGGTTCTGTCAGTGTGATCATGTGATGTATCTGACCCCAGGAATGTGTCAATAAAGTTTCCCCTTCCTGGGACAATGAATTCACGGTGTTCTTATTTCAATTTCCTGGAGTGTAGTTCAAATATGACGGACTGAAAAGAATTATGTGCAAATACTAAACATTTTAAATCGCGATCTGGAGACATGGATGCCGAGTAAATACCCATCGAAGTTTAATAACAGGACTCGAAGAATGATGAGGTAACAACCGTGCGTGCCTCGTGTTCGCGCTATGTCTCATTTGACAACCTGTTTTTAAATTACAACCACCTCGATATGTTAATTTCAATTACTGACGTCACTGAGTTGCCGCCTCGACTACCCGTAAATGGCAGCAGCAGCGCTTATCGATATAAGCCCTGGTGTATTATCTTTGCTGACTATGACAGAAACACATGTTCCCCAACATGACAGAAACACACGTTCCCATCATAATAAAAACCTCTCCGTTCCACTGCATCGCTCAGTCACCTTCTCCAAGTCCTTTACAGTAGCGGGAACCCGACTCTGGAATAACCTCCCTCGTTATGTTAGAGAACTTAAAAACATGACCGGCTTCAAAAAACAGTTAATGACGTATCTACTTAAGCAACAGTAATGCCTTCCTCTGTACATGAGTGCACTTCACCTCATTAGTTCCCTCTTTCCCCCTCCTTATACCTCCCGTACCCAAAACTCGCTGTACTAGTAAACATCTACTTCACACACCAAGATATTAATGTACATCTGCACAAACCTTCATTACTATTGCCAATCTTTCTCTTGTTTGTCATTATTATTTGATTTTTTTTACTGTTATTATTATTGCTTTCACCATAATCTGTATGTATAGCACCTGATGTAAAAATACTGCCAGCATTTACTTTATTAGGTCTTAGTCATGTTTATCATTATTATGTGATTTTTTGTTTTACTGTTATTATTATTGCTTTTATCATAATCTGTATGTATAGCAACTGTTGTAAAAATACTTCCGCATTTACTTTATTAGGTCTTAGTCACCACTCTTTATTCATATTGTCACTAGAGTAAGCTAATTTTCTCATTTAAACTATGTTCATGATGTAACTCTGATGTGTGAAATGCTGCATGTGTGGAACACTGGTCCGATGTATGAGAGGGCCTGATGGCCCTAATCTGATCAGGTTAAATAAATAAATAAATAAATTACTTCTCGGCTGTCGTGTGTTCGGAGTTAGTTCGGAATTGCCAGTGTGTTGGGAGGCTCTAGCAGTGCAGTTCGGAGCTGGCAGCGTTTGACTTAGGACGCGGCAGAAGTTCAGTCGGGGTGCGGCTGCAGTGAGGTCCGGGCAGCCATGACTCGCCCGACGGTTGCCACTTGAGTGCGGACCACCTTCGTTGGTCGACGGTCGTTCGTCTTGTTGGACGACGTGTATGTTGGCCGGCGATTGCTTATGTGTTGCCTACGTGTGCCGACTCGTTATTCGTCCTTGTTATTGCACTGTCACTATCTGTTGTCTCCGTGCTGATGTGTGGCAGTCGGTCGGTTAGCGTGGAGCAGTGAGGAAATCTCCACGGGGCGTAGTTTGGCCGGGCCTGCAGGTGGTCTCTACGCAGTTTCAGAGTGAGTGGGGCTGTTCCCATTGTTACGAGATCTATGACTCACCAAACCTGGACGAGAAAGTGAAGTTTGGATTTAATTTATCAGAAAATGAAGACTGTTCACATGTGCCGTCTGGTTCTCGTTGGGACATTCCCTTCGAACAACAACATGTGTGTTCGAGTTCGCGAAGGTTTAGTCACCGTCCGGTGGAGTCTAACTGTATTTGGTTATTTGCAACTGAAGTGCACTAGCGGAATTTCCTGCCTTGTGGCCCTTAACGTTCCGGTTAACTGCCCTGGCCATTGACGTAAATTCAGGTAGTGTCCTTTCCTAACTGTGTTGTCACTGTCCAGCACAGTGTGTACTTTGACAGCTTAATTATGCTTGGTTGTGGGTGTCCACGCCTTTACATTTGCACTGAACTCCCGGTTGTGCGCTAATCAAGTGGAGCGCCGTCCGTTGACTGTCTATTGGTTGGGTTGTCGTCGTATCGAGAATGGCTCGGCTGACTGCCTGTCTCACCTAAGAGAGCGTTAGTATTTCAAGTGCTGGCCAACACCCCGAAGCTTCTGAGCGCCATTTCTGTTGTGTGTATTTGTATGGCTCATAGCCGATGGTTTTGAATTATGTTGAAATGTTTTTGGTGGCGTTTTAAGTCACAGGCCTTCAGCCACTTAAATATTAAAGTTCCTTGCTTATCATGTGTTAGATTGTTTGGGCCTTCAGCCTGATTAATATATTGTTTTAAGATAAAGCTTTGGGCCTTCGGCCTACTAAAAATTGTTTTATTTGTGTTTTGAGTCATGGGCCTTCAGCCGTTTTAAAACTAAAAGTTTCGTTCTTGTCAGGTGTTACATTGTTTGGGCCTTTAGCCTGATTAATATATTGCTTAAAGATAAAGCCTTGGGCCTTCTGCCTACTAAAATTTACTTTAGTGGTGTTTTAAGTCATGGGCCTTCAGCTGCTTTAAAAATTAAAGTTACTTGCTTGTCAAGTGTTAGATTGTTTGGGGCCTTCAGCCTAATTTAAGATAAGACCTTGCTGTTTAGATTTATTTTACCTTGAGTTTTAAGCCTCGGGGCCTTCATCCATATTTAAATTAAGGATCTTTGTCTTTCGAGCATCAAAATGTTTGAGGCCTTCAGCCTAATCCAAGATAAGGCCTTCTGCCTTGTGTTTTATTTATTTAATTTTCCCTAGGGTCTTAAATAATGGGCGTTCAGCCGTCATTAAATTAAGGTTGTTGCTTTACAAGTGTTGGATGTTTGTGCCTCCAGCCAAATTATAGAACATACTTAACGTGAGGCCTTCTGCCTTGTAAATATTCTCTTTGGCGTCCGAATTTTGAGTTTTTCTTTGTTTTTTTTTTTTTTTTTTATTGAGGCATAAGATAGTTTGGCGTATTCAGCAAATAACTAAGTTCAAGAATTTGTACTGTGATATTTGGTCCAATAAATAAAGCTATATGTGGTCGAATGTAACTGAAAGCCGTTCATTTTGGCCCCTTTCCACAGTTCCAACTACCTGTCCTGTCCTGCGTTTTTAGCAGGGCGTTTCAGACATGGCTTTAGCAGTACAGAAAAAAAACGCGGAAATGTCGCCAGACAAAAGTAAACCGATAAATGTGAATCTATTAAAAGGCAGCTAAGAGCAGCGTACTGCTGATTCCACCATCATATCTTAGAGAAAGCTGTTGCCGAAATCCTGTGAAAATTCTGGTCCCTTGTAATGGGTCGACGACTTCTGTCCGGTCACTCGTTGACCAGTCTGGTGTGGCTAAACGAAAGCTGAAGTTTTAAATTTAACGTTTAAAAAATCAGTCACGTAGGGGGATCGGTTCACCGTCACACAGATCCCTGTATAGAGGAGATAGAAAATTGCATGGTAGCATCGAGAAGTAACTCAAAGACTTGAAGACAAATAAGAAGCCAACTCCGGACGGAATCCCAATCCGGTTTTACAGAATCTTCGGCACTGACGCCATAACTTAGGTAGCACTTATCGTGACTACCTCGTCCAACGCAAAGTCTCAAGTGTCTCGAAAAAGGCGTAAGCGGCTTCTATATATGGGAAGGGTAAAAGAACTAACCCACAGAATTACATAACAATATCGTTTACCATTGGTTTACTGCAGAATTCTAGAACATATTCTAAGTTCGAATACAATAAACTTCCTTGAGATGTAAATGCTTGTCTATAAATCAGCAAGGATTTAGAAAGCTTCGCTTGTGCGGATCTCATCTTGTCCTGTCCTCTTAAGATATCCTCCGACACACAGGTGAAGCGCAACAGACAGATGTCATATTCTTAGATTTCCAAAAGTCTTGGACACAGTGTCACTCTGCAGACCGTCAACGAAGGTTCGAGCATGTGGAATATGTGCCCAAATATGTTAGTAGGTCGAAGAATTCGAAAGTAATAGTGCCCAATAATATGTACTGCTACATGAGTGCTCATCACGACTGCAGTACGTAACAACATGAATGTCCGTCTCCTTTTCAGTTACTCTTAAAAATGTATGCTACTATACTGAACTGCTGACAATCTACAAATTAATACTATCAATCAGACTGCAGCGGTCTACTGATAACTCCCCGTAGCACCCCATCAGCCTCACCTCTATGCTTAGCAATATATTTTCATCCATCCTTTCCTGACGCGTCGACCATCACGTGCCTGTTAACCAGCGTGGATTATGTCGCATCCTCCGCTATGATGATCAACTCCTCTACGTCATCCAGCCTCTATCCCATCACTTACACAACCAAACCCAGCAATTTTTGTACCTGTTACATTTGAGCCTTTGACTGTATATGGCACACAATCTCCTCTTCGGACTCCATACATATACACCTCCAGTTAACTATGTCCGCCTAATTGTTTAATTTTTATCCAAGTGCCCATCCTTTATCAATTCCCCTACATTTCAGCCCACTGCACACATGATCCAAGGCTCCGTATTGTCTCCTCTACATCCTATATGCCTAAACGACCACCACCAGTTCGCCTCCTCAAGTACGCTGTTGACCCTGTTTTCCTATCCCGAAAGTAACGATCCGTCGAATTCGCCCTTAGTTTAGCTCAAGGACAACCCTTTCTAAATCCGGGAAATAATTACATGAATAACTACCCACAGCTCCTGCCACTATGATTTGTACCTCAACTTTTACAATCGTCCTATCCAGTGAACTAACAAACTTCAATATGTAGGACTGACCTTCTACCGACAACCACTAACCATCCAGCACAAGCACACAAACGACTATATTGAATATTACGAGGGCAGTTCAATAAGTAATGCAACACATTTTTTTTTCTCGGCCAATTTTGGTTGAAAAAAACCGGAAATTTCTTCTGGAATATTTTCAAACATTCCCGCTTCGTCTCGTATAGTTTCATTGACTTCCGACAGGTGGCAGCCCTGTACGGAGCTGTTAAAATGGCGTCTGTAACGGATGTGCGTTGCAAATAACGGGCAGTGATCGAGTTTCTTTTGGCGGAAAACCAGGGCATCTCAGATATTCATAGGCGCTTGCAGAATGTCTACGGTGATCTGGCAGTGGACAAAAGCACGGTGAGTCGTTGGGCAAAGCGTGTGTCATCATCGCCGCAAGGTCAAGCAAGACTGTCTGATCTCCCGCGTGCGGGCCGGCCGTGCACAGCTGTGACTCCTGCAATGGCAGAGCGTGCGAACACACTCGTTCGAGATGATCGACGGATCACCATCAAACAACTCAGTGCTCAACTTGACATCTCTGTTGGTAGTGCTGTCACAATTGTTCACCAGTTGGGATATTCAAAGGTTTGTTCCCGCTGGGTCCCTCGTTGTCTAACCGAACACCATAAAGAGCAAAGGAGAACCATCTGTGCGGAATTGCTTGCTCGTCATGTGGCTGAGGGTGACAATTTCTTGTCAAAGATTGTTACAGGCGATGAAACATGGGTTCATCACTTCGAACCTGAAACAAAACGGCAATCAATGGAGTGGCGCCACACCCACTCCCCTACCAAGAAAAAGTTTAAAGCCATACCCTCAGCCGGTAAAGTCATGGTTACAGTCTTCTGGGACGCTGAAGGGGTTATTCTGTTCGATGTCCTTCCCCATGGTCAAACGATCAACTCTGAAGTGTATTGTGCTACTCTTCAGAAATTGAAGAAACGACTTCAGCGTGTTCGTAGGCACAAAAATCAGAACGAACTTCTCCTTCTTCATGATAACGCAAGACCTCAAACAAGTCTTCGCACCCGAGAGGAGCTCACAAAACTTCACTGGACTGTTCTTCCTCATGCACCCTACAGCCCCGATCTCGCACCGTCGGATTTCCATTTTTTGGCCCAATGAAGGACGCAATCCGTGGGACGCACTACGGGGATAATAAAGAAGTTATTGATGCAGTACGACGTTGGCTCCGACATCGACCAGTGGAATGGTACCGTGCAGGCATACAGGCCCTCATTTCAAGGTGGCGTAAGGCCGTAGCATTGAATGGAGATTACGTTGAAAAATAGTGTTGTGTAGCTAAGAGATTGGGGAATAACCTGGTGTATTTCAATGCTGAATAAAACAACCCCTGTTTCAGAAAAAAAATGTGTTGCATTACTTATTGAACTGCCCTCGTACATCCCTTTATTATTTTCCACACCTACCAGACTTGATCTGACCCATCCTCTCCTATGAAAATGGTGCTTAGATATCGTCTCCACACTAGCTCTATCATTCCCTCCAAACCACTGAAATTTGTGCATTCTGCCTTGCTTTCTGCATCTGTTTACCTTCTTCGACCAGGGTCATCTAACATATTATCACATTCCCTCTCCATCTCTGCATATCCTATGCCATCTGTAAATCAGATTCCAATAAACCTAATGTTTCCCTTTTGATCATCAATCCTGCTATGCTGCCCTTCCGTTACAAACATGACCAGGCGACACCTTTACATTTTCCGCACTCTCTCCCAACGAAATTTCAACAATCTGCTTTCCTCACAAAATGAAATCCACTCCAACATTTACCCACCCTACTGATTGTAATTCCATCCCCTCAATTCCCATATGGCCAGGTTTCGCATATTACTTTTTCCCTTCCACCTCTCCCTACACATTTTCCCCATCTTAACATTTCCTTGTCTCTTTCCGTTTCCTTTTATTCCTCTTCTCAATCCATAAACTATTTCTCACTTCCTGTCTTCCCAACGATTATGCCTGCTTCATCAATACTGCCCATCACTCCAACCTTCCTATTCTCTGAAACACCTTCAACTTTATCTCTTTCAGCAACAGACCCTTTCTTCTTAAGGCTGGTGCTCAGCCCAGGGAATGAAATGCTTTATTTTTAATTTCACCGACTTTAGAATACATGTTACAAATATAATATAGGGTCTGTTGTTTACTTTTGGTATTCGAAAATGAATATTTAACAAACAGAGGTTTCCGATGGTAGATATGTTAAATCACAGAGGTTATGTGTATAAGCACTGTGGTCTTTGATTGTTAATAGTATTGTCACGACAGTAAGTATCCTAAGAGAACCTTCTGGGGGTTTAAGGTTTTTTCCATGCCACTGACGGGATGGAAATGGCTTACAGAGCAAAGAGATAAAGCTGTAGAGGAGGATGAACTATGAATAATGATTTTGTAATGATTAATTGGAGAAGTGAAGATTTTCGAGTGAACTGTAGCTGCACTGCTTGCATACGGGTAATTTTGATCTCCCTACAAAATGGAAAGCTTTTCCGATTTCTTTTTTATTGGTTTGGTTTAGTAAGTTCATTGTTCAGACGAAACTAAGTAATGTTATCAGTTTACATGGTTGCACTCACAGGTTATGGATTTAACTATTCCTTTACCATTGTTAGCAATTAACTTTATGAGAGAGA
Organism: Schistocerca nitens; assembly: GCF_023898315.1. Taxonomy (NCBI): domain Eukaryota; kingdom Metazoa; phylum Arthropoda; class Insecta; order Orthoptera; family Acrididae; genus Schistocerca; species Schistocerca nitens. The sequence continues at coordinate 191,134,769 of NC_064618.1, read as the reverse complement.
AATATTTCTTACAATAGATAATTTTGGTGATAATGATTGTAATAGATAGTCAGTTTCAGGTTCGGAATACATTTTAAGGGGAAATATGCCACAGGCCAGTTACATTATACCCAGAATACAGTGAGATCTTCCAGTGTTAATCATTTCGTCTCCAAGTTATTATAAGGTTCAATTTAGGTAAGGTTCATTTCAGATTACATTTCTTTTGCAGACACTTTTATTTTTATACTGCAGTGTTACACCTGCATATGTATCATTAGATTGTAGGAAGCTAGTCAGACTGCGTATATAGAATCACAGGGCAGTTTTATAGAAACATATTGGTTGTTTATTCTTTCAAAATTTTCTTACTTATTAATGCAGAATTTTATCCTGTGAACTTTGTGTGTAGGAATTGTGACGTCACGTACTGTAGCACTGCTCACTGTATCCCACAATACAGTACAGCGTACGTAGTTTACACTTTTTTTATGTGAAATGCCATTTGTATTTCATAATTAGTGTAATTTTTGAGCATTTGTAGTGTTTTTGTGTGTTTACGGTTTTGGTGAAAGGCAGTTGTATAGTCTGAAGTTATTTTTTCTGCTCTTACGTAATTCAGTGTGAGTTATCGTTTTGTGGATAGTGTGTGATTGTAAGCTTTTCGGTTATATTTAATTTTTGGTACCAATTGACATCATGACTACCAGAATTGTACCTGTGTACTGTCTGTCGGCACTTGTGTAGAATCTGATAATGGCATTGTTTTAGAAATTGTGCTGTAGTTAAACAGTAATCTGCATGAATGTAATAAGAGAGAGGAGTATGTCATGAGAGAAGTAACAGGAAAGATAGAAGGAGGAAATAAAATCATCACAGAATTCGCCAGTTCAAACTAGGAAAGGGATTCATCATGACTTTCAGCCAATAAAGAACAGTACAGTGAACAGATGCAATAATAACTAAACAGAACAGTACCAGCAACATGAAACACAGCCGAAAACAGATAAAACGGTAGATTAGACGATATCAAATATTGACAGAAATAACTTCAGAAAAAGAGCAGTTTTTAGTTAAAACAGAGAGCTTAGTGCCGAATGCAGTGATAGTAAGTGAACAGAGCATGCAACCCGGTGATACTATTTTCTTAACACATGAGCAAAATAAAGCACAGAAATTTCAGTAGGAAACAGAAGAAGAACAGTTGTGTACCGTTCCATAGAAAGATGACTAACGTACTACGAAAATGATAAATTTGTCGACTAGTACAGATAAATATTCACAATATAGTCTAGAGACGGTAAGAAGAAACTTAACCAATAACAGAAACGAAAAATAAAGAAGATATCTGACAGAAATCGAAAGAAAATGTAATCGAAGTATCGGTACAAATAATTTGTTCTTCCTATGCATACAATTTAAATGAAAAAAGAAACATAAGGAGTCTAAGCGGACACTCTCAGAAACAAAATTTCTCTCACAGGAAAATTAGTGGACGGGCAATACGGCAGAACAAAGAGAATACGAATACACAGAAGAATGGAAGAATGACAACTTCAGTTTCAAGCGTTTTCCGATAGTGAGAAGGTTGAAAGTTTCGGAATCTTTACAAAAAAAATAGATTTTTGTCCCCCCCGCGGCTTCACTACTCTTTCGTGAATGTGTGCAGTGGCGTGCAAAGGGTCCCAAACTGTTGCAGTGCTGTTACTGTCTTTAGTTTTCTGTAATGCTTCCTATTCTTCTACAAACCTTTGTATCTGTCATAAACTATTTTTCAACCATCGAACCACCCAGGGAGAAGAGAGCAGTTACAAACCAATCTGACTATATTACCCAAACGTGACATGATTTCTCACGATGATGAAATTTTTTGTGAACAACTTTATATGGGAAATGTGAGAGTGATGATAAGAAGCAAAAATAGTATGGTAGTGCGGCAATGTATTATCATTATTTTTGAACTGTGTGACTTGTATAGTAAAATGAGAAATTTGTTGCTGCGTAGATATACTGATTGAATATAGGAAAGAATTCGCAGTGCATAATATGTATGTGGGGAAGACTAACTTGGAAGGGAGAATCGTTTGCAGTTGTATGTATTCGACAGTAAGAAGTGATAGCCGGAAAATTTATGAATTACGAAGAGCAATGGTAAGGAACATTATTAGGTAATTAGTGATATGAGGAAGCAATAGGTTAGAGCAATAGCTGATGATGAAATATGTGATGTAAGGTCAGGAATGATAATGTGAGGATTATGAGACAAAGATAAATATAGAGAAAGGAAATAAGATGTGAGAAAAAAAAGTGAATATTGCAATCAGATGTTACTAGAGACCTTGTCATTATGTAATCCAGAGGACTGCTTGGAATTCAGTAAGTAAGAAGTAAGTAATCTGACATTATGTTTTTGGAATCAGAAATTAATGCAGGAAGTTATGAGTACTATAATGGTGTACATCGAAAGTTTTAAGAAGCATATATGAAATAAACCATGGATAAAATAAAGAGGAATAATAAGTTTCAATAGCATAACATTTGGTTAATGCAAACAAGAGAGTATTTTTGCAAATTTTTCCTTAAGGAGATGTATTTGCCCTTTTCAAACTTCATGCACACACAAGAATAGTGTGGACTGTAACACACCACATATGTGAAACCATTTGCTAAGTAGAACTTAATATGAACTGCTGAGTATTTGGTAAACGTTTCTCATTTTTGTATATTTGTACATAAACACATATTTGCTATCATTTGTACATATTTTCTATATAGAATGTGCAGTGCTATAACTTTTACTCCTGTATTTTGAGATATATAAATTGCGTTTCATTGCAGGAGACATAGCATTCTGTAAATTGGACATGCTATCTATTGAAATGCCTTTTGTGTGTTTAAGGAACTAATAACCACAAGGAAAGTTCCAGCGAAAATTTAATTTAAAGAAGGTTACCCAAAAGGAGATTGCCAGTATTTAGCTGCTGTTGAAATGAAAGTAACTCGAGAAAAATTTTAGGAGACACGCAGAAATGAGGAAAACTGAAATCAAAATAAAGAAAATCCTTTCCTTTTTTCCTTGTAACATAAACAATACATTCTTCTTCTCTCTTTTAAATTTAGTTTTTCTGCCATAAAATAGATTAACTTTTAATGTGATAAGCTGTACTTACAAATTCAGAAGAACGCAAAATCCCCAAGACTGGCTAAGTATCACGGAAGCTCGAAATTTAGTGCGGACGTCAATGCGAGATGCTTTTAATAGTTTCCACAATGGAATTTTGTCTCAAAATATGGTAGAAAACCGAAAGAGATTCTGGTCGTATGTAAAGTAGACCAGTGGCAAAAAACATTCAATACAGTCACTGCGCTGTAGCGATGAAAATGTTAGCGATAATGGTGCCACTAAAGAGGGTTAATAATACGGTTTTCCGTAATTCCTATACGAAAGAAGACGAAGTAAATACTCTAGAATTAGAAACTAGAACTGTTGTTAGCATGAGTGACATACAGGTACATATCTTAGGTGTTGCGAAACAACTCAAATCACTTAAGAAAGGCAAGTCTTCCGGTACAGATGGTATAAGAATGAGGTTCCGTTCAGAGTATGCAGACACAATAGCGCCGTTCTTAGCAATCATATACAACCGCTCACTTGACGAAAAGTCTGTTCCTAAAGTCTGGAAAGTAGCATAGGTGTCACTAATATTCAAGAAGGGAAATATGAGTAACCCATTGAATTACAGACCCATATCACTGACCTCAATTTGCAGTAGGATTTTGGAGTACAAACTGTACTCGAACATTTTCAATCACCTTCAAGAAATGACTTATTGATACATAATCAACATGGATTCAGAAAATATTGTTCTTGTGTAACACAGCTGGCTCTTTATTCCCATGAAGAAATGACTGCTGTCGACAAGGGATCTCTGATCTATTCCTGGACTTCCAGAATGCTTTTGATACCGTTCCTCACAAGCGAATATTAATCAAATTGCGTGCATATGGAGTATCGTCTCAGTTGTGTGACTAGATTCGGTTTCCTCTCACAGAGATCACAGTTCGTAGTGATAGACGGTAAATCATCGAGTAGAAATGATATCTGGCGTTCTGCAAGGTAGTGTCATAGGCCCTCTGCTGTTCCTGATTTACGTAAATAATCTAAGTGACAATCTGAGCGGCCCCTTGGATTGTTTGAAGATGACGCTGTAATTTACCGTCTAGTAAAATCATCAGACGATGAATTACAATTACAAAATGATCTAGAGAGAGTTTCTGTATGATGCGAAAAGTGGCAATTGGCATTAAACAAAGAAAAGTGCGAGGTCATCCACATGGGTACTAAAAGAAATTCGATAAATTTTGGGTATACGATGAATCACACAAATCTAAGGGCTGTTAATTCCACTAAATAGCTAGGAATTACAATTACGAGCAACTTAAATTGCATAGACCACATAGGTAATATAGTGGAGAAGGCGAAACAAAGATTGCGCTTTGTTGGCAGAACACATGCGACAAACCCGCTAAAGAGACAGCCTACATTACACTTGTCCGTCCTCTGCTGGAATATAGCTCCGTGGTGTGGGTTCCTTACCAGGTAGAATTGACGGCGGACACGAAAAAGTGCTAAGAAGGGCTGCTCGTTTCGTGTTATCGCGTAATAGGGGTGAGAGTGTCAGTGATGTGATACACGAGTTGGGGAGGCAGTCACTGAAACAAAGGCGGTGTTCTTTGCGGCGAAATTTCAGTCACGAACTTTCTCTTCCGAATGCGAAAGGAGAAATGATCATCATGATAAAATACGAAAAATAAGAGCTCGAACGGCAAGATTTAGGTTTTCCTTTTTCCCACTCGCCATTCGAGAGTGGAATGGTAGAGAAGTACTATGAAAATGATTCGATGAACCCTCTGCCAGGCAATTCAGTTTGAATAGCGGATTAACCATAAAGATGTAGATGTAGATGAAGATGTAGATGTAGTGACACTTGCTTGTAATAATTTTCTTTTCAGCTTATAGTATCAACAATACTGAATAAAAGTGAGTTTTAAGGACCTAATGGATTTAGGTAAGTTACAGTATACGACAACAGGAAACAGTATGAAGAGAAAGAGCAGAGGTTTTTTTACTGTGTTGGGGAAAACTAGTATTTGTGAATAGTATATTTTTAGGTTTTTGCTGTGCTGTGATGTTAGTGGTTATGAAGAAGTAAGAGGAGATGTAGAGAGACTGACAATATATATTCATATTTTCTAGCTGTATGAGTTGGTGGTGGTTTTGAGAAAGGAATGTTGTGGTATTTTGGAATACTGGCTGAGGAAGCAGGATAATGAAGTAAAGATGTTATTGGAAGACCCAAGGTATGTTGACAGAGGGAACAAGAGAAACAAGTAAAAATGTTAGTTTGTAATGGTCAAATGTGTAGAGACCTAAAGGAACAAGGTGGCATTTATAGAACTGCATGAAGAAAACCGAAAATTAGTTGCAAACTACGGCGTTCAAACACTTTATTCAATATGTAAACCTCAGTACTGATATTCGGATTTAGATTACAACCAGTTCGATATGCGTGCCATGATTGGCTATGAAGTGGCTCAAACAAATAGCGAAATTCTGCATCACCCGATGAAGTGTTGGAGCATCGATGGTGTCGATGAGCTCCTTAATGGCTGTTTACAGCTGAGCAATGGTTTCGCAGTTATTTCTGTACGCCTTGTCTACAATACAGCCACTCAAAAAGGAGTTCCATGTCTTAAGATCCGGAGAAAATGGCCGCCATTCCAGGCCCATGCCAGTGGCCCCTGGGTACCCAGAGTCAGACTGCGGTCCCGAAATTGCTCGTCCATGGCAACAAACACTCTCCTCCTCCGATGAGATAGAGATCTGTCTTGCATGAACCACATTTTGTCGAAGTCAGGGTAACTTTGGATAATGGGGATGGAATCATCTTCCAAACCCTTCACGTACCATTCGGTAGTCACCGTGCCATCATGATATATTGCACCAGTTATTCCGTGACTGGACATTACACACCACACAGTACCTGTTGAGGGTGAAGAGGCCGGCCATGGTGGCCGAGCGGTTCTAGGCGCTACAGTCTGGCACCGCGCGACTGCTACGGTCGCAGGTTCGAATCCTGCCTCGGTCATGGATGTGTATGATGTCCTTAGGTTTAAGTAGTTCTAAGTTCAAGGGGACTGATGACCTGAGATGTTAAGTCCCATAGTCAAATGGTTCAAATGGCTCTGAGCACTTTGGGACTTAACATCTGAGGTTATCAGTCCCCTAGAACTTAGAACTACTTAAACCTAACCAACGTATGGACATCACACACATCCATGCCCGAGGCAGGATTCGAACCTGCGACCGTAGCGGTCGCGCGGTTCCAGACTGTAGCGACTAGAACCGCTCGGCCACACCGCCCGGCATTCGATAGTCACCGAGCCTTTAAGCAATATCGCACCGACTATTCCATGACTGGACATTACACACCACACTGTCACCCGCTGAGGGTGAAGACACTCCTCGATCGAGAAATGCGGATTCTTAGTCCCCCAAATCGGCCAATTTTGCTTATTGAAGAACCTATCAAAATGAATGTGGGCTTCTTCGCTATACCAAGCCATACTAATTCCCGATCGTGCCCTGCGACCAATCGTGCAGTTTGAATGTCCTAACGCAAACTGTTCAGAATTCATGACGATTTTATATCGTATAGTTCAATGGCTGTCACCCTGTAGTGAGGCTATGATAATAAGAGAAATGAGGAGATGGACGGTGAGAGGTAGTGATTATGAAAATGTGAAACGTAATGGCAGCTAGTGAGAGAGTTATGTATTGGCTATTGTCACTGAGTGGATGGATGGACATGGCATATGGATCACATAAACGAAGATACAGAGAATGATGAATGGTGAATTACGATATTTGTAAAGTGTAATTGGACAAGTGAAGATTTTTCAAATGGCTCTGAGCACTATGGGACTCAACTGCTGAGGTCATAAGTCCCCTAGAACTTAGAACTACTTAAACCTAACTAACCTAAGGACAACACACACACATCCATGCCCGTGGCAGGATTCGAACCTGCGACCGTAGCGGTCGCGCGGTTCCAGACTGTAGCGCCAGAACCGCTCGGCCACCAGCGGCCGGCCGGAAGATTTTTGAGTTAAGTGTTGCTGCACTGCTTCTTTGCGCATAATTGTGATGCTTTCGAAACAAGGAAAGTTGTAGTGATTTTTTTGTTGGTTTGGGTTAATTAGTTAATTTTCGAGGGAGGGGAAATGTAAAAATCTCAGTTCACAAAGCTTGCACTCAGACATTACTGATTTTATCACTAGTTAACCTTTTTAGTAATTAGTTTTATGGCAGAGATATATTTCTAATAACAGATTTTTTTTGATGATGATTGTTATAGACAACGAGTTTCAGTTATTGCAGTACAGTTAAAACGTCAGTCTCTTTCACTCATTTAACAAATGCAAAATCCAATACCGTCACCTCACGAACATTTTTATTTGCTGTTTATGTGTGTTGCCCAGTTACATGTAAGTCAAGAAAGACTTACGAACTACATGCTTTCAGAGCAACACTCACCTGGTGGAACAACATGGAATACGCACGGCCGCTGCTGCTGTCCCAAGGCGTTTATAGCCGAGCAATAGAAGGTGCCGTAGTCCGCGTCCTCCTTGAGCTGGTAGTTTCGCCATGTGGGACCACCCTTCCACTTTATAGACGGTATGTTGTCCACACTGAGGTCCCCCGTAGGGGTCAGGAACGGCGCCGTCTCCATCGATCGGCTGAAGATCCATCGGTAGCTGTCTGGTGGTGGGACGGCGGCACCGTCACAATTCAAGTCCAATTGTTTACCAAGGGGTACGGTGAACATCACAGAATGCTGCCATCGGCAGACTGGTTCGTCTGTACAACAAGAAAGCTGCCTTATTAGTCGCAACACTCCAAAATGTACACCTGTGGGTTTCTGAGCATCCTATCTATGCTGTTCAATATACTGAAAATTGTGTATTGGGTAACAAACGCAAATTAATGCTAACAAGAAATTTAGTAGTGAGCATTATACATTTTTAGAGGTGATACCAAGAAATGATATTGAGACGAACTTATACAATTACTGTAAGGGAGGGTGAATGGAAGACATAGATAACAGCGAATGTGTAAGGGAAATCGCATTACAAGATGCCGATGTGACCAATTATAGGTAACTCTGCTTCGAGATCTTATGAAATAAATAAGTCAATGGACATTGAACGAATTCAGTGACGTGTGGCTAGCGTTGTAACAGGTCGATGTAGTCCGTTACAAAATGCAACAGAAAATCTCAGGAACTTAAATGGTAAATTATGGATGAAAGGCAACATGGTCCACCTGAAACTATGATGGGTGACTAAACGTAAAAGAGTTCCCAGTATTGTACAGAATCATTTTGTAAATAACTAACACTAATGTTGCAGCCTCGTTTACAATGCAGTTCTTCAGGGAATAAGAAGCCCATTGCAACCATGGCCGATACAGTGATTTCTTCAGTAATAATAATAATGGCGTGTGACGAGAGCCTCCCGTCGGGTAGACCGCTCGCCTGGTGCAAGTTTTTCGATTTTACGCCACTTCGGCGACTTGCGCGTCGATGGAGATGAAATGATGATGATTAGGACAACACAACATCCAGTCCCTGAGCGGAGAAAATCTCCGACCCAGCCGGGAATCGAACCCGGGCCCTTAGGATTGACCGTTTGTCGCGCTGATCACTCAGCTACTGGGGGCGGACAGTGACTTCTTCAGTAATGATTATTTACAGTACCACACGGTAGCATACTCAGAAAACTTTCAAGTCAATTGACTCTACCTGCTGAGTTATATGACACTTAGTCATTTCAGAAATGTATGATAACAATGTCAACCAAAATGAAACACACTTGTCACAATAGAAGGTGTCCATACAGTCGAGTCAACACAGAGTGTACCCCTATCTGCCAGCACCGCAGGCATGTGTTTCCACAAGCAAACTACTATAAAGCTACTGAATGGGGTTCTGAGATAGATTTTGCCTACTTCAAAATGGTTCAAATGGCTCTGAGCACTATGGGGCTTAACATCTGAGGTCATTAGTACCCTAGAACTTCGAACTACTGAAAACTAACTAACCTAAGGACATCGCACACATCCATGCCCGAGGCAGGATTCGAACCTGCGACCGCAGCAGTAGCGCGCTTCCGGACTGAAGCGCCTAGGACCACTCGGCCACCGCGGCCGGCCCTTTTACCAAGTATTAGTCACCTTTTGTTGCGATTCAGCAGTGGTTTTTGCTGGCCCTAGAGAAAGAGTAAGTTCCCGGTTCAACATACGACTTCATTTGGCGACAGATCTGTTGATTTTGCTGGAAAGGGCAATCGTTCTACACGACGAAGAGCACGTTGGGTCTCATCAGCCGCTTATGAACGTGAATTTGCTCCATGAAAAAGCACACTTCCGTCCTGTCAATGAAATTCCAGTGTCATGGGGAAAACGACCCAAGTAACGTAGTCGACATTGGTCACTGTACCCAACTGCAGTACCACATGTCCCCGCGAATTGTAGCTATTGACCCACCACAACATGAAGCCTGATGAGAGATTTAAAACTTTCCCGGGGTACACAATGCTCCACAAAATTTCGGGAGAACTGCAGGATGTCTGTAACATCCTGCCACAGTAATTCGGCGCAGAATCTTCTTGCCATCTTCAGGTGATACTGGCGGAAACGCACTGAGCTCTGGTATTTAAGGCCCCGCCAGCACATGCGTGGTGGATCCACTTGGCGTTGCACATGCGCTACTTGAGAGCATTCTAGTCTACAGCGGCGTGGTGATAATTAAGAGAGTGAAACCAAATAGTTCTGTTCCACGTTGGCTATGTGTATTGCCTAAGATCCACAAGAATAACGTGCCATTACTTTCAATTCTGAGTAAAACCGGAACAGCCAGCTACGACTTAACACAGTACTTGGCGTTTTTGCCCAAACCAATGGTAGGAAAATGTCCACATCACATACAGAAGTCTAGTCATTTCATCAGCCGACTTAGGTTATTGCAACTGCAAATTAATGACTTTTTGATCAGTTGTGATGTGATTTCACTCTTTACAAATCTACCTCTTGTGGACTCACAATATCTCATTGGCAATAGCTTTGGAGCTGGCATTACAGCGCTGTTTGAGCACACCGTCTCCTCTACATATTCTTTATTTAACAACGCGTTTTGTGAGCAGTGTCGCTAATTTTGAGGAGCGATCACTAGCCTCAGCCATTTTAAACCAACAGTACTTCGCCGATATTCTGACGATACTTTTATCGTCAGGCCTCATAGTTTGTATAGTCTGGGAGAGTTCCTACAACGTCTGAACTCCTTACAAGAAAACGAAAAATTTGCTATGGAGTTGGAGGGTTGGTTGCGGTTTTTAGACGGTGCGACGTAAGGGTAATGACGCACTTTGTCATTCAGTATACAGAAGCCCACTCACACGGACCTGTACTTGCAAGCCGCCGGTTGCCACCATCCGGCACAAACGATTGGTGTTTTGAAGACCTAGATTCACCGAGCGCAAGTCATCTCTGACGCCGATAGTTTGCAAACGGAACCGGATCAACTGCAGATTGTATTCCGGAAGAATGGGTATTCGTCCCAGCAAGTGGAGAGAGAACTGCAGACCTATAAGCGACAGAGCATAGAAGAGGAAGAGGCCGTTAAAACGACTGCCTGTTTGCCATATATTGGTAACATATCACCGCAGATAGGCAGAATATTAAGAAAATATGAACTAAATCTTTCTCGCTCCTGCAAAAATTTCGTCGCCGTTGGGGTCTGGTAAAGACCACCTACACCTGCGCAAGGCAGGTTTTTACAGGATTCCGTGCCTGTGTGGCAAATATTGTATAAGGCAAACAACGCGTACTGTGCTGGACAGCATTGTAGAGCAACAGCGTCATACTCGCCTCCTTTACTGTATTTCCACTGGTAATGTAATGAATTACAAAGAGACAAAAATTGTGAGCCATACGTCCAACTTTTTGAGTTCTATTATTAACGAATCCGTGAAAATACGACTGTCTGACAGTAAGGCTCTTATCAATCGAGACGGTGGTTTTCAGTTCAATTCGGCGAGGAATCCAGTCGTTGAAAAACTTCGTGTCCTCCGTAGCCTTAACATCTGACGCCATCAGTCCCCTAGACTTAGAACTACATATACCTAACTAACCTAAGAACAGTACACACATCCATGCCCGAGGCAGAATTCGAACCTGTGACCGGAGCAGCAGCGCGGTTCCGGACTGAAGCGCCTAGAACCACTCGGTCACAACGGTCGGTTTGTTTCGGGTTCCTTCGTCTCATTGTTGCATTGTTTACGTTTCATTTGTAATCCCTACTCTACTGTATAACTCTGAAATGAAGCAGTTTCAAGAAAAACTTTATTTACGCTTTTTTGGACACACACATTACACCCACAAAGTCTGTACAGTTACTTTTGAATCACTGTATATATGTATGATTGGGAAAAACAAGGAGCTCTGCGACGTAAACGAAAGTTGGAATTCTTTTTCTACACCTGAATGGTCGTTGATGTTCCAGTTTCGTGCGTGTCGAATAAGAGAAGCGCTGATAGCGTCACTATGAGGATGAAAATCAGATTTGCTTTAAATACAGGTTCTAATGGTCAAAGGCGTTGTTCACCTTTGTGACTCGACGCGGTGAGTTGATGTTAGTGAAGACTGCCCATAAGGCGACAAAGACGCCTTATCAACACCACACTGAGTTGGAACGAGGACGTGTACTAGGGCTATGAGATGCTCTACGTTCCTTAAGCGATATGGCAGAAAGACTTGGCAATAATGTAGCCGGTGTACATGAACGCTGGCAGCGGTAGTCACGAGAGTGTACGGCCACAAGAAGACAGGGCTCCGAACAGCCACATAGCACTGCGGAGAGAGAGAAGGTGGTCGCGTTCGACGTATGCCTCTGGCGCATCTTAGTGCTTCTGCAGCAGCAATTCGAGCAGCAATTGGCATCAGAGTGAAGCAACAGCTGTTACAAATCGGTTATTTCAATAACAGCTCCGAGCCAGAAGTCCTGTAGCGTGCATTCCGCTGATCCCAAATCAGGGCCATTTGCGACTTTAGTGGTGTCAAGTGAGAGTTTATTTGAGAGCAGGGTGAACGCCTGTTGTATTTTCCGATGAAAGGTGGTTCTGTCTAGGTGTCAATGTGGACAGTGTGTTGGTTAGGAGCCCTGTGGAGGGCCGCAACCAACCTGTCTGCGTGCTAGACGCGCTGGATCTACACCTCGACTTGAGGTGCGATTATGTGTGACAGAAGGAGCAATCTCGTGTTAACCGTCTAACGCGATTGCAAATTTGTATGCCAATCCAGTGATGCGACCTGTTGTGCTGCCATTCCTGAACAGCATCCCATGGGGTGTTTTCCAACAGGACAACGCTCGCCCACATACCACTGTTGTAACCCAACATGCTCTGCAGAGTGTCGACATGTTGCCTTGGCCTGCTCGATCACCAGATGCAGAGCACATATGTAACATCATCGGATGATGACTCAAGCGTCATCCACAAACAGCGTTAAGCGTCACAGTATTGATCAAGTGCAACAGGCATGGACCTCCATCCAACAGCCAGACATGTGGCTCCGTACAACACAATGCATGCACGTTTTCATGCTTCTATGCAACATTCTGGCAGTTAGACCAGTTATTAATGTACTAGTATTTCAAATCTGCAATGGCTTATCTCGCGCTTACATTATTCTTTGATCTTGCAATGTTATTCCTTAAACATGTTACCTAGACATATATATTGCTTAAATTTCATTTCTCTACATTAAGCATTTTATGGTGTTGCAATTTGAAACTGTGGTCTGCAGGATTTCAATTGTTACTAGTGTTAGTGTCAAGACTTAATGGGCACCGGTGATGGTATGGCGACGTTGAGTGAAACACAAGCTCCAGTGTGCATTATAGTCGTGGACATTTAACGATGATCTGCAGAAGGTGAGCAGGGCTTTACTCCTGAAGCTGTTTTCTCAAAAAAACATCAGTGGTGCTGCCGCTCTTTGCAGTATGGAGAGGTTCTCTTCCCATGCCGAAGTTGAAGAGCACGATCCGGATATTTGAATTAACTGACGATTTGGGCACTGGTCCTGAGAGAGGCCGACGGACAACTTTGCCAAAAGCTGTTAAAGGCGTTACTGTTCGCTGGAAATGCTGTACGTAATCTTACAGCAGAGCATCAGCTGCGTAAGGACAGGTGAACATACAATCGTCCACAGTTCCAAAATGGCAGCGAACAATATTGAAATGTTATCTCTAGTACTGTTCCATGCTGTCGTGGATGCAGGTGTTTGTCACGTTGAACAAAGTTTGTAACCTGGAAGGTAAAAATAGTGCGCCATCAACAATATGTTATCCTCTCTTGTGATGTCAGACCGCCTTTCATTTGGCGATTAAGTCGTTATTTCTATTCCTAGTGTTCTTACAAATGTTTGCACAAAGTTTCATGGTCTTACAATCACCCGTTTTCCACGAACGCCCTTTCAAGTAACGAAGGTTTGAAAGGCCAAATGCGCTGTTCGGGCTAGGAACTTCTGGCATGTGCTTCCCACGCCAGTCCACCTGGGGTCCCAAAGCACGCTCTATTCGCCCACAGCATCGTGGCTCCTTACTCTGCTCTGACCAAGAGAACCGCCCACCACTAAGCTGCTGCTACTCCGGCCAGAAACAGCTCCTCTCACCACAGCCAACGCACCGCTGTTCACTCCTCAAGGAACAGCCAACGCCCACTTCCCAACTCGGAAGCCCCTCTACCTCATGAGAGGAGCAGAATAGCATGCAGTTAAAAGTGGGTGGACAACGACCGATGTTGAGTGTTCCAAAAGCGACTCATCTTTTAATGTTACAGTACATTACTGCACCTCCTTAACTAGCACATTCCGAAACGAAATATGGTATCCATGCCTTAAGACGTTAAAAGGCATTTAACACAACACTGGTGACAGAAGAACATAGCGTACGAAACAAAAGCATTAAGGTACGCAGTGGGTGGTAAACACCAGGCTACAAATCCTAAAGTACGTAGATCGTACCTCAGTCCCTTCTAAGGTTTAAACCGGCGCTTACCACTTCCTTCATTTCTTCAAATGATGGCTGAACTGAAAATTAGCGAGTTGATTTGTGATGCCGTGTTGACGTTAAACTGTGAGCCCCTGTACAACGGGCTGGGTAATACAATTTAAAGTTCGGAGGAAGGCAACGGCTTACCACCTCCGACAGGAGCATAGCTTAGTAAGTGACCATGTTGTGGAAACCAGCCTTCGGGTAGCGACAATTTTGCTCTTGGAAACGGAAATAACATGTGTCTAGGGCCTGCCGTCGGGTAGACCGTTAGCCTGGTGCAAATCTTTCGAGCTGACGCCACTTCGGCGACTTGCGTGTCGATGGGGAGGAAATGATGATGATAAGGACAACACCCAGTACCTGAGCGGAGAAAATCTCCGACCCAGCCGGGAATCGAACCCAGGCCGTTAGGTACGACATTCCGTCGCGCCGACCACGGGCGGACAGCTTTGCTATTAAGGGGACATTGTACGTGAAATCCGTTGAAATCTGACATTTTCTGTTTTCTACTCCTTAATGTACTTTGGACCTTGCTGAACATTTTGGTAAATTAAAATCAGACAACTGTGAGACCTTCAAATAATATTTTGAACGTTGACGTGTAACTGTCAAATTTCGCGGCTACACATATAATGCCGCAGTTGAGCAGTCATATCTTGGGAACTACACAGTCTAGAAGGCTGTGAATTGCTTTTTTGTGCCAACTGCTACGTCAGAGAAGTTGGCATTACGAATAAACAAATCAGTCCATTGTTTCAGACTCTTGTTTTCGCCGAAAATAGTGTGAATAACGGCTGGAAGACTAACGGACAAAGTAATTGATGAATTACAGGAATATTATGGGAAGGCCATTAGAGATAAATGTGACAATTTAGAAAAGATGAAAAGAGCTGTGTGGAGCACATTGTTTTATGGAATATCTACCAATGAAAAGCCATATCATGGTTTGTGTCCACCTACGCCAAACACTTGGTGTAAATATAGGCAAGCTGAATTGTCTAGTCCGCAGCTCGTGGTCGTGCGGTAGCGTTCTCGCTTCCCGCGCCCGGGTTCCCGGGTTCGATTCCCGGCGGGGTCAGGGATTTCTCTCTGCCTCGTGATGACTGGGTGTTGTGTGATGTCCTTAGGTTGTTAGGTTTACGTAGTTCTAAGATCTAGGGGGCTGATGACCGTAGATGTTAAGTTCCATAATGCTCAGAGCCATTTGAACCATTTTTTTTTTAATTGTCTAGCACTCTGAATGAATTTACACATAAACATTCTCATCCTTTGGCAGTAATGGAGGCTTTCAAACCTCTTTACAGAGATCAGGCAAATCATGAGCTACTAAAGAAGTGAAACTTCCTGGAAGATTAGAACTGTGTGCCGGACCGAGACTCGAACTCGAGACCTTTGACTTTTGCGGGCAAGTGCTCTACCATCTATTTTTTTCTCTTTTTTTGACCACTTTTTTCCCTTAAAAAGCCCCTTAGGAAAATGGAACTAAAAAAAGCCTGAGTGCCACCGCCACTTTTCATCCTATAACAAAAAATCTGATCCACTTCAGGCGTTGGCTCCTGAGTAAACCCACCCCAGAGAGCTGCATATATACCAGGGGAAATATGGGAAATCAAGGTTAGGGCTATCCTTTGCCACTTTCTTTTACATGATTACATTTAGGGAACGTGTACAAATGAGAATTCTAGTAACTGTTACAAGTAAGTGTTACAACAAGAAAGGTGGCATAAAAGAGTAATCAAAATATAAAAATATAAATCACTGATGTAATTCCAACTAAAAGGTTCTTCAATAATGTAACTGGTCCACTTGGAGCCTCGCCATCGTTCTCTGATATCTCCAATAGCGCCTTTGAAGGGCATCTGCAACGGAGGCATTCTGCTTCGCTAGTGCCTCAAGGAAAACAGCATCCTTGCAGCAGCTTGTCTCTTCCTTCGTTCATGGCTGACAAGGCAGAACGTTCAGCCGTTAGTGTGATGCGGCACAGAACATTAACCGCAGCTTGGCACTCCCCAGCTGAGTGGGGGGTTAACGAAAACGCTGCGTAAATAATTTGGGAAGAGCGTACGGTATTTCGGTGTGCGTTCGAGGGCATTGTGAGCATTTTGTAGGAACCACCAGTAATCAAGCTGCTCTTTCTCTCCGTCGCTAAAGATGTAGGCGACGGTAAGTCCTTTGAACCATGTAAGCGCATGATATTTTGCAGCCGGAAAGTAAGTTTCATCGGGACAGAGTAGGGTCTGAGGGTCAATCATATCAGGTGTGACCCGGAGGTAACAAGCCAATATCTTCTGTGTTCGTCGCCAAACTCCGGACGATGATGCGCAAGTAAAACGATGTTCATCGGTATCCAAAAGGTCACAATCTGGGCAATAAGGGGAGTCTGCCAGTCCAATAGTGTGAAGTCGCTGTCGTGTGGGATATTTTTTGTTGGCGATCTGACACCACTTCGAACGCACCGTGGATGACAGAAGTTGTGGTGTATCGTTTTCCACACTCTTGGCCAGTGAACCGCAGGGTACTTGTTTTCCACCACGTTATGGGGAACAGCCCGCAGAAGGTTGGTATAAAAATCGTTCGCCTTTGGTGGACGTGTGGAGGAGAGGTTCGAGCTGACATAGCTGTAATCAAGAATGAAGGTCGACACATGGGAGAGCTGTGGTGCGACGTGCGCAACCGACACCGGCGGGACGTTAGAAACTGGCATCAGAAACTGTATTAAACGACCAGTGAGAGGGGTATGTTGACTTTTTCATCGTTTCCTTATGTTGCTCATGTAAAGGGCAGCTGCTCTCGCCCTGACGTTGACCAATCCCAGCCCTCCTTTGTGCACTGGGAGGGTAAGAGTGTCGTATCGTACTTTAAAGATATGACCTGCGGAAACGTAGTAACTGAAGGCCGCCTGAAGCCGGCGACCTATCTGCAGCGTTAGTGGGAGGACCTGTGCCACGTGGTTGAGTTTTGATGCTACGTAGAGGTTGAGGTATTCAACACGTTGTAGCTGATTCATGTCCCGGATCAGGTTCTGTCGTATGATCTGTAATAACCGTCGGTTGTTTGCTGCAGCTGTTTTACGTACATCTTTCTTGTACGTGATTCCCAAATATCGCAGATCAGAAACTGGTGGGAGGGGAGCGAGGGCTACCGGTCCGAGACCACGCCAAATATCCAACGCCGCTGACTTGTTGATGTTCATAAGACTGCCTGCGGCCTGTCCGTATCGCTCAATCCAGGTTACTACGCTTTGAACTTCGTCATTGGAACGAACCAACAGCAGCAGGTCGTCAGCGTATGTTCTACAGCGAAAGGCGACGTCCCGCAGCGTGATGCCAGATAGGCGGTGGTTAAGGCCCCCTAGGAGTGGCTCGAGTGCGATTGCATAAATGTAGGTAGAAAGGGGACAACCCTGTCGTAGAGACCTCTTAATGGGTACTGGTCCTACCGTCCTTCCATTGACCTGGACGTGTGAGCTGCCTGCGGTCCAAAGACGCCGTAGGGTGTCGATGAGGCTCGGGGGGAATCCCATACAGTCCATCACGCGTAGGAGGAAGTTGTGGTGCACTCTATCAAAGGCGCCGTTGAAATCGATGGAGACGATCGCCGCTCTCAGACGGCACGCAGAAGCGGTCGCTATTAAGTCCCT
The DNA here is from genome assembly GCF_023898315.1 of Schistocerca nitens. Taxonomy (NCBI): domain Eukaryota; kingdom Metazoa; phylum Arthropoda; class Insecta; order Orthoptera; family Acrididae; genus Schistocerca; species Schistocerca nitens. The sequence continues at coordinate 191,116,979 of NC_064618.1, read as the reverse complement.
GCAGTCACCGGTGGCCATGTGTATGTTGGCTTCTCCCACCCCCCCCCCCCCCCCTGCGACGTCTGTTCTGGAGCGAGGATCATCGGCAAAGTCGTCTTAATACGGCTCGCCATAATCCTGGTGAAAATCTTGTAATCGGCGTTCAGCATTGTAAGCGGCCGATAGTCGTTAATCGATAGCCCTCCACCTGGCTTGTGTACCGGTATGAGAAGATCTTCTACAAACGCTGGCGGCACAACACAGTCTGGGGACATAAGTTCTCGGAACATTATAGCCCAGCGAGGCATTATGATGTCACGGAAAGTCCGGTAGAATTCGATGGGCAATCCATCAGGTCCAGGAGACTTATTGGCCGCACCTATGTCTACGGCGTCTTCGACGTCTTCGAGTGAGATTTCCTCTGTTAGTGCATTCACGGTAGCCTCGTCGATAGTACGTGTTACTTGCTGTAACACTTCAGTAGTAGCCTCGTCATCGACGGTTCTTTCCTTGTAAAGATAACGAAAATGATCCTCCACCGCCTTTACTATGGTTGCTTGGGTCGTACATAAGCGACCGTCGTGTGTCCTGAGTTGTGTGATTAAATGTTGGCGTTGTCGGCGCTTATCCGCCACAACGTGGTGCATAGTGGGTTCCTCTGCAACCGTTCGGTCGTGCCGTGGCGAGCGGACTACTGCACCTTCTAGTCGGCGCTTCGTCAATGGTAGAATGGGAGCCTTGATTCTGCTTTGGTCATGTTGTCTCTCCGGGGAAGGGGGTAAGGCGTCGAGGTCACTGAGTGCCGCGTAGTAAAAATCAAGAGTCTGTCGATGCCACGCAGTCACGTCCTTGCCATATTGCATAAGTGTCCTACGGATTGCTGGTTTGGCACAGAGGAGCCACCACTCCAGGATCGAGGTGTACCGTGGGTGGCGGCGTTCACAGTCAGTCCACGTTGCTGCAACTTGCCGACGGCAATCCAGGTCCTGGATATGAGTTATGTTGAGCTTCCAAAAGCCATTGCTGCGCCAGACTTGTAGGTGTATAGTGCAGATATAGGCACTGTGATCGGAATAGGCTTGAGGCCATAGTTCGGCGTCCACCACACCTTGTGTGAGATCTTGTGACACAAATATGCGGTCAAGTCGGCTGGCCGAATGACTGTAAGATGAGTGTGGCCAGAGCGGTTACCGTGGACTTTTTCCCACGTGTCTCACAAGTGAAGTTCTTGGATCATCGCACCCAGTTCCGGACAAGACGCTGTGGTCGTATCGTCCAAGGAAAAGGGGAGCGACATCTGTGGAGTAGAATCTGGCGCGGTCGTGTCGTCTTGTGGTACCCGACGGCGCGTAAACATTAATGAATCGGGTGTTGAGTGCCGTAAATGCTATTCCTCGCGCGGAGGGAAGAAACGTGACGTCGGTAACTTCAATACCTTCACGCACTAATATTGCCACTCCGGTGTCTGCAGGGCTACCGGACGTCACATGTGTGGCGTAACCGTAAAAGTGCGGGAGTGCAGTCGTTTTCACTACTTGTAGGAAAGCAAAGTCAGCTCCCATGGCTCGTATGGTTTCTTTCAAAAGTTGGATCTTGAGAGGAGAACTGATCATGTTGATATTCATTGGCGAGGTTATCCATGCTGAAGTTGGAGAGAAGCGAACATCGGAAGTGATGTCACCTCCCGCCGAACGCGGTCCTCCTTGTGCTGCTTATGCTGCATGATCCGGCGGCGCCTCAGCTGGCCGCGGATCGGGATGTTGTGTCTCGACGTCCTCGGCCCACGAAGCGGGCGCGGATGTCTGTTCATGTTCCATAGCCTCGGAATGTTTGATGGTAAGGGGCCGGGCGACTTCGCTGCCTGCACTGGTACCTTTCCGCTGCTCACTGTTTCTGTCAATGGGCTGATGGTCGAAAGCTGCATGTTTTTCTGTCTGTTCTGCAAGGTTGGAGTCAGTGGAAACAGCCTCAGCTTCGCGGCTGGCTTCTTGCGTGGTCAGTTGTTCTTCCCCGGCCGAATGCGAACCGCTGTGTTCCGACACGGTCCGACGACGGCGTTTTCGGCGTTTCGGTGATCGCTGTTTCCGTACATGGCCTTCATTGTCAGAAGACGGCACTGACTCACGCTCCGCCGGAACAAACGCTTCGGTCGGTACAATAAGGGAATCAATTGCCATCTTGCTGGCGTCAATGTCTGTCGCGTTTGCTACCTCCACAGTCGTAGTACTATTTTCCTCCACTGGCCAGGTCGGCGGATCATCCAGGTTTTTGTCCGTGGAAAGTGATTCTTGTACCGCTGAAGCGGTCGGCCGTGTCTGTTCTGTGGAGAACGTCGTGAGCGCCGCCGCGTAAGTCACGGGTAGAATAGTCTTCGCCGCTGGTGGTTCAACGTCCTTCGGTGGGAGTTGTGTGATCCGACGCTGGAGGCACTCGGAACGAAGGTGACCTTCCGTGCCGCATCCGGAACACGTCTTCGGCTGGCCGTCATAAATAACTATGGCCCGGCATCCTCCTATCTGTAGATAGGATGGCACGTGTCGTTGGAGATCTATGCGCACTTGGCGTACTCCATTGTGTACTGGATACGTCTTAAACTGGGTCCATTTTTCAGCCACGTGTTCGTGTACCGTGCCGTAGGGGCGGAGCGCCGCTGCAACTTCTGCCGCCGGGAGTTCAAATGGAAGTTCGAATATGCGTATAGTCTGCAGTCCCATTGCGGCATGGCCGACCTCGACGTTGCCAACATTGCCATCTGCGTGGCAGAAGCGGAGTTCTTGTTTCATCTCACGATGCACGTTGTCGCATGTAGTTTCGTTTATGAGCTTTACATAGACCGTGCTACTGACGATCGAAAAGCGAATGCCGACAATGTCGGCAGCCGGGATCTTGGCTTCCTCTTTTAAAAAGCGTTCGACTTCGAGCGCCTTTGGTCGTGTAAAGTCGTTCCGAAATGTGAATTTCAAGGTTGATCTTCTGTATTGGTATGCCATGGTCTTGTAGCGCTACAGCGTCATGTTAGTGTCGGCCGAAGAAAGTAAACAAGGCGCGCGGGCCCTCTCTGACAGCGGAGAGCACACACCGCACGTCTGCTTCGCTCGGCTGCGAGAGCCGCACTGCACCATCTGAGCTACCCAAGCACGACGCACGTCCCGTCCTCACAGCTGTACTTCTGCCAGTACCTCGTCTCCTACCTTCCAAATTTCACAGAAGCTCTCCTGCGAACCTTGCAGAACTAGCACTCCTGAAAGAAAGGATATTGCGGAGACGTGGCTTAGCCACAGCCTGGGGGATGTTTCCAGAATTAGATTTTCACTCTGCAGCGGAGTGTGCGCTGACATGAAAATTTCTTTCAGGAGTGCTAGTTCTGCAAGGTTCGCAGAAGAGCTTCTGTAAAGTTTGGAAGGTAGGAGACGAGGTACTGGCAGAAGTAAAGCTGTGAGGACGGGGCGTGAGTCGTGCTTGGGTACCTCAGTGGTAGAGCACTTGCCCCCGAAAGGCAAAGGTCCCGAGTTCGAGTCTCGGTGCGGCACACAGTTTTAATCTGCCAGGAAGTTCCATGTCAGCGCACACTCCGCTGCAGAGTGAAAATCTCATTCTGGATACTAAAGAAGTGCTTACATGAGGAGACCTAGAACGTGAATCAGTCCTTCAGTAATGTTGTGTGGTGCTGTGTGCCTAAAAATGTATTTGTTGGCCTTATGACTCTAACGTTAGCAGTGTCTGACGCTGTAATAACTTTTAATGGTGAGAAGTATAAAAGACTGAAGGTTCTGGATATGTTAGGGGTAAGATTTCGACAGAACACAACTAAAGGACTGCGAGAACTGGATGAGCTACGCGTACATGAAGCAGAGTTAGCTGCTCAGCAAATGACAGAGGAAGCAAGAAAGGAAAACAGGAGGCAAGCAATGGGCTGTTGTGACACTGAAGACGACACAGACTATTGGCCAGGGCAATTATAGTGCATAAAAGACGCAGGAATATAAGTCTGTATGAGAATTCCTAATAAAAAAAGTTTTAAACCTCTTTGTCTATGAACTACATTTTTTGCAATAAATGACCAGTTTTTTAAAATACTGATGGTAGAGACATGAAATTTTCACAGCATGCCAAGTGTGTGAATCAACAGAATAATTAAAATATTCTGAGTTGTTTTGTTCATTTATTTACAAAATTCTGTCAAAAAAATTGAGAGTTTGTAAAAAAAGATAACATGCCCCACAATATAATTTTAGTAATAATTCTAGTTCAATGTATCTAGAAAGGTACATTAAATAACTATGGAAAATTGTAAGTTGGTGTCTTAAAAATTTCCCAAGATAATGGGCCACAAATTTCGATAATTTCACATTGGCGGCATAGGACATACAATGTACCCTTAAGATAATAAAACATTAATAATCACAAGTATTTTCATTTTAGTCCTAACATTCTCTTTTCCCAGCTACAGATATATCGTCATTACTTCCATATGACACTGCCAAAATCTGACCCAACAGAAGACGACAGACACCTTCCTGAACATCTGTATGTGATAGTAAGTAAGGTGTTTTATTAAAATAAAGGACATTCTAAATATTATATTGTAAGTATGAGCCCACAGCCGTTGCAGTGACTGCCCTCAATATAATCCCATATATAAAATCATATGTAACTGTATTTACCTGACATTCAACAGAAAAAAGAAACTGTTTCACGATAGTGGAAGTTCACCGAGAGATGTGTCAGTCGATAACAAGGAAGTTGTGTTATCTCAGAGCAGAACCATTTTTCATAACCCAGTTTTCTTCAGCAAAAAGTAAAAGGAATTCGGTGAAAATAATACACACTGTAATCAAAACTCCGGTCTCGTGAACTGAAAAACGGCCGGGAGAGCAGTGTGCTGACCACACGCGCCTCCATATCTGTCTCCAGTGACGCCTGTGGTCCGAGGATGACGCGGCAGCCGGTCGGTACCGTTGGGCCTTTGTGGCCTGTTCGGGCGGAGTTTAGTTTAGTTTTAGAATGAAAACTGCGAGTATGTAAATGAAAAGTTTAACGAGGGGACACATGGTGTTAATGTGAATAGATTATGGTTCCCTCAAATGGGCAGCGCTCTTATAAGCGCAAAACACATCTCTTAAGGCGCTGAAAAATTAGTTTCAAAAGGTGAGAGACTGTGACCGAGACACATGAATGACACCATGTATAGAGTCCCAGAATGCTAGCGAAGCATTACGTTGTAGTACAATAGTGTCACAATGGATTCGCGTACACATTCCCGGTCCAACACGAAAAGTTAAGTTTTCCAAGGTTTCTGTAAAGGGCATCTGTCGGTTCTACCATTCCTGTAAAACGATTCAAAGGCACACAAGGTGTAATGCGGTCGTGATCTGCGATAATAGCCGCCAGTGTTAATGCGGAAGAAAGCGAGAGGTGAAGCAGATCTGCAAACTTATGTGGACAACAGCAGAAACGAATAAGCTTTTTCTGTAGGTCCCACAATACATTGTTTCTTTCATCTCAGCATAGGCCTGGCTTGGTCGCCCAGCCAAAGCTGTTGAGGACAGTAACCTTTCTTGTATTTCCGAACAGCAATTGAGAAACCGCAGTTCTTTTACGGCCTGAGTGACTTAACAATTAGTTACTTGAAAGTATATTATTAAACGTTAATCAATGTATAACAGAAATGTCTGTTTTCTGTTTCTGACATGACAAGCGCACCAGTTCATGTGTGCGCTCCGTGGATATCAACGAATCAGTCGATGGCCGGGAGAAGTTTGTAGTCACTTTGTCGAGAAAATCACTGCATATTATTATATTGAAATGAATTTTAATTTTGTAACTCAATTAGCAGTTCTCATCGACTTCTGTATGATTTTCTGTCAAATGCTAATCGTGTCTACATTGAGGCAATATTGAATCTAAACACTAGTGTTATTAAGCTCTTGCACGTTAAATTGATTGTACAGAGTTTAAATCAATTAAGAACATTTTGGACTTAAAGTGGTGGTTTACATACTAAGCATTCGCAAAATTAGTCAAGATTGAAAATCATATTAATCTGCAACAAGAAAAGAAAGGTTTGAAATACATTAATTATTCAAAAAAATAAAGCAAATAATATGTGGACTAATAATATCTCTGCTCAAAGAAATTGTCTGACAAGCAAATGTTTGAAATGTATTAATATGAAGTCAGAAAATATCACAAGTAGTTCTACCTCTGGCATAGGATTGTGCTGACTTTGACAATTTCTTTTGATTAGTAATAACCTCTGTGGTTATAAGACTTAAACTTACACAAAATCTTGATTTATTTATTTATTTTTTTATGAGCAATGCAATTAATCTGCTTCACGATAAGCGTTACTAGAAATATAACCATTCAAATATACGTATTAGAAAGAGAAAACGACATAATTACGAAGTTTGTGGCGCTGGTTTCTGGTGACACGATACTAGACTCAGAACGCATGCGGCCTTACCCATCACAACGTAAGGGATGCTGCTATCGAATTTAGAAACGACATTACCACGTGGCGACTGTGGCAGGTCTTGAACGTGCAAAATTATTGTCAAATTGCACTGTTGCTGCTAAATTCTGGTAAAAGTCGTCGTATGTGTTACTTAAGCTTTCCGTAGGTTGGTGATGATACAGATCAAGAATAATGAAATTCATTTCTGGAATCTGATTTGCGCTCTTCATTTCTGGTTGACGAGCTACCGGTCACAATCTTCCATTTTGATAGTTGCATTGACGAATGATTTGTCTTAAGCATCGTGTTCTGTTGCAGCAACTACCCAACTGCGGCAACTGCACCCGTTATCCCACATAACTAGAGCTACACTTGAACCCAACCAAAATTAACTTTCCCAGGAGTACGTCGTTATCCAGAGACAGCGCCATTTATCTCAATAAGGGCTGGACAATTGTTATCAGTATGGTAAGTACTGATAACAAATGTCTAGCCATTATAGAGATAAATGGTGCGGTGTCTTGTTGTCAACGTACTCCTGACAAGTAGAAGGGACAGGACGATAGGACATATGTTAAGACATCAGGGAATATCTTCCATGGTACTACAAGGAGCTGTAGAGGAAGACAGAGATTGGAATACATCCAGTAAATAATTGAGGACGCAGGCTGAAAGTGGTACTGTGAGATGAAGAGGTTGGCATAGGAGAGGAATTCGTGTCGGACCGCATCAAACCTGTCAAAAGACTGATGACTCAAAAAGAAACAAAATATGAGGACATACTTGCAGTTATCGATCTGAATTTAGTGACAATACTCTAAACAAAAACTTCAATGCTCAGTTGTCAGGTAACTTACGCAAAATGGTCAGCGGCATTGGAGGACTCTCAGTGTCTCCAACTGCATTGAATGAGATGCAGGAGTAATTGCCTGCCATTGTGCGGTTGATGGCGTTCAGACGCAGAGTGAACGACTGGATGAGCGGTCCCCTGGAATGAATTTCCTCCAGCAGACGACCCTGCAAAAGAGAACGAGCAGCACACCGATACGTTAGCTTCAGCTTAATGTACTTCTGGGCGTTCGGACAAACAATACGTTTTAGAGTCCTTCTCAGCTGCCGTTATCGATTGAAAGTGTCAGCTGTGTTACTGAATAGCGCCGTTCTCTCCACCTCCTTGACTTCAGTTTTAACTCTTACAGGTTAGCAGCATCCAACACACTCAAGAGAGCTTAGATTTTCGAAAAGTATCACTACGTTACGTGAACATTACAGCAGGGGGTATTAATATTAACGAACGATGTGGGGTCAGACAATATTTGAAACTTTGTATAGATTTCCGTATACCGTTACCACGGAGTTTGTAGTTCATGACTGCTCACCGTGAGCGAGACAGTGCCTGGACAAATTACTTACTCGCTAACTTGGAGCACCCTCATTCTTCGGTATCGTGTGCCGTTAAATCAGCTGCTCCCTGCAGCTACCTGGATGTCTTCATTCTATTTAGGTCTCTATTTTCATGGTAAAAAAAAAGCTTAGGCTCGTGGATCACATCTTAAATATTTCTGTATTGAATGTACCCAAATAAAACACAACCAACATCTGATTATTCACATAATGGAAAAGACGTAGTGTCTATCAGGATGTCTTCATTCTATTTGTGTCTGTAGTTCCGTACTAAAACAATGATCGGAGATGCACATGGAACTTACTTTAAATATTACTATACTGAATGTACGCAAGTAAAACACGGCCAACATCTGATGATACCCACAATGGAAATCAGGCACTGTGTACATTTGCGCTGCATCGACCGAGAGAAAACGCTTACAGATACTATCAAGCACGTGGTCTGCACAGACAAATTAACCACGGAAGTCTATACAGCACGACAGAATCTAATAGGCATACAGAACCACCACGAATTCACTAACGTTCCAGAGTAGTACTTTCATTCAGTACCATCTGAAGTTTATTTGGGTCTCCGTGAAACAGAAATAAAGTTTTCGCCAACAACTGCTATTAATGGCAAAGTTTAAACTCCGTGCATCTTTGGAGTCTTTTTTACTACTTTAGAGATAAATAGTTTGTATCCTAAGAAGTGTCTTTATTTTTATATTAGAGCTAAAGTAAGTGAACATTGGTATGAGCACAATATGTGAGATAACAGTTACAACATTCACGATTTATTTGTCACTTTTCAATATAGTCCATCTTTGTTCGTAGGTTTCCTATACCTTGACACAAGGTAATTCATACACCTACAGTCATGCTCCATCACCCACTGACGCAAAGAACACTTCAAAGACTGCAGTTGTTCAAAACGATGTCCTCGATGACTTTCTTTGAGTGGGCCGAACTGATGGTTCTGATGGATGATATGATGGACACGTTGGATGCTGTCTGAGGTGAATGCAGTCAGTGGCTGATAGCTGCGTGTTTCATCAGCCAACGGTGTTTCCGCTTCAGTTTCGCTACTGCAACGAATCAATTGTCTAACGGTGCTGACGGCCACTGTAGCATATCTGTATACTTTCTTCAGCTAACCTTGAGAGCAATTGGGTGTTTCACCTTCTGCAGTACGGACTGAAATCACAGAAAGCAGTTTTACTCGTCCGTCAGTGAGGGAAATTTCGTAAACTTACACAGTGCTGAAAACGTTTTCCTGCAGAACGCTATTAATGTAACAAGCTGTAGAAGAAGGTTTTCGGAACCCCGTCAACTACATTTCCAACTTGATGATGAGGGAAAAGGGTAGCAGAGTTTCGTATCTACTTTCCTGGTACACAGTGTGAAATGCTTGTAAGGGCATCGCACGCTAGGTTGTCTTCAGAAATAACTGTTCACAAAAACTTCGATACGTAGCCGCCTTATTTAGTTAACTAGCATTGTTGTTGTTGTTGTTCTGGTCTTCAGTCCTGAGACTGGTTTGATGCAGCTCTCCATGTTACTCTATCCTGTGCAAGCTTCTTCATCTCCCAGTTCTTACTGCAACCTACATCCTTCTGAATCTGCATAGTGTATTCATTTTGTGGTCTCCCTCGACGATATTTACCCTCCACGTTGCCCTCAATTGCTAAATTTGTGATCCCTTGGTGCCTCAGAACATGTCCTACCAACCAGTCCCTTCTTTTTGCCAAGTTGTGCAACAAACTACGCTTCTCCCCAATACTATTCGATACCTCCTCATTAGTTACGTGATCTACCCGCCTAATCTTCAGCATTCTTCTGTAGCACCACATTTCGAAAGCATCTATTCTCTTCTTGTCCAAACTATTTATCGTCCATGTTTCACTTCCATACATGGCTAGACTCCATACAAATACTTTCTGACACTTAAATTATACTCGATGTTAACAAATTTCTCTTCTTCAGAAACGCATTCCTTTCCATTGCCAGTCTACATTTTATATCCTCTCTACTTCGACCATCATCAGTAATTTTGCTCCCCAAATAGCCAAACTCTTTACTACTTTAAGTGTCTCATTTCCTAATCTAATTCCCGCAGCATCACACGAATTAATACGACTACATTCCATTATCCTCGTCTTCCTTTTGTTGATGCTCATCTTTATCCTCCTTTCAAGACACTGTCCATTCCGTCTACTGCTCTTCCACGTTCTTTGCTGTCCCTGACACAATTACAATGTCATCGGCGAACCTCAAAGTTTTATTTCTTCTCCATGGATTTTAATACCTACTCCGAATTTTTCACCGGCCGAGGTGGCCGAGCGGTTCTAGGAGCTACAGTCTGGAACCTCGCGACCGCTAAGGTCGCAGGTTCGAATCCTGTCTCGGGCATCGATGTTTGTGATGTCCTTAGGTTAGTTAGGTTGAAGTAGTTCCAAGTTCTAGGGGACTGATGACCTCAGGAGTTAAGTCTCATAGTGTTCAGAGCCATTTGAACCGAATTTTTCTTTTGCTTCCTTTACTGCTTGCTCAATATACAGATTTAAAAACATCGGGGAGAGGTTACAAGCCTGTCTCACTCCCTTCCCAACCACTGCTTCCCTTTCATGCCCCTCGACTATTACAACTGACATCTCTTTTCTGTACAAATTGTAAATAACCTTTCGCTCCCTGTATTTTACCCCTGCCTCCTTTCGAATTTGAAAGAGAGCATTCCAGTCAACATTGTCAAAAGATTTTTCTAAGTCTACAAATACTAGAAATGTAGGTTTGCCTTTCCTTAATCTTTCTTCTAAGATAAGTCGTAAGGTCAGTATTGCCTCATGTGCTCCAACATTTCTATGGAATCCAAACTGATCTTCCCCGAAATCAGCTTCTACCAGTTTTGCCATTCGTCTGTAAAGAATTCGCGTTAGTATTTTGCTGCTGTGACTTATTTAACTGATAGTTTGGTAATTTTCACATCTGTCAACTCATTCTTTCTTTGGGATTGGAATTATTATATTATTCTTGAAGTCTGAGGGTATTTCGCCTGTCTCATTTATCTTGCTCACCAGGTGGTAGAGTTTAGTCAGGACTGGCTCTCCCAAGGCCGTCAGTAGTTCTAAAGGAATGTGGTCTACTCCCGGGGCCTTATTTTGACTCAGGTCTTTCAGTGGTCTGTCAAACTCTTCACGCAGTATCATATCTCCTATTTCATCTTCATCTACATCCTCTTTCATTTTCACAATATTGTCCTCAAGTACGTCGCTATAAGATAGACCCTCTATATACTCCGTCCACCTTTCTGCTTTCCCATCTCTCCTTAGAACTGGGTTTCCATCTGAGCTCTTGATATTCATACAAGTGGTTCTCCTTTCTCCAAAGGTGTCTTTAATTTTCCTGTAGGCAGTATCTATCTTAGCCCTAGTGAGACAAGCCTCTACATCCTTACATTTGTCCTCTAGCCATCCCTGCTTAGCCATTTTGCACTTCCTGTCTATCGCATTTTTGAGACGTTTGTATTCCTTCTTGCCTGCTTCATTTACCGCATTTTTATGTTTTCTCCTTTCATCAATTAAATTCAATATGTCTTCTGTTACCCATGGATTTTTACTAGCCCTCGCCTTTTTACTTACTTGATCTTCTGCTGCCTTCACTACTTCATCACTCAGAGCTACACATTCTTCTTCTACTGTATTTCTTTCCCCCATTCCTATCAATTGTTCCCTTATGCTCTCCCTGAAACTCTGTACAACCTGTGGTTCTGTCAGTTTATCCAGGACCTATCTCCTGAAATTCCCACCTTTTTGCAGTTTTTTCAGTTTTAATCTACAGTTTATAACCAATAGATTGTGGTCAGAGTCCACATCTGCCCCTGGAAATTTCTTACAAATTAAAACCTGGTTCCTAAATCTCTGTCTTACCATTATATAATCTATCTGATACCACCTAGTATCTCCAGGATTCTTCCATGTTACAACCTTCTTTTATGACTCTTGAACCAAGTGTTACCTAAGTTATGCTCTGTGCAAAATTCTACCAGACGGCTTCCTCTATCTTTTGTCACCCTCAATCCATATTCACCTACTATGTTTCCTTCTCTCCCTTTTCCTCCTCTCGAATTCCAGTCACCCACGACTATTAAATTTTCATCTCCTTTCACTACCTGAATAATTTCTTTTATCTCATCATATATTTCATCAATTTCTTCATCATCTGCAGAGCTAGTTGGCATATAAACTTGTACTACTGTAGTAGCCGTGTGCTTCCTGTCTATCTTGGCCACAATAATGCGTTCACTATGCCGTTTGTAGTAGCTTACCCACACCCCTATTTTTTATTCATTATTAAACCTACTCCTGCATTTTGTGTTTATAATCCTGTATTCACCTGACCAAAAGTCTTGTTCCTCCTGCCACCGAACTTCACTATTTCCCACTATATCTAACTTTAACCTATCCATTTCCCTTTTTAAATTTTCTAACCTACCTGCCCGATTAAGGGATCTGACATATCAGGCTCCGATCCGTAGAACGCCAGTATTCATTCTCCTGACAACGACATCCTCCTGAGTAGTCCCCGCCCGGAGATGCGAATGGGGGACTATTTTACCTTCGGAATATTTCAACCAAGAGGAAATACAGTAAAGCTTCATGCCCTCGGGAAAAATTACATATGTGGTTTCCCCTTGCTTTCAGCCGTTCGCAGTACCAGTACAGCAAGGCCGTTTTGGTTAGTGTTACAAGGCCAGATCAGTCATCATCCAGACTGTTGCCCCTGCAACTACTGAAAAGGCTGCTGCCCCTCTTCAGGAACCACACGTTTGTCTGGCCTCTCAACAGATAGCCCTCCGTTGTGGTTGCACCTAAGGTACGGCTATCTGTATTGATAAGGCAAGCAAGCCTCCCCACCAACGGCATGGTTCATGGGAAAGTTAGCCAATCAGGGCGCGACCAAATACACTCGGCCAGCCAGAAACGGTGATGCCAAACGTGTTCTTCGTTTTGTTTCCTAAAACCGAACAAGAGAGCGGTATAAAAACTGAACAACGGACTGTAGTAAGGATCGAACCCAAGCCCAGTGCTGAGCGGTCATGTGCGCCATCATGTACGCTATGAGAACAGCTGACACTGTTTCTGGCGGGTCGCTTTAATTTGCGCGTGCAGCGGCCTGATTGGATAGTTTAAGTACTAATTAACTCGGAAACGGCGCTACGTATTGAATTTTTTTCTTAAACTTTTCACCACAACCTACGCTGAAAGACCTTTACTAGCTTCTCCGACGGTTTCGGGCCGCCCTGTACAAACGTATACCCTGTACACTCGTCAGTCGCCTGCATACAGGTGCGGGAGGTGTCAGGGAGAGCAGCAGCAGTAAACTCTTGTCAGCATTTGCGAGGAGCCACCCAGCTTCATCGGCACACACAAACACACATGCAGGCACACACAAACACACACACACACACACACACACACACACACACACACACACACATACACACTTTGCTCTCGGAATCACATTTTGCAACTTCCTCTTAAGCCACAACTTATTCTTGGAACTAGGTCAATCAAAGAGGACACCCTCCCTCTCTCTCTCTCTCTCTCTCTCTCTCTCTCTCTCTCACTCACACACACACACACACACACACACACACACACACACACGCACACACACACACACGCACACAACACACATAATCACACAACTATATTCATATATTTAGCTCTGCCAGTCACTGCCTAATAAATCCAGCTTTTAAAAGCAAAACATCGAAATAGTACTCTCTTCCTAGAGCCGGCCATCTTTTTCCCTGTACCGCCAACGTGGTGCCAGGAACGACTGTTGTAGGTACTATTTGATACTGGCACAGACTTTGTGTGGACCCTCAAGCTGAGTGCCACAACGTTATTTCTACGTCTAAATTTTTTGTGTTATACACACATGAAAAATAGTTTTGCATCACTCCGGTTCCCAGAACTCCTGAAGACAGACGTTGACTATGGATATTGTTTCACAGACGTAGTCCCTTTGACTGTTCAGAGATGTCACTAAACCCGCCCAAAGATGTAAGCAACTATGGATGAGCAACGCATATTAGACGGAGGGGGTGCGACAGCCGATCAGTTCCAGTCATTCCACCAGGAAGGAGGTACACGGCTCCTCTTGTCTGTAGCTCAACTATGCCTAGACGGTGAATACTGCGGTTCGATTACGTCCACATTGTTACTTGGTGCCAGGAAGGGCTCTCAACAAGGGAAGTGTCGAAGCGTTTCGGAGTGAACCAAAGCGATGTTATTCGGACATGGAGGAGATACAGAGAAACTGGAACTTTCAGGCATAACTCGCTCAGGCCGCCCAAGGGCTACTACTGTGGTGGATGACCGCTAAATACGGATTAAGGCTCCGAGAGGCCATGACAGCTACGCCACCGTGTTGAATAATGCATTCGCACAGCCACAAGACGTCGTGTTACGTCTCAAACTGTGCGCAATAGGCTTCATGATGCGCAGCTTCACTCCAGAAGTCCATGGTGAGGTCAATCTTTGTAGCCACAACAACATGTAGCGCGGTACAGAAGGTCCAAACAACAGGCCGAATGGACTTCTCAGGATTGGCACCACGTTCTCTTCACCGATGGGAATCGCATATGCCTTCAACGAGATAATCGTCGGAGACGTGTTTGGAGGCAGCCCAATCAGGCTGAACGCCGTAGACACACTGTCCGGCGAGTGCAGCAAGATGGAGCTTCATTGATGTTTTAGAGTGGCATTGTGTGGGGCCGGTGTACGCCGCTGGTGGTCACGTAAGGCGCCGTAACGGCTGTACGATACGTGAATGCCATCCTCTGACCGATAGTGCAACCATATCGGCAGCAAATTGGCGAGCCATTCGTTTTCATGGACAACGATTCGCGCCCCCGCCGTGCACATCTTGTGAATGACTTCCTTCAAGGTAACGCCATCGCTCGACTAGAGTGGCCAGAATCGTCTCCAGATATGAACCCTATCGAATGCCTGGGATAGACTGAAGAGGGCTGTTTATGGAAGACGTGACCCACCAACCACTCTGAGGAATCAACGACAATTCGCGCTTGAGGAGTGGGACTCAGTGAACTTGTGGATAGTATGCCACGAATAATATAGGCATGTATCAGTGCAAGAGAACGTGCTGCTGGGTATTAGTAGCACGTTCTCTTGCACTGTGTACAGCAATCTGAAGGTCTCGCTGTATGATGGTACAACATGCAATGTGTGGTTTTCACGACCAATAAAAAGGGCAGAAATGATGTTCATGTTGATCTCTATACCAATTTTCTGTACAGGTTCCGAAACTCTCGGAACCGATATGATGCAAAACATTTTTGATTTGTGTACTCCTCTTATAGTACCAGAACACATTATTGGTCCGCAGCTCGTGGTCGTGCGGTAGCGTTCTCGCTTCCCGCGCGCGGGATCCCGGGTTCGATTCTCGGCGGGGTCAGGGATTTTCTCTGCCTCGTGATGACTGGGTGTTGCGTGATGTCCTTAGTTAGGTTTTAAGTAGTTTTAAGTTCTAGGGGACTGATGACCATAGTTGTTAAGTCCCATAGTGCTCAGCGCCATTTGAACCAACACATTATTGGCACTTCTAGTGTAATCTACAATATAAGTACACTTGGTGACGACTGTCGTTCCATCACTGTACGCCGAGGGGCGGGGTAGTCGCGTGGTCTTAAGCGCCTTGCCACGGTTCGCGCAGCTATCACAGTCGGATGTTCGAGTCCACTCACGAACATGGGTGTGTGTGTTGTCCTTAGCGTAAGCTAGTTTATGTTAGATTAAGTAGTGTATAAGCCTAGAGACCGATGACCTCATCAGTTTGGTCTATTAGGAACTTACCACAACTTCCCAAATTTTCCATTAGTGTACCACATACACGCCATCAGAGGGCCTTTAAGCCAATACACACTTATCAGATCACCTACTCACAGGCAGCATTTTAGTGCCCGTTAAAAACAAAACAACCAGTGACTGTTGTTAGGTTTCAGTATCCGCACATGCCGAGTTACGCTAGTTACGATACTATGTTCTTTAACATATCTTTCCGATTATTTGCTTATCTAGTGAGTGGCACGCTTATCCGTTGTCCAACAGTCGTTCACTGTGGGCCGGCACCGTTACACCAATTAGCGAGAGAGTTGTAACGTCAAGCAGTACATTTCAGTACGTGTCTGTTACACTGACAAGATAGAGTTATGTGTAGAGTGAAATGACGAAATTGATTACATATGAAGTGAAATTTATAAATATGTGCTGAGTTTCTACATTTATATGTTGAATAAAATCAGAGGGCACCATTTCTGAAGGTGACGTTATATTCAGAGAAAAGAAATTGCCTTTCTTTTTTGATCCTGAGGTAGAAATGTCACAATAATAAATAGTAAATAGGGTCACGTGTTTTAGCTGTGAAAGAGAAGGCATTACTATAGTGCCACTCACCTTGTAATTTATAGGCTGGTATTATTGTATTGGGCTGAATCAAGACGTGGAGTACGAGGCGTGTAAAAACATCTTCGCAGAGATGCATACCGATCACAACCAGCAGTTTTATTCTACAGCGGCGATTCGAAATTCAGTAGGAACTACGTTAAACAATTGTGGAACTTCACTATTGAAAACTGATTTCCACACTGAAGTGAGTACATAGAGTTGAAAATACTATCTAATTCCGGAAAAGTTGAACATTTTAATTTCGCGTCCATCTCTTCAGTGCAGAATGCTTTTTATGAACTTCTGATGATCCATTAACATCTTTATTTGAAAATATAAGTCAGCAAACACAGGACGACAATTAACAAGTAAAGAGCAACACTCATCCAAATAAAACCTACTCATAAGAGATGCAGTGCAGAGACTGACGAAATCAAAATCTGTTTCAGCGAACTTATGCTGTTGTAACAGAAGTGAAAACTCATTTTCAGTATACCAAAAGAAGATGTACACAAGCTCACGATTGAAAGGAATCCTGCTAATACTTAGTCTACATATATGGAAACCAAGTGTTCCATCGCTAAGCTACTATCTGGCATTGAAAAATACAATGCTATACCTGTTACCAAGGTCAATGAAGTAGACATAGTTGCTAAGGTGAAGGGTATTCTTAATTCAGCGATAGACAAAAAAAAAATATTGAAATCAGGAACGACACTGTGGTCCTCTACCTAACGGCAAGGCGTAACATTTGGGGGTGGAAGCTGGTCGAAATATGATGCTGCCCTTGCGCTAAAAATCGATTCTTAAGGATTGTTCACAGCCGAGAAATGCAGCGTAAGTCTGCCTCTAGTTAATTCAGAGATACGAGTTTTAGTCGAAATTTGGTGAAACGTTGTCGATTGTGAGTTTCGTTCCTGTTGCGTTGTTATTGTTGCATGGGAATAAGCTTGAGTATGGTTTGGGCTGAGGTTCGTATGAACTTAGGGCACGATTTAACGATCATTTTACTAGGCATACAAACTTCAATTAACAAAGCAGTAAACCGCTTACTATGAAACAAATGTAGGGGCCGAAAGGACTCTAAACAAAGCCTAAATAATCAATCACACAATTATCCTTTTAACAGTAACAGAACAAATTCAACCTTTCCCTATACTAATCAACTGAGCAACGACATTGATTCCGAAGATGAAGGAACCACTTCGTGGCATTCGCTTCAGAACTGTTCCAGAGATTCGACAGGCAGCAGACCGCTCCATTCACACCATCAACAGAACAGGATCTGCAAAAGGTATACTACGCCTTCCACATCGCTGGTAACGGGTTCTACACAACGCTGGTGACTACTTTGAAGGTCAGTAACAGGTGCAAACGTGTAACTCTTTTGAATCGATTGTGAATAAATAGTTGCCTCTCTTTAAGTTACAAACCTCGTATTTTCCACAGCAACATTTAGAGGAATTAATATAATTAGTGCATGAAAGTTATGGACAGTATGGAGCAAGGTTATGCACTGCGAAGTTACAAGAAGTGGTGATATTTGAGTACATGTTAGGGCAGGTGCAGATACTGTTCCAAGCTTGTCACCAATGCCAAAAGATGTGGGCTTCCTATGTTCCTATTTAAGAATTATGACAGAGTGTTCAGGTAGATGCAGATAGAGAAATGTGATAGATTTGTTTGGGGCAGTCCCAGTATCCAAGGGAAACTGTATTTAAATCTTTGTAGTGCTATAGTTATTTTCAATGCACGTAATGTTGTACCCAGTTACGTGAGTAAATGTACGAGTTGATATAGAAGTTGTAGGAGGACTATTTTGTGCAAGCGAGGAAATCTGGCACATTACTGTCAGACAATGAGTTTATACCCCACAAGTTTGAGGAAATGTGGGAACGCCGTGGAATGAGACATATTAAGATCTGGCCATAATTTCCACAGGGCAAGAGCAGTGAGACACTGACGAAAGAGCTGAACCGCCTGTGTATGACATACTGTCACAGAGGAAACATTGTTTGCGCCAACTTCATTGTAAGTTTGGAGGAAATAACTATCAATTTTTTGGCATTAACCAGCGGGCTTTGCATCAAGCGAAATAGTGTTTCCAAGTAAACCAATGAACGTCAATGAGAGAAGAGTAGCCTTTATGGCGAGTTAAGTTCTCGTGAAGGGTGAAATAGAGAGGTTGGCCAGAGATAGGACGTTGCGACCGGCAGCTGAAAGGAATAAAAGACATGGTTAAGAACCGGAACGAAATGTTTATACCTGGGGATATGGTATTAGTGAAAACGAAAGAGAGGTTGAGAAAAGTGACTAACGAAATCGGGAAGTTTTTAGTAGTGTATCATGAACCATTTTTGGTAGAGAGTACTCCAAATATCAGTTCCTATCGACCCATCTATCCCGGCTCAAAGACAGCGTTTGAACTAAGGAATATGCTAGATTTGAAGAGGTACATGTGTGGAAGAGTAAATAGCAAAGCCTAGGGAGTCATTCTTTTTTTTCTTATATGTCACAGATTTGCAACTATGTGCACCTCGGATGTCTGAATATGTTCTTCTTTTCTTTACGTCAATCTCTTCGTGGTACTTTGGACTATCGGACGTTCTTTCAGCAATTAGAGGGGTCCACGAGGTGAAGCGTAAAGAGGCAAATGATGGCGAATGAAAGGAAACGCATGGTGAATAAACTGATTCTTAAGGTTAAGTTTCTCTCTATTAGTGTATAAGACAGAAATATTTTATAGCGAAAGTGTTGCGCTTAAGCTCTAGACTAGGAAATATGAAAACATCAGCTAATGTTGCTGTTGTGTCATGGACTGAGCCGCCACGAGCGGCAGTGATACGTTAAAATAGGCATATGACTATGGCAAGTAAATTAAGTTTAGTAAAATTAAGTGAAACAGATGTCCAGAAGGGAGTAAGAGTGTGATAAGCAGATAAAAGAAGTATATAAGTACATAGCACGCCAGCACAAGCGTGTAATATATAAAGTGAGTCAGAGGATAAAGAAACATTTAGAGAAGCTTACGATGAGCCTGCAGATGACAGCCAGACCTGAAATGGGAAAGAATGTAAGCTCACAGGTGGGTTAAAAAAATCTCGCAATAACAAAGGTGAAAATTGCAGTGGCAGGACACGGTCTGTAAAACATGTAATATCAACATGATATGTCCCTAATAACTAAAAATTAAGGATGAAGACAGTCATAAGGGGGAATGATAAGGTGACGGACGAAAACATTGCACAAACGCAGGACATTTTTTCTCCGTACTGGAATGTAGTAGGCGAATGAGGTTTCCTGCTATGAACAAAGCACATAGAAATATTTATTAGTATATTTTATTGAATAATTTTAATGTCTTCACTGTGTAATTGCGATTTTCCCGAGGCAGCTCTGAAAGGAGGTAAATCGACGGTTGTCCCTGTAGCTCCTGTTGTGATTATCTGAAACATAAAAGTAACATATCGCCCCGATCCTTACAGCTGTAATTTTAGTTCAACGTAGGGGTTTTCAGGAAGAGATAGACCGAATGTAGGCATTGGGTGTGATTGAAGGAACAGGTAGTAAATACATCAATGTGTTACTTGTAGTCCCAAACAATGATGATAGTGTAATACTTTCAGCCATCCAGGAGGAGTAGCGTGTTGTACCTGAGAGAGCAGGCCGTGAAAAATGTTACATGACCTCATTCGTGCTCTCCGCCATTTCGTCTGGTAACCATCCTACACATCAATGTGTTGAGGTCCTTTTACTTGGATCTGCCCAGAACGGTCTTTTTGTATCACTCCAGCGTCCGTCATTGCCTAGCACCCATCAGCTGTCCGCTCAATCTTCCTTCTGGCATCACAAGTGCAACAGAACACTGTGAGTAAAACGTGAGGTCAAGGGCTCCAGAACAATTGCTGGAAGGGAGGCGGGGAGGCTGGGCGGGCTAGACGTCGGGTATGGAATGTTTTTTAGAAGATGAATGATGACTTCCATGAAGCCATAAAAAAGTTCCATTTACGACCCCGTTAAAAACCTATATAACACTGGCATTTTAATAATTTCCTTGAAATAAAAACTCAAGATTAAAGTATATGTTTTGTTTTCTGTAGAGCTGGTGGGGTGAGAGGCGGTGCGACCTCCGCCATGTGCGGCCGCCATGTATGGATGCCCTAGTACCATGTTACTTTTTGCTCTAAAGGAACAATATGTGTAACACGATATGAAGCAGAGAGTGTTCAGTGTTGTATAAATTGAGTTTATAAGGTCCAATGGTAATAAAATAGCTCCATCTTATTAATCCAAATGCGAATTTAATAATTTTCATTCTCCCCTCGCATATTTTATATAATCTAGCAATTGTATCCGTTGTGAGGTATATATAATCTGAAGTCACCACCACCTTCACGTCTGAGCAGCTTGATGTCATCTGCGGGCCGGCAGCAGTGACCGAGCGGTTCTTGGCACTTCAGTCTGGAACCGTGCGACCGCTACGGTCGAAGGTTCGAATCCTGCCTCGGGCATGGATGTTAGTTAGGTTTAAATAGTTCTAAGTTCTAGGGGATTGATGACCTCAGATGTTAAGTCCCATAGTGCTCACAGCCATTTGAACCATTTGTCATCTGCTTGATTATGCGGGTCGCGGAACCTGCACGTACAACAATCAGTAATATGCTATCACTTTTCATGTCCGATTGAGGCAGTGCTATGACTGTCAACACCACCTTCAGAGTGACATTTTCCCGATCGATGTATCTGAGCCATGCCACGGAACCGATAGGCCGCGTCACGCCCTTTCCTTCTGCAGGCGCTACTCGAGGGAAAGTCCGCCACCATGGGTCACGTGTGAACTGAACCGATCTCTCATGGCGAATGGACACGGGCGGTGGGGCAGTTGGGAGCAGGACCTTCGTCCTTGGGGGGAAGAGTCTACTACCAACAGAGGGCGCTCTGTCGTGCTGGGTTCATCGTCGGCGAATACTCTGTACGGCTGCAACGAGGGGGCTTAGCTGAGCCAAGTAGCATGTGGCCAACTGCCTTCCTACTTGAGCAGCAGTTCCACTAAAATTTTCGCCCTGACAACGGAGACGCAACCTGAGTGCGACTTGTGGCTAGGCCAGAACACGCACACCCCGAAGACAGTAGTTCAACTGCTGCCTACCTGCAGTTGCGTGGACGGGAGATCATATTATGAGCAGCCCACAGAGGAGGGAACCGTTGGCCTCAGTCACTTGCTCCAGATACTGATCAATGTATTTCTTTATTGCTTTTGTGTTTAATGATGAACTTTGGACGATTATTTTAAATGTGTCATTGTTGCAAATTTTCTTCCACGAGAAGATTACCTTGTAACGTGTTAATAATGCCTTTTGATAACAGTACTCCACTTGTTAGCGAGTTAAATTCCCTACACCAAAGATTATCTCTGTATTTTCCTTCTGGTTTCATAAATTTTTAAGTGGATAGTTAACCACAAATCATTGTGCTGCATTATCTTAAAGAAAGAGTTTGTAAGTCTTATTAT
Organism: Schistocerca nitens; assembly: GCF_023898315.1. Lineage (NCBI taxonomy): Eukaryota > Metazoa > Arthropoda > Insecta > Orthoptera > Acrididae > Schistocerca > Schistocerca nitens. The sequence continues at coordinate 191,095,174 of NC_064618.1, read as the reverse complement.
TCTGAAAGAAATTTACCTTGCCTTAAACCGTTTTTTAATTGAGTGGGTTGACCATGGTTCTCACATTTCTTGATTTTTTTAAAGATAGCTTGGATATGTGATACAGAAGAGCCTAGTGTTTTTTGCGTAATCCTATGACTATCTACTCTGGCGCATCCAGACTAGTGGATGACGTTGTGGTTTGGGCCCTGCCATCAGAGGTGCCATCGGTGATTGGCTTGATAGATGACATCATATTAATAAAATTGTCATCTTGCTGGAATGTTGCCCTACACTGGGAGGTAAGGTAATTTGTGTTCCTGTTACCATTGATGTTCAATATCTGTTGCCCAGTCCTTCTACTCACTAGGCAACCACCTAATGCTGGCTGCATATCGGTGTTGTTTCTATTGTCCCTGAGTGTAATGAGAGTATTTTCTATACTGAGACGATGTGCTTTGGTCGGTGGAAGTTCTTTTCATAAGCTGAAATGTGCTACCTATGGACATGAGTAGATGTGGCAACTACCCATTCTGTAGAGGTCTATGTGTGAACCTTGTTTATCTACATTTTTACTGAGAGTTTTGCTGTTACTTGGCGAGAATTTTTTTCCAGGAGGGAGAAATATTGAGAACTGCCATTTTTAAAATAACTAATACAGTGTCGTGCCCTGAGAACTGTTACGAGAAACACATAAACATCCAAGAAAACATAGTTATCTGCTAAAAATTTTTACAGTACAATAGATTACTTTGGTATCTGGATGGTAAGCATATGTCAATAACACATCCAAAGTATGTCTTTCTACGTTATTAAAATGATTATGGATGTTACGTTTTTAACTCAGTGATATCCAATTACATTCTCCTCTGATTAAATTCCGGGCATCGAAAAAGTTGTGAAATAAAAACAGGAAATGTCCACAAAAATAATTCATTCATACTATCATAACATTACGTTGAACTATGAATCAGGAAAGAACTAATGACTGAGTCCATCCTGCTGGACATCAACAAAAATGTCACATTAATATCCCTCGAACTGGAGAATCAAGTAATTAACTTTGATAAAAGCTTATTAAACTCTGATATCATCTGTACACTTTGCTTGCTTATAACACTTCACACCGAGTCTTGTTGATGGATTTATTGCATTACTTTCACGATTTATGTTTTTTTTTGTCAACTGAAACATGTTGAACAAAATGCATTTTGAATACTTTTTTGGACTGTTTAGTTAAAGTGTAGACGTGGGCCAAAATACGACTCCATCAAACCGTGAAATTTTCACAATTCTTTACCTCTCTTCTAGCACAGAAAACGGTAATTGCTTTATTGATTGACTTGTTGAGCCTGCAGATTAAGTGTACTGCCCACTGACAAATTGTTAACTAGCATCGTGAATCTGTTGTGCAGCAAGGGCATGAGACTCAGGGACAGGGGACTGTTTACAGTGTCTTCGGAACTGGCGACACAGCCGGTTCATCATTGTGTTGCAGTTACGCTTTTATACAGCACGGTAACGACAAAACAAGGAAACGACACAGAAGACGTTATTTCGGCCCTGTTCTATGAAGGTGGCATCCACATTAACTGTAAAAAGGCGGCGAAACCGCAGCGCCACGTAGGACTCAACATAATTTTCAGTGGACAAAATGTCAAGTAAGATATTTCGAGATAGATAAAGTTACAGTATTTCCCGTCGCAGTCGGCTACGTTAAATTTCCGATGTAGTGGAATCGGAGACAATGCTTGCAAGAGATTCTAGAAATTCTGCAATAAATAATGTACTCAGATTCCAGAAGAGGGCATGTGCCCCCTCTTGCTCCACCTCTCGCACGCCTGTGATGAGCCCTACATTATATTATTAGTTATTGTTATGTGCAATATGCACCATAACAGTGAAGAGCTTTGCGCCTATCTGAATCCAGTTGTGATACACTTGGCAAATTTCATGAGGCAGCCATTACACCTGTGTGACGTCGAACAATAAATTAATTAAAACTATGCACAGAGCCTCAAATGCAAAGATAAGAAAATGTGTCTATTGTTACATATAGGTCACAAAAAGTACTGTGGCTGCACTCCTTCAAAAAAAAAAAAAGTTTGGATGAAGGACCCGACTGAGGTCAGTCACCTTGGATTTCGTCAAGCTCGTATTTGGTGTGTTTTATACTATACAACATCATAACATATATGCTATAAACAAACGCTGTTCCAAAACACTAGAACAAGAAGGATCTCTCAAAAACGTACAGTTGATTGATATTAAATGTCAGTTACAGCATTTAAAGGTTTCAGCAGTCTTATGACACGGGACAAGGGTACAAGCTGAACATCAGCATTGTGGTGTAGTGAGTGACGCACTAGTGGATGAAGAGTCGCAATTACGAATTCGACAGTTCTGGTGTGCATCCTCGACAAAAATTTCATTATTCACATTCATCTTTCTGGGAGCTTCTTGGACCGGGCATTGTCAATTATTTCCAAATTATGCATGAAGAACGGAAATGCGAAGAAAGATTCAAAACATGTTGATTATCTGGTAAAATCTGACAACCACTCATTGTCAAAACAAAAAACATTAAATAGACTGACACGTGTGAAAAAGAAGAAAGGTGACTTAGCCTCACTGTCAGCGGCCTATAAAGTATAAAGGAAAATGTAGAAACTACATACTGTAGAAGATTTCTTTCCCAAGCAAGAACGTCATCAAGTAAAGCACACATGCACACGAAATGCATTATGACAAACGCATATTGCACCTGGAATTTTTTTTTGTTTTAGTATCTTTCTAGAACAAGGAAGAAATTTACTTTCCTGGAAGGTAACTATAATTTTTCGCACACGTTATAAGAGAACTCACACAACCAGCAAATCTGCTTGGCACTGGAGGAGCTTCTCTTTAAGTACTTTTTGTAATATGTACCACTATGTAAATAACGAGTATGTAGTTGACAGGTTCTCACTTAGATATCCAAAACATAACTATTTTCGGTGATTTTATGCGAAATGACGCAATACTCTGGGCCACACAGGCTGCAGACACATGTCAGACCTATGAACCATTTGAACGTTCCTTTGTCTGATACTAGCCAAGGGGTGTTCAAGAAAGGTTGCAGGGGAATTATTCAACCAAGGAACTTACAGTTAACAACTCCACTTGCAGTGAAGATTAATTCTGTGGGTGGTGGTCGCGTTCCCATTGGGAAATATTAATCTAGGTTTCTTGATCAAAGGGTTGTTCTTTGTCCTATAACCAATTGGTTATTTTTGTTTTATCGTTTGCTGGTGGCCACTGAACTGCTCTGTCATGAGTTTCTTCTACTGGATAGAGAGGTTTTCTAATTTTTTTCAGCTGTTCGGTTTGCGCTTTTTCATTTTCACTTTTGATCTGATCTCGGGCATTTGATATTTCTTTCCGAGCAAGAGAACTTTCACTGACTTGTACAATCAAATTGGCTTTGCGAATTTTAAAAGCCAAGTTGCCTTTCGTGCCAGAAGAAGAACTATTAAATGCAACTGGAGAGGATATAGACGCCTTCTTATCTAAAGATGAAAAAAATTGATTTTCATTGTCATCGTTCTCTTATACAACGTATAGTTGATCGTTTTCACAACTGCGAATGTATTTCATAATGGCTGTAGTCGCTACGGTACCTGTTCTCCTTAACATCACAAGCATTGCAATATCGTATTTATCCGCCATTACCAGGCTACGACTTTGAATTAAGAATATCCTCCCCTGTACGGGAATTGTGCGAGGACAGGAGATTGTGTTGCAGGAACGACGACATACAGAATTTGCGAATGACCGCGAGTAGAGCACGGATAACTAAAGTCGTTAAAGCAACCTCGTGCTTAAAGCGTGAAATCCAGATTCGAGTCACAGTCCGGTACTAATTTTTTTGTCGTTCCCTTATACATCTGATGGTTGTTAGTTTCTGAAACTGTCAATACATTCCATGTAACTTCTTGGCAGGTTAAAGCTGTGCGCCGGACGAAGACTCGAGCTCGGGAACTTTTCCTTTCGTGGGCAAGTGCTCTAACAACTCAGCTACCCAAACGCGACTACGACCCGTCCTCACAGCTTTACTTCCGTTAGTAACTCGTCTCCTACCTTTCAAATATCACAAAAGCTCTCCCGCGTACCTTGCCGAACTAACACTCCTGGATGAAAGGATATTGCGGAGACATAGCCACAGTCTGGGGGATGTTTCCAGAAAGAAATTTTCTCTCTGCAGCGGAGTGTGCGCTGATCTCAAAGAAAAGATGTCAGGCCGGATTGTGAGTTGTGCTTAGGTAGCTCAGCTGATAGAGCTTTTTCCCGCGAAAGGCGAAGGTGGCGAGCACGAGTCTCGGTCCGGCACACAGTTTTAATCTGCCAGGAAGGTTCTGATCAGCACACACTCCGCTGTAGAGTAAGAATTTCAGTCTGGAAACATTTCATGTAGGTCGTAATGGCTAAAGTCGCTGCAGTGCCTGTTGCTTCGGGCATGAATGCGTGTCTAGAAGAACGTTGCATCGTTCTTCTTAATAAAAAAGGCACTGCAATATCGTAACTGTTTCCTATACATACATATTGCACTTAGGTTTTTCATGTAAGTGAAGCAACTCAGTTACGAAAGGTAATTATACCACTTGATACAATGCTGCAAACATGTGTAACACCTACTTTTATCCTCTTGTACAGTTTTGTGAAACAAGACACAAGGGTATTAAAGACATTAGCTGCCAGTGGGCACTGATTTAAATAAATGGGGAACAGTGAAAATTTTAGCCGGACCGTAACTCAACCAGGGTCTGCTACTTACTAGATAGGTGCGCTAATCACTATTCCATCTGGACACAGTGATCATCACTTATGCACGGACTACCATAGAACGCCTCCTGTCAGACCCAAATTCTCAGCTTATCCACGAACTATTGAAGTAGTACCCCTTAAACCTTACCTTCATAACTCGCGCCATTTCGCCAATTCCCGAAAGAGTTCGAGCTCGATATGCATATACACTGAAGGATCGGTAACTGACCTCACTTCAATTGTGCTTGTGGTTTCTGTTCTTTCGGACATGTTTCGCCTTAATGATATATGTGGTTTCTGTTCTTTCGGACATATAATCATGGCGAGGGCAGCCAATGATCCGTTCAGTCCATATGCTTACCAAGCTCGACCTCTTGCAGGAATCGACGAAATGCCACGAGAAATGAGTCTGTGCAGTTGTACTGCGAACTGTCTCCAGATGGCGTAGTAGTGAACGCATCGTCCCAGTAAGCAGGACACCCAGGTTCGATCCCGACCTGGCTCAAATTTTCAAGTTTCCCCTTCGATTTGAATTAATGCCCACTGGCAGCGAATGCCTTTAATACCTTTCAGTCATGATTCATAGTGGCTGCAGTATCAAAAATGGTGTCCGTTCTTTCTGACATGTCAGAAGAAACAAACAACAAGAATATAATTTTTGTGAAAGTCAGTCCTTGTTCTTCCAATTATTATTGTAATTATTATTACTACAATTACTATGGTTTGAACGTATATGATCATCTACCTGCTTAGATGCTCAGATACGTTTGCTACGGAGTATACTACTTCAAAAACGGCTAATTACGATGTCTAATTACATTGGTTTGAGTGCTGGAAAAACAAATGTATAAGAATACTAAATTCTGATATGAATTTGATTAGTCATAAATGATGTTTCAGAACTGTATTCTAGCAAACTAGTAGATGTTAACATTACCAATAAATCTTTGCTGTTGACTTTAGATGAAGTTCTACATTCATAATAGATGTTATTCATGTAGAACCTACACGCTTTATAAAGTTAAACCCTAAGTGAAATAAAACATTCTTCTGTGTTCAGATATTCACGAGCGAAGATAAGAACACTCCAGGAATTACACTCCTCAGCTATTTAATGTAGTGTTTACTTATTCCGAGCAGCTTGTAAGCCGCCATCGTTCCACATTCTTATTAAGTGTTAACTGTTATACTGACAGACCAGGAACTAAGGCAATGATATGCCAGTGTTTATGTTACGTTGTAACGTAGGTGTAAAAAGATAATCTGAAATATAAGGCACTCCGTCTTCAGACCACGAGTGGCCTATCGGAACCATCCGACCGCCAGGTCATCCTCAAGGAGGATGCGGATAGGAGGGGCGTAGGGTCAGCACACTGCTCTCCCTGTCGTTACGATGGTATTCTTGACCGAAGCCGCTAATATTCGGTCGAGTAGCTCCTCAATTGGCATCACGAGGCTGAGTGCACCCCGAAAAATGGCAACAGCGCAAGGCGGCTGGATGGTCACCCATCCAAGTACCGGCCACGCCCAACAGCGCTTAACTTCGGTGATCTCACGGGAACCGGTGAAATATAAGGCTAAGAATTATATTTGCTATGTACTTAACCGTCTTAAGCATGTACTCAGAATTTTATGTAGGTGACTCTGTTTAAGAAAAAAATGTACATATTTTGTAAGTATCCTCTATAGCGCTGTAGGCGTAGACCTCAACGAAGGTGTACTACTACACACTGTCCATAAATTTCCTTTTTTTTGTCATCAGACTACCGGTTTCAGTCTATAATGACCATCGCCAGATCTGTTATGTAAAACATTTCTTGACGATGCCACTATGGCTCCAATATACCAGGACGTGTTTTTATAAAACTGATCTTAGGATGGTCATTATAGATCGAAACCGGTAAACTGATGACCAAAAAAATTGTGACCATAGACGTGAATTAAAGGAAATTTATTCTATATTGGGGTCACTGTTCGACTCGCGACTATGTCACAGCTTGTGACACAATAGACAGTTACTTTAATGTGACCAACTGTCAGAAGCGAGAATATCCATATTTTTCGGGGCAAACCGTTGCAATACGTGCAGAAAGAGATTAAATGAGGTTCTGCAATGTGTCACCGGGATGTGAAGCCACGCCGATTCCGGTGCCGCGGCCAGCTGTGGCAGGTTTCGTAGTTGAGGATCCACGACGCGAACAAACAGATCGAGATTCTCGCACTAGTTCTTGATTGGATTTAATCCGGGATGTTCAGTGGCCAGGTGAGAATGGTAAACTCATCCTCGTGTTCTTCAAACCACGCACGAACACGAGCTGCGTAATATTTGGCATTGTGCCACTGATAGATGTCATCGTGTCGGGGAAAAACGAACTGCATGTAAGGGTGGGCTTGGTCCACAAAGATAGATGCATATATGTGTCGATCGAGTTCCAGAATGACGAGATCACCCAGTGTATGCTACTAAAATATTCCACATGCCATAACGCTCCTTCCTTCAGATTGGACTCATCGAACAATAGGACAAGGGTGTTTACTTTTAGACGTTTAACGCTGTATACGCCAACAGCTCTCTGTCTGGTGGACAATAACACTTGATTCAATTGAAAAAGTTACCTGTCGCCGCTCAGTGGGCTAAAAGTTGCGTTCGTCGCCGATGATCAACAGTCAGCAAGGCTGCATGATCCAGACACCTGAAGCGCAGATCAGTTGCTCGACAGCTGCGCGTCTGTTCGCCTGCACACATCTCCGCAGCCGCCGTTCATCCCTTTCATCTAAGACCCGTGGTGCACCGCAGTTGCCTTAGTCCCAGATTTGGACAGCGCCATTTTGCCGTGCGTCGTATACTTCTACCATGGCGGCACTCGAACAGTTAACAAATTTAACTGTCTTGGAAATGCTTCGTTGGCTCTAAGGAGAACGATCATGTACATTTGGACGTCAGATAAATCGCTCCTCTCCACACTACGACAATGACTGCACTGTTTTTCAGCTCATCCGGCACACTTTATATGTTGTCCACCAACACCTGCCGTCTGTGATCCGTTATTGCACACTGGTGGTCACATACATGTGTATTGTGAAATATGTACCTCTAATGCTGCATTGTCGATTTCCAATACCTCGCGAGAGATGGATAGCGATTTTCAGCGAAGTAACCATTTAACTCTTAAGTGCTTGAATCAGATTAACATGTGCAGTGGATATTACTAGCAGAGAAGCATCTCGTACAGTTTTTATGTACACTGGTGAGCCAAAACATGATGACCACCTGCTTAACTTGTTTGTCCGTCTTAGGAAGAAAATACATCACTAATTCTGCGCATCAGGGATCCGACAGTTTGTTGGTAGATTTGTGTGAGGTATGTGGCATTAGACGACTACGCACAGGACATGTAATTCGCCGAAGTGACGGGCCCCTCATTTGCCTACGAAGTGATGGCGCCAGATAGAGACCCAGATGGGTTCAATATATTTACGTCAGGCGAATTTGGTTACCGCGTCATCAACTATAACGCTCCTCAAACAACTGTAGCATGGTTCTGGCTTCGAGACACGAACAACTATTCTGCTGAAAGATGAGATCGCCATCGCGGAAGACACTAAACGTGAAGGAATGCAAGTGGTTCTCAGCTTGTCTTCTACAACCACCACAGGTCACGTGCAAACATAGCCCAGTATCGGTTCCGCCAGCCTGCGTCCGTGGCGCGCTGCACATTTCGAGCCTCCGCTCACCTCGGTGACGGCGTTTGTGGGACAATCGACCTACTGTAGCAAAAATGTGATTGACCAAACGAGCCGACACTTTTACACCGATGGACGGTCGAATTCCGACGGTCCCGCGCCAATTGCAGTTGTAATTAACGATGTCGTCAGGTTAACATGCGAACACGTAGGGGTGGTCTGCTGCGAAGCTCCACGTTCAACAATTTACGATGAACCGTGTGCTTCGGAACACTTATGCGTGCACCAGCGCTGTGTTCTTTCGGCAGAGATGCCACAGATCACCAGCTATCCTACTTTACGGAGTAGAGAAGCCTCCAAACATCACGTTCTGCGAAAAGTCGTATACGTCGAATCATTTACCACCTAGTAGTAGTTTTACTGTCCTATCTCTTTCAGTAGACGCTCAAGTGAAAATTGGACCAGCTTCGCAGTTTTCGAGATAAATCTTTCACGGCCTCTGTGTAACTATGATGTGCCCTTAGTCAAAGTTGTTTGTCTCGATGGATTTCCCCATTTGCACCCCATATTTCCGCTGGAGCGTCTGCTCCACTTACATACTTTTGTTACCGTGTCACGTGCCCGCAATCCCATCAGGCGGCATCCAGCATCGTGGTGGTCAGTGGCCATAATATTTCAGCTTATCGAACAGAAAGTGTATGAAATTGCGTAACTGCAGAATGCTGGGTGCAGATCATTTTTAGAATGTAATGCAATAAGAGACAGCCAGAGTTGCAACTACAATGGATGCTTAACTAGTCGGTGACCGTTTTCGGGTCACGCCCGTTTCAAACCTACCAACCATTTTAGTTGCAGCTCTGGCTGTCTCTTTTTGCATCACAATGCTTGTGAACTTTATTTCTATTATCCACAGTCATATATATCTTCTTTAATATGTGGACACAACCGTGAGATCAGTTCGAAAATTATTTTGTACTAGCTGAGAAATCAGGCGTTGCCTAGGGTTTTATTCATAGCTGCGCCCAAGGTTTCATGTTAGTTGATTATCTATGAGCTACAAAGCTTGCTTTTGTTCAGTGTTAGAAGTGGCAAGGTTGGGGACATCAACGGAAACGCTGTTTCCCTCACGTAAAGCTGGCCACGCGGAAAGTAACTGACGCTAACGTCCGCACCCGCAACAAGCAGTGTGTGTACTTGTGCTTGATTGATTTGAGGGAGGGGTCGAAATGGCGAGGTCATCGGCCCACCGGATTAGAGGATGGGGAAGGAACTCGGTCGTGTCCTTTCAGAGGAGCCATCTCGACATTTTCCTGAAGCGATTTAGGGAAATGACGGGAAACGTAAATCTATGTGGCCGGATGCGGGCTTGAACCGTCGTCCTCCCGAACTCGAGTCCAGTGTGTTAACCACTGCGCCACCTCGCTCGGTCCTTCCTTTCATAACATACCGTAAGCTCACTGGGAATAGCACACGTTTAAAGCCAAATGAAAAGCTTTTAGGAACAAGCAGCATTCTGAGTATAAAAACTCACTTGCCCGCGCCACATCCCCCAAACTTTCAGCTTCTATGATGTTACTTTGGAGATAAGGAACTTTATGCCGCTGTCTGTGATGAGTTTATAGGAAGAAGATAATGCGTGACTCTCTCAACCAGAGTTACGTCATGTCTCGCTTTTGGAAACAGTTTCGGAAGAGTGAGCTGAGCGCAGCAAGTCCCGCCTCAGTATTTCCGTTAGATTATTCAGAAAAACTAGACTGTTTCCTTGACACTTTTATATGTAATCAATGAATGTAATGGGTAGACACTCGAATCTCAAAAATGAAATAATAAATTCGTTTTTCCCAGCAAAGAAAAAAATGAAACCTATCGAGAGGATCAAAGTAATGTCGTCAGTGTTTTAATATAAAAAACAAAATCAAGAAGTTCAAAGACCCTAGCCAAGTTAATCCGCTTTTTATTTCTATTTGTAAACATAAGATAGTGATGCTTAATTGTGTTACTGAGGCAAACTTCCGAAAATACATCTGTTGCTGAATTCAAAAAACTAATAGTGACATCTATTAGATCTTTGGTATACTGTGAAACTAACAGCGCAATCTATTGGTTATTTAGTGTACTGTGCCACTGTAATTAAATATCTATACAACTAAGGTCTGCAACGACTTTAGATATAACTCTTTTGATGAAGATATGACGAGACTGGTTTGTCACAAGTCCCTATGCGACAATATACACATAATCATTTTATCTTGTACTCTCGTAAACGGTCTGAATCGAAGAGCAGGGCCTGTGATTTCTGACATTTCAGGTTGTGTTTCTCCCAACTGTCAGACATTGATGAGATGTGCCACCTATAGGTTTTACGGAATGGGGAAACAATTGCAGATTTCCAACTAGGAACACCCACACACACTGGCCGCACAAGTGAGCCGCTTTGGGTATATCTTCAGACAGATTGCTTTTCCAACCAGCCTTCCCAAGCCTTTCCTAGCAGTGCGAGCCCTGTTACCTCCCAAGAGATTTCAACAAAAACCTATGGCTTATCCTAAAGGCTGAAGCAAAGAACAAAGTAACCACTTTGTTTCTGTAAGCTGTGTGGGAAGCAAACTGCATTTGCACTACCAGATATCGTTCCTGTACACTGCCAACCTCTAGTTTGGTAACATAGAGTAAAAGAGCCGGACGAGAAAATTCTGCGACCTTTCCCTGTACGGAGGAAGAGGGCGGCAGGTATTGAGTTGGCACTGTGCAAAACCTTGCTATTTCCTCCCCTCCTACGGTAATTTTGAAGAGTGTCAGAGAAGGGAGCTGCTGGTCGATTTTGGTGTGGGCACACGGTGGCGGTTCATACCTTTCGCATTGGAGAGTCGCCGTTCGGTGTTCTGCTTCACCTTGGCAGTAGTTCAGCTGTTTAGAATTAAGTTGGGTTGGGTTGGGGTTGGGTTGTTTGGGGAAGACCAGACAGCGATGTCATCGGTCTCATCGGATTAGGGAAGGACGGGGAAGGAAGTCGGCCGTGCCCTTTCAAAGGAACCATCCCCGCATTTGCCTGGAGCGATTTAGGGAAATCACGGAAAACCTAAATCAGGATGGCCGGACGCGGGATTCAACCGTCGTCCTCCCGAATGCGAGTCCAGTGTGCTAGCCACTACGCCACCTCGCTCGGTCTTGAATTAAGTATCATGTTTAATAGTTGTAATTCATAAATCACTCACAATTTGCAAGTCTCTTTCGCCACTTGTAATTGCTTCTTAGCGTTCTGGATCATTAGTCGATGCCATCCAGATCACGTCCCTTTTGTGAGTTTCCGAGGTTAGGAAAGTGATTTGCATCTCAATTTACAGTCTTGCAGAGAGCATTTGAATGCCTTCTCCACGGATACAACGTTTATAATGCAGGATATTATTTCGTTGGTAATTCATTGAACGCATATTGCTTTTTAGGTTTCTTGATAAAAGTAAATCAGTCCAGCTCGAACATAAACAATACTAGCTGAGAGCAAACAAATTAGAATTTTTAAGATAAGTTTTTCTCACTCCATCATTTCCTCACACAACGCTCTGATGATGAGACCCTTTCAAACTAAACATAAAAGTGTACTGGGCGAACAAGTGTACTGTAACCTACTTCCTTTGTTTTCGGATTGCATTTCCTTAGGATTATTCCAATGGATCTCAGTCTGGCATCTGCTTTATCGACGATTAATTTTATATGGTCATTCCATTTTAAATCACTCCTAATGCCTACTCCCAGATAATTTATGGAATTAACTGCTTCCAGTTGCTGACCTGCTATATTGTAGATAAATGATAAAGGATCTTTCTTTCTATCTATTCGCAGCACATTACACTTGTCTACATTGAGATTCAATTGCATTCCCTGCACCATGCGTCAATTTGTTGCAGATCCTCTTGTATTTCAGTGCAATTTTCCATTGTTACAACCTCTCGATATACCACAGCCTCATTCGCAAAAAGCCTCAGTGAACTTTCGATGTGATCCACAAGTTCATTTATGCATATTGTGAATAGCAACGGTCCTACGACACTCCCCTGCGGCACACCTGAAATCACTCTTCTTCGGAAGACTTCTCTCCATTGAGAATGACATGCAGCGTTCTGTTATCTAGGAACTCTTCAATCCAATCATACAATTGGTCTGATAGTCCATATGCTCTTACTTTGTTCATTAAACGACTGTGAGGAGCTGTACCTAACGCCTTGCGGAAGTCAAGAAACACGGCATCTACCTGGGAACCCGTGTCTATGGCCCTCTGAGTCTCGTGGACGAATAGCGCGAGCTGGATTTCACACGATCGTCTTTTTCGAAACCCATGCTGATTCCTACAATTTCTAGTCTCCAGAAAAGTAGCCGGCCGAAGTGGCCGCGCGGTTCTGGCGCTGCAGTCTGGAACCGCGAGTCCGCTACGGTCGCAGGTTCGAATCCTGCCTCGGGCATGGATGTGTGTGATGTCCTTAGGTTAGTTAGGTTTAAGTAGTTCTAAGTTCTAGGGGACTAATGACCTCAGCAGTTGAGTCCCATAGTGCTCAGAGCCATTTGAACCATTTGAACCAGAAAAGTCATTATAATCGAACATAATACATGTTCCAAAATTTTACAACTGATCGACGTTAGAGATATAGGTCTATAGTTCTGCACATCTGTTCGACGTCCCTTCTTAAAAACGGGGATGACCTGAGCCATTTTCCAGTCCTTTGGAACGCTACGCTCTTTTGGAGAACTACGGTACACCGCTGCAAGAAGGGGGGCAAGTTCCTTCGCGTACTCTGTGTAAAATCGAACTGGTATCCCATCAGGTCCAGCGGCCTTTCCTCTTTTGAACGATTTTAATTGTTTCTCTATCCTTCTGTCGTCTATTTCGATATCTACCATTTTGTCATCTGTGCGACAATCTAGAGAGGGAACTAATGTGTAATCTTCCTCTGTGAAACAGCTTTGGAAAAAGACATTTAGTATTTCGGCCTTTAGTCTTTCATCCTCTGTTTCAGTACCATTTTGATCACAGATTGTCTGGACATTTTGTTTTGATCCACCTACTGCTTTGACATAAGACGCTACGGTCGCAGGTTCGAATCCTGCCTCGGGCATGGATGTGTGTGATGTCCTTAGGTTAGTTAGGTTTAATTAGTTCTAAGTTCTAGGGGACTAATGACCTCAGAAGTTGAGTCCCATAGTGCTCAGAGCCATTTGAACCATTTGACATAAGACCAAAATTTCTTAGTATTTTCTGCCAATTCAGTACATAGAACTTTACTTTCGAATTCATTGAACGCCTCTCGCATGGCTCTCCTCACATTACATTTCGCTTCGCGTAATTTTTGTTTGTCTGCAAGGCTTTGGCTATGTTTATGTTTGCTGTGAAGTTCCCTTTGCTTCCGCAGCAGTTTTCTAACTCGGTTGTTGTACCACGGTGGCTCTTTTCCATCTCTTACGATCTTGATTGGCACATACTCATCTAATGGTTCTGAACATTGTCCACTGATCCTCAACACTATCTGTACTTGAGACAAAACTTTTGTGTTGAGCCGTCAAGTACTCTGAAATCTGCTTTTTGTCACTTTTGCTAAACTGAAAAATCTTCCTACCTTTTTTAATACATGTGCCATTATGAGTATTCTTTTCTTTTATTCTGGAAAGTTATCTGGAAAGTTCTTTTTAGTTACAAATATTGAATTAAATTTTATATTGTGGATAATGAAACTTTAGCTGCATTAGCACTTAGCGTCTTGAATAATTGTCAGTTTAATAGTTCCTTGTACGAGTGTGTTGGGTTGTATCTGAGCACAGAATCGCTTGCTGGGTCGTTTGCGTGTTTTCATGCATGTGGTAGGCAGCTTGTAGAAATGACTGCTGAACCTCGACAGGCTGGCACATATATTCAACTTGCACAACAAGTGAGTAAATATTTCTTTGCCCTCCTGCCAGGATACTTTCCTTTGATTGATCGTTTTAAGATTCAGAACAGCACAGTGAGACGCAGGAAAGAGTGCAGAACCAAGTATCAGGGACTACTTTGCGCTTACTGCTTTGCTTATTTATGATTTCTTTTGAGTAGCAGAAGCTTTTTATAATTATAGATGTTTTATATATTTTCAGGGGTATTTTTAAAATGAAATTCTTACATGTGATGAATCAGTATTGAGCATGCGGAAATAATTTCAGTTTTGAGTAGGCCTTTAGTTTATGACCCACAGTGTTCACCCGTTAATGCTTGAAGAGTGGTCAAACATTTTGTTCTTTGTTATTATTAATCATGCATCGCACGGATAGCGCTCGATCTCATGAAGCGAAACAAATCACGTAGTAATTTACTTTGGCAGAATCCTATATTTTTGGATCTCCAGTGAAGGAATTAGCAGAAAAAGAAATCATAACAGAATGCGAAAAAACGTAAAGGGCAATGAAGGTAATAGATACGAGCACATAAATGAAAGTGAAAATAGTGATGTGGCCATTAACAAGGGACTCCTTGAGTGCGAGAGTTGCATGTTCAACATGTGGTAGGGCTCATTTGAAAGTGGTATGTTAACAATTGTGACAGGAAAAATAGTAGGTGGTAATTGCTCACCAAGTGCATCAGGATGGTGACAGAAAATGAGTAACCGGGACGCGCAGAGATCAACCTTCTGTGGGATACACGTATTACGCATCATAAAATGAACATCTTCGACATGCAAGATACGTTCAAAACAAATCATTCAGTTGCACCATAAACACCAAACGAATATTGGCGCTCCACAATGATCACAAGATCGATGGCTAACTCCTTGGGAGCCACAAACCGTTCAGGACCTTCATCTGGGTATCCACACTTATAGAATGCATGTAGAATCGTATTTGTGTAATGGCGTGATGAGAACTGATGGTATTCGATGGCATGCAATCGAATGCGAGCCACTTTGTCGTAGATCTTATCGTCAAACTAGCTATCCTGTTAGGGGTAGCTGCAGCTAGAGCTATAATATATTTTACAGTCACAAAAAACCATCCAGAGACTGAATTTATCCAATGGTTCCAGGTGGTATGAATCACAATGTCATAGACATTTCGAGAGCAATAGTTCGCTTTAAAGGAGTACAATTTTTATGAGAAGACGAGGAATCAACAAAAAATGAATTTATTTTGATCAGCTATACCAAAAAAAGTGTTCATACTATAGTTGTTCTCTTAAGCCCATTTTCCGACTCTTTTTCGCTGTGATGTAGATATTCGCTGATGGCCTTTTATGATCACGCACACGAGAACGAATCGTAGGGGGTAGAGCCCCTCGAACTTCTTGCAGCACAGTAAATATTATAACTTTCCAGCCGATTTACCATTCAGATTAATAGGTGTCATAATTTTATACTGATGGTTAATCCATTGACGTTAGCTGACCTCAATATAACTCTCATGGTACCTCTAATTTCCAAGGTTCCTTTCATAAGCGTTTCCTCTTCTAATCGCGAATGGTCAGCGTTGAAAACAAATTCCTTACCGAATGGCGGGATAAGTTTCTTTACTTCATCTACAAATTTTAGGGCCCATTCCGGAGTTTGCTGTGCATCGTCAACTTGACGCCTTGTTTAAAATATTGTTATTTTACGTCTTCCATTCTGTAGCACTGTCTACAGTTATGTAACCATCTAATGATTAAGTCTAACCTACGTCGAGCGTAGTTTGATGTGCATAACATAGTAGATCACTATCATGCACAACCTGTAAATTGCATCAAGCATCTTGAAAAGCGTAAACACTAGTTTTTGTTACAAGCGTACCTTGTCCTCCGTTGAATATGTATGGTCTTTTTTTATGCTCTACACAATCATATTACTGCGTACTTACCCTAAATCTGTTCATAAATGTTTTTCTACCATGCTGCGGATCATCTTCCCTGTACGAAATTATGTATAGTACTCGCTCCTTTGACAACGATTGTCTTTCACTACGTTTCACTGGAGACGGGATTTGTGGCTTCCTGTCTGACAAGGATGATGAACTACATGTCTCGCCACCTGTTTCAATGTCATTTTCACTTGTTAAGCACGTATCATCAACAATGTATTCCTCATGTATATTCCCTGCACAGTCGAGCCTACACTACACCACGCACTCCACTGACTCATCTTGCAGAAACGATAATATTTTATCTGTGACCTTTTTTCCTCACTCTATGAAATTTCTTAGGTTCCTTTCTGACGAAAAGTCAACTTCGGCCACTGTAGTTGTAGATATGGTGCAGGGTTTGCTTGGTTTATCGTTGTCACTGCCCTGCTTTTCATCAACACCACTAGCACTTAGCACTGTCGAACCACATTTTAAACTTCTGTGGCCCGATGGTAGACAGTCACGGTGTTTCGAAAACGTGATCCTTTAATTGTGTAGCGTTGGGTAGTTATTTACAATGCTCATGTGTGTGGTTTTCACTATGACAATTGGTACTGATATAAGAAATTCAACAATAAATTTAGTTTTTAATGACAATAACGGATTCATGCCTTTAAAATCATTTCAAATTGCAAGCTGACAGCAAGCCCGGAATATGTAACACAAGCAATTATAACGTGACCATTGGAAATCAACGACTGGTTTCCTCTGTCTCACATACTGATTGTTCATATTTTCACGCCTCTCGTCTACAATGGCACACTTTATTTTGGCCACGAATTTACGCTAGTAAACACGGCTTAGTTTGCATTATGTGCGAATTGCCATCCGCACTTATCTCTTCTTTAATATTTCTTTCTCTATGAAAATTTAACATCATCAACATCATCTCTTCCCAAGGATTAAGTGTTGTAATCACCTGTTCGGATCCCTATCATCCATCCATACATCTCTTGCGAGGTCTACCTAGTTCTCTCTTCCCAGGTGACCGACAATTCGCTGCCTTGTTTGGCAGTTTGTTTTCTATCATTCCATCAACATGATCCATCTATCTCCTTCTGTTCACTTCTGTCTTTTCATTAACTGGAAAGATATTTAAATCTGATCTTATTGTTTCATTCATTATTTTACAGCCTCTTACATATCTCATAAATTATGGACTTAACCTCTGTTGTTTGTATTCGCAATTTTTTTTTACTTCCGTGAATCGGAACCATATAGAAAAGTAGGTACAGCCACAGATTTATAGAATTTCACTGTGTTTATTTCTTGTTTTTCTTCCAAAAGTTTTTCCAATTATTCCGCAGATAGTTTCATATTTAGTAAACTTTTTCTCAATGTCTTTGTCATAGTTAAAACTAATATCACATCCTAGGTAAATGAAGTGAGATACTTATTCTAAAGTTTTCTCATTTATTATTACTATTGATCTGACTGGAATTTTTTCCTTTGAAGGCCATTAGCTTTCTCTTATTTGCTGATACATTTAAACGGTAAAATATTGTCTTATTTGCAGATACAGTTAAACGGTTATATATTGTGGTTTGCTCAATCTGTATAATGCTATTTGTAAATTAATTTTATTTTCTGTATCATTATCTGCTCATCAACACATAACAGATTTTTTAATTACTTCATAGCAAGGTCGTCAATGTACCGCTGATGCAATAATCTCATGAAAAAAAATCATGTTTAGAAACGGACCTTCGTGTAATGATGATAGATTTATTAGACAAATTATTGAAAAACATCGGGGATCTGGCTTAGAAACGAATTTAGCATTTATTGCTCTTGAGAAAACCTTTGATAAGGTAAATAAACCTCTTTTTTTGAAAATATCGGAAATACCCCCCACGAACCATGGACCTTGCCGTTGGTGGGGAGGTTTGCGTGCCTCAGCGATACAGATGGCCGTACCGTAGGTGCAACCACAACGGAAGGGTATCTGTTGAGAGGCCAGACAAACGTGTGGTTCCCGAAGAAGGGCTGCAGCCTTTTCAGTAGTTACAGGGCAACAGTCTGGATGATTGACTGATCTGGCCTTGTAACACTAACCAAAACGTCCTTGCTGTGCTGGTACTGCGAGCGACTGAAAGCATGGGGAAACCACAGTCGTAACTTTTCCCGAGGGCATTCAGCTTTACTGTATGGTTAAATCACGATGGCGTCCTCTTGGGTAAAACATTCCGGAGGTAAAATAGTCCCCCATTCGGATCTCCACGCGGGGACTACTCAGGAAAACGTTGTTATCAGGGGAAGGAAAACTGGCGTTCTACGGATCAGGGCGTGGAATGTCAGATCCCTTAATCGGGCAGGTAGGTTAGAAAATTTAAAAAGGGAAAAGGATAGGTTAAATTTAGATATAGTGGAAATTAGTGAAGTTCGGTGGCAGGAGGAACAAGACTTCTGGTCAGGTGAATACAGGTTTATAAATACGAAATGAAATAGGAGTTAAGCAGTAATAGGTTTAATACTGAATAGGAAAATAGGAATGCGGGGAAGCTACTACAAACAGAATAGTTAATGCATTATTGTGGCCAAGATAGTTACGAAGCCCACGCGTATCACGGTAGTACAAGTTTATATGCCAACTAGCTCTGCAGGTGTCGAAGAAATTGATGAAATGTATGATGAGATTAATGAAATTATTCAGGTAGTGAAGGGAGATGAAAATTTAATAGTCATGGGTGACTGGAATTCGATAGTAGAAAAAGGAAGAGAAGGAAACGTAGTAGGTGAATATGGAATGGGAGTAAGGAATGAAAGAGGAAGCCGCCTGGTAGAATTTTGCACAGAGCATAACTTAATCACAGCTAACACTTGGTTCATAAATCATAAAAGAAGATTGTATACATGGAAGAAGCCTGATGATACTGGAGGCTCTCAGATAAATTATATAATGGTAAGAAAGAGAATCAGGAATCAGGTTTTAAGTTGTAAGACATTTCCAGGGGCAGATGTGGAATCTGACCACAATCTATTGATTATCAACTGTAGATTGAAACTGAAGAAACTGCAAAAAGGTGGGAATGTCAGGAGAT
This sequence comes from Schistocerca nitens, assembly GCF_023898315.1. Lineage (NCBI taxonomy): Eukaryota > Metazoa > Arthropoda > Insecta > Orthoptera > Acrididae > Schistocerca > Schistocerca nitens. The sequence goes on along the minus strand of NC_064618.1, from coordinate 191,075,780 downwards.
GGGACCTCGACAAACTGAAAGAACCAGAGGTTGTAAAGAGCTTCAGGGAGAGCATTATGGAACGACTGGCAAGGATGGGGAAAAGAAATACAGTAGAAGATGAATAGATAGCTTTGAGAGATGAAATAGTAAAGGTAGCAGACGATCAAGTAGGTAAAAAGACGAGGGCTAATAGAAATCCTTGGGTAACACAGGAGATATTGAATTTAATCTATGAAAGGAGAAAATATAAAAATGCAGTAAATGAAGCAGGCAAAAAGGAATACAAACGTCTCAAGAATGAGATCAACAGGAAGTGCAAAATGGCTAAGCAGGGATGGCTAGAGGACAAATGTAAGGATGCATATCACTGGGGATAAGATAGATACTGCATACAGGAAAATTAAACAGACCTTTGGAGAAAAGAGAAGTGCTTGCATGAATATCAAGAGCTCAGAGGAAACCCAGTTCTAAGCAAAGAAGGGAAAGCAGAAAGGTGGAAGGAGTATATAGTGGGTCAATACAAGGGCGATGTTCTTGAGGACAATATTGTAGAAATGGAAGAGAATGTAGATGAAGATGAAATAGGAGATATGATACTGCGTGAAGAGTTTGACGGCGCACTGAAAGACCTAAGTCGAAACAAGACCCCTGGAGTAAACAACATTCCATTAGAACTATTGACGGCCTTGGGAGAGGCAGGCCTAACAAAACTCTACCATATGGTGAGCAAGATGTATGAGATGGGCGAAATACCCTCAGACTTCAAGAAGAATATAGTAATCTCAATCCTACAGAATGCAGGTGTTGACAGATGTGAAAATTACCGAACTAACAGTTTAATAAGCCACGGCTTATTAAGCCACTAATTCTTTACAGACGAATGGAAAAGCTGGTGGATGCCGACCTCGGGAAAGATCAGTTTGGATTCCGTGGAAATCTTGGAACAAGTGAGGCAATACTGATCCTACGACTTACAATAGGAAATAGATTAAGGAAAGGCAAACCTAAGTTTCTAGCGTTTTTAGACTTAGAGAAAGCTTTTGACAATGTTGATTGGAATTCTCTCTTTCAAATTCTGAAGGTGGCAGGGGTAAAATACAGGGAGCGAAATTCTATTTACAATTTGTACAGAAATCAGATGGCAGTTATAAGAGTCGATGGGCATGAAAGAGATACAGTGGTTGGGAGGGGAATGAGACAGGTTTGTAGCCTATCCCCAATCTTTTACAATCTGTATATTGAGCAAGCAGTAAAGGAAACAAATGAAAAATTCGGTGTAGGAAGTAAAAATGACCATCAACAAAAGAAAGACGAGGATAATGGAATGTAGTCGAATTAAATCGGGTGATGATGCGGGAATTAAATTAGGAAATGAGACGCTTAAAGTAGTAAATGAGTTTTGTTATTTGGGGAGCAAAATAACTGATGATGGTCGAAGTAGAGAGGATATAAAATGTAGATTGACAATGGCAAGGAAAGCGTTTCTGTAGAAGAGAAATTTGTTAACATCGAGTATAGATTTAAGTATCAGGAAGTCGTTTCTGAAAGTATTTGTATGGAGTGTAGCCATGTATGGAAGTGAAACGTGGACGACAAATAGTTTAGACAAGAAGAGAATAGAAGCTTTCGAAATATGGTGCTACAGAAGAATGCTGAAGATTAGATGGGTAGATCATATAACTAATGAGGTGGTATTGAATTGAATTGGAGAGAAGAGAAATTTATGGCGCAACTCGACTAGTAGAAGGGATCGGTTGGTATAGTATATTCTGAGGCATCTAGGGATCACCAATTTAGTATTGGAGGGCAGCGTGGAGGATAAAAATCGTAGCGGGAGGCCAAGAGAAGAATACACTAAACAGATTCAGAAGGATATAGGTTGCAGTAGGTACTGGGAGATGAAGAAGCTTGCACAGGATAGAGTAGCATCGAGAGTTGCATCAATCCAGTCTCTGTACTAAACACCACAACAATAAAAACATGCGAAATAAAATGTTTTCCAAAACTTCTCAATAATGCAATAAAGAGTCTATATGTAAATACAAAAAGTGCTATAATTTCAGCTTCGAAAATGTAAGATGAAATTTTAATAAATTAACGTGCTTGATAAGGGTGCAGTCCTTCACACATAACATTGAACCGTAAAACGATATCTTTCTGTCATAAATACGTTCCACATGACCACTGTAGAGGGCGGTGAGAGGACACTGCAGTAGTAATAGTCACTACCTAAGAGTGACCTAGACGTATATAAAAACAAAGTTTTTGAGTCTTTTGGCTACTTGAAATCACTTTTTTCTGTGACATGCGCGAGCATCAAAATCATGCGTACATCTGAAGTCAAGTTTCTGTTTGTTCGCGATATATATATGGAAGACTTTCTTTCTTGTGTTCGTCGACATTTATACATGAACGGATTCCTGGTTAGAATAAACCAGAACTACTTAATGTCACAAATAAATCTAAGTGTTTCAGTTGTATACTGACCTGCAACATCCATTTCACTCTCCACGAGGGCGGATTTGACCGTAATTTACACGTCAAGGCGACGTTATCACCCTCTCGTATGTCGTCGGCTCGCACGGGAGGTTCCAACTGTATAGACACTATGGGAGCATCTGAAAACAGACAGTACATGCCATATTTCAGTATGTAGGGGATTTTTGCCTCACGCCCACATAGATATTGAGATTCAAGCCTTCAGACTTACAAGAAAATCGCAACACTATGAAAGGTGGCTACACTGAGCCACAGCGCCAGAGATCGCTAGAGAGCATTGTTCTGCCGCCTCCACTGGCAGTGATTATTGAGAACTCGTAGTGGGCAGTGCTTTGGGAGAACTCGTGGTAGTCAGTGCTGAGATGTCGTAGTGAGGAGTGTTCGTGTTCAGATGTGCTAGTAGGGAGTGCTTGCTGAGATGTGATACTGATAAGTTCTTGTTGAGATGTGGTAATAGCGAGTCGGTGTGGAGATATATTGTAATGATTAGAGTGATTTTGGTCAATATATGAAGGTAACGAAAGTTGATTTATTTTTCATTATTTCCATGTTTTAAATAATGCGTCATTACAGGTTCAGTCAACAAAGCATCTGGCTTGTGTTCTTGTATTAGAGTGTAATTCTGGTTTTCTTGAGTAATTATGGTATTTTTATTTTCTTTAATTAATTCAGTATAAATGATATTTAAAATTTCTTGTGTTATTGAAGAAGAACCGTGCCAGATGCGTACGTTGAGTCATACTTCCACACACAGAACAGTTACACTTGTGCTTTGGTTTCGTAGGTTTTTATAGTTGCTGGGGACTTAATTAATTAATTGTGTTAATGAAAATTTCCATTTCATTCTTTGTTATTGTTCTAAGCAGTCAGATTGCGTAATAATACTAGTCAGGGCCAACCGTCTACGAGACTTCGTAATCGGACAAACAGCTACTAAAGCAGAATTTAAAATTATTTCCATTTCATTTAATTAAGCCCCCATGCACGTGGCGACCGCTGCTTCGGATCGTCCCTTGGAATCTTCTGTTTGTAGAAATAGTAGACAGTAGGATTGTTGTAGTAATTTGTAGTTTAGTAATTGTAGTCTATATTGCATGTGTAGATTTGGTAATTGTCATTCTTCTAATGGTATTTTTTTTTTTTTTTGCAAAATTTCATTTCTGTTGTCTTGTCTACGGGTTTGACAATTAGTGCAATTATTTCAATTGTTCGATGATCGTGTTTGAGGGAAACATCTCGTGTGAATGATATTGTTGATGATAAAGTGTCATTGTGTGTAATTTTTTTTATAGTGACGAGTTTTGTATATTTTGTAAATGATCACGCGATCAATGAAAAAGGCAAAAATGATGGATAGTGAGAATGACGAAATTGTTAACATGGCGAACTCGCCAACAGAGGAAAACAGTATGATGGATAATGAAGTGGAAAACAATGTAATAAGTCGGGAAAAAAGTCCAGAACCATTTCAAAATTTTTCTCAATCAGAAAATTCACAGAATAAGAGATTAACGACAGAAGATTCTGTAATAGTATCGAACACAGATAGCTTTACAGCTATGACGAAGGAAACTGGTTTTGCGAGAAATGTTAGGGGCGAAAAGAATTTCGAACCAGATCATACGGAACAGTTGATGAGTGCAATATTAAATTTGGGATCACAGTTACGATCTGAATTAAAAACAGAGATGGGAACTTTGGCAACACGGTTAGACTCACAAATGGAAACACGGATGGGAACAGTGGAAACTCGGTTAGGATCTGAATTAAAAACAGTGGCAACACGTTTGGAAACAGAGTTGGAAACAATGGAAACACGGTTAGACTCACGAATAGGGACATGTTTCAAAAATATGAAAGATGAGTTAAAGAAAGAAATCAGAGAAGAAGTACAACCGATTTTGAATTCTCACAATAATAGATTAATTGCAGTAGAGATTAAACAAAGGGAACAGGATAGAGAACAGGAAGAAAGAGATCGCGTGATAGTACAAAATTTTTCAGAGTTAAATTTACAACGTGCACACGATAAGAAAGAAATATTTGAGAGAATCGAGGAATCCGTACCAAATGACAGAATAAATAATCTAACACAACAATATGAACAGTTAACTACCAAATGTGTCAACACTGAAACCCGAGTCGCGACACTTACGGAAGACGTAAATAAACAGAAAGAAAAAATAGGTGACTTATCGGAAAGAGTTGAGGAGATTTCAGATAAATTGACAAATCTTAGTTTACATGGGGACAGAGATTCAGATGATACAGCACCATTGCCATTTGCAGAAACCGAAGAGTATCAGAACATAAATAAGCATGTTGAAAATCAGGGAAAATTTAATGAACGCGTGAAAAGGGAATTTGAGGCATTAAAAAAGCAAGTCAAACAAATTGAAGGCGAAATCGTAGGAAAAGACAGCAGAAGAAATTTAGAATCACAGATAGCAGAGGGCTTTGAAGAAGATAATTTGTTTCATTTACGGGACGCAACAAGAGAGCGCCAGGCGCGCGAACTTGACAATAATCGACATTCAAACTGGGACAGACGCGGTAGGTCTTTGTCGCCACGAGGCGAAAACTTTGACTATAAACACTTTTTGACTGTTCGGAAATTTAAGATCTTCCGCAATTCTAAGAATGACATACATCCATGTGCATGGTTAGATCAATTTATGTACGCACTCCCACCAAATTGGCCACTAAGTCACAAACTGGAATTTATGTGTGAATATTTAGAAAATGAACCGGCGACGCGGATGCGCACACTCATTAGAGATTGTAATAATGTGAATGATTTTTATCATGCATTTCTATCGGCATATTGGTCCGAACACACGCAAGACAGAGTCAAACACAGTCTTATTATGCAGCGTAATTTCAAACAGTCTGAGTTCCGCACGCCAGCGGAATATTTTGAAGACATGATTCGAAAGAATCAGTTCCTGTCCAACCACTATAGCCCGACTGAATTAATTCGCATTTGTTTAACTAAGCTGCCACAGTCCATAAGACAAATTGCTTTAGCTGGAAGATGTAAAGACGACATTGAGACTTTTAAGACTTTATTGCAAGAACTTGAGTATGACAACGACGACGGGACTTCTTGTAACTTTTTCAGTAACAGTAATTACAATAGACTTTCAGAGAAAAGAGATAGTGATCGGAACGGGCGTTATATGGGTAATTTTGAGAATGACAGACGTAACAGACAGGACAATAGATACCAGCCTTATGACAATAACAGACGTTCTAACAGAAATTACACAGACAATTATAATAACGGTAATTCGTACCGGAATGATCAATCATACGGAAACAGTAATCGGTATCATCAAGACAGAAATTATTCATACAATAATAGAAACTCTTACTACAGAAATAACCAGGGTAGTAGGTCTAACAATAATTTCAGAAGTGACAGTCGAAATTATACAAGAAGTAGTTATGCAGACAGACAGGAAAACAGAAATTTTAATAACAGACACAACCAAGAATTTGCATCTAACAGACAGGAAGGACCTAATTGGCATCCTCCGCGTGACAGAAATTCAGAGAGACAAGTGGAAATAGTAGAATAGATAGATAGTAGAATAGATAGATAGTAGAAATTGATCCGCGAAATGTCGGGAATAATCAAAGACGTGACGCAAACAATCGACAATGACTAGCAGCTTCGGCTTCTGGCAGCAATATAGACGGTTCAGAAAGTAATGACACTACGACTTTACACTACGTACGCCTGGAAGACATGAGAGACATTTTGTTAGACGAAAAGGAAAATAATGTAGACGCATTTTTACATCCTGTTATTGAAGTATGTGTGGGTAAGAATAAGGTGCAATAATAAGTAACAGGTTTAGTAAGTATCATGAAAAGCTTCTGCTGGAAAATACAAAATGGATTATTAAGCTGAAAGAAGAAACGTAGACTATGCTGAAAAGTAGTGAACTTCGAATTAACAAGTAGTGAAATGTGTATAAAAAATGTGTTCCATAGCTGTCCTTTCCAAAATCTTCAGTCATCCTACTATGCAATATAACACCTGCTGTCAAAGCAAACTGCAACAAATACTTAAATAACTACATAGCATAAATACATAACTTCAACATTATCCTCATCTGTAAAGAAAAACTTCATTATTCATATCATCATAACTCCATCATTATCATAATCACCTGTAAAGAAAAAACTTCATTATTCATAGTAGCATATTCTTCATCATTATTCTTCATCAGCATTCATTATCATCTGCAAAAAGTCACTTCATTACTCATTACATAACTATTCCTTATTTCTATCATATTTCATCACTTAAAACTAAGATGTGTAGTTCTGTCTGACAGCTTGCATCAATCGCCTTGTATTCTGAAAGAAAAAATTAGTTAAGACTACTATTCTGCGATGTGTATAGTATATTCTTGTTAATGCTTGCTAATCCTAATCCATTTACTCTTCCTCATAAAGTTATTGCATCTTCTTTCGTTTATTCCGTAGGTGAAATTCCCATTTCTGTTTAAATTTATTTCCTTTACGCATCATGTCTTTCTGAAATTGATGAACAAAGATTAATGTTTTGCATTTAAATCATATACCCACTAAATAATGACTGGTTAATGGTGACACAATTAAGCATACAGCATAACATGACAGAAAACGTAATATGTCAAAAGCATAGACAGTGTTCAAAGGCAAAAAACGTACAGAAAATATCACAATGCAGCAGCAAAAAAAAAGAAAAATGTAAAACAGTCACGATGTTGAGATATCATAGGGCAAAAATGTCAAAGTCAACTGGTGTGTGTTATACCTTAACTAGTTCACAGTGCATACAAACAAAACTTGAAAACAATCGTACATACATAAGAAAGACAAAATGTGACATTCGTTGTGTTCAGCTTGTATGTAGTGTAGTTAATAGAGGCGATAATTAAAGACTTCAATGGAGAGAGAATTTGATAAAATTAATGCGTCACTACAGAGAATTGCATAATTATTCATAAAATGCGTAAGTTCATCTGGAAAAATATGCACGGTCTAGTGTGTAACGACAAGAAGAGCGACCTGCTAACCTTACCTTGCCGGGCACTTGCCAAGAAAAAATACGATAATCATCAATAAGTAGTCACATAAATATAAGTGCATAAGTGGTCATAAAAATGTGTAAGTTCATCTGGAAAATATGCACGGTCTGATGTGTAACGACAAGAAGAGCGACCTGCTAACCTTACCTTGCCGGGCACTTGCCAAGAAAAAATACGATAATCATCAATAATTGTTCACATAAATATCTGGAAAATGTATTACAGTGTGATAAATCATAAAGTATGTTCATTCAATAAACGGTTTAACATTGGAGATATGGTGATTGCCTTTCGATTTTCTGGTTCTCAAAGTTTCGACGTGTACAACATTGGGGTGAGGAATGCTGCGAATCCGATATGGACCTGCGTATAGAAGTTCAAATTTACTGCACTTACCTTTTAATTTGCTGGATAAATAGTGTGTACGTACTAATATCTTCTGTCCAACGTGAAAGTCTCGGCGTCTACAAACCTGTTTTTGCTGTCTTCTCCGGCGCTCTGCGGCACGTTTGATGTTGTTCAGCGCAATGTCAATTATTTCGTGGTGTCTTAGTCGACGTGATCTAGGAAAATTTACTAACTCTTTGATTTTGTTTGGTGGTTCAACGTTTTTCAGTATAACAGACGGAGATAGCATAGTAGATTCATTTGGAATGGAATTAATCACATCTTGGAATGAGTGTATGTGTGTGTCCCAATTAACATGTCTTTTGTGGCAGTATATTCTACACAGTTTGCCAATTTCTTTCATTAATCGTTCACAAGGGTTCGAAGAAGCGTGGTACTTGGATATATAGATCGGAGAAATGTTTCTAGCTCGTAACATGCGTGTCCATATAGCAGAACGAAATTGTGATCCATTGTCAGAAATTAGTTTCTTCACATGCCCTACATGAAATAGAAAATGTTTTACAAATGCTTTCGAAACAGTTTTAGCAGTAGCTTTGCGTAACGGAGTGAAAGTAACAAATTTTGAAGTGAGTTCAACAGCGACAAAGATGTAGCAAAAACCCCTATTAGTTCTCGGAATTGGACCAAAAATGTCTACTGCGGCCATATGTCTTAATTTAACAGGTATAATGGGATATAATGGAGGAATGTGTGAAGTGGTGTCTGATTTAGCTTTCTGGCAAATTTTACATGACGCTAAAACTCGTCGTATACGTTTTTCCATGTTCGAAAAATAACAGTTCTGTCTCAGTATAAGAAAACATTTTCTAGCTCCGTAATGTGCGTAGCTTAAATGAGTGTACCAGATTAATTTGTTAACCAGTTCGTCAGGAATGCATAATAACCAGTTGTTGCTGTCTGGATGAGAGCGGCGAAACAGAATGTCATTGCGTACAGTGTAGTGGTTTCTAACCGTAACATTATTCTTATCTTGCCAAAGGTGTTTAATTTCTTTCCACACATTGTCTTTATTTTGCTCTCGTGCTATGTTCTGTAATGACAATGAAATAAAATTTTCAAATGCAACTTGTTGAATGTACATGACGCTGAAATTTGCTTTGCAGAAGTTGGTTGCTACGTCTTGCTGATTGTTGCTGAGAGAACGGGATAATGCGTCTGCTATTACATTTTGTGTGCCGGGAATGTAAACAATCGTAAAATTAAATTCCTGTAAATACAGTTTCCATCTGCTTAATCTATCATGAGTAAATTTAGCCGAAAGTAAGAATTGTATAGCTCTGTGATCCGTGTAAACGGTCGTATGTCTGCCATAAAGAAAGTGCCGAAATCTCGTAAAAGCCCATACAACACATAACGTTTCCAATTCTGTGACAGAATAATTTCGTTCAGCAGGTGACAAAATGCGGCTTGCAAATGCGATGTTTTTAATTACTTTAGAACCATCTTCTTCAATTTCCTGAAAAATATGTACGCCTAAAGCTGTGTTAGAACTGTCTGTGGCAATGGAAAAATTTCTGGTAAGATCTGGGTGCGATAAAAGTGGAGCATTCAACAAAGCATGTTTCAAGTTCACGAATTCAGAATGTGCTTGCTTATCCCATGACCAAATAGTGTTTTTACCTGTTAATTGGCATAATCTAGGCGTGTCTAAAGCATAGTGATGAATAAATTTACGAAAAAAGTTAATTAAGCCCAAAAAACTGCGTAATTGTTTCTTCGTTGTAGGAACAGTAATGTCACGTAGAGCTTGAAGTTTTTCTGGATCAGGCGCAATGCCTTCTGCTGAAATTACATGTCCAAGAAATTTTATAGAAGTTTTCCCAAAGTGCGATTTACTGAGGTTAATTGTGAGTCCTTGTGTACGAAAAGTTTGCAACAGTTGTTCAAGAATCAGATTGTGTTCAGACCAGTTAGCTTCTGCAATAAGAATGTCATCTACGTACGTCGTAATTCTGTCTTTAAGTTCTGTCGGAAGTATTGTGTTCAAACCGCGAATAAAAGCTGCAGAGGAAATAGTTAAGCCGAACGGTAATTTGCAAAATTGATAACAGTCACCAAAACAGAGAAAAGCTGTGTACTTTCTGCAATTCGGATGAAGTTGAATTTGCCAAAATCCCGATTTCAAATCTAATGTGGAATAAATACCTGTACCGTGAAAGTTCTGTAGAAGTTCCTCTAATGTCTGTGGTCGATCTGTTTCATTAATAATAATGTCATTAATGTGACGTGAATCAAGTACGAGGCGAAGTGAGCCATCTTTTTTCTTAACAATATGCAGCGGGTTTATGTACGGACTAACTGCTGGTTCAATAATTCCTTGGTCAAGCATATCCTGCAATTCTTTTTTAACCTGCTCTCTGTGAATATATGGAATGGGATAATGCTTTGCTTTAAATGTGTCGTGCTGTTTGACTTGAAATTCGTACATAAAGCCGGACATAGTACCAGGAACGTTGTCAAAAACTGGAGCTTGCTGTAATAGAATTTTGTGTAATTGCGTTCGTTCATCGTCTGTATTTGCACTGCTTTGTTTAACCTTATCGGAAATCATCTGCATTACGTCGTAGTCAGCTTCGTCTGGAGTGTTATAGTTATGTACGTACGTGTCTGTGAACAATGTGGGATTACAGTCTATGTTACGTGCTGCGGAAATGACCTCTGTGCGATTAATTGTTTCCTCTTCTGCCGATAATGAGTGCTGAAATTCTAAAGCCAATTGCACATTTTCATCCTTCAACATTAAATAAGAATTTTGAAAATCGACCACTGCGTCGTGTTGTACGAGAAAATTAGTACCTAAAATTACGTCTGTTGTCAATAAAGGAACAACCCAAAAATTTGAGTGAAATGTATGACCTCCAATACAAAATGATAAATGCGTCTGTAATTTTACGTCTACTCCTTTACTCGATACTGCTCCTTTCACTTTCGTTTTGCCTAAAGGTAATGTAGGATAGGTATTCTCTTTGTTGCACTCGTTGAAAGTTTCCTCATTAATGACTGACATAGGTGATCCGGAATCAATTACTGCTGAAAATTTCGATGAACCTATTTTAACTTCGATGACAGGATGTGAAATGGTTTTCTGAACAACTGGTTTTTCCTGCAAAAGAGTATCTCGTATGTCGTCGAAAGTAATAGCATTTTCGTGAACAACATTATGCGTGTCTAAGGTAGTGCTTGTGTTATTGGAAGATGCGTCCTGTACAGTATCTAGTCAGATTCTATCTGACGTGTTATTATTATCATCACGAGGATGTTGTGGCATTTCTACAATTTGAACAGTTCTATTACTTCTTCCAGACGTATTACGCTCTGGATGATACCTACTGTCGGGTTCATTCATGAGAATATGCTGTTGCTGATCATTTTGTTGCTGGTAGGACCGACTGTTATTAAACGTACGCTGATAATTGTGCTCATTATTTTTACGTCTGTCGTGATACTCATTCCTATACGGTGCATTGCGATAGGAATTGAAATACTGTCTTCTCTGTACGTAGTCATTTCCTTGCTGCCGTGCGTTACTATTTGTTGTACCAGGGACTATACATGCACGCGGCGAAACATTAAAGTTAGGTTGACCTTGTGGATTCCATTGTTGGTTAGGTATGTTAACCGGTTGACTTTCATGCTGTTGTGGTGGAAAACGTCTATTGTTACTAAAAGGTGGTTCCTGTTGCTGGAAATTTTGATTATATTGATAATGAGAATTTTGCCCGTTATTAAAGTTCGGTCGGTTGTCATTCCTAAAACGTCTATTACTTCTACTATTGAAATTACGTGACTGATCGTAATTGCTGTACGTTTGTTGGCCTTGGTTATTATATGAAAAATTTTTGTTTACAAAAGAATAATCAGATTGCTGCACTTCTAAAAGCTGCAGCAGATCCCTGAATGCCGAAATGTTTTCTTTTTGCTGACCGGTTAGAAGTGAAACTCTTAATGATCGTGGCAGTTTAGAAATGCATAATTGTATAAGTGCAGATTCACTATAAGGTTCATTTAAATACTGATTTTGTTGCACCATGTGTTCAAAAAATTGCGTAACACTGGGAAAATTAGAGTTCTCATAATTTGGTAAACTAATTAGCTGATCTTTAATTCCGCGCTGTGTCGTCTTCGACCAGTACGCTGACAGAAAAGCATTCTGAAACTCTTCTACTGAATAGCATTGTCTCGCGATCGGTCTCATACGAGTTGCCGGCTCGCCTTCCAAAAAACTGCAAATAAATTCAAGTTTGTGCGTTACGGGCCAAGTCGGTGGAAAGGCAAAGCTAAATTGTTGTATCCAATCTAGCGGATGAATCTGTGTTCTGTCGTTTTTAAACACTTTAAACTTTCTCACTGACAGGAAATGTTTGTAATCGAAATTATCGTCTCTATGTGATGGAACAGGTTCGGGATTGTAAGAGAATCTGTTGAACTGTGGTTGTTCGGAATCTAAGTCCCGTACTCTCTGTAGATTACTCAAATTACACGCGCTGCGTGAGTCTGGCAAATATTCGAAAAGTGGCGTCTGCTGTGATGTGTTATTAACTGAAATGTTTTTCATCTCTGTTACCTCCTGCTGTAAACTTGACAATTTTCTACGCAAGGTGTTATTAGACGAATCGATCTCATTAATTGTCTGCTGTAGGTTTTGAAATTCAGGTGTTTGGTTAAATGAAACCGGTGAAGTATCGTCTGATTTATTGTCATTAGTGCTTTCGATGACATCAATACGACTGGCCAATTCATCACATTTTTCAGTCAGTATTTTTACCTGATCATCGGTTTTAGTGTCAGTGGCATTAATCTGGTTTTGCAATTTACGTGTAGTTTCGTTCAGTTTTCTAACGTCAGCCTTGACAACATCGGAATCCTGTGTTATTTCTAATTCTTCAAATCTGTCTGTCACTGTCTGAATATCTGCTGTATGTGTATCTGTTTTTGATTTAAGATCAGAAATTTCATCGCGTAATTCCGCGTTCAACTGTTTGATGGTATTAATTTTGTCGGACATTGTAGCAATATTGTTGTCTACGTATGTTTTTGCTTTCGCAAACATCTTACGTTTGTCTTCTTGTCTCTGTGCAGTGATTGTTTCCATGACTTGTCGTTTGACTTTATTTTGATCCTGAATAAATTTGCGGAAACGCGTATCACTGTTTTCTATGTGAAGACTAAGACGTTCGTTAATTTGAGTGTTCTGTTGTTCGAATTTTGCGTCAATCTTTTCATCCACTGTGCGCGAAAGTTCTGCTGTCATTGCTTTAAACTCGTAGCGTAATTGTGTAGCCTTTTCAGAGCATTGTTTAGCGACTCCGCTAATTTCGTCTCTGAGTGTTTCTGTTGCAGCTGTTTGCAATTCCCTTAATTCCTGAGCAACAGACTTAATTTCTTCGCTACTTTTTCGTGAACAAGCCTCAATTTCCTCGCGTAACTGTTCCTTAGTGTCATGGCACTGCGCGGCAACGGCTCTAATTTGTTCACTAAGCTGCCTAGAATTGTTGTCTAATTTTTCATTTAACTGTTCGTTCTGTTCACTAAGTTGTTGTTTGAGATCTTCTTTAAGACTGTCTTGTTTTTCGTTCTGTTGTTTGACCTGTTTACTAAGTTGTTTGTTATCTTCTTTAAGGTTGTCTTGTTTTTCAAGAACTTGTAGCAATATTGCCATTAATTGATTCGAGGTAACATTACCTACTCTATTCTCTGTACTATTTAATGGTGGATCTGGAATTGTCTCACTTTCTGCAACCATCTGGTTATTCTGAGATTTACAAAAAGGTTTGCCACTCGAATGTACATTGTCAGTCACTATTTCGGAATTAAATAAATCCGTCGTACTTTCCGTACACTGTCCATTCTCATTAAAAAAATTTGTCTGTACGCTACTTGAATTTTCCAAACCGGTTGTGTTAAGCTGGGCAGCGCTCATTACAATAGAGCGCCCCGCGTCATCGATTGTCGTCAAATCAACAGAAGACGCAATCGAGTTCGTTTGTTCATCATTAAGGTCTACATCATTATTAATGGTTGGAACGCACTGATTATCAGTGAACGCAGGATTCTCATCATTATACTGCGTGTCACAAGTACTATCGGTGAAGTTGTTCAAGTCCGTTGTTTCATTCATAATACCTCGCGATATACTATTCACAGTCTTTCGCGGCATTTTTACAATAGTCACAATTAATCACAAAACAAATAAGCGCAATGCAAAATCAACACACAAATACAACAGAGCAACGAACTGCCGATGATCTGAGGAAAGAAAGTCACAAATTAGTAAACGCGTTGCGCCAAATCCTAATTATATCTAAGAAATAAGAGCAGATATCTGACTGTTTTTCAAAAGATTCTCAACGAAATACGATCCTGGACCGGGTGTCGCCAAGTGTAACCTCCCCACAAAAATATTCGAATGACTATATTTATTAGAAATGGGAGCCAAGTGTAACCTTCCCGCAAAAACATTAATGACAAAGACAATTAAATAAAAATTAGCTATCTGACCCAAGTATAAGTTTCTCACAAAATGAAAGTCAATTCAGTTATAATAAAATCTCAGTGACAATGAAAATGCAAATAGACCGAAATGTCAGTCTTTGGCCCTGTGCGAAATCAGAATTAATTTCTTACCTCAATATAACTGCATGTCAAAGTTCTGCTCTTATTGTTGGCCGCGGGTTGGAGGAAATGCATTGCAATTATTATTATTATTTTTTTTTTAAAGTTATCTGAAAATTTTCTTTAAGGAAATGGAAGGGAATCAAATGATTTTTTTTGTTAAAAAATTGTTTTGAAATCAAAATTATTATTGGGGCGATTCTTTAAAGTCAATTACAATGAATGTACATTAGATTATCTGATGAAGGCAAAGCTGCATGAATACTTATTTAATAAAATTATACCTCATCCTGAATCTCGAATAAGTTCACTGCAGTTTTAGATTCTGGGGGCCCATTGAACGTCATTAGTGAATCAGTTTTTCGAATATGCGAAAGAACTATTGCCTGTCCTGTGTTACCTATTTCTAAAACTACAATTCTAGGAGCGATTTCTGGAAAAGGTGTGGAAGTTAAACAACAGACCAACCTAAATTTCATTTGTCAAGGATACGAATTGTCTGCTAATTTTATTATTGTTCCATTACTCAGTACACAGATTATATTAGGTATGGAGTTTCTTAACACACATAAGGCAATTTTGAACTTTAAAGAAGGAAGTGTGAATTCGACTGTTGCCGGAATGCCGAAATGTTTGAAATTTTTCGAGTGTTTAGCAAGATCTGAATCAGATACAAAATGTTTAAGGTTTCTTACTTCTGATGTTTTTGTTGAGCATTATGACGACAGTATGTTTATTCATGACAATGACAATAGATACAGAGACGCGATGGAGGATATAATTAGTAGCGAAGAATTAATTAATGAAAAGGTTAAAAAAGCTGAAGTGCCAGATGACGTTGCAAGAGAAGAGCTGTGAAATTTCTCGGTCACATTATTTCTACAGAAGGTATTCTTCCTGATCCAGAAAAACTAGACGCTATTCGTAATTATGCTGTTCCTACCACAAAACGTGATGTTCGTAGTTTCCTTGGTGTCTGTAATTTTCTTAGACGCTTTGTTAGATTGGACAATTTGGCCACACCTCGTTTATGTGAACTATCTGGAAAGAATTCTAATTGGTGTTGGGATGAGGAAGCTCAATCAGAATTTGAACAACTTCGTGACGCTTTAGTTGCTGCTCCACTTCTTTCACATCCACTGCTACGAAAATGTACGCAAAACCATTAGTAGAACGAACCACTGGACCGAACAAATCGACTGCAGCCATGTCCTTTAATTTCGCTGGAATGATAGGAAACAACGGTGCTCTGTGAGAAACAGTTGGCGGCTTAGCCTTTTGACATAATTTGCATTTGGCAAGAACAAATCGAATACGTTTTTCCATATTACTGAAGTAGCAATTTTCTCGCAATTTATGAAAGCATTTTCTGGGACCAAAGTGCGCATAACTGAAATGTGTGTACCAAATCAATTTATTGACCCACTCATCAGGAATACAAACTAACCAAACAGAGTTGTCGACCGATTTCCGTTTAAAAAGAATGTCATTGCGAACTAAATAATGCTGTCTAATCGCTACGCTTTCCTTTCTCCTCCACTTGTCCTTAATGTCCTTCCAGATTGGATCCTTATTTTGCTCCTTAGCGATGTCCTGGAGCGAAGACGAAATAAAGTTCTCAAACGCAACACCTTGAATGTACATCAGACAATAATTGTTTCCCTTGCAGTCCTCTTCAGCACTTTGTTTCAAACCCATAGGTGCACGTGATAAAGCATCAGCAACAATATTTGGAGATCCCTGTATGTAAACAATACTAAAATCAAATTCCTGTAGGTACAACGCCCATCGTGACAATCTGCCATGAGTTAATTTTGTCGACATAAGAAATTCCAGAGCTCGATGATCGGTGTAAACCTTAGTATGTCTGCCAAACAAAAATGTGCGAAATTTTGTGAAAGCCCATACAACAGCCAAAGCTTCAAGTTCCGTTATCGAATAATTCTTTTCTGATTTAGAGAGAACACGACTTCCAAATGCAATAGTTTTCTGTACTACAACGCCGTTTTCTTCTATCTCTTGAAATAAATGTGCACCTAGGCCTTTGTACGATGAGTCCGTCGCCAAACAAAAATCTTTAGATAAATTATGCGTCCCACCGATCGATGTCTGATCCACTGGTAGAACACGAGGGCGTTGTACCCGGAGTTCGAGCTGGCAGTAGATGTGAGAAGATTTTCATATCACATTTCAACAAAATTAATAGGCGGTGTAATACATTATTCTTTGCAAGGTTTACGGATTGGGATCATGGCACCTTCCACAAAGGCAGCAGGAAGTTGCACCTCTGGCGTGATGAGCTCTTGACATATGGTAGTCCAATAAGGTTCCAATAGGCTCTGGAACGTCCTATAATACTGTTCAAACGTGTGTGAATTCCTAAGGGACCAAACTGCATAGGTCATTGCTCCCTAGACTTACACACTACTTAAACTAAGTTAAACTAACTTACGCTAAGAACAACACACACACCCATGCCCGAGGGAGGACTCGAACCTCCGGCGGGAGGGGCCACGCAGCCCGTGACAGGACGCCTCAAACCGCGCGACCACTCCGCGTGGCCTTATAATACTCCAGGGGTAACCCACCCAGTCGTGGTGACTTATTGGGGGCCCCTTTTCCTATGGCATCGAACACTCCTTCAGTTACCTGCTCTAGCAGGCCCTGGTGGAGTTCCAGAGTAACCACGGCGTGCGTCTAACCAGCGATGGTCTCTGCATCAGATCTCTTCTCCGCGTACAGGTGAGCATAATGGGTAACGTGACGGATGCCATCTTCTGTCATCATCTCATGGCTCAATGTCCTATCTCTACGCTTTCTTTCTGTGGCTACATGGTACACGGAGGACCGTTTGTTGGCGATTCCGACTGTTTGACATGTACGGATGATGGTTCCTTACAAGTGTTGACGTGTCAACGTCAGTCTTTGCTTTTGCTCTGTTGTCAGTCATCTGGTGGTCCGGTGATCGGAGTATAACGGAACACTCCCTGAGGACGGCGTAGTAGAACTCTGTAGTGCTGCACCTCCATGCCGCAGCTTCCCTACTAAACGTCCCCAAGTTGCGTCGAACGTTCGGCTTGGCACAGTCCAGCCACCACTGTAAAGCAGAAGTATACGCCCCTCGTAATCGTAGGCTCAGCTCCACCTGTCTCCCGCCACCGCTTGACATTCCGGTGAGGTCAGGTGAGCGGTGTTAAATTTACACGGGTTGCGGCTCCGCCACACCTGTTGGTGTCGAAGTGTGATGGTACAGACGTAAGCAGTTTGGTCAGTAAATACTGCTGGCTAGAACTTGGCTGCCGTGACCGCATCCCTGAGAGAGCAGGAGGTATATGTGATGTCAATTCTGCTAGACTAATGTCCCGTGAAGTGCGCGAAACCGGGTCCATGAGCATAAATGATTTCCCAAGTGTCTACCAAGCTCGCGAATGACAGTCCCGGGTGCTGGGCATGGTGAAAGGTGAGGAATTGGTGCTTAGAAGGTTATATACAATTAAAATCGCCCCCGATCAACATATAATCTATCCTGCCTTGGCATAATTGCGTTAATTCCTCAGGGAAGAATAGCAAACGTTCACGCCATTGCTGGTGCTGGACGTTACGCAAACATTGACGAGGTGTATCCCTTGGACTGTACGCGCCATGGTACTGGCGTGCAGTAAGTAACGTACATCTGTGGCTATTAAATCTTCTTTAAGAAGTATTGCGTCGCAACTGCCCGTACCTGTCGCGTGTGATATGCATGTAGTGTATCCAGAGATGTCCAGGAAGGCAAGAACGTGTACCTCTTGCAATAAGCCCACGTCTATGTCGACTGCATAATGTGTGCCGCGTAAAAATGACAGCTTCGCTCGCGGCCGGATGGTGTTGATGTTGATAGTCGCGAATCAATATGACTGTCGTTCGCCCTCGAATGCAGCGGCAGTCATCACTGTACGGTCATCCCGACGCCACCCTGTTGTCTCTATTACTATGCTATCCACAGGGAGATAGCAAATGATGTGCCCACCAAAGAATCGTCTTCCACGTCGTCTGCCCACGAGTCACTGGAGAGGGCTCTCGTTGTGTTACATCGGCTACCAAAGAGGCCCTCGTCGTGATTCTTCGCGTTTGCGACAGTGTTCCCTCGCCCCCCTTAATCTCCGAGCGGGTGTCCAGTAGAAGAATAATCCATCGTCTCAGTTCCAAAAGAGGAAACAGTGTTAGCCGACGCCTCTGTAGCAGGAGCGTCGTGTCCACAAGAGACAGTCGTCAGACGGCGTCCGCCGGCGTTTCTTGTGTTTGCGGGGCGAACGCTGCTTCAGAATGAGCGTCTCCATGTCAGAATGTCAGTGTAGATGTGCCTCCTCTGCGCCTTCCGAGAGGAAATCTTGGGCAAGTATGACTCGTGAATTAGCATCCATCCGCTTGTTGTGCGGTGCCAGTTGGTCTTTGTGTTTCTTGACTCCCTCTCCAGCGAGCGGGCAGTATGTGCCTCGTCAATAACGTGTCCGTCTGTCTGCGGTGGTAACCTATCCCGATCCCCATCGCCAGACGTCGTAGATGCCGACACTTGCGCATAAGCAATTAGTAGAATCGAGGGAGGAACATGTTGTATCGCTTCTCCTGATGGGATCTGGATGATCCGCCGCTGCAAACAATCTTCTCCACATCCTGAGCATCTGCACGGTTGTCCATCGCACATGATACTTGCGCGACAACTGGCAATGTTTAAGTATGAAGGAATGTGCTTCGTGAGTTCGATTTTGATCTGTCTTACGCCATTGAGTACAGGATACGTTGTAAAAGTCTGCCACTTCTCAGCCACGTGGCTAATGACAGTCCCGTACGGCTTAAGAGCGGAAACACCGGACTCGGCGGGTAACTCAAAAGTTAGTTCGAATACTGGAGGGTGATCATGTCTAATCCTACATGTTCAATTGTAGTTTGCCGGCAGCACCGGTAACCACCTTCGTGCATGCTTCTTCGTCAATAATTTTAACATTGACTGCACTGGTAGCGACTGAAAAGTGAATACCAGTGATGTTCTCTGGGTCTAGACGTAGTTCATCACACAAGAAGATTCTACTTCATATGATCACGGTCATGGATATTCTGCTTGAAATGTAATCTTGATAGTGTTCATCCTATAAGAGTTCACCATGTTACTTCAATGAACTTCATCTAAGCTACTCGCGCTCGCGTGACGTAAGCAAACTCGCGCACGCCATTAGACCGCCGGGCCGCTCTGTCGTTGATCGCCTATTGTTTAAACAAATGCTTTGCCAGCGGAAGCGCCACTAAAAAGTGCTCCCCAGTGGCTCCTTATGAAGGCGATTGCAGGTAAAACAAACACGAGACAGACAGGGCTGTACTGAGGCCGTGGCGAGATAGGCCCCTATCAAGACGAAAAAATCCAAGAAAGAAATAAGATACATGAGTTCTCTTACCCCTTGTGTTTCTACATTCTGCCTACGAAAAAAAGCATTACCCTCGGTGCGCGACTGTAAACGTACGCTGTTGTCACAGTGCGTCATTTTGTTCAAGTTCCGTAGCAACAGTAAGCACGGTTCACACAACAGCAGCGTACATAGCTCACTAATATTCAGCGATGGAGTTTGTGGAGTCATCGACGCCACTGTAGAGCCTTTGAAAGGTGGCTACACTAAGCCACAGCGCCAGAGATCGCGCTAGAGAGTATTGTTCCGCCGCCTCCACTGGCAGTGATTATTGAGAACTCGTAGTGGGCAGTGCTTTGGGAGAACTCGTGGTAGTCAGTGCTGAGATGTCGTAGTGAGGTGTGTTTGTTGAGATGAGCTAGTAGGCAGTGCTTGCTGAGATGTGATACTGAAAAGTTCTTGTTGAGATGTGATAGTAGCGAGTCGGTGTGGAGAGATTGTAATGTCTAGAGTGCTTTTCATCAATATAAATTAAGGTAACAAACTACTTTTCTTTTCTTTCTCATTATTTCAATGTCCTGAATAATGCGTCATTACAGGTTCAGTCAACAAAGCATCTGGCTTGTGTTCTTGTATTAGAGTGTAATTCTGGTTTTCTTGAGTAATTATGGTATTTCTATTTTCTTTAATTAATTCAGTATAAATGATATTTAAAATTTCTTGTGTTGTTGAAGAAGAACCGTGCCAGATGCGTACGTTGAGTCATACTTCCACACACAGAACAGTTACACTTGTGCTTTGGTTTCGTAGGTTTTATAGTTGCTGGGGACTTAATTAATTAATTGTGTTAATGAAAATTTCCATTTCATTCTTTGTTGTTGTTCTATGCAGTCAGATTGCGTAATAATACTAGTCAGGGCCAACCGTTACGAGACTTCGTAACCGAACAGACAGCTACTAAATCAAAAAATTAAAATTATTTGCATTTTATTTTAATTAAGCCCCCATGCACATGGCGACCGCTGCTTCGGATCGTCCCTTGGAATTCTTCTGATTGTAAAAATAGTAGACAGTAGTATTGTTGTAGTACTTTGTAGTACTTTGTAGTTTAGTAATTGTAGTCTATTTTGCATGTGTAGATTTGGTAATTGTCACTCTTCTAATGGTATTTTTTTTTTTTTTGCAGAATTTAATTTTGTTATCTTGTATACGGGTTTGACAATTTTGTGCAGTTAGGAAGATTTCAATTGTTCGTTAATCGTGGTTGAGGGAAGCATTTCGTGTGAATGGTATTGTTGGAAATAAAGAGGCATTGTGTGTAATTTTCGTACAGTAACGAGTTTTGTATGTTTTGTAAATGATTACGCGATCAATGAAAAAGGCGAAAATGATGAATAGTGAGAATGACGAAATTGTCGACATGGCGAACTCGCCAACACAGGACAACAGTATGATGAATAATGGAGTTGAAAACAATTTAATAAGTCGGGAAGACAGTCCGGAACCATTTCAAAATTTTTCTCAATCAGAAAATTCACAGAATACGAGATTAACGATAGAAAATTCTGGAATAGCATCGAACACAGATAGCTTTACAGCTATGACGAATGAAATTGGTTTTGCGGGAAATGTTAAGGGCGAAAGGAATTTCGAACCGGCTA
Organism: Schistocerca nitens; assembly: GCF_023898315.1. NCBI lineage: Eukaryota > Metazoa > Arthropoda > Insecta > Orthoptera > Acrididae > Schistocerca > Schistocerca nitens. The sequence continues at coordinate 191,054,153 of NC_064618.1, read as the reverse complement.
TTATGGAGCAGTTGATGGGTGCAATATTAAATTTGGGATCACAAATAGGAACAAATAAAACAGAGATAGGAACTTTGGCAACACGGTTAGACTCACAAGGATCTGAATTAAAAACAGAAATAGGAACAATTAAAACCGAGATGGGAACTTTGGGATCTGAATTAAAAACTGATATGGGAACACTGGAAACACGGTTAGATTTACGAATAGGGACATGTTTCAAAAATATGAAAGATGAATTAAAGAAAGAAATTAGGGAAGAAGTACAACCGATTTTGAATTCTCACAATAATAGATTAATTGCAGTGGAGATTAGACAAAGGGAACAAGATAGAGAACAGGAAGAAAGAGATCGCGTGATAGTACAAAAATTTTCAGAGTTAAATTTACAACGTGTACACGATAAGGAAGAAATATTTGAGAGAATCGAGGAATCCGTACCAAATGACAGAATAAATAATCTAACACAACAATATGAACAGTTAACTACTAAATGTGACAATACCGAAACCCGAGTTGCAATACTTACGAAAGACGTAAACTTATTGGAAAGAGATGAGGAGATTCCAGATAAATTGACAAGTCTTAGTTTAAATGGGGATAGAGATTCGGATGATACAGCTCCATTACCATTTGCAGAAACCGAAGAGTACCAGAACATAAGTAAGCATGTTGAAAATCAGGGAAAATTTAATGAACGCGTGAAAAGGGAATTTGAGGCATTACAAAAGCAAGACAAATATATTAAAAGCGAAATCGTAGGAAAAGACAGCAGACGAATTTTAGTATCACAGATAGCAGAGGGTTTTGAAGAAAGTAATTTGTTTCATTTACGGGATGCAACAAGAGAGCGCCAGGCGCGCTAACTTGACAATAATCGACATTGGGACTGGGACAGACGCGGTAGGTCTTTGTCGCCACGAGGCGGAAGCTTTGACTGTAAACACTTCTTGACTGTTCGGAAATTTAAGATCTTTCGTAATTCTAAGAATGAGATACATCCATGTGCATGGTTAGATCAATTTACGTACGCACATCCGCCAGATGTGCCACTAAGTCACAAACTGAAATTTATGTGCAGCTATTAATGTCCTCAGGGGATTCACTACACTAAGTGAATATGTGCCGTAGCGCTCACAGGGCCCCGAGCTGTAGTGGTGCTATTTCCCTTTTAGTTTTCTGAACCGCTGCCTACTCTTTCACTATTCTTTGCATCTATAAAAAACAACTCTTCTACTATCCATCTATCTAGACAGTAGGTAAAGACTAACCGGATTTGACTGTTTTACCCAAAAGTGACTTTGGAAATTACCGTTTCGACTTACTATATTTTCTGCAGCATTCATTCGTAGCTTAAACGAAATTTTACCTGTTTATCTTCGTGACAATATTACTTCTTATGTTGACGATATTCTTATTGCTAAACGTTCTTGGAGTGAGCATAACAAAATTTTGGATTCATTATTACGTATTTTTGCACGAGTTGGCATGACAGTGAACTTGGAAAAATCTGAATTTGGTCGTTCTCAGGTGAAATTTCTCGGTCACATTATTTCTACAGAAGGTATTCTTCCTGATCCAGAAAAACTAGACGCTATTCGTAATTATGCTGTTCCTACCACAAAACGTGATGTTCGTAGTTTCCTTGGTGTCTGTAATTTTCTTAGACGCTTTGTTAGATTGGACAATTTGGCCACACCTCGTTTATGTGAACTATCTGGAAAGAATTCTAATTGGTGTTGGGATGAGGAAGCTCAGTCAGATATTGAACAACTTCGTGATGCTTTAGTTGCTGCTCCACTTCTTTCACATCCGGATTTATCTAAAGATTTTTGTTTGGCGACGGACTCATCGTACAAAGGCCTAGGTGCACATTTATTTCAAGAGATAGAAGAAAACGGCGTTGTAGTACAGAAAACTATTGCATTTGGAAGTCGTGTTCTCTCTAAATCAGAAAAGAATTATTCGATAACGGAACTTGAAGCTTTGGCTGTTGTATGGGCTTTCACAAAATTTCGCACATTTTTGTTTGGCAGACATACTAAGGTTTACACCGATCATCGAGCTCTGGAATTTCTTATGTCGACAAAATTAACTCATGGCAGATTGTCACGATGGGCGTTGTACCTACAGGAATTTGATTTTAGTATTGTTTACATACAGGGATCTCCAAATATTGTTGCTGATGCTTTATCACGTGCACCTATGGGTTTGAAACAAAGTGCTGAAGAGGACTGCAAGGGAAACAATTATTGTCTGATGTACATTCAAGGTGTTGCGTTTGAGAACTTTATTTCGTCTTCGCTCCAGGACATCGCTAAGGAGCAAAATAAGGATCCAATCTGGAAGGACATTAAGGACAAGTGGAGGAGAAAGGAAAGCGTAGCGATTAGACAGCATTATTTAGTTCGCAATGACATTCTTTTTAAACGGAAATCGGTCGACAACTCTGTTTGGTTAGTTTGTATTCCTGATGAGTGGGTCAATAAATTGATTTGGTACACACATTTCAGTTATGCGCACTTTGGTCCCAGAAAATGCTTTCATAAATTGCGAGAAAATTGCTACTTCAGTAATATGGAAAAACGTATTCGATTTGTTCTTGCCAAATGCAAATTATGTCAAAAGGCTAAGCCGCCAACTGTTTCTCACAGAGCACCGTTGTTTCCTATCATTCCAGCGAAATTAAAGGACATGGCTGCAGTCGATTTGTTCGGTCCAGTGGTTCGTTCTACTAATGGTTTTGCGTACATTTTCGTAGCAGTGGAATTGACATCAAAATATGTGTGTTTTACACCTTTACGCAAAGCAACAGCTCGTTCAGTATCTAACGCTTTCATCAAACATTTTCTTAAAGAAGTGGGTCATGTTGATAAGGTTATATCAGATAATGGATCACAGTTTCGCTCTAAAATTTGGCTTCGTACTCTACAGCGTCGGAAGATTAATCCAATTTTCATTTCACTTTTTCACCCTCAGTCTAACGCTTCAGAGAGATGGATGAAGGAAATCAACAAATTGTGCCGTCTTTATTGTCATCAGAATCACAGAACTTGGGATCAGTATCTTCATATTTTTCAAAACATTCTGAATGAACTTCCTAATGACTCAACTTCTTTACCGCCTCTATTGATATTAAAAAATAAAGTACCAACAAATCGCATTTCTGAAATCGTTCCTTTTCCGCCTTCACGGAAACTGCGGCATTCTGAAGTTGTCAACCTGGCTCTACGAAATATTGCATCTGCGGCTGCTAGAAGAGAGAAATCAGCTAAACGTCCTGGTCGTTTAAAAATTTTGTCAGTTGGTCAAAAGGTGTTAATTAAGTCTCATCGTTTGTCTCATAAAGGAAAAGGCTTGTGTCGCAAATTTTTTCTGCTTTATAACGGTCCATATAGGATTCGCAAAATTATACATGATAATACTGTGGAAGTAGAAACTCTTAAATCTCGGCGCTCTAAGGGAATACATCATATATCGAACGTAAAAATTTTTGTGGAATGACATACTTTTGAGAAACCAACAGTTATACGTAAACAGGTGGAGAATGCAAGGATACCGCGCCGTGTTCCGGCGGCGGCAGATACTCAAAGCAACAGTCAAGTCTGCGCGCCGCAAAAGGCAGTCGCTGACCGCAAACAATTACTTCATACGTCACGCGCCTACAGCTGATCAAGCGCACAGTGTGAATGCACTGACAGCCGTAAATAAATACACAGTCTAATTTTTCCGACTAAATTCTGTATAATGCTATGGTGACTTTATAAATTATGTTATTAAAGTTCAGTATTTTTCAGGATACGGTTGTGTAAAATATTTGAGACCTTTAGGTAAATTCTGTGCGTTTCCGACGTTAAGACGACTTGCTATGGAGAAAATTTCAGGAAGAATGTAATTTCGAAGAAGAAACTAATAAACTAAAAAGGGTAACTATTAATTGAGTTTATTTTTCAGGTAACATATTTCCACTTAGGTACGTACTTTAGACGTAATTTGCTGCTCCCGATTACGTGATTCATACTTTGTGCTAAATTTCATGTTCTATGAATTTACTTGTGAAGCGACGTGCTTGCGCACATTAACTGATTTTGACAATGTTTTATTAATGAGGAGGGTTGTTACTTGTGTATATTATGCATCGCTTGGCTGCAATGCTTTTTCACTGATGTCATATTTCTTTTTATTATGTGCCTGCTGTGCTTATTTATTTAAATTGTAATTGTCAACTGATTAATTGTGCTGACTGTAGTTAGGTATGTAGGTTACACTTTGTGATTTATCTGCTTGCGCCTTCATGTTTACTTATTAAGATTACATATGAACATTTATTTGCTTATGCTGAATGATGCTAATGACTTGTTTATTACGTAAGATATATGTTTGCTGCTTTTTGTATGGATTGCATATTTACACATTTCTGTTTTGTTGTCATAACTACTCTTCAATTTTGAATATAGCAATGCTGATGTACAGTGTACGAACATAGAGTTTAGGTTACACTGTGGTATTAATTATAGATTGTTCGCTTGGCAGAGCCTCGTTGTAGGAATTGTGCTGCATCCACTTGTTGACATTCAGTTCTCTACTGGTATATTTACTCGCTATTGCATGTTTTGCTTATGCTCAGTGCCTTATATTTTTAAGATAAGAAAATGAACTGCAGTAATTCGACATAAACGACATTAGTACAAGAAACTTCATAGAAGTCACATGAGCTGGAGGTTTTATGAAAGCTGCATAAATGTATGCTAATAGGAAGGAAGCTAACGACATGACATACCAAAACTAGGTTTAGACCATTGACAGTTATTACACTGCGTTTTTCGTGAGCAATTGAAATAGGAAGTGACATTTAACACAACAAATACTCCACATGTTTGCTTCTGTTTGCCATAAGTCTTGAAGTGGTGTACACACTGTGAAATATTATGATCATTCACACTCCGTAATCGTACTTAATTACTGAGAGTTATTCGAACTAAGTCTGTTAGAGGTCATGTATGCATTTCTTTTATTTAATGATGGACAAGGAACCAAAATGTATCTTATAATTTATAATGAGTAGAAAATTTGGGTCAGATGGATTACACAGAGGTTGTGTGTAGACACTGTGTCTTCGGATTGTATGGGATGATGAATTGAAGTTGCACTAGGATTTTGACTGTACTTGTTCGAGGAGACTGACTAGAGGAAAGAGTTGTTATGGAAGTGAAATGATATTGGTGCTGAGGTTTATATATATCGACGTAGTGAAGAGGTATTATTGAAGTATTAAGATTAAGTGATGATTATTGGAGTTTTCGTGGACAAGAGGTAAGGTAAATGATATTGATGATAAGGTTTGTATGTATCGACGTATTGAAGAGGTATTAGTGAAGTATTGAGATTATGCTGATGATTATTGGAGTTTTGGTGGATAAGAGGTAAAGTAAGTGAGGAGCATATTTTTTTTGTTGGTCCATATGGAACAAGGAGGATGAAGATGGCAGACTAGAACACTCAAGTAGAAGGAAGATTGTCTACACACACACTTTGTCAAATCACAAAGCAGTATATACTTTTTTTTTGAGAGAGGAAACATGTGCATATCTTGGCTCACTGACAGTTGTTCAGCAACCGTACATTTTGATCTGGCTTGGCAAACATTGGTCTTGACATGATGACTATCACGTTGACTTAACTATTATTGACTGTTATACATTGCTGCCACTACTACTTGGTACACATGATGAACATCAAATCTTGGACAGAGTTACATTTACACAGTTAACACTATTCAATTACACAGTAGTACTTAATGTGGATGAAAGATGAGTGAGTGTGTTTTGTGTGTTTTCCTTTCCTAATCCTACCCACCTATCTCCTAAATATTATCTTATTTGTTGGTAGTGGCTTGCACTGACACCCATAAATGTTATAGGTTTACTGGTATTTGTATATTGTAATAGTTAATAGGACAATTATCTGATATCATTTGTGTGTTTGTTATGATTTGTATGTTTAGTGTAAAAGCATTGTATGTGTATTCAAACTATTGTTCATGCCTGAACTGTCTGATTAGTGATGGTGCTGCACTTTTCAACATGATGTGTGACATTTAGTCATGTTTAATTTCTGCTGATGAACTGTGTGATCAGTGATAGTTAAAATTATGGACTGTTACTTGTACCTTTTCTACATGATTGGTGCCACTAGGACATGTTTAATTTCTGCTTATAAACTCTGATGAACAGTGTGATCAGTGATAGTGAATTTTATGGAACTGCTTCTGCTGAGAAATGTGACTTGTTGCTGTGTGTACCTGCTCAACATTGCTGGGTACCACTGATGGACTGCTTCTACTGAAATGATGTTGCTTCTTGCTGTCTGCACCTGGTCAACATTATTGGGTGCCACTGATGGACTGCTTCTACTGAAATGGTGTTACTTGTTGGTGTCTGCACCTGCTCAACATTGCTGGGTGCCACTGATGGACAACTTCTACTGAAATGGTGTTACTTGTTGGTGTCTGCACCTGCTCAACATTGCTGGGTGCCACTGATGGACTGCTTCTACTGAAAAGATGTCACCTGTTGCTGTGTGCATCTGCTCAACATTGCTGGTGCCACTAATGGAACTGCTTATACTGAAATGGTGTTACTTGTTGGTGTCTGCACCTGCTCAACATTGCTGGGTGCCACTGATGGACTGCTTCTACTGAAAAGATGTCACCTGTTGCTGTGTGCATCTGCTCAACATTGCTGGTGCCACTAATGGAACTGCTTATACTGAAATGGTGTTACTTGTTGGTGTCTGCACCTGCTCAACATTGCTGGGTGCACTGATGGACTGCTTCTACTAAAAAGATGTCACCTGTTGCTGTGTGCATCTGCTCAACATTGCTGGTGCCACTAATGGAACTGCTTATACTGAAATGGTGTTACTTGTTGGTGTCTGCACCTATTCAACATTACTGGGTGCCACTGATGGACTGTTTCTATTGAAAAAAATTTTACTTGTTGGTTTTTGCACCTGTTGACCATTGCTGGGTGCTACTGCTGGAACTGTCAACTGCTTATTCTTGAGCTATGGAAGGCGTTTATGTGGATATTTGTATAAACTGATTTTTTTGTGTATTACTGGTTGTGAAAAGTTATGAGACTCTTACCTGCACATATTCGTCATTGCTGACGCTATTGATTGAATTGTTTAACCACATAATACTTGTGTAAACTATTATGTAAAGTCACATGTATGAAAGAATTTGTATTGCTTACTGTATACTATATAATAGGTTATTGAAAGGTCAGTGCAAAGCCAAAATTTTATCTAGTTATATGATATTTACGTATTAATATTATCTTTTATTTTTGTCTGTATTTTTTTGACGAATTTGGTGGTATTTTCACCACCAATGCTGGCAAAAAATACCATCAAATTCTAGCCGTGGAGGAAGGGCATATGAAAGGTGGCTACACTGAGCCACAGCGCCAGAGATCGCTAGAGAGCATTGTTCTGCCGCCTCCACTGGCAGTGATTATTGAGAACTCGTAGTGGGCAGTGCTTTGGGAGAACTCGTGGTAGTCAGTGCTGAGATGTCGTAGTGAGGAGTGTTCGTGTTCAGATGTGCTAGTAGGGAGTGCTTGCTGAGATGTGATACTGATAAGTTCTTGTTGAGATGTGGTAATAGCGAGTCGGTGTGGAGATATATTGTAATGATTAGAGTGATTTTGGTCAATATATGAAGGTAACGAAAGTTGATTTATTTTTCATTATTTCCATGTTTTAAATAATGCGTCATTACAGGTTCAGTCAACAAAGCATCTGGCTTGTGTTCTTGTATTAGAGTGTAATTCTGGTTTTCTTGAGTAATTATGGTATTTTTATTTTCTTTAATTAATTCAGTATAAATGATATTTAAAATTTCTTGTGTTATTGAAGAAGAACCGTGCCAGATGCGTACGTTGAGTCATACTTCCACACACAGAACAGTTACACTTGTGCTTTGGTTTCGTAGGTTTTTATAGTTGCTGGGGACTTAATTAATTAATTGTGTTAATGAAAATTTCCATTTCATTCTTTGTTATTGTTCTAAGCAGTCAGATTGCGTAATAATACTAGTCAGGGCCAACCGTCTACGAGACTTCGTAACCGAACAGACAGCTACTAAATCAAAAAATTAAAATTATTTCCATTTCATTTAATTAAGCCCCCATGCAACTAGTATGAAGCTATGCGACATAAACAAAAGTTGACAGGCGTTTTTCTGCATCTGAAAGATGATGCATTTTCAAATTTCACGCCAGTCGCATGAGTGGCGCTAGTAATGCCACTATGAAGATATAAATAAGGTTTGCTTTAAACAGACGCAGTAATTGTCGTGAGCGTTATTTGCTTTGACGTTGGACGTGATGAGTTGATGTTAGTGGAGAATGCTTGTTGAACGAGGTCGTGTAATAGGACTACGATAAGCTAGATGTTCCTTCAGTGATATCGCGGAAAGGATTGGCAGAGATGTAGCCACTGTTCATAGTTGCTGGTAATGGTGGCCACGACAATGTACGGTCACAAGGAGACCCGATCCGGACGAACACGTGGCACTGCCGAGAGAGAGGACCATCGTGTTCGGCGTGAGGCTGTGGCGTATGGTGCCGCATCTGCTGCGGCAATCTGAGCACCAGTTGGCACCACATTGACTCTACAAATTGTTGAAAATCGGCTACTTCGATGAAAGTCGGTTCTGCCTCAGTGTCAGTGTTGGCAGTGTGTTGGTTAGAAGGAGGACAGTTAAGGGCCTGTCAACGTGTCTACAGGCGAGGCACACTGGATCCACGCCTGGAATCCTGGTATGGTGTACGATTTCGTTTGACAGTGGAAGCATTCTCCTAGCTGCCTCACTCACCGTGACTACAAATCTGTACGTCAGTGTAGTGATTACACCTGCTGTGCTGCCATTCGTGAACAGCATTTCAAGGAGTGTTTTCCAGCAGGATAACTGTCACCAACATACCTGCGGACGATAACTCCAGTGTCATCCACAACCAGCATTAAGGATCCCTGTATTGGCCAGCCAGATGAGTCAGTATGAATGATTAGAACGACCTGAGCTCGGTCCCGCCGAGTATAGTAAATTGGTCATACAGAACTTGGTCAACGGGATGGGGCGGGGGGGGGGGGGGGCGGCTGCATAGTATAGCTCAGTGGCGGTCGACACCACAGTGGTGTCGTGAGCATAGTATGACCCAGTGGCCGGCGACAGCACTTTAGAATCTGTTGGTGTTTATTTAGGTAACAAGAAGTTACACACGTCAACCAATTTCTTGTTTTTATAAGTACTTGTGCCCTTTCATTATGGCGGACAAAAGAGACAATAGGATTAGTTACAGAGAATGCGAGGACGACTTGGCCGATTGGGAAGAAGACACTGGATACAAAAAAAAAAAAAAAAAAAAAAGCAGACTCTTAGGAAGATCGTGAAACACTTCCAAGAAGAATTCGGCGAACGCTGCGGTTCCAACTGATTTGTTTTTTACCTTTTGTTGGTTGGCTTTTGTAGGTTGCGGACACATATCAAACTGACGTCTGTTAAGAAATTGTAGTTATTCGTAAATTTTTACTTGAGAATAGAGTTCATTATTATTATAAATATGAGTCAATAATTATTTGTAACTTTAATTCCTCTCTCAGTAAGCATTATCTGTGTTAATTATTTCTTTCCGCTGCAAGGAGCGCAGCCATTGATGATAGCGATTTGTATTGCGTTTTTCCTTAGAAAAAAAATCAAATGTTTGCTTGATGAAGTCTAAATAGTGCACAATACGAAAGTAAAGTTTAATAAGCGTTTCAAATACTTATCTTATTTGCTCTAACAATAGAAACTCTCTATCAATTGTCTGCCGCCATCTTAACAATTATCTCAGCGGCAAATTCAAATTACGCAACTCTGCAAACATAAACGCCGAAGGTATTTAAAATCAGACTGGTTCTTTAAAAACATTGCTCATAGCACGATCGTTATAACAAACTTCTAGCTGATGTATGGAGCCGAAATTAATTAAGCACGAGTTACGAAGAATATTCGGTGGTTTTAATGATCATTTTGCTGAAGTTGTATGAACGGTGATTTAGTGACACTTGCACAACTTACAGACAACACTTTAACAGACGTTAACTTGGAGTTCTTTAGCAACTTGACCAAATCTTTAGCCGAGAGATACATTATTTAGTAATTACTCAATGTAATAAAATAAGATTATCATTTTCATTTACAAATTAGTTAAATACCAAACCACTGAATAACACAGCGAACGCCACAAGCAAACTCTTAGGAAGATCGTGAAATACTTCCAAGAAGAATTCGGCGAACGCTACGGTTCCAACTGATTCGGCTGAATCAGAGGAAGAAGACAGTGCAGAATGGTCAGAATTTGATTTACGGAAGACCAATAATAAAATTGAAGGATCCCTGGGTCCGAATATTTCCCAAAGATACACAAAGTGTCGAGGATATCGTAGAATTATATACTTGGAACGATCTATTTGAATATATTAGCAACGAAACCAACAAGTGCTGCAGTCAAAATTGCAATAGAAGGAAACTGGATTTAAAAACGCCAAATCTGTCGACGTTACGGCACCCGAAATTAGCAAATGGTTTGGGCTTGCTGTCCTTATAGGAAATGTAATAAAAGGAAAGGATCGATGGTTATTGGCCAACGAATCCGTTGATAGACACACCGATATTTAGCAAAACGATTTCCCGCAACCGATTCAGACAAATATTATTTTTACATTTTTCCGACAGCAACAATAAAGCGGATAATGCCGACCGGCTTGTCAAAGTGAAATTCGTAATTGATTATTTTTCCAAAATGTTTAAACAAAGGTTTAATCTAAGTCAAAACAACTCAGTTGATGAAGGAACTGGCGTGGATGAAAATCCGTCGAAAATTACGAAATACGGCCTGCTCATTCGGATGTTGTGTGATTCGAGTACGGGATACGTTTCCTTATTCAAGATATATTCCGGCGCTGGACAGCCTTTAGCAAGTGGCATCACATCTGCATGGATAATTACACTCCTGGAAATGGAAAAAAGAACACATTGACACCGGTGTGTCAGACCCACCATACTTGCTCCGGACACTGCGAGAGGGCTGTACAAGCAATGATCACACGCACGGCAAAGCGGACACATCAGGAACCGCGGTGTTGGCCGTCGAATGGAGCTAGTTGCGCAGCATTTGTGCACCGCCGCCGTCAGTGTCAGCCAGTTTGCCGTGGCATACGGAGCTCCATCGCAGTCTTTAACACTGGTAGCATGCCGCGACAGCGTGGACGTGAACCGTATGTGCAGTTGACGGACTTTGAGCGAGGGCGTATAGTGGGCATGCGGGAGGCCGGGTGGACGTACCGCCGAATTGCTCAACACGTGGGGCGTGAGGTCTCCACAGTACATCGATGTTGTCTCCATGAAGCTGGGCTACGGTCCCGCACACCGTTAGGCCGTCTTCCGCTCACGCCCCAACATCGTGCAGCCCGCCTCCAGTGGTGTCGCGACAGGTGTGAATGGAGGGACGAATGGAGACGTGTCGTCTTCAGCGATGAGAATCGCTTCTGCCTTGGTGCCAATGATGGTCGTATGCGTGTTTGGCGCCGTGCAGGTGAGCGCCACAATCAGGACTGCATACGACCGAGGCACACAGGGCCAACACCCGGCATCATGGTGTGGGGAGCGATCTCCTACACTGGCCGTACACCACTGGTGATCGTCGAGGGGACACTGAATAGTGCACGGTACATCCAAACCGTCATCGAACCCATCGTTCTACCATTCCTAGACCGGCAAGGGAACGTGCTGTTCCAACAGGACAATGCACGTCCGCATGTATCCCGTGCCACCCAACGTGCTCTAGAAGGTGTAAGTCAACTACCCTGGCCAGCAAAATCTCCGGATCTGTCCCCCATTGAGCATGTTTGGGACTGGATGAAGCGTCGTCTCATGCGGTCTGCACGTCCAGCACGAACGCTGGTCCAACTGAGGCGCCAGGTGGAAATGGCATGGCAAGCCGTTCCACAGGACTACATCCAGCATCTCTACGATCGTCTCCATGGGAGAATAGCAGCCTGCATTGCTGCGAAAGGTGGATATACACTGTACTAGTGCCGACATTGTGCATGCTCTGTTGCCTGTGTCTATGTGCCTGTGGTTCTGTCAGTGTGATCATGTGATGTATCTGACCCCAGGAATGTGTCAATAAAGTTTCCCCTTCCTGGGACAATGAATTCACGGTGTTCTTATTTCAATTTCCAGGAGTGTATTATCAATGGCTCTGAGCACTATGGGACTCAACTGCTGTGGTCATCAGTCCCCTAGAACTTAGAACTACTTAAACCTAACTAACCTAAGGACATCACACACATCCATGCCCGAGGCAGGATTCGAACCTACGACCGTATCAGTCGCACGGTTCCGGACTGCGCGCCTAGAACCGCGAGACCACCGCGGCCGGCTAATTATTATCACAGTGTAGAATTTGCAGAGAAGTTACTTGAAAAGAAAATTCGAGTTTGTGGAATGATACGGCAAAATAGAGGATTTCCGGAAAATTAATGCGCGCAAAACTCAATGTGTTTGACGTTTGTCGTCAGCGGAAAGGTGACAAGCGGCCGGCGACAAGCCAAGTAATACTAATTAGCGCTGCCGGCGCCAGGCGAATAAATATGTAACAGACATGCTTGGGCAAAGTGTTACTGTACCAACATTTCACATTTTCAATAGCTTATCTCGCGTTTACATTAACCAGTGATCGTGCAAAGTTGATCGTTTAAATATCGTATACCGACAAGTACACTCCTGAAATTTCGTTACTCTGGGTTAAGTATGTTTTAGTGTTGCGATTTCTTTTTCCCTCAGTGTATATAAGATTATTGTATGTGTTCACTAGTTTCTGATTTATTGACTATTGTTGTACGTTTAGTTACGTGAATATATTTTTACTTGAATATATTTCGGTACGAAAGATTCATCAGCGTTCATAACAGAGTTAAAGGTGCACTTTAGATGTTTCCTTAAGGACATGTTTTCCTATTGTGCACAGGCAGCAGCAGACGCCGAGCCGAAAGGCATACCCGTCCAGAGGCAGCAGCTGTAGCAGTTAGCTGATACACAGTAATTTATATTAGTTTCTGTTTTTTCACGTTCTTATGCGAAGAAGTGAACTATACTTGTGCATTTTACTGTACAGACTAGTGTTTACCATATTTACTTCTAAGTTTTTGCTTTTGCGTAAATCTTAGTGCATATCGTGATAGATCGCTTCTTCGTGCTACTTTTCCGTCGCCAATCGTTTTAGACTTCTGTCTATCAGCGCTTAAAAAGTTACATATTTATTTCCTGCAGTAGCTTTTATCTAACGAAAGTTTATAGCAAAAAGTAATTGTTGATACATCCATTTCCAGTAGCGAAATTTCTTAAGAGCAGTTTAATAGCGTGCGGACCTTATTGTGTAAGGCTACAGTCAGAACTCCGCACAGCAGATTTTAGAGTTTGTTCACCCTTCTTGTGTATTTCACGCACATTATAACTTCATTAGCATGGTAGTGACTAAATTTCTCATTAGTGGTGGCTATTAGTACTTTTTAAGTAACATCTGAATGCTTTGTTTCTAGTTTTTTCAGATCTTATTCATTACTTTTACACACTTCGGTGTGGCTAGGAACTGTGCTTGTAGCGGCGGACATAAGGAGAATTTCTACAGATCCATCTTTTATAAATGGAATGGAACTGCAGCTGGTGAAAGACTTGAATAAAATGAATATCGACCGTCTTATCTTTATTAACTATTTTATTGCGATATAATTTTCGGAGCCTCATTGGGGTCACCTTGAGGACCCTATACGAGTAGCTAGGTACATCATTTAAACGTTCATGCTATTATAGGGCTCACTAATTTCAACCCGCTTCCGTAGATTCCTGAAATTTCTCTTTAGACGTGGAGAGTTCACGTTCAAAAGAAGTTTCAGTGACATACGGAAGCCATTTGATATTACGGATCCCGATAATAGCGTTTGAGAACACGTTGTAGACCGCCTCTGTAGCGTAGCGGTAGCGTTCCCGCCTATCACACAGGATATCCGGGTTCGATTCCCGGCAGGGGACGGGGTATTGTGAGTCCTTCATCATCATTTACCCGAAAGTCACCGAAATGGCGTCAACTAAAAAGGACTTGCAATACGGCGGCCGAACTCCCCCGCATGGGGCCTCCCAGCCAACAATGCCATACGCTCATTTTATTTTTTTTTTAGCTACGCGTATAGGGGCCTGAAGGTGATGCCAAAGAGGCACCGAAAATGATAACCCAATAAAATAGTTCATAAAATTACAACTGCCGATACTTATTTTCTTCAAGGCAAGGATAATTGGTTGCTACCCGTAAACGGATGGAGGTTGCGTTGGATACTGTCCAAAGCTGCGCCGAAAGCGGGCCGCCAGTGACGAGACCTGCTACACCTCTGGTGCGTTGGTATACCTTTCGAGAGCGAGTTGTGGACAGAGGTGGGTTTACGAGTCACTCGGTGGAAGGCGAAAGGGTGAATGGACTGCACGACTGGCTCCTCACGGCTTGGGTATAACAGTTACGAAAACTGCTACCATTTCTGAGCTACAACGGAATGCCTCTCCCGTTACGCCTGTTGCTGATTTTCCTACGCAGTCCGGATAAGTGATGAGGCCGGGTATGCTAGCCATTAGGATCACTGTATCGTTGGCTGGTAATTGAGCCCTAAGGGAAATATCGGCAGGGTCGGAAAGAATGCCAGTCTGCAGTCGATTGGTTCCTTTTGGACGGATGATTGTGGTAAATGGAACTAGTATCGCATGCGGACTGCGCGCTGATTATTTGTGCCATCGTACCCAGAGTCGATCGCAGTCCTCTGGTCTGGAGGAGAGGAAGGTCTTTCCTCTACAGTTTTTAACTCCTACGGCTCCATCTAGTATCATTGAAGCTAAAGCCTGATGTCTTTGCACATTCTCTATCATCCTGCCCCTTTTTCTTGTCAGTATTCTTCACGGATTCCTTTAACCTCGATTCTGCGGAAAACCTTATAATTTCTTTATTCTTTGCTTTATCAGTTCACCTGATTTTCAACATTCATCCCTAGCACCACATCACAGTTTCTTTGCTTCTCTTCTGATCTGGCTTTCCCACCGTCCATGTTTCACTACCATATAATGGTGGTCTCCGAACGTGCGTTCGCAGAAACAGCTTTCTCAAATGATGGCCTATGTTTGATACTAGTACACTTAACTTCTTCAGGAATGCCCTTTTTGCCAGTGCTAGTCTACCTTTTATGTCCTCCTCACTCCACGGTTGTGCGTTTTTTGTTACCTGTGAGGAGAATTCCTTAATTTCACCTACTTCGTGGATCCCAAATATGAGGTTATGTTTCTCGCTGCTCTTATTTACGCTAATTCTCATTGTTATCGTCTTTCTCCGATTTGCTACCACTCCATATTCTGTTCTCATTAGGCCATTTAGTCCGCTGCCCGTGGTCTTGCAGTAGCGTTCTCGCTTCCAACACACGGGGTGCCGGTTTCGATTCCCGGCGGGGTCAGCGATTTTCCCTGCCTCGAGATGACTGGGTGTTGTTGTGTCGTTATCATTATTCATCCCCATTACGGTCGGATGAAGGCGATGGCAAACCTCCTCCGCTGGGACCTTGCCTAGTCGGTTGTGCGGGTCCCCCACATCGTTCCCTACGCTCCTCGGAGTATGGGACCATCTCAAGTTAGACCATTTAATCAAACAGAGGTCAGCATTGGCTTCAGCCGATCTCATCACTGACATCCTTTCACCTAGAATTTTAACTCCACTCTTAAATCTTTCTTCTATTTTCGTCATTGCTTCTTCGATGTATAGATTGCACAGGAAGTGCAAAAGACTAACCATGACTTACGCTCTTTTAAATCCGTGCACATTGTTCTTAGTGTTCCATTCTTAGTGTTCCCTCTCGGTTCTTGTACATACTGCAAACTACCCGCTATTATCTGCACCGTATCCCTATTTTTCTCATAATTTCGAACATGTTGCGCCACTTGTCGTTACTGAACGTTATTATCCAAGTCGACAGAACCTATGAAGGTTTATTGATTTTTCTCCAGTCTTGCTTCCACTATCACCTGCAAAATGTCAGAACTGCCCCTGTGCTGCCTTTACCTTCCTTACTATTCCATTCTTCTGTATATTTCACTTGTCAACAACTGGGATGCATGAGCTATTAAGCTAATTCTCGCACCTGTCGTCTCTTGCAATCTTCGGGAATGTGTCGATGATGTTTTTCCGAAAGTCTTCTCATATGTCGCCAGTCTCATACGTTCTACAGAAAAACGGGAGTAGTTTGTTGCTACTATCCGTTCTATCTCATCTGATCGTAAGTCTTCCAAAACTCTTTTTAATTCTGATTATAATATTAGATCCCCTACCTCTTCCCTGTCGACTCCTGTCTCTTTAGCTAACACATCATGAGACAGTCATCCCCCTCATAGAGGCTTCAAAGTACCCTTGCCACCTATCCGCTGTCTCCTCTGTATTCAACAGTGCAACTGCCATTGAACTCTTAATGTTACCGCCCTTTATTCTATTTTTCACCAAGGATTGTTTTGATTTCTCTCTTTACTGAGTCTGTTCTTCAGCAATTGTTTCTTTTTCATTTCCTTCCATGTTTCACCTTCGATTCCATGCATTCCTAAGTGACTTGTATTTTTGTACTCCTGATATCCTTGAACAATTCTGCACTTCCTTCTTTAGTCGATCAACGGATTTCATCTATTTCTCGTGGTTTCTTCACATTTGAGCTCCTTGTACCGAAGTTTCTCTTTCCATCTTTTGTGATTGCCCTTTGTAGAGGTGTGCATTGGTCTGCAACTGAACTGCCTGCTGAGCTATTCACTACGGCAGTATCTATAGCATAAGAGAACTTGAAGACTGTCTCCTTCTTAATGCCTCTGTATCCCATTTCTTTACGCATTGATTCATCCTGACTAGCCTCTTAAACTTCAGTCTACTCTTCATCATTACTAAATTATGATCTGGGTCTGTTTCTGCTCCTGGATAAGCCTTACAATGCAATATATGATTTCGGAATATCTGCCCTGAAGAGAACCACTGTAAATTCGGTCGAAATATTGACGTTTTAGTTGCTTCATTGCTTCAGAACAACGCGCCCCAACACCCAAACAGAATTTATTCCGATTGACACTCACCATGGAAGCCAACGAATTTACATGAACGAATTTTATTCTTTTTTCTTTTGGTTTTTCATGCACATCCCCGTATAATATTTTGCTGCGGTTGTGACTGCAGGATTCACACATTACCACTGTCGTGTCCGTCAGCATTTCTATCAACATCCATTTATCAGCAGGTTTACGTTTTATTTTGTTCCTATTGCACTGCGAGCAGTGTCACTTAAAAATTCTTCCTGGTGTAGTCCGTATCCCAAAGTGTACCCTTTTAACTGTAGGCCTGAATGCTACGTAAACTACCACGTAAGAGAAGCCATGAAATTAAGAAATCAGCAACACATTACTTGAAACACGCCACACCAAAAGTGAAGACTAGAGTACTCCATTACTGAAACTGTCCTCCGTTAAGAGGAAGTGCTCCTTATGGCCGTCCCTATAAACAACTGTTTCACAGTTGACTGGATTGGTGAATGATAAGTTCGAGGCCCGAGAATTCGGCTGACGCAAAGCTGTTGCGTGTATAAGCCTTGCAAGTGGACCCTATATCAATGCTGCACACGGCTTCTAAAGTAGGAAGTCAGGGATCTCCACATCTAGAACACAAAATTAACTTTTTAAGCTAACATACTACAGGATCTGTTACAACAAGGAATTTAGTTTTATATATTAATATATGGGAATGACGTTTACGCTTCAGCTATGCTATGTTTGCGGGACCGACGTGTGTAGTGGAAAGAGCACTCAAACGAATGGTGAACCTTCGCTGTAACTGCCTAGTGGGTGGGGCGGTGGCTCGATGCACGCGACCGTCAACTGTCGACGGCTTCTCAATGCTCGTAAAGAGAAATTAAGGCAAATATGTGTATAGGAAAGCATCTGAACTCCCTTGCCTTTGATTTTTTAATATAAAAAGAACGAAACTACATACACACCAACAAATGTAATTTTACTTTTAAAGTAAAGTCAGTAAAAAGAAAAAAAGAAGGAAAACGATGAAGGCGTAACTTACAGTAGACGAGAAGTTTCACTGATTTCTCCCGTATGCCGTCTGTGCCCTCAGCTTGGCACTTGAGGGTTTCCCCATTGTCAGCCGGAAGTGGAGTCATCAACAGGATTGACACGGTCTCGTTACCATCTTCGGACACCTTGGGCAGAAAAAGGCGTGTTGGATCAGAAACACCCAAATCTAACCCACTAGGATATATTTAAGGTGATAAATCATGGTGATATTAAAAATCACTATTTTTTGTACCTAAATTTGAACCAATTCACTTTAGGGTTAGACTATGTGACAGTACGCCACATAAATGGACATTTGGAGAAAGGGAAAGGAAGTTTTTGTTATGAGACGTGTGAATTATAAATTATTTCAAGACTATGTACGTGTGCGCGATGTATAACAAATATTAAAGAACGTAAGTTATTATTATCAAGACCGAGCGAGGTGGCGCAGTGGTAGCACACTGGACTCGCATTCGGGAGGTCGACGGTTCAATCCCGTCTCCAGCCATCCAGATTTAGGTTTTCCGTGATTTCCCTAAATCGTTTCAGGCAAATGCCGGGATGGTTCCTTTGAAAGGGCACGGCCGATTTCCTTCCCAATCCTTCCCTAACCCGAGCTTGCGCTCCGTCTCTAATGACCTCGTTGTCGACGGGACGTTAAACACTAACCTAACCTAACCTATTATCAAGACACAAATATCGATGTAATTAACAAAACAAAGTTTTTTTGTACAGTCTCTGTGTAACATAGGCCATGAAGATCAGAGACAATGCTTTGATTGAACGAGCTCTCCTGTTTTGTTTCGTCTAGCGAGCGGTAGGCTGCCATTGCATTGCTGTCTGATAATTAACGTACGTTTTATCTGTATTTTGAAAAATATAATAGAATTGTTATTAGAAAGTGTGTATTATTGACTTAGTTGTCACCTCTCATGATCGCAACCATTAATTATAATTAACAAAGTTTTTACAGAACTTCGCAGTACAGGGAGCTCATCTCCCCTAGCAGGATTTAGTCGGCCATTACGCTGACTGTATTATTTAATCAAAATATCATGTCAGTTTTGATCTTTCATTAATTTCAAAGTTAAAAAGTCAAAATAGATTTCGTTTATTAATATTTAGAATACTGAGTGAGTTCAGTATGTTTCATTTTGGCCGCCTAACGGCAGATGAGATTGTCTCCAGTTTTGCCTTGCTAATAATGAAAAAGAAATATTGAAAATCATTACATTACGCAATATCTCAGTTAATCTTTATGTAATTTGGTACTTAAATAACCAGTAGCCCCTGAGACCCATATTAATAATTACGGTTTGCGTAAGAATATGCATATTTTCTTTTCTAAATAGCAGCGCTCACGCACACTATTTATTAGAAGGCGGTGAGTCGCGCGCTGTGTTTAAAAAATATTATATCGTACGTACTTCGGGGCAGCCGATGTCCGTACGAGTGTTATGGCGGTATAAGTTAATTAAAAGTCTCATGCTAGCACTCAATATTTAAAGCCACCCCCACCAAAATCATAAATTATATAATTATAAAAATAAAAAAATAAACTTATACCGTGATAATTAGCAGATTCTGCTTAAGTTCTGAAAGTAAGAAACAATCAGAAGTCTCTGGACAGTTAACAATACAAAGAATGAATAATTTTTTTTATCTGGTTACTGCAGACGTATTGTAGGACGCATTGCAATAACGAAATATAGCCAGGTAATAGTCTCACTTGAAATGCAACACACTTCCACTTTACAACTTAAAATAAATGTGTTATATTTCATCGCCTGCTATGCACAAACATAAAGTAATCGCACTAGTTCTATCTCTCTGACAATTTTCTGAAATAGATTAAAATGTTATACTGTTCTTAACCTAATAAGTTGTAATGAAAAGTGAAAAGCACTAGGGATTTACGCAGTAGCAGTTAAAATGAAAACATTTTCAAATACTGTAGTTACTGCTGTAAATTTAAACTCATGAGCATGTGGGGAGTAAACTGTTTCCCACGGATTGTACTTCATACAGCGGATACAGATGTACGTTCGGATGCAACATAATCTCCATCCGCGAAAAAAGCCTAACCGTCATGTGTCTGCAATTGCTCATCGTTTACGTGCGTATACGGGGAATTCAGGCACCAATAGTGACTAACGGAAAAAGTAAATATGGAAATAATTCGTAAATGGAGTGTAATTGCAAACCATAATAATGATTTTCTGAATCCATTTATGAAACAATGACCGGTCTAAAATGCTTAAGTTTTTATTGATTAGCGATTTTGTCTTTATTAGTCACCTTCAGATCAGTTTGTTCCAGAGCTTTGTACTATATTATATACGTATGGATACTCAGTATGTTACGCATATCATAGAGCAGATGAGGCTTTCTATTTGGACAGCAAAAGAACTGACTATCAAAAACAAGTAAAACATACCTAAAAAAATAACTCATATTTAATAAGAGAACTTACATTTAATTTAACTATTGTTGCCAGAAATTGTTGTGTGAAGGTAACTTGAGTACTACGCAGCAAGGAACTGGTCGATGAGAAATACTAGAAAAAATGAAACTAGAATGGTGGCTTGAAAAAAGTAATTTGTTGCCTCGGAGTCAATACGGCTTCAGAAAAGGCAAAGGGACCATGGATAACCTGTTTTTGCTTAATATGAATATCACGTCAGCCTTTCAAACGAAAGAGACAGTAGTGGCAGCTATTCTTGACATTAAGGGTGCATATGATCACGTACAAATACCGATACTCTTGGATAAGCTGGCAGGATTTGGAATTCCTTCACGGATGATCTACGGTATCAGTACCCTGATTACTCAAAAAACGATCTACGTCCGTTTCAAAGGTACCATGATCGGACCTTTTTATGTCTCCCAGGGCTTGCCGCAAGGTGCAATTTTAAGTCCTCTCCTGTATACTCTATATATGCACGACCTAGAACGCATACTTACTCCCCCCACAAAAATCCTACAGTATGCTGATGATATATGTGTTTATTCTACTGCTGCTTCATATCTTCAGGCCAAAACGGCATTAACCACAACCATCGCGCACATCGATGAGTGGCTCTCTATCAATGGGCTGGAGATCTCGGCTGAGAAATCAGCAGTCGTTCCCTTCTCCAAGTCGACGGCAGCTCGCACTGAAGATCACATTACCTGTGGCAAGTACACCTTCCAAACAAAATCTCACGTTCGATTTCTGGGGATGATTTTTGACTCTCGGTTAAGCTGGGCGCCCCACATCCGATCTACCGTTACCAAGTGTGAAGATGGTTTAAATGTAATCAGATCACTCTGGGGAGCACACCAGAGTGTTTTACTCACCATGAACCGAGGGATAATTCGATCTCAATTAGACTATGGCTGTCAATTCTACCACACTGCGTCAAAGATTCATCTCTCCAAATTAGATACTCTTCAATATAGAGCCATTCGTACCTGTCTTGGAGCCATGCGATCGACGCCCACCAACGCCCTTTTAATAGAAGCAGGGGAGATGCCCTTGAGCATTAGGCGCCAAATGTTATCGGACAAATTCTACATTCAAGGCATGGCCATTACGGACAGTTCCGTCTATCAAAGTAGAGACTGCATTTATCGACTGTGGATTGCAGCCCACAGAAGGAATAAAGTGCCAGCCGTTTGTGCCAGCTTTGACACTTGGTCACCTATCGTACATTCTATACGGCGTTCAGCGCATCTACCTGTTTTTGAATATGATCTTCAAACGCTCTGCTCTCAGATCGCAGTCCATTATTTAAGTACGACCTGGCTGGACAGTACTAATGTCAACGTTGGCTTCAATCGTCCCGTTCAAGCACAATGGCGGGGTTTTATCTGTGTATATACCAATGGCTCCAAAATTCCGCAAGAAGAGTGTACAGGATGCGCTTTCTTCTGCCCTCAGATCCAGAACCGCAAAACCTTCAAACTGCCTAAGAGCAGTTTTATTTTTACGGCGGAGACAGTGGTAGTTTTGGAAGCACTTAAGTTTGTCTCTAGCACTTCCTTCCCCAAGATATTGATAGTATCTGACTCGCAAAGCGTTCTTAAAAACATTCAGTACAGTCGATGGAACAAAACGACCAACAGTTATATCTTGGATGTGATACCTGAATATATTCGCAGCACACGCACGGGCCGGACGATCCATTTGTTTTGGGTACCTTCCCACTCTGGTATCCTCTATACTGATGAAGTTGATGCATTAGCCAAACAAGTGGCAACGTTAGGCACCATCCTGGATCTGCAGCTTCCTTATACAGACTACTTACGTGCAGTCAAGGATCACGCAACACAACAATGCAGGAAATGTGGAACGTTTCTCAACAGATAAAAGGCTGTTATTACGCAGTGCTACAACCTCGGATTCCTTCACAACCGTGGTTCATGAGGACACATCTGGACCGATCCACGATTTCTACCATCATAAGACTCCGCTTCAATCATGCCTATTTCCCACGACATCTACATTGGATCAACGTTTACAGTTCACCAGCATGTGAGTGTGATCCTGGGTCGGAAGCTGATGTCAACCACATCTTATTTATGTGCCCCAAATTTGACCGTGAACGGTTGGTCGTTTTGAAGATATTGCTGAGTATGGCCTACCATCTTCCTCAATCAGCTTCTTCTCTTTTGTGCACTAAAGACGTTCGTCTATATAAAGTGATCGTTAACTTCATCAAGAGTACTGGTCACAATCTGTCGGTTTTAATGGTGTACGTCAATTATAAATATGTCTTGCTGATGACGATATTTCAGAATTGGTGTGAATTGTAAGCCAAGACACTTTTAATTATTCTCCAATTCAATTCAATTTTTAAAACAGTATGTACAAAACAGTAACAGTTAAGCTTTTTATTCTTGTAAATATGCATTTCTGTATTTGTTTATTCAATTATGTGTACATTGTCACTAT
Source organism: Schistocerca nitens (assembly GCF_023898315.1). Classification (NCBI taxonomy): domain Eukaryota; kingdom Metazoa; phylum Arthropoda; class Insecta; order Orthoptera; family Acrididae; genus Schistocerca; species Schistocerca nitens. Next base: position 191,030,991 of record NC_064618.1, on the reverse strand, counting down.
GTGTTGCCGATGGCTAAATTGAGTACACACTCAAAGGCCAAATAAACAAATAAAAAAAAAGAAATGCTAGAAGATAATATTAGCTTTTCAAATCTGATTCTACAGAAAAATGCTAACGGTTAATGGGTAGATCGAACAGTTAATATAGAGGTACTGCATATAACTGGCGATAAAATGGATTTATAGGACAATTTTACTAAAAGAAGGCATAGAGTAATAGGAAACACCCAGAGGCGCCAAGGAATAATTAACCATGTAGTGCGTGGAAATGTGGGAGGTGAAACTTGAAGAGAGAAACCGATGATTAATAATAGCAATCAGAATCACATCGATGCACGTAGCACTAGTTTCACAGATATCAACCGACGGAGGAAAAATCGGAGCGCCAAAAAATAATTAATGTACAGTAATGATGTTTCGCTTACAGATATGTTTAGGTAATATACATTATAGTTCAATTCTTTTATCTTGGCGGTTCGCGCATGCCCGCCCAGACGCGGAAGATTGCTGCGTTGCCAGTTGTACGGGCCAAGAGAAGCAGCGCCATAGTATAGTATAGTTCGCAAACTTACGTTTAGGGGGGAGCGCGCAGTTTATGAAGTAAAGCCACCACGGCCGTATTAATCCTTTCGCTGCTATAGAGACGTGCTCCCCGCATTCCGCGCTGTGCGCTATGTTGTCCTCACTGTACTGTTCGCCTGTCCAGACACATAGTGTTTCGACTGCTTTGACACATTTTATCATTCGATTTCACAAAAACTGTTTGGCCCAAAAATTTGATTTTTATATATCTTCTTGACTAATACCTTCCTCCCATAAATGACTTAATTTTTTTTTCGGTGTGCAACACAGTTATTGTGCAGCATTAGATGTAAACAACTGCACGAAAGTTTGAAGAGTTTGCAGAGGTAAAAGTCCATAGCGTTTACTTTCCGTATGGTCGATTTTAGATGCCACTAGAAATTTAAAAATATTACATTCAAACGAACAAAAGTCATGATCTAAGACACTTTGGTACTGTTTTTAAATAAAGAAAATATTAAGCACCGAACAAGGTTTGAGCTCAGAACCTTTCGCTTAGCAGCCATGCACTTTAACCATTACGCTAAACAGCTCAGCGTTCAGTACATCTTCCGAAGGACTTTAAAATATCACGCAAAATACTGACAAACAATGTTGGTATGCCTATAAATTACTCACCTTTCGTCGAAGTACAATAGGAAATAAACAATTACCGCTGTTCTTTATTGCGAAAAAGCGGTTAGTGACAATGATACAAGCACCTTTCCTTGCTATCGCCTCAATTAGGAGGCTTATTGCTTGTTTGGTTTAATTAATTAATAGAATATGAAGCAATTCGTATAAAGAATGCTTTTTCCAAACTTTTTATAAAAGAAAGTCTGCTATCAAGACATTGCTTTTGTTCAATTTCTTTATTTATGACTGAAAGTTTCTAAAACTGAAGATACTCGTCCGTGCTCTGCACTGCAGTCGAGCTCTGGCAACATCGTTCTCTGTTCATTGGCTGACTATGTTTAGTGACGTCAGATGCGCAGAATGAACCTAAACTCGGCCGCCATCGTAAATGATGCGCACTTTAGTATCTAAGTAATTCACATTGCAAGATCACAGGTTAATGTAAGTGCGAGATGAGCGGATGCAAATGTAAAATCCTCGTACATTAGTAACCGGCGTAACCACCAGTGTGCATTCTGTTGTGCAGGTGCCAGACTATAGCTCCAGTGCGTCTAGCACGAAGACAGGTTACTTGCAGGCCCTCAGTTGGTCTCTTTGTAACCAACACACGACCATCAGTGGCACCGAGGCAGAACCACATTCATCAGGAAACACAACAGATGTCCACCCTGCCCTAGAATGAGCTCTCGCTAGACATCACGGAAGGCGCAAATGTCGGTCGTTTAGGGTCATTCGAATGCTCGCAACAGAGCGTCTGGCTCGAAGCTGTCGTTGAAGTAACCGATTTGTAACAGTTCTTTACGGCACTATGGTGCCAATTTCTGCACAAATTGCTACTACAGATGCAGTCCGATGCGCCAGAGCCAAACACCGACCACGATGGTCTTTCCGTTTGGTGGTGCCACGTGACCATCCGGAATCGGTCTTCTTGTTGCCGTGCGTTGCCGTGACAACCTTTACCAGCAGTCATGAACGGCGGCTACGCTCTTGTCCAGTCTTTCTACAATATCGCAAAAGGAGCATCCGGCATCTCGTAGCCTCGTTAAGACTCACTGAGATGTTAATAATGTCGTCTTTGTCACCTTAAAGGCATTCGTCACTAATATAAACTCACTACGTTCTATCTGAACGTCAACTATCGCTCACTACCGTTACAACGTGTCCTGAAAACAAACCTGATTTGAATCCTCACAGTGGCGTTTCTGTCGCCACTCTTATGTGACTGGCGCGAAATTGGAATGGACATCATATTTCATAGAAACACAACTGCCAACTTTCTTTCATGTCGCACAACTCCCTCTTCGTGTTGTGTCTTTCTTCCGTCGGTGTATTATCTCCCTCATCTTCATTTGTGACCAAGCTTTACCATTATAAATATTCGTATAAAAAGAACATTCATAGTAATTACGTACTAATGTTAAGTTAGTTGCTCAGCAGATATGTAATGAAGTTGGTATACACGCTCGGTGAGATATTTAATTTTTGCTAATATTCTGACATTAACTCTCCACATATGAATACCGGATTGATATTGTTTCTAATGGATGTAAGTTTGAATTCAGTTCTGTATGAATGTAAATGTCTTGTGACTAGTGCCTCCCATCGGGTAGACCGTTCGCCGGGCGCGAGTCTTACGATTTGACGCCACTTCCACGACTTGCGCGTCGATGGCAATGAAATGATGATGATTAGGACAACACAACACCCAGTCCCCGAGCGGAGAAAATCTCCGACCCTGCCAGGAACAGAACCCGTGCCCTTTCAGTTCTGTATGAAAAAATATTGATTTATGTACTTAGTCGTACCTATAAGTGTGGGAAAATCTGTTAGAAGAAAGCGAATGAAGAATTACAGCAATGTTGATTAATGAGATATTTGTGTTCAAGAACTGAAAGACCAATAAATTACCCATTGCTGGTGAGTAATACCTTAAATTCTACGCATATTCATCCTTAACTCATAATATAGGTTTCACGTTGAGGGCACGGACGTGATACGTAGACGGCAATGCCACTGACAGTCTTACAGCGCATGGGCTATTATATTTTTCCATGGCGCTGCCAGAACCATAACTCCCATATTGGGACACATTGCACTGCGCTTAGCCCACCGGCCGAATTACTCTTTTTCTGCTCCAGGGACATCGATAAAAGGAACATTCATTTTGTTCAGATTTTGGAAACTGGCTTATTTACTACATAACTTGTGTAGGTAATATATTTTACAGAGATTGATAGACTTTTACGGGATATAACAGCATGGAAAGTTACATCCAAAACGTCTTCCAATTGAAAACCCTAGCAAGAAGAAAATACGGAACAAAAAAATCTGGAATGAACTGCTTTTTCAAGTGTTCTCTTGAATAGAAGATGATTCCAGGAGACAGCAAAAGGCTAATCGAAAATAACTGTGTGCATAGTCAGTTCGTTTACATGGGCTAAAGTATGAACACCTGGAGAAAGACATATATATGGTAATGGCCACGTTAAGTACATTTTTATTCCCAGATAAATCACTAATTAAAAACTATTAATCCTAAACTATTGCTGAGTGGTAGGGAGATGTTGCGAAGTTGTGAAAAAGTCTTTTATCCTATTTTTGGACGAAAGTTGGAGATCAGTTCTGATTCGTAAAATCATATCACTTCAAAATTGTGGTAAAAATAGAAAAAAACAATGTGGAACCTTTGAGACTTTTATAAGTCTTCAAATAGTACTTCAACAAATGAAGATGGAATCAGCTTTACGATACCCTGAGAACATGGAGAATGTTGTATCGAGACACATCATTTACCAACAGTAACTCCATGAACCAAGTGGGATTAGTTAATCCGACAAACCAAAATGCCCTTATTATTGCAAAACCGTGAAAGATCGATCTGTAGCTGCCAGCTATTATGTACCGCTATGTCGAAGACGAAATGCGCGATGTGGAAGGAATTAAAAAATAGATAAACTATCGATGGCAGAGATCGCAGATTGTAAATGGCTCACGACGAAACGTAAAGAAACCTCTGAACTGTTCAGCAAAAAGGGATGCTCAGTTAGTAAACTGTTCAGCTTCAGGTTAATGTGGTTGTGCTTACGAGCTGTAGATGTTGGAAAAGGGACATTGAAATTTTTGGTGGGAAACCGTTCTAGCGGTAATAATAAAATTATATGACGAAGAAAAAAAAATATAAAAGACAAGAAAAACATGTGTAAGTGTCATTTATTTATAGTGTTGAAACATTCGTTCTCGAAGGCACTCTAACATCTTTGAGATGACACCAATGGCTGCAGTAAGGCTCCTTAGATCAGTTTTGCAAATATAAATTAAAAACACTGTGGTAACGAAATCACCCAACACTATTATTAAACCACAGTAATCAGATATCCAGCCAGTAGTGATATAAACTGCGATATTTCTGAATGTTTACGCACATTTACAGTGAGTTTCGTACCAATCACGGCTCATGTAACATAGATGAATGTCGTTGCTAGGCCTCAGGAAATGTGGTCAGATTACAAATCTCTTATAACCATTCATGTAATGTGTTGATTACTTAAACTGATAAAAGCAATTTCCAAAACGTTGTAAATTGGTATTCAAGATTAAGTTGGTTTTAAGCCTGTTTTAAATTGCAGAACCTGTTTGTTGTCGTATACCCATGTCTTCCATCGACTTTTAAACTGAATATCCTGGCTCGTCGTTAAGTGGTCCTGCGGCTTAACATGGACTCTGAACCATTATACAACAATGGACACTCAGGCAACATTGAATAAGGCAGTCATGAAGTTTAAAGAAACCTTATGTGTCTCGGATAAATCCTTCGGCCGGTTGAGGATTCATACCTGAAGTTTTGAATTTGGTGCATGGCACCCAGCATACTCGTATGACGGTGTACCTTGTAATGATTCCGTAGAATGTGTTCACCGTTAAGGGGGGTAGGACGCCAAACGGGCCGACTTGGAGCAGGAGAGGCACCACAGGACACTTTAATTTCCACTGTCTATACTTTTACAATTAAATTCATAAAACTTTGTCAGCATGACCAGGAAAGATTCAGGATTCACACTCGTAGCAGTGGAAGTTCAAAAACATAACAAAATAATTTATTTACATGTGAAATTTCATCATATTTTCACTTAATATTGGCTGCATTTGTTGCTATAGGTACACTTTTCTTCATAAGTAAGACAGACTATCCGATGAATTTTGCACAGCATACCAACCATACTTACATGTATCTGAAACTCAAGAATCTATTTAATTTATGAAAAAATGAATGAGCTGTTACGTTTTAAACTTTAAGTTTAGAAAAAAATCTAATTTTGTAGTTAATTATGTTAATTTTTACCACAGTTTTTAATAGATTTAGAAAATTATAAAGTACCACACACCTGTAAGAATGGTTTGCATGCTGTGCAAAATTCATCGAAGAATCTCTCTTACTTGTGAAGAAAAATGTACCTATAGCAACAAATGCAGCCAATATTAAGCAAAAAAAAAGATGAAATTTCACATGTAAAAAGATTAATTTTGTTATGTTTTTGAACTTCCACTGCTATGAGTGTGAATACCGAATCCTTCTTGGTCATGCTGATAAAGTTTTATGATTTTATTTGTAAAAGTGTAGACAGTGGAAATTAAAACGTCCTGTGGTGCCTCTCTTGCTCCAAGTCGGCCCGTTTGACGTCCTACCCCCCTTAAGGTATCAGCGGAACAAATCTATGTGTAATGAAAAATTCTTATTATCTCTAGCAGTAAGAAGTTACTTGCGTTACATGTTACCTTTCGTATATTTAGTGACAATATTGCAGTAACACTTATGTTTACATCTTTCTGAACATACTACTTGACAAAATATGGTATAGCAAGCACGGGATGCGTTCATACGTAGAAAGGTGTAGCTCGTACCAGTTTCTCCTCCATAGTGTCCATCAACCGCTGATCGCCCAACCACCACGAGACGTCTGGCGACGTCTCCCACCCCACAATGCGGCACGTGATCTCGCAGTTGCGGCCCGCAGTCAGTGGCAGCTCGACGTTAATCAGGATGCTGGATGGCGGCGACCTTTCTGCGACACCACATAAGATTGACCCTGACAGGCAATATTCGTCGAGGAATATCCTGCTCTCTATTATCTTATTATCGACGGTACCGTTCTCGAATTGACTCACAAAATGGAGCGGTAACATCTCTGTATCATAAAAGGTGCCCTGAGATCCAAAATGATACCGCGTTCCGTTCTTAACTAGGAGTAAATTACTTTACGTTTATCACAAACATTCATTCGTAAGTTTCGTATTTGCGTATATTAGAATCCTGAACATCAATTTTGCAGAAGAACTCAAAATAAATCTCAAAAGAAAAACACGTTTGTGTAACCCTGGGTAAAAGTGAAATTTAATGTATTACAAATAACATGAAACAGTACTACATTGATGTAGGGTGGACACGGTATGTGATAAATTAGCTGTATACACTGCGATACGAAAGCCATGGAATGGCGATAAGCACATATACTGATGGCGGTAAAATAATGTACATGAGGTTTACAGGGTGAAAAGTATTTAAAGCGACAAACTCTGGGAGATTGTAGGGGACATCAAAACAAATATTTTTCTCTAATGTCATTTTTTCCTATGAGGATTATTTAAACCGGTGGAGGCTGTATAACGCTCTTCAGTTGTTAGAGGCCGTATTACGATCTTCAGTTGTAGGCAACTGCTGTCCACCAGTGTAGTAGTGCATTGTCTCTGTTTGCTAATGGGGAGATACACCTGGAGTGAGTACACTGATATGGTTGGTGCATACTACGTAGCGCACCACAATGGACGAGCTGCACAGCGGGTTTATCAACAACAATATCCTAATCGCCGTATCCCGCATCGTACGACCCTTGCTGCTGTGTACCAACGTCTGCGTGAGACCGTGTCATTTAGTAGAATACCTAGACAGGGATGCCGTCGCCCGGTAAGAACGCTGAAATTTGAGGAATATGTCTTGTAGGATGTGGAGCGGGATCCTTCAATCAGCACTCGTGCAATTGCACGTAACATGGGAACGAAACAGACGATTGTAAGAACAGTTCTTCGAGAGCAATTGTTACGTCCATTTCACTTACAGCGTGTCCACAACCTGGAACCAGTTAATTATCCACCCAGAGCACAGTTTTCGTAGTGGTACCTGGAACAGTGTGAAACGCATCCTACATTTCCATCCTCTGTGTTCTTTACCGATGAAGCAACATTCGGGCATGATGGAGTCTTCTACATGCACAATTCGCATGTTTGGAGTGAGGATAACCCTCATCAAGTGCGGTTCTTCGTTAGTGTGTCGGTCGGTGGTTGTTGGGGGCTGTTTAATTTGTCCGTATCTGCTACCTAGGCTATTAAATGGCAGGCACTATTGCAATTCTCTCGCCAGAGCATTGCCAGAATTGCTGGAAGACGTCCCGCTCCCTACGAGACAACGCATGTGGTTCCAACAAGACGGGGTGCCAGCACATTTCATTCGTCGTGTGCGTCGATTTCTGAACCGACGGTTCCCCGAAACGTGGATTGGCTGAAGTGGTCCTGTACCATGGCCTGCTTGATCCACTGATATGTCCTCTCTGGACTTCGTTGTGTGGGGAGAGATGCGCAACCTGATGTTGCATCAGAAGAGGATCTGATTGCCTGGATAGTAGTAGCAGCAGCACGAACAATTCAGGATACTTTTGAGGTTTTTGCCCATGACAGACAAAACGTGATCCGACGGTGTAACCTTTGTTTACGTATCAGTGGAGCCGTTTTCGAGAATCTACTGGAATTGAAATTGGGTTGTGTTAATGTGTTGTCTCTTAGTCATAAAAAAATGGTAAAGTGTTTCTTGGTTTAATTAATTTGCAGCCAGAGAAATCTTCCTCTACCGGTTTAAATACTCCTCATAGGAAAAAATGACATTAGGGAAAAATATTTGTTTTGATGTCCCCTACAACCTCCCAGACTTTGTCGGTTTAAATACTTTTCACCCTGTGGAAGGTCAATGCATTGATGGAGCTGTCGTTTGTACTCAGGTAATTCATGTGCAAAGGCGTCCGACGTGATTATGGCCGCAAACGGGAATTAACATGCATGGGACATTCCATTGAGGATATTACTGAGGAATTCCATACTCCGAGATCCACATCGTCAAGAGTGCACGGAGAATACAAAATTTCAGGCATTACCTCTCAGCACGGTCAACGCAATGGCCGTGACCCTAGCCTACTGGAAAGGCGTAGCGTGGTCGTCTGAGTACCGATTTCTGTTGGTTAGAGTTGATGGTAGGGTTAGAATGTGGCGCATATCACACGAATCAACGGAGCCAACTGTGCAAGCTGGTGGCGTCTACATAATGGTGTGGCCTACGTTTACACGGAATGGAATGGATCCCCTGGTCCAAATGAACTGATCATCGATTAGAAATGATTGTTTCGGCTACTTGGAGACCATTTGCCGCTACCTGAACTTCACGTAGTGAATGAGAATGCGTCATATCACCGGGCACAGTTATTCGCGACTGGTGTGAAGAACATTCTGGACAATTCGAGCGGATGATTTGGCCACCCAAAGCGCCAGACATGAATCCCATGGTACATTTAGGGACGTAACCGCGGGGTCAGTTGGTGCACAAAATCCTGCGCCGGCTAACTTCCGGAATTATCGACGTCAATAGAGGCAGCACGGCTGATTGTTTCTGCAGGGGACTTCCAACGTCTTTTTGAGTCCATGCCACGTCGAAATGCTTCACTTTGTCGGGCAAATGGAGGTCCTACATGATAACACGGGATATCCCATGACTTTTTCCCACGTCAGTGAATAACGAACTTCGCAAATGTACTGGTACACAGTATTTTCAAATGTTCGATATTCACCCAAGTCCTTCACCCCACATCAGTGAACGTCAGGTTGGGCAAAGTGGACGACTACAGGAGGTACAATGCTAGTTGGACCTTTTCTCGCTGTCATGGCAACACGAGGCAGTTTCATGTTCACTACCGTAAGAGGGCTTCACTTTCAGCTTAGAGATCATTTTCATCGGTACCTTCAACGTCTTCTAACATTTTCCTCAGAAAGGCCGAAAAAATGTGGATCAGCACTGATACGCGTGAATGACAACTCGATGCCATAGCAAAAATGACAATAATTGAGAACAATAATGAAACCTTAATATGAAATTATTTTTAACTGATAAGTCAATTTTGACAGCAGAATAAACAGAAACACTTACGATGTCGTAAAGTCACTAATGCAATCACCCAAACATGACAGTTTTCCAATACGAAAGTAGATGACAGTGCTTGTATTATGTCTGAAGGTCGGTTATTAGCTGCCAACAAGCTACGTTGAGCCGCCAACAACAGAATGACCAAGAGAGGAAGTGGCAGAGATGTGCAGTTTCACTGGTATATAAAACACCTCCACGGTTCCATATGAGGGTAAAATTCAAACGTCAAGGTATCGCGAGAACAATTTCACCTTTCTTCAGATGCCTACCATTTACTGCCCGTGAGAATCTGTTACACTTCGATGAATAGTTGCAGTCCTTAAAGCGAATTCCTAAATAGTTTCGACGTGTTCCGCCAAATCTACTTCACAAGGACTTCAAGCCTGAGGGAAACAGTGTAGAATTCATCGCAGTAACGTGTTGTGTGATACTTCTCTGATTTTATTCACTATGCTTTCCAAAAAGGCCTCGTAAAAATCTAAATACCTCATGTCGTCATGTCTATTACCAACTTTATACATATACATTCTACGCCTTTAATACCTCTTCTTTGTGTCTACCCCTAAATCTCTGGACGAAGTTACAAGCTAAACGTGTAATAGGACACTATTGGTCTTTCTTTGTCGTTGATGAGAACATTATTCAGTTAAGGAGAACTGCCATTGATTATACTAAGCATGAATTTTGCCATGGCCTTCTCATATTTCCTAATGATCATCAATAACAATTATTTGTTGTAGACAAAGGCATATATCAGCATACAGTCTAAGAGGTCATTTGACTATATGTGAAACCATTTGTTTATTATTAAAACTTTACTCTCTATCCTAGCAAAGTTTGGCCGTCTTTTAAAATGTGATGGCTTCTATTGACTGGTCAAGACAGTCGGTTATATGTGAAGATACCTCGTATGTTTATATAGCGCTTCTTAAACGATAGTGCTGTGCAATTTCGAACAGCTTTCCAAAATTTAGGACAGCGGTATTTGTCCTTTCTACGTGCGTCAAATTATATATAGAGTTTCGAGTGTGCATATGGCATGTCTTTTCCCATCCGAGTGATTTCCTCTGGAGCATGCTGATGCTTTGATCGAATCTTCCTTCTCCCTATGAACGTTACTAATATTCGAATGTAGAATACGCTCTAGGTTCCTGCAAACCACGGATTTCATTGATAAACCGTCTGTAACTATGTATTTACCCTAATTATTAGCAGGACAGAATTGTGTTCGCTTGTAGTAGCTTGGAACAATTCCCTGCACAAAGCGTTCTCGATAAATATGAAATACAAAATACAAAAGTTCCACACCGGAAGACATATAATATTAAATACTCGTTGGAATACCATCTGGTCTCAGCAGTTGACTAAGAGTCAAAGCTGTAGAAAAACCTACTTTACAAAGTAATTATACGTTATTGACGACTATAATACACACCATCACAAAAAAGTCTTCCAACTGAACCGCAATGAGCAGCGAAAACATTTCTCGAGGCGCCCCATATAGCGTCGGGTTACCAACCTGAATGTCGCGAGCCATATGGCCCGCCAGCCATGAGTGGTGGTCTAGGGTGTCTTTTCTTTTCACAGCTGAACCTCTTCGATTTCCCTCCGCGGCAGCATTGCGGTACAGCGGTAGGTCGACGATATTCTATGCACCGTTTCATGGCAAGCAATCCTGGGCTAACATTTCAGCAATATAATGCCCGCCCGCGCATGGACATAGTTTCTCCTGGTTCCCTTCGTGCTTCCAAGCCCTACCTAGGCCATCAATGTCGCCGGATCTCTCTAATTGAGAACGTTTGGTGCATTATGAGCAGAGCCCTCTAACCAGGTCGGGATTTTTGACGATCTAAAGCTAAATAAGCTGAATAAGTGCTTGCATACGAGCCACAGATGGACCAGAGCGTTACTGGCTTGCTCTTTCTCTCACATTTATTGATTTTCGTCCCATTCAGATAATTCCTTCGTAGTGTGTCTGTTTTTATTTCTATTTTTTATAGTGTGTATTCAGTAGGTATTTACATAGCGCATTTTGATACCTTGTAAATCACTCTTGAATATTTAATACCTTTTATGCGGTACAGGCTATATACTGTTGGCGAACCTTAAGGTTATTGGTGCTCGTTCATTTTCTAGTTCACAATAGAGAGTTTTCATGTAAACGAGATCTTACTAAACTGATTCACGGGAGAACAGTACGAAAATTTGGTTTAACTACTGCCTCTTTAAAGTAAATATTTCATGTATACCTAATTTTCGGCTTAAAGATTGTGGATTCATACAAAGAAAGAAACGTAACATGTAAATATATCTACTTATCTCTTTATTTAGTACTACTACTCTATGTCTTTATAGGTTTACCATAGCGCTAAGTGGCAATTTAGGTTGAAAGAATTAGCAAAAAGAAGACAATTTAGCCTTCAGATCAGCCGAGAGCACTAATTCGCTGCTTCCTGGACTCGGGTGTGCACGCCGGCCCGGGATCGAATCCGCCCGCCGGATTAACGACGAGGGGCCGGTATGCCGGCCTGCCTGGATGTGGTTATTGGGCAGTTTTCCACATCCCGCCAGGCGAATACTGAGCTGGTCCCCAGCCTGCGCCTCAGCAACACGACTCACAGACAGCTGGAAACCTTCACAATCATCCATGGCTTACACTAGACATAGACAGCTGGGGTACACTAGTTCCGTCCTGGGGGGGCACAGTGTGGAAACAGGAAGGGCATCCGGCCACCCTTTGACTCCAACACTGCCAAATCTATAATAACAAGGCCGACCCAACATTGAAGCAGGACAAAGGCCCAAACGAAATGGAAATGAATTTTCAAAAGGAAACTTCTCTCTATTACCGACCGATATTTCATCAAAACCCTTAGAAAACTGCGTCAACAAAAATTAATTAATTTCGCTGTCTTTTCAATATTAAACAACGGTCATTGTTAGGACAACCATTATTGGAACGTGTTCTATTTCGAGAGAACCCGTGTAGTTCTGTAGATATCTCAAAATAACTTGAGTTTTAAAGCTTTCTGAACGTTATCACGGACAGTATCGTTTCCCGAGAAAGCTCTTTTTCTGGACTCTGCTATCTCGGTGCAGCAACGCGTCTTTAAAAAGTAGAGTTACAATCACACATTGGACATGTGTCTGGTATTTAAATGCATCGTTACTGTGTGAATCCTACGTAGATACAGAACATGTCACGAATATAAGACAGGCAATACTAATAAATTAGTAAATAACAAACGTGGATTTCGTAAATTGAGTTTTACGAAACTCGTCTCGCTGTTTTCCTCCATGAACTTCAGAGCTCAGTAGACAATGGTGCCTAACTTGATGTATTCCCCGACTTCCGAAAAGCATTCGATTCAGCTCTTCACTGTCTTTTAAAGGACTTCAACACGAACTTATCTAGTATCAGATAAATCTGTGACTGCAGTTTTAAGACTTCTTTGCTGATAAATGTCAAGACGCCCTTCTTAGAGGAATAAGATCGACAGGTGCGCAGGCAATTTCAGGAATAGCCCAAAAGAGTGTGGTTGGGGCTTTACTTGTAAGCGTAGGCTTCCGCAGCCGTTGTCACTGTCAATAAAACTCTTCTGGGCTCTTGACCGCATTGTCAATATATAAAATTGTCCGAGGTTTCGGAAACTATTGCAAACGGCTTTCCACAGAGCTTTCTGCTGAGCTAGTATATATTGAAAATTCGATCAACAGCCAAGAAGAATTTTATTGACAGGGTCATTACTGTTTACGATACATTTCGATTATTTAGTGGATGACGCTGGAGGTTCTGTGAGGATATTCACAGAAACATTGTCGACTATGGGAAGAATGCGCCGCCAGAAGGCTCTCGCGAAGTGTAGGAAGTCCTGCAGAGGGTTTAGACGTGATGTAAGGACTGGAAGTTACACTCAGTGTAATTGTAAAGCAAGGCACATAACGAGGTAAAGAGATGCGCTTTTGTGCAGTACAATATCTGCAGCACATCACTGGATGAAATAACTACTGTGAAATACCTGCAGGTATCTCAGCGGACCAAAAATGGAATAATGAAATAATACATGTAGCTTATAGATTTATCGAGAGAATTTTAAGGAAATGTTCATCCACGAAGCAAGTAGCTTGGAAAACATTCGGTCGTCCGTTTCTTGAAATTGCCCATCAGTCTAGCATACCTACAGGGTTGGATTAACACAAGCGACGGGGAAAATCCAATGAACAGTATCGAATTTCGTCACGTGATCGTTCAGTAGGTGCGAGAGCGTTACGGATGACCTCAATGATCGCCAGTGGTAATTGTTTTCCGCGCTATCGTGTAATGGAATCAGTTAAATTCACGAGAGCACCTTGCTTACAGAACTCATCATATCGTTTCTGTGGCTTTGTATATTACGTAGAGATTTGTGATTGAAATTCAGGAAGCGATCATGGCAACGTACTAGTTTCATATATGTCTCACGAAATGACCTCGACGGGAAAGTAAAAGATACTGTATCTCGTGCAGTCGTTCATCTCTCCCACCAATCGTGATTTAAAAGTAGAAGGTAGCAGAGCGTATTCATACAAGACATACCCTCCGCCAAGCACCGTAAGGTGGTTTGTAGATGTATTATAAGCTACGAGTTTAAACAGAGGACTAGATAGCATCACGCGTGTAATGGCTGTTTTGATGAATGATGACACGATACGTATACATTAAAGTAGTTATCGTACCACTAGAACCTATACCATACGCATGAAACTATGATTTCCACTGGTTCAGCTATTGAATAATACAAGACAGACGTGTCATAAATGCCCATTTTGATAACTCTCTCTCCAATAGTTTACTATATGTAAAAAAAGATAAAACACTAAACTTCAGATGGTCATATTATCTGCTACGAAGTCATCGTGCAACTGTCTCCTGAATCGGTACTGAGAGTGTTACAACATCAGTTATTAAATATGTGATTTTGTTTTTAGCAGAACATGTTACGCGATTACGTTAGTCCGTTATTAAGTGCTGTATAGATTTTCATAGCACTTGATAACAGAACGGCGCAGTCCCGAAAAAATTGTGGTAAAAATAAAATAATGTTATACATTTCACAACTGGTGGCGTTTCATGTTTAATATATCTTGCTGAGAAAATTTAAAACTGAGAAACGGAAACCACACTGTACCCAAATCTTTCACTTCATTTCGTCGGGTTGCAGTTCAAAATTACACGCATAAAAGTAATGAAAGTATCACGAACACTTCCCCAAGGATATAACAGGTGTCAGGATAAAAGCGTGCTTACTCCACTATAGTGAAGGTTGTTACTCTAAGTCAGAATTACTTGTGATCATCTCCTTATTCCATTTGTGGAATGAGAAAAGCATTCTGGTCCCCAGCGAAAAGTACACCTATACACTCAACACTTGCATAAAAAATAATGGGCCACAATATTATCTGTCTTGTAGCCAATAAATGTCCTTACTGGTCTCATAAGGAAGCATCATAAAATATTGCGTACGACGTCATGCTTCTATTGGATTAATATCACCAATGATTTCCTATCAAACAAATTAACTGTTGGCTAATATTAACAATGTTTGAGGAAGACAGTAATTCATCACAGATTCGTGGAGTCATATTCGCGTTTTTCCTAGTTCCGTAAAAAAAAAAAAAAAAAAAAAAAAACAGATTATAAAAAGTTCAAACCTAGTTCAAACGGCTAATCAACACATTTTTACAGCAACTTCAATGACTAAGCTATTAACTGATTCTTCGCAGTTTCTATTTTCCTTTTTATTGGAAGATCAGAACGCGTATCTTCTAGTCATTAAAGGTTTCCAGTGTTTTCAACTTTTTTTTCCCAGATGTACTTCTTGTGAATCTCCTATTGATTATAAATATGTAACGGATCTCAGTCTTTCAGTCGTCAGATGGTAGGTTCTGCCTATTATATCTTCCGTTTGTATATCTCTACCGACCAAGTTTTCATGTACGCCTTGGCTGATTGCATTAAGCACGAATTGTAGGTCTCTCGTAGGCTAAATAAGGATGGAGGGCCGTAACTAAAGGATTGTGATACTTCATTTGCAATTCAACGTAGTGGTATGTCCACCAGTACCATTTCACAAACTTAAACGACACTTCAGAAAACTTTTCATACTTCCTGCTTTAGTCAACTCATTAGTTGCAACAGGAACACCTCTCACTTTCAAGGTACTGGTCCTACTTCTGCGTTCTTGAAATTCGCTGCAAAGACACGCACTTGTATGTAAGAAGTCTCGCGAATTTATGAACATAATTAATAAAAATATAAAATACGGTCACTGTTCTCTATTGTAGGAGCTCTTTGCCTTGAAAGCTCCTACCGGATGTAGCTGAAGTACTTGAAAATTAAGCATGTTCAAACAATCAAATTTTCCTGTATAATAGATATTACGCACATGAAATGTCAGTTTCCTCGGGAACACTTTGTATCTAACCTTACATCAGTAATCACTGCTGCTAGGCTCAGTATTTGACAGTATACTGATATACCCTAGTTGTGTGAAAACTTTAATCATGAGCTCACCCTGTGCTGCTGCATTTTGTAGAGATATCATTACCATCAGGATGACTGCAATGGGCCGAGTGTTTGCTGCTGCACGTAGTATCACTGTGTTATGGTTCACTACCATTATTTCAGGCTGCAACCTGCAAAGAACGAAAAATGTTTGTTGGTTATTATTTACTTTATAACATACAAATATAAAAATAGATACATGTGTCAGCAGTCTCGAGAGTGAAGCAGTACGTAATTCTGGAGAAAATTTGGCGGTCACGTCATATTCAACTGTGTAGTTAGGGGAGAAATGTGTGAATTATGTAGTTCTTACGACGGGTGAAACAGCTAATCGCAGAATTTCTCAGTATTAGACGGAGCTCATTCCCAGCGACCTGTCGCCGTGCCCTTCCTGAGTGAGACTGGTCCACTCGGCGGCAGAGCTCGGCAGCCTAGCCGATTAGAGCAATTGACAGCAATCATGCCATCTGCGCATGCGTTAAGCTACCACTTACGTGAAGAATGGCGCATCATTGCTGTTTTGACAAGGGTAGTTGTGTAGATGACGTATTTCTTCCTGCATACCGAAGTACCATGTATGCTTTTAATAAGAGAAATGCAACGGATATTATACGTGGAACTTCTGTGGCAAACGACGAAGCATTAGTAAGAATAACATAGACATATACACCTATTCACTCCTTTATGATCAAGTGAGATCGTTACATGGTAAAAATTTTATTCTTTGATTAAGTAAACCAATTTGTTGACTGACGCCACCTTTGGGAAGAGACATGAAATACCTTTATTCGGGCTCACTGCTAATGCCTCCAAACATTTCACAACATGTCGTGTGATATGAATAAAATAGCAAATTATGTCTGATCTGGAGCACGACTGTTTCTCTAAGTAGTGACTGAGTAATTTGACAAATAGCGTCAACATATCCGAAGTGAAAGGTACAAACAATGTTGTGCAGTGACGATTCGGAAACGATGCATTAGTTAACTATCAATGAAACAGCACAGTACCTTACGTTTACAATTATTATCATCTTCCAGCTTGATGATAGACATCCCTGTGCTTGTGAATCAGCTGAATGGGTTGAGAATAAATAAATCGCCAGGACCTGATGGGATTCTAATTCGGTTTTACAGAGAGTACTCTACTGCATTGGCTCCTTACTTAACTTGCATTTATCGCGTATCTCTTCCCCAACTTTAAGTCCCGAGCGACTGGAAAAAAGCGCAGGTGACGCCTGTATATAAGAAGGGTAGAAGGACGGATCCTCAAAATTACAGACCATTATCCTTTACATCGGTTTGTTGCAGGATTCTCGAACATATTCTCAATTCCAGTATAATGAATTTCCATGAGACAGAGAAGTTGCTGTCCATGCATCAGCACGGCTTTAGAAAGCATCGCTCCTGCGAAACGCAACTCGCCCTTTTTTCACATGATATCTTACGAACCATGGATGAAGGGTATCAGACGGATGCCATATTCCTTGACTTCCGGAAAGCGTTTGACTCGGTGTCCAACTGCAGACTCCTAACTAAGGTACGAGGATATGGGATTGGTTCCCAAATATGTGAGTGGCTCGAAGACTTCTTGTAATAGAACCCAGTACGTTGTCCTCGATGGTCAGTTTTCATCGTAGGTGAGGCTATCATCTGGAGTGCCCCAGGTAAGTGTGGTAGGTCCACTGTTGCTTTCTATCTACATAAATGACCTTTTGGATAGTGTGGAGAACAATGTGCTGCTGTTTGCTGATGATGCTGTGGTGTACGGGAGGGTGTCGTCGTTGAGTGACTGTAGGAGGATACAAGATGACTTGGGCAGGATTTGTGATTGGTGTAAAGAATGGCAGCTAACTCTAAATATAGATATATGTAAATTAATGCAGGTGAATATGAAAAGAAACCCGTAATGTTTGAATACTCCATTAGTAGTGCAGCGTTTGACACAGTCACGTCGATTAAATATTTGGGCGTAACATTGCAGAGCGATATGAAGTGGGAAAAGCATGTAATGACAGTTGTGGGGAAGGCGAATAGTCGTCTTCGGTTGATTGGCAGAATTTTGGGAAGATGTGGTTCATCTGTAAAGGAGACCGCTTATAAAACTCTAATACGACCTATTCTTGAGTAGTTCTCGAGCGTTTGGGATCCCTATCAGGTCGGATTGAGGGAGGACATAGAAGCAATTCAGAGGCGGTGTGCTAGATTTGTTACTGGTAGGTTCCATCATCACGCGAGTGTTACGGAAATGCTTCAGGAACTCGGGTGGGAGTCTCTGGAGGAAAGGAGGCGTTCTTTTCGTGAATCGCTACTTAGGAAATGTGGAGAACCAGCATTTGAGGCTGACTGCAGTACAATTTTACTGCAGCCAACTTATATTTCGCGGAAAGGCAACAAAAATAAGATAAGAGAGATTAGGGCTCTTACAGAGGCATATAGGCAGTCATTTTTCCCTCGTTCTGTTTGGGAGTGGAAGAGGGAGAGAAAATGATAGTTGTGGTACGAGGTACCCTCCGCCACGCACCGTATGGTGGATAGCGGGATATGTATGTAGATGTAGATGTCTGCGTACGTGTCTTCCAGTATATAGTTATTGTGGTGCTCAGTTCGAGGATATGATTGATGCCGTGTCCATGCTAATCTATCCTGTACAACCGTCTTCATCTGTGTATGACAGGAGGAATATACGAGGTTATCTTACTACAGTCCAACCTTGCGTTCCCTCCAGATCGTTTACTAAATGCATTTTTCTAAATTGGCAAACTGAAGGGTCCCCGATACATCAGCATGTGCACAATGAATCCCATGTTTTACCCATGAGGCATACAGGCAGTCATTTTTCCCTCGTTCTGTTTGGGAGTGGAACAGGGAGAGAAGATGCTAGTTGTGGTACGAGGTACCCTCCGCCACGCACCGTATGGTGGATTGCGGAGTATGTATGTAGATGTAGATGTAGATGTGTATGTAGATGTAGATGTCTGCGTACGTGTCTTCCAATATATAGTTATTGTGATGCTCAGTTCGAGGATATGATTGATGCAGTGTCCACGCTAGTCTATCCTGTACAACCGTCTTCATCTGTGTATAACAGCAGGAATATACGTGGGTATCCTACTACATTCCAACCTTGCGTTCCCTCCACATCGTTTACTAAACGCATTTTTCTAAATTGGAAAACTGAAGGGTCCTCGATACATCAGGAAGTGCACAATGAATCCCATGTTTTACCCAATCTGTGCTATAAATTATTATTCAACTCAGTTCTATTCAGTATCTCCTCATTAACCATTCGATCTACCCATCTAATCATTAGCATCATTCTCTGGAATTGTATTTCCGTAGCTTATATTCTCTTCCTGTCTGAATGATTATAGTCAACGTTTCACCTTGTACAACGCTTTGCAGGAGACATATACCTTCAAAAATACACTTCTTGACTTTTATTCGTCTTCTTCTTTAATCCTCTTTCACGATTGCTACTTCCTTTTCTGGTCTTTTAATTTACAGTGGGGATACGATTCACGATAAACTATAGATCTGTCTCAGTCCCTTCTCAAAAATACTTTCCCATTGAAGTTCTTTGACTGTTTTCTCTACATGTTGTACATAACCTTTCCTCTCTGTTCTGTATCCATTCTATGTTCATAATTTCAGGTAATGTTTTCCAGTCACACTGTCGAAAGCTTTAAAACTACAAACGCTATAGTCGAAATTATGACGTTCTCCTGTCTATTTCCGAATACCAGTCACAGGGTTAGATTTCCCTTTAGTACTTTAAAACCCAAACTGACCTTTCCTGATGTCGTCTTCTCTTATCTCATCTTTATCTACTTCCTCTTCTGCTTCCATAATACAGTCTTCAAGTTTATATCTTTTGTGTCACACTTCTATACAATTCTTCCCCCTCATTACCTGGTTTACTATAATGTTATGATCTGAGCTCTTGATATGCATACAGCTGATTTCCTTTTCTCCAGATGTTTATTCGAAATTACAGTATGTGGTAGTTGCTTTCTCCACACTCATATATGCATACATGTCTTCAATAAAATCTAAGAGGTCATGTGTATTATTTTTAATAAAAGCAGGTTCGTAGACTAACTAAGTTCGTAAACTATTTTCAAAAGTTATTTCCACAGATGTCGTTGGAGGCATCAACACTCCACCAACAAGGATATTTGCATCACTGGATATAGCCTATGTTTTATTATATGTCTGTTGAAGAGACCAGTAACACTAAAAGAAAGAGTTCGCTTAATTGTAAGGAAGCTGTGAACTCAAAGCACTCACACTTGTTCTGGAGCGTAATTAACTTAGTTTCACCAGCAAGCTCTACCAACAACACAACGGCTTGGCACTAGGAAGTAGATTGGCACTGGGATGCAGCCTGTCTAAGATACTGACTGCTGTTTACATACACCATCTAGAACAAAAATATTTATCAGCTACTCAATAAATCACATACAGAATATCTTATTTGTGATTGTACAAATATGTATTTCCAGGACGTAAACTGTGAAATTAATGTATTGGCAGCAAACTACATAATAGTATTAAATTCAACTTTGAAACGAAAAGAATAAGAGCATCAATGGTCTTAGAGTTAAAATTTATAATAGTAGCCACAAACGTGAATGCAGTGTCTTCATAAAGCTTACCCCACAGATGTCAGCACTGACAGCTCATCATGTCATTCCAGCCAACACAAAAAGCGATATTTCTGAAACATGTTAGACAGAATGCCAACAGTTCCCATGAGTACCACAGATTAAGGATATCAAATGAATGTAATTAAAGACGGGTACGTATAATATTGGGTATGGACCTGTAGTAATAGACAAACTCGACAACAAAATTAAAACAAAGGCCACTAATTCACAGAACAGCAATTCATGTAGTATTAACTCCAGTACAATTCCCTCTCCTACAGAAGACAAGACCGAATGTATTCTTTGACAGTTGGTTTTTAACTACTAAAGTGATCCCAAATAGTGTCTATGAATGTGATAATAGTCGCCACAATCACCGTTACTGTATTCAGTAAACCATCTATATTCAATTTGACACTTGCACGTGTAAGTGTTCGCTTTCAGAGTTGCCACATCCGCTGCTAAATAATCGTAGTTACTACAACGTGTTGGCACCTACAATACTTGAGAATGGTCTTTAATGTGGATGTAGGCGAATCGTGCGAAATTAAACAAAGTTAGTGCATGTGAATCACAGCTGAGGTGGAACAAATACAATGTCCCCCAAAAATGGCAGGGCAGTGGTACCCCACATGAAGAAAGTGACGTAGTCAGCAAGGTTCACAGCAACAGATATTAAGAAATTTTAGTACACTATCTTTAGTACACTTCAAATACTGCAAGAGAATAATTCAACATACTGTCTTGTTTATTTTTATTTCAGTGTCGCG
Organism: Schistocerca nitens; assembly: GCF_023898315.1. Classification (NCBI taxonomy): domain Eukaryota; kingdom Metazoa; phylum Arthropoda; class Insecta; order Orthoptera; family Acrididae; genus Schistocerca; species Schistocerca nitens. The sequence goes on along the minus strand of NC_064618.1, from coordinate 191,009,596 downwards.
TAGTAAAACAAGTTTGTAACGCTGTAATTCACTAAATCCAGTTTATTTCTCTGCATTTAACATCCTATATTCAATGTATAAATGTTTTCAACTAAAGATAACAATAGTATATGCCTCCTTTAAATGACTTACCCTTCTAACTTGTCACTATATTACAGAATTTTTTGACACTCATGTGCTTCGTAACCACTCTACATTTGTTTTCAAAGGTATGTAGTAAATGAAAGTAAGTCAAAACAAGTGGAGCCGGTTGGCAATTTGTTTTGTGATGCAACGAAGTGTCTGATGAAGAAAACCAACGTGAATTGGCGCGTGTGTGTGAGCGTGTGTGTGTGTGTGTGTGTGTGTGTGTGAAAATGCGAATATCAACTTCAAAAAGACTCATACGAGCAAAACCGTAAAACCAAATGTTCCACCCGAACATTTTACCTAAGATTCATTCCAACCCAAGTCCGTAGAGCTGCCATCGTTATTACATTTTTGTAGCTGTGAATTATACTTTATGATAGGGCAACTCACACGTACACAAAAGTAACATATCTTTTGACGAAAGCATGCAAGTAACCTAATGAATTTAGTCAGTTCCAAAGTGGTAATAGTAATTTTTCAGTAAAGTTACCTAAAAACAGTTTGTGGCTGATTGTTACTCCATAGGAGCTAGGGTCTCCAATGACATCTTACTCGACTAAGTTGCAATTACAGTTTTTCTTTGATCGTTAGCCATATTCTATACCTTGTATGTTATCCTTTGTTTTCTATCCGGCCACTTGATACTCTGCTGCCATCACTATTTCATCTCTAAAAGCTAACTCTTCTTCTTCTACGGGATTCCTTTCTATTCTTTCAATCACTCGTTGCATTGTGATTCCTTAAAACTCTCAACAACTTCTGGACATTTCACTTTCTCCAGGTATCATTTCTTTAATTTACATTGGGGCTTAGTTAGGAAAAATGTATTCCAGCTTTCTCACTTTGTCGACGAAAACAGAACAACAGGTAACACTGAAAGTTAAGACCAATGTTTCACAAAGTGCTGTTCTCACTACACACACGGCCACAAATACACATAAACATTTTAAGGATGTGTATATTAAAGCTTAAGGATGTCCCAGACGTTTCTTTTCAATAACCTTTGTGGCAGCTAACAGTGTCTGCTCCTGCATAGGACATCTACCTTGCAAGACCTTAGCTTCCGTTGGCGTAATATGTTCATAATATTTCCTGCCCTTCATTTAATTGACGTACTAATAACTGGGAGTCGTCTTCCGTATAATGTGCTACTTCTTCATCATATGAATACAGGGTTATTACAAATGATTGAAGCGATTTCACAGCTCTACAATAACTTTATTATTTGAGATATTTTCACAATGCTTTGCACACACATACAAAAACTCAAAAAGTTTTTTTAGGCATTCACAAATGTTCGATATGTACCCCTTTAGTGATTCGGCAGACTTCAAGCCGATAATCAAGTTCCTTCCACACTCGGCGCAGCATGTCCCCATCAATGAGTTCGAAAGCATCGTTGATGCGAGCTCGCAGTTCTGGCACGGTTCTTGGTAGAGGAGGTTTAAACACTGAATCTTTCACATAACCCCACAGAAAGAAATCGCATGGGGTTAAGTTGGGAGAGCGTGGAGGCCATGACATGAATTGCTGATCATGATCTCCACCACGACCGATCCATCGGTTTTCCAATCTCCTGTTTAAGAAATGCCGAACATCATGATGGAAGTGCGGTGGAGCACCATCCTGTTGAAAGATGAAGTCGGCGCTGTCGGTCTCCAGTTGTGGCATGAGCCAATTTTCCAGCATGTCCAGATACACGTGTCCTGTAACGTTTTTTTCGCAGAAGAACTTCAAACCGTGAGATTGCACAAAACACGTTAACTTTTGGTGAATTGCGAATTTGCTGCACGAATGCGTGAGGATTCTCTACCGCCCAGATTCGCACATTGTGTCTGTTCACTTCACCATTAAGAAAAAATGTTGCTTCATCACTGAAAACAAGTTTCGCACTGAAAGCATCCTCTTCCATGAGCTGTTGCAACCGCGCCGAAAATTCAAAGCGTTTGACTTTGTCATCGGGTGTCAGGGCTTGTAGCAATTGTAAACGGTAAGGCTTCTGCTTTAGCTTTTTCCGTAAGATTTTCCAAACCGTCGGCTGTGGTACGTTTAGCTCCCTGCTTGCTTTATTCGTCGACTTCCGCGGGCTACGCGTGAAACTTGCCCGCACGTGTTCAACCGTTTCTTCGCTCACTGCAGGCCGACCCGTTGATTTCCCCTTTCAGAGGCATCCAGAAGCTTTAAACTGCTCTTACCATCGCCGAATGGAGTTAGCAGTTGGTGGATCTTTGTTGAACTTCGTCCTGAAGTGTCGTTGCACTGTTATGACTGACTGATGTGAGTGCATTTCAAGCACGACATACGCTTTCTCGGCTCCTGTCGCCATTTTGTCTCACTGCGCTCTCGAGCGCTCTGGTGGCAGAAACCTGAAGTGCGGCTTCAGCCGAACAAAACTTTATGAGTTTTTCTACGTATCTGTAGTATGTCATGACCATATGTCAATGAATGGAGCTACAGTAAATTTATGAAATCGCTTCAATCATTTGTAATAGCCCTGTATATTACCGCATTTAGTTTAGAGCATTCACCTAAGTTAATAGCAAGATATTGTTATTTTTGTGGCAGTTCAAAAATGGTTCAAATGGCTCTGAGCACTATGGGACTTAACATCTATGGTCATCAGTCCCCTATAACTTACAAGTACTTAAACCTAACTAACGTAAGGACATCACAAACATCCATGCTCGAGGCAGGATTCGAACCTGCGACCATAGCAGTCGCAGCGGCTCCGGACTGAGTGCCTAGAACCGCTAGACCACCGCGGCCGGCTGTGGCAGTTCAGTCCGAATATTGGTTTGATGCAGTACTCCACGGTCCTCTATTTTCTGTAAGCTTCTTTGTCTCTGCAAAGTACTACAAACATACATCCGTTATTGTATTCAATACTTGGGTTCCCTCTATAAATTTTACCATCGGATATCTTCCTTCCTACCCCCATAAACCATGGACCTTGAGTTGGTGGGGAGGCTTGCGTGCCTCAGCGATACAGATGGCCGTACCGTAGGTGCAACCACAACGGAGGGGTAACTGTTGAGAGGCCAGACAAACGTGTAGTTCCTGAAGAGGGGCAGCAGCCTTTTCAGTAGTTGCAGAGGCAACAGTCTGGATGATTGACTGATCTGGTCTTGCAACACTAACCAAAACGGCTTTGCTGTGCTGGTACTGCAAACGGCTGAAAGCAAGGGGAAACTACAGTCGTAAATTTTCCCGAGAGCATGCAGCTTTACTGTACGGTTAAATGACGATGGCGTCCTCTTGGGCAAAACATTCCGGAGGTAAAATAGTCCCTCATTCGGAACTCCGGGCGGGGACTACTCCAGAGGACGTCGTTATCAGGAGAAAGAAAACTGGCGTTCTACGGACCGGAGGGTGGAATGTCAGATCCGTTAATCGGGCAGGTAGGTTAGAAAATTTAAAAAGGGAAATGGATAGGTTGAAGTTAGATATTGTTGGAATTAGTGAAGTTCGATGGCAGGAGGAACAAGACTTTTGGTCAGGTGAATACAGGGATATAAATACAAAATCAAATAGGGGTAATGCAGGAGTAGGTTTAATAATAAATAGGAAAATAGGAATTCGGGTAAGCTACTACCAGCAGCATAGAGAATGCATTATTGTGGCCAAGATAGACACGAAGCCCATGCCTACTACAGTAGTACAAGTTTATATGCCAACTAGCTCTGCAGATGATGAAGAAATTGATGAGATGTATGATGAGGTAAAATAAATTATTCAGGTAGTGAAGGGAGACGAAAATTTAATAGTCATGGGTGACTGGAATTCGGGAGTAGGAAAAGGGAGAGAAGGAAACATAGTGGGTGAATATGGATTGGGGGAGAGAAATGAAAGAGGAAACCGTCTGGTAGAATTTTGCACAGAGCATAACTTAATCATAGCTAACACTTGGTTCAAGAATCATAACAGAAGGTTGTATACATGGAAGAATCCTGGAGATACTAGAAGGTATCAGATAGATTATATAATGGTAAGACAGAGATTTAGGATCCACGTTTTAAATTGTAAGACATTTCCAGGGGCAGATGTGGACTCTGACCACAATCTATTGGTTATGAACTGTAGATTAAAACTAAAGAAACTGCAAAAAGGTGGGAATTTAAGGAGATAGGACCTGGATAAACTGCAGAACCACAGGTTGTACAGAGTTTCAGGGAGAGCATAAGGCAACAATTGATAGGAATGGGGGAAAGAAATACAGTAGAAGAGGAATGGGTAGCTCTGAGGGATGAAGTAGTGAAGGCAGCAGAAGATCAAGTAATTAAAAAGGCGACGGCTAATAAAAATCCTTGGGTAACAGAAGACATATTGAATTTAATTGTTGAAAGGAGAAAATATAAAAATGCGGTAAATGAAGCAGGGAAAAAGGAATACAAAGGTCTCAAAAATGACGTCGACAGGAACTACAAAATGGCTAAGCAGGCATGGCTAGAGGACAAATGTAAGAATGTAGAGGCTTATCTCACTAGGTGTATGGTAGATAATGCCTACAGGAAAATTAAAGAGCCCTTTGGAGGAAAGACAACCACTTGTATGAATATCAATAGCTCAGATGGAAGCCCAGTTCTAAGCAAAGAAGGGAAAGCAGAAAGGTGGAAGGAGTATATAGAGGGTATATACAAGGGCGATGTACTTGAGGACAATATTATGGAAATGGAAGAGGATGTAGATGAAGATGAAATGGGAGATAAGATACTGCGTGAAGTGTTTGACAGAGCACTGAAAGACCTGAGTCGAAACAAGGATCCGGGAGTAGACAAAATTCCATTGGAACTACTGACGGCCTTGGGAGAGCCAGTCCTGACAAAACTCTACCATCTAGTGAGCAAGATGTATGAGACAGGCGTAATACCCTCAGACTTCAAAAAGAATATTATAATTCCAATCCCAAAGAAAGCAAGTGTTGACAGATGTGAAAATTACCGAACTATCAGTTTAATAAATCACAGCTGCAAAATACTGAGGCGAATTCTTTACAGACGAATGGAAAAACTGGTAGAAGACGACCTCGAGGAAGTTTGGATTCACTAGAAATGTTGGAACACGTGAGGAAATACTAACCTTAAGACTTATCTTACAAGAAATTTTAAGGAAAGGCAAACCTACGTTTCTAGCATTTGTAGATTTAGAGAAAGCCTTTGACAGTGTTGAATGGAATACTATCTTTCAAATTTTAAAGGTGGCAGGGGTAAAATACAGGGAGCGAAACGCTATTTACAATTTGTACAGAAACTAGATGGCAGTTATAAGAGTGAGGGGCATGAAAGGGAAGCAGTGATTGGGAAGGAGTAAGACAGGGTTGTTGCGTTTCCCCGATGTTATTCAATCTGTGGGCAAGTAGTAAAGGAAACAAAAGAAAAATTCGGAGTAGGTATTAAAATCCAGGGAGAAGAAATAATAACTCTGAGGTTCGCCGATGACATTGTAATTCTGTCAGAGGCAGCAAAGGACATGGAAGAACAGTTGAACGAAATGGACAGTTTCTTGAAGGGAGGATATAAGATGAACATCGACAAAAGCAAAACGAGGGTAATGGAATGTAGTCGAATTAACTCGGGTAATGCTGAGAGAATTAGATCAGGAAATGAGACACTTAAAGTAGTAAATGAGGTTTGCTATTTGGGGAGCAAAATAACTGATGATGGTCGAAGTAGAGAGGATATAAAATGTAGACTGGCAATGGCAAGGAAAGGGTTTCTGAAGAAGAGAAATTTGTTAACATCGAGTATAGACTTAAGTGTCACGAAGTCGTTTATGAAAGTATTTGTATGGAGTGTAGCCATGTATGGAAGTGAAACATGGACGATAAATAGTTTGGACAAGAAGAGAATAGAAGCTTTCGAAATGTGGTGCTACAGAAGAATGCTGAAGATTAGATGGGTCGATCACATAACTAATGAGGTGGTATTGAATAGAATTGGGGAGAAGAGGAGTTTGTGGCACTACTTGACAAGAAGAAGGGACCGGTTGGTAGGACATTTTCTGAGGCATCAATGGATCACAAATTTCACATTGGAGGGCAGCGTGGAGGGTAAAAATCGTAGAGGGAGACTAAGAGATGAATACACTAAGCAGATTCAGAAGGATGGAGGTTGCAGTAAGTACTGGGAGAAGAAGAAGCTTGCACAGGATAGAGTAGCATGGAGAGCTGCATCAGACCAGTCTCAGGACTGAAGACAACAACAACAACAGATCTTCCTTCCAGTACCAGATTCACAATTGATTCACGTTCCACAACAAGTATCATTATGTGACCGCTACTTTTAGGGAAGTTGTGTCATTAACTTTCTTTTCCACATCTCGATACAATATTTCAAATGGTTCAAATGGCTCTGAACACTATGGGACTTAACATCTGAGGTCATCCTGCCTCTAGAACTTAGAACTACTTAAACGTATCTAAGGACATAACAAACATCCATGCGCGAGGCTGGATTCGAGCCTGCGACCGTAGCGGTCGCGCGGTTCTAGACTGAAGCGCCTAGAACCGCTCGGCCACACTGGCCGGCCTTCAATATTTCCTCATTACTTTTTCGCTCAACTCAATTTTCAGCCTTCTTCAGTAGAATCACAGTTTAGAAGCGACTCTTCTCTGAACTGGGTATGTTCCCTTTTTCACTTCTGCACAAGGCTACACTCTAGACATCATAATAAAAGATTTCTAACTCTTAAATTTATATTTGGTGTTTCACATTACCTATTTGTGAGATATGATTTCATTTATTGCTCTATTTTGTTGTCCTCTTCACTTCGGCCATCATCAGTTAGTTCGCTGCCGAAGTAGCAAAACTCATCTATTACTTGTAGTGTCTCATTTCCTGATCTGATTTCCTCAGGGTTTAATTCGCAAAAAATTCCAATAAAATTGTCGTACTTTTCAGATATTCATCTTGAAACCTCCGTGTCGCGTAGGGTAGCCGCGCGGTCTGTGACGTCTTGTCACGGTCCGCGCGGCTCCTCCCGTCGGACGTTCGATTCCTCCCTCTGGCATGGGTGTGTGTGTTGTCCATAGCGTAAGTTAGTTTAAGATGGATTAAATAATGTTTAAGCTTAGGGACCGATGACCTTAGCAGTTTTGTACCATAAGCCTTACCACAAATTTCCTATTTTTTCGAAATCTCCTTTAGACTCTGTCAGTTCGTTCAAGAGATCTTCCAAGTCCTTCGTCGTCTCTGGAAGAAATGCAGAGTTATCTACAAACTTCAATTTTTTCTTTCTGCTCCCTGAACTTTAATTTTCTATAGAAATGTCTCCAAGATTTACTTTCCTGGATGCGTAAAGTGTAGAGTGAATACCACCAGAGACAGGCTGCAACCTCGTGTTACTCTGTTCACAGTTACTGTTCCCTTTCAAGTATTTCAGCTCCTAGAACTGCATGCTGTAATTTGTAAGATCTGTAGATAACAATCTGTATTTTATGTCTGCTACAATTTTATACATGAATTCCGGACAACATTGCAAAAGTTTTTTCCGCAGTTACAAATGCTGTGAATGCAGGGTTGTGTTTCTTCAACCTATGTCCTAACATCACTCATAGGGTCATTATTGCATCGCATCTTCCTCCATTTCTATAGGACCTGTAACCCATCGTCCCCAATGTCGGCTTCTACCACTCTTTCTGTATAGGTACCCTGCAGTTCTGCTCTTCAAATTGCTATTACAATATCGAATAAATTTGACTAGTTACTTATAGTAGATGGGGAAGAGCCTCATCCAGCTGCAAGTCACAGAAGGGTGCAGCAGACTTCCAGCAGAGAAACATAATTTATAATGTTTTCTTAGGTGAAGCTCAAATCAAGAAAATAAGTATTTACCCAGTAACAAATGCTCTCTCTCATCATGATGTACAGTTAGTCATCAAGGTCTTCAAGAGGCGTGCGGGAAGTCGGCATTGCCGTACAGAACAGTGGCACGTTGGGTAAAAGCCTTCAACGAAGTCGGAAAACTGTGGCAGAAATGCATCGGGCAGGTCGTCTAGCGTCTCTGGAGAAGTGCATTGCCGTTGCCGCGTTAGTGGACAGTTGTCGACGCCATACGATTCGTAAGCTCGCCCACGAAACTGGATTATCGCATACGACTGTGCTTCGCATCCTGATCGAGCAAGCTAGAAATTGCATCACGATGGGTTCCGCATGACTTGACGGAAATGCAGAAATGGATGCGTTACGACGCTGCTCAGACGCAGTTGGTGCGCTATGAGCTCGAAGGAGAAGCTTTCTTACGCCCTATCTGAACACATCGTACGAGCCAAAACTGAAACGCCAATTCAACAAATGGCGTCATTATGGGTCGCCGCGAAAGTCGGAAGTGCGCCAGAGCCCCATTATGGTGAAAGTTATGGTGATTCTCGAGTAGACTGTGATAGTGTTACCCTAACGCATTACATTCCTCCACGGTAGACCGTAAATGCTCAGTATTACTGTTCGTTTTTGGAGCATCACCTGCGACTAGCTTTGCGAAAGAAGCGGCGGCACTTTCTGCGCAACCCACCCATCATTTTGCACGAGAATGCGCGGGCACATACAGCGCAAGCTGTGGCTGCTCTATTCCGTCGATCGGAGTGGGAAGTAGTGTACCATCCAGCATATTCCCCGGATTTAAGTCCTTGTGACTTTGATTTGATTCCGAAGATGAAGGAACCACTTCGTGGCATTCGCTTCATAACTGTTCCAGAGATTCGACAGGCAGTAGACCGGACCATTCGCACCATCAACAGAAAAGGGCTGACGGTATACTACGCCTTCCACATCGCTGGCAATGGGTTCTACGCGACACTGGTGACTACTCTGAAGGACAGTAACAGGTGCAGACATGTAACTCTTTTGAATCTGCTGTTAATAAATAGTTGCCCCTATTTAAGTTCCAACCCTCGTATAATGCGTATCCACAAGAATGCGATCAACCCTGGGTACGATCTTACAAAGTGTCGGCTTAGCCTTCACTCCGCTTACAATGATAGTTGCCTTCTTCGGATCAGCCATCATCCGAAGGGATTCAAAGATAGCCTGAGAACCGTAGTAGTAGGCATCATTCCTGCCGACATTTGCCTCTATTTGCAGCCATCTGCACCAAATGATCTCTCCGGTAGCATAATATACCGCACCTGCCCTCCATTCGGATCTCCAGGAGAGGACTGCGAAGGGAGACATAACCATGAGAAAGGACTGAATAAACAACGAAAGGATAACGTTCTACGAGGCGCGTTGTGGAATTTGGGAAGTTTGAAAGTGGTACGCAAGCTAGAAAACCTGAAAACAGACATTATGAGGCTCAATGTGGATATAGTCGTAGTCAGTGAAGTATAAAGGAAAGAAGACAAGGATTTCTGGTCAGATGCGTATACAGTAGTACTAACAGCAGCAGAAAGCGTTGTTTAGGTTTCGTTGTGAATAGGAACGTAGGGCGGAGAGTGAGGTACTGTAAAGAGCTCAGTAATAGGGTTGTTCTCATCAGAATCGATAGCAAACCAACACCGACAACGATTGTGTAGGTATACATGCCGACGTCGCAAGCAAGAGATGAAGAAACAGAGAAAGCACATGAAGATATTGCGCAGATAATTAAGTACGTAAAGGAAAATGAAAATCTAATGGTCATGGAGGATTGTAGACGAAGGAGGAGATGAAAAGGTTAAGGGGAAAGTATGGGACTGCTCCACGAATGAGAGAGGAGAAACATTAATTGAATTGTGCAATACATTTCATCTAATAATAACCAACACTCTATTAAACAATTTTAAAAGGAGGAGGTATACTTGGGAAAGAACGGGAGTAGGATGATTTCAGTTAAATTACTTCATGGTCAGGCTGAGATTCCGAAACCAGTTACTGGACTATAAGACGCACGTAGATGGAGATATAGCCTCAGATCGGGATGAAGTAGTGATGAAGATTAAGCTGAAGCTTAAGTGAATAGTGAGGGAGACTCAATAAACAAGTGGGATAAGGAAGTACCAAGGAATGAAGAGATACGCTTGATTTCTCTAAGCCTATACATACTGCGATAATGAATAGCTAGGTAAGCAGTTCAGTTGAAGAGGAATGGACATCTCTAAAAAGGGCAACCATAGAAGCTGGAAAGGGAAACATAGCTACAAGGGAGGTATCCACGAAGAAACCACCGGTAAGAGAAGGAGAACTTCAATTGCTCGATGAAAGAAGACAGCACAGAAATGTTCAGGAAACTTCAGGAATACAGAAATAAAAGTCACTTTGGAATTAAACAAATAGGAAATGCAGGTAAGTTAAAGCTAAATGGCTACCTGAAAAATATGAACTCGAAAAAGAAAAGATTGTCAGAAGGACTGACACAGCGTATAGGAAACTCAAAACAACTTTCTGTGAAAGTAAATGTAAAGGTGGAAGAATTAACGCTGAAATGGGAATTAAAGAGTCAAATGCAGAGAAAAGAGCTGATAAAGGCACTAGAGAGGCAATTCTGAAATTGCAGTTGATGATCGAAGCAAGATTAAAGAAAAATCAAGACCCGTTCACTGGATTTCTCGACTTCGAGAAAGCGTTTGACTATGTCAAATGTTGTCAGATGTATGGAATTCTGATAAAAACAGGGATAAGGTTCGGGGGAAACGATTAATATACAATATTTATAAGAATTACAATGGGGTAATAAGACTGGAAGACCAAGAAGGAAGTACATCTGTTAAGAAGGGTGTAAGACAGGGAGGTATCCTTCCACCCTTACCTTTAAATCTAGACATCGAAGAAGCCACGTCATAAATAAAAGGTTCAAATGTAGAAATAAAATTCAACGTGAAAGGATGTCAGCGATTCGCTGTTGACAGCTATCCTCAGTGAAAGTGAAGGATAATTAAAGGATCTGCTGGACGGATTGAACAGTCTAATGAGTACTGAGTATGGATTGAGAGTACACTAATGCTGAATGCGTTTCTACATACGTCTCCATACACGCGGGCAATGAAACTCGGAGCTATCGTTTGTCCTGGATGGCACAAGTGGCAGCTTGACCTCTTCAATTCGTTGGCGTTTATTGCGAAACTGTTTTGTTGTTGTAAGGAGTTATTCCACTATGAATGTAAATTTCCCTGGCGTATGCTATATATGAAAAGCTCTCGGGTTTGCTGCCTGGTGACAGCGTTAAAATACCGCGACGTTTCGGTAAGTGAAGAGACACGCGTCAGCTTAAATAACAGAAGAGAATGGCGCAAGGAGCAGCACACGTGGCTGTGGAGTGGAGGGCTGAGCGACGTAAGAATACAAGGGCAGCAGCATTCACTGTCTCACACACTGTCCTCTATTGTCCAAATTATATATCATTTACATCACAATACAAATTCCAACAAATGACTAAGTTGTGATACAAAGTCACATTATCATATAAGTTAGTCCCGTTCACCCAGAATGACAAGAATAATCACAGCCAGCGAATTACACGTCAATCTAAATGACTGACACCTTGAAATCCACTTCATTTCCAAAGACTGAGTCTGATACTAATAGGGTCTATGTGCCCAAATGGGGTTTATAGGATTATAAGAAAACCTCATTTAAAGCAGTAAATAATAAAATATAGAAGGAATAAACTTAGATAATCAACTGTTAAAAAACAAATTTCCATTCCAAAATGATTAACATCTTGCGCCCAAAGTGCTGTTAATAGTAATGATAATTTCCTATGATAGTAAGAATTTAAATGACTGAATATCTGAAACCAACAATCGACCAAGGGAAGAAAACCTCATTTAAGGTAATAAATCATACAAGTTAAACGCCTTAAACTTTGAAAGCAACTCCAGTGAAATATCATTTGAAGCAGCAAATAATGAAACATACAAATACTGTCAAAATGACTAACATCGTGCCCGAAGTGGCGTTTATAGTAATGATACAAATTGTCAATCAGACTAAGAATTTAAATCAGTTGAAATTGTCAATCAACTTCAGTTACGAAAATAGACTAAGACAAGAAACTCTCATGTAAATCATTAAATAATAAAGCACAGAAACACCAAAATCAAATAACTTCAGTATTAAAAATCAGATTTCAATTCCAAAATAATCAACGTTGAGAGCTATAAAATATTAAGCCCAAATGGTAATAATAGTAAGACCAAAAAATCATCCCTTAAACAGTAATAGTTAATCATAGAAATTTTTTGGCATTCAGCAAACAAGAATTAAAAAAAAAAAAAAGTAACCAGGCGACTGGACAGACATCCACCCCGAAGATGCAGCGAAACGTCGACAGCATGACGATCTGATGTTGCTGTCCCACGGTCAGAAAGGCCAAACAGATGCGGACTACATCTATAACATGCCAATGTTTTCCATTAACGACCAGTAATGGCCAGGATACCATAGCTAATTACACCGATACAATTGCGTGCAAGAACAAGTTATCACATGAGCTGTTTTAAGATACAGAACAGGAAACAAGAAGCCCGGCAAGTGTCAGTAATGGTGGCGGCGTGACACGGAACCATAACACAGCTAGTGCGACCCTCAGACAGACCGATCCTCGTTTGATGCAAACCGAGAGGCCTACCTAAACGGTACAGCGGCTAGCAATTTAACGTATTGTGAAACCCGTCCTGTCCAAAATAAAAGAGGGTCAAGTACGAATAACCTATTCAAACGGTATTAAATAACAGGAAAATACTATGACAACTAATGTAAAGATATTAGATAATCATTTTAATTTACCCTTGCTTGCCGGCCCCTGTGGCCGAGCGGTTCTAGTCACTTCAGTCCGGAACCGCGCAGCTGCTACGGTCTCAGGTTTGAATCCTGCCTCTGGCATGGATGTGTGTGGTGTCCACAGGTTAGTTAGGTTTAAGTAGTTCTAAGTCTAGGGGAATGATGACCTCAGATGTTGAGTCCCATTGTGCTTAGAGCCATTTGAACCGTTTTCACCCTTGCTTGACGCGACTGAATTGATCACAGGTAAACGCTCCAAACCACCACAGGCCAGCTAGATAATTACTGCTATTTACTGTTACCAAGGTATTTTAAGGAATCAATGGACTTTTAAATATAGTTCTTAAGGCACCACGTAATCGTAATTTATGTACCAGGCACTGTCAGAGAAACACGTAATCAGTTTAGGCTCAAAAGGAACAGCCTGCAAGACACCAAATATTCCTACTAACGTCTCTCAATTCTATGGATGGAATAGATCCGCCACCGCAGAAAATTCAGTTTGCTGCACTGAACAAACCTCGATCGGTTACAACCCTCAGTATAACTTCCTTATCCGCACTCATTTGGCTGATCCAGCATCCAGCAATACCGGGGGAACCGGAAATACCTCCATCCAGCAGATCACTCTAAGCGATCCGCTGAAAACTCTGAGACGCGACACGCCTGCTCCTTAAGCAGCTCGGCCCACTGAAGAAACACCGAAGAGCTGCTCGCGCTGCAGCCCCTCCGTCGCAGAACAGCAAGGAAGACATACAACAAGTTGCACCTTCAAGAAAGCGAGGTCTGCTCTTCACAGGTGTCCGTTTCCAAATCAACTCGCCGACTCCCCACCACATCTTGGCCTTTTGGCTGGCAGACGGCGCTGCAGGTCCACCAACGGACAGACACTACGGAGCCGATTCGATACACTGAGGGGCCAGCCACCTGGCTGAACTCTTAGTCACTGCCTTCTGAGGAAGTCAGACTCTCTTCGAAACGTCACGCTGCCTCCCCCCCCCCCCCCCCCCGCCCCGGTTGATACCCGACAACTTTTCATGAAAAATTCCATTAATCTCTCCGCAGATCCGTGTAAGTTTCTGGACCTTATGACAAAAGTGAGCGTATAGAACACAACCGATGGGTTAAGCTAATAAATTACGGATGTTTAAGAACCCGTGACTGTTTATTCAATATAGGTAGGGCCTACATAAAACTCCAATAAGTCACTTTTTTGAAATATTTGTATATTCATTCCATCTACATCTGCATCTACATGGATACTCTGCAAATAAAAGTGCCTGGCAGAGGGTTCATCTAACCACCTTCACAATTCTCTATTATTCCAATCTCGCGTGGAAAGAACGAACACCTATATCTTTCACTTATTTTATCGTGGTGATGTTTTCACTCTAGGTAGGTCGATGTCAACTAAATATTTCCGCATTCGGAGGAGAAAGTTGGCGATTGGAATTTCGCCAGAAGCTTCCGTCGCAACGAAAAACGCTTTCTTTTTAATGATGTCCAGCCAAAATTCTGTATCATTTCCGTGACACTCTCTCCCATACAAAACGTGTTGCCTTTCTTTGAACTTTTTCGATTTACTCCGTAAGTCCTATCTGGTAAGTATCGCACACCGCGCAGCAGTACTCTAAAACAGGACGGACAGGCGTAGTGCAGGTAGTCTCCTCAGTCGATTTGTTATATTTTCTTCTAAGTGTCTTGTAATGAGACACATTGTTTGGTTAGTCTTCCCCACAACATTTTCTATGTGTTCCTTCCAATTTAAGTTGTTCGTAATTGTAATTTCTAGGTATTTAGTTGAATTTACGGTTTTTACATTAGACTGATTTATCGTGTAACCGACGTTTAACGAATTACTTGTAGCACTCATGCGGATGATCTCACCCTTTTCGTTATTTAGAGACAACTGCCAATTTTCGCACCATTCAGATATCTTTTGTAAATCGTTTTGCAATTTGTTTTGACCTTCTGATGACTTTATTAGACGATAAACGACAGCGTCATCTGCAAACAACCTAAGACGGCTGTTCAGATTGGCTCCTAAATCGTTTATATAGATAAGGACCAGTAAACGGCCTATATCACTACCTTGGGGAACGAAAGTAATCACTTCTGTTTTACTCGATAACCTTCCGTCAATTTCTACGAACTGTGACCTATCTGACAGGAAAATCACAAATCCAGTCACATAACTGAGACGATATTCCATAAGCACGCAATTTCACTACAAGCCGCTTGTGTGGTACAGTGTCCATGAACCGGTTTTCGAAATTTTTCAGGCTCATCTTCAGATGGCTTGCAGGAAGTTACATAGCTATTTCAAGCACAATGCTGGGTGCTGGCTTGCGTCAGTACGGCCCGTTTTTCTTATTTCTGTTTTCATTGTGGTGACCGGTTTGTACCACATCAGTCATTTTTACGGGATGTGTATGCATATGCACTGTGATAACGAAACTCTCGTTATCACAGAGTATATGCAGACATTTTCTATAAAACTGACCGATGCGGTACCAACTGATACATCTGCCCCTATCCCAACCATTCCATACGCAGCTGAATTAATTCATGTGCCAAAGGAACTGGAGTTATGTCGTACAGTTCCTAATAAGTAACTATGTTCTTTAATGCTGTCCTTTAAACTGCTAATGAGTCCATTATTCTTAAATTGAGTGAACACATGTGTTGTTAGTTATAGGGATATTAACTCATTGACGACGGGATCGTAAGAGACGGGATATTAGTTGACAGGGATCCACACGTAGGACGGCGATCAACAAATAAAATACAACATCCTTCGCACTTCTGTTGCAGTCATATCCCGTTAAAAGCTGCATTTAAGGAACAGGATGCAAACACTTCACCATAGAGGCAGCTGAGGGAAAAGAAAGGAACTTAGGTTACTACAGAGACTTCTAGGCAGTCGGACCACGCGACTTAGTTTTACTTAGTTACACGTGCGTTATGCGTCAGCTATATCAAGAAAATGTAAACACTGTAGATGGAAAGGGGACGAAAGGAAAGGAAAAGGTATTACTGATGTCAGTTCCATCGTAACATTTTGCGGAAAGAGCGGCGATGAGTGGAAATGTCTACTGGCACGGCATTTGAAACTGGGATCTCCTGCTGACTAGGAAGATGCGTTAATCACTATGATTATCACAACTGTGCAGAACACCTCTGCAAGCCTAACGGCGGACCCACACTCCTACTGAGAGCCACCTGTCTTCAGTCCCTGTCCATTCCCTCGGTGTCCGATGCCCGGAGATTCCCGCAGAAGGTCGGACGTACTTGTGCATCCACTCTGAAGAGGGTGGATCCATTTCCCATCTAGGCAAATCAGTCATATGAGTGTATGGTATCTGTTCTTTCGGACACCTCCGAAAGAGCAGACACTACTCATTCATATAAATGTTTTCAATTCGTTTGACCCTTATGAGTCAGAGTGGAGAAACCACGAAAAGGTAAACTCTTGTGTTAGATGCTCGCTGATTTGCAAGGATGATAGCAATTTCCTCACAGTGGTTCGCCAGCCACTTCAGGCTGTGTGCGCGTACCTACAGGGTGTTTCAAAAATGACCGGTATATTTGAAACGGCAATAAAAACTAAATGAGCAGCGATAGAAATACACCGTTGCCATCTGTTGTTGAAAATTGTAACTACTGTAATTTCGAAAGTTTGTCTGCCTGAAAATGTACTGTTTCCCAAGCATATTGCAACAAACGGTGTATTTCTATCGCTGCACGTTTAGTTTTATTGCCGTTTCAAATATACCGGTCATTTTTGAAACACCCTGTATATTGAACGGTGTGTTGGGTTACAGAACCAGAAGCGCATTGGCTGCCTGGCGTATAAGAGTGTTGCAGGCGTGTGGGGCCCGCGAAACGAGTTCCGGCTGCACTGTTAGACCGTAACGAGGTTACCGGCAGCCACCTGACTACGCGGCTACCGCTATGCTCAGTACTTGTAGCTGCTGCCGTTGCCGGGGCGGGGGAGGGGGGGGGGGAGTGAGGGGGTGCTAGCACTTAATCAGCCATCCTGCTGGTCAGGCTCAATTGGCTTCGGACGTCATGTTTACATTTCTGTGTTCGGAAGGCGCACCTTACAATATTCCGTGACACGACAAATAACCGAGTAATCAATGCAGTACCAGGGGCAGAAGTTGCTATCCAGTCAGGTACATTATATTTTGAAACTTTAAAAAATATTTTTTGTTGTTAGTTAAGTCTCCTCCAGATTCGATAAATGTTTCAAATGTTTCTGTTGAAGTTAACCCCAGAAACTGATGTTTCGGTAGCAGACGTGACTTTTCGCATTGAATGTCATATCCAGTGATTTCATGTTCACATACCCTCAGTAATACACATGACTGAAAACATCCTTATTGCGAAGTTTAGCACTAATAATGATTCCGCACGATTCAATGACCTGGTAGAAATCTTTCAATTGGATGCAACTTCGGAAACTTGCGTGTCCCTACACCACCGAATTCATTCACAAGGCATAATGAAACCTGCAGTTTCCGAATTACGTACCGTTTCTGCCAAATTTTGGAGATGTGATACTAGATTAAAAGGCAAACAGAAAAACAGGTTGTCCCACAGAAACTCGATCCCGCTACCTCTCTGTTTCGAAACTCGATGTTTGCCGCTAGACCACAATACCCAACAGTTGTTCAAGTGGTACACCATCTTCATTTTCATGATCAGTTATCTATTTTAACGATGGAAAACGTAATGTTAGTGAATGATGTGAGCTGAATAACGAATGCCGGCCGCGGTGGTCTCGCGGTTCTAGGCGCGCAGTCCGGAACCGTGCGACTGCTACGGTCGCAGGTTCGAATCCTGCTTCGGGCATGGGTGTGTGTGATGTCCTTAGGTTAGTTAGGTTTAAGTAGTTCTAAGTTCTAGGGGACTAATGACCACAGCAGTTGAGTCCCATAGTGCTCAGAGCCATTTGAACCATTTTTTTGAATAACGAATAAATTCTCCAGTGACACTAGATTTCTTCTTATCATTTAATTTGAGACTGAAACTTAACACTTCTCTTTTCTGTATAATGACAAATTTATAAATATTATTATTTCGCAACATGAACTAACTCATTCTTTCGTACAACTTATGAGAGAAATGTGATGAAAAAAATTTCTTACATTTCTAAGTGCTGATTTTATCGTCAACACTCTAGTAGTAAAAATTGTGAGAGTAGTACGTAGATTTTCTGAGAATTCTTGTTCTACTGCAGGCAAAAAAACCCGCTGGATATTTTTTGTAAATATAAACATAATTAACTAATTTTTAACAAGTCTATTGTCTGAATCACTGGAGACGGCAAAACATATGTGCACAAACACACTGACACCCTGGCCATATTTCTCACAGAGTCACTGCCGTTCGTCCCAATAAGGGTGACCCCAACTTAGGTCTTCACAAATTATGGTTTATGGAACACACGTGCCATTTGTATGATACCTCTTTCTTACAAAGGCAAATGATTTCTGTTCGATATCGAATTTTATACCTATTTACTCCAGTTCTATTCCTCCACCTTGCAGTGTACCAAAGTGAGGCACATTCCAATAGAGTGGGAACAGCTGTGCAGCAATCTGACATACATCGAAGGTCAGATGAAATCCAGGTACAGCTGGTTCCGTTTCAACACACATATGTATGGCAACAGCAGTGTCATTGTATCAACAGTGATGTGTTTGTGGGTACTGCTTTGAAATAAACAGCACAAAAGTCACTGCAGAGAGTATTTATACATTCTAAAGTGTTGTGAACATATGTGGTTTACATGAGTCAGGCTTGACTTGAAGTCAAGCAGAATGACCGTATTTGAAACTGTTATATGCTATGTCAGGTATTCCGTGTGTGTGTGTGTGTGTGTGTGTGTGTGTGTGTGTGAGTGTGTGAGTGTGTGTGTTTTTGTGTGCGTGTCTATTAGTGTCTGTGTGTGTAACACATGAGATGAAAGTAAAAAATATAATGAATCGATATTGTTCTTAATTTGCAATATGTGTTCAGAGCTTAATACTGTACTCTTTACTCAGTAGCATACGTCTCAGGATATGTTTCTGTTTTATGAGATGACTATCTAACCTCCAAATCTCTCCAAAGTCTAAAGTATGATATAAGCTAGTGTATACTACCATCTGTCACAGTACCACCCAAACAGAATAAACTATAGGAAATCTGTTGAAGATTAAGTGCAAGCACTGAACTTGTCATAGTTTGCATACTGTCACTCTCTACCCCTGTCGTGCAAATATGTACTCTTTGTGTACTCCTTTACTAAAGTAGTGCTACATATGAATTTGCTACATATGTTTTCATGCTAGAAATCGTTAATAGGGAGTTCTATCATACACAATGGTTGTAGACATCTTTAATAGGGAGCGGTATAACTGTATCATACACACTGGTGGCTCACTCTTAATCCAGTAATATCTATCTGATGGTATTATGGTACAAAAAATAATATAATGTAATATAACACAAAAATATATATTTAGGCAGCCCTCACAGGATCAGACTTTAACATCCCATTCCACAGTTCTATATCACAGCTTACAAACATGTTTATTTTAGTAAAGGAAGATATACATGCTTCTGACTTATTTGTAACAGGGCATGTTATAAAATGGTTAACGATTACCTGGATTACTCTGAAGCCTGTGAGCTGAAAAATAAAATTTGTTATACATCCTTACAGGTAGAACTCACACATGTTAAACATTTCAAAGGAAGTGGTAAAATCGTAGTGTAAACATAATTATCGTACTAACTGGTGATTAAGTTTGTGTATATAATGAAATGGTAGTACATCTTACAAAATCGTTTAATTTTGTCAAAACCATGACATTAGAAGTGGACAGACTGTCGTTAGACCCTTCACAAAGGTAGCCACCACCTACAACCATACAGACAATGTAAGTAACTTCAAAGAAAATATCATTAATAATACAAAATACTTAATCCCATTACAGTATCACTATATTGACAGCTGTCCTAAGACCCTTTTTTCAGAAATGTATATTGGTATAAACTTAAATTTTATATCAAATACCAACAACTTCGATAAAAAAATTAGCTTCTGAGCCAGTGCAGCCAAATACGATGTATACAAGACATTATACGTGCATGTCATTTTTTTTTTTTGTTAAATGCCTATTAATTGCTTTTCTTGTATATTGCACTTGATTTGTGTGTGTTCAGTGACTAGTTTTATTGGCCATCATTAGCAGAAGCTTTTGCAAGTATTGTACCACTGCAAGCATATGGATCAGTGGACAATGAATGCTCCATTCTGTGTAAGCACCAAATCTCTCGTTTCCAATATTGATGGTTCCAGTAACCTCTTTGTTATCTTAGTGCTATAATTATTGATGATGATGAGGTTGATGAAAATCATACTAACCTTCTCCCTCCCATACAGTTATACATTAAGGTGAGCAACATTGCCTTTTTTTCCCTTATGTTGCGTGTGTGTGTGTGTGTGTGTGTGTGTGTGTGTCTGCTCATTCGTTATGTAATGATACAATTCACGTATATTACAGCTAAAATATCATTATGGAATAAAGAGATTTTACAACATAAAACTGATGATTACATATGTATGTAGGGCCTACTGCTTTTTTATATTAATTTGTTATATGTATACACTATCTAGGCATTCTTTATAGGTATTATTTCAATATGTTGCACACTGTACTATAAATATCGAGGACAGCCTTACGAAAATGAGTGTAAAACAGCAGTATCACACAAATGAGGTGTATGTCAACATCGTTATGAGTAATAATGCATCAGAGGGCCGACTTCAGCATTTGAAGATATCAGTGAATGGGCTGCTCTTCTCCTGGGGCCGATATGGGGGTTTAAAATTGAGAATTAATAAATTATACATCTTTTTAGAAAATAAAAACGTTTTACACATTTTTCCTTACTCACCGACTGCTTCTGTGTTTGTGTGTGTATGTGTGTGTGTGTGTGTGTGTGTGTGTGTGTGTGTGTGTTTGTGTATGTTATTTCTACTACCTCAGTTGGCTCCCACCAGCTGATAATCACTCAGATGTGTCTGCATATGTTTGCTTGGACACAGCAGCAGCAGTAGTGGCGGCGGCAGTGGTGGTGTAAGGTGGAGGATGGTGGCCTGTGAAGGCCTGTAAAGGACTCTGGTGTCCCAAAGGGGCTGGCTGACAGACTGTGGGGAGAAGGGCTCCCCTTTCACCTCATGAATGGGGCTTAACTGTAGCCCTGTGAGCATCAAGAGCAGTATTGCATGGCAGATAGCCAGTGGTACTACTGTACTTAGACATATGTACACTCTCAAAACTTAGTTCATCTTGACAGCAACGATTTGCACTTGAGCATTGTTTATGTGTTTGAATCATAGGATGGAGATTAGGGAGATAAGAACAATGTTTGTAATATTTCTTTATTTACATGTACATTTTATTACATTCATTCAGTTCTCCAATATTTAGTGGACAATATTGCTTCCTACACCATTCACATTCAGCCTGTACAGTGTTTAGGCCTATAGATGCCACAATACACATTAGTATGCCACCCTTAATCTCCCCTTCTACTGATGTGTTAGTTACTTACATTCTTTGGCAGTGGATTAATACAAGCACAAACACGCAATAGTGATTATGTTTACACTTCTTTCAAACGAATACTCCGCAATGTCATATCATGCACCTCTGACATTGGTAACCATCGACTTGTTCTGTTTCTAATGAATACTAATGCATAGTACAGATCATCCAGAACCACAACAGTCGAGTGTGCTATGTCCCCTGATGTTAATTCAAGCACAGATTTGCTGTACGTGACAACTATTGAAACCTTTCTCCAACCATATAAATGTCAGTTGGTGTATGATGTACAACATTTTCTGTTCTGTTGTAATCTTCTTCTCTATGTATTCCTTCATGTTGCATAGATAGTCCCATTTATACCATGAATGCAGCATTCTAGCCCCAACAAGTTGAACATTTTGTTCTTCGGTTGCTACATTACAGTCACTAACAGGTGCCAGGCCAACAGTCACTTATTTAGATCCACTATCAGCCAAATAATATATGTTAGTATTAGCAGTATTCTGCCAGCACAGCAGATTCTTAGAATCTTGAAGACTGTCTGTGGGTTGCTACAGACTAGAGTCCCTTTGCACCATGGGAAAAACAATAATGTAAGTATAAACGAATATATTAATAACAACAGTAACAATAATTTATGAATAAATACTTACATACAGTTTTACGCGACTTTTTGGAGGTAGTTGCCGATCCCTGCTGATAGAACTTCATGTCGATCCTTCCACTGTAGAGCACAGAATTTGAATGATTCCTGTTGGTTCAAAATGGCTCTGAGCACTATGGGACTTAACATCTATGGTCATCAGTCCCCTAGAACTTAGAACTACTTAAACCTAACTAACCTAAGGACAGCACACAACACCCAGCCATCACGAGGCAGAGAAAATCCCTGACCCCGCCGGGAATCGAACCCGGGAACCCGGGCGTGGGAAGCGAGAACGCTACCGCACAACCACGAGATGCGATTCCTGTTGGGTAAAGTCAAAGTAGAAGTGGAGAGAGGAGAGGGAGAGGGGTCGGGGATGAGGGGAACAGGACGAACGTATCGTTCAATATGATATGCAGAATTGTCAGCTGTTATATGAGGCCAGATACAAAAAGTGTTGCCGTATGCTCAGTCAGCGATTTGTGCTAGAACCTACAATGCTGCCCTACTTAAGCGTTTCCTTAACACTGCTTACATACTCATAATAACACGATTTGTATTGATTTTATTGAAAAAACTTATATAATGTGGAAATAGATGCCTAAAATGGCTCAAAGGTCTGATGCACGTCTTTCGACTTGGTGGAACTTCGGCGACCTGTAAGCCCCTAACATAACCCAAAAATCCGATCCGTGAAAGTGGACCTGCAGCTTAACGTTGAATCTTAATCACTTATTGTTCGTGGCGACATCTCATATCGTTGAGAGGAGAGCTTTAGGTTGCAGGGATACTGAAAATTTCTGTGATCTGTTTGGGATTCAGTACCACGACGTTTCAGTTTTCGGGCATGCTCTTTACCGCTATACCACCTGGCCGAACAGAATAAATGCAATGAGGACACAAAAACTCAAAGCAGATTAATTAAAGACGTAGTAACGAACAGAGCTGACGTGAAGGAGAGTCATTTGTTCCACATATACTACAGTGTATGAATTTCCGTTATTGATGTTACGTTTGGCAAAGACGCTGAAAATAAATAATGAATCAAGTTACTACACAAAATAAATATTAGACACATTTCCACTGAAAATAAAATAAAAAAAGACAACACTTTGGCATGCATTCTGGACTTAAGTAATATGTCGACTACGCATGTACGAAAATAAAATTAATACAAGAAAAATATTCAGAATTGCGAGCATGAAGCACCATGGGCTGTAAATTCGGTTGACAACAACGAAGATTTGTGTTGGACTAGGACTCGAACCCAGATTTCCCGCTTTATGCAAACGGTCATCTTAACCACTTCTGCTACCAGTGTACGAATCGTAACCAGACACGAACTTCTATCTGTCGTCGACCATGTGTCAAAAACTGAAATTGTACGTTATATACAGGAAGAACTTATTTATTGACACGAGGGGCTCATACTGCCAAGTAAATAAGAAATAACTTAAATAAGAAATAACTGTGCCTGTGTTAAGTACGATACAATGACGCTTCGGACATGCTCGTATGTTTTTGAAGGAACAGGCACTGCAGTGACCACAGCGGCCAAGAAACACAGGAAATGTATTCGCAATTGCAAACATTAGCCACCATTAACTAGACTGGAAAGACGACATTAACAATTTGTGCCCGACCAGGGCTCGAACTCCGATTTCCCACTTTACAGGAGCTGTCACCTTAGCCGCCTTGGCTATCCTCCATGACTGGGTGTTGTGTGCTGTCCTTAGGTTAGTTAGGTTTAAGTAGTTCTCAGTTATAGGGGACTGATGACCATAGATGTTAAGTCCCATAGGCTCAGAGCCATTTGAATCTATCCTCCATGGATGCATGCCTACATACCCGCAGAAACGTTACATCGTACTTAATAACACAGGCACTGTCATTTTGTATTGTTTACCCAGTTCCATGCCCTCGACTCTCAATAAACGTGTCCTCCATGGAAGGGAATATACATATCTTACGAGTGCAGGTTGTGACATTTGCAAGTTTGCATCTGATCGTGAATTGTGCACAGATAGAGGAAGAGGTTAAGGCGACCACTCACATGAAGTGGGAAATGATGGGTCCCAGTCCCAATCAGGCACCAAATTTCACTGTCCCCATTCCAATATACAGCTGATGGAGGTTCATGCTCACAACTGCGTACAAATTTCCTGTATTTCTTCAAGGCTGTACTCACAGCAATGGCTGCTCCTTCTCCACACCTCTGATCAAAAACTAGATTTTGCAATGTCCATTTCTGTAAGAAAAGTTGTTGAAAACCTTCCATGAAGATATCAGATAGTTTGGGACAAAGAAGTTGCAGTCTGTATTCTTGGCAAAAGATTACTACTATATTGGTTGTTCATGTAAGAAAGCAGGTGATGGGGCGAAGCACAGTGGCAAAGAGCAGTGCACCACGTGATGCTCCAGCCAGCAGCGTCACTTGGTATGTGTCTGTTTTTTCCAAAACCGTCCCACAACTAAAAATCTGAGATAAAAAGAGTAATCACATCAGAACAATTAACACCCACGAACTAATGAGATGTATACCAGTACCTGTGATTGCCAGTAGCTAATAAATCTAGTTTAAGTTCTTATATTGTATTGCGTAGTTCAGTTAAGATAAGAGACCACTTTGGAAACATAAGAACTTGAGCCGAAAGCGAACAGGGGTACTTACATCAAGCAGACCGACAGGAAAGGCCCACATCCAGACGAGGTTCTGAAAGGACCAGCTGCGACCATCACAGGTCAGCACACTAGAGTGACCCGCTTGCTTTTGAGGAAACACTGCAGCGCATCGGTCATTGAAGTAACAATAGTGTCTCTTGTAGGGACACCAGCAGGACCTGCTTTACAAATGGATTTTGGAAAGGAGAGAATTGCCATTTTTAGCAAGGTTCAGAAACACACTTTTGTAAGAAAAACATATAAAAGGGTGGTTTCTTCGAAATATACTTTACTTCCCACAAGAGGAAAAGACCTAATGTGGTGTGAGAACCCGCAGTCAAGTCGCTTTTGTGGGTGTGAGATGCCACCTGACTCTGATACCACTAAAACCGTATTTATAATACAAGGTAAATTAAATAAGTTATCACTTTAAAAGAGAGACATACATGGCTGTACTGTCGAGAATGCACCTCAACGGCCACACAGAGAGCAGGACGCTATTCCTCGGCACCAAACGTTAGGAAACATTTCGCTGGTTAACCGCCTGATATCAGAGAGGTATCAGTTTCTTCTAATGTATCTATTCGCTTTGTCAATGGCAATGAAATTCACGAACTGAGGAGTAACTTAAATTGTTTTATTTTATTTTATTTTGCAGGCTACCAGTTTCAGCATTTCACTATGCCATCTTCAGGCCCCTGCTTAAACCGCTCTTATGATTACCCGTCACTTTCTGTAAGCTTGTTTTGTACACGCTGATATACACTACAAGCATACTCCTTTATTATGCAGGGTCCTGAAGATGGCACAGTGGAATGCTGAAACTAGTAGCCTTAAGAAGAAAATAAAATAAAATAACATCTTAATTTACATATCTGTTGGTGAATTGATTGACACTGACAAGTACTTAACCAGCCGATGCGCCTGTCCATGATGGACCAACACAGATATTTTTTTAGTGGCCGCAGCTGGGAATATCTGTTGATTAGCTATTTGTATATGACGTGAGAAAGAAAAATCTAAAATCCGAGTTCGCATTTTCAGATGCAGATGAAACAAACTCACTTCATTGCAAGACTTCATCTTGTTCACCATACGCCTAGGACAGGCGCCAAGTCCACAACTCGCCAGCCAAGATGCCAGGTGCTTCTCCGAGCAGACAATCTTGGGGACTTACGTTGTTTTGAGCTGCACTTAGCTGCAATCACAAGCGCGAAACCAATGACAGATTTTTCAGCCACTTCATCCTCCAACTGCGGATAAACGTGGTGAGAGCTAACCGCGACAGTGAGACGTACCGTAGGGACAGTCAAATCGTTTCTTCTGAGTTTCAGTAATTTCCATGCTTTACTCTGAACTTGTGTGAAGATTTTTAAAATTAATGTGCTTTGAGTTCTGGCCAGAGATGGAAACGCATACCCTTCTGTAGACCAATTTAAATTTTAGTACTAATATTTCAGCAATAATGGCACGACCTCGTGAGTATTGCTGTTTTGTACTCAGACACGATTATTGGCGTGAAACTCCCGATACATTACAACGATTTGCTAAGTTAGAAGTCTGCCATTGTCAGATGATTTGCCGGCCGCGGTGGCCGAGCGGTTCTAGGTGCTTCATTCCGGAACCGCGCAACTGCTTCGGTCGCAGGTTCGACTCCTGCCTAGGGCACGGATGTGTGTGATGTCCTTAGGTTAGTTAGGTTTAAGTAGATCTAAGTTCTACAGGACTGATGACCCCCGATGTTAAGCCCCATAGTGCTCAGAGCCATATTTTTCAAATGATTTAACGCGCACATTGATGAAATAAACTGAATTAATTCCGCTTCTTGAATAATTTCATCGTTATGGGCCTCCTCATTCATTATTTTGGAGAGGCTACGATTTATTGATGTAAGCTTAGGAAGGCACCTTTTTGACAACTTTAAGTCAAAGTCCTTCATACTCCCAGCTAGGTTGGATACGCCCACATAAGGCACGCGATCTCCACACGATGTGCTTACTTCATCGATTTCTTAGCCACTGGTGCCCCCAATACTTATCTTCTCACATTAAACACCTATCATCATTCCACAACCGCAATACCAGATCGGATACGTCTAGCATCCTGGCTGTACCTTTACATAACACAAAATCTTTCTCCATGTCATTCTCCATCTCAGCCATACGACTATGGAACGCGCTCCCCTGTGATCTGCGTCTTATCCGGAACCACTCATCATTCAAGAGTGAACTCAAGACTTACATATTAGGGACGGTTTAGCCACCATTGTTGGGCCCCTCTCATCTCTTTCTTTCTCCTCTCCATCATAGCTTCGAATTTTACCATTCTATTTCTCTTCCTCTAACCTATCTACCTCTTCTATATCTCTTTCACCCCATTCTATCGTCTTATGTCTCTGCTTGATGAGAATAACTCACAAGCTGCAAGAATATAACGAGAAAATTCCCAACTAGCAATAGGACTGACATTCATAACAGAAAAATATGTTTACTTTCATATACACAGTCATTATTATTATTATTATTACTA
The DNA here is from genome assembly GCF_023898315.1 of Schistocerca nitens. Taxonomy (NCBI): domain Eukaryota; kingdom Metazoa; phylum Arthropoda; class Insecta; order Orthoptera; family Acrididae; genus Schistocerca; species Schistocerca nitens. The sequence continues at coordinate 190,982,333 of NC_064618.1, read as the reverse complement.
TTATTATTATTCTTGATTGTTATAATTAATTTTTGATTGTTATAATTATCATTGTACTACGTTTATAATCTCTATTTTTTTTCTTAACATTAATACTGTATAACATGTAATATGTCCTTAATGCTCTGTAGAAACTGAAATTTGTTGAATCTGAGTATGCCTGGTTAGGTGTAAGAGAGGGCCTGAAGGCCCTAATCTTGCCAGGTAAAATAAATGCATAAATAAATAAAAATAAAATAAATAAAAATCCGACCATTATCTAGTACATTCTGCCCCATCTGTCTTTACAGTGAGTCTTAGGATTTTGGCGTTGATATTCACGTTACTTTATTTATGTGTTGTCTTTAATTGAATATATGCTACTACACTTATGCACATAAATTACGGATAATTGCAGAATGTGATGCCACACAACGTGGCACTTCACAAAACTGGCACTAACCTCATAGGCACGTAGGGAACACACACGACACAGATCTGTAAATCCACGGTATTGAAGTTGAGAAAGCCGTCCTGAAACACATGAGCTAGGAAACGCCAATGTTTCCTGCTCATGTACCCCGACATCAATATGGGATATGATCACCATGCACACGTACACAGGCCGCACAATGGGTTGGCATATCCTGGATCAGATGGACGAGCAGCTGCCGGGGTATAGCCTTCCATTCTTGCACCAGTGCCTTTCGGAGCTCCCGAAGTGTCGTAGGGGTTTGCAGACATGCAGCGATACGTCGACCGAGAGCATCACAGACGTACTCGATGGGGTTTCGGTCTGGAGAACAGACAGGCCATTCCATTCACCTGATATCTTCAGTTTCAAGGTACTCCTCCACGATGCCAGCACGGTGGGGCTGTGCGTTATCAGTTATCATCCATCAGGAGGAAGATGGAACCTACTGCACCCCTGAAAAGGTGCAAAATTACGTCCCGATACACCTGACCTGTTACAGTTCCTCTGTCAAAGACATGCAGGGGTGTGCGTGCAGCAATCATAAACCCACCCCACACCATCAAACCACGACCTCTATACAGGTCCCTTTCAATAACATTCAGGGGTTGCTATCTGGTTCCTGGTTCAATTCACATGAAAACCCGGCGAGAATCACTGTTCAGGCTATACCTGGACTCGTCTGTGAACATAACCTGGGACCACTGTTCCAGTGACCATGTCCTATGTTCTTGACTCCAGGCTTTAAGGGTTTTCCGGTGACCAGGAGTCAGTGGAATGCACCTTGCAGGTGTCCAGGTGAATAAACAACCATGTCTGTTCAGTCGTCTGTAGCTGTGTGTCTGGAGACAACTATTTCACTGGCTGCTGTAATGTCCCGAGGAAGGCTACTGCAGTACTCCGTGGCCTTCTGCGGGCACTGATGGTGAGATATTGGTTTTCTTGCGGTGTTGTACACTGTGGACGTCCCGTACTGTAGCGCCTGGACACGTTTCCTGTCTGCTGGAATCGTTGCCATAATCTTGAGATCACACTTTGTGACACACGGAGGGCCCGTGCTACGACCTGCTGTGTTTGACCAGCCTCCAGTCGCCCTAGTATTCTACCCCTTATAACGTCATCAATATGTCTTCTTTGAGTCATTTTCAACACACAGTAACCAGTATGACGTCTGAAAACGTCTGCACACATACTCGCTGCACCGTACTCTGACATGCACCAACACACCTCAGCGTATGTGGACCGCTGCCAGCGCCATCGTGCGACGACCGCAGGTCAAATGAGCCGCATGGTCATACCCTGAGGTACTTTAAGCCCGCAAACCGCCCACCAGAGCGTTGTTTTGCCATGTATCAGCATTATCCTTAATTTATGAGCATGAGTGTAGTTTAAAAGAATGTGGACAACTAATAAAAAGTGAATAAATGTATCTACGATTGCTTTAGGTCTGAATATCTTTTACAGCTATATTTCCTTTATTGCGTGAGCAGGTCTGCTATCTATGTCTGCTCGCATGCGTGTATGAATATAAAAGCAACTTCATAAAATACCTCTCTCGCAACAGCAGTGGTCACTCCACACGCAGACATCACAAACTCTTGGATAGAACATGATTAGTTGAATTAAGGAACTGGGTCAAACAGTGAAATGAGAACAGCATTAATCTTTTACATTTGTTATATAATCGTAATTTGACGCTGGGTGCTGTGTGACCAATCCGATATCTGACGTTCTCTGATGCAGCGAAACAGTAATTTTATGAGTAGCTGCTAGAATTATTATCGCTCTCTCGAAATCATTCATACGACTGACAAATAAAAAATTAATTTAAAATAAATGCTGTAACGTAAATTGGCACCAGCGATACAATATCTTTGTCACCACAACTCATGTTATTAGTAACAGAGATATCTATATTACTAAACGACTTGCCAGGTTTATGGCTCCCGGCTTCCACTGCAGGTTGCGAATCTATCGGCTTCCAGGGGCAACAAAAATTTGATGAAAAGCCACAGATTCAGACACTTTACTGGTCTCATATAGGTATGATTTTATGTATGTAGACTGAAGCAGCGAATGAAAAATCGTACCACAGTCGGGAATCAAACCCGGTCGTCCGGCATTACCGCATAAGTAAGTTAGCCACTAAGCCATGTCGGCGTGCGCGGATTACCCTGCCACGCGGAAGCGCCGGGCGGTTTGAGGCGCCATGTCACGGACTGCACGGCCCCTCCCGCCGGAGGTTATAGTCCTCGGTCGGGCATGGGTGTGTACGTTGTTCTTAGCGTTAGTTAGTTTCAGTTAATTTAAGTACTGCGTAAGTCTAGGGACCGACGGCCTCATCAGTTTCGTCCATTAGGAATTAACACAAATTTAAACATTCAGGATTACCCTGGCACGTCTCCCTCCTCAATACTATCTTACTGCCACCCCTGTCTACTTCAATCTCTCGCTTTCACATAACTGCCGAGGCTCTCCGTATTCTAGAATAGCACCACAGCATCGAAAGCGAATGGGATCCAGACTGAAACCCAGGTGCAGGTACCTATATAAATGAAATGACACAATTTCAGTGGTTTAGTTGTCTCATACAGACATGATTTTACGTATACAGACTGAAGCGGAGAGTGAAGATTTTCACCAAGGCCGAAAATCGAACACGAGTATTCTGCAGAAGATCCGGGTTCGATTCCCGGCCTTGGTACCAATTTTCACACGCTGCTTCAGACTATATAAAAGATTTTGTTCATGTAACTGTCAACTAATATTAAAAATTTCAGATACTCTCATAATCTGGTCACTAAGAAGCACGAAATGGTTCAAATGGATCTGAGCACTATGGGTTCAAATGGCTCTGAGCACTATGGACTTAACTTCTGAGGTCATCAGTCCCGTAGAACTTAGAACTACTTGAACCTAACTGAGAACATCACATACGTCCATGCTCGAGGCTGGATTTGAACCTGCTACCGTAGCGGTCGCTCGGTACCACACTGAAGAGTCTAGAACCGCTCGGACACAGCGGCCGGCGAGAAGTATGACTTTACGTCAAAGTTTCGAGACAGTAAGACAAGTATTATGGTGACAAACTGTGTAAACGGCTTGGGTCAGCGTAAACTACCGCTCGCATGTCGCCCAAACTACTTTTATCAAGTACTTTTGAAAGTGAGCAGTTAGTGACTTGCAACGAAGTTAAGACAGTATTCCATACCTATGAAAAACTTCTCGTCGACACAACGCAAAATTATGAAAGAATAAAGTTTATAGCTTGCTACACTTTCGCTGTTAATACAGTAAAACTTTAGCGTCAGGCAAGACGTCGTAATTTATTACAACTTTAATACTAACTCTGTCCGTAAAATATATTACAGACTGTGGGTATTTTTCCTCTCTGATATCTCTTCGTTACAGTTTGTTGTCACAAAGAACTCGGAGAAATCTGAGACAGTTTAGTGTTCGAGAGCTCTGTCAAATTCATTTTGTACTATGATATCGCCCATCTAATCTCTATTTACATTCTCTTCCCTCTTTTACAATATTGCCTCAAACATGATTTCATTCTAATCTAATAATGCAAAATAATTTTGTAAGAAAATTTCGAAAAATAAAAATTATTGAATGCAAGCAGTTATTTCATTGTGGTGATGGTATTTACTCTCTGTTGTGATCGTCACTGGTGGCATAAATCAAACACGATGTAAGATGTTTTAAGAAACAACAGGACAGCGTTTCCAAGGGAGAGTTAGAAGCAGAGAAAGTGCCTCAGGTGGAGCAGCGTGTGGCGTGGGACAGAGACAAACAGCAAAGTGGCAACGCCGCAGTCGTCAGTCTCTGTCTCTACCTGTCACGCAGCCTCCTTCTTAACTGTACACCGCTAATAGGAGCCAGTCGTCCCACTCCAACCACGAATCGGCATGGCGGCAGCATTAAGCCGAAACCCGCTCAGAATTAGCGGTACGTGCTACTTAATATCCGAACATCGCCAGCAGGTAGGAAAGCCGCACCTTTACGATTTCTGCTGCAGGAGGAGGAGGACGAGGAGGAAAAGTCTACGGCGAGAATCTCGGGAGAGCACGAGGACGTTGCTGCGGCAGCCTCTCGCGACGAGGACTGCGAACAGGCGTCCTCGGGGCGGCACTCGCGTAAAATTTTATCATGGCGGGCGGCCTCATAGAGAGTGGGAGAGGTCCCCAGAGAGGTGGCTACTGTGCGACCCTGCGCTGCGGCAATAACCGCCCACTTCCGTTTTATGCGCACCACACCCGCTCCGCGCCCTCTCGATCCGTGCTCTCAGTTGCCGCGCACGGGCAGGCAGCGACGATGCGGCGACACCCCCTCCACTCCGCCCCCCCCCCCCCCCCACCAACAATGACACTACGTGCCTGGAGGAGCGCTGGCCTCTTCATGACTCTGGTGCGCGTCCTTCACCCGCGCCATTCTTTCCCCTCTGCACGCGCACATCGCCTCTGCGCTCTTTCGTGCGCCTGTCGCAGGCATACTTGTTTACCAACCAAGACCGTACCGCATGAAGACGGTAGTTGCACCGGTGTTGATGCAAAGTTTAGTTACAATCGTTGAAAAAGTAACCGAAATCCCCTATTTTCAGAGTCTCGCACGACTCACCGGCAATGAGGTCCGTAAGAGGGCGTCCGCCAACAGTAGTAGTATCACAGCATTCAGTAACATTTGTATGTCGAGTTCGCACACAGTTGTCGAGTTCGAACAAAAGTATTACACGTTTTCCGGGCCGGCTACAAATCAATAATCGAAGGGGAAGTACTCGTAAACCAATTCTCACATGAACCAACATGTGCCCACTCGGACGCACTGTGCGATTACTTGAACACTACCAGAGCATAAACGTCTGTGAAAAACTTTCGTCCGGTTCGAAATTTAGAATCCGGGTTTAAGTGTAGTATTTTTAATTTTCTAATTTTCATTTGCTAAATAATGCTGTGCTATACGCTGACATTTGACGTTGAACATTTTTTTCCCATTCTTCTTTTGGCAGGAAGTCTTTGGGACGACGGCCGTTTACTATTGTGACAAACTAAAACACCCACAGCCGCCCTTATGATTTTATTTCATTTTGTTGCAACCAGTTTCAGCACTTCAATGTGCCATCTTCAGGCTGTTGTTGATGCAGTACGGGTTGATAGCATCCCTATATATATCACATCAGTTGCCGGCATAGCAGGATACGCAGATAATATGTCAGCACTCCAACCATAAACTGCCAACTCGACGTGCAGCAGAAGAGAATAAAACCATAAGGACGGCTGTAGGTGTTTTATTTCGTCACAAAATTAACAGTTATTGTTCCGAAATATCCGAAATATTAATGAAAACTAGTAATCAGTCACAAATAATTTACCTACAAGTAATATGTTTTTTGTCTCTAATCGTAATTTTTTTTACCTACTGACACCCGGTATCGGCACATAGTGCCACCCCCAAGCTATCCTATGATCAAACAATTCCAGTACATAATTAGAACAACAGTGCAAGAGAAATTTACGATACACTTTTTCCTATTATTGCCAACATATGGTACATACTCTGAACTGATAAAATGTCACTGGACAGCGACAGGCACAAATGCAGGTGGCGGTAGTATCGAGAACACAAGGTGAAGAAAGAGAAGTGCATTAGTAGAGGTGACACTTTTACTCAGGCGATTCACGTGAAAAAGTTTCCGAAGCGGTTATGGACGCACGACGAGAATTAATAATCTTTGAACGCGGAATGATAGGTAGGACTGTACCCAAAGGACTTTCCAAATCAGAAATCGTTAGGTAATTCAGTATTTCGACATCAACTGTGACAAGAGTGTACGAAGAATGCCAAATTTCAGGCATTACTTCGCACTATGGACAATGCAGTGGTCGACGGACTTCGTTTACCGACCGAGACCTGCAGCGATTGCTTAGAGTTGTCAGTGGTAACAGGCAAGCAACGCTGCGTGTAATAACCAGAGATATCAATGTGGGACGTTCAACCGACGTATGCGTTAGGATAGTGCGTCGAAATCTGGCGTTAATGGGCTCCGGCAGCAGACGACCGACGTAAGTGCCTTTGCTAACTGCACGACATCACCTGCAGAGCCTCTCCTCGGCTCGTGACGGTGTCACTTGGACGACACTCGACTATTGGAAAACCATGGCATGACAGATGAGACCGGATTTCAGTTGGTAAGCGCTGATGGTGACTGTCGAGTAATGCGTAGACCAAACGAAACCATGGACAAGGCTGGTGATGGCTCCACAATGGCATCGGCTGTGTTTGCATGCAGGTTCGACTACTTGGAGTAAATTTTCAGCCATTCGTTGACGTCATGTTGTAACGTTGTTACTTTAATTTGCTATGAAAGCGGAGCTGATAGCCAATAAAAGCGGGTTAACAGCTGGTAGCTGTCTGGGGAAGTTAACCTTGCGTTACTGAGCAACTGTTTCACCAGGTATCCAGTCTAGCTTACCAAATTCCCAACCAGACTAACATTAATTATAATCTTTTAATAGTCATACGACAACCGGTGATATGTATATAAAAAAGAGAATTTAAATAAAAAGAAATAAATCAGTTTGTATTTGGAAATTTATTTTAACATTGATCATTGAAATTTCAGCATATTAAACTCGATTCATAACTAAGCTGGTGCCGTATTTAGGATTGTGAAAATGTGAGATTGTAATCTTACGGGACACATCAAATATGGAGCCAAGATTGGGAGACTGCATACAACACTGCATTCATAAAATAACATACGAAGAACGTTGAAACATATGCAAGAGGAAATTAACCACAACCAACCGATTCAATTTTCACCCAAAGAAGTTACGTTCGTAGCACAGTCCTGTCCGTCATGTAATTGTCACACACTGGTATACTAAATTCATACTAACTCTCTGTGAAATCTTCCCGAAAACAATAGCTGAGGGCTACTTTGATCATTACACCACATGCTTCACGTGGTCAACTTGGTTTACACAAAGAGTGTAACTCCACAGTAATTTTGATAGTTAAAATAAATTAGATCGAAAAGCAGTTTACAAAAGAAAAACCTCGAACTGGTTACTATCGTCTTACTATTATCCTGATGGGTCAAACAATTGTATAAGCACGTGGTACTGGTCTCGCAAAGTACACCCCACGTGGGTTGAACATAAAGAAAAGTTGCTATATTGAAAAATATTGTCAAGACGAGACGTTATAATCACACAAGCATTCGCATTTAAGATTGATGATCTTAGAGTTACTGATCAACACGTGGTTCCACTTTACTCACAAAGTAGAGACAAAGCAACTACCGGAAGATATTCTGAACTTCACACGCGAATTACACTGCATTGCAATTTAAGATAACATTAGATATTTTAGAGATAAACCTGAAATAAAGGTGATTAAATTTTCAGTTGGGCTGAACTTAAGAAATCCATTGTCCTGCGGACTTAGCAGACACGCGCTTAGCCGGAGATCTTACCACTTCAGACGCTCGCCGCGGACAGACTGACCTGCGCTCCTACCGAGCGTGCTTCCCAGATACAAACGGAAGTGACCAGAGAGACAGCTTCCTATGCCAACATGACAAGGGACGGACAGAAACATGCTAAGAATGGAAACCTCTCTGCTTTTAGAAAGCGTAGCTACCTATTCCGACGTTGGTCCTACTGTTCTCTAGCAGACAGGCTTGTCTGCTACCCTCAAGCATGCAACTAGAAACACATTTGCCCATTCATCCTCTCACACAGAAGGGCAGGGGGATGACATTATCTTATCAAATACCGTATATAAAAGAAAGCGGATGTAGGTTCCGTATGAGACTGTGTGACATGAATTAGATATAAACTGTGTTTTAAAGTGTAGTAGTGCGACAGATCGTTCTTGTTTATGTGTAAAAGTAACACGTTTCACTGCTCAGTCTCCTCCCAGATAGAAATACCACAGTAAATTTAGAAGAGGAATTTATGCCGTAAATGACAACAGATTTAAAAAATTAACATGAAAGGAATCCAACAGAGACCTTTCAATGTTCCAAACAACGGTAGATTTTTGTGGACGTCACCGGGTCACAACTGTTTTCAGTCCGTCTGAGAAACATTCTGGACCGTTCGAGAGAATGGTTCGACCACCCAGAACGCCAGACGTGAACCCCAACGAACAATTATGGTACACAATCAGGAGGTCAGTTCGTGCACAAAATCCCGCACCGGGAAGACTTTCACAATTAGGGACAGCTACAGAGGCTGCGTGGCCCCGTATTTCGGCGTAGGGGCCTTCCAGCAACTTGTTCAGTCCAAACGACCAGGCAAAAAGGGGGTCCGATACCATAGTAGGAGGGATCCTATAACTTTTGTCACTTAATGTAGTGTAACTTTAAAATGTGTAGCCCCTTATCCCCGGCGCGCAGTCTTCACCTTCGCTTCCAGTATAGTTACGTCAAATACTAAAGTAAAGGTGAATTTTTGGCCTAAGATAGATTTCATTCCGGCCTCCTGAGTACAGAGCCTCATATTTTTACCTCTTAAAACGAGTCACATCCGAAAATATGTACGATATAATAATGAAATGGCATAAAATATTTTATGAACGTTAAAAGCGACAAGGCGAGGAAAAGGCGCTACGGAACACCGGCGAGAGCCCACGCGCACACATAAGACTCTCTTGGGTAAACACGAAACCGGAGATGACCGCAAAGACAGTAAGCTGGTGGTTGCAGGGTTGCAGAGTAATCCGTAGCCACACTGCACCACTACTCCCTCTGGATGGTCAATTTATTTCAGTAAAAATGTTGAGTTTTAATAAACACTGTTGTTATCATGATGACATGTGCTCCATGTAAAGATTGGTAATCATACCGATATTAAAATGCTGATAAACACCGTATGCAAAAGGTCAAAGGAAATTTAGTTTAACAGATTTGATATTTAGTTTCTAAGGTTTTATTAGAGCGGGAATTATTTTATTACGCAAGTTCTTAATTACATATTGTATGCTGTAGAGTACATCTGGCGTTTTGGTTGTTCTGGAAGAAAGGACTAGGCTACTGGGGATCTAACATTGCTGGTAACATTCATAAAAGTCGATAGAATTCACTAAAATCACAACTATTACTACTAAAACAGACCTCGTTATTTAAAGAAAGAAGAGATTCAGATGTTGAATTTGGGATTTTCAAAAAAAAATTCATCCCAGTACATATTAATAAAGTTCAGTAATTAAATACAGTGTTAATTAAGAAAAAACATTCATAATTGAAATGTATAATGAAGTATAGCAAAATTAATCAATAGGAAATAGACATTAATGATTTCACACAAAATTTAAGTATAAATTCCAAAGGATCTTCTGTGGGTCGTTATACCAAATAACAGAAACTAACACCGTGGTGCCACACAGTCATGAAGTGCAGCTTCAATTTTATAAGTTTGAAAGTATCAGGAGGAGCAGCATCTACACGACCTCTCTCGCTGCCTCTCAACCCCACCACCCCCGGAGAAAAACCATCAGAATACCGTATAACACAAGGCAACCTGTTGACTACAGACACCTCCGCCATCTACAATGCACAGTAAATAAGTTTAAACATAGGCGACACAGGTTAAGAAAGTTTTCAACTGCAAAGGGAGCGAATATGGTTCAAATGGCTCTGAGCACTATGGGACATCTTCTGAGGTCATCAGTCCCCTAGAACTTAGAACTACTTAAACCTAACTAACCTAAGGACATCAGACACACATCCATGCCGGAGGCAGAATTCGAACCTGCGACCGTAGCGGTCGCGCAGCTCCAGACTGTAGCTCCTAGAACCGTTCGGCCACTTAAGCCGGCGGGAGCGAATAGTTCGGAGTCTACAAAACTCTAGGAAACACCACCCAAGAGGAATACAGTAAAAAATACACCCAGAACACTAGCTAAGGCGTGAACACACAAGGAATAATATGTTGCCTCTCGATACCAAAATTACCACATCCACCTTCTTGGATAAAGATCAAATTAACAGACGCGATGCATCTATCTACCATGGCACGGCTCATAAGAGCTGGGTGGTTCGACTCCATTGTGCGTCACAGATCCTGCAAAGTATCTTTAAAGTGCTGCCAAACGACTGTGATGCTATGTTCGAGAAACTCGCCGAGCAGAGAGTACCTACTGTTATGTCAGATGGCCACTTGTTACGACTTCTGCAGTACTTTTTATGGCCATTTGCTACTTGTTACGACTTCTGCAGTACTCGTTAGCAGCAGACACAGTGGCTGCGCCAAAGCCTGAGACGCCGTGGAGTTTTACAATTATGTATTGAACTTTGTTTACAATTTCTCCCTCATCGTCGCTGTCCAGCCCTGCGGATCCCCCCACCTGGCTGCTGCTGTGCAGATTCTCCGACAATACGCGCAACGCGCGCCACGAGTGCTCCGCTGAAGTCAGGATGCCCTGTGGTTGAGATGAACTCGTCGCCGCTCGGCAGCCCATTTTGGCACCCCCACGGAGCCGCGTCGCCGTGAGGTCAACTGCCGACGCCTGCTGCACCGGCGGCTGGGAAGCCGTCAGTCGCGATGTCCGCGAGCTCCCGTCACGGACGAACCACGCGCCGTGGCCGGGTTGCCGTGAAGTCCGGGCATCAGTCCCTGGCGGCGCCTGTGATCAAGACCGCGCTGCGGCCGTTCCTGCTGGAAGTTCTCGCTGTAGTTAGTCAGCCATGGTGCCGACCCAACTCGGGCCGACCTCCAGAGCTGAAGTTGACAACTGGCGGCGAATGGATGACTCCTGTGAGCTGGAACAGACTTCCGAAATCGTCACCTACGAAGATTGTACATTCGGACACAGACCACGTCCGTCCTCAGATCCGAACTACTTCCTAATCGCTTCTGTCTGTTGCTGCCTGCGCTCCACTATTTATATCTGGCAGGGGCACGTTTTTTACCCTCAGTGGCAGCTTCTTGTTATTACTCCCGCAGTATATTGCAGCGTAACGTAGCATGCTTCCCTTACTCAGCACTCTCCAGGCTTCGCTCGGTGCTCGGTCTGCGTGCGTCCTTGTGTCAGCCGGTCGGTAGACTGCAACTGTCAGCAAGGCTGCCTGTGCCATTCCTACTTCGCAATGACGCGATCGCCGGCTGCCTCTGTTTTGCCATTCTCCACTGCGTGAAACAACGCTTACTACATGTGGCTGCAACACTACAGTCGAAAAATGAAATCATCATGATCTTACCAGGAGTTTGCGGGAACAGCTTTGGATTTCTTTGGTGGAGAATACGTGAGATATTTCGAATTTTGCCCTCGAGCTGTCGGATTTCTGTCGGGCAGACGCATTGTGTTGCACGATAACACACGCCCCAGCCCTAGGAAGGCTACGGTTCAGTGATTTGGTTGGGAAACACTGCTGCAGCCTCCGTACATCCTGGATCTTTCACCGAGCGATTTTTGAAACTTTGGCAACCTCAAGAAAGACATGAGTGGACGTTGGTTTCAGTCAGAAGAGGGAGTGCAAGAGTGGAATGGTTGTGGATCGTCAGCGGTCGACCGCGTTCTACGGAACAGGAACTGCCGTCTCGCCTCCCAGTGGAATAAATGTGTTAACGAATGTGGTGACAACGGTTGAATGGAACCATTCCACAGACACATTCTGGTGGATTCGGTTTTCATTTGACTGTCTCTCATCGAACCATGGAACCCGCCCTTTCGCACAAAATAGCCAGCGAAGCATAGATGAAGGTCAAACAACGGATTCTATATTAGTAGATATTCGGGAAACTTTCTACACTGTACCATATGGAATACGTTCACAGACATATGACTGGCTTCATTAAGCTCTTCGTCAACCAGAAAAGGTAACACGGAGGCGGCAGGGGAAATGTGATAGGCTTGTCCTCTTCAATGTGTACAGGAATGATCTGTCTGAAAGCCTCGGCAAAAATCGGAGACTTTGCAGAGTGAGGTTGTGTACGGGAAAATATCACTGTTGATTATCTTTAAGTGGGTTCAGAACCTCTTGTAGCGAATCTCTGGTCTGTGTGCTGACTGGCCGTTTCCTTGAAATACAGTGTGTCCCAGGAGGATTGGTGAATATTCAGTATATGACAGGACAGCTCATTTGATGCAAAACACTTCATGGGACGTATGCCCTATTCTTATTACTTTCGAGATGCGTCTCACGTACTGTTTTACTGTGATAGTGGCGCGCACTTATTTGTCTCAGCTACCCAACCTCTTCGACGTTTTATTCTAGACCAAACTAACGCGTTGTTTTCGACCTCTTTGACGTGATAACTGCCAATAAACTAGCCCTCTGAACGCGCAGTTGGAGTGTTGAGAGTGAAATAGCTCGAGGGATTGAGAATGTGTCAGAGAGAACGACACACACGCTGGCTAAAATGCCAGACATCCACACTAATGGAGAATATGCTGGCATGGTGTATGTTAACGGCTTCTGGGATGGTAATGTTCCAGCTGCTGTAGAAGAATTCTTTCGTCGCCTACCGAAGCGTCGAATTCCTGACCATAGAGTGTTTACTCGATTTGTAAACACATTGCGTGAAACAGGTATTCTTCCAAGCTTCCATTTTTCTTCTGATCGTATAGTTCGACAACCTGTGCAGGAGTACCAACACATTTCTGAAATGGTGCAGTGTAATGATCTTCAGTACTTTGCTATTAAGTGGACGTATCAGTGCCCGACGAGCATGTGAATGCCTTAAAAATACAGGCTTTTCAGTTGACACTTGATGAAAGATGTGATGTAACGCTTACTGAATGGTGTACTTGTCTACATGTGTAAAACTGACTTTGTTTTGAATAATACAGAAAATTAATAATAATGCACATTAAATGTACTCTATCTTGGAAAATATTCAGATTATGATGTATGTCCATATGAAGATTCTTTTCCTTCCAATGATCGTTCCTGTCATATCACACAGTAATTACCATTATTCTCGGGGACGCACCGCATACTTAAATTTAACTTATTGCGGATGGATAGGACGACATTCGGTTATAGTTGGAAAACACTATACACAATTTTTTTGCTCGACTCAGTCACCCATTAAACTTGTAGGCATCACGTTGCAAAAGAAGCAGAAATCAATAAGATCGTTTAGTAAAGGCGATTGTTCAACTAAGGTATACTGAGAGAGCCCTGTAAAAATGTAGCGCACCTATAAAGCAAACACGTAAAGAGCAGTTGACCCATTGCTGAGTATTGCTTCAGTGTTAGCAATTCACACTAGATCACATTAAACGAAGGCATCGAAGTAGTACAGAGTAATGCCGCAAGGTTTGTCACCTGTAAGTTAGATCAGTATACGAGTGACACATAGATCGTGCATGAGCTATGATGGGAACTGAGGGAGAGAAGAAGGCTAACTTTTTGCAAAATGCTGTTTATAGATCTAGTATTTGAGTTGGACTATTGAAAGTTTGTACAGAATATTATAGGTACATGCTACCTGATCTACTTTGTTTATAGTGCGCATTCTGACACACTTACTTTACATCACGTGAACGAGCTCATTTATCTAGTGACATCGTCAGTGATGTCATCAAGTTATCATTGACGTCATTGTCCGTTTCTCTGGTAAGGCAGGTCCCCATTCTTCGTCCCCACTTATCTCCAGTCAAACATAGCACAGTATTAGAAACGAAACATCCAATCAAAAACACGAGATAGCGGAAATAGCCCAATGACGTTAATGAAAAACTAAAATCAGACATCCCAATTTGTTGCTTCTCATCTCACCCTCATTATCCCCACCCAAATATAGAGCAGTATCAGAAATCCAAGATAATGGAAATCTGTTCTACAACCGTTCCACTATCAAATAAATCAGAGTGTAGTACATAAATGATGTGTAAAAGCTGCTCCGATGCACACTTCCCCCTTCTCTCCTCTCCATCTCAAACCTCGTCGAGAGTTTTATAAAGAAATGAAGCAATCATGGCACAGTATTAAAAAGGGAACAGCCAATTAAAAAATTGAGACAGTGGGATGAACCCAGTTGTGTTTATGGGAATTAAAAAACCTCTTCCACTCCCACTTCCTACCTATCTGCTGCCAATCATAGCACAGTACTAAAAATCCTGGACGGTAGAAATAGCCTATGTTAGCGAAAAATGAGAAACTCCATTCCAGATCCAACCAATCACAGATTGGTATTTAAATGGTGTACCATATAAGTAACACAAAATTACGTAACGCCACCTTACAAGATATTTACTATTTCCAGAGTAGAAATGGTGACAAGTTTCGTTATTTACTTCCATATACACACCTATCTCGTACTATTAAATTGTTATCAGTTACGGATAATTTGTGTAAATATACGCACATCAAAAAAGTTTTGCATTAGCTCTGTTCCGAGAGTTCCGTGACCTGTACAGAAAACTAGAATAGAGATCAACAAAAAAAATCAGTTCCGCCCTTTTTATTGCTCATGAAAGCCACACATTGCATGTTATACCACCATAGAGCGAGACCTTCATAGGTGGTGGTCCAGGTTGCTGTAGACACCGGTACCTCTAATACCCAGTAGCACGTCCTCTTGCATTGATGCATGCCTGTATTCGTCGTGGAATATTATCCACAAGTTCATCAAGGCACTGTTGGTCCAGATTGTCCCACTCCTCAACGGCGATTCGGTGTAGATCCTCAAAGTGTTTGGTGGGTCACGTCGTCCATAAACAGCCCTTTTCAGTCTATCCCAGGCATGTTAGATAGGGTACATGTCTGGAGAACATGCTAGCCACTCTCCTCAAGCGCTGACGTTATACTGAAAGAAGTCATTCACAAGATGTGCACGATGGGGGCGTAAATTTTCTGTCATGAAGACGAATGCCTCGTCAATATGCTGCCGATATGGTTGCACTATCGCTCGGAGGATGGCATTCACGTATAGTCCAGCCGTTACGGCGCCTTCCATGACTACCAGCGGCGTACGTCGGCCACACATAATGCCACCCAAAAAATAAGCAGGTAACCTCCACCTTGCGGCATATGCTGGACAGTATGCCTAAGACGTTCTGCCTGACTGGGTTGCCCCCAAACAAGTCTCCGACGATTGTCTAGTTGAAGGCATATGCGACACTCATTGGTGAAGAGAATGTGATGCTAATCCTGAGCGGTCCTTTCGGCATGTTGTTGGGCCCATCTGAACCGCGCTGCATGGTGTCGTGGTTACAAATATGGACCTCACCATGGACGTCGGGAGTGAAGTAGCGCATCATGCAGCCTATTGCGCACAGTTTGAGTCATAACACTAAGTCCTGTGGCTGCTTGAAAAGTATTATTCAGCATCGTGGCGTTGCTATTAGGGTTGCTCCAAGCCATAATCCGTAGGTAGCGGTCCTCCACTGCCGTAGTATCCCTTGGGCGGAGTGTGCGAGGCATGTCATCGACAGTTCCTGTCTCTCTGTATCTCCTCCATGTCCTAACAACATCGCTTTGGTTCACTCCGAGACGCATGGACACTTCCCTTACCGAGAGCCCTTTCTGACACAAAGTAACAATGTAGACGCGATCGAACCGCGGTACTGACCATCTAGGCATGGCTGAACTACAGACAACACGAGCCGTATACCTCCTTCCTGGTGGAATGACTGGAACTGATCGGCTGTCGGACCCCTCCGTCTAATACGCGCTTCTCATGTGTGGTTGTTTTACGTCTTTGGGCGGGTTTAGTGACATCTCTTTAAAGTCAAAGGGACTATGTCTGTGATACAATATTCGTAGTCAACGTCTATCTTCAGGAGTTATTGGAACGGAATGATGCAAAACTATATTTGATGTGTGTATATATCTTTGACGCAGTATTAAAATGATCAGGTTAAATAAAAGAATGATAAATGTAAAATGTTGTGCTCGTACACACACACACACACACACACACATACACACACACACACACACACACACACATGCACACGCACACGCACTACGTATTGTACCATTGACCACTATTGCCCCTTGATCATCACTGATCACTTACCATCATTGACCGCTGAATATGTTTCATTCTGTACTCCCTAGATACACGTGACCTCTCTGTATTTCATACATCAAATACCACAATCCTTAAATACCTGTCCCATTTAAAGTAATCATTTCTCTCTGTATTTCACATGAGAAAAATTCTGTACAGACCTTTGACCTTTCTCACATATAGAGTAGTAATAATTCTCTCCCTCTAACTCTTTCTCGAGTGTGCGTGCACATGCACGCAAACAAATACATAAACATACAGACAGTGACACACACACGCACACACACACACACACATATGTAACCTCTCACACAAATGTAATCATTTTTTTCTCTCACAAACATATATCTGTATTTCATTCATCAGATAATGTAATACTTTAACACACTTGTGATTTCATATCGCTACACATTTTAAAAAACTTCCTCAACAGTTTAAAAACTAACTCGATATTTGTGTCATGCTCAGGAGAAGGTATAATACTCTAATCTCTCAAGCTTTTTCGTCAAACACTCACCGACATGTAGTGCAGTGTACTGTAGCAGCTGCGAGGCAGAGAAAACCTAGTATAGAGGTTGATATCTTCACTAATCTAAAAAATGGTTCAAATGGTTCAAAATGGTTCAAATGGCTCTGAGCACTATGGGACTTAACAGCTGTGGTCATCAGTCCCCTAGAACTTAGAACTACTTAAACCTAACTAACCTAAGGACATCACACACATCCATGCCCGGGTTCAAATGGCTCTGAGCACTATGGAACTTAACATCTGTGGTCATCAGTCCCCTAGAACTTAGAACTACATAAACCTAACTAACCTAAGGACATCACACACATCCATGCCCGAGGCAGGATTCGAACCTGCGACCATAGCGGTCGCGCGGTACCAGACTGTAGCGCCTAGAACCACTCGGCCACACCGGTCGGCTTCACAAATCTCATCTATCCTGATAAGATGCAGCCATGTTGACAGACAGACGATCTCTAACTGTGTGTGTGTGTGTGTGTGATGCAGATAACAAACGAGATATAGAGGAGCTGGGAAGGACAACAAAAAAAAGTTTAAACACAAGATATGATAGATACAAAGTAATTAAACGAAATTGTTTTAATACGGGTTTTATTTTAGACGAAAAGTTGTTTTTCTCCCACTACAACAGCACTTAGAATAAATGACTCATTTCGTATCGAAAAGTCTCCAGTACATATGGAATGTTTTTTTACATAGAGCGTAATTACAGTCAACCAACAAATTTCTATCGAAAAGAATACACAGTTGACAAAGATTGTCAATACGATGGGTCAGGAAAAATAACGTTAATCGGAAATAGATAGTATTTACCTCACTTTACATTATTTACAGTTTGCTCTTCAATGAAGGGTGACATTTACCTCACATTACAATCTACAATTTACGTTATTAACACTTACAGTTTACGTCATCAAAATATTTACATTATTTATAGTCATCATTTTTCATATAATATTTACTTTATAGGGAAGATAGAGATAGTTTAAGTTGTTTAAAAGTCGGAACAATATGCTACTTCGACTGAACATATGCTACTTCGACTGAATGACGAACTGCTCACTGGTTTTCACTTGCGATTCCAAGACGCGCTGCTTATGATAGCCCATGGTAAGCCCCTTTTCCTCTGCACATTACTACCCATTGCTCTGTCTCAAAAGCCAACATTTTTCACGTAAGCCCACACATTCTGCAGTAGTCTCCCAGTACAGTTTTTCTTTCATCAGCCCAACCACTTATGCATTCACCAGAAGAATATCGTATTTGTTATTCACTGGGGATCCCAAAGTAACGACCCTCTGCATAGATATTCGAAGATTTTATGTGGTATTTGAGGCAATGCTTATCACGGTTTTTCAAAATTTGTCTACAATTTGTTCAAAATATATGCATAATGGGAACCGATAATGCCTGTTTTCGAAGTATCTAAAATCGCCATACTCGCTGTATTGGTTTTATCGAAACATAGATCGAGTCTGCTAAGTTAAGTTGCGAGTAAGTTTACCATTAAAAGATACGGTCTTTGAAAATATATTTTGCAACCAATGTAGTTGCCCTGATTCTGGCTCCTCATGATGTTAGTAATCTAGTGTCCTACATCTCCTGCACATTTTGAATGGTTCGCCGAGTACGATATCAGTATTGTGTCTGAGGATGTTTTTCCCAGACCCAATGAGTACACTGAAGAGGCTTTGTGTGTTTATCTCTATGTATGGATTCAGTTACACACATTCAAACATATAGGCAAGGAGCAGCATGTTCAGTTTTAAGTACAAATCTGGATATTCTCCGAGAGTCTTGCACTTCACTGTGTTCCATATACTGCAGGTTCTCTGGTATTCAGCCTTTGGTTAGTGTTTCACCTGCCAGCAAATTTCTATACATTCCACTGAGGGTAGGCGACCTTGCAGAAGAGTTGATTCATTGCTTACATATCCGTACAGGAAAACGCCCTTCTGGTTAACTAAATTAAATTCATCATCACTGGTAAAATGTACCCTTATTATCATGAGTTGTTCTGGTTTCATGTAAGATGCCACTTTTCAAGGAAACACATCAGAAAATTAATCGAATCAATGAAAATTGTGTTTCATTTCTTCTCCTGGTGCATTAGTAAAATATTTATATTTTTCCGTATTCGATGATAGAATAGAAACACAACCTGGATTTAATATAATTTCTTTGTCGTCATCTCTTGTCATAGGTTCGTGATCAAGAAATCAGGTCATAATTGTTCAGATTGTGGAGTACGGCACGCACATTATAACAAATGGTTCAAATGGCTCTGAGCACTATGGGACATATACATCTATGGTCATCAGTCCCGTAGAACTTAGAACTACTTAAACCTAACTAACCTAAGGACAGCACATAACACACATTATAACGATGCCTATAACTGAAACTGAAGCCAGCATGAGCTGCACCTTGGTAAACACATGTGAAATGACAATATCCTTGCTGCACTTACATCGCAGTCCTCAAAGAGTTTCTCGTGTGAGTACATCACACGCTTTTGCTGAGCAAAATTCCCAGCTCTCTTTGGGGCTTACAATGGTTTTATTTTCTCATAAAAAGCCATTTACAATTTAAGTGGGTGCATAGATCTGTTGAGTAAACCATTCCAGTTTAAATTCAGAATATTCGTAGTTATAATTGCAGTGTGTTTAATAAACGACACAGCACTGTTTATGCAAATCTAACTTACCCGAGTACGGATCAGAGTCAGCATTATAACTGCAACCTGACACTGGTCCGAACATTCATTCTGTATCAGCATAAATAATGACATAAAACTTATGTTTATTATTAAATTTTGTGAGTTTCACAAATTCATTTTTGCGATAGGTAGTTATACCGGTGACTAATTTGATCTATCCCCTGCAGACTAAAAGCTTCTCCGATCTTTCATTGGAATAAAAGTAACTTAGGAAACATTCACATTTCATAACATACTGATGAAGCGGAGTGATGCTACTGTCTGGTAACATTGGTAAGCTTTTTGTGCAATGGAAATGACATATGTCTGCATCACTAGAAGCTTGCAATTTTGTTTGACATCTCTCTCACATTGGTATTTTATAACATGCAGTAGGACAAGTAGGAATTCGTTGTCTTTCATGTTCAACAGTCGTCCATTCATAATATTATTACTGGAAGCTATAATCGTTTGCAGATGTTTCCACTATGTGAACACTACTGAGCTCTGCAGGAAATACAATCTAGCCAATATTTAGACTCACATTTCGTGTGCTCATTATTCTGCTAGCATTTTTCACTTGGAGGAGACATTGGCCCTTGAGCGAGCATTAACTGCTGCATGTTTACTTACTATGACCGTCAATTCTGGAGCTATATTTCACGCAGTTTGTTACGAGGGCTACCCACAAAGTATATTACGTTTTCGTTTGTGTCCGTTAGGGGCGGGGCTAGCGCGGCCGTATTGGTGTCATGGCATTCCGCCGCTCAGTCGGCATCCTGCCATGCTAGTGAGAGGTTTGTGATGTACTCTGATGAGTTACTGTAACAGTTTGAAATGTCAGCGTTAATTGAAAATGCCGCGAAGTGTGAAGTGCGTGCTGTAATAAGGTTGGTGTACTGTTTTTTGCAGTCAGAAACCTTATTGTCGGCAGCTTAGTGAAGTGTATGGGGACAACATAATCACTGAAGGTGGAGTGCGTCAATGGGTCATAAAATTTAAAAATGGCCGAACTAACGTTCACGATGAAGAGCCAAGTGGAAGACCCAGCATAGTGACTGCCGAACTTGTCGAGAAAGTCGATGCCGCGGTCCGTGAAAACCATAATTTCACAATAACGGAACTCTCTATGAGTTTTCCACAAATTTCACGAAGTTTGTTGCACGAAATCATTACCGAAAAGCTTGGTTACCACAAGTTTTGTGCAAGATGGATACCAAAAATCTTGACAGAGATTCACAAAAATCAGCGAATGGCTGCAGCGTTAACGTTTTTGATGGCGACTCATTACTCGATCGCATCGTTACTGGTGACATAACACGGGTTAAGCATGTGAACTGCGAGACAAACTGGCAGTCAATGCAGTGGGGGCACACAAATTCCCCCCAAAAACCCTAGAAATGCATGCAGACAATGTCGGCAAGGAAGGTGATGGCAACTGTCTTTTGGGACAGAAAAGGTGTGATTTTTGTGGATTTCCTGGAAAGAGTCACTACAATAAACTCTCAAAGGTATTGCCAAACTCTGCACAACCTCAGAAGAGCAATACAAAACAAGGGCAGGGGAAAGTTGGGCTCAAAGATCTTGCTGATTCACCACAACGCCCGGGCCCACACGGCAAATGCCACTCGTGAAGTTCTCGAATCTCTTAAGTGGGAGTTGTTTCCTCATCCGCCGTACAGTCCCGACCTGGCACCGAGCGACTTCCACTTATTCCCAGCAATGAAGAAGTGGTTGGCTATGCAGCGTTTTCATGATGGCACACAGCTTCAAGAAGAGGTAACAACGTGGTTGAAGGCGCAGGCGGCCGAATTTTACGACGAAGGAATTTCCAAGCTCGTCCATCGCTTACCTTAATTTAAATGGCAACTATGTAGAAAAGTAGTATTTAAGTGTGGCTTTCATCTGTATATAATAAAAAAAATTTCCAATACTTTATTTTGCTTAATTCCAAAACGTAATGTACTTTGTGGATAGCCCTTTTATTATTGTAATGAAGTTTAGGTAGTAGTTATTCATTTCATTTTGTCATTTTCTAATTTGTAATGTCAACATTACAGTGTCAGTGACCTATGGAGCTGTCACTTGGTAACTACTGGTATGCTCCAGCATCATTTGCTTGTCTATTGTATGTTAAACTACCTGTATTGCCATTCGGATTGTCTGTTATGGTTGTTCAAAACATTCATGCATGAGTGTATTTCAATTACTTATGAAGTCGGTATGTAATCTTCCATTGGGCGCTAATGACCATTGTAGTTGTGCGCCCTAATAAAACAACAACAAAGAAAAAATCTTCCACATTACCTTTCATGATAGGAACTACTACCAGTGTTCATTCCTCATTGGCTAATTACTAAAACATATGCTCTAAGTTTGTTTTTATAGGATGGTTTGCAGCAGACACAATGTCCAAAACCAGTCATCACCAATAAATAAAGGATAATTCTTAATGCAACTTATGACGGAATTCCAACCGTACTTCAGTATTACTTGGGACCTATATACAATTGAGGACATTATTACTACGTGCATTAATTTAATATCAATAATAGCCTGATAAAACCTACACCCGTGGTCTAGGGGTCTTTCATTAATAATCAAAACGTTTCTGGCCCATGCTCAAATTCAGCCACTGAATTTTGAATAAAAATCATCAGTAATGGCAATTGATGACTTCCGGCATAAGAAGCCACCCAGTCGTGCTGAAGACGGCAAAGAGCGCGGATAAGCGGATAGGAGTTGAGGGCACTCTCTTGGCACTCAGTAGGAGAAATCAACAATGATCAACCGGTAAGAGGATGTGGAATGCAATAGAGACCACTGCGCTAAAGACATGTAATACGTGTCCACAGGAAATGTGGCCTGTAATTGAATAAGTGTCATTATGATCTCTATATTGGCAAAAGATTCTGACCTAGCCCCCCCCCCCCCAATCGGACCTCCAGGAGTGGCCCGCAAAGAAGGAGGTCACTATAAGAAAAAAATCGTATTACCAACAAAGGGATAACAATCTACGAATCAGGATGTACTGTATCAGAAGTTTGAACGTGGCACAAAAACTAGAAAATTTCAAAAGGGAAATGCTAATATTCAGTATGGATGTAGTGTGGGTCGGTGAAGCGATATGGAAATAAGACAAGGATTTCTCGTCAGATGAGTCAGGAGTAATAATATTAACAGAAGCAGAAAATGGTATAACAGAATTAGGATTCGTTATTAATGGAGAGATAAGATGGAG
The DNA here is from genome assembly GCF_023898315.1 of Schistocerca nitens. Classification (NCBI taxonomy): domain Eukaryota; kingdom Metazoa; phylum Arthropoda; class Insecta; order Orthoptera; family Acrididae; genus Schistocerca; species Schistocerca nitens. Next base: position 190,959,440 of record NC_064618.1, on the reverse strand, counting down.
AGTGAGTTAATGTGAACAGTTCAGCAACAGAGTTGTTCTTCTCAGCATCAACAGCATACCAACACCGACAACAATAGTTCAGGTATACCTCTCGACGCTGTGAGCAAAGGATGAAGATAAGGAGAAAGTGTATAGAGATACTGAACGTGTAGTTCAGTACATAAAGGTATATGAAAATCTAATAGCTATGGGGCACTGGAATGCGATGGTAAGGTAAGGACTAGAAGAAACGGTTAAAGGAGGATATTGGGGAGGCAGTAGAAATAATGTAGGAGAAAGATTAATTGATTTCTGCAATCAATTTCATCTAGTAATAGCGAACACTCTATCAAGAATCACCAGTGCAGGAGGTATATTTGGAAAAGGCTCGGAGATACGGGAAGATTTCAGTTACATTACATCATGGCCAAGCAGAGATTCGAAAGTCGGATACCACATTGTCAAACATACTCAGGAACACATGTACAGTCAGATCACAACTTAGTAGAAGTAGGCTGAAATTTAAGAGACTAGTCAGGAAAAATCAGTACTCAAAGTATAGCATACGGAAGTACTGAGGAAGGAAGAGATAAGCTCCAAGTTCTCTGAAGCTATTGGTACTGTGATAATGAATAGCTTCGTAGTTTATTCAGCTGACGAGAAATGGGCATCTGTAAAAAGGGCAGTGATAAAAGTTGGAAAAAGAAAAATGGGAATAAGGAAGGTAACTGCGGAGAAACCATGGGTAAAGAAAAAATACTTCAGTTGAACGACGAAAGAAGAAAATACAAAATGTTCAGAAAATTTTAGGAATAAAGAAACACAAGTCACTTAGGAAAGAAACAAATGGAATGTGCGCTGTATAAAGCGAAAAAGAAATGATTGCCGCAAGGACTGACTCAGAATATAGAAAATTCAAACAAGTCGTAGTCCAGTTAAAAGTAAAGGGCGTAACATTTAGAGTGCAATGGGAATTTCACTGTAAATGCAGAGGAGAAAGGGGATAGATGGAAACTGAGGCCTCTACGAGAGGGAGGACTTGTACTATGAAGTGATACGAGAAGAAATAGGAGTCGACAGGAAGAGACAGAGGGTCCAGTATTAGAATTGAAAGAGCTTTGGAAGGCTTAAGATCAGATCAGAAGTAAAAGATAACACTACGTCGGAAATTCTGAAATCAATGGAGAAAGTAGCAACAATACTTTGGTGTATAGAATGTCTGAGACTCGTGATGTAACAACAACCTTTCGGAAAAACATCATCCACGCAATTTCAAAGATTGCAAGAAATGACAAATGCAAGAATTATCGCACTATTAGCTTAGCAACTCATCCATCGAAATTGCTGGCAAGAGTAATGCTCAGGCTACTGGAAAAGATTATTGAGAATCTATCAGATGACGATCAGTTTGGCTTTAGAAAAGGTAAAGCCACCAGAGAGCCTGTTCTGACGTTGCGGTTGATAGTGGAAGAGAGACTGAAGAACAATCAAGACATGTTCATAGGATTTTTCGAAGTGGAAAAACCTTTTGACAGTCTCAAATGGTGCAAGAGCTCTAAATTCTGAGAAAATTCGGGTTAAGCTAGTGGGGAACACGGGTAATATATAACATGTACAAGAAGCTACAGGGACAATAAGACTGGAAGGCCGAGAACGAAGCCCTAGAATTAAAAACGGTATAAGGCAGGGATGTAATCTTTCGCCCTTGATGTTTAATCTATACGTCGTAGAAGCAGTGACGGAAATAAAAGGAGGTTTCGAGAGAGGGATTACAATTCAAGGTAATAGGATATAAGTTACAAGATTCGCTGATGACATTGCCATCCGCTGGGGAAGAAAAGAAGACTTACAGGATGTGTTGAATGGAACGAACAGTCCAACGATTACAGAATATGGACTGAGAGTAAATCGGAAAAAGAAGAAAGTAATGAGAAGATATTAAAAGCTGACTAGCACTGACAAAAAGGATATTCCTGGCCAGGAGAAGTCTACTACTGTCAGACGTAGGCATGTATTTGAGAATAAATTTCTGAGAATGTACGTTTGGAGCACAACACTGTATGGTAGTTTACCATGGACTGTGGGGAAACAGGACCAGAAGAGACATGAAGCATTTGAAACGTCGTGACCAGATTCGATCGTAGGGTGACATGACGCCCTGTAATTACATTACGTGTGCCTTAGTCCCGACATACACACTGCATGTATACTGTCCCTTTTTTCATTAACTGTCACGTATATTTTGAAATAATGTGTTTTTAGGTAATGTGTAGCAGAACCAAACAGAGAAAAAATGTGGTCATACCAAAAGAATACAGACAATACAGTTTTTCGTTAAACCAAACTGAGCTACAGACGGTATTTGAAGTTATTTGGTTGGTGCCATTTAATATTTTCAAAAGGCGGGCAATATGTCACTCCGAATTTTATCAAGCATTGCGTATTGCTTCCTGTCTCCTTGAGCGTGTCGTTTCAGACGTTAGAGGCACAGGTTACATTACTTGACGTTTTATATCGCAAACTTTTCACAGGAATACCAAAATGAAAGTGTGTATTTACTGACGAAACTGAGACCGAGATTCCATTTCTAAAATTAGAACAGAAAAGCGAGAAGTTATTTTCCATGTTGTATAAAAGTACTTTTTTAATCAACCGTGGATGTCTTCCGACGATGTGCAACACATTAACGTGAAAAACCAGCTTACTTTTTCAAACAAAACTTCTTGACCAAGTATGATGTCTTTTGTTACATATGTCAGAATTGAGCCAGTATAAATTATATAGAAAGGCGTCTTGCAGGTGCGAAGGTTTGCTTACTTCGCACTCAGTGAAAAACAACTATTCCTTTAGATCAATGGACTGCACGACTATGATCAGGAAACCTGTTTGAGGGGAAATTTAGTTGTCTCATACTAAAGTGTGGCTGTAATTTAACAAAGTGTTGGAGGTGAAATATGCGAATTACAAATCAGTTACGGTGGAGACTTGGAATCACAGAAGTGTAAAATTGCTACCAATGCTCCTTAGATATTTTGTGCCACGTAAGGGCATTCAGGTAAATGTGATTTCCAGAATGTAACAGGTGAAACGGTTGGTTTCGTAGCAAATTTAATCACGAAGTTTTTAATAAATTCCATCATAGGTATGAAATTGTTGCATTCCGTGGTGGAAACTGCAGTGTAAACTTTGGAAGTGAAAGAAGAATAGGACAAAACTCTGTTTTTGCAAGACTTACACCTTGGTTGAAGAGCATCGTTCATGTGTCGCTTGTGCAGCGCCTGTAGTATTCAAGACAGTACAAACCAGTGCCGATAACTCGTAGTAGACACCATTTTTGTTGAACTAAAAGAGTCTTGCGAATTTTCTGTACTGATATGCAAACATGGGCTTGGTAGTGCTGAAAGTAGATGACATTCCGTGGAACCGGGTGTTAACAGAATTATTGATATTTGCGACGGACTAAAATCGTATTTTTTGTCTAAAGAAAAACGCTCTACAATCTTAAAACCATCCTTTAGAAACCCTCAAACACAGCTCTAGCCACATTTCATTCAGAGAAAAATGGAAATGTTTTCATCAATAAGAGTTTGGCACAGGAGAGGAATTCGTGGCGGGCAGCACCAAACCAGGCTGTAAGAACTGACGACTTTAGGGAAAAAATTAAGAATATCGGAAAAAGAAGGATATAAATATCTATTGCTACGTTTCTTTTAGTTCAGGCTATATCTGTTCCGGTTCTCATAACAAAGGCGCTGCATTTAAAAATTATCTTGCTGCCTTCTCTGCTTACTTTAAATTTTTCTCCAACCATACTAATATTTCGTCGATAGCCTTCAATAGTTTCTCATGAGCGACAATGGTTGTGGCCACACGTTTCATTTTTAGTCAGAGTGGTTCTATAGTTACTAAGAATATGAGGGTAACTACCAAGGTTTAAGAAATATTTTTAAATGACGATGTTTGACTGATCTCAGCACGCCTTGTATCTTCCATGATACAAGGTTCGTTGTGTAAATGTATATGTGGTAGCTATACGCCACATGAGGCTCTTCTAAAGACTATGTTGTCCAGGTGTAAAGCTTTTGTTTGGTGCTGTGGCAAGGTACTTGCCTGCCGCAAGCACAGTCCCTATCAATCCAAAGAAATAGTATTAAATTCTATTTGATCTTCTTTATATTCCGTATACAGACTTGTAGTGAGAATGCAACTATACTGTAAAAATCTCCGCTCAGCATCTTAGACTACTGGCCATTAATATTGCTACACCACGAAGATGACGTGCTACAGACTCGAATTCTTCTCGCACTCTTATTGTTGACGCTTTTGACCTCCTAACGTCTTTTTGACTTTTATACATGCTGATCAAACCTTACGACGACCATTTATTTTCCTTGCAGAAATTTCTCCTTGACTTCCCTGAATTCGTATTCATTTCGCTGGTTACACCCTTGGTCTAGTGGTATCATCTCGATTAGTAAAAAAAGTCTTCGGTCCCTGGTTCGAGACCCCCCCACCGCTTGAACTGTGATTAATAATCCGCATGGGCGGATGGAGATTTCTAGCATGAGAAGTCACCCTCGATCTGCCAACGGCCTTATCAAAGAGGGCCGAGGAGCGGACAGAGCACAATGTCGTAGTGATGAACATGAGGCGAAAGCTTAAGAGCTTAGTCAGGAAGAATCAGCATACAAAGAAGAGGGATGCAGAAGTATTAAGGAATGACGAGATACACATGTTCTCTAAGGCTAAGCAATAGCTCAGTAGTCAGTACAGTTAAAGAGGAATGAACATCTCCAAAAGTGGCAATCACAGAAGCAGAAAAAAACATAGGTACAAAGAAGATAACTGCGAACAAACCATGGGTAACCGAAGAAATACTGCAGTTCATCGATGAAAAAAGGAAGTTCAAAACCGTTCAGGGAAATTCTGGATTACAGGAAAACAAGTCGCTGAGAAGTGAAATAAATAGAAAGTGCAAGGAAGCTAAGATGAAATGGCAGCATGAAAAATGTGAGGAAATCGAAAAAGAACTTACTGTCGGAAGGACTGGCTCAGCATGTAGGAAAGGGAATTTCATTGCTAAATGCAGAGGAGAAAGCGGATGGGTGAAAATAGTACACTGAAGACCTCTATGAGGGGGAAGATTCGTCTGATGTGATTGAAGAAGAAACAGGATTTGATTTAGAAGGGATAGGGAACCAAGTACTATAATCAAAATTTAAGAGAGCTTTGGAGGTCCTATGATCAAATAAGGCAGAAGGAATAGATCAAATTCCAACAGAATTTCTAAAAGCATTTGGAGGAAGTGTCAGCGAAACGACTATTCCCGTTAGTATGTAGAATGTATGAGTCTGGTGACATACCGTCTAACTTTCGGAAAAATATCATCCACACTATTCCGAAGACTGCAAGAGCTGACAAGTGCGAGAACTATCGCACAATCAGCTTAACAGCTCATGCATCCAAGTTGCTGACGACAATAATATGCAGAAAAAGGGACCAGAAAACTGGGGATGTGTTAGATGACGATCAGGTAAAGGCACCAGACAGAAAATTCTGACGTAGCGCTTGATAATGGAAGCAACACTAAAGAAGATCAAGAGACGTTCGTAGGATTTGTCGACCTGAGAAAAGCGTTCAACACTGGTGGTGGAAAATGTTCTAAATTCTGAGGAAAACGGGGGTAAGCTATAGGGAGAGCAGGGTAATATACAACCTGTACAAGAGCCAACAGGGGATAGAAAGCGTGGATGACCAAGAACGAAGTGCTTTGATTAGAAAGGGTACAAGACAGGGATGTATAGGCTTTCGCCCCTTGTTTTCAAATTGTATGTCGAAGTAGCAGTGATGCAAATAAAAGGAACATTCAGGAGTGCAATTAAAATTAAAGATGAAAGGAGATCAATGACACGATTCGCTGACGACACTGCTATCCTGAGTGAAAGTGAACATAAATTACATGATCTGCTGAACGGAATGAACAGTCTAATGAGTGCAGATTATGAATTGAGAGTATATCGAAGAAAGACGAAAGAAATGAAAAGTAGCGGAAATGAGAACAGCACGAAACTTAACATCAGAATTGATGATAACGAAACCGTTGAAGTTAAGGCATTCTGCTACCTGGGCAGCAAAATAACCGATGACGGACGGAGCAAGGAGGACATCAAAACCAGCCTAGCACTGGCAGAAAGGGCACTCGTGGCCAAGAGAAGTCTACTAGTATCAAACATGATCCTCAATTTCAGGAAGAAATTTCCACATATCTTTGGAGCACAGCATTACATGATAGTGAAACATGGACTGTGGGAAAACTAGTACAGAAGAGAATCGAACCATTTGAGGTGAGGTGCTACAAACGAATGTTGAACATTAGGTGGACTGATAAGGTGAGAAACGAGGAAGTTCTGCGCAGAATCGGAGAGGAAAGGGATATGTGCAAACCACTCATAAGGAGAAGGGAGAGGACGATCTTAACATCTATTAAGACATCAGGAAATGACTTCCGTGATACTACAGGGACCTGTAGATGGCAAAAACTGTAGAGATAGACAGAGACGGGAATACATCCTGTAAATATTTGAGTACGTGTGTTACAGGTGATACTCTGAGACAAAGAGATTGTCACAGGATAGGAAATCGTGGTGGGCCACATCAAACCAGTCAGAAGACTGATGACTAAAAAAAAAAAAGAGAAAAGGAGACTTATATTTCTATATTCCTGTCTTTTCTGCATATTTTTGTAAGTCTTATTTCTTTTAGACTGTGCTGTTGCTCCACAACAGGCTATTCAGTTATTTAATTTCCACTCCAGTAGCTTTTACGATATATATTTACGTCCGTGACCGATTTTCAAGTGGACCTCGAATTGTCTTTCTAATTGCATGATATAACGGAGACATACATAAATAAAGCATAAAGAAATAAATGCTCAGTGTAAGTAATTATATATATATATATATATATATATATATATATACTATTAAAGCAATCTTCACAATTATCCATACTGTGCCCATTAACACTTAACACTTCGTAACAGGTCAGAGGAAAGCAACAGCAAACAACTTCCACTGGAAACGTGCATAGGACCGCGACGCAGGAATCGTATACCTTCTCCCCCCCCCCCCCCCTTCCCCAACAATCATTTTCTGAATGTGGGACTCTACGTTAAGTATAACTCCTGATTTTGGGCGATCTTAAACAAATGCATTGCCGACGAAAACACCATGAAAGTCATGATGGCTGCACCTTTCCCGTCTTTATCGTTTTTCTAGGGGGAGCACGTGGAACCAATCTGAACGTTGGGTGATGGCCAAAGTCGTTCGTCTTCTTAGTCTCTCAAGCTGTCGTACAAATTCTTAAGTTTCGCTTCTGACTCTCTTTTAACGCAGAAAAGTAGCCTCCCAGGGAACTCCGTGCCCTCTGGCTGGCCGGTGCAGGAGCACTCCAATGTTCGCTACCTAACGGCCCCCCCCCCCCCCCCACTACCCTCTGGAGAGAAGGAATCTTCAGACAATGCTAGTCAGTTATTGCTCGTGGCTTGAGGCGCGATGTCGAGGTCCCGTATCGGTAAGCATGAGTGTTCTTTGTGAACTCCAGCTTAGTTAGGTACAATAGCGTGAGTGAGTTAGGGAATCCGTCATTTAGAACGCGTTCGGTTCTTTTTTTTTTTTCTTTCACGCTTGATTAGGTATCCGACTTCTGTCCGTTAGATGCGAGATGTCGGTCGTAATTCATATTAGACTAACGATTCTCACTCTCAAGGCTACAGTTGCGCCTCCTGCATTCTTAGTAAATTTTTTTGTGATATGGGCGTGGAACTAAGATTCTTTAAATTTACTACCTTTGTGTAATTGGCTTGGTCCTTCTTGCTAGACCGCGAGCGGCCTTGCGATTCAATAGAAAGGGTTCATATCCTGTATAATCTGATCCTCTTTGCTCAGACTAAATTTATTAACATGGTCACTGATAAATATTACTTTATTCCAAGGCTGAAGGCGACTTTGCCGTCTTCTTATCCTAGTACCCATGACTTTTCTGTTTAGTTTACAGTCGTGGCCGGTGCATTCTTACTAAGAAGTAACGCAACCATTAGTCACGACCGTTAGCTTCCTAGTTTCCTTGCCCCCATCCTTTTACTCCTTCGTCATTGTGGAAAACGCAGGCTGCTGGACCAACGCCCACCTTCGCCCCCTCCCTCCCGCCACCCGCTATAAGATTATGTTTAACACTATCAAAGCGAATAAGAACAACGAGATTCGCTTTTTGTACTTTTGAAAAATTCAGTTTCTCCTCTTTTGTGAATAAAGATGCAATACTAATATCACTCAATCTTTTTATCATTGACTAAAAATTCAGTCCCTCACACGAAAGTAGTTTGCAAGTCCCCTATAAAATTATTCTGATTTGCAAGGTAACTGGTTAATAAATGCGGTCTCCAAGAGGTCGGGAGGATTTTCGGCCTCTTCATGTTAGGGCCAAGTCGGCTTGCAGAGATTCGTTACATTTGCACTTGCGGTATCGCTACTAGCCACATTAAATATCTTAGCTCATCGAGAGTCATGAGTAAAATTCCACTCGATGTGGTGAAAGTAGGATACCGTATTCTGAGTAGGTGGTTATGAGTGCTAGGAAACATTTTTGTTGGAGCATATGACCAAAACACTAAACCGGAGCAGACCGGTGTGGCCGAGAGGGTTCTAGGCGCTTCAGTCTGGAACCGCGCGACCGCCACGGTCGCAGGTTCGAATCCTGCCTCGGGCATGGATGTGTGTCATGTCCTTAGGTTAGTTAGGTTTAAGTAGTTCTAAGCTCTAGGGGATTGATGACCTCAGATGTTAAGTCCTATAGTGCTCAGAGCCTTTTTTGAATTAAATCGGAAAAGCTTTGCCTATTATGTTACTCTGCTACAAGATTTTTATCAGTTCCTACACCCGTGAGAAAAAAAAACAACGTTTTAAACGATCTCTACGAAATTCTACTAAGGAACTGCAAAGAGTGGTTTCTGAAGGTGACTAAGTACCAAAATGTGAACGATGCGACTTGCGTGATTCTTGTTACATCTTCAAGAACAATCATAGAAAATCATCCAATGAAAACCTATACGTGAAACTTCTATTTTTTTGTCAACCGTGTTTCTATAAATGCTCACTCGGTCAATTTCTGTACTTCCGTTGTTTTAACAATTGCGAATAACGAGTTTTAAAAAGTCGTTGGTAAAAATTTATATGGCGAGTAATTTGCTATTGCGTTAACAGACTTATTTAAGCGGTCCGACCTGCATTGGGCTATAGACTACAGGTTATAAAGAAATAATTACTTAATAAATCATGTTTCGTAGTATAAAATAACTTCTCCTACGCCGACAAAAATTCTTGACCCCTTACAGATAGTATCGAAAATTTGTGATTGTGAATTTGTAATAGCTGTGACAATACTTGTAAGATTTAAAACGAAAAACCACTTGTGCACATGCAATAGATGACAGTAAGGAGGTGAACTAAGCACTCATCATTAGTAAGTAGTGTAATGGTAAGGAGGTGAACTGTTTATGCATGAAATAGGTACCGCAGGGGCCCTGGTTTCAGATCTTGCAAGTATTTTCGGAGCTATTAAAAATCACAATGAGGAAATTTCAGGACTATGTAATGGGGTTAGGAATCTAAGGGTATACAGGGTGTTTCCGTAAGAGCGTGTAAAACTTTAACAGGACATAGATTATGCTCCACTGAACAATTTTAGATAGGGAACCTGGTGTCGGAGAAGCCAGCTTAAGGAGATGCAGAAATGAAATCACTTTACTATATACTTCTTTAATTAGATTAGTTAATTGCAAATACCATCACTGACACAATGAACGTACAGTATTACAAAATGTGCTGAAACTCACGACCATCGACCTCAATGCAAGCATGACATCGGCGAACAAGATTCTGGCACACCCTAACAGATACCTACGGTGTGTTACGCATCGCATCACAGGCAGCTAGAACTGTGGCAAGTAATTCCATCTCCGTATCCACTGGGGTATCATACACAAGTGCCTTTAGATATCCTCAAAGGAAATAATCAAGGGGATTCACGTCAGAGGACCTCGCACGCAATGTGATAGCATCTCCCCCTCCAGTACATCGACCAGGTAACACTGTACTGGTACCGCTACATCGTATTGTTCAGCAAGTCTCCGAATAGCACTGAGTGACGAATGGATCTGTCGTTTATTTACAGCACGTTCTATCATGCGACAATGTATGTACGATACTATAGAACAACTTTATGGACAAGGAAGGTAAACAAAACATTTATCATGGCTTCCTGGTAATCACGCTCTTTCTCCTTGTTACAATTACGTTAATACCTTCAGCTGCTGATGGGCGTTGATATATATCAACGGGGACAGGTGAAAATGTGAGCCGCGACTGGGACTCGAGCCCGGGATCTCCTGCTTACATGCCAGACGCTCTATCCATCTTAGCCACCGAGGGCGCAGAGGACAGCGCGACTGCAGGGACTATGTCGCGCACGCCTCCCGCGAGACCCACATTCTCACCTTGTATGTCCCACACTACATTCGTAGTGTCCCACCCAAACACACTCATTACTCGTGGAAGACATTCTTACCAAGTCCCGTAAGAGTTCGTGGAATATGTGCGCATTCGCACAGAAGGAGGTCATGGATGGTGTTGCCAGAACTATGTATTTATATGGATATGGTGTCTGTTCTGTAGGACATGTCCGAAAGAACAGACACCATATACACATAAGTATATCGTTCTCCTTGTTTCCTTGCAGAAAATAAAAGACGTACATATAAGTAAACACCATAATACGTGTAAATTTGTACGCATGTTAATTATGAACAAGCTGGAAACAGTAATGATAGACAAAGCGGCAGACAAGTTTACTTTCATACCTTCTTAAGCTCACATCTCCGACCCTAGGTTCCCTATATGAAGCTCTTCAGTGCAGCATTCTCTATGTCCTGTTAATATTTTTGCACGCTCTTACGAAAACATCCTGTACGAGGATATAATAAGTTTTTATATACTTTATAGTCCTACAAAGTGTACATTCAAAACTTCAGTTTCTATATAATTATTTCCAGCTTTTTGTTCCTGTGTGTGTGAAATTTTTCATTTGATTTAAAACATTTCGATGAGATCAGCGAGAGGTACAGTCGAGGTTTATTTAGATAACTCTTCGCCTGACTCCACCAATATCTTGCTTCCTCTCACGTATATCTCACTAAAAGACCGTGAAGGTAAAAATGAAAGACATTCGGGATCACCCGTTCGCTTACCAGCAGCTGTTTTTCCCGCGAACCATTCGCGACGGGAACAGGAAAATTGAGAAATGTGACTGGTAGACGAAGTCACACCCACACAAGAAAGCGACTGAATATTGCCTTATCATCTAGCTCTGGGCCCTGCTTCAAATTTCAGGTCTTTAGCTCTTCGAGAAGCCAGTTTAACATTAATTTTTTACCGAACGGACAGACAATAAAGTGGCCATAAAAACTATGTAAAAAATTAATTTCTAAGTAAGACTCTCGCACAGAGTCTGAAATACGTTCAGAGACGTGCATAGCTCGGCTTAAAATTAAACATTCGCTGAGTGAATATTTATTTTTAAAGGAGGAAATGCCTCAATTGTGTTTCTCTGTGTGGACAGCTGTACTGAAACAGCAGCCGTGGGTTGCGTGTGTATGTCCTCGCGAGACAGAAATAGCAGCCTCTGGCGGCGCTATTGCTGACTACTGACGCCGCTAGCCTGCGAATCGGCAGCGATCGATGGTCATGATTACTGCATGCTGACGATAGCAGGTCACGGCTACCACCTGGATTACACGTCACGTACTTGACGAGTGGCAGTTTCCTCGTGTGCAACTGTTTACCGCGTGTCAAATAGACAGTCTCTAAAGCAAAGACTGCGTTGTTAACATTCAATACTGTACAGGAACATAATATCTCTGAGCAGCACAATACGTGTAAAGGTCACAAAAATATTAGTCAAGCGACAAAAAACAAAGTTTTCGCCTATAACTCATCTCAAATTCACTACGTACTTTTAGATAGTTATTAAGAGATAGGTAAGGAGAAGAGAGGCGGGATGACGTCTTAAAAAACTTGTAATAAAGACAGAAAGATATTTACAATCTTCGCTTCACGTAAGCAGATCGTGTCCTGTTCGATAATAAGCAATATGTGCCGCAATAATAACCATACTAAACTTTTGATACACACACTGTATTACACAGAAACCAAAGAACAGGCTACAGAGATACACGTAACCATGTGTCTCTAATGGCTCTAGCCACGTTAGAGAAGTACTTTTTGTCATATTCTTGTACTGGTAAGTATTTTTCGAATTTCTTATCTGCTTACCGCCTACTAACGCGAGATTACTGTTTTTATTACTGTACTGTTTGGGGGGGGGGGGGGGTGAAGTATTACAGGCGCTGAGGAAAATTTCAGGATCATCGTCATCAGCTGATTCGATCACTTGATTTCGCCTGTCTGAGTCGGCTTGCAACACAGGATCCCTACAGATGTTTCCATTTCTGCAGATCTTGAGCTTCCCGTTGCCAATTCAATACAGCTGTCTTTCTTGTGTCGCTGTTGCACTTTTCTGGTAGCTTCCTGTTCTGTATGACTTTGTACACAACAACAACGAGAGCTGGGTGACGGAATGGTGTGGCAAGTGTCTTCGTAAGAAATCTTGACACGAGCAGAAATTATTAGTGAACAAGTTAACACAGTAAACAGGAGATTTAGTTAACTCGCATATCTACAAGCGTACGAAGACTCTTTACAAATACTGCACCAAGAAACAGAGTCCAGCCGTCAATGGTAACAAGGAAGAGTCTTCACGAACTAAGGCACGAACGACGGTGTAGGAGCCACGACTACTCGGTGTCTGTCTAGCATCACAAAGCGAAGAGGTTTGGGGTATGAGTGGGGCATCTGGCTGCCGCCGGTCGTCCTACATTGGAGCGGCTGAGGGCGCTCGTAATCCAGATGTGCTGGCGGCGTGGCACAGCGGGCGTGCTCCATTGGATCCTATGGATCCCACGAGACACTATCGGCGTATCAAAGAAACTTGCAGTTCTATTCCCAAATTTGACACCTGTGGAATGGTATCGATATGGTTTATTTGTTTAATTCGGCTCCAGTCTAGTACTTGTTTTCATGGGCCATCGTTTCTTTGATCGACGTGACAGGCCACTCCCATTTCTCTGTATTCACTTTTTCCCTAATGTTTCTGACCTTAATTATCCATCTGATATCAACAGCTTTCAATCTGTCTTTCTTTATGAAGCACAATACCAATCTTCACATTCTTGTTTGGGTTATTACTAGTACGCCAACAATAAATTCATTAAATGTCCATGTTTCAAGGCCATAAGATGTTGCTGAGGGCACACATTGGTCAAAGACTTTTTACTTCGGCTCAGCCGAAGTTCTAAACTTCAAAACTGAAGAGTATCTTCCATAAGCTCGCCGGCCGATGTCACACATCGAAATATTCCTGGTTTTTAGGTCTCCTTTGATATTTACTAGTTGCTCAGGTACACGTATTCTATGACACTTTGCAGTTCTGTACTTCCACCAGGTATATTTCCCTCGATTCCATTCATTCATCATGAATTTGGTGTTATCATAGTTCATGTTTAGATCAGTTTCAATGCAGACTAAAGCAAGTTCACTAAAGAATATTTGAAATTCTTTTATAGTATATGCAAATTCAACCATGATATTACCATAAGAATTTCGTTACCTCAGTCTTCTACTAAATGACAAATATAATTTTTTCATACATATTTTCACGTTTTACCCTAAAAGAGCATTTACTGACTTCAATAGTAACAAGAAATAGCCAAAAAATTAATCACAAGTACGACTGTCATGTATCTGAACTAATAAATTTCATTTAACAACGTAACTTGAAGTAGACGTATTAATTAATGACTCTTGGTTCAGAACAATAAATTAAGTATACTTCTAATTCACAGGTTTTGGCATAACTAGCCGACTGGCGCCTTGGAATGGTAATAACGAAAGGACAAGATAATAAAAAATGTGTTAATATAGCAGATAGAGAACAAAGGAATTAAAAACAGTATCAAGACAGTTAAAAACATAAATTTAAATACAAGGCAGATCTGGAGACTGAAAACATGGAAGACGCAGAAAATGCTTGGTTATAACTTTAAAACATTAAAAATTACATCCGAATGTAAACAATACACTTACCATTAAAGCTTTTAAACTATATACTGCTTTGGCACTCCCAGAATCAACATAGCTTAAGAACAACAAACAACAGTTATATTAAAAAAAGGCTTCAACAGCTGAGATAATAATAAGAAACACAAGATTGCGCCTGTATCATATTAGTCGGAGGAATATCAGTATGTGTTCTCACACACAATAAATGACACGGTGAACACAAAGACAAAATGTCCACCACGGCAAATTAAGTTCAAAACCAACACGAGGTTCTCACCAAATTAATTTTTCTCTGTGACCGAGCTGGAATTATGATTTCACAGCAATCGGTGTCGTGTGAGAATTTTAATGCAAGCAGGCCCAGTGTCTCCGTACGGCGCTTCTCGAAGCTAACAGCCAGGTCTGGGCTGCAGGAAACGCACCAGAAACAACTGCCCAGGTAGACGCGTCCAAGTAGCACATTCAACCCATGAGACACTGATACACCATTCTCACTTGCTCCAACATACGACTATCTTCCGCATAAGTCGACTTATGCCTGCTGCACCCTCTGGGCAGGAAAGGTAAACACATACTTTTTATGAAACTTCCTGGCAGATTAAAACTGTGTGCCCGACCGAGACTCGAACTCGGGACCTTTGCCTTTCGCGAGCAAGTGCTTTACCATCTGAGTTACCGAAGCACGATTCACGGCCGGTCCTCACAGCTTTACTTCTGCCAGTACCTCGTCTCCTACCTTCCAAACATTACAGAAGCTCTCCTACTGTCAGAAGTGAAGCTATGAGGACGGGGCGTGAGTCGTGCTTGGGTAGCTCAGATGGTAGAGCACTTGCCCGCGAAAGGAAAAGGTCCCGAGTTCGAGTCGCGGTCAGGCACACAGTTTTAATCTTCCAGGAAGTTTCATATCAGCGCACACTCCGCTGCAGAGTGAAAATCTCATTATGGACATAATTTTTAGTCTAGCAAAGATTCAATCACACAGTCATTACCGATCCCTAGCACTCCCACTGGTCAGTGTTCATCCCTTGAACTCAAGGAGGAAGAACTGAACGCTAGCTAGATCAACAGTCATCTATCTGACTCCAGTTTTTTGCTCACGTTGTTCCCATTTTTAAATTTGTTTACTAATAAACATACAAGGCTGGGTATCTCACAGACCTCATAGGACCACTAGAAACGTCGTAATACTTTATCTGAGATCTCCCTATCCAAGTTACTGTGTGCCCACAGGTTCTTAATAAAAACACAGTTATCTCCACCGACTGAAGAAGCTACTACGTTATATGTATCCTAGCTGTGAGATATATTAATGTGCCTCAGCATGAAAATACTTAAAATAAAG
The DNA here is from genome assembly GCF_023898315.1 of Schistocerca nitens. NCBI lineage: Eukaryota > Metazoa > Arthropoda > Insecta > Orthoptera > Acrididae > Schistocerca > Schistocerca nitens. Next base: position 190,943,888 of record NC_064618.1, on the reverse strand, counting down.
CTATACCGATGAAAAAGATATTTCCGTTGTATTCCATTGTGAATTTCTGTTTTTTTTTCTTTTTGAAATGCTTTATGTAATTAAAATCAACGCAACGATGTTTCGCTAGAGACTTTTATTAAAGAGGCAAAAAAGAAGGGAAATTTGTGTACTTTCTTTATTATCTCCGTACTTAGGCGTCTTTTACCTTCCGGCTGTTGTAACGTAAGCATCCATGTTTCCATGTACCGTAACTTTGACTTAAATAAACCGTATGTTATAACCGTGTACGTAGAAACCATTTAAATTGTATTACACCTGATTATCTCCTATGTTAACAACTAGAAATTTGGATTTTTTGAGAGCCTGTAAAGAAGGTATAGGTGACGAAACGTTCGAGAGTATAACGAATGAACACATTACGTGTTCTTCCGCTGTTTATATATTATCGCCAAGCAGAACCTGCGTGAGATTAATTCGCAGATCATTTCTTATAGTTCCTCACATACGTCTTTTATCCTAGAATCTTGTTAGGCGCTCAGTTGCCTTCCTACGTTGATGTCGGCAGTTGCTTCACTGGCTTGATGTATTGTGCCTAATCAAAATCAACAGCAGGCATCCTGAAATATTTCGTGTACCCGTAATTATCATCTATTAACAGCAACCATTTATTCAATTTTTCTAGTTTGCCGACTTTCGACGTTTGTCTCATTCGTGGCGCTATTACATTTTAATCACTGCTTGAATAATGATAATGCGTTTTTGTCGTGATTTACTGGACAAAATTTCCTTTAAAACATCTCAGGCATTTTCTTATAGTAAATTCAAGAGGGGAAGACTTCGGCGCCAACCTCGATCATTTCTTCGAGCCTCTTGCAAAAGTTCTGGGCAACTGTTGTTAACCACTCTCTTCCAGTTCTGCTTAAGATACTGGTATCTACATTCCCTGGAAGCAGCTGTTATATTTTGGCAAGTGGCAAAAAAGAAATGACTACTCACGTTGATGTGTAGAATTCATGACACTGACGATATACCACCTGACTTCAGGAAAAACATCATAGACACAATTCCCAAAATAGCAAGAGATGACAAATGCGAGAATTATAGCACGGCCGGTTCAACATATCATCCATCCAAATGTCTGAGAAAATTAATATACAGAAGAAAGGAAAAGAAAATTGAGGATGTGTTAGATGACGATCAGATTGGCTTTAGGAAACGTAAATATACCAGAGAGGCAGGTGTGACGTTGCGGTTAAAAATGGAGGCAACACTGAAGAAAAACCAAGACACATTCATAGGATTTGTTAACCTGGAAAAACCGTTCGAAAACGTAAAACGCTGCAAGATGTTCGAAATTCTGAGAAAAATAGGAGTAAATTGTACGGAAAGAGTGGTGGTGGTTGTTGGGATGTTTAAGGGGGGACTAAACAGCTAAGGTCATCAGTCCCCCAACGGAAAGAGTAATATAACATATGTACAAGACCAAACACTAAGTGCTCGCATTCCAAATGGTGTAAGACAGCCTTTCACCCCTAGTATTCGGTCTGTACATCGAAGAAACAATGATGGTAATAAAAGGAAGGTTCAAGAGAAGGGTTGAAAATCAAGGTCAAAGGATACCGATGATAAAATTCATTGAAGAGTTTATTATTCTGAGTGAAACTGAAGAAGAATGACAGGATGTGCTGAATGGGATGAAGTCTAATGAAAACAGAAAGAATATAGAGTGATAGTCAATCGAATAAAGACGAATCTAATAGGCAGAAATGAGAACACCTAATAACTTAGCACCAGAATTGGGGATAACGATGTAGACGATATCAAGTAATTCTGCTACCTAGGCAGCAAGATAATAAATGATCGATGGAACAAGGAGTACATAAAAAGCAGACTAGCTCTGGCCAGGAGAAGTCTGCTAGTTTCGAACATAGGTCTTAATTTTACGAAGAAATTTCTGAGAATGTACGTTTGAAGTACATCATTTTACGATAGTGAGATATGGTCTGTGGGAAGCCGGAACAGAAGAGAATCGAAGTAGTTGAGATATTGTAGAGCAAAAGAATGTTAAAAATCAGGTCGACTGGTAAGATAAGGAATGAGGAGGTTTACCGCAGAATTGGCGAGGAAAGGAGCGTCTGGAAAACACTGACATGAATTTGAGCCGAGTAGCATCAAACCTTTAGTAAGACTGACGACCCAAAGAAAAAATATCACTTGGTAGTCAAGCACTTAGATGTATGGAAATGTATGCTTCAAACACACTGTGTGCAACAGTGGTGTCAAATAAAAAAAGGCCTGGAAACCTGCTTGACAAGATGCCCGTATTAGAATTACAACAGATAATAAAACAGACAATCACGATTTTCGCTCAGGTTGGCTCCATTTACATCACAAATTTAGCTGAGACACAGCCTGTGTCCATGCAACTTGGATTGCAAAGGTAATACAACAAGGAAGACTTGTGCACGCACTATATAATTATTTGTGATTCATATTTCGCTCAACAGATTGAACATCAAACTGCAGAAACGAAGTATTAGGAAACTCCAATACTTGGAGGTAGCTCAGACGTGAAAGGAATTATTTTTCAGTCACGTCGACAACATCGTCTGAGAAGTGTCGGCCAATAACTGTTCGGTGACTGCGACACCACTAACACGTGTCGAACAAGCACAAGAACACGCACTCACTTTCATTGGAAGACATTTTTAATTTTGCCGGAAGAAGCAGGGTCCAGTAACAGAACGGTTACGCCTGTGTGTGTGAAGAGCACGTAAAACCACTCGATTTAGGACCTCCTTGTTACTAACATGCAAAACAACCTCCTCTACTGGAGTGGGCACCGTTCACCATTAGTCTTGACACATTTGTATAAGAGTGAGTTTTGCCGATATTGTTTTTCTTGCTATTACCTGTATTATTGTTTGTTTAAAATATGTGTGACTGAGCTTACTCATACTTAATTTATAAAGTCCGTTACTTTCTCGCTCACTGTTACTATGATGTAATAGACGTAAAACCACAATTTCGATAGCGGTGTTGGCATTAGTGAAGAAGTAAAATATGTGCCGTCTCCAAGAAAAATTTCTAGTGATACTAAGAAGCAGCGACGCACACCCGTTCCCATAATATTGATAAACATGTGACGTAGTTTGCAGCATCTTAGTTTCAGTTGAATTTAAATTTTTTTCTGCAGGAGAAGCCTAAATGCCAATCGACGAAGATGTGTGTGTTTGAGAAAAACTTGAATTTTGAAAACGGACGTTATTAGTGACACATGTAGGTACTAGACGAGATTTCGTGGAAAAAAACAGGCGAACGTATTGAAGTACAGTCGAAAAGAAACGGACAGTCGGCGCGTAGAGTGACAGTTGCCACCTGTTTGGAATATAAAATTTTATGTCGCAAAAATGTGTTCAACTTTTTTTAAGATGCACAACGAAAAAATGACAGCATTAAAAACAGCAGTGTATAGTAGACGTCACTACAACACCGCAAAAGTCAAGTAATTCATTTCACCTGCAGGCAGACTATTTATTAAATTTAACCATATTAATATTACAGATGATAGTGTAGCTTCCCGATGGTTGCAGTTTACCTCTCGTTATCAGAAGTGTTGCTAAACTCCATTGTAAAGTACACGGACGTTGCTAGTTACGGTGACATCTGAAACTTGGACGCGATGGCCCGCAGTGACGCCACGTGCGTTCGACACGTCCTCCCGACGTTAATTCATTCTGTGTGCTGGGCAGCCCCAGGTGTCGTTGCCTAGGTGTGTACACATGTTGCTCATTTCCGCGCCCGTGACGCGTCCATTGTCTGTGTGTTTGTTGCCCTTTGTGGAGCACGTTTATTTTGTGTTGTATAACACCATTCAGGCGCGAGTTAATTGAGTACTACGCAAACGACAAGATCGTTACTTTCCGATAACAATGAAAGTTTAATAGACGTTTTTGTGATACATAATTGAAATTTTATTTTAAAAAAAGCATCAGAGCGTCGTTCTTTGCCGAGGGATCACACGTAACATTCAGTGTACAGCTACAAGTACACATTTACTCCGTTAATCGCACTACAGTTCGTCGTAAGTGGCAACAGAAAAGCAGGTTTATTTTTCTTATTTTATTCTTGCTGTCGCTACATGAGATCTATGTTTCACCCAGTGGCATTGTTCCACAGCTTAGGGGCTGCCAAAATTTAACCAACACAATGTACTGTGAACGAAGTCAGATTTGTTATAATTATTCCCACTGAAATTGCCGGGGCAGCACTGTTACAAAATGCCGACCTCTGACGGTTCGATCAATTCGAAGTGACCTGGCATGCCCGCTTGGACAGAATTCCAAAGCTATAACTGATGCCAGAACTGCTCTCGTTAGCTCCTTTACAGGTTAATTCTAAACAATTCCTATACACCTATGTGATCCACTCACCTGTCAAGCTATCGTAACACTTCCCCTACATTCTCACATAGAAACAGCGGCCCCAGATTCACTATTAATCATACAGTTTGACACAAATGGGTTATTTCTCCATTTTTTGTAAATAACGTGGCATTTATACTGCTTTCAATAGCTGACATAGCGTAAATGTCAGTCTTCCTATTTTTACATGTATCTGTCGACAATACGAGACACTTGCGGTATCAATGTTATGGAAAGTATCAGTCCTAATTTCCTTGCCTGAGAAGGCATGGACAGTCTTTAGAATAACGACGGTGTTGTGTTAGCAGAAAATTATTTCCGATAACCCCGTATCGTATACTTAACAGTTCATGCAGCGGGCTTCCGAAATCTAGAAACACGGAATTAAACTTTTCGCTTACGTCTTTCATTTACACGATTCCTTGCGTGGAAGATACAAGCTTTATTTCTCTGGTGTGGTGTTTCTCGAAACTTGATTCTACATCCGGTAAGACGTAGTAAATTTGATGTCTCCAATGGGCACCATGTAATCCCCGTTTCTTTCTGATTATCAGTACAAGTCGTTTCTTCCTAACCTAGTGCAAGTAACGTACTAGGACTTTGTGTAATGAAAATGAAACACAGAAATACCATTTATGTCATAAGCTGTCATAAGATCGTTACAATGTATTTATAGTATGAATTTCCGACACGGGGACTCTTGTCCTTACAGATGGTTGGTTTAAATAATCTCAAACGGCTGTCTTTAAATACAATTGCTGTACAGGAAGACCCTGCGCTGTGGGCGCTTTAAATCGCTCCTCTGTAAAGGTAATTATCATTGGTCGAAAAACCTAATTATTTTATCACTCAAGACTGTCTCCAGACAATAATAATTATTCCGTACAATGTAAAAGTTCTTAAAATTAGTACGACAATCTGACAGTCAGAGTCCTGCACATACGTTACTATCGTGGCTTGCGGAACGATAAGCAGACTATCAACTTCTTGCTACAATTAAGGATCGAGTAAAACACCGAGACAACGCCTAAGTTTTAATGCTATGACAGTCTCCGTTTCTGGCGCCAGAAGGCACCACAGTCGCGGCAGTGCACTCACTTTTGGTGAGAAACAAATGAAACTCCAGATGACGGACAGCGTTAAACTCAAGAATTTTGACGGGAAATTAAAAATTTGTCATGTTTTCCTGTGTGTAAATGACGAGAAATTAAATAACATCGGCCAAGAATATTAAAAATGGAGGGGTAGTGGGAAAGGCCAAAAATATAGTAAACCTGAAGAAAATAGAGATCTCCAACTGTGGGAATTTGAAAACTGGAAGGACACTTTAAAAATTGAACTATCTGAATTGTGCATTATGGTGTAACTTCCGTTCCTTCTCTTCCCAATCAAAGTGGAGTATTATAAGGACGTATGTAATCAATTAAAATATATTTTAAAAAAGACATCTAGCTGAATAGTGCACTCCCCCTCTGCCCTCCTTCTGTCTATCTCCATCCAGTTATTGCCGAATATTACAAATGAAACACTAAATGAAAAAAATCCGAAATGTCGAAAACATACCAACTGCGTTAACGGGAAATTAAAAAAAACTTCTCCTCTCCCTCCACCACATAACTAAACAATCAGTGCAGTATTATGAATCAAAAATGGTGAAAATAGACCAATTGTGTGCTTTATACCACCCAGTCCTCTATCCAACCTATCAGAGCGTAGTAATTAAGTGATGGGTAAAAATGGCATCAGATATTTAGTAATAATTATGTAATCTCCGCTTTAAATTCGATGATATTCATCGGTGCTTGAAAGTTAAGGATATTTATTATTTCTGACTTGAAAATGGTGTCAAGTTACCTCCCTCTCTTCGCCCCCAAACAGAACGTAGTATTGCTTTTGTACTATTGCTCCATGAGGGCTGTGCTCTAAAGCATCGAAAACATTTGTTTAAAAAATACGTCAAAGAATCTTAATTGCCTAAAATAACGAAAACGTTGAAAACTATATTTGCATTACTATTTACCAAAATATAATTCATTGAGTAGTTTACCAGCCATGTCACTACATTTCATTCAATCGATACATCATTCGCTATGGAGTATGGGAACACGCAATCTATAAAAAGCAACGTTTAATTAACGAATCAGTAATATGTAGATATTCAGAACGAGTTTTACTTTTGGTACTGTTCTGTAAACCTGTAAAACGCGAAATAAAATCAACTGTAGTTTTATGTGCAGAGACTGGTGTAAGAGGTAATGGAGTATTATATGAGCTATTTTTCAAATCTATCATGTTGGTCAGGTGTCATAACATTGTAAAATGTGAGGAACACAAGACGCATGCAGTTCAGGTAGAGTATCACAATTTTTAAGTCAAGTTACTTTACACACACGTCCTTCTGTAAAATATGAGTCTGAGTGTTTCAAAATATGGAAAAGTGAAGAGCATGTATCACTAGAAAAATATAATGGATAACAATAACCGAAAATGACCTACACCTAGCTGAGAATTTGTACGGAAAGTTGTAGGAGTCGAATTAATCATTTTACCTCATCTTTGATGCTTGTAAAATGCCACAACAAATAATATGTGCCGGGAATGCATGAATATATAATGTTCTTCTTTCCAGAAGTATCAAACACATAAAGTGAATACAGTCTGATAATGTGCACTGTCATCACCTAAGGTTTTATTCGCCGCCACTTTTTGAGGGAAGCAAAGATAATACTACAGTAGGGAGGAAAAGTGGAATCGATGACTAGTACTACAAGTGACTTAACAAACTGCTGCACTCGGAATTATAGCTCGGTAAAAACCTGCAATCAACTACACCAACATTCTTATAATAAAACGATTTTTTAGGAAAGGAAGGAATAGAGGAACGAAAGGATTTTAGGAAGGAAAATGTGCATAATGACGATATATCATGTAAATGTAGAATAATATGCATTGTCTACACACATTCACTAAACAACCAGAGATGGTAACAGATGCATGTAACATCTTCAGGGACAATGTCCGAGTCGATATCTCGAAAATAAAGAAAATCATTTACCATTTATTGTAAGATTTCACACACTTTGCAAATGAATTAAATATTTCCACACACATATTTTCTCTACTGATAGGTACCTTTAACTGAAGCAGCATTAGTTTTTGTTCTGATATGCAGTAAACAATAGCAACATTGCAAAACCAGTTTCTCTAGTAAAGACCTAACGCTCTCTTATTCAACTTATATTTATTTTTCCGCAGTTTCAGGCAATAATCAATGCCTATCGAAATTTCTCCTCAAAAGATCATGTGCGCTCTTGCCAAGCGCTTTGGAAGCTTGCAAGAATCCTAATCGCTTTACTATGTCATTTGGATGGATGGATGGATGCCTACTGGTGATTTATTGGAGACCGTCCTCCAGTACTAAACTCCATCCTCTTATCTTCTTACTCTTCGTGATAATCATCATCTTCCTCTTCTTCTCCATCATAATCATCATCTCTTTCATCACTGTAATCACTCTCTTATTTTACTTCACCTTCTGATTTCGTAAATAGAATACTTTTTTAAATGTCTTTCTCTGTCTTCTTTCGGAATAGTTGTTCCAGTCTCTGATAAGCAGATCTGATGCGAATTTGAGATGCGAGGTTGAAATGGCTCTGTGCACTATGGGACTTACCATTGGAGGTCATCAGTCCCCTAGAACTTAGAACTACTTAAAAACCTAACTAACCTAAGGACATCACACACACCCATGCCGGAGGCAGGATTCGAACCTGCGACCGTAGTGGTCATGCGGTTCCAGACTGAAGCGCCTAGAACCACTCGGCCACACGGGCCGGCTGAGATGCAAGTTTCCTGAACCACACCTTCTTCTCCTCTGCCAAAACCCCCGAAAATTTTTTTGCATCCAACATTAGACGCAGCTAAATTACAGTCTGGCATTGAGAAGGTGCAGCTTGTACTAGCTCATCCTTAATTAATTCATTTTCTCTTAATTCGGGAATAAAGGTTGTTAATGACTTATTGTCACTATAGTGATCAAACTTGGGGACAATATTTTAAACGCGCTTTATTTCCATAGTTAGTAAGTTTTCTTTAATTGACTTTCTTGACGCCTGCCCTTTCTATTCTCTATCTATTATCCCATCACGTACTGGATAATTATTATACGTTAAATAATAGACTTCTCTCTCTACCACAGGTGAACCCGAGCATACATTTTTTCCTTAGAGGCTTGATATAGGTTATAATGTTTCTGTATTTTGATACTATCAGCACTGGATTTTACATTGAATCACGGCCGGTTCTCACTGCTACCGGTCAGTTTATACCAGCATCTTGACTGAGCACAGATAATAAATGTATTAGGTCAGCCATCATTTCAGGCAGCTTGGCCTGCGTGTATTCTAAAAATTGGTATTTTTTGGTGACCCTGTTGCCATGACCAGAGCTGAAGGTAAGTATTTATCTAATTTTAAAATTCTTGTAATTTAACGACTGTTTTTGTAGTTCTCTTTCTTGTTTGCATCTTAGGACTGTTTTATCCGTGGATTTGTATTTTGATTGTTTAACGCTGTTAATTTATATAAATGTGACTTGACCTTGGGAGAGTTATAGTTCTATATAATTTAGAGTTGTTATAAGTTATTGGCCACCTGTTGTCCATTTGAACAGTTAAAAGTATTTCATATATTTCTCATAAAATTTGAAATCACTCGGTTTACTTTGACACTAATAAAATTTTAACTTTGTTGATGTCTGAAACGGCTACTGTCAATTCTATTAAATTATGAGTGTGGAATAACACGTTGTTCCTTTTAATACTGAAAGATGTTTTAAATTACGCGAGGTCCACTCCTTCCGCTCAACAGCATTTGCTGGGGCAGACTTAAGGGCAATTACCAGGCTCAGTTAGTTGTTTCAGAGCGTGGTTGTACTGGTTAACAGAGGGGAGGTCTCTTCCTTTGCTGAAGTAAACATAATTTACCATTTATTATATTAGATTTGCAGTTATTTGTGTTAAACAATACTAGTAATTCATTTGTGTATTTCAGGGAGACATTTCAAAGTACGGCCTCAAGAAGTTGTCTGGTAATTTCTTTTCTGAAATGTGACCAGTTGCTGTACAAACGTGGAATTCGTGAACAAGTGGTGCGAAAGCGAAGCGGAATTGGTAGCCTCTAGAACGCCACACTGGATAGATCTCTGAGCCTCACAGCTGACAGTATTGGCGAGGTACGTTCAGTCCCTAATACTTGTTCTGTGGGTATTGCCGTTTTGCGTCAGAATGTAGTTTTCCTTGTAGCAATTTCCAGTTTCGCTCAGTAGTCTCTGTGGCATTTTTATCAGGGAGGAGCTCATTTGTAGAACACAAGTTGGCCAAAGCATAATTGACGGTGTGGCTGGACATTAAGGAGCTTCAGCTGAGCGAAATTTACGAAAGAAATGGGCCATCCCAGGAAGCAGGCAACCTCCTTCATATTTTTAGATGGAGGGAATTTTAGTAAATCTCGAGTCCGCTCTTGGTCACCCCTAACTACCTCCGCCGGGATTAGTGCTCCAAAATGGAGATCTACCTGCGAACCAATGCAATTTAAGGTACTTCAACGGCAAGATGGATCCGCTAAGACGAATCACGATCTGTTCTAAATGTTGCAAGTGGTCGGAAAATTTAACGCTATAGACTACAACAGCTTCCAGATATTTTATTGATTGGCGACTCCATAGTGTCCTGTGCACTACGACCAGATAATGGGTATACTTGAAAAGAGAGACAGCATTGGTCGTATATTTTTATTATTGAGTCTATGTGATTGCCGAAAGCTTATTGATACCAGTGCTTACTAATTTAAGTTACATAATACAGCACTGAAGATGGTCACTCAGTGACAGAAAATCGATTTTGCGAAGATAAAAATATACGACCAATGCTGTCTCTCTTTTCAAGCTTCCAGATAATTATATAAGCTCACCACTTTATCTGACAGGCGTGAATAACAGCATCTCCGGTTGAGTTTATACAGATTCTGTAAAGAAAGCAGTAACATATTAAAGTCTTCCATCAGCGGAATGGTAGTAACCTTGGTTCATGCCAAACACGGAAAAGAAACAATTTCCCACAAGCCAAGTAAAACAGTTATGGAGACCAGAAACGGGGCATATTACAATATAAACTACTGATTTAAAGCTACTGCTACTGCTCGATAGTCCTCTGCCTGCCCTTGAGTTCTAAACATCCGATAACCTGTCACAGTGCATGCCGTTCACCAGCCCACACAAAATTCTTGTTTAGGAGGTGAAAGTCTGTATGGAGACTGACGGATGGCAACATCATCCGTTGGAATGATCTTATATTTAATGTTGTCAGTAACCCCCAAGTAATCAGTAAGCACTTCAGAGAACAGACCAAGGACTTCTTAAAGTTGACCCGCTTCAGTGGGTCCCAAAAGACTAACCTCAAAGTCTGAGTTTTGAGACAGGAGACTATTCGCCACCTCCGCGACGTCTGCCAATATTGGATATAATTCGTGGAATAGAGCAATGCGTTAGGAATCTTTCGCACGATGCAGCTGAGGACGTCAGGCTACCAGCCATATCCTGGCGATAGCTAAGCCATCAAAATTTAATATTAGCCAGGAGGAACGACGTTGCTTACGGTTATTACGCGACAATAAAAACTTGGTTGTGTTGCCAACCGACAAATGGAATGCCACTGTGGTTCTGAACTCTGCAGACTACCATCTGAAGATGATACATTTATTAGAAGATGCCACGTACCGTAAGCTTAGTCGTTATCCCACGCAGGCCATTGTCAGAAAGACAGGGAAGTTACTGAAGTATTCTGGCTTACCAGATGAAGTGGTGAAGAAATTAACGTCTCGTGCCGCCAGACCTCCCAGGCCTTATGGCTTACCAAAGATACACAAGGAAAGTGTTCCACTGAGGCCTATTATTAGTGCAATCAGTTCGCCCACCTACAGAACTGACAAACATCTGGCAGGATTATTAGCACCAAAATTGGGACTTTGCGAACACCATGTTGTCAACTCGCAGAAATTTGTCGAGACACTCAAGAGAATGAAGATAGGCCCAAACGACACAATGGTTAGCCTGGACGTTGTGTCACTTTCTACGAGGGTGCCAGTACAAGATAAGCTGGATCTTTTGGCCCAACATTTTCCATTTGGAATCATTAAGTTGTTCCGTCACGTCCTAACGACAGCGTACTTTTTGTACTGCGATGAATATTATGAGATGCCCGACGGCACAGCTGTAGGATCACCACTGTCTCCAGCAGTTGCTAATTTCTTCATGGAGCACTTTGAGGACCAGGCTCTGCAAACTGTGACATTACGGCCGTCTTGCTTTCTACGATACGTTGATGACACCTTCATGATATGGCCTCATGGTGAAGATACACTGCAGCAGTTCGTCGATCATGTGAATGGTGTCCATCCCAACATAAAATTTACTGTCGAGATGGAGAAGCACGGCAAGCTACCATTCTTGGATGTTTTGGTTGAGCAGAAGGCAGGAGGCCAGCTTGGTCATTCAGTGCACCGGAAACCAACAAACACTGATCGGTACTTGAATGCCAATAGTTTCCACCACTCTGTACACAAGAAAGGTGTCCTGAACACGTTGGTTCATAGAGCCAAGATTATTTCTGACGACGACCACCTACAGTCTGAATTGCAGAAATTAAAACTTGTTTTCGGGGAAAATGGATACAGCAAAAGAGGCATCGCAAACGCTTTCAAGGGCCGCCGACGAAAGACACCTGGTGAATCAATAGAAGAGGCTAAACGGACTGTATTCCTGCCATACTGTGGAGCAACTGGCAGTAAGTTAGGACGTCTGCTGCAGAAATATGGGCTAAGACCAGTGTTCCGGCCCGACCCCAAGATACGAGATATGTTGCGCCCTGTTAAAGGCAACATTGCTCTTCGAGTGTCCGGTGTGTATGGTGTACCCTGTGAATGTGGCAGCATGTATATTGCACAAACAATTCGCACGGTTGCGGAGCGTTGTACTGAGCACAAGAGCCATATAAAACAAAGGGAGCTTGACAAGTCGGCCATAGCGGAGCATTGCCTAGAAAACGGACACAAAATACAGTTCGATAATCCCAAAGTGTTGGATCATGCGTCTACATACTGGGACTCCGTTATAAAGGAAGTGGCCGAGATTCGTTTAAACAACTACAATTTCAACAGAGACCAGGGATACACACTCAGCAGGGCATGGGGACGGGCGCTGGACATCGAAAGAAAGCAGAGACAGATGCGCGACGCGGGAGCGGCAGTTTCAAACGTGGCGCCTACCCCTGGCGCCACCTGACGCCACCGGTGCTGCACCGAGCAATAGCTCCGCTAGCTGCCCGGGTCGACTTACGCGCGCACGCCATATTGGATAGATCTAATTGGCTACTGATGATGTCATCATGCCTATATAAGCGAGAAACCGTAGCAGCCCCGGCAGTAACTTAGGAAACCAAGTGCAGTGGCTCCCAACCACAAGGTGGCCAGACCTGTTGTTGGAGTGAAGGCGCGCCGCAACATGAGTCAGGTGGAGGAAGATTCCGACGAGAGGACAACTTCCAACACACCCAGGAAGAAGAAGGAAAGGCGTGATCCGCTCACCCTACAACACACCGGAGTACGAAGCTCCGTGAATTTGCGTACCGTAGCCCCGGCAGTCAGTGAACTCCTGACGACCATCGCGGAGATGGCCATTGATAGCTCGAGGATTTTATGCGAATAGACGAGTATGGAAAACCGAGAACGTTTTATTCACACTGAAAGACAATCCTCTGCTTAGATGCACTAGGAGGGGTGTCCTCAAATTCCCTCTGATTGACGCCATGGGCAGAGCAAAGCTCTTTAGGGCCCATCGCGTTATTCATGAATGATCCCTAGGCATTCGAAGGCATCTACCTCCGTAAATTTATTGGGCCTCCGTTAAAAAATGAAGTAGGAGGGATCGTCTGTCTTCAAGTCTTCGAGTATGTTTTCGACCACTTCACCTTAAGTACCCTTCAATTCTAAGGCAGAGACCGTCGTGTGGATTTCTTTAATGTACTCCGGCAGCGTCTCAGCAGGAAATTGCACGCAGCGAAAACGTTTATGCACAAATTCATCTTTAATACTTGTGGGTGACGTAAGCTGGATAATATGCACTAGGCGCAACGACTACCCCCCCCCCCCCCCCCCATTTCCCCGCCATTTCCTGCCAAACGTCTGAGAATATCCTGCCTAGTGATCTCCGAGTTAATTAGTAAAGTATCTGGAGAATGACACGAAGCGAGATAGCCAAGGCATCGGCACGAAACTCAACACGAACAGTTAACCACAGAATAAACTCTACCTGTGCAGTCTGTTCAGTGGAAAGTTGCGCTGTACACTGAAGTAAATGGACAAAAGGGTTAGGCAATCTGGCAAAATATTCAATGACGGTTCTACTTCTTGTCTCCCATCGCCCCTAGATTACTATTCGCAACCTGTGTTAACTGCGTAAAGACTGAATTATCCTCTTCACACACCGCTCCCAAATCATCCATCTCCAGAACATTTAATCTCAGCAAAGTCCGTAAATCTGATGTGTAACTGATCAATAACATTGGCCTCTTCTCCACTGCCTAGCAGATGTATTAAACCACTAAGACGATTAGCACAACGTCTAAGGTGAGCTTGGACTCTGTACTCTGGAATTCGAAGTTCGTACAACAACTTGTAACGTTTCAGGAAACAAATTCGCAGTCATCCTCTCGAGTCCATACTTTGCAATGTCTTCCTGAAACACACCTTTGAATTACCACTATTGTTTATACTACTAAGTGCAAATCTGATATAATAAATGGTGAATTATGTTTATTTCAGCAAAGGAAGAGACCTCCTCCCAGTTAAACAATACAACCATGCTCTGAAACAACCAAATGAGTTTCGTAATTGCCCCTAAATCGGCGCCAGCCAATCCTGTTGAACGGAAGGGCTGGACCTCAGCAAATTTAAAATAACATTCACCTTCAAAAGGAATAACATCCTTATTTCATACTCAGAATTTAACAGGATTGACAATAACAATTTCGGATTTCAACGAATCCAAATATTTTGTTTTTAATTGAGTTTCCAGGAAAACTGCGAGTGGACTCCTATTTTAGTATCTTTAAATTACATGAGCAAGTTTTTAACTGTCCAGCTGTAATGTGGACATGTAATTTAGATTTTTGTAAATTATCGATGTTATTGATAAAAAAATCTTTGGTCTTGTTGTGGCACAATCTTTGCCTCTGCGTAGTCTGATACATTCTTAGTTGATTTGTGATAGTTATGGACGTATTCAGTAGCGACATGTTGGCTAGTGATTGTATGTATTAGATGAAGCAAAATTTATTCTAAAGGACAGCAAGGATGAACATGGCGTGTATACTGAAAGGCAAAAACAATGCAAATTTTGCTTAATGATAATATTTTAGAAGAGAAGAAGTTTGAGGTAAGACTGCATCTTCGCGCAAAGTTTTCTCAGAATAATTATTGTCAGCTCGTTAACTTGCTCAGAGATGAGAGAGAGAGACAATCTTCCCTAAGTCCTGCTTTAAGATATCAACTGATTAAGCTGTTTGGTTTTTATAGAAATTCTGTGTTAAAATTCTATATTTTCAAATTGTTGTTCACTTTATTCCGCGTAGTATTGTTCAGAACAATGTTATCTGTTAAGATTGCGCGAATTCATTCCAATATCGTTATCTTGGGATTTAATATCATAGGAATATTTAGTTTCCCCATCCCATTGTTTTCAGAAGATTTATCATTACGCGTTACCACACTGCACCATATTCTATGCAACAGGTTGGATACTGTTTGGAGTTTTTATTTAAAAATAAATATTTAGCTTCGACGCTGCCTGCTTGCTGTTTGCTTTTGTGCTATCAAAAAATCTGCAGCAATATTGTCTAGAGGCAAAATAGGTGGAAATTTTGATTTGGGTCAGATAAAAGTTTTACTTCAGTTGCATAATTGATGTAAAGACAGTTTCTATTCAGATCGGTTATAGTTCAATTGAAATTAGGTTGTGTTTAGTCAAAGGCTAGCACACGAGTTCAAGTTGCATAACAATTTGTGGGGACATAGTTTTGCCAATGCATACATTTTAATAGAGTAGGGAGTAAAGTTGGGCTAAATTTCGTGCAGAAACGTATAGTGGGGAGCTCATACAACTGAATAATAGATGGCCTCAGATTTATAACAACTCAAAATTACGTACAGCTATAACTGTGCCCAAGCTAAAGCTGCACTAACATTAATTAACAGTATTAAACATTTAAGATAGTAATCCATGGAGAAAAGTAGTCCTAAGATTGAAACAAACGAAAGAACTACAGAAATAGTCGTAATATTACACGAGTTTTAAAATTAGGAGAACACTTAACCTTTTCTCTGGTCGTGACATCAGGACAGCCAAAAAATATTAATTTGCAGTATAATCGCAGCCAAAGCTGTCTGAAATTTTACTGTGTGTACCTAAAAATTAAGCTGCAGCTATAAACTGGTCAGTAACGCGGAACGCCGGCCGTCATTGCAAAACAAAATCCAATGCATCAAAACACAGCAACATTATATCTTTTATCAAGCCTCTAAGTAAAAAATATATGTCCGGGTGTAGTACAGACAAAAGTCTACTTTTGAACATGCACTGAAGCGCCAAAGAAACTGCTATAGGCATGCGTATTCAAATACAGAGATATCTAAACAGGCAGAATACGACGCCTCTGTCATCAACGCCTATATAAGACAACACGTTTCTGTCGCAGTTCTTTGATTGGTTACTGCTGTTACAATTGCAGGTTATCAAGATTTAAGTGGGTTTTAAAGTGATGCTGTAGTCGGCAAACGAGTGATGGGACACAGTATCTCGGAGGCAGCGATGAAGTGGGGATTTTCGTGTACGACCGACTCACAAGTGTACCCTGAATATCAGGAATCCGATAAAATATCGAGTCTCCGACATCCTGCAAGTACGAGACCAATAACGACTGAAGAGAATCGTTCCAGGTGAAAAAAGTGCAACCCTTCCACAAATTGCTTCAGATTTCAATACTGATGCAGCTACAAGTGTCGGGTGCTAATCATTCCTCGAAGGGTCATCGATATGGGCTTTCGGAGCCGAAGGCCTACTCATGTACCCTCGATGACTGCTCGACACAAAGCTTTACGCCTCGCCTGTGCCGTCAACTCCGACGATGGACTGTTGATGACTGGAAACATGTTGCCTGGTCGGACGAGTCTCGTTTCAAATTGTATCGAACGGATGGACGTGTACGGGTAAGGAGACTGTGGTGTCACAGCCAGGCACCACACTTGCTAGGTGGTAGCTTTAAATCGGCCGCGGTCCATTAGTACATGTCGGACCCGCGTGTCGCCACTGTGTGATCGTAGACTGAGCGCCACCACACGGCAGGTCTAGAGAGACTGACTAGCACTCGCCCCAGTTGTACGACGACGTTGCTAGCGTCTACACTGACGAAGCCTTTCTCTCATTTGCCGAGAGACAGTTAGAATAGCCTTCAGCTAAGTCCATGGCTACGACCTAGCAAGGCGCCATTAGTTACTTCATGAATCTAAAGAGTCTCACTTGTATCATCAAGAATGCTGTATACCAAAGGACGATATAAAAGTTAAGTGTTCTAGTAGCTACGTTCTTTTCTTTATCACATTCATCACGTATCCTGTTCCAGACTTCGCGCCAGTCGGCGTGCGTGTACGTGTGCCCTATCGGCTACCCGTCACTGTGGACTGGCTGCCTTGTCAGTCCACTACAGAGACAACGTCATGAAACCATGGACTCTGCATGTCAGCAGGGGACTGTTCAAGCTGGTGGAGGCTCTGTAATGGAGAGGGGCGCCCGCAATTAGAATGGTATGGAACCCCTGGTAGATCTAGATACAACTGTGGCAAGTGACACGTACGCAAGCATCCTGTCTGACCACCTGCATCCGTTCATGTCCATTGTGGTTGGGCAGTTCCAGGAGAAAAATGCGACACACGTTCAGAACTGCTACAGACTGGCTCCAGGAACATTCTTCTTATTTTAAACACTTCTGCTGGCCACCAGACTCCCCAGACATGAACATTATCGAACATATGTGGGATGCCTTACAATGTGCTCTTGAGAAGTGATCTCCAGCCCCTTCTACCTTTACGGATTTATGGACAGCCCTGAACGATTCATAGTGTATATTCCCTCCAGCACTACTTCAGGCATTAGTCGCGTCCATTCCACGTCCTGTTGTGGCACTTCTGCTTGCTCGTGGGGGCCCTGCGCGATATTAGGCAGGTGTATCAGTTTCTTCGGTTCTTCAGTGTATAGTAATCATCCAGTACCAGTTATGATATGAAATAGAGAGTAGATTGGGCAGGTTTGAAGAAAGTCAGTTAAAGCAAACTACAAATTGTGAAAACAAAGCGGCTTTAAAATTTTCTCCCTGACTGTGATCATTGCTGTTAGGGTTATCCTAAATACAATCTTCACCTTGAATCAGCTATTAATGGCGACTCACACTGGTGCGAAATTGATCCTTTAAACGAACTGCAGCTTCAGGTTTTTAACATGGTGTGCACATTTGATTCCTAAGCCGCGGTTTGATTTATTTACACTCCTTATACATATTAACTGTGTACTATGAGGTATTTCAAGATTTTCGGCGGCCTTTCTCATCGATCAATCTTCACCAACAACTTTTCTTTCTACTTTCAAATCTGCTGCAGTCTGTTAGTTTTCATCTGTCCTCTTTAGGTGTATATTCTGAAATAAAAATAAAATGGATACTTATAGGACAATGACAGGTGTTTTAGAAGGTGACCTTCGTTCCATCTAGGAGGTAACCATTTGCCCTGTGGGTGGTCAACTTTCTCCTGATAGGTTCCCACCATTCCCTCTGGGTGGCAACCATTCGCCCTTTTGTTCATAATTATTCCCCCTTTGTGTGGTCACCACTCCACTGGTTGGCCACTGTTCCCTCATGGGGCAGACACAAATCCTCACCATTCCACCTACAGGTGGTCATCATTTCCCTATACTGCCACCATTCTCCCATTGAGTGGCCACAAATCCCCTGTGTGTCAACCATTCTCCCTTGGGTGACCACCATTCCTCTGCATTGCAATCGGTGGCTCACTTTGCTGGGTGACTGCTATCACTCTACATATTTTAAATCCATTGTAGACAATCATGTGATACAAAATACGAGTTAATTTGATGCTGTGCAATTAGTATTATGACATATTTCATTAAGAACTGTACTGAAACTCTTATTTGCTCAGCATTCAAAAAACTAATGGACAGATAGGTCACAGACACCCCTGAAATAGAGAAGACTACTGAACTCAGCAATACAAATGACAGGGTGGGCAACATTATTTCCCAAATATACTAGCAGTATATTCATCTTTCTCAGTATCAAAACAAGTGGCCCTGGAATTCTCTTGCGTTTCGTGCATCAAATGCTGATGTTTTTATATTCTCGTTATTATTAATTTTCCAGAATATAAAACCCAATGTAGCATGGCTCATCTATGATCTTTCCCAAGTGGAGATAGTATCAGAGCACACATGCTTTCTTGGAAACTGCTGGAGATTATTATTTCCATAAAGGAAACCCTTCCCCCTTCACCATTTGATGAGTTATTTGGTGAATACAATTATGTACAATATTTCCACAATTATTTTATGATAATCATGTCTCTGATTTACTCACCTCAGGCAGCAGAAGAAATAAAGCTTTCACTCCAACTATTAATATGATAAGTCTCAACTTACTTTTCCTTTTCTCAGCTTGTCACAATAAGTCTCAACTTGGTTAGCCGATGTCTTGATAAGCCTTTCTGGCAGCTGCACAACGGCACTTTTGCACTCTCTAAACTTGCTGCATTTTGCTCAGTATGTACTGCGACTGAATATAAAATGTTGCATTCATCTCTCGGTTATGCAGATCAATACATGAGGTGGGAAACAGCCTCACCTACGATGGAAATACTTTCTACATTCACCAATACCGAAATGTTCTAAGCATGATGTGTGAAACAACCTCACGTACATAAGGTTGGCTCAGCCTAACTACAAGATAAAGAGGCGAAACTACCGTCTTTCAGTGATTCCTCATCAGGTATTACGGAGTGTCCAGACAAACTCAGTGAAGCGGATTTGATTAATGAAGATAAAAATATAAGTTTTTATTATGGTGGACGCTTGATACACTGAGAGCAATCGGACGATCCATGGTTTGAACATGATCTGCCGTCACCCAAGTGTCTGTGAGTCTAGCGAAGGGTAAAGCTTCTGTAGGTACTACATTTGAGAAAAAAATATGTTAGCGTAAAGGTAGCAGCTAATACAGAACTTCATCCAAAACTTCTCAATGCTGTAACAGTTGTTAACCCAATATCAGCAAGTGGTTCTCCACCTGAACACCAAGTGACTGACGGATTTTGACAACGCTCACCGTGTAAAATTTGTTTTCAAGAAAAGATAGCAGTACTGTTGTTTTCATTGAAAGGTGACAGACCGTCTGGTCCATCCACTCTCGTATCTCACTGGAGGACCCGATTTGCTTTTTCTACAAAGTGTACAACTTTGCTTCCACCGTTTTTTCCCCAACGTTTCAGGCTTTAATGAAAGAAATTGGTTACACAAGTATCATTCAATGTATTTTCCATCGCTGGCCACTACTTCCTCCCATCTTTCGGGCAGTGTATGAATCCCACATCGAAAAAATTGTTCATCTTTTGAAGCAATCCATGAATCGATCCAATTTTTGAGTTCTTCAAGAGATCGAAAGTGTTGGTCAGCCAGGCTATGCACCATTGATCTAAACAGGTGATAGTCAGAGGGAGAAATGTCTGAAGAATACGGCAGGTGAGGTAGGAATTCCCATTTTAACGTTCCCAAGTACGTTTTGACCTCTTTTGCAACGTGGGGTCGAGCGTTGTCGTGCTGCAAAATCACTTTATCGTGCCTGTCGCTGTATTGCGGCCGTTTGTCTTTTAATGCTCAGCTCAGACGCATTAATTGCGTTCGATAACGAATACCTGTGATTGTTTCACTTTGTTTTAACATCTCATAGTACACGACGCCTGGCTGGCCCCACCAAATGCAGAGCATGGTCTTGGAGCCGTGAATAATCGGTTTGGCCGTCGACGTGGGATCCCCATGACTTTTTTGCGTTTTGGTTTATCGTGATGAACCCATTTTTCGTCCGTGGTAACAATGCGATGCAGAAACCCCTTCCATTTTGGCCTCTGAAGCAACTGTTCACTAACACACAAACGCCGTTCCGCGTCTCTTGGTCTCAGCTCACACGGGACCGAAGTTCGTTCTTTCTGAATCATGCCCATAGCCTTGACACTTGCTGGGTCACTCCCACTAATCGTGAAATTCTTCTTCTGAAGCGAGTCTTCACTCAGCAATGTCTCCAATTCTGCATCTTCGAAAACATTCTCTCTTCCACCACTATGCCAGTCTACGACCGTTCTTGACGCGTTGAAACCACTCACGACACGTCTTTTCACTATCAGCGTCCTCACCATACTTACTTGAGAGCATTCCATGAGACTCAGACGCTCATTCCTTCATATTGAAACAAAACAATAACACCTCCCGCAAATGACGAGAATTAGGCTCGTAAACTGACATTTTCAATTAAGAACAACTTTACGATGCAGACACAAATCGACTAATGTTTGAATGAGGTTATGTTGACCGAGGTCCAAGCTACCTGCCTGACGTCTGTGATCTGTTTCTTTCGGCCGCTACTTACCGTTGTCGCCACCTATCGGCAAACGGCGGAAGCAAAGTTGTACTGCTTGTAGTTAATAATAATTCAACATTCAAATACATCATGACACGCTAACATTTTATTTCAGTCATGCAGTACCAGGCACAAATATATGATCGAACTCACAGTACCTATGTGAATGGAGAATTTCATCGATGAGGGGATGTATTCTTAATACTACACTTCACCCTCTGCAAACAGCGGCTGCATTCGGTCTAGGCAGCGCGGCCAGTGGTCACGTAAAGGTGGCGAGCCGGGGTCCTTACCGGAAGGAAGCGTGGACAATACGTGGAAGCGTCGACAGGCCTCGCAGCTACAGTCTATCTTTTAAGCAGCCGCAGGGTTGCACCGGATCGGTAGCTGCCAAAACACCTCACAGCCCACTCACTGTGTTCCTAGAAGCCTTGTTTTGTTGCCATAAAGCAGAGTGCTAAGCTACGGAATACGCACCGCTTGCTGTGTTTACATTCGCAGAAACTGCCCTCTGGTTCTGTGGTGTACATGCCGGAGAGACTCCTCACGAAGACCAGCAAATTTACATTTTCGTTAATTGCACCGCCTATGTACTTGGCAGGGCATCTGATTGGTGACCAGACTGCAATGTTCGGAGTAGCTTTTTCGTTTTGGCAGGATGCTTTGAGACTTGTGTAGGCCGTTTTTTTGGTTTTTATAGTGAGAGCAGAGAGCATCTGATTCAGGGTTTTGTTACTGTGCCAGGACTGGTGATTTTCGAGAGCAGCGGGGTTGGTGCCCATGCTGTGGTGCGAAAGATAAATTGAGGTCTCCTTTCTGAACGGTGACAGGGTAAAGTCGCTGTATCTCTTGCGTATCCACGGAGAGATTCGCCCTGAGTTGTGCTCCTCTGGATACCTGGTCGAAAATGAACTTTTCACAATTCCTAAATCAACAAGCCCCACAGCAGAGTACGGCGGTCGGGACGATGAGCAGCTGAGAAATGTTGCAGCTTCGACATCGTCATTATTCAGCCGTCGGCTTCGCGTCATTCATCTGCGGTTGTCACAGCACCGGCGGACAGGGAATTCTCAGTTACATTACCGCCACTTGCAACTTTGTTGTCATCTGAATTCGCCGCAGACAGCGCCTCTCTGTTTACATGCAAGTCACGTCGATTCTACCACAATAAAATCAGTTTCGACGTATAAGATGAACCGTTTATACACATTTGAACTTAAAAAAGTTATTCACTACTTTTAAAAGAAAACCATCTCTTTTTTTTTTACTAGCTAACTTAGCTATAAAACACTTGCGAAACATTTACCAGTCCGTTTAACCCACAATTTTTTATTAGTAGTGCTAATATAACAGCTAAATTATTTTAGTTAGTAACACACAGTATTTAGGTGAAGAAGTATTTGGTTTGGTTTCAGACCGTGAGAAATACTACAGTGAATGACAGATAATTAATTGGAGCCCTGCAACTTCTTGTAAAAATTCTTAACTAGGTCGCAGTCATTTGCAATAATTGTTAACGATTATCCTTTTCTGGGGCCACATTATCTTCACTCTTTCTTCCCCTGCAACGTACCGCAGAGGTCACAATCTTTTGGAATAACTGTTATGAATAATTTTTTTGTACGGGTGCATTATCTTCATTCTTCCTTTCCCTGAGACACTATCAGAGTTCATAATGTTATTTTATAGACGGTTATGTGTAGAGAGTACATGATGTAAACATAGTGATAATCGACATAAACCTCGCACTTTTTATATTGCCGATTGACTTTGCAGACAATTTAGATCGAACGTTTAACGTTTCCCTACCAGTGCAGCCATCTATTGATGAAAGTAAGCAATTCATGTTACAAAGAACGAACGTTTGACTATTTTAGCAATGAAACCATCTTCTGGTGATATGAGCATATGGAACATAAAGATTGGTTGATTTTATTTCACAAGGTTTGCACAACTGTATTTAAAGTGAAACTCATTTTTGACAACCATTTATTACTAGCTCGTTTATTGCATTAGATATGCAAACGTTACTTTTTAACTATTTGTAGGACGTATTTTGTATATTCCTCCCCGCATTCCACAGCGAATGATATACAGCTTCGAATTAAATGTACCGATGTGACTGGTAAACCAATCAATGAAGTACTTTTAGAAAGTCAGGAGCGCAATCATAGTTAACAGCATTTTCAGTATTTTAGGCAATTTAGATGGTTTGATGTATTTTTTGTTAATGTTTATCATACTCTTAAGCACAGTCCTCATGGAGCTGCACCACATAGTAAGACTAGGTTCTGACAGGGAGAGGAGGGAGATAGATGTGCGATGTACTCTTTTGTAAAAACAATTCAGCTTGTTCATGTGCTTTTCAGCACGGCCCAGAGTGGGCTTCTTTATAATTGTTCTTTAATTTTAATACTAGTTTGTGATTGTAGGAGAGGAGAGGCAAATGTGTGACGTATTCTTTTAAAAATAGTTCAGGTAGTTCAGATATTTTTGAGCGTAGATCAGATATTGTAATGTACATTTTCATTACAATACACACTGGACTAGCATGCGGGAGGACGGCTGTTCAAACCCGTGTCCGCCCATCCTGATTTAGGTTTCCCATTATTTTCCCAAATCGCATCAGGCAATTGCCAGCCATGATGGTTCCTTTGGAATGGTACGGTCTACTTCCTTCCCAAATCCGATGGGACCAATGACCTCGGTATTGGATTCCCTCACCTCGAATCCACCAACCGTTATAATACTAGGCTATAAACACAGGAAAGGACAAGGAGATTGTCCTATATGCAGTGCGTCTTCATACAAATTTATGCAAATATCATAGACTTGGTTTCACTTTTATGCATGATTTTATTATTACAGCTCAACTTGATGGGGAAAGTAGAGCAAGAGGTACAATGTACCCACTTGATGTGTATGTAAATAATGTATTTTTGCATGCTGAATAGTAATACCTCTGAGTTTTCGACGTGAAAACTATTAAAACTTTTATATAAAAAAAAAACGTTGTTTCGTTCTACGTCTTCAATATTCATGTCTACATATTCATCTCTCAACGTGATCACCCTGGAGGCTAACAGTTCTCGCTTTGAGAGACCAGTTTGTTGATACCCTTACTGTAGAATGTTTAACTTTGGTGACAGAGCGTCAACCTCGCATGTATTTGCACTGGTTCAGCAATATCTAAGTGATGTATTTGAAGGTGTTCTTTACGGTTTGGAAAAAGATGAAAATAGAATGGGGCCAAGTCGGGAATGAATGGAGTATGATTAGTGACATTGAATTACAAATGCCGGATTGTTGCAATGTCGCAGCACTCAGGTATGTTCTGGTACTGTCACGGGGAAGAAGTTGATGGGTCACTAGTGGACGAACTTCTCTAATTCGAATCCCTATCACAGCACGCTGTTTCTCACACTGTGGCGTAGTAACGTTAGACAACGCTACAACCTACTACAGTTTGGAGCCCTCTAGTGACAGAGGGCTGCTATTATGTAGACATGGAGAATAAAGATGTAAAATGTTAATAAGGATTTTATTAAAGTAACTTAAATATTCTTCATATAGAAATTGTGTGGTATAAGTTTTCAACTTTCTCTCATGTCGTGACACCATTTGTACCCCATAAGTAATGACTATATCTGAGTTTTTCAGAATTCAGGTATATCTTCAGCTGTAACGTGAAAGTTACGTTGCGTTTAGTACTTATATGGTTGCATTTTCACACACGGACTTTTAATTTACTGTTAACATTATTGGTCTATGGCCCCTATCCACGTATTTCTTTTCTCATTGGTTGTTTCGATTTTAATACTGCATAGTGGTTGGATGCAAATAGGAGAAGCATAATGTTTGGGTGGAATTAGAATAGGAGGTGGGGTGGGAGAGTGAAAAACGGGTGAGGAGAGAGTGATGGTGTTAACAAGCACAACTGAGCAAATTGTATTTTGTTCTGAGTAGGTATGTCGTTTTAATTCTTCTCTGTGATTGACTGGAAAGAGGAAGGAGGGGGTGTGGCACAAAACACAATAGAGGTACTGTAATTTTTTTTATATTTCCCAGTAACTTTTAAATTTCATTTCCATGTAATCTATTATTTTATTTATTTAATTGGGTTTACTTAGTGCTTTCATTTTCCACTTGGATATGGGATTGTGACTACAGATTGTGACTACAGACTCCTAACAGAGGCTATCTGGTGAGTGTGTTATGTTGGATTCCTTTCTGTGTGTTTTTCTATTCATGTACCATAAAATCAGCAATTGCTCTGCAAATACCTCTGACAACAGACTGTGCAACTCTCTTTCATTTAATAGTCCTTCCTTCACGATGTACGGTAAGTTTGCTTTATTAGCTATGTCAATGTTAAGTTCTTTGTTTCTTATGTGTCGCTAACTGACGAGCTTTTTGCTGTGAGAGGCTTTTGTAATTGTTTGTAGCTCTTGAGGACAAGAAATGATCTCACTCAGAGATTTTTTTTAAAAAAGTGGGGGAAATTCTATCTATGTTACCATACAGTCACCGCTGAATGATTCTGTAGCACAGCAAGGTAGCAATTATATGTAATAATACAAAAATGGTTCAAATGGCTCTGAGCACTATGGGACTCAACTGCTGAGGTCATTAGTCCCCTAGAACTTAGAACTAGTTAAACCTAACTAACCTAAGGACACCACAAACATCCATGCCCGAGGCAGGATTCGAACCTGCGACCGTAGCGGTCTTGCGGTTCCAGACTGCAGCGCCTTTAACCGCACGGCCACTTCGGCCGGCTGTAATAATACATTTTTTTTAGAACTGACAGGCACAGAACAATGGTGTAACCAATGACAGTACTGGGAGCGTCGAAGTAAAAACAGTCAGGTATTCTTATTGCCTCGTACGTGAGAGAGAGGATGCCAGAAAATAGCTGATTCATCACACCACTGCCGAGCACACTCAACGCTCTTCTGTAATGAGGCAGCAAGTAGCTACTCCACGTAGGAAAGACACAAGACCGTCTTTGCGGCCTCTAAATTGGCATAAAGGAATGCTCTGAAGCCCTGAAGTTAAATATTAGGCCGGCAAAGACGGCTGACAGGCTCGGAAAGCGGGAGTCCATTCCATCACTCTTATGGGGAAGATCATGTCGTCGACTGCTACAAAACGCCCGCCTCCCTTCCACTCACTGTCAGGGTTAGACCATTCTATCTGCATCAGAGGTACCGATGGAAGATTGACTCTAGTAGTTGCAGAACGTCCTAGTGAATAAAATGTAGTGTCCACAGCCGCCGCCACCTTGGAGTTTGCTACGAGTCTGCAGTTGTCTAGTAGTGTGTAGGGAACTTTGTGAGCTGCACTCCTGCTGGTCACAACGGAGACTCGTGGAAGATGGGGGTCGGATCGACCTTCTGTGAGTAAAGGACCGATGTGCTCGTCTGTGAGCTGTTCATCTTGGGAACAGGGCGCCTGTTCTGTCATTCCTGAGCAGTACGAGTGCCGCTTAAGGGCTGTATGCTGGGACTGCTTCTCAGGCTGTTATTCGTGTCACTGTTGGGTCTTCCACCGATTCGCCATGACAACCGCGAACAAGGACACGCCCATTTCTGGAACCAAGCGTAAGGACAGCTTCAATCAACGAGGGCGGTGGGGCTGTAGCGATGCGCTGACTGCCAGACCGTCTAGCGACATGCCCACAGCACTCACCTCTGACACAACCAGGGCTTGCGGCTGCAAATTCTTCGCCAGGCGCTGCAGTGCTACTCTGCGCCTTCGTGCAACGTGAGTTCAGCACGACCGCTGCTAGGCGACGCCAGGAAGAAGACAATGATGTCTAATTAGCGTCCTGCCACTCCACAGGACCCCACTGCCGCACATCCGCTTGTCTATACTCCACTCACACAGGAGGCCGCATCTGGCAGACTCCTATCGTTTGCTGCACATGCAACGGTAGCACTGATTCTCGGCTGGAAAAACTGAAACATTCATCTCACTAATAATCAGAATCATACAGAAACGCTATGTCTGACACGACCATGCAGTGACGAACTTAATCCCTTTCACTGTATACTCTCTTTGGTTGTTTAATGACATCAGAAGGATCCTCTAAGAATATTAATTATCTCACTATGATGTATGTGAAAACCAGTATAGATATTGCAGGATAATCCGTGGTTTTAGAACAATGAAACAATAGAAACAGATTTTCAGAATTTCTTTACTTTTGTTCGCATCTTTATGTGGGTACGTCGCGACTGGAGACGTATGTATCTTGTAACGCACTTCTGGTAAATTTATGCTGTTATTAATAATCAAAAGGTTTATTTGATTAGCGGTAGCATCCCTACATGTCAAAATATAATTTTATATCTTTTCAGAGATTAATAACGTGAGGTACAGCGCGAATTGTAGTTTGTATTGTTGGCCGCCATTTGCAAGACAGCAGATTCTTGTTCAGATTAATCCAATACCTTGGGGCGTGAATCAAAATGGAGAGGTTTTACAATTAATTCTTGAGTAAACACGCCAGGGTAAAGTTAATTTCATTCATTTTGCAAAGAGTCCTATCGATATTAAACATTCTTGTGATTGCCACTTCACCGCTATCTTTTCTTCAATTGACGAGATTTACACAGTTAAGAAAGTTATCGGTTTTGTACTAACAATAAATGAGCCACACACAAATGCACAGAAGTATAGATTATGTTTATCGAATGAAAAAATATTTAATTCAGCCCTGAGATATTTCTAAATGTAAAAGAGTAAAGTGCTTCACACCAATATATTCCTAATTAATTTTACGTATATATCGACATTCCAAAGTGGTTTATTTGTCGGGCACTTCAATATAGAAAGACTTACTTACTTACAGTCTCGGCCACACATACCGCAGTTTCGACCTCAGCAATCAGCCTCCTCCAGAGCCCTCGGTCCATGTATTCTTCTTCAGACAGTCTCAGCGTACTCATATTCTCCCTGACCTACTCAGTCCATCGAAGTCGTGGTCTTCCCCGTGCTCGTTTGGCTCTAATATCTTCCTCCACTACCTGCCTGATGATTTGGCCTCATCGATGCATTACGTGTCCATACCACTTCTGTCTTCTTTACAATATCAAGAAAAAGAATACTCGTCAGTGATAAAAAGTTGAAGCGAATAAGTTGTGTGTAGCCTTATGTGATCTTACACAAGTACACACTTACACACACAAACATCCAGTACACGAAAAACCATCACTACAACTGACTGGCTTATACTACTTTTCGTATCTACAGTAGAGATTGAAGTCGTGAGAGATCAGGAAGAAAAGCCACATATTACGCCTCTGATAATGATATATTTCGTGATATAATTACTCAGATATGCAGACAGAAATTAGCAAGAGAAGAAGCCATAATGGAAAAGGTTTTAGTCAGTTCGTGAATTACGCTTATATGGAAATGAAAGATGGCTTTCTTGAAGTCACGAGCGTGCTACAAAGGAACTGGTGGCGGTTTGCGGCCATATGACATCTGATATCATGCAAAAATCAATCACTGTTTTCAGACAGCAGTGTTTCCAGAACATTGGGAAATAATGCTTCACACAACTAGGCTTCATGACCTGAAGGAGGCCCACAGCTCAAGGCTCGTCACTGAGTTAATAATCCTATAACCTGAATTGTTTAGAACTGACGCAGTCCTATGTGCAGGATTGTAAACTCCACTATTAAATAGTTACACTTCACATCCACCAGTCAAAATAATTAAAGGAATTCACACTGCTAGTGGGGCTGATGCCATCAGGTTTCAACGTGACCTAACGTATAAATTTCAACGTAATTTAAAATCTAGCACCGAGTTCTGGCGCAACATCTGCTCTCACCTATGTCTAGAGCAATAGTGACCTGTCATCGAAATTTCACCAAGCTCCTCCAACATTGCGTCCAGAGCGATTTGTTTTTTACAGAAGATCTGCCTCTATACAGTCATTTATGTTCACTAAAAAGGGTGAGGCACAAGAGGAGCCAGAAGGCCTGAAAAATGTCGGTGGTCTTTGGCGTCTGTTCTTTTAAAACAGAGAAAAAGTACCAGAATGCACTAGGAGGCTCTACATATGATCTCACACGACTACCTGATTTTAAAATAAGGTAGGAGGTGAGCTTCTGCCTTTGAGGCTTGCTCCCATGAGCCAGAATTAATAAAAACCAACGGATTTTCCCTCAGTTCCAGAAAATGAAAGAGATACGTACTACTCAAATTTAGTTATGTCTCTGTATTCCCATATCAGGCAGGCGACTACAAAAGAACTCGGAATAAGAAAGGGGCTAAGGCTGCTAACCTTTAATAATTGAATAAACAAATAGAATAAAAAAATTCAACAGCATTTCTTCTTTGGACTCATTATATTTGATAAAGAATGGGGATCTAGAATTTTTTTAGATATGGGATATTTCGAGAGGACCCCAAGTCCAAACAGAACAGTTTCGTCATCCTTTTGCGACGAGTAATCAAGTACGTCACACCTACTCCATAATAAACTTACGTATTTAACGAAATCGTCGGAATATGAATGGAATTGATTGATTTTTCGTTAAAGAATAATAATAAATTTTATCTTTTGCTTTTAAGTTAATTTTCTTTCGTGCGAACTTTGTTGTAGAACCTCTCTCTTATTTTCGTGTGGTAATAAAAAATTTTACTTTCTTAAGAATTACGTACATTTAAAGAAAAAAATATTTACGTGAACTCATATGAACTGGTTAAGAATATTTAGTTGAGAATTGAGTCCTTTAAATCATTCGGCCTTGGCATACACTTTCCAGATGCAGTGGGTTTTTTTGTTAAATATTTTTACTGAATTTTATCCCGGCACTAGCCATAGAACACAAGATTATCTCTATCAGCAGAAAATGTTTTTATTATTGCCAAGCCGATCTTTATCACTGATCAAACCTACTTTACTATGCATTTGAGTTATTTTAAAGAACCGAACTGTTTAAATTTCAATGTTAACTAACATTAACTATCCGCCTACGAATGCACAAACGTATAATTAATTCAAATTTTATCAGCCACGGGATCACTGAAAAGGAAAACAATTTCTTAATTCACTATTGATTTTTATGCATCTGTTCCCGATTTGATAATTTTTTAAATGTGCCGCCTCTTCAGATCTGCGATTGTTGGTCGCGGCACAGCCCAGCAACACCGCTAAAAAATGCTGAAAAATTCTTAGAGAAATTTTATAGATGACGTGGGCAAGCTAATTTACATAAATAATTCACACTTCTGATAAATACTGATATATTTAGCTCAAACAACAATTCAACTCACATTAATTCGTAACGCATCGTCTAATGGCGGCTAAGTCCAGACAGAGACAAAAGAAGTCTACACATTCGTTAAAAGCTTCTTCACAGTGTCCTACTTCGATAACTTCTCAACAGAGAAGAGCAAAGAATACATAATGCATTGTCCTTAAATAGCAGTACTGATTATTAACATTTCTTTGTAAATTAACGATATTATTCTCTTCTGGCAAATTTTCATATCTCTGATACCGCAAATATTGACACATTTTACAATCACATAATAGATACAGAAAAATTCCTATCCTAAATACAGAGAAATATTACAACAAAAAATATAATGAGAATAACTAATGTATTTTATACCACATTCAGTAATATTTTTGTTCAATAATTACGATATATACAACTTGCCCAGAGCGGCGTATATGGTACAAATACACTCTTGTTGTTTAATAACGTGAAAATGCCAGGGAACGTTACATTGCCCCCTGGCAGCATTTGGCAAAGAGTTTTTACACTTTGACACGATGATGCCAGTAACGTTCTTTACACTTCTGTATGTTTTACGGAATGGCTCTTCTATTTAGTCCCAGGGTTATATAAGTTCATGGCTCCCCCATTTGGGCGTAGGCAAACAGGAAACCTGGGCAAAACTGTGCCGGAGCCCAGCCATCCCAGTTGGTTTATAGTCACTATTGTCTTTTTAACAGTTA
The DNA here is from genome assembly GCF_023898315.1 of Schistocerca nitens. Classification (NCBI taxonomy): domain Eukaryota; kingdom Metazoa; phylum Arthropoda; class Insecta; order Orthoptera; family Acrididae; genus Schistocerca; species Schistocerca nitens. The sequence goes on along the minus strand of NC_064618.1, from coordinate 190,912,696 downwards.
TTCATTTGAATTAAATTAGCAGTTTGTCACAAACGGGGTTATACAATTACACAATATCACAGTCACATACAGTTCAACGGAAGGTTTTTTGTGTGTGATACTATTATTCTTGTGATACACTACAAGGTCACTTGTCCTAGGATATATCACTCACGGACATACATAGTAAATGTTCAATGTTTATCGAAATGAAGTCATTGACATGTTATTCAGTTTATGTGAACATTTCAAAAAAGTCAATAATGTTGTATTTGGTGAGCGGTGCGGAGTGATTGTTGGGCGGCGCTCGGCGCGGCGCGCTGACTCCGTGTAGGTCACCGCCCCCGGCGTTGACAGCTACGGCGCGGAGGGGCGTGGCTGCTGGTCTGCTCGGGCTGCTGCGGTCGCTGCATAGCTGATGTAGCCGGATGCGCGTTGGATATCAGCTCGCCCGTGCGACGTCTTCTTGCAGTGCTCCAGGAAACATGCAACAAGTTCACAAACAGTGTACTATCCTTATAGACATTTTTCCTGCTGTGGGATAGAACGTACACAGTTAGTGGCAGTTATTACTCAGTAGGCCTTCACTAGTCTGGTTTGCACAATGTATCGTTGTCACAGTAACACGTTTTATGGGCACACAATATTCTTCACCATGTCATGACTTGTCATTAGTCACACGCAAGTTTTCACCTTAGGACAAAATCAAAATGTATTTCTGTAGTCAATGCGCTTTCCTAGCGTCCCTTGACACACAAAGAGTTAAAGTTTGACACTAAGTTGATCCACCGTCCGTTTTCGGCTCACTGTTCGTGTCGTGCTAGTTCCTTGTCCACTTGCACACACGGCGATGATACAGTTTTTTATTACTTATACACAACTACTCCGTGACGTATTGCTGCAGGTTTAACAGTCACTGTCTGTCTCTGCCGCACAATACTGCACTTTTTTAAAGTTCCTTTATTTTTATTTACAATGTCCGCTGCTCAATTTTGTTTGTAACAGCACATTTGTAACTCTTTACCAACGTGTGAGATTTGCGTACATGGTAACAAATATTCAAAATTCGGTATTAGTTTGCCCAAAGTCATCTATATTCGTGTTCGATTAGATTTTATTTGTGCATTCCAGCCGGATTCAGGCATATTGTTCAATAACTCCTTTGTACTCATGTCACACTTTACTATCAACGTCCTACGTAACTACAGTGTAGTCTCTGTAGGCAAAAATTGACTTGGACTGTATCTGGCTAGCTCCTTTTAACTGATTGAATATGCACATGCTTCAATTGAGGCTTCTTTGTGCGTAACTTTGCGTTACATAAATTTGCAACAAGTTTGCCTCCCGTGGTGCCCTCGGGTCACTATTGGGTGCATTATTTTCTCTGATAATATTGGTGAGATAATAAAGTTCTCAGGGCCTCATATTACTGTTATTATTCTGGGTTCGAGTCTGTCAATCTGACAGCTACACATATATACATACATACACATAATAGAAAAGATTGTGCCAAGAAATATTTCAAATTTGACACACATATTGGAAATTATGTAGTACACTAACTAATCCTTACTAAAATGTTCTTCTTGACTGAACTTTGTCACAGCTTAACACTACAAATAATTGCACTAATCAGATTATCTGTGCAAACATTTAGAGCATGGTTTAGATAACACAAATTAAAAGAGTACATAACATAAATATCCATACACATGAGAAAATCAATCATATCCTTATAACTAAACACTTCTACACTAGTACACACACTATTAATGTTCATTATTTACAAAAGAGTGGTGTCCACATAGGACTATTAGTCTTTTACTGTAGGAATGCTTTTACATCCTTACGCGGATACAGTCCCCGTACTCTCCCTGAGTGGGGATCTGCTAAGAGATAGCTACACTCATGTGGCACACTTACTACTCTAAAAGGTCCATTGTACACCAATTGCCACTTGCTATTCTGTTTCAAAGATGCCGAGGACTTAGGATGATTGCGTAAGAGTACCAAGTCCCCAACACTAAATTTTTGGTTATTCGTCACATGTTGATTATATTTTTCTCTCCTTGTCTGAGCGCACCTGGTAAGGTTGCACCCTGCTTTTCTTATCTTCTCTTCCTTAGGCTCAGGAATGACTGGGACCTTAGGCAAAGGTGCCAGCCACTCATTCAAAACTCTATTATTATTCATTAATATCTCGTTTGGTGGATACCCCGTAGAAGCATGCGGAGTTGCGTTGTGAATTTCTACAAACTTAGGTAACAGATCTGGCCATCTTGTGTGTTTATATGCAATGTATAACCTGAAAAATTTATTTAACTCTCCAAATGTTCTCTCTACTAAACTTGCTTGTGGGTGAAAGCGGGAAATTAGTATGTGCTTTATATCTTGTTCATGTAAATAGTTTTTCCAGGTATGGCCTGTAAAATAGGAAGCATTATCCGATATTATCGCTTCAGGCTTACCTACTTGTGTAAAATATTCTTTCCCTAACCATTTAGCTATTCCACGAGCAGTGGCTGATTTAAGGCAGTATATTTTTAAATATTTTGAGGTCATACACCGCTAAAATGTACTTCAATCAACCCCTGGCTCGTGGGTAGGGTCCTGCTATGTCTATAGATACTAACTGAAGTGGTCGATGAGGCACTATAGGATGCAGTTCAAACCTTGTGGACTTATTTTGAGACTTAGCTTTTTGGCACAGAGGACAAGTCCTGATAATGGTGCGAGTCTGCTGGCTTATCCCCTTAAAATAACATAATCTGGATAAAATCCTTATTGTTTTGCCTATCCCAGGGTGACCCCATGCCAAATGCGTGTGCCACACTACAGCTGGGATAGCCTGTTGTGGTATACACACGACTCCATGGTCATTTGACACACCTGTTTTATAATATAGGATATTATCTACCATTTTGAAATTCTGAACACTTTTAAGATTGGTTCCTTCTTTAATTTTGTTAATGATATCTCGCCAAGTCGGATCAGTTTCCTGCAATATAGACATATTCTTACACATATGTAAAAAGTCCCTCCTATGTACCTTATCTTGTACTAAGAGTATTCGATATTCCTCCGATTGTTCCAAAATATTTGACATTGAGGATTGCCCTAGTGGAAGCCTCGACAAAGCGTCTGCTACAACATTATCTTGTCCTTTTAGGTACATGATTTTAATTTTATATTCCTGTAATGCTAACCTCCATCTTAGCAAGCGGGTATGGTATAATTTGCAAGTCATTAGATAGCTCAAAGCCTGGTGGTCACTGATTACTTTGACTTCTTTACCATAGATGTAATAGTTAAATTTCTTTATCGCCCAAACCACTGCAAGAGCCTCTAATTCGGTAGCAGAATATGCTCTCTCGCAGCTGTTTAGTGTGCGGCTGGCAAACCCGATTACATAGATTGTTGTGGGGTCGTTGCTCCTGTCCCACTGAAATAAACACGCGCCCAGACCGTATGAACACGAATCTGTCGCTATACAAAAATCTTTTGTCATGTCTGGGTGTCGCAGTATGTTTGCGTTCACCAAGGCATTTTTGATAGCGTCAAATGCGCGCTGACATTCTTCTGTCCACACCCAGTGCGTATTTTTACGCAACAGGCTCAATAAAGATTCGTTATTCATTAATTGGTTTGGAACAAACCGTCTAAAAAAAGATGCTAGACCTATAAATGCTTTGAGTTGTTTCTTAGTTCTCGGACTAGGAAACCCACGAATTGCATCAAGTTTTTTGCTGTCAGGTTTGATGCCTTGTGGTGTTATTATGTGACCTAGAAATTTAATCTGATTACGTCCAAATTTGGATTTATCAAGATTCGCTGTTACTCCCGCTTGCTTAAATCTTTCTAAGACTTTACTCAGTAGTTCTACGTGCTCCTCCCAGGTGGCAGTGGCAATCACCAGATCGTCTACATACACTGTTACCCTTTGCAGCAAATCCGGACCCAAAACCGCGTCGAGGGCTGTTATGAAAACTCCTGCACTTACATTTAGGCCGAAAGGTAGTACCCTAAATTGGTAGCTCCTTCCCCCAAATATAAATGCAGTATATTTCCTCGACTCGGGTGTAAGCAGGATTTGCCAGAATGAACTTCTCATATCAATAGATGTCAAATATTGCACTCCATGGAATTTTTGAATTTGCTCATCAAGGTTTTCCGGATGAGTCCTGACAGGTACAATAATTTCATTTATGTCTCTTGCATCTAATACTAACCGTACCTGTCCGTCTGCTTTTGCTACCGCCACCAAAGGACTACTATAAGGGGACAAAGACGGTTCTATTATTCCCCACTCAATCAGTTTTCTGATTTCTTTTGCTACTATTTCCTTCTTGGACCAAGGAATGGAGTATGAGGCTCGACAGTAAGTTTTGTGAGGCTTTACCTCGATCTTGTACTGATATCCCTTAACAATTCCTGGTCGTTCTGAAAATACCTCTGCATAATTAAATAATAACTGTACCAAACCCTGCTGTTGCATAGAATTCAAATTTTCGGACTGTGATACTTTGTTTACTAATGCGTCCATATTTGCTTTTGATTGATCACATTGTACGTCAGGATAATAGAGATTCTGTCCTAGACAATGATTGTCTAAATGTAGTATCGACTGATTCCTACATTTTATGTTAATAGCGTTACAATTAGGTACAGGTACCTCTTCAGATCTGAGCATGGACAATTCTATTCTCCTACCAGCATTCATCAAACTTAATTTTCCCCGAGAAAGGTCGATTATTGCCTCCCTTTCTCTCAAAAAATCTACCCCCAAAATGCAGGCTACCTTTAAACCCTTTACTACCAGGAATGAGCACGCTATGGCTTCTTCCCCTATATACATCTCTACCCGCACTTGGAGTTTAATTATTTGTCGCTGTGCACTTATGGCTCCAGTGACTCTACAATTATTCACGGGAAAAGTCAGCATTCGCCTTTCCTTCCCCAGTACTTTGAATAAGTCCATACTCATAACACTGACAGTAGCACCTGTATCTATGACCGCTTGCACATCAATATTGTTAATTTTGATCTCTATTATCGCTTGTACCTTGTCTTTGTGCCCCTTTATGCACGTGGATGGTTCAGTTATTAATTCATCTCCCATCTGTACCCCGTCATTATACCTAAGGATACAGATTTTGTTTGGTGTCTTGTTCTGTGTCGGGCTGCTCTCACTCCAAACCTCAGCCGACGATGGAGAGCGTATCTCGGCTGCATCTAGTTTGTTGAGTTATTGCTAGTGGATGGGTGTGGCTGCTCTGTGTCACTGACCTCCACTATGTGCACGTTGTGTTGCGTCGGCCGCCACGGTTGCGCAATTGGCGCATTTTGTGGTGGCGGTCGGTTATTGTCGTATCTTTCACTGTTTTGCCGGTCCGGACTGGGCCTCTGGTTCTGTGGCCAAGTTCGGTTTGCATCATTATAAGTATTAGTGTTGTACGGCCCCCTGGCATTTTTCCATCTATGATTGCTTGGTGGGCCTGTTTCATACCGGTCATCAAACCTCCTCTTCCGGTCATTATTCACCGGCGGACTATTGCCGTTCCGGTCTCTACCTCTATTTCCGTTTTGTGCATACTCTTGTCTCCTATTATTACCTCCGCCGTTTCCATTACTTGGTGGAGGCGTGTTATTTCTACCATTTCTATAACCATTTCCGTTACTTCTAGCCTGTTCAGAGGCTGCCTTAACGTCCTCCTGAATCAGGTCAATTGAGTCCAGAACAGACAAGAAATGTTCCATATCATTTTCAGGCACGTGTATAAGCTTTTCCTTTACATGTATCGGCAAGTGTGATTTCAAAAGTCTGATCAAATCCCGAGATGAAATCTGTTCGTCCCAGTAACGGGTCTTATTAATGTACTTCTCAAAATATTTTCGCAAATTGCCTAGTCGTGGAGAATACGGCTCTGGATTATATACCTCCTTCCGTAATCTCTCTTGAATACATGTTGACCAATATTTGGCGAAGAATGCCTTTTCGAATTGCTCATATGTATCACAACTGCCAGCTGCTTCGGTTGCCCATAATGCAGCATCTCCTTGTATGTAAGACATAACGAACTGTATTTTCTGGGTATGACTCCAAACGCTAGGCAAAATGTTTCTAAATCCCTTGATAAACACTACAGGGTGAACAGATTTCTTCTCCGTTGTAAAGATCTGAAACTGTCGGTTCCTAATCAGGCTTTCTTCAATCACTACTTTGGAATGACATTTATTTGTTTGGCTTACAGTGGTTGCCTGTTCTGTCTCGCAGTCGCAATTTTTTACTACTGTATTTATAAGCCTATCATTGTTGGACCTGGCTGGCGTGACGTACGCCTGTGTCTCGTCCTGCCGCAGGCTAAGCTCCATCTCGGCAAGACGACGGTCCACACTCCGCTGCCACAGCGGAATGTCTTTTTGCACAATCTTTTTAAGATTCTGTACTTCCGCTTTTGAGTCCACATCTCTGGCCTCAATTGCGGCGTGCACTTTCTGATCTATTTCCTTTGTGAATTTACGTTCTACTTTGTGCACTACGCCTGTGTCTCGTCCTGCCGCAGGCTAAGCTCCATCTCGGCAAGACGACGGTCCACACTCCGCTGCCACAGCGGAATGTCTTTTTGCACAATCTTTTTAAGATTCTGTACTTCCGCTTTTGAGTCCACATCTCTGGCCTCAATTGCGGCGTGCACTTTCTGATCTATTTCCTTTGTGAATTTACGTTCTACTTTGTGCACTTGTTCGATCACTTTGTCCTCAATTACTTGAGTTGTGTCCAGTTCTAATTGTTCGACCCTATCAGGCAGGACACTGATTTCCTCTACGATATTGGCGTTAGCCACTTGAATACTATCTACCCTTTCGCTTAATTCTTGCACCGTTTTGGGTATGGTTTCAATCTCGGCAAGACGACGGTCCACACTCCGCTGCCACAGCGGAATGTCTTTTTGCACAATCTTTTTAAGATTCTGTACTTCCGCTTTTGAGTCCACATCTCTGGCCTCAATTGCGGCGTGCACTTTCTGATCTATTTCCTTTGTGAATTTACGTTCTACTTTGTGCACTTGTTCGATCACTTTGTCCTCAATTACTTGAGTTGTGTCCAGTTCTAATTGTTCGACCCTATCAGGCAGGACACTGATTTCCTCTACGATATTGGCGTTAGCCACTTGAATACTATCTACCCTTTCGCTTAATTCTTGCACCGTTTTGGGTATGGTTTCATATTTTTGTTTGAAACTGACAATCTCACTTTGCATAACTTCTAAAGTTTGCATCAACTGTAAGTCCCTCTCATGCAGGCGTCGGTCACGCTCTGCTTGTTTAGCATCACGTTCTCTATCGCGCTCTGCTTGTTTGGCATCACGTTCTTTATCACGCTCTGCTTGCATACGTACGAATTAGACCTGGAAATTGAGCATGCACTCGACCATAACTCTTAATGATTGCACTTCTGACACCTCACCACTCTCTGGTCCGTGTCCAGTGCTTGCGGGTGGCACAGAATTTTCGCTATCAACTGAATCACTGGGTGGCAGTGGCAACATTTCTTGCCCTTCTGCCCCCAGATTCTCACATTGTACTTCCTGAACTACGTCACTAACATTACTTTGTGTCCCACTTTCCAACTCGGTATCACTACTTACTGACTGTTGCTCATTATCCATGTTGATATCTTTCTGACTACGCAATCTAACCATAGTAAATAAAAGAAATAAAATCTGAACTAAATATCCTAACACTCAGGTTTCACTGACATAATCACACAAGAAATGGACATTAACTAATACACACTTACTATATACTACAATGACTAACTACCTAAATGTCCTGTTATTTTAAAACAAAGTACTAACAACAAGCACACCACTAATGATCCGAGAACACTGCACTGAGGCTACTTTACTACCCACAGGACAACTACGCTGTAGCTTTACCTTTTGGTGATCTATCTTGGGTGCAGCTGCCCCCTGATATTGTGGTAGGTAATTAATTTTTCGAAATATTGAGCTCTCTTCTTCAGCTTGCCTCTGGGTACATAGTGTTCTCATGCAAAAAATCATACACAGGTATTACCACACAATATTGGTTATGAAATACATACAATACATAGAAAAATTATTAAATGTTCTGCAACAAAGTTCGACTATATTAATTCCCTAGTTATCTCACGGGTATTTAGTGGCCACTGCATATTCGGGCCCCACGTTGGGCGTGAATTTAACGTAATCGTCGGAATATGAATGGAATTGATTGATTTTTCGTTTAAGAATAATAATAAATTTTATCTTTTGCTTTTAAGTTAATTTTCTTTCGTGCGAACTTTGTTGTAGAACCTCTCTCTTATTTTCGTGTGGTAATAAAAAATTTTACTTTCTTAAGAATTACGTACATTTAAAGAAAAAAATATTTACGTGAACTCATATGAACTGGTTAAGAATATTTAATTGAGAATTGAGTCCTTTAAATCATTCGGCCTTGGCATACACTTTCCAGATGCAGTGGGTTTTTTTGTTAAATATTTTTACTGAATTTTATCCCGGCACTAGCCATAGAACACAAGATTATCTCTATCAGCAGAAAATGTTTTTATTATTGCCAAGCCGATCTTTATCACTGATCAAACCTACTTTACTATGCATTTGAGTTATTTTAAAGAACCGAACTGTTTCAATTTCAATGTTAACTAACATTAACTATCCGCCTACGAATGCACAAACGTATAATTAATTCAAATTTTATCAGCCACGGGGTCACTGAAAAGGAAAACAATTTCTTAATTCACTATTGATTTTTATGCATCTGTTCCCGATTTGATAATTTTTTAAATGTGCCGCCTCTTCAGATCTGCGATTGTTGGTCGCGGCACAGCCCAGCAACACCGCTAAAAAATGCTGAAAAATTCTTAGAGAAATTTTATAGATGACGTGGGCAAGCTAATTTACATAAATAATTCACACTTCTGATAAATACTGATATATTTAGCTCAAACAACAATTCAACTCACATTAATTCGTAACGCATCGTCTAATGGCGGCTAAGTCCAGACAGAGACAAAAGAAGTCTACACATTCGTTAAAAGCTTCTTCACAGTGTCCTACTTCGATAACTTCTCAACAGAGAAGAGCAAAGAATACATAATGCATTGTCCTTAAATAGCAGTACTGATTATTAACATTTCTTTGTAAATTAACGATATTATTCTCTTCTGGCAAATTTTCATATCTCTGATACCGCAAATATTGACACATTTTACAATCACATAATAGATACAGAAAAATTCCTATCCTAAATACAGAGAAATATTACAACAAAAAATGTAATGAGAATAACTAATGTATTTTATACCACATTCAGTAATATTTTTGTTCAATAATTACGATATAGACAACTTGCCCAGAGCGGCGTATATGGTACAAATACACTCTTGTTGTTTAATAACGTGAAAATGCCAGGGAACGTTACACGTAACAACGTGCAACAATGCAAAACTGTACATAATGTGCGATGGGATACCGCACTCACTGGTTAAACAATGTTACATATAATAAGATTTGATTGAAAAAAATGTATATTCACATGACCGGTATCGGTTCCATTAGAACCATCTTCAGATCTGCAATTTAGAGTACAGAAGTAACCCGTCCACACACAGCAAACTTGATATGCTGCGTGACACAGCAAGACGGATTATATGTAACATTGAACATACAACAAGTTAATCATGTCACTTCAAAATACAGAAACAATAAAACACTGACTGTCACAGTTGGGCTTGACCGAGGTCGTACTGGTATTCGAAATTTTTACATGAGATTCATAAATGAATCACAAGTTTCAAAGCATGTTATTGGTCTTCAATCCTGAGACTGGTTCGATGCAGCTCTCCATGCTACTCTATCCTGTGCAAGCTTCTTCATCTCCCAGTACCTACTGCAGCCTACATCCTTCTGAATCTGCTTGGTTTATTCGTCTCTTGGTCTCCCTCTACTATTTTTACCCTCCACGCTGCCCTCCAGTACTCAGTTGGTGTTCCCATGACGCCTGGGAACATGTCCTACCAACCGATCCCTTCTTCCAGTCAAGTTGTGCCACAAACTCATCTTCTCCCCAATTCTATTCAGTACCTCCTTATTAGTTATGTGATCTACCCATCTAATCTTCAGAATTTTTCTGTAGCACCACATTTCGAAAGCTTCTATTCTGTTCTTGTCTAAACTATTTATCGTACATATTTCACTTCCACACATTGCTACACTCCATACAAATACTTTCAGAAACGACTTCCTGACACTTAAATCAATACTCGATGTTAACAAATTTCTCTTCTTCAGAAACGCTTTCCTTTGTATTGCGAGTCTACATTTTATATCCTCTCTACTGCGACCATCATCAGTTATTTTGCTCCCCAAATAGCAAAACTTCTTTACTACTGTGTCTCTTTTCCTAATCTAATTCCCTCAGTATTACCAGACTTAATTCAACTACATTCCATTATCCTCGTTTTGCTTTGTTGATGTTCATCTTATACCCCCCTTTCAACACACTGTCCATTCCATTCAACTGCTCTTCCAAGTCCTTTGCTGTCTCTGACATAATTACAATGTCATCAGCGAACCTCAAAGTTTTTATTTCTTCTCCGTGGATTTTAATACCTACTCCGCACTTTTCTTTTGTTTCCTTTACTGCTTGCTCAATATGCAGATTGAATAATATCGGGGAGAGGTTACAACCCTGTCTTACTCCCTTCCCAACCACTGCTTCCCTTTCATGTCCCTCGACTCTTATAACTGCCATCTGCTTTCTGTACAAATTGTAAATATCCTTTCGCTCCCTGCATTTTACCCCTACCACCTTCAGAATTTGAAAGAGAGTATTCCAGCCAACATTGTCAAAGTCTTTCTCTAAGTCTACAAATGCTAGAAACGTAGGTTTGCCTTTCCTCAATCTTTCTTCTAAGATAAGTCGTAAGGCTAGCATTGCCACAAGTGTTCCAACATTTCTACTGAATCCAAACTTCCTCTAGGTCGGCTTCTACCAGTTTTTCCATTCGTCTGTAAAGAATTCGCGTTAGTATTTTGCAGCTGTGATTTATTAAACTGATAGTTCGGTAATTTTCACATCTGTCAACACCTGCTTTCTTTGGGATTGGAATTATTATATTCTTCTTGAAGTCTGAGGGTATTTCGCCTGTCTCATACATCTTGCTCACCAGATGGTAGAGTTTTGTCAGGACTGGCTCTCCCAAGGCCGTCAGTAGTTCCAATGGAATTTTGTCCACTCCCGGAGCCTTGTTTCGACTCAGGTCTTTCAGTGCTCTGTCAAACTCTTCACGCAGTATCGTATCTCCCATTTCGTCTTCATCTACATCCTCTTCCATTTCCATAATATTGTCCTCAACTACATCGCCCTTGTATAGATCCTCCATATACTCCTTCCACCTTTCTGCATTCCCTTCTTTGCTTAGAACTGGGTTTCCATCTGAGTTCTTGATATTCATACAAGTGGTTCTCTTTTCTCCAAAGGTCTCCTTAATTTTCCTGTATGCAGTGTCTATCTTACCACTCGTGAGATAAGCCTCTACATTCTTACATTTGTCCTCTAGGCATTCCTGCTTAGCTATTTTGCACTTCCTGTCGATCTCATTTTTGACACGTTTGTATTCCTTCTTTCCTGCTTCACTTACTGCATTTTTGTATTTTCTCGTTTCATCAATTAAATTCAGTACCTCTTCTGTTACCCAAGGATTTCTACTAGCCCTCGTCTTTTTATCTACTTGATCCTCTGCTGCCTTCACTATTTCACTCCTCAAAGCTACCCATTCTTCTTCTACTGTATTTCTTTCCCCAATTCCTGTCAATTGTTCCCTTATGCTCTCCCTGAAACTCTGTACAACCTCTGGTTTAGTTAGTTTATCCAGGTCCCATTGTAAGTAGGCTGTTTAGGTTTTTTTATTAGTAACGCCACCTCTGTATGAAAATCACCGGCTGTGCCGTGTGCAGTCTGTGGCTGCTTTGCATTGTTGTAATACTCAACCATTGTAGTGTTAGGCAGCTGGCTGTGAACAGCGCGTAGCGTTGGGCAGTTGGAGGTGTGCCGCCAGCAGTGGTGGATGTGGGGAGAGAGATGGCGCAGTTTTGTAATTTGTCATGATATCAAGCTGGCAGTAGTGGCGCACGCTGTATTGCAGTAGCTTGAGCAGCGAAGATTTTTGTGAGGTAAGTGATTTGTGAAAGAGATAGTTTAATGTTAGTCAGGGCCATTCTCTTCTAGAGATTATTGAAAGTCAGATTGCGTTGCGCTAACAAAATATTGTGTGTTGAAAGTCAGATTGCGTTGCGCTATAAATATTTTGTGTCAGTTTAAGCACAGTTGTGTAGAATTGTTAAAAGGGGACGTTTCATATGTCGACCCTTAGCCGAGGATACCTCACTGGAATCTTCTGATTTTTTCTTATAGTTTGTGTAATTAGTGCAGCTTTTGTTTATTGCTAGCGCGTAATTGTAGAGAGAATTTCCATTGTAGTTGTAGTTTTTCATTGTTGTACAGTAAAACAGTTGTGGTATGCATGTAGATTTGCACCAAGTATTTCGCAGCTGCAATTAACTAGATATTATTTTCAGTGTTATGTTAATGTGTTCTCTTATTTTTGCTCTTCAAATTGAGTTTTTCTGTGTTGTCGTGTGAAATACTGTGACAATAATGGCGTGTGAAAAACGTAACACTAGGCTCCAAAGTAAATTGAGAAATGACAGTGAAGACGAAAGCAATATGTTAGCGCCGCAGAATAATGAATTAACTAATGTTAATAGTAGTAATTTGGTAATTGCGCATAGGGAAATGGAGCGGGTTTCAAACAATGGCGTGGACAGTGAAACAATTAGTGAAGAGGGAAGCATTATCGATCGATCGGTCGGCAATAGCTCGGCTCAGGAATCCGAAATGACGCGACACGATCTCGCAAATACTGTAGATTCAGGTTTTGGATCCTCACCGTTTTCTCAAATAAGTCAAGACACATTTTCTGCTTGTCAAAATGTGAATGTTTCCGGTGCAAATTCACTGCCGAAAAGCACTGAGGAACATGTTCCAGACACCAGTGCATTGTTATTACAATTAATACAACAAATGGGACAAACACAACAAAAGCTTCAAAAGTTAGACACAATGGAACAAAATCTTCAAAAGTTAGACACAGTGGAACAAAATCTTAAAAAGTTAGATACCACACTTGAACAAACACGTGAGGATTTAACTAATGAGTTACATCACATTGAATCGAAATGTCAAAAAGTCTGTAATGACGTAAAAACACAAATTTGTGAACATTTCCAACCTATTTTTTCGCGGCATGAAAATGCACTACAGAATCACGAAGCAGCCATAAAAGAACTGCAAACTACTGTTCATGAAAATCATGAGACCTTGCAAGCTAAATTTGACTCAGTTGCATCTACCGATTCGGTTACGCAACTTGCAAAAACCCAGGAAAACTTAAAAGACACAGCAGAAAAACACACTGAGGAAATAAGTACATTATCGGATAAAGTAGCCGAACTTTCAGATCAGTTCACTAACTTATCTACAAAGGTAGATGATGATCTGAATGACACAACACCTGTAGCCTTCACTGACACTGAAGAGTATGAACAAATTAGAAAATTCAAACAAAATCAAAATCAAATCAATACACAGTACAAAAGAGAAATCCGGGAAGTGCAAAATCAGTTGGCACAAGTAGTACAAGAATTACGTATTTCAGAGGACACTCGCGCCCCAATACGGGAAGAGGGACTTAGAAATATGGAACAGCCACAAAATAATAACACAGGACACTTCGGAAATTATGAAAGAAATTGGCAAGGCACGCCGAATTTTGAGATGGAACCGCCGAAACGACGTAATAATGACCGACATGCGACTCGCCGACATGATGATTTTGACTATAAGCTGTTCATTACTACACGTAAATTCAAAACATTTAAGAATTCTGCCAACGACATTCATCCACAAGCGTGGCTCGATCAATTCTCTCATTGTTTTCCCCCCAACTGGTCATTAGAACACAGATTAGAATTTATGTGTGGCTATTTAGAGAATGAACCAGCTGTAAGAATGCGTTCGGTCATTCACGATTGTCATAGTGAAGGAGAATTTTACCATGCCTTCCTCTCAGCATATTGGTCTCAAACCACACAAGACCGAGTAAAACATGGCATCATAATGATGAAACATTTCGAACAATCTGAATTCTCCAGTCTTGTGAAATATTTTGAAGACATGTTGCACAAGAATCAGTACCTGTCAAACCCATACAGCCCCTCAGAACTCATCCGCATTTGCTTAATCAAACTGCCTGAACATTTGCGACACATTATTTTGGCAGGACGTTGCAAAGACGACATTGAAGCATTTCAAGGACTCTTACAAGAACTGGAAATTGACACTGACAATCGCGGAACGCACGAGCACAACAATTACAGATCACATACGTCACAATTCCATGACGACAGAAACAATAACTGGACACGACAAGGCCATTCTTATAACGCAAATCGTGACCAAAACAGACACCACCCGTATGACAACCGTTGGCAGGGTAAAAATAATTACAGAGAAAGATTGCATTTCCATAGTAATGACTATCACAGAGAGAGCCAGAGACACAGACGATATGGAAACCAAAACAATTATTATCAAGGGAGGCAGAATAACTTCAGACGCAACAGCTCGGCGCACAGTTACGATTCAGGGAGAAATTCTCCACCACGTGACGGACAAGGAAGAAACTACGGAATCTACCGACATGACGACAGACGATATATTCGTAACGACAGACTTGAATTGCATCAGAACTGGCGGGATTCAAACGGGGCAGGGCCTTCTCGTCGGAGTGAATTTGTAGAAGTTAGGTCTCCTAATCCCAATAACGGCGCGCGGCAACAAAGAGACAGACAATGACTCGCACAGCAGGCAGCCGCGTGCGCCCGCTGGCTCCGAGAAAAATAACATAAGACGCTAGCCTTGAGAAAAATTCCAGCATTCTTTACCGACGTATAAAACATGACAATTGCTTTTCAGTTGAAAGTCTGCGTACTATGAAGAGTAAAGGATTACACCACATTTCACACGTAAAACCGTTTATTGAAAGATAATCTGCTTTTTTTTTAATGCAACATTTTGGTTTACTTGCAAATACATTATGGATTCAAGGTGCTTTCTGAGAGATACCAGGTGACACAGTGGTTAGTTTATTTGACAGCTACACGATTTTATCACGATGCTACTAATGAGTGACAATTTACAATGTTGCTTTTTCAGTGTTTCTGTTTTATATCTGCACAGTTTTTCTGAATTCTTCAGGAAAGAAAAACATGTTTTAGTAGTAACTTTTGTGGTATGGCAACAATGAGACAGCCTTTTTCGTGGCACAACAATACGTTACAGTACAGTACTTTCTTCATCACAACAATAAGCGTAATAACTAAGATATCTATACGCAAAGCATTTCACTTTTGTTTAGCATGAGGTAAGTACATTGACTTCTGCAGAACTTAGCTTTCGGAGGACGATAACTACGACACTTCCACAGAGATTATGTTGCGACAAGACGCACAGTTTAGCGCTACAGTACACGCATTTGAGTGATTAATCTTATACTTAAAACACTTACTTTTAAAGATTTTTTAATTACAAAGAAGGTTTTCCGTGATACATTTCATTCCATTGCTGTAATCTGTAACACCTGAGGGTATAATTACATTAATCCTCAGGGGGGTACACGCTTACTTTGTGTACCATGTGTGTGGCAACCACAAGGAACCCTAGCTAATATAGTATTTGCTTATACAACTTTACACATCGGTACCATATTTCTCCAACACAGTATTACACAGCTATCAGATCATTTAACTGAGAGATAAACATTTCTTTTTTACTACGTCAGTGACAGATGTTTACGTAATTACACAGTTGAATAACTTCATACGTATGAAATTGTATTTTGTCTGTACTTTGTAAACTGTTCATATTTTTTCGGAACCATTGTGATACAATGTGAGCTTTGAATGATGTGTTTGGTATGGAATCATGATTTTAAAGTACGTTTGAGGCAGATGACACTTTTGAAATGAGCAGAGAATTTTTTTTAGGTTTTGAAACTATTGGAGGAAGCTACGACGATTTTGAGATTTGACTGAGGTGTTATGATGTTATTTTTTACGACGACGATGTGTATTATGTTGTTGAGGTATGTTTATGATTAGTAAGCTAATGTTATATGAAGAATTTGATTATGCTATGTATCTAATGATGAAGTATTGAAGAAGCGTCGACGAATTTGTATATGTGTAATAAGGTAAGGAGTAATGAGTAGCGGTTAGGAACTCTGCCTTGTGAAGACGTATGTTGGAAACCGAGAATCGTACTTTTAGAATTATGAAATGTGTGTAAATGCGTGAATGTATCACAATGCCGACGAAAATTTTTTGGACACTGTTATATTCATGGGATTTTGTTTTTACAGGTTTGCAACGCTAATTCTTGACCTGTGAAATATTTTTATTTAAGACTGCCATTGTAGCGGAGACTGCTGTCGTAAATATTTCCGTACGAAAGTTAAGTGACCACCTGCACGTAATACGTCGTGGGCACACAGCTGTGTCAGACACCTGGGCGACAGCCGCCCGAACAAAAAAAAACCATTAG
Organism: Schistocerca nitens; assembly: GCF_023898315.1. Taxonomy (NCBI): domain Eukaryota; kingdom Metazoa; phylum Arthropoda; class Insecta; order Orthoptera; family Acrididae; genus Schistocerca; species Schistocerca nitens. The sequence continues at coordinate 190,896,007 of NC_064618.1, read as the reverse complement.
CCTTCCAGCGGCACAGGTAGAAGAGAAAAGAGGCCATTATAATCGCTATTGACGTTCCTTTGTAGAAAGCATCGCAACATTTCACGGCTATTGTCGTGCTAATTGAGAGAAATGCCATATGGCTAGTGAATGACGTTTCACGCCTTGCTTTGCCCATTTTGTTTAATATCTAGTTTCTAGCTGCACTGCAGCACTGGTTAAAATAAAATTTTATAGATGTACTAATATAAATATTTTCTGTCTGCAGATCTATTAAATAATAATTTTGTAATCCACATTCTTCGAAAAAGGAGCTCTTGGAATGGAAAGAACAATAAGAAGGGACTAATACCAGGAACTGCATACATAATTTTCTTTTCAACTACTGAGTAACTTTTTGTAGAATTAGTTTTTGTGGTGCACCACTTTAATTACTTAGACATTAAGATGTGATTATACATTTCCCTTATCTGCATTGTTATCTTTAGTGTACTATTTTTTCTGCTTGAGCTATGTCATATTTAGGTATAAGTTGCTGCTGTTTGCCAGGCATAGTGTTATTGAATTTGATTTTGTATTATTCTGTTAAGCCAGTTTTACTAATGATTTATTTTTATATTTTTATTGTTTGCTGCACATTGCCTTAGATTAGTTGTAATATTACAATTGCTTTGCTAATTTCTTAATACTGCTTGCTTCGCAAATCTGCGTTTTTTTTCATTGCTGTTTATATTAATTGTTTTATGTGATGCTGCATTGCCTCGTCCCTTGGTATATATATCTGAGCTCAGTAGATTTAAGTTAGCTTAAGAGGGGGTAGACTATATAAGAAACTAACTATGATGAATTGGAAGAAATACATTGAAAATCTATAAGAAAATGGTTTGGCCAAAACAGTATTTTGAAATAGGATATGAACCAAAAAAAAGTAGGGTTTAGGGACAACAGGTTTAGGTAGGATTTTCTTGGAAATAAATGATGAAGTAAGATAATGGAAAATAAATAATGAGGTAAGAAATATGTGAACATATATATATACAGAAAGCATGCTTGAATAGGATTTTTTTGGTGGAAACAAATGTGGAAATAAGACGAAAGATCTATGGAATGAAGTTTTGGGTTGGACTGCAGTACCAAAAGTTACACTGAAAACGAACCCTGTCCTTTCCATTGTGTTATCCCACTATGTGTTTGTGTGCCCTTGTGTATTTGTTTTCTTCCTGTCTTTGTGTAGTTTCATAGAATTTTTTCTTCTTCTAATACTAAGCTACATTCACTATGATGAGGAATACTGTGATCCTCAAATATAATTTGCATTGATAATATGTTATTTACTTTGTAAAGATGATTAGACATTTATCTGTTCTGTGTTAATGCTTAGGTGTGAAGTTGATGTTTCAAAAGTTATTCTGATCTTTTATGTATGAAATTATGTCATAATTCCTGTAACACTGATGTATATGTTTATTTCTATTCTTTTGTAAAGCCCCTATTACCGCAACTGTTATTTGTATTGTTATGTTCTTGAATGATGTGTTTTGTACCTTTGTTATTGTGTTCTTATGTTATAAAATTGTAATTGACACCAGGTCATCAAATTAAGTAACTTGTAAGTTACATTTCACTGCACACGTTTCTATTGGTCATAGTATATGGACAATATGTGAGAAGTAGGGACTGTTAGTGTTTGCACGTGTGTTAATAATTCAGCAAGGGACTGGATAACAGCATTGCTGGTTCTGAGGACAATTCCAAAAACTTTGTGAGTGCACAAGTGGTGGTTATGGACTTGCTACATTATCCGCAAGACTCTTCGATGGTGATTGTGCACCTGCACAGTCGCAACAGATGGCTGCTGGCCGTCTCTACAAGGACTACAGTGGGTCTGCGTCTTTGCTGACTCACCAGTACCATTATCTCTACAAGGACTGCAGTGGGTCTGCACCTTTGATGACTCACCAATACCATTATTTCTACAAGGACTGCAGTGGGTCTGCACCTCTGGTGGCCCACCAATACCGTAATCTCTACCAGGACTACAGTGGGTCTGCTCTGTGATGACCTACCCACCAATACTCTTCAAAACTTCGACTGACTCCGCTGTGGGTTTGCTCTCTTGTGGCCCATTACCTGTCAGCATGTCGAGAGTCAGCACTGTCTTTCCGTTGGAAGGACAACGATACTTCTTCAAGACTGCATGGAAATCCACTACTTCCGTGTGCATTTTCTTTTACTGCTCAGACTTTGAGAAAAACACTGCAATGTGATGAATGATCAGGACTGTCTTTATGGACTGTGAGAAAATTTTAGCTTTTGACCAACATTGTATCAATAAGTGTGTGCATTTGATTTCTTTGTTATTGTAATTGTGAAAAAAAATTTTAACAAATATGTATTGGCCAGTGCCCAACAAAATTTGTAAAATTTTTTGTGGGGAGCATGGGGGCTATGTAAGTAGGCTGTTTAGGTTTTTTTATTAGTAACGCCACCTCTGTATGAAAATCACCGGCTGTGCCGTGTGCAGTCTGTGGCTGCTTTGCATTGTTGTAATACTCAACCATTGTAGTGTTAGGCAGCTGGCTGTGAACAGCGCGTAGCGTTGGGCAGTTGGAGGTGTGCCGCCAGCAGTGGTGGATGTGGGGAGAGAGATGGCGCAGTTTTGTAATTTGTCATGATATCAAGCTGGCAGTAGTGGCGCTCGCTGTATTGCAGTAGCTTGAGCAGCGAAGATTTTTGTGAGGTAAGTGATTTGTGAAAGAGATAGTTTAATGTTGGTCAGGGCCATTCTCTTCTAGAGATTATTGAAAGTCAGATTGCGTTGCGCTAACAAAATATTGTGTGTTGAAAGTCAGATTGCGTTGCGCTATAAATATTTTGTGTCAGTTTAAGCACAGTTGTGTAAAATTGTTAAAAGGGGACGTTTCACAATCTCCTTAAATTACCACCTTTTTTGCAGTTTCTTCAGTTTTAATCTACAGTTCATAACCAATAGATTGTGGTCAGAGTCCACATCTGCACCTGGAAATGTCTTACAATTCAAAACCTGGTTCCTAAATCTCTGCCTTACGATTATATGATCTATCTGAAACCTTCTAGTATCCCCAGGGTTCCTCCATGTATACAGCCTTCTTTCACGATTCTTGAACCAAGTGTTACCTATGATTAAGTTATTAAATTTTCGTCTCCCTTCACTACCTGAATAATTTCTTTTATCTCATCATACTTTTCATCAATTTCTTCATCATCTGCAGAGCTAGTTTGCATATAAACTTGTACTACTGTACTATGCGTGGGCTTCGTGTCCATCTTGGCCACAATAATGCGTCCACTATGTTGTTTGTAGTAGCTTACCCGCACTCCTATTTTTTTTATTCCTTATTAAACCTACTCCTGCATTAGCCCTATATGATTTTGTATTTATAACCCTGTATTCATCTGACCAAAAGTCTTGTTCCTCCTGCCAGCGAACTTCACTAATTCCCGCTATATCTAACTTTAATCTATCGATTTCCCTTTTTAAATTTTCTAACCTACCTGTCTGATTAAGGGATCTGACATTCCACGCTCCGATCCGTAGAACGCCAGTTTTCTTTCTCCTGATAACGACGTCCTCTTGAGTAGTCCCCGCCCGGAGATCCTAATGGGGGACTATTTTACCTGCGGAATATTTTACCCAAGAGGACGCCATCATCATTTAATCATATAGTAAAGCTGCATACCCTCGGAAAAAATTACGGCTGTAGTTTCTCCTTGCTTGCAACCGTTCGCAGTAGCAGCACAGCAAGGCCATTTTGGTAAGTGTTACAGTGCCATATCAGTCAATCATCCAGTGTGTTGCCCTTGCAACTACTGAAAAGGCTGCTGCCCCTCTTCAGGAACCATACGTTTTTCTGGCCTCTCAACAGATACCCCTGCTTTGTGGTTGCACCTACGGTACGGCTATCTGTGTCGTTGAGGCCCGCAAGCCTCACCACCAATGGCAAAGTCCATAATTCAGGAGGGGTTCAAAGCATGAAAACTGAAAATATTCACTCTGAATCTATAAATCTGAAGTGGAACCGTTGGGCTACACTCATTGTCAAGGTACACGTTATGATTCGTAATACACAAGAACATTGGAAGCCGTCATTAGCTGAGTCGCCTACACACAACAGATTTGAAATTCAGTTATTCCAAAGACTACACACATAATCTAATATAAATTGTGTCACAACTATTACATGGGAAAACAGAAGTAATAATAATAGACAGTTAATAGATGAAACAAAAATGCAGTCCAACCAGAAAAAATTAAAATTATGACGTAAGAACTAAAAGAAAAAAATTATCTTAGGATGTTGCTTGGTCCTAAGCATTAGAAACGACAAGTCTTTCTACAGAAAAATCGAAAGAAACAAAGAGCAAAACAGTCTCGTACATTGAGCCTAAATTTCACGCCATTAAACCAAAGTCAAAAGGACTAAACTACGTTACACATCATGGGTGTAACCAAGCAATTATAAGGACCACATCTGAAATATGAGCACATATTTCTTCAAAGACTGCTCCGGAAAGGAAACTTACGAAGGTAACAAAAAGAAATTTTACTTTGATTCAAAACTAGCAGAAACAAAAATTAACATGGCCACTGTTGGAACGTAGCTAAATAACACAGTTGGCATTATCTTGGTAAACTAGTATTTTACATGATATCTAACGAACATAACTAAAGACTTCAATCGAACACCGACGCATAACGCTGCTTCCTCTGGATCACGGTGTCCTGGGTTTGATTCCCTGCCGGGTTGGTAATTTTCTCTACCCGGGGACTGGGTGTTTGTGTTGTTCTCATCATCTCATCCTCATCATCATCATTCGTTACAATGGCTGGATTGGATTGCGCAAAAATTGGACTCTGTGAAAATTAGGACTTCGTACGAGCGCTGATGACCGCGCCGTTGTGTGCCCTACAAACCATATATCATCGTCATCATCATCATCACAGAGGCATAACATTGAAATCTGAACGTGCCGCTTCATGGTAAGCATCAGTCTCGCGAAGAATGGTTTCGAATTATTATGTAGACGACTTTAACACTCTCCTTTCTTCTTAATGTTTTGGGAGGGGGGATTATGCGTTGCAGACGTTGTTGACGTGGGTCTTAGGAAGCTAAATATTTTCATATCCACTTGTTGACTGAGGTGTGTTGTTAACATGAACATTTAAGACAACTGCAGACTATTTAAATTTTTTGTCTGTTAGGAACCTTTCCGCTACTGACTTCTCGTGATGGGTCCTACGCTCAGAGTACACCCCGATATTATTTCCGAAGCAATGTGGATATTCCTTTACATTTGCACTCGGGCAACCTACCTAGGGTCGGTGGCGAGACGCAGATCGTAGAAGTCTACGTTTACAGGATTTTAAAACTTTTAGAAATAGATAAAAAGAGCACTCTTTTGTGTGACAAAAATATTATAGGAGCATCGTTTCCGCACTAGAGGTCCGTGAAAGTCTTCATAATAGTGATATTCAGGGACGATGTTCAGGCTGCCGTGTGATCAATATTGTCCCAGGGATGCTAATGAAAATGTTGCCCGTTTACATTATAGCCAGATTGGCATCTGTGTGCCAATGATTGTGTAACATGCTCAAAACAACCATGTTTTTCACGAATAATGGCTGCAGCTTCAGCTAAATGGGCAGCCAGGTCTTCTGGAATGTCTCTCGGTGTGTCACACACCAGACGGCCTGTCGCTCTCCATGGAACGAAATCCAAAGTAGTGAGACAACATTTCCAAAACGATGTTCGTCACACCACAGTTTGAACGCTATGTCTCAGCATCACAAGCGTCAAGACCTCCATTTGCACAGACGATGAAAGGCGTACTTGTAACATTATTGTCTCCCTTGCGCACTCTAATATTTTGTATACCTATGTTTCTTGGAGCCTGTATTGCTTATCAAATCATAGCTTTATATAACACAATGTATGGCGTACGTTTAAAGCTGACTGAATGACTAACGTATAGAGACTATTGATTAAAAAAATTGTGGCACTACCAAGAAGATTCTCTACCATCGACAACTTTTTTTTAGTGTTAAACTGGTTTTTGTGGTTATTTAAAACGCTCTGTCACCTAGGTATTATTTATAAACTTATTAATCTTCTTCGCGTGGATTGACATTTACTGAAGTGAGCAGGTTTGCGTGTGCCATTGCTCTGAGAGCTATGTTCTCAGGAACGTAAGCTCCTCGCAGTGTCACCCAAGCCAAACGGTTCGAAGCGGTCCAGGAGGGCTCAGACAGACATGGGATAGGAAGGTGTGTTAGAAATGGTGGAGTCAACATTCCTAGGAGAAACAACCCCCAAGATATATTACGCTGTGCTGCCTTGTTGTTAGATGTTTTTGTGGTGTCACCGCCAGACACCACACTTGCTAGGTGGTAGCCTTTAAAGCGGCCGCGGTCCGTTAGTATACGTCGGACCCGCGTGTCGCCACTGTCAGTGATTGCAGACCGAGCGCCGCCACACGGCAGGTCTAGAGAGACTTCCTAGCACTCACCCCAGTTGTACAGCAGACTTTTACAGAGATGGATCACTGACAAATACGCTCTCATTTGCCGAGACGATAGTTAGCATAGCCATCAGCTACGTCATTTGCTACGACCTAGCAAAGCGCCATTACCAGTTTATATTGAGATTGTAATTATGTATCATCAAGAGCGATGTTCTCCAATTATGGATTAAAGTTAAATATTCAATCAACTACGTTCTTCTCTGCATAGGATAATTACTTTAACTGTTCCAGACCTCACGCCAGCCTGCGTGAGCTTAAACGCGTGCATTTCGGCCTCCTCTAGCAACACGGTGTTGGCTCTTCTGCCAACACATCAGTTTTGCTTCCCAAAGGCTAGAGGAAGTAAAACGTGATCAAAAATCGCTGAGATTTTATGATGCCAATAGGTGAAAGCCGTACCACATGTTACGCCTGCCTACAGGGGGTGTCATCCCATACCGGAGACTGCAATTTACTCATAATCTTTAAAACGACAAGCCGCATATATTAAACAGAAAATGATCCAAACAAGAAAAGGGCAAAAGATTTGGAATAGTGTAAAAGCCCGGAAATGCTACTTGGAGTATGAGAAGCAAGCCCATAAAAGAAGCAGATCTATTTGAAGAACTGAAACAAAGGAACATTAATATTGCAGAAAATACAAAAACAAGAGAAAGCTGAGAGGAACTGCAGATTTGCTTGAATTCCTAATGAATTACAGCGGTGTAGGAAGCGACAGAGGAGCAAGTAGTGGAGAACCTACATTAGTTGTTAATAAATGGAATTCTAAAATCGAATATTATACTTACATAAATATCAGAGCGATAAAATCGAGATTCAGAATGGATGGAGGGCACCAAATATTGACTGGGGTGTACGGTCCTGAAGATGGAAAAAAAGAAGAACATGAAGCTTTCTCTGGAACTCTGCAAAGAAAAGTACATAAACACAAGAAAACGAATCACCTATTAATCTGCAGAGATTTAGATTCCAGAAACTGGCAAAAAGTGAAGACAATGACAGTGGTAACTTTCGATGAACAACACATAACTGATTATGGACATTCTCTTATACGTTTCGCCTCAAATAACGAAGTGAAAATAACTAATACATTTTTTTAGTATGAGAGATACATATAAACACAATAGGGGCGCTAGAGGACAAAGATCAGTACTAGATTAAATGATGGCCAGTAGTGAACTATGCAAGCAGGTGCAGGATGTTCGTGTTTTCAACCTATGACATTTGCTCAGAGCGCTACTTAGTAGAGGCAGAAATAGCCATATTCGGTAAGCACAAGAAAGAAAAGAGCTGAGACGAGAGTGGTAGAAGGTTTTAAGTTCTATTTCTTACAGGGCGAAAGGACAACTATGCCAACACAGATTCAGTCTTGGCTTAAAACAGACAAATACAAATAATATTTTACAAAACTAAATGACGAAATATAAAGCTTTGTATTGAACTGGCTGCAAATGAGTTACTAAGAAAGGAACAACAAGAGATGTAGAGAATGGAACGAAGACAACGCAAAAGCAATTGACAAAAAGAAACGAGCAAATCAGATATTAGAGTAGGTATTACAGGTGAAAACAGAATCTATGAAATGAAAATATCTACAGGAAAGAAATGACGTAAAATCCATTGCCAGGACAACAAATTACAAATGATGGAATAATTTTGAACGAAGTAACTGAAAACGATATTTTTGGAAGACAGTCTATAAATAACAAGACGATTTAGTATTTAAACAAAACTGGAAAGAAGACATAAACCAAAATATTAAACCAGAATGTAAACGGACAGTACATTATAAACAGCTCTGTGGAATAAAAGCCAAGCATTAGAAAAGGACCCGCCTTAAGTGGATGAACCGTATGATGGACATCTCATATCGACGCAAGAACTAGAAGATCTCCTGAATTGATAGCATGCACGCAGAGTAACTTAAGTAAGGCAAGTTATTTTTTAAAGCGCGGACTTCTTTATTTATACAATATGTATTGAATTGACAGGATTTCCTCATTACGTACAGGGGTCGGGTGCTATTCCAACACCAAAGAGCCTCCGCAACACTGTCGATTTATGAAGCGGAAAACAGTCAGAAAGCTTGAAGTTTTGTGTTGCATTACCGTGTAATAACATTAAATTACCGTGTAATAACATTAAAGGACCGGCGAGTAAGGCTTGCACCAAGCTAACGACTACAATTTATTACCTAAAATCTATTATCTGCAGAACAGACTGATTTCAGAAAAGCAAGATCTTGCATTGATAATCTTTTCACTCTTAAAATAAATTATATTTATATGTAGAGAATTCAATACAGTAACGAACACTGCATTGACAGACTTAAAGAAAGCCTTCGACCAAGTAGATAAAAAAAATCTTATGGAACATATTACGCAAGAAAGGAAGTCCTCAGCTAATGAAAAACGTGATCGAAAGCCTGCATGGAGATACAAAAATGACAATAAAAACTAACCATGCTGTATCAGAAGATTGATCTGCAGACCAAGGATGTAGCTTATCATCCACACTTTATAATACATACACTGACGGTATGAAACATGGAAACAACAAGTTGAGCCGGATCTAAGATTATCACATGACATGTTTTTAACACAATGCTTTTTTTCAGACTATCTTACAATTGCACACGATACCACAACTTACCTGCAAAGTTCCTTATATAGACTTACCCAAATTTCTAAAGAATATAATATGAAAATATCCACTCCAAAAACAAAGGTGGTGGCTTTCAAAGGAACAAAATCGCTGAGGAATATGATCATAATAGGAAACAAAAATCATTGAACAAGTGTCACTTCAATTGCCTGGTAAATAATATAAGCTGTCAGAATTAAATTGACATTGATAATTGTAAGTAGGCTGTTTAGGTTTTTTTCAGACTTAAGAAACTGTTAACATGCAACAATGTTTTGAAGTTAAATATCCAGTCAAGAATCAAGAGAACTTATTTAAACAGAAATTAAGAATGCATTGTTATAGTGAACAGACGACACAGTGTTGTATTTGTACATTCTTGCTTGTTAGCTGCACGATTACGTAACGTCTATCAGGATTACATAGGACACATACTGGTAAATGAGATTTTAATGCAACATTTTGGTTTACTTGAAAATACATTCTGGGTTTAAAGTACTTTCTGTGAGATACCAGATGACACAGAGGTTAGTTTATGTGACAGCTACACGATTTTATCACGACGCAACTAATGAGTGACAATTTACAATGTTGCTTTTGCAGTGTTTCTGTTTTATTTCTGCACAGTTTTTCTGTATTATTCTGGAAAGTAAAACATGTTTTAGTAGTAACTTTTGTGGTATAGCTACAATGAGACAGCTTTTTCCATGGCACAACAATACGTCACAGCACAGTACTTTCTTCATCACAACAATAAGCGTAATAACTAAGATATCTATACGCAAAGCATTTCACTTTTGTTTATCATGAGGTAAGTACATTGACTTCTGCACAACTTTGCTTTCGGAGGACGATAACTACGAGACTTTCAAAGAGGTTATCTTACAACATGACGCACAGTTTAGCGCTACAGTACACGTATTTGAGTGATTAATTTTGTACTTAAAACATTTATTTTTAAAGATATTTGAAGTAGAATGATACAAAGGTATTCCGTGATACATTTCATTCCATTGCTGTAATCTGTAACACCTGAGGGTATTATTCATTTATCCTCAGGGGGGTACATGCCTACTTTGTGTACCATGTGTTTGGCAAGCACAAGGACCCCTAGCTAATATGGTATTTGCTTATACAACTTTACACATCGGTACCATATTTCTCTAACACAGAATTACACAGCTATCTGATTATTTAACTGAGAGAGACAAACATTTATTTTACTACATCAGTTACAGATGTTTACGTAATTACACAGTTGGATAACTTCACACTTATGAAATTGTATTTCGTCTGCACTTTGTGAACTCTTCATATTTTATCGGAATCATTGTGATACTATGAGAGCTTTCAATGATGTGTTTTGTATGGGATCACGATTTTTAAAGTACGTTTGAGGCAGATGACACTTTTGACATGAGCAGTGAATTTTTTTTAGGTTTTGAAATTATTGGAGGAAGCTACGACGATTTTGAGAGTTGACTGAGGTGTTATGATGTTATTTTTACGACGACGATGTGTATTATGCTGTTGCGGTATGTTTATGATCAATAAGCTGATGCTATGTAAGGAATCTGATTATGCTATGTAGTTATTATGATCAAATATTGAAGACGTGTCAACGAATATGTATATGTGTAATAAGGTAAGGAATAATGAGTAGTGTTTAGGGACTGTGATTTGTGGAAAAGGATGTTGGAAACCAAGAATCGTACTTTAAGAGTTATGAAATGTGTGTAAATGCGTGAATGTATCACAATGCCGACGAAAACTTTTTGAACACTGTTATATTCATAGGATTTTTGTTTCTACACATTTGCAACGTAAATTCTTGACCTGTGAAATATTTTTATATGAGACTGTCACTGTAGCGGAAACTGGTGTCGTAAATATTTCGGTAAGAAAGTTCAGTGACCACCTGCATGTAATGCGTCGTGGGCACCCAGCTGAGCAGCCAGGTGTGCCAGCCGCCTTGAGAAAAAGCCATTAGGTGGTAGAAAAGAAAAGGAGGCCATTATCCTTGCTATTGACGTTCCTTTGTAGAAAGCATCGCAAAAACGACACGGTCGAACTTGAAAACATATGATTACACTGTGGAGCTCTTAATTTACGATATTTACTGAAATGCCTAATGAAATGACGAGAAATATTTTACATCTGCACACCTGATTATGACAAGCATCTTTCTACGAGAATTGAGACAATTTCTACTAACTTATGAAATTTCACATGACTATTGAATGATATTTTTATGCTTCGCTTTTCATGGTTGCTCATTTCATTTGATATCTAGTTTCGAGCTGTGTTGCAGCATTGCTTTTATAAAATAAAATGCATTTGCTAATGTGAACACTTTCTGTCAACAGATCTATTAAATAATAATTTTGTAATCCACATTCTTAAAAAAAAGGAGCACTTGGAAAGGAAAGAACAATAAGAAGGGACTAGTAACAGTAACTGCACACATAATTTTCTTTTCAAGTATATGGTAATATTTTTTTTACAATAAGTTGTTGTGGTGCACCACTTTAATTACATAGTCATTAAGATGTGAATAGACATTTCCCTTATATGCATTGTTGTCTTTAGTGTACTATTTTTTTCTGCTTGATCTTTGCCATGCTTAGGTATTAACTATAGCATTTGCTGCTGCTGTTTGCCATGCATAGTGCTACTAAATTTCACTTTGTATTATTCTGTTAAGCTAGTTTTACTACTGATTTATTTTTCTTGTTTGCTGCACAGTGCCTTATATTAGTTGTAATATTGCAATTGCTTTGCCTATTTAAATTTTTTGTCATTGATGTTTGTGTTAATTGTTTTGTGCTGCTGCATTGCCTCGTCCCTTAGTTTAGCATCTGAGCTCAGTAGATTTAAGTTAGCTTAAGAGGGGGTAGCCTATAAGAGAATGAGTTGTGATGAATTTGAAGAAATGCACTGAGAGGCTATACGAGAAAATTACAGAAAGCAGGTATAGACAGGACTTTTGGAAATAATGAAGAACGAAGGGAGATCTCCGAGAAGTAAAGAAAGTTTTGTTTGCAAAATACTGCAGTAAAACAAACCCTGCCCTTTCCTCGTATTATTCCGCTATATGTTTGTGTACCCTTTGGTATTTATGTTTTTCCTGTATTTATATGTTTATCTGATAAGACTTAAGTTGTAGAATTTTTCTAATACTAAGCTACATTCACTATGATGAGGAATACTGTTATACTCAAATATAATTGGCATTAATAATATGTTATTTACCTTGTAAATATGCTTAGACATTATTTATTCTGTTTTGTTTTAATGCTCATGTTTAAAGTTGATGTTTCAAAAGTTATTCTGATCTTTTATGTATTTACTTATGTCATAATTCCTGTAACACTGTTGTATATGTTATTTTGATTCTTTTGTAAGGCCTGTACTACAAATGTTATCTGTATTGTTATGTTCTTTAATGATGTATTTTGTACCTTTGTAATTGTATTCTTAAGTTATAAAATTGTAATTGACACCAGGTCATCAAATTAAGTAACTTGTAAGTTCCATTTCACTGCACACGTTTCTGTTGGTCATAGTATATGGACAATATGTGAGAAGTAGGGACTGTTAGTGTTTGCACGTGTGTTAATAATTCAGCAAGGGACTGGATAACAGCATTGCTGGTTCTAAGGACAATTCCAAAAACTCTGTGAGTGCACAAGAGGTGGTTATGGACTTGCTATATTATTCGCAAGACTCTTCAATGGTGATTGTGCACCTGCACAGTCACAACAGATGGCTGCTGGCCATCTCTACAAGGACTGCAGTGGGTCTGCACCTCTGGTGGCCCACCAGTACCATTATCTCTACAAGGACTACAGTGGGTCTGCATCTTTGATGACTCACCAGTACCATTATTTCTGCAAGGACTGCAGTGGGTCTGCGCCTCTGGTGGCCCACCAATACCGTAATCTCTACCAGGACTACAGTGGGTCTGCTCTGTGATGACCTACCAAACGATATTCTTCAAAACTTCGATTGACTCCGCTGTGGGTTTGCTCTGTTGTGGCCCATGACCTGTCTGCATGTCGAGAGTCAGTACTGTCTTTCCGTTGGAAGGACAACGCTACTTCTTCAAGATTGCATGGAAATCCACTACTTCCGTGTGCATTTTCTTTTACTGCTCAGACTTTGAGAAAAACACTGCAATGTGATGAATGATCAGGACTGTCTTTATGGACTGTGAGAAAATTTTAGCTTTTGACCAACATTGTATCAATAAGTGTGTGCATTTGATTTCTTTGTTATTGTACTTATGAAAAATTTTTTCAAATCTGTATTGGCTACTGCCCAAACCAATTTGTAAAATTTTTTGTGGGGAGCATGGGGGCTATGTAAGTAGGCTGTTTAGGTTTTTTTATTGGTAACGCCACCTCTGTATGAAAATCACTGGCTGTGCTGTGTGCAGTCTGTGGCTGCTTTGCAATGTTGTAATACTCGCCATTGTAGTGCTAGGCAGCTGGCTGTGAACAGCGCGTAGCGTTGCGCAGTTGGAGGTGAGCTGCCAGCAGTGGTGGATGTGGGGAGAGAGATGGCGGTGTTTTGAAATTTGTCATGGACTGCTATATATATATATATATATATATATATATATATATATATATATATATATAATGACTATTAAGGTAAATACAACGTTTGTTCTCTATTAATATCTTTCATTTGCTAACTATCCCTATCAGTAGTTAGTGCCTTCCATAGTTTGAATCTTTTATTTAGCTGACAGTAGTGGCGCTAGCTGTATTGCAGTAGTGGGAGTAACCAAGATTTTTGTGAGGTAAGTGATTTGTGAGAAGTACAGGTTAATGTTAGTCAGGGCCATTCTCTTGTAAAGATTATTTAAAGTGAGATTGCGTTGCGCTAAAAAAAATATTGTGTGTCAGTTTAAGCACAGTCATGTATAATTGTTCTAAAAAGGGGACGTTTCATAATGCCTGGAAAATACTATTAGCTACTAGAATGGACTCGAGATTGACAACTAACTGCAGAAATATCAAATGACATGCCCAACCGTCAATATAAAAGTGAGAAATAAAGTGACGAAAGAAACAAAAACCAAGTTTTATAAGATAATGGTCGCCACCATATTGCTATCTGCAGGTGAAATTTGGAGAACTATAAAAAAAGCGAGAAAGTAGAATCGAAGCGGAAGAAATGAAATTTCTGAAAGTAGTGAAGGGATGCACAAAATTAGATACACTATGAAACGAAAACGTGTGAACAGAGCTTGAGATATGTGCTATAAAACTGAAGAAGTCTAGTTGATAAAGACTAGAATATCTACAAAGAATTCCAGATGCAAGACTACCGAAACAAGCCTTAAATTTCAGAAGTTTATGTAGAAGATCGATACGAAAACCAAGAAAGAGATGCTTCAAACGTGTTCGCAGTTGCGAATGTAGAAAACTATCAGCTTTATAATGGAATGATAACAACGAAAATTTGTGCGGGACCGGGACTCGAACCCAGATTTCGCGCTTATCGCGAGCAGTCGCCTTATTATTAGGCATCCGAGCACGGTCCACAGGAGGCCCAAACATCCGTACGTCATGAACCATGTGTCTATAACCTGCACTCGTACATTCATTGTGTATATCCCCGTACGGGGAGGGTGGGCGGGAGACATGTAATCTGAAAATCGCTTGCCCGATGTCGACGAATGAACACGATAGTGCAGTGCCAGTGTTGTTCAGAATTACGAGGTAATGCCCCTTCGGGCATCTATACATGTCCGAAAGAATGTCTCTCCTACGCCGCAATATACACAATGAATGTCCGAGTGCAGGTTGTAAACACGTGGTTGGCAACGTATGGACGATTGAATCTGGCAGTGGATTGTGCGCGGGTAACCTAATGGTAAGGCGACAGATCGCGATACGTGGGGAATCCGGGTTCAAAGCCGAATCAGGTATACATTCTCATTGCCGTCGTTTCACAGTACAGCTAATGCATGCACGCACGTCTGAAGAAACATTGCACGGTAATTCTGCAGTATCGTGACAAAAAGGTAATTCTGTACTTAGAAAGACGGAAGAGGTCTAAAACCTAGACCATGACGAAAGAGAAAGAAGTAAAACATAGACTCTAACCAATTGACAATATTAGACAACACTAATGACAGTAAAATCTATAATCAAAGGAATTTTAGCCTGTATCGCCTAGGCACCGATTGCGCTGTATGTTCTTACGACAAAAATCTATGAGCTTGTCGTCCAATACACAGATTTCTTCCTCACCTGAATCAGTTTTGAACCAGAACGATACTAATAACTACAACCATGCGGTCAATACAGTTGAACATCACTTAACTGCTATGTCATGACTTGCACTGTATAGATAAGTCGTTACCTTCGTCTATGCCTTTAGTAGGGAACTGTCACATTTCACGGACTTAGATTGACTGTAAGAACGTAATCTTTGGCAACAGGTGTCAGACTGAATAAAGTTCGTAGCTTTCACGAGTGTAACAACTTACAGCAGAACTTAACTTATTGGCAACCGTTGCAGGCAGATAATTGCAGTGTTACTTAGATACTGTACGTTTAATGCTTGGTATGAATTCCTTATGTTATCTGAACTAAGGAATGGCATCTTAGACTTGGTTGTCATTCTTTGCCACAAACCGTGGTTTAAGCATTTTAGCAACAAATATCTCTCAATATAGTTTTATTCCCTCTCAAAAGAAAGGCAGGCACAAACGTTTCGTGAATTAATCAGTCTATGCAGCGGAGTAATCCGCTAAGAATAACTAAAGAGAATAGATATACCCCGTCACAGTTAAAAATAGAGTGAAGGGTGGGCTTCCAGGGACCAAAAAGAGCCTCTCTAATCATCTCACTGATGGTACGTCGCTGAATAGCAAGAAGTTTTGACACTGCTTTACATTTTGGGTACCAGAAGCCTTTTCCTTGGTGATCTGTGACCGGTATTTTGTTATAATGAGCCATACCCGTGTATGCACTTGTTCAGTTAGATGTGAATGAATAAATCTTTACCTCAAGAAACAAGAGGTCCATCCCACTTCGCAGAAAATGTGTTCACGGTGCTACTCTTAACATTTCTTTGTGGGTAAAATAAAGTAGGAACAGGCCACCAAGAGTAATCGCGACATTAAAACGTCTGAAAGAAAAGTAAAATGGCTGTAGCATCTTCCATCTGATTCATCTGTAACAGCCTATGAACTACTTTATTTTTCATTTAATAAAGCACTTCCCCTTCGTTCTTTGTACTCTCAGTCAGTATAGAGTGGCTATCAAGAGACCTCGTGATGGATAAATGGTGGAGAATGGAGGCAGTAGTATTCAGATAAATGACGCCATGAGGAAGACAGAACGCATAGGATACGTCGACTTTCATTTTTCACCGTGACACTGATAAATATCACTGTAACCATACCCTTTTCACGGACACCAACGCTCGTATGTTCTCTGAGATCTAGGAATATGTTAATTATATAGACCTGCAGAAGCGCTGTCGGCATAAATGAGCTACCATTACGTTGACAAAGATATAGTAGCACGTCCGCCATCAGCCCAGTGAGCCGAACTGGAAGACAAAGTGCTGTCAGTCTGCGAGACATATAGTCCATCTCGAACAGGTGTGCCAGTAAAGAGGCAGAGGATGACAGAAGGAATGATGAGACTGAGGGTATGGTGAGTGGGGTGGGGTAGGGTTGTCTTGCACGGTTCTGCAGACCTCACCATGATGAAAGAACTTGTATGTATTAAATTACTGAATTTCACTCTGATGGGAGGTTAAGCAATTGTATCGAATTAAGGGGAAAAAGTGTTTCTTTCAAGCAGTACGCCACTTTTATACCAGTAATGGAATGATCTAGAGGTGGCAAGAAATAACGTTAATTATAGAAATAACCGGTTACTGAGGAGTAGCGGTTACTGTGATACCCGCTCAGCTGATACTGGCAGTTATTTCAATAACTGCTTCGCGCCATCTGTTGACCGAACATCATACTACTCTTTCGCCTCAACTCATCGGAGATTTAGCTACGAAGGAGACTGATAGACTATTTGGAAGGCGTTCTATAGGTCATGGGAATAACTGTGAGACTGCGCGCCATCTGTTGATAAGAACTGTGTACTATTTCGTGCACCTTCGTTACTTTTAGCACAAACAATTAAATAAAGTTAATGTCAGAGCGGTAGCTGATAGGAGCTGCAGTACAGGTATTAACAAGTACGGTCGTTCCCTTGAGCCACCGCCTTATATGTCCATTTAGCTTGGACGGGTAGTACAAAGAGAGTTACCATAAGGAATTTGAGCGACTATGGAAATAACTGTCACAGATCCGTATCTTTCTCCGTTCACCTTATTCTCTCCTTTGCTGTTTTTAAATGTCTTCTATTGTTTTGTTCTATGTCTTTCGGCTGAAGAGCAGCGCCTATGCTGCTGCCAGCCCGCCCCGATGGGGAATTGAAATACAATAACGGAAAAAAAATCTTTCTCCCCCCCTCACCACCCTTGTCTAACTCTCCACTCCCATGGTACAACAACCGTACCGTATCCTGTAACACAACATTCGCTCCCTGCCCACCCACAAACTCCTCTTCCTCCACACCCTACGTCAGCACCGCGTGGATGCCTTCATCCTAAATGAAACCTTCCTTCAACCCCGTATCTCCATCTCCACGGCTCCTTATACTCTACACCGCACCGATAACCCGTACCCTCTCGCGCGTGGCGGAGTTGCTATAGGCCACCTCAAGCACCTCCCTGTCCGGCCCCAACCTCTCCTTAACAATCCTGCCGAGCATCTCACCCTCAGCCTCTTCTTCCCCACCCTTAGCATCACCTGTGCCACCATTTATGTCCGCCCTCACACCCCCATCCCGTACGATTTCCTGGCCTACATTGACCGCACCTTCTCCACCTACGTGATTGCCGCCGACCTCAATATCCACAGCCGTGATCCTGCCGACCTCCGGCGGTGGCATCAGTTTCTCACCACTCTCCAGGGAGACCTGGTTCCCCTGCCTCAGCACACCCGGCCCGAATCCAACACCACTCCTGATGTGGTCCTAGCCTCTCCAAACCTCCTTGGGCGCATCACCGTGGATGTCCTTGACCTCATTGGCAGTGACCATGCTCCTGTCCTCCTCACTATCTCTAACGGTCGCCATCCCCGCCACGCTCCTCGCCCTGCCGTCCCTCCTAAACTTGTCCATGATTACTCCCGTGCCAACTGGGATGCCTACCGGGATTCCATTCACACCCAGGTTGACGGCCACGACCTTACCCTCCAGTCTCCTGATGACATCTCTCGCACTGCTGCCTTCCTGCACCAGACCTTGTCTGATGCCGTCGCCACCCATATCCCCACCAAAGCCATCCACCCTCACCGCCCCACCCTGCCTCCACAGGCCGTCCTTCTCCTTTGAGAGTCCCGCCGCCTCTACCGCTCTTTTCTCCGCACTCGTGACTGGGATACACTTACCCGCCACCGGCAATTACAGCGACACATCCGCAACCTGCTTGTTGCGAAGAAACGCCGAGCCTGGCGCCAGACATGTACACGACTCAACACCACGCTCCCCATCAACTCTTCCAAGTATTGGTCTGCTTTCCACCGCCTTACTGGGAACCGCCCCACCCCCCAGTACCCTCTCCTCCTTAATGACCGTCCCTTTCCTGACAACCTCAGTAAGGCCAACCACTTTGCCTCCCACCTCTCTGATGTTTTTTCCATCCCAGATGATCCCCACTTTGATTATTCCCTCTTCCCTGATGTCATGGACCGTACGAATACCTCTGTTCCTCCCCTTGCTCCTAGCTTCTAGTACTTGGGCCACACCCCACCTTCTGCACTTAACACTCCCATCACTACACAGGACATCAGCCTCACACTCCGCACTAAACGCAACACGGCTCCCGGCCATGACTGCGTTACCTACCGCCACCTCAAACACTGCCCTCCCTCCTTCCTTTCCCTCCTTGCCACCCTCTACAATGTCATCCTTGCCACTGGCTTCTATCCCGACCTGTGGAAGACCTCCCGTATCCTGATGTTCTCCAAACCCAATAAGCCTCCATCTGATGCCTCTTCCTATCGTCCTATCTGTCTCACATCGGTGTTCAGCAAGCTCTTGGAATCCATCCTTTCCCGGCGCATCCATCTCCACCTCCACCAAAACCACCTCCTCCCAAACACCCAATGTGGCTTTCGACCTTCCTTCTCTGCTGATGACCAACTCCTCCGCCTCACTCATCTCCTCTCCCTCCAGCTTAACTCCCGTCGCTCCGCAATTTTTGTCTCACTTGACCTCGAAAAGGCCTACGACCGTGTCTGGCATCCCGGTCTCCTGTTTAAACTCCAAACCTACGACCTTCCTATCAACTACATCCGTCTGGTGGCCTCCTTCCTCTCCCACCGCCCCTCCTATGTTACCATCCATCATGCCAATTCCCACACCTTCTACCCCTCTGCCGGTGTGCCCCAGGGCTCTGTCCTCTCCCCTCTCCTCTACCTCCTGTACACGGCAGATATGCCCCAACCCCCCCTCCAGTCCACCTCTTGCAATATGCTGATGACACCGCTTTCCTCGCCCTCGCTCCTACCCTCCAACGGTCCCAACGCCTTCTCCAGAATCACCTTGACCTTTTTGCTGCATGGTGTAACCAATGGCTCCTGAAACTCAATCCTTCCAAGACCCAGGCAATCATCGTCGGTCGTACCACTCGCTCCTTCCGGCACTGGATATCTCCCTTACTGTCTGCGCACGTCCTGTCCGCCTCCCCACACCCTCACCTACGTTGGCCTCACCATTGACCGTCACCTCACCTGGATACCTCATATCCGCTCCATCCAATCCAAAGCCCGCAACCGCCTCCGACTCCTCAAACTCCTCTCTGGCCGGACATGGGGTTTGCACCCCTCTACCATCCTCCACACCTACAAATACTTAATCCGTCCCATCCTCTGTTATGCCAGTCCCGCCTGTATATCTGCTCCCACCAAATTCTATAATTCCCTCCAGATCCTTGAGCGTCATGCACTCCGCCACGCCTTCCGTATCCGCCTCCCGTCCCCCACGCGGATCCTCTATGATCTCATTCCTTTCCCCCATCTGCTCCTATTCCTCGAACATATCCGCATCCACTACACCTCCCGCCGTCTTGAACCCCCTCACCCCCTGGTTGCTCCTCTCCTCTCCCATCCCCGCCCCCTGCCACGTCTTCCCCGTTGTGTCCCCCCTACCCTCCAGCTCTACACCCTCCATCTCCTTTCAAAAGGTGGCTTCCGTCAACTCCCCCTCCCGGATGATGCCCTCTCGCCCTCCATTTATCCTTCCTATCAACTCTGATCCTCACTCCCCCTCCTTTCCTCTGTCCTTTCCCTGGGCTCCCTCTTCCCCCCCCTTCCGTCCTGTTTTCTCCCCACTAAACCTCGCCCTACCTCCCTTCTCCCCCACAGTCCTTTTGTATTCCCCTCCTCTGCCTACCCCACTCCCTGTCGCGTCTGCCCCCCACCACTCTTCTGGGTCCTCATCCTCCATCAGCTCCTTTCCCGGTTCCCCCCTCCGCTTTTACTCTCCTTTCCCCCCTTTTTTTCCCATCTTCTGTCCAGTTTCCCCCCCACCTGCTCTCGACTGTGGTGTCACATTTGTCAACTTTTTAGTGCAGTGTTCCAGTGACTATTCAGTGTTGTTTGTCTTTCTTGTGTTGCGAACAGAAACCATGCTGTCGCTAGGTGTGAATTTTATGTCTTTTGCGAACAGAATCCAGACTGTCGCCGTGTTTTTTAATTGTCTATTGTTTTCCCTGTCTGCTTCGTATGTATTTTTATTAGCATCATCATCCCTCTGTTGTTGTTTTAAGTTCCACGATTTCTTTTCGCCTTGTTAGTCTCTAAGTCTCCGATTTTATCGCCTGTTTTGTTATTATTTGTTCTCTTGATCTTTGTCACAAAATCTGTCGGCTGAAGAGCGGCATGCTAAGCTGCTGCCAGCCCGCCCCCTTCGGGGGGAATTGAAATTCAATAAAGGAAAAAAAAATATCTTTCTCCCCCCCCCACCCCTCTTCTGGGTCCTCATCCCCCATCAGCTCCTTTCCCGGTTCCCCCCTTCGCTTTTACTCTCCTTCCCCCCCTTTTTTTTCCCCATCCTCTGTCCAGTTTCCCCCCACCTGCTTTCGACTGTGGTGTCACATTTGCCAACTTTTTAGTGCAGTGTTCCAGTGACTATTCAGTGTCGTTTGTCTTTTTCGTGCTGCGAACAGATGTCGCTAGGTGTGAATTTTCTGTCTTTTGCGAACAGAATCCAGACTGTCGCCGTGTTTTTTAATTGTCTATTGTTTTACCTGTCAGCTTCGTATGTATTTTTATTAGCATCATCATCATCCCTCTGTTGTTGTTTTAAGTTCCACGATTTCTTTTCACCTTGTTACTCTCTAAGTCTCCGATTTTATCGCCTGTTTTGTTATTATTTGTTCTCTTGATCTTTGTCACAAAATCTGTCGGCTGAAGAGCGGCATACTAAGCTGCTGCCAGCACGCCCCCTTTGGGGGGGAATTGAAATTCAATAAAGGAAAAAAAAGTATCTTTCTCAGAAAAAAAAGGAAAAAAAAAACTCAACTGTTCACATGTGCCGTCGCCGTTCTCCGTGTTTTGTGCGCCGTGTCAGCAAGTGTTAGTGTTTCTATCGTCCAACGTGAACGGCTTCTTGTTTTTTGTTTTTTGTAACTACTTTCTTTGCCCGCCATTTTTTGTATTTTCTGTGTCACCTATATCATATTATTGTACCCCATAGGGCTGAAGAGCGGCGTATTAAGCTGCTGCCAGCCCGCCTTGTATGAGGTGATTAAAATTACAATAAAGGAAAAAAATATATCTTTCTCAGGCAGATAGTAACGATTAAATGCGTTCCGGGATCGGTGACTCCAGTTGTAGACCCTAGTGATATATCCAGCAATGATAGTTACTGGAGAGTACAAATATTTTCGTACTGCTTCACATATAGCCGCTGGCCATCGCGAATGACAAATAATATGTCAGAAAATATAACATAAAACATTGGAATATAATAATTATTATCCTCACCATCTGTCAGTAGATTGTCAAAATATGTGAATATATTACAGTAACTGCTAATATTAACTGAACTGTTACACATCTACATAGTAGATGGAGGGGTCAATGGAAGCGTCCGATTCCACCCGTCTGCTTTGACGTAAAGATGTTGTAGTGTGTGTGAATGTCACTATGGCACGATGTTTATGGGTTAGTTTTGTGTGTGTGTGTGTTGTATTTGGTTTATTTGAGACTTGGTGTTGGATGTGTGAAGTCGTTGGCGGCAGTGTTTGTAATTCCAAACGAAAGGTTTGGAAGTTTTTTCAATGAATTATCAAGTTTTTTTGTTTATGTGTTTGGTGTTTTCGTTAGGTGTTATTGGTTTGTTATTTGTAGTGTGGTAAGAGTTTTAATGTGTGTGGGGGAAGGGGGAGGTTGGGGTTGGGCTGGACGATGTTTGCAGCGCCGAAATTTGCTGGTGATAAATAACTTTTTTTCTAGTTGTGATGTTTTGTGTATTTATGGAGTATTGAATGTGTGTTAATTTATTTAGGGATGTTTGATTTGTGGATATTTGAGGTTGTGGTTTTGGTTTTATTTTTCGCAGTTCTAGGTGTTGGTTTTTTTGTCATCAATAGTTGTGGTGGACCTATATAGGTCACCGGAAATGACAGATTCCCATTTTCTTAGTTGTAGGTGTTGGTGTTTGGTATCGTCATCTGTGGTTGACCTATGTATGTCAAGGGAGATGTCCGATTACAATTTTCGTACTTTTAGTTGAGGTTATTGGTGTTTTGGTATCGTCAGCTATGGTTGACCTATACAGGGTGAGTCACCTAACATTAGCGCTGGATATATTTCGTAAAACACATCAAATACTGACGAATCGATTCCACAGACCGAACGTGAGGAGAGGGGCTAGTGTAATTGGTTAATACAAACCATACAAAAATGCACGGTCTGTGGAATCGGTTCGTCAGTATTTGATGTGATTTACGAAATATATCCAGTGGTAACGTTAGGTGACTCACCCTGTATAGTTCAAGGGAAGTGTCCGATTCCTGCAGATTTTGTTGGTTTAGCAGAATGTTGTAATTTTTTTCTTTTTGTTCGTTATTTTGTGTTTTGGGATCGTGGTGTGGTTTTTTACTATTGTATTTAGCTTGTCCCCACCCTAAAACCCCCAACTTCCCGCAGTTGTCCCGTCATTTTGATTGTATTTTTGGAGGGAGATGTTAGTCTCTTATTTATGTGTATCTTCGTGTTTGTTCCGTGTGTATGTAGTGACGTCATAGGAGACATTTAGAATAGCCATTTCCGCCATATTGATGACATCGTGGGTCAAATCAGACGGGAGGAATCGGACACTTCTATATCAAAAAGTCTTTCAAACGCTTAGTAAACGGTGCTTTATCGGAATCCAAGTTTTTAATGTTGCTGACTTGCTGGCAGTTTACTGAAAATGCGTGTTTCTGAATATTGGACCCCTTTTTGGACCAAGGTAAGTGATTTTAGGTCTTTATGTAGATTTCTAGTACTGATTTTATGTATTGAGCTATTGACTGGAAATATTTGCAACAAATTTCATTAAACAATAAATATAATAGGAAGCAGTGGTTAGAATACAAAGTTCCTCGAACAGATTCCTACATGATGTTCTTCAGTTTATACCACAAACGATTTTTATTACACGCTTGTACATGCTAAATACTTTTGCTCCGTTTGATGAGTTCCCCCAGAATATTATCCCTTATGACATAATAGAATGAAAGTTTGTAAGCTTTTTTATATTTATGTCTCCTACATCTGACATCATTCTAACTGCAAATACAGACTTGTTTAGGCGCATTATCAATTCTTTCCAACTGAATTTACTATCGAGTTGTAATCCCAGAAATGTAACATTTTCAACCTTTTCGATCTGCGTGTCTTCATATGGTATACACATGCTGTAGCTGGAGAAATCGAGCAGTTTTCCAAATCTCACATAAAGCTAGGATTAGCGTGCTCACACTTTCCCCAAGAGGCCTATCTTGTACAGACAGAAGTAAACGAATCTGTCACATTACATATATATATATTTTTTTGTATTACATGGCTGTACACTAATTCCATTGAGTGAGCAGCACAAGAAATTAAGCTTCGATTTTAACCTACAGTATTCAGTTGATGTACTACTTTATACTTAAAAACGCACGTTGTTTAACATTTTACTTAAACAATGCTGTGGCGAAGTTCCGCGTACTTTCTGCTGCAGCTGCGAAGATAATATTTCTAATAGCGACCGATAACCTACATACGTATAATATAAAACACTAATAATCGTTCTAATATCAACTGAAATGACCCAGAGTTAATTAGCTAAGATTATGACATGATTCATACGAAATTACTGCCATTTCGCACTACTCGCAGTTATACTGATCACTAAACTGATGGATTCAAACTATGTCGTTATTTAACTGTAACCCCGTCGGAGTATTCGGTATTCGGTAGTGGAAAATAACTTGACAGTTATTGATAACCGTTAAATATAACAGTTATCAAAGAATAACTGGAACCGTGATAACAGTTACTCGAGAATAACCATTTGGCCCACATCTAGCATTCTATCAACTTTCCGAGCAGGTGTGATAGGCTGGTTTCCAAATATAAAACGAAGTTCACAAAGCTAATGATAATGTCAATGGTAAATTATCGACTGAAATTGATTTCTCCTTGGGTGCAGGACAGAGGATAAGCAAAGTTGAAAGCATGCTCCTAGAGACACGATTGGTGGATAAATTTAGAGTATTATTACTACGAAGTACTTTAGGAGCAGTGTTTATTTCATTTAACAACTGCGGAATGAGAGGCTGTGCTAGACGTATAAAATTGTTTTCTAACGTTTCATCCCTATCTGCGGGAAATACTTAAGAGGTGAGAACTGGCAAATCCGTTGAAATCTGAAGGGGCCCCGATTTTACGAATATAGGTGCGTTATGAGATATACAGGGTGGTCAGATACAGTCCGAAAGGCCTGTAAGGGTGTTGCAAAGTAGGTTTTGCTGCGAAATAATTGTTAGAAAAAAATTAGATACGTTGTGCCCTTTTCGACTTAATAGGTATTTAAATTAGTCAATCAGGTTGCTGCACGTCCTAATTCAAGCGTCCTGTCGGAGACGGTGTCGCCAAATTGGTTCTTCGTTTGGTTTCCTAAAACCGAATTTGAGAGCGATACAAAAATTCTATAAAGACTGAATGGTCTCGTACCCTATCATCTGCGATATAACAACTGACACGAAACGGCCTGATTCGCTAACGTCAATGCTAATTAACTCGAAAACGGCGCAACGTATCTATTTTTTTCAAGAAGCATTTCTCACCACATCTAATACTACAACACACCGTCCCTGTGCTAGGATCACAAGATGTGTGAGCACTATGGGAAGCAAACATAGCAAATTATGGAGATCTGAGTGGATCCTAAAAGCGTGCTCGGATAATCGGAGTGGTTAAAACAGCCGCTAGAAGTAAGCGGTAAATCCGAGTTCGATTCGTGGTCCGGCACATATAGTTATTTGTTTCCAGTAAACTCTATAGCTGTTGTCGTACCGTCTGCGAATTCATTTCATGATATAAAAGGTTATTTTGCTGTCGAATCTTCTAGGCATCGGAATAAATGTTTAAGACAACATAGGAGGCAGGCTTGCACACAAGGTACACGTGTCAAAATATCAGAAATTCCTAACCGTGCGCCTACTAATACTTGCCCTACTGTAACTTCAAATATTTATGTCCGTTAGCTCCCACAAAAATACTAACAAATAAATGATAAGTTTTCTTGGAGGTAAAATAAGTTTAACTAAACACTGAATTTTATAATTTTTAGGCACGAGAAACATGCCCTTAAGGCCGGTATTACACTATCAAATTTCTTTGTCAAAGATTTGAACAAAGATGTGATCAAATATTCCATAAAATATATTTGACAAAGATCTGTGACGTAGCGCTAGAAGGGGTATTACACTGTCATCATAATTTTCGTCAAAGTTCGAGATGGCTGACAACAACAACATGTTATTAACCGCAGCAGTTGCATGTACCACAATTGCACTGTGTGCACATGCGGAGGAGAAGCGGGGGAAAAAAAGGAAACATACCTGGTTGAAGCCGTGGCTTTTACGACGACACGATAAATGCATTCAACAAAACTTGTTTCATGAGCTTATAGTGGAGGACGTCAAGTCGTACATCAATTACTTGAGAATGGATGAGCATACATTTCTGTATGTGCTCAGTGAAGTGTATCCTCATATCACAAAGCACAATATTCACTTAAGAACTGCTACATCTGCAGAAGACAGGCTCACTGTAACACTCCGATTCCTTGCTACAGGAGAGGGTTAGGTTAGGTTAGGTTAGGTCAGGTCAGGTCAGGTCAGGTCAGGTCAGGTCTCCAATCTTCTTAATCTATTTTTGTAATCAGGGTGCCTCACGTTGTAAAGCGCTTCATCACATTCATACATCTCTATTAATTTTGTAGTTGTAGGTACACACCAGTTGCATTTACCAGCAATGTTTATAAAAACACTACAGACGACAGAACGCTGCAGCGATGCTAGCGCTCCATGTGGTAACATGTCACATTGCAGTGAACAGAAGCCAGGCGACTTCTTTGATCAAATCTACAGCGAGGCCCTAGATTTGATCAAATATTGGACGACATTTGACAAAGTTCCCTATTACACCATCAAAGATCTTTGACAAAGATTTTTGACAAAGATATTTGACAAAGAAGTTTGATAGTGCAATACCGGCCTAACGTTGTTTAACTACAATTTACGCTACAGTAACATTGTCACTTGTTACATAGTTTCGTCTGAGTTTGTCACTGCTCTTCGGTTGTATATTGTCGCCTTGTATTAAATGTTATTCCACATAATTCGAAATCAATCTGCATCGTTATTTCTTAGATTTCTGTACGCTATCACGAACAGCGCGCATACCCACGAGCTGCCCTGTTGGCTACCGAAGGCTCAGGACTAAGGGCCGACAATCCCGAATGTGGTCCACAATGAAAAGAGGTTAAACTGAGTAGCGCTTCGGTATCCATTGTGGCGGTAACCTTACCCGTCTTTGGCTATAACACATCTTCCTTTGAGTAAGGTCACAACCGCAATATCACGTTTCAGAATATAACTACAGAATATCAGATCGTGAAGAAACAAGAACCAGTCACTTCGTTTACATGCTACTGTTGCCTGTGTTGTTGCATTGAGATCAAACTTAACCCCTTTCTCTTGATTAATTACTGTCTCTTTGGTAGTAGCCCACCTAACGAAGATCATAATATCTATATATTAGGAGAAAAAATAATATAGTCACAAATTTTTGCACAGTGTTAGGAGGGGTTGTCCTGAATAACATGTGTTGGGGTGTGTGTGTTTCGGTAAAGTGTGTTTAAAGGTTACTTTTTTATTTTTTCCTTGAATAACTCTAAAACCGCGGGTTCTAGCGAAAACTTTTCGAAGAACATAATTGAACTACATTAAATTTGCTACAAAAACGGTCCTATTAATTTTTCTCTAGGCTAATACCTGCCGGGTTGCAGGCGATGGGACAATCGCAGAGTATTAAAAATATTACTGTTTTGAACATGGCTGAGTCTCAGCAACCTAATCTAAGTTTCAACGGAGAAATACCACAGCCAACCGGTTGCAAATAATTTTTAATACAGAGACCTAGGTTTCAACACCTCGAAGGATGTCTTCATCAGAATGAAATTATAACAATCGTTAAGTTACAGTGAGAGCTGACAATAGTCAAAATTACGAGCAGACATGCTCAGGTGAAAAATTAAAAATGTTTAAGCTTTTGATACGTATATCTTGTGGTGAACAACACTCAATGTTCACTACAAGGCTTACGTAGCAAAGTTGTATTAAAAATTATTTGCAACCGGTTGGCTTTGGTATTTCTCTGTTGTTTAAAAATGTTGTTGTAACTGCATTAAATTAATGTTGATCTTTAATGTACTGGGTTAAAATCAAATATTTAGTGTTTTTACTACATCTAAGTGCAGTAGAGCACGATTAGAGGATAAACTGTGTTCAAGGTGTGTAACAGGCAGGAGGGGTGTTGTATGGGATGGATGCGTGAGGGAAGGTAGGTCGCCAGAATGTGGTTATCCTATTCCCTCTTTGATAGTCTGCAAACTGAAGAGTGACAGGTGATCCCTCTCTCTACCTACCCCACTACTTCACAAGAAACAACTGCAGGGTGTGTTCACAAATTTATACAGGTCCTTCACAGTATGCCATATGAATCATTGGCGACGCAGTGCACAGAAATGCCAAATAAGTGTTTCTTTTTACAGAATGCGTTAACATTACATAGGATTTGAGATGCGAGTAACTAATAATACTAATGCAGATAATGCCTATGGGCAGAACCTACATAAATCTCTGCACCCAGTTCTACACAGATAGAGAAGAATTTATTTCTTAGTCATCCTGTACGTAAGCTGTAGTGTTCTTCTGTGAAAAGAAGTCCCCCACTATGCGCGATGCTCGTTTCCCAGTTTACAGACTGACTGTACCTCCACAGCATTTCCTGTCCAGCTCTCTTATGCGAGTAGGCGTATTAACTTCACTGACCTCGTTTTTATGTATTTGAGTTATTTTCAGTGTATTAAGTGAATAGTTACTTGCAGCTTTTATGCTTCTAGGCGTTCAGTTTGTAAGTGTGACGTTGCTAGTAACCTACGTGGGGTTGGTTGGAGAAGGGATTGAGTTGTTCCTCAATCCCTCTACCTATGTAGAACTGGGTGCACGGATTTACGTAGGTTCTTCCCATAGGCATTACCTGCATTAGTGTTATTCGTCACTCATATTTCAATTCCTATGTTGTATCAACACATTCTGTAAAAATAAAATCTTCCTTGGCATTTCTGTGCACTGCGTCGCCAATGATTCATGTAACACTCTCTGCAGCTCATGTATAACTTTGTGAATACACCCTGTAGTTGCTTCTAGTGAATTAGTGGGGTAGTTAGAGTGAGGGATCATCTGTCGCTCTTCAGTTTGCAGCCTATCAAGGAGGGAATAGCATGCCATATTCTGGCAGGCCTACCATCTCTCATGCTTCTGCCCTTCACCACAGCGCCCTCCACGCTGTTACAAGCTCCACAGCACAACCTATTCTTTAATGCAACTCCACTACGCCTAGATGTGTAACAATGATTTACAAAAACGAACTCGGAGCCTAAGCAGAGCTCAGAGACAAAAGAAAAAGATTTTGTTTTAAATGCTACATTCCTAAGGGAGAAAACGCGGCTTCCAGTCTTAGGCTCCAAGGGAAGTAGAAGTTAATTCTAGTACCTGGTTGCGACGAGAGCAGACGCAAGATCTTGTGTTAGAAATTTTTCCGACTCCTGGTTGTTGGACTCAGAGGAGATAAGCTTCTGAAGGATGATGGCGCTGATCTCAGACATGTTATCGGCACTTCAGGGGGCAAGTGATTATTTTCGGGATAAGTTTTTAGATACTGTTACACATTATTCAATTTGAGACTACAGCCCTAAAATGCATATTTTATTCAAATTAACCTGTACAGTTTAACTAAAGTCTTTATCTTTGGTTTTCAAATGGACTCCTGATTAGTTAATCATGTTCAAATTATTATTGTCTAAAGACTTTTCAAGAAAAATCCGAATGAATTGCACTGGTTTCCTTTGCATGCATGTCTCATCTTCATTTTGATCCAATATGATGAGGCATGCAGTTGTTTTGATGCTACCAGAGTGTACATTCTTTGTGGCTCTCTTCATCAAAGGTGTTGCTCTACAGTTTCTCTTGCGTCACTAGCTTTCCCTGCAACCACCACAGATGAGAGAGCGACATGTTGCATTGCATATCCCATAAGCGTACTTTTTAATGATATTGTTTTCTTTTATTCATGCTTTAGTTCTGTATAAAATGTTCAGTTTATTTTGTGTTGTCATGAGGATTATCAGATAATCATAATGTGTGTATGTGGTTTCATATTAATATCAATTATTTAATATCTCTCATGACTATACAAAATGCATTAAGCAATATACACAGAATTCATACATGGACAAGAGGAAACAAAATCATACCCTTCAGTTACCTCGCACATAACACATTGTACTCTCATGTATGGGGCTGCAGTGAAAAAAAGTGAGGTAAAAGGAAGTGACAATAAATGGAGCTGCAAATTGTGTGTGTTCATAGTACCAATAACAATCCGTCCATCATCATTTTTGATCAAACTGGAGGTCAGTCACACATACAACCGAAATCAACTCCACTCACTTGGCAGTACCCTTACAAAGTAAAAATATGGCCAGAATTAATTAATATCTAGAATTCAGGAGAGGCATGCATAATTTTCTACATGTGAGCATCATCTTTAAAATTAGTCTACTGTTTATCAAAAATGGTTCATGAAGTTGATTTTGTACCAGTGTTGTAATTTACAGGTATAAGCAGCACTTATAAAAGTCTGTAGTCCCATCTCTCTACCAAATCTGTTATAAGACACAGTAGCCAACAACGTATTTAGGTATCTAAATTACAATACAAAACACTACAGTACGTCCATGCCTAAAAGTATGCAAGCTTCATTTACACTGTGTGAAATGGTGTCATGTTCAAAAAAATGTTATAAAATCCTTCAGTATTAACGTATTTAAAAGTACACAATCAACAGCTGAATTGCGTAAATTGGCACTTTTAATCTCTCTCTCTCTCTCTCTTGCACTCACACACACACACACACACACACACACACACACACACACATACACACACAACCCTCCATAGTTCGATCTCTGTACCATAGTTCTTGTAAGGCACTACAGATTCTCCAATTAAATGTTCTCCCCATGTATATTGTTCTGTAATGCTTCTTAAGTATCATAACTTTAATTCAACATCTAAAGTGTCTCGAAAAATAGTCAGCAACACAACAAGTTAAGGTGTTTATTTCAAGTATTGCAATATTATTTCCAAACACACACACACACACACACACACACACACAATGTTTATATGTCGGAGGTAACGACGATATATTTACGTTTAAGATGTCCAACTAAGAGGATAATATTGCGCTTCATTTCATTTGAAATATACCTTCTCAGAGCATGTGCAAAAACGGGCCTTTTTTAGAAGGTTGTGATAATTATCGATCACACTATCGATGCGAAGACTGTCTGAAAATGTATTTCCATAATTAATTACCACATATTACCAAACCTTACGCCATGATGCTCCAGAATATGAGTTCTAGAAGCACACAAAGTGATATACCGATCAGGCACAGTTTTAGGAAGGAACACAGCGTTTTAAGGAGATTATTATTGCATTGTTACACATGAACAACAGATTTTCGTGATTTTCAAATATACACTACGGGCCATTAAAATTGCTACACCAAGAAGAAATACAGATGATAAATGGGCATTCATCGGTCAAATATATTAAAGTAGAACTGAAAAGTTATTACATTTTCACTCAGTTTGGGTTCACAGATCCTGAGAAACCAGTACCCAGAACAACCACCTCTGGCCGTAATAACGGCCTTGATAGGCCTGGGCATAGAGTCAAACAGAGCTTGGATGGCGTCCACAGGTACAGCTGGCCATGCAGCTTCAACACAATACCACAGTTCATCAAGAGTAGTGACTGGCGTATTGTAACAAGCCAGTTGCTCGGCCACCATTGACCAGACGTTTTCAATTGGTGAGAGATCTGGAGACTGTGCTGACCAGGGCAGCAGTGGAACATTTTCTGTATCCACAAAGGCCCGTACAGGACCTGCAACATCTAGTCGTTCATTATCTTGCTGAAATGTAGGATTTTGCAGGGATCGAATGAATGGTAGAGCCACGGGTCGTAACACATCTGAAATGTAAAGTCCACGGTTCAAAGTGCCGTCAATGCGAACAATAGGTGACCGAGACGTGTAAACAATGGCATCCCATACCATCACGCCGGATGATACGTCAGTATAGCGATGACGAATACACGCTTCCAATGTGCGTTAACAGCGATGATGCCAAACACGGATACGACCAACATGATGCTGTAAACAGAACCTGGATTCACCCGAAAAAATGTCGTTTTGCATTCGTGCACCCAGGTTCGTTGTAGAGTACACCATCGCAGGCGCTCCTGTCTGTGATGCAGCGTCAAGGGTAACCGCAGCCATGGTCTACGAGCTGATAGTCCATGCTGCTGCAAAGGTCGTCGAGCTGTTCGTGCAGATGGTTGTTGTCTTGCAAACGTTCCCGTCTGTTGACTCAAGGATCGAGACGTGACTGCACGATCCGTTGCAGCCATGCGGATAAGATGCCTGTCATCTCGACTGCTAGTGATACGAGGCCGTTGGGATCCAGCACGGCGTTCCGTATTACCCTCCTGAACCCACCGATTCCATATTCTGCTAACAGTCATTGGATCTCGACCAACGCGAGCAGCAATGTCGCGATACGATAAACCGCAATCGCCATAGGCTACAATCCGAACTTTATCAAAGTCGGAAATGTGATTGTACGCATTTCACCTCCTTACACGAGGCATCACAATAACTTTTCACCAGGTAACGTCGGTCAACTGCTGTTTGTGTATGAGAAATCGGTTGGAAACGTTCCTCATGTCAGCACGTTGTAGGTGTCGCCATCGGCGCCAACCTTGTGTGAATGCTCTAAAAAGCTAATTATTTGCATATCACAGCATCTTCTTCCTTTCGGTTATATTTCGCGTCTATAGCACGTCATCTTGTGGCGTAGCAATTTTAATGGCCAGTAGAGTATTTACGTAATACAGAGAATACAGAAAGTATAGAAGCCAAAGACAATTATGGACCAACAAAGAGATGACATATGGCCAAAGGAAGTGATGGATTAAGGAAGATAGTAAGGGTGCTATCTTGAAAATACAATCTTTGCACTAATAAAATAATTTATCGGAATACATAATCGTTGATAGTACAGAAACATATCCACAGGCTGCTTATTAAAATATGGAAATACGATCATGGATCTCTGATCAAAGAGGGAGTATTCGAATTTTGCGCTAAAGTTATATTATTTTTCAAAATTTGTAATGTTCGAAGTACAAAACACATGTGGCACTACTTTCATAACTGCCATTGCTATATTAATTAAGCTTTGTTCTTTTCTTTTTTTTTTTTTTTTTTACTTGCTGTTATATTCAAATAGCTCTGAGCACTATGGGACTTAACTTGTGAGGTCATCAGTCCCCTAGAACTTAGAACTACTTAAACCTAACTAACCTAAGGACAACACACACATCTATGCCCGAGGCAGGATTCGAACCTGCAGCCGTAGCGGTCGCGCGGTTCCAGACCGTAGTGCCTAGATTCGCTTGAGTGTGGTGAGGTAGGGGGAATCGTTGGCAAGTGTGTAGGATATATTACGTGAGAACTTAAAATCATGTAATGTCCCAGAACACTATAAATGTAATACAGTGCAGTACGTAATTCCTACAAAGTCAACAACTGGAATCAGTCAACTCATACAAATATCAGTGTGTAATATTTGTAAGAATAGAAAATGGAGCGATCACTAAGGGTTAGTCATAGGTTAAGCGGGAGGAAGCATTCGATTCATTGATAGATTAGTAGAGTAATACAAATTGTGTACAAAGGAGATAGCTTACAAAACATTTGTGCAAATCATCTTGAATATTACTTAACTGCCTGTAACCTGTACCAAATAGGACTAACAGGAGATATAGGACGTATACAAACAAGGGCAGTAAATATAGTCACATGTCTGTTTAAGTCCTGAGAGACTGTCACGGAGATGGCAAAGAAACTGACCTGGCAAACACGTAAACATATATCCTCATGGATCTGGGCATATAATTCAACCAACTACGTATGGCACCTGTGGGGGGCATCAGAACAAGATTAGCCAGTTTGTAATGCGCACAGTGGCGTTCAAACAAGAATTTTTCCCGCGCTCCATGCTTGAATGGAAGTGGCAGAAACTCTAATAACTAATATCGTACCCAGTACACTACGCCATGTTCTTAACAGTAGTTTGCTCTACAGTAGTTTTTAGAGTACGCGTCTGAGTGTATGAACAGAAATGAGCTACATGGAGAAAGCAATGTTCATGTTAACTAAAACAGCGACCACAAGAGACTTGTTATGACAAGTTGGCAAGTGTTTCTGAAACCTGAAACAACAGAAAAATACTTTGTGAACTCCTGTCAGAACCATCATGACAGATGACTTACTTCAAGTACCAGCCCAAGAGTCTAGTACGAGGGGCGTTCAGACGTGATTTATAATAGTAGTCTTTTTCACCGTATTTTCACTGGCAATACCAAAAAATAATTAATTTAGATTTATGAATTTTCGGGAACATATTTGTTGAGGTAACATATTTAAGTGATTAACATTGCAAGAACACAGGTTCATGTAAGAGCGAGAGAAGCCATTTCAAATGTTAAGTACCGGTTCATTAACAATCGATTTAACCACCAGAACGTTGTATGGAAGCATGCAAGTATGCATGAATTGTGTTCTACATGTGATAGATGTCAGTTTGTAGGATCGAGTTCCACGCATTTTGCACTTACTCTGTCAATTCAGGCATGGTTAATGCAGGTTGTCTTTGACACTAGAGTTGTCGTTAGATGATATCCCCTATGGGGTCGACTGGAGACCGATCTGGTGGTCAGGCAGGCTAAAGCAACAGGTCGCCAATCTGCAGAGTAATTTATGTTACAACAGCGGTATGTGGACGAGCGTTATGTGTTGGAAAACACCACCTGGAATGCTGTTATTAATGTCAACACAACGGGTGGAATCGCCAGTCTACCCTACAAATTTGTAGTTAGGGTGCTTGGGGCAAGTTCGAGAGAAGTCCTGCTGTCATACCAAATTGCATCCTAGACCATAATTCCAAGTGTAGGTTCAATGTGTCTGGACCGCAGAAAAATTGCTTGCAAGAAAACATAACAGACCTCCATTCCGCCCTCCAACGAGGTATAGCTTGACACAACTATAGTCGCAGCCGGAGGTGGTTTATGACCAGCGGATGGCGCGCTACGGGGCGTGTGACTCGGAACTGCTCTTGAAGTAACAGGTTTACAACCGTCAGTTTTGTCACTGTGGTGCAAAGTGCTGCTCAGGTTACTGCTGCAGACACAGTACTACGCGCTACAGCCATTAGCCAAACACGATGGCCTACCCGAACACGATTTTCTTCACTCTCAGTAGCGCCACGTGGCCGTTCGGAGTACAGTCTCCTTGCGACCATACATTTTCGAAGCAACCGCTGCCAGCAATCATGCGCAGTGGCTACATTTCTGCCAAGTCTGTCTACAAATCCTCAGAAGGAACATCCATCTTCCCATAGCTCCATTACACGACCTCGTTGAAACTGAATGGGGTTTGATAATGGTATCTGAGCCGTGCGTGGCTCGTGTTCCCGCCATTATGTATCTTACGCACTGTTTTTTTTTAACGAACTTCCACCTCACTACCTTAATTTAAATTACTACTGTCACTGAGTTGCTGCTTTGCCTGACCGTGAGCGGCGTTAGCAGCGCGTATCGATATATCCCTTTCATAGTATCTTTGCTCGATTGCTATTACTTCCTTAACGTTGTATGTCGTAAGCGAGTAGGGGTCGCGACTTCGGCTGCCAGTCAGTTGCAACACGTCTGGAGTGCAGTCTGGACCTGCTAGTTGGGGAGTTGCAATGCGGCACTAGTGTAGTCGGGTTGGAGCAGCAGTGAGGTCTGCTTCAACATAGCTCGCCGACTATTGCCGCCATGCATCAGTTGAGCCGGGCCTGGGTCTTGGTGGATCGTCGGTCGGGCGACCTACCGGACGACGCGTTTTGGCTCGCTGATCGTTCATCAGTCGGCTGTGTGTATGTGTGAGTGCAGCGACTCTCGATTGGTCTTCGTGCATGCTTAGTTACTGCTGGATGTCATTCAAGTCTTTGTGTAAGTGTGTGTCACGTTGGGTGTGTAGTTGGCGTTATTCCAACTGACCACTCTTTCAGATGTTTTCGGCATTCTGAGTGGAACCGGTCGGTTGTTGCAGACCAGGGAAGTTATCTCCGCGCGGTGCAGTTGGCTGAGTCCGCTGGTGGTCCCTGCGCAATGCCGCAGCGTGTGTGGAGCTGTCCGATCGCTACGAGCTTCGTGGCTCACCGACCCAGGTCGTCAAAGTTGAGTAGTGGTTTCAACTACCCAAGCTACGTGCATTCATGTTGTGTGGTTCGTTTCGCTGTTGGGGATGTTTTCCTCTGAGCAACACCGAGTTTCTGAAATTTAGCCGCCAAGCGGTGCAATTAACTATATTGGTTGACTACAATTAGAGTACACCAGCGGAATTTTCTGCCTCGTAGCCGTCAGAGTTTTGATTACCTGCCATGTCCACTGACGTAAATTTGAGGCACCGTCCTTTCCTCACCTGTTGTCGCTGTCCCACATGGTGTGTATTTTTGACAGCTAATACATATTTCATTGTGGATAATCACGTTCGTAAACTTTGGTGTTTGAGTTCTCATGTACTGGTTGGTGGCAAGCAAGTCGTTGTGTCGGTCGGTCAGTGGCTGTCCCCTGGTTGGGTTCCGACGGAGCAAGTGTAGTTGAGCTCACCACCTGTCTCACCTAAGTGAACGAGGGCAGACCGAATTCCCTGGAGGCTTCTGAGTGCCGTTTTCTTTATTTTCCTTCTCACTGGTGTTTAATTGACTGTTTATAATGTATCGTAGACAATGATTTTAAAAGCCTAGTGCCGGCCGCGGTGGTCTAGCGGCTCTAGGCGCTCAGTCCGGAACCGCGCGACTGCTACGGTCGCAGGTTCGAATCCTGCCTCGGGCATGGATGTGTGTGATGTCCTTAGGTTAGTTAGGTTTAAGTAGTTCTAAGTTCTAGGGGTGATGACCACAGATGTTAAGTCCCATAGTGCTCAGAGCCATTTGAACCATTTTTAAAGCCTAGTTTTTACTGGACTTTATGTATTTTTTGAATTTTGGAAAATCTATTGTTGGCCTTAAGCTGCTTAAATCCTTATTCTTGAAATTACCCTTTAAGCAAAAACATTGCGGCCAATTGGTTTAAAAGATTATGGAAATATATTTTAAAATTTTCAGATTTAATTGTGGACCTCAGCCGCTTGTATTGCACCTTGCATATGTTTACCATACCATAGACATTTTAATTACTTTATTTGCTATTTTAACAGCATATTATATTTTGTTGACTTTAAAGATTTCTTTTTTGCAGACCCTCAGCAGTGAAATAATTGCCTTTTTCAAGCTCATAGTTCTAAAGGTTCGGCTATGCGCCGTTGTGGTTTAGAGATGTTATTAAATTATAACAAACTGCAATTTTGAGTGAACCTGACCGCCACCTTATTTGGCCCTTTCCACAATCCTAATCACCTGTTCTGCCCTGCGGGTTTAGTGGGCGTCTCAGTATCTTTGTCGCCTTAAAGGTATTATTGACTATTATCAGTTCACAACGTCCAGTCTCAAAGACGAGAAATGCTCACGACAGTTACTGCTTGTGTCTAAAGCAAACACGATGCATACTCATAGATACGCTACAAGCACCACATAATGCGTGGCGCAAAATTTATTTAAATACACATCATCTTTAAGATGTAGAAATACATCTACCAACTTTCTTTCACCTCGTAAAACTCCTACTTTGTGCTGCAGTTTCTTCCATCAGTGTATTAATGAACATTAATCAATGTAGATGGGATCACTCAATATACTCCCCGTCGAGGTCAGTACGCTACTGACACCTCTTCAATAACTTCATTGTTGAGTCACTGAATCATTGTTTAGGGGTATTACACACACAGTCGTTAACAGGTACCTGCACTTCTTCGCTGTTACCGAACTTTCACCCCGCAGAGCGTCCTTCGTGTTATCGAATGGAGAGTAAACAGATGGAACGAGATCCGGGGAATGTGATGGGTGTGGCACAACAATGAACCCCACTTACGTTAGCATCATCATTCCACTGCTAATGGCAATGATCTGTCCCATAAACAGGAGCTTCTTGACTAAATATTAGAGTTAAGCATTTATGAGTCTATTGTTTTGTCTCCTTCCTTCCACGGAAACTATGCGGTCCATTTTTGTTCATGATAGTTTCCTTCCATCTTGTCCATAGCTCTCTCTACTTAAAAACACAAAGGAGCTGTTCTACACCCACTCTGCCATCTAGGGTCTGCCTGTGTACCACCATCAGCAGAACGCCCTGCGAGAGGATGTGCCCGTAGTTTGAGCCGTATTTGTAGAACAACCCTACTGTAAATCATCTCGGATCGCCCCTCGTAACATTAGTATAAGTAGACAGCTTGTCAGACCACCGAACAGAAATGGTTTCTTATATACGTCTGCAGGCCTTCCTGGCCGTTGTCACTCAAGTTAAACTGTTATGGGTTATTAGGCCGCGTCATGTTTCTTCTAAAATGTTCGACGTTTCGACCCCTCTGCTGGGATCTTCCTCAGGATCTTTTGGTGTCCACTACTGCTAGAACACTGTGTTCTAGCAGTAGTGGACACCAAAAGAGACCCCTCTGCTGGGATCTTCCTCAGGATCTTTTGGTGTCCACTACTGCTAGAACACAGTGTTCTAGCAGTAGTGGACACAAAAAGATCCTGAGGAAGATCCCAGCAGAGGGGTCGAAACGTCGAACATTTTAGAAGAAACATGACGCGGCCTAATAACCCAGAACATTTTAAT
Source organism: Schistocerca nitens (assembly GCF_023898315.1). Classification (NCBI taxonomy): domain Eukaryota; kingdom Metazoa; phylum Arthropoda; class Insecta; order Orthoptera; family Acrididae; genus Schistocerca; species Schistocerca nitens. Next base: position 190,857,010 of record NC_064618.1, on the reverse strand, counting down.
TTCAGGAATGGTTTCTCTCAATCACTCAAGAATTTCAGGGCAGTAGGTCTGGAAAACACACTTCCTACATCCTACCATTTATTCTCCGATCAAACTGGCGCTCTGAGTCGCCAGTATTCTAAACGTAATATTTCGTCCATTCTTCCTTCATCGCCACGTAGTGGTGTCTAATCTGAGTTTCATATTTGTAGACTACAAAGCCTCTCACTGCTTTCCACGCAATGTGATTACAATTGCTAAGGCTTTTTCAAAAGCGGACGTACTTTTAGAGTTACACAAAAAGAGGATAAATCTCGAAAACTATGTCTTACGTCATTCAAATAGAAATGATGCGCGGAACTATGAAGCAGGAGCTCAAACTGCGCAGATTTGTCATATTCCGGAGTTTGCTACAAATGAGTATGATACAGGCCTCAGAGCGTTGCAGAAAGCATTATCCCTCTAATTGGGTTGTGTTCTTATTCTCTATGTAATTATATTGTGAAGCTCATACCGGCTGGTACATGGCGCACCGCGTTTTAGCGGCCTAACAAACCGTTTCACATGTAAATAGCCTTTGACTATTGTACCATAATTAGCATTCCGTTTGGGTGGAATTAGTGCCCAACTGTGAGACTGTACCGATGTGTTTTCTGTTCGTGTGCGTTGTTGAATGTATTTCATTAAACCATTCCCTCAAAGCAGCAGACCGGCAGTCACGATATATTACAAACCTAGGAACTGCTGTTATATACTCATATGAGGACGAGTTTTTAGTGATTTTAAACCAACAACAGCGTGCTAGTGAAATGAGGAATATAACAAAACACTGACAAATTTTCGTTTTCCATATTCATCCCGAATTATATTAAGAGTCGCACCACAATGCACAAGAGCAAAAATTATGATGGTATTATCATATTGCTCACCTCTAATTTTTTGCTCCATCTGTTGGATCTCTAGGCTCGTAAAAGGCGTAAATCGCCATTTATGTAACGGTAATGGGTCACCGTTATTCAAAGAACTAAGTAGGTACAAATTTTAACTTTTATTGTGTCAATTTACGTGACCTGTTACTTAGTTGTCGAAACCAGACTGTATAAATAAAATGAGAAAAATATTTTAAGTTCTTCATGACTTGTCAGCTTAATCGAACGATAATACAATAAATAAATATAAAACAAAGTAAATTTCTTTTAATAACTATTAATACCAAAAATGGTGTAACATGAACGTCTACGCCTACATGACTACTGTGCAATACGTACTTAAATTTTTGTCAGTGTTCATAGAAACATTTTCCAACTCCTTTTCGACTGTTCCAGGTTCGAATAGCACATAGCAGAAAATGAATACCAAAATCTTTCCGTAGGATCTTTGATTTTGTCTTATTTTATTGCGATGGGCGTTCCTCCTTAGACGCTAAAACGAAACTCACCTTTTTGTTAATGATTTCTATCCCTACTTCTGGATCAATCTGTGGCACTCTCTCCCAGTTTTACTAGCTGCCCCTTTCTGAACTTTATAGATGTCAATTCTAAGTGATAAGGATCCCATACCACACATCAGTATCCCAGAAGAGGAAGGGCAAGCGTAAACAATCTCAAAATTTATGTAACTTACCGTGTAACCGAAAGCGAACACACTTTTTTAGTGCTCATTTATATTATCTTTTTATTTTTAGGGTATATTTCCAATCTTCGTAACCTTGTTCAAATTATGTTGCAATTCGTTTTGATGATCCGGTGACTGCACTAGAGGCTGAACGACGTCATCTTCAGTCTAAGAGGGCTGCTCAAATTGACTCCAAAATCATTTATTTAGATTAGGAGCAGCATAGGGCCGACAACATTTCCCTGAAGAAACCCGGAGTCACTTCCGTTTCACTCGATGATTTTGTATTTTCCTCCTCCTTCCTAATTCCGGTTATTCAGTTATTGTTTTTATGAAAAATATGAGAGGAGCGAAGATTACAATAAGCTTTCTAGTTATTCTAGTTAGCTTTTCATGTAGAGTTGGATCCAGTTCTTGTCTAAGGGTCTGAGTCTTGAAGCAGAAATTCTCACATTTTAGGTCTTCATGGTTGAATTGATCTAAATAAATTTGTAGACAGTTGTCGCAGAATTTTTGTTGTTACGTTAATATATTTTGCCACATGTTAGTAGATCATACAGTTTTTTTGAATTGTCACAGTAACAGAGTCGAAATTAGATTGTTCGCCGTAAATAAAACAATACGTCTGATCACATAAGAAGCAACTACTACGAGTATTTCACTCTGCGGTAATAATTCTATTACAAAGAGTTTACAGTTTTTCTTGACAAATGAATTTCTGTTAATTTCTATTATTATTTCATAAATGAATCCAGAAATAAACGTAGTAAACAGTACTAGATTGCGTAATTAATATTAGAAATTTGAAGTGTGCCAAACAATTCGTAATTTCAAATGTTTCTAAAAAAGTTTACTGTACATTCAGAGCTACCACTTATCGACTGTAACATCGAAAATAAAGTAATTTCTTTTCATAAATTTTAGCTTGATATATTACATAATGTGTATGAAATTATATGAAAGTTTTCAGAAAAGTAGCTTATTCAAAATTCGAAAACTAATACTGGTATCGAAAAGTACTGTTGAGGGAAAATGATGCTAGAGGAGGATGCCCCTTTACAACTTCCCATCAGTTACTATGAGTTGTGACATTTCTGACAGGAAATGACAGATCGAGTCACACAACTGAGATGATAGTCTATAGGCATGCTGTTTGACTAGCTGCCCCTAGTGAAGAATGGGGTCTAACCGTTCTGAAAACCTGGAAATATGGAATTAACTAGAGAGCACTTTTAGATAGCATTAATACCTAATAAGCTTACGCGAACTTGATAACTGCAGTTCTTATGCCCGGTTTGCGAATGAGTGTTCAAATGCAGATAAAAGGATATCTTGAATTATAAATTCCATCACTCGAGGCGATGCCACGTCATAGTTCTGCGAGGACGTAGATTTATTAATTAATATAGCGTCGTCAAGGCGTCGCTACGGTGTTAATTCAACAAATAATACGACGTAATTCCAGAGATAAAATATTCTTCGAACAGCGTACAGAAAGTACCGTATTTCGCTGCAAACTTGCTGTTCACTGTTAATAAAATCACTAAATCACCTTTAACTTCTGCGTTCTCTCTAGAAATAGTTAATATCACAATTACATAGTAAATTTCCACTAAACGATGTAGCCGACACGAAGCTTTAAGGTTATATAGGAGTTTATTGAACTTCGTAATTATTTAAACCTGCACTGAAAACGCATCGATCTGTTATTCAGGGTCTTGAATCTGTTTGCATCAGCGATACTGACATTGACTTCAGCTTCGGACAACACGGCGTAACAGTAAGTTCTTCGTGATCGCTTGTAGCTGTTTCCTACTCAAGGCTAGGTACCCAAGGCTAATGAGTGTTCAAACGCAGGTAAAAGGATATCTTTCTGTTGGCGGTTGGTATATTGCTGTATCCTTTGATGTTCGTGACAATCACAGATCACGAATGCTAATTCCCAGCGTGAATCAGGTATCACAAGATTTACTTTTCTTTCGCATGTAATAACTGCTCCTTTGTCTGGCAAAATCGTTAATGTTATTTTACTTCAGTTCGAAATTCTGACTAGTACTTCAAGTCAATACTGGAAAACTTTTAAAACTTAAAATCGTTTTGAAACAATCTAGTAGCGTTCAATAGGCTTACTACTATTGCGAGGTATACAAGACAGACTCAATTAACATTTCCATTACAGTGTTAATTTGTAGTCGCAGCGAACTTAGAGATGTTATCTCTGATCTATTTATGGTCTCCGTAAAGAATATATTTAGGATTATTTCTTTAAAATTTCAGGCTTCGTATCATCTGATAGTCTTCATTTAGTCCTTTCTTTAAAATAAACGTCATTAGTTACATAGTATTCCTTTTAGTCAGACTTGAAACAGTGTTAATTTTGTTGTCCGTAGCTCCTGTCAATATCAGGATATCTAATTTTGCTATTTCTTTTGCTACCAAAGGGCTATCAATAGGGATTCCATATTGGGGGTGTTACAATATGGCATGCACAGGGGCCATTTTTTAGGTTAGAGAACCCCTCCCTTGGAGGGCCAAACAAAGATTTACCTGTTAAATCAGCCACAGCGACCTCAGAGATACTTGGTCTTTACAGATCAGAGAAATAAAAGATTAATATGATTTTAGTAAACTGCAGGAGCATTCACGGAAAGGTCCCAGAGTTTGTATCTCTTATTGAAGTTTATAATGCACAGATAGTATTGGGAACTGCAAGCTGGCAGAAACCAGACGTCAATGACATCGAAATCCTAAGTTCAGATTGGAATGTTCATCGTAAGGATGGTGGCGGCGTTTTTATTGCAATAAAATTTTCGATAAAATCTAGCGAGGCTATGAAGTATTCCGAATGTGAAACAATTTATGTGAAACTGAGTCTCAAAAAACGGTCAAAAATGGTGATCAGATGCTTTTACAGACCACCTGGGTCAGGATCTGTAGTTGTAGAGCGCTTCAGACAGAACTTGCAGAATTTCATTAGTAATTTTCCTGATCATGCCGTTGTAATAGGGGATGACTTCCACTTGCCAGGTATAGATTGCGAGTGTTATGCCATCAAAACTGGTGCCAGAGACAGGGAGTCATGTGACTTTGTCCTGGATGTCTTGTCCGGAAATTACCTTGAACAGATAGAGAATTCGTGAGGATAACGTCTTAGACCTCCTGGCAACAATTAGCCCTGAACTTACAGAATCCGTCAACGTAGAGATAGGTATCAGGCTGTGACTGCATCTATGACGACGGGTCCTCCACGGAATATATATTTGCTCAGCAAGGGTGACAGAATCAAATTTCAGGAATATCTCAACAGTCAGCATCAAATACTCGGCGATGAGGACGAATATGAGGAGAACAAATGGAAAAAATTCGAAAGCATCGTTCAATATGCCCTAGACAAGTATGTGCCGAGTAAAGTTTTAAGGCATGGGAAAGATCCACTGTGGTTTAATAGCCGTGTTAGAAAGGCGCTACGTAAACCAATTGCACGTCAACTCTGATTCAAGAGAAGTAAGAACCTAGCTGACAAACAAAAGCTGAACGAGTCGAAAATGAGCGTAAGGAGAGCAATGAGAGAAACGTTCAATGATTTTGAAACTAAGACGTTGTCAACCGACCTGAGTGAAACCCCAAAGAGATTTTGATCGTATGTATGATCAGTAAGTGGGGCAAAATCATCCATTCATCCTCTCAGCGACCACACCGGCACCGAAACGCAAGATAACAAAGAGAAGACCGAAATACTGAATGCAGTCTTCCGAAGCTGTTTCACCGCGGAAGATCGTAACACTGTCCCTCCTTTCAACCGTCGTATGAACATCGAAATAGCAGATACTGAGCTAAAGGCTTCAGGACCAGATGAGATACCTATAAGATTCTATAAAGATTATGCTAAAGAACTTGCTCCCCTTTGAGCAGCAATTTATCGTAGAGCGCTTGAGCAACGAAAGCTACCTATTAATGGAAAAAAGCGCAGGTCATTCCCGTTTATAAGAAAGGCCGTAACACAGATCCACACAATTATAGACCTATGTAGTTGACATCAATCTATTGTACAATTGTGGAACGTGTTTTATGCTGAAGAATTAAGACGTTTTTGGAAAATGAACATCTCTTTAAAAATCAACATGGATTACGCAAACTCAGCTCGCTCTGTTCCTCCATGAGATCCACAGCGCAGTGAACGAGGGCGCTCCGGTGTTGGCGTGTTCTTTGATTTCAGTGAGGCATTTTGCACCGTCCCGCATTTCCGTTTAATAAAAAAAAATACGAGCTTACGGAGTATCGGAAAAGGACTTCGACTGGATTTAAGTCTTTCTTGCAGATAGAACTCAACACGTCACTCTTAACGCAACTATATATATATATATATATATATATATATATATATATATATATATATATATATATATATATTGACACATTCCTGGGGTCAGATACATCACATGATCACACTGACAGAACCACAGGCACATAGACACAGGCAACAGAGCATGCACAATGTCGGCACTAGTACAGTGTATATCCACCTTTCGCAGCACTGCAGGCTGCTATTCTCCCATGGAGACGATCGTAGAGATGCTGGATGTAGTCCTGTGGAACGGCTTGCCATGCCATTTCCACCTGGCGCCTCAGTTGGACCAGCGTTCGTGCTGGACGTGCAGGCCGCGTGAGACGACGCTTCATCCTGTCCCAAACATGCTCAATGGGGGACAGATCCGGAGATCTTGCTGGCCAAGGTAGTTGACTTACACCTTCTAGAGCACGTTGGGTGGCACGGGATACATGCGGACGTGCATTGTCCTGTTGGAACAGCAAGTTCCCTTGCCGGTCTAGGAATGGTAGAACGATGGGTTCGATGACGGTTTGGATGTACCGTGCACTATTCAGTGTCCCCTCGACGATCACCAGTGGCGTACGGCCAGTGTAGGAGATCGCTCCCCACACCATGATGCCGGGTGTTGGCCCTGTGTGCCTCGGTCGTATGCAGTCCTGATTGTGGCGCTCACCTGCACGGCGCCAAACACGCATACGACCATCATTGGCACCAAGGCAGAAGCGACTCTCATCGCTGAAGACGGCACGTCTCCATTCCTCCCTCCATTCACGCCTTTCGCGACACCACTGGAGGCGGGCTGCACGATGTTGGGGCGTGAGCGGAAGACGGCCTAACGGTGTGCGGGACCGTAGCCCAGCTTCATGGAGACGGTTGCGAATGGTCCTCGCCGATACCCCAGGAGCAACAGTGTCCCTAATTTGCTGGGAAGTGGCGGTGCGGTCCCCTACGGCACTGCGTAGGATCCTACGGTCTTGGCGTGCATCCGTGCGTCGCTGCGGTCCGGTCCCAGGTCGACGGGCACGTGCACCTTCCGCCGACCACTGGCGACAACATCAATGTACTGTGGAGACCTCACGCCCCACGTGTTGAGCAATTCGGCGGTACGTCCACCCGGCCTCCCGCATGCCCACTATACGCCCTCGCTCAAAGTCCGTCAACTGCACATACGGTTCACGTCCACGCTCTCGCGGCATGCTACCAGTGTTAAAGACTGCGATGGAGCTCCGTATGCCACGGCAAACTGGCTGACACTGACGGCGGCGGTGCACAAATGCTGCGCAGCTAGCGCCATTCGACGGCCTACACCGCGGTTCCTCGTGTGTCCGCTGTGCCGTGCGTGTGATCATTGCTTGTACAGCCCTCTCGCAGTGTCCGGAGCAAGTATGGTGCGTCTGACACACGGGTGTCAATGTGTTCTTTTTTCCATTTCCAGGAATATATATATATATATATATATATATATATATATATATATATATATAAACAGAGATGATGTGACTTACCGAACGAAAGTGCTGGCAGGTCGATAGACACACAAACATACACACAAAATTCAAGCTTTCGCAACAAACTGTTGCCTCATCAGGAAAGAGGGAAGGAGAGGGAAAGACGAAAGGATGTGTGTGTGTGTGTGTGTGTGTGTGTGTGTGTGTGTGTGTGTGTGTGTGTGTGTGTGTGTGTGGTAGAAATATATGTATCTAGTAGAAAGCGTCGGATACTCTTTAAGGCTATTTGAAGATGATACAGTTGTCTGTACCAAGTAGCTACGCTAGAAGATGGTAAGAATTTGCAGAACGACCTGCAGAGAATTGATGAACGGTGCACGCTCTGGCAGTTGACCCTGAACGTAAATAAAAGTAACAAATTGCGCATACATAGCAAAAGATGATAAACAGCAGGAGACAGCGTCTGCCGTCAAATATTTAGGAGTAACTATCCAGAGAGACCTTAAGTCTAATGGCCATATAAAACAGATAGTGGGAAAAGCAGACACCAGACTCAGATTCATCAGAAGAAAATACGGAAATGTAACTCTTCCACGAAAGAAGTGGCTTATGAGATATTTGTTCTCTCGACTCTTGAGAGTTGCTAATCTATCTGGGATCCCTATCAGGTAGGACCGATAAGGGAGATAGAGAAGCGCCGGCCTCGGTGGTCTAGAGGTTCTAGGCGCTCAGTCCGGAACCGCGCGACTGCTACGGTCGCAGGATCGAATCCTGCCTCGGGCATGGATGTGTGTGATGTCCTTAGGTTAGTTAGGTTTAAGTAGTTCTAAGTTCTAGGGGACTGATGACCACAGATGTTAAGTCCCATAGTGGTCAGAGCCATTTGAACCATTTTTTTGGAGATAGAGAAGATCCAACGAAGAGCAGCGCATGACGGAGATGATAAACAAACTCCACTGGCAGACGTTACATGAGAGGCATTGTTCATCACACAGTGATTTACTATTGAAATTTCGGGACAGTAATTTTCAGGAGGAGTCGGACAACATATTACTTCCCCCCACATACATCTCGCGTATTGACCACGAGGAGAGAATTCTAGAAATGGGAGCCAATACAGAAGCTTACAGACAATCATTCTTCCCATGCACTATTCGCGAGTGGTACAGGGTTGGAGGGATCATATAGTGATACCGAAAATACCCTTCGCCACACATTATTTGGTGGATTACGGAGTACGATGTACATCTTTGCGTCAGTTTCCCGACCAAAATAAATAAAGTACACTAACCTAACCTTCCTCTCCTGCATGTGGACAGTTTCCATGTGTTGAGTGGGGGGGGGGGGGGGAAGGGGTTTACTTGGGCTTTCCATCCAGTGGAATTGGGGTTTGAGTCCCGTGAAACCCGGGAAGAGCACCTCCCATTTTTTTCTTTTCCCATCAATTCCAAAGCCCTCTGGTGGTGTAATTGTGTTAGGGGGGTGTAATTCGGCTTCCCAGACTGGTGGACCAGGTTTCGAGTCCCGGAAAGGGTACTGCCAATTTCAATTTCCTGCCAATTCCTGGGTAGGAGTGGGGTGCGGTGGGACGTCAGCACAGCCCTGGTCCAAAGAAAGTTGTGCCAAAATTCGAGATTACGGCCTAAATTCGAAATTCCCGCCAATAGGGTAGGTTGTGGAGGGGGAGGGTAGAGAGGAGGGGGAGGGGGCTAGGGCCCACGTGCAGGCTGAGAAAAACACGAGACGTCATCGGGGGTTGGGAGTGAACGTGGTCGGGGGTGGGGGGTGGTTAATTGATGAATTAATTTGCGTATCAATTTGTAATTTCAACTTCCTACTACTCTCCTCATCCATCTCTTTGCCCAATGATTCCTCAAACATTTTCCTCCTCTCGACATTGCCACTGACGGACTAAATTTGCAGTGCCACCGAATGACCGATCGCCGTTTCATGACCACGTCTTCTCTTGCAAGGTGTAAATCTTGTCTCTTGCGTTGGCTGATGCGTGACTCGGGAATTGGCGAGATTGGTTGTACCCAGTGGTCGTCGCGCATTGTTCCGAAATTTTGATGCATTCCTAAACTGTTATCAAAGTAGCCACACAACACTTCTTTATAACAGCCTGGGCAGTCACATGTTTGGGATGCGTCTCAGTACCAGCTGGTGTTCGTAATTTACACACACATAGTAAGTTAAACTGAGTCTCAAAAAAGGTCAAAAATGGTGATCGGCTGCTTTTACAGACCACCTGGGTCAGGATCTGTAGTTGTAGAGCGCTTCAGACAGAATTTGCAGAATTTCATTAGTAATTTTCCTGAACTTATCGAATCCGTTAACGTAGAGAAAGGTATCAGGCAGTGACTGCTTCTATGACGACGGGTCCTACACGGAATGTTAAGAAAGGTAGTAATATATATTTGCTCAGTAAGGGTGGCAGAATCAAATTTCAGGAATATCTCAGCAGTCAGCATCAAATACTCGGTGATGAGGACGAATATGTGGAGAACAAATTCGAAAGCATCGTTCAATATGCCCTAGACAAGTACGTTCCGAATAAATTTTTAAGGCATGGGAAAGCTCCACCGTGGTTTAATAGCCGTGTTAGAAAAGCGCTACGTAAACAAATTGCACGTCATCTCTGATTCAACAGAAGTAAAAACCTAGCTGACAAACAAAAGCTGAACGAACCGAAAATTAGCGTGAGGAGAGCAATGAGAGAAACGTTCAATATATATATATATATATATATATATATATATATATATATATATATATATATATATATATCATCAAACTTGCTCAAGATAAAGCAAGACGGAACTTTGACCCAGCATATAAACTGACAACAAAAACAAGTTGAATCTCACAAAGAATTGTGTAACGTGTTAGGATTATTGTAACTTCAGAATCAGTGATTGTGAGTGATGTGTACGATTTTCCAGGAATAGGATATAAACAGGTATGTACATTTACTCAAATTGTCGATTTTGATAATGAAGTGGTCTGCAGGACTGTGTTAGAATACTACAGTAGAGGAAAGTATCCTACTGCCAGCAACGTTCGTGCCCAACTACAGCACAAAATTCAGTATGAGGGCTCGGAGATGTCCGTTATTCACCTTCCCCAAGACATCGGTTTTAAGTTCAGGAAATGTAAGAACGAACTAATACCGTATCGAGTCTCACCGAAAGGTACAGTTTTCTGCATTTATAGCATGCGGAGGATAAAAGGCCTGTGGTTTATATAGACTAAACTTGAGTTTCGCAAAACCATGTAAACAAAAATATTTGAGAAGGCTCCAACGGCAATGGTAGCCTGAATGTACCTATAGGTAGGCTCTACATATTTATAGTATATTTTGGTGTTTTGAGTTTCAGTGTACTGACGTAGATTCTGTTACAGCTGCATATATAATCTTTTTTGTAGTTAGGGAATATTTTCCGTCCTACTAAGGCGAACCGTCGGAATCAAACCCCGGAGGCACCTCTTGGTGCGTTGTCACGTATGGAGTCTTTCGTTAATAAATTGCTTTCGTAAGTGGCACGATGCAGTAATTATGTCTCAGATGATACCAAAATTAATCTTGTAATTTTCGTAACAACTTTCTCGCTGGAAGTTTCTACAAGGTCCAACAGAAGGCAAATTCATCATCGACGACTATTTTCTTTACTCAGGAGAAATATCGCATGGTCTTTTACATTTTATCTCTGCACAGTTTTATGTTTTCACTGTAAAATATGTGTCAGATGTATCTACAAACTTGTGATTACCGTGGCTGTAGCCGCCAGTATTTTATTTTGCTAGAAGCTCGCCTTGATGCAGCTTGATACACGTGAAGTACGAGTAGCATATCGTACAAAAGTGGAGTGAGGTACTTCACTAGTTCTGAGGAACATAAGAATAACGACATTGCAAACGAAGTGGTTCGGGTCGGTTTGGCGTGCCCGGGAGACGAAGTACTCTGGCTGCCATAGTCACACAGTTTCTTGCGTTCTGGAGGAACGGCAAAGTCGTACTCTTCATAGGAAGTTGTCGGAAAAGTTACCGTACAATTAAGAAAGGTATTCCGAGTGTTAGTATAAGACAGTGTAAAATGTGTGAATATTTAAATAATAACCAAACAGGATACATTAATGAGAAGTGTCACCTGCCATCATGGTCAATTCCATAGATGTTGCCCTCTGTAGATACAGAGACTAACCTGGGCAAGTGGCATCCCATAAAAAGCACAATCACAGGATCGAGATGACAGCATAGCAGCCTCTGCCGACGAAGATCCCACGACCGAATAGCTGTCTCCTGCGCTGGGCACACAACTCTAGAAGACGACAGGTTGATGGAATGAACGGTTAGAGACTCTTATTCAGTCTCTCCAAGTCTCTCCAGCTTCCAGAGGTCATAATTTATAAACTTTGACAATATTACTACATTTTTTAGAGTGCAATTATATTGGAGTTTCGGCTCCTCCCTCAGACAGAAGAAAAAAATGCATTTCTTTAAAATCTCCTGTAATGTTAGTTTCTTTCTTTTTTTCGCAACGATTAGTAAGAATTTTTTTATGAAAATACTCCATGATATTCTAGGCTAAAATCAAAGTTGGTTGACATTTTCTGGAAATTTTTTATATTATTTGAAATTGTCACTAACTAGCAATAATGCAAATGACAGATGAACTGAATACTTTCGTAACGATACCCGTGATGCAACAGTAGCGACTGATCTCTGTGACCCGCCCAGGCTGAAAGCTTAGAATAAAAATGCTGCAGAGTTCAGATTCTGCAGCGCTGGCCGGGTTCTTGTGGTACCGCAAGCTGGCGACGTCAAATGGGGCGCACGCCGCTGCTCAGGTGTTCCTGCAGCTGATACATGGTGGGATGGGTATGGAACGGCGAAGAGGGGAAAGGGGAGACACGGACGCACTTGCAGCGAGTGGCAAGCTATCGGCAGCGACCCTCAAAAGTGACTACGAAGCGAATTGTTTTGTCGTGAGAAAATCTGCAAAACTTACGGCACTGGTAAGTTGCATAACTTAGTTTCCCCACAGTAAAAAGTCACTTCGAAGTCAACAGATCGTTCACTTGAGGTTACTTATGAGAAATTAAATGAATCAATTTAAGTTTTCTTCAATCCATCATCGCCGGCCGTGGTGGCCGAGAGGTTCTAGGCGCTACAGTCTGGAACCACGCGACCGCTACGGTCGCAGGTTCGAATCCCGCCTCGGGCATGTATGTGTGTGATGTGCTTAGGTTAGTTAGGTTTAAGTAGTTATAAGTTCTAGGGGACTGATGACCTCAGAAGTTAAGTCCCATAGTGCTCACAGCCATTTGAACCATTTTTCACCCATCATCAATATGAAGCATCGACAATGTTTATTAAAGAATATTGATTCTCCCCCTCGTCCTCGGGACCTCGAGTTACGGGGATAGGAGCTGTTCAGTTATTCCGTCTGGTCTTCGATAACCATACATTAAACGACGAAAAATTAAATCCTCAGAAAATACGTGCATCAGCGGTTACTTTCATTTATCCTCAGTACGGAAGCACGATTGTCTTTTAGCCGATCGAGTGACTACCTTCTTATACAGATTACACCCCAGACAATACCGTCACATTGCGAAGGGCAGAACTGCCACGAAAACTTTTTAGAACCGATGATCTGCCTTTTAAATACAACTATACAGGACTATTAGTAATAACCAAATATATTAGATTTTGATACGCTCAGGTTTCCATTTCCCGTGCACATACCGTTTGCAAAATGTGTGGTGAGCTGCCTATTAATCATTCTCGCAAACTGTAGGTCGACTTCCATAGCTGAGGCGCTGCCCACTCAGTGGCTTGCACGTTTTCCATGAACGTACTACGGCGTTCTGCCCTCATGCTGCGACGATTACAGGCTGTTAACAGCATGCGACGGCTTCAGACTGTAATCAGTCTCAAAATGTTCAAACGTGTGTGAAATCTTATGGGACTTAACTGCTAAGGTCATCAGTCCCTAAGCTGACACACTACTTAACCTAAATTATCCAAACGACAGCCACACACAGCCATGCCCGAGGGAGGACTCGAACATCCGCCGGGACTAGCCAGACAGTCCATGACTGCAGCGCCCCTGACCGCTCGGCTAATCCCGCGCGGCTGTAATCAGTCTCCGACCAGGGACCGCGGAAATCTCTGTAATCGCATGTTTATAACCTGTGGCATTCAGCAAATTTCAATCATATGTAAATTAACTAAGTCTCCCAATTATCCATTTCTAAGATGCTACATTTGAAAATAAGCCGATATTATTTTTTTGAGCAATTGTTGCTATTCAGTCATACGTAAGTTACCTACGTCTTGCAAATATCCATTTCTAACATGTTATATTTGAAAACAAGCCGATAATATTTCTTCTCTGCTATTCTTGTTATTCCACGTAAGACTGTTTAGAGGTAAAGAGATACTTGTGTCCTCAAACTGACCATTGTTTTCTATTATGAGAGCAATCTGTAAATGATCGGCACGCAGTCACACTATATTCGCTAAAACGACTCGTTCCACTTCATTAAGGATGTACTGGGGAAAATAGGTCTTGGAACGCAACTAAGTCTTATCCAGATAGCCACGCAACAATTCGGCGTGTTTTACTGTTCTCTGTCAACCACCCTGTCTCCATTCAACTACATCCCGGCGACGTAGAGCACCAACCTAAAGGCACCCAGTGCAGCATGTAGCGTATGGGGCAGACACACGTGCGGCTGGCTCCCCCCCCCCCCCCCCACCCAGGGCGTTCAATACGAAATGCAGCACATTTCTTTATCCTAAAAGCCAATGGGCTTTATTCATGATTTCGGTGCACAATATTACAACTCACTCTTTTGACTACAAAACCCTATTTCGAAGTGATGAACCTATCTTTCATCGCCTGTGACGATGTTTGAAAAGATATTATCACGTTCAGCCTCGGAATACGCAAGCAATTCAAAACAGACCGTCCTTCCTTGCCCTTTATTGTCTTCTGTTAGGTGGCGAGGAATCCCGCGGGCACACACGTTTGAGTACCCAACTGGTGGAAAAGTGTGCCAGAGCACCAACGGAGACGTCCAGTTGTGCAGCGAGGAGTCTGAGTGATCCGTCGATCACCTCGAATGAGAATGGCCACACGTTCCAAGACTGCCCGAGTGCGGCCGGCCCGCACGTGAGAGATCGGACAGGTTAACGCGACCTTGATGCGATGATGACAGACGCCTAGCCCAACGACTCGTCGAACTTTTGTTCACTGCCAAGTCATCGTAGGCGTTCTGCAAGCGCCCGTGAATACCTGCGATTTTCTGGTTTCCCGCCATCTCCGTTAAAGACGGCACTTTGTGGCCTACTTACAGCACCGCCACCTATCGGAACTTCGTGAGGCTATACGAGCTGAAGGGGGAATATTCCATCATGACCCTCAATAAATTTCCCGTTTTTCCAACCGAGATTGGACGCGTTGAATTACTTACTGAACACCCCTCGAAATTTGCCGAGGGCTATGGTTAACGTTAACCGGAGAAAAGAGATCTACCTTTAATGAGAAAGAAATGTTCCTTTTAAGGAACTAGACATCCTTAAATTCCTTTTTGGCAATTAGTTTCTTGTGAAACATTTTATCGGTGTTATTCCCAAAAGATTTTTTTTTTTTGTTTTCATCGATACTTTTCCGTTCTCTTTTCATATTGGTGTACACTTTTAATATAAGAATTGCTCGTACAAATGAATGCATATCATGTACAGTCTTACTTTCCACTATTAAATATTTAAAACAGCGTTCGAACTGTTGTTTATGAACGGCGATCTTCACATCAAAATCTTGGTGGCTCTTCCCACAAAATCGTTTTAGTCAGAGTAGGCTCTATCGAAAAGATCCAAAAGTTCCCTTAAAAGAGAAAAAGATCCATATGGTGATATAATTACTATCCGCGTCAGCTGACCGCACTGTCCCCATCTTTGAATCGCGAGATAACGCAACGCTACCGCAACACTTACTGAAAGCCATCGGAGCCTTTAACGACGGCAGTATTGGAACGTTGCGCTATAAACGTGAAAATATCGCATTACTCTTTCGGTGATAAAGGACATGCGCTGAAACCGTTTCAAGCACAAGTACACTACGTCTCATATTTTGTGTGTTTGAAAAATTTATCTTGTACTCTACAGTAACAATGGATAGAAGACCGCTTCGATCAGTTCTCTGACATGGCGAAGTAGGTCATGATCTGAACATGGAAAGAGGCAATATCTTTGCTTTCCTCTTAATTATATAGATTAAAGAAAAATTCGAAATCGAGTAGTGTGGAAGTAGCTCTTCACGTACTATAAATTTATGTCTCACATGTATCATTTAATCATTTTCAGTTTTGTGTGTGTGTGTGTGTGTGTGTGTGTGTGTGTGTGTGTTTGTTGTGTGTCGCTAGGTGTGCCGAAGATTGCAGATCAGCTTTATTCATTCCTTAGAAATTTTTCAGTTTATGGAGGAAATTAGCGATAAATGTTTAGACAGCAAACATCTGCGAATTTCCGTGATTGGTTCTTATGCTAATCTGTTTCACACAATCGGCAACTTAGTGTTTCAGGGTGCAGTATATCTGCAGCGCCGCTGCCCATTGCGGTCCGCCCCAGCTGAGCTGAGATCACGGCAAACCGCCCTGAAAACACTGACGTCACTGGGCGAGCTCAAGGTCACCACAAGTGTCGTCACACCGACAAGCGGACTGGCTGCTGGCTGCTGCTCGTCGCATGGTTTCTCGGCCGCGCTGCGCCTACAGTAGTAGTGTGTGGTGAGCACTGGAGACAATCTCAGGATCGAGAGTTATGGGTGACTAGTTTGGATATGAGCTAATTGTAACCTTTTTTTTGACGTAAAGCGGCCTGGGAATCATGAAAGCCATCACAACTGCGTCTTAACACTGGATGTAATCTTTCCTGAAAATTGGGACCATAGTTTCACCAGAAATTTTATTCGATACGTATTAGGACAAAAGTCGAAATGTGACAGAAGTAGATAAAAAATCAAGACATACCTGTGTACCAACCGCTCTTACACAAAAAATGTATTAGCAGTGTTGGATCGAATCTAATTGTTTCTAATCCACTGAGATTTAAAATATATTGCAAGTTTCGTAGAGACATTCTCATGCTTGAAAACGGGCTCTAAGTAATTTTTTAGCTGTTGATTGAACTTATCATAGTTTCTGTAGCATTCGCTTATTATTATTTACTTTTTCTCCTTGCCGAGACCTCCATTTCTTTTCTTTTTCTCTTCTCATGAACGAAAATGTGTCCGTGTCGTCAGACGAAACAGGGAATGATGTTTTCTGAATAGAACGCGCACATCGGACTAAGTAGAAGTTTTGCTGTACAAGTGGCTACTTACTTGAAAACAAGATATAGGTTGTGAGCCACTCAAACAGGAAAACGAGAAGTAGTCAACATTTAATGGCGATTGCCGTCAGTCATCTAAACTGCGCACGGACTCGTCCAGATTCCCACACTGTGTTAATATGCTGCAATTAGCTGTTTGCGTTTTTAAAAAATCCTGCAAATTGTTACTAAGTTCCGAGACATTCGTAACTGTAGTACCAATCATCATAAAAGCATGAGAGCAATCTCGCGTTCTTCTATAGAAGGCGTTTGTTAAAAGCAAGTGAACGCGTCTGCTGCACGCCGTAAGCACCGTGTTTTGCTTAGTTAAAAAAAAATTAGGAGAGGAAAGAAAGAGAGGGAGAGAAGGCACCTAAAGCGAGAGCGTGCTGGCGTGGCGTGCAGCTGGAGTCGGGAGGAAACAGCCCCTCCCCTCGCCCTCTTACGTGTCCGTGAGCTGTGTCACTGGCTGCCCAAAAAGCATTTTACCTGGCTAGTAGATCTGAATGTAAGCACTGTGGGTCATTGTTCGCCGATTATTGCTTCAGGTTTTCATTTTTTATTCACAGATCCACTGAGAAAGGAGAAAATCCAAGTGGAAACTGAATGCAGACACCATTTTGGCATTAAAAGCAAAAAAACAGACGAGAAAGTCCTACCACTGGCTATGTTTTACGTGAATAAACCGTAAGGAAAATATGTAAATACACATTTCAGTAGCTGCGTGCAGCGTTTGACCAACATTACAGTATTTCAAAAGAACCAGTGCACAGAACACCACGTGATGTGATTCAGTCGCCGCTACAAATTTCACGTAGTGGCATTCATGAAAGCGTTATTAGAACAGCGCGTAGTATCCATTGTAGACCTCGTGATTGTACTTGCAGTTACTTTCCTGCCGCGCATATTCGTCGCTGCCGTGGAACGTGGGAGTTTCCGTTGTTGCTGGTGTGATGGTGGGAGGAAGGAGGGAGGAGACGGTGGACGATTTTATGAAACGTTACCTGCGTTCTGTGCTTGTAAGCTAGGGTGTCGCAGCAGACACCAACTACGTTTACGAGTATTAGATAAGGGCGAAATTTATTACGGTATGTAATATGTCAGACGATAAGTATTTCTCGTACGTTGTTCCATTAGGTATGAAATATTTTGTAAGAGAAACAGATTATAACTGAAGCGTAAGAGAGACTAAAATAGCGGATTTTATGAGAGGTAACAGTTTGTAATCTTTGAAAACGTCGTTAACTGTGAAACGCATAAGACGTTTTACATCGAAAACCTTTTTTATTTTAAAACGTTAACTGTTATGTTACCATATGCTCCCGTAACAAATTTGTGCTCTTCTCCTCTTCCTTTCAGAAAAGAGTTATTATTTACTATGTAACAATGTCTAAAACCCGTTGGACCAGATGACGTAGCTAATTCCATTGCTTCTACTTTCCTTTCTCTCACTTACAGCTCCATTATACCTACACTAATGTGCCAGTTCCCAGCTGTCTGTTATCGTTTCGCTAAGAACATGGAGGGATTGAAAGACTCGCATTTGAACAGGAAAAGCTGGAGAATAACATCCAACAAAGTTAAAAAAAATGACCTGAAAGTAGATTTGGGAAACACCTGTGCAGCCCTTTCTCAAGGACCAACGAAGCACTAAAAACACCCCTGTGTCCATGAAAACAATCTGTTCAATATCTTACAGTATCAGAGATTCCTATTTACACTTAAATGGAAGCAGCTAAGCATCGTGTATGTGTGTGTGTGTGTGTGTGTGTGTGAGGTGGTCGGAGGCTAATGCTCTAGCAGTCGCCAGTAACTTTAAACACTGTTTGGAGAGAGAGACAGAGAGAGAGAGAGAGAGAGAGAGCGACGCTGCTACACTGTGGACGATTCTGGGCAACCGAGGCCTGCAGGAAACCTCCGTCAGTAGGCGAACGGCACGCCCTTCTCAGACGTGCTACAGGGGTGTACAGATTTTACAGCATCGCGGGCCGCGTACTGTTCAAAATGGTTCAAATGGCTCTGAGCACTATGGGACTTAACATCTGTGGTCATCAGTCCCCTAGAACTTAGAACTACTTAAACCTAACTACCCTAAGAACATCACAAACATCCATGCCCGAGGCAGGATTCGAACCTGCGACCGTAGCAGTCGCGCGGTTCCGGACTGAGCGCCTAGAACCGCTAGACCACCGCGGCCGGCTGCCGCGTACTGTGATTCTGCGAAGTACCGTAACAGGAGCGAGAAAAACTTATTTGTTAGACAAATATTCACTTTAATAGAGATATAGTTCCAATAATGTATTCTGAAACCAGGTATGGTTTACATGGGCTCGTCCTCTCCTTTTCGGGAAGAGAGGAGAGATGTGCAAAATATTTACGAGGAAGAACCTGTGGCGTCGGCCTCCATTACACCGATAGCACGCCGCGGTGTGCGGTGTGTGAATGTGTGTGTGTGTGTGTGTGTGTGTGTGTGTGTGTGTGTGTAAGGACAGAGAGAAACTCCTCCATAGCCTGCGTACGGTGTCGCCGCGCTGTCCGGCGCAAGCTAAAGGGTGTTTCAAAAATGACCGGTATATTTGAAACGGCAATAGAAACTAAACGAGCAGCGATAGAAATACACCGTTTGTTGCAATATGCTTGGGACAACAGTACATTTTCAGGCAGACAAACTTTCGAAATTGCAGTAGTTACAATTTTCAACAACAGATGGCGCTGCGGTCTGGGAAACTCTATAGTACGATATTTTCCACATATCCACCATGCGTAGCAATAATATGGCGTAGTCTCTGAATGAAATTACCCGAAACCTTTGACAACGTGTCTGGCGGAATGGCTTCACATGCAGATGAGATGTACTGCTTCAGCTGTTCAATTGTTTCTGGATACTGGCGGTACACCTGGTCTTTCACGTGTCCCCACAGAAAGAAGTCACAGGGGTTCATGTCTGGCGAACAGGGAGGCCAATCCACGCCGCCTCCTGTATGTTTCGGATAGCCCAAAGCAATCACACGATCATCGAAATATTCATTCAGGAAATTAAAGACGTCGGCCTTGCGATGTGGCCGGGCACCATCTTGCATAAACCACGAGGTGTTCGCAGTGTCGTCTAAGGCAGTTTGTACCGCCACAAATTCACGAAGAATGTCCAGATAGCGTGATGCAGTAATCGTTTCGGATCTGAAAAATGGGCCAATGATTCCTTTGGAAGACATGGCGGCCCAGACCAGTACTTTTCGAGGATGCAGGGACGATGGGACTGCAACATGGGGCTTTTCGGTTCCCCATATGCGCCAGTTCTGTTTATTGACGAAGCCGTCCAGGTAAAAATAAGCTTCGTCAGTAAACCAAATGCTGCCCACATGCATATCGCCGTCATCAATCCTGTGCACTATATCGTTAGCGAATGTTTCTCGTGCAGCAATGGTAGCGGCGCTGAGGGGTTGCCGCGTTTGAATTTTGTATGAATAGAGGTGTAAACTCTGGCGCATGAGACGATACGTGGACGTTGGCGTCATTTGGACCGCAGCTGCAACACGGCGAACGGAAACCCGAGGCCGCTGTTGGATCACCTGCTGAACTAGTTGCGCGTTGCCCTCTGTGGTTGCCGTACGCGGTCGCCCTACCTTTCCAACACGTTCATCCGTCACGTTCCCAGTCCGTTGAAATTTTTCAAACAGATCCTTTATTGTATCGCTTTTCGGTCCTTTGGTTACATTAAACCTCCGTTGAAAACTTCGTCTTGTTGCAACAACACTGTGTTCTAGGCGGTGGAATTCCAACACCAGAAAAATCCTCTGTTCTAAGGAATAAACCATGTTGTCTACAGCACACTTGCACGTTGTGAACAGCACACGCTTACAGCAGAAAGACGACGTACAGAATGGCGCACCCACAGACTGCGTTGTCTTCTATATCATTCACATCACTTGCAGCGCCATCTGTTGTTGAAAATTGTAACTACTGTAATTTCGAAAGTTTGTCCGCCTGAAAATGTACTGTTGTCCCAAGCATATTGCAACAAACGGTGTATTTCTATCGCTGCTCGTTTAGTTTCTATTGCCGTTTCAAATATACCGGTCATTTTTGAAACACCCTGTACATGTGGGTCGTTACGATTTTGTGTTTGGTGCATATTATACCATACATTGCTGGGAATTAATTTTTGGGAGGAGGTCTCTATCTGTCTCCAGTTTCGAGAAAATGTAATTTATATAGCACGTTCATTTCCGACCGCACGCGTGCGAGAATGAAATAATCCTAGCGTACCTAATATTTCTTTAGCCGTTAGAGATACTGAAACGAGATTTTGGCAATGGTTGCGCACGACAGAGAGAGTAAATTGCCATACGATAAACAAACGGAACTCTGTTATCTATGCCAATGAAGCCGAAGCTAAGGTTTATTTTTTCAAATCTAGTACTGTAATTTTTAAAAATTCATTGATAGCTACTGTAAAGAGTATTGCTAGTATTAAAATAAACGTGAAATTCCTTCTTTGCCTTACAGCAAACTGGTGGAATCAGGTTTTCTGTAAGATTTTGATGTCTCTGGTTGCCTGTTAACTGTTTAACTACTTATTTCAATATTCTGTCGCAGGAGGACCTGCAACGAATTGACGCATGGTGCAGGGAATGGCAATTGAATCTCAATGTAGACAAGTGTAATGTGCTGCGAATACATAGAATGATAGATCCCTTATCATTTAGCTACAAAATAGGTCAGCAACTGGTAGCAGTTAATTCCAAAAATTATGTGGGAGTACGCATTAGGAGTGATTTAAAATGGAATGATCACATAAAGTTGATCGTCGGTAAAGCAGATGCCAGACTGAGATTCATTGGAAGAATCCTAAGGAAATGCAATCCGAAAACAAAGGAAGTAGGTTACGGTACGCTTGTTCGCCCACTGCTTGAATACTGCTCAGCGGTGTGGGATCCATACCAGATAAGGTTGATAGAAGAGATAGAGAAGATCCAACGGAGAGCAGCGCGCTTCGTTACAGGATCATTTAGTAATCACGAAAGCGTTACGGAGATGATAGATAAACTCCAGTGGAAAACTCTGCAGGAGAGACGCTCAGTATCTCGGTACGGGCTTTTGTTAAAGTTTCGAGAACATACCTTCACCGAAGAGTCCAGCAGTATATTACTCCCTCCTACGTATATCTCGCGAAGAGACCATGAGGATAAAATCAGAGAGATTAGAGCCCACACAGAAGCATACCGACAATCCTTCTTTCCACGAACTATATACGACACTGGAATGGAAGGGAGAACCGATAGAGGTACTCAGGGTACCCTCTGCCACTCACCGTTAGGTGGCTTGCGGAGTATGGATGTAGATGTAGATGTAGATATTGGAAGGTGAGTCTGAGCGATTTATGCTGTGTTTTGGCACAAAAAGCGAGAATTAACTTGGCACTCAGATAAATGGATGTGTTTCTCAAAACTAGACACTGATGACACTTCACCGAAGAAAAAAAACTGAACAATTCAGATGAAAAAAATCGCCCCTTGTGTTGCAATTTCAGGGGAATCCTGCAACACTGTGTGTCTTTCATGATCAACAGATGAGACTGAAACTTGCCAAGGACTTTTTTCTACACTTCAGTTTTATTTAAGATACGAAAAAGTACCACTAGCATACCTTATTTCCGTTCGTATATCTGTACAGAGTGAGGGAGTTAACCTTCTTACTACAAATATGTTTCAATTCATCTGTCGTACTGACTTTGACAAATAGTTGGCTATGTTCTGCTGGTCATTGTGTTCACAGCTTCAGAGCTACGAAAGAGTTTGACTCACTCAGTTCTACTCTGCAGCAGAAACAGACTATTGTTCTATTAGAAATAACAAATTTGGAGCCTGGGTATCTGCGGATAAAAAGACTACAAGAACATGATACTCTTTTATTTATGAACCGCTTGAGACTACTCATTAAGGTTAAAATAAATAATAAATATATGTAATCTATCTTCAACACATCGACAAACAATTAAGGTGAAGACCGCACTTCACTCAGAATCAGGGTAGGAACAAAAAGATGGTGCAGTATTTGCTGCAAATTATATTCATATTACTCAGATGATGAACATGTAGAAAATTCTTTGATATTTTTCCATTCTAGTCGTTCACTATTACAAATACGACATGTTTCAGAACTGCAACCAAATTTTCAAGTTGTTTTTGTCTGGATTGGTAACTTTTTTCTCATTTGAAGAAACATCAGTTACAGGTAACAACTACATTTATCTTCTTGACCGGTTCACCTTTGCTTCTTTTGCCAAAACAGAGAATAGTTTGGACACATGTCTTGCAGCATCTCTTAAGAACAGTTGGCGACCAGAGAGATCAATAGCTTACCGAAAATTTCATGTTTATTTTCATACTAGAAAACTCTCTTTTCAACAGCTGTCGAAGGCTCTTAAAAAATTACAGTACTGGATTAGGAAAAAAAGAAAATAAAACAGAATAGAAATATTAGTTACTCTATACCGCCGTAGATAGGAAAGTTCCGTACGTTAACCATTCAGAAAAATACTCTCCTCTTTACATGTTATCACTTGGCAAAATCTCTTATCGATACCTCGAACTATTTAGAATATATGAGGGATGTTATGACTATTTCACTCTCTCGTGTACGCAGTCAGAAGTGAATGTGCTAAATAAATTACATTTTCTCGAAACTGGAGACAGACAGAGGCCTCCTTCCAGTTCTGAAGAAGAATTCAATATCTTAGTTAATCTTCATTCACAGCAAAATACTCTGTCATATGCACCAAACACAAAATCATGGCAACCTATGAATTTTATTGCAAATTTTTTCGAATTTCCCGCAGTGTCTCACTTAAGTCACGTTAAGTATAACCATTATCGAAATTTTTGACGCTTCCCCATACAGCTGACATACAGGATGCTCTAAAATTCTCCTTACAAACTTCTAAGACTTGTAGAAGGGACAGAGTAGACAATATTTTGAACTGGGACCATGTCCGGAAAGTACCGTTTCCATACTACAGCCATTTGGAAACATGTTCACAATGCGACCACTTTCACAAGTAGTTTCCAAGGCGTGACCCAGTACATGACTTATTTTACAGCCCCACTAATTTGCAACCAAAGAAACAAAAAGGAAACTTAATCCGTTTTCACAAACACTGTTGTCTGGCACCAAACCATTTGCGTTCTTTTCAAAGGAACGTTGGCATTCTGATCCACTACAAGTAAGGTTTCGATGTGGCTAGGAGCAACATCCATTACACGTGCAGTTGCTTTGCTCGTGTAATCGTTGATGGTTCTCTTCAATGTGATGCAGTACAGCCTCTTCATGTCCGGTTGTGCGGTCTCCTTGGAATACCACCGTCACGCCTGCTTATGGTGAAGGTACCCCTTTCTCGAAACTGTTGCGCGATTGTGGTGAAAGGTACATGCATGGGCTCGGACATTGTGGATAACTATCTTGAGGAAGGAACGAGCAGCTCCTCCATTACCGTGAGCTTCTCCGTACAGAAGGATCATATTGGTGTATTCTGCAAACATGTAGTCAACCATTTTCCTCTAAGACACACAGACCCAGAGATCAGAGAGGTAGGATTGGCGTCAAATGACATCAGCCGATCCGACGTAAGCAGCCCCCACCATGACCCTGATCCACACATAACCTCGGAAATGTTTCCATAAGGCTGTAGCACGGAAACGGTACGTTTACGGCGATGGGTTCCTGCTCAAAATATTGCTTACTCAGTTCCCTCTACGCTAGTGGAATTTTAGAGCATCCTGCATGAAAGTATAAGTAACGTGCAAATAACTTTTTTTGCCGATTCATTTCTGTAAAATTGTTTCATTAAGATTACAGAGCGTGCACCTCAAGTCTGTGAGTTCAGCGCGTCGCCAACCAGCCTGCCAAAAGCGGACAAACCATGTTTGGTTCATTCCCGCAAGCAGGTGCGGGGCGCGAGTATTCTTGAAGTATATTTTTTAGGATAATATACTCGAATTGATTATTTTCTTGCGTTGAAACGTGATTTTTTTTTTCATACAAATGCATATTTTGCCTGTTTTGTGAGTGAGCATAATATTTTCAAAAATCTTTAATTGTGCTGCACGTTTTGGATATTTTTAAATTAAAACACTTTTTCTTTAGAAACACGGACATTTTAAATTGTGTGTTCATTTGTTCGGTTGTTCAGAAAGCTTATTGTTGTGTATTTATTAGTGACTTTCCTTTCTTCCAGATTCGCTGCCACGAGTTACCTTTCGTGTCTGCTCACTTAGCACATGGCATTGCCTGCGGGTCTTCCTCGGTCTTCCTGCACAGTAGCAACAAAAAAAATTGTTCAAATGACTCTGACCACTATGGGACTTAACATCAGAGGTCATCAGTGCCCTACAACTTAGAACTACTGAAACCTGAGTAACGTAAGGACATCACACACATTCATGCCCGAGGCAAGATTCGAACCCGCGACCGTAGCGGTCGCGCGGTTCCAGACTGAAGCGCCTAGAACCGCTAGACCAGTAGCAACAATATGGGGAATAAGGGATTAGTTGGAAGTGTGTCCTTTGGAGATGCTTACAGTGTACCATAGTTTTAACATTATTATTTAATACGTATACGACCTTTTAAGAAGTGTTTCATTGCGATATACTCATAACATTTAAATTAATACAACACTGAAGTGACGAATGACTCACTTTAGAGTCTTACCTCAGTTACCTATCTTCTTCATTTGTCTCCATCTTCTGTCTGCAGAAAATCAGTACATATTTATAGGGAGTTTGGCTACCTTTCAGTTAAGTAAGACGCTAAAAGTTAAAACAAGTAATCACTCTATAAGGAGACAGCATGAGCGAGAATTTGAAGGGGAGATGACAATGAGAGGTGGCATAATACTTTGTCATGTGAGTGAAAAAAACAGTTGGCAGTGAAAAACGTTTCCAAGTCGTTCAGCATATGGGCACCAATAAACATAAAGAACACGTAAGACGTAAATTCAGGAAAATTGCTCGCCTCAGGCGTTGTTATGGGAATGTTCTAACAGTACTTTTTCACATTTGTTTTATTTGTGCGTAGCCTTTTGTGAGTAGCTGCGGAAAGTATCTATTCCTGTTCTGAGAAATTTCATAGAGAACATTACAGAGTATAAAGTTCCAGACGAATCCACTGTACGTAAAAGTTACATACAGCAGTGCTATGACAAACCGTTAAAAACGTAAGCGATCAGATTCAAAACAATTTTATACGAGTGTCAATCGACGAAACTCAAATGTGAGGAACGGTTTATTTAGCGCAGTTTCAGATGGTAAATAGTTACACACGTTCCTCATTTTTTACCGATTCCATGAATTTACTAAGGTCAAATGGCATTCCCTACAAGTGTGTTTGAGGTCTGTGACTGATGCAGGAACTTACATGATCAAAGCTCGTACTGTTCCTTAAGTAATATTTCGCAATATGATGCATTTAACTTGCCTTGCTCAATAGTTACAGCGCGTTGCTGAAGCTATTCGTCCAAATTTTCATCCAGTTGACAAGTTGGTGTTGCTATGAAGAAGGTGTTTGTTACAGCACCTTAAAGAAAACAAGCTTGCAGAGCAGCGGCTCCTGACATTCCCCAGCCACCAGAAGCATCAAATAGCGCTGGGTCACATGGTTGTCTGCAGTGATTTACTGCACCGGAAATTTAGAAACTATTACGGCGTCGCTTCTACACTTTATCCTAAAATTGTAGCCGCAATTCATACTGCCAAAGATTTTCTGAACACCCCAGAAACAGGAGTTAATCTTGAGTATATATCTGCTCATTTTTCTCATCTTCCGGCGGTAATTGTTTCTTTGGCGACAGGCAGTCATATTCGTTGTGTTTTATTAATTGTGCCCAAAACCACAGTGTGTAAATTTGAGTCGGTCCCTGGAGGATTTGATGAAACAGTGAATAAAAAATTTCGGAACATAGTTTCAAAAAATCCACGATATGATCAGATATATGAAATTGAAGAAATTTTAAGCGGTGAGCGAAATGAACTTCCGAGCAACTTGTCGTTAACGGCGGAGCATTAAGTTTCTGTGAGGCAGACAGAAGTTTCTCTCCTTACAAGCACATTTTTCTGAACAACTGGAGACGGTTTACTTTCAAACACCTGAAACGTAAAGCGATCGGTGTTGTGGTCTTCACTCCAGAGACTGCTTTGATGCAACTCTCCATGCTACTCTATCCTGTGCAAGCTTCTTCATCGCCCAGTACCTACTGCAACCTACATCCTTCTGAATGTGTTTAGTGTATTCGTCTCTTGGTCTCCCTCTACGATTTTTACACTCCACGCTGCCCTCCAATACTAAATTGGTGATCCCTTGATGCATTAGAATATGTCCTACCAAGCGATCCCTTCTTCTGGTCAAGTTGAGCCACAAATTTCTCCTCTCGCTAAATCTACTCAATATCTCCGCATTAGTTATGTGATCCACCCACCTTATCTTCAGCATTCTTCTGTAGCACCACATTTCGAAAGCTTCTATTCTCTTCTTGTCCAAAGTATTCATCGTCCATGTTTCACTTCCATACATGGCTACACTCCATACAAATACTTTCAGAAACGTCTTCCTGACGCTTAAATCTATACTCTATGTTAACAAATTTCTCTTCTTCAGAAACGATTTCCTTGCCATTGGCAGTCTACATTTTAAAATCTCTCTACTTCGACCATCATTAGTTATTTTGCTCCCCAAATAGCGAAACTCAATTACTACCTTATGCACCTCATTTCCTAATCTAATTCCCTCGGCATCGCCCGACGTAATTCGGCTACATTCCATTATCCTCGTTTTGCTTTTGTTGATGTTCGTCTTATGTCTTCCTTTGAAGACACTGTCAATTCCGTTCAACTGCTCTTCTTAGTCCTTTGCTGTCTCTGACAGAATTATAATGTCCTCGGCGACCTCAAAGTTTCTATTTGTTCGCCATGGATTTTAATTCTTACTCCGAATTTTTCTTTAGTTTCCTTTACTGCTTGCTCAAAATGCAGATTGAATAACATCGGGGGTAGGCTACAATCCTGTCTCACTCCTTTCCCAACCACTGCTTCCCTTTCATGCCCTCGACTCTTATAACTGCCACCGGGTTTCAGTACAAATTGTAAATAGTCTTTAGCTCCCTGTATTTTAACCCTGCCACCTTCAGTATTTGAAAGAGAGTATTCCAGTTTCAATTAGTTTACATCATGGTCAGACAGAGATTCCGAAATCAGATACTGGACTGTAATGGGTACCCAGGAGCAGATATAGACTCAGATCACAATATAGTAGTGATGAAGAGTAGGCTGAAGTTCAAGACATTAGTCAGGAAGAACCAATACGCAAAGAAGTGGGATACGGAAGTACTAAGGAATAACGAGATGCATTTGAAGTTCTCCAACGCTATAGATACAGCAATAAGGAATAGCGCAGTAGGCAGTACAGTTGAAGAGGAATTGACATCTCTAAAAGGGCCATCACAGAAGTAGGGAAGGAAAACATAGGTACAAAGAAGGTAGCTGCGAAGAAACCATGGGTAACAGAAGAAATACTTCAGTTGATTGATGAAAGGAGGAAGTACTAACATGTTCCGGGAAAATCAGGAATACAGAAATAAAAGTCGCTGAGGAATGAAATAAATAGGAAGTGCTGGGAAGCTAAGACGAAATGGCTGCAGGAGAAATGTGAAGACATCGTAAAAGATATGATTGTCGGAAGGGCAGACTCAGCATACAGGAAAGTCAAAACAACCTTTGGTGACATTAAAAGCAACGGTGGTAACATTAAGAGTGCAATGGCAATTCCACTGTTAAATGCAGAGGAGAGAGCAGATAGGTGGAAAGAATACATTGAAAGCCTCTATGAGGGTGAAGATTTGTCTGATGTCATAGAAGAAGAAACAGGAGTCGCTTTAGAAGAGATAGGGGATCCAGTATTAGAATCGGAATTTAAAAGAGCTTTGGAGGACTTACGGTCAAATAAGGCAGAAGGGATAGATAACATTCCATGAGAATTTCTAAAATCATTGGGGGAAGTGGCAACAAAACGACTATTCACGTTGGTGTGTAGAATATATGAGTCTGGCGACATACCATCTGACTTTCGGAAAAGCATCATCCACACAATTTCGAAGAAGGCAAGAGCTGACAAGTGCGAAAATTATCGCACAATCAGCATAACAGCTTATGCATCGAAGCTGCTTACAAGAATAATATACAGAGGAATGGAAAAGAAAATTGAGAATGCGATAGGTGACGATCAGTTCGGCTTTAGGAAAAGTAGAGGGACGAGAGAGGCAATTCTGACGTTACGGCTAATAATGGAAGCAAGGCTAAAGAAAAATCTAGACACTTTCATAGGATTTGTCGACCTGGAAAAAGCGTTCGGCAATATAAAATGGTGCAAGCTGTTAGAGATTCTGGAAAAAGTAGGGGTAAGCTATAGGGAGAGACGGGTCATATACAATATGTACAACAACCAAGAGGGAATAATAAGAGTGCTCGTATTAAGAAGGGTGTAAGACAAGGCTGTAGCCTTTCGCCCCTACTCTTCAATCTGTACATCGAGGAAGCAATGATGGAAATAAAAGAAAGGTTCAGGAGTGGAATTAAAATACAAGGTGAAAGATATCAATGATACGATTCGCTGATGACATCGCTATCCTGAGTGAAAGTGAAGAAGAATTAAATGATCTGCTGAACGGATTGAACAGTCTAAAGAGTACACAGTATGGTTTGAGAGTAAATCGGAGAAAGACGAAGGTAATGAGAAGTAGTAGAAATGAGAACAGCGAGAAACTTAACATCAGGATTGATGGTCACGAAGTCAATGAAGTTAAGGAATCGTGCTACCTTGGCAGTAAAATAACCAATGACGGACGGAGCAAGGAGGACATCAAAAGCAGACTCGCTATGGCAAAAAAGACATTTCTGGCCAAGAGAAGTCTACTAATATCAAATACCGGCCTTAATTTGAGGAAGAAATTTCTGAGGATGTACGTCTGGAGTACAGCGTTGTATGGTAGTGAAACATGGACTGTGGGAAAACCGGAACGGAAGAGAATCAAAGCATTTGAGATGTGGTGCTATAGACGAATGTTGAAAATTAGGTGGACTGATAAGGTAAGGAATGACGAGGGTCTATGCAGAATTGGAGAGGAAAGGAATATGTGGAAAACACTGATAAGGAAAAGGGACATCTGCTAAGACATGAGGGAGTGACTTCCATGGTACTAGAGGGAGCTGTAGAGGGCAAAAACTGTAGAGGAAGACAGAGATTGGAATACGTCAAGCAAATAATTGAGGACGTAGGTTGCAAGCGCTACTCTGAGATGAAGAGGTGTATACAGGCAAGGAATTCGTGGCGGTCTGCATCAAACTATTCAGTAGACTGATGACGAAAAAAAAAAATTCCAGTCAACATTGTCAAAAGTTTTCTCTAAATCTACAAATGCCAGAAACGTAGGTTTGTCTTTCCATTATCTATTTTCTAAGATAAGTCGTCGGGTCAGTATTGCCTCACATGTTCCAAAAGTTCTACAGAATCCAAACTGATCTTTCCCGAGGTTGGCTTCTACCAGTTTTTCCATTCGTCTGTAAAGAATTCGTGTTAGGGTTTTGCAGCCGTGGCTGATAGTTCTGTAATTTTCACATCTGTCAACATCTGCTTTCTCTAACATAAGGGAAGTGAAAAACTAAATAGGAGTACTGTAGCTTTCAGTAAATTAACTAAAATACTAGTTTTCTTGCTTGTTTCGTTAACGCTTCTTTGCGAATAGTTCACAGGCATTTACGTACGTCTTTTTTTTTTTTTTTTTTTTTACTTCACAGGCATCTACGTAAGTCCTCTTTTGAACTAAAACGATACTATTTCCGTTTCTATATCATTTTATGCCAACAGTTATTCGCATATTTTAGATTTTCTGGTGGATAAGTGCATGCGTATTTAAAGGAGTATTACTGCATTAAAATCCAGTCCCTACTCATAGGAATATTGTTCGCGCTATGTCAAGCCGCCCTGCTCTGGACTCTCCCGCTCAGGTAGACCGCTTTGCTTCTGTGCTCTCCTTAGCGGCTAGTGCTACCGGCACCCGCGACAACGCTCTTGCACGACTAGTAAGTACATCCAGCAAACCCACGATTCTTTAAAGAATCTAACTGTTGGGTAAAACAGCTTTAAACGTCTGATTACTTTCTGAATGAGTTAATTAGATATTTGACTTTAAACTACACTCCTGGAAATGGAAAAAAGAACACATTGACACCGGTGTGTCAGACCCACCATACTTGCTCCGGTCACTGCGAGAGGGCTGTACAAGCAATGATCACACGCACGGCACAGCGGACACACCAGGAACCGCGGTGTTGGCCGTCGAATGGCGCTAGCTGCGCAGCATTTGTGCACCGCCGCCGTCAGTGTCAGCCAGTTTGCCGTGGCATACGGAGCTCCATCGCAGTCTTTAACACTGGTAGCATGCCGCGACAGCGTGGACGTGAACCGTATGTGCAGCTGACGGACTTCGAGCGAGGGCGTATAGTGGGCATGCGGGAGGCCGGGTGGACGTACCGCCGAATTGCTCAACACGTGGGGCGTGAGGTCTCCACAGTACATCGATGTTGTCGCCAGTGGTCGGCGGAATGTGCACGTGTCCGTCGACCTGGGACCGGACCGCAGCGACGCACGGATGCACGCCAAGACCGTAGGATCCTACGCTGTGCCGTAGGGGACCGCACCGCCGCTTCCCAGCAAATTAGGGACACTGTTGCTCCTGGGGTATCGGCGAGGACCATTCGCAACCGTCTCCATGAAGCTGGGCTACGGTCCCGCACACCGTTAGGCCGTCTTCCGCTCACGCCCCAACATCGTGCAGCCCGCCTCCAGTGGTGTCGCGACAGGCGTGAATGGGGGGACGAATGGAGTCGTGTCGTCTTCAGCGATGAGAGTCGCTTCTGCCTTGGTGCCAATGATGGTCGTATGCGTGTTTGGCGCCGTGCAGGTGAGCGCCACAATCAGGACTGCATACGACCGAGGCACACAGGGCCAACACCCGGCATCATGGTGTGGGGAGCGATCTCCTACACTGGCCGTACACCACTGGTGATCGTCGAGGGGACACTGAATAGTGCACGGTACATCCAAACCGTCATCGAACCCATCGTTCTACCATTCCTAGACCGGCAAGGGAACTTGCTGTTCCAACAGGACAATGCACGTCCGCATGTATCCCGTGCCACCCAACGTGCTCTAGAAGGTGTAAGTCAACTACCCTGGCCAGCAAGATCTCCGGATCTGTCCCCCATTGAGCATGTTTGGGACTGGATGAAGCGTCGTCTCACGCGGTCTGCACGTCCAGCACGAACGCTGGTACAACTGAGGCGCCAGGTGGAAATGGCATGGCAAGCCGTTCCACAGGACTACATCCAGCATCTCTAC
Organism: Schistocerca nitens; assembly: GCF_023898315.1. Taxonomy (NCBI): domain Eukaryota; kingdom Metazoa; phylum Arthropoda; class Insecta; order Orthoptera; family Acrididae; genus Schistocerca; species Schistocerca nitens. The sequence goes on along the minus strand of NC_064618.1, from coordinate 190,824,820 downwards.
GATCGTCTCCATGGGAGAATAGCAGCCTGCATTGCTGCGAAAGGTGGATATACACTGTACTAGTGCCGACATTGTGCATGCTCTGTTGCCTGTGTCTATGTGCCTGTGGTTCTGTCAGTGTGATCATGTGATGTATCTGACCCCAGGAATGTGTCAATAAAGTTTCCCCTTCCTGGGACAATGAATTCACGGTGTTCTTATTTCAATTTCCAGGAGTGTAGTAAGCGATAAAAAGATGCATAATGTTTGAAACTATGCTAAAACTTTGCTGGAAGTCACTAAGTGCCTAAAATGGCGATATACACGAGTACTTATCACTCTAAAATTTCTATTCCATTTATGATCTACCGGTATATGAAAGAGTAAACGTATGGAGCTCTAGCGTTATTCTCATATTGTCTCAAGTTTTACGATGTAATTAGGAAACTCGTGTCTCACGTATGTATTGTAGACATTTGTATCTGGATTTGTGCAGCTTCTCTTTAGGGAATTCATTGGGTACGGGCAACGATGGGTCCCACCAGCCGATGTCGCGACATCAGTGTAAGTGCACAGATATCTCATCGCCCACTGCAGCTGCAAGCAATATGCAAGGCAGACGAGTCCTTGAAGCCTAATCAACAATGCTGTAGAAGAAAACACCGAGATCGGGTGTATATTTTTAAGCAGCCTCTTGTCTGACGTCTCTAGAATTAACATAAGTACAACATATGTAGTGTAGAGGACATAACCTATCATTCTAACTGTACATCTTGGACACCTATCAGGTTTCCAAGCAAATGAGTCACGGTGACACTTTCGTTTCTCACTGTAATCGCATGAAGCATTAATTATGGACTAATACCCGTTACAAAAGTAGCTCCCGTCTTCACTTTGACAAAATGGTAGTACTCTTGTCACCTTTGGGAAAATGTCTGTATATCTGCCGTAAATTAAACTTGCCATGCCCCAGACTACGTCTTTGGTTTGCTATTGCTAACTATTCATTTCAGCCAAGAGATTACGCGGGGTAAGAGTTTTTTACTTATTCCTCCTGCAGATATTCTCAGCCAGTTTGGCGCTCTATATGTATGATACAGAATGGTGTCTGGAATAAGTTCACCCTATGCTTGGTGTGACGGTCACATTATTCCCTTTAATATCTACTTTCATCAATGTCTGTTAATGGCTATCTCCTCACTGGTTATTATTCATAATTATACTATATTATTATACTGTAATTATATTATAATAATAGTAATGATAATTATTATAGTATGTGTACTATTCCCCTGATATCCTTATTCTGAAAGGTATTATCTCTTAATCTTTTTTCTTCCCCTATGTGAAAACCGTTATTTCTGTACGGATCAGTTGCAACTTCTTAGTATCTTCCGATATGCTCATAGATCCTTTCATCATTACTCATAATTTCATTCTCCTATTTTACACTTCATTATTCGTCTGTTAAATCTTAATTTCTGCTTCTTATTCATCGTAATTACTCAACCTTTGTGTGTTCCTCGTTACACACATTTATAACTTTTATTTTAGTGTGAATCGGCCACTGTTCCCAATTAAATCAAGTAGGCAATTATAGGTCATGTGGAGATCGAAAGGTCAAATCGTATGAATACTAATAATCTGGTAATCGATTTGGGTTCAAAAGTCTACTGATATTATAAACTGTCACTTTCTGTAGCCAGATGACGGCGTTGCCTCCATGACATGTTTACTGCTGCCACACTCATTCACCTAACCAAATAAGTAGTTGGTTCTCAAAACTAATTACTGGCATTAATTTTAGAAACAAAAATGTCACCCTGTAAGGCAACATTGTACAAGTAGTAGACTTGAAAAAGTCTGTAACCAGGCACATGTAGACAAACAAACCATCTACATACTCCGCTATATAAAATGTAGATAGTATCCGAGTGGTAGGAGTTGAAAAAGTAACATTAAAGTAATTTTAAGAAAAGACGCACAGAGTAATAAAATCAGTTTTTTTCATGTGGATACGTTATACAGAAACAGGAATTCATCAAATTTTACAACATTTATGAAGTGTTAACTGAAAAAAAAAAACTAATCAGCTGTTTGTTTACTCCTTAGTCACAGAGATCACATCATAATGCGAACTCCCAATAACACTTTACCTTTTCATTTAATCTGCATACTGGAAAGGAGGTGGCTAATCACTTAGAATCTTCTCCAGTGTAACGGAAACGCTAACTGTAATAATTAAAAATGCAATCGATGCCCAGTCAACAGATGTACTAACTCAATAGGTCAGTGCAGTACGGAAATATACCTACTGAGAAACAAGCTGACGCCAACTGCACGTAATACATATCAAATTCCTTGGCGTACTTTTATTTATTTATTTATTTATTTATTTATTTTTGAATCAGCAGTCTTCTGACTGCTTTGATGCTGCTCGCAACTAATTTCACTCTGTGACAAACGTTACATCTCAGAGTAGCACGTTCAATCTACGTCCTCAATTATTCGTTGGATGTAAACCAATCTCTATCCTCTTCTACAGTTACTACCCTCTGCACCTTCCTTTGTCACATGAAAGTTATTCTGTGATGTCTTCAGATACCTCCTCATTCCTTTCCTTATGTCCACCTAACGTTCAACGTTCTTCTGTGGCACTTCATCTCAAATGCATCGATTCTCTTCTGTTCACGCTTCCCAACAGTCGATGTCTGAATGGCATACAATGCTGTGCTCCAAGCCTACATTCTCAGAAATTTCTTCCCAAAATTAAGGCCTATGTTAGATAATAATACACTTCTCTTGGCCAGGAACGACCTTTTTGTCAGTGCTAGTAACATTTTATGTCCTCCTTGCTTCGTCCGTCAATGGTTATTTAGCTACCTACGTAGCAGAATTTCTTAAGTTCATGTCACTTTGTGATCACCAAGCCTGATGTTAAGATTCTTTCTGTTCTCTATTTTGCTAATTCTTCTCATTACTCGGTTCTAGGCGCTCAGTCCGGAACCGCGCTACTGCTACGGTCGCAGGTTCGAATCCTGCCTCGGGCATGGATGTGTGTGATGTCCTTAGGTTAGTTAGGTTTAAGTAGTTCTAAGTTCTAGGGGACTGATGACCACAGATGCTAAGTCCCATAGTGCTCATAGCCATTTGAACCAATTTTTGAATCTTCTCATTACTTTTGTCCTTCTTCGATTTACTTACAATCCATATTCTGCACTCATTGTAATGTTCATTCCATTCAACAGATCCCATAATTCTTCTACAGTTTCACTGACATAGTAATATCGTAAGCGGATCTTAAAACTGATATCCTCTGTGCATAAAGTCACAAATGATGCCGTAAGCTTTACACCCCCAGTCAATCATAAATGCGTAGTAATGTAGTGCCATAACATAATAACGTTAGTCAAATTTCGCGTTAACAAATTGACGTATTACTCCATGTGTAATTGAAATTATTTTATTTCCACCGTCTCCTAACCCTGAGAAGTTCTCGCGTTACGAACATATGACCTTGTTCATCCCCCGCATGATATCGTGTGGAACCATACAACATAGCGGTGATCATATGTGGTTTTTAATCTAACAAGCTGAGTTTAACGTCTAAGTAAGTTTATTATCAGATAATAAGGTCTCGGTTACAGTTAACGCTCATCCAGATTCTGTCTGCTTAGTACCTAGTTCTCCCAGTACATAACATAAAGACAGCCAATGGCAGGCACCTCTCACTTTCCGTGTGCGCATGCGCGTGATCCGCATTCTTGCTCGGTTCATATCTGCGTGTCACAAACTTAGCGTCCGCGGCTAACCGACCGCTTTCCACGAAGTGGGGCCGGGGCTGTTCCTCAGCTAAGTAACGTAGCTTGACATGGTACCACGGTACTTAAGCTTTTTATGTTTGACCGTGCCTTATTCTGGCGTGTATTAGTTTATTTAATGCTTATGAAGAAGACTAGATTACTCCAGCTGAAACCTGGGTAAAGAACCGTAACATTTGGCAACTAAGGCGGAGTTTTGACATATTAATTTATCACAGATGCTGACAGAGCTGCATCATTTTAAAAATTCTTAGCCTTGACCTTTTCATAAAGCCGCACGTCTAACATGTCCTGAATATTCTTTTCCTTTCTTCCGTATAATATTCTTGCAAGCATCTTTGGTGCACGAACTATTAAGCTGATTGTGGCACAAATCACGTACTTGTCGACTCTTTTAATTTGGTCACTGTGTGGATGACGTTCATCCGAAATTCTGATGGATTATCGCCAGTTTCATACATTCTACACATAAACGTAAAATGCTCTTTGGTTGCCACTTCGCCCAATGATTTTTAGAAATTCTATACATTCTGCCTAATTTGATTTACTTCTAAATATCTTTTAAATACTGTTGAGAAAGTTGAAACAAAGTTTGAGAGAGAAGAAATTTTCTGATGGTAAAACCGTAAGATGCTGCCTGACTAACAAAATGATTGATGAACTACAGCAGTACTATAGGATGGTCATTAGAAATAATACCGAGGATTGGTTGAAAATGAAACAGGCAGTATGGGGTACCTCCTTACACAAACTGTCAACTGATGAAAAATCAGTACACCACCTTTGCTCTCCTGGAACTGATTCATGGTGCAATTACCGCAATGCCCAATACTCAAAAAGTTCATACAGCCATAATCATTCCGTCCCAGCAGCAGTCATGGATATCATAAAATCTATTTACATACACCTGGAAAATCCTGAATTACTGAAAAAGTGTCTACATGGTCAGACTCAAAATCCCAACGAGTCGTTCAATAATCTTATGTGTACTCACCAAAAAATGTTTTTGTTGGAATGAAGACACTGAAGTGGCGGGGCAGTGACGCTGTTATCGCTTTTAATGATGGCAACATTGGTAGGCTGAAAGTGTTACAGCATATGGGAATTAATCCTGGAGCAAACTGCATCAGAGAACTTGAACAGATAGACAAGGTTCGCATTGATAAAGCAGTGTGTGCAGCACAGTTGGCCACTAAGGAGCCCAGAAAGAAGAAAATAAGAAAAAACTTGGAAAAAGACAAAGAGGATGATATACAATTTATTGCAGGGACCTTCTGAGTGTGTAAATATAAAACATTAAGCATTTATTAAGTGAGTTACAGTGTTTTGAAACTTTAGAAGCAGTACCTGAAAATTTACTTTTTCTGTTGCATTTCTCCCTAAATCTCAGAAACCACTTCGAGTAGAGTATTCAAATTTTCAGGGAGTAATAACATACATATACCGAGTCTATTGAACTAAAAGAATAACATAGTGTTATGTATAATTAAAATTATTTAGGATAATGTACAAAAAAGTACAAAAAATTTTAACCGGTTAGTTAAAAACTTGAATTTATTAAAAAAATGTATTTCAGAAAGCAGAGGTTGAAATGCAGTTATTGTAGTTCAGTAGACTCAGAATATACAGTCTAATGTCCTGTAAAAGTTTCATGTAAATGGGTACAGTGGTTCCTAAAACACAGGGAAACCAAGTCACTAAATTTAACGTTGTCGGGATAGGGCGTTCCAACTCCCCTTAACCTCACCACGCAATTTTGACACTACAGCTGCTAGGTCGCTGGCGTTTGCACAAATAAAAAATCATGAAACTCGACATGAAGCGTTAACGTGCATCGATTTCCTTCCAGTTCTTGCTCTCAGGGTTTAAGCAGGGTGCTGGCTTGTTGATGTACCGAATGTATCTTGATATACAGGTCTAAAACCGCCAGTATATTTACAACGCACAGCCAATATTTTTATAGGCCGGTACATAGAAATCTTTCTCGTCGATACATCTATGATTTTTCTACGATATATAGAGTGTTGGTGACGATACCATCCTAAATATCGGTACATGGACTGTCGATATTATTAAAAATAACAACAGTCCTACTTCTAGGGCACATCTCGTGCTTCGTATGAAAAGTTCCTCTTTATTCTTACGGTGAATTCTTATGTGAATGGCGCAAGATCGCCGCTCGCCTTAACGCGAGCCATATACCAATAGATTACACAACGGCACAGTCGAATCTCGGAGCGAACGGCGAAAGTCAAACACACGCTCTCGATCGCGCAGCAACAGGCAATGCAGCGAGATATGTCATCACCTTAATGAAAATTTAGGCATCCGACGCAATGGAAACCATTTGCATGACTACAAAATGGCTCTGAGCACTATGGGACTTAACATCTATGGTCATCAGTCCCCTAGAACTTAGAACTACTTAAACCTAACTAACCTAAGGACATCAAACAACACCCAGCCATCACAAGGCAGAGAAAATCCCTGACCCCGCCGGGAATCGAACCCGGGAACCCGGGCGTGGGAAGCGAGAACGCTACCGCACGACCACGAGATGCGGGCTGCATGACTACAGCATACATTTTATGTTTGCTTGCAATAACACACTGAGGAGACAAACAAACTGGTGCACGTGTCTAATATCGTATAGGACCCCGCGAGCACCCGGAAGTGTCGCAACAACAGTGCAATGTCGAAGTTGAAGGGTGCATGCAAAGCTTAAAGATTCGTGTCATGCGGTCATCAAGGGTACACGTGTCGGCCTTCGGCTCCGAAAGCCTATATCGACGATATTTCGATAAATGGTTCACACGCTGACGCTTGTTGACGGACCAGCATTGAAATCTGCAACAATCTGCGAACGGGTTGCACTTCTGTTGTGTTGAACGATTCTCTCCAGTCGTCGTTGGGCCCTTTCTTGCTGGATCTTTGTCCGATGACAGCGATGTAGGAGATTTGATGTTTTACCGGATGCCTGATATCCACGGTGCACTCGTGATATGGTCGTACGGGAAAATCCTCATTTCATCGCATCCTCGGAGATGCTGTGTCCCATCGCTCGTGCGCCGACTGTGACACCACGTTCAAACTCATTTAAATCTTGGTATCCTGCCACTCTAGCAGCAATAACCGATCTAACAACTGCGCCACGCGATTGTTCTCTCATATAGGCGATGGCGACCGCAGTGCCGTATTCTGCCTGTTTACTTAATCTGTATTTGAATACGCATAGCTGTAACAGATAGAAGCTGTCAAGGACACTAGTTCTGCTTATGGCATCTATCGGTTAGAAAAATGCACCGATGATGACTGATATCAGTCGAAATCGATTTGCAACAAGATAAATAAATTATGTTTCCGCGACTGGTTGCTGCATTCGATATAATTTTATATTCCACGGTCGCTGCACAGAAAGGGAATCTTATGGAGCCCAACTTTCAAAACATTCGACATACGTTGTACTCTATAGAAATTGTCTCCGAAATATAGCAGAAAGAAACTTTAGTCATCAACAATTCAATAAGGAAAGTAATCACAGCCTTCATACAACTGCCTGGTATGAATAAATTTGGTTCGATTGTCAATTAACTTGTTACAATGGAAACTCCCCACCGCAACCCCCCCCCCCCCCCCGCCCCACACCTTAGATTTAGTGGTAAGATGGCCCAGTGAAAAGCCCGTCAAAAACTGAACACATATCTAGCATCAAAACAGGAAAAAAGGTGTACTGAACTGTGACCTCGAGACGTACGTATGTCCCAATTGTTCTACACAAGCACCACATATTATGACACTAGCGCTCTGTTTCAGAAGTTACGACCCTTGAATTCCTTTGTTGTAACATAATTCACAACCGTTTATTTGCTGTTTTCCAATACATTTATTTTGGGGGGTTATACACTCCTGGAAATGGAAAAAAGAACACATTGACACCGGTGTGTCAGACCCACCATGCTTGCTCCGGACACTGCGAGAGGGCTGTACAAGCAATGATCACACGCACGGCACAGCGGACACACCAGGAACCGCGGTGTTGGCCGTCGAATGGCGCTAGCTGCGCAGCATTTGTGCACCGCCGCCGTCAGTGTCAGCCAGTTTGCCGTGGCATACGGAGCTCCATCGCAGTCTTTAACACTGGTAGCATGCCGCGACAGCGTGGACGTGAACCGTATGTGCAGTTGACGGACTTTGAGCGAGGGCGTATAGTGGGCATGCGGGAGGCCGGGTGGACGTACCGCCGAATTGCTCAACACGTGGGGCGTGAGGTCTCCACAGTACATCGATGTTGTCGCCAGTGGTCGGCGGAAGGTGCACGTGCCCGTCGACCTGGGACCGGACCGCAGCGACGCACGGATGCACGCCAAGACCGTAGGATCCTACGCAGTGCCGTAGGGGACCGCACCGCCACTTCCCAGCAAATTAGGGACACTGTTGCTCCTGGGGTATCGGCGAGGACCATTCGCAACCGTCTCCATGAAGCTGGGCTACGGTCCCGCACACCGTTAGGCCGTCTTCCGCTCACGCCCCAACATCGTGCAGCCCGCCTCCAGTGGTGTCGCGACAGGCGTGAATGGAGGGACGAATGGAGACGTGTCGTCTTCAGCGATGAGAGTCGCTTCTGCCTTGGTGCCAATGATGGTCGTATGCGTGTTTGGCGCCGTGCAGGTGAGCGCCACAATCAGGACTGCATACGACCGAGGCACACAGGGCCAACACCCGGCATCATGGTGTGGGGAGCGATCTCCTACACTGGCCGTACACCACTGGTGATCGTCGAGGGGACACTGAATAGTGCACGGTACATCCAAACCGTCATCGAACCCATCGTTCTACCAGTCCTAGACCGGCAAGGGAACTTGCTGTTCCAACAGGACAATGCACGTCCGCATGTATCCCGTGCCACCCAACGTGCTCTAGAAGGTGTAAGTCAACTACCCTGGCCAGCAAGATCTCCGGATCTGTCCCCCATTGAGCATGTTTGGGACTGGATGAAGCGTCGTCTCACGCGGTCTGCACGTCCAGCACGAACGCTGGTCCAACTGAGGCGCCAGGTGGAAATGGCATGGCAAGCCGTTCCACAGGACTACATCCAGCATCTCTACGATCGTCTCCATGGGAGAATAGCAGCCTGCATTGCTGCGAAAGGTGGATATACACTGTACTAGTGCCGACATTGTGCATGCTCTGTTGCCTGTGTCTATGTGCCTGTGGTTCTGTCAGTGTGATCATGTGATGTATCTGACCCCAGGAATGTGTCAATAAAGTTTCCCCTTCCTGGGACAATGAATTCACGGTGTTCTTATTTCAATTTCCAGGAGTGTATATTCTCCCACATGATTCCTATTCTATTACGAAAATGTAGCATGACAACTGCCAAGACTACAGCAGCAGAACAGACACGTCAATGACCGGATGGAAAATTCATAACTTTGTGAAAAAGAAACAAGAGTGGGGCACAGGGGACTTTTGAATTCGGATGTCCCGCTCTGCAGTGCAACACGGTGACTACACAGCCACTGAAATTTGTTCTATGTTACCTATCTTGAGCTTGGACCGTTCACTGTTCCTATTTCTCTTCTGTTTTCACATTTCAGTACATCGTCTTCCTGTTCTCGTGCTTGATCTGTATTCAGTTTTTGACGAGTTATCCGGTGGGACATTTCACCACTAAATCTGAAAGGTGGCGATGTTGAGTTTCCCTTCTCAGAAACCAGCAGTTCTCAAACATAGAACAATCTGTCATCTTCTGTTTGCTCCATCGTCAATGAACGTGAGTCTGTGACGGGAAATCAGACATGCCTAGCAACGATATCGAGGAAATGTCTTTGTTGTTGTAATAAAGTGACCCACAGTCAGACAACGTTTACCATTTGCAGCCGCCACACAGTTGGGTAAATTAGCTGTCTTTTTAGTGAACCTTTAACTACTCTTCCTTCTAGGAGTAGTAGCACCCAGGATTTACATTTAAATTACCTCATTTTGATTTTCGTGTTCAGTAAGAGAAGTAAAGGAGCGGAATTCTGCTCATCAGACTCCTTGACGGAACCTAAATAGTACGGCACGGCAGATCAAAGTGACTACAAAGGAGTCGCTTCTCTTCTGTTTCCTGTAGTGCCCGCCGCGCTGCATCGCGTGAAGGCTCGGCCGAGGAACATTTCTCGGTGGCTTGTGTCAAGTGCCCTTACAGTGAAAGTGGCGCCCCTAGATTTCGCCGCCCCCCCCCCCCCCCCCCCGGCAAAAATATCCTGGCTGCCCGCCCATGAGTTGTCCCTGATGATAGTGAGCTCAGGTTAATGCCTTGAACTCCAAATAGGTCTAAACTGAACTCGTTTGTTCACGTCTGGGGCTCTATTCGGCGCCAGATTCGTGTCCACAAACCACCAGACTGTCACTTACGAGTATTGTGTGGCCTGTGCATTGTCATCCGCTGCTACACACAGTATCTCTAGAAACCTAGCAAACACTTGTCGAATCCATCACTACAATATAAAAATGTACACTGAAACAGCAAAGAAACTGGTTTAGACATGCGTATTCAAATACAGAGATATATAAACAGGTAGAATACTGTGCTGCTGTCGGCAACGCCTATATAAGACAACAATCGTCTGGCACAGTTGTTAGATCGGTTACTGCAGCTACAGAGGCAGGTTATCAAGATTTAAGTGAGTTCGAAAGTGATGTTGTAGTCGGCGTACGAGCGATGGGACACAGCATCTCCGCGGTAGCGATGAATTGAGGATTTTCTCGTACGACCATTTCACGAGTGTACCGCGAACATCAGGAATCCTTAAAACGTCAGATCTCCGACTTTGCTGCGGCCAGAGAAAGTTCCTCCAAGAACGGAATTGACGACGACTGAAGAGAATCGTTGAACATGACAAGTGAAACCGTGCCGAAAATTGCTGCAGATTTAAATGCTGGGCCATCAACAAGCGTCAGCGTGCGAACCATACAACAAAACATCATCGACATGGGCTTTCGGGGGCGAAGGCCCACTCGTGTACCCTTCGCTTCGGCCCGTCAACACCGACACTGAACTGTTGATGGCTGCAAACATGTTTCCCGGTCGGATGAGCCTCGTTCCAAGCTGTATCGAGAGAATAGACGTGTACGGGTATGGAGACAACCTTATGAATCCATGGACCCTGCTTGTCAGTAGGGGACTGTTCAAGCTGGTAGAGGCACTGTAATGGTGTGGCGTTTGCTGTTGTAGTGATGTGGGAAGCCTGATACGTCTAGATACAACTGTGACGGGTGACACATACGTAAGCAGCCTGTCTGATCGCCTGCATCCATTCGTGTACATTGTGCATTCCGACGGACCTGGGTAATTCCAGAAGGACATTGCGACACCCCACACATTCTCCGCTGGCCACCAAATTCCCCAGACACGAATATTAATGAGCATATCTTGGGTGCCTTGCAACGTGTTGTTCAGAAGAGAGCTCCACACCCTCATACTCTGACGGATTTAGGGACACCCCTGCAGGACTCGTAGTGCCTGTTCCCTCAAGCACGACATCAGAAAAAAAAGGAATTTTTTACCTTCATATATATTGACGAAAAGCACACTCTGATCATTACAGCATCCCCAATCCAACAACATCTGGTGTCCAGCCCATCAAAACAATACTACAAGTTCTGAACAAGCACTCTCCATGGGAACTTCTCAACAACGACTCACCACTGCTACATCTCAACAAGCACTGCCTACTGCTACTTCTCAATAAGCACTCTCCACCACGACTTCTCGACAAGAACTGCCAGTGGAGGAGGCGAAATAAAACTCTTTGGCGCAATCTCTGGCGCTGTGGCTCAGTGTAGCCACCTTTCATATTCTATGCAGTCAGATTGCGTACTACACCAGTCAGGGCCAACCGGTTACGAGACTGCGTAACCGGACAGTTAGCTACTAAAAGTTAAAAAATATTTGCATTATAAAATAATTAAGCCCCCATGCACGTGGCGACCGTTGCTTCGGATCATCCCTTGGAAATCTTTTGATAGTAAAAATTGCAGACAGTAGTATTGTTGTAGTAATTTGTAGTTTAGTAATTGTAGTCTATATTGCATGTGTAGATTTGGTAATTGTCATTCTTCTAATGGTATTTTTGCAGAATTTAATTTTTGATGTCTTGTATACGCGTTTGACAATTTTGTGCAATTATGAAGATTTCAATTGTTCGTTAGGCGTGTTTGTCGGGAAGCATTTCGTGTGAATCGTATTGTTGGAGATAAAGTGTCATTGTGTGTAATTTTCGTATAGTGACGAGTTTTGTATGTTTTGTAAATGATTACGCGATCGATGAAAAAGGCAAAAATGATGGATAGTGAGAGTAACGAAATTGTTAACATGGCGAACTCGCCAACACAGGAGAACAGTATGATGAATAATGAAGTTGAAAACAATTTAATAAGTCGGGAAAATAGTCCGGAACCAGTTCAAAATTTTTCACAATCAAAAAATTTTCAGAATTCGAGATTAATGACAGAAGATTCTGGAATAGTATCGAACACAGATAGCTTCACGGCTATGTCGAAGGAAGCTGGTTTTGTGGGAAATGTTAGGGGCGAAAAGAATTTTGAACCAGTTAATATGGAGCAGTTGATGAGTGCAATATTAAATTTGGGATCACGGTTAGACTCAGTGGGATCGCAAATAGGAACAATTACAACTGGTATGGGAACAATGGAAACACGGTTAGACTCAGTGGGATCACAAATAGGAACAATTACAACTGGTATGGGAACAATGGAAACACGGTTAGACTCACGAATAGGGACATGTTTCAAAAACACGAAAGATGAATTAAAGAAAGAAATTAGAGAAGAAGTACAACCGATTTTGAATTCTCACAATAACAGATTATTTTCAGTAGAGATTAGACAAAAGGAACAGGATAGAGAACAGGAAGAAAGAGATCGCGTGATAGTACAAAAATTTTCAGAGTTAAATTTACAACGTGCACACGATAAGGAAGAAATATTTGAGAGAATCGAGGAATTCGTACCAAATGACAGAATAAATAACCTAACACAACAATATGAACAGTTAACTACTAAATGTGTCAATACTGAAACCCGAGTCGCGACACTTACGGAAGACGTAAATAAACAGAAAAAAAAATAGGTGACTTATCGGAAAGAGTTGAGGAGATTTCAGATAAATTGACAAGTCTTAGTTTAAATGGGGACAGAGATTCAGATGATACAGCTCCATTGCAATTTGCAGAAACCGAAGAGTACCAGAACATGAATAAGCACGTTGAAAATCAGGGAAAATTTAATGAACGCGTCAAAAGGGAATTTGAGGCATTACGAAAGCAAGTCAAACAAATTGAAGGCGAAATCGTAGGAAAAGACAGTACAAGAAATTTAGAATCACAGATAGCAGAGGGGTTTGAAGAAAGTAATTTATTTCATTTACGAGAAGCAACAAGAGAGCGCCAGGCGCGCGAACTTGACAATAATTGACATTCGGACTGGGACAGACGCGCTAGGTCTTTGTCGCCACGAGGAGAAAACTTTGACTATAAACACTTCTTAACTGTTCGGAAATTTAAGATCTTTCGCAATTCTAAGAGTGACATACATCCATGTTCATGGTTAGATCAATTTATGTACGCACTTCCACCAAATTGGCCACTAAGTCACAAACTGGAATTTGTGTAGATATTTAGAAAACGAACCGGCGACGCGGATGCGCGCACTTATTAGAGATTGTAATAATCTAAATGATTTATATCATGCATTTCTATCGGCATATTGGTCCGAAAACACGCAAGACAGAGTCAAACATAGTCTTATTATGCAGCGTAATTTTAAACAGTCTGAGTTCCGCACTCCGGCAGAATACTTTGAAGACATGATTCGAAAGAATCAATTCCTTTCCAACCCTTATAGCTCGACTGAATTAATTCGCATTTGTTTAACTAAGCTGCCACAATCCATAAGACAAATTGCTTTAGCCGGAAGATTTAAAGACGACATTGAGACTTTTAAGACGTTGCTACAAGAACTTGAGTATGACAACGACGACGGGACTTCTTGCAATTTTTTCAGTAACAGTAATTACAATAGATTTTCAGAGAAAAGGGATAGTGATCGGAACGGACGTTATATGGGTAATTTTGAGAATGACAGACGAAACATACAGGACAATAGATACCAGCCTTATGACAATAACAGACGGTCTAACAGAAATTACACTGACAGTTATAGTAACGGAAACTCCTACCGGAATGATCAATCATACGGAAACAGTAATTGGTATCATCAAGACAGAAATTATTCATACAATAATAGAAATTCTTACTACAGAAATAACCAGGGCAGTAGATATAACAATAATTTCAGAAGTGACAGTCGAAATTACACAAGAAGTAGTCATGCAGATAGCCAGGAAAATAGAAATTTTAATAACAGACACAATCAAGAATTTACATCTAACAGTCAGGAGGGACCTAATTGGCATCCTCCGCGTGAAATAAATTCCGAGAGACAAGTGCAAATCGTAGAAATTGATCCGCGAAATGACGCGAATAATGTGTCCTCAGGGGATTCACTACACTAAGTGAATATGTGCCGTAGCGCTCACAGGGCCCCGAGCTGTAGTGGTGCAATTTCCCTTTTAGTTTTCTGCACCGCTGCCTACTCTTCTACTATTCCTTGTAGCTATCAAAATAACTCTTCAACTATCAATCTATCTAGAGAGTCGGTAAATAATAACGGAGATGACTAATTTACCCAAAAGTGATTTCGAAAATTACTATTTGGACTTACTGTATCTTCAGCAGCATTCATTCGTAGTTTAAACGAAATTCTACCTGTTTATCTTCGTGACAATATTACTTCATATGTTGACGATATTCTTATTGCTAAACGTTCTTGGAGTGAGCATAACAAAATTTTGGATTCATTATTATGTATTTTTGCAAGAGTTGGCATTACAGTGCACTTGGAAAAATCTGAATTTGGTCGTTCTCAGATGAAATTTCTTGGTCATATTATTTCTACAGAAGGTATTCTTCCTGATCCAGAGAAACTAGACCCTATTCGTAATTATGCTGTTCCTACCACAAAACGTGATGTTCGTAGTTTCCTTGGTGTCTGTAATTTTCTTAGACGCTTTGTTCTATTGGACGATTTGGCCACACCTCGTTTATGTGAACTATCTGGAAAGAATTTTAATTGGTGCTGGGATGAGGAAGCTCAGTCAGAATTTGAACAACTTCGTGATGCTTTAGTTGCTGCTCCACTTCTTTCACATCCGGATTTATCTAAAGAGTTTTGTTTGGCGACGGACTCATCATACAAAGGCCTAGGTGCACACTTATTTCAAGAGATAGAAGAAGACGGCGTTTTAGTACAGAAAACTATTGCATTTGGAAGTCGTGTTCTCTCTAAATCAGAAAAGAATTATTCGATTACGGAACTTGAAACTTTGGGTGTTGTATGGGCTTTCACAAAATTTCGCATATTTTTGTATGGCAGACATACTAAGGTTTACACCGACCATCGAGCTCTGGAATTTCTTAGGTCAACAAAACTAACACATGGAAGATTGTAACGATGGGCGCTGTATCTGCAGGAATTTGATTTCAGTATTGTTTACATACAGGGTTCTTCAAATATTATTGCTGATGCTTTATCACGTGCACCTATGGGTTTGAAACAAAGTGCTGAGGAGGACTGCAAAGAAAACAATTATTGTTTGATGTATATTCAAGGTGTTGCGTTTGAGAATTTTATTTCGTCTTCGCTCCAGGACATCGCTAAGGAGCAAAATAAGGATCCAATCTGGAAGGACATTAAGGAGAAGTGGAGGAGAAAGGAAAGCGTAGCGATTAGACAGTATTATTTAGTTCGCAATGATATTCTTTTTAGACGAAAATCGGTCGGCAACTCTGTTTGGTTAGTTTGTATTCCTGATGAGTGGGTCAATAAATTGATTTGGTACACACATTTCAGTTATGCACACATTGGTCCCAGAAAATGCTTTCATAAATTACGAGAAAATTGCTACTTCAGTAATATGGAAAGACGTATTCGATCCGTTCTTGCCAAATGCAAATTATGTCAAAAGGCTAAGCCGCCAACTATTTCTCACAGAGCACCGTTGTTTCCTATCATTCCAGCGAAATTAAAGGACATGGCTGCAGTCGATTTGTTCGGTCCAGTGGTTCGTTCTACTACTGGTTTTGCGTACATTTTAGTAGCAGTGGAATTGACATCAAAATATGTGTGTTTTACACCTTTACGCAAAGCAACAGCTCGTTCAGTATCTAATGCTTTCATCAAACATTTTCTTCACGGAAACTGCGGCATTTGGAAGTTGTCAACCTGGCTCTACAAAATATTGCATCTGCGGCTGCTAGAAGAGAGAAATCAGCTAAACGTCCTGGTCGTTTAAAAACCTTGTCAGTTGGTCAAAAGGTGTTAATTAAGTCTCATCGTTTGTCTCACAAAGGAAAAGGCTTGTGTCGCAAATTTTTTCTGCTTTATAACGGTCCATATAGAGTTCGCAAAATTATTCATGATAACACTGTCGAAGTAGAAACTCTTAAATCTCGGCGCTCTAAGGGAATACATCACATATCGAACGTTAAAATTTTTGTGGAATGACATACTTTCGAGAAACCAACAGTTATACGTAAACATGCGGAGAATACAAGGATACCGCTCTGTGTTTTGGCGGCGGCACATACTCAAAGCAACAGTCAAGTCTGCGCGGCGCACAAGGCAGTCGTTGACCGCAAACAATTACTTCCTACGTCACGCGTACCTACAGCTGATAGAGCGCTCAGTGCGAATGCACTGACAGCCGTAAACAAATACATAGTCTAATTTCTCCGATTAAATTCAGTATAAAGCTATAGTGACTTGATAAATTATGTTATTAACGTTCAGTATTTTTCAGGATACTGTTGTATAAAATATTTAAGAACTTCAGGTAAATTCTGTGTGTGTCCGACGTCAAGAGGACTTGCTATCGAGAAAATTTCAGGAAGAATGTAATTTCGAAGAAGAAACTAATAAACTAAAAAGGTAACTATTAATTGAGTTTATTTTTCAGGTAACATATTTCCACTTAGGTACGTACGTTAGACGTAATTTGCTGCTCGCGATTATGTGATTCATACTTTGTGCTAAGTTTCATGTTCTATGAATTTACTTGTGAAGCGACGTGCTTGCGTACATTAACTGATTTTGACAATGATTGATTAATGAACAGGGTTGTTAATTATGTATATTATGCATCGCTTGGCTGCAATGCTTTTTCACTGATGTCATATTTTTCTGTTATGTGCCTGCTGTGCTTATTTATTTAAATTATAATTGTCACCTGATTAATTGTGCTGATGTGGTTATGTATGTAGGTTATACTTTGTGATTTATCTGCTTGCGTCTTCATGTTTACTTATTAAGATTACATATGAACATTTATTTGCTTATGCTGATATGATGCTAATGACCTGTTTATTATGTAAGATAGATATTTGCTGCGTTGCTTATGGATTACATATTTACACATTACTGTTTTGTTGTCATAACTACTCTTTATTTTGGTATATAGAAATGCTGATATACTGTGTACGAACATAGAGATTAGGTCACATTATGGTATTAATTATAGATTGTCTGCTTGGCAGAGTTTCGTTGTAGGGATTGTGCTTGACATTCTGTTCTCTACTGGTATATTTACTCGCTATTGCATGTTTTGCTTACGCTCAGTGCCTTATATTTTTAAGATAAGAAAATGAACTGCTATAATTCGACGAACGACATTAGTACAAGAAACTTCATTGAAGTCACATGAGCTGGAGGTTTTATGGAAGCCGTATAAATTTATGCTAATAGAAAGGAAGCTAACGACATGAAATACCAACACTAGGTTTAGACCATTGACAGTTATTACACTGCATTCTTCGTGAGCAATTGAAATAGCAAGTGACACTTGACACAAGAAATACTCCACATATTTGCTTCTGTTTTGCCATGATTCTTGAAGTCGTGTACACACTGTGAAATATTACGATTTATTCACTCAAAGTCTTACGTGATCTTTCATACTACGTACTCGCACCTACTTACTGAAAGTTATTCAAACTGAAGGCTGTTAGAGGTCATGTATGCATTTCTTTTATTTTATGGTGGGTAAGGTAACCAAAATTTATTTTATAATTCATAATGAGTAGAAGATTTGGCTCAGGTGGACTACACAGAGGTTGTGTGTGGACATTGTGTCTTCGGATTGCATGGGATGATGAATTGAAGTTTGCACTAGGATTTTATCTGTACTTGTTCCAGGAAACTGACTAGAGGAAAGAGTCGTTATGGAAGGGAAATGATATTGGTAATAAGGTTTATATGTATCGACGTATTGAAGAGGTATTATTGAGGTATTGAGATTAAGTGAAGTTGATGATTATTGGAGTTTTGGTGGACAAGAGGTAAGGTAAATGATATTGATGATAAGGTTTATATGTATCGACGTAAGAGGTATTATTGAAGTATTAAGATTATGTGATGCTGATGATTATTGGAGTTTTGGTGGATAAGAGGTAAAGTAAGTGAGGAGCCTATTTTTTTTGTTGGTCTATATGGAACAAGGAGGATGAAGATAGCAGACTAGAACACTCAAGTGGAAAGAAGATTGTCTACACACACACACTTTGTTAAATCAATAAGCAGTATATACTTTTTTGGAGACAGGAAGTATTTGTATATCTTGGCACACTGACAGTTGTTCAGAAACAGTACATTTGATTTGGCTTGGCAAACATTGCTCTTGACATGATGACTATGACGTTGACTAACTATTATCGACTGTTATACATTGCTGCCACTACTACTCGATACACATGGCGAACATCAAATCTTTGACAGAATTGCATTTACACAGTTAACACTATTCAATTACACAGTAGTACTTAATGTGGATGAAAGATGAGTGAGTGTGTTTTGTGTGTTTTCCTTTCCTAATCCCAAATAATTGGTACCGACCTATCTCCTAAATATTATTTTACTTGTTTGTTTTGGCTTGCACTGACACCCATAAATATTATAGGTTTACTGATATTTGGTATTTGTAATATTTAATATGACAATTATCTGATATCATTTGTGTGTTTATTATATTTTGTATGTTTAGTGTAAGAGCATTGATAATTATTTTGTAAAAGCTATTGTGTGTGCCTTCAATCTGTTGTTCGTGCTTACACCTGTCAACATTGCTGGGTGCCACCGATGGACTACTTCTACTGAAATAATGTCACTTGTTGTTGTCTGCACCTGCTCAACATTACTGGGTGTCACTGATGGACTCTTTCTGCTGAAATGATGTCACTTGCTGGTGTCTGCACCTGTTCAACATTGCTGGGTGCCACTGATGGACTGTTTCTACTGAAATAATGTCACTCGTTGGTGTCTGCACCTGTTGACCATTGCTGGGTGCTACAGCTGGAACTGTCAACTACTTGTTTATTGAACTATGGAAAGCATTTTATGTGAATATTTGTATAAACTGATTTTTTTGTGTATATACTGTTTGTGAAATGTTATGAGACTCTTACCTACACCTATTTGACATTGCTGGTGCCATTGATTGAATGGTACTTGTGTAAACTATTATGTAAAATCACATGTATGAAAGTATTTGTATTCCTTACTGTATTTTATATATTAGGTTATGGAATGGTCAGTGCTAAGCCAAAATTTATTTAGTGAAGTGATATTAACTTATTAATATTATCTTTTATTTTTGTCTGTATTTTTTGGACGAATTTGGTGGTACTTTCACCACCAATGCTGGCAAAAATACCATCAAATTCTAGGCCGTGGAGGAGGGGCATATGAAAGGTGGCTACACTGAGCCACAGCGCCAGAGATTGCGCCAAAGAGTTTTATTTCGCCGCCTCCACTGGCAGTTATTGTCGAGAAGTCGTGGTGGAGAGTGCTTATTGAGAAGTAGCAGTAGGCAGAGCTTGTTGAGATGTAGCAATGGTGTGTCGTTGTTGAGAAGTTCCCATGGAGAGTGCTTGTTCAGAACTTGTAGTATTGTTTTGATGGGCTGGACACCAGATGTTGTTGGATTGGGATGCTGTATTGATCACAGTGTGCTTTTCGTCAATTTATATGAAGGTAAAAAATTCCTTTTTTTTCATTATTTTAATGTCTTAAACAATAATGCCTCTTGGTCACAGGTTCAGTCAACAAAGCATCTGGCTCGTATTTTTGTATTAGACTGTATTTCTGGTTTCTATATGCAATTATAGTATTTCTGTTTATTTTTTTATTACTTCAGTACAAATGGTATTTAAAATATCCTGTCGTATTGAGGAAGAACCGTGCCAGATGTGTACGTTGAATCACACTTCCACACACAGAACAGCGACACTTGTGCATTGTGGTTTCGTAGCTTTCATAGTTGCTGGGGACTTAATTAATTAATTGTGTTAACGGAAGTTTTCTTTCGTTCTTTGTTGTTATTCTATGCAGTCAGATTGCGTACTATACCAGTCGGGGCCAACCGGTTACAAGACTGCGTAACCGGACAGTTAGTTACTAAAAATAAAAAAAAAATATTTGCATTATAAAATAATTAAGCCCCCATGCAATACTGTCCGTTCAGTACAGTCACTTCAAATAGGTATTTGAGAAAGAACAGCTCTACGGTCTTCTATTTCCAGCAGAAACATTGTACCTGTCACGTACTCATAAACTAAATGAGAAATTAACTTTACATTAGTCTTTTAGTAATGACCTTCCTGATGTCTCAGAGCAAATAAATCAAACTAACATCTTTCTTCCTCCATGTACAGTAACTATTATTGTATTAATATCCAACTCAATTTACTTCTAATATTGACGAGAAACAGACATAACGAAGACACTTTGTTGTTTTTGGATGTCGGACTCATGAAAATGCACTACTGCATGTACTCGCTCCTTAGTCTTGTATCTACATTTTGTTCCCGTCGTGTTTAACGTGGACTCGTACGACGGTGCAACTTGACGTTAGTTTTCACACATAAAATCAATAATTGAAGATATAATGAGCTGTCCCTATAATTCGTCTGCAAGAATGGCTACCGCAGTTTAGCGTCTTGATCGATCGCAAAATTCGATACACAGCTTTTGTCGTCTTCGATACTGCGTGTACACGTTATAATGACGTCACACTTGAGTATTGTGTGGCAGACATAACGTCCTTCGCAGTACCGTATTACTTTCTGGAAGATAGGGACACAGTCTGTGGCCTCACAGACTAGCTACCCATCATTTGGAACAGTTTTAACACAGAAAAGATTATTGTAAAGGTTTCCGTCGTTCTTAGTGGGTCACAAAGATTTTTCTGCTTCACATCTGACTTACGAGTCTGACTTAAATGATTCCACAGGCTATACTGTACCGATTTTCAAAACAATTTATTTCACATTGTTGATTTGGGAATATCATTTCCGATCATGTGGTGTATATTTTATGTGCCAAAGCAATACGTAGTCATACTTGTACATCGTTTTGTTACCCATTCAGAATCCAACATCAGTTATTTGTTATTAGGAGCGGAAAACTGTGATCACACATTTCTCACCTGCCGGACCGTTGATTATAAATTACAATGGCAAGAAATCTAGAAGAATACTCAAGTTGAGCACAAATAAATGCAACTCCAAAGCAAATACCTTTTGGCTTGATACGACGTTTACTGTTCAAGGGAATTGATAGTTAACATATCTTTTGAAAATGTGAAGCTCTAATTACATTTCATGCGACGATAACGTCCCCAGTTATTTATTTTCAGTATTGATAAACACTTCTGTTCGATTCTCGTTCCTAAAGGGATCTTTCCCATCCCAGTAACTATGTTTCACATGCTTCTAATTTTGCTTCTACTGTCTACTGGTCACTAATTCTTTATAACATTGTTACAGTTTTGTATGCACAACTGTTATCTATGGTTTAAACTAAGTATTTTTTGTGTAAGTCTGAATTTATCAATTATTTCATTTATTTCCTAAAGGCATGAGGTTCCTTTTGCGTGGGGATTTCAATATAAACGATCTGACTCATTCTCAAGAGAAAAGATTGTCAGCGGGTGTACTTGAAGCTTGCAATCTACTGCAGACAGCATGCTTTTCGACTAGCTTTCAAGGCACCGGCAGCACAATAATAGAGAACATCTCATAGAGTGTTCTCCAGTTGATGGGCTCAGTGTGAGAAATAATCGTAGCAGACTTTCAGACTATGATGCACATGTAGAAGTACTGAAAGGAATCAAGGCAGAGTCACATGCCAAACTAGTCAACCAAAAACTTGGGGTGTAATTCCGCTTGCACTTAAAGCCATATATCGCTGCACATATTTTATTCCCCAATCACATTTAATACCGGAGATCTATAATTCATAATACTTATTACTGTCCTGTTTCGTTTCAAGTATGTGTGTCGATGTAACGAAAATGAGACTGTCTATGTGGTGTTATAGGAAGTATATATTTATGAACAACTTCTTGATATGCTCTATATAGTACTGCAAGCGACGTTTATGGCACATAATATTCCTTCACTGTTTCAAATATGTAATGAACATCGCACCAAAACAGATTTCAATTAATATTGTGTGAGGTAGAATGGTCTGGCCACTATAAGGGTTAGCTATGTTTATGTCAGAAAATATGAAATGATTAACTATCAACTGGGTATTTATGGAAGAGATTAGGAAAAATACAGTTTCTAAGTTATATTTTCAACAATGCGAAAGTGAAAAACAAACCCTGCATAAGTTCCTGCCACCTGGTAATCCATAGTTCAATGAACTATTTGAAAAGTCCTAACTCATTTCTGATGTCCTGTAGCAAGTCCACTGATTTAAATGAAAACGAAATTTTTGACACGTCATTATGTTTCTAATCGCTCTGACAAAATCGAGAGGAGTGCTGAAACTGTATACAGTTGGACAAGCTTTTGTGAAGTCGTATGGAATGAATGGGCTGGGTGTACATCGAAGGCAGATTCAGCTTCTTGAAATGGAAGCGTGTTTTCTATCCTCCGCACCCACAAGCATCTTCCCTTCGCAAAGTGTGAGCGTTATGTGTTTTTAAGTGTAACTGCTATATGTATTGACCGTGTGTAGTGTAGTGTAATGATCGTGTTGGAAATAATGAGAAAAGGGAGAGACTGAAAAGCAGTGCCGATACATAATCTACGCCTCTGGAATAGCTCCATGGGACGCGCCGAGCTTAACTTTACCATCCGACGGACGGATCACCGTCAACAGTGTCGCATTCCCGGACTCCACGAGACACAGTAGAGAGACTTGGAGTTGGTCCAGCACATCGGCACTAAGGCTGGGGATCAGGGGCTTTACACCACCGCCATTCCTGCCCCTCTGTCGTGAGGACAAAGGGGAAACAGTCAACAGCACTTCGCACCCGGACGAGCAAATGTCAGCGCCCGGTATTGCTTAACTTCATTGATCTGAAGGGAATCGGTGTACCCACGGCAGCAGGGACGTTGATTACTATCTCTGTAAACGTACCTTTACAAACCAAAATTTTCCTGAATTAAATTAAGAAGAAAAAAGGCGAAAACAATTTAGTAAACGAATATTAGTCTTGTACAAAAAACAATAACAGGAAACCACTCGAAACTGTCAGTGATACACAATATATAGATATGGAAGGGGGAACTAGATGAAAATGAGATGGGAGATATGGCACAGCGAGAAGAATTTGGCAGAGTACTGAAAGATCTAAGTCGAAAAAACCTTCGGGAAGAAGACATTTCGTCAGAACTACTGACAGGGAGAGCCAGCCATGTCAAAACTCATCCGTTTGGTGCGCAAGTGGCGTGAGGCACGCGAAATACACCCAGACTTCAAAAAGAATGTAGTAATTCCAACTACAAAGAAAGTACGTGGTGGCAGGTGTGATTATTATCGAACTATCAGTTTAATAAGTCATGGTTGCAAAATGCTAACACGAGCTCTTTACAGAAGAATAGAAGAAATGACCTCGGCGAAGATCAACTTACATTTCGGAGAAATGTTGGGACACGCGAGGCAATACTGACAATACTGATCAGAATCTCTTTAATTACGATCTGGAGGATCTAATAATGATGAGAGGAGAGGCAGTCTATCAGCAATCCTCCGCAACTGCGTTCCATTGTATAAAATGCAACGTACTTCGGGGGATCCAAACTACAGAAAATTTCCTGATCAAATCTCAACACGAGTATGTTTTATGTTTATGAGTTGCAACCTAAGCAGTGCGATCTTTTGTGAAGGGTTATTGGTCAGAACTGCATAGACCCCGCCAAATGGCATCTAATGATTTCTGCTCCAAAGACATGGCGTCAGTTATGGAATAACGTTGTCACCTATGTCTGTTATCATAATGCTTAGTAAATACTGATAGTTGTGAGTGCATACATCGATTTCATTTTTGTGTAATAAACGACATTATCAAAAGGTGTTAGAGTTCGCAGCTAATTCCTCGATGATTTTTAAGGGTTCTCTAAGTTTCGGGCTTATTCTTTTCAGATGCTGTCTTTATCTGAAATGTAATCACCTGGATATTATGCTAAACTGATGGACTAAGTTACTGATGTAAAAGAAATTCTTGATATTATTATATCAAACCATTTTCTATACATTGGTGCCAAAACATAGCGACGAAAGTAACTATCTTCACATGACTGTCACTGCGAAGTAGCACAGCACGATGAAACTTGGACCATACGTAAAAAGAACAACTGCGTTATAGTACAGAATGTAAATGAAAGAAATACGTAGTGATGCCAATAGGAATGACACTTTTATTCGAAGACAATATTTATACTGCTGTGACTGCGTTTTCTGATGTACCTGGATGGTTGACAACTGTAGTCTGACCCTTGGTGCATGTGGGCGTGCTGTACTACGCCTGCTCAACGCGTCCAACAAGTGCTCGGCCGGATTTACGTCGGAGCACGGACAGGCCCCTGCATTCGCCTAATACCCGCTCGCTCCAACAGCTCCTCGCCCCTGCACTGCTCGATGCGGTACTGCGTCGCCGCCAGTAAAAACAAAGTTGCTGAAAAGATGGACATGAGGAAGAAGTACCCTATTGGCCATTACATTTGCTACACCAAAAAGAAATGCAGATGATAAAGGGGTATTCATTGGGCAAATATATTGCACTAGAACTGACACGTGATTACATTTTCACGCAGTTTGGGTGCATAGATACTGAGAAATCAGTACCCAGAAGAACCACCTCTGGCCGTAATAACGGGCTTGATACGAGTCGGCATTGAGTCAAACAGGGCTTGGATGGCGTGTACAGGTACAGCTGCCCATGCAGCTTCAACACAATACCACAGTTCATCAAGAGTAGTGACTGGCGTATTGTGACGAGCTAGTTGCTCGGCCACCATTGACCAGACGTATTCAATTGGTGAGAGATCTGGAGAATGTGCTGGCCAGGGCAGCAGTCGAACGTTTTCTGTATCCAGAAAGGCCCGTACAGGACCTGCAACATGCGGTCGTGCATTATCCTGCAGAAATGAAGGGTTTCGTAGGGATCGAATGAAGGGTAGATCCACGGGTCGTAACACATCTGAAATGTAACGCCCACTGTTCAATGTGCCGTCAATGCGAACAAGAGGTGACCGACACGTGTAACCAATGGTACCCCATACCATGACGCCGCATGATTCGCCAGTATGGCGATGAAGAATAGACGCTTCCAATGTGCGTTCAACGCGATGTCGCCAAACACGGATGCGACCATCATGATGCTGTAAACAGAACCTGGATTCATCCGAAATAGTGCCGTTTTGCCATTCGTGCACCCAGGTTCGTTGTTGAGAACACCATCGCAGGCGCTCCTATCTGTGATGCAGTGTCGAGGGTAACCGCAGCCATGGTCTCCGAGCTGATAGTCCCTGCTGCTGCAAACGTCGTCGAACTGTTCGTGCAGATAGTTGTCGTCTTGCAAACGTCCACCCCATCAGTTGACTCAGGGATCGGGACGTGGCTGCATGATCCGTTACAGCCATCCGGATGAGATGCCCGTTATCTCGACTGCTAGTGATACGAGGCCGTTGGCATCCAGCACGGCGTTCCGTATTACCCTCCTGAACACACCGATTCCATATTCTGCTAACAGTCATTGCATCTCGACCAAAGCGAGCAGCAATGTCGCGATACGATAAATCGCAATCGTGACAGGCTACAATACGCCCTTTATCAAAGTGGGAAACGTGATGGTACGCGTTTCTCCTCCTTACACGAAGCATCACGACGTTTCACCAGGCAACGCCGGTAAACTGCTGTTTGTGTATGAGAAATCGGTTTGAAACTTTCCTCATGTCAGCACGTTGTAGGTATCGCCACCGGCGCCAGCCTTATGTGAATGCTCTGGAAAGCTAATCATTTGCCTATCACAGCATCTTCTTCCTGTCTGTTAAATTTCGCATCTGTCGCACGTCATCTTCGTAGTGTAGCAGTTCTAAAGGCCAGTAGTGTATACCGTTATATCAACGTTGAGTACAGCGTGTTCTAAGATTTGTATGTTCGACCATGTTACCGGGTGCATTACGCGTTCCCACTCTTCGCCGTCTGAAGGTACGTCCTGAATTCTCAAAGATGATCGTTTTGGTGGTCCAGGCACTATCGTGTGGGGAGTCATAGTGTTGCATGGTCATACTGACATTCAAATCTTTCAACACGGAACACACGCTGCTTAGCGTTATAACAACACTGTATTCCATATCTGTGCACTTAGATTCAGGGTTGCATTCGGCCCTGACTTTTTTTTATAGATGACGATGCGTGACTGCATCGGACAGCTCAATTGGAAGAGCTCTTGGGAACTCAGTATATTCAGCAAATGAGATGGGCTGCCTGTTACCCCGATTTACGTTTCATCGATTGCGTGTGGTAGGTGTACTGAGACACATCCATGTGAACCAACGAAAATCCTGAAGTTGTCAGTCGCACTGGTGGTGGAATGGAACACCCTGAGAGAAGAACTCTTTCATAAACTTGTGTCCACTATGCGAGCACGCTGCAGGGTAGGCACTACCACTCATGGTGATCACACATCCTACTTAGAGCCATGACCCGACCTTTTGTAATGCCCAAGGGCCCACAATAAATCGTTTTGACCTAGTATGCGTATTTTTCATCAGTAAAAGTGCCATTTCTGGACGTCTCACTGACTATATTTTCAGTTACCTTTTGTACTATGCTGTAGCACAGCAGTTCTTTATATGTACAGTCAAAGGTTCATCGAGCTATATTACTTGGCATTAACTTGTGCACACAAGAGGATCTATAGGAATACAACTATTTCTTGATATATAAAAACTCAGCGCCAGCCGCAGTGGCCGAGCGGCTCTAGGCGCTTCACTCTGGATCCGCGTGACCGCTACGGTCGCAGGTTCGAATCCTGCCTCGGGCATGGATGTGTGTTAAGTCTTTACGTTGTTGTTGTTGTTGTGGTCTTCAGTCCTGAGACTGGTTTGATGCAGCTCTCCATGCTACTCTATCCTGTGCAAGCTTCTTCATCTCCCACTACGTACTGCAGCCTACATCCTTCTGAATCTGCTTAGTGTATTCATCTCTTGGTCTCCCTCTACCATTTTTACCCTCCACTCTGCCCTCCAATACTAAATTGGTGATCCCTTGATGCCTCAGAACATATCCTACCAACCGATCCCTTCTTCTAGTCAAGTTGTGCCACAAACTGCTCTTCTCCCCAATTCTATTCAAAACCTCCTCATTAGTTATGTGATCTATTCATCTTATCTTCAGCATTCTTCTGTAGCACCACATTTCGAAACATTCTATTCTCTTCTTGTCTAAACTATTTATCTTCCATGTTTCACTTTCATACATGGCTACACTCCATACAAATACTTCCAGAAACGACTTCCTGACAATTAAATCTCTACTTGATGTTAACAAATTTCTCTTCTTCAGGAACGCTTTCCTTGCCGTTGCCAGTCTACATATTATATCCTCTCTACTTCGACCATCATCAGTTATTTTACTCCCCAAATAGCAAAACTCCTTTCTACTTTAAGTGTCTCATTTTTCAATCTTATTCCCTCAGCATCACCCGACTTAATTCGACTACATTCCATTATCCTCGTTTTGCTTTTGTTGATGTTCATCTTATACCCTCCTTTCAAGACACTGTCCATTCCGTTCAACAGCTCTTCCAAGTCCTTTGCTGCCTCTGACAGAATTACAATGTCATCGACGAACCTTAAAGTTTTTATTTCTTTCCCCTGGATTTTAATACCTACTCCAAATTTTTTTTTGTTTCTTTTACTGCTTGCTCAATATACAGATTGAACAACATCGGGGAGAGGCTACAACCCTGTCTCACTCACTTCCCAACCACAGCTTCCTTTTCATGTCCCTCGACTCATATAAGTGCCATCTGGTTTCTGTACAAATTGTAAATAGCCATTCGCTCCCTGTATTTTACACGTGACACCTTCAGAATTTGAAAGAGAGTATTCCAGTCAACATTGTCAATAGCTTTCTCTAAGTCTACAAATACTAGAGACGTAGGTTTGCCGTTTCTTAATCTAGCTTCTAAAATAAGTCGTAGGGTCAGCATTGCCTCACGTGTTCCAACATTTCTACGGAATCCAAACAGATCTTCCCCGACGTCGGCTTCTACCAGTTTTTCCATTCGTCTGTAAAGAATTCTCGTTAGTATTTTGCAGCCGTGACTTATTAAATTGATAGTTCGGTAATTTTCACATCTATCAACGCCTGCTTTCATTTGGATTGGAATTATTATATTCTTCTTGAAGTCTGAGGGTATTTCGCCTGTCTCATACGTTTTCCTCAACAGATGGTAGAGTTTTGTCAGGACTGGCTCTCCTAAGGCTGTCAGTAGTTCTAATGGATTGTTGTCTACTCCCGTGGCCTTGTTTCGACTTAGGTCTTTCAGTGCTCTATCAAACTCTTCACGCAGTATGATATCTCCCATTTCATCTTTATCTACATCCTCTTCCATTTCTATAACATTGCCCTCAAGTACATCGCCCTTGTATAGACCCTCTATATACTCCTTCCACCTTTCTGCTTTCCCTTCTTTGCTTAGAACTGGGTTTCCATCTGAGCTCTTGATATTCGTACAAGTGGTTCTCTGTTCTCCAAAGGTCTCTTTAATTTTCCTGTAGGTAGAATGTATCTTACCCCTCGTGAGATAAGCCTCTACATCCTTACATTTGTCCTCTAGCCATCCCTGCTTAGCCATTTTGCACTTCCTGTCGATCTCACTTTTGAGACTTTTGTATTCCTTTCTGCCTGCTTCATTTACTGCATTTTTATATTTTCTCCTTTCGTCAATTAAATTCAATATTTCTTCTGTCACCCAAGGATTTCTACTAACCCTCGTCTTTTTACCTACATGATCCTCTGCTGCCTTCACTACTTCATCCCTCAAAGCTACCCATTCTTCTTCTACTGTATTTCTTTCCCCCATTCTTGTCAATTGTTCCCTTATGCTCTCCCTGAAACTCTGTACATCCTCTGGTTTAGTCAGTTTATCCAGGTCCCATCTCCTTAGATTCCTACCTTTTTGCAGTTTCTTCAGTTTTAATCTGCGTCTTTAGTTTAGTTAGGTTTCAGTAGTTCTAAGTTCTAGGGGACTGATGCCCTCAGATGTTAAGTCATATACTGCTCAGAGCCATTTATAAAAAGCATTTGATTATTAAAACTGTGTGCATCTGTTGCACCTTTCAAGAACTGAACCGACAGCAAGCTACATTGGAATGGGGAGCAGAGTGACAGTAACAATTTGTGACCGCTCCTCTCTCTTAGAATCGGACCTGTTGCAGAGTACGTTGAGTATTATGGGCAATATGTCGGTGAATATTATCATGATAAGTGTCGAAATTCTCTTCTTTATACTAGAATAACATGAGAAATTATTGAAAAACATTTTGTACGTATCAAGAGGTTGTCAGCAGTTCCTTTACAAATACCAAAGTTAAAGAAGAGTTGACAGATTCGAAATTAGAGGTATAAGGTGGGGAGAGGTTGTCTTACACGATAGCAGTACTGGAGACAGAGCGCAGTATGTCTAGGTCGTTCGTGTGAAACACCATCACTTTTAAACAGGAAGATAAAAGAAGATCCTTCAGTCATCTCAGCATGATCATGCTATAGCTAGAAATAAAAAATGACGAGAATTGTTTTTCCCTACGTTGTCAAACTTATTAATCGACTCACAAAAGTTCGTTCCGAGACATCTACGGTCACATTTGCTCCCTACCATGGTGTGGAAACTGCACAGTCTGCCAATGCCGCCCTGCACAATGATCACCATTGTGGGAATGTGTTTCGTAAGAGCCTCGTCTACAAATGTAAAGTAGTTTCAGTGTTCGCTGTTGCCATCGTTACAGCCCAACTTATACGTCCTACTTGTGTAGCAGTTTACCGAAACGGTGTCGTATTCGCTCAGTCGCCTGTAATAAAAACTTCGGTAGTACAGCAAGTGAAGGTGAGTTAGAGATAATATTGCGAGAGGCCATTTATGTGAGTATGATAAATCCCTTACACGAAAATATCCACTCTTTATACCTCCTCTATGTTATCACGGATGTCGCGTCACTGATCTCATTTTTACTAATGTCGTTGACTCGCGAGGTGTCTAACTGCTGCCGCGGTCCTGAGTGAAGAGCATAAGTTCTAAATGATGTTCACCAACCTGCTATCTTCTAATGTTGTTGTCCCTGGGCAGAAAACGGTACGTTGGTCGTGAGTCCGAATCTTGAGGCCGTGATAAACTGTTAGTGAGGAACTGTTATTGTAAAAAGTAATTAAATTTTGAATTGGTTTCTTTAAACTGTATGCCACTTTAATAGCAGAATATGAGAAACTACACAATTACAGTTCACTTTACGAGTCACAAATAATTTCCATTCTTCACATTTTCACAGAGAATAAATAAAATAATGAACTGTGAGTTTGCGTAATTGCTATCGAGCTAGTTCTCAGTTACATGTCCAAAACAGAGATTACTAATTAAGTTCTTATCCAATGCAGACCACGGCAGACAACATGTGTGACCACTGAGACTACTGATCCAGCTCTCATATTTACAGAGACTGCCAACTAAGTCCTAATTGCTAGTGACAGCGGCAGACAATGTGTCCAGTCTCCTATTTGTAGCCGAACCACCTCATCGACAATCCATATAGGCCCGACCCGAAGATCTCCGAAGTGCTTCATATGCTTATTTATTTAGCAATTGTTTATACCTCTGCTGGTGATTAGCATTTGAAATAATGGATTGACAGCCTGCTATTGCGAGACGCTTTTATATGAAATGTAAGTAAATTCACTGTTTAGTTCCTCTAATACTATTAACAGAAATTTATCATTTTGGCGCACTACTTCCGAACACAGCAACCAGTCGCAAAGCACAATTTAGTCGGTCACCCGTACCTCACACCACCTTACGTCACCTTTCCACTGCTGCCTTCTCAAATGGTCTACGGAGCTCCTTGTAGCTGAAAAGATGGCTGTAAAGCCACAAATATTGCGCATCCCCTTCCTTCCAAGGTTTCCAAAAATTGGGATGTTATCACAGATAACAATCAATTTTGGAAATGAGCAATTTTTTACCGAAACTTTTATAAATTCTTCAGTTGTCATCTCTCAAGAGTCGTACCATTCCACCATACTTGTGATTACTTATTACTTTTCAAAACTTGAACCTAATTTATATTTTTTCATTTTAAAATTCGTTAATTTAAAGCCTTAATTGTAGACTTAATTATTTTGTGGGTAGAAAAAACTTATTGTTACCCTCAATAAAATTCGTCTATAATCTTATATCCCAAAATTGTTACTCTTTACTCACTCGTTCTATACTAGTTACATTATTCCTTAATAGTAACGATCTTCAAAGAAGCATTATTCTGCACCTTTATGTCGTTGGCAGTCTTTGGTTAACTCACAACGCTGCTAGAATACTCTATAGCACTCCACTATCTCCTACCAAGTTTCAATCACAGAATTTTGTACTGCTATTAAGCTACTATCGGCGTACTGCCGTCCATCACATTCAACAAAATATTCTCTTGAGACGTTAAATTGTTATACACTTTTGACGCATTGCCATTCTTTTAACTGACCAACTACTTTCCATAATAAGTTACACTGCTATGTAACTACTGTCAGCCCATTGCCATTCTTTCACTTCAGTGAAGATGTCTTCATCGTACGATTTTTACACCTTTCCTTACGATTGTGTTGGCACCATTACGTTTAGCACATGGATACAAATAAAACAAACGCAACACCTATACATTTCATAAATACATGGATACGGAAGAACATACAATCCCACCATTTACAGAACATACGAAAGCAACCCGTATTGATGATTCAGTTGTCCATGATGTCGTCTTGCATTGTGGAATTTCTATCTTTCCCAAATGGTGTTTAACAAGTGTCAGTCCATTCTCCGATTCCAACCTCAGCGTACAGCTCCACTACAATTCTACATAACGATACAAGATGCCTTAAATTAATTTTTAAGCAAATTTTGAATAAACATATTTTCATACACTGTTACAATATAAATAGATATTATGCGGACAGTATATCGTGGGAGTCGGCCGCTACCGTAAACAAACCAGAACTCAGATTGGCGAGGAGGGAAGCAGAACTGACATCATGGTCATGGGAATCTCTGATTCCTTTTGTTGTGGTGAGGGTTGCATTAGAATCCGGGATTAGTCTCTTCAGTGATTTCACAATAAGGAAAAAAAGGCAGTGTGCAACACAAGGCAATCTGAAGTATCAAACATTTGGTAGTGGCTACTGCGGTTGACAGTAGTAGACTAGTGTCTATTGCCACAGAACAGTATAAACAGATGATAGTAAAGTAGAAACAATGTAAAGAATACAGAACTTAAACAACTGCAACATTCATAATGGTTGATAAAAATCTTCTTCGTTTTTTCCAACTTAACGTATTTCACAGACATTCCGACAACTGGTTAATGTGCTCATTATGGGGTGCGACCACGACTGGCGGCAACACTGACCTCACAACGACGGTTCATGCTGCGAATGAAGTCGAGAACGTCATGTTGAGGCAATAACGCCCATACTTGATGCAGAGCTGCTCGCAAGTGTTGCAGAGTGGTTGGTGGATGCTGACGTGATGCACCCCGTCTTCCTGGCGCATCCCAGACGTGTCCTGTGGAATTCAAATCTGGAGAGGGAGCAGGTCACGACATGCGTACAATATCTTCCATCTCCAAGGAAACATCAACCACCCGTGCCCTATGAGGTCGAGCATTATCGTCCACAAACACGAAGCTTGGCTCACAGCAATCGCAACAATAGAACATGAGGTTGCTAGCTCTTGTCACACCCGCCAGCGTAGCCGAGCGCCCTAACGCACTGCTTCCTGGCCTCGGGTAGGCGCGCCGGCCCCGGATCGAATCCGACCGGTGAATTAAAGACGAGGGCCGGTGTGCCGGCCAGCCTGGATGTGTTTTTAGGCGGTTTCACACATCCCACTAAGTGAATACCGAGCTGGTCCCCGCGTTCCGCCTCAGTTACAAGCGTCGCAGACATTTGAAACACGTTCGCATTATTTCACGATTTACTCTTGATGCAGACACCTGGGGTGCACTGATTCCATCCCTGGGGGTACGGGGTGGCGTCAGGAAGGGCACCCCTAAAACTAACCGTGCCAAATCCGTTCTAACCGCGCCGACACTGCGATCGCTGCGGGACCATGGCGTAAGCGAAAGAAAGTAAGCTGCAAGATCTTGTCATGACACTCGACAGCAGTTAAACCTTGCCGATTCGCCGGTATAATTTCATGCGAGTGGTCAACATAATACCTCCGCACACCGTTAGGGATCCTCCTCGGTATCGGTCTCTTTCCACAATGTTTGTGTCCTGAAATCGTGTTCCACGTTCCCTCTGGATGAGAATCCTTCTAGAACAACTCTCCAGACTAAATCGCGACTCATTTGCGAATAGAACATTAGCCCACTGTTCGATTGTCCGGGAGACACGTTGACGATTCCCCTCTAGACGCTCTCTTCTGTGAAGACGTGTCGTAATTACACAAACAACAGATCCCTGAGAATAAAGGCTACTCTGCCGAAGCCTTCTGTACACCGTTTGCTTCGATACAGCACGTCCTGTGGACGTTGCGAGGTAAGATGCCAGTTGCAGCGCAGTAATAGGCGACACCGTCGTATCGACGCAGCCAAAGATTAGTCCTCCATGTCTGATGTCACAAGTGATGGACCCTACCCCGGTCTTCGGGATACAGTTCCTGCCACTACAAACTGTCGCCACATCCAATAAACAAAAGAACGAGTCACTTTAAGCCGCCGCGCCTCATCAGTTGGCGACTGTCCTGCTTCCAATCTTTCTATGGACCTCAATCGCAGAGTCTGGTAGAAAAAATGGTTCAAATGGCTCTGAGCACTATGGGACTCAACTGCTGAGGTCATAAGTCCCCTAGAACTCAGAACTACTTAAACCTAACTAACCTAAGGACAACACACACATCCATGCCCGAGGCAGGATTCGAACCTGCGACCGTAGCGGTCGCGCGGTTCCAGACTGTAGCGACAGAACCGCTCGGCCACCAGCGGCCGACAGAGTCTGGTAGAAGTCTTCTCTATGCAATACTGCACCGTCTGTGACTGTGTACACAGCAATTCTGGATGTGGATTGCCCGCCAAACTCCACTACCTTTTGTAGGTGCCCCGACGTCATCATTGGTGTGTTTGTGTGTTGACCGGAATGCCATCTGACGGGTAGAACACGATCGTTCGGACAACTGTTGACAGTTTGAATGACTGCATCGTGAATTAGAAACGGGACGAGGAAATGGCGGTTTGTTGCTCTAATTTTGGACACCAGTGTAGTTCAGGCCCGACCTCTGCCGATATCTTACGCAACCACACATCAAAACACTCCCCACCTAAAACTGCCATGATACCGTGTCCGCATAATAACACGTAATGTTTTGTTTTGATTTTACCGGTTTATAAATAATGCCACTGTTTACATCCTACAGAGAGAGTGATTTATCGTTGTTTTTGTTTTGATCACAGCTGTATCCACTGTTTACATACAGCCGGGGCATTGCCCCTCGCATTCTTACGAGGTCGGTGCTTGCTCCTACCACGTGTTGCTACTGACCCGCTTAGGTAATGAATGACTCATGCCGCTACCCTGCATCTCGCGTTTTGCTCTTTTAATCTTATATAGGGAGGCTTACAATTGCGATTCACAGATATACTGAGAAAACCTTTTAGAATTCTGCTTCTAGCACGATACACAAAGATTCATTTAGCAAATAGTTCCTTCATTCCACAGTATAACTCCTTCTATATTTGAGTGTCGTTGTTGCTACAAACCATACTAGTGGAAATGTATTCATCTAACGACTATATTTGCTACTGACTTTCATATATGAGCATTACGTGACTTTGTAATTTGTAGGGACTAATTAACTAATTCGTTGCTAAACCTTTATTCTACGTTTCTTTTATATTTAAAACCAGTTACTAATGACACAATCTCTACTTCATGTTACATGGCCTTCTATTTAAACCCTATTTACTACATATGTGCTTATGCCAGTGTTTTGTCTTATGACTACAACATGTCTACTCCCTTGTACTTCGAAAAATCGTTACCAGAAACCACTTCCTACATAAACACTACTTAATGGCCGACTTACACATCGCTTTTTGCCTTCACTCCCTCACTCTTCATAAATGATTGGCCGTCTTCCCTTTCGCCTAGTAACCATACTTCTCCTTTCTCCCTCTCTGTAAATAACTGGCCGACTTTTGTGTCGCCTAATCCATAGCTCTCCAGTTACCTCTTTTCTCTCTCCGTAAATAATTGGCCCACATTTTCTGTCGCGTAGTAACCATAACTCTCCATTTACCATAAACCCCTTTGGCAAGACTTTTAGCCTTCAGTATGTCATAATTCATTGCAGCGGAAACCACTTCGCCGTTTCATTTCATACTAGGAAGTAACGGTATGTCTATTTTGACACAATCTGTGTGTCATCTCATGACAACATTTAGTTATTTCCATTATTATCGTTACCAGATGTTCTTCTATTATACATACTTTTATTCACTTACCTGGTTTAGCATCGTACTTTTCTTCTTCAGCCTTCAGCTTATTTTTGTGCGTTATTTCACTGTGTTACATATAATAACCCTCGTCTTGCTTTCCTATTCTTAAATTGTTTTCAAACGTAAATTGTTTGTTCAAATGGTTCAAACGGCTCTAAGCACTATGGGACTTAACATCTGATATCATCAGTCCCCTAGACTTAGAACTACTTAAACCTAAGTAACCTAAGGACATCACACGCATCCATGCCCGAGGCAGGATTCGAATAGCAGCGGTGCAGTTCCGGACTGAAGCGCCTAGAACCGCTCGGGCACAGCAGCTTGCTATATGTTTGTTTATCTTTGTTATAAATATTTAAAAATTGTTCCACTACACATGTTTTAACGAGCATTAATACGGTACTGGTATCTTTTTATAACTACATACTGTGTTCTCTTGCTCGAATATCTGTTATCCTATATTTCGTATATTGTGGCCTGTCCACATGTACGCTGTCAAATATCTGTTTTTTACTTGTACTGTGCAGATGTTTTCTCTGCTGGGTTAGTTTGTTTTTGTCATAGCTTGTATCTTTGTTGTCACGTTCAGTGTAAGGAAATATTCTCATCTTAACCTTGATAGTGAAGAACGTTAAAGAAGACAGATATAGTTCTCAATGAAAGAAGAGGAATAACTAACAACAGGAAAAGAAAATGAAGTATGCTGTCGGCTAACTGGGCTTCTGAAATCGTCAATGAACTACCAGTGCAAAGAACGTTATTACTCCCTGAGGTTTAGTAGTCATAACATTTTTTCATGTCATTGATTCACACTTTAGCTAGTAATTGTTGTGGCGGTATTTCCTTGGCAGAATGAGGTACTTCTTTCACGACTTCCTGAAATTCGACCACTAATTTACCCCCATACGTCGCTTCTTCGAACTGAACTGATGGTATTGCCTCCCGTAGACGAATGCAGTATATCTTTGATCATTTTTGCTTGCGTCCTCAGACAGAAGCTGGCTGTTAAGTCTATGTTTCTTGTTTTCTTGACGCCATTGAGCTTCAGTATGGGACCTCCTAGTACCTTACTCCTTTCCGTTTGTGGTATAATGACTTTATCACCACCAAACATTCTGCCCCCAAATACTTTACCTCTCGCTCTGTTTTGTGTGATGAAACAGCAGTACTGATTCAAGAACACTCGTACTAACTCATAGTATGTTTTGCATGTACAGATGATTTCGTTCCCCATACTATTACTTCTCCTTCTACCCTGATGGCTATGAATTTGATTTTCTGTTCTTTTGTCATGTTTTCAGTAATGATTGCCTCAGACTGTCTAATGAAGGCTACTGGGTGTATTAGCTCTCTTATTAGAGGAATTATGGAATTCAGACGCTGTAGCGGGATTTGTTACGTGACTTACATGAAAAATACCTTTCCTTCTTTCTTGTTCATACCAAATTTCGACATTTTTTGAACTTGATTATGTATTTTGTCTTGCAACTCACGAAGTACTTTTTGCACTATTTCTCTCAGTTTACCCTGAAACGCATTTGTGCATTTCATGATCAATTTTGATACTCTGTATATTATTCATTGTATCTTATGTTGATCATTACGTGCTTTGACAGCTTTTCCTTGCTGTTGTCTTACATTATTAAAGTCATTAATTGTTATTTGTGTTACCCCATTTTGATCCTGAAAATCTTTACTTTACGTTTCGATTTCATGTTGATCCCTTCAATTTATTACTGACTTACTAAACTTCTCGTTTTTTACCCCATTCCTTTGTTCCATAATCTATTTTCTTGCAGCATCCCTCTGTTTAGCTTCAAGACATGCAACATGTTGAACTTAGCCTTGACGTATTCCTACATTAACTTCTCTTAATTTCCTACCTTTTTCCTCTAATTTTTCACACCCAGTAAGTATTTTCTTTTGTGTTTTCCTTGATTCCTTCTTATTTTCTTCTTTTACAAGTTTTTGTTCTTGCAAAATTAATTTTAGCACAGACCTTATAACTGATCATCATCCGCTGGCCTGTGTGGCCGAGCGATTCTAGGCGCTACAGTCTGGAACCGCGCGACCGCTACGGTCGCAGGTTCGAATCCTGCCTCGGGCGTGGCTGTGAGTGATGTCCTTAGGTTAGTTAGGTTTAAGTGGTTCTAAGTTCTATGGGACTGATGACCTCAGAAGATAAGTCCCATAGTGCTCAGAGCCTTTTGAACCATTTGATCATCATCCTGAGTTGGCAAAATGCCAGTTGATGCTAATTAAAGTGCTTAACTCATCTGTTCGCTGATTGGTAATGTCACCGTCAAAGTCATTTTCTCTGGCATCGTCATTCCAATCAATCACTTCATTTTTGGCTAGTTACCGCATATTCTGGGTTTACATTTTCAGTGTTATCATTATTATTTAACTCTACATTCCCTATGAAATCGTTCATGGCTACTTCAGAGTTCTTAATGAAATCAATGGTTACTGAATTAACTATTTCGGATGCATCACTGAACTTTGTATCTCCGTTATCCCTTGAATTACTTTTATTAAATTAGACACGTCATTAAACCCTTATCTGATTCCACACACCGAGCGAGGTGGCGCAGTGGTTAGCACACTGGACTCGCACTCGGGAGGATGATGGTTGAATCCCGTTTCCGGCTATTCTGATTTATGTTTTCCGTGATTAGCCTACATCGCCTCAGGCAAATGCCGGGATGGTTCTTTTGAAAGGGCACGGCCGACTTCCTTCTCCATCCTTTCCTAATCCGATGAGACTGATGACCTCTCAGTACGGTCACCTCCCCCTCATATCAACCCCAACCGCTCTGACCCCACTACCATTTCTTTGTATTTCACTTAACGGATCGTTACTACTACTGTAACACTGAACTCATTCTCCACTTCTAGTAGCGTATCTCACTTCCTTTTCCCCAGGCATTTTACTAATACTGATGTCCCAGTTACAGATCTTAGTCTGCTACATTTGTACGCGCAACGCTTAACTCCACTTTTCTTCCTCGGCGTTCTGCCGCTGATTCTCGTAGCTGTGAGCTGCGCCGCTGGTTGCATCTCCGTTGTCGTGGTGTGCTGAATGTGAAAGCTCAAACGCGCCCTTTACTGTTACCTGCGCCGGCCGCTGCTCGTTGCCGCTCCACATGTTTGTCCGCGGCTGGCTCGCGCTGTTCTGTGTACTGCACCTTCTCGTAGCACGAAGAAACTTGTAGTGACGATTTTGAACTTAATCCCACGGACAGCACAAACACATTAACTTTTACTCTTTTAGTACTTCAGAACCCTCTATTCCTGCTTTACAGCGATACTACATTCATGGTAACAGAAACCTGACCTTGTGGCGTTAATTATTATGCTCGTAGTTCAACCAAAGTTAAAAAAGTTAAAAAACGCAGTTTGCAGCCTACTTATCATAGTTCTTATACAAATCCCTAGTCATTTAGAGTTCACATGTATCACACTCATTACACATTTCGATGGTCGTTTACAGTTCACATTTCTCGTTAGTAAAATCTACCCTCATAATTGGAGGGTCCTATGCCAGTGTGAACCAAGTACAAATTACATGTTTCAAGATATTCAGTTCTAAAGTTCAACTACAGAAAAAAAATCTGATGAGATATTGAGGACAGTAAATGATCTTCAACAGGTTGCTAACATATACTGAATCTTGTTTATTGGCTTTTCAATCAAAATGGACCTATTACAGGTCTGAAAAAATGATGGTGATTGTGAGAAACTGAAATAAAGTTTGAATAAGTACATTGCCTCAGCACGGATGTAACTACTAAGACACTTTTGTTTCGTCACACATGTTGTGTTTATGGCAGTCGTGTTTCATTCTTCAACAGAAAACGTCATATATTTTAGGAAACTGTGTCTGGTACACTTTATACAGAATTTTCGGGAATCTCACTCATCTTCCGATAACCGATCTTCACTGGAATTTCCAGCTATCTCTGCAGCACATCGCAAGTTCTTGTAAAAATCATAGTAGATAGGGGGAATGAAGCACAGCATTGACTCAAGATCTTCCTTCTTTGCACTCGTAAGTGGTCTTCCTCTGGGATACTTGAGATTCAGTGCTATGTGGTGAAGATTGGGTGTCTGACCTCTAGCTCGTTCAGAGAAACTAACTTCATAGTACTCCACCTCATCGTTGTGTGTGTACTTGAACTGCATTACGTTGGGCGTCTCTTTGCTAATTCTGGTGCATATTATTTTCATCCAAGCTACAGTTAGTCCATCAACTTTTTTCCTGTTTCTTAAAACTTATGTTAAGTTTTCAGAGCTGAAGAAATCATCACATTTCATTTCCACCACACCGAACTTTTGTTTCTTGACCCTGCATGTTTTTATTTTGTTCTGGATTTCATGCATATGGTAAATGCTTTGGTTGCATCTCATCTTGTTCTCAATATGAATGAAATCAGTGTCATTGGGCAGATAACGGTGGCCTGGGATTAAATTTTTTTGAATTATTTCTTTGACATGCTGAGCAGGATCTTGAATGATACGCATTAGTATTGTTACCAGTTTGAAATTTCTATTTTGACCACCACATGAGTCTGACCAAAACAGAACAGTTTCTTTAGTAGCATTAGCATTTAGGTGTTTCATAAGACCCGATCCTATCTCATCTGGTCCTCGACCTGCTATTCCCTCATGCCAAAGGTGCATAGTTCATTTGGATTACCCATATCATGGATACCCAAATTGAAGCAAGAAAGTTGACGTTTGTAATACACAACACAAGTGGGAATTTTTGGGAGCGAAATTCTCTTTTGAAGATCAAACGCAAGGACTGTGCATTAACCATTTATTGCTTTCTCTTTGTCTTTTCGTAGTGTTGCCCTTGCAGGATCAATCTGTCGGTGATGTAGCTCCCTTTCCATGTTTATATCTTCAAGAGCTTTCACATTGTCAGAAGTGTTCTCCAGTGCTTTTAGAGAGTTGGTTTTAATTTGAAAGATATCACATTTATTGCATGTGTCTTTGTGTACCAATTAAAATTAGAGGTTGAACTTAGTTTTGAAAACTTTTTCATACAACGATAGTGACACAATGTGAGACTCCGCATTTTCTGCTATCAGTTGCTCTTTATACAGCCTCTACATCAAGCTCAAATTGAGGTGACAGGTGAGATACTTCCTATCTGGACTATCCTTCCGACAATAGTGGCTCCTATAGTTGTTGTTGTTGTGGTCTTCAGTCCTGAGACTGGTTTGATGCAGCTCTCCATGTTACTCTATCCTGTGCAAGCTTCTTCATCTCCCAGTACCTACTGCAACCTACATCCTTTTGAATCTGCTTAGTGTATTGATCTCTTGGTCTCCCTCTACGATTTTTACCCTCCACGCTGCCCTCCAATGCTAAATTTGTGATCCCTTGATGCCTTAAAACATGTCCTACCAACCGATCCCTTCTTCTAGTCAAGTTGTGCCACAAACTTCTCTTCTCCCCAATCCTATTCAATACCTCCTCATTAGTTACGTGATCTACCCACCTTATCTTCAGCATTCTTCTGTAGCACCACATTTCGAAAGCTTCTATTCTCTTCTTGTCCAAACTGGTTATCGTCCATGTTTCACTTCCATACATGGCTACACTCCATACAAATATTTTCAGAAACGACTTCCTGACACTTAAATCAATACTCGATGTTAACAAATTTCTCTTCTTCAGAAACGATTTCCTTGCCATTGCCAGTCTACATTTTATATCCTCTCTACTTCGACCATCATCAGTTATTTTACTCCCTAAATAGCAAAACTCCTTTACTACTTTAAGTGTCTCATTTCCTAATCTAATCCCCTCAGCATCACCCGATTTAATTTGACTACATTCCATTATCCTCATTTTGCTTTTGTTGATATTCATCTTATATCCTCCTTTCAAGACACTGTCCATTCCGTTCAACTGCTCTTCCAAGTCCTTTGCTGTCTCTGACAGAATTACAATGTCATCGGCGAACCTCAAAGTTTTTACTTCTTCTCCATGAATTTTAATACCTACTCCGAATTTTTCTTTTGTTTCCTTTACTGCTTGCTCAATATACAGATTGAATAACATCGGGGAGAGGCTACAACCCTGTCTCACTCCTTTCCCAACCACTGCTTCCCTTTCATGCCCCTCGACTCTTATAACTGCCATCTGGTTTCTGTACAAATTGTAAATAGCATTTCGCTCCCTGTATTTTACCCCTGCCACCTTCAGAATTTGAAAGAGAGTATTCCAGTTAACGTTGTCAAAAGCTTTCTCTAAGTCTACAAATGCTAGAAATGTAGGTTTGCCTTTTCTTAATCTTTCTTCTAAGATAAGTCGTAAGGTTAGTATTGCCTCTCGTGTTCCAACATTTCTACGGAATCCAAACTGATCTTCCCCGAGGTCCGCTTCTACCAGTTTTTCCATTCGTCTGTAAAGAATTCGCGTTAGTATTTTGCAGCTGTGACTTATTAAACTGATAGTTCGGTAATTTTCACATCTGTCAACACCTGCCTTCTTTGGGATTGGAATTATTATATTCTTCTTGAAGTCTGTGGGTATTTCGCCTGTCTCATACATCTTGCTCACCAGATGGTAGAGTTTTGTCATGACTGGCTCTCCCAAGGCCATCAGTAGTTCTAATGGAATGTTGTCTACTCCCGGGGCCTTGTTTCGACTCAGGTCTTTCAGTGCTCTGTCAAACTCTTCACGCAGTATCTTATCTCCCATTTCATCTTCATCTACATCCTCTTCCATTTCCATAATATTGTCCTCAAGTACATCACCCTTGTATAAACCCTCTATATACTCCTTCCCTATAGTATGGAAATGAATTAATATGATCTCTGATGCGACGAATTCTTTCTTCAGGAAATTTATTATGCGACTCATGTTTCCTCTTCCGTCTTGTAGTTGACCAGACTTCACTTTCAGAAGAGCTCTCTGAATCTTTGCACTGTTAACACAGAGTGCGTTTAGGAACATATTTCTGCTAACCTTTACATCACCTGATGTGGTAGGAATAAAGTAATGTCGAGTAAATATTCTTAGGGGATCTTCAGCATTTGATCTTCTGTCCTTCACAATGAAGGACTTTAGAGACCGTCCAATCAAAGCTTTTTGTGTTTCATACCGTCCATCACTGTAATACATATCAAAAAATAATTGTCGATCCTGCAGTGAGACTTTTTCATAACATTTGCGACGACATGTACAGCGGTAGTCCTTTAACGATTTTCCCATTACTGTTTGTCCTGTCGATGATGTAAATGCGTTTCCGCTGTTTTTGCGAGTCTTCCGAACATTCTTATTCCAGTTACCTGGATTACTTTTCTTTCGCTTCACCCTAATTGGTTCTTTGGATTCTGCAAAAAATTAAAATGTTTCTTAATGTAAAACTATGGCGTACATGTTCTCCACTTACATCATTACGAATACAATTTAGCAAGTAAAATAGTTAAATAAAAGTTGACAACAGATGTGCAGTCAAAACGATGCGTTTTCGTATATTTCATTTGCCAAAGTATACCAACTACGTTCCTAACGCTGACGGCATTCTCGATGTTCAGCGACTGTAATAATCGATCAGGAACATGTCCCTATCGGCAGTTGTGAGTATTCCACTACGTAGTTCGCAGTTTACTCCCTAGATGGTAGCACAGCACATCATCATGTAGTTAGTTCACTTTTGCATATGACAGTAGCCTTCAATAATCGCATGGTGTTTTACACCATTCTTAGCCAAATTTTGCAGTTTTAAGTACAAAACATACGTTCACTACTTGATTGAAGTGAGGATGGCACAAATTTATCGCTGGAACCACACTCAATGTCAACATTACTGTCATTTGACTCTTCTGAACTCCTGTATGCAACTTCGTCTGCCATCTTGTCACTGGATTTAGTTCACTCTGGCACCAGAGATAAATGTAGATCTGAGACACTCCAGAAGTGCCAACATAAAAAACATCGCTCAGTGTCCCTCAAGAGTCCTGGTTCGTTTTGCCATATGAATGTTTATAATTTTCTGCACCATTATTAAGAGCTTACCTAAAATGTCAAAATTTGTAGTTGGTTCACTCTGGCATAGGACCTTCCAATTCCGAAGGCCTTCGACTTCAAGATATTCCCACCAAGGACGCCATGTACGGCAAGTGAAAGTGAGTGAGAGACAATACTGCGAGAGGGAATTTATGATCATTACCTTGCCACGAAAATTTCCTGCCTTCATACCTCCTATGTGCTACCACAGATGTCGTGTCACTTGTCATAATTGTACTTAGAATCGCGCGGTGCCTAGATGCTTCCACCGCCCTGAATGGAATGTATAAGTTCTGAATAATGTTTACCAACCTGCAGTCTTTTATAGTTGACCCCTATTCAGAAAAAAGCACGTAGATAGTGAGTGCATTATCTTGAGGCTGTGATAAACTGTTAGGGAGGAGCTGATATTGAAAAACTAGTTAAATTTAGAACTGGTTTGTTTATACGGGACGCCAC
This sequence comes from Schistocerca nitens, assembly GCF_023898315.1. Taxonomy (NCBI): domain Eukaryota; kingdom Metazoa; phylum Arthropoda; class Insecta; order Orthoptera; family Acrididae; genus Schistocerca; species Schistocerca nitens. Next base: position 190,780,365 of record NC_064618.1, on the reverse strand, counting down.
TGGCTTTTTTATTAGCAGACTACTAGAAACTGCAAACTTACCGTTCGCTTTGCGAATCTCAAATAATTTCCCTTCTTCGCACTTTCACAAAGAATAAACAAAATAATGAACTGTGGATTTGTGTAATTACTATCAAACTAGTACGTCCAAAAAAATCAAAGACTGCTAATCAAGTTCTTAAGCAGTACCGACCGCGGCAGACATGTCCGTCCTCCGAGACTGTCTTTTCTTACAGCCACCTCGCCCTCCAAGTTAGGCGCGAATCGAGGATCTCCCAAGTGCTTCGTCTGCCTTATTGTTGAGCAATTGTTTATTATTCTGTTGGTAATTAACAATTTTCAGATAATGTAATGTAGCCTGCTGATGAGAGATGCTTTTGTATGAAATGCAGGTAAAGTCACTGTTCAATTTTTCTAATAATATTAACAGAAAGTTATACTTTTGGCGCACTACTTGCGAACACAGCTGCACATCGCGGAGGACAACAATTTAGGACGTCTTTCTCGTGATACAAATACCGAATAAATCACCTTTCACCCGTACGTCACACCACATTACGTCATCTTCCCACTGCTGCCATCTCAAGAGGCTCTCCTGGTAGTGAATATGATGACTGTTAAGCCAGAAATATTACAGCGCCTTTGTATGGAATTGCCGAAATGCGTTTTCTTATTAGACGAAACCCTTCATATTCAATCACGAAAATAGTGACAAGGGACTTTTCTAGTGTATTGCTTGCAATGAGTATTTTATGTCTGTATGCACGTTTCTCAAAAATTTTCACATTCGTCACTTCAGCTGTAAAATAAAAACTGGGCGAGGAAACCCATGTCAAAGGTAAAATTCCTGTGAAATGTACCGGTAGGCAACACACTCTTTAATAAGCGTGGGATAGAAGATAGAATGTCTCCAACGAACTGTTCGATCATTAACTTCCGATCGGTAGCAAACTTGGTATCGCAGTGACAGTCAGTGACGTTTCATCGGCAACACGTAGCTACACCTTCCGCCTACTTCTCTACATAGTCGCCACTTCGACTTAGACATTTGTCGTAGCTTGGTGCCAACTTTCCAACACCCTTGTTATCGAAGGGAGTCACCTGTACATCCCGCCAATTCTCTATGCTAGTCTGCAACTCGTTATCTGTGCCAAAATACTGTCTTCGTAGCTTGATGTGAGCAAGGGCGAAAACCAGAGGAAGCCAGTCCGGGCTGTATGGTGGGTGATCAAACACTTCCCATCGAAAACCCTGCTGGAGTGTCTTCATTGTCCCTGCAGTGTGCCCCCGCCAACTGTCTCGAAGAAGGTAATGCATGACAGTTACGTTAAGTGGGCTGCGTGAAATCGCACCAGATCCATCAGCATGCAATCGTACCTGGCAAAGGACATTACGTTCTAGGCAAATTTACGCGCTGACTGTGCACTCAGAACTGAAAAGAGCGACGTAACGCGATCGATCGTCATACTAGGGACACTTTTCAACCCACGTGTGCTAAGCTTCATCGGATTTTCACTGTGTTTTTCATTTCGCAACCGGTCGGATCTTAATAAACAACTAGCCCTCGTATTTTACGAACCACTGTTATTTTGCTGATGTAGCTTTTTACTGTAGGGAAAGAAAGATAATATACATCACGTACAACAATCTAGAGGTAAGAATGAGGATGAAAAACTGTAAGCGGAGTGCTCAGATTAACTGTGACATCAGACAGAGAGGCAGTCTTTCGCCTCTAGTGTTCAATTATTACATCAAAGAAACGACGATGGAAATAAAAGAAATTTTCAGCAGTGGGATTATAATTCAAGGCGAAAGAATGTAAATGATATGGTTCGCTGATGACGTCGCTAACTTCAGTAAAAGTGAGGAAGAACTACAGGGCTTGTTGAGTGGAATGAACACTCCCTCGAGTAGACTATGGATTCAGAGTAAACTGAAGAATGACGAAGGTAATGTGGAGTACCAGGATGAAGTTGGCAGTGTACTTAACCTCAAAATTGTGGACCATGAGGTAGACGGAGTGCAATAAATCTGTTACCTTGGACAGAAAATGACTCGTGACGAACAGGGCAAAGAGAATCTAAAGAGGGCACGCCTTGACAAAACGTATCTACTAGTACAAATATTAATAAATTTGAGGAATAAACACGTGAAAATGTAGTTCTGGAGCACAACATTCTATAGAAGTGAATAAATGACTGTGGAAAAATCAGAAAGAAAGATAATCGTTGCGTCTGAGACGTTGAACAAGTGAACGGTGGTGAAAACTGGATGGACTGGTAAGAAACGGGAAGAAGTACATGTGGAAAGCATTAACAAAAAGATGTGACGAAATGGCAGGACAAGTATTAAAATATGAGGAAGTAACTTCCATCATATTTGAGGGACCTGTAGACGGTAAAAACTGACCGACACACATTGGAATATATCCACTGAGGACGATTAATGCTAGTGTAACTTTGAGAATAAGAGGTTGGCACTGTAGATGTATTAGTGGTGGTCTGCGTGAAACCAGACAGATGTCTTACGAGCCATAGAAAAAAGGAAAGGGGTAAATCTGTGTGGCCGGCTGCTGTGGCCGAGCGGTTCTAGGCGCTTCAGTCCGGAACCACGCTGCTGCTATGGCCGCAGGTTCGAATCCTGCCTCGGGGATGGATGAGTGTGACGTCCTATGGTTAGTTAGGTTTAAGTAGTTCTAAGTCTAGAGGACAAGTTTGCTCGTCCAAGACTCGGTCGGAAATTCGTATTTAATCTGAAACTTCCTGGCAGATTAAAACTGTGTGCCCGACCGAGACTCGAACTCGGGACCTTTGACTTTCGCGGTCAAGTGCTCTACCAACTGAGCTACCGAAGCACAACTCACGCCCGGTACTCACCGGCCGTGAGTCGTGCTTCGGTAGCTCAGTTGGTAGAGCACTTGCCCGCGAAAGTCAAAGGTCCCGAGTTCGAGTCTCGGTCGGGCACACAGTTTTAATCTGCCAGGAAGTTTCATATCAGCGCACACTCCGCTGCAGAGTGAAAATCTCATTTTCGTATTTAATCTGTTACGTTTCCACGTGATACGTTTATTTCGCATAGCAAGAATTAATTTACCAAGACACTTACGTCGTGATTTTGGTGTACAGTTCTCGCGATGACGTCACAAACCTTAGCAGTAAAAGAAATGTCCTCCCCTTAAGACTGGAACTGAATCTTTACATACTATGTGCGCGAGTGGCTGCAAAAATGTAGATGAGACAGAGTTTTCAAATTAACAGCAGTAATACAAGTTATAATAATTTTGAAGATAATATCGATCTAAGCGTTTGTCTTTTGAACGATGAAATATACGTGTCACTTGTGCGATGTATTTCAGTTATTCAGTCAGTGGCCTTAGTACAAAATAAAACGCCTAACTAGAACTTGCAGGCACGTGCCCCTAGACGGAACACCGTTTTTTAATAGCCGAAGCTAAGTATTGGCTGTTACGTTCTGCTTACTTCCACTCGCATGATACAGGAAAATTTGATAAACGATAGCAATACTTTGGTATTTCTAAAGTGAACGAAACAAATTCATTTCTGTTAGTACCACATTTTACCGATCTCAGTAGGTAACAATAATGCACTGACAAGAAAGTGTTTGCCAGTAATTCGAAATTCTTTTCATCACACAGATTTAGCTAAATGTACATTGAAATAAAAAATGCACCAGGTTGTGATTTTATCGCCAGTCACGTTAGGAACTGAATATACGATGTGCTGCTCATTTATTGCTTTTGTGCTAATGCACAAAAAGTGTCGTACTAGACATGCAAACCCGTCACGTAAATCGTAGAACACAGCTGCAGAAACGAAGCGCAGCTGTTCATGCCATCTGGAACTGCGCATATTGCTCTCAGGAAATCGCTTCGCATTACTCGCCACTAGTTGTCTCCCACTCGCATATTCCGACTCTCGTTGGGATTTCCAGTACCGAGAAAAGAGATCGAGGTGATACTGACAGTCATGTATTGCAGTACTTCACACGACAGGGCATCGATAATGCTACATTTGCGTGCTCCATTTTCGTTTACGTGAAATACTGCGGTAAAGTCGGAGCATTCAGATTGCTGTCAACGTGGTACAGTATCCCGATCGAAGTTGTGGATCAAGCACCCGATACCGTGTCTATCCAGTGTCAATGGCTCAGTATTCTTTGCGCTAGATTCTTAACGTACACTGCGCTTTGCATCTGCAAGCACATTTAAATTCCCAGCAACATATTGTATGCAGTAACACATTTCACGGGAATCAGATCAGGAAACGATACACTTAAAGTGGTGGATGAGTTTTGCTATCTGGACAGCAAAATAACTGATTATGGCCGAAGTAGAGAGGATATAAAATGTAAACTGCCAATGGCAAGAAAATCATTTCTGAAAAAGAGAAATTTGTTAACACAGAATATAGGTTTAAGTGTTAAGAAGTCGCTTCTGAAAGCATTTGTCAGGAGAGCGAGCGTGTATCGAAGTGAAAAATGGACCATTAACAGTTTAGACAACACTTTCGAAATGTGGTTCTAGAGAAGAATGTTGAAGATTAGATTCATAGGTCGCGTAACTAATAAGGAGGTACTAAACAGAATGGGGGAGACAAGAAATTTGTGGCGCAACTTGACCAAAAGAAGGGATCGGTTGACAGGACACATTTTGAGACGTCAAGGGATCAGCAGCTTAGTATTGGAGAGAAGTATAGGAGATAAAAATCGTACAGGGAGACGAAGAGATGAATACACTAAGCAGATTCAGGAGGATATAGCTTGCAGTATTTCTTCGCAGATTAAGAGGCTCACACAGGATAGAGTCGCATGGAGAGTTGCATCAACCCAGACCCCGGTTTGAGGACCATAATAGCAACAACAAGGTAGAAAATTTGATGCAAATTCCATTCATTCAAGGAGCATTCTTGCTTACCACTCAATCATTAACTGAATTAAATCTTTCATACAAACGTTCAGAATTAAAACCAAGCCATATGACGAATGACATCTAAGATTCTGTACTTACTGAGACTTATTTACGATGTACAAACATCACACCACTTCGTGCACATACTTTGTTGTCCAACATTTCCTTTGCAGCAGAATTTTGGTAACTGTTTTCTAATAATTACTGCGTTTCCTCTTCAATTTTCCTCATACTCAGAAGTTTCGTCTAGAGAAATATCGACAGTTACCACTCCTCTTGTAAACCTTCTCTCTGTCATCGTCAGTTGCTTAGCCGTAAGACTCAAGTTTCTAAGCACTGTCTCGCTTGTGGCAGAATGAAGGTGGTAAGCGTACTGTTTTGTTATTACCGCAGAAGACTATACTTCCGGAAGAGTCGTCTCATATCGCTTCCAACGTATCAGTCGCAGCTATTGTTAGCCGTACTATAACTAATCTCCAGGTATACATCTGATACACCCTTGTATCGTGTTCTTCCGTTCTTTATTTCTTTCCTACTGCACTTTCAGATTCCTGCTTTCCAGTCTACGCGTGTATCTAAAATTGTTCTGTGCTCTTCCCAGAGTTGAAATACTTCCATTTGAATTTCAGGATAAAGAGGGAGCAGCTGTTCATAGCGGCCATTGAAAGGACTATTTAGGCATAATCTTCTTTTGTATGTCCATCTTCCTACAGCCGTCATCACGATGTTATTTATTACATGGCTACCAGTTTCGGTGCTTCAGTACTCTATCTTCAGACCTTAACTCGATGCTAACGGGGTTAACTCCAATCGTATACACGATTTTATCAGTGACCAACATCTATGAAACGGTTTTCGCGTACTACCTGTAACAACGATGTTGAGTCTTCAGCCATTAACCACGAACTGATAACTGTAGTTAACCCCTTCAGCGTCAGTTAAGGCCTAAAGATGTACTGAAGCACCGAAAGTGCCATACAATAAATAATATCTTAAGGATAGCTGTAGGTGTACAGTTTTGTTACATAAAATGATGTTGTTAACCAGTTAGAGATAGCCTGCGCTATTCAGAATAGGTATCACGAACCAGTGACGCAAAGAACACACATAACAAATACGGCAACACACGATTATGCTACTGCAGTTTAAATTAAATTTTAGCAAAACAGCACCAGAAGCAGTACTTTCACAATTGTGTTCTCGTTTTCACAATAACATTGTCAGAGTAGGGTTCGTGTATGTAGGGAATTGAAGCCGGCGGGACATTTATATTTCTGATTAGTAACAACCCTTGCATAAAATGTTGTAAACTCTTTTTGTTATACAAATTGACTTGTAGACAAAGACTGTGATAGAATGAAATTAGCTGTTTACTACTGTCACTCCACAATATAAAAATTGGTGCCTGAACGCGGGATCGAACGAGCGACCCAGAAACGCCCGCAGTGCCTGTGGACTCATCCAAGATGACCGTGCAGAAAATTTCGGTGACATGTCGATTCAGAAGTCTGAGGAGACAAACCTCGTAAATGCTCGGAAACTGCAGCGAACACATAAAACATCCTTCGGGAGAACAAAGCCAATTGACGAACAGGTCGCGACGATGGTCAAGAATTGATCGGTAGCACTGCACAGCCGGCCGCTGGGGCCGAGATGTTCTAGGCGCTTCAGTCCGGAACCGCGCTGCTGCTACGGTCGCAGGTTCGAATCCTGTCTCGGGCGTGGATGTGTGTGATGTCCTTAGGTTAGTAAGGTTTAAGTAGTTCTAAGTTCTAGGGGACTGATGACTTCAGATGTTAAGTCCCATAGTGTTCAGAGCCATTTGAACCATTGTTTTGAAAGCTGCACACACATAACTACGAGAAGGAGAGCTTCGGGTTGGCGGTGACCTGAGATACACGGCGCGCACTGAAGACGAGACCACACAACACTGGATGGGTTAAGTTGTACGCTACTTACACTGCTGAAATAGTAACAGTTATAGTGCTCCCACAAACGCACCTACAAATTCGAGACTTGACTTTCTTATCCTTTTGACAGGTGCTACTCCGTTCTTGCAACAAGCCAAGTGAATCATTGCGTTGCCGTGTAATACATTGCGGATGTACAGAGGTGCACGATACGCTCGTTCCGAAGCATCACAGAATACGTGAATCAGAACGTCGCGATCTTTGGTAGCTGACACCCATCGTGGGACACTAATGCAAGACTATCGAGGTAAAGTGGAAACCCAAGGAGTCCGCTGTGTTGCCAGATTGTTGCGTAGCAATTCATTCCAATCAGTTCTCCTACAACAGGTTTCTTGAAATAACAGTTTTGCCGTATTAACAAGGGAGAGAATAATCCAAGAGGATTGTAAAATTTAGCTAGAGTCTGTAATAGTTTCCTTTTGCTTGTAGGTTCACCAGATATTTTTTCTGTGACATCACCCGTGTTAATGTAGAAGCTGTGCGTTGCTGTGTTCCAATATACGTCTAAAACTTGCGAAGTAATATCTCGTCCTTTCGTTCTCCATATATTCTGCTGCTGATCTAAAGTAGTGGCCCATTTCGCTAATTGAAATTTCAACAGTTTCTTAAGAGCCGTTATCTCGTAATACATACCGACCGCTTCATTGTCACCATTCGCGCCAAACGCGAAGTCATCCATGAAAGCATTGTTGGCTAGTGTCTGTGCAGCGGCGAGAAATGCGGTCTCATGTCTAGAAGCGCAATCTTTCAGCGTTGCCGAAAGTAGGTATAGACTGCCTGTCAGGCCGTATGGAAGGCTAATGAAAGGGCAAGTCGTTACTTCTTTCGTCGTGCGGTAGTCTCTTTGACTGTCGTGAGAAAGTTTGTGCCATAGAAATCTTGTCCCGTCCCAGTAGTAATCGTGCAAGACAAGCTGCAGGAATGCTTGCGTAATGTCGCTAATAACAGCCACAGAGTGTACTGGAAACCGTATCAGAACAGCAAGTATTTCTCGCAGGAGATTTGGTCCCGCCTCTAAAGTGTTGTTGAGAGAGGCGTTGATCTCCTGAGAAGACGCATCGAAGGCGATCCTCCACTTTGTTTTTCCAGTTTCCTCCTTCATAACTCCATGATGTGGAAGCTAAAATATCGTGTTAGTCGAGTTCACTGAGCACTATTGAACTTAACAGCTGAGGTCATCAGTCCCCTAGAACTTAAGAACTACTTAAACCTTACTAACCTAAGGACACACACATTCGCGCCCGAGGCATGATTGGAACCTGCGACTGTAGCAGTCTCGCGGTACCGGACTGAAGCGCCTAGAACCGCTCGGCCACCGCGGCCGGTTGTTAGTTGGGTCTTCATGGGAGCGAGTTCTGCATGGTTCTTTGTAATGAACTCCGACATAAGGCGGAGGTAAGTGTCCTTTAAGGAATCGTTGCTAAGAAGTCATTTATGTAAACTTGAAATTACTTTTTGCGTTCAGTCGGTTAGTAAAACATAAAATAATACACTCCTGGAAATTGAAATAAGAACACCGTGAATTCATTGTCCCAGGAAGGGGAAACTTTATTGACACATTCCTGGGGTCAGATACATCACATGATGGCACTGACAGAACCACAGGCACATAGGCACAGGCAACAGAGCATGCACAATGTCGGCACTAGTACAGTGTATATCCACCTTTCGCAGCAATGCAGGCTGCTATTCTCCCATGGAGACGATCGTAGAGATGCTGGATGTAGTCCTGTGGAACGGCTTGCCATGCCATTTCCACCTGGCGCCTCAGTTGGACCTGCGTTCGTGCTGGACGTGCAGACCGCGTGAGACGACGCTTTATCCAGTCCCAAACATGCTCAATGGGGGACAGATCCGGAGATCTTGCTGGCCAGGGTAGTTGACTTACACCTTATAGAGCACGTTGGGTGGCACGGGATACATGCGGACGTGCATTGTCCTGTTGGAACAGCAAGTTCCCTTGCCGGTCTAGGAATGGTAGAACGATGGGTTCGATGACGGTTTGGATGTACCGTGCACTATTCAGTGTCCCCTCGACGATCACCAGTGGTGTACGGCCAGTGTAGGAGATCGCTCCCCACACCATGATGCCGGGTTTTGGCCCTGTGTGCCTCGGTCGTATGTAGTCCTGATTGTGGCGCTCACCTGCACGGCGCCAAACACGCATACGACCATCATTGGCACCAAGGCAGAAGCGACTCTCATCGCTGAAGACGACACGTCTCCATTCGTCCCTCCATTCACGCCTGTCGCGACACCACTGGAGGCGGGCTGCACGATGTTGGGGCGTGAGCGGAAGACGGCCTAACGGTGTGCGGGACCGTAGCCCAGCTTCATGGAGACGGTTGCGAATGGTCCTCGCCGATACCCCAGGAGCAACAGTGTCCCTAATTTGCTGGGAAGTGGCGGTGCGGTCCCCTACGGCACTGCGTAGGATCCTACGGTCTTGGCGTGCATCCGTGCGTCGCTGCGGTCCGGTCCCAGGTTGACGGGCACGTGCACCTTCCGCCGACCACTGGCGACAACGTCGATGTACTGTGGAGACCTCACGCCCCACGTGTTGAGCAATTCGGCGGTACGTCCACCCGGCCTCCCGCATGCCCACTATACGCCCTCGCTCAAAGTCCGTCAACTGCACATACGGTTCACGTCCACGCTGTCGCGGCATGCTACCAGTGTTAAAGACTGCGATGGAGCTCCGTATGCCACGGCAAACTGGCTGACACTGACGGCGGCGGTGCACAAATGCTGCGCAGCTAGCGCCATTCGACGGCCAACACCGCGGGTCCTGGTGTGTCCGCTGTGCCGTGCGTGTGATCATTGCTTGTACAGCCCTCTCGCAGTGTCCGGAGCAAGTATGGTTGGTCTGACACACCGGTGTCAATGTGTTCTTTTTTCCATTTCCAGGAGTGTATTTTATGTCTTAGGAAGACAATCGACTCTTCGGTGATCCTGTACAAGATGCTTGAAATTCTCGAAGGAGAGCAGAATCTTTACTAGTCTTTACCACATCACGATGCGCAGTTAAGTATATAGTATTTAGATCCCAGAATCGTCTCAACTGGTCATCTGTGGGAATTTGAGTCTGAAGCACAATGCTAACAACAAGTAAATTCGCAGAGACGGCATATCTACAGTCACTGAGGATCCTACCGATTACGGTGGGAAACAAAACAATGGATTTGGAATTAAGGATGGGTAAATCATCGGTGATAGTCTTCCAGTAATGAACGCTACAAGATAAAAGCGATGGGTATACTTTCTTAGGAACTTGCCTGTGGATAGGCTAATTGTACTGTGCAGACATGTGCTACATTCTTAGCGTCTAGTGGAACCCTGGGCTGAGGTGTGAAGTAGTGGTCACTTTCATACGCGTTGATGTGAGTCGTAGAATTACTCCACACCCCTCTAATTTCTAAACTGAAAAGGCTGCGCCCTGATGAGGAGCTGATATGAGAATCTAACGTGCGAACACTAAGTTATCGTTGGTCTAGGGCAGGGAATTTCAAATCTTCTACTAATGAGTTTGCTATGAGGGGTGCTCGGCTTCCATTATCTAGTACACATCGAGTGAGTTTACGTAGTCCTGTTGGCTCTATGATGCGCACCTGAGGAGTTTTCAAGATGTTAAAGGTGGGCGTAGTTCGTCTATTTTACTCACAGAAGTGACGTTACTCTGTGCTATATTCTTAGACGTCGTACCTTATATCCATATCGACTTGTGATTTTTTTTTTTTTTCAAGGTAGCCCTACCCTTCTTCCCGCAAACAGACATTTTATGTCCTCTGGTTATTCATGGAAAGCACTGGTTAGTGCTTTTCAGTTTCTGTTTTGTGTCAGTGAGGTCAGTGGCTTTATTACATCCTTGGGCCCAAGAGATAGGATCTTCGCAAAAGACGCAAAATGGACGGTAGTTTTAATTTCCTTACGTTGTGTTTGTTCCTGATTAACGCGGACATGAATTTCTGCAGCTGTGGGAGTGTAAATCAACGTTCTATTCTCACACCGGATCCTTCGCGATGCAAATGCTGCATCTATTTCCCTTGCTATAAATTCCATCATCTGAAGTATCTCCGCATCTGAAAGACCGGTTTGCTTGACATGAATCAGACAGTGTCGGCAGGTACCATCAGGAAACGCTCTGAGAATTTTTGGTGCTAGTAGACGACCATAAGCATTTACGTCTTCACCTAACGCGCACGAAACGATTGGTTGCAGCGGTTGCACTCGATAAATGTAGAATTGAGGGATTCTGGATTCCGAAATTAAATGCATTTAATAGATTCTAAATAATCCAGGTGAGCTTGTGTAGGTCTATCTTCATAGCCATAGCTTTATGTGAGTATTCTCTTGGGTTTTTGATAAGTGTCAGAGATCGCAGTAATACCATCAACTAAATACCTTGGTTCCCCTTCTCAGCAACCACGCAGAAATATGTGTTTAAGAGTGGTGGATATCATGGGACCTTGATCAATAGTTGCTGGAATTGCACCCAAGAACGAGCCCAGTTCTAAACATTTCCAGCAGTCTCAAGTTTTATAGCGGGCAATCTGATATTAGGTGGTGGAGCAACTGATGGTGGAGTTAGTTGATTTGCGGGAGGAAACCAAACAATGAGGTCATCCGTCTCAACGGATGAGGTAAGGATGGGGAAGGAAATCAGCCATGATCTTTTAAAGGAACCATCCCGGCACTTGGCTGAAGAGATTCAAGGAAGTCACGGAAATCGTGGCCGAATTGGGTTTGAACCTCTGTCCTCCCGAATGCGAATCCAATGAGAAGCTGGAACAAGTGAAGTGACGGAAGAAGCAGGTAGTTTATCACTCATGGTTGTGTGAGCGAAGGAATTCATGTTTCCACTCTATTCCCCGTGACGTGCGTACAATAGTGCGTTTGCTTGCGTCCCTGTATTCGCCACATTTGAACACATCAGCAGCGGAATCAGCGACATCGAGAAGATCGTGTATTTCGTTATCATGATCTGTTAGTATACACAATCGATCTCTGGAATATCATAACCTTCAATAGTAGTTGTATCATTAAAATTGTGTACTTCATTCAATATACACTCCTGGAAATTGAAATGAGAACACCGTGAATTCATTGTCCCAGGAAGGGGAAACTTTATTGACACATTCCTGGGGTCAGATACATCACATGATCACACTGACAGAACCACAGGCACATAGACACAGGCAACAGAGCATGCACAATGTCGGCACTAGTACAGTGTATATCCACCTTTCGCAGCAATGCAGGCTGCTATTCTCCCATGGAGACGATCGTAGAGATGCTGGATGTAGTCCTGTGGAACGGCTTGCCATGCCATTTCCACCTGGCGCCTCAGTTGGACCAGCGTTCGTGTTGGACGTGCAGACCGCGTGAGACGACGCTTCATCCAGTCCCAAACATGCTCAATGGGGGACAGACCCGGAGATCTTGCTGGCCAGGGTAGTTGACCTACACCTAGAGCACGTTGGGTGGCACGGGATACATGCGGACGTGCATTGTCCTGTTGGAACAGCAAGTTCCCTTGCCGGTCTAGGAATGGTAGAACGATGGGTTCGATGACGGTTTGGATGTACCGTGCACTATTCAGTGTCCCCTCGACGATCACCAGTGGTGTACGGCCAGTGTAGGAGATCGCTCCCCACACCATGATGCCGGGTGTTGGCCCTGTGTGCCTCGGTCGTATGCAGTCCTGATTGTGGCGCTCACCTGCACGGCGCCAAACACGCATACGACCATCATTGGCACCAAGGCAGAAGCGACTCTCATCGCTGAAGACGACACGTCTCCATTCGTCCCTCCATTCACGCCTGTCGCGACACCACTGGAGGCGGGCTGCACGATGTTGGGGCGTGAGCGGAAGACGGCCTAACGGTGTGCGGGACCGTAGCCCAGCTTCATGGAGACGGTTGCGAATGGTCCTCGCCGATACCCCAGGAGCAACAGTGTCCCTAATTTGCTGGGAAGTGGCGGTGCGGTCCCCTACGGCACTGCGTAGGATCCTACGGTCTTGGCGTGCATCCGTGCGTCGCTGCGGTCCGGTCCCAGGTTGACGGGCACGTGCACCTTCCGCCGACCACTGGCGACAACATCGGTGTACTGTCGAGACCTCACGCCCCACGTGTTGAGCAATTCGGCGGTACGTCCACCCGGCCTCCCGCATGCCCACTATACGCCCTCGCTCAAAGTCCGTCAACTGCACATACGGTTCACGTCCACGCTGTCGCGGCATGCTACCAGTGTTAAAGACTGCGATGGAGCTCCGTATGCCACGGCAAACTGGCTGACACTGACGGCGGCGGTGCACAAATGCTGCGCAGCTAGCGCCATTCGACGGCCAACACCGCGGTTCCTGGTGTGTCCGCTGTGCCGTGCGTGTGATCATTGCTTGTACAGCCTTCTCGCAGTGTCCGGAGCAAGTATGGTGGGTCTGACACACCGGTGTCAATGTGTTCTTTTTTCCATTTCCAGGAGTGTAGGTGAAATATTAACTCTCGCTCTCGCCCGTATTCTCTTTAAGCGTTGTAACTGATCGTTGCTATCAGCGTGTCCCGTGTCAGCTGTCGTGGCGTTTTTGCAGTTGTCTAGTCGGATCAAGATAGTAAGTAGTTTGGTAAATAAATAAACAATCGACAGGCATAGTGCAAGAATTGATAATCCGTTCAAATGAGAACTGAGCAACTGCAGTAACAGTATAGAGCACAATAACGTAATCAACTGCCCTAAAATGGCATTACAATATTTGTGGCGTGATAATTTAGTTATACTTAACTGTGTACGCAGGTGGTTGTCGTCGGAAGAGTTTGTTGCGTGGAGTGACAAATCACTGCAGTGAGCCGCTCGGGGTAATGCAGCATGAAGTTGGAAATTTGTCGGGTTCCGGCACCAGTTTTTGTGTCGTGGAGTGACAATAGTAAGCACCAATTGTCTTTCTAACACATATGCGTCTCCTGATCTTTTCGTTTCCGAGTAGCAGTTGCAACCTACATCCTCAACTACTGTATTTGCTTGATGTATTTCAGTCTCTGTTTTCCTCTATAGTTTTCCCCCTCAACATTTCCTTCTAGAACCAATGAAGTTATTCTCTGATTTGTTAACAGACGTTATATCGTCCTATCCCTTCTTCTTAACAGGTCCCATACCACATGTGGAAACCCGTTTCCCGAATGTTGGAGTACAACTACAGAAATGAAGTGCAGCTGTTCACGCCATCTCGAACTAGGCATACTGCTCGCAGGAAATGGTTTTCCATTACTCGTCAGTTCCTATACTTTTCCTCGCAGATTCAGCGCAGAATCTCCTCATTCCTTACCTTACCAGTCCTACTAATTTTCAACATTCTTGTGTAGCATCACATCTCAAATGTCTCGATTCCCTTCTGTTCCGGTTTTCTCACACTCCATGTCTCATTACGCTAAAAAGGAGCGCTCCAAACGTACATTCTCAAAATAAGTTACTCATATTAAGGCCTTTTTTTGTACTAGCAGACTTCTCTTAACGAGGAATGCCGGTTTTGCCAGTGCTAGTCTGGTTTTTATATCCTCCTTGCTCTGTTCGTTATGGATTGCTTTGCTGCCTAGGTAGCAAGATTCCTTGATTTGATTTACTTTGTTCCTGTTGTTAAATTTCTCGCTGTTCCCATGTTTGCAACTTCCCATTACTTTCGTCTTTCTTCGATCATTTCTCAGTCCATATTCCATATTAAATAGATAGTTAATTCAAAATAACAATCCTGTAACTCTTCTTCACTTTCAGTGAGTATAGCAATGCCATCAGAGTATTGTGGATTTTCATTCAACTCTCGAATATTTCTTTTATTTCCAGCATTGCTTCCTCAACGTATAGATGGAACATTAGTGGCAAAAGACTATATCCGTATCTTAGACCCTTTTTAATCCTAGCACTTCGTTCTTGATCGTCCACTCTTATTGTTCCCTCTTGGTTGTTGCATATACAGTACATTACCCATCTTTCCCTATATCTTACACTTATTTTCCTTAGAATTTTGCACATTTTGCGCCATATTACATTCTGAAACGCTTTTTCAGGTCGGCAAGTCCTATAGACGTATCATGATTTTTCTTTCTTCTTTCTTCCATTTTCAAATGCAACATGCGAACTGCTTCTCTGGTGCTTTCGCATATCCTAAAGCGATACTGTTCGTTATCTAACAGTTCCACAGTTTTATTTTCCATTTTCTGTGTGTTATTCTTATCAGCAACTTGGGTGCATGAGCACTTGTCGGCTCTTGCAGTCTTGAGAACTGTGTGAATCATGTTTTTCTGGAAGTCTGCTGACTTATAGCCAGTAGCATACATTCCGCACACGAAAGTGAATTGTCGTTTTGTTGCCACTTCCCCCAAATTAGAAATTCGGATGGAATTTTACCCATCCCTTCTGCCGTATTTGACCTTAAGTCTTCCAAAGCTGTTTTAAATTCTGACTCTGATACTAACTCCCCTATATCTTCCCTATTGACCCCTGTGTTTTCTTCTGTCACGTCAACAGACAAGTCCTCCACTTCATAGGGGCCTTCAATGTACTCTATTCACCTATCCGCACTTTCCTCTGCGTTTAGCAGCGGAGTTTCCATTGCACTCTTAATGTTACCTTCCTTGCTTTAAATTTCATCGAAATCGGACAATCATTTCTTTTTCGAGTTCATCACGTTTTTCATAGAGCCATTTTGCCTTAGCTTTCATACAGTTCCTATTTTTTTTATTCCTGAGCGATTTCTATTGATGTGTTCGAGAGTTCCCATGAAAATTTTTTTATTTCCTTCTTTCATCGATGAACTGAAGAATTTCTTCCATTACCTATGGTTTGTTTCCATTTAACTTCTTTGCACTATGTTTTTTCTTTCCAACTTTCCTCTTCACCTGAACTGCCTACTGAGCGTTATCGCAGTATTTATAGCATCAGAGAACTTCACACATATTACCACATTTATTAGTACTTCCTTATACCACTTCTTTGCTTAATGATTTTTCTCACTATTCTCTTAAACCTTAGCCTACTCTTTATCAGTAATAAATTGTGATCTGAGTCTACATCTGCTCGTTGGTTCGCCTAACAACCCAGTATCTGACTTCGGAATCTCTGTCTGACCATTATGTTATCTAACTGGAATCTTCATGCATCTCCTGGTCTTTTCCAAGTACATCTCTTTCTTTTGTGATTCTTGAACGGATATTCGCCATTAATAGCTCAAATTTACTCCAGAACTCAATTACTCCTTTCCCTCTCTGATTCCCGCTCCTAAACCCATATTATTTCGTAATCCTTTCTTCTACTCTCTTGTCTCACAGTCGCATTCCCATTCGCCATGGATATCAGATTTTCATCTCCCTCCACTTGCTGATGTACGCGTTCGATATCCTTATTACTTTCTCTATCTCTTCTTCTTCTGCTAGCGACGTCGGCATATATACCTGGATTGTTGTTGTAAATACGCGTCTCGTGCAAGACGTCGGATGTTGTTGTGAAAGGTCCACAATATTTCGGCCGCACCTGAAGATATCGGTCAGCTCCGCCGACGAAATATTGGGGAGTTCTGACACCGATGTCCGACTTCATGCCCGAGAATCATATTTACTACTAGATCCGCGGGAAAGTCTCAAGCAACACGTCCTATACCTTTTTTGTTGTTGTCGGTCTTGGTTTCATGTCGATTCGGATAAGAACAACGCTATCACTGTATTGTTCGTAGTAACTCACTCCCTGCCTTATTCATTACGATTCTTACTCCCACTGTACTATTTGATGCTGCTGTCGATGTTACCCTGTACTCATCTGACTAGAAATCCTAATCATCTTTGCCGGCCGGTGTGACCGTGCGGTTCTAGGCACTTCAGTCTGGATCCGCGTGACCGCTACGGTCGCAGGTTCGAATCCTGCCTCGGGCATGGATGTGTGTGATGTCCTTAGGTTAGTTAGGTTTAAGTAGTTCTAAGTTCTAGGGGACTGATGACCATAGATGTTAAGTCCCATAGTGCTCAGAGCCATTTTTGAACTTTATCTTCTTTCCGTTTCACTTCTTTCACTTACCCCTACTGCATCCTGACTGAAATATAGCATTTTCCCTGACACGTTCAAACTTCCGACATTCCACGTCCCGATTCATAGAACGCTATCTTTTCACAGGTTATTCAATCTGTTTCTCATGGTCACCTCAATTACAGACCATATGTCCTGTTGATACACACTTTAACGTAGTGGTTTCCTTTTCCTACTGCTGCCTCATGCCGATGATAATACGTGACTTTTCCGTTTTTAGGGGCAGTTTCTCACTCATAGGGCAGGAGAGTGGCCTAAACCTCTGTCCGGTCTTCCGTCCTCTTTCACCAGGCCGTTTACGTGAGTCTCCAGCGAACTTCTGCTGATGATTTTATTCGAAAATTTATTCAGAATTGTTCTTAAGATTTATGTAAAGAAGGTTTTAAAATTATTTATTGTTTGGGTTCGTCTTTGACGCCTGTAGTCATTTTTGTCTCTTTTAGTAATGGTTCAGTTTCTAGGGCACTTATGTGTATTATTCTGGAGAATCAGCAGTTTGTTGTTGTCATGTAATTTTTAAATAAAATGCCTTGGAAATTACAAGCCACAGTTTGTGTTTGATTGATAATTATTGCCTTGTCTTTATTGAGCGGAAGTATTCTTGAGCGTGTGTACCACGTCTCAACAACAATCTGATTTTAATAATTTCATGTAATTATTAGCTGCCTTTAAAAATTTAAAATCTTATCATCCGCTCATTAATAGTTTTAAGACAATATATCGAGTATTAAAGTTCGAAATTGTGTGCGTTATTTGAAGCAGCCCATAGACCCGTGATCTAGGGATAGTGTGTTTGATTAGTAATCTAAACATGCACAGACTCGCGTCCAAACCCCACCACTGCTCAAATTTTTATTAATAATCAGCACTGGCGGCCAAAGACTTCCGGCATAAGAAGTCACCCTCTTTCTCCCAACGACCTTGCCAAAAAGTGCGGATGAGTGGACAGGCATTCAGCTCACATGACATGACAGTCATTTCAAAGACGGGATGGATTAATTATCTCAAAAGTCGGGTGGGGAAGAGTGACCACTTATACTATACGTCCTTTAGACCACCATCTACGGACTCACTAGCTAAATTGAGACATTTCTGGTGGTCTTGTGAGAGTGGATGGTTGTTGCAAGCTTTACAGCCTTATGGTTCTCTTCCTGCATGTCTCGCAGCAGCGAATGCTGCAAAAGTTGGTTGTTAAGGCTTTTGACATGAGGCCACACTAATGTAACTGGACAGTCCAGTTATCGTTGCGCGGCCTGTGACGGAACTTGAGGGTGAAATTTATCAGGTAATGTCACCTGTGTTATATCAATGTGGATCAAAACAATTATTGTCGTACAGTTAATAACAACATTGACTGTAAACTTCAGATACCTACTTGCATGTGATTAACTTTCATATTGATTAGCCGGTTGGAGTGGCCGTGCGGTTCTAGGCGCTACAGTCTGGAACCGAGCGACCGCTACGGTCGCAGGTTCGAATCCTGCCTCGGGCATGGATATGTATGATGTCCTTAGGTTAGTTAGGTTAATTTGTTTTAAGTTCTAGGCGACTGATGACCTCAGAAGTTAAGTCGCATAGTGCTCAGAGCCATTTGAACCATATTGGTTACATTGAT
Organism: Schistocerca nitens; assembly: GCF_023898315.1. NCBI lineage: Eukaryota > Metazoa > Arthropoda > Insecta > Orthoptera > Acrididae > Schistocerca > Schistocerca nitens. The sequence goes on along the minus strand of NC_064618.1, from coordinate 190,761,789 downwards.
ACAAGCTCTGTTGTTCAAAAATAATTTCGAGCTGATAATCCTGTGATCATAACTCTGCACATGGTTAGCGCTTGTGGCCCGGCAGGCTAGTATGACGTGGGTAGACATAAAGACCCAAGCGATTCTGCATAAGTTACGTGTACATTGTGCCAGAGACTAATGCCAAAAGTTGGCCTTAGTCTCTGGCGTGATGTACACGTAACTTAAGTAAATATTTTATCCTGTGACTCCTATTACAATTAGATGTTGACAAGAGCATTTACCTGATGGCATTTACTAGTGAGCATTCATTCTGAAGTACGATGTATGTAATCCGGCTGCAGACTCAAGCCATGGCTTGGGATAATTCTTCTTTTGTCAGTTTTGTATATTGTAACGCCCCAAGGACAGAAAACCCTAATTAACCAACGTTGTGGACCCTTAAAGTAGGTAAGTGAGTCATCTTGACAGTGACGGGAACTATTGACGATAAAATCTACACTGGCAATATTTTGATTAACACCTATATCATTCAAATACTGAGAATAGCATACAAAAAGAGCAGATAAAAGGAAAGGATTATCAGAGATTCTTTATCAAACATCTATAGAATAAATTTAAAATCATATGAACGAAGGTGAAATCCGAGAAAGTAATTCAGTCAATGATAACATCTACCATGGAAGAGAGTTGTAGCCGCATCGAAAAGAAAATTCAATGCGACTACAATGCAACTCGGATATGGAAATGTTCAGTTAGTTAGTAGCTCTCGAGTCGCTCTAGAGTACTTTTGCGATAGTTGTCGATGCTATTAGATTGTTTCAGTTTTGGACGTTTGATAATTCGTGAGATAGAGATAGAAGTATTGGTCAGTCATTCGACTGAAGAAAGTTAATCTTTACCGTTCTCAACGTGGTGGTATAGCAAGACGAGTGTTAGACTTCATTGAGTGATATCGGTTTATCGGACTTAGCCTTCGTACTGATGACAGTTACAAACCTTGAGAGCAATGTATCAACGACAGAAAAACAATTCGTAGTCTTGAGTAGGACACAATAAAACGAAGACACGAAGAAAGACAAGGACGCCGATTAGTCAAAAGTTATCGTCAGCGTCAAGATTACTGAACTGAACAGAATTTAATCTTGAATGACACATCGGTGTGGGTGTGTTCTAGGGACAAACAATTAATTACAGAAAGAACAATCAAATCTGAGTCAAAAGATAAATCTTACGTGTCGCCTAACTCATTAAACGGACAATACAATGTGTATTAATGCAAGTTGATTGCCTCGTTAAACATTTTAAGTGACTAAGTAAGTACATGAATAATGGACAGTGAAAAGCGATTAGTTTAAACCAGTATTAACGGCGTATTAAAAAAAAAAAAAAGAAATATTTACTCCAACATAAGTTATCTCTGGACTTACGTTGGACCATTGTTAATAACTTGACGTAGCAACGGAATAGTAGACAGCAAAATTTCATCCTCGCTATGTATGATGTGAAAAACGACCGTAATAATGAAATCAAGAATCAAGATTATATTTCATCACGGAACTAACAGGGCTTAAAAATAAAAATAAAAGATTGCAATTTACCAGTTCGCACAAGCTGAGAAGACTGTTGCCGACAGATCACAGAGTATTTGTAAACTACGCGAGGAGTTGTGTTCTTACGAGAGTTACAGGGTGCTGTTCCACGTCATACCGACGGGGACGAACATCGTTACGAGTCGCGTCTCCACCCGACGATTGAAGAAGGAAGGAAGGGACGTCACAATACGACAAGCGCCACTCGGCTTGATCTAATTTGATGTATCATCGTGTGGCGTAACAAGGCCCACTCTTTCTGAAGAAGATATTTCTACAAATATCGAAACCTAGGTCAAGGGTTAATAAAGCTTTGTTTGCTACTGGATGGCTCATTTTTCACCCTCTTCAGATTTACATAGTTGCTGTTTCGCAGCCATTTTGAAATACGTGGCATATAAGGAGCTGCTCAACCATAGTATCCCATTATTTTACACTCCGAACGGACAGTCCACACGGTAGCTGAGCTGGACTGCTGGTAGCACTTCGGAAGACGCCCGTGATCCCTTTAGCTCATTTCACACGATTTGTATACAACGACCGTTCGCATTGCTTGTCGATCCCTGTCGCACAGTAAATGAGGGACGTCTGGAGTTGATTTACCTGTTCTTGCTCCTTCGTTTAGACGCGGCTGAAACATACTTGATGGATTGGTTACTCAGATGACATCCATTGAGTAGCTCACATTTGAATTCACTGAGCCCTCCTAGTTACCTCGTTCAGCTGTTGCTGCCTGACTACTGACAATACATTACTCCCCGCCTCATTTTATACCTGTCCTGACACCCAATGGTCAATTCAGCATTGTTTAGCCGTGTTCGGATACTTTTTTTCATGAGATAACATATTTCCGTGCATGAGATAGAGCAGCAAAATATAAATAACATATAAAAGACATTTAACGAAATACTGTTGCAAGGAAAAAAACTCGTGATTTAGCGCCGGCCGGTATGGCCGTGCGGTTCTAGGCGCTTCAGTCTGGAGCCACGTGACCGCTACGGTCGCAGGTTCGAATCCTGCCTCGGGCATGGATGTGTGTGATGTCCTTAGGTTAGTTAGGTTTAAGTAGTTCTAAGTTCTAGGGGACTGATGACCACAGATGTTAAGTCCCATAGTGGTCAGAGCCATTTGAACCATTTTTTTTTGTGATTTAGCAAATTGAAGGACCAGTACTAATCTTATCAGAGGACAAATACTCGTGAAGATGGTGCGTTTCTTGTATTACTTCAAGGGACGCCTTGCTATGTGTATGTGTATACGCTTGTGTATCTGTGAGTGTGTGAGAGAGAGAGCTTAAAGGAGATGGGCTGGTTGTAGATGTGTGCGTGTGTGTATGTGGCTCTCATTTTCGCAATATCCTGCCACTTCCGCTTTATGTACATACTCGCGGCGAGCCCGTGCCGCTTCCATCCTCCGGGCCGGTCGCTCTCCGGCCTCTTAGCCTGATGGCAGGGGCGTGCAAGTCTCCCCCAGCCACATTCCTCTCTGAGTGCACCACTCTACGGCTCCAGCTGGTGTTGGGCTTCCGCTGCAACTTCAGTCCCGCTCTTTGCGTCTCTGCTGTCTGTGGTGGCCCTGAGCTCAACATCAGTGGCACCAGTGCCAGTCACAACGTGCTGCACGAGTGATATTAAAACTGTCCAAAAATCTACAGTTAGTAACACTTATCTTTTTGGCTCATCAGTCTTGTGGCTGGTGTGGTGTGTCCAGCCATAAATTCTTCCCTTGTGCCACACCTTTCATTTCAGTAACTGATATTACACTGCTGGCCATTAAAATTGCTACGCCAAGAAGAAATGCAGATGATAAACTGGTATTCATTGGACAAAAATATTATACTAGAACTGACATGTGATTACAACTTCACGCAATTTGGTTGCATAGTTCGTGAGAAATCAGTACCCAGAACAACCACCTATGGCCGTAATAAAGACCATGATACACCTACGCATTGAGTCAAACAGAGCTTGGAGGCCGTGTACAGGTACAGCTGCCCATGCAGATTCAACACGATACTACAGTTCGTCAAGAGTAGTGACGGGCGTATTGTGACGGGCCAGTTTCTCGGCTTCCATTGACAAGACGTTTTCAATTGGTGAGAAATCTGGAGAATGTGCTGGCCAGGGCAGCAGTCGAACATGTTCTGTATCCAGAACGGCCCGTACAGGACCTGCAACATGCGGTCGTGCTTTAGCCTGCTGAAATGTAGGGTTTCGCTGGGATCGAATGAAGGGTAGAGCCACGTGTCGTAACACATCTTAAATGTAACGTCCACTGTTCAAAGTGCCGTCAACGCGAGCAAGAGGTGACCGAGACGTGTAGCCTATGACACCCCATACCATCACGCCGTGTGATACGCCAGTATAGCGATGACGATTACACGCTTCCAACGTGCGTTCACCGCGATGTCGCCAAACACGGATGCGACCATCATGATGCTCTAAACAGAACCTGGATCCATCCGAAAAAAAAAATACGTTTTGCCATTCGTGCACACAGGTTCGTCGTTGAGTACACCATCGCAAGTGCTCCTGTCTGTGATGCAGCGTCTAAGGGCAACCGCAGCCATGGTGTCCGAGCTGATAGTCCATGCTGCTGTAAACGTCGTCGAACTCTTCGTGCACATGGTTGTTGCCTTGCAAACGTCCCCGTCTGTTACTCAGGGATCGAGACGTGGCTGCACGATCCGTTACAACCACGCGAATAAGATGCCTGTCGTCTCGACTGCTAGTGCTAGGAGGCCGTTGGGATCCAGCACGGCGTTCCGTATTACCCTCCTGAACCCACCGATTCCATATTCTGCTAACAGTTATAGGATCTCGACCAACGCGAGCAGCAATGTCGCGAGACGATAAACCGGAATCGCGATAAGCTTCAATGCGACCTTTATCAAAGTCGGAAACGTGATGGTACTCATGTCTCCTCCTTACACGAGGAATAACATCAACGTTTCACCGGCCAACGCCGCTCAACTGCTGTTTATGTATGAGGAATCGGTTGGAAACGTTCCTCATGTCAGCACGTTGTAGGTGTCGCCCCTGGCACCAACCTCATGTGTGTCAGTTAAATTTCGCGTCTGTAGCACGTCATCTTCGTAGTGTAGCAATTTTAATGGCCATTAGTGTAGTTGGACGTATTCCACTCTGCCTCTCCCCCTAGTTTTCTCCTTATACTGCTCCCTCCTGTGGCATGGATGCTTTTCCGTGATGTCTCAACACATGTGATAACAACGTGTCCCCTTTTCTCGTCAGTGTTTCGCACACGTTCGCTTCCCCGCCGGTTCTGTGCAGATCCTCCTCAATCCCTTCCAGTGCACCCGACTTCCCACATTCCTCTCTAGCACCACATATTAAACACTTCTATTTCATTCTACTCCGTTTTTCCCATAATTCTTCATTCACTACCACGCAATGCTTTGCTCCAAATGTACATTCTCAGAAATGTCTTCCGCAAATTATGTCCTGTATTTGATGCTAGTAGGCTTCCTCTGGCCAGGCATGTCTTCTTTACCAGTCCTACTTTCCTTTTTACGTCCTCTTTGCTTCGTTTGTCATCTACTGTGATTCCAAGGTAGTAGAATGCCTTTACTTCTTCAGGATTCAACAGTGGAATTAAAATTCAAAGTGATAGGATCTCAGTGATAAGATACGCTGATAACATTGCTGTCGTCAGTGAAAGTGAAAAATATTGCAGGATCTACAGAATATAATAAACAACCTGTTGCGTGCAAATTATGGATTGAGATTAAATCGAAACAAGACGAATGTAATTACATGTAGCAGAAACTTAATTTTCCTTCCTTTGTCAAAACACATGATAATGTGCAGAAAGAGAGTGTCACATTAAACAAGCACCTGCTGACCAGTGAATACCTTACTTTGTTACGTTACAATAACATAAGTGAAGAAATGTCATATTTGTTATCATACTAACAAACTTTGGTCTACCACATGTCGATAACTCGTAAAAAATTACGTTACCACATTGAAAAAGAAAATAAAGTACTACAACTACTGCTGTATCACCACAGGTAAAGAAGTTCAGTGCATTTATTTTGTGGAAAAATATTCACCCCTTCGCATAATATACACTACAGGCCATTAAAATTGCTACACCAAGAAGATGACGTGCTACAGACGCGAAATTTAACCGATAGGAAGAACATGCTGTGATATGCAAATAATTACCTTTTCAGAGCATTCACGTAAGGTCGGCGCCGGTGGCGACACCAACAACGTGCTGACATGAGGCAATTTTCCAACCGATTTCTCATACACAAACAGCAGTTGACCGGCGTTGCCTGGTGAAACATTGCTGTGATGCCTCATGTAAGGAGGAGAAACACGTACTATCACGTTTCCGACTTTGATAAAGGTCGGATTGCAACGTATCGCGATTGCGGCTTATCGTATCGCGACATTGCTGCTCGCGTTGATCGAGATCCAATGACTGTTAGCAGAATATGGCATCGGTGGGTTCAGGAGGTAATACGGAACGCCGTGCTGGCTCCCAACGGCCTCGTGTCACTAGCATTCGAGATGACAGACATCCGCATGACTGTAGCGGATCGTGCAGCCACATATCCATCCCTGAGTCAACACATTGGGACGTTTGCAAGACAACAACCATCTACACGAACAGTTCGACGACGTTTGCAGCAGCATGGACTATCAGCTCGGAGGTCATGGCTGCGGTTACCCTTGACGCTGCATCACGGAGAAGAACGCCTGCGATGGTGTACTCAACGACTAACCTTGGTCCACGAATGGCAAAACGTCATTTTTTCTGATGAATCCAGATTGTGTTTACAGTATCATGATGGTCGCATCCGTGTTCGGCAACATCGCGTGGAACGCACATTGGATGCGTGTATTCGTCATCGCCATACTGGAGTAACACGCGAAGTGATGGTATGGGGTGCCATTGGTTACACGTCTTGTTCGCATTGACGGCAGTTTGAACAGTGGACGTTACATTGCAGATGTGGCTCTACCCTTCATTCGATCCCTGCGAAACCCTACATTTCAGCAAGATAATGCACGACTACATGTTGCAGGTCCTGTACGGGCCTTTGTGGATACAGAAAATGTTCCACTGCTGCCCTGGTCAGCACAGTCTCCAGATCTGTCACCAATTGAAAACGTCTGGTCAATGGTGGCCGAGCAACTGGCTCGTTACAATACGCCAGTCACTACTCTTAATGAACTGTGGCATCGTGTTGAAGCTGCATGGGCAGCTGTACCTGTACACGCCATCCAAGCTCTGTTTGACTCAATGCCCAGGCGTACGAAGGCCGTTATTACTGCCAGAGGTGAAGGTTGTGGGTACTGATTTCTCTGGATCTATGCATCAGCCGGCCGAAGTGGCCGTGCGGTTAAAGGCGCTGCAGTCTGGAACCGCAAGACCGCTACGGTCGCAGGTTCGAATCCTGCCTCGGGCATGGATGTTTGTGTTGTCCTTAGGTTAGTTAGGTTTAACTAGTTCTAAGTTCTAGGGGACTAATGACCTCAGCAGTTGAGTCCCATAGTGCTCAGAGCCATTTGAACCATTTTTCTATGCATCCAAAATGCGTGAAAATGTAATCACATGTCAGTTCTAGTATAATATATTTGACCAATGAATACCCGTTTATCATCTGCATGTCTTCTTCGTGTAGCAATTTTACTGGCCAGTAGTGTAGTTTTCCAAAACTCGTTTTAATACTTTAAACAGTTTGAGAGATACAACTGATGAAACGAATATTACATTCTCGCTCGATTACAGCCTTACACGAAGAAGTGAACTAGCTATATCAGATCGATTTTATAGAGATTTGAGGCACCTACAGACATCCTCCCTTGTTTACATAAATGGAAATTTTCAGTTCGTCTAACATGAACATACGCAAAATTATAGCTACCGCCATTTTATAATGGCAAATTTTCCATACTTCTTGCAGTCTCTTACTTATATGAGAAATATGACAACGAGGGTGGCCACCAGCTGAAAGATGTGAACTTGAGTGTGAAGACATACAGAGCTATACACTGAGATGACAGAAGTTGTGGGATACCTTCTAATATCATGTCTGACCTCCTTTTGGCCAGCATACTGCAGCAACTCGATGAGGCATGGTCTCAATAAGCCGTTGGAAGTCCCCTGCAGAAACATTGAGCCATGCTGAATCCACAGTCGTCCATAAGTGCGAAAGTGTTGCCGGTGCATGACTTTGTGCACGAAATGGTCTCTAGATTATGTCCCATAAATATTCAAGTCGGGCTATATGAGTGACCAAATCATTCGCTCTGGGTGGCTAAATCATTCTCTCGAATTGTTCAGATTGTTCAAGCTTATCACGAACAGTTGTGGATTGGTGACAAGACGCATCGTCATCCATAAAAATTCCTTCATTGTTTGCGAACATGATGTCCATGAATGGCTGCAAATGGTTTCCAGGTAGTCAAAGGTAGGCATTTTCAGTCAGTTGGCCCATAGAACCGAGTCAGTTCCATGTAAACGCAGACCACACCAGTGTGGAGCCACCACTAGCTTGCCTCGTTGACAACTTTGGTCCTTGCGCCACACTCGAACCCTACCATCAGCTCTTACCAACTGAAATCTGAACTAATGTGTTGAGGCCACGGTTTTTCAGTAGTCTAAGGTCTGTTAGAATAGACACCCGCGTCGGTCGTCGGCTACCGTGGTTCACTGGCTCTCAATTTCACTGCGGTGTCCAACGGATACGTTTTTTAATTGACGCAGTGTTACTTGTCTATTAGTACTATCAACTGCTGCTTCTCGCGGTCGTTAAGTGAAGGCTGTCGGCCACTGCGTTGTCCGTGGTGAGAGGTAATGGTAGAAATTTCGTATTGTCGGCACATACTTGACACGATGGATCTCGGAATATTGAAATTTCTTAACGATATCAGCAATGTAATGTTCCATGCGTTTAGTTCCAACTACAATCCCGCTTGTAAAGTCTGTTATTTCCCGTCGTACGGCCGCAATCCCGTCGGACAGCTTTTCACATGAATCACCTGCTTGCAAATGACAGCTCAGTGAACGCACTGCCCTTGTCTACGCGAAGTAAATGTCCTCGGAGTAGTGAAGCAACTTAAATCACTTAATAAATGCAAGTCTTTTGGTCCTGACTGTATACCAGTTAGGTTCCTTTCGGAGTACACTGATGCATTAGTTTCATACTTAACAATCGTGTACAACCGTTCGCTCGATGAAAGATCCGTACCCAAATACTGGAAAGTTGCACCGGTCACACCAATATTTTAGAAAGGTAGTAGGAGTAATCCACTAAATTACACGCCAATATCGTTAACGTCGATATGCAGCAGGATTTTAGAACAGATATTCTTTTCGAACATTATGAATTACCTCGAATAAAGCCGGCCGTGGTGGCCGAGCGGTTCTAGGAGCTTCAATCCGGAACCGCGCGACCACTACGGTCGCAGGTTCGAATCCTGCCTCGGGCATGGATGTGTGTGATGTCCTTAGGTTAGTTAGGTTTAAGTAGTTCTAAGTGCTAGGGGACTGATGACCTCAGAAGTTAAGTCCCAAAGTGCTCAGACCCATTTGAACCATTTTCGAACAAAAATCGTTCTTTTACTTTTTTACCGAATAGTTTCCAAAAATCGCTTAAGAAAGTCTGCAGTGCGCAACCCTATTTGTCAGGGCAATGCGTCGTCACGGATGCTGTAAATCAGTGCCCCGTGCTTTCCCGCTCGCTGGCAGACACGTGTCTGCACCAGACGGCGCCGCCAAGTGCCACCATTATGTGATGCTCAGTTAGATAACAAGGGGTCATTCACAGCCCAGTTTGAAGCCGTCTCACGCTGGCCTATATTACGCATGTGACTCACTCTCTTTGAGTGCACATTCTAGACCAGCCAACGATGACCGGAAAAGGTAGAGCACGAAAAAAATATCTTGTAGTCGCAAATTTATTTACAGTGGTAAGAGGTAGTGTAATGAACAACATATTAAAAATCCTCACCGGTTGGGTACATGCGTGGAGTGTGGCGGCCGTTCAAAGGTGGACTTTTAAAAGTTTTTCTTGGATAACTGGAAAGCCGCTGTTTCTAGTGAAAATACTCCTCTGTACAATACTAAATTCTATCAAAAAATATCGATGTCTTTGTTCCTCTAGGACTAATATGCAACTCCCGGGTTGCAGGGAATGGAAAAACAGCAAATAGTGTTCGAAGGGTATAACATTACTGTTTTCCGTTAAGTGGAGTGTCTTAAAAATAAAACGTTCAATATGTGCAACTCGTCTGAGGGCAGTAGAACGGTATTACTGGACGAAATATGTTCTGAGTCTGTAACAGGATGGAGATGCATGAGGGTGGAGAGTAGAAACTCGAGGGAATGTAGGTCACCAGATTGTCACAGTGCACATCCCTCCTTCATAAGTCTGCAGACAGAAGAGAGAGAAGGTGAGTCCCCACTATATGTACCGTAGCACGTCACAAGGAGCAAGTACAGGGCGTTTCACAAAACTATACTGACCCCGAGAAATGCGCACTACGAATGAATGGCGAACAGTGCACAGACACGCGCGGGTCATTGGGGGGGGGGGGGGGGAGGTCTGTTTGTTTACTGTAATGTCAAGGGGAGGCCACGATGTTGGGGTCACGGACTGTCTTAAAATTTTGTACATCTTTTGTAGTCCATTAAAACAACATGATAAAATCGCAATAAATGTTTTACTTGTTTTGTGACTGATCTATGTGCGCAAAGTAACAGTTAGTAAAAAATCGTATTGGTCAAGCGGTTAGCTTTTGTGCGTTACAAACGATTCGAGGAGGAGGTAGCGGTTCGAATCCCTCTTCCGCTTGTTCCTACTCAAAATTTTCGGTCCGTGATCACGTTTAATTTACAGGTCATTTGAAAGGTAACATAATGAAAAAACTAGTACCTTTTCATGAAGCTGTAGTGAATTCCATACGTTATTTGAGTATTTGCTGTCTGTAAATTTTCAAGGACGAAGGATAGGCTTGGAAAGCTCAAGTCAAACCTCGATAAATAGAAATCGAAATGCCGTGTGGCTAGGTCCTCCCGTAGGGTAGACTGTTTCCCTAGTGCAAGTCTTTCGAGTTGACGCCACTTCGACGACTTGCGTGTCGATGGGGATGAAATGATGATGATAAGGACAATACGACACCCAGTCCCTGAGCGGAGACAATCTCCGACCCAGCCGGTAATTCAACCTGGGCCGTTAGTTATGACATTCCGTCGGGCTGACCACTCAGCTACCAGGGGCGGACTACCTCGATAAATAATGATGCGGATGAAGTTATTCGCAATTAGTAATGTAGGATGCCACCATTCACCAGATCACAAGAGTAATGTAGAATTAGTCATCCGATGTGCTCTATACATCACACGTTGCAGGAGGTATTTGTCATAAGGGAATGGCAAACATGAATTATAACTTCATGCAAATAGAAGTCATTTTTTTTATTATGTTATCTCTGAAATCTCATATAAATTAAGTAATGTTACCAGTGACGAAAACATTATTGATTACGAACGTATGTATGAACTTTACTTGAACCGCCGCCCCTGCTACGACCCGTTTGTCCCGGCGAACGCTAACCTTTTGACCAGAATCACTTCTTGAGGCGGGACCCTCCGTACAATACATTAATTATATAATAGACCCTTATTACTTCCGCGATTTTCTAGGAACTGCTAGAGTAGTGGACCTTATTAACTACGCCTTTTGTTGTTTTAATGGCTTACTAAAGGCATACGAAGTTTGAAGTAAATTTGATATCCCAACGTTGACGCCTCCCATTGTGAGCAGTCTATTGCAGGAGATACAGGCATGAGTTAGAAATAATAATAATAATACAAAAGACCCATAAGGACACATCGGCAGTAGTATATTTGGCACCTGAGCCGCTTTTTTGATATTCCACTTCAACCGTCCTCTAGCTGGCGTACCGAAAAAGCGACTGCAGCTGCCCAGAGCGTTCAGTATAATAATTTTAAATTCATCATTGAGTTTCAAAAAGGTTTTCCTCTGTATTGTCTGCACAAATATTCCACCCTGCAATGCTATATAAAACGTTTACTTGAAGCTCGCCCGTCTTTTTAACATAGTGCTCCGATTTACATTGAATAACATTTATATGTAATAAAATTTATATATAGCCATATAGTATCAGGTCATAATTTTCGAGAACAATTCTTTTGTCATAATAAAATGAAAATTCTTTTTGAACTTGTTTTTTGACAGATTTTTTTGTTTTTATGTCTCTAGTTACTTGGTTGAACTGTAATGATATTTTGTTCTTTACTTCATCCTCAGTTAATCTTATCATAGATTCGCCATTCAATTTTCGTAGATTTTTATAGTTCTCAGTGTATACTATACTGTCTGTGTCATAATGTATAACAGCTTCTCTGAAATTACTCTTATCTTTTTGTGTAATGTTATTCTTGCATTTGCTGTAGTAATGTCACTATAAAATTATTTGTAGATGAGTTACTTTCTACATAATTATCTTTGAAATTGTTCGATATTTCTGTTAGTAAAATTTATACCTATATTATCTAGTCGGTCATCCAATAATATCGTGTAAAATCGTTGTAAATCTGTAACATATTCAGTTTTACTCACATTTTGGCTTTGTCCTAATTTTCCTCATAAAGAATCCAGACATATCGTAGCAACAGCTCGTTTTCTAGAATTTCCACTGTTTTATTGCGATCTTACTCTTTAGTAATTTTTCTTTTCAGATATTTTTTATGCGCTTCACATCTTCAAAATTGTGTTTACTGGTTTCTAATTATCTTGTCATAAATTCTTTCTCGTAATCTTTAAACTATATCACTTTTTGCATCAAAGTTCCACACATGGTAGATATATATAATTTTCTATCTTTTTCTATTGCTTTATTGACTTCATTAGCTAGCCAGGTTTGAATAAAACCCTTTCTCCATCCTTTGATTTCATTTGTTTATTACTTTTTCTGCACATTTGACATACAAAGGAATAACAGTTTTCCATTTTTTAAAATTTTTATTCACACTGGCTGCACTGGATGATACAAGCCTTTCGATGCCAATATTTCACATTTCATAAAATCATGCAACTCATTATTAAATTTTTCAGGGTTATATATTTTTTCTGGAGAATGTATGGGATAATAATCATAAACTGTTCAGTCAGATAAACACTACAAATATCAGAAGGCAGTATCTTCTTTTTATGATAACCATTTTCATATTTAAGTTTTTTATACACAGCTGAGAAAACCCAATTACATTCACATATTTCTACTAAATTACAACCAGCTTCATGTATTTTGGCATTTCTCATTATTATGTTTTGGTATAATTCGCCCGTTTTTCTTGATTTTGATTGTTGATTCTCTCATTTTTAAAACATTTTTTTGACACTCTGCCAAAAGCAGCTATGACACTGATAACCACTATTTGTTTCCTTATGAACTCCATCTGCATTTCCTCTGGCTATTTTTACTTCTTTACCATTAAGTACACATTGAATACTCTTATTGGTTAAACTATTTAACAAAGCTATAGATTCTTTACTTTAATTTTCTTTTTCTTCTTTATCGATTACTGTGGTTGTATTTCCAAGCAAATATTTTCATCTGTAAATTGCCATACTAACTCCAGCCATCGTTAAATAACAGAATGGATGGATATTCGATATTTATAGAAATTGCTTTCATAGTTCTAAGCAACCTCCTCTCAAAATATCTACATCAGAATACCAATATTCGACAATTTCTTTTTCATATTGACTTCATAATTTTCTTTGTCTTTTGACTATGGCATTTCACAATTTCATCTGCATATTTTGGTTTCATAGTGTCAGCACAATAATGATCGACACCGGGAATCAGTCCTACATAATTTTCCTTTTCGTTTGTATTGAACAGATGTGTGATGTAACCTTTCTTTAGTTCTTTCAAATCAAACATTTCTGAAAATGTAATAAGTTCTGCTTGTAGAAAGTCGTTACTATCTATAATGATCACACCAAACTGTCTGATCTACAATAGCCTTATTCAGTTCCACATTATATAGTACATGGTTTCATTGCATTTTCATCACAATGCTTCAGAATGAATGGTTAATGATAGCCTAATGTATATGGAGCAATGAATGTAAAACTTTTGATTTCTTTAGATATCAACTACTTAAAGAATTTGTCATTTGGTTTAAATTTATAAGCGGTACCAGCATTAAAACTATAAGGAATTATGAAATGTGGAATTTGTATTCCTGTTTCTTGTTGAACTTCATATTCAAAAAAGATGTATTTTTCTGTATGTGTGTTCTTAATTGTATTTTGCTTTGCTTCCTCATGGTAGTACATAAATTCTTTTCTGTCAATTATTGTCTCATTATTGCAACATTTTAATAAGTAACATTTCTTAAATTTATTGTTAAAAAACAGCCATTTTTCCAACATTTTGTACAATGTTTGACTTCATATTTTTCGAATATCCCTTTCGCTAATAGTGCCTTTTTGCAATTTGTATTGAACTGAAATGTGTAATTTTTAATTTCTTCTCATTGTTTGCAGTTTCTACAAAATTTAAGAGAGAATTTATGTTCTTTCAATCTTAAACAAAACGTTTTATCTCTTTACATTTATAAGTTTTGTCACAAAATCTTTGGTGAATGCTTAAACACTCGTCATAATAAGAGATTCTATTACAGTTTTCACTATATTTTATATATTTCACAGTTTTGTGTTTAGGTGTATTGCATAACATAGATATTGCTTTCTTGTATTTTGCATTCATGTTTCTTCTTGTTGCTATATGGCTTATTACATTTATCAAAGAAATATGAGGATCCTAAGAACAGTGTTATACTGTCAATTACATGGAAATGGTTGTTAATTTTATACAGATATATAGGCTGTTTCGTAAGTGATGGTCATTGCTGAGGATATGATGGATTAATCATTTGAAACAAAAAAGTCAAGTCGGTTCTAAGATGCATACCTTAAGTGCTATGAGCTATTCTTTATCTTCTATATTGTGAAACAAATCTGATAAACTGCAAGCTCTTTGTTTTCCATATTTTGGAGTGTGGTAGATAATGAGTGTACTCTAAATAAGGTCAACCTGAGGGAATTCGATTGTGAAATGGGACACTTAAAGTAGTAGATGAGTTTTGCTGTTTGGGGACCAAAATAACTGATGATGGTCGAAGTAGGTAGGATATAAAATGTAGACCGGCAATGGCAAGAAAAGTGTTTCTGAAGAAGAGAAATTTCTTAACATCGAGTACAGATTTAAGTGTCGGGAATTATTTTCTCAAAGTATTTGCGTGGAGTGTAGCAGGCAACTATTGAGAAGGTACTGAATAGAACTGGGGAGAAGAGAACTTTTTGACACAACTTGCCTAGAAGAAGGTATCGATTGGTAGAACATTGTTTCGAGGCATCAAGGGTTCATCATTTTAGCATTGGAGAGCAGTGTGGAGAGGAAACACCATAGAGGGAGACCAAGAAATGAATATACTAAGCAGTTTCAGAGGGATGTTTGGTGCAGTTGTTATTTGGAAACGAAGAAGTTTGCACAGGATAGAGTAGCATGGAGAGCTGCAGGAAACCAGTGTCTGGACTGAAGACCACCACAGCAACATCAACTTGAACAACTAGTCTAGCATTATTTGATGCTTTATAGCTTGTAGAAATTGAATGAGACATTCTCCAATTTAACACTTTTATGTTCAGCTCATCTCCTTACCGAATATTCGTTGTTCCTTTAGCTACTCTTGCCACAGACATGAGTGCTTTCATTATGTAATCTGTTCTTTTGCTAAAAAATTCGAGGTTACTAATGAAATTGGAGTTAAAAATTAATTTATATTCAAAAGGGAAAGCTTTATTGTTTTCATCTCTGATAAATAAATTTCAATGGCATGTTCTCTTTTTCTTATTTGAATTGTTTGCTGCCGAATGGATAAATTTGATCAAATGACACTATTTTTTCTTGCTCGCTGAAAGTTTTTTTCCAAAAATGTGATCATCAAAACTGAAAAAATAATTTATATTTGGCACATGTTTTGTTCTTGTTCTTGTCTTTTTGAATAATTCTCAACATATGGAAATTCTTGTAACAAATTTGAAGTAATTAATTCGCATTTAGTCTTTTTGAATAAATCTTGTAACACAAGTGCGTCAATTAATTCTGGTTTATTTAGTCTCTAACTGTCATAAATGCTGAGATTTTTGCTTTGTTTCTGAATTAGGCAACTCTGAAATTATTAAAAGTTTTTGTTGGAATATAAAATTTATTTGATGTAATTAAATTAATAAATCATCTTTTCTTTACCTGGTTGAAATAGTTAAATTATAATTGTTGTTGTGGTCTTCAGTCCTGAGAGTGGTTTGATGCAGCTCTACATGCTACTCTAACCTGTGCAAGCTTCTTCATCTCCCAATACCTACATTAAATTATTACTTCCACAATAATCATGAAGTTGTGCAAGTGTGAATTTGCATCACACATCATCCATTTTTAGTCTTCTATTTGTAAGAAAAAATTAACAATTAAAAATAAAAACAAATTGAAATCGTTTAGATTGTTTGTTTTTCATATAATCTAAAATGCATTATTTACATTTGTTACAACGTTTATCTATATAAGATGCCTTTCAATAAAAGCAATTTAGAGTTTTAACTTCTTGACAAATGATACATTTCTTTCCTGCAATTTCATTTTCTTGTTCTTTATCTCTGTTTATCAACAACAATATCTTCGAATGTTCTTCACTCTGAACTCAGTATAAGTGAGTTTTATAATAATACACATAAATGCTATTTTTTGCAGATACAATAAACTTGTCTTGTATGATATTCATTCATACATTGTCAGCACATTATTCTACAACTAACTCATGTGTAATTCTGTTGAGTATAGTTTTACAATATCTGCAGAATTTGGGTTGGCCACAGGCCAGAGCTTGTTTCAACTTTCACTTGATGCAATCTGAAGAGCAGTGTTGCTTCTTTAGCTGACTTACACTGATGTACAAAAGATTTCATTTATTAAAATATAAAAGTGAAGATTCAACTGCTTTTCCATATTTAAATTTTGTACAGCAATCTTAACGATTTTTGTATACATCTAACACACGAAATTGATTCATACTTTTAAGGTGACAGTCAACAGCCATTAAGTAATGTATAAAATGCATATTTGACCCTCAGCCACTTTTATTTTAGCCCCAACCACTGACCTGTTACAGTCATGGACCACCTTAAAGGGAAAGAGTTAAAATAGATTAAGACATAAAATACATTTGTCATTACGTAAATAAAGTGTAGAGCATGTCATGAATTTCAATATACCATACAGGTCTTTTAGAAACAACCATACTAACAACTAGTGCACACAGAGCCACATTTCGTATTAGTATGCTTGCTTCTGAAAGTCCTTCAGTTTCAAATATTTCTGAAGATCAATTGTCTGTTAGTCCTTTCTTCGAGATTATCTTTAATTTATTGATTTTTACTTTATCACCTGTTTTATATTTAGGCCAAGTATATGGAAAATTATATACATAAACAGTTTTCTTTCAGGTTGTTTACTCATGTCTTCCTGTTTCATTTTTTCGTTTAATGTTTTGTGTTGCTATATTCATCAGTTACATTTTTAACTAAATCGATCCATTTAAAATTATGGTTAAGAGGAAGTTTTTCCACAGTCTTTCTTTCAATGTACTGTTCAATCTTTCTACTCCATACACTTTTAATTTAAGAAAAGATGAATAGTGATTAATGCTGTATTTTTTCACAATTTCTCGAAAATGTATATTATATAATGCTTTTCGATTTTTCAAAAGCATCAACTACATCCTTACCTGTTCTATCTTTAGCCTGAATAGCCCAAACAAATTTTGGAAACACATCAATAATGGTTGTTAAATATTTATATTCTTTATTTATTTTCGAAGCTCCTTTTAATTGACTGAATCCATTTCGACAAAATCAGTCATTAGTACGTAGAGAAATGTCACTTCCTCTTTTAAAATTGGTTTATATAATTCACTAATACAGGGGTCGCGCCAAATGTAATGCGTCCTATTTTTTGTGTTGACTTTGGAGGTCTGTGCTGGATGTCATTAGTGTAGTGCTGATTCTTCAACATTTACTCTTTCATTTACGAGTGGTTCCGTTGTGCTGAGGCAGTTGGTGCCAAGAGAGGAGTGGTCCAAAATGAAGTCTGATGTGGACACAGGCATAAAACAGCATTGCGTGATTGAATTCTTCACTGCTGAAGAAACTGCAGCAACTAAAATACATCGACTCTTGCTAAAGCTGTACAAAGACGACACAATAGACGTGAGCAATGTGATACTAAAGGGAAGGCCTTTTCAAGGTGGTGGAATGTGTGTGAATCACAAGCCAGAGCCCGGTCAATGCTGCACAGGTGTCATCGCTCGCAATGAACAGCATCTTGGTCAAAGCATCCGTGAAGATCGGCGGACAACGACCAGAAAATTGTGTTGAAAAGCTGAATGTCGGTAGTAATGCCTTGGAAACAATGTAGGAACATTTTGGTTATCGCAAATGCTGTGGACGGTAGGTTCCACAGATGTTTACAGAAAAAAAACTCATTGAATGGAATTTTTTCAGGACCTACTTTACCAATCTGAAGCAGAAGGGACTATTTTCTAAATTGTATCGTCACCAGAGATGACACATGGTGTCTCCACTGCGAGCCAAAAACAAAATGACAGTGCATGGAATGGCGACATGAGAATCCTCTGTCAAAGAACAAGTTCAAGCCACAGCCATCTGCAGGCAAAGTGATGTGCACTGTCTACTGAGTTACACAGGGTGTGGTACTTTTGGATATCCCGGAGCCTCAGAGAAACTAATTCCGCACACTACAAGATGACACCTGTGACATGATAAGGTCAGGCCTCACGTAAGTATTTCGACAACAGAATTCATTATGGAATTCAGCTGGACTGTCTTACCACATCCACTATAAGTGACTTCCGGCATCCAACACTTTGGGCCTATGAAAGGTGGACTCGTTGCAAATATTTTCAAGACTCGAATTCTATTGTCATAGGTGTAAGGAAGTGGTTAACCACAGCTTGTTCAGACTTTTACAACCACAGTATGCAGGCTGTGGTTCATCATTGGCTTAAGTCCATAATGAATTATGGTGACTATGAGGAAAAATCATAGTCTGTGTCTGAAATATTTCTCTATTTAGATGTACTGTTGTGATTTATGTATCTCTTGCAATTTCCACGGATAAAAAAGAAGGCATTGCTTTCGGAACGACGCTCGTAATTTCTTCTTGAATGCTAACAGTTTTCAGGCTACCACTTACAAAATTTTTTAACGAATTTACTTTCTTTAGTTTTACATAATGTGCAAAGGCCTTCAATTTTTGTCTACTATTTTTAGTTTTTCACAGATTATGTGTCTCAGTAAATTTTTTGCATTTCAAGCACCACATGGTATTGTCATGAGGGACTGACAGACTGTCCATTTACAAAGATTGAAAATTAAATAATTATTGGCACATTCGATCATCATCACTTGATCCTAAAATCAGTTCACCAAACATGAGTAATTCGATTGGAGTAGGTGCAATTTTATCTGATTCATTTAGTCATATTAATCATTTATCTTATATTCCCATTTCAAGTAATAGATTATTTAACTGTGTCAGTTATAATATTTGTGTCATGTGTAAAATTTACTTATTAATGATATTATATCTTTTTATCTATTTTAAAATCATAAATTGATGGGCCAACATCTATATTGGATCCTGATAAAATAATTGCGTTGACTTGTGTCTTTAAATATTTCATCACTCCTAGCAAAATGTAATTTTAGACTGAGTTCGTCATACATCCTTTTTTGAAGGTCGCATGATTAACTAAGTCATGGTGCTGAATGTGCCTCTGAGAAGTGGCTGAGAATATTTTAAAATCTCCAATCTTTGTAAAGTAATTAGTTAGATTAGTTTTATTAAGTTGTTGTTATTAGTTTTATTAAGTTCATTACTTCATTAAAATGTACTGTAGTGACATAATTACTGAATTGTGTTAGAATACTTGAGTATTAAATTTTTTGTAAAATGGCTGACTAAAGTCTGCTTTAGCTGACACAAAGTCTTCTTTAGCTAGTGCTAACTCATTTTGTAAATATTGTTTAGTAACAGCATCATAACCACTAATTGGTCACTCACTTCTCCTAATCATCTATCTTTAAAAGAAATGTTGTGCTAGTTGCTTTGAAAAACTGACCTACTTAATTTTGAAATTGTTTAATAATATTTCCTATTTTTGGATCTATCTTATTAATACCTAAATCTAATGAATTTAATCATTTATTAATATTTGATTCCACTTGTCCATTAAACTTAGTTCTAATAAATGTACTCGTTCATTAACATTTGGTTCTACTCCCTGACTAAGTCAGAGACAAAAGTCTGTTATAGCAGTTGCTAAAACATATTTTATAGATTCAAGTGGCTGACTGAAATTGTCAGTAACTGATGAGAAGTCTGCATTAACTAATGCTAATTCCTTATTGATATTTGATTCTCATGATTCTTCTTGCTGACTTAATTTCTGACTATGTCAGTAACTTAAGCCTTTAGTAGCAGGTGCTAAATCCACTTTAGTTGACACTAATGACTGAAAAAGTCGCAGATTAAAGTCTGTGGTAGCTGATATTAATTCTTCATGCATTATTTTATTCCCAAATTTCATTATAACGATTATACGTTTTAACGATCTGATAATAATTTTAACATGAATAAACACAGATGACATAAAATGAAATCGTTATAATTCTGTATTCCTCATGTTGTAAGTCACATTTGCCTAAATAATTAATTAATTTTTCCAGTCTATTTCCACCAAATGCATCAAAATCGAAATTCGTATTTTTCAATTTATAATAACAAATTCAATTAGTACTGACATTATAGAAGATATTTAAATTAACTAACTGAAGTTCATATTCTCTGAGTCGAATAGGCAGTTCATCAGTCATGAATACACCAGAAAAGTGTTTAATTCTTAAAACCCCTGAACCAGATTTTCTGTATGAAACTCACATAATGCATTATGATACAAATGGAATATTTCTTTGATTTTTTTCCTATTTTCAGTCCATTGTCTTTCTTGTACACTACTGTATTATGTCTCTTTGTGCCTGTACTTTTTATGAGCTTTTTGCTTATTGACTGCTGTATTATGTCTCTTTGTCCCTATATTTCTTTATGAGCTTTTTGTTTATTGGTAACATTTTACACAATAGCACGTACACCACCATCTAATGAATTACGTTTAACGCTGCCAATAAGAAAACAACATTCATGCGTTGTTATCTCCTTACCTTGTCTCTTTTCCATTAGATATTGTATATTTTTTTCACAACAGTAATAGCTAATGTTATAAGCAAATTTTGGCCAGTTTCCTCTCTCTTTCTATTTTGAGCTTCAGATAAAAATTATCAATACTCTGTAACTGTTCAATATTGAGGTTAATTTTAATTGCCTTCGGTTTTGCCTTGCCATTAGGTAGCAAAGTGTAATCAATGCTGAAGTTATTCATTTATATACACTAAAAAAATCAACAAAGAATTTTTATAACCCCAGTAATTTTCATCGGTTTCAGTACCCATTACTAATGTTTATTTTCCATATATTATCCCTCTAACAGCTGTTGCCGATCCTTTTCACCAAATAAAGCATCTTCAGCATGCATTCCGCCATATGCAGCTAATTCAAGTTCTTTACAGGCTTTGTGTCTTTTTCCAAAACCTTCATTATCTCTGTAGGCAATATCATGTTTTTATAAGCTTCATCTAATTGACCAACTCTTGATCACCACATGCTAATCTTTCTTCTAATTTTGTTCCTGAAGTACAAAAACTGCAACTAGGTAGAATAATTTCAAAAACCAATTTATGAATTAAGGTATTAACCACTTCTGGGATATTGGCACATATTTGGCTTATGCTGAATATGCTGAAAAAAATTAGTTACTGTAATGGGCAGTGGTTACATTTGTGGCCATTGGGCTCCATTAAGTTACTACACAGTCCATAGTTTATTACCTCTGATTGTTATGGAGCAAGATGTTTTATATCTGTGGATAGTGAGCGGCTGCCTGTTGTTTCGTATGTGCGTTTCAAATCATAATTTACACTCTTTTGCAGCAGAAATTTTCGTCTATAATTTTTGTTGTGTGTTTTTAACTTTTATCATTATAGTGTTACGGTTGAAACAATGATATCTGAGAACTATTTTGCAAAACTCGACTGTTTACAAATGTGGGCATTTATGTACACAGTGCAATAGGTAACATAACTTGAAATACAACGCAACCACAACTGTCTCAATTATAAAATACTGTTTTTGTCATTTTGTTACTTTAATTTATTTTACAGTTTTTCTTCCAACATTGTTAAAAAACGAATCGAAGGAAAAGATTGAGCCCAGAGGAAATTTTACACGTTTTAGATTCTGTTGATAATGCCAATTGTTCTGATTTGGATGTAATTACAAGTGATGACGACAGAGATATTCCTGATGACGATTCTGATGATGATAGTGTTGTTGGTGATGATGTTGTTACTAGTGGTGATATAGCTGTTGATAGCGCAATTACGCCAGTAACGTTGAAGACAAATAGTGCAACTAGAAGTACAGGTGCCACAGTTTCCAGTTCTCCAATATCTTCACGTATTATATGGTATTCAAATAACGACAATGAGTTCGTTGGTAACAGTCCTGCACTCTGTGGCGTTTAGAAAAGTAACAGTGATCCTTCAGTAGAAGATACACTATATTTTTACTACTGCAACACGTTCATTCCTGAAGCACTGGATGTGATTGATAGAGAGACAACACGGTATGCTTTTTCAAATGGTGAATGCAATTTCTCTGCTCAGTAAGTGAAATTCATTGCATCTTAACGATTAATTTGGTTATAACATATACTATGTATTGGTCAAGTAACCCAACTTTGAGAATGGATCTTATTCCTAATATTATGTCACTAAAGAGATTTGAGAAAATTAAAACGAATTTACATTTTGTGGACAATGAAAAATCCCTGAAAACAACACTGACATGTTCGTGAAGGTGGAATGCAATGTGGACATACTGAAAGACACATTTTCAGGGACAGTAACTCTTACTGAATATCCAACTATAGATGTAATGATTATGCCCTTCAAGTTTAGAAGCAGGGCAAAACAGTATACAGAGTCCTAACCCAAAATGTGGGGATTCAAGGCATGGGTATGATCTAGCTCAGATGGATATATGACATTTTTGGAGATGTACTAAGGGAAAAGACAGGAACAGAATTACACTGAGGGCTAAGTTTGGTCCTAATGGGAACACTGTCGTAAAATATTGCCAGGTGTCAGAAGGAAAGAATCACAAGACCATTCTTGGCAATTTATTTACAATAATCCCATTGCTTACGTATCTGAAGCAAAAGAAAATTCATGTATTGGGAATCATAAGGTCAAACAGACTGAAGGATGCATAGAGTAAACTGACCAACAACAAAGCTCTAATGAAATCAGTTCGAGGTTCAATGTCTATTGCTACTTCTAATGACAAAATTACAGTTGTGCGATGGGTGGATAGAAACATTTCCACGTGATATCTATCTATGCTGGAGGGTCACCAACTAATACTCTCAAAAGATGGGACATGAAGAACCATGCTCACATAGTTATAGAGAGGCCACATGTTGTACAATGCTACAACAAATTCATGGACGGAGTAGACATGACTCACCAGATTGTTACACACTTTGAGAATATTCTCCACTTTTATAATGTTGCACTAGTAAATGCATAGATTCTTTACAAAAGAGACATGCAAAGAAATATTTCTTTTGTGGAATTCAAAAGATCTGTCGCTACAACAGTTATAGAGCTTGGAAGCCCCCAAAGGAAGCTTAGCAGACCATAGAATTTCCCTGACCATGCTCACCTGAAGAAAAGGTGATGTACTGGGTGCTCTGTAGGTATATGCCTACAGGTATTACCTGTAAAAAATAAGGAATGTAAAAATCCTTCTACGTGCAGAGATAAAAACTGCAAAAGAAGAAAAGATACATCTGCAAAAAATACAAGGTTCCTGTTTGCCCAGGATGTATCTAGTTCTTTCATAATACATGATCTGAACGATGTCTTGTTACTTGAATTTTTCCATTAGTTATCATATTTTTTGGTTTCTTTATGTTTTCACCATGTTTGCTCTCATGTAACTTACTGTGCACCATGTACACAAATGTGACCATTTCCTATTGTCATTGTTGTACAGTAAACTGAAGCATTTGTTGAAAGAATGTATTTGTAATGACGTCATAAAATATCAAAAATAGCGTTAAAATAGTTGTCATAATTGAAATTATTGAAAAGTGCGTCCCTGAAGAGGGTTAACTAATTCTTTTCCTTATTTCTTCGATTCCCAAAACTTGTGAGGAAGACTATTCAAATATCTAATGAAATGCTGAATTCCTTTTGGATTATTAATAATAAAATAGTTAAATTCATTTTTTAACATTTTATCAACATCTTTTTCATTGCAATAATTTTTATTGGCTGCTAACTCTTCACTAGGGATTACTGCCAATCTATCGATTAATTGACAGACATCATTCATCCAAACACTTTTGATGGCCTATGGGCTACTCTATATTTTTTGACTAAACCCATGCCTGTCCTTTTATTTGCATTTTCATTACTTCATATCTTGTACCACAAAAGACGAAATATATTCATCCAATTATATTCCTTAGTTAATTGTGTTCTGTTCCTATCAGCATCATATTTGTCATAAAATAAATTTGTGTTGATTCATTTTTATTTATAGTTATTTAAATCATATTATCTATCATCACTATTGTGTATAATCAGTATTGTTCAGCTATTTTCCTGTTAACAGTTTCAATAATCCATCTGCACCAACCCATTTTTTATCTTTAATAATTAATTCATCAAAATAAAAAAATGTAACCTTTGCATTTCCAACTAAATAATCAACACTCACAGTTGTAATTCCGAAAACGGTACCATTAGCATTCATCAGATATTTCTTTAAATTTGGCCCAATATATACAGTGAAACGCCCCCTTAGGAAGATTAGTGAATTACTGTGCTGAAAAAGCTCTTACATTATTTGATTTTCAAACAGCTGAGCAGACATCTCTCTCTTTACTTATTCTGATCAACACTAAACTGACAAACAATATCTTTAATGCAACACAGTCTGACTTTCAGTAATCTCTACAAAAGAATGGCCCTGACTAACAATAACCTATACCTTTCATGAATCACTTACCTCACAAAAACCTTCGTTACTCGAACTACTGCAATACAGCAAGCGCCAATACTGCCAGCTAAATAAAAGATTCTAATTACTGAAGGCACTAACTACTGATATCCATAGTTAGCAAATGAAAGATTTTGATAGAAAACAAACAATGTATTTACCTTCAAAGTCATTATATATATATATATATATATATATATATATATATATATATATATATATATATATATACGTCCAGATCAACCACTCTCAAAACTCCACCATCTCACTCCCCACATCCACTACTGCTGGCGGCTCACCTCCAACTGCACAACGCTACATGCTGTTAACATACAGCTGCCCAACACTACAATAGAGAATATCACAACAATGCCACCAGTCACAGACTGCACACAGCACAGCCAGTGATTTTCATACAGAGTGCTATGTGGTGTTACCAATATAAAAACCTAAACAGCCTACTTACATAGCCCCCATGCTCCCTACTAAAAATTTTACAAATTGTTTAGGGCAGTGGCCAATGCAGATTTGAAATTTTTTTTCATAATTACAATAACAAAGAAATCAAAGCACACATTTATCGATACAATGTTGCCCAGAAGCTAAAATTTTCTCACAGTCCATAAAGACTATCCTGATCATTCATCACAGTAAAATTGCTGTGTTTTTCTCAAAGTTTTAGCAGTAAAAGAAAATGCACGCGGAAGTAGTGGATTTCCATACAGTCTTGAAGAAGGAGTGTTGTCCTTCCAACGGAAAGACAGTGCTGACTCTTGACATGCAGACAGGTAATAGGCAACAACAAAGCAAACCCACAGCAGAGCTAGTCGAACTTTAGAAGAATATTGGTAGGTAGGTCATCAAAGAGCAGACCCACTGTAGTCCTGGTAGAGAGTATGGTATTGATGCGCCATCAAACGTGCAGACCCACTGCACTCCTTGTTCAAATTATGGTATTGGTGGGCCATCAAAGATGCAGACTCACAGTAGTCCTTGTAGAGATAGTAATGTCTAATACCTATGTCAAATCTTAACACTAGAATGATGCATCACGATAACTTACTCTAGCAGATAAGTTACCAAGTCGTAAAAAAATTACTTATGCAGTTCCTGTTAAGGGAAATGTCTATTTATGTTCCTCGTTTTCTTGGAAGTAGATCATAAAGTTATTATTTACTGGATCTGTAGGCATTACATTACTATATTAGTGCATCTATTAAATTTAATTTTAACCAATGCTTCACTGCACCTAGAAACTAGATATTAAATGAAATGTTCAAATACATACAAAGCAATATGTGAAACGTCATTCACTAGGCAAATAGCGTCTCCAAAGGCAGTAAAAAAAATCTCTCAACTAGAAAGACAATAGATGTAAAACGTTTCTCAACATTTAATTAGGCATTTTAGTAAACATCATAAATTAAGAGCTCCACAGTGTAATCATATGTTTTCAAGTGTGAATGTGTCGTATTTACGATGCTTTCTACAAAGAAATGTGAATAGCGAGGATAATGGCCTCTTTTTGTTCACCTATTTGCTGTTTCTCCAGGTGGCTGGCACAGCTGGACACCCACAATGCATTATGTCAAGGTCACATAGCTTTCTTACCGAAATGTTTACGACAGGAGTTTCCGCTACAATGATAGTCTCACATAAACATTTTCACAGGTCGAAAATTTGCGTTACAAAGGTGTAGAAACAAAAACCTATAAATATAACAGTGTCCAAAAATTTTCCTTGGCATTGTGATACATTCACGCATTTACACAAATTCATAACTCTTGAAGTATGATTCTTGGTTTCCAACATCTGTTTTCACAAATCAGAGTCCCTAATCACTACTCATTATTTCTTACCTTATTACTCATATGTTTTACTTTCCAGAATAATACAGAAAAACTGTTCAGATATAAAACAGATACACCACAAAAGCAACAATATAAATTGTGTCACAAATTAGTGATATAGTCGTGTAGCTATCAAAGAAACCAAATGCTAAGTCATCTTTAGTCTCACAGAATGTATTTCAAGTAAAGAATATCTTTTCAATTAAACCAAAATGTTGCATTAAAATCTCATTAGCAGTACCGGTATATGTTCTAAGTATGTGAGCCTTATAGTCATTAAGTAATCGTGCAACTAACAAGCAAGAGTGTACATACACAATAACACTGTGTCATCTGTTCACTATAACAATGCATTTGTAAATACTTTCTAACTATGTTCCCTAGGTTCTAGACTGGATAGTTAAATTCAAAACATTGTTGCATGTTAACAGTTTGTCAGTGGGACAAATTGTACTAGTAGCGTGAAGTGAAAAATTTTATGGCAAAGTTTAATTCAAAAAGCAGATTATCTTTCAATAATGGTTTTCCACGTGAAGTGTGGTGTAAACCTTAACTCTTCCTAGTACGCAGATTTTCAACTTCAAAGCAATTATCATGTAGTGTACATCGGTAAGGAATGCTAGAATTTTTCTCAAGGCTAGTGACTATGTTATTTTTCGCTGAGCGAGCCGGCGCACGTGGCAACCTGCGGTGCGAGTCATTGTCTGTCTCTTTGTTGGAGTGCGTCGTTATTGGGATGAGGACACATAACTTCTACAAATTCACCTTGTCAAGAGGGCCCTGCCCTGTTTGAATCCCGCCTGTTCTAATGTAATTCAGGTTTGTCGTTACGATTATATCGTCTGTCGTCATGTCAGTAGATTCCATAATTTCTTTCTTGTCGGTCACGTGGTGGAGAATTTCTCCCTGAATTGTAACTGTTGCGTCTGAAGTTATTCTGTCTCCCTTGATAATAATTATTTGCGTTTCCATATTGTCTGTTTCTCTGATTGTCTCTGTGATAGTCATTACCGTGGAGAGGTGACCTTTCCCTATAATTATTGCTACTCTGCCAACGGTTGTCATACAGGTGGTGTGTGTTTTGGTCACGATTTACGTTGTAAGAATAGCCTTGTCGTGTCCAGTTATTATTTCTTTCGTTGCGGAATTGTGATGGATGTGACCTGTAATTTTTGTGCTCCTGTTTTCGCGTTCCGCAGTTGTCAGTGTCAATTTCCAATTGTTGTAACAGTCCCTGAAAAGCTTCAATGTCGTCTTTGCAACGTCCTGACAAAACTAATATGTCGTAAATTTTCAGGCAATTTGATTAATCTAATGCTGATGAAATCTGAGGGGCTGTTTGGGTTTGACAGGTACTGATTCTTGTGCAACATGTCTTCAAAACATTTCACAAGACTGGAAGATTCTGATTGTTTGAAATGTTTCATCATAATGATTCTATGTTTTACTCGGTCTTGTGTGGCTTGAGACCAATATGTTGAGAGAAAGGCATGATAAAATTCTCCTTCAGTTTGACAATCTTGAATGACCGATCGCATCCTTACAGCTGGTTCTCTAAATAGCCACACATAAATTCTAATCTGTGCTCTAATGACAAGTTGGGAGGAAAACAATGAGAGAATTGATGAAGCCACGCTTGTGGGTAAATGTCGTTGCCGGAATTCTTAAATGTTTTGAATTTACGTGTAGTAATAAACAGCTTATAGTCAAAATCATAATGTCGGAAAGTCTCATATCGCTCATTGTTACTTCGTTTCGGCGGTTCCATCACAAAATTCGGCGTACCTTGCCATTTTCTTTCATAATTTCCGAAGTGCCCCATGTTATTATTTTGTGGCTGTTCCGTATTTCTATGTCCCTCTTCTCGTATTGGAGCGCGAGTGTCCTCGCAATTACGTAATTCTTGTATTACCTGTGTCAACTGATCTTGTACTTCCCGGATTTCTCTTTAGTGTTGCGTATTAATTTGATTTTGAATTTGTTTGAGTTTCTAATTTGTTCATACTCTTCTGTGTCATTAAAGACTACCGGTCTTGTGTCATTTAGATTATCATCTACCTTCATAGATAAATTATTTAGCTGATCTGAAAGTTCGACTACTTTCTCTGACAATCAACTAATTTCCTCCATGTGTCTTTCTAAACCAGGTTTCAGAGTATCTACTGTATCCTTTAAGTTCTCCTGTGTTTTTGCAAGTTGTGTAACCGAATCGGTAGATGCAACTGAGTCAGTTTTAGCTTGCAAGGTCTCATGATTTTCAGGAACAATAGTTTGCAGTTTTTTTATGGCTGCTTCATGATTCTGTAATGCATTGTCATGCTGCGAAAAAAATAGGTAGAAAATGCTCACAAATTTGTGTTTTTACGTCATTACAGACTTTTTGACATTTTGATTCCTTGTTTTGTAACTCAGTAGTTAAATCTTCATGTGTTTATTCAAGCGTGGTGTCTAACTTTTGAAGATTTGGTCCCATTGTGTCTAACTTCCGAAGATGTTGTTCCATTGTGTCTAACATTTGAAGCTTTTGCTGTGTTTCTCTCTGATT
The DNA here is from genome assembly GCF_023898315.1 of Schistocerca nitens. NCBI lineage: Eukaryota > Metazoa > Arthropoda > Insecta > Orthoptera > Acrididae > Schistocerca > Schistocerca nitens. Next base: position 190,732,490 of record NC_064618.1, on the reverse strand, counting down.
TTGTTCCATTGGGCCTAACTTTTGAAGATTTTGTCCCATTTGCTTCTGACGTTCTTCAAGCTTTGTGTCTAACTTTAGCAGTCTTTGTCCCATTTGTTGCATTAACTGTAATAACAATGCACTGGTGTCTGAAACATGTTCTTCAGTGCTATTCGGCAGTCCATTTGAACTGGCAATATTCGCATTTTGAAAAGCAGACAATGTGTTTTGACTTATTTGAGAAAACGGTGAGGGCGCAAAACCTCAATCTACAGTATTTGCAAGATGGTGTGCTGTCATTTCGGATTCCTGAGGCGAGCTGTTGCCGACCGATCGATCGATAATGCTTCCCTGTTCACTAATTGTTTCACTGTCTACGTCATTATTTGCCACCCACTCGATTTCCCTATGCACAAATACCAAATTACTACTTTGAATTTCTGTTAATTCATTACACAGTGGTGCTGATATGCGACACTCGTTGTCACTATTATTTCTCCGTTTACTCTGGAGCCTAGTGTTACGTTTTTCACACGCCATTATTGTCACAATATTTCACACGATAACACAGAAAATCACAATTTGAAGAGCAAAATAAGAAAACATATTAACATAGCATTGAAAATAATATCTACTTAATCGCAAGTGCAGCTGCGAAATACCTGGTGCAAATCTACATGCATGCCACAACTGTTTTACTGTACAACAACGAAAAACTACAGCTACAAACGAAATTCTCTCTATAATTATGTGCTAGCAATAAACAATAGCTACACTAATTACACAAACTACAAGAAAAAAATCAGAAGATTCCAGTGAGGTATCCTGGCAAGGGTCGCCATATGAAATGTCCCCTTAGAAAAATTAGTGAATTACTGTGCTGATAAACCTCTTACATTATTTGATTTTCTGACAGCTGAGCAAAACTGAATGTACTCAGACATTTCTCTCTTTACTTATTCTGATCAACACTAAACTAACAAACGATATTTTTAGTGCAATGGAATCTGACTTTCAGTAATCTCTACAAAAGAATGGCCCTGATTAACAATAACCTACACCTTTCATGAATAACTTACCTCACAAAAATCTGCTTTACTCGAACTACTGCAATACAGCGAGTGCCAATACTGCCAGCTAAATATAAGATTCTAACTACTGAAGGCACTAACTACTGATATCCATAGTTAGCAAATGAAAGATTTTGATAGAGAACAAACAATGTATTTACCTTAATAGTGTTCAAAAGTCGTAATATATATATTAGTTCATGACGTCCAGTCTTACAAATTTACTCTCTCTGATGGACACATGTCCAGATCATCCGCTCTCAAAACTCCGCCATCTCACTTCCCACATCCACCACTGCTGGCGGCTCACCTTCAACTGCACAATGCTACACACTGTTAACATCCAGCTGCCCCACACTACAATAGCGAGTATTACAAAAATGCCAACCAGCCTCAGACTGCACACAGCACAGCCAGTGATTTTCATACAGAGCGCTATGTGGCGTTACCAATATAAAAACCTAAACAGCCTACTTAGAACTGTACTTGATGAAATTTTTAATTGCCCTTTTTTCATAATTTTTTCTCTCTGCTGTCGTTCAGTTCCTTCTGATATTTTCTCGAAATGCTTCTTTGTTGTTGCTGGTATGAAATCATTGTCATCAGTTCGAAATAAACTCTTATTGGAAGATGATTCATAAGATGCTAATGGGATTGAAAACATACCATCATAATTTTTATGGCAACATGGAACAATTAGTTTTTCTGCTTGTACATGTCCTTAATTTGCTTGTGACATGTTATCACTTCATCCTTCTATTCCTTGTTTAACTTGTTGAGTTCCATCACTAATGGGTTGATCTTCATTTTTAAATTTTTCATTTGTGTTCCTGTTTCTTTAAAATATTCCTTTAATTGTTGTTTTCCTTTTCAATTTCGTTTAAGTTTTTTTAACAACCTCTGGGTGATATTTCGTAAAAATTTATTAAGCATAAAAAACAATCAATATTTACAATTTGTATCCTGCTTAACATTCTTGTGTCTTGCTTATCTTTTGATGTTCTTGCTCAACATTCTTGTTTAAAGTACTTATTTAACATTCATGTTTAATGTTCTTGTATAATTTTTATATTTAAGTTACATTTAAAAAAATTCAATCTTGTGTCTATATTTACCAGATATGTATCGTAATAAGGCCTAATTCATCATTATTCTTGCCTTTGCTATGCATTTCTTTAAAATCACCAAATATTAAATGGTCGCCAGTAAATTTGTGACAAATATGATTTGTGTCATCCTGTTTAAAACATTTAATAAATTGAGATTACTTCTGACGTTAGAATTGCATGGAGAGCTGCATCAAACAGTCTTTGGACTGAAGACCACATCAACAATGTCTCTGAGCTAAATAAAACAATATATTCCTTTTTGTCTGCCTCTAGTGAAATATTATCTAACTACATCTTGATTTTCAAGAACTAAATGATCAAATAAAATAACTGAATTATACTCACATTCATCTAACAGAATAATTTCGTCGCTGTTTTAATAAAAAGAACAGTCTTCTCATTGCAATTATCTTCAATTTGTTCACATCTTTCGATACATTTTTGATATTCTGGTATATCTAAACTTTTAGAATAAACATAAAAATGATTAATTTTATTATAATTCTACCAACCAGATGCCAAACTATTAACGTTGATCATTAATGTCGTTTTTCCACATACACACTGACAAGTTATAAGATATCAGATAGAATTTGGCAAAGACTTGCCAGGTTAACCTTTGTCCACTTCTCTGGAATTCTTATTTTCGGTTCCCAATCTGGTTTGCGACTGCAAGAGCAGTCATGGATGTATTTCATTTATCATTATTGTGCTCTTCAGTCCAAAGACTGGTTTGATGGAGCTCTCCATGTCACTCTATGCTGTGCAGGCCTGTTTATCTCCAAGTAACTACTGCAACCTACATCGCTCTGAATCTGCTTACTTTATACATACCTTGGTCTCCGTCTACAATTTTTACCACAGCCCTCCACCCCACTGGTGATCCCTTGATGCCTCAGAATGTTTGCTACCAACGAATCCCTTGTTTCAGTTAGATTATACCACAAACTTTTGTTCTCTGCAATTCTGTTCAGTACCTTCTCATTATTTATGTGATCGATCCATCTAATCTTCAGCGTTCATCTGTAGCACCACATTTCAAAAGCTTCTATTCTCTTCTTGTCTAAACTGTTTGTCCTCCATGATTCACTTCCATACATGGCTAGACTCCATACAAATACTTTCAGAAAGGTCTTCCTGACACTTAAATCTATATGTGATGTTAACAAAATTTTCTTCTTCAGACTCTCTTTTCTTGTCACTGCCAGTCTTGCCTTACATTTACGCTAAATTTAATTATTATAATTTTTATTAATAAGAAGAATTCTGTTTTTCAGCTCAGTGGTAAATCATCCATTCTTAAAGAAATATTAACTGTTCATGTAAGAGGTACTTGTAAAAATGTTGCACCAGACGCTTTTAATGCAACTTTTTAACACCACACACAAAAATTATATTATAATGCAGAAGCAATAGAAATCCCTGTTGGTCAATATAACTTGAAAAACTTGGATATACTGATTCAATCATTAAAGCCTAAAATACAAATTAAAAAGAATTAAATTTTAAATAGAGTTACTATTGAGAGTGTTGATAAATTGTACATGGCAAAAAATAGTATTTGGAGTGCTCTTTGATTTACTAACCACCATGTTGGAATTATTAAAAAGACTGTTGTTAATGATGTCCGTATAATTATCCTTTACAATTTAATTGACATAAATTTTAATTTGACCAGCAGTATCATTATTCATTGACAAAAAGTTGTTATTGTTTCATTCAAGTTAAATGTGAAACCAATAATTTATTAATTACATTATCTTGTGTATGTTCCGATTTTTCAAAATATACAGGATTGACTTTATCACAGCTACTCTATCAGGTAATTTAAAAACGTTTTAATAATTGTTTTCCTTTAAAAATGAATAAGATTGAAAGTAACCATTTTGACTCATTCCCAATGAATAAGAAGATAATTTAAATCTCGCTAGTAAATTAGTGGAGATTAATATAAATATTACAGACCATTGGATTCACCATAATCATGCACTATTATTGAAGCTGATGGTACAGATGGTGCAGAATATGATGGAAACTACAGTAAAATTTAGTTGATAATTATGTAGCAAAGTTGTTTGAAGTTATCACAATAGAAAAAGGAAAAAAAAAACATTTTGTCTGGGATCGAACATCCATTTATTTCTACATCCACTGTTATTTGGTTAACTGTGGAAGGTCATATTCTTAATAACAGAATAATAAAAGGAAAACAGGAAGTAACTTATCCATTAGAATTATTCAGTGGAATATTTAAAGAAATAATTTGGAAAGCAGATTTAACAGTAATTTTTTTCTTGGAGTTCAAGTGCTATTCTAAGATGGTCTGATAAAATTCAGACAGTGGTTGAAATAAATGATACCTTCAAAGAGAAAATAAAATTGTTCTGGAATGTATAGAAATCCGTGTTCCTGTGGTTAAAAATGAAGCTAAATATTCGCTTGAACTAAAACAAGAAAGACCAAAAATCGAGAAATCCATATCTTTCTTTGAACCTCAAACTATGGAGATTGCAGGAATAAGTGGAAAACGCAATTTTAGCGCAGATATCACTAATTACTATAGTTCTACATAATTTGAAATGCTACATTTCATCTTCTTTGTTTTCCAGAAAAAATGAAGGATAATCAACTGACTGATTCTTTTATTGAGTCATGTTACATTACAGAATATCTATATAAAGAACTGTAGAAATAAAGTTTTTCTTCAGGGATTATGGAATCTAGATCAGAAAAATATTTTTTTAAAAACTTTCGAAACATTTGCAGATTTTAATAGAGTAACATAATTGAACACTGATATTAATGCAAATCCATTCAGTTTTGTAGGAAGTTATCCAGTCTGTGATATAAATATGACGAGAAGAATGAACGTTCTGATCTATAGAGAAAACAACTATGAAACTATGTGCCACTTAACGATAACATTTTCTGGATGCCACACTTTAACTTACGATTCACAACAGACAACCGTAACTGAAAAATTTTCATTATATTAACTTTTTGAATTATTAAAATCAAAATATTTCCCAGCTCAGGGGCGCAAATATTACAGCTCCTGCCTGGCGCAGCTTTCTCAAGCGACTGACGACTGTGAGACCTGTAATCTGTAGTTATCTGCATCCAACCGACCGAGTTCTGTTATCTCTGCCCTGTCGCACCTGAAGCCCAGCCAATGTCAGAGCGGTCTGCCGCTCGTAGTTGGTACATTCATTCAGACATGGCGCAGTGGCTGCCTGTCGTTTAAAATTGTATTGTAATATACTTCGCTTTTCACATAAAATATTCTGTTTCAACGTTAATTTGAGTGTTATAATTGGCATGTACATGTTCTTTGCAATTAATCTCTTCAAATAAACCACAATACCAGCTAAAATATCATATATCATTTTATCAATGACCTTGGGCGCTCGAAAATGAAGACGAGTCGTCATGTCTTCGTTTCATGAGCGCCCGAAGTCATTTATCCACTGGGGCCCCCGGGGTCAACATGGCGGCGGTCCCTGTCCCACTGAGATAATTTGTCCTTTTAGGACAATTATCTCAGCAAGCACCCACACCAACAAATGGTTGGCACGTGTAACAGTTATCGTTATGGAGTGACAGACATGTCACTGAAGTTGGTTAGGAACCAGTCCAGTATATAAGGGGCATGGTATTGTCGTCTGCACATTATGTCCTCTGAAACGACCCCGAGAACTTCTATCGTCGCTAACGAGCTGCCAGAAATAGTAAGTACACTTCTATTACAATGGAAACTTTGTACAAACTTGCATGAATTGCTGTTTGGGGGAGACTCCAAAATGCCTGGGATGTTTGTCACTTGGGGTTACCACAAACTATACGGGAAGATATTCTATTGGAATTTCGTGTTTCAAAATTTAATTTCATGTTAAATTCGTATGGGTTGCCAGAATGTTACATATTTAATAAAAGTGAGAATGTTCCCATGATTTGTGAAATCATAAGTGATGCAGTAGAAGGTTGTGCAAAAATAAGAGCGGGAATTCCAGTTCCATGGGAAACACTTGGTTTGATTACAATGTCTTCTTCTGACATTAGTACATTCTGGCAAAGTAGATTCAAAATTAAAGTATTTTCTTACGAAGTTACTTACAATCATTTCGTATATACTATTTGTGAGAAATGTTAATGCAAATTATCCGATTGATGGCAAAACGCGCTACTGCAACCACTTCTTATTGGAATGAAAATTAATATGGTAACCAAGACACCATCATTTTCATATGGTGTAACTTGTCCGCCACATATTAAACAATATAGTCATTGGTGCATGTTTTGTGCAAATAGTCCATTGTTCAGAAGTGTACATTGTGGTGGCTCGTTAAGCAGTGTATCGGATTCAGAGGAGGACGATAATGATATAGCTAATTTGTTGTTTGTAGACTAATGCAGAATCTCTTGGAAGCCGTCCAGACCGTCTTCACTCTATTGGAGGCAGAAATACCAACACCGTCCTTGAAGGCAATGATATACTTAATAACGAGATTGAATTGCAAGCTGGCACAGGGAGATGGACTCTTAGGCGAATATATCTTTATCATTTTGAACTATTTGATGCGATTCGAAAGTTCTTCATTAGTCTCGTCCTTTGGTTTCCAGAGCTTCTCCGAATATCTGAGATCTCTGAAAGATGGTATTGCACTGACGTTATTGTCCTCAGAGGAGAGAACGAAATTGATGAATTCTGTAGACGAATTAATATCATTGCACAAACCTACCCTGGCTAGATTATCATGTGGAAACATGATGGGGACCACATCCACCTCATACATGACTGTATCTACTCATCAAGACGATGTTGCTGTAGGTTTCGAACTGACGGATTTATTGCCAGTCGAATTAAAAAACAACAACACGCACCAGAGCAATCACAGCCATGTCAGACATCGACTGGCTCAATATTCTTTAATATCCCTACTTGCAAAAACGGCCAAGTAGGGGACAAGTTCGGCTTAGAGGAACCGATAAGCGATTGCCTGGTGAGCTTGAAATTATACAATGGAACAGTTTCGTCGAGCAATCCCTCACAGTACTGGAGGGGCAAGACACGGGACATGTTAAACAATGTGGAAGCGAACTCACCAGTGATGCAGCATGTAAATGGCCTCATAGCAAGAGCCAGCCTATCGTTACAGGAAAAGGGTGCAATGCTGAAAAACAGCGAAAAAGGTACTATCCCTTTTATTAAGTTATAATTGTATCCCTCCAGAAAATATAGTCAATGTAATACCATCTGCTCATCCATATTTTATTAATTTGATTGACCCTAAATTCAAACGTTTTTTTGATATGGGCTTAGAATTGTATAAAAGAACAATAAATAAATTGGATTTACATAGTATAGAAAATTTGTTGTGCTCTGGTTCTGAAGATAATTTTTTTTTCACATTCAACAAATGTTTGGGAATATTATTATACTCTTCAAGATTCTCTTTCTTCGCTAAATAAAATTTTATTATTTCAATGTGAAGATGATACTGATGAGGCTACGAAATTTTTAACAAATCTTGTATCTTGGATTAATAAGATAGGATTATATCAATGGCAAGAATTTGAAGGTAAAAATATATATGTACCAAATAAAAAGTTGAACACATTATGTATTATTGGTTCGCCAAAATGTGGCAAAAATTGGTTTTTTGATTGTATAATTTCACTTGGTTTAAATGTTGGCCACATTGGACATTGTAATAATAGAATGAATCAGTTTGCATTGCAAGATGCTGTTAACAGACGTGTCATTGTTGGAAATGAAATTTCTTTAGAGGAGGGTGGAATTGAGGACTTTAAAAAAGTTTGTGAAGGAATTGCATGTAACATCAGAGTGAAGTACAAAGGAGATGCTATATTAAGTGGTACTCCATTACTGTTAATTTCAAATTCACAACCAGTTATTTGTTCTCAGCCAGATTTTAAAGATATTCATGTACGTACAATTAGGTGGAGAAAGTTTGATGAATTAAAATATGCTTGTGAAAAGCTGTATCCTCAGGCTTTCTTTCAATTACTTCAAATGTATAGTATTGATTATTGAAATGTAACACTGTTATAATGTAGTAATTCATTTATTTACAATTTTGTACAATACAAATGTTTTTTACAATAAATACAAGATATTATATTCAAGCTTGTTTAATTTCATATTGTCCCTTGTACACTGATGATTCCTGATTCTTTTTCACATTTGACGTATAAATCATATAAGATACCTGAACATTTGGTACATTTGTTCTAGGATAATGAGTTTCCAAACCATCTGAATAAATAGAACATTCAGCAATAACGTCAAACAACATTTGAGTATCAGTATATTTAACAATATCATTATTTAAACTGTCAGTGATTAAAGCATATGTAGGGTTTATGCCTACATGAAGACTAGGTTGGACATTTTTATCATGGAGTCTAATATTGTACCCAGCAGAAGCAATATCTGCCTTTTCTATTAAATCATCATATCGAGAGAAATCATTATTCGTTACTGGAGTAATAGCTTGTACTAATTTTTCCTGAATTTGAGCTGGTCCCAAAGGCGTTGTTGTAAAATTGTCACATGCCATAAACTGATTACAGTGCTTATCACCAGTAATTGTATACCACTGAGGTACTCCTTGTGCAGTAGCTGTAATGGGGAATATATCAACATTTGCCACTTTTGGTATTTTGCCAAGACCTGATGTTGGTTAATAGTCATAGTTAACAATAACACTGCCAGTACGAGAATCTGCATCTACCTCAGAAACACACGAATGAACACATTTCCATCCCCAATTATGCAGCCCTTTTGTCTTTGTACAAGACACACAAGCATAATAATATGTCAAATTAATGGGTTGTCCGAATTGATGGGCAGGTACTGTAGTTAAAACCGAGTCTTCATTATTCTTATACCCATACCACGGTTTCCAAATTGGATTAAAATTACGTTTATGATCTATACTACTTGTTTCCATAGGTGCTGATGTGCCAAATGCAGTAGGCGTAACATTAACACCAGGTATTTTTAAATTAATACCCACAGAAGTAATCATATTCTTATTTTGATTTAAAGTAGCAAGTTCAGAGTCACTTGAATTTGTTGGGAAAGCAATCCTGGGATTACGTGCAATCACTTGTGCAGAGCAATGATCAGTTGTACTACCATGTGGTAATAAATCAAATTCAGAGGGGGTCATGTACAAAAATGGTCGATCAACAGGAATTTCTGCCAAAGGGGTAATCATAAATACAGCATTTTCATGTGTGAGTACTTTATAAGCTAGACCATACGTAAAAAATCTTTGTACTTTTCTATAGCTGGTAATGTTACCCATATCTAATATTGACGGTGCAGGTAATGGCACATCACGTGTGTTAGCGGAATCCCCCATTCCATTAGCTGAGAGAGCTGCTGTGCCAGGATGTGTTTTTTAGCCTTCTTTGCACCCTTCCCTTCTCGGGCCGATGCTGTACGCTTAGCTGTTTCTTCGTTCATAGCACTATTTTCTGTGTCAGAGTCAGAATAAGGAACTAATGGTCGAACGGGGTTTGGATCCTCTCCGTTGTCGTAAGAATCTTCTACGTCCTCTTACGAGTCGATGTCAGGAACACTTTCTGAGCTCGGTGCTAATGGTGTACTGCCAGATGTTGATGGACGTTCGTGATCTATGTGCAAACCACGACGTACACGTGACATTAGCCACTGTTGATATGCATAATGTTTCTGGCCTTCATGCATTTCATTCCAATTTGGGCGTTCCCAAGGAGCCAATCGTACTTCTGCTGAAGGCGAGAAACGTTATTATTAACATCGACATATAATTTGTAATCAATTATTGAATATTCATATGCATGTAAATATACATACCTTCTGGTTTGGCATCTGGTTTTACTGGATATAAAACTTTTCCAAATTTTTCATCAACAAACGATTTTAATTTCAGTCCGTATTTTCCTGCAAACGAATGCCAATTGCGTGTATGGCTCCAATCTATGGCAAAGTCTATAATAGCTTTAGCATCCAACTTTTGAACTCGTTGTCGGAATTCTTTTTCAGTAAATGCACGTTCTCTAGCTTCTTTTAACAGGCGATCGTACCCGACGTCGTGTTCCTTGGCAATTGCATCTGCTGCACTTCGCGGTGCGTCTATATTTATAGGGTTACCAGGCCCAACATAATCGCTACCTGGAAACGTCAGTCCTTTGTTACTTATTCGATCAGCAAATTTTTTTGTACCATACGCTACTCCAGCACCGGCCAAAGCAGTAACACCAGCAGCTCCAGCAATTTGAGCTGTTGATAAAGTCGCGGCAGTTGCGGTACCTCTTCCAAATAAAACTGTGGTCAAGGTTGCGCCGTCCACTGCTGTTTCAGCCGTTCCAGATAAAGGCGGTGTATTTTCGTCTGTATCTATATCTATTGCAGTGTGACCCTCCTCGCCGTACTGATATGGATGACGCTGGCGCAGTCCAATATTAACTTCTTCTGATGGCATTGGCTCCAACTGAAATTCGACGACTTCTTCGTCTAAATCATCATATGCTGGATTTTCTCCATACCTAATTTCATCTGCGGCATCTTGTCGAAACATTGTCCGTATACTATTATCTCTATTAACATTAAAGGTGTTTCCATGTTCCGCCATTTCAACATCGTCCACTGGTCCTAGATATAAAGTTCCTCTGTCGTAGTGAATTGAACTATGCGATCCTGTGCTTAAATACTGATTTAACCACGACATTGTGCTGACTGAATAAAATGTAGAAGATTCTGCATTTATATACATATTGGACAAAAAGGGGGCAGTGCATGACGCTCGAAAACGACAACTTTTACACGTGCCAACCTTTTGCTGGCGTGGGTGCTTGCTCAGATAATTGTCCTAAAAGGACAAATTATCTCAGCGGGACTGATAAAAATGTAATTCAAATAGCAAATATATACATAAGTCGCTGAACTGTTTCTTTTTACCTTTTTCTCTCAGGCTCTACGTGGGTACATTGAATGAAAGATTGTTGCCGTAGATGTAATGACGTATTAAATGCTAGCCATTCGAAAAAACGTTCTCTGTTCTCGCTTACCATACGTAGGATTCATCCCCATCTCCTGTGTTTTAGACCTCCCCTAAAGAAGAAGTGGTGTGTTTCAGTCGGAATTATGGAGTGTTCTGTTAAATCAAGGATGGTCTCCATGACGCGCTGACGTGCAGAGCGACACAGGCTGGAAGTGCAATGAAGGAGTTGGTGACTACTGAGTCGAAGGCGTTACATATGGAACGTTTGAAGCTTCTTGAAAATAAATTTAACTCAATAAATTTATTTGGTTAAATATTAAATTTTAAGTGATTGGGCTTCAGAAAACCGAGGGTCTACTCCAAAAAATTTACTGCGTGGTTGTTGACCTAAGCAAGTTTCGCCAGTGAGGCAGAAAACCGAAGCAAATTTCGTTTTTCCCTTAGCGTACCCAGAAAAAAAAAATCCTCGTAAAATTGTATGTGGGGACCTTGTCCGCAGTTGCGTTCCAACAGATTATCGATTTTAGACTAGCCGGCACTAGCGGATGGGTGACATGGAATAACAAAAAACATACTGCTACTGCGCTATAGTTGTTAAGTAGGCTGTTTAGGTTCTTATTTTGGTAACGCCACGTAGTACTCTGTAGGAAAATCACTGGCTGTGCTGTGTGAAGGCTGTGGTTGGTTTGCATTGTTGGAGTAATATTCGCCATTGTAGTGTTGGGCAGTTGGCTGTTAACAGCGCGTAGCGTTGCGCAGTTGGAGGTGAGCCGCCAGCAGAGGTGGATGTGGAGACTGAGATGGCAGAGTTTTGGACAGAGACAGTAAATTTGTGAGACTGGATGTCATGAACTGCTATATATATTATGACCTTTGAACACTATTAAGATAAATACATTGTTTGTTCTCTATCAAAATCTTTCATTTGCTAACTATGCCTATCAGTAGTTAGTGCCTTCAGTAGTTGAATCTTTTATTTAGCTGGCAGTAGTGGCGCTCACAGTATTGCAGTAGTTCGAGTAACGAAGATTTTTGTAAGGTAAGTGATTTGTGAAAGGTATAGTTTAATGTTAGTCAGGGCCGTTATTTTGTAGGGATTATTGAAAGTCAGATTGCGTTGCGATGAAAATATTGTGTGTCAGTTTAGTGTTGATCAGAATAGGTAAAGAGCGAAGTGTCTGAGTACGTTCAGTTCTGCTCAGCTGTTTGAAAATCAAATAATGTAAGAGGTTTATCAGCACAGTAATTCAATAATTTTTCTGAGGGGACGTTTAAAAGTGCCACATCTGGTATTATCCACCTCCGCAAGCATTGCTCGCTCTACATTTTTCAGCATTTACTGATTAATTCAGTTACCTGCAGAGACAACATTCATTGAGCCCTTGTTTATGTAGTGGAATTATTTTCAGTTTCTGAAATGACTACTTGTTTCTAGTTGATATGTGAACTGCTATGTAAAAAAGTCCTACAGCTGGAGCTGTAAACTGTCTACCACGCTGAAGAGCCTGTCACAAGTATATCCTCTTGTCACTATGTATTGAAAAATGCCTGTTTCACTGTCTCCGCTGTCGCCGGCGTGAATACTTTTCACAGCATCAATGTATCAAATGCGTTACCACAGTCTCAGCTCTGACATGGCCCAGAGGTTTTATACATCTCTCTCTGTTAAAGAAAGACACTGAGGTGACATGCACATATACAGATGGCAGTCATATTCCCGTACTCGACCTATAAAAGGACAGTGCATTGGCGGAACTCTCATTTGTAGTCAGGTGATTCAGGCGAAATGGTTTCTGATGTGATTATGGCCGCAGGACGGGAATTAACAGACTTTGAACGCAGAATGGTAGTTGGAGATAGACGCATGGTACATTCCATTTCGGAAACAGTTAGGGATTTCAACATTCCGAGATCCACAGCGTACATAGTGTAATGACAACCCCAAATTTCAGGCATTACTACGGACAACGCAGAGGCCGACGGTCTTCACTTAACGACCAAGAGCAGCTGAATTTGAGTATAGTTGTCAGTGCTAACAGACGAGCAGCACTGCGTGAAATAACAGCAGATATCAGTGTGGGACGTACGACCAACATATGCATAAGGACAGTAGGCGAAATTCGGCGTTAATGGATTAAGGTAGCAGACGACCGACGCGAGTGCTGTTGCTAGTAACCCGACATCGCTTGCATTCGCCGGAATAGTAACCATATCGGTCGGACGCCAGACGATTGGAAAATCGTGACCTGATCAGATGAGTCCCGAAGCCATGGACGCAAGTTATCAACAAACACTGTGGAAGCTGGTGGTAGCTCCGTAATGATGTAGGCTGTGTTTACATGGAATGGATTTTGTCCTCTGGTTATGCTCGGCTTCTTGGAGACCATTTGCACCCATTCATGGACTTCATATTCTCAAAAACAGTGAAATTGTCACCGGGTCAGAATTGGTTTCATGAACATTCTCGACAGCTCCAGCAAGTGATTTGGCCCTCCAGGTCGCCCGGTTGGTTCAAATGGCTCTGAGCACTATGGGACTTAACTTCTGTGGTCATCAGTCCCCTAGAACTTAGAACTACTTAGACCTAACTAACCTAAGGACATCACACACACCCATGCCCGAGGCAGGATTCGAACCTGCGACCGTAGCTGTCGCGCGGTTCCAGACTGTAGCGCCTAGAACCGCTCGGCCACACCGGCCGGCACAGGTCGCCCGGTATGAATCCCATCGAACATTTCTGGGACGTAATCGAGAGATCAGTTCGTGCATGGAATCCAGCACCGGCAACGCATTCGCAATTATGGATAGAGGCATCGCACGGCTGAATACATCTACAGGTGAATTCCAGTAACCTGTTGCATCCATGCCGCGTAGAACTGCTGTTCTACGCCTCGCAAAAGCATGTCTGATACGAGAATGGGAGGTATCCTATGACTTTCGTCAGCTCACTGTAGCTCACCTACGTGTTATGAAAACTCGTATTTCTCAGAATTACTCAAGCAATGCGATACAGCAGATTACTCTTGTAGACTTGAACAACAAGTCTAAAGCCATGATCCACATTCACACCACCTACAGAACGTATACTGTGGACGCAGCCCACTTAACAAGTGCCGGCAATTCCTGAATGGAAGCGATTTCAGTATTTTTCTGCCCAGTCATTAAGTCACCAAATAATTCCACAGCTTGTAAATTTCTTTAAATGATCTTCTCTGTCTGTACGTTGAATGCAATTAGTGTAACGTTCTTTAAAAAATCTTCTTTGTAATAGACTCAATGAAGGCCTGAACTGGGAATGCATGCAGAACTGGGGTTATCGTATAGCGTGTTGTAACTGCAAGTGGTGTACTTACCCTTTGTTATTGTAAGCAAAAACTATACGATGTGACTTGGCGACGCAACTCCCACTACCAATATAGAAATTCAGTCACCGCAAAATACATTCAGCCCCTTAGGCACTGAATCATCTGGTCCTGTTCAGAAATGGTAACTTTGGTCCCTGTGCACATAAAAAACAAACAAAATTGTCTTACCTCTAAAGCAACAACGGTGGATCGTGGTGTTTTCTTGTCTATCATCAAGAAGAAAAAGATATACTAGCACAAGCTCAGCAGGTTTCAATGCTGACAGTATTACTTTGAAATGTACATGACATTCTTTGACTGGTAAATGAAAACATTGAAGGGAAATTCAATGTGTTTGGGAAACGCGTAACCTGGACAGGGAGACGGCACTGATTTGGGTGAATTACTAACACCGACCTTTTCAATAGTGAAATTGTAGTCAAAGTTAAGTTTGACTTCCCAAAATATCTGACAACTGAAATTATATTACAGAGAAAAATTACATTCTTTTTACTAATTGAGTCACAAACAATGTGATTCATTCAGCACGTATTATCTAACCTCACTAACAAACATAAAGACAAATCATCAAATAATTTGTATAGGCGTGTTGACAAATCTTACAAACATTACAAAGGGGAAATATCTATAACTAGCCTTTACATAAAATCTGTTTACATACATTCTGTGGCTACACAAGAATGGCCAACTCATCTACATTAATGAGCTGGAAAAAAGAAAATAATAAATATTTCACATATTGCTTTCGAGAACACTTCCGCTTCCACATTTGCATTTCCAGTAATACATGTACTCGTAATTTCTACATTATAATCTAACACTTGGTGGCTTTACAGAGCGCACCACAAAAAGTGCTTACTCCATCCTATTTCGCTCACAGTGCGCTCTCTTACTCCAATACAAGAGTCTCAGACGGGAAGCATCTTTGGCGTTGCGGTGGTGCAGTCAGGGATCCGCTTTATAGAGCCCATCAGAGATATACATCGTTTGTAATATACTGGTCTCATTTTAGTATACATTAGTAATGTATCCATACTCGGGCGCCACATTTAATTGTACCCCAGTATACTCTTTTCAGATCTCCCCTCCCCCCAACCCCCCCCCCCCAACCCCGGCATGTGGACGCAATGGCTCCTCCGCTGCGAAGGCTCGGTATAACTTTATGGAACACTCTGTATTTGCTTCTTATTACGAAGAGGGGTAGATGCAGTGGGAAACCAAGTGCATACTCTTCAGTTTGCCGATCTGTAAAGGACAGAAGTGCATTACGAAAATCCGGCGCCCTCTCTTCGCTCGCTCTCGTATCTTCCAACCCCTCCACCCCGTCCACCCTCTTTCACACACCCAGAACACATTTTATCCTTTAATGTGGCTCTACTGCAGTTAGACGTGGTATACGAATTTAGTATTTGTTCATAACTCACTTCATTTAATAACAAGCATCCATTTTATACTCTTAAAACCCAATTTTTAATATGTAGAAAATGCATGTTTGACCATCCGCTGCTTTAATTTTAAAACCAAATATCGACCGTTTTCAGTCATGAACCATCTTGACGGATAAGGGTTAAAACCGTTTAAGCCACAGCATCACACCTGCCATTACTTCAGTACTGCTCTGTTTACTCTTGCTATTAAAACGTTTGCTTCTAAAAGTGTTGTAAGAGGTCCATGATTAAAGAATTTGTTGCTAGCGCACTCGAGCAGATGTAATTTCGATGGATTGCTCACGCGCTGCCTGCGACATGTAAGATATAAGAGAATCTGAAACCAAAGAGCAGTGTTTACTGCAGTAGGAACTGTGTAGCAGTAGCAGTAAGTAGTTGCTAGCGAGCAGTCCAGTCTGGTGTATCGTGTTGGCTGGGCCGGTCGTGGTGCAGCGATGGCGGAGCCTGAGCATTATTGTATAAGGTAAAAGCAGCCTCGCGCATATGAAGTATTGTTATATCAAGTCCCAGGTAAATGTTTGAAAAAAAAATCTATCAATAATAATCTTTCTCATAAAAAGTAACTTTTGACGATCATTCATTTCAATTTAAAGAATTTACTAATTTCTCCAATTCTTGGTCATCCCGACTATTGAAAATAAAAATCAGTTGTTTCTTTTTATACATGACAAATCTATCGGCCAGCATTGCACTCTACTGTGCCAGAATAATTTCTTATAGGAGCAGATATATACGCGTTATCCGACGACCCAATTGAGGTAAGAATTTTCAATATTTTCAGAATGATCTTTCGGGGCCATGACGCAGCACTGCTGACGTCCAAAATATACCAGTTTAAATTCACAGTTATTGAAAGGTTATAAGTGAGCCACAATTTTTTATTAAAAGATTAGTCACATTGTATTATTAGTAGGTTAAGGAATATATTTTGTGGGGAGGTTACACTGTGTCGTATACTGGAATCAATGACATGTCCAACGGAGTATTTAAGTAATGACAGATATGATGCTGTGGCTTAAACCATTTTAACCCTTATCCTTGAAGATGGTCAATGACTGAAACAGGTCGATATTTGGATTTAAAATAAAAGCAGCTGATGATAAAACTTGAATTTTATATATTACTTGACGACTGTTGATAGTCACTTTCCAAAAATTCTATTTTTAATAACCTGCTCTTTCTACATCCCTATCAACACAGGAAATGTTAGTGCTTGAGATAATATGATTAGAGCACGTTTTGTAGGAATGATTAGAACATGTTTTGTAGGAGTTTAATGTAGCTTAATTTTGCACTGAGAGACATTATCGCTAGAGGCTGGAATTGTCGAGTTATTCTAGGGAAATAATGAAAAGTGACCTAAAACTCTCACTCCGACCAGCCGCGACTCTCACACCCCGCGAGTAGAGATACTTTGTATGTTGTACACACCTCCTACCACTCTCCACAAATTTGCGACTGCACTATATTTTTCCGCTAATTTTCTTTCTCTGATTGAACTTTTATGGTGCTCTGCACCGATGGCCAGGTGAGATGCGGCAATCATGAAAAGAAGCAAACACTGACCACAAACAGAAACCAACCTAGAAAGACGATTTGCGAATTTCCCGGAAAAGGTACGTTTGTTCTCTTACCCATACTGTTCGTGTCTTCTGAGTACCAGAAGAAGTGTGTCCCTCTGTCCACAACTATACCGCACAGCGTCAATTCTGTAGTGTCATTTCCTCAATGTAGATTCGTATATATGGTTGATAAATGATCTTTTACCTTCATCCATCACTCTGGAGGTTCTTAGGGAGAAATGGGGGTGAGCTGAGGCGAATATTAGGAAGGCTCACTATCGTCTGTCGTTGTAATGGAAACAAGCGCCCCTTTCAAAAGTAAAATAGCGGGTCTTTTCAATATGAGGAACGTTACTGGGCGAACATCCAGAGATAAACGCTTAGGGAAACTTGCCCCTCTTTTCCTAGGTCCATATTCCATTGTCAAAATTTTAAGCCCGGTCAATCTTTAGGTCACGGAACCGGCGAAGGGGAAGCTCATAAGGGTTCATCTCAATCAGATTAAACATTCCAGTGGAGTGAGGGGTTCTTAGCCCCATGTGAGGCTTGTTCAGGTTTAAGAGGGGCAGGTTGAGTCGTGGCGACATATCAGTAGACCATTGTCTCCGGCGCCACTGGCTCATATCGACTATCCCTCTTGCAGTCCCTTTGGCAATCTGTGAGTTGGTGTCTGTGGGTTGTGTCCTTAGAAAGTCTTTGCTTGCTGATATATATATGGGGTTCACTGGCCCCAGTAGGAGCCAGGAAGTTTGCGGATTGGCGGTAGCGTCGCGACAAGACGTGGTCACGCGGTGCGAGCGGCTGAAGCCTCGAGCTGCGCAAGGAGGGCCTGCGCAGAGCGAAGATACAGTAGTACTCCACCGAGGTCGGCGTCGACTACAAGCAGCAGGCCGACATCCCGTCGGTTGGATGGCAACATTCGTGCCGGACGACCGCTCATGGCCTGGCTGCCCCCTTCTATATGGCTTCCATCGGCACCACTCAGTAACCGCTGCGACGCACTGTAAATCTAGGGAACTGCAAGCTGATAAAGGGGAGTAATATCCTGTAATCCTCGTGGTGATTTGTTTCATTTTCTACTACCATCCTAATTTTTTTCTGCTTTGTACCCGACCCTTAGGTGTACTCGGTCGGCTCTTTGGTCGTAAATACAGGCAGTAGTAATGGACTAACAAGGGAACCTCCGCATCGCAACCCCCTCAGATTTAGTATAAGTTGGCACAGTGGATAGGCCTTGAAAAACTGAAATCGAGAAAACAGGAAGAAGTTGTGTGGAACTATGAAAAAATAAGCAAAATATGCAAACTGAGTAGTCCCTGTGCAAGATAGGCAACATCAAGGGTAGAGTGAGCTCAGGAGCGCCGTGGTCCCGTGATTAGCGTGAGCAGTCTTCCCTCGAGTGAAAAGTTTAATTTTTTATTTTCAGACAATTATCAAAGTTCAGCCACTCACACGTAATCAACTTCGCTCTCCAAAATTCCAGGGCATGTTCAGATTTGCTTGGACATACGCAGGATTTGACGGTCTACATACTGAAAAATTTGAAAACGTTAAAAACCTATGTTTTGACAGAGCACAGGGAAAACTGTGCGACTGTGAAACTGTTGTATACATTTGTTGCAGTTTATGTGACAAACTCTTATGTTTTCATCACTTTTTGGGGAGTGATTATCACATCCACAAGAAAACCTAAATCGGGCAAGGTAGAAGAATCTTTTTACCCATTCGAGGGGAGGTTCCCTTGTAAGACACTAGTTGTCGTTTGAAAATTTGTCCCGCTATTATATTTCCTTTCCTTTCTGGTTTGTACCCGATCATTAATGTTCTAATTAATCAGCTCTTGGTTAGAAACACAGCCGGAACGATTGTACTAAGGCACATGTTGCCGTTAAACAAAAGAGGGACTTGGTTGTTAGGTTTAGCTGTTAACCGCATCAATACTTTGATTGTAATTGCATTTCTCAATCATTAGTTATAATCTGAACAACCTGCTGTACTAAGCTGTTCGCTTCTGTGTTTGAAAGACCGGGTCATTAATGTTTTATTTTAGCTGGATCTCGTGTTGAGTGAGTTCTCTTGTAATAAATGTTCACAAGTAATATTTTAAGACGTTCCTTCAGAGCAGGTCTTAATAACTTACAAAGAGTTTAACTTTGAAAATATTGACAGCCAACTTCCACCAGGGTTGAAGTCAAAATTGTCACACTGGACCGGTTGGGATCCAGTCGCATCTTGGTTGCCGATTCGAATTAAGAGATGGGTTGCTTTGAAGTACGCCTTATCATAGTCATGTTAATAGGACGAGGAATTCCGCCTTGTGCAATTCACCTTTTTTCTGTTGTTTCACATAAAGATATTTCAGCACTTTTCTTGCTGTCTTCAGTGTGTTATTTTTTATTTTCTGACTATAAAATTGTTTTTACATATAAACATTTAGCGAAACTTTTGGTGCGTAATATTTAGAATTTTGAATGAATCATTGTTGTAAAATATTCTACGTCATTTATTCGTAGTTCGCAGCTGAGATATGTATAAACGCCCTGATCCACTGTGTGTCGTTTATAATATTATGACAAAGTTCTATTTATAGCTTAATTAGCCAAAACAGTGGATGTATGCATTAGTTTACATACCTTAACGATGCTATTGGACCTTTATTTTGGTAGCTGTTCTGCTGCTCAATCTACAACTTCTCATCTGCAAATATCAAAGCGTAATATTTATTTTTCTGTTTATTATGCATTTACAAACGGAGTATATATCACGTTGTTAGTGTGTACCTTACGGTTCTGATATCGTGGTGCTTTATCATATGTTGATGATGAAGTGAACAGGCTGATATTGTTACCTATGTTCGCCCGACACTGCTATTTCTCGAATTTTTCGAAACATACGAAGAGTTTTCGCCGCCATTACGTGTTGTTGTGGCTGCGCAGTATTCATTAGTTTCGTTGCGTGTTTGGCTGGGCGAGGCGCGCGGGTTTGATGTGTATTTGGCGTCTGTGGCGTTCTGTTTGTGTGTGTGTGTGTGTTCCGGACGGTGGCAGAGAGAGAGAGAGAGGGGGGGGGGGTGGGAGAGGGAGGGAGGAAGAATTTTTTTTCTTTTTTTCCATGAGTGGTTTTGGTTTGGGTGATATTTGTATAGGTCTTCTATTTTGGTGAAGGAGGTTTTATTGCACAGTGATGTGCATTCATTGAGTCTTTCCTTGGGCAATTAATTTTTGGATGTCACAGTCTTCTTCTATAGTTAATTTTTGGTGTAATCTTCTATTAGTTTTAAGGATGTGTAAGTCAGTTTCAATGTTAGTTTTGTGGTGATTTTGTGCTATCATGTGGTCTGCAAGTGTTGAGTGTGAGCTATTGCTTTTCAGTGCTCTGAGTTGTTCTGTATACCTGGTTCTGAAATTCCTGCATGTTTGTCCCGCATATATAGACTGACAGCAGTCGCAAGTAAGTTGGTATACACCAGGCTGGCTGTATTTGTCAGTGTTGGTGATATTTCTTCCCAGACTGCTTTGTATTGTGTGTTGGTTCTGTATGCTATGTTGAACCCTTGTTTCTTTAGTATATTACCCACCCTGTGTGTGACTTTGATGTTGTAAGTCATTATATGCCATTTGTTGCTTACTGTCTGCTGATTTGTTGTGTGTTGTGTTGTTTTAGTGTGTGTTTCATGGTTATATGCTGTTTGTTTTTATATTTTATAGTTAATTTTGTCTACTCCCTTTGCATAATATCCAGTGTCCGGTGCAATTTGTTTTATTGTGTTTAGTTCTTTTGTGTAATCATGTTTGTTCATGGGTATTTTGTTCAGTCTGTGATTGTTTTTTCTGTATATTGTGAATTCATGTTTGTTGTTTCTCTTGTGTATGGTTAGATCTAAGAAATTAAGTTTTTCGTCTGTTTGTGTTTCAATGATGAACTGTATTTGTGGGTGAATGGAATTTATGTTGTCATGAAGTTCCTTTATGCGAGTCTGTGGTTCATCTATTAAGCAAACTATGGTATCTACATATCTGTACCATAATATTCCTTTGTACTGCTTTGGTATTACTATTTTGTCCAATATTTTTTTTTCTACCTGATTGAGGAAAATGTCAGCTAGGAGGCTACTGATTGGGGATCCAATGGGTAGTCCATCTTGTTGAGAGTAAAATCTGTTGTTGAATGTGATGAGCCTGAGTATGGTTGATATTTCTTGTAAGTTTGTTGTGGGTATGTTTCCTTGTAGCTGGAGGTTTCTTTCTATGGTGTTGATGTTTTCTTCTTTTGGGATGTGTATGTACATGGAAATTATGTCAAATGGAATCAATATTGCTGTGTCTGGTATTTTTTCATTCCTTTTTTTCTGTTAAGTCACTTGATTTCACTAGAATTCTGTTTTCAGTGTATTTGTACATTGTCTGTAGCAGAGTGCGTTGTATTTTGCTAAGTAGTATGTTGGTTGAACCGTTAATTAGGGCTATTCGCAAACAACAACTTAAGTACACATGTTACTCCAAAAACGTTTTCATGGAAGTAGGGGCCAGGAGGTGCTGGTGAAAAAACACACATTGATAAGGTTATCTTTTATTTTAAAAGCTTTTCTCAGTAATAAATTTTTAAGTCTGGCATTCCTTTAAAAAATTATTTCAAAACAATTTCAAATATCTTGACAATTTTCATTATGAAAAGGAGATTACCAGGTGTGACATTAATAACTTGCCACTAATGAGATTTTAACTTGATATATATAAGACAACAGTTAAAAAACTCTTTTAAAAGTAGCTCTATGTAAAGGATATTGCAAGGTTTGACGTTGACAATAAGAATATTTTAAACTTGTAGTATCAATAAGGGAACAATTCGAAAAAAAACTTCGAGTAGCTAGCTTGTACTAAGCAAAGATAGTTTTCTCTCGCCAGTTGCATAACTTATATTTGGTACAAGATAAATGTGAATAAGCCAGCACACAAACCTTCACATTAAAGGCAGTACCCAAGGAAACAAAAAATCCTTAGCTCGGCGAGGGAGTGACACGTGTAAAGGGGCCCAAATCACGATAGGCGGAATAGTTACTGGTGGTCTGCAGGGCCATAGCAGATCAGCCCCAAAACTTCCATTACAAGCCGCCACCTCCCCGAGTTACTGAAAACCAGAAGATGTAGCAAGGGCGGTGCCTACACAGACTCCGAGCCACAGAGAGCCGCGACATCGACCCTAAATCACCCAATCGAAGTGTGAATGAAAACGGCCCGGCCAAGAAGCAATTACCACGTTCCAGCTGATAGGCAAACGAAAACTCTGGTGGGACGACCCCAACAAATACTCAACTTCTCAAACTCTACCCCAGCGTCGGGAACACGTTACACTTGCAAATGCTCGTCAGAGGTATTCTGGGTTTGTGAACTTCAGGCAATAATTTTAGGTTGGAGGCCTTGGGATTTTTCTGTATCATTCTTTTAATCTGCGTTTCTGTGAAAATTGTTTCTATGTTTTTCAGGGTTTTCTGTAACTTACTTTGGTATTGGTTTGTTAGATCACTTATTACTTCTATGACGTTGTTGCTTTGGTTGATTTCTAATGTTTTGTAAATGTATTCCTGTTTGTTTGTGACTACTGTTGAATTACCCTAGTCGGATTTTGTGATGATGTCATTGGTTGCGTTAATTTATTCTGTAGTTTTCTGTAGGTTTTTTCTTCAGCAGTCCTTCTGTTTTCTTTTATGGTGATTTTGCTCTCTTTGATTATGTTTCTTATTTACTCAGCAACTAGTTATCTTGTTAGATTTGCATTGAATTCATGTGGGTTTAGTTTTTCTTGTTTCTTAATGATGTGTTCAGTTTCTGTTGTGACATTTTCTACTGTTCTGTGTGACACCACTGCGTTTATATTATGTTTGGGACCCTCTTCAAATAGGCTGCTTTCTTGTTCTGATAATTTTGTCGGTTAGATTTATCACCTCTTTGTGAAAGGTGTGTTTGTTGCATTCGTGGTGGGATCTGTAGCTGATTGTGTGGTTTATCATTTTGGTGATTTTCTTTTGTTGGATTGTCTGTGTTCTGCCTATTATGGTATTTCTGTATGTTTTAACCTTGTACATTAACTCATGAAAAAATGGTGGATACTTTGTGATTTGCTAGTTCTGTACGCAATCTGTATAGTTCAATATTCAGAGCCTGCTTTTTGGAATACAAAGACCGCATTTCTTGCTTTACCCGCGTGATTTCAGCCTTTCGTTTGGTCTGCTGTGCTGCTGATGACATGTTGTTTACAGTTATGGTTATATAGTTGGGTACTATTTTACAATCCAAACATAGTCCGTTGAATTTCATGTTGAGTATGGTTTTCTTTGTTGGGGTAAAGCAAAACAGAAAAATTGTGTATTGCATAAGGTGGAATTCCTAGGCCTAATTTCGGTGCAAGCACGGACATACCAAAAACTGCACCACAAGATGATCATTGTCATTTTGTTTGCTTATCTGTTTAACCCTTAAGCACAGGTGCGCATGTTAACCCCGAACCATTCGACATACACCTTTTAAATTAAAAGTAAAGTTATCAGTTTTGAGTAACTGAATCACGTTTGTCATCAATGGTGCTTTTATAGTTTCCACGTGTTGCAGAAGGGCACTTAATAACACAGACTGTGTCCAGCGCCGTAGAAAACAGCGCCATTCCATTCGATAACGGGCAGGCTGTATTCCGGTCATCTTGTAACCATTGTCATATTTCCAGAATGAGATTTTCACTCTGCAGCGGAGTGTGCGCTGATATGAAACTTCCTGGCAGATTAAAACTGTATGCCCGACCGAAACTCGAACTCGGGACCTTTGCCTTTCGCGGGCAAGTGCTCTACCATCTGAGCTACCGAAGCACGACTCACGCCCGGTACCCACAGATTTACTTCTGCCAGTATCTCGTCTCCTACCTTCCAAACTTTATAGAAGCTCTCCTGCGGACCTTGCAGAACTAGCACTCCTGAAAGAAAGGATATAGCGGAGACATGGCTTAGCCACAGCCAGGGGGATTTACCGGGCGTGAGTCGTGCTTCGGTAGCTCAGATCGTAGAGCACTAGCTCGCGAAAGGCAAAGGTCCCGAGTTCGAGTCTCCGTCGGGCACACAGTTTTAATCTGCCAGGAAGTTTGATATCAGCGCACACTCCGCTGCAGAGTGAAAATCTCATTCTGGAATCATCCCCCAGGCTGTGGCCAATCCATGTCTCCGCTATATCCTTTCTTTCAGGAGTGCTAGTTCTGCAAGGTTCGGAGGAGAGCTTCTGTAAAGTTTGGAAGGTAGGAGACGAGATACTGGCACAGGTAAATCTGTGGGTACCGGGCGTGAGTCGTGCTTCGGTAGCTCAGATGGTAGATTACTTGCCCGCGAAAGGCAAAGGTCCCGAGTTCGAGTCTCGGTCGGGCACACAGTTTTAATCTGCCAGGAAGTTTCATTGTCATATTGTTTGCTGTTTTTCAAAACAGCACTTCAGATTTGTTTTACAAAGATGAAACACTTACTCAATTTAAGGTTTAAGGTCAAAAGAATTTTGCAAATTTGTTCATTTGGTTAGAGAAAATTTGATGGTTAAATTCTTCGATTATCTGTAAAACACAGTATATAAATTGTTAAATAAACAGGTTGTGTGAAAAGAAAGTTATATCCGTGGATACTCCCTTCCACGTTTTCCTTAATTCCACCAAGTTCCACGTACCAATATTAACCGAGAGAGTAATTTATGGCAAAAATAAATAAGGACGTTGTGTGTGTTCGTGTGTGTGTGTGTGTGTGTGTGTGTGTGTGTGTGTGTGTGTATGTGTGAAAGAGAGAGAGAGTGAGTTTTTTCCAAGGAGAAATAGTGTAGGATGCACACACACACACACACAGACACTCATATACACACGATGTTAGAAAGATGAACAAACACATCCCATTAAGCAGCAGGGAGTGTGCGTGGGAACGGTATTTACGCACATACGACAAATACTACAGGTGTAGCCTTGCAACCATGATTGTTGACAGTACCGAGGACATTTACGTTACGTCTTACACGCAAAGAACGAAATGAACTCCACAGACTTTTCCGAAAGGTTTTCTGGAAACGAACACACCTTGCAATTTTGAAATACAGTTAAGGGCAATAAATAATTTTACCTTTCTCCTGTCCAGCCTGAACAAATCAGTAAACAGAAAGTGTTCAGTAATCCGTATGTTGAAAAGTTTTTATTTTCGCTGTTCCCATTACAGTAATAGCTAAGTTATGTCAGACCGATGCTGAGCAACGCCCCAACGTCTCTGTTGATGGAAGAAGTCAAATTCGATTCCCCCGGTGCTTTCCCTGCCTCTTTCCCTGTTGTTTCCCCAGTCGTTTCCGCTGGCGATTCTGCTGAATTCTTCCCTGCCGACTCCGCGGCGGGCTAGCGGTGCTCGAGCTCTGCTGGCCGTTCCAGTCGCTCTTCACGTAGTCGGCAGCCTTCTCGGCGACCATCGTGACAGCGGCGTGGATGTTGCCGCTTATGGTGCTGGGAATCACCGACGCGTCCACAACACGAAGGCCTTCCACGCCCAGGACCTGCGTGACAGGACAGGCCCGCTTCAGAAACCTAAACTCCAGTGGTTTAAAGCTCCTCACATTTACAAGGTATCCACGATTCATTAGAACAGTGATTCAATCCTAGGCCAATGCAATTTCTCAATCAATAAGGTGTTGAGGAAGAGCAAAGTTGTAAACATTTAAGCAAAAAGTAAATGATTGTGTACAATTAAAACTTTAAGTCTCACTGGAAACAGATTCCTTCGCTGTTCAGTTTCTGTAACATTCTGGCGCATATGCGGAACAGAGTGTTGTCTTGGTACACTGTCCAGACTTTCGCTACTACCCATTCCTGTAATATTAGTTTAATCTATTTTGTTATTCTATTTTTCTATGTGCTACAGTCTATTTCTAAATTTATAAAAGTTATTCATGAAAATTCATATATTTTTTTCTTTTCAAATTTGAAAGCATGTTCCGAGGGAGAATATGGTCATACACCTATTAACAAACATTCAACTGAAATTTAAAAGCGTACCTATTGCGAAAATATTGTCAGCGCCGTATTTAATCGCTTATAACAATATTGTTGCAATATGCGAAAACGATCAGGAAGAAACAATAAATTTAGAAGAACTATTAAACAAAACCAAGTTTCACGTTGAATGCATTTTGAAACAGAACCTGTTGCAGAGTAACACCAAATTCCAATTTCGAAACATGTAAACTTTTAAAGACATTAAACAAACTCAGCTCCTTTGCAACTGTTACCTGTGCCTTGATAAAAGAACTTCTTTTGTTTTAAGGTGCAAGATGGTGCACGACCGACCAAGTAGGGCTTAATTATCGTGTTATTTAAATAGTTCTGGTTATTGATAAGATTTTTCCAACCATAAAATTCTGTATCTGTATAATTAAGAACATACTTCAGTAATACAGTAGATAAAAGTGTAGAAAGCGAAATATCCACAAATACTGCACAAAAAAAACCCTCGTGTCTGACAACTCCAAAAACTGTACAGTATGGCGTGAACTCGTCATGACGGTTTCTAGTTGTGCATTCCTTCATGAGATTCTAAATTCAGTCACCCAGCTGAAGTATCGACCAAAAACCAACGTGGGTTCCTCGTACGCTGTCTTCTACACACAACACTTTCTCCTATTAAATCTTGACACTCTACCTACCTTACTTGTGTAGTGTTCAGATATATTTCTCGAGACTAAATCGCGGAAAAGTTTTTAGAATGAGCCGAACATCCAGGGTGAAATGATATCAGTGATAAGAATCGCTGATGACGTTGCTATCCTCAGTGAAAGTGAAGTAGCACAGGATTTGTTCAATGGAATGAACAGTTTATTGAGTACAGAATGTGGATTTGGAGACGAAAGTAATGGCAGCAGAAAATTAACATCAACATCGGTGATCACGAAGTAGATTAGGTTAAGGAAATCTGCTACCAGGGAAGCAAAATAACCCATGACGAACGTAGCAGGGAGGACATAAAAAGCAGTCTAGCAATGGCATAAAGGTATTCCTGGCCAAGAGAAGTCTACCAATATCAAACATAGGCCTCAATCAGAGGATAAAATTTCTGAGAATGTACTTTTGAAGCACAGCATTTTAAGGTAGTGAAGCATGGATTGCGGGAAAACTGTAAAAGAGGAGGATCGAGGTTTTCAGATGTGGTGCTACAGAAGAATGTTGAAAATTTGGTGAGCTGATAAGAGAAGGTATGAGGAGATTCTCCAGAGAATCAGCGAGGAAAGGTACGTATGGAAAACACGGACAATAAGAAAGGACAGGATGATAAGACATCTTTAAGAAAGCAGGGATAAGTGAAATCAAACCAGACAGACAACTAATAACTCAAATAAAATAAAGTAAAAAAAAGTTGTGCAATGGGATATCGTATATCTTACCTCTTATGTCGCACTCTATCTGATAATGAGTGATGTTGGATGATGTGTGAAACACAGTTATGATTTTATCTATCGATAATTTCTTATTGTAACAGGTCTAATGTGTTAGACAGCATGCATTTAAGAAAACTTAAAGATTACGGAAATACTTGATAAGAAACAATACATCAGGAGGTATTAACGAACGACGTTGTAATTGGTGGAGAAAATATTGTTCATTTTTTCTTTTATACACTTTCAAGCAAGATATTATCTTCCCCCATGACCTAACTCGATAATAAAGTATGATAGACGTGATATCTGAAGGTAAAATAAACGAAATATTTTGAAAACAAAATACTGTATAATTTTCAGCAGACTTAAAGCACGAATAATACATATTTAATTACGATTTATACACGGCAGAATGTAGAAGCTCAAAAAGAAGAAAATCTATTGTACCAGGGAGAAAGTAATCATATTACCCGTAATAAAATCTCTGGAAAAGAATATGTATCATAACTTGACTTGGAAGTGAAATATTACAAATACTACCAAATGCCTGATTTCACAAGCCCTTACGTTTACTGACTATAGCGATTCTAGTGTCGGATTTGTAGCACAATTACCATACCGCTGTTACTTTTTTTACGTATGAAATTACTTTACTGGCAAATACACGTTTATGCAGGATATTTTTCACTGCATGGAAACCTGTCATTACGATCACGTGCATCCGTGAATATACGGGTAACAACTGTTAAATTAGGCATACTAATAACAGCAACATAATACAGTTATTCTCTTAAGAAGATTCTCGTGGCTAAGCATTTAAGAAAAGTAAGAGACTAAGAATTATTACGAATGTGATCTCCCCTAACAACAACTTAAAGTTTGTTTTGAGAATAAAAGGGGGAAGAAACTATGCCATCCCAACAAAATTTGGCCACACAGCTAACAAATTAAAGCTGCTCATTAACAATGAAAGAACTGAAATTATTTATGAATGGCAACTCTTGATGTATAGAGGAATTTCTGAATATTGTCTATGTGGCCTTAGGTTACATTTGTTTTATAGGATTACATAAACCTATTCAAAGTAAACCAAAACATAGTTAGCGTAGCTCTTTCAGCCAACCGAAAGACACTTCAATCTGATTTGAGCAACAACTGAAAGAGTTGTAAACAAGTAAGTCGCCAGGTTCGGACAACATCTCAGTTTGGTTTTGCAGAATGGACTTTATGGTATTGGCTACTTACTTAGCTTGCATTTACAGCGAATCGCTCGCCAAGTTCCAAGTCCCAAGCGACTGGAAAAACGCGGAAGTGACACACAGTATATAAGGCGCATAAAAGAACGGGCCCGTAAAATTACAGACCCGTATCCTCAACATCAGTATGCTGCAGAATTCTGGAACATATTCTAAGTTCGAGTGTGATAGATTTCCTCGAGATAGAAAAGTTTATATCCACAAATCAGAACTGTTTTTGAAACATCGCTCACGCGGAAAGCAGCTGCCTGTTCCTCACTTGATATTTACCGGACCATGGATGAAGTCCTAGATTTTCGGGAAGCTTTAGATACGTTGTCCCGCTTCAGACTGTTAACGAAGGTCTGAGAATACGTTATAGGTTCCCAGACATGAGAGTGGCTAGCAGACCTCATAAGTAACAGAATCTAGCGTGTTGTCCTTGACGACGAATGTTGGTTAAAGACAAAGATATCACCATTATTGTCTCAAGAAAGAGTGATATTACCGTTCTTGTTCTCTTTATATGTAAACAATCTGACGGATAGGGTCAGCAGCAATCTGCTACTCGTAGCTGTAATATACGGGAAAATATCGCTGTTGAATGACTGTAGAAGAAGACATGCTGACTTAGCGTTTCTATTTGGTACGTGAGCGCTATGTTACTCTAAATGTTCACACAGCAGAGGTGTAAGAAAAATAATCCTGTAAATATCGATTAGAGTATTAGTGATGTTTTGATTGACACAGTCACTGAAAAATTTCAGCACATAACGTCGCAAAGCGATATGAACGATTTCAAGTGGAAGGAGCATGTAAGGACGGTAAAAGGAAAGGCGAATGCTCCAATGTGCTTTAGGAAAGTGTAGCTCGCCAATAAAAGAGACTGTTTAGAACACTTGGGCGACCAGTTCCTGAGTACAGCTCTAGTGTTTGGGATCCTCAACTGGTCAGTTTAAAGGGAACATTCAAGGAAATCAGAAGTGTGCTGCTAGATTTGTTGTTGTTATGTTCTATCAAAATGCGAGTGCTACAAAGGTGAACTCAAATATCAATCATAGGAGGAACACTGTTGTGAAAGTATACAGAACAAGCACTTCCAGCTTACAGCAGAACGATTCTACAACCGCCAACGAACATTTTGCTCACTGACTACCAAGACAAGATGCGAGAAATTGGGGCTTCGCCGGGGACATACACAGTGTGTAAACTTTTAGATGGCAGACCTCTCCCTATTCCTGAATCGGTAGAAGTCGGTAAACGTCGGGAGGCTTCGGTAGGTACGCAGTTTCGACTGCCGCCAACATTACGTAGCTGACTGTGTTGAACAAGGTAGCCATTGTCGTCTGCTTCGTTATTGTTTTGCACTGAACTGTTCTGCGTGTTTTTATTGTACAGTTCTGCTAAACATTATCAAAATGAGTGACGAAGCAATTGCTGGCCCATCTCGGGAGTCGCCAACAACCCCTACCGGTAGGCCTACGGTTAGAAGGAAACCAGTATTACGTAGCGCATAATTATATTGCGTGTGGTTGAATGCTGCGAAAGGGAAGGGGAGCAGAAATAATTGCTTCACCCCATTTACAAATCTTCAGTGAGAGCTGCTACATACACAGGACAAAGCATGCGTAGCATTGGAAGCTTCAAACAGTTTTCATTGCAATCGGATGAATGGTTTGTGAGCGCATAGTAGACAAATATACATACATTCATGTTTATATACATAGATTTTAATGTACATGACGATTTCAGTTTCGATTGCGAACAACATTTAAAGTGAGTTTTACTTCCAAGCCTTTCGTATTTTTGCTTGTATACATGACGCGCAATTTTTTGGTGCCAGCACTGCAACTGGTAGGCGTGCCTTGTCTCCACCCCCCCCCAACCCAACGGCTCTACCCCCCCGCCATCCAATGCTTGCTTCCTCCTCTCCCCGCACTCCCCTCGTACAACTCTGCTGTCTTACAGTTAACACACTGTACATTGTCGTTTCTCCATCGCTCTGTTTTCGAGTGGGACAGGAACGGAAATGACTAGTAGTGGTACGGTGTACACTCCGCCACAGACCATAAAGTGGATTACCGAGTGCGGATGGTGATGTAGATGTTCAAGCGGAAATGTAACCTCGTTTGTTTGTGTCTGTCGCAGGTTAGGTGCATCGTATCTGGACGACACGTTCCGTGTTCGATAAATAGCCTAACGAGGATAAATGAAATGATCATATGTGCAGTAGTGGCCGGTAGACCTCAGTCTGGACTTTTTCCGCCGCCTGATGCAGGTGTACATCCTCAACTAAATGTATATCTCTATTCTTCAAACCACAATAAACTGCATGGTGGAGAGAACGTCCCTGTGTTCTTAAGAGTTCCTTCCCGTTCTATTCACGTATGAAGAGTGGAGAGAACGATTGTCTGCCATTTACTATCGCGCAGCTGTGCGGTGTGGGTTCTGCATCAGCTAGGTTTGACAGAGGACATCGAAGAAGTGCAAAGAAGGGCAGCTCGTTTTGTATTTTCGCGAAATATGGGAGTGCATGAAACGGATATGATATACGAATTGGCGCATTCTTCGTTGTGGCAGGGTCATCTCACGAAAGTGCAGCCACTAATTTTCTCCTAAAAATGCGAAAATACTCTGTTGAGGCTAATCTTTATAGGAAGGAATGATCATCATAATAAAAAAAAAGAGAAATCAGAATTCGTACTGGCTGAAGTGTTCGTTTCTCCCGTGTGCGGTTCGAGATTGGAACAAGTAGAAAAATAGCTTGAAAGAGGTTAAAGTAACCGTCTGCGAGTCATTTATTTATGAAATGTAGAGTAATCATGTAGATGTAGATACACCTGTGTGTGCTTTAATTAACCTAATCTTGTCTTCACGATTCCTATGTGAGCAACACGTAAGGGGTGGTAGCATACTCACACAGTCGCCATATATAGCTGTTTCTTAAAATCTATCTCACAAGGGAACCTCCCCATCGCACCCACCTCAGATTTAGTTATATGTTGGCACAGTGGATAAGCCTAGAAAACTGAACACAGATCAGTCGAGAAAACAGGAAGAAGTTGTGTGGAACTATGAAAAAATAAGCAAAATATACAAACTGAGTAGTCCATGTGCAAGACAGTCAACATCATGGACAATATGAGCTCAGGAGCGCCGTGGTCCCGTGGTTAGAGTGAGCAGAGGCGGAAAGAGAGGTCCTTGGTTCAAGTATTCCCTCGAGTGTAAAGTTAAATTTTTATTTTAAGTTTATGTGACAAACTCTAATGTTTTCAACACTTTTTGGGAGTGATTATCACATCCACAAGAAACCCTAAATCGGGCAAGGTAGAAGAATCTTTTTACCCACTCGCCAAGTGTACAAGTTAGGTGGGTCGACAACATATTGCTGTCATGTGACGCACATGCCGCCACCAGTGTCGTATAAAATATATTAGACGTGTTATCCTGTGGAGGAATCGGTTGACCTATGAACTTGCGATCAAATGTTTTCGGTTCCCATTGGAGAGGCACGTCCTTTCGTCTACTAATCGCACGGTTTTGCGGTGCGGTCCCAAAACACAGACACTAAACTTATTACAGTGAACAGTAAACTTATTTCAGTGAACAGAGACGTCCATGAACGAACGGACAGATCATAACTATGCGAAAATAAAAAAAGTAAACTTTTCACTCGAGGGAAGACCTGAACCACGGACCTCTCGTTCCGCAGCTGCTCACGCTAACCACGAGACCACGGCACTGTTGAATTCACATTATCCTTGATGTTGCCTGTCTTGCACATGGACTACTCAGTTTGTAGATTTTGCTTATTTTTTCGTAGTTTCACACAACTTCTTCCTGTTTTCTCGATTGATCTGTGTTCAGTTTTTCAAGGCCTATCCACTGTGCCAACTTATAACTAAATCAGAGGGGGGTGCGATGGGGAGGTTCCCTTGTCAGCATAGCTATCTTTAAGAGTCTGCCACTTTAGTTTCTTCAGCATTTCTGTGACACCCTCTCACGCGTCAAACAAGCTTGTGACTACACGTGTTGCCCTTCTGCGAATGCGTTCAATATCATGTGTTAGTCCTATTTGGTACTGTTCCACACACAAGAGCAATATTCTAGAATAGGGCTCAAGGGGTTTCTAAACAAATTCCTTTATAGACGAGTTGTCTTTTCCCTGTATTCTACCAATATACCGAAGTCTACTGTTTACTTTAACCACGACTGAGCCAATGTGATCATTCAATTCCGTATCGCTACAAAGTGTTGCACTTAGGTATTTGTATGCGTTTCCAGCTCATTGATATTATAGTCATAGGAAACCACTTTTTATTCAGTCTCCGACTCGGCCGTTAATCGAAGAAGGGGCCTTACGATCTAGATGCAGCGGTGATAAACACTAAACCATCAAATGTGGCCGGATTGGTGCTAAAATAGTAACCTAATGGACTAAAATTCTTCACAGTATTTCAAGATGTCCGCCAATATAGCTGAGTTGAGTTGGAGACTTTCTCCGCTTACGGACTGGGTGTTTGTATCGCCTTCATCATCATCATTTCATCCTAATCGACGCGCAAGTCGCCGAAGAGGCGTAACCTCAGAAGACTTGCACCAGGCGGTCAGCTCTATCCACATGGAGACCCTTGCCACACGGCATTTCATTTCGCATTTGAAGCAAACATGTCTCCTAAATGTTACATAGAGCTCCATTTACCTTATGTCTTCTTTTGCAACATTCTGTAACTATTGATACGAAGAACACATGTGTACTATATGTCATCAGCCATTTAGATGTTCTTATCCTTATTCAAACACGAAAACTCCTAATTATTTCGTTGGAAAGTGCTGAAAGTGTTGGAAAAAATGATGAGTATCTTCAGTAATGGTCGTTATAATATAACCTATCTTGTTAACATTTAGCGTAATGTTGTAATAAACTTTTGGTGTAATGACTTCGTTTCTAAGTGGTAGGAGAGTAAACGCATACCGACCAGTCGCAGAACAAGTACGTATTAACTTTTATCAGTAAAATGATAACATTTTAGTATATTCAATATTGTAATAAATTGCAAATAAGCCAAACAATACCTCCAAAAGAACATATTTGAATAATCAATGTTGTTGCGCCCATTTTCTCCGAACTTGTCTCCTTTTCCACTTCCTGCAAATCAGCAGTGCAGTACTTAAGCTCATCATATACTAAATTTTTAGGATTAAAAGCACAGGTGACATTTGCCACGTCTCCAGTCATCTTTGTACTATCTAGTATTTTTCTACAACCGTAGGTTTAATTTTTTTCCCCTTTCAAAGAACATCTGTCACGATATGGCGTGATAGGTGTGTTTGTAACCTGTCCCATTTCCTACCTAAGGCTCCATACGGGGTTTTGCTTTTGTTCTCTCACCTATCTCTCACCATACCATTTTGTTTCTTCCATGATGTGTCTAGTGTGATTTGTTTTCTTCTATACCTCTACATGTGAAATGATGTCACTATCCTTTATTCTGTGTTTTCCATGGAGCACATTCCAAAGCCCAGTCCCAGACGTGCACTTCCAGGAATAACTTTCTTAACACCGTGTCAGTGTTTGATACCAGTACATCGCTTAAGCTGGAGGAAGCTCCTGTAGGCCTGTCTCTACAATCTTGCTTTCCTCCTTACATCCATTACCTCCTGCAAACGCAATAACTCGTAATTCTTATATTACGCCCCCCTCATAATTTGTCCCTTTGTCCTGTATTGAATCAAGGAAGTGAAATTATGCAGGCGCTAAGCAACAACCCATCTTTGCAGCAAACGTAAATTATTAATATGGTTCTGTACCTCATCCCCCAGTAGCCTCATTCGGTACATATTTGTTTAAGTAAGAAACACCTTTGGTATTGCCGAAGTCTGGAGATAACGATGATGATAGAAACGACACATGAATATCCACCATTGATCCGTCACTAATTTATTGACCTTTTTCTGCCTGACGACGGAAAAATAGTTTAAATCAGAGAATTTCAACAGACGAAGAATCTGAGAGGTACACTGTGTATCTTGTGGCTTACCTTGAGCGTTGGGTCGACAACGGCCGTACTTTCGTTAGAGACTCCCATCTTGCAGGTACCCACGGGGTGGTATATGGTGTAGCCCACTTGTCTTACTCCACACTCCCAATACTCTTTGCTTGTCTTCTCGTACTCTGAGCATGCCTCCAGGGTAACAATTTTTACCTGTCAAAAATAAATGCGTAAATATAACTCCTACCATTTAAAAGATGATTATCTTTCTATAAACCATTCGTATCACATAGTCGTCCAGATATCCAAGTATAAGTTTTGCGAAATTTATGAAATGTTTCGGTAACGTTGTTGCTTTGTAAAAGCATCTACCGATTTCCTGCTGTGTCGAATTGGAGCCTGGGTTTCACCCAAATCTAATATCATCGTCAACAATGTTAAAAATTCGGAACCAATTGTATCTGATTTTCTATATGTGTAAGTGCAACCAACAACTTCCGCAGGTGGTAACTGGCAATAGATTTCGGTATTCCGTCTGTAATTCAATATGATATTAGAGGCAATTTGTACAAGGGACGATCAAAAGGTTTTCGTCTGAAGGCCATGCTGCCTCGTATATGCAACCCAGCGTGACTTCGATGTAGCCATACAAGCAGAGACATGAAGGCAAGGGATTACTCTGGCATTTGTGTCTTTCCGACGTGCGTACGGCAAATGTGGAAACGTGAACTATGGCGACGCTATTTCCAAATGCTACCAAACAGGACCAACGTGGTGTTATTCTTTTGTTGGCTACCGAAAGACAAACAGCGGTGGACATGTATCGGAGAATGAAGAACGTGAGTGGGGTAGCATGTCTATCGAAAAACACCATTGTGGAACAGCGCGGCAAGTTCGTGTTGGTCCCGGTTCGAAGCAAGACTACGTCTGTCTGGGAGGCCAGGATTCATTACCGGAAACAAATGGACAGCTGATGATGCGCTTAGGGCACGTCGGTACATGACCATTCCTCCACTAGCCAAGGATAGTGACATTGGCTTCGGTAGCGTGCAGCACATTATCCATCAGCAATTAGGATATCGTAACGTCTGCAACCAATAGGTATCCTGCGTTTTCAATGCCGAACAAAAACATAAACGAGTAAATGGATAGCTGAAGCGCCTGACTCGTTTCAGTTTTGAAGGCAACACGTTTATATATAGCGTATTCTTGCAGGCGACGAAAGCTGGTGAAACCAAATGGGAACCGGAGTTAAAATCGCTGACGATACAGCGGTGTCAGCCACCCACCGTGCAAAAGTTACGCAAACTCAAGAGCAGCCGTTCTATAGTCCTAATCACTCGCCAAGCTATTTCGACGTCTTCGGGCTCTTATAAAAAAAAAAAAAACCTGGAAGAGTCGACGATACCTTTCGGACAAGAACTTGCAGCAGTTAGTTACGGACTTCTTCACGCAGAACGAACAGGTATCTTCAACTTGATGGAGGAGGGGGGGTCGGGTGATATGATTGCTTCATGGTTATTTTATTTGACTGGAATACTTATTATGGACTGCATGGTCGTGGAAAAGAAATTTTAATCACCCGTTATACTTAAAATTTGCGATTATCGGAAATACAATGACGCAGAAGTAAACAGCGGGTTTCCTAGTTTGCCTGAAAAACGTTCTGTGCACTCATACTTTATCTAATTTTCATATACAAATTACAAGAAATTTCGAAATTATTTATTTACTTTTATGTCTCTAGACTATCGTATATCGTTCTGTTGACAACAAGTTATTGGTTATATGAGATGCGAAAGTATGAGGCAGGAGATCTGCGTAACCCAGGGTAGGGAAACCTCTGGACGCTAAAATCTCGGTAGCCAGACAGACATTTGAAGCACAGATCTTCTTAATCAGAGCTATGTGTCTTACCCTCAGCACCGTGAATCGCTAAGGATGAGTAATCTACAGGGCGCGCTTAACGGAAGGGGCTGCTCACTAAATTCCGAAATCCGATCTTCACTGAGGATGTAGAGCATATATTATCACCACCACCTTTCAAATCGGTCAATGATCACCATTCCAATATAAAGGAAATTAGAGCTCGTACAGAGGCGTTCAGACAGTCTTTTTATCCTTGCGCGATCCGCGAGTGGAATAGAGTTGGGGAGGGGTGGGGGATATATGACTCTGGCGCGAATTGTGCCCTCCGCTACACATCGCTTGGTGGCTAGCGGAGTATATATATAAGTGCAGATGTATCACAGAAATGTTACAACAAGCTTCGAGGGATTGTTGAGAGGATCACGACAGCAACTTCTATTTTTGAATTCAACCAACAGCTACATGAAATACTGATGAACAGATATTTGTTGCTCTTTGGAGCTGTAGGTCAAAGAAACTGCAACTGAGGTAGATGGATCGTATTAATCGTTTAGTAATATACAGGTTATGCCAGAAATGTTGCCACAAACTTCGAGGAACTAGAGGGTGTCTTGAGGTACACCATAGTGTAGGATCCCGTGTCCAGAAACGTCATTTAACGGCGATGCAGATCGTTAAGATTACAGGCGCCAGCGCCTACAACTGGGCAACCAGTGTGGCAGCAAACATATCTGCATAGGCTGACGGACCATGGGACGAAAATGTCGCAATGTTCTTTGTATTCTGGAACTGGAGAGGATGGAACTAGAATGAGATTTACACTCTGCAGCTGAGTGTGCGCTGATATGAAACTTCGTGGCAGATTAAGAATGTATGCCCGACCGAGACTCGAACTCGGGACCTTTGCCTTTCACGGGCAAGTGAGATACCCAAGCACGACTCACGCCCCGTCCTCACAGCTTTAATTCCGCCAGTACCTCGTCTCCTACCTTCCAAACTTCACAAAAGCTGCTGCTGCTTAGAGAAGCCTCGTCTCCTATGAATGCAACCCACTGTTAGACTTGGTGGATGACGGTTTCAGACGTGGATTTCCACCTGCAATTTGTTTCTCTCTTGTACACCGAAAAACAACGGAGATTTTAGAGGACTCCAGCGGGAAAATAAACTGCAGATGGAAACCTGTGTCCAAACCACAATCCATTGAGACAACAGAGCATAGCATTCATAGGAGACAAGGCCTTTCTAACGCAGCAGCTAGATCTATCTCTTATCTCTTTCAAATTCTGAAGGTGGCAGGGGTAAAATACAAGGAGCGAAAGGCTATTTACAATTTGTACAGAAACCAGATGGCAGTTTTAAGAGCCGAGGGGCACGAAAGGGAAGCAGTGGTTGGGAAAGGAGTGAGACAGGGTTGTAGCCTCTCCCCGATGTTATTCAATCTGTATATTGAGCAAGCAGTAAAGGAAACAAAAGAAAAATTTGGAGTAGGTGTTAAAATTCATAGAGAAGAAGTAAAAACTTTGAGGTTCGCAGATGACATTGTAATTCTGTCAGAGACAGCAAAGGACTTGGAAGAACAGTTTAACGGAATGGACAGTGTCTTGAAAGGAGGATATAAGATGAACATCAACAAAAGCAAAACGAAGATAATGGAATGTAGTCAAATTAAATCGGGTGATGCTGAGGGGATTAGATTAGGAAATGAGACACTTAAAGTAGTAGAGGAGTTTCGCTATTTAGGGAGTAAAATAACAGATGATGGTCGAAGTAGAGAGGATATAAAATGTAGACTGGCAATGGCAAGGAAATCATTTCTGAAGAAGAGAAATTTGTTAACATCGAGTATAGATTTAAGTGTCAGGAAGTCGTTTCTGAAAGTATTTGTATGGAGTGTAGCCATGTATGGAAGTGAAACATGGACGATAAATAGTTTGGACAAGAAGAGAATAGAAGCTTTCGAAATGTGGTGCTACAGGAGAATGCTGAAGATAAGGTGGGTAGATCACGTAACTAATGAGGAGGTATTGAATAGGATTGGGGAGAAGAGAAGTTTGTGGCACAACTTGACTAGAAGAAGGGAGCGGTTGGTAGGACATGTTTTGAGGCATCAAGGGATCACAAATTTAGCATTGGACGGCAGCGTGGAGGGTAAAAATCGTAGAGGGAGACCAACAGATGAAAACACTAAGCAGATTCAGAAGGATGTAGGTTGCAGTAGGTACTGGGAGATGAAAGCTTGCACAGGATAGAGTAGCATGGAGAGCTGCATCAAACCAGTCTCAGGACTGAAGACCACAACAACAACAACAACAGATCTATCTTCACCACAATGGCAGTCAGTAGCAATTACTGAATAATCAACAACCTTGCGCCGGTGTCTTTACTTTCGACGCTCTTTAGCATCGTTCGAATATGTTTCTGTACACGGTTGCTGTCCTCGATATGTTCCTCAAGGCATCCTGTGAAGCCCCTCGAAGTTTATCGCAACATTTCCGGGACACCCTGTACATTAATAAACGATTGAGATACTCTTATCTCTGTTCAAATGGTTCTAAGCACTATGGGATTTAACATCTGAGGTCATCAGTCCCCTAGACTTAGAACTAAGTAAACCTATCTAACCTAAGGACATTACACACATCCACGCCCGAGGCAGGATTCGAATCTGAGACCGCAGCAGGAGCGTGGTTCCGGACTGAAGCGCTTAGAACCTTTCGGCCACCGAGGCCGGCCTCTTATCTCTGTTGCAGATTCTCTGACCAACGATACCGAAGAGCAACAGATAGTTGTTCATCTCTATTTCGTGCAACTATCGGTTTTATTTCAAAATCGAAGATGCTGTCTTGGTCAACTAATCAGCAGGTATAAACATAAGCTAAGGTTATATAGCAACTGCTCAGGTCGCCGTTATGTAGTGGGTAGAGCGATACTGTCCAGCTTTGGAGGTGCCGGGTTCAATCCTTGATATGAGTGGGGACTTTTTTTTCGTTCCATTTCCTGCATGGAGGGCCCATATCTACTCACCCTGCTATGAGACGAGTGCCGGAGTCCTTTCCTCTAGGTAGAAAGTGACGGTGACCTATGTTCGCCACCCGCCCCAGCCTAATGCCACGGCGAGAAAGGCAGTCACGCTAATAGTCCGGTCATGGGCCTCAGACACTAAAAATAATTTTAAAAACTTCAGCATCTCGCACGAAGTTTCAATGTATTAGTTATTTACCAATAATTCTGTTCGCAACACATTTTACAGGCAGTACCGACATGTACCACTGAATTTACCGGTAAAGTTATACCATATTACAACCCAGAGTTTATGGGACATGTCGTCGTAGATATTAAGATTCGCGAAAGTCTAACTTTCCTTTGAACTCAGTTGTTAAAGAATCCATGATTGGCAGTTACTTGTAATGTGCTACAGTATTAACTGCTGGTTCTTTGACCTTAATTTAGAAAGTTTCAGTCTCCATCTTGGGCAACGAAGTATATTGTAGAAGAATTATAAAGACTATCTATGGGATGTCTGTTTTCGTTGTTGCTTGGAATCTGACAGTCTACTTGGACATAGTTAACCAAAGTATTACACCAAATCTTACGGTTGAGTCCACTTATGATCTTCTTTTCTGTTACACAGTGCGAGTCATACTGTAAGTAACCATACACCTGCTAAAAGTGGTGACTAATTTCCTTATCGTTTCCAATATCGGGAGCCAAAAAGAAATCCCATTATTGGAAGAAGAACAGAGTAACACATTCTGTTGGCTGGCACAATATGCAGATAACTCATGACACCATGGCAAAACATATCAATAAATTCAAAAGGACAAGTTCTGTTGCCATTGCAAGCAGATGTGGACGACCAAAGACGACAACAGATCAATGTACGTCAGTAGAGGCGCTAGCAGAACTCAGGAGTCCGACACAGGGGAGCCGATGCATCTCGGCGCAAATGGGAACCAGCCAAGGCAGGGTCATGAGCGTTTAGCGCTGAAATGTGTCAACCACACGAGATACAGATGCTGCAACATCTGACAGTGGACGATCCTGATCGCCGGTAAAGTTCCCTGAGTGTTTTCTGAATAGGCACGAGATTCTTCCTCATTTGGTTGATTCCGTTCTTTTATTTCCAGACGAGGCAAATTTATATGTCAATGGCGAAGGGAAAAAACAAAACTTCAGGTGAAACTTCCTGGAAGATTAAAACTGTGTGCCGGATCGAGACTCGAACTCGGGACCTTGACCGCGAAAGGCAAAGGTCCCGAGTTCGAGTCTCGGTCCGACACACAGTTTTAATCTGCCAGGAAGTTTCATATCAGCGCACACTCCGCTGCAGAGTGAAAATCTCATTCTGGAAACATCCCCAAGGCTGTGGCCAAGCCATGTCTCCGCAATATCCTTTCTTTCAGGAGTGCTAGTTCTGCAAGTTTCGCAGGAGAGCTTCTGTTAAGTGTGGAAGGTAGAAGACGAGTTACTGACATAAGTAAAGCTGTGAGGACGGGGCGTGAGTCGTGCTTGGGTAGCTCAGTTGGAAGAGCATTTGCCCGCGAAAGGCAAAGGTCCCGAGTTCGAGTCTCAGTCCGAAACACAGTTTTTATCTGCCAGGAAGTTTCATATCAGCGCAAACTCCGCTGCAGAGTGAAAATCTCATTCTGAAAACTTCAGGTACTGGATGGGTAACAATCCACACTAGATGTCAGACTGTAAATGTCAGTCTGCCTAGAAAGACATGATGTGGTGCGGGATTTAGGGTGATGTTGTTTGTTCTTTTTTCATTGAAGGGGCCTCAAGGCGATGGTCCATCTCGACATTCTGAAAAATGAAACCTTCGTGTCACCCCTGGACGAACGTTGCTATTTCCGTTCTTTCTTACAGCAAAACGAGGCAACTCAGCATTACAGCATTGAAGTGCGCCCATAGTTGTCCCAGCAGTTTGCTGTACATGGGCTCGGTATATGTCCAGTAGAATGACGACCTATGTCACCCGTCCTCGTACCAGTAGATCTACATCTGGGGCGACTTAAAATAGCTTCGTAACAAATCTATAATCTATAATGTGGACCATCTTTAAAGAAGAATTACATTAACTTATCAGCAAATAACAGGAGAAATATTATCAAGCGTTTGCCAACACAGATTCTAGTGACGGTTACCTTATCGTTTGTACTAATAAAAACATTAGTCACTGATTTCACCCTCTGTTTGGAAGCATATGATTTATCCTGAATGTATTTGGACGTTTTCGATTGCAAATCAGCAGAGGAAGTGGAGACTGTGTATTGCGCCTAGTCTTCACAGTAACTTTTCAGTACAAGAACCATTGGTACTCAGTAAATCTAGATCGCTAGAACGGCAGTCACAGGAATAGAGATCACGTTGTTGAGGGAATCAGTTTATTTTTCCATAATTATGGACCTATATATTTAGATTTTGTGATATTACCTCGGTTCCAATGTTCTTCATAGCTTCAGTGTTGCCAAACTTTATGGCGTATTCGTCACCGCCCAGGAACGCCTGAATGTCTTCATCTCTGGTCAAATATTGCGGGTCGATTTTGGGTGGGTCACGCGGATCAGAGCTGTTCAGAGAGATTTTACCGACGCTTCGCGGGTGTAGTAGCGTCATGTACGGAACCATAGTCATGTCACAGCTGTCGAATATCTCGTTGTATCCGCGCCTGGCGTCTTCTCCGAAGCCTGCTTTATCCAGGAAGGCCTGACGTCCACCGTCGTCCGTTTTGTTCACACAGGACAGTTGCATCTCGATGTCTGGGTATCCTTCTGGACAGTACTCGTCTGGCGTAGAATTTGTCCTGATGAAACCTAAGAAATTGTTACAAGACAGAGTTGCAAGCGGACCCGTTCTTCCTTTAAGGTACTGGTAAGTTTTGTCGTCACTGGTTAACTCCGACTGATCTCTGCGGTACTTCTCGTTATTTATGCAGAATGTGACAATTGGTGACTTGAAATGATCCTGTAGATTAGCTCCGACATTATCATTCGCTACAATCGTTGTTATACCCAAGGATTTTAGTTCATCTTCAGGGCCCACTCCAGACAACATCAGAAACTGTGGAGACTGCACAGTCCCTGCAGACAGGATGACCTCCTTTGTAACGTTAGCAGTCATTTTCTCGCCGCCATGCATAAATTCAACTCCATACGCCCTTTTGCTATCCGGATCGATAAGAATTTTCGTTACGAAAGCGTGCCTCAGCAGATGTAGATTTGACCTGCGCCCCGCCGGACTCAGAAAAGCCTTCGCATTGCTGCACCTTTCGCCATCTCTTATGTCCCCCAAAGACTCTGAGAAAACGAGGAATTTGTCCGCGACAAGGTCGACAACGAATTCGTGGCCTGTCTCTCTGACAGCTTCCTTCATTGTTTCATAGACGCTCAAGTTGGCCTTTATTTGGCTGACAGTGTAGTAGCCTCCAAAGCCGTGGTATTTGTGGACGTCTGGTTCTGATGCTATTAAATCCGAACGTAGGTCCTCCGATTTCTTGAAGTATGGCAGCACCTGGAAAATAGAACGTGCTTTGTAAAAGAAACGTAAT
Organism: Schistocerca nitens; assembly: GCF_023898315.1. Classification (NCBI taxonomy): domain Eukaryota; kingdom Metazoa; phylum Arthropoda; class Insecta; order Orthoptera; family Acrididae; genus Schistocerca; species Schistocerca nitens. The sequence continues at coordinate 190,688,872 of NC_064618.1, read as the reverse complement.
TTGAATGCTCGTTTCTCAATGTGTGATGTGAATAGTCGGAAACGTGGCATTTCGAGGAGCCAGTTGGTTAGTGTCTTCTTATGGTACTCACGTTGTCGTAGCTCCAGTCGGTGAGACCCTGTCGCGCCCAGCCATCGTAGTCACATTTATTGCCTCGCACGTAGACCAAGCCGTAGAGGTTGCTGGAACCACCCACCATCTTCCCTCTAGGCCAGAGGCACCTCCCAGGATGCTCAAACCCGAAACAGGCCTGTTGTTGCTCCTCTGTGACGAACTGCCAGTCTTCATAAGTACGCTCCGCTCTATTCTGTAGCGCTGGTACCTGTAAATGAAAGTGTTTGCAATTTAAGATATTATGACGAGATCAGAATGTGTGCTACTTGTAGAATACTATACAGAAAAGGATAATTAATGACTTTGTCAGAGAGGACGGAGCAGCGAAAAGAGTTTCAGGGCACTCTTTTGCACTTTGGATGGAAAATTTTGCCTTAAAAGCAGACTAATCGCCATCGATCAACGGCTGAAGGAAGCAGAAGGCAAGGGATGCAATTGCCAAACGGGAGTTAACCACGAAAAAATTATTGAATAAGCAGTACCAGAAAGTTGATTATCTGAAGTTTGAACGTGGCTGGGAAAGCAGTAATTCTGAAAAGAGAAACGCAAAGATTAGATAAAATGGGGATTACTGAAGTGAAACGGAAAGGTGAATACGCGGTAGAACAACATCAGCAGAAAACTATATAAGGGGCAGTCAAATGGAAACGATACATACGGAAAGAAGAGTAGTTAAATGTTCATTAGTTTAAAAGTAAGCTCCATAAATATTAATACACGTGTCGTACTGTGAGACAAAATGGTCGTCGCCGTGGAAAAATGTTTGCATTTGCCTACGGAATCATGATTGTAACGAGGCGTGCACCCCTTCGTCCGAATCAAATCGATGTCCACGAATGTCTTCCTCCAGGGCACCAACAGTATATTAGCGTAGGGAGAGATCGTGACTCCATGGAGGATGTGTTAGGGCTTCCCAGCGAAACTTCTCCAGCATAGTCGAAACAACTTTGGCAAACACGTGCGCGGGCCCGGTCCCTCGTCATGAGATTTCTATATTTCTGGATCCCTGTAGAAGGACTTTCGTCGCCGTCGATTTACTTCGGACAAGGAGGTGCACGCGTGGGTACAATTACAATTCCATAGGCAACAGCAAATTTTTCTCCATAAAGCCATTGACCGTCTTACCTCACAGTCGAATAAATGTCAGAACAGTTACGGTGATTACTTTTGAAATAATAGTTTGCATACTTTTTCTCCATCTGTCTTGTTTGACTGCACTTTGTATAAAGAGAGTAGGATTCATCATGAGAAAGAACCTATCGTATTCACTGAGTAACACTGAACAGATCGGAGATACAATTGTTGTCATTATAAATGATGGCAAACCAACTCCTACAACAATAGTTTAGGTATAATGCCGACGCCACAAGAAGATGACGAAGACGTAAAAGAAGTATAAAATAAGAAAATAGAATGGGTAATTATATTAAGGGCGATTGTAATCTCATAATCACACGGGATTTGTAGAGCTGTGGGAGGATATGGGCTTGATGTTAGGTGTTATAGAGGAGTAAATCTGAATTTCGAAATATAATTTCCATAGGAATAGACATAATAGTGTCCAAAAATCGGAAGAGGAGAAAGTATAGTAGGAAAAGGCCAGGAGATACGGGAAAATCTCAGTTGCATCACAGCACGGTAGGGCTGGGATCCTGGAAAAATGGTTCAAATGGCTCTGAGCACTATGGGACTCAACTGCTGTGGTCATAAGTCCCCTAGAACTTAGAACTACTTAAACCTAACTAACCTAAGGACAGCACACAACACCCAGCCATCACGAGGCAGAGAAAATTGCTGACCCCGCCGGGAATCGAACCCGGGAACCCGGGCGTGGGAAGCGAGAACGCTACCGCACGACCACGAGATGCGGGCCTGGGATCCTGGAATAAAATATTGGAACGTAGGGCTTACCCACGAGCAGCTGTGGACTCAGATCACAATTTAATAATGATTAAATGTAATCAGGAAGGAAAAATGTGCAAAGAAACGGCATACTTGAGTTCTGAGAGAGGATGAGGTGAGTTTGAAGTTTTCTGAGGCTGAGGGTACTCGATAATGAATACCATAAAGGCTATTCAGGTGGTTAGGAATAGACGTGTCTAAAAATGGCAGTCATAGAAATTTCACAGAAAAAAGTGGAAGCTAACAGCAAAGAAATATCAGGAAACTGAAAATCACTATAGTTGGTTGACGAACGACAGAAGTACAAAAACGTTAACGGGAAACAGGTAGGGGAGTTTCTACATGAGGCAGTGTGTTACATGCGACTTTGAATTTACCACTGGTTGCTACAGACTTTCCTTTCAGTTGATTGTAGCAGGTGATAGTATATTTCTCGTGCTGATCGTTGGAAAGCGGGCTCTGAGTGTTAGAAAGAATGCAAAAGGAAACGTTTCTCCATCAGTTTCCAGTTACTTTTTCTGCAACTCTTTCTTTCATAGCAACGTAGTCTTTTGTAGATCAGTGCAAATTCTGTATCATGTGGATTTCTTAACTTCATATGAATGATAATATGTTTACAGTTTCTCTGCAACTGAAACCGGAATATTTACTTGCAACCGTATATGAAATGATGTTGTATGGGGTAATTTCCTATAATTTCGTTGGGGCTAGTTGTTTCGGTGCGAGAACTGCCACATGTCATGTGTAGCTTCTTATTACGTACCTCATTTGTGAAGGCAGTATGAGATAATACAAAAAAAGACAACATAAGCACAATGCCCAACGAAACATAAACATATAGCAAGCAGAAAAATGTAATGTCAGATTACCAGTAATTTGAAAAAAATGAAATAGATTTTTCGACAATATTGACAACAAATTGCACGTACTAGAAACAAAAAAATAAATAATATAAAACTATAATTTTTAATTAATGCTTAATGGGACGCACATAATATAAAAAATTACTTCGTCCCTGTAACAACGTTCCCCATTAGGGGTACAGCGTTGATATGTGCATGACCGATAATTGTGTCAAATCAGCGATATTCTTGATAGGAGAACATAAAGAAAAATATTAAATGCAGTGAATGTATAATAATGATGCTACATTTTAAAATACTGTCCTTTAACTTAGCTCTACAACTTACTTCTACAAAAATAATTAAATGGAACCGTACCAACAAGCCTTGACCACCTCTGTAAGACTCTACGAGTCACAGGGACGAAATAAACTGTATGTGAAGACAGACCAAGGAGATGAGTGGAAAGACCCTAAACAGAAAAAGTCTTCAGAAGAACTATTTGAGTGTATAGAAAACTCAAAACAACCTTCAGGGAAAGTCAAGGTTGTCGACACTAACACTGCAAAGCGAATTGCAGTGGAGAGGGCAGGCAGGTGAAATGAGTAAATTGAACAGTTCTACAAGGGAAAAGACTTGTCTGATTATGTGATGGATGAAATGGGAGTCGATATGTAGAATATATAGATTGCAGTATTAGTGTGAGAGTTGAAAAGGCATTTGGAATACATGAGATCAATTAAGATGGAAGGCATAGATAAGACGCTAATGAGAATAAACTAGGAGGAACTGAAATGAAAATTACGGATCTGCTACACGACGGTCAGTTTGGCTTTAGGAAAGGTAAAAACGCCAAAGATACGGTCTTGGAGTCGCACATGAAAATGGAAGAAAAGCTTAAGAAAAATTAAGACACATTCAAAGGTTCTGTCGATTTCTAAAAAGCATTCGATAGGAAAATATCGGTCACGATGTTAAAAACACTGAGTTAAATCGGAGTACACTGCAGCAAAAGGTAGAAAATATGCGATATGTGCCAGAATCAAGAGAGATCAATAAAAGTGGAATGACCAGGTTCTCAGATGAAGAATGGTGTAGTGTCACAAAGACCTGAATCTCAGACATAATTTACAGCTTTAGCCACAATCGGTCAGCAAAGAAAGTAGGTTAACTGAATCATTTAAATCGTGTGTTTAGCATAAGAAATGATTTATGATACTTTGTTTTATGTTTCATGTACACTGTGAGAAATTGCAGCCGAGCGATGTCCATCCAGAGCAATCTCATGCTGCAACACAGAACTGGGTGGTAGTCACCCGCTTGGCTCGAGTCAGCGACTGGCAGAAGATTGACGTCGCCGCGTAGGATTAGCCGAGCGGTCTAGGGCGCTGCAAAAAGTGATTCAAATGGCTCAGAGCACTATGGGACTTAATCTTCTAAGGTCATCAGTCCCCTAGAACTTAGAACTACTTAAACCTTACTAACCTAAGGAGATCACACACATCCATGCCCGAGGCAGGATTCGAACCTGCGACCGTAGCGGTCACGCGGTTCCAGAATGTAGCTCCTAGAACCTCTCGGCCACCCCGACCGGCTAAGGCGCTGCTGTCATGGACTGTGCGGCTGGTCCCGGCGGAGGTTCGAGTCCTCCCTCGGGCATGGTTGTGTGTGTGTTTATCCTTAGGATAGTATAGCTTAAGTAGTGTGTAAGCTTAGGGAATGATGACCTTAGCAGTTAAGTCCCGTAAGATTTCACACAATTTTAACATTTTTGATTGACGTCGGACGGAAGCATCATCGGCGGAAATTGTTACGACAGTAAAAAATCGAAAAGAACATTGTAATTATATTTTGTCAGCGGCCTTGGAATTACGTTTACTTCTAAGCAAAGTTTTTTCAGTTCAACTACATACAAATTTGTTTAAATAGTGTTTTTGAGAATAACGTAATTAGATGGAGTTTGTAGTACTGCTTTGTAACAGAATAATATTATATTTTACAGAATTGGATAAACTGAACAGATGAACTTTTCGTAAATAACTAGATGTCTGTCGATGAAAGCAAAGTGATGCAAAGTACACTGTATTGTAGTTACGAAATACTTTCACATAAAAACCTTCAGCAGAAACATGAATACGGTGGTTTAAATTTCCTCCGTCAACAGTGTCGGAATATGTAACTACTGATCTAACAAGGCATCGACATATCCGGTGATTAAATTCTCAAAATAACCTGACAAAGACCTAAATTTTTCAGTGCCTTTCCAAAGTAAAGTTGTACAGCATTATGAAGCTTTTTAATCTGCGTCTGTGTAGGTTATCCCATATCAACTTTGTCAAACACACCGGTGTAAACGCAGCGGCTTTTACAAGTCTTACAACTGAATGGATCTTTTTTATATTAACTGTGCTGATATTACATTACCTGACCTCAAACGGCAGTTTTCTACAGTTTATCAGCGAACAGATGTGAATGTGACATGCATAAAGTGGTGCTGCAGCACTGAAGATTGTAGTTAAGAGATGAAGAAAGTCAGAAACTGTTGGCTACCACATCAGGACATGGCCGTATTGTCGATGGATTGTGGGAATCAGCACACTGCCATACCACGATAACGCCCGTAACATGACAGAGAAATGACTGCAGACCTTCGCTGTTCTTTTCAATCTATACAGCAAAGAAGCAGTGATGGAAATAAAGGCAAAATTGCAGGAATTGATTTAAAATTTGGGGTGAAAGGGTATCAATGATAAGATTCGTACATGACATTGGTATCGTCAGTGAAAGTGGAGGAGAATTACAGGACATAACAGTATTATGAATCCAGATGTCGATTGAGAGTAAAAAGAAAGCAAGAAGAATAATGGAGTGTAGCAGGAGAAAAGGAAATGTCGAGAAACATACCATCAAAATCGGTGATCAAGAAGTAGATGACAGAAGTCTTCAACCTTCGAAGCTAAATAGCCGGTAATTGGTTAGGGGAAGAGTATATGAAGAGGGCAATCTGGGACCAGCCAGATTACTAGTATCAGTAATGTAAAAATAACTAGTCGTATACACTCGATACGAGCTTAGGGGAGCAGATGCAGGATTGCTGCACTACCGAACATGGCAATGTACACTACTGGCCATTAAAATTGCTACACCAAGAAGAAATGCAGATGATAAACGGGTATTCATTAGGCAAATATATTATACTAGAACTGACATGGCCGGCCGGTGTGGCCGTGCGGTTCTAGGCGCTTCAGTCTGGTCGCAGGTTCGAATCCTGCCTGGGGCATGGATATGTGTGATGTCCTTAGGTTGGTTAGGTTTAAGTAGTTCTAAGTTCTAGGGGACTGATGACCACAGATATTAAGTCCCATAGTGCTCAGAGCCATTCTTTTGAACTGACATATGATTACATTTTCACGCAATTCGGGTGCATAGATCCTGACAAATCAGTACCCAGAACAACCAACGCTGGCCGTAATAACGGCCTTGACACGCCTGGGAATTGAGTCAAACAGAGCTTGGATGCCGTGTACAGGTACAGCTACCCATGCAGCTTCAACACGATACCACAGTTCATCAAGAGTAGTGAATGGTCTATTGTGACGACCAGTTGCTCGGCCACCATTGACAAGACGTTCTCAGTTGGTAAGAGATCTGGAGAATGTGCTGGAGAGGGTAGCAGTCGAACATTTTCTGCATCCACAAAGGCCCGTACAGGACCTGCAACATGCGGTTGTGCATTATCCCGCTGAAATGTAGGGTTTCGCAGAGATCGAATGAAGGCTACAGCCACGAGTCGTAACACATCTGAAATGTAACGTGCACTGTTCAAAGTGCCGTCAATGCGAACAAGAGGTGACCGAGGCGTGTAACCAAAGGCACCCCATACCATCACGCCGGTTGATACGCCAATATGCCGCTGCCGAATACACACGCTTCCAATGTGCGTTCGCCAAGATGTCGCCAAACACGGATGCGACCATCATGATGCTGTAAACAGAACGTGGATTCATCCGCAAAAATGACGTTTTGCCATTCGTGCACCCAGTTTCGTCGCTGAGTACACCATCGCAGGCGCTCCTGTCTGTGATGCAGCGTCAAGGGTAACCGCAGCCATGGTCTACTAGCTAATAGTCCACGCTGCTGCAAACGTCGTCGAACTGTTCGTGCATATGGTTGTTGTCTTGCAAACGTCCCCATCTGTGAATCAGGGATCCAGACGTGGCTGCACGATCCGTTACAGTCATGCGGATAAGATACCTGTCATCTCGTCTGCTTGTGATACGAGGCCGTTAGGATCCAGCACGGCATTCCGTATTACCCTTCTGAACCCGCCGATTCCATATTCTGCTAACAGTCATTGATCTCGACCAACTCGAGCAGCAACGTCACGATACGATAAACCGCAATCGCGATAGGCTACAATCCGACTTTTATCAAAGTTAGAAACGTGATGGTACGCATTTCTCTCCTCCCTACACGAGGCATCCCAAGTACATTTGCGTATGATAAATCGGTTGGAAACTATGCTCATGTCAGCACGTTGTAGGAGTCGCCACCGGCGCCAACTCTGTGTGAATGCTCTGAAAAGCAAATCATTTGCATATTACAGCATCTTCTTCCTGTCGGTTAAATTTTGCGTCTGTAGCACGTCATCTTCGTGGTGTAGCAATTTTAATGGCCAGTAGTGTACTTACCAGTGGAGATGGTATGCTGTTGCCTTCCTCGGGGCTATTGTGCAGTGTTAAGTGTTTATCTGTTTTGTATATACGACTGTCAAGAGTGCTTGCACATTGTAATGTTCTGGTTGTGTTGTTATGGATGAAAGGAAGGGAGGAGGTAAAATCTGGTGCCGGCACATAGCCGGCTCGTGGCGAATAGCTTCAACGGGGCAGCTGAGTATAACGTCCCCATCCGACAGATTGTTCACAATCAACAGTGTTTCACATACCCGCACTTCATGGGACACAGCAGAGAGTTTTGGGATTTAAACTTGGATATTGGTGCAGAGTCTGGTGATCAGGAACTTAAGCCACCACTTCTCCTCCCCTTGTCGACCAAATACTGGCAGTGATAGTCTCATCCACCACCGGGGCTCGAACCAGCTTACCTCCAAGCCGAGTGCCACCATACAAGCGTGTGTTAGCGACCTTGGCTAAAGAGGGATTGTATCAAACGTAGGCCTAATTCTGAGGAACAAATTTCTGAGTATGAATACTCGGAGCACACCATTTTATGGTTCTGACTCTTGGAGTGTGGTGAAATTGGAACATAAGAGGATCGAAGCATTTGAGATGTGGTGCTACAGACAAACGTTGAAAATTAAGTGAACTGATCAGGTGAGAAATGAGTAGGATCTCTGCCTTGTTAGGGAAGCAAGGAGTACTTGAAAACAACTACAACAACAAGGGACTGGATGACGGACAAATGTTAAGGCACCAGGGAATAACTTCTATGGTACTAGAGGAAGTAGTAGATGATAAGAACTGTATAGGATGGTAGAGATTGGGATACATCCAACAAATAACTGAGGATGTAGGGTGCTAATATGGTACTCGAAGGTAATGAGTTTCCCACAGAAGAGAAATTCGTCATGGGATGTGACAGATCAGTCAGATGACTGAAGGGAAAAAAATTAAAATGAAGGATGCATGTGACACATTTGGGGAACATACTATCTGTGGGTTGCCTGAAATGTTTTCACGCTTCATATCATTTGGCGCAATGTGTTACGACAGATATAGGAGATACTTTCAGTGATGCTATCATTAAGGGTATAAGGGATGCCTTATGATTACAATGATATTCTGAGTCGAAATATAGGAACATTTCTCATCAGGTGTTGGGGTAATACTCTTGATGTTTTTGACAGAACACGGACATACGTTTAGTTTTTCCTACAGAATTAATTATTTTGATAAAATGAAGATTTGAGGTATTTTGCTTCTTCTAAACGTTAAAAAAGTTACGTATTTTAACAAGTATTTTAAAATACAAATTATTTAGTACAAAATTATTTCACAAATCTTTCAAGTCAGATATATTATAGAGCATTAACGAATAACTCCCGTAAATTTCATCCATCCACTATAAAAAGACTCTGAGAAAATGTGCCTTATATACAAAAATATTAAGCTTATGTGGAATGATCTAAGATTTTAGTTCATTGCATGCCTTCTGCACAGCTAGCATCATCCGAATTCTCCAACAGATTCCTCTTGTTTCTCCTACGCAGTTTAGCCACCCTTGGATAGTTTTTCACTGCAGTATCTGAAGACCCGAGCCGTTCCTTTTCACCGAGCGAGGTGGCGCAGTGGTTAGACACTGGACTCGCATTCGGGAGGACGACGGTTCAATCCCGCGTCCGGCCATCCTGATTTAGGTTTTCCGTGATTTCCCTAAATCGCTCCAGGCAAATGCCGGGATGGTTCCTTTCAAAGGGCACGGCCGACTTCCTTCCCCGTCCTTCCCTAATCCGATGAGACCGATGACCTCGCTGACTGGTCTCCTTCCCAAACCAACCAACCAACCGTTCCTTTTCCAAACAAGGCATAGCTGATGCAACTTGTAATCCTATACAGAGCCCTATCTTCTGTAAAACTTTGCACTTTATTATATTACCCTAACTGAATGATGATCAGCATCTTAAACACCATAGTGCAGAGTCCTTATACCTACAAAGTTTTAGCTAGTCAGCTCCATTCAAATGGTCAAGCAGTTATTTGGACTTGGAGTCCATCTGTGAAAACATTTCATTAGTAGACTAATATCTGCGTGGTTTATTTCGTACACTATGGCAGACGGCAAATGGTGAGGGGCATTGTACTGATGTTTAGTTACCTTGCTTCTATTGTACTTGTACGAAATATCTTCTCCTTTTGGACGTAGCCCATGTTGGGGAGTTGTCATTGCTTGAAACTGTGTGAGAAAATAGAGCCCAGACTGCTCTTCTCAGTAACTAAGTATCTGCTTTATTCTACCTAACCTGTAGATCATAGCACTTTTGAATGTGGTCTATCTGTCAATCCATTTTTCGTATGTAGAGTTTTTCCATCCCTGAATTTCTTGACTCTGATACTTGACTTGAACTGTAGAGGTCTTCATCCCATTCTGTTAGGAACTTGGCCAACACACTCTAGTTTGTCAGTATTCACATTATTTCCAATGTGTCTCAGTTACTCAATGTCTTTGAATGCCTATGACACTGTCTCCAAGGAATTTCTGTATCTTATTTAACTGAGTGTTGATAAATATTTATTACTCCAACTTTCGGACCGAAACTTGAACCATAATAATTTGCTATGCACTCATCTTCAAGTTTATTTTTCATTTCATACTTGCATTTGGAATGCTAGGAAACTGCCTTGCCGTGTCCACACTTCTAGCTGTATCAACACGAATCAGTGATGTGTAGCCTCTCATCTGCCAGTACACATCAAAAGCTATGAACAAGTCCCAGTTATTATTATTTTCAACAACAGCTTACTCAACAGCATTTTTCAAATTTTCCTAAGCCATTTCAACAGAGACCATGACAATAATGTGTTTGTGAAATTTTTAGGATGGCAGTTATAATGGGACTTCGTGGGAGAGTTATAAGGGTAATATTGGGAAGAGGTGAATTTACTTGTTGGGACTGGGGTTTCAGGGTGTGGCGTGAACGCTCCAGCCAAAGCGCAGTAGATGGGAAAGCCGTAGTAACTAGTACCGGCCAGCCAGTTACAGAGATCAGCAGCGTCACCGGAAACAAGTAGATCCCAAAGCTGGGAATTTGGATGGTTGCTGTTAGCATGGTCTTTGGGCAGGAGACAACGATCCAAAAATGGCAGACGAATTTTAAGCAGCTCATGCGTTTTCAACATACGATACCACATATGATAGTATTGCATCATAGCTCTCAGCCCTGACGGTCACTGATCTTTATCTATTTTATTTATGACTTATGACGCATTTTGCATATTTTTGTTATGCAGTGTTTGACAGAACATTGCATTCTCCATAATTAGACAGCAAATGCTGCACGAATACCTCACACTTTGCCATACTTATGTAGTTACTTAATGACCAGTTTACTGTGTTGACTGTAAGTTTATTTAAATATTGATTGTAAGTGCTGTTAAAATGTGTTTGTGAAATTTTGAGGAAGGGTCAGCGAGTTACAAGGGGACTTCGTGGGAGAGTTATAAGGCTGATATTAATGACAAATGAAGTTACTTGTGGGGACCCAGGGTTCAGGATGTGGCGTGAACGCCACAGCCAAAGCGCTGTGGTCAGTTGCACGTGTTACCAGGCATCACAGTTGAAAATAGAACCAAGAGATGCTCCTGTGAAGAAGGCATAAATATCGTATCATGTAACGAGAGCACACTTGTGCAAGAATAGTAGCTTATTTAGTTATGAACAAACCTCTATTTGTAATTATTGTGAATGACCTGAGTGTCATCGAATATTGTTCACATTTCTTTATTTAAATATTGATGAAATATAGTACTTTAGTGCCAGAATTGGTCGCGAGGAGTCAAATCATGTTTGCAAAATATAAGAATGATGTACTTTTGGTGGGGACAGCCTTCAGTCCATAGAAATTCAGACAGTAGTGGAACGCTAAGGCAGCCAAGCGGACTGGAACTTTTCGAGTGAAAAGCTCAAGGGAGCAATTTTGGACACTTTGTGAAGAACTGCCTAAGGAAACAAACGTGATTCAGTCGTACAGGTGATTGATTCTGGGCCGCTACCATCGTTTACCTTCTGAATAAATTTTATATTTCGTGAGGTCTGAATGTGCTTCAATGTAGGACTCTAACTTTTACTGCATGGTTTAAAGAACTGAGAATAGACAGAGTATGAGTTACTATTCTTTGTATCATGTGTGATAATTTGTGAATCATGTTGAATTCTGAACTGTTGTGAGCTGTTGTGACCACAAAATGAACTTAGTTTGTGCATATCTTTCATGACTATTTAGTTTGATGATTTTACAACCACACTCATAACTTTCTGAAAGTAACTTCACTGCATTTGATAAGGATATTTTCTGACTGTATTTTAATTGAAAAACTTTTGACCAGTTCCTGTTTATTTGAGATGTCCTCTCCTGAAAAAGTATTACTCAGTGGAATTACCTGTCGTCTACACCAAGAGCAGAAGTTAGAATAGAATCTTTGTTATTAAATTATTCATTTAACTTTTACTTTGTATTTCTATTTTATTAACCTGCAGCTCTAGCCAATGTGGTAGACCACCTCGCTGCAGGATCAGAGCTACAGGTTATTATTTATAGAGAAGTACCTGTGGGGCACGAAGAGGACAAGTACTGCTCGACCCTATCATTACCTGCAGGTATCCTTTTGAAACTAGACCTATGTATAGCCCAAGTACCTAAACGATGAGAACCACAGGTAAAGAAGTAGTTGATTTGTTGGTGTGAACTGCTTTTAGAAAGAGTTTCGCCACATTACAAAGCAGTGCACTTGTAGATTTGCCCTTACCCACAGAATATAATCCATAAACGAGTCTAATGTTTATATCATACAGCATGTCTGTATCTGCAGCAACGTGTGAGAAAATGAAAAAAATAACACTATGCTTGCAATATTGCACGTCAACTGTGTATGTTTGTATTCTGGGAAACATCAGATTTTCCTCAATGTTTCGAGCACACATTTTTCTCCAAAAGAAAAAGAAAAAACATAATAAAGACACACAAATTATCTCATATACGGCGATGCCAGAATTCAGCTTCTTTTATCGTTCTTCAGTTCTAGCTAGTTTCTTTTCTGAAGCACTCTCAGGTGTACTGACAGTGGCATCTCTAAATTTATCACTTCTAGAGTAGAGGTTAGGCACTATTGGGACGTCCGAGGCTGAATTAGAAAACTGAGTAGCCTGTACTTTCTTGCATCTATGTACATGCTTTTCAAATAACATCAGACAACGTCACGATATCTTGCAGGAAAGGAAAGTCAATGAATTTACCAAATACGACTTTCACAAGAAGAACATGGATTTTCTCGCAAAGGAAACAATACAAATGGCTTAAAATCGATTGTCAACTTTCTTACGGTGTAGCCAATATAAAAGACAACTCTCTTGTGCTCATTTACGTCTCTGGCAAGTCATGAAAAATCAGGCATGTTCCACGTCTCATGCGGAACATCCTGTGCAAGTGATCTCAATATTTTGAAAACGAATTTTCATAAAGGTCGATTTGCTCATTGAAAACTTATTCTGTATACCTTTAACACGGAAACTATCGCACACGTTAGGTTGGTACATATATAGGTGCTGATAAATGTATCCTGGTTTTTTAATCATTCAGCAGTAAATTTACGTAAACGATCGCCGAAAAAGTGAAGAAAATTAAGGAAACATATGGTACAAAATAAGCTGAAGACTAGAATCGCGATATCTCACTATGGTCTGTAGTCTGAGATGTGGATCTGCTCCTGTGACTGTGTGGATATTTGCAAAACTTTGACTGCAGTCTAATACAAATTTATGTCCTGAAATAGGTGTGATATCTGTAAATGGAACATCACGAGTTGTAGTGAAATGCGACAAGCCGCTCGGGTGGGGTTCTTTTCATTCTTTGGTCTTCTTTAATTGTGTTAAAGGTGCGGAACTGTATTAGCTTAGTGGAATACATACTCATATTTTCACCTTGATGGGATGGGATGAGTTCACTTCCTTGTTCTTAATTTTCTTAAAACTTAACTTGGTACTTTCTACTTTCATTTGCTTTCTGGGCTTACTTTAGAAGCGATGACCGCAGTGAGCATGAGGATGCTGCCACACTGCGAGGCCTAGCGGAACGGCGCTTCACAGAAATAGGGGGGTTTAGGAAGACGGAGTGCTGGTGGACAAGCCGTTGTCCATTAATGATGGTCAGCGAGTGGCCGAGAGAGAAATGACTTATTTCCAAAATGTGGAACTCTGCCAGTAGGCGACAGGTGTTTGGAGATTGTGAAGTGGTATACGTAGGGACATAAACATCTCCTGACACTCCTAAAATACTCGAAAACAGCCCTGACTTACTTTACAAATAGATTCTGTAGTATAGTCAGCTACCAGCTACGTTGCAAGCTTTCATGTTTTCAAGGGACCCGTAAAGTGAGGCAGGCTGACGGCCGAATGAGCACAGATTGCGGTATTAGTTGTGACATCATGTGCAAGTAACACTTAGTAGCAAACTTTTTAGAAAAGGGGAGTAAATGTGATTCATGGTTGGCGCGAGATCATACCTATGAAACCAATACGCTCTTGGGTGGAACTAGCAACTTCTTCAAGGATTTGTGGGTCCATTGTGTTGGCGGGAAGACCACAGAGAGCTTAATTTTTTTGTGACATCATGTGCAAGTAAGACTTGGTAGCAAACTTTTTAGAAAAGGGGAGTAAATGTGATTCATGGTTGGCGCGAGATCATACCTATGAAACCAATACGCTCTTGGGCGGAACTAGCAACTTCTTCAAGGATTTGTGGGTCCATTGTGTTGGCGGGAAGACCACAGAGAGCTTAATTTTTAGAGACGCGTAACACAAAGTCGATGGGAAGACGAGGCCAGAGGGAGCCATTGGGAAGACATGGACAAGGAGAGTCGCGTCTGGGATGTGGAAGAGAGGAGTCGATCGAGAGATGTGGAGGCTAGATTGCGGCTGATCTCTCTGGTCGCTGAATTAACGTGTCTCCATTCTGTTCACAGGACAGAGAAGATTATGGTAACCATCGCTTACAGCTCTGGTATATCATGGAACCTGACAGTGTTAACTTCATTTGCAACATAATTGCTACTGGCTCATTTACCAGCGCTTCGTCACTTCTGAAGGATCTTTGGGTGTTCGTTCCAGACGGTCATCGTGACCATCACACTCAGGCTGCTGTACCTGTCTCACAGAATTAGATCTTAGATCGGATACAACTCCTCCTCTTTCAGTAACTTAGTCCATTCAGCGCGTTAGTTGCAAATAAGTATAGTGGGGAATATCTTTGTAACGTTCTTTTCATCGTAATTGTATTTTACTGCACTGATATTCAAACCTTTTTGATAATAAACTATAGTGTTATTTAAATCTTGAGTTAATTACGGTAACGAGTGCCTTCAAAGGATAATACACTGAAGAGCCAAAGAAAGTGGTACACCTGACTAATGTAGTGTAGGGACTCCGTGAGCGCGCAGAACTGCCGCATTGACTCGAATAATGTCTGAAGTAGTCCTAGAAGGAACTCACACCATGAATCCTGTAGGGCTCTCCATAAATCCGTAAGATTAAGAGGGGTGGAGATCTCTTCTGAACGCACGTTTCAAGCATCCCAGATATGCTCAATAATGTTCATGTCTGGGGAGTTTGGAGAAAAGCGGAAGTATTTAAATAAGAAGAGCGTTCCTCGAGCCACTCTGTAGTAATTCTGGACGTGTGTGGTGTCGCACTGTCCTGCTGGAATTGCCCAAGTCCGTCAGAACGCACAATGGACACGAATGGATGCAAAGTCATATCTAGACTTATCAGTTTTCCCATATCGCTCCACCTCCACACGCCCAACACCATTACAGTGCCTCCTACAGGTGGAACAGTCACCTACTGACAAACAGGGTCCATGGATTCATGAGATTTTCTCCATACCCGAACACGTACATTCCCTCGATACACTTTGAAACGAGACTCGTCCGACCAGGCAACATGGTTCCAGTAATCAAAAGTCCAATGCCGCTGTTGATGGGCCCAGGCGAGGCGTAAATCTTCGTGTCGTCCGGTCATCAAGGGTACACCAGTGGGCCTCCAGCTCCGGAAGCCCCATATCGATTATGTTTCTTTGAATGGTTCGCACACTGACGCTTGTTGATAGCCCAGCATTGAAATCGGCAGCAATTTGCGGAAGAGTTGCACTTCAATCACGTTCAACGGATCTCTTCAGTCGTCGTTGGTTCCGTTCTTGCAGGATATTTTTCCGGCCGCAGCGATGTCCGATATTAGATGTTTTACCGGATTTCTGATATTCACGGTACACTCGTGAAATGGTCGTACGGGAAAATCACCTCTGCATCGCTACCTAGTAGACACTGTGTCCCATCGCACGTGTGCCGACTATAACACCACATTCAAACTCACTTAAATCTTGAATCCTGCCATTGTATTAGCAGTAACCGAACTAACAACTGCGTCAGACGCTTGATGTCTTACATAGGCGTTGCCGACCGCCGCGCCGTATTCTTCCCGTTAACGTAACTCTTTAGTCGATTACGCATCCCTATGCCAGTTTCTTTGGCTCTTCAGTGTATTATGTCGATTCTTCACCTTCACATATTCTTTGCTAGGGCTGTTCCATTAAAACATAGTCAATCCGTAACGCACACTAAATTTAGCAGTGGCTTCCAACGATCTACCTGCTTCTAATTTAATATGGGATATAGACAGATATTACATTTTTCTCTCACAAGCAGTTTTTGCAGTAGCAATGAAGGGAGTGAAATTTAAGTTTGGATAAGGGACAAAAGATGAATGCGGCCACCACTACCGAGATCTGCAGACCACATACCCATTCAAGTCGGATGTAAAATAAGCTATGGAGAACAACTGAAAGGAATGAACTGTATTATAGTCAGTACAAAGCAGGAATTTAGTGTTAACAAGGAAAAATAAAAGGTGAATAAATATAGCAGACAGGGCAACAACGAATTGCTTCAAATCAAACTTGAAAATGTGACAGTAGAGATAGGAGTTAAGGGACTCTTCCTTCTAGGAAGCAAGATAACACAAAACGGCAGAAACAAGAGGGATGATTAATCAGCTAAAATTCGCAAGGGGATAGAATATATCATCAAGAAAATGAAGTGTAATTGTGTGTGATGAAGATACGGATATGAGGAAGAATCTCCTGAAAGAATACATCTGGAGCACAATATTGCAAGGAAGTGAGACGAAGACTGCTGTAAATCAACAGAAGGAGAAAGTGGAAACATTTCTGATGTGTTTCTGTCGATTAATTTCTAAAATGAAGTGTACTAATACAGTATAAGAAGCAATGAATACCAACTAGATTAAGTGAGGAACGAACTGGCAGGTTCTCAGGACTCCTGCAATAGCAGCTACGAATACCTTCATTACAGCTGTAAAAAGTACTAGGTTCTAAATATGGGATAGGAACATCAACAACAGAACATGCACGAAACATGATAAGGGATTTCCATCCAGTTCTTTCCTCACGTACTTTAGTTAGTATTAACTACACCTTGTACTTTATTAGTTCACTTAATTTTAGGAATTATTCGACAGAAACAGATTGTAAATGCTTCCAATTTCTCTTTCTGTTGATTTACAGCAGTCGAGGTCGCACTACCGTCCAATTCTGTCCTCCAGATGTGTATGGACCTTGCCGTTGGTGGGGAGGCTTGCGTGCCTCAGCGTTACAGATGGCCGTACCGTAGGTGCAACCACAACGGAGGGTTATCTGTTGAGAGGCCAGACAAACATGTGGTTCCTGAAGAGGGGCAGCAGCCTTTTCAGTAGTTGCAGGGGCAACAGTCTGGATGATTGACTGATCTGGCCTTGTAACATTAACCAAAACGGCCTTGCTGTGCTGGTACTGCGAACGGCTGAAAGCAAGGGGAAACTACAGCCGTGATTTTTTCCGAGGACATGCAGCTTTACTGTATGATTAAATGATGATGGCGTCCTCTTGGGTAAAATATTCCGGAGGTAAAATAGTCCCCCATTCGGATCTCCGGGCGGGGACTACTCAAGAGGACGTCGTTATCAGGAGAAAGAAAACTGGTATTCTACGGAACGGAGCGTGGAATGTCAGATCCCTTAATCGGGGAGGTAGGTTAGAAAATTTAAAAAGGGAAATGGATAGGTTAAAGTTAGATATAGTGGGAATTAGTGAAGTTCGGTGGCAGGAGGAACAAGACTTTTGGTCAGGTGATTACAGGGTTATAATTACAAAATCAAATAGGGGTAATGCAGGAGTAGGTTTAATAATGAATAATAAAAAAGGAGTGCGGGTTAGCTACTACAAACAGCATAGTGAACGCATTATTGTGGCCAAGATAGACACAAAGCCCATGCCTACTACAGTAGTACAAGTTTATATGCCAACTAGATGAAGAAATAGATGTATGACGAGATAAAAGAAATTATTCAGGTAGTGAAGGGAGACGAAAATTTAATAGTCATGGGTGACTGGAATTCGTCAGTAGGAAAAGGGAGAGAAGGAAACATAGTAGGTGAATATGGATTGGGGGGAAGAAATGAAAGAGGAAGCCGCCTTGTAGAATTTTGCACAGAGCATAACTTAATCATAGCTAACACTTGGTTCAAGAATCATAAAAGAAGGTTGTATACCAGGAAGAATCCTGGAGATACTAAAAGGTATCAGATAGATTATATAATGGTAAGACAGAGATTTAGGAACCAGGTCTTAAATTGTAAGACATTTCCAGGGGCAGATGTGGATTCTAACCACAATCTATTGGTTATGAACTGCAGATTTAAACTGAAGAAACTGCAAAAAGGTGGGAATTTAAGGAGATGGGACCTGGATAAACTGAAAGAACCAGAGATTGTAGATAGTTTCAGGGAGAGCATAAGGGAACAATTGACAGGAATGGGGGAAAGAAATTCAGTAGAAGAAGAATGGGTAGCTCTGAGGGATGAAGTAGTGAAGGCAGCAGAGGATCAAGTAGGTAAAAAGACGAGGGCTAATAGAAATCCTTGGGTAACAGAAGAAATATTGAATTTAATTGATGAAAGGAGAAAATATAAAAATGCAGTAAATGAAGCAGGCAAAAAGGAATACAAACGTCTCAAAAATGAGATCGATAGGAAGTGCAAAATGGCTAAGCAGGGATGGCTAGAGGACAAATGTAAGGATGTAGAGGCTTGTCTCACTAGGGGTAAGATAGATACTGCCTACAGGAAAATTAAAGAGACCTTTGGAGAGAAGAGAACCACTTGTATGAATATCAAGAGCTCAGATGGCAACCCAGTTCTAAGCAAAGAAGGGAAGGCAGAAAGGTGGAAGGAGTATATAGAGGGTTTATACAAGGGCGATGTACTTGAGGACAATATTATGGAAATGGAAGAGGATGTAGATGAAGATGAAATGGGAGATACGGTACTGCGTGAAGAGTTTGACAGAGCACTGAAAGACCTGAGTCGAAACAAGGCTCCGGGAGTAGACAACATTCCAATAGAACTACTGATGGCCTTGGGAGAGCCAGTCCTGATGTATGAGACAGGCGAAATACCGTCGGACTTCAAGAAGAATATAATAATTCCAATCCCAAAGAAAGCAGGTGTTGACAGATGTGAAAATTACCGAACTATCAGTTTAATAAGTCACAGCTGCAAAATACTAACGCGAGTTCTTTACAGACGAATGGAAAAACTGGTAGAAGCGGACCTCGGGGAAGATCAGTTTGGATTCCGTAGAAATGTTGGAACACGTGAGGCAATAATAACCTTACGACTTATCTTAGAAGAAAGATGAAGAAAAGGCAAACGTACGTTTCTAGAATTTGTAGACTTAGAGATAGCTTTTGACAACGTTAACTGGAATACTCTATTTCAAATTCTGGAGGTGGCAGGGGTAAAATACAGGGAGCGAAAGGCTATTTACAATTTGTACAGAACCCAGATGGCAGTTATAAGAGTTGAGGGGCATGAAAGGGAATCAGTGGTTGGGAAAGGAGTGAGACAAGGTTGTAGCCTCTCCCCGATGTTATTCAATCTGTATATTGAGCAAGCAGTAAAGGAAACAAAAGAAAAATTCGGAGTAGGTATTAAAATTCATGGAGAAGAAGTAAAAACTTTGAGGTTCGCCGACGACATTGTAATTCTGTCAGAGACAGCAAAGGACTTGGAAGAGCAGTTGAACGGAATGGACAGTGTCTTGAAAGGAAGATATAAGATGAACATCAACAAAAGCAAAACGAGGATAATGGATTGTAGTCAAATTAAATCGGGTGATGCTGAGGGGATTAGATTAGGAAATGAGACACTAAAAGTAGTAAAGGAGTTTTACTATTTAGGGAGTAAAATAACTGATGAGGGTCGAAGTAGAGAGGATATAAAATGTAGACTGGCAATGGCAAGGAAATCGTTTCTGAAGTAGAGAAATTTGTTAACATCGAGTATAGATTTAAGTGTCAGGAAGTCGTTTCTGAAAGTATTTGTATGGAGTGTAGCCATGTATGGAAGTGAAACATGGACGATAACCAGTTTGGACAAGAAGAGAATAGAAGCTTTCGAAATGTGGTGCTACAGAAGAATGCTGAAGATAAGGTGGGTAGATCACGTAACTAATGAGGAGGTATTGAATAGGGTTGGGGAGAAGAGAAGTTTGTGGCACAACTTGACTAGAAGAAGGGATCGGTTGATAGGACATGTTTTGAGGCATCAAGGGATCACAAATTTAGCATTGGAGGGCAGCGTGGAGGGTAAAAATCGTAGAGGGAGACCAAGAGATGAATACACTAAGCAGATTCAGAAGGATGTAGGTTGCAGTAGGTACTGGGAGATGAAGAAGCTTGCACAGGATAGAATAGCATGGAGAGCTGCATAAAACCAGTCTCAGGACTGAAGACCACAACAACAACAACATGTGTATTTCGGGAGTTTCTTCATCATTTCCGTATTTTTATCTCACAACATTATGACTCATATTTTGATTACATATTCCATCCCATTGCGGATATTAGCTGATTCATTATCTCTTTTATTTGGGCCGTTCTGTGTGATCTTGTTACCTAGAAAGAAGAATCCTTTCACTCCACTCACTACAATCATATTTGCAAGTTTGATTGGAAATAATTATTTGTTGCCTACTGTGCTGTATTTCTTCGCCTTCTAATTTTCTTTGTTAACACTTAATTCACGCTTTGTACTGAGTATACAGTTCATTTCTGTCAGCCGATCTTCACAGCCTATTTTATATCCGAAAATAATTAACATCAGACAGGAAAAGATTGGGAATACTATTAAAGCAGCCCATATTGTGACGACTTAAAATTGTGAGAATGATCTGACACATAATAAACAGGCAGTTTCTAAGGCTTCATTATGCCGGTCTATGTAGTCACTAGGGACATAAAAAGCTAATTTTAGAGGTGGAAGTTTTGGACAAATGCATATTCAGTCATTAAACAAAAAATCTCCCATAGCAGTTTGATCAAGGGTTAAGTTCACCCTTAACTAAGAGGTATGGGTTATTATTCAATTAACCGCAGTACGATGTTCCATATATGGTGGTCCTCAAGATACCTGTTGAAGTAACATCCTGTTTTTTAGTTACAGTTAGCGTAACCGAAAACACTGCTTCTGGCGATACTATAGTTGCTCTACAGTTACTCCTAACTTCCATCTCAGACGAAAATGGTTAGAAATGTGTAGCATGAAGGTAAAATCCCATGTAAGCTACACAGGATAGGCTCAGAAACCAACATTAAAACTTCGTAGGTTTTTGAGGGACGTTTCCTGAGTATTTTGATATAATGGACTTACGGTCCCCGGTGGTTCGTTTCACAATAATTATATTATTATATGTTCGGGCTGTTACCTCAGTCCTCACTCAGATCAGACGTTCTGGTATAGCTCTCACGGTCAGTACCTTCCATTCTACCTCCGGAGAATCCCTTCACACGCAGCGTCCGGCAAGAGTAATCTGTTGTGGCTACCGTCGCTGCGGAAAGACCTTAGTTGAGAAGATCCTCCACTGGTTTCGGTGAATCAGTCAGGGGTTACATATCGGCCATCTCTTTATCAGTAAACCTATCCATCGTGCTGTGTACCACTGTCAACGTGGAGCTAACACTGCCGGGAAGCTTGAGGCAAAGATCTGTGACCTGCAAATACATCGAGCCAATGGAGCAAGTTTCTTTAAAATTACACACGCAGAGCATGCCGTCGACATCTGCACTGTTGTGTAGATATTTTCAGTGCGATACAGATACGAAGATACATGAGGGCAATAAATCAAACGAAATACACCTGCTCTGAATGAGGCACCCGTGACAACGGATTCCTTGTACTCATTGTTGGTGTCGTTTGGGTTCTGTGTATATAAATAACTTATAAAACAGAAATAGGTCATTAGTCATACGTAAATATGACCAGAATTTCCACTTTTCGTGGAAATACTTTCCAAGGAAAAAGTACAATATCTAAAAAAAGCAATTTTCTGTATGGGGGAAAAAAGATCTCGAAAACGAAATATGGTGGAAACATGCCACGTTTACTTCGTAAACATTGAATACAACTGTGAGACAGAATACTTATTCCATGTAGAAACGAAGTATGGTAAACTGAAAATTTTCAGTATGCTGTAAATTTAAATGGACATGCTGTCGTTAAGTTTGCCTCTTAACGTGTTTCAACTTGTGTTAACGAACAACTTTGGTTGAAGGAAACGTTATTTCATAATCGCGAGTAGGGCGTAAC
Source organism: Schistocerca nitens (assembly GCF_023898315.1). Classification (NCBI taxonomy): domain Eukaryota; kingdom Metazoa; phylum Arthropoda; class Insecta; order Orthoptera; family Acrididae; genus Schistocerca; species Schistocerca nitens. Next base: position 190,666,589 of record NC_064618.1, on the reverse strand, counting down.
CCGTTCGTCCTTTCAGTCATAAGCTTCCCTTCATAATGTCTGCGTATACAGGTGATCTGACACCTAAATTTTTGTACTCTATGTGTCAGTTATAAACTGCACAGGTCTTTGGCTAAGTAAGAAGCAGTCGAGGCTTAAGGAACGAATAAAGCAAATGCCTTAGCTTACATACCTCCGTTGTGATTGAGGGATCACCACCAGCTTCGAGAAGGAGCACATTCCAGCCAGTGACCTCTGACAGTCGACTAGCCATAACTGACCCGGCAGAGCCAGCACCTATGATGATGAAGTCGTAGTCTGTGGTGATGGGCAACTTCGGCTCCCGAGGATAGGTCAGCGGTTCATTCGTGAGATTCCACGCCGACTGCAGCACGGAGGTCACCATGCCGGTGAAGAGCATTCCGAACGCCCCGGACCCCACAGGGCAGCTTTGGAGGCCCGATGCATTCACAGGGCACATATGGTGCATGTCTGCGACGGTACCTGGTGGACAAACGAAATGCAGGGAATATTTTGAGCAGTCCAGCAGGAGGAACGTCTGTTCATCTTCCGGAAACATTTGCGCTACTCAGAAGACAGGAATGCCATAACTCTATATTGTCCGCAGTTGTGTCACGCCACTGGGAACTACGCAAGGAAAGGAGAGTCGGAACTGTGCAGCAGTGGTATATTTCTGTATGTACTACCATAATTTTGTATCTGAGGTTGGGAATGTGCTTCAGACTGTGATATTCTGAGTTCAGAAACAGAAATCCGTCATTATTAAGCGCTAACGTAGTTGCCCAAGAAGAGCAGTTGAAACGATGTTAGTAATACATTTTTGCCTTTACATAAAGTCTTCATCAAACACTCAAATTTTCATACGCATGCCGGCCGAAGTGGCCGTGCGGTTAAAGGCGCTGCAGTCTGGAACTGCAAGACCGCTACGGTCGCAGGTTCGAATCCTGCCTCGGGCACGGATGTTTGTGATGTCCTTAGGTTAGTTAGGTTTAACTAGTTCTAAGTTCTAGGGGACTAATGACCTCAGCAGTTGAGTCCCATAGTGCTCAGAGCCATTTGAACCATTTTCATACGCATGCCATGCATAATAACACCTACAAAGGTTAATGTTAATATAATTCCAATAGGAAAACGCATTGAATAATAGCTTAAACATGTTTCCATAGATCTTTGCAGCACACTCCTTTTGTAGTGTGTGTATAAACCGACTTGTGTGAGTGAAGTCCTACTTGGCGATAGTATAGCAACCAGTTTCATGAAATGTAGGAAAAGCAGAGAAGAAGGAAATTAAAAACAGTGTATATAACAATGTAGCAGCACTTAATGATTTCTATTACAAAAACAGCCTCACACCCAGCTGGGCTCTCATGTGTGACCGAGCCGGCCGCTGGTGGCCGAGCGGTTCTGGCGCTACAGTCTGGAACCGCGCGACCGCTACGGTCGCAGGTTCGAATCCTGCCTCGGGCATGGATGTGTGTGTTGTCCTTAGGTTAGTTAGGTTTAAGTAGTTCTAAGTTCTAGGGGACTTATGACCTCAGCAGTTGAGTCCCATAGTGCTCAAAGCCATTTGAACCATGTGTGACCGTGAATAGCAGTCACAAATTGTGAAAAGAAGGTGGGACGTTAAAGCAAGGGCTACTACACTTCACCGATGTCGAACTGTATCATGTTCGCTTACGATATAGTGTGTCTGTGGCAGAATTATTGATCAGTCCATAAAATCTTATTTCCTAGTCCCAAATGAGCAGAAAATATGGAGTGAAAGAAAACCATAGAACCACGAAAATATGTAGAATTAATACGTATAACGTCACAGAGGAGCTCATCGACACATCATGAAGGAATCCTGCTGAAGAGCAAGTAAAATAATGTATGGTTGAAGACGCTAAGAGAACGTAGTGAGTAAATTATGTGAGGTAAAGGTATCATTCCCAGCCAACCGAAGAATTAAAAATTATTTCATGCGACTGTCAACAGCATTCATACTCTTGCAGAAATGCATGGTGCACACTAACAAATATATTTATTCACAACCGTTTTCGATCCCCAATCATCTTCACAGTCGAAAAATATTGTGACAACTTAACATGTCATACAAGCTATTTAACTACAAAAGACGCCACAGCTGACTTGCAAACGTCAGAAACAGGTACTTCACGCCAAAATATCGGCTTCAGCAAACAGAAAACATTGAATACATAATACTATGTCCAGTAAGTGATACCATGTTACAGCAGTAAGGCAGCCTTGCCTGAGCAGTGGTGCTTGCCACTTACATATTGTGGATTACAAGCTGAATGTGATCATCTTCAATTAAATTATTTACAACTGTGGCTGAAGTAATAACATTACGAATCATTACCGATGGCATTGACTATGTAATACGTTTCTGCTGCTACAAAACCAAATTTATTCCCTTTAATACTGTGCTGCTACGGCACAATACTGACGTGAAAGATTTAATTCATTTTTATACACACTTATAATCTAAAACATTATGACCACTGCCCATTGCGACATTGGATGCCGTCTGGCAGCGTTGCCAGCAGGCGACGCGGTAAGAGCAGGCACGGATGGGCCATCACCCTAGCGAAGATGTTGGCTTCAAATGGGGAAATCCATTGAGATAAGCGAGTTTGACAAAGAGCACATTACGCACAGCTTGTGTACGAAAACTCTCGAAAACGGCGAAGCTGATGAATGTTTCCATGCTACTGCCGTGAGCAGCTACGGAAAAAGGTAGAAGGATAGTGAAACTACAACGAGGCGTAAATGGTTGGACGTCCAAGACTATTCACAGAACGTGGGGTTCGGAAACTTGTCTGCTCTGTAAAGTAGAATAGATCGTGATCTGTGGCATCTCTACCGAAAGAGCACAATGCTGGTGCATGCACTAGTGTTTAGAAACACGCCGTTCGCCGTACATTATGGATCATGAAGCTCTGCAGCAGACCGCCTCTACGTGTCCTCTTGTTGACACAACGATATCGTCAATTATACTGCAGTGGGCATGGGGCCATCGGGATTCACCCGTAGATGAATGTAATCGTGTGGGCTCTTCGAGTGAACCACATTTTTGTTACACTAGGTCGACTAGGATATCGAGGTGAACGGCGACTAGAATCGGACAGCGAACCACAGACGCAGGCTGGGGGGAGCTATGTTACGGAAGACATTCTCCTGCGCTTGAATGGGACCTGTGGTAGTAATCGAAGATGCGGTGACAGCTGCGAACCACGTGAATCCCTTCATGTTTGATGTCTTCAAAAATGGTTCAAATGGCTCTGAGCACTATGGGACCCAACTGCTGTGGTCATAAGTCCCCTAGAACTTAGAACTACTTAAACCTAACTAACCTAAGGACAGCACACAACACCCAGCCATCACGAGGCAGAGAAAATCCCTGACCCCGCTGGGAATCGAACCCGGGAACCCGGGCGTGGGAAGCGAGAACGCTACCGCACGACCACGAGATGCGGGCTTGATGTCTTCCCCGACGGCGATGGCATCTTTCAGCGGTGTAATTGTCTGTGTCTCGGAGCCATAACCGTGCTATTGTGATTTGAGGAGCATTATAGAAAACTCACGCTGGTACCTCGGCGACCAAATTCGCCTTAAGTAAAGCCTATGGAATCCTATCGGGTCGCAATCGGGCGCCATCGGCGACAAATCAGCGACCCGTTATTTACGCGAATTGGGTGACCTGCTCGTAGACATTTAATGCCATATATCTCCAAAAATGTACCAACAAACTGTCGGAGTCGTGACACACAGAATCAGTGATGTACTTCGTTCCCAATACGGCAAACCAGCTATTAAGCAGGTGGTCATAATGTGTGTGAAATCTTATGGGACTTAACTGCAGAGGTCATCAGTCCCTAAGCTTACACACTAGTTAACCTAAATTATCCTAAGGACAAACGCACACACCCACGCCCGAGGGAGGACTCGAACCTCCGCCGGGACCAGCCGCACAGTCCAGGACTGCAGCGCCTTAGAGCGCTTGGCTAATCCCGCGCGGCGGTGGTCATAATTTTTTGAGTCATCAGTGTACAGTATTGTCTGTAGCAGTTATGGGCATCAGGCATTTAAAAAGTATTTCGATAAGATATTGATTACATTGCAACATATTTCCCCACAGATTCTGATTTCTGCTAAATGTAGTCGAAGACTAAAAGTAATTGAATAACTTACTTCTTTACGAGGTCAGTACCCTTAATTCGATCTCTAAGTTTTGAGCCGAGCACAACTGGCCTCATGCGCCTATGTTTTCTGCAGCTTCTGTTTTTTGTTAGGGAGGACCCCCCACACTGGACGTGGTGATCACTTGGCGCTAACGTTACACGATAGGTTTGTCAAAACTGCCATTTACTGTATCAGACATAATTAAGTTGATGAGCCTAGCTAATCTAAAGTAATTCGCAGTGAGAAATGGAGAGTATCGTCAAAGTTACCATCAATGATTGCCACAGCTAACTAATAAAATGCCACATTGATTTCATGTCTTGCAGGAGAGTTTAAACGAGTAGTTGGGGTTCATACTGAGGCATGATGAACAGAAGTCAGAATAACGGCGCAGTGAAAGCCAGTATCGGGACATTAGGAGGCTAGAATGAGATTTTCACTCTGCAGCGGAGTGTGCGTTGATATGAAACTTCCTGGCAGATTAAAACTGTGTGCCGGACCGAGGCTCGAACTCGGGACCTTTGCTTTCGCGGGCAAGTGCTCTACCATCTGAGCTACCCAAGCACAACTAACTCCCCGTCCTCACAGTTTTACTTCTGCCAGTACCTCGTCTCCTACCTTCCAAACTTTACAGAAGCTCTCCTGCGAACCTTGCAGAACTAGCACTCCTGAAAGAAAGGATATTGCGGAGACATGGCTTAGCCACAGCCTGGGGGATGTTTCCAGAATGAGATTTTCACTCTGGAGCGGAGTGTGCGCTGATATGAAACTTTGTGGCCTGCGTAAGGCAAAGGTCCCGAGTTCGAGTCTCGGTATGGCACACAGTTCTAATCTGCCAGGAAGTTTCCTTAGAGGGCTGTCCTATGGAAAAGATACGGGCCGCCACTACGAAGGGGAATAAGGAGCAACATAGAACAATGGTATACTGCGTGTGGGCCGAGCTCCGCTAAATAGGCGCCGTCTGTGTTTGTATCCCAAACGACGCAAAACTGTCGTGTAATTAAGCAGCGCCAAGGTACGTCCTACGAAATTGAACTGCGCACTGCGGGAAGGTCGTATTCCGGGAATCGCTGGCACAGGACTATTGAAAGAGGAGATCCGTAAGGTGGTGTGAGATTAGGACATACGGCTCTTTTGTGATTAAGAATGCGTTGCCAGCAACCATCATGCTGGTGCCAAGCTAATTAAACTTTTGCTGACACTGCCAAGCAACAGCAGGGGAAGGTACAATTGTCTGATACAAATAAATTCTGGCGTGTGGCAACAGAACTCGCGATTGCATACAAGGAGACGGTCGTATTGACTGAAACACTCTACAGGACGGATAATGGAAGTCAAACGTTGCTTTTTTCTGAGCTCCAACACTAAAACTCCCGACGATCGGTTAATTATATTAAAACTGAGCTCGGAAGAGAGGCTGTTTTGTTATTAGAATGGATCTGTGGCATTCGGAAGAATCTCTGTCATTGTTGATCAAAATTATGCGCATGTCTCACACTCAAAATGTAAGAGAAACACTTCAGCTTCTCGCTGGGAGCTCTCTGTACAACGTCTTTCATCCTAGACTCGGTGGGGTTTGCTTCAGCTGAGAGGGGGACTTTTCTTTTGGGCTGTGAGGGAAGAGCTGCCGGATTACTTACAAATTAGCAGAGACCACAGCAGCCAACAACGGGCACCGGTAATGCTAAGTATTGTGGGCAACAGGAATGTTCGTAAATCGAGTTTTAAGAGGAACATTGTAAGCCGGCCGCGGTGGTCTAGCGGTTCTGGCGCTGCAGTCCGGAACCGCGGGACTGGTACGGTCGCAGGTTCGAATCCTGCCTCGGGCATGGGTGTGTGTGATGTCCTTAGGTTAGTTAGGTTTAAGTAGTTCTAAGTTCTAGGGGACTTATGACCTAAGATGTTGAGTCCCATAGTGCTCAGAGCCATTTGAGCCATTTTTGAACATTGTAAGAGGTCCATGATTAAGGAATTTGTTGCTAGCGCACTCGAGCAGCATTGAGATGGATTGCTCACGCGCTGCCTGCGATATGTAAGCTACAAGAGAATCTCAGACCAGAGAGCAGTGTTGTCAGCAGTAGGAACTGTGTAGCAGTTATAGTAATAGTAGCTAGCAGTTGAGTGGAGTTGGCTGGGTCGGTCGTGGGGAGCGATGGCAGAGCCTGAGCATTGTAGCATAAGGTAAAAGCAACCTCGCGCATATGTAGTATTGTTATATCAAATCCCATGTAAATGTTTAAAAAAATCTGTTAATAATAATCTTTCTCGTAAAAAGTAACTTTTGACAATCATTCATTTCAGTTTAAAGAATTTACTAATTTCTCCAATCCTTGGTCATCCTGATAATTGAAAAGAAAAATCAGTTGTTTCTTTTTATACATGACACATCTATAAGCCAGCACTGCACTCGGCTGTGCCTAAAAAATTTCTTATAGGAGCAGATATATATGCGTTATCCGGCGACCTTATTGAGGTAAGACTTTTCAATTTATTCAGAATGATCTTTCAGGGCCATGACGCAGCACTGCTGACGTCCAAAATTTACCAGTTTAAATTCACAGTCACAGCCACAATTTTTATTGAGAGATTACTCACATTTTACTATTGATAGGTTACGCAATTAATTTTTTGGAGGTTACGCTAAATGCTAATGTTATAGTTATATTTTATACTGTTGGGAGGTTTCGGAACTTTTACTGTTGGGCGGTTACACTGAATGTGAATATTATTCATATTATTTATCTGTGGGGAGGTTACACTTGGCGACAACCTGCCAGGATCGTATTTTTGTAACTTTCTGAGAAGTAGTCAGTTATATATCTGTTCTTATTTACTTAATGTGTAAATGAGTTTGCATCTGGCGCAAAGCATTTACTATCTTGTCACTCTTTCTTTCACAGATCATCGGCAATTTATTGCTCTTTGTTGTAATTGTATTTGTTCCATTTTTGCTTTGTCTTTGTTTGTTTTTTGTTCTTAACATTGATTTGTGAAAATTCCGCGAAAAACTGCTAACAGTACATCGCGATGTGCAATGAGTGAAAAAGCCGACTCAAATAATTTGACCGATAATACTAATGACAATCAGTTTAATAGTGATAATCGTTAGTGAACAGATTACAGCCGTTGCCGTGCAATGTCACGATACTAAAGATCAATTGTCTACGGAAATTAAGGCTTGTGCTAGGAACAGTAGTGAAGAATTTAGATCTGTCGCACAAGAATTAAGTAATACACATGCAGCCACAACGAAATTACTTAGAGATGAAATTAGTGCAGTCGCTAAACAATGTTCTGAAAACGCAACACAGTTACGCGACGATTTTAAATTAATGTCATCAGAACTTTCACGCACACTGGATGCGAAAGTAGATAGGAAATTTGAACAACAAAACAGCTAAATTGACGAAAGTTTTAATCACCACCTACAAAACAGTGAAACACGTTACCGTAAACTTATACAGGAACAGAACAAAGTAAAGAAACAAGTCATGGAAACAATTACTGCACAGAGACAGGAAGATAAGCGTAAATTGTTTACGAATGCAAAAACATACGTAGACAACAACATTGCTGCAGTATCAGACGAAATCAATATTATCAAACAGTAGAACACCGAATTGCATGATGGAAACTCTGATCTGAAAACAAAAACAGACACACACACACTAGATTTTCAGACAGTGACCAGCAGACTTGAACAATTAGAATTAATACAGGATCCCGATGCCATTACAGCAGACGTTAAGAAATTGAACAAAACACCCGTAAAATCCAAAAACAAAATAATGTTTGTGACACTAAAAATGACGATCAGGTAAAAGCACTGACTGATAAATTTGATGAATTGGCCAGTCGTATTGACGTTGTCGAAAATAACAATGATACCAAATCAGACGATACGTCACCAATTTCTTTCAATCAAACACCCGAATTCCAAAATGTACAGCAGACAGCTAGTGAGATAAATTCGGCCAACAATACATTGCGTAGAAAAGTGTCATCTTTACAGCAAGAAGTGACAGAAATGAAAAATGTTTGAGCCTCTAACACGTCACAGCATACGCCACATTGTGAACATTTGTCACATTCACACAGCCAGTGTAATCTAGATAATTTACAGACTGTATAATCAGACATACAGAGACGATTATTTTGATTATAAGCACTTTCTATCCGTGAGAAAATTTAAGGTATTTAAGAATGACAGAACACAGATTCATCCCTTGGATTGTGTACAACGATTTAGCTTTGCTTTTCCACCAACTTGGCCCATAACACACAAACTTGAATTTATTTGCAGTTTTTTGGAAGGCGAACCGGCAGCTTGTCACAGACAAACAGATTATCATACAATCCTGAACCTAATCAGACATACAGAGACGATAATTTTGATTATAAGCACTTTCTATCCGTGAGAAAATTTAAGGTATTTAAAAATGACAGAACACAGATTCACCCCTTGGATTGTATACAACAATTTAGCTTTGCTTTTTCACCAACTTGGCCCGTAACACACAAACTTGAATTTAGTTGCAGTTTTTAGGAAGGCGAACCGGCAACTCGTATGAGACCGATCGCGAGACAATGTTTTTCGGTAGAAGAATTTCAGAATGCTATTTTGTCAGCGTATTGGTCGAAGACGACACAGCGCAGAGTCAAGGATCAATTCATTACCTTACCGAGTTATGAGAACTCAAATTTTCCCACTGTCACGCAATTTTTTGAACACATGGTCCAACAAAACCAATACTTAAGTGAACCATACAGTGAATCTGCACTTATTCAATTATGTATTTCTAAATTACCACGAGAGTGTCACTTGTAACAGGACAGCAGAAAGAAAATATTTCGGCATTTAGAGATCTGTTACAGCTTTTTGAAGTTCAGCAATCAGATTATTCATTCATAAACAAAAATTTTTCACATCATAACCGAGGCCAACAAACATACAGTAATTACGATCAGCCACGCTATTTCAATAGCAAAGGTGATAGACGCTCCAGGAATAACAACCACCAGAATCTTAATAACAGACTAAATTTTAATTATCAGTACCGTCAAAATTATCAGCAACAGCAAACGCATTTTGGTAACAATAGAGACTTTTCCCGACAACAGGAACAAAACCAGCCGGTTAGCATTCCTAACCAACAATGTGGTTAGCAAGTTCAACCAAGCTTTAATGTTTCGCCGCCTACACGTATAGCGTCGGCCACACCAAATAGTAACGCAAAGCAACAAGGAAATTACTACGTACAGAAGACACATCATTTCAACTCGTATCGCAACGCGCCGTATAGCAATGATTATTATGACAGACGTAAAAGTAATGAGCACAGTTTTCAGCGTAACAGTCGGTATTACCAGCAGCAGAATCATCCGCAACAACAGATTATCATGGATAAACCAGACAGTCGGTATCATCCCGAACCTAATACGTCAGGAAGAAATAACAGAACAGTACAAATAGTTGAAATGCCACATCATCCTCCCCTAAATAACAGCACGTCAGAAAGAATTTGACTAGATATAGTACAGGTTGCATCCTGCAGCAACGTAAGTCATACTTTTGACACACAGAATCTTGTTCACGAAAATGTTATTACTTTTGACGACATCCGAGACACATATTTACATGAAAACCAGTTATACAAAAAATTGTTTCCCACCCTGTCATTGAAGTAAAGATTGGATCATACACATTTTCAGCAGTAGTCGAATCTGGATCACCTATGTCAGTTATAAATGAGGAAACATTTCAACGAATGTAACAAAGAGAATACCTATCCTACGTTACCAATAGGCAAAACTAAAGTAAAAGGAGCAGTATCTGGTAAAGGAGTAGATGTAAAGCTACATACACACTTATCGTTTTGTATTGCATGTCACCCGTGGTCTAGGGGTAGCGTCTTTGATTCATAATCAAAACGTTTTCGGTCCCGGGTTCGATCCCCGACACCGCCTAAATTTTGATAAATAATCAGAATTGGCGGCCGAAAACTTCCGGCATAAGAAATCAGCCTCATTCTGCCAACGGCCTTGCAAAGGGCGGAGGAGCGGATGTTCAGGGCACTCTCTTGTCCTAGGGGTGGGAAATTGCCCGTAAAGGCGGAAGAATCAGCAATTATCAACGACATGAGGATTCAGAAGGCAATGGAAACCACTGCATTAAAGAAAAGTAACGTGTATCCACAGGACATGTGGCCTGTAATTGAAGAAGTGTCATGATGATCTCTCACCATTGGCAAAAGATTCCGGAATAGTCCCCCAATCGGATCTCTGGGAGGGGACTGCCTAGGGGGAGGTTACCATGAGAAAAAGATTGAATAATCAACGAAAGGATAACGTTCTACGAGTCGGGGCGTGGAATGTCAGAAGCTTGAACGTGGTAGGGAAACTAGAAAATCTGAAAAGGGAAATGCAAGGGCTCAATCTAGATATAGTAGGGGTCAGTGAAGTGAAGTGGAAGGAAGACAAGGATTTCTGGTCAGATGAGTATCGGGTAATATCAACAGCAGCATAAAATGGTATAACAGGTGTAGGATTCGTTATGAATATGAAGGCAGGTCAGAGGGTGTGTTACTGTGAACAGTTCAGTGACCGGGTTGTTGTAATCAGAATCGACAGCAGACCAACACCGACAACGATAGTTCATGTATGCATGCCGACGTCGCAAGCTGAAGATGAACAGATAGAGAAAGTGTATGAGGATATTGAAAGGGTAAAGCAGTATGTAAAGGGGGAAGAAAATCTAATAGTCATGGGCGACTGGAATGCAGTTGTAGGGGAAAGAGTAGAAGAAAAGGTTACAGGAGAATATGGGCTTGGGACGAGAAATGAAAGAGGAGAAACACTAATTGAGTTCTGTAACAAGTTTCAGGTATTAATAGCGAATACCCTGTTCAAGAATCACAAGAGGAGGAGGTATACTTGGAAAACGCCGGGAGATATGGAAAGATTTCAATTAGATTACATCATGGTCAGGCAGAGAATCCGAAATCAGATACTGGACTGTAAGGCGTACCCAGGAGTAGATATAGACTCAGATCACAATATAGTAGTGATGAAGAGTAGGCTGAAGTTCAAGACATTAGTCAGGAAAAATCAATACGCAAAGAAGTGGTATACGGAAGTACTAAGGAATGACGAGATACGTTTGAAGTTCTCTAACGCTATAGATACAGCAATAAGGAATAGCGCAGTGGGCAGTACAGTTGAAGAGGAATGGACATCTCTAAAAAGGGCCATCACAGAAGTTGGGAAGGAAAACATAGGTACAAAAAGGTAGCTGCGAAGAAACCATGGGTAACAGAAGAAATACTTAAGTTGATTGATGAAAGGAGGAAGTACAAACATGTTCTGGGAAAATCAGGAATACAGAAATACAAGTCGCTGAGGAATGAAATAAATAGGAATTGCATGGAAGCTAAGACGAAATGGCTGCAGGAAAAATGTGAAGACATCGAAAAAGATATGATTGTAGGAAGGACAGACTCAGCATACAGGAAAGTCAAAACCACCTTTGGTGACATTAAAAGCAACGGTGGTAACATTAAGAGTGCAACGGGAATTCCACTGTTAAATGCAGAGGAGAGAGCAGATATGTGGAAAGAATACATTGAAAGCCTCTGTGAGGGTGAAGATTTGTCTGATGTGATAGAAGAAGAAACAGGAGTTGAGAAGAGATAGGGGATCCAGTACTAGAATCGGAATTTAAAAGAGCTTTGGAGGACTTACGGTCAAAAAAGGCAGAAGGGATAGATAACATTCCATCAGAATTTCTGAAATCATTGGGGGAAGTGGCAACAAAACGACTATTCACGTTGGTGTGTAGAGTATATGCGTCTGGCGACATACCATCTGACTTTCGGAAAAGCATCATCCACACAATTCCGAAGACGGCAAGAGCTGACAAGTGCGAGAATTATCGCACAGTCAGCTTAACAGCTCATGCATCGAAGCTGCTTACAAGAATAATATACGGAAGAATGGAAAAGAAAATTGAGAATGCGCTAGGTGACGATCAGTTTGGCTTTAAGAAAAGTAAAGGGACGAGAGAGGCAATTCTGACGTTACGGCTAATAATGGAAGCAAGGCTAAAGAAAAATCAAGACACGTTCATAGGATTTGTCGACCTGGAAAAAGCGTTCGACAATATAAAATTGTGCAAGCTGTTCGACATTCTGAAGTAAGTAGGGCTAAGCTATAGGGAGAGACGGGTCATATACAATATGTACAACAACCAAGAGGGAATAATAAGAGTGGACGATCAAGAACGAAGTGCTCGTATTAAGAAGGATGTAAGACAAGGCTGTAGCCTTTCGCCCCTACTCTTCAATCTGTACATCGAGGAAGCAATGATGGAAATAAAAGAAAGGTTCAGGAGTGGAATTAAAATACAAGGTGAAAGGATATGAATGATACGAATCGCAGATGACATGGCTATCCTGAGTGAAAGTGAAGAAGAGTTAAATGATCTGCTGAACGGAATGAACAGTCTAATGAGTACACAGTATGGTTAGAGAGTAAATTTGAGAAAGACGAAGGTAATGAGAAGTAGTAGAAATGAGAACAGCGAGAAACTTAACATCAGGATTGATGGTCACGAAGTCAATGAAGTTAAGGAATTCTGCTACGTAGGCAGTAAAATAACCAGTGACGGACGAAGCAAGGAGGACATCACAAGCAGACTCGCTATGGCAAAAAAGGAATTTCTGGCCAAGAGAAGTCTACTAGTATCAAATACCGGCCTTAATTTGAGGAAGAAATTTCTGAGGATGTACGTCTGGAGTACAGCATTATATGGCAGTGAAACATGGACTGTGGAGAAACCGGAACAGAAGACAATCGAAGCATTTGAGATGTGGTGCTATAGACGAATGTTGAAAATTAGGTGGACTGATAAAGTAAAGAATGAGGAGGTTCTACGCAGAATCGGAGAAGAAAGGAATATGTGGAAAACACTGATAAGGAGAAGGGACAGGATGATAGGACATCTGCTAAGACATGAGGGAATCACATCCATGGTACTAGAGGGAGCTGTAGAGGGCAAAAACTGTAGAGGAAGACAGCGACTGGAATACGTCAAGCAAATAATTGAGGAGGTAGCTTGCAAGTGCTACTCTGAGATGAAGAGGTTAGCACAGGAAAGGAATTCGTGGCGGGCCGCATCAAACCAGTCAGTACACTGATGACCAAAAAAAAAAAATTGCAGGTCATACGTTGCACTCAAATTGTTGGATTGTTCCCTTATTGACAACAGACGTTATTTTAGGTACGAATTTTTTGGTACAACATGACGCAATTATTGACTTTCAAAATTCCTATTTAATGTTAAAGGATGAAAATGTACAACTGGCATTAGAAATTCAGCACGCTTTATCTGCAAATGAACAGGCAATTAATCGAACAGAGGTCTTTTTTAAATCGCGTAACACGGACTGTCATTCCACATTGTTCACAGATATGCACGTACACAACTATAATACACCAGACGAAGTCGATTATGACGTTATGCAAATGATTTCTGATAAAGTAAAACAAAGCAGTGCAAATACAGACGACGAACGTACGCAACTACGCAAAATTCTTTTACAGCAAGCTCCAGTTTTTGACTACATCCCTGGTACTATGTCCGGTTTTATGTATGAATTTCAAGTTAAACAGCACGATACATTTAAAGCCATACATTATCCCATTCCATATATACACAGATAATAAGTTAAGAAAGAATTGCAAGCTATGCTTGAACAAGGTATTATTTAACCGGCAGTAAATCCGTACATAAACCCGCTCCATATTGTTAAGAAAAAGGATGGATCACTTCGCCTCGTACTTGATTCGCATCATGTCAACGACATTATTATTAATGAAACAGACTGCTAACAAACACTAGAAGAACTTTTACAGAAATTTCATGGTACTGCTATTTATTCCACATTAGATTTGAAATCGGGATTTTGGCAAATTCAGCTCCATCCGAACTGTAGAAAGTACACAGCATTTCTCTATTTTGGTGACTGTTATCAGTTTTGCAAATTAGCGTTCGGTTTAACAATTTCTTCAGCAGCATTTATTCGCGGTTTGAATACTATACTTCCGACAGATCACAACATGTAGACGCCATCCTTATCGCAGAAGCTAATTGGTCTGAACACAATTTGATTATGGAACAACTGTTGCAAACTTTTCGTGCACAAAGACTGACAGTTAATCTTAGTAAATCACACTTTGGCAAAACTTCTATAAAATTTCTTCGACATGTAATTTCAGCATAAGGCATTGCTCCTGAGCCGGAAAAACTTCAAGTTTTACGTGACATTACTGTTCCAACGACGAAGAAACAACTACGCAGCTTTCTGGGTTTAATTAACTTTTTCCGTAAATTTATTCATTCCTCTGCTTTAGACACCCCTAGATTATGCCAACTGACGGGTAAAAACGCTGTTTGGTCCTGAGATAGCGAAACACAGTCTGAGTTTGTTAATCTGAAATATGCCTTGTTAAATGCACCACTTTTACCACACCTAGATCGAACCAGAAATTTTTCCATTGCCACCGACAGTTCTAGCACCGCTTTAGGCGTACACATTTTCCGGGAAATTGAAGACGGTACTACAGTAATCAAAATCATCGCTTTTGCAAGTCGAATTCTGTCACCTGCTGAACGCAATTGTTCTGCTATGGGCATTTACCATATTTAGGCAGTTTCTTCATGGAAGACATTCCACCGTTTACACATATCATAGAGCTATACAGTTTTTACTTTCCGCTAAATTTACACACGACAGGTTAAGCAGATGGAAACTTTATTTACAGGAATTTAATTTTACAATCGTTCACATTCCCGGTACACAAAATATTGTAGCAGACGCACTATCCCGCTCTCTCAGCAACAATCAGCAAGACATCGCATCCAACTTCAGCCAAGCAAATTCTAGCGTCATGTATATTCAACAAGTTGCATGTGAAATTTTCATTTCGTCATCATTACGAGACATAGCACCAGAACAAAACAACGACAACGTGTGGAAAGAAATTAAACAACTTTGGCAAGTTAGGAATAACGTTACCATTAGAAACCATTATACTGTACGCATGAACATTCTGTTTCGCCGCTCTCATCCTGACAGCAACAATTGGTTATTATGCATTCCTGACGAACTTGTTAACAAATTAATATGGTATACTCATTTAAGTTACGCACATTACGAAGCCAGAAAATGTATTCCTATACTGAGACAGAACTGTTATTTTGCGAACATGGAGATACGTATTCGACGAGTTTTAGCGACATGTAAAATCTGACAGAAGGCTAAAGCAGACACGACTTCACATATTCCTCCGTTACATCCCATTGTACCCGTTAAATTGAGACATATGGCCGCTGTAGACATTTTTGGTCCGATTCCCAGATCTAATAGAGGTTTTGGTTACATCTTTGTCGCTGTTGAACTAACATCGAAATTTGTTACCTTCACTCCGTTACGCAAAGCTACTGCTAAATCTATTTCGACTGCATTTGTAAAACATTTTCTATTTCATGTAGGGCACGTATTGAAAGTAATATCCGACAATGGACCACAATTTCGATCTGTAATATGGACACGTATGTTACGAGCAAAAAACATTTCTCCGATCTATATATCCAGGTATCACGCTTTTTCGAACGCTTCTGAACGACTGATGAAAGAAAGTATGTAGAATATACTGCCATAAAAGACATATTTATTGGGATACCCACATACTCTCATTCCAGGATGTAATTAACTCCATACCAAATGAATCCACTATGCTATCTCCGACTGTTATA
This sequence comes from Schistocerca nitens, assembly GCF_023898315.1. Lineage (NCBI taxonomy): Eukaryota > Metazoa > Arthropoda > Insecta > Orthoptera > Acrididae > Schistocerca > Schistocerca nitens. The sequence continues at coordinate 190,650,589 of NC_064618.1, read as the reverse complement.
TTGAAAAATGTTGAACCACCTAACAAAATTAAAGAATTAGTATCTTTTCCTACATCTCGTCGACTACGCCACCATGAAATAATTGCGTTCAACATCAAACGTGCCGCAGAGCGCCGGAAAAGACAGCAAAATCAGGTTTGTACACGCCGTGACTTTCACATAGGACATAAGATATTAGTACACACACATTATTTATCCAACAGAGGAATGACTTGATGCAGTAAATTTGAGCTTCTATACGCAGGTCCATATAGAATGCGCAGCATTCCTCACCTAAATGTAGTACATGTCGAAACTCTGAGAACCAGAAAAAGCAAAGGCAATCACCATGTCTCCAATATTAAACCCTTTATTGAATGAACATACTTTACGATTTATCACACTGTAATGCCATTTCCTGATATTTATATGACCACTTAAGCAATTATATCTGTGTGACTACTTACTGATGATGATTATGTTTTTTCTTGGCAAGTGCCCGGCAAGGTAAGGTTAGCAGGTCACTTTTCTTGTCGTTACATATCAGACCGTGCACATTTTCCTATTTTTTGTATATGCATGATTGTTTTCCTATAGAAAGTAGAATTTTTCTCTGTATGCACTATGAAATCTTTAAAATGTAACAAACACCAGTTCACTTTGACATTTCTGCCTTATGATACCTCAATATTTTGACTATTCTAGATTTTTTATGTACTACATTATGATATTTTGTGTAAATTTTTTGCACTTAAAAATTGTCTATGTTTTTGACCTAATACGTTTTCTGTCATGCTATGCTGTATGCTTAGTCATGTCACTAGAAACAAGTTTTCATTTAATGGGTATATGATTTAAACGCAAGATATAAATCCTTATTCATTGTTTTCAGAAAGCAATATCGTGTAAAAGAAATAAATTAAACAAACCACAGTAGTTTACTAAGAAATGGAGATTTCACCATCGGAAAGAACGAAAGAAAATGCAATACCTCGTCATGAAGAGTAAATGGATCAGAATTAACAAGCCTTAACAAGAACATAGTATACACACTGTATAATAGCAGTCTTAACTAATTATTTTTCTTTCAGAATACGACGCGATTGAAGCAAGCTGTCAGACAGAACTACATATGTTATTTTTAGTGATGAAATACGCTAGAAGTAATAAACTCTATACTATGAATAGTTGTATGAAGTAAATGGTAATATGTATAATGAAGCGTATTTTTTTTCCAGATGATAATAAAAGATGATGAACAACTATATGAAGAATATGGTAATATGAATAAATGAGTTTTTTTTAAGATGATGATAATGATGAAGTTATGGTAACATGAATAATGAAGTTTTCCTTTGCACATGATGATAATGATGAGGTTTATATATTTTGTATTAGTTAGGAGATGCTATGTAGCTATTTAAGTATTTGTTGCAGTTCCTTTTGACAGTATGTCTTATGTCACATAGTATAATGACTCAATGTTTTGGGAAAGACAGCTAGAGTACATGCATATTAAGTACACGTTTCATTACCTGTTAATTCGAAGTTTACTTCTTTTCAGCATAATATGAATACATTTCTTCTTTCAGCTCAATAATCCACTTTGTATTTTTTCCAGGAGAAGCTTTTCATGATTCTAATATGTTATAAGCACTTAATTATCAAATCTGTTATAGTACTTGTATTTTTACCCAGTTGTGTCTATCATTTATGAATGTGATCACAAATACTGTACTTGTTTCATAACCTTGCTACAGCTGACTCATGACGAATGATGGTATTAATCGTTATTTCCAGCAATAAGTCAAAAACAAAAGTTTTCATACCCCAGTAATTAATCGTCGATCCCAACGCAACGCATTGCTAGCACAAAAAAAAAAAAAACCAGTCGCAACTATTACCAGTATACAACTAAAAAATTCTATCAGTTTAAGGTATATTTTTAGTCGTAAATATAAAGCATGTTTTTCTGTGTGTGATTCCATTATGTCTATGTATTATTGGACTACCAACCTTGAGTAATAGTTAACAATGTCTTACATTTTAAATATGTCTTATGTCACTTACATGATATCATATATAAACACCAGTAGCTTGCTGCTACACTCACTAACTCCTGTTTTGAATGATGACTTGTGAATAATACTGAATAATCTTTTGTAAAACCATATGAATACTTTGTAACTGGCCAATGAGTGCCAATAATTACGGCAATCAGATGAGTTATGAATAGTGTTTTGTAATACTCAATACTTACTACATGTTTAGTAACTGGCCAATGAATGCCACTGATTACTGTAATGAGATGTCTGATGATGCCAATGATTACTGTAATGAGATGACATGATGCCAATAATTGCTGTAAAGGGATGAGTTATGAATGATGTTTTGTAATACTGCATAGATGGTATGCCAATGATTATTATAATGAGATGACTTGTGCATAAACGCTATTCCAATGATTACTGTAGTGAGATGACTTATGCAGAAATGCTATACCAATGATAACTGTAATTACATGACTTATGCATAAATGCTATGCCAATGATTACTGTAATGAGATGACTTATGAATGACACTTTCTAACACTGCATAAATGAATGTCAATAATTACTGTAATGAGAAGACCTATGATGCCAATAATTAGTGTAATTAGATGACTTATAATTAATGTTCTGTAATACTCCATACATAGTACATAAATGTTTAGTAAATGGCCAATGAGTGCCAATAATTATTCAGATCGGTTGATACACTAATGTACTTCTGGATGATGACCAGCATACGACTTAATGTCCTTCACCTTCTGACCTAATTACCAGCAATTACTGCAATATTCGTATGTCTGGTCCATCCTCATGATCACGGAGCACTAGATTTGCTTTCTGCACTAATTCTACGTTGACGTAAGAGTATGGATTCTACAAGAACGTGGTGTTGACATATCAAGCTGTTTACCACCTTGAACGATGGAGATGTCATTATGGTCCTGCTGTTCGGTGTACCTAATGTACTACCAAAATGATAACATAGGACAGTAACCCTAGCATTACCAACGTATTTTTTGTTACATGTAATACCAACGGGGGGGCCTCAAAGGCCCATAAAGAATACCACAATTTATTTTATCATAAATCAAGTTTATTTACTTCTGATACCTCTAATAACAATTCAAAATGCTTAGACATTGTTTTTGTATACTGGATAATAAAAGATGTTATTATAATAGGAATAAAATGAACAAATCACGAGATTCAGTTTATATATTTTTTGGAATAATGTTTCAAAATAGTGTTTTCTTATAAAAACGACTTTTTTAATTCGATACACTACATGAAGCAAACAAAATTTACTGTCTCATTCTGCAACGCATTTTTCACACAACACTGTCTTCCTGCAGTGTTTCCCACAGACATGTTTGTGGCACTGAGAGCAGGTAACAGTTGACTTTCCCAGCTTGTTGTACTTGATCTTTTTAGATGCAGCTTCTTGGCAGCATAGGTGGCACCGTCCACGTGTTCCTGGTTCTGCTGTTGAGGATGATGGTTCTACAGAGCAGCTGAGCTTCCGTTGTGTGATGCTTTCCATTGCCATTATTACTGGCTTCTGAAGTCCATACAAATTTTGTGCCCGTTTATCTACTTGAGATCTTATTAGTTCGAGACCTAAGTTAGTGATAAAAACTCTTCTGCGGTTTAGCAAATTCTTTTTCCAATTCGGAAAGTTGAGGAGGAAGAGTGAATATGCATTTATTGCTGCTATGTCAATGAGTGTGTAGAAGAGGGACAAAGGCCATCTTCTTGTTCCTCTCTTTGTGCTGTAGTGTCTTGCCATCTGGTCTATGGTGTCCACGCCTCCCTTTGTAGAATTATAAAAAAGATTTATGTTAGTCTTTTTTGAGTCTTCATTCAACACCCCTTCTGAGTGATAAGTTGAAAGCATCAACAGCAGTCGTTTTGGCTTCTCGCGGACTAGCGTTGATGCAAGAGTAACTGGTGGCCTCTGTGTCAGTATAAGCAAAGATGGAAGAGTGTAAACTGCGGCCAGTTGTAGTCTTCAGCTCTTCAGGTATGTGTCGTCTGTTAGACTGTAGGGTGCCAACAAGTGTGAGGTGAAAATCATTCCATAGAGTCTCAGCAAGCTCCACTGAAGTATAGTACCGATCTGTGGTAACATTACGGCCTGATTTTTCAATAGGTTTTATTAGTCTCTTTACAATTTCCATCGGTCCATTTGAATGCTGTGTATTTCCTGACTTGCCTGTATAGATGTCCATGCTGATCACATATCTAGTCTCAGAATCAGACAGCATTCGAATTAGAATGCCGTATTTTCCAGGTTTTTCTTTTAGAAACACCTTGAATGGACAGCGGCCACGGAACAAAGACAACATCTCATCCACTGTTGTATGTAGACCAGGAATGAAATACAATGGAAGTGAAGAATTGAAGCTTTCAAAAATTTCCCACATTGGAGCAAACTTGTCAGTCTGGCGACGAATTTCTCTTGTGTTCTTATCATCAAACCTCAATATTTTAGTCAATTCGAAAAATCGGGTCCGACTCATTGATCCATAGTCCACTTGTCGGCCCTGAAGCAAAGACCATAAATCTTGGACAGGTATCTTATTGTCATGATTTGAACCCATGATTAGCAAGAGTCCTATATAACAAAATAACTCATCTTCATCTGTGTGCTGAATACCTAGTCGAGAAGCCTCTTCATTTGAGTGTAGTTTTATTAGATTCATAATTTGAGGTGTAAAAAAGAGCTCTATAGCCTCTTTCAGAGACGCAATTCTTCCTTGTTGTCCTAGCCCCATTCTTTCTCGCACTATATTTTGTACAGAACGCCGATATTGTCGAGATGGCTTCGTAATATACTCTCGTCCACTTTTTGCAATGAATTTATCACATTCCGTATCTTTATCATCTGGAGGATTGGCTTCAACCTCATCTTCATTCTCAGACGATGAATCAGTTCTAATTTCTTCCACATCATCATCCACTTCACTTTCCTCTAAATCTGATTCGTTCAAAACTTCTTCTAGCACTCTTTCAATGGAACTATCACGTAAACGATGTCTACTCATGTTGCTGGTTCAACAGCAGCAGAAACACTGAAAATAACAATGGTCCGCTTCATAATAATATGTCTGAAGGCAACAATGCCAAAATTCGTTTCATGGTAAGAATTTGAAACGAGAGACTCAACCTCGTAAATCTTTCCTTGCTATTACCAACGGGTGGGCTTCTAAGGCCCACAGAGAATTAAATCAAGTAAATGAATTTTAATTACATTTTTATTCCGAAATTCTGTAATGACTCAATAGTACATTCAATAACGAACAATTACCTTTGCTTTCAAGTTCATATATCAAAGGGTGTGGATACAACATAGATAAACTGAGTCAGTGGGCCTAAGAGGCCCCCCCGTTGGTAATGCTAGGGTTAATACAACATTTCAGTGTCTTGGCTACACTGATAAATACTTTGGGAAGAGAACTTCAGATTGTCTCACTTGGTGTTGTGCTTGTGTAGAAAGATATGGACTTTTAGTGCAGCTACGTGCAACCCACTGTGCTACAACCATGATGCTATCCTTCCCATTCCCTTCCTACTTCTTGTAAAATGTTAGAGACTTATACAGTGCGTATGCACTTTATTTCATTTCCTGATGTATTCAGTTCTTGTAAAAATGCTAAAGACTTTTACAGTGCGAGTGCACTTTATTTCACTCCCTGATATATTTAATTCGTGTAAAAATACTAAAGACTTGTACGGTGCGAGTGCACTTTATTTGATTTGATAATGTATTCAGTTCTTGTAAAAAATGCTTAAGACATATGCAGTGTGTGTGCACTTCATTTCATTTGTTCATGTGATCAGTTCATGTAAAAATGCTAAAGACTTCTACAGTGCATGCGCACTTTATGTCATTTGTTAATATATTTTGTACTCATTGCGTATACTTTTTTCATTTCTCAACATATTCAGTACACAGTGCGTGTGCACTCTATTTCATTTCTTACTATGTTCTGTACTTATATTATTTATCAATAATGTTATATATATATATATGTATATACTCTATGACTGTAGACTTAGTAAACTAAATAGATTATAAAAAAAATTTGTTGCTCATGGCAGGTCCAGTTGACTCACCATCGCTGCCAAATTTTGCCCCCGCCCCCCTCCCCCAGTGGAGGGTTATGTAAGAGGTCCATGATTAAGGAATTTCTTGCTAGCGCATTCGACCAGATGTAATTTCGATGGATTGCTCGCGCTGCCTGCGATATGTAAGCTATAAGAGAATCTCAGACCAAAGAGCAGTGTTGACTGCAGTAGGAACTGTGTAGCAGTAGGCGTAAGTAGTTGCTATCAGTTGTGTGTGGAGTTGGCTGGGTCGGTCCTGGGGAGCGATGGCGGAGCCTGAGCGTTGTAGTATAAGGTAAAAGCAGCCTCGCGCATATGTAGTATTGTTATATCAAGTCCCATGTAAATGTTTAAAAAAAATCTCTTAATAATAAACTTTCTCATAAAAAGTAACTTTTGACAATCATTCATTTCAGTTTAAAGAATTTATTAATTTCTCCAATCCTTGGTCATCCTGATAATTGAAAAGAAAAATCAGTTGTTTCTTTTTATACATGACAAATCTATTGGCCAGCACTGCACTCGGCTGTGCCAAAATAATTTCTTATAGGAGCAGATATATATGCGTTATCCGGCGACCTTACTGAAGTAAGACTTTTCAATTTATTCAGAATGATCTTTCAGGGCCATGACGCAACACTGCTGACGTCCTAAATTTACCAGTTTAAATTCACAGTCAGGTATTGAAAGGTTATAAGTGAGCCACAATTTTTTATTGAGAGATTAGTCACATTTTACTATTGATAGGTTACTGTTGGGAGGTTTCGGAACTTTTACTGTTGGGAGGTTACACTAAATGTGAATATTATTCATATTATTTATCTCTGGGGAGGTTACAAAGTCACTAGTTCAGTTTGTCTTGATCCTTCATACGCTTAGCTAGATCATTAAAATTTGGAATCCCAAGATGTTTCGAGATAGATTCTGCTACCAACGTGGTAATTTTACGAAGACGAGAGCAAAAATCTACTCCGTTCTAGCATCTCGTAAGATGTGTACAGCCCTGTAAAGCGCACTTTGGCCACCTGTACAGTGCAGGGCATCGGTTATATTCATAACAGATTTCACACGCTGAAAGAGAAGTTGTAGATTCAGATTTTTCAACTGAGGAGGGAGAACTTTGGCATCCTAAGTAGGAAGATTGTGAGGACCTGATCGGAGACTTTGGTCCTACCAAATCTCATGCTGAGCTTGTGATATCAAGATGAATCAGTGGAACTTGTAGATGAAAGGGTGCAAGTATTGGAACAGCGTCTTAAAGCATTTTCCAGCTTTTTCTCCTCGTTAAAATGACCTGCGCATCTGACCCGATGTGACTCTTCTGTTTGACTTGGTCAAATTACAGTCCAAACTAGTGGCGCGTTTTCGTTGACAACTCATCAAAGTGCCTCAGAGTTGTTTTTTCGTACACTCATTTTATGGCTCATTTATTTTATTTTAACGAACTGTACAAAAGTGCCAGGTATTTGTTATAATCTTTGAAATATGGTCAATATGGCTGGGAATTAATGGTGGGAATTCGGATTGGCCTCAAAAGTGGTTTTGCTACGTTTCTCTGGTTTCCTTGTTTTGGGATGGCAGAGACTGGCCACCGAGAAATAAATTCCGCGTATGAAAGAATAATGTCAATTGGGAACCACTGGTAGATCCAAAAGAACTGTTGATGAATCCGTCACACTTAAATTTGGGCGTAATCAAGCGGTTTATTGGAGGCCTGACGTCGGTGTCGGCGGCCTTCAGATACCTCCTTGGAGTCTTTCTCAAACTGAGGCAAAGTTAAAAGCCGACGTTTTTGTGGCACAATAGATAAAGAAGTCCTTGCCATACTGGAAATTTCCAAGGACGAACAGCGAGGAGGAGATAGTTGTTGTAAATTACCTTGTCGCCGTCGTTTGGGCTGTTACAAGGGCGAGAACTATGTGGAACTGTTCAAGGCTACTGTGAAGAACATTGGCTTGGTGAGACGCACGATCTCTTCCAGGCTGCATGCTACTGACGGTTATGTAGAGAACGTGGCGTCGTTGTCGGAAGCGCAAAGTGAACCCTTGTAAAGGTATACAGAAATTTGAACATCGCTACCAGAGACAGTGTAATGAAAACTTATTGGTAAACTACCTCTGGAGACAGATTCGGAAAGGGGTCTAGAACAGAGCCCAAAGTCTCAAAAACTTGCTGAATTCTAACTTACATGTGTCCACGTTTCATTATGTATTCTGGTGAAATTTAATAAGTACGATGATATTTGACACAGGGAAAACAAAAATTTCCCAGCTTTCCCGATTGGAAGCGGGTAACTTTCAAAACATTACTGGATTATTCTTAAAACCAAAGTTTGAGATTAGTAATTGGTATTTTTTACTCTTCTGAGACGTAAGGAGCTAGAGAATAAAATTTACAACGCAAAGAAATAAATTGCGACACAATGTCTTAACTTATTTCAATATCAACGTGATGACAAAACGTACAAGTACAATTTCGGAGGCGACATTTTAGTAAATATTTGTTCAATCAACATTTTTGTGAAACAGATCAACCGATACTCCTTGATAACTCATTTCTCTAGCAGAAAGCAGGAAAGTAAAAAGCTGTGAGATATTTATGGAGGCAAACAACGTATATGAAATAGACAGGAGGCGGAGTATGCATTTCAGTCGACAAAAATTGAGCCTGACTGAGAATTCATCTGGATGCGTGCAACAGGTCTTGCTAAACTCAGTTATTAGATAATTTTGCAGTCCGATAGTTTAAGAATCACTTAAAGTAAGTTTACACTTAGTAACGCAGAAATACCAAGATGACACAATATTACTTCGAGGCAAATTTAACCTATTGAGTATAGACTGAGATATCTATGGATTAATTTCAGGTTGTTCAGACAGGTAGTCTCCTGAAATGCTATTGAAAGCGTTTCGCGAAAATTGTATGATCAGCCAGTTCGGCAGCTCTCGCGCAGTGGAAATATTTTACACATTGTAGCTACAAACATGCATTCTTATCGACAGTGTCGGTATAGCTACAGGATGGTTTTATTCATTGTGGTTTCATAACAAAATTCGAAAAATGATGATGAAGCAAAGACTGCTGCACTCCCGTTTCAAAAAAGAACGCACAAATGACGACAGGTAAAATTTAGTAGATATTGGAGCGCATGTAAAACTTAGCAAAAGGTCTTTCCGAGAATCCGAGAAAATTCTTGTTCTATGTAAAATCGCTAAGCGGCGCGAAGCTTCCGTCCACTCAGTCGTTAACCAGTCGCGGGTGGCAACAGAAAACAACAAAAGGAGCGCTGCAGTTTAAAGAAAAATGTCATTAACACAGAAGGATCGCACAAAAGCACAATCGTCTGCTCGTCGTAAAGACATCCATAGGGAGGAAATAGTAATAGGCGTACCTGGCTTAGAAAGCAAGTCACAGAGTTGAAAATAATGAGTCGCGAGGACCAGAAGTTCCATGCGGCTTTTCGCGGATGAAGCTGTAGTATACAGAGAAGTTGAAGCATTAGAAAATTTCAGCGAAGTGCAGTAAGATCTGCAGCGGATAGGCACTTGGTGCATGGAGTGGCAACTGACCCTTAACATAGACAAATGTAATGTATTGCGAATACATAGTAAGAAGGATCCCTTCTTGTATGATTACATGACAGCGGAACAAACACTGGTAGCAGTTACTTCCGTAAAATATCTGGGAGTATGCTTACGGAACGATTTGAAGTGGAACGATCATATAAAATTAATTGTTGGTAAGGCGGGTGCCAGGTTGAGATTCATTGGGAGGGTCCTTAGAAAATTTAGTCCATCAACAAAGGAGGTGGCTTACACAACACTCGTTCGACCTATACTTGAGTATTGCTCATCAGTGTGGGATCCGTAGCAGGTCGAGTTGTCAGAGGAGATAGAGAAGATCCAAAGAAGAGCGGTGCGTTTCGTCACAGGGTTATTTGGTAAGCGTGATACCGTTACGGAGATGTTTAGCTAAATCAAGTGGCAGACTGTGCAAGAGAGGCGCTCTGCATCGCGGTGTAGCTTGCTGTCCAGGTTTCGAGAGGGTGCGTTTCTGGATCAGGCATCGAATATATTGCTTTCCCCCTACTTATACCTCCCGTGGAGAACACGAATGTAAAATAAGAGAGATTAGAGCGCGCACGGAGGCTTTCCGGCAGTCGTTCTTTCCGCGAACCATACGCGACTGGAACAGAAAAGGGAGGTAATGACAGTGGCACGTAAAGTGCCCTCTGCCACACACCTTTGCGTGGCTATCGGAGTATAAATGTAGATGTAGATGGAATCCGAAATCGGTTTTGCAGAGAGTGCTCCACGGCAGCGGTCCCTCAGCGAGATTGCATTTATTGCAATTTTCTCGCCCAGCGTAAAGTTCCAACCGTATTTGACCCTTGTGCATGAAGGTGTAAAAGAACGGACGAGCAAAATTACAGACCAACATCCTTGAAAGTGGTTTGCAGTAGAATATTTGAACAGATTCTCAGTTCGAACGTGATAATTTTTCCTTGAGACAGAAAAGCTCCTGTTCTCAATTTAACACAGATTTAGAAAGAATCGATCGTGCGAAAGTCAGCTTGCCCCTTTCCTCACATGATCTCCTACGAATAATGGATACAGGGCAATAGGCAGGTTTCATATTCCTAGATTTCCGGAAAGCATTTGACGCGGTATCCCCGCCTATTAACAAAGATGCGAGCATACAGAAGAGGTTCCCAGACATGTGAGAGGCTTGAAAACGCATTAAGTAACAAAGCCTAGTACGTTTTCTTTGACAGCGAGTGTTCTTCAGAAACGAGAGCATCGTCAGGTCTGCACCAGGGAAGTGTGATAGGACCGCTCTTAATTTCAGTGTACATAAACAATCTGATGAACAGGGTGAACAGTACTCTGCAGCTGTTTACTGATGATGCTGTGGTATGCGGAAGGGTAACGTCGTTGACTGAGGATACAAGATGACTTAGACAAAATTCTAATTGGTGAGATGACAGACACCTTGCTCTTAACTTAGGAAAAAAAAGTTAATGTAGGTGAGTAGGCAAAATAATCACGTAGTGTTCGAATACAGCATTAGAAATCTGTCAGTACTGCTTTACGCACGCACATCAAATGGTTCAAATGGCTCTGAGCGCTATGGGACTTAACATCTGAGGTCATCAGTCCCCTAGACTTAGAACTACTTAAACCTAACTGACCTAAGGTCATGACACGCATCCATGCTCGAGGCAGGATTCGAACCTGCGACCGTAGCAGCGGCGCGGTTTCGGACTGAAGTGCCTAGAGCCGCTGGGCCACAACGACCGGCGCACGCACATCGATTAAATATCTGGTTGTAACGTTGTAAAGCGATATGAAATGGAATAAGTACGTATGGACAATAGCAGGTAAGACGAATGGCCGATTTCGGTTCATAGATAGAATTTTAGGAAAATGTGGTTCATCTGAAAAGGGCACGTCTATTAATTTGGGTCGAAGGGTGGGAAAGGATTCAGAAAAATCACACCAAATTTCGTTTGAATGTATGGGGGTGAGGTGTAATGAAAATCTCAAAACGTTTTAATTCATAGAACTTACCTAGATATAGTGGATCAGATTTTGTTTTACAAATTTAATCCGTAAGCTTGACAATATTACAGTGACCACCAGTTTATTTGGCCTCTTTGAAACGAATTGAATGGTTTACACTTGTGCATGCCCGGCTTTTCCCATTTTGAAACAAATGCTGTACAAGTGGCGGATTTCATTCGGGCGCCGCGGCAGTAGAGATGAATGCGTGTCAGTGAGTCTGCCGTGATATTCTGGAACGCATAAAAAGCCGATTTTATTCTGTTCAACACAAATTTCTACATCTACGTCTTCATGAATACTCTGCAAATCACACTTCAATGCCTGGCAGAGGGTTCATCGAACCACCTTCACAATTCTCTATTGTTCCAATCTCGTATAGCGCTCGGAAAGAATGAATGCCTAAATCTTTCCGTGCGAGCTCTGATTTCACTTAGTTTATCATGGTGCTCGTTTCTCCCCATGTAGGTCTACGTTAACAAAATATTTTCTCGTTCAGAGGAGAAAGTTTGGAATTTCGTGAGAAGATACCTCTGCAACGTAAAGCGCCTTTGTTTTAATTATGTCAATCCCAAATCCTGAATCATTTCAGTGATACTCTCTTCCCTATTTCGCGATAATACAAAAAGTGAACTTTTTCAATGTACTCCGTCAATCCTATCTAGTAAGGATCCCACATCGCGCAGCAGGACGGATAAGCATAGTGTAGACGGTCTATTTAGTACATCTGTTACATTTTCTAAGTGTCCTGTCATTAATATGCAGTCTGGTTAGCCTTCCTAACAACAATTTCTATGTGCCCCTTCCAATTTAAGTTGTTCGTAACTGTAATTCATAGGTACGAGGGCAGTTCAATAAGTAATGCAACACTTTTTTTTCTCGGCCAATTTTGGTTGAAAAAACCGGAAATTTCTTGTGGAATATTTTCAAAAATTCCCGCTTCGTCTCGTATAGTTTCATTGACTCTCGACAGGTGGCAGCGCTGTTAAAATGGCGTCTGTAACGGATGTGCGTTGCAAACAACGGGCAGTGATCGAGTTTCTTTTGGCGGAAAACCAGGGCATCTCAGATATTCATAGGCGCTTGCAGAATGTCTACGGTGACCTGGCAGTGGACAAAAGCACGGTGAGTCGTTGGGCAAAGCGTGTGTCATCATCGCCGCAAGGTCAAGCAAGACTGTCTGATCTGCCGCGTGCGGGCCGGCCGTGCACAGCTGTGACTCCTGCAATGGCGGAGCGTGCGAACACACTCGTTCGAGATGATCGATGGATCACCATCAAACAACTCAGTGCCCAACTTGACATCTCTGTTGGTAGTGCTGTCACAATTGTTCACCAGTTGGGATATTCAAAGGTTTGTTCCCGCTGGGTCCCTCGTTGTCTAACCGAACACCATAAAGAGCAAAGGAGAACCATCTGTGCGGAATTGCTTGCTCGTCATGTGGCTGAGGGTGACAACTTCTTGTCAAAGATTGTTACAGGCGATGAAACATGGGTTCATCACTTCGAACCTGAAACAAAACGGCAATCAATGGAGTGGCGCCACACCCACTCCCCTACCAAGAAAAAGTTTAAAGCCATACCCTCAGCCGGTAAAGTCATGGTTACAGTCTTCTGGGACGCTGAAGGGGTTATTCTGTTCATGTCCTTCCCCATGGTCAAACGATCAACTCTGAAGTGTATTGTGCTACTCTTCAGAAATTGAAGAAACGACTTCATGACAACACAAGACCTCACACAAGTCTTCGCACCCGAGAGGAGCTCACAAAACTTCAGTGACTGTTCTTCCTCATGCACCCTACAGCTCCGATCTCGCACCGTCTGATTTCCATATGTTTGGCCCAATGAAGTACGCAATCCGTGGGAGGCACTACTCGGATGATGAAGAAGTTATTGATGCAGTACGACGTTGGCTCCGACATCGACCAGTGGAATGGTACCGTGCAGGCATACAGGCCCTCATTTCAAGGTGGCATAAGGCCGTAGCACTGAATGGAGATTACGTTGAAAAATAGTGTTGTGTAGCTAAAAGATTGGGGAATAACCTGGTGTATTTCAATGCTGAATAAAACAACCCCTGTTTCAGAAAAAAAATGTGTTGCATTACTTATTGAACTGCCCTCGTATTTAGTTCAATTTACGACCTTTATATTTTATTGATTTATCGTGTACCGGAAGTTTAACGGATTCTTTTTAGCACTCTTTTGGATGACCTCACACTTTTTGTTATTTAGGGTCAATAGTCAATTTTCACACCCTTCATTTGTATCAGAACTTTTACAGTGCGTTTGTTAAAGAGCATGCCTACGAGATGAAACACACGTGCTAGTAAGTTGATCGTTTGTGGGAGAAAGCACAGCTGAATGTCACCAAGAAGAATTTTCATAAAATGGTTCAAATGGCTCTGAACACTATGGGACTTAACATCGGAGGTCATCAGTCATCTAGGACTTAGAACTACTTAAACCTAACTAACCTAACGACAGCACACACATCCATGCCCGAGGCAGGATTCGAACCTGCGACCGTAGCGGTCGCGCGGTTCCAGACTGAAGCGCCTAGAACCTTTCGGCCACACCGGCCGGCAGAGTTTTCATAGAGATCGTTCAAATCAAGATATAGAAAAGCTACAGAATCATACAGATTAAAACAAGGTAAAAACAATGTTATTTCTCATCTGCAAAGTAGCTAAAGGATTAATAAGAGCTGATGTGTAGCGCAATATTACAACAAAATGTCAATATTTCAGGAATCCGTAAAAATAGTTGATCCTGTTTTCTTGAAGCCTATTTGTAAGAATATTTCTGTCTGTTTTTCCATCCGAATACTAGTTAGGGCTGGTATGTTTAAGATAAAGTGCTTTTAATCACGCATTATAAGAAATGTTTATATACTTTCTAAATAATACATGTTTTTATTAAAGTGTTCTAATCAAAGTTCCATTAAGTTTCGGGTGTGCAGCGGCTGCACACCCGAAACTTTTGGAGCTGTTCTAATCAATGTTTAAAACAAATTTTAAAAATCTCATTTATAGGATTTTTACACAACTTTTGGGGCAAACGTCATATCGTGGGGAGGGCACGTCCCACCACCTCTCACTAGATCTCAGCAATGGAACAGGGGGAGTCCAGGTTCATGAAATAAACTTCATCTAACGAACGGACTTCTCGAAAGGACTCCGGAAAGAGAACACTAGTGCGATCCATTCTTGAGTGCTGTACGAGTGTTTGTGATTCTCACCAGGTCGGACTAGAGAAATACATCAAAACAATCAGTTGCATGCTGCTAGATTTGTTACCGGTAGATTCAATCATCGGGTGAGTGCTACAAAAATGTTTCAGGAACTCATATGAGGTTCCCTGGAGGAAAGACGACTATCGTTTCGCGTAACACTACCGTGAAAATCTAAAGAACCGGAATTTGAAGCTGATTGCACAGTGATTCTACCGCCACCGACGTACTTTTCGTATAAGGACAGCTCAGATAAGACATATTAGGGCTCGTTTTCCCATCGCTCTGTTTGATTTTGGAACAGGAAAGGAAAACGGCTATCAGTGGTACAAGCTATCCTTCGCCGTGCAACATACGATGGCTGGACAAACAGTTACAGTACAGCAGAAATCACTCCGTTCCCTATAACAATAACTTATTTCTATCAGAGAAGGAGCTGAAACACTAGTTTCTTCATCAAAACAAAGCTAATCCCTCACTATTTTTCAGAGAGTAGCAACGCAAGTCAAATGGACAGACTGTGAAGAAGGACGTACCTTAACGCTGGTTGGTTTGGAACACCTCTTGTGTAGACCTGCCTACAGCAGGGCGCGTCGACCTGTCCATATATACTGCCAAACTCGCTGCTGGATGACCATCTTCACAGCAAGGGTATTACCGGTTTTCTTATCATGCGTGATAACGAGCTGTCATGGTGCCCTGTAATTATAACTGTTAAGACTTGTTGTTCTTGAGGAAGGAGTGGCTATAATTATGTGAGTGATGGGATGGCGTACGATACTTGCGCAAAGATACTATATTTAGACCGACACTTTTCCTCTATGCAAATATCCGCAGTACGAAAAGCTATCTCAATACTGAAAGGAGCTTGCAGGTTTCTCGGAACGAATGCCTCGCTATATTGCAGAGCCTTACTGATACCTGACGTTCATGATCAATTTTTATAACGACTATACCCCCTTTAGTTTACATAAGATCCACTAAACGGTCATATGAACTGGTTTCTGCGATATATCTGAGTGTACGGATATCATTTTTCTTTTAGGTTTCTCTTGTCTTCAGTGCCGACTTTAAGATTCTATGCACTGTGAATGGCTGCCTGTATTTTGCGTTAATTACTGTGTTCGTGCATATCAACTTCCGGTGTGAGTTAAAACACGTTATTTATTCTTACGATTCGCAAAATTATCCAATCGCGTCTGTGTATTTAAAAATTTAATACAGCTAACAACAGACGCTAATCTTTCAGACCACATGCTCTTTGAGGAGAGCACACACACTATCACATTTGTAATACGCAGGAGACGTCAGAGTAAGAGCAGATTAATGGAAACACTTTTCAGACTCTCGCCTCCAGCCACTCCTGAATAGAGTTTAATATAGTGTCTGATTCCATTTTGCAATCATAGCATTTGCTTTAGTTGTGCAGCAATCTATTTCTGACACTACAAAAATTACTCGGGATATCGGTTGTTCCAAATGTAAAATGCTGTTGCAGGGTACAGCATTGTCATGTACCTAGGAAAAAATATGCTACCCAAATTCAATAGTTTATGTGTTGCGTTATTAATCTGATACATACCATAGGTGAAGTGATAAGGTTAGGAATGGGGAGGTTCTCCGCAGAATGGGGGAGGAAAGGAATATATGGATAACATTGACAAAGAGAAGGGACGGATGACGTCTGTTAAGACAGCAAGGAATAACTTCCATGGCAGCAGAGGGACCTGTAGATGGCAAAAACTGTATAGGAATATACAGATTGGAATATATCCAGAAAATAACTGAGGACGTAGAATGCAAGTGCTTCTCTGAGATGTAAAGCTTGCCACGGGAGAGGAATTCGTTCGGAACAAACGCTGTTGTCAACTTCCACAAATTTCCATTTTAGATACAGGGAAAATTGTTGAAACATACCACGTGTTTCATATGGGAATGTAGGCTTTCCCGATGTATACTGCTGATGAAATCTTCTCGGGCTTCCACCTGTATAGCTGCTTCGAAAATCCGCGAAGTTTCGATGAGTGTCATTTGCTAGAAGATGATGAGAATGACATCGAAACGTCGCGGACTTTGGACGCAGCTACCCACATGGAAACCTGACAAGATTTCATCAGCATACCACGTGTTTCAATGTAAAGAGGTCTTTTGTTCCAAGAGACATGATAGTGCACGACTGACGAACTGCAGATTAAAATGTAATACATATTGTGATAATTTTTAAAAATACGCAGAATTTTACTCACCATAAAACTCTGAAGAATTAATAGTGTTAGCTATAATATTTTGTACATCGCTGAGCTATGCACACATGTATTTTTTACAAAATCTACACAGAAGCCACCTTATTTCTCACAACATAAAAAACAATAGAAAATACTGGAAACTGCTTATGGTGGTCTCCAGTGCTTCATGTGATTCTCCAGCTGGTCACTAGACTGAAATGTTCACCAGGAAACAACATGTGTTCCTAGCTCACTATACTTCCACGTACAGAACATAAACATAAACCCATAAAAATAATTGAAAATCAGCGAGTAGGACTCTACAGTTAATGTATCTTAGAGTAAAAATGAATCACTGACGATAGCGAGTTATCCCTGAAACTATTTTGGGAATAATAATGACAATTTTTGCATCGAAATGAACACAAATCTTCCATAACTTATAAATTGGAGGTTCTCATACGTTAGTCACTGTAGTTTTATTGAGTACATTGTTATCGTTATGACTGCAATTTTATTTTAAAAGCAGTTATTTTCTCCTATCTGTAAGGAAGTTCAAGAATTTTAAGATAGATTATCTGAAAAATGGCCCTATAAAACAAAACGTTTGAATACCGACTCTAAGTTTAATCACATTGGCATGTATAAATCCCACATCGAAGGAAATTCTACAGGTGTTAAGAAAACAGCTGTAGTGTTGTCGTTAGTCTGAAAACCAAAACTGACATTATTGATGTATCAAAGAAAAGTTTAACCAACACATATCAAGTTTATTTGATTAGCCGTTGTGAAATGACCAAGGGGCCATTTTGAATAAATTCCGGTGCAGTGCATAGTGCTGACGGAAAAATGTCGCAACACCAAGAAGAAGTTGTGCGACATAAACGTACGTTGGTAGGCGTGTTTTTCTCAGGTTCGGTTTATAAACGCTGTAACGTTCGTGATCGTTAGATAAGAAAGTTATGTAACCAGACTGACGTACAAATTCACAGTCAGAGTGCGCGGGATAACCACGAAATGGTTCCTAATGTCATATGAAATCGCAAACCAGACCATGACTCCAGTCTAGGTCCTGCGAGTCTAGCACGCAGACAGGTTGGCTGCAGGACCTTCACTGCCTCCTTCCAACCAATACACAGTCAATAGTGGCACCGAAGGAAAACCAGCTTTCATCAGAAAACACAACAGTCTTCCACCCTGTCCCCCCCTCCCCCCCTCCCAAATGAGCTCTCGCTTGACACCACTGAAGACGCACATGGAGGTGGTTTGGAGACGGTGGAATGCACGCTACAGGGCGTCTGGCTCAGAGCAGTCCCTGAAGTAACCTATTTATAACGTTTCGTTGCATCACTGTGCTGCCAACTGCTGCTCAATTTACTGTTGCAGATGCAGTGCGAAGCACCAGAGCCATACGCCGAACCCGATAGTCTTCCTTTTCGGTGTAGAGTCACGTGGCCATGTGGAGCCTGGTCTTCTTGTCTTCTTGTGACCGCATATTCTCGTGACCACTGCTTCTCGCAATCGAGTACAACGGCTACATTCCTGCCAACTATTTCTGCAATATTACGGGAGGAACACCGATATCAATACGGGTGCAACGCATATTCATGGATTCACTGTATTATATTATGTAAGTGTTATTTTGTTTGAGTTTGACGGAAGATTCATTTGGTTTCCATATCCTCGAACTCCATCGACAAGCCCACCCACAATAGTGGAACGACTTCCCGTGCAGATGAAGGATTTGGTTTCTAAATAATCGTATGGTTGACCAAGTGTTAAATGACTGACTGACAGCCTGTAAAGAGAGGATTGAGAGCCGATGATTTTTGTATACATCGGAAGTAAAAGTAATTCTATACCCAGGGAATGAAGGTAGGGAAGCAGACACATTCACCTGCATCGCCGCTCTTAGCAAAGTTCTAGTGATGATGGTTCGCAATTGCCTACCTTTGATCTCTTATGGAATGTCAAGTTTGCATGTGTGTCGTGTAGATGACTGTGATGAGTGCTTGTACAATGCAGAGTTGGATATTTTACATGTCGGCGGTCATTCCTCTTGCCAGTTAGACGACATCCACTTTCTAAGTAGGGGTATCATGCCTGCGAGAGAGAACTTGTAATCTGTACTTGCTTTATCAGAGATCCCTTCCTTGCTACGGCATCTACCTGTACATTTCCAAGTATCCTAGAGTGACCTATCATCCATACCATTAAAAACCTGCGACAGTTCCTCAGCACCCAAAACATAACGTCGAAAGTTGCTGCAACTGTTGGGTTGGTAAAACTATTATGATGGTTTCTGATCAGTTGTAGAGAGATGATGACTATTGTGCCTGCTGTGATTGTCTACACGAATAGTAGGTCTCCAAAAATGGCAAACAGCTCGGCAGATATAACAGTGAAGTATGGACCCAGGTTGTGTAGCCCTTGTTGTTATTTCGGGGTACCGAATAAGCATTAACAGCGCCTTCACTAGATTTAGACCCATCTGTGTACACCAACCACACATCGTCGTAGTGAGATAGGAATTCCAGTCCCGTTGCATTAGTGCGTCCAGGTTTTGAAACGTTAAACTGATCCTGGCGGCAGTCTGCCGAACGGACTGCTGTAACGCGGTATAAGAAGAATTTCCACACATAGTGACGAGTGGATGTTGCTTTTATCCGGTATCGGCCCCTCACTAAGTGGAATGTTAATTCCCGGTTTTCTCGTTGAGGGGCCCCATATTCGTCGAGACTGAGCCGCACGAGCAATTTTTTACAGATGAATGTCGGTCACAGCATTAAGGGTAGTTCATTCGCTTCAAACAGTAACAAAACTGGTAAGGTTGACATGAACGCCTCAATAACCATACGCAAGGCTTTGTACTGCGTAGTGTCGATTCTATGGTGCGTGCTGACTGATGCTGATACGTGGTATTGGTGCTCATAATTCATGTGTGACCTTGCTAGGGACCGGCGGAAAGTCATCGCTTCCCCACCATACTCCTGTCCTAGCTACGATGACATTGCAGACTTTTTCACATCCAGTAATTATGTGTCGGTTAGGAGGACACCATCTTGGTTTATTGTCGATAATCATTCAACGATATTGAGTTGTTTTCGAAACCGGAAAAGTATGTCGTCCCAGTTGCAATGTATGGATAAGTGAAATACAACGGCGAGTAGGAATCATGAGAATAGACTTGCTGTCAGAGATTTTGCAGCCACTTTCTGTACACCACTCAGGCAGACGTACGACTGCTGTGTGCATTTTCTGTCTACTGGACTGCAGAGTATTGTCTTCGGAATACATGCATACGTCGTCTGCGTACTGCAATATTTGGATGTCACTGGTAAAGGTTATGAAGGCCTACAACATAGAGATTGAAGAGTGAGGGAATTCTCTACAAGTTTCTTTGGGTCCAAGTGTAGTTCCGTGTAGCAAAATTACTGTCCTCCTATTGCTTACAAGGGAACCTCCCCATCGCACCTCCTCAATTTAGTTATAAGTTGGCACAGTGGATAGACCTTGAAAAACTGAACACAGATCAATCGAGAAAACAGGAAGAAGTTGTGTGCAACATTGAAAAAAATTAGTAAAATAGACTAACTGAGTAGTCCATGCGAACATAGGTAACATGAATAACATTATTAGTCTAGGTGCGCCATGGTCACGTGGTTAGCGTGATTAGCTAGAGAACGAGAGGTCCTTGGTTCAAGTCTTCCCTGGACTGAAAATTTTACTTTCTTTATTTTCGCAAAGTTATGATCTGTCCGTTCGTTCATTGGCGTCTCTGTTCACTGCAATGAGTTTAGTGTCTGTGTTTTGCCACCGCACCGCAAAACCGTGCGATTAGTAGACGAAAGGACGTCCCTCTCCAATGGGAACCGAAAACATTTGATCGCAGGGTCATAGGTCAACCGATTCCTCCACGGTAAAACACGTCTGATACATTCTATACGACACTGGTGACGGCATGTGCGTCACATGACAGGAATATGTTGTCAACCCACCTAACTTGTACACTTGGCGAATGGGTAAAAAGATTCTTCTACCTTGCCCGATTTAGGTTTTCTTGTGGATGTGATAATCAGTCTCAAAAAAGTGATGAATACATAAGAGTTTGTCACGTAAACTGAAAATAAAAAATTAAACTTTTCAGTGGAGGGATGACTTCAACCTACGACCTCTCGTTCCGTAGCTGCTCTCGCTAACCACGGGACCACGGCGCTCCTTGGCTCCTAGTCTTCTTTATGTTGCTTATCTTCGCATGGACTACTTAGTTTGTTTTTTTACTAATTTTTTCATAGTTCCACACAACTTCTTCCTGTTTTCTCGATTGATCTGTGTTCAGTTTTTCAAGGCCTATCCACTGTGCCAACTTATAACTAAATCTGAGGGGGGTGCGATGGGGAGGTTCCCTTGTTAGAATATTTACAGAGTTCCATATGAGTAAATTTGGAATCTCGAGGGCTACCAGATTTTTGAGCAAGACTGACGAAACGACGTTTACTTGTGCTTTAGTGAAGATTATGAACGCAGTTATCATACGATTAATCCGAGAGAAATTTACCTGTATTTCAGTCACTAAAGGTAAAAAGATTTCAGTTGTTCGTTTTCCTTTTCGAAACCCTAGTTGTTTTTCCGGTGGTATTTTCTTGTTTTCGCACCACTATTCTGAGCGCCGTTTTATGATACCTGTCATTACCTTCGTCAAACAGGGCATCGGGAGTTGAGTGATCACTGTGAAGCAAACGGAAATGAAGCGAAGTCTTCTGAGACAGCGTTATCAAGATCTGACAATAGTTTGAAAGGGGCCTCATTCTGGAAGTTTATATGCCTTTCTGGTCACATCTTGCAATATCCAGATATCTGGAGCACTGTGATGTGACAGTGTGTGAAATTTTTGGCTTAGCACCCGTAATATGTAATTCCAAGATTCTTTCATCTGAGGGCAGAAGTTGCAGCATTGTGCGTATGACGTAATGTGTTGTGAGGTATCAGTGGTAGAAGGTGCTTGTCTGCAGAAATGCCACCAGAATTGTGGGCTATCAATGTAACTGGCTGACACGTTCGGAGGATGCGCGCCAAAATGCTGACTTTCCTACACTATTATTTTAATAACAGAGCATTACATTTACTCCACATTCTGGAATAGGTACCTGTAAATAACAAGCTATCACCTGAATATTGTGAAAGTAGGAATTAAACGCTAAACTAAAAACAATAGCTAAATAAAAAGGCAGACGAAGCTCTTCGGCTGTCTTCGGGGATCCGCCTAGCTCGGGCTGCCAAGTGAAGTAGCGTCGCTGCCTAATCAGATTGGCGGAAATAGTAGTGGTGGATAGACGTGTTGTTGAATGCGAACAGCTATATTTCAGATTTATGCAAATTCAGTAAAGTGCTAATGAGATCGGAAGGAGTACTGA
Source organism: Schistocerca nitens (assembly GCF_023898315.1). Taxonomy (NCBI): domain Eukaryota; kingdom Metazoa; phylum Arthropoda; class Insecta; order Orthoptera; family Acrididae; genus Schistocerca; species Schistocerca nitens. Next base: position 190,628,022 of record NC_064618.1, on the reverse strand, counting down.
TTGGAGACAGATATATTGGCATTGTAAGTATTGGGTAACGCCACGTAGCGCTCTTATGTAAGTTGGCTATGTAGATTTGCATCAAGTATTTCGCAGCTGCACTTGCAATTAAATAGATATTATTTTCAGTGCTATGTTAATGTGTTTTCTTATTTTTGATCTTCAAATTGTGCTTTTATTGTTATCGTGTGAAATACATAATAATTATGGCGTGTGAAAAACGTAACTCTAGGCTCCAAAGTAAACTGAGAAATGATAGTGACGACGAGCGTAGCTCATCAGCACCACAGTGTAATGAATTAACAGACATTTGAAGTAGTAATTTGGTAATTGTGCATAGGGAAGAGGAGCGGGCGGCAAATAATTGTGTAGACAGTGAAACAATTAGTTAACAGGGAAGTATTATCGGTCGGCAACAGCTCGTCTCAGGAATAGGAAATGACAGGACACAATCTTGCAAATACTGTACATTCAGGTTTTGCGGCCTCACCGTTTTCTCAAATAAGTCAAGACACATTTTCTGGTTTTCAAAATGCGAATATTGCCAGTTCAAATGCACTGCCGAATAGCACTGAGGAACATATTACAGTTAATGCAACAAATGGGACAAAGGCTTCAAAAGTTAGACACAACGCTTGAACCAAGTCAGAAACAAATGGGACAAAAGCTTCAAAAGTTAGACACAATGGAACAAAATCTTCAAAAGGTAGACACCACACTTGATCAAACGCATGAAAGTTTAACTGCTAAGTTACTTAAAATCGAAAAAGTCTGTAATGGCGTAAAAACACAAATTTGTGAGCATTTTCAACCTATTTTTTCGCGTCATGAAAATACATTACAGAATCACGAAGCAGCCATAAAAGAACTACAAAATATTGTTCATGAAACTCACGACACCTTGCAAGCTAAAATTGACTCAATTGCATCGACTGATTCGGTTACGCAACTTGTAAAAGCTCAAGGAAACTTAAAGGACATAGTAGATACATTTTCAACACAAACGGACACTCTGAAACTTGGTTCAGAAAAAGACACTGAGGAAATCAATTCATTATCGGAGATGTTTGCCGAACTTTACGATCAGTTCACTAACTTATCTACAGAGGTAAATGATGATCTGAATGACACAAGACTGGTAACCTTCACTGACACAGAAGAGTACGACCGAATTAAGAAATTTAAACAAAATCAAAATCAAATTAATATGAAACACAAAACAGAAATTCGGAAAGTACAAGGTCAGTTGGCACAAGTATTACAAGAATTACATATTTCAGAAGACACTCGCGCTCCATCACGGGATGAGGGACTTAGAACTACGGAAAAGCCGCAAATTTGTAACACAGGGCATTTCAGAAATTATGAAAGAAATTGGCTAGGTGTACCGAATTTTGAGATGGAATCACCGACACGACGTAACAATGAGCGATATGCAACTCGCCGACATGATGATTTTGACTATAAGCTGTTTATTACTGTGTGTGAAATCTTATGGGACTTAACTGCTAAGGTCATCAGTCCATAAGCTTACACACTACTTAACCTAAATTATCCTAAGGACAAACACACACACCCATGCCCGTGGGAGGACTCGAACCCACTACTGCAGCGCCTTAGACCGCTCGGCTAATCCCGCGTGGCTGTTTATTACTACATGTAAATTGAAAACAATTAAGAATTCCGGCAACGACATTCATCCACAAGCGTGGCCTCATCAATTCTGTCATTATTTTCCTTCTAACTAGTCACTAGAGCACAGATTAGAATTTATGTGTGGCTATTTAGAGAATGAACCAGCTGTAAGAATGCGATTGGTCATTCATGATTGTCACCGTGAAGGTGAATTTTATCATGCCTTCCTCTCAGCATATTGGTCTCAAGCTACACGAGACCGAGTAAAACATAGCATCATAATGATGAAACATTTCGAACAAACTGAATTTTAAAGTCTTGTGTAATATTTTGAAGACATGTTGCATAAGAATCAGTATCTGCTAAACCCATACAGTCCCTCAGAACTCATCCGCATTTGCCGAATCAAATTGCCTGAACATTTACGACATGTTATTTTGGCAGGTCGTTGCAAAGACTACATTGAAGCTTTTCAGGGACTGTTACAAGAATTGGAAATTGACACTGACAATCACGGGACGCGAAAAGGAGGAAAACAACAATTACAGGTCACATCCGTTACAATTCCGCGATGACAGAAATAATATCTGGACACGACAAGTCTATTCTTACAAGGCAAATCGTGACCAAAACAGACACCACCCGTATGTCAACCGTTGGCAGAGTAATAATAGTTACAGAGAAAGATCGCATTTCTGTAGTAATGAATATGACAGAGATAACCATAGAAAAAGACAATATGGGAACCCAAACAATTATTATCAATGGAGACAGAATAACGTCAGACGCAACGGTCCACCGCGCAGTTACAACTCATGGAGAAATTCTCCACCATGTGACTGACAAGGAAAAAATTACAGTTACAACCGACATGACGACAGACGACATAACCTTAACAATAGACCAGAATTCAATCGAAACTGGCGGGATTCAAACAGGGCAGTGGCCTCTCGACAAAGTGAATTTGTAGAAGTTAGGTCTCCTAATCCTAATAAGGATGCGTGCCAACAAAGAGACAGACAATGACTCGCACCGCAGGCAGCCACGTGCGCCGGCTGGCTCTGAGAAAAATAACAGAAGCTAACCTTGAGAAAAATTGCAGTATTTTTTACCGTCGTATACCGCATGATAATTGTGTTCAAGTTGAAACTCTGAGTACTAGGAAGATTAAAGGTTTGCACTACATTTCAGATGTAAAACCATTTATTGAGAGATGTTGTTGTTGTGGTGGTCTTCAGTCCTGAGACTGGTTTGATGCAGCTCTCTATTCTACTCTATCTGTGCAAGCTTCTTCATCTCCCAGTACCTACTGAAACCCACATCCTTCTGAATCTGCTTAGTGTATTCATCTCTTGGTCTCCCTCTACGATTTTTACCCTCCATGCTGCCCTCCGATGGTAATTTGTGATCCCTTGATGCCTCAAAACATGTCCTACCAACCGATCCCTTCTTCTAGTAAAGTTGTGCCACAAAATTCTCTTCTCCCCAATCCTAATCAATACCTCCTCATTAGTTACGTGATCTACCCACCTTATCTTCAGCATTCTTCAGTAGCACCACATTTCAAAAGCTTCTATTCTCTTCTTGTCCAAACTGGTTATCGTCCATGTTTCACTTCCATACATGGCTACACTCCATAGAAATACTTTCAGAAACGACGTCCTGACATTTAAATCTATACTCAATGTTAACAAATTTCTCTTCTTCAGAAACGATCTCCTTGCCATTGCCAGTCTACATTTTATATCCTCTCTACTTCGACCATCATCAATTATTTTGCTCCCTAAATAGCAAAACTCCTTTACTACTTTAAGTGTCTCATTTCCTAATCTAATCCCCTCAGCATCACACGATTTAATTTGACTACATTCCATTATCCTCGTTTTGCTTTTGTTGATGTTCATCTTATATCCTCCTTTCAAGACACTGTCCATTCCGTTCAACTGCTCTTCCAAGTCCTTTGCTGTCTCTGACAGAATTACAATGTCATCGGCGAACCTCAAAGTTTTTATTTCTTCTCCATAAATTTTAATACCTACTCCGAATTTTTCTTTTGTTTCCTTTACTGCTTGCTCAGTATACAGATTGAATAACATCGGGGAGAGGGTACAACCCTATCTCACTCCTTTCCCAACCACTGCTTCCCTTTCATGCCCCTCGACTCTTATAACTGCCATCTGGTTACTGTACAAATTGTAAATAGCCTTTCGCTCCTTGTATTTTACCCCTGCCACCTTCAGAATTTGAAAGAGAGTATTCCAGTTAACGTTGTCAAAAGCTTTCTCTAAGTCTACAAATGCTAGAAACGTAGGTTTGCCTTTTCTTAATCTTTCTTCTAAGATAAGTCGTAAGGTTAGTATTGCCTCACGTGTTCCAACATTTCTACGGAATCCAAACTGATCTTCCCCGAGGTCCGCTTCTACCACTTTTTCCATTCGCCTGTAAAGAATTCGCGTTAGTATTTTGCAGCTGTGACTTATTAAACTGATAGTTCGGTAATTTTCACATCTGTCAACACATGCTTTCTTTGGGATTGGAATTATTATATTCTTCTTGAAGTCTGTGGGTATTTCGCCTGTCTCATACATCTTGCTCACCAGATGGTAGAGTTTTGTCATGACTGGCTCTCCCAAGGCCATCAGTAGTTCTAATGGAATGTTGTCTACTCCCGGGGCCTTGTTTCGACTCATGTCTTTCAGTGCTCTGTCAATCTCTTCACGCAGTAACTTATCTCCCATTTCATCTTCATCTACATCCTCTTCCATTTCCATAATATTGTCCTCAAGTACATCGCCCTTGTATAAACCCTCTATATACTCCTTCCACCTTTCTGCCTTCCCTTCTTTGCTTAGAACTGGGTTGCCATCTGAGCTCTTGATATTCATACAAGTGGTTCTCTTCTCTCCGAAGGTCTCTTTAATTTTCCTGTTGGCAGTATCTATCTTACCCCTAGTGAGACAAGCCTCTACATCCTTACATTTGTCCTCTAGCCATCCATGCTTAGCCATTTTGCACTTCCTGTCGATCTCATTTTTGAGACGTTTGTATTCCTTTTTGCCTGCTTCATTTACTGCATTTTTATATTTTCTCCTTTCATCAATTAAATTCAATATTTCTTCTGTTACCCAAGGATTTATATTAGCCCTCGTCTTTTTACCTACTTGATCCTCTGCTGCCTTCACTACTTCATCCCTCAGAGCTACCCATTCTTCTTCTACTGTATTTCTTTCCCTGTCAATTCTTCCCTTATGCTCTCCCTGAAACTCTCTACAACCTCTGGTTCTTTCAGTTTATCCAGGTCCCATCTCCTTAAATTCCCACCTTTTTGCAGTTTCTTCAGTTTCAATCTGCAGTTCATAACCAATAGATTGTAGTCAGAATCCACATCTGCCCCTGGAAATGTCTTACAATTTAAAACCTGGGTCCTAAATCTCTGTCTTACCATTATATAATCTATCTGATACCTTTTAGTATCTCCAGGATTCTTACAGGTATACAACTTTCTTTTATGATTCTTGAACCAAGTGTTAGCTATGATTAAGTTATGCTCTGTGCAAAATTCTACAAGGCGGCTTTCTATTTCATTTCTTCCCCCCAATCCATATTCACCTACTATGTTTCCTTCTCTCCCTTTTCCTACTGACGAATTCCAGTCACCCATGACTATTAAATTTTCGTCTCCCTTCACTACCTGAATAATTTCTTTTATCTCGTCATACATTTCATCAATTTCTTCATCATCTGCAGAGCTAGTTGGCATATAAACTTGTACTACTGTAGTAGGCATGGGCTTTGTGTCTATCTTGGCCACAATAATGGGTTCACTATGCTGTTTGTAGTAGCTAACCTGCACTCCTATTTTTTTATTCATTATTAAACCTACTCCTGCATTACCCATATTTGATTTGTATTTATAACCCTGTAATCACCTGACCAAAAGTCTTGTTCCTCCTGCCACCGAACTTCACTAATTCCCATTATATCTAACTTTAACCTATCCATTTCCCTTTTTAAATTTTCTAACCTACCTGCCCGATTAAGGGTTCTGACATTCCACGCTCCGATCCGTAGAACGCCAGTTTTCTTTCTCCTGATAACGACGTCCTCCTGAGTAGTCCCCGCCCGGAGATCCGAATGGTGGACTATTTTACCTCCGGAATATTTTACCCAAGAGGACGCCATCATCATTTAATCATACAGTAAAGCTGCATGCCCTCGGGAAAAATTATGGCTGTAGTTTCCCCTTGCTTTCAGCCGTTCGCAGTACCAGCACAGCAAGGCCGTTTTGGTTAATGTTACAAGGCCAGATCAGTCAATCATCCAGACTGTTGCCCCTGCAACTACTGAAAAGGCTGCTGCCCCTCTTCAGGAACGACATGTTTGTCTGGCCTCTCAACAGATACCCCTCCGTTGTGGTTGCACCTACGGTACAGCCATCTGTATCGCTGAGGCACGCAAGCCTCCCCACCAATGGTAAGGGCCATGGTTCATGGGGGGGTATTGAGAGATAATCTGCTTTTTAATTTAGTCTTTGCGATAACATTTTTCACTTCACGTTACTAGTACGCTTTGTCACACTTAGAAACTGTTAACATGCAACAATATTTTGAAGTTAAATATCCAGTCTAGAACCCAAGGATCATATTTAGACAGTAATTACGAATGCATTGTTATAGTGAACAGATGACACAGTGTTATGTTGTGTGTACGTTCTTGCTTGTTACTTGCATGATTACGTAATGACTATAAGGCTCACATACTTAGAACATATACCAGTACTGCTAATGAGATTTTAATGCAACACTTTGATTTACTTGAAAATACATTATGGATTTAAAGTGCTTTCTGAGAGATACCAGATGACACAGTGGTTAGTTTATTTGACAGCTACACGATTAAATCACGCCGCTACTAATGAGTGACACAATGAGGAATGTGGATACGTGTTTATATGTATATGAATAATGAATAGAAGTTAGGGACTCTGATTTGTGAAAAAGGATGTTTGAAACCAAGGATTATACTTTAAGCATTACGACTTGTGTATCCATGCGTGAATGTATCACAACACTGCTATTCATGATATTTCGTTTTTATGCATTTCTACTGTAATTTTTCGAACTGTGAATTTTTTTTTGTAGTGGAAACTGCTGTCATAAATTTTTGGGTAAGAAAGCTAACTGACTTTTTTGTAGTGGAAACTGCTGTCATAAATTTTTGGGTAAGGAAGCTAACTGACGTTGACATAACGGTTGTGGGCGCCCAGCTGCACCAGTCGGCTGGAGAAAAAGCCATTAGGTGGAGAAAAAAGAGGCCATATACCTCAATATCGACATTACTTTGTAGAAAGCATCGCAAATATGACATGCTATTACTTGGAAACCTTTGGATTATACTGTGGAGCTCGTAATTTGTGCTACTTACTGAAATGCTTATGAATTGATGGGAAATGTTCTTACATCTGCACACCTGATTATGACAAATGTCTTTGTACAAGAGTTGAGAGAATTTCTACTGACTTATGAAATGCCACATGGCTACTGAATGATGTTTTTATGCTTTGCTTTGTATGTAATTGCTTATTTCATTTGATATCTGGTTTCCAGCTGTGTTGCAGCATTGGTTTTATTAAATTAAATTAAATGCATTCGCTAAGGTGAACACTTTCTGTCAACAGATCTATTAAATAATAATCTATGATCCACATTCTTCGAAAAAGGAACACTTGGAAAGGAAAGAACAATAAGAAGGGTTATAATAACAGTAACTGCATACATAATTTTCTTATCAAGTATTTGGTAACTTTTTGTAGAATAAGTTGTTGTGCTGCATCACTTTAATGACATAGACATTAAGATGTGAATAGGAATTTCCCTTATCTGCACTGTTGTCTTAAAGTACTATTTTTTATGCTTGATCTATGTAATATTTAGGTATAAGTTATAGGATTTGCTGTTGCTGTTTGCCAGGCATAGTGCTACTGAATTTCACTTTGTATTACTCTGTTAAGCCAGTTTTACTACTGATTTATTTTTCTTGTTGCTGCACATTGGCTTATATTTGTTGTAATGTTGCATTTGCTTTGCTAATTTATATATATTGGTGCTAGCTTTGCCAATTTGCATTTTTTGTCATTGCTGTTTGTGTTGATTGTTTTGTACTGATGCATTGCCTCATCCCTTAATTTATGCACCTCAGCTCAGTAGATTTAAGTTACTTTAAGAGGGGTAGGCTATATAAGAGAATGAGTTGCGATGAATTGGAAGAAATGCATTGAGAAGTGGTACGAAAAAAGTTTGTAAAAAAAGGTACTGTACAATGAAGAATAATTATTTCGAAAGAGGATATGAATAGAATACAGAAAGCAGGTATACATAGGACTTTTTGGGAATAATGATAAACGAAAGGAAATCTCCAAGAAGTAAAGAAAGTTTTGTTTGCAGAATACTTCAGTAAAACAATCTTTGTCCTTTCCTTTTGTGTTATTCCGCTATGTGTTTGTGTACCTTTGTGTATTTGTGTTCTTCCTGTCTTTATGTGTTTATCTGATAAGAGTTATGTTGTAGAATTTTTCTAATAATATGTTATTTTCTATGTAAAGGTGTTTAGGCATTATTTATTCTGTTTTAATGCTCATGTGTGAAAGTAATGTTTTGTAAAGTATTCTCATTATTTTATTTATTTACTTATGTCATAATTCCTATAACATTGATGTATATTTTTATTTCTATTCCTTTGTAAAGCCTGGATTACTACAAATGTTATCTGTATTATTATGTTTTTAATTATGTTTTCTGTACCTTTGTAATCGAATTCTCATGTTAGAAAATTGTAATTGACACCAGTTCATCAAATTAAGTAACTTGTAACCATTAATTTCACTGCACACATTTCTGTTGGTCATAGTATATGCACAATATGTGAGAAGTTGGGACTGTTAGTGTTTGCAAGTGTGTTAATAATTCAGCAAGGGACTGGTTAACAGCACTTCTGGTTTTAAAGACAATTCCAAAAAGTTAGTGAGTGCACAAGTGGTGGTTTATGGACTTGCCATATTGTCCACAAGACACTTCGATGGTGATTGTGCACCTGCGCAGTCGCAACAGAGGGCTGCTGGCCATCTCTACAAGGACTGCAGTGGGTCTGCACCTTTGATGGCCCACCAATATCATATTCTCTACAAGGACTACAGTGGGTCTGCTCTGTGATGATATACCTACCAGCATTCTTCAAAACTTCAACTGACTCTGCTGTGGGTTTGCTCTGTTGTGGCCCATTACATGTCTGCATGTCAAGAGTAAGCACTGTCTTTCTGTTGGAAGGACAACACTACTTCTTCAAGACTGCATAGAAATCCATTACTTCCATGTGCATTTTCCTTTACTGCTCAGACTTCGAGAAAAAAACTGCAGCTACTACTGTGATGAATGATCAGGACTGTCTTTACAGACTCTGAGAAAATCTTTGTTTTTGACCAACATTGCATTAATAAGTTTGTGCTTTTGATATGTTTGTTATTATAATTATGGAAGTGTTTTTCAAATCAGTATTGGCCACTGCCCAAAACAATTTCTAAAATTTTTGTGGGGAGCATGGGGCTATGCAAGTAGACTGTTTTCGTTTTTATGTTGGTAACGTCACTTAGCGCTCTGTATGAAAATCACTGGCTGTGCTGGGTGCAGTCTGTGGCTGATTGGCATCTGGACGTGTGTCCATCAGAAAGAGTAAATTTTGATACTGAATATCATGAACTGATATATATATATATATATATATATATATATATATATATATATATATATGATTTTTGAACATTATTAAGGTAAATAAGTTGATTGTTCTCTATCAAAATCTTTCATTTGTTAACTATGCCTCTCAGTAGTTAGTGCCTTCAGTAGTTAGAATCTTTTATTTAGCTGGCAGTAGTGGCGCTCGCTGTATTGCAGTAGTTCGAGTAACGATGATTTTTGTGATGTAACTGATTCATGAACAGTATAGGTTATCGTTAGTCAGCGCCAGTCTTTTGTAGGGATTTCTGATAGTCAGATTGCGTTGCGCTAAATATATTGTGCGTCAGTTTAGTGAATGTCTGAGTACGTTCAGTTTTGCTCAGCTGTTTGAAAAACATATAAAATAAGTGGTTGACCAGCACAGTAATTCATAAAAAAATTCTCAGGGGATGTTTCAGCTTGTGCGGTTGGGAAAATCGTAATTTTGTGCAGGAATAATTTTTGTAGAGCAACCTGATAATCTGTGATATGTAATCGGTTACAGGTGTCGCAAGATAAAGTTGATAAGCATATTAATAACGTGCGACTTGTTAAAGTCCACTTTCCCGGGTTCTGCTAAAATGAATACGAATGGCATCCCCTTCAAAATAAGTAAACGAATCATTTAGTTACATAAAGTCAGTTTATCGCTAACAGTTTATTACAGCCTCAAGACATCTACGATCTAAGTGGTGCTTTCTGAGTCATGACACACTTTTACAAGACAGCACTCTGGTCAAAATTAACAGAACTCTATGCACTTCAGTCGGAGCGGTGTAAGGAACCAGGCAGCTGGCATGTAATGCATTCTCAGAACAAATAAGATTATTATCACGACATCTGTGGTGGCACAGTGGAAATTGATGTGACCTACATAACAATATTTTACGCCGTAAGTGGCCCGATGTTCGACTACATAGGAACGTGAAAAGAGGCATAGTTGTTGCCAGACTTTTTGTCGACCATTTCTGACTAACAACAGAGATGATCAACGTGTTGTACACCAAGGACACCTTTCGACCTGCAGCTGCCGTCCGAATGCAAGTAATGTATTCCCTGCTATATTCTACGTTCACGCCATAGATCGAAGGTCAGAGGTAGCCGGCCCAGCGAATGACCATCTCACACGTAGGCTGACGTTAGCACCACAGTGGAGGAATGATGGTGTGTCCAGAAAGCTCATGCTTTTCCTCGATGTATGGCGGTGCAGCTCTAACCCAGTTGACCATCATCAGGGAGTACATCAGCGACCGGAGAGAGGCATAGCAGTCATTGTGGCATCCAGTTACGAGGCGCCTAACTTTTGCTTGCGACATTCCCGTGATTTACAAGCACTATGTTCTCATGGTCTTCGTCTACAATTTTTAACCTCCATGCTTCCCTTCATATACAGGGTGAGTCACCTAACATTACCGCTGGATATATTTCGTAAACCACATCAAATACTGACGAATCGATTCCATAGACCGAACGTGAGGAGAGGGGCGAGTGTAATTGGTTAATACAGACCATAAAGAATTGCACGGAAGTATGTGCTTTAACACAAACCTACGTTTTTTTAAATGGAACCCCGTTAGTTTTGTTAGCACATCTGAACATATAAACAAATACGTAATCAGTGCCGTTTGTTGCATTTTAAAATGTTAATTACATCCGGAGATATTGTAACCTAAAGTTGACGCTTGAGTACCACTCCTCCGCTGTTCGATCGTGTGTATCGGAGAGCACCGAATTACGTAGGGATCCAAAGGGAACGGTGATGGACCTTAGGTACAGAAGACTCTGGAACAGCACATTACGTCCACATGCTAACACCTTTTTATTGGGCTTTTTCACTGACGCACATGCACATTACCATAAGGGATGAGGTACACGTACACACGTGGTTTCCGTTTTAAATTACGGAGTGGAATAGAGTGTGTCCCGACATGTCAGGCCAATAGATGTTCAATGTGGTGGCCATCATTTGCTGCACACAATTGCATTCTCTGGCGTAATGAATGTGATACACGCCGCAGTATATCTGGTGTAATGTCGCAGCAGGCTGCCACAATACGTTGTTTCATATCCTCTGGGGTTGTAGGCACATCACGGTACACATTCTCCTTTAACGTACCCCACAGAAAGAAGTCCAGAGGTGTAAGATCAGGAGAACGGGCTGGCCAATTTATGCGTCCTCAACGTCCTATGAATCGCCCTTCGAACATCCTGTCAAGGGTCAGCCTAGTGTTAATTGCGGAATGTGCAGGTGCACCATCATGCTGATACCACATACGTAGACGCGTTTCTAGTGGGACATTTTCGAGCAACGTTGGTAGATCATTCTGTAGAAACGTGATGTAAGTTGCAGCTGTTTCGGCCCCTGCAATGAAGTGAGGACCAATGAGGTGGTCGCCAATGTTTCCGCACCATACATTTAAAGTTCACGCTCGCTGTCGCTCTACCTGTCTGAACCAGCGACGATTGTCCACGGACCAGTGATGCATGTTCCGTAGATTCACTGCCCCGTGGTTTGTTAAACCCGCTTCATCGGTAAACAGGTAGAACTGCAACGCATTCTCTATTAATGCCCATTGACAGAATTGCCCTCGATGATTAAAGTCATCACGATGTAATTGCTGATGTAGCGGCACATGAAACGGATGAAAGCGATGACAATGCAGTATGCGCATGGCACTACTTTGACTCAGTCCACCGGCTCTCGCAATGTCCCGTGTACTCATGTGTGGGTTCATGGCAACAGCAGCTAACACACCAACTGCACCAGATTCTCCTGTGACGGGCCTGTTACGGACCCATTTGGGTGCTACGACCATATCGGTTGCATACAGTTGGCGGTAGATGTTTTGCAATGTGGGGCACGTAGGATGCTCTCTGTCCGGGTACCGTTCTGCATACACCCTGCAGACTTCAGCTGCATTTCGTCGACACTCGCCATAGATGAGTATCATCTTCGCCTTTTCAGAGTTCGAATACACCATGGTCACAGTTCCTACAACACTACACTATCGCAGACGTCTGGTAACACGATGTACTACAGTTGGTCTGCGTGCGCAGACGAATGTAGAATAACAATAGCAGCAAGCGCTACATGCGGGCACTGCGACAGCTAGACCAAACCACAACAGTGCACTACAGCCACACTCGTAAACACGGTCGTCTTTGTAAACATGTCCCTGCAGATGTTGCTCGCCGACCGTGGCCCGTGTTTGTTACAACACGCAACTGAACGTCGGAGGTTTCAAGCGTCAACTTTAGGTTACAATATCTCCGGATGTAATTAACATTTTACAATGCAACAAACGGTACTGGTTACGTATTTGTTTATATGTTCAGATGTGCTAACAAAACTAACGTGGTTCCATTTTAAAAAACGTAGGTTTGTGTTAAAAACATACTTCCGTGCATTTTTGTATGGTTTGTATTAAACAATTACACTAGCCCCTCTCCTCACGTTCGGTCTGTGGAATCGGTTCGTTAGTATTTGATGTGGTTTACGAAATACATCCAGCGGTAACGATAGGTGACTCACCCTGTATATGCCGAATATTCAGCATTCTCCAGTAGCTGCATATTTCACGATCCGCTATCTTCTTCTTGTCATCTCTTTATAGCTCAGGTTTCACTTTCTTACAAAGCTGCTTTTCAGACGAATACTTTCAGAAAAGATTCCCAAATTTATATGTGATGTTAAAAAAAAACGCCTTTCTTGCTATTCCCAATTTGCATATTGTAGACTCCATACTTCGTCCATACCCACTCGCTTTTCTGGTAGTATAACAAAATTAAACTAATGGTCTTAGAGCCTCATTTCAATATCTAATTTCCTAAGCATCGACTAATTTAATGCGACTTCATTCCATTATCCATGATCCACTGTTATTGACGATGCTCATCTTCTAAACTATTTTGAAGAACATATCAATACTGTTTAACTTATTTGTCAAGGCCTTTGTGGTTTCTGGCAGAATAACCATATCGTCAGCAAACCTCGATATCTTAATTTTTTCTCTCTGAACTTTTTGCTCCATTCCAAATTTCTCCGTCATTTCCTTCACAGCTTGCTCAACGTAGATAGTGCAAAACACCAAGAATACGGTACATCCCTATCTCCCTCCCTTCTGAGCTACTGCTTCACTTTCATGTCCTTAGGCAGCTATAAATGCATTCTGCTCTTTTTTTTTTTTTTTTCAAAGAAAATTCGGCACTGGTTGTATGAATGATTTTCATTAAATATGCGACCGGTTTCGCACCACCTATCGGTGCATTCTCAGGCAATATACGCTATTTATAACATAGTAACGTTGAACATTGCCATGTAGCCACTCCCCACCATTCACGTCCAATATACCGTCATCTGGTGAAAGCGGTAGTTAAAATCTAAAAATCTGTGTCCGCTGCCGCGCGGCTCCTCTCAACTTACACGGTCATTGCCGCACCCATCATTTTCAAAGTATTTTAAAAAAGATTTTTAAATTTTAACTACCGCTTTCACCAGATGACGGTATATTAGACGTGAATGGTGGGGAGTGGCTACAGACCAATGTTCAACGTTACTATGTAATAAATAGCGCATATTGCCTGAGGATGCACCGAAAGGTGGTGCGAAACCGGTAGCAGATTTAATAAAAATCATTCACGCAGCCAGTGCGGAATTCTCTTCGAAATAATGTCGAGGTTTGGCTGTGGTTGCCCGCCCTGCAAAACAATATTCTATTATTTGTACAAGTTGAAGATTTCGTTCTCTTGGTTTTAAAACTGATACCTTCAGAATTTCGTACGGTGCTCTGGCAGGCAACATAATCAAAAGCTTTATGTATGTCTAAAAAAGTTATAAACATAGATATGCTGTTCTTCACTCTATCTTCTCTGGAACCCAAGTGGTCTTCCACTAGGTCGGCTCCCAGCTGGGCTCTCATTCTTCTCTAAATAGTTGGTCCATATTTTGCGATCGTGATTTAACAAACTCATGGTTTTGTAGAGTTAGCGTGCGTCAGCACCAGTCTACTTTGGATCAAGAATTATTACATTTCTCTGAGGTCTGAGGTCATTTCGTCTGCGTCAGATATCTTGCACACAAGGTGGAATACTTCTGCAACTCCTAAAATTTCTTCATTCGATCATCATGCTCATGATGGAGATGGAGAATAACAGCTAGTTATCGTTCCTCGATGTTTTTGTGCTGAGAAAGAGTCATGCTGAGTACCGTGAAGCTGCAAAGAAGGACTTACATGCTGAAGTCACAAAGACACTTGTATAGTCTAGCTTATTCAAATACGTAGATATGTAAACAGGCAGAATACGGATCTGTGGTCGGTAATTCCTATATTAGTCAACATGTGTCTGGCCAGTTGTCAAATCGGATACTGGTGCTGCAATAGCAGGTTATCTAATACAGCATCTCCGACACAGCGATCGCAAGTGGGCGCACAAGCGATGGGACACAGCACCTCCGAGGTAGCGATGACATGGGGCTTTTACCATACGACCATTTCACTAATGTACCGTGAATATCAGGATTCCGGTAAAACATCAGATATCCAATGTCGCTGTTGCGGGAAAAGGATCCTGCAAGAACGGGTCCAACGACGACTGAAGAGAATCGTTCAACGTGACAGAAGTGCAACCTGAGCCATCTGTGGCTCGTGTTCGTGCCATCTCTTATTCAACTTGCTGTTTTTGCCGTACTGACACCTCGTGATCTTAGTTTCAATTACTTGCGTCACTGAGCTGCTGCTTTGCCTGCCTGTGAGCGGCAGCAGCAGCGCTTATAGGTATGAGCCCTGATGTACTATATTTGGTGGAATGCTATTACTTCCCGCTCGTTGTGTCGACCAGTCGGTTGGAACGTGCCAGCTAGTTCGGACCTGGCAGTGTTTGAGTTGGCATGCGGCACAAGTTCAGTCGGGGCGTGGAAGCAGTGAGGCCCGGACTGCCATGACTCGCCAGATGGTTGCGGACACACATGATTGGAGTGGGAACGACTTTGGTTGGTCGTCGGTCGATCATCTTGCCGGACAACGTGTATTTTTGGCCGGCGATCGCTTATGGGTTGGCTGTGTGTGCCGACTTATGATTCGTCCGTTATTGTAAAGGTACTGTCGTAAGCATTGTCTAGTTCTTCGTGCAAGTGTTCCTGAAACTGTGTGCAGTTTGTGTGATGTTGACTGACAAGTCACTTTAAATGTTGTTGGTGTACTTGCTCTGAGCAGTCGGTCGGTTGGTGTGGATCAGCCTAAAGTCTCCACGCGGAACAGTGGGCCGGGCCCGCTGGCGGTCTCTACACGGTGATGGAGTGTGTGGGAGCTGCTCCGATTGCTATTATGTTCGTGGCTCACCGACCTAGAACATCAAAGTTGAGTGGTGATTTAATTACCGGAGCCAGTCTGTTCACATTGGGCCGTTGGTTTCCAAGCTTGGCTGTTGAGGGTATTCCCGTGAGCAACAGCGAGTGTTCGAGTTGGAGGAAGTTTGGCCACCATCCGGTGGAGTTTAACTGTATTTTGGTTATTTGAAGTCCAAGTGCACCAGCCGAATTTTCTATCTTGTGGCCGTTTGCGTTCCACTTACCTGTCCTGGCCGCTGACGTAAATTTCAGGCAGTTTCCTTTCCTCACCTTGTTGTCAATGACCAACACGTGTGTTTAGCTTTGACAGCTTATGCATACTTGCTTGTGGGCGGCTACGCTTTTTACGTTTTGGCATTGGAGTTCCTTGTGTATTAGTCGGGTGGAAAGCAAGTCATCTGTTCGGTGGGTCCATTGACTGTCTCTTGGTTGGGCTGCTGGTGGTTTGGATATAGTTGGGCCAGTTAAACTCTGTCTCCCCTAAGCGAACGTTAATATTTGAAGTGCAAACCGACCCCCGGAAACTTGGGAGCGCCGCTGGCTGTACTGCCTTTTCTTATTGGTGTTTGACGTATATTTTAATGGTCCATAGCCGATGGTTTGAATTTGTATGCTTTTAGTTGGGTTTTTAAAAAATGGGACTTTAGACATTTTAAAATTAAAAGTTCCTTATTTGTCAAGTCTTGCATTGTTGTGGCATGCAGCCTCATTTAAAATATTTTTCGATAAAGCTTTGGACCTTATGCCTTTTGAAAATTTATTGTAGTTGTGTTTCTTCGATCATGGGCCTTCAGCAGTCTTAAAAGTTAAATTCTTTACTTGTTAAATCTTAGATTTTTTGGGCCTTCAGCCTCATGCAAAAAAAAAAATTAAGGATAAAGCCTTGAGGTTTCTGCCTTGTAAAAATTTATTGTAGTTGTCTTTTGAATCATGGGCCTTCAGCCGTCTTAAAGGTAAAATTCCTTACTGTTAAGTCTTAGATTGTTTGGGACTTCAGCGTCCTTTTTTAAAATTATTTAAGGATAAAGCTTTGGGCCTTCTGTCTTTGTAAATTTATTGTAGTTGTGCTTTCAAATCATGGGCCTTGAGCGGTTTTAAAATTAAAATTCCTTACTTGTCAAGTCTTAAATTGTATGGGCCTTCAGCCTCATTTGAAATATTATTTAAGAATAAAATTTGCGCTTTCCGCCTTTTGAAAATTTATTGTAGTTGTGTTTTATGTCACGGAACTTGTGCCCTTAAGCCATAAGATTGTGTGACATATTCGGTCGATAGTTAAGGTCGGAAATTTGCACTGTAATGTTTGGGCAACTAAATAAAGTTATGTGTGTTCAAGTGTAACTTACAGCCACTCATTTTTGGCTTCTTTCCACAATTCCAACTACCTGTTCTCTCCTGCGGATTTAACCAGGCGTTTCACAACCTTACGCAAATTGCTGTGGATTTCAATGCTGGGTCATCAACTAGTATCAGCGTGCGAACCATTCAGCGAAGCGTCATCGATATGGGCTTTCGGAGCGGAATGCCCAGTTCTGTACCCTGCACAACACAAAGCTTTACGCCTCATCTGGACTTATTCTGGTACCAAGTGCCGCAGGTTTCGAATCAGCACCAGACGACATGGACCTTGATTACCACTAGAGGTATCTGCAGCCATCGCGCCGTAAGCCATGGCTGCGCGTACTCCTGGCCGCATGTAATGTGGGGGCGCAACTGTGGAGCACCTGGTCCCAGCGGCTAGTAGCGATGTGTTTAAGGGTCTGACCCTCACTCAGTGGGGCAGTCTGATTTGCGCGTGAGTCTCTCGCTACCTCATTTACAGACATCATGTTTACTTTGTTTATTTCCGTGTACTAGTGGATGTTGATGATTTCGTGAGGCTTTCGCTTGTGACCCCGTTGCTTCTTGGGTGTTGCTGTGCTTGGTGTCTTGCTCGGTCGTCTGTCGTGCGTGTCATCCTTTCCCGTTTGTCCGTCTTGTTTGTTCGTGGGCCGCTCCCGTTCTGTCCCGCTGCGCTTTCGGCCACCGGAATGGTCGCGGTTGCAACTTTTTGGCGACACGGTCTTCTGGAGCTACAGCAGTACCTCATGTAGCAGCAGCAGCTCCAGTTCCTGGGGTTGCTAATGGACAAAGTCGATGCAAGGGACGCACTACCACAACAACTTCCGGGTACTCGGATGTCCTATGCTTTCCCACGTCTGCCGTAGTTCCCTCCGTTTAATGACGCTTAAGTAGACAGGGAAACATTCTTACATTGGCTGGAACAACATTTCACGACTTTTCAAGTCACGGATGACTCCTTGCAGCGGTCGTTGTTTCCGTCTTGGGCCTCCCCAGACACGTTCCTTCTTCTCTGCAAGTTAGCACTGTTGTTGCTCTCTCTTTCCAGGAGATAAGCCTTTTAGTGACAAACTATTATTCACAACGGTACCATGTGGTCGCCTCTCGGTTGGAGTTCCACCAGTACCACAGCCAGGTCAATCGTATTGTTCCTAGGTCATGGACTTGCGGGGTCTCAGCTGTCGATGCGATTTTACGTGCACCAATCAGCAGTGTAAGGCTTCGTATGCGGATTCCCAGGATGTGGTGGTTCAGCTTGCTCCCAGTCCTGAGGTCCGCACTGTGGCGCTGAAACTCGATAACCCAACTTGGAAAAGAATCTCTGCATTGCCCACTAATTTGAAATTGCTCAGACGGCTAACGAGCGTCTCATGGCGCGGCTGCAAGTGGCGGCGATCGATACGTCGTGCGGGATTCCACCCTCGCGACGTCGATGTTGACCCGATCGTCAGAGGCCAGCGCTGTCGGGACTCCTCTTTGTCCGAAGTGTCTATGGCATCGGCGGCTCATGTGCGTCGCCGGTCATGCGGCCCACTTCCATCCTGCCCACAGTGCCTTACATTCTTGAATTGTCTCCACCGCTGGAAAACGTGAACCTTAGGTGACAAGGAGGGTCACATCCAATCGGATTGTCGTAGTAGCTCGACTCGCTCCAGTCTTGCCACGCCTGGGCCTCAGGATACCGTACATGCTCTGCAATCAGTCGTCCCACTGGATGACCCATCGGGGCAGAAGCTTTACCTCACGCTCCGCTTTTCCTCACGATACACCTTAAGATGTCAGTTATCAGGTCGACACTGGAGCCACCGTCTCCCTGATTAATATGGCGACATATACCCGACTGGGCTCTATTGAGTTGTCACCTCCTTCTCTTCGTGAGCAGTTCATCGTTCAGGTGACGTACAAACATGTTCCCTGGCACCTTACCTTATTTGTCGTCGTCAATACGTTGGCTTCGAATATTTTTGGCCTGGATGCATTTAAACTGTTCGGCTTTTCAATTTCTGATGAAGTTAAGGTCATTTCCAGGGCTGTTCCTTTTCGGGACTTGGACGATCTGTGCCCAGCTTTTGAGTCATTGTTTGCAACGGATTTCGCATGTGGTTCAGATTTTCAAGCGCTTATCACACTTTGGCCCGATGTGCAGCCTCCCTTTCTCTGAGCCCTAACCCTTCCGGTGGCCTTAAGGCCAGCATTCAAACAGGATCTTGATCAGCTCCAGGCTGCTGGCGTTCTGGACCCTGTGACATACAGTGTCTGGATGACTCCATTGGTGGTCATACGGAAACCCAATGGGTCCCTTCGGCTGTATGGCGACTTCGGCGTTACTGTTAATGCCGTCTCTCATAGACACTTACCTCATTCCTCAACAGGAAGACCTTCTCACCAAGCTTGCAGGGATAGAGAACTTTTCAAAGATCGACCTGGCTAAGGTATACCACCAGTTACCCTTGGATGCCGATTCCCTGAACCTCTTGGTTATCAACGCGCCTTTCGCATCATACAAGTGCCTTCCATTTGGTGCCTCTTCAGCACCAGGCATTTTCCAGCGGTTCCTGAAGCAGGTAATCATTCATCAGAGGAGTAGTCTATGACAGTTTTACACACAAAATCTGAGCAGTAAACGAAAATGCACACAAAAAAAGCAGTAGACTTTCATGAAGTCTTAAAGGAGTAAAGTTGTCCTCCCAACGGAAAACGGTGCTGACTCTTGACAGGAAGACTGGTAATGGGCCACAACAGAGCAAACCGACAGCAGAGTCAGTGAAAGTCTTGAAGAATATTGGTACGTAGGTCACCACAGAGCAGACCCACAGTATGCCTTGTAGAAATTATGTCAGTAATGGGCCACCAAAGGTGCAGACCCACTGTAGTCGCTGAAGAGATTGCCAGCAGCCATCCGTTGCGACTGTTCGGGTGCACAATCACAATTGAAGAGTCTTGCAGACTATATAGAAGGTCCATAAACCACCACTTGTGCACTCACAAATTTTTTGCAGTATGCTTAGAACCAGCAGTGCTGTTGTCCAGCCCCTTGCTGAATTCTCAACACACGTGCAAGCACTAACACAGTCATATAACCTCTGACGTTTTTTACATATACTATGACCAACAGGAGTGTGCAGTTAAATGAATCCCTACTATTTACTTTACTGGAAGAACTGGTGTCTATACAGTTACAATTTTTACGGCATAAGAATACAATTACAAATGTAAAGGAAACATCGTTACAGTAAAGAACATGATAATAGAGATAATATTTGTAGTTATACAGGCTTTACAAAAGGAGTAGAAATAAATATATACATGAGTATTACAGGAATTATGTCCGCCCCCAGTAGCTGAGTGGTCAGCGCGACAGACTGTCAATCCAAAGGGCCCGGGTTCGATTCCCGGCTGGGTCGGAGATTTTCTCCACTCAGGGACTGGGTGTTGTGTCGTCCTAATCATCATCATTTCATCCCCATCGACGCGCAAGTCGCCGAAGTGGCGTCAAATCGAAAGACTTGCATCAGGCGAACGGTCTACCCGACGGGAGGCCCTCGTCACACGCCATTTCATTTCACAGGAATTATAACATAAGTAAATAAATGAAAAATAAGAATATTCTTAGAAACATTAACTTCACACATGAGCATTAAAAGGAAACAACAGAATAAATAATGTGTGAACATCTTTTCAAAGTAAAAACAAGTTAGATTTGCGGATAACAGTATTCCTCATCATAGTAACGGCAGATTAGTATAAGAAGAAATAAATTCTGCCAAATTTATCTTATCAGGTAAACACACAAAGACAGGAGGAACACATAAATACATAGCAGAGTAACACAAAGGAAAGGACAGGGTTTGTTTTCAGTTTAACATTTAGTACTGCAGTACTTGTGGTACTTCATTTCCAATCAAAACTTCATTTTCCCACGGATCTCACTTATTATTTCAACATTTGTTCCCAAAAACAATCCTGTTTATCTGTATTTATGATTTCATATATTTCTAACCTCATGATTTGTTTCCAAGAAAATCCTACCTGCACCTGTTACCCCTGTTCCCTACTTACATCTGCATTTCCTCTTTCAAAATTATTATTCCTCATTGTACAATACTCTTTGGCCTAACCTTTTGCATTTATTTTCTCAATGCATCTCTTCCCAATTCATCACAACTCATTTTCATATAAACCATAACCCCTCTTAAACTAACTTAAATCTACTGAGCTCAGATACATAAACTACGAGGCAATGCAGCAGCACAAAACAATTAACACAACAGGACAAACAATGCAAACTGGCAAAGCAAGCAGCAGTATATGTAAATTAGCAAAGCAAATGCAACATTACAACTAATATAAAGCAATATGCAGCAAACAAGAAAAGTAAATCTGTAGTAAAATTGGCTTAGCACAGTAATACAAAGCGAAATTCAGTAAGACAATGCCTGACAAAGAGCACCAGCAAATGCAATATTCTATTCCTAAGCGTGAGAAAGCACAAGCAAAAAAAATACTACAGTAAAGACAGCAATATAGATAAGGTAAATGTCTACTCACATATTAATGTCTATGTCATATCTTATTATTAAACTGGTGCATCACAACTTATTCAACCAAAAAATTACCAACTCATCGGAAAGAAAATTATGTACGCAATTCCTGTTACTAGTCCTTTCCAGTGCTTTTTCTTATATATATTTCCTTTCCAAATGCTCTTTTTCTTTTAAAGAACGTGAATCATAAAATTACTATTTAATGGATCTGTTGACCGAAAGTGTTCACATTAGCATATGTATTAAATTTTTATTTTGTAAAATCAATGCCACGTCGCAGCTAGAAAGAAGATATCAAATAAAATAAGCAAATATGTACAAGCAAAGCATAAAAACATTATTCACCAGCCATATGGCATTTCATAAGTCACTAAAAAAAATTCTCTCAACTTTCGTAGAAAGATACTAATCATAATCAGTTGTGTGGACGTAAGAATACTTCTCATCAATTCATAAGCATTACGGAAAGTAGCACAAAGTAAGAGCTCCAAAGTGTAATCATATGTTTCCAAGTAATAGTGTGTCGTGTTTGTGGTGCATTCTCCAAATAAATGTCAATAGTGAGGTCAGCAGCCTCTATTTTCTGTAGCAATGCAGGCACTTGCAGGAGTGCGGCAAGCTTCAAAGTTGTTGAAGTGACATGAGGAAAGTTGAAAGTCCACACAACAATATGTATATTTCAAGGCAGTTAGCACATAGACCAGTTCATCATAGCGTCAAGCTAACATACACTTTTTACCAACATATTGAAGACAGCAATTTCAGCTACAGTGACAGTTTGATACAGAATGAAAAAGTTTCACAGCTTGAATACAGGGTGTTACAAAAGGGTAAGGCCAAACTTTCAGGAAACATTCCTCACACACAAAGAAAATATGTTATGTGGACATGTGTGCGGAAACGCTTACTTTCCATGTTAGAGCTCATTTTATTACTTCTCTTCAAATCACATTAATCATGGAATGGAAACACACAGCAACAGAACGTACCAGCGTGACTTCAAAGTGTTTGAAGGAAATGTTCAAAATGTCTTGCGTTAGCGAGGATACGTGCATCCACCCTCTGTCGCATGGAACCACAGATGCGCTGATGCAGCCCTGGAGAAGGGTGTATTGTATCACAGCCGTCCACAATACGAGCACGAAGAGTCTCTACATTTGGTACCGGGGTTGCGTAGACAAGAGCTTTCAAATGCCCCATAAATGAAAGTCAAGAAGGTTGAGGTCAGGAGAGCGTGAAGGCCATGGAATTGGTCCGCCTCTACCAATCCATCGGTCACCGAATCTGTTGTTGAGAAGCGTACGAACACTTCGACTGAAATGTGCAGGAGCTCCATCGTGCATGAACCACATGTTGTGTCGCACTTGTAAAGGCACATGTTCTAGCAGCACAGGTAGAGCATCCCGTATGAAATCATGATAACGTACTCCATTGAGCGTAGGTGGAAGAACATGGGGCCCAATCAAGACATCACCAACAATGCCTGCCCAAAAGTTCACAGAAAATCTGTGTTGATGACGTGATTGCACAACTGCGTGCCGATTCTCGTCAGCCCACACATGTTGACTGTGAAAATTTACAATTTGATCACGTTGGAATGAAGCGTCATCCGCAATGAGAACATTTGCACTGAAATGAGGATTGACACATTGTTGGATGAACCATTCGCAGAAGTGTACCCGTGGAGGCCAATCAGCTGCTGATAGTGCCTGCACACGCTGTACACGGTACGGAAACAACTGGTTCTCCCGTAGCACTCTCCATACAGTGACGTGGTCAACGTTAACTTGTACAGCAGCAACTTCTCTGACGGTGACATTAGGGTTATCGTCAACTGCACGAAGAATTGCCTCGTCCATTGCAGGTGTCCTCGTCGTTCTAGGTCTTCCCCAGTCGCGAGTCATAGGCTGGAATGTTCTGTGCAACCTAAGACGCCGATCAATTGTTACGAACGTCTTCCTGTCGGGACACCTTCGTTCTGGAAATCTGTCTCGATACAAACGTACCGCGCCACGGCTGTTGCCCCGTGCTAATCCATACATCAAATGGGCATCTGCCAACTCCGCATTTGTAAACATTGCACTGACTGCAAAACCACGTTCGTGATGAACACTAACCTGTTGATGCTACGTACTGAAGTGCTTGATGCTAGTACTGTAGAGCAATGAGTCGCATGTGAACACAAGCACTAAAGTCAACATTACCTTCCTTCAATTGGGCCAACTGGCGGTGAATCGAGGAAGTACAGTACATACTGATGAAACTGAAATGAGCTCTAACATGGAAATTAAGCGTTTCCAGACACATGTCCACATAACATCTTTTCTTTATTTGTGTGTGAGGAATGTTTCCTGAAAGTTTGGCAGTACCTTTTTGTAACACCCTGTATTTACGTGGGAAGTGTATAGAAACGAAATCTCGTCAATAACAGTGTCCAAAAATTACGTCGGCATAGTGATACTCACATTCACATATGTACACACTTTTCATAACTCTTAAAGTAAGATTCTGGATTTCCAATATTTTTTCCACACACGAGAGTCCCTAACCACTACTCATTATTCCTTACGTAATTACACATGTACATATACGTCGACACTTCTTCAATATTTCATCATAATAAATATGTAGCATAATCAAATTCCTCATATAGCATCATGTCATTGATCATAAACATACCTCAACATAATAATACACATCGTCGTCATAATAACATCTAATAATAGGTCAATCAAATCTCAAAGTCGACGTCGCTTCCTTGAATAATCTCAAAACCTCGAAAAACTATTCTCTGCTTCTTTCAATAGTGTCATCTACATCAAACTTACTTCAAAAATTATGATCCCATACCAAATAAATCACTCAAATCCCTCACAGTATCACAATGCTTCCGAAAATATATGAACAGTTACCAAAAGGCAGACAAGGTTCAATTTCAAAAATTCAAACCAGTCCAACTGCGTAATTTCGTAGACCTGTGTTAGTGATGTAAAAAAAGGTTTATGCTTCTCAGTTAAGTGATCAGATAGCTGTGTAATTCTGTGCTAGTGCAATATGGTAGCGATGTGTAAAATTGGATAAGAAAATACCATATTAGCTAGGGCTCCTTGCGCTTGC
This sequence comes from Schistocerca nitens, assembly GCF_023898315.1. Classification (NCBI taxonomy): domain Eukaryota; kingdom Metazoa; phylum Arthropoda; class Insecta; order Orthoptera; family Acrididae; genus Schistocerca; species Schistocerca nitens. The sequence continues at coordinate 190,603,270 of NC_064618.1, read as the reverse complement.
CACATGCATGGTGCACAAAGTAGGCGTACCCCTATGAGAGATAATGTAATTATACCCTCAGATGTTACAGGTTAAACTGTGGGATGAAATGTATCACTGTATTTCAAAAATATTTCTAACAATGTTCCAAGTACAAAAATTAATCACTCAAATGCGTGTTCTGTAGCCCTAAACTGTGCTTCCTCCTGTAACATAATTTCTGTCATTGCTTAACGGAAAAAATGAACCAAGCGTCGTAGTTAATGACGTCCATAAGCAAAGTTCTCCAAAAAATCGATGTATGTACCTTGTTATATACAAAACTAAAGTGCTTTGCATATACATGTCGTAGTTATTACGTTCATTTCTGGGATCTTGAAAGTAACATACTGTAACATATTGTTGTGTTACGAAATTAATTTTCTCACTGTATCTACACTACAAAAGTGATTACATTAACATGTTTTACTTTCCAGAAGAACTTAGAAAAACTGTGCAGACATAAAACAGATACAATGCAAAAAAATGATGAATATTGTGTCACACCGAGCGAGGTGGCGCAGTGGTTAGACACTGGACTCGCATTCGGGAGGACGACGGTTCAATCCCGCGTCCGGCCATCCTGATTTAGGTTTTCCGTGATTTCCCTAAATTGCTCCAGGCAAATGCCGGGATGGTTCCTTTCAAAGGGCACGGCCGACTTCCTTCCCCGTCCTTCCCTAATCCGATGAGACCGATGACCTCGCTGTCTGGTCTCCTTCCCCAAAACAACCAACCAACCAATATTGTGTAACCCCTAAGTAGCGCTCTACTGTAATTGTTTAGCTGTCAAACCAAATACTGTGTCGTCTGTGATTCCTCAGAAAGTACTTTAAATACAAAAGATCTTTTCAAGCACACCAAAAGACTGCAGTAGAACGTCATTATCGGTAATTGTTCCAAGTATGTAAGCCTTAAAGTCTTTACGTAATCTTGCAACCAACAAGCAAAAAAGTACACAGAATGAGACTGTGTCGTCTGTTCTGCATAAAAGAGTACTTGTGAAATTACTGTCTTAATAAGCTCCATAGGTTCTTGATTAGGTAGTCAACATCAAAACATCGCTGTATGTTAACAGTTTCTAAATGTAACAAAGCGTAATAGTAACGTGAAGTAAAAAATTTAATGGCAAAGTCTAGGTCAGAAAGCTAATTGTTTCTCAATAAACGATTTTACATGAGACAGGTGGTGTAGTCCTTTGCATTTTTTTTGTTTACTCTAATAACCAATTAGGAGGAAAGCAAAAGGAAAATTGATGAAGTCAAGCCGGTGGGTGTATATCATTACCAGAATTCTTGAACGTACTGAATTTATGCAATTTGATAAAGAGCTTATACTGAAAGTCATCATAACGCCAAGTCGCAAATCTGTCATTCTTACGCCGCGTCGGCGGTTCCTTCTCGAGGCTCGCTGCACCTTGCCGACTCCCTTCAAAATCTCAAAAATACTATGTAATATTACTTTGTAACCTTCGGTATTTCTAAATACCCCTTCTCGTTTCGGAGCGCAAGTATGCTCTGAAACATGTAACTGCTGTATCACATGTGCCAAATGATTTTTTACTTTCCGCGATTCCCCTTTGTGTTGCATGTTAATTTGTTTCTGAGTTTGTTTGAATTTCCTAATTTCCTTGTACTCCTCTGTGTCAGTGAAGGCTACCGGTCCTCTGTCATTCAGATCATCATTTCCGTTCGTAGATAAATTTGTTAATAGGTCCAAAGGTTCGGCTACTTTTTCCGATAATATGTTAATTTCCTCCGCGTGTTTCTCTGAATCAAATTTTAGGGTGTCCATTTGTGTCGAAATCGTATCTACTGTGTCCTTTAAATTTTCATGATTTTTTGCAAGTTGCCTAACCGCGTCGGTCGATGCAAATAACTCAATTTTGGCCTGCAAGGTGTCGTGATTTTCATGAACAATAATCTGCAGTTCTTTGGTGTCAGCTTCATAATTCTGTAATGTGTTTTCATGTCCTGAAAAGAGAGGCTGAAAATGTTCACAAATTTGTGTTTTTACATCCACAGAAACTTTTTCATGTTTCGATTCAATTTCGGATGCCTCAGCAGTTAAATCTTCACGTTGTTGTTCAACTGGCTGTTCAATTGTGTTACATTTTTGGACACCTTGCAGTATTTGTTCCTCATTTTGTATCATTGTATCTAACTTTTGGTCTATTAGTTTCTGATTTTCTTCCATTTGTTGCTACATTTATTCCTCATTTTCAACAAAATGTTTCATTTGTTGCATTAATTGCAATAACAATGTATTAGTGACTGAAACAAGTTCCTCTGTACTTTTCAGCAGTGCGTTTTTACTGGCTACACTCATATTTTGAAGAGCAGGAAATGAGTCTTGACTTAATTGAGTAAAGTGTAATGACACAAAACCTGAATGCATGGTATTTGAAAAATTTCGTTCTGTTATTCCACATTCCTGAGGCGAACATTTACCGACCGATGTATCGACAATAGTGCCCTGTTCACTGATTGTTTCCATTCCTACACTGTCATTTAGTGCCTGATCCATGTCCCCATGCACAATTATCAGATTACTGTCTTGAATATTTATCACGTCATTACAAGCTGATGGTAACATGTTACTCTCATCTTCACACTGATTAGTCAATTTGCTTTCAGCCTACTATTACATTTTTCACATGCCATGATTGTCACACTGTTTTGCACAATTACACACAAAAAACACAATTTGAAAAACAGAAATAGGAAGAGACATTAATATAGCACTGAAAATAATAAATACCTGATTAGTTGCAAAAGCAACTGCAAAATACTTGGTGCAAATTCTCATGCATGCCACAACTGCTTTGCTCATTACAATATTGTACAACAATGAGAAACTACAACTACAAAGGAAATTCTCTATAGAATTACATGCTAGCAATAACATTAACAAATTTCTAATCAACCACTACTTACAGAAACTATCAGAAAATCAGGAGATTCCCGATTCATATCCCAACAGGGTCGCCAGGTGAAACCCCTTAATAAAGATTTTTACTTAAACTGCTGAGTGAAACTGAATGCAAGTGTCACTTTGCTAGTCTTTATCATTTCAACACTGACGTACAGAATTTGCCCTGACAAACAGAACTCAGACTTTTCCTATTCATTAATTACTCACAATATTCAACAGTAAAGCACTCTGACTGCTTTAAAATTAATTCAAAAGAATCCCCATGAATTACGAGAAATCGTAACAATAACCCATATATTTCATAAGTCACTTAACTCACAGAAAATCTTCATTTCACGAGCTACAGCAATGCACCAAACACCAATAAAACCAGTTAAATTAAAGATTCTAACTACTGTAGACTCTAACTACTAATAGGCATATGGTTAGCAAAGGAAAGATTTTGTTGCAGAGCAAACAATGTAGTTAGCAGATTTTACCTTAATCATGTGACAACCAGTTCCAAAAATTATGTAATCATCAGTAATAAATCTCCATGATGGATATACATTCTGATCGCCCGCTCGCACTAATACTGCTAACCTCTAAACACTGCTAGTTATTAACCTCTAACACCCATCCCTGCTGACTACTCACTCCCAACTTCCATCACTGCTGGCTGTTCAGCTCCAATTGCTAGTCCGACCAGCCTCAGAGTCTCTTACAAAGTGCGCACAGCGCTGTCAGTATTCATGCAGAGCGCTACACAGTGCTGCCAACATACAAACACATAAACAGCCTACTTACAATCACTCTGCCACATACCAATAATCACGAAGTGAAATCAAGTTAAGCAAACGTATCGAGAGAGGCAAAGTTGTTAAGACACTCTAGAGGCAGAAGTTATGAGCTCTACTGCTGGAGTCGAGCGGTTCTAGGCGCTCCAGTGTGGAACCGCGCGACCGCTACGTCGCAGGTTCGAATCCTGCCTCGAGCATGGATGTGTGTGATGTCCTTAGGTTAGTTAGGTTTAAGTAGTTCTAAGTTCTAGCGGACTGATGACCTCAGATATTAAGTCCCATAGTGCTCAGAACCATTTGAACCATTTCTACAGCTGGAGGGTGCAACGTTGCGGTGTTGGAGTGTGGTGGTCTGTTAGACACGCGGTAGGACATAAGGGAAACAATATTGACAACGTAAAACTACTTTGCCAGATCCCGTGAATTACCGATGGTCTGGTAAATATCTTCAATTGAGGCGCTAAACTGTAGCCGTTTCAGCCAACAAACGTGGCTTCTTATCTCTGTTCCTGTAGTCCAGTAACTGTACATTTATTAACCACGCCCTTTACTCTTACAAACTAATTAAATGCACAGCTTCGTCCCGAGACCACTTCTAGACAGCTTTCTTCATTAATTTTTTTTTCTGACACATAGCTGACATTCACTCACAATCTGTATCCATCGCGACAGTAGTCACAAGTTTCAACTGTTCCAGCAATGCTGGAACAAGTTACATAGCAGCTTGTTACTCTTTTCGTGTGACGCAGGGAGTAAAGCCCTAGTCTTCATATTACCATATTAACGTGGAATCAAGTCTCATTAGTCTTTTTTACTTTTATTGTTAATTCTGTATAATATGTCTACGATGATTCATATGTTACTTGCTGTTCGTTTAGGAGGTAGAACGAGCGATTTCTTCTCTCAGAAACAAGTCACGGCCACATATTACGGATCAAAACACGCAGTTTTGTTGGCACTTTTACGTATTGTGTGCTTGAGTACGGAAAAATATTTTTGGAAGGGGTGATAATCTGGTACACGATATGACCGTTCAGCAATCCCCCAGTACTCTCAAGTCTCCTGACAATGCCGGCATAGTTTCTCTTGTCTGAAAGCTACGGCGAACAGCTCTCCAGAGACGGAACGTGGTAGTTGGAGGCATATATGCCTGTATTTTAACTTTCATAGACCTGGCACCAACTTTTTATAGAAGCTTAACAGTTATTTACTGACAGAAGTGGTATTTTCATATGATCACCTGCTTTATGTGACACAATTTTACTGGAGTGTTATATACGTAGATATCAATAGTTCGACTTTCTTATCTTGAATAACATATTACTTCAATTTTTGATACAATTCCTCTTCAATGTTATTGTCATTATCATATCACTGCATATCAACCTCAGTTAGACTACCCCTATTAATTACCATAACCATCACTGGGAGGGTTAATGTTAGTTGGGAAATATATTTAGCTCTTCCATTGATATTTCAGAAATCTGAATTGTCACTATTTCATTCTGTGTTCCATTCGGTCGTTGACGACGCCTTTGACTGCAATTGAGGGTTCCTATACTCTGAAACACCAAAACGAGGGCACCCTCGATAGGATTGATCAACATGATTTTAGGACGCTTCTGGTCCATATCTCGATATGAGGTTAGTATAATTTACACATTGCTGAAGTCATATCACATGTAGATTTTCAAGAATTATTTTTTTAATAATAAAAATTATGATTACTGTACCCCATGTAATCGGTACTAGGTTGGGATGTTTTTTGGGTGAAAGTAAGTCAGTACGATTGTGTAAAATAGTGACTGTCATGTACCTGTCAACATCCGAACTAATCGATTTAGGACTGCCGAATGAATCATTAGTAGCTCAATTGTATGTTGTTAAATGATCATGTTACACACACTGAAGAGTCAAAGGAACTGCTACACCTGCTAATATCCTGTAGGGCCCCAGTGAGCACGCAGAACTGCAGCAAAACGACATAGCGTGGAGTCGACTAATGTCTGAAGTAGTGCTGGAGGTAACTGACTCCATGAGTACGAGGGGGTGAAGATCTGGCCTGAACAGCATGTTGCAAGGCATCCCAGATATGCTCAATAATTTTCATTTATGGAGAGGTTTGGGCCAGCCGAAGTGTTTAAATTCAGGAATCTGTTGCTCCAGCCACTCTGTAGCAATTCTGGACGTGTGGCGTGTCGCATTATCCTGCTGTAATTGCTCATGTCCGTCGGAATGCACAATGGACGTGAAAAGATGCAGGTGATCAGACAGGGTGCTTACGTACGTGTCTCCTCTCAGAGCTGTATCTAGACGTTTCAAAAATCCCATATCACTCGAACTGCACATGCCCCACACTATTACAGAGCCTCCACCAGCTTGAACAGCCCCCTGCGGACATGCAGCTTTCATGGATTCATGAGGATGTCTCCACGTCCTTCCGCTCGATACAATTAGAAACGAGACTCGTCTGACCACGCAACACATTTCCCGTCATTAAAAGTCCAGTGCCGGTGTTGACGGGACCAGACGAGGCGTAAAGGTTTGTGACGTGCCGCCATCGAGGGTACACGAGTGTGTCTTTGGCTATGAAAGCCCATATCGATGATGTTTCGTTGAATGTTTCGCACGTTGTCACTTTTTGCTGGCCCATCATTGAAATCTGCAGCAATTTGCGGAAGGGTTTCACTTCTGTCACGTTTAACGATTCTCTTCAGTCGCCGTGACTCCAATTCTGGCAGGATCTTTCTCCAGCCGCAGCGATGTCGGGGATTTGATATTTCACCGGATTTCTGATATTCACGCTACACTAGTGAAATAGCCGTACGGGAAAATCCCCACTTCATCACTACTTCGGCTGTGCTATGTCCCATCGTCCGTCCGCTGACTATAACACCACGTTCAAACTCAATTAAATCTTGATAACCTGCCATTGTAGCAGTAGTAACCGATCTAACAACTCCACCAGACACTGGTCTTATATAGGCATTGCCGACTTATTTAAGGCATTTTACACGGTGCCATACTTCCGACTCTTAACGAAGGTACAAGTACACTAATGCCCAGTAAAATTCCTCCACCAAGAAGAAATGCAGATGATAAACGGGTATTCATTGGACAAATATATTATACTTGAACTGACATGTGTTTGTATTTTCACGCAATTTGGGTGCATAGATCCTGAGAAATCAATACCCAGAACAACCACCTCTGGCCGTAATAACGGCCTTGATACGCCAGGGCATTGAGTCAAACAGAGCTTGGATGACGTGTACAGGTACAGCTGCCCACGCAGTTTCAACACGGTATTGCAGTTGAACAATTGTAGTGACTGACGTATTGTGACGAGCCAGTAGCTCGCCCACCATTGACCAGACGTTTTCAGTTGGTGAGAGATCTGGAGAATGTGCTGGCCAGGGCAGCAGTCGAACATTTTCTGTATTCAGAAAGGCCCGTACAGTACCCGCAACATGCGGTATCGCATTATCCTGCTGAAATGTAGGGTTTCGTAGGGATCGAATGAAGGGTAGAGCCACGGGTCGTAACACATCTGAAATATAACGTCCACTGTTTAGCGTGCCGTCAATGCGAACAAGAGGTGACCGAGACGTGTAACCAATGACACCCCATACCATCACGCCGGGTGATACGCCAATATGGCGATGACGAATACACGCTTCCAATGAGCATTCACCGCGAAGACGCCAGACACGGATGCGACCATCATGATGCTGTAAACAGAACCTGGATTCATCCGAAAAAAATGACGTTTTGGCATTAGTGCAGCCAGGTTCGTCGTTGAGTACACCATCGCAGGCTCTCCGGTCTGTGATGCAGCGTCAAGGGTAACTGCAGCCATGGTCTCCGAGCTGATAGTCCACGCTGCTGCAAACGTCATCGAACTGTTCGTGCAGATGGTTGTTGTCTTGCAAACGTCCCCATCTGTTGACTCAGGGATCGAGATGTGGCTGCACGATCCGTTACAGCCATGCGGATAAGATGCCTGTCACCTCGACTGCTAGTGATACGAGTCCCTTAGGATCCAGCATGGCGTTCCCTATTATCCTACTGAGCCCACTGATGCCATATTGTGCTAACAGTCATTGAATCTCGACCAACGCGAGCAGCAATGTCGCGATACGTTAAACCCCAATCGCGATAGGCTGCAATCCGACCTTTATCGAAGTCCGAAACGTGATGGTACACATTTCTCCTCCTTACACGAGGCATCACAACAACGTTTCACTGGGCCACGCCGGTGTACTGCTGTTTGTGTATGAGAGATCGGTTTGAAACTTTCCTCATGCCAGCACGTTGTAGGTGTCGCCACCGGCGCCAAGCTTCTATGAATGCTCTGAAAAGCTAATCATATGCATATCACATTATCTGTCGGTTAAATTTCGCGTCTGTAGCACGTCATCTTCGTGGTGTAAGAATTTTAATGGCCAGTAGTGTATATTGATAGGTCCCCCGGGATGTGATTGGCTCAAAGACTTCTTAAATAACGGAACACAATGTGTTGTCCTCAACGGCAAGTTTTCACCTGAGATAAGGGTATTATCAGAAGCGCGTAAGGTAAGTATGACAGGAGCGCTGTTACTTTCTGTATACGTAAAGGATCCGCTGGACAGGATAAGTAGCAGTGTATGGCTCTTTGCTGAAGGTGCTGTGATATACGGAAAGGTGTTTTCGTAGTTCAGTGACTGTAGGAGGGTACAAGATGACTTAGACAAGGTTTATAATTGGTGTTATGAATGACAGCTAGATCTAACAGTAGAGTAATGTAAGTGAACGCAGATGAGTAGGAAAAACAAACCCATATTGTTTGAATACACTATTATTTGTGTGCTGCTTGACATAGTCAAGTCGATGAAGTATCTGGACGAAACGTTGCAAAGCAATACGAAATGGAATGAGCATGTAAGAAATGCAGTAAGGAAGCCGAATGGTCGACTTCGATTTATTGTGAGAATTCTAGGAAAATGGTTCATCTGTAAAGGAGCCCGCATGTAGCATCCGCTGTGGAGTGCTGTTCGAATATTTAGGTAGTAAGGAAGCCGAATGGTCGACTTCGATTTATTGTGAGGATTCTAGGAAAATGGTTCATCTGTAAAGGAGCCCACATATAGTACCCAGTGTGGAGTACTGTTCGAATATTTAGGTTCCGCCACAGGTCGGATTAAAGGAAGACGTCGACGTAATTCAGAGGCGGGCTGCTAGGTTTCAACAACACGCAGGTCATATGGAGATGCTTCGGAAACTGACATGGGAATTACTGAAAAGAAGGCGACATTCTTTCCGAGGAACAATATTGAGAACATTTAGAGAACCAACACTTGATGCTGACTCTATAGAGTGATGCAACTGTCGCCCACTTACATTTCACGTAAGTACCACAAAGTTTAGAGAGATTAGGGCACCTACAGGGTCACATAGATAGTCATTTTTCCCTCGCTCTGTGTGAGGGTGGAACAGAAAATGAAAAGACTAGTGGTGGTAAAGAGTACCGTTCGCTACAGATCATACAGCAACTTCAGTATTGGTTCAAAATTTCGAAGGACATTGAGCACCTTCTAGTATATACTGGTCACGAGAAGACTCTTAGTATTGGGGAGCAACTGTTAACAATCAGCACTCTTGCCTCCAATGTTCATTTCACATTTGGAACAGTCCGCAGCTCGTGGTCGTGTGGTAGCGTTCTCGCTTCCCGCGCCCGAGTTCCCGGGTTCGATTCCCGGCGGGGTCAGGGATTTTCTCTGCCTCGTGATGACTGGGTGTTGTATGCTGTCCTTAGGTTAGTTAGGTTTAAGTAGTTCTAAGTTCTCGGGGACTGAAGACCATAGATGTTAAGTCCCATAGTGCTCAGAGCCATTGAGCCACATTTGGAACAACGATGAACACCTCACTTTTCTTGCTCACAAACACTGCCGTCACAATAGGACTAACTAATTGAAACAAGGACAGGCAGGAAGCAATGAAGAGTGTGCGTACTATCTGATGTTGTGTGGTATATGATGTAATAAGTATTGTAACAGTTTTACTAATAGCTGGCAACGGCCTCGCCGCAGTGGAAACACCGGTTCCCGTGAGATCACCGAAGTTGAGCGCTGTCGGGCGTGGCCGGCACTTGGATGGGTGACCATCCAGCCTACATGCGCTGTGGCCACTTTTCGGGGTGCACTCAGCCTCGTGATGCCAATTGAGGAGCTACTCGACCAAATAGTAGCGGCTCCGATCAAAGAAACTCATCGTCACGACCGGGAGAGCGGTGTGCAGACCACACGCCCCTCCTATCCACATCCTCACCTGAAGATGACACGGCGTTCGGATGGTCCCGATGGGCAACTTGTGGCCTGAAGACGGAGTGCTTTTTTTTTACTAATAGCTGCGAGAAATGAATGCATTACATGCCGTCCTTATCGATTTCTTACAGAAATTGTGATGAATTTTTAAATATTTTGCTTTTCTCCAATATAACTTTAACCACTGTAGTTATGTGCCTAATGATGACGCTAAACACTTCGCCGTTGCTTTGCAGTCTCACAAAATGCACATATCGGAGACGTATCGTGTTAAGGTGATAGTGACCACACATCATAATACGAAAACCAACATCTTGATACCGTGAAGAGTAGATATCGGTTGCAGGCTGTTTGTGGAGTAAACGTTAATTTTTAGGTGTTGTTAAGTTTTCAGTAAGCATTTGGCGTTAATGGTGAAGCGGAGAGCAGCACTTCGTAGCACGACAAAAGTGTGTCGAAGGAAATATTATTCCGTTCCATCATCAAGGCTGTTGTAAAACTGACAACATCACGGAAAAATTTCCCTAGGTGAAACTACAGAACTGCAAAAAAAAAAAAAGCTAAGATTAGATGCGAATTACTTTCTTTTAAGAGTTCTTATTTCCGTATAAACGTGAGCACTTCATAGCTAAAAGTCATTTTATAACGATATAATAACAATACATATATTTATTAGTGACAGAAGATACAAATTCTAGGTAAGGATCTAAAATCAACTACTAAGTATTAATTATATAATCTTCCTTTTCTTCTAAACATAATCGAAAAACCATATTTTCCTTTTACGTAATCATTAACAGCGGTAAACATTTTCCTGTTACTGGAAGTTTTGCCTCGAATAGGAGAAGGAAGAGGGAAATGACCACATTAAGATAAAAAGTGAACGTTTTGTGCCTGAACGTTTTGCCCCTAAGGTCGTTGGTCTCGTGAGAAAACTAACACCAAATAACATAGAACCTCTTATTAATGCTCCTCTATATTTAGCACAAAAGGGGGACATAAAATACTATCATTTCGGAAAAACAAGCAAAAAGCGACATTTGTATCCGGCACGAAACTGTGGAGTGTGTGTTATCTGTGCTTATATCCGTATAACAGTAAAGAAAATTTTTATGATAAGTACAGTCGTAGAATTGTATTCGGTCGTAAATTACTTTTAAATAAAGTTTTATTTAGGTTGTATAACCTTCCATGTGATTTACCATGACTGGAGTTATTGAATAAGAACTGTTACGAGCATAAATAGTCACGAAACCGGAAAGAAAATCTGAGTAGCAGAATGCAGTGAACACGTTTATACACTCCTGGAAATTGAAAAAAGAACACATTGACACCGGTGTGTCAGACCCACCATACTTGCTCCGGACACTGCGAGAGGGCTGTACAAGCAATGATCACACGCACGGCACAGCGGACACACCAGGAACCGCGGTGTTGGCCGTCGAATGGCGCTAGCTGCGCAGCATTTGTGCACCGCCGCTGTCAGTGTCAGCCAGTTTGCCGTGGCATACGGAGCTCCATCGCAGTCTTTAACACTGGTAGCATGCCGCGACAGCGTGTACGTGAACCGTATGTGCAGTTGACGGACTTTGAGCGAGGGCGTATAGTGGGCATGCGGGAGGCCGGGTGGACGTACCGCCGAATTGCTCAACACGTGGGGCGTGAGGTCTCCACAGTACATCGATGTTGCCGCCAGTGGTCGGCGGAAGGTGCACGTGCCCGTCGACCTGGGACCGGACCGCAGCGACGCTTGGATGCACGCCAAGACCGTAGGATCCTACGCAGTGCCGTAGGGGACCGCACCGCCACTTCCCAGCAAATTAGGGACACTGTTGCTCCTGGGGTATCGGCGAGGACCATTCGCAACCGTCTCCATGAAGCTGGGCTACGGTCCCGCACACCGTTAGGCCGTCTTCCGCTCACGCCCTAACATCGTGCAGCCCGCCTCCAGTGGTGTCGCGACAGGCGTGAATGGAGGGACGAATGGAGACGTGTCGTCTTCAGCGATGAGAGTCGCTTCTGCCTTGGTGCCAATGATGGTCGTATGAGTGTTTGGCGCCGTGCAGGTGAGCGCCACAATCAGGACTGCATACGACCGAGGCACACAGAGCCAACACCCGGCATCATGGTGTGGGGAGCGATCTCCTACACTGGCCGTACACCACTGGTGATCGTCGAGGGCACAGTGAATAGTGCATGGTACATCCAAACCGTCATCGAACCCATCGTTCTACCATTCCTAGACCGGCAAGCGAACTTGCTGTTCCAACAGGACAATGCACGTCCGCATGTATCCCGTGCCACCCAACGTGCTCTAGAAGGTGTAAGTCAACTACCCTGGCCAGCAAGATCTCCGGATCTGTCCCCCATTGAGCATGTTTGGGACTGGATGAAGCGTCGTCTCACGCGGTCTGCACGTCCGGCACGAACGCTGGTCCAACTGAGGCGCCAGGTGGAAATGGCATGGCAAGCCGTTCCACAGGACTACATCCAGCATCTCTACGATCGTCTCCATGGGAGAATAGCAGCCTGCATTGCTGCGAAAGGTGGATATACACTGTACTAGTGCCGACATTGTGCATGCTCTGTTGCCTGTGTCTATGTGCCTGTGGTTCTGTCAGTGTGATCATGTGATGTATCTGACCCCAGGAATGTGTCAATAAAGTTTCCCCTTCCTGGGACAATGAAATCACGGTGTTCTTATTTCAATTTCCAGGAGTGTATACATCAGTGGAAAACATATTATTACGTTGTATTCAGAATCAAGGTAGGAATTTGGAATTTATATTGTTCGTCATGTCTTCACAGCTAAAGGAGTTAATATGATTCTGTTGCGGTGAAGTATTTCTGATAATAAGGAAGAAATTATTTTGCTCTTGTTTTTGACGAATGCTTCTTACCACGTTGATAAACAATTTGACCAAACATTTGACATCCTCAGGAGAATCACGCAAACAGCGCATTACGCTGCCTCTACGTAGGATAATGGCCATAATTTAGCGATGGGACAGTCTGCAAGTTTCTTTTGGCACACATAAGTTCTGCACTAAATATTGGATTACGTAGAGGCAGCTACCATCTTACAACGACGTTGATTCCTAAGCTTTACCTGCAGTTCTGAGAAGTCCCAGATATTTTCCATGGGATTAAAGTCAGCTGATGCAGCACGCCACAGGGTACCTGAGTGTTCGTCAAAGCAGGAAACGTGCGAACATTGGGCTTGCCATCTTGGAAGTCAAAACTGTCAACAGCATACCAATCACAAACATGTAGAAGAAAGGGAAAAATGCGGTCACCGACAATGTTGAAACAAACGTCGAGATTCGTGATAACGGTAACCTGAATGGACAGGCCTAAGTTATAGCAAGAAAAAGAAAAGAAAAACAAAAAGAACACAGAACATCGGACCTGAACTACCCATTCCACAAGCTGCAGATTACATGCCTCATTATGCCACTTTTGAACTGGACGTCATACAAAATTTATAAAGAAGCAAAATAACACAATTCGTCTGAGGACATAACATGTCTTCAGTTTGCTCATTGTCCCGTTTCAGTGCGGTTTGGTTGCGTGAAGAAGTTCAGCTTTATGGGAAGTTGTGAGCAGGGACATTTTGCGAGCCACCTCAGCCCGTTGCATGCAACTCCCTCCGCACTGTTCGGTACTAAACTGACTGAGATGCAAAGCAGACATTTTTGGGGGTTTTGAAAGCTATTTAAGTTGACTAGGCATGACAACATAATTCATTTGTCATAACCATAAACCTGATGTGCCCAAATACGAGTACAAACGCGATGAATGGTCAGTAGTTGTAGCACACGTACACCGGTGTTATTATGCTCTTGGATTGGGTTTAAAAAACGTACAAATGGCTCTGAGCACTATGGGAATTAACATCTGAGGTCATCAGTCCCCTCGAAATTAGAACTACGTAAAGCTAACTAACCTAAGGACATCACACACATCCATGCCCGAGACAGGATTCGAACCTGCGACCGCAGCGGTCGCGCGCTTCCAGACTGAAGCTTCGAGAACCGCTCGGCCAAAGCGGCCGTCTTGGATTAGGTATTACTTACGTACTAGGTATTTCATTAGTACGTACTGTAATTGAAACTTTAAGATATTCTAATAACAGCCATAAACGTCCTTCTTAATCATTCCCTAGCTACGTAGTTTTTATTTCAAAATTCGTGTACAGTCGCAGTCTCTGTAGACACTATTATGCACGGTCCATAAAAATTAATATAACCATAACCTTTGGACGTCAACGTGCAGTAAGCATCTACAAACGGCAAAACAGTCAGAACTAGTTGTGTAGGGTATATAACGCCTGACGGGGGACACGAAAACCAGTGCGCCGGCCGGAGTGGCCTTGCGGTTCTAGGCGCTACAGTCTGGAGCCGAACGACCGCTACGGTCGCAGGTTCGAATCCTGCCTCGGGCATGGATGTGTGTGATGTCCTTAGGTTAGTTAGGTTTAATTAGTTCTAAATTCTAGGCGACTGATGACCTCAGAAGTTAAGTCGCATAGTGCTCAGACCCATTTGAACCATTCGAAAACCAGTGCAGTCATTGTAACTCGGAAACGTAGCGAATTATCTGACGTCAAAATGGGCATGATCACTGGCTTTAGGGAGAACGGTGGAATCATTTCCAAAACGGCTGAGCTTGTGAACTGTTTGTATCCCGCCGTGGTTAAAGTATACCGTGGATGGCCAAAAGGCGCTATCCAAAACCAGCACCGAGCCATCTGTGGTACGTTACGTGCCATAGATGAAAGCGGTGGTGGTTGGTTAAGGAGATGTGTGCGGGCGAATAGACGAGCAACTGTTGAGCAGCTGAATGTCCAGACGAGACAGGGGTTGCCAAGATTGTCTCCTTAATGGCCGTCCAGAAAATGTTGCTATGTAGCGGCCTCCGCAGGAGGCACCTGCTTCATACACCCATGATGAATGATGTTCATCGACGACAAAGGCTAGAATTTGCATGCCAGTACCGTAGGTAGCCATCAGCTGAGTGGTGACGGGTAGCCGTTGCTAAGCATCACGATTTATGCTACATCGGACTGATGGCCATTGGCGTGTGCGGCGTGAACCGTCTGGAAGCAAATACACTGCAGACAGGTGGGAACCTTATGGTCTGGGGAATACTTTGGTTACGTTCTCTGGGTGATCTCGTCATACTGGATGGTACAATGGATCAACACAAGTACTGAAGAGTGTGTAATAATTGTGTACAATAATTATTTCAAAACAGAAAAATACGTAAAGACTTATTATAGAGTAAGTGAACATTTTAGAGACTTTGACACGTTAAGCCACAATATTCTGAAGCGGCAGCAGTCGAAAAGGGAGCCGGCACGTGTGTGACATTGGTCATGTTTCTGCCCAACATGAGGAGGCCGATGACCAGAGGAGTTTGCGCCATAGCATTCAGCATTTCGACAGATCAGCAACCGAGCAAACGGGCGATGCTTTCAAGGCAACAACGACCAGTGCTTTTCGCACATCAGCGGTCAATGCTCCAGGCACTGTCAGCGTACTAAACTCGCATGCGTGATGTACCTGTCGATGTGGAAGGGGACGACAGGGCAATGCCCGACCACACCAGCATAGATGCAAAACAATCGAAAGCCGGCACGTGCGTCGAAATTGGTCACGTATCGGCCCATCGCAATAAGCACAGATCAACGACCGAAGACTAAGTCGCCGCCCTAGAAACTTAGCGAAATTGGCAAAAGCATCGAATAAATACCTTCGACAAACGGGTGTGAGGGGGTCCTTTGAGGTGGTAATTTGGAAGGCCCTTCGAGGGGAGAAAGAAGGCACGAAGAAACTTCGCCTGGACGGACGGACCGATGGTTAGTCAAAGGACGACATAAGTCGCTACAACGACTTAGCAGATACGCTGGTCGACAGAAGAAGATGTCGGTACCACGTCAGTAGGTCAACGCAGAAGATGCCGTCCGATATACACTCCTGGAAATGGAAAAAAGAACACATTGACACCGGTGTGTCAGACCCACCATACTTGCTCCGGACACTGCGAGAGGGCTGTACAAGCAATGATTACACGCACGGCACAGCGGACACACCAGGAACCGCGGTGTTGGCCGTCGAATGGCGCTAGCTGCGCAGCATTTGTGCACCGCCGCCGTCAGTGTCAGCCAGTTTACCGTGGCATACGGAGCTCCATCGCAGTCTTTAACACTGGTAGCATGCCGCGACAGCGTGGACGTGAACCGTATGTGCAGTTGACGGACTTTGAGCGAGGGCGTATAGTGGGCATGCGGGAGGCCGGGTGGACGTACCGCCGAATTGCTCAACACGTGGGGCGTGAGGTCTCCACAGTACATCGATGTTGTCGCCAGTGGTCGGCGGAAGGTGCACGTGCCCGTCGACCTGGGACCGGACCGCAGCGACGCACGGATGCACGCCAAGACCGTAGGATCCTACGCAGTGCCGTAGGGGACCGCACCGCCACTTCCCAGCAAATTGGGGACACTGTTGCTCCTGGGGTATCGGCGAGGACCATTCGCAACCGTCTCCATGAAGCTGGGCTACGGTCCCGCACACCGTTAGGCCGTCTTCCGCTCACGCCCCAACATCGTGCAGCCCGCCTCCAGTGGTGTCGCGACAGGCGTGAATGGAGGGACGAATGGAGACGTGTCGTCTTCAGCGATGAGAGTCGCTTCTGCCTTGGTGCCAATGATGGTCGTATGAGTGTTTGGCGCCGTGCAGGTGAGCGCCACAATCAGGACTGCATACGACCGAGGCACACAGGGCCAACACCCGGCATCATGGTGTGGGGAGCGATCTGCTACACTGGCCGTACACCACTGGTGATCGTCGAGGGGACACTGAATAGTGCACGGTACATCCAAACCGTCATCGAACCCATCGTTCTACCATTCATAGACCGGCAAGGGACCTTGCTGTTCCAACAGGACAATGCACGTCCGCATGTATCCTGTGCCACCCAACGTGCTCTAGAAGGTGTAGGTCAACTACCCTGGCCAGCAAGATCTCCGGATATGTCCCCCATTGAGCATGTTTGGGACTGGATGAAGCGTCGTCTCACGCGGTCTGCACGTCCAGCACGAACGCTGGTCCAACTGAGGCGCCAGGTGGAAATGGCATGGCAAGCCGTTCCACAGGACTGCATCCAGCATCTCTACGATCGTCTCCATGGGAGAATAGCAGCCTGCATTGCTGCGAAAGGTGGATATACACTGTACTAGTGCCGACATTGTGCATGCTCTGTTGCCTGTGTCTATGTGCCTGTGGTTCTGTCAGTGTGATCATGTGATGTATCTGACCCCAGGAATGTGTGAATAAAGTTTCCCCTTCCTGGGACAATGAATTCATGGTGTTCTTATTTCAATTTCCGGGAGTGTATTATCAAGAAGATGTTTGTGTGGTACCTACCCAGGTGGCTTTTGAGAATGAAGGGACTGCGGCCTCGCCAAATGGGTCACCTGTGAACGTAGAGACTGATGAATTCCGCCAGAAGACGCAGAACGTAAGGGTCACTGGTTCGATACCGGGACGGAGCAATCCGCGTGACGCAGTAGCTGCTTGTTAATACGCGACGAGCGAATTCACAAGAAGGAGGCCGTGACGCCGCCGCTGAGAGTCACGGGCACTGTAATGAGGGAAGGTATGCTGTCGGCGCGCCGGTGCAACACGTGCCGTCGCAGCCTCACCTGTCGCCAGAATCTGCACACAACGACTCGGCCGCTCCGCAGCCGCGAGGAATTGAGCGAGCTACAATGTACTAGTCTGTTTAAATAGTCTTATGTCTCAATAAATGACTATTAGTTGAACCACCAATGTTTCACTCACACCTCACCGCCTACAAAGTGTCGCTTCGTTCCCGACATCCCTAACAAAATAATGACCTTTGCTCCCCTATGCCACTGACACTCAGTGTCTACAGTGACTAAGCCCTGACCCGCTACAGTATCAAGTAATTCGTCTATCCTTGGAGACCATGTCCACCGCTAAACGCGGCTTATTCTTCCTCGGCACGGTGGCAGCTACCGGCAGGGCAATGCAGCGTAAGTGGGTGGTTCGATGAGCAACACAATTAGTTTCTCCTACTCCTCTGGCCTCCATTCCACCGGGTTTCAACCCAACTGAGAATCTGGGGCACCATCTCGATCAGACAGTCGCGTCGTGGGTCCTCAATCGTGAAAACTAAAGCAACTGGCTACGGCGCTGGAGTCGGCGTGACTGCACATCCCTGTTGGTATCTTCCAGAACCTCACAGTCTCTATTCCTGCAAGTCCGCAGTAGTTCGAGCTGTAAAAGATAATTATCAAGGTTTTAACAAATAACCGTATTAATCTACACTACTGGCCATTAAAATTACTACAGAACGAAGATGATGTGCTACAGACGCGAAATTTCACCGACAGGAAGAAGAAGCTGTGATATGCAAAAGATTAGCGTTTCAGAGCATTCACACAAGGTTGGCGCCGGTGGCGACACCTACAACGTGCTGACATGTGGAAAGTTTCCAACCGATTTCTCATACACAAACAGCATTTGACCGGCGTGGCCCGGTGAAACGTTGTTGTTCAAAAATGGTTCAAATGGCTCTGAGCACTATGGGACTTAACAGCTATGGCCATCAGTCCCCTAGAACTTAGAACTACTTAAACCTAACTAACCTAAGGACATCACACAACACCCAGCCATCACGAGGCAGAGAAAATCCCTGACCCCGCCGGGAATCGAACCCGGAAACCCGGGCGTGGGAAGCGAGAACGCTACCGCACGACCACGAGATGCGGGCAAAACGTTGTTGTGATGCCTCGTGTAAGGACAAGAAATGCGTACCATCACGTTTCAGATTTCGATAAAGGTCGGATTGCAACCTATCGCGCTTGGGGTTTAACGTATCGCGACATTGCTGCTCGCGTTGGTCGAGATCCAATGACTGTTAGCACAATATGGCATCGGTGGGTTCAGGAGGATAATAGGGAACGCCGTGCTGGATCCCAAGGGACTCGTATCACTAGCAGTCGAGATGACAGGCATCTTATTCGGATGGCTGTAACGGATCGCGCAGCCACGTCTCGATCCCTGAGTCAACAGATGGTGACGTCTGCAAGACAACAACCATCTGCACGAACAGTTCGGCGACGTTTGCAGCAGCATGGACTATCAGCTCGGAGACCATGGCTGCGGTTATCCTTGACGTTGCATCATAGACAGGAGCGCCTGCGATGGTGTACTCAACGACGAACCTGGGTGCACGAATGGCAAAACATCATGTTTTGGGATGAATCCAGGTTTCCGTTTACAGCATCATGATGGTCGCATACGTGTTTGGAGACATCGCGGTGAACGCACGTTGGAAGCGTGTATTCATCATCGCCATACTGGCTTATCACCCGACGTGATGGTATGGGGAGCCATTGGTTACACGTCTCGGTCACCTCTTGTTCTCATTGACGGCACTTTGAACAGTGGACTTTACATTTCAGATGTGTTACGACCCGTGGCTCTACCATTCATTCGATCCCTACGAAAACATACATTTCAGCTGTATAATGCATAACCGCATGTTACAGGTCCTGTACGGGCCTTTCTGGATACAGAAAATATTCGACTGCTGCCCTGGCCAGCACATTCTCCATATCTCTCAACAATTGAAAACGTCTGGTCAATGGTGGGCGAGCAACTGGCTCGTCACAATTGGTCAGCCACTACTCTTGATGACCTGTGGTATCGTGTTGAAGCTGCATTGGCTGCTGTACCTGTTCACGCCATCCAAGCTCTGTTTGATTCAATGCCCAGGCTATCAAGGCCGTTATTACGGCCAGAGGTAGTTGTTCTGGGTTCTGATTTCTTAGGATCTATGCACCCAAATTGCGTGAAAATGTAATCACATGTCAGTTCTAGTATAATATATTTCTTCAATGAATACCCGTTTATCATATGCATTTCTTCTTGGTGTAGCAATTTTACTGGCCAGTAGTGTACATCTACATATATACTCCGCTATCCACAAAGCGCTGTGTGGCAGAGGGCACAATTCGCGCCTAAGTTATATTTCCCCGCCACTGTTCCACTCGCGGAATGCGCGAGGGAAAAAAGACTATCTGAACGCCTCAGTACAGCTCTAATTTCCCTTATCTTTGAATGGTGATCGTTGCGCGATTTGAAAGTTCGTGGTAATATATGCTCTGCATCCCCGGGGAAGATCGGATTTCGGAATTTAGTGAGCAGCCCCTTCCGTTTAGCGCGCCGTCTATCTGCAAGTGTGTCCCACTTCAAACTTTCTATGAGATTTGTAACGCTCTCGCGATGGCTAAATGTACCAGTGTCGAATCTTGCCGCTCTTCTTCGGACCTTCTCAATCTCTTGAATCGGACCCAATTGGTAAGGATCCCATACAGACGAACAATGCTCTAAGACTGGACGAACTAACGTAGTGTAAGCTATTTTCTTTGTTGAAGGACTGCATCGCTTCAGGAATCTACCAATAATCTAGAGCTTGCCTTACCCGTTACTTGTGTAATCTGATCATTTCATTTGGGATCATTTCGAATGTGGCTGGTGTAGTTGGTCTGATTGACGCGCTGTTAATAGCTGCTGTGAAAATACCTGAAGCTATTCCCTGCTTCTTGGGAAACACGCGCTTGGAACACGGTAAAATGGCGATAACGAGGTTATTCTTAATGATTCCACAAGTTTACGTAGAAAGTCGGCTTAGAAGTTTGCCGAGAAAGTCGTCTTTGTAAACAACCAATCAGTAACTGGAGAACAATAATAGGTTATTCTATGAATCACTAGTTCTATTCTCATGTTGGTCTCTTCGTATTTTCGCTCATTTCGATTACATACATCATTTAAATATAAAAATTCATTAAATATGCTAACCAACGTGTATCTAGTTATAATTTTGTATGAAAGTGCCCCTCTTACTGTTTCTAATTATATATCACAAGAAAAACTCCAGTTCTCACTGTGGATATAACTTCTTAGCTATCGATATTTTACAAGAGATTATTAATAAATATTGCTTACAATAAGAAAACATAAAGAATTAAATCTTTGGGTCAGAAAATGAAAATTCAAATATCCTTCCTATGTCCGTCGTTTTACACCACAGATGTAGGCTCATACGAGCCAAGGTGATGAGCATCGTAGAAACGTGGGAAACACCGAGCTCAGCGTACATTGCTGCATTTTTACAGTTGGTGTCATACCATTGCAATGCGAATCCAGCAGAGCCGCTGTGGATCCAAATTAAAGGAATTTCAGCGAGAAACTAAACATTTAAGCGGCCATATATACTGGAGCTAATGGACGAAGCTGTGTCATTCATCACTGCTGAACGCTGGCTGGATGCAGAACAGAACGTCAAAAAGAAGCGGAGAAAATGTGGTGCTTGGGTGGCTTCGTGAATTCTGTTGTTGATCGCCTCATTATCAACGAAGCAGATGATAGCTTCAGTATTGAAATGTATTCCTCGGACTCGGATATGACAGGAGTTAAGAGATTAGCAGACGAGTAACTCTTGCCTTCAGAGGCTTCTGTATTAAACTACACGCTGAAAAATTACTTTGCGTTTAGGATAGAAATTTTTATTATTCTTGTTGTTAATTACAATACTATTTTAGCTAAGAATCCGAGCAGGTTACATTTTCCCTCTGGTCCCATAAGAAACGTATTGCCTGAGTTCTACCGTATATAATTTCACCCTATTCACAAATTGAATGACATTCGAAGCTATACTGTTCTCTGGTTGCCTCTTTTTACGGCTTAACTACAGCTGTTCACACCACTGCAGGTTAGTTGTACTAACTAGGTGGTCTGGACTGTCCAAGATAAATGCGCCGGTTAAGCGGTTGTCCCATATTATCACCGAGTCGATGTCAGCGTAACGCACAGCATAAAACACACCCCTATGATCTACTTGACTACACTCGACACACAAGTTGCTGCTCAACATTAAACGAAATCAAATGCGGTTCTAACCCGGCTGTTGATTAACTACATGTCAATATCAAAATTTCTGTTCACAAAAATATGGAATATTTCAGCTATACTTTCCGCACGGCACATCGATATATCGACTACAAAACAGCAATATCGAGTGTCGATATTTTTATTTTATATTATATCTATTCACTTTTTTCGGAAAATATTTGAAGTTTATCTTTTAAAATTGTAGTAGTATATAATTTTACTTTCACTGTGTGAAGGAAGGACTTGTGAGCTTTCGTCGCGTTCAACTTTCTTCTAGGACTGTGTCAAACAAGTATAAGTGGCACAACAGAAGAACACTAATTGCACTGAGGGGTCTCGGAGTGAATGGAATAATAAGATTTCCGATGTGAAGAAACAGCACACCGATTGTGTTAAAACACAGTTTTTAACCCAAATAAAGTGCTATTTATTCACATCGACACTCTTCAAAAACTGTTGCTGAGTATAATGAATAAAAATCTAAACCAAAAGATTGATCGTTGCGGCGGGCGGAAATTTGAGAAGGGAAATGGTGGCGTAATCGTCGCTCGGCGCCACCAACAGGAGCTGCAACATTAGCTTCACCGCCAGCCTCTGTGACCGAGCGGTTCTAGGAGCTTCAGTCTGGAATCACGCGACCGCTGCGGTCGCATGTTCGAATCCTGCCTCGGGCATGGATGTATGTGATGTCCTTAGGTTGGTTAGGTTTAAGCAGTTCTAAGTTCTAGGGGATTGGTGACCTCAGATGTTAAGTCCCATAGTGCTCAGAGCCATTTGAACCATTTTTGATCTCCGTGACATCTGTCAATACCTGGTATAATGATGGGAACATTGTCTCCAACTTTTGCAGATGGGAATTTTGCATCTGAATTATTAAGCATTGTAGCACCTTGTGCTTACAAAGTGTCGTTAGCTCGTGCTCTCTTCTGATTCCGTGTTTATTATAACATAGTTTCCAAATAATTTTTGCTTCATATTCTTCATCTACCTCACTATTTCTTCTACAAATTGGATGCACATCTTTGCCTCTACAGTGAGCTACACTAGACTCTTCTTCACAAACTACACAAAGTATTTCCAACTTGTTGTCATGTAACTGGTCTTGACTTTCTGCTGGTTCGACCTCCAGGGCGGCAGTCTCATGGTTGGGAATATTCCTACGATTATAGCATCCCCCATTTCTTCTTCGACTTTCATCAGGTCTTACACTGTCACTATGTTATCAATAACTTTATTACGCAGATTTGAAGTACTCAGCCCTGTTTTTGCACAGCCAAACAGTGCCTCGTGTAGCGATTGTGAATTCCATGATGGAAAGTATGGTTTATCGTGAACTGGATGAATCGAAGACTCTCAGCCCAATTGGTTTGAGTTATTAGTCTACATCCATGTCATTATCACATTTTGCACGTTCTGATTGGCTCATTCGATGGAACTTAGGCTTTGGATATGCATGGGTTTTCCATGTACCAATTTCAGTTCAGGCCACATGTTCATTAGATCATTTATAACATGGTTCGAAAACTCGACCATTATCTGACTGCAGCACACTTGGAGCACCTATAGTGGTAAAGATGTCAAGCAAATGGTAAGCAGCTTCTTCTCCTGCTTTCCTTTTCTGGGGTCGCAATAATACAAACTTGGTTACTGATTATGAACATGTACATTCCGTCAGGATAACTTTACATGTCTATCATATATACCTGGCATCTTGAATTAAATTCTTTAAATATTAACGATTTGGAAAATAAATCTGACAAGGTTTCCACAACCGAAGATACAAAGCAGTCACCTCTTTGGTGACCTTTTTTTTACTTGAACTGCAGTTCCTTTTCCATCCGTGTGGGACCTCCATGTCCCATTTTTAAATGAGTATCATGTAGTATTTCGAACAGTTCTTTTGTATGAACATAGTACAAAATAGCGCTGTTGTTTCCTGTGACTGGTCAATAAGTTTTTCTTATCTGTCAACTTCAATAACGTCATATTTTCTTAGTCGACTTGCTTTTAGTATCAAATGTCATTTCCGCATTTGCTTGCATCCCACCTTCACCTTGCATATCGTTCCCGTATGAAGTGGCCATGGGTCAGCCGACGGAAGAATGTCGCGAACAACTGAAATCGAATGCCATTAGATGTGACCAGCCTAGATCCTACTACCAAATAATTAGTACCGGTATGTTCGATTACTGATTTAGGGCAAGTCCATTAATTACGTGAGCTCTAAACGGGGGAAATTAGTCCGGCAAAACATAACCAATTTTCATTTCAAGGTCAATTAAAATAGTAATTTTTTAATTCAAAATACCCTCCTAATTATAAAAGACAAAATTTTGTTTTCTAAAGTAAATCCCGATCATAGACATTATTGAAGTAAGCATCAGTATTTATGTAGACTGAATTTAAGTGAATGCATTACACGTGCGTATGTCTGGCATTCCCCTATCTGAAAGGCGTGTCAAGCAAATGCGAGATTTCATTTGGGCCGAATCCACTCATGTCAGGTGGGAGTGAGTGTTACTGTGTTTAAAATGAATTCGTAAGAAAAGTTTTATAACGTGTGTACTAATTGGCCTGGCCACGCCGGGTAGCCGCACGGTCCAAGGCTCCTTGTCGCGGTTCGCGTGGCTCCCCCCGTTGGAGGTTCGAGTCCTCCCTCGGGCATGGGTGTGTGTGCTATCCTTAGTGAAAGCTAGTTTAAGTTAGATTAAATAGTGTATAAGCTTAGGGACCGATGACCTCAGCAGTTTGGTCGCAAAGGATCTTACCATAAATTCCCAAATTAATTGGCTTACTGACAAGTCGAAACAAACGTCCCAGGCAGAGAGGTTACTCTTTTGTGAAAGGAAGCTAAGCTCAAGTTCACTGACAAGAAGTCTCGTATTGATCATTTAAATTTAGAAACTGAGAAGGTACGTAACGATAAGTCTCAGAAGACGGAACAGACAACGTTGTGTTTCATATCAGTAGTAAGATACAGTGACATTAGCTTATATCAGTAAAAGGTCAGTTTTTAGGAATCTTTTAAAACAAATGGGCCTGCTATTTTCAGAAATCATTTTGTCGGTCTGTCCTAGAGTTATAAACATGAATACTTGGGTCTACTCAGGGGCGGTGTGCTTAAACCAAGGTATTTTTACGCCTTAAAAATGTGTATAATACAGTTTCTTTACTAAACATGTCTTTATCAACGTTTTTTAATAAATGTTTGACACAAATAAAAACCTTTTCAGCTTACCTATATGGTCTAATTTTTGTAGAGTGTTTTATACAGATTGCAACAGGGAGAGCACACGAATCCCGATGGAGTCAGTGAGGAATTGGGGAAGTTGGTTGTAAAGTGTCAGGCAAATCCAACACCTTCCATGAAAACCCTGACATGATAAGCAAATCCAGTAGTATGTCACATAGCTCCGAATAAATCGTGACACTAAATTAACCAAAATAATACGAGTAACGAGTGAGAAAATGGAATACCACAGAATAACACAAGAATGCCTAAATGCATGTCATACCTTCCCACCGTGAGACAGATGCAGTTCCGAGGGGAGAAACGAGAACAGAAGTCGAGAGCAGAACCGTGTTAAGCGAGAAGGCCCTACGATAAGGGACGGACACCCACGTTGCCAGCTAACCGCTACGACCACACCACCCGCAAGTTTTAGCGTGACACTTTTTCGCGTCTCTGTTACATCAGGACCACCCCCCAGCCCATGTTAAAAATAGAACCCTCCAGAAGAACAGTATAGATCTTACGATAACGCTAAAAGGACCAAACCAGCTGCAAGTTTTAGCTTGAGACTTTTTCGCGTCTCTCTCATGTTGCAAACTTTAAAAACATTGCCCCACCTCGAAAAGTATAACGTTTCTCATTGGATAGACAGAATTTTTATAGGCGGAGCTTAAGGTTAACATTGAGACCCTCATTGGTCAGATGAAAACACAGCCAGTTAGTTTTTTTTAACCAACTTCAGTAAATTGTAGTAAGGAGAAATTAGGAGAGAGTTGCTTCCGAGAGGGCGAGCTGGTCGGAGCTGCGCCGGCCGCCGCACCCTGACGAACACCGACAATGTAATGAACGCACGCGATGCCGCATTTTTGAGTGCATAAGGCTTCACTCAGAACTGCAGAAGTCTCATCTGTTACACCTCCTGTTTGCGTAATACCAGTGTCGATCGTCAATTAAAGCTCATGGTGTTCACATTTGCCACTTGAAGTAAAAATCTGAAACTCGATGATTTTTCTGTTATATAGTTATTGAGAAGCCACATCAGCCACTGTAATTTACAAGTTAGATAAGTAATTAAAGATAATTGAGGGTCACTGTAAACCATTTTCATAGTTTTCTCTCTTGTGAAACTTAATTTAAACCTAGATTATAGATGTGATATGGCATAGCGTGTCATCCTTCGATCCATTGTAGAACTTGGAAACCCATTCAGGGAATATTCATTCACATTTTTGTTGAACGTAGTTGGTTTTTACCATCCTGTATTAAAACATTTCCTTTTATCAATAGTGCAATTTATAAACGATGTTTAGTAAGTAGAATAAAATTTCCAATGGTAAACTTAACTGCTTTTTCGACTCTATTTTACCAGCTAACTAAAAATAGGAAAGCCTAGAGCCCCTTCCACTAAATTTAGTTAGTATTAAGATTCCTTTACAGGGAGTGCAGTGAAGCTGACGCTGAAATCATTAAGTATTTGGTTATATCATCACTAGTCTCACTGAACTCTTCTGAATTCTACATGTCATGTGTGGTCTGACGTCTCCTTACCAGCAACAGGTCCCAGGTTCAAACTAGTCAATTCTCCAAAAAACACGCTCAGAGCTTCATTGTGCGAAAGTGGTAGGGAGACATGATATAGAACAAACAGACACCACACAGAATGTTTAGAAAATGGCGACCCTGCCAGGATGGTAAAATACCATGATTGAAGGTCGACCAAATACCTAACTAGGTCAGAAAAATTTTTGTGATAAAAAAATTTTTTTAAACGTTATAAATAGTCGAAAACAGTAGCTGCAGCGATAGATAGTAATAAAGTATTCAATAGATAGACATTCTAGCAGAGACAACAGCATAATTAAGTTATGAATTTTAAAAATTGTTAGAATTAAGTTTTCTCCTCGATGCAAGCGCACAGGTGGCGGATACATCGTTGACAAGTTGGTTCTGACCCAACAAGTAAGTGAATGGATTGTCAGTCTTGGTAGTGTCAAGTCGTGTGAACAAAAAGTTTATGAAACGCGTGAGATCGTATGAGCGCATGTTGACTTGAAGCAGGGCACGTGAATTGCTTTTAAAACAGAAAATAAGGAATTCGGAAAGATTAGCAATGGCAGATCGAGACCTTGACCGAATTGAGGTAGAGACCCAGCATGAAAATGGACAGAGAATAGAGGACAGTACAACAGATGATACAGTATCGCGAGAAATAGGACATATAACGCACCATAACGAGGATAATGTACGTCAAGGCATAGAAAACATAAGTCAGCATACGACAGAGGAGCAGGAAAGTAGAGAGACAGTCGATGAGGATTCTAACTTGCGTCTTGAATACGTAGGACCCATAGTACAAGTAATCAGAGCTCCCTCACCACAGAGTACAAGGAATGCGAGCAGAAACGTGTCACAGCACAGTTGAATGCAATCGGTTGCGAACCAACACTTGGGCGAAAACACAGAGCGTAGGACGTCGGAAGAAAACGCAATAGGAACCTCAAATCTGGCAGAATTACTCCAATTAATGACGGAAACCATGACAAGACAAAATAAAGAAATTGCGAACCAAATTAAAATTCAGAATGCAGAAATGACGAAACAAAATGCAGAAACCACGAGACAAATGCGTGAGATTAAAGAACAAAACAAAAAAAATCAGTTACACCTAAGTCATATTGAAGACGAGGCAAAAGAATCTCGAGAAGTGATAGGAAACATAATAACAGGTCACAATCAGTTGAGAACAGACATTGACAAGGTACAAGTGGACGTACAAACATTGCGTAATGAAACTCAGGGCGAGATCAAAACATTACGTAACAACACCCAGGGAGAAGTCAAGAAACTAGAGAAACAGATAAACGTAATTACTAGACAAGCAGAAGGTACAGCGCGTGAAATTGTTGAAAACAGTGCGTTACACAAACGTACACAAAAGCAGCGCTGAAAAGATATGATAACCGCATAGTGAAAATAGGAGCGCAAACGAAGCGACAATTTCAGAAATTGCGAACAGAGTTGTTGCAAACCATTGAAGAGCGTAGTGAACAGGATTGAACAAGCACTGAGTCTGCAACCACATCCGTATCTGTAATAGCACCGGAAAAACAAGCAATTATCGAAGATATTACGCATTTGCGGTTCCAGTCCAGGCGGAAAGTAACATTCGTGAAATCAGACAGCCTGCACAGCAACAAACACGTTTCGAAATTCTTGATGAACAAACGTCATCACAAACACATGCGGAACCACAAATGTATGTTTCAAGACAGTTTGGATCGTGCAATGAAGCAGCAAGATTAGCCAGACAAGATACCCAACCAATACGTGACAATGGGAAGCCAGGTCGCGAAGAGCACAGTGCAATGCATTCAGCTACACGTTCACAAGTCGATGGAAGAAAATTATTGCGTACCACTCCAACGATACTACACAAGGGTAGGCGAAAGTTACAGTGGACAATATCCAATGGATCTACCACAACCGGAAAGAACGACGGGAGAAATGATCAGAAACAAAAGTGACGAAGAACCGGGAATTTCATATGGAACTACGACGAAGTACGACAACGATCATCTCCTCACAGTCAGAAAATTTCAACACTTTCGAGAAGGAAACTCATTACATCCACGAACTTTTATTGATCAATTCCGAGTAGGATTACCAGAACACTGGACGCTAGCACACAAATTAGACTTTATATGTGCACACATGTCAGGAACAGTCGCAGAAACCATGCAGAATGTTGCAGCGACATGCCGATCGTACGAAGATTTCAGAGAGAAGTTTCTCTCACGATATTAGTCCAGCGAAGCACAGAACATTACAGAACCCATATTTTGAAAATCCAGGAGAGAAGAGTCCCGTGAAATTTTTCGAATTAATGGCAAAGAAAAATCAATGCTTAGATGTACCATACAATGACGCAGAGTTGATTACAATATGCGCGATGAAGCTCCCATTGAAATACCAGCAATCATTAGTAGGTCGCGGAGACAATGACCTCGAAGCATTTAAAGGTATTCTAAGGGGACTAGAGTTCATATTTTCGGAAGATGACGCAAGAAAAAGACGAAGCGCACGTGAAAACGAAAGCAAAAAGCAGTGGAATCCACAAGACACAGTACGAAGAAACAATAATTACGAACCACATAATAACTTCGCACCAAGAAACGACAATAGATTTCAACAAAGAACCTGTTATGGATTTAGAAGAGAATATGGCAATAACTATAATTCACCCAGGAACGGCAACAACTATTACAGAGGGAATAACGACAACCGGAACAGGTACTGGAGAACCAACAGACCGACAAATTATCAACAAAGAAACCACTATGAACAAGCTGAACAAGAAAAGAGAATAAAGATGGAAGAGGTGGAGGTAAGACCACCAAACCCCGATAAACGTTCGAATTGACAGCTAAGCGCCCATGCCAAAGAGAATGACGCACCGACCCAGGACAATAGCAGCACCTTGAACAGTGAAGTAAAAATCTTATCACGAGAAGAGAAGAAGGAAGAAACAAATCCGCAGAGACCAGATGAAAACGAAGACAGGAAAATAACAATATCGTGTTGGGACGAAATTAATTGGGAGAATACTGACGAGGAAGATGAATTACCAGAGGCATGCACAACGAATATAGGAGGAAAGGACGAAGTAATGAGTATTGCAGAGCTATTTGAAATGGAAACCAGGGAAAGTGAATTCAGTGAGGATAATGTGCAGTCGACAGAAGTTGAAAATCAGTTACGAGTGGGCACACAACCCAACGTATATAATGAAGGAAGTTATAAAGCGATAATTAGAGCATTTAGATGCGATTATGTGGAAGTAGCGACGAAGAAGGAGAAGATAGACGAGGATGAGGAAAAAGTAGAGGATGTTGAAGAAAGCGTAAATGAAGGAAGAAATAGAGAAGACGAAATTAAAAAGAGAGAGACGTAGCAGTCGAAGCTTATCCTACAGAAAGTTCGAATTCACAAGGGAAATTCCTAAAAGACTCATGTATGATTCAGTGGAGGTTTCGTTGATGCAAGAAGAAGAAGAACAGAACCAACCCTTTCAAATTCAACCAATTGTGAAGGCCATGGTAAAGCATATCCCAGTCAATATTGTAATTGATAGCGGAAGTGAACTGACTGCGATCTCAGAAAATTTATTCATGCAGCGTAATGCCAATGAGGAATTGCCAGTTCTGAAAACACGTAAGATTAAAGTAAGAGGTCCTATTAGAAACAATGCTGCGGAAGTTACGAGACAAACAAGGTTAACTCTTTCGTGCCAAAAGATCGAAGCCAACTTCGTGATTATACCTAAACTAACTGTAGATTTGATTATACGTGCAGATTTTTTAAATGAGAGACGAGCGATAATAGATATGGGGAAAGGTAGCGTAACATTCGGGAATGTCACACTTCTCTTTGAGCAAAAGCTAAAATTAGAAAAAATACCAGTTATAAACAAACAATGAAGAATGATGCGAGATAAAGATGATGATGAAGTAGAATGGTATGCAGAAAAGGGGGAATCGCCTCAACTCATGTTAGAAGTCCATAAAGAAATCGACGAAAAATTGCAAGAAGTTCAAGGTATTTCGGAACACAGAAAAAGAGAATTAGAGGGTATTTTATGAGATCAAGCAGAGGTATTTTTACCTAAGACTGGCAGTATTAAACACTTTCAGTACAAGTTTAAAGATTAATTTTATTACTGGTGAATCATCAGCACAATATTTCATGATTATGTTGCAGATAAGATCGTCAGGAGAAAGAAGAATGAAGAGAGAGGAAGGTGGGAAAAGAAAGTAGTTTCAATAAAAACAAAAACAAAAATAACACCAATAGTACCATAGATTAAGGTGAAGGGATAAAGCGTGGATAGTCTAACAGCATGAAATACTAAAATGCTATACACCACGACACTACACAAAAATAAAAAAACGAATTTGAGGTTTCTTGTATAAGTTAAGAATCAAAGTATCTTAGCATTGTAACATGGAAAGGGCGCCGAAATCTGTAAAGCTTTATAAAAAGGCGTAATACAATGTAGGTACTAGACATATGTTAGATGATTATAAGTAAAACTTTTTATAAGAACCATTGTAAAAACTCCAGCAGGGACCAGATGCAACGACCCACAATTTGCAACGTGAGAAGTATCAAGAAAGAAAAGGATGTAATTAGCAAGACATGGTTCCTACAAGGCAGAAACATCCGGAAAAGGGAAAGGACAGTGAGACCAACAGAAGTCCCTTGTAACTGAAGTGGGCAATAAATCTAACCACTACGCAGAACCCTGCTGGAACGAACACAGAGCCACACAGTGACAGAGCCATGCAGAGACGGGACGCCAAACGCCAAACGCCGGAAGGGTCTCCGAGCGCCCCCACTCATCGGAGCGAGCAAAAAACGGCCCGATGAGAAGACCACTTGGGCAAGCCAACACTGGCAAAAAAAAAAAAAAAAGTGTAAAAGTCACACTACTGCTATTAACCATCACACTGATGCACGAAACTGAAGAAAACGTCCACAAAGTAGAAATGACATGTCCAAACCATTTATCAAACTGTTACTAGGAGGAGAACTTCAAAGTGACTAATTATCAATAAATATTTCCATATCCTGCCCAGAGAAGAACCAAGAAGCAAGTAAGATGCAGAGAAAAAGCAGGAAGAACAGAAGATTCGCAAGATTGACACCAAGAAAGAAGATGGGTGAAGAATAGACGAAATACCTTCCCAAATCCCTATCCTATTGTAAACTAGTCGTCTGCGAAGTATTACAACGAAAAACGACCGCTTTCAGCGACATATAACGATGACTTTTACGCATACAAAGCCAGTAAACCACGAGATTCTGCACTCACAGCTCCATTCTATTATGGGACCTCCACAACAGCAACACACACTTGCAAAGCCAACAAGGAACGACGAATGAAGCTGTACATCAAATACTTGCCCACATCCATCTCGCTCAAGTCCATCACCTCCGTGCAAAAACATTCGCCAACCTCATGCTTAAGCATTCATAGGATTGTGTGAATGTGTGAAATCAAATTATGTGATGTAGGAATTGTGCAAAAGAAACGTGTGAATAACTAAATAAGTTAAGCACACCAGACAGCTAATAAACTACAAAATAACAGTCATTGACTATGGACTTAAATAAAAAATAGACTATCGATAAAAATAAATTAATTCTGAAATGGACAGTAACGCCATGGGTATGGGATCAACAAGCCAATGAAGACTTTTTAAAAGTGAAAAACGCACTAACAACGGCAACGATTTTAGCACATCCTGATCTAACACAAAATTTTTGTATGGCCACTAATAGCGCGAAAACAGGTTTAGAAGTTGTTTTATTCCAAGAATACGAACAGGCAGGGCTAAGATCGTATAGAACAATTGCATTTGCCAGTCACGTACCCACAAAAAGCGAGAAAAACTATTCAGTCACGGAGCTGGAAGCATTGGCCATTGTATGGGGCTTCTAACGTTTTCAATACTTCCTATTCGGAAGAAAAACAAAAGTATACACTGACCACAAAGCATTAGAATTTCTGTTATCCGCCAAACTAACTCATGGGAGGTTAGCCAGATGGATGTTAATACTACAAGAATTTGACTTCACTATTACACTCATACCAGGACCAGCGAATATATTAGCAGATGCTTTATCACGATGTCCACAGGGTGCATCCAATAACATAGGTTTGGAAGCAGCAGAAGACCAGTTTACAATGTACTACATGAAAGAAGTACCTTTCGAAAACTACATTACGACAGCATTGAAAAACATAGGCAAATAACAGGACAAGGATTCTGAAATACTAGGAATCAAACACAAGTGGAGAAGTAAGGATTTTCCAGACATTCGACAGCACTACCTCGTAAAAAACAATGTTTTATTTTTTAGACGAAATGTTGCAACGAATGAATGGTTAATTTATATCCCAGATGAACAAATTAATAGGTACATATGGTATACACATTTAAGTAATGGCCACTTTGTACCAAAGAAATGCTTTTTAAAAGTAAAACAAACATGCCACTTTCCTAATATGGAAAGATGAATTAGAACAATATTAGTGAAATGCAAAAAATATATGAGGGCTAAACACGTCACTTTCCAAACCAAACCACCTATGTTTCCAATAATCCTTAAAAGATTAAAACAAATATCTGCAACAGATTTGATGGGGCCCCTCCCACGCACAAAAAATGGATATATTTTCATATTTGTCGTTTTGGAACTTACTTCTAAATATGTTACCTTGACACCATTAAAACGGGCGACAGGTCTTACTATAAGTAAAGCATTTACACAAGATTTTCTCAGACAAGTAGGTCGAGTGGAACGAATAATTTCGGGTAATGGCCCAGAATACAAATCAGTGCAATGGCAAAACACGTTAAAACAACACAAAATAAAACCCATCTACATATCTAAGTACAAACCTAGCGTAAATCCAGCAGAACGAATTATGAAGGACATAGGCACTTTATGCCGATTATATGCAGGCAAAAGACACAAAACTTGGGATATATACCTTAAAGATTTTCAAGAAGTAATAAATGAAATGCCACATAGCGCTACACTACTACCTCCAGTTACTGTACTTAAAAATGTTGAACCTCCAAACATAACCAGAGGAAATTTTAGATTTCCTATTGTAACACGTAGACAGCACAAACAAGTCATAGCAACAGCACTCTCCAACATCAGAAAGGCAGCCATTAAAAGAAAAGAAAGAGGAGATAGAACAGCAATTAAAAGAACATTCTCAGTAGGACAGAAAGTATTTGTAAAAACACACCATCTCTCCAGCAAACAGAAACACAAAATACATAAGTTTTACACTGCATACACAGGACCTGTCGTAATTAGCCGAATTGCTCATGATAATGCTGTGGAACTAATGAAACCAAAAACAGGCAAAACCTTAAGACTTCACCATGTGAGCCATATCAAAAAGTTTGAAGATTAATTTTATTACTGGTAAATAATCAGCACAATATTTCAAGATTATGTTGCAGATAAGATCGTCAGGAGAAAGAAGAATGAAGAGAGAGGAAGGTGGGAAAAAGAAAGTAGTTTCAATAAAAACATAAACAAAAATAACACCAATAGTATCATAGATTAAGGTGAAGGGATAAAGTGTAGATAGTCTAACAGCATGAAATACTAAAATGCTATACACCGTGACACAACACAAAAAAATAAAACGAATTTGAGGGTTTTTGTAGAAGTTAAGATTCTAAATATCTTAGAATTGTAACATGGAAAGGGCGCCGAAATTTGTAAAGCTTTATAAGAAGGCGTAAAACAGTGTAGGTACTAGACATATGTTAGATGATTATAAGTAAAACTTTTTGTAAGAACCATTGTAAAAACTCCAGCAAAGACCAGATGCAATGACCCACAAGTTGCAACGCGAGAAGTATCAAGAAAGAAAAGGACGTAATTAGCAAGACATGATTCCTACAAGGCAGAAGCGTCACAAGAAGGGAAAGGACAACTAGACCAACAGAAGGCCCTTGTAACTGAAGTGGCAATAAATGTAACTGCTAGGCGGAACCCTGCTGGAACGAACACGGAGCCGCACAGTGACGGAGCCCTGCAGAGATGGGACCCCGAACGCCGAATGCCGGAAGGGTCTCCGATCGCCCCCACTCAGTGGAGCGAGCAAAAATCGGCCCGACATGAAGACCGCTTGGGCAAGCCACCACTGGCAAAAAAAAAAAAAAAATGTAAAAGTCACACTACTGCTATTAAACATCACGCTGATGCACAAAACTGAAGAAAACGTCCACAAAGTAGAAATGACATGTCCAAACCATTTATCAAACTGTTACTAGGAGGAGAACTTCAAAGCGACTAATTATCAATAAATATTTCCATATCCTGCCCAGAGAAGAACCAAGAAGCAAGTAAGATGCAGAGAAAAAGCAGGAAGAACAGAAGATTCGCAAGATTGACACCAAGAAAGAAGATGGGTGAAGAATAGACGAAATACCTTCCCAAATCCCTATCCCATTGTAAACTAGTCGTCTGCGAAGTATTACAACGAAAAACGACCGCTTTCAGCGACATATAACGATGACTTTTACGCATACAAAGCCAGTAAACCACGAGATTCTGCACTCACCGCTCCATTCTATTATGGGACCTCCACAACAGCAACACACACTTGCAAAGCCAACAAGGAACGACGAATAAAGCTGTACATCAAATACTTGCCCACATCCATCTCGCTCAAGTCCATCACCTCCGTGCAAAAACATTCGCCAACCTCATGCTTAAGCATTCATAGGATTGTGTGAATGTGTGAAATCAAATTATGTGATGTAGGAATTGTGCAAAAGAAATGTGTGAATAACTAAATAAGTTAAGCACACCAGACAGCTAATAAACTACAAAATAACAGTCATTGACTATGGACTTAAATATAAAATAGACTATCGATAAAAATAAGTCATTAGTTCTGAAATGGACAGTATATCAAGAACAAAAGTAAGGCATAATAAACACTAAAAGTATACGCCACTTACTTTCTCCTCATAAAAATAAAAGAATAACTATATTTTACTTATTTTCTCCTTATAAAAACAAAGAATAAAACAATAACTTTTTGGTTGTTTTCCTTTTTTTAAACATTTGTACCATTTGTTAGGATTATATCTCAATACTTGTGTTTGTATATATGTTTGTCCAAGCAATTCTTGGAAATAATTCTTATTTGTTAGTGTAACAATGTTGAAATGAGTGTCTAGAAACAAAAACAATTTACTTGTACATGATACTTAGAAAATCTGTTAGGAATAGATTTTACTTAATTACTACATTTATAAAAACAATATTTCTAAGAAAATCAATGTGAAACACTCCTCACTTCCGATAACAAACTTCTTAAAAAACAAACTTCACACTTAAATAAATAAAGAA
Organism: Schistocerca nitens; assembly: GCF_023898315.1. Classification (NCBI taxonomy): domain Eukaryota; kingdom Metazoa; phylum Arthropoda; class Insecta; order Orthoptera; family Acrididae; genus Schistocerca; species Schistocerca nitens. The sequence goes on along the minus strand of NC_064618.1, from coordinate 190,567,068 downwards.
AATAATTAAAAATTAATAATAGCAGAAAAATATTCTTCTCTTGTCATTTTTAAGAATAATGTGGAAGAATATAAAAATATAAATTAGTAATACAAACTAGCATACAACCAGAATAACGTGGCTGAACAGTAGGGAACAAAATTTAGATAAAGCAATAATTTTTGACTGACTTAGACAACGATTCAATCATTGCCTAACTTCAGTGCAAAAATTAAGTTCGAAGGGTGGTGAAATGTAAGGTGTCAGGCAAATCCAACACCTTCCATGAGAACCCTGACATGATAAGCAAATAGTATGGCACATAGCTCCGAATAAATCGTGACATTATATTAACCAAAGTAATACGAGTAACGAGTGAGAAAATGGAATACCACACTCTAACACAAGAATGCCGAAATGCATGTCATACCTTCCCAACGTGAGACAGACGCAGTTCCGAGGGGAGAAACGAGAACAGAAGTCGAGAGCAGAACCGTGTTAAGCGAGAAGGCCCTACGATAAGGGACGGACACCCACGTTGCCAGGTAACTGCTATGACCACACCACCCGCAAGTTTTTAGAGTGAGACTTTTTCGCATCTCTGTTACGTTAGGACCACCCCCCAGCCCATGTTAAAAGCTAGAGCCCTCCAGGAGAACAGTATAGATCTTACGATAACGCTAAAAGGACCACACCAGCTGGAAGTTTTAGCGTGAGACTTTTTCGCATCTCTGTTACGTTGCAAACTTTAAAAACATTGCCCCACCACGAAAAGTATAACGTTTCTCACTGGATAGACAGAATTTTTGTAGGTGGAGCTTAAGGTTAACATTGAGACCCTGATTGGTCAGATGAAAACACAGCCAGATAGTTTTTTTTAAACCAACTTCGGTAAATTGTAGTAAGGAGAAGTTAGGAGAGAGTTGCTTTCGAGATGGCGAGCTGGACGGAGCTGCGCCGGCCGCCGCCCCCTGACGAACAGCATAATGAAACTGGGGAGAGGATTGGAGCAAGGTACTTTTATTTTATTTCCATATTCAGCGGTCTCTATCAGCTAGCCATGTTTGCTTTCCCTTTCCAGCACTGACCTTCTAGCTTGGAAGCATGGGCCGGTAGTTTGAACGACTGCCGTTAATGTGAACGACTTGGAGAAGCCAAAGTACTCCTTCTTTTTATTCTTCTATGTAGTAGTACCTACCTAAGTTTCTCCTGCATATTTGGCTCTCTGAAGAGGCCTCCCAGACGAATCCCTGACTAAATTCTATCCAATCACTAGTCATTCCGCCAAGTCAGGAATGTCTGCTTGAACGGCAGCTAGTTCGGTGACAGATCCGTACCCCCTGGTTGGCCGGTAAACAATGCACCAATTCTCACCCACACAACGTCCAGCTCTGCTGGAGCGACGGTCGGTAGTCGATTAGCAGTCATGAAGAGTCGGTGGCGAGATCCAGAAGAAGACGGGTGCAGGCGGGTAAGTATGCGTGCTCTTGCTAGGTTCAGAAGTGGGTTGAGTCGCGGATACATATTAAAGTGTGATCTTTAATTTCTGGAGGATTTGCTCCTCATTGCTTTTATTTCATCCTCATTTTGCTATTATGTTTTTAGACTTGACGTCAGAGCCTGGTCGGTTGCAATGTGCAAAACATACGTGGGGCTCTCAGTCTCCACGTTCGGTGTAATTCAACCACCCTCGTAATTACTTCGCCTTCGGCAAATGTCTTTCCTTCTTCAATACTCCGTGATATTAGTGAACATTTCATAACGACCTCTGTGTGCTAGGTTTTCCCTTCTTTGTCGCTGACGTGTGAACACGTGGCGAATAGTTCTCCACACGATATCTAAATTGAACCAGAAGTAGCATGGGCCACGTTTCTTGTTATCCATATTCGTAAATCAAGGTGTTGCAGAATGAGTTTTACGAATCTTATTAGTTTACGGTCGAGACGCCGCTTTAATAACGTGCATCCACAAGTTGTCACAGTTTGCCTTTTCAATATATTTACGTATTAGCTATTGGATCCGGACTCTTACCTTTCACTAATTATTAGAGTAAATTCTATTCTGAATGGCCAGCTTCCACCTTTCCTTGTCCATTTAGAACGGTAATATATTGGGTGACTGCTGAATTTAGGCCATATCCCCCTACGCCACCCCCCCCCCCCCCCCGTTTTGTATTAACTAACTTCCATAGGTAGCAAGATATGTATACTCAATAATTATACTTCGTTTGTACAAGTGTAATTTCGATTTATAATAAATTGTGGTGCTTTTAATCCGACTTTCAATGAAAAGAGTTAACCCCATTTATAGAGATATCAAGGAAATTCAAGCATTGCAAGGCCCGCTACTGAAAATGCTCCTCTTAAGATGGTAAAATTGATTGTAAATCCAATGGGTAGTTTTTGTGCAGTCAGATAGACGATACTTGCGCCAGGCCCTATTCCTTTATAATGCGCCGACAACTCTTGAAAGTGGTGATCTGTATGAAATTCAACCACAGTCATCCGTTCTAGATAAGGGAAGATCACACTGATAGGGCAGTTGTGAGCAAAATCCACGTTCTGTGGTGAAAGGGTAGGCCCTGCCATTCGAAGTCCCTTTTAATGGGCGAGGCACCTCTTTTATCTTAAAATAATGTAGTTATCATTTTCTCGTCCTCTTTCACAGAAAAAATGTAAAAAAAACCTAACTATACTCACAAATAATCCAACTGGCAGGAAGAGAAACAATGCACTGAGGCAGGACCTTCTCCGAGAAGCAGGTGCTACCACGTGCTCAGCACAGTTAACGCTGGAAGTAAGGGAAGTGCTGCTTACCGCACGTTGTCGCCTCATCACAGTACGCAGTGTGATTTAGTCAGTTGTTTTCAACGTATGTACAATCACAGCGCGTTTTGGCCAGGAATATCTGTCCAGTTCGTGAAATGGCTGGTCAAAGTCGGATATAGGCCGATTCTTTCAAGTAACCGATCTTTGCCCAATCCTCTCGCCGAAGTGCGAAATTGCCGGCCAGTTCGCGGTGTTGCTGGTCTTCGGGCTTTTAGCGTAACACCTGCAAATAGTGTGTTGCAGCTCGGTTGCACCTTTCAAACACGAAAGGAGGTTGGAGTTCCAAAGGAAGAGATTGAAATCATGTATTCCATTGAAAAGTGTGTTTTTCTGTTACTGGAATACTACATCTAAGAAAACCGTCCAACAGAAAAAAGTCGCAATTTTGCAAACAATTTTATGCCCCCAAAAGACTCGATGCGTAAACCATTCGCAAGCTATTAGACAAACTTCAACGGACAGGCAGCGTGGCTGATGATCTAGCGGGCAATGTTTGCGCCAGGCAAACGGTAGCTACTCCTGAAAATGTCACCTCGGTTTGTGGAATTATTCAGCAAAATCCAAGCAAACCCGTCCGAGGGATTGCATCACAGACCGGTTTGAAGGATTCCGGCATGCAGAAAATACGGAGATAGAGCCTACACATGTGTCCAATCAAATCCAAAGCCACCAGGCCATACCTATACAAGCTGTGCGGTAGAGGGCTGACTTTGCTAATCGGATTCTCACAATTAGTGATCGGCCTCATGAAGGATTTGACGCTGGCTGCAACTAGTTCACAGATGAATCGAAGAACTACATGAAATGAGTCGCGAATAAACGGAACTGGCGATTTTGGAGTTCCGAAAATTCCCAGGTCACTTAGAGAAACAACGCTGCCAATTTCTTTTGTTGAACGAGTCTTCTAGGGGAAGAGAAATTAAAAACAGTCATGGGCTCTAATACACACACCGCAACACTAACTACGTCTAAACAGATGTTTTACTTTTAATCATTCACTCTCTTCTCTTCTGACATATTGATCTATGATGTATGATTCATTTTCAAAATTTATTTTTCCATCTTCAGACTTCCGCCTTCCTCCAATGTAATACACACTAAACATCTTTGTTTCTCTTTTCAGTTATTTTCTTGCTTTACCATAATCGAACACAGATTCTGATGTGAAGTGAAAGAAGATGATTTTCGTCTACGTGATTACCAAATAGTCATTCTCTGAGGTCCTTTCGCTACCAAAAGTATCCACAGAAGAAAATTTTGTTAGAGACATTGTTTAGTATGGAAGTAATCATGTTCAGAAGTCAGAATGCGCCTGGGTTCCCGGGTTCGATTCCCGGCGGGGTCAGGGATTTTCTCTGCCTCGTGATGGCTGGGTGTTGTGTGCTGTCCTTAGGTTAGTTAGGTTTAAGTAGTTCTAAGTTCTAGGGGACTGATGACCATAGATGTTAGGTCCCATAGTGCTCAGAGCCATTTGAACCATTTTGAAGTCAGAATGCGCGAATATTTCACCACCTTTCATACAAGGTGCACTCAAACGAAAACGAGTCAAATGGAACAAAAGTAAGTTAACTGTATATAACAGGGGTAGCTAAATTTTTGGCTCGCGGTTCGTGCCCGGGCCAGATTGTCAAAGTGCTCAGCCTCGCTCCACATTTCCACACCTCCCGCCGTCCGCGGTGGCCGTGCGGTTCTACATTCTTCAGTCCGGAACCGCGCGACTGCTACGGTCGCACGTTCGAGTCCTGCCTTTGGCATGAATGTGTATCATGTCCTTAGGTTAGTTAGGTTTAAGTAGTTCTAAGTTCTAGGGGACTGACGACCTCAGATGTTAAGTCGCATAGTCCACAGAGCCATTTGAACCCACTTCCCGCTGCGCTGTCTGAGTGCGAGGAGAAGGAAGAGGGGAAAATGTGCCGCATTTAAATGGCAGTATAGTCGTACTGCTTACATGGTTTTATGTTTCACATTTCTCAATATCGTAGGTGACAAACAAAAAAGTTATCTTTATTAATTAATAAAGATGAAGACATAATATAATTTTTATCTGGTGCAAACTGTCGGTATACGGATAGACGCAGACAATTTCACAGAGTTTTGGACTCAAGCTGATACGTGAACATGACTTACTTTCTTTCATAATCGAAAAAAGATCTTTCACACAAATACGTCGACGGAAATGTAGAACTTCTGCAACCTCATTATGGAGACTTCGTAAATCAACATGGAAAAAACAATGTAGAGGCCCTGGACATTCTTAGCGTAAGAAAGACATGAAATTAAAACTGGAATTTCCTTACAAGTCAATCAGTTACATCTGTACATGCACAGTGCACTTTCAACTGAAAAGGCAAACGATCTCGAAAACAACTCGAAAAAAGATGAAAGATTGACAGAGTCCTCAAAACGTATATAAAACTATCGTTGTAATTGTCACTAGGCCGCAATGAATTCTTCAAACATTGCGCTTTCTTTAACGACAGTGAGTTTAGGGAACTTTATTGTCTTCGTCATAATGTGTCCCTTGTACAACGTGATGTTCGTTTAAATCCATCCCCACCAAATCAGAAAAAAGTTACGTTGCAGTATCTTCCTGAGGGTAGTGTGCAGCGAAGTCCACTTAAAATGTGAATCCAGCAGTCCATTCCTGGTGGTCTAGTTTTCATTCCTTCACTCATTTTTCCTTCATAAATTCAACATTTTAACAGAAAAATCGTTCCATGCATGCCTGTTGACTTAACCTACGCACGAAGTCTCCATACTCTTCCTAAATTTCCACAGAAAACAGTTGCAACTGAAAATCGAACAATTTGTGCGACTTCAAGAATTGTACTGTTCGTACCGCCAATTTCTTCAAATGCTCCATGACTGCAAATTTAGCACAAAGAGTTACTTGATGTACAGGACAACGGAACAATGAATATCTTCTATCGATCGTTGTAAATTTTTGCTCCTTCATTGCCACCTAAAAGTTTGAATTATTTCTGCATTGTACTACAATGTCGTTTCGTAGAAAATAAGCAGTACCCGTTGCTTATGCGGAGAATTCTCGTCCCTCTCTTCTCTCATTCCAATTCAAGGTGTGTGATGATAGATTACTAGGCTGCCCCGTTTTGTGTAAAATGCCCCTGGTCCTGTGAATGTCCTTCATATCACGGACAAATAGCAAAGAGTAAACATCGGTGACACCACTATTCCGCCTAACCCAGAGAGTTGTGCTGACCGCAAAATGCCGCACCATAATGCTTAATGAAATGTCGCACTGTTCCGGGTACTTCCGAGAAGGAACGGACAAAGCCGAGTGAATAGCTGGACCTTGGCACGCCTGCTACCCGGATACGCTGCACGTGAGAAGTTTCGCACGCTGTGGTCGCCCCTGGTTTATAATTTCAAAAGTAATCGTCATAACTGTGAGTACATTTATCCTACTGAGCGACAATATGGTTAACGACTCCACAGAAAAATGTTTGCTACCGCCTACAGAAACATGATTGGGCCTATTCCCGAAGCTAATCAATGGCCGCAAATGCCTGTCTTCAGAGCTCCAAGAATATGGGATTTGCCTGGGGAGAGATTGGGACACTAGGGGAAGAATGTCATTCATCAATAATGGCAGCTGAAGACTTCTGGCGTAAGAAGTATCCCTCGTTCTCCAATGGCCTTGGAAAGAGGTGGCGGAGTAGCGGACAGAACTTCAGGGGTCTCTCCTAGCCTTGTGGCGGAAAACTGCCACTAAAACATAGAAGACTCAACAACGATCAACGGCACGAGGATGCAGAAGTCTATGGAAACCATTGTACTGAAGACACATAATTTGTACCCACAGGACATGTGTCTTGTACCGAAAAAGTGCGATGATGACATCTCCATTGCCAAAAATTTCTGGACTAATTCCTCATTCGCATGTCTGGGTTCAAATGGTTCAAATGGCTCTGAGTACTATAGGACTTAACTTCTGAGGTCATCAGTCCTCTAGAACTTAGAACTACTTAAACCTAACTAACCTAAGTACATCACACACAGCGTTGCCCGTGGCAGGATTCGAACCTGCTCAGAGCCATTTGAACCAGTTTTGGAGGTAAGTAGCATTAGATGTCACGTAATTCGCGTAAATAACGGACCGCTGATTTGCGTACACGGTGATGACGCCGTATAATGATCAAGATGGGTTCCTTAGGATTTATTTCAAGCGAGTTTGGCGACAGAGACATCAGCGTTAGTTCACTATAACGCTCCTCAAACCACTGTAGCACGGTTCTAGCACCCAGACACGGACAATCATACTGCTAAATGGTGACAAGGAATACAGATGGCTCGCAGTTGTCACCTTGTCTGCGTTCACTACCATAGGTCCCACGCAAGCGCAGGAGAACGTCTCCCGTAACATAATACTGCTCTCATCAACCAGTGTCGGTGCCACGCCGCACGTTTCGAGCCGCAGTTCACCTCGATGACAGCGTTGCGAAAACGACTATCGACCAACAAATATGTGATTGACCCTAACAGTTGACAGCTTTGGATCTGACGTACCTATCTTCGGGTTCAGTAGTTGGTCTGGAGCTAAGAAGTCAACTGACAAGGAAGCGGGCATCACAGCCAACTTGCACAAATCTCAGTTTGGGCTTGAAAAAATAAGGTTTTAGAAACATTTGAGACTCAAATGGAGCTCTCTCAGATAGTAAAGATATTCTTGCCATCAAGTACTTTGCAGCCATGAGTATGAGGAAACTGCTGATATGGTTTCTGGGGCTGAAATTGTTCTTTCTTTCAGAATCACGTTTGTGATGCTCACGGAAGGATGCTCCCTGGAAAACGCCAAGTAACTGTCAACAAGCTTCCAAAACTATCTAGAAGGATACAAAATACTATATGACCCAGACATTTCACATGATTTTGGTTTCATGATCAATACTTTGTCTAAAGGATTGGGAGATTGATCCACACCAAAACCTTGGATACTAAGTAGACCTTTCGCTCCATTCCTTTAGCTAATATGATCGCACTGGACTGTGAGCAAGCATATACTCTGACACAGCTTTGAAACATTAGCTGTAGAATTGGTTCTCCGCAAATTTCATTATTTCGTCTATGAGAATCAAATTGCAGTATAGTGTGATCATAAGTGGGTGCTGAGCTTCCCAGACCTGTAAGTTACTTCATGCTAGATTAGCCCTCCCTGTTGTATTCCGCCTGGAATGCGGCGCGCTGGTCTGCTCCTGTAATTTGGAGGGTAGGCCGAATGTAGGAAGCTAGAAGGAGCAGGTGAGGTAGAAATACGTCGGTACTGCAAGTAAAGTAAAATATGTTTACTCTAGGTAAGACAAGTAATGAAATATGGTTACATAACTTTGGCTCTAAGGTGCACGTACGTGCGAAGCAAGAGGTATCAAAGCAACAGAAGTTACACAGCCAAAATCTGTAGTGGCTCACTCACTATGAAAATGAAACAAAGATAATTGATAATCGGCTGAAGGCCACACATCAACCTAATAACTAAACACCAAACAAGAAAATTATTATGCAACACACAAGGAACGGCGCTCAGAAGTTTCCAAGGGTCGCCCTGGGATTGTAACACTAATGCCCGTTTAGTTGAGACAAGCAGCCTGTCCAACGACTTCTTAATCTGAAACCAACACAACAGACATACAGCCGACCGACTAATCAACAAAATCAGTTCCGCTCCACGCAACGAGGAAAACGACCGCAAGATTTCAATAGAACGACACACATAATATTGGCGCCTACAACGACCAACAACACCACGCCGCGCTTGACATCAAAAACACGAGGAAAATACACTGTCGAAAATAACGTCAACGACAAGGGCAGGTAACCGGAACGTCAGCGGCCACAAGGCAGAAGATACCGCTGGCTAAATTTAAGAACAGGGAATAAATTAAGTACTAGTCGACAGGAAGACAGCTCGAATCTTTGCCGAGTAGAATACGCGCGCAAGCGACAACCAGGATCAATCGAAGTAATGTAAACAGTTGAGGCTCGATAGTAGATTAAGTGAAAACTCAAATTTCATGTCCAAGATTGGTGGGCGACGAACTTCGTAGCACGACGAAGCTGCACTTCACTCTCCAATCGCGTGTGCGCACCGCCAGTAGCCCCGGCCAGAGTATGCACGACGGAGACTTTCTCGCTGCTCCACGCCAACAGACTGACTGGTCACACACCGCCTAGCCGGAAACTATATCCACCGCACACGCTGCTGCTGCCACTCACGGAGACAACAGCAACATTATCGCGATAACCGCAGGAGAGGTAAAACCACAGGACTGCAACCAAGGTTTAGCCCCAGACAAGCATGACTCGAGTCAGCCACAGCTCAATTTTATGATCAGACTTGGAGTGATATTCAACAATATTTACAAAAAAAACATAATTCCGTTGCTAATAAGGCTTAAAACTGTAAGAGCTTTATGTTATGTGTTTTCTGAGATAATGGAAAGCCGAGCGGTTCTAGGCGCTACAATCTAGAACCGCGCGACCGCTACGGTCGCAGGTTGGAATCCTGCCTCGGGTATGGATGTGTGTGATGTCCTTAGGTTAGTTAGGTTTAAGTAGTTCTAAGTTGTAGGCGACTGATGACCTCAGAAGTTAGGTCCCATAGTGCTCAGAGCCATTTGAACCATTTCTAGATAATGGAAAAAAAAAATTACGAAAAATACCTTTTCACAAATAGCACTTCAAATAGAAAGTAAAGGAAAACTCACTATTGGACGAAGAGCCACCCTACATACCTCCATTTTGTAATCTTTATGTTACTCTTACAGTACGAGCTTTTGAACTCCAAGGTTACTCTGCTAAATCACATCTCTACAGACTTTCTTTCCGTTTGACACTTCGGTAAGTGATGTACTATTTGGTTTGTGATGGTAGTCGTACAATGTGTCGACGCTGTACAGCGCTTGAGTATCGTGTAGATGAAGCTGCTGCCGATGGAAATTTTTAAAATCAGTACGCATATGTGATACTCTTCATGTTACATATTGCACAAGTCGATAACTATTATGAGGTGTCGAAATAATGTGATCTCCTCACAGAACAGTACGGGTGTAAATATTCTGAACCTCTTAGAAAATTAGAAATATGTATTTGGATGAGGTTAAGTGTACGACATAATATGTTTAAAAAGTTTCCTTTTCAAATTTGGAAGATTTCTTTTTTCTGGCTTTTTCCAAATTCTTTAGTTTTACCTTTTTCTTAAATCTTGTACACATGTAGACAAAATTTTCTCCTTTAAATTAAGCTTCAAGGTATAAATATCCGCCGGCCGCTGTGACTCGAATCCTGCCTCGGGCATGGATGTGTGTGATGTCCTTAGGTTAGTTAGGTTTAAGTAGTTCTAAGTTCTAGGGGACTGCTGACCTCAGATGTTGAGTCCCATAGTGCTCAGAGCCATCATCAGTCCCCTAGACTTAGAACTACGTAAACCTAACTAACCTAAGGACATCACACACATTTATGCCCGAGGCAGGATTTGAACCTGCGACCGTAGCAGCATGGTTCCGGACTGAAGAGCCTAGAACCGCTCGGTCACAGCGGCCGGCTGATTGGATATAAGGTTAGTTGTTATGGTCTCCTTTGAGTCAGCCATTTGTAAATAATAAATAACGTAAATTCCGTTGTGTGATATAGCTCATAATGGTCATAAGAGTCGCACGGAGTGGCCGTACGGTTTGAGGCGCCATATCATGGATTGCGCGGCAGCTTCCGCCGGAGGTTCGAGTCCTCCCACGGGCATGCGTGTGTATGTGTGTTGTTCTTAGCACAAGTTATTCTAAGAAGTATGTAAGCCTATGGATCGATGACCTCAGCAGTTTGGTCCCTTAGGAATTCCCTCACATTTGGACATTGGATCATTTTGATCACAAGAAAATAGAAAATTTCTACATCTTTAGGAAATTAACTTTGTGCTCTTGTTCAAAACTTTTTGATCCATGTATTTTGGTTTATTAGTCTTCAGCAAATTCACTTGCTTCAGAAGTTTTATGTGTTAGCGTGGTAGGAAAGAGTGGTAACTAGGAAACGTTAGCAAGTTTGTATTCTTTTTCTATAGCAATTCTTTAGTATTCTTATGTGATACATAGGATTTTACATTATGACAATATGTACAGTATAGTAAACCAGTTCCTGCATTAGCCATGTACAGATATGTCGTTTGCGTTCCTGAAACGGTGTCCAGCTTGGTAGTAGTACGTAATTTACAGTAGTTATGAATTCCCCTGGTCTCTTAATTACTGGAAATTTTTTCTGGGCCAGTCCCATACTTGTGTTTGATTCCTGTATGTGTATAAATGTCCTCAAGAGTCCACCATTTGGCATGAGTCTCAGTTTTTTTTTTTTTTTTTTTTTTTTTTTTGTAGATTTTCAGCAGTTGACCGACATTTGGTTGGAGTATCGGGTTAATGATGGTCTTCCAGATATTTCTCCAGTTATTATTTGGATGTCTTTCCGTAATGGGATTTGGGCAGTCACCCTCCATCAATCTGTTATATATGTTTGTAGTACTGAACTGCACAGGCTCTTTTAGCTTAGCTTTAGTATAAATGAATCCTTTGTAATAATTTCTAATGTGATCCGTGTTTCATTTATGTGGCCACGATTTACTCCAAGAACATTGTTCAACATGGTAATTCTGGTGGTCTAGTTGTTATGACGTTCTACAGGCACAACGTTGCAAGGACAAACTCCCTTCAAATCCGTGAACACAGTTCATAACTCGTTTGTTATCGTTTTCTGAAATATTTAAGTTCATTTATCTTCTATTAAGGAACTGCATTGCGCTTGTATGGTTCGCAGCCCAAGTTCTCCTAGCAGAAGGTATAGTCATTCCAAGCTGTGACAAACATTCGTCGAATAAAATCATATTTGCCACTTTGCTGCAGGGTGTACCAGTGTTGCGAACAGTGCTTGACAAGACTCAGCTTCTGTAGTACCTGGCAAAAGAGACAACACAGTGAGCATGTGGTGCTCGGAAAATAACTACGATCAGCTGACCGCTCGACCTGACCACTCGAATGACTGAGACGTCAGTCATAAGGTTATTCTAAAATAATGGTAGTCATTATTACAGAATCTGGACCGATGAAGTCTATTGTGAAGCACGGCCCATTAAAACATGCCATTCTGCCACACAAAATAACTGACAAGGGAACCTCCCCATCGCACCCCCCTCAGATTTAGTTATAAGTTGGCACAGTGGATAGGCCTTGAAAAACTGGACACAGATAAATCGAGAAAACAGGAAGAAGTTGTGTGGAACTATGAAAAAAAATAGTAAAATATACAAACTGAGTAGTCCATGCGAAGATATGCAACATCAAGGAGAACGCGAGTCAAGGAGTGCCGTGGTCCCGTGGTTAGCGAGAGCAGCTACGGAACGAGAGGTGATACGTTCAAGGCTTCCCTCGAGTGAAAAGTTTAATTTTTTATTTTCAGTTTATGTGACAAACTCTTATGTTTTCATCACTTGTTTGGGAGTGATTATCACATCCACAAGAAAACCTAACTCGGACAAGGTAGAAGAATCTCTTTACCCATTCGCTAAGTGTACAAGTTAGGTCGGTCGACAACATATTCCTGTCATGTGACGCACATGCCGTCACCAGTGTCGTGTAGAATATATCAGACGTGTTTTCCTGTGGAGGAATCGGTTGACCTATGACCTTGCGATCAAAAGTTTTCGGTTCCCATTGGAGAAGCACTCCTTTCGTCTACTAATCGCACGGTTTTGCGGTGCGGTCGCAAAACACAGACATTAAACTTATTACAGTGCACAGAGACATCAATGAACGAACGGACAGAACTTTGCGAAAATAAAGAAAGTAAAATTTTCAGTGGAGAGAAGACTTGAACCAAGGACCTCTCGTTTCGCAGTTACTCACGCTAGCCACGGGACCACGGCGCTCCAGAGCTAACATTCGCCTTGATGTTGCTTATCTTGGCATGGACTACTCAGTTTGTATATTTTACTAATTTTTTTCACAGTTCCACACAACTTCTTCCTGTTTTCTCGATTGATCTGTGTTCAGTTTTTTAAGGCCTATCCACTGTGCCAACTTATAACTAAATCTGAGGGGGGTGCGATGGGGAGGTTCCCTTGTGAGAACCTGATGCTGAGCGAAATATGGTGCCTTGTATAATATACATAAATAACAACCGATTACTGACAAATATAGGAACACGTGAGACAGTACTAACCCTACGACTTCTCTTAGGATAAGAAAAGGAAAATCCGCGTTTATAGCACTTGTAGACTCAGAGAAAGCCTATGACAATGTTAACTTAAATACTCTCTTCGAAATTCTTAAGGGAGCAGGGCTAAAATACTGGGAGAGAAAGGTTATTTACAACTAGTAGAGAAGCCAAACGACATAAGACTCGAAGGGCTTCAAAGGGAAGCAAATGGACTGCAACGACCGTCAGTGTGAGACCAAGAGCCGACGGAAGGTAGGTCACGCCCGACGCCTCAGTCCCTTCACCTCACAGTATGGCCATGCCACTACTACCGTCACCAGCCGCTAAGCTGAAAGCGCCGTAACCGTAAAAGTCTAATCCCAGGTCAGCTCGCATCGTTTGGAGGAAAGCAATATCCATGTCAGCCGCCCTTGCCGTATTCCTTAACATTTGTACCTTATTTGTACCTTAACTGGGATGGGAATGCCGTTGGTGTTATCTTTGTAGGATACTTGTGACATTGCAGTTAATTAGGTGGGCTGAGAAAGGTCACGGCATCGTCGTGACCGTAAACTGATCATCGTCCCGTCATCAGAGGGGCCGACACGTAGGTTAAAGCTCACCTTGAGTGCGAGGTCCCTCCGACGGCGATTCGACGGGGGATATCGGACGAATTACATCGTTCAGTTCCACGTAATTAGCCGTGTCTCCCAATGAGCATTGTGGGACGGCTTCCGTTGGCTTTCATCCGCTAGCCCCCGTAACCGTAGCGTCACCATGCTGCTTAGTAGCCTGCATCTCGCCTCCATGCATTTGGTGCACCAGGTGGGCTTGTAACAGCTGCGTGACGGAATATCATTTTATGTTTTGATATAACTGCGCATGTCTGACAGAAGCGTGTGGGAATTCCGGTATTTCTATGGTATGTGATGCTTCCATCGATACAGCATCTTTGTATAACAGGTGTCCCGTGAACCTGTATTTCAAAGCATTTTTGTCTTACACGTCCATTAACTCGGTCGTGAGAGCTCTGGTCTGCAACTTTGAACTTCAGCCAGAGCTGCGCCGATATTAGTCAGCGATTAATACTTTACTCGTACAGGAATCAATGCAACACGTAACTCATCATGAATTCATTAACAAAAGTTCTCTAGAAGAAATCTTGGGCAGAAAGAGGCATTGCTAGATGATCCATAGTGTAAAATGAACAGTGGTAGTGAGCGAAATAGACGAAACCGACCAGTTGTCACAGTGCTGCTCTACTTGTTTGGTCTTGATTCTTCATTTAACTTCCTTACAAGATTAAAAGCGATTTTGCTGCCATCGGACATGTCCAACTTTTATAATGTGTCAATCCTCATCTCCTGTCTTTTTCTAATAGCGTATATCACAGCTTCGCAACGTGAGATGGTCTCAATATCTAAATAATTGTTTTCACGCAACTTTCAACATCTTTGCGTAAGTGCTATAAAGTTAATTATTATTCTGCGAATATCCTGCTACCTGTAGCTTATTGAAATGTGTTTATATGACACCTTGTTCACTATTTCAATGACACAGTTGTCACTCCCGGAAATTACGATATACATCGTAATAGTAAAAACTCTTCTACAGTAGGAGGTACACAACTTGTCTGTTATAGCTCTTTTCTGATACATGTAACTAAAAATTTTTTCGAACACAAAACTGATGTCCCAGATATTGCTACGGAAAAATTAATCTGTTGTTTGGTTAAAATGTAAACAAACGAACACGACCTTAGCGTCAGCCTTAGCGCTGAGTTACTTAATCTCCGTACTCGAAAATCTGACCACGATAATCCAAATTTAGATACGACAACAGCCGTCAACGTGCCTCGTTAAAAAATTTGTTTAACGAATTTATCCCCACCTTGTTCGCCGTTTGTGAGCCGGGAGATAGTCGCAACGGCATGTTATTTTCTACCTCCAATTGAGGGCAATAGTAGTGAAAAAGCATTGTCCTGTCCCTCCAACTATTTGAAATGAAAATATGTGAGAAACACATGTTTGCTCTGCTGATTGTCTTGCTAATAGACGGGTGTGTAACCTTATCTTCCAAATTTACAAGCTTGAAGGAAAATTTATCTAAAGTATGTGGAGGAAGTTCCACTCCAGATAGAGGCAAGTTTCGAAAATGTTGTGCATTGCATTACGCAGTGTCGTGTTTGCGATTTCTGAGACAGTATCGTTAAGATTAAAGATGGCTAATTTCGTGAGTATGAGAATATTCGGTGGATCTGGAAATCATTTAGGCCAATTTTTTAGCTACACTCCTGGAAATTGAAATAAGAACACCGTGAATTCATTGTCCCAGGAAGGGGAAACTTTATTGACACATTCCTGGGGTCAGATACATCACATGATCACACTGACAGAACCACAGGCACATAGACACAGGCAACAGAGCATGCACAATGTCGGCACTAGTACAGTGTATATCCACCTTTCGCAGCAATGCAGGCTGCTATTCTCCCATGGAGACGATCGTAGAGATGCTGGATGTAGTCCTGTGGAACGGCTTGCCATGCCATTTCCACCTGGCGCCTCAGTTGGACCAGCGTTCGTGCTGGACGTTCAGACCGCGTGAGACGACGCTTCATCCAGTCCCAAACATGCTCAATGGGGGACAGATCCGGAGATCTTGCTGGCCAGGGTAGTTGACTTACAACTTCTAGAGCACGTTGGGTGGCACGGGATACATGCGGACGTGCATTGTCCTGTTGGAACAGCAAGTTCCATTGCCGGTCTAGGAATGGTAGAACGATGGGTTCGATGACGGTTTGGATGTGCCGTGCACTATTCAGTGTCCCCTCGACGATCACCAGTGGTGTACGGCCAGTGTAGGAGATCGCTCCCCACACCATGATGCCGGGTGTTGGCCCTGTGTGCCTCGGTCGTATGCAGTCCTGATTGTGGCGCTCACCTGCACGGCGCCAAACACGCATACGACCATCATTGGCACCAAGGCAGAAGCGATTCTCATCGCTGAAGACGACACGTCTCCATTCGTCCCTCCATTCACGCCTGTCGCGACACCACTGGAGGCGGGCTGCACGATGTTGGGGCGTGAGCGGAAGACGGCCTAACGGTGTGCGGGACCGTAGCCCAGCTTCATGGAGAAGGTTGCGAATGGTCCTCGCCGATACCCCAGGAGCAACAGTGTCCCTAATTTGCTGGGAAGTGGCGGTGCGGTCCCCTACGGCACTGCGTAGGATCCTACGGTCTTGGCGTGCATCCGTGCGTCGCTGCGGTCCGGTCCCAGGTCGACGGGCACGTGCACGTTCCGCCGACCACTGGCGACAACATCGATGTACTGTGGAGACCTCACGCCCCACGTGTTGAGCAATTCGGCGGTACGTCCACCCGGCCTCCCGCATGCCCACTATACGCCCTCGCTCAAAGTCCGTCAACTGCACATACGGTTCACGTCCACGCTGTCGCGGCATGCTACCAGTGTTAAAGACTGCGATGGAGCTCCGTATGCCACGGCAAACTGGCTGGCACTGACGGCGGCGGTGCACAAATGCTGCGCAGCTAGCGCCATTCGACGGCCAACACCGCGGTTCCTGGTGTGTCCGCTGTGCCGTGCGTGTGATCATTGCTTGTACAGCCCTCTCGCAGTGTCCGGAGCAAGTATGGTGGGTCTGACACACCGGTGTCAATGTGTGCTTTTTTCCATTTCTTTTACTCCTTTACTCTTTACTACTTTAAGTGTCTCTTTTCCTAATCTCATTCCCTCACCATCACCCGACTTCATCAGACTACATTCCATTATCCTCGTTTTGCTTTTGTTGATGTTCATTTTATATCCTCCTTTCAGGACGTTGTTCATTCCTTTCAATTGCTCTTCCAAGACCTTTCCTGTCCCTAACAGAATTACAATGTCATCGACGAACCTCAAAGTTTTTATTTCTTCTCCATGGGTTTTAATACCTACTCCGAATTTTTCTTTTGTTTCCTTTACTGCTTGCTCAATATACATATTGAAATAATCGGAGAGGGGCTACAACTCTGTCTCACTCCCCTCCCAACCACTGCTAACCTTTCATCCCCCCGACTCTTATAACTGCCAACTGGTTTCTGTACAAATTCTAAATAGCCTTTCGCTCCCTGTATTTTACCCCTGCCACCTTCAGAATTTGAAAGAGATTATTCCAGTCAACATTGTCAAAGCTTTCTCTAAGTCTACAAATGCTAGAAACGTAGGTTTGCCTTTCCTTAATCTAGCTTCTAAGATAAGTCGCTGCGTCATATTGCCTCACGTGTTCCAATATTTCTACTGGATCCTAACTGGATTTCCCTGTCACAATTTCCCGTAAATTGCGGGGAGGAGAGCGATGAATTCTTACGCCACGTTAAGTCAGGTGTGCTCGATCGGGTTCAGATCTGGCGAGTTGGGGGCCAGCACATCAACTAGAACTAGACATTTCGTTCCTGGAACGGTGCGTAATCTTGTTGAAAAACGCCACTTCCGTCGGGAAACTGTTGGTCATGAAGGGGTGTAGGTGGTGTGCAACCAGTGTACGATGCTCCTCGGCCGTCACAGTGCCTTTTACGAGCCCCACTGGGTCCATGGATGCCCACGTGAATGTACCCCAGAGCATAATGGAGCCGCAGTACAGGTGTCAAGGAACTGCACCCCTGGAACACGACAGATTCGTTCCCTCCCCTGGGTATGATGAAAAATATATCGGTATTCTTCACACCAGTCTACTTTCTGGCACTGCACCAACGTCAGGTGCCGATGCTCATGTGCCCATTTCTACATCTACATCTACATACATACTCCGCAATCCACCGTACCACAACTAGCATCTTCTCTCCCTGTTCCACTCCCAAATAGAACGAGGGAAAAATGACTGCCTATATGCCTCTGTAAGAGCCCTAATCTCTCTTATCTTATCTTTGTGGTCCTTCCGCGCAATGTAAGTTGGCGGCAGTATAATTGCACTGCAGTCAGCCTCAAATGCTGGTTCTCTAAATTTCCTCCGTAGCGATTCACGAAAAGAACGTCTCCTTTCCTCTAGAGACTCCCACCCGAGTTCCTGAAGCACTTCCGTAACACTCGCTTGATGATCAAACCTACCAGTAACCAATCTAGCAGCTCGCCTCTGAATTGCTTCTATGTCCTCCCTCAATCCGACCTGATAGGGATCCCAAACGCTCGATCAGTACTCAAGAATAGGTCGTAGTAGTGTTTTATAAGCGGTCTCCTTTACAGATGAACTACATCTTCCCAAAATTCTACCAATGAACCGAAGACGACTATCTGCCTTCGTATCGCTCTGCAATGTTACGCCCAAATATTTAATCGACGTGACTGTGTCAAGCTCTACACTACTAATGGAGTATTCAAACATTACGGGATTCTTTTACCTGTTCATCTGCATTAATTTACATTTATATATATATATATACATACATATATATATATATATATATATATAGTTAGCTGCCATTCTTTACATATATATATATATATATATATATATATATATATATATATATATATATATATATATATGATAAATCTTATGGGACTTAATTGCTACGGTCATAAGTCCCTAAGCTTACACACTACTTAACCAAAATTATTCTAAGGACAAACACACACACCCATGCCCGAGGGAGGACTCGAACATCCGCCGGGACCAGCCGCACAGTCCATGACTGCAGCGCCGTAGACCATTCTTTACACCAATCACAAATCCTGTCCAAGTCATCTTGTATCCTCCTGCAGTCACGCAACGACGACACCTTCCCGTACACGACAGCATCATCAGCAAACAGCCGCACATTTTTATCCACCCTTTCCAAAAGATCATTTATATAGATAGAAAACAACAGCGGACCTACCGCACTGCCCTGGGGCACTCCAGATGATACCCTCACCTCCTTCGGTCATAAGTGCCGATGTTGTGGTATTGACGTTGGCATATGCATGGTTCGTCTGTTACGGAGTACCATTGTTGGAAGTGTTCGGTGCACAGTGTGCTCAGACGCACTTGTACTCTGCCCCACAGTAATGTCCGATGTTAGTTCCGGCTCACTTCACCTATTCGTCACCTGTCTGCTCAACCTACGACGTACGCCACGTCTAATGATGTGTGGCCGCCCAACCCCACGACTTCTGTACGTGGTTTCACCTTGGTTTCGCCTCAGCGCTCCTCCAACCCTCAAGTCGTAGTTTCCGAAACGTTAGTGCCGAGCCTCCGATCCACCGCAATCTTTCCTCGGTCAAATACAATATATATTATCCTATAATTTCTACTTGCCATTTTGCTTTGCTTAATTGCTCCTGTGTTGTCTTCATTATTTCCTTCCTCAAGGCTTCCTTAATTCTGTGCAAACGTTGTAGCTACTCTGTTTGAAACCCACAAAATCTTTGGCCCTTTCGACTGATGTAGGTCTCATCTCCTTCATTTCCTACCTTTCCGCAATTACTTTACTTTAAATATGCAGTTCCTAGCAGAAATTAATGTAAGATTCCATATCTCCATCTGGAAATCTCTCAATATTTTATGCTCTTACTTTCAATTTCTGCCTGGCCACTATGTAATCTGTATGATACGTTCTAGTGCCTCCGGTCTCTTCCACGTATACAAATTTCTTTCAGGATTTTTAAGCCAAATATTAGCGATGATTAAATTTTGCTCTGTGCAAGACTTTATCAGGCAGCTTTCTCCTTTGTTCTTCCCCCTGAGGTCATGTTCTCCACTATTGAATTCCAGTTCTCCATCACAATTAATTTTTCATCTTCCTTAGCTATTTCAATAAATTCTTCGTTCTCAACATACTTTCTTCCAGTCTTTCATCATCTATGGCGTAATAGGCATATAAAAGATACTATTGTGATGGGTATTAGCTTCACGTCCTGGTACTAGCTTTATGTCTATTTTCTTCACAATGCTCTCGAAAACAACACTTAACCATATTCCTCCTTGTTAGTGATCTTAAAACCCATTCAGGCATAATGGTAAATTATCTTGTGTTGATAACGCTGATCCTTTCTGGGCTTATCTCCGTAGATGAATGATCAGTGCAGATGACTGCCATGCGTAGCACCCGTGTTCGGTTCCCAGTACTGTCAAAGCTTTTGCGGGGCGGAGTGGCCGAGCGGTTCTAGGCGCTACAGTATGGAACCGCGCGACCGCTACGGTCGCAGGTTCGAATCCTGCCTCGGGCATGGGTGTGTGTGATGTCCTTAGGTTAGTTAGGTTTAAGTAGTTATAAGTTCTAGGGGACTAATGACCTCAGATCTTAAGTCCCATAGTCCTCAGAGCTATTTGAACCATTTTTTGTCAAAGCTTTTTCCTTTTGCCCGCAGTAGTAGCCGACGGATACACAAGCAGCAACAAGGACGAAACCGCTTTTGTGACATTTACGAGTTCCTAACCAGGAGTGAATTTTATTACATTATCTGTGTGGTTCAATAGTTTAGTTTCTTGAGTTTCTGCGTGTAAATTTAAATACCCAATAGCCAAAGCTCTCGAGTTTTAGTTTGCGTCGGAAAGTAAGCCGACTTTGTGACATATTACAAGTTCCTAATCAGTGGAGAATTATCTAGTTTCACCGGAGTGCTCCGATAGTTTGGTTTTTGAATATCTTCGTATTATTAGACACAGTTCCTGCGTTTTCGTCAGGGTCTTCAGCAGATTTCCGTAGCGCAAGGAGATAGTCCTTTTATATGCGTAGTTTAGTTTTCCACGGTCTTTAAAATGGACAGGGACTGCGATTTTTGTGTGCGGATGCGAGCCGAATTGGTGACACTTGGCTCTAAGCTTCAGGTTGTTGTGGCTTCGGTTACACAGCATGAGGCTGCAGTGGATGGGCACACTGTGGTCGACCGGATGTTGGGATCCAATGGTCGTTCAGCACGTCCGAGTCCTCTCATAGGACCTCATCGGTGGCCAACGCAGTTACTGCTCACACTGAGGTTGACCCCCCGCCTGTGGTCGAGTGGGAAGTTCTCTGGGGCGAAGCCGGCGGCGAAAGACTTCCCAGGCGGCC
The DNA here is from genome assembly GCF_023898315.1 of Schistocerca nitens. NCBI lineage: Eukaryota > Metazoa > Arthropoda > Insecta > Orthoptera > Acrididae > Schistocerca > Schistocerca nitens. Next base: position 190,546,043 of record NC_064618.1, on the reverse strand, counting down.
GCATTTAAGGCCGGTTTGTCTGACAAACAGGTTGCAGGTGCTGTCTGTCGCTGACACTGTCGATTAGCCAGATGCTGTCGCCTGTCCTGTTTCAGAGAAATCCACTCAGCCTGCAAGATCCGGGCAATCACAGAGGGTGGGGTTATTGGTGGTCGCGAGGTCCAATGTTAGGCGAATTATGGGGCTCCTTGGGGGCATGGCTGCCAAGAAGGGAAAGACGACCAATGTGCGCTCCGTGTGTGTACCATTTGGAGTCATTCCAGATGTAGAAACGATTCTCCCGGATGCCATGAAGGGCGTAGGGTGCAGCCAGCTGAAAGTGTTTGCTCACGTCGGTTCCAATGATGTGTATCACTTTGGATCAGAAGAGAGTCTCTCTGGTTTAGAGCGGCTAACAGAAATTGTAAAGGCTGCCAGTCTTGCTTGCAAGATGAAACCAGAGCTGACCATTTGCAGCATTGTCGAGAAGACCGATTGCGGACCTCTGGTACAGAGCCGAGTGGAGGGTCGGAATCAGAGTCTTAGACGTTTCTGCGACTGTGTAGGCTGCAGATTCCTCGACTTGCGCCACAAGGTAGTTGGGATTCGGGTTCCACTGAATAGATCAGGTGTCCACTATACGCAGGAGGCAGCTACACAGATAGTAGGGGCTGTGTGGCGCGGACTGGCCGGTTTTTTAGGTTAGAGGATCTCGGGAACACATAAGAATGGCTTCAGTCACAAAGGGTGCAGGCCGAACAAATGGTCCAAATGGCTCTAAGCACTATGGGACTTAACGCCTGACGTCATCAGTCCCCTAGACTTTGAACTAATTAAACCTAACTAACCTGAGGACATCACCCACATCCATTCCCGAGGCAGGATTCGAACCTGCGACCGTAGCAGCAGCGCGGTTCCAGACTGAAGCACCTAGAACCGCTCGGCACATCGACCGGCCGGGCCAAACACAGGAAGAACGTAGATACACTAACAAATGGTGTAACAGTTGTAAACTGTCGTAGCTGTGTTGGGAAAGTACCAGAGCTCCACGTGCTAATAGAAAGCACTGATGCTCAAATCGTTATAGGCACTGAACGCAGGCGAAAGCCGGATATAAGCTCAACCGAAGTTTGTGAAAACACACTTGACCGCTTAGCAACAAATGACCTTGAGTTAATAACGAGAATCATAACGGATACAGGGATTAGTGAACACAGGATTGTCGTCGCGAGATTGAATATTGTAATTCCCAAATCCTCGAAAAATATACCTATTCAAAAAAGCAGATAAAAATTCACTTCACGCCTTCCTGAGTGACAATGTCCACTCATTCCAAATTAATAAGTGTAGACCAGGTGTGGCTTGAATTCAAAGTAATAGTATCGGCAGCAATTGAGAGATTTATACCGAATAAATTAACAAACGACGGAGCTGATGTTCCTTGATAGAAAAAACGGGTTAGAACACTGTTGCAAAAACAACGAAACAAACATACCAAATTCAAACACACGCAAAATCCCCTAGATTGGCGGTCTTGTACAGAAGCTCGAAAGTTAGCGCGGACTTCAATGCGACAAGCTTATAACACTTCCCAAAACGGAACTTTGTCTCGAAACCTGGCACAAAATCGAAAGAGATTCCGGTCGTATGTGAAGTACGTTAGTGCCAACAAACAAACATTGCCTTCACTGCGTGATAGCGATGGAGATACTATCGAAGACAGTGCTGCCAAAGCAGAGTTACTAAACACAGTGTTTAGAAACGCCTTCACAAAAGAAGACGAAGTAATTATTCCAGAATTCGAATGGGGAACAGCTGCCAACATGAGTACCGTAGAAGTAAATATCCTCGGAGTAGTGAAGCAACTTAAATCACTTTATAAAAACCAGTCTGTATACCAATTAGGTTCCTTTCGGAGTATGCTGATGCATTATCTCCATACTTAACAATCATATACAACCGTTCGCTCAACTAAAGATCCGCACCCGAAGACTGGAAAGTTGCAGAGGTCACACCAATATTCAAGAAAGGCAGTAGGAGTAATCCACTTAATTACAGGCCCATATCGTTAACGTCGATATGCAGCAGGATTTTGGAACATATATTGTAGTCGAACATAATGAATTACCTCGAAGAAAACTGTCTATTGACACACAGTCAACACGGGTTTAGAAAACATCGTTCTTGTGAAATACAACAAGCCCCTCATTCACATTAAGTGTTGAGTGCTATTGATAAGGGATATCAGATTGATTCCGTATTTCTAGATTTCCGGAAGGCTTTTGACACTGTACCACACAAGCGGCTCGTAGTGAAATTGCGTGCTTGTGGAATATCGACTCAGTTATTTTGTGATTTCCTGTCAGAGAAGTCACAGTTCGTAGTAATTGACTGAAAGTCATCGAGTAAAATAGGAGTGATTTCTGCCGTTCCCCAAGGTAGTGTAATAGGCCCTTTGCTTTTCCTTGTCTATATAAACGATTTGGGAGACAATCTGACCGACTATCTTAGGTTGTTTGCAGATGACGATGTCGTTTAACGACTAATAAAGTCGTCAGAAGATCAAAACAAATTGCAAAACGGTTTAGAAAAAGTATCTGAATGGTGTGACGTGTTGACTCCTATCTACAAGAAAGTCTTGAATCCAATTGCAGGTCTGCCCCAATACTCCGTAAGCTCGTATAATTTTTTTTTTCATTCAACGGAAGTTCTGGAGGGTATCAAATGTCTTATTGAAATCAAGGAACACGGCGTCACCCTTAGCGCCGTTGTCCAGTGCACTGTGGATCTCATGGAGGAACAGAGTGAGCTGAGTTCCACATGATCTCGTTTGCGTAATCTATGTTGATTTTCTTGGAGGAGGTATTCATTTTCCAAAAACGTCGTAATTCTTGAGCACAAAACATGTTCCATAATGCTACAACAAATTGACGTCAACCCTGTTACAACAGCATGATCAGGAAAATTACTAATGATGTTCAGCAAGTTCTGTCTGAAGCGCTCTACAACTACAGATCCTGACCCAGGTGGTCTATAAAGCATCCTATCACCATTTTTGACCGTTCTGTGATACTCAATTTCACCCCGATTAATTCACATTCGGAATTCATGATAACATCGCTAAATTTCATCGAATTTATGCAGTAAACACGCCATCACCATGGCGACTGACCTATCGTTAACCCGAGGTGATTTAAACCGGCAAACCACCCACCTGAGTGTTGTTTCACTATGTATCAGCATTATCCTTAATTTATGAGCATGAGTGTATATTTAAACTTCACACAATTTCATTACTTTCCTTCGCACTATGAATAAATTCCCCAAGTAAGTACGTAAAATATAAATAAATTTATTAACTTTGCTAAAGAGCTCAGAAGGAAATGAAATTCTCTTTTCAGTTCTGTCGCTGGTTAATGTGAGGCACACCTCATTTGCAACGTTTGGCGATATGCTCAACGTGAATTAACATTGCCACGACCTGTGACTATTCTTTACCTATCATCCTTCCATTACGTAATACACGTATTACTAGTAAATTCGTTGCATCTATGTTACGCAACATGTCTGCGGGACACGAAAAACCACTTCTAATAAATTTTCCTCTTTCAGCAGATAGAAAGTGACGTAACAAGTTACGAAGTATTTATTCATAGCTTACGAGGTGAACACGGCAAGCACCATAACCAGATTTCCTAGAAACGTCGCTTAGTGGAAGAGGGTTTTAAATAAGCGAACACATTTCTTGGTTATATGTGGATAATAGACCGTTTCTTACAAAACGAATGTCAAAGTTTTCGATGTACTGTATGTAGCTATTATCGAGTAATAATTCAATAAAAGCGATAGCACATTGTATAGCGTCGTGGCTTTGCGCTTTTGTGCCCCGTTTTCGAAAGCCGATTGTTACTTTTATTTTTGTTTTTTATTTATCCACTCTTGTTCGTAGAAGATTTCGACGAGAATTTCTTGCAGTGCATGTTGAAATAACGTACTCCTTATGCGTCTACTAATCGTACGTCAGGTGAATTAATTAAAAGAATCAAATGGATTAGAATTTCTGTGAATTTCTTGTAGTGTATCTTGATTCATAGTCAAGTTTTTAAAACAAGTAAAAATGGTGAAGCCAGTTTAATATCTGTTGTATTAGAACAAATTCACAACTTTGCAAATGATAATAACACAGAGGAATAACAAACATGATGACGGAAACAAAGACAAAAAGAAGTGTGATCGGATAAAATATCTAGCGTTGGGTCTGAGAAGGGAACCCGCTGTCCCTGATATTGTAAGTAGTTTCACTATAAATTTTGTTGGCGAACTTAACGAAAACTTTGACTGAATTATTGCTGGCTGAAATTTTACAGTGAACGTGATCGGGAATAACATTGGTTTTTTGACAAGAATAATACCGAGGTAGGCATTCTTGAAGGACAAATTAAGGAATGCTACATATCATCAGGAGCGGATATAAGTACGGGCAAAAGCAAAATGTAAAATCTTAGGAACTGTATCGAAACTGTTACATCGACGGCCCAGATCAAGCATTAAATGAAAAACAAAGATACTCTTTTTTAAAACTAGCTGGCTTGAATAATTATTACATGACCGTGAATTTTAAATATCTCAAGTGCGTCAATCTTGCTCGCACTCTTACGCTGGACTTCGTGATTAAGAAAATAATAAGCAGGTTCTGTGTAAGTACTATAGTTAATAGTTATCTCAGTGATATAGCCATAATGCGGGCTGAACAGTTGACGTCCATGCCGGCGATTTCTAGTCATGATAGAAACCCACCGACGCTTCTAAATTATGGTTTGTTGAAATACAAATGTGTCATTAGAATCAGTGAAGTCAGTACGCACAATGCAGTCCGTCTTCCGTAAGAATAGAGGCTAACAAAAGGATAACGAACGAAGTGACAAGAGAATTTAGCAAGACAAAAAGAGAAGAAATTTCCCGAGTTGTCAACACTCTAGGCATACATACAATGCAAGTCACATTTTACGATTAAAAACATTAACAGCCCACATAAATTAAGTCGCAAAAGAAAATTTTGTCTCTACATTGCCCCCATTATTGAGGCACGAAAATGGTAACATAATCGTGGTGAAATGAATCGTAGATACTTTTCACTATTAAAGTATCCATGTACCAGAAAGATTTAGTAGGATAGATGATTAAGAAGTGCTTGTTCATTGCAAATGTCAAATACTTTTAATTAATGATCTAGATCCATATATTACACTTAGAGACTTATTTGTTTTGGTTACCTCCCCCCCCCCCCCCTTTCGGGCAAAGGCCGCCGGAAATATCCCGAGGATGAAAGCTGCCGCTGAATCTACTGGCCTCAATCAGTTCATCCAAAGGTTGAATTGAGGGCAAGTCCGTTCTTACATTTGTCCAATAGTGGGCTATAGCAAAAAAAAAAAAAGGAGAATCTTTGGGATTATCTGCTGACCTTAGATAGGTCATACAAACGTTCAATTAAGGGCTAAATCAAATCATACAGATATTCGATTGTGGACTAAAGCCAAGCGTCGTTCTTTAACCCCCCCTCCACCCTCCCCCCTCAAACAAACACACACGTACATCAGTATCGTAATCTTCAACAAAACCCAGAAGTTCCCATTGAAGGTTTGAAAGTTGCGCCCCCGCCACCCACACACGGGGGGGGGGGGCTTTGAAATTTTCAACGGGAACTCTCGTTTTTTAAAGCAGATTACGATTCTACGGCAAAATCTACATATCTGTAGGACTGTCAAGACAGGAATTTCCGACGCGGTCGACCTAGTCTTCACGGCCTGTTGTTTATCAGAGAACCAAGAGTGATGCAGCGGAGAACAGGAATGAAAATATTATTGAAGGCAGTGAAAGCTGTTCTGAAGTCGGGACCGGGAGTGTTACTGTGAGTTGGTGACAGCGGCGTAGGGAGCTCGAAGCAGCCCAGAGGACGAGGGTATCTGTTCGGCAAGGACCGTTGGAGAACGGTCATAGGGAAAGCATCGTAAGAAACATTCTGTAATTTCACTTACGGTCGAAAACTGCAGCACGGATAGTTTGTGGGTTTAAGAGTTGCCACGATGGTCTGGAAGTGTCCAAGTATGTAACAGAGAGTAGGTTAAACCCTATTCTTCAGTTTATTACACAATATAAATACGGAGACTAGATCAAACCTTACTTGTTAAAGGGTTTAAGGATGGAAACGGTTATTAAAGAAAGTGAATAAAACATTTTCACTTTTATTTATACTACCAAGTCCCTTTAACAGTTAAGCTTTCCATCTGTAAGTGTTATACGTCCTATGTGCCCACATTTCTTTTGTCAGTGTCCTCTGCGATCTTTATGTGATCTTGAATTTGTTCATAGAGAGTTTCTGGGTTTCTGCATTGCTATTCCTTGGGTCCCATGATCTGTATGAATGGACACTATCACATGGGCCAATGATTTCCGTTTTGAACAATTCCCCTTTAGTCACGGTGTGAACCGTTTATACTCAGGGTGGCGACCCAAACTGGAGTTATCGGTGTTGAGAGGGTGAATTGGAAACCAATAGCAGTTAATGTGATTTTAGTAGCACATTTAAGGAGGGGTGCACTGCCAAGTCTCAGTCACAAGTAAGCTAATTGCTAGTCCACTAGGAATCTATGGTTTTACATTAATCTTCAATTATTTACGTATTTATAATTTTCCTTTCTTGTGGAGTAAGAACTTACAATTAAATAAATGGTTATATTTCGTGTTATTGTGTTATTTGCACGGGAACACAGTTCTGCAGGTATATATACTGCCTTAATTAATGTATTCAGCAAGGCAATGCCATTCATCTATTTAATAATTCGATATCTCTGAATATGAAAAATAGCAGTATATGCTGATACATGTGTCAACCAAAAGAGACAAAGAAAAAAAACTTTCAGCGCTAATTTTACCAAGTAAAACGCTTTACTTGAGACCTGTATACGAAATTCTACAGTATCTCTTATTTCGCTATCTATTCATAAAAACTAAGTAGAAAACTTTAGCTAAAATTAGTGCAATAGGAAGTGCCCATCTGATGTTTCAAAGTGACAAGTGTATCCATTTGCGTACCAAGATAGGAAATGCTTATCATTTACCGTTCATATGTGACTCTCTTCACTTACTACCTGCAAAACTATGTATAAACATATTTACAAATTTCCATCTTAAACAAATCTAAGTATCATGTACTTCTCTAATTTTGGACTTGTCCTAAATTTCTGGATCAGTATTTCTAGGATTAAGTCTATCAAATAAGTTCTAAGAATTCCAGCTACAGGAATATCTTTAACACATCAAGAATAATGTTGTCATAACGCGACAACAAAACCAATAAAAACTTTTGTCTTCGTCTATCAGCGCACCCACCTTTGTCTCTGCGGTCATAATATTTCTGCAACAATCCTCTTTGTGGTCTATGGAAATGAACGTTTGGCGTCATTGGCCGTGGGACGGCAGTCCTTCACGCTGACCATTCAGCTATCGGAGCGGTCTTTTTGGTCTATGACACGGTCATTCTCACAAAATAACAATCATTCTTCCAGCATTATAACTTTCCTTTCTTTCCTCGTCGTCAGTGCTTTTAAACTGTCTTCTACCTTTGTTTCTCCTCACTTGCCCCAATTCATCTGAAACTCTTTCGTGAGCAGGCCTAAATACTCATGTTTTGAGGAATACCTGCGTTAAGTACATCCAGGGACGTGACGTATGTACCAACAAATTTTTCTCTAGTTACCCGAATATCAAGCAGTTAGCGGAAGAGGCAATTTTTTCAGTGCCCTTTAGTAGTGACATATGGTGACAACAGTAAAGTCTTAACATTTACTTCTGTAGCAAACAGAAACTGCAAACCTGGTGGCATGACAGGAAAAGCAGATGGCGCCAGTAAGCAATGATATGACAGCTCGAAAAATGAGATGTCATGGCTCAACCTCCGCCACCAAAGGAAACATACATCTCCGCCCCCCCTCCGCGCCTGGGGTATTCACGAGAGGTAGGTTAGTTAGCGCTCTTAAGCTTGCTAATATGAACCTTTAACGTTTTTCCTGCCCGCGGGTTACGCACAAGGAGATCTGCTTAGCTCCAAACCCTCCAAATAGCGCAAGGACCTACAAATCAAGGGGTAATTTTATTAAAGCCAGCACCTGCAGAACACCTGACAGTCTTCCCACGAATATCCTATGTCGAACTTTAATCTGAAAGGCCTTCCTCCAATAACGTTTCCTCAGCTGATTGTGGGCTAGTTCATTGTTTCCCTGGGCCCTCACCCAGTTCTCTCTAATAACATCAGAGTCAATGAGCTCACGTAAAATATCATTAATATTCCAGAGGTTGGACAAAGGAAAATTAAGACGGTAAGCAAGTATCAGGGTAGCTGGGGCCACGCCAGAAGCTTCGTTCTACTCTGATTTAAAAACAATGTTGATCCAGGGAATGGAACTATCCCGACTGGTTTGAGACCTTGCGTGGTAAATTATGTGTGGCCATAAGATTCCTGTTTACCCTTTCCTCAAAGAACGGCTGCGGATAATAGGGGGTAGTGGTCATATACGTAATGCCATTGCCAAATAAGACATGCTTAAAATCCCTGGAAACAAAAACTGGCGCGTGATCACTTACTAGCGTGCTAGGAGGACCAAAGAAAATATCTCCGTAAGATGGTAAAGTGCTGCAGACGACATCAGAACACCAGTAAGAACAAGCTAAAGGAAACAGGAGAAGGCGTCCAAGACGCCAGAATGTAATGGTTTCCGACCTTAAGGCGGGGTAGGGATCCAACGTATTCAATAAATAACTTATCCATCGGGTATTGCTCACTTTTCGAACAGTGAAGGCCCTTTCAAGAGTTGGGGTCACACTCCGCCCCTCTCAGAAGCGAACATCCTTGGAAAGGTTTGGCCAGGTGACATGGCGCCGAATCTTCGCAATTATTTTGTGGATGCCTGAGTGAACTCCCGCCAATGAGCTATTAAAATAATGGGAAATCGATGGAAAGAGCTCGACAGGCAAACAAACTGGAAGTTGTAGAAGCCAACCTGCTTCACGGCAAAGAATGCTTCTCTGCAAAGTGGTTACCTGGGACTGTAACTCCTGCCCATAGCTTACGAATAGGCGCTAAATCAGGGCCTTATTCCTGTCTACCCTTTAAAGAGCTGGGGTACCACAGTAAAGATACTGTCCACAAGAACGCGTGTCTCATGAGGGCGTCAAGGAACTGGTTCACTATCCCCTCCAAACATTCGACTGAGTTCGTTAGCAACCAAGCCATCACAATCTCCAATATGGCGCACTTGGAGATACGGACGGCCAACCTCTCTATCTTTCCTGCCTTTCTAGGCCAAGAGTGTACCGAACTAAAGGCTGGGTTGTCAGTCTCGGTGTTCGATATAGAATTCAAATTACTCGAGAGCGAACAACACAACCAACGCTTCACACTTATAAACAGAGTATTTAAGTTCTGGGACCACCAGTCTTCTAGAGATGTAAGAGAGGGGGCGTCTCTCTATCTTCCTGGAGCAATACCGCGGCAACGCCAGCATTGGAAGCGTCGGTTTGGACAATAAATCTTTTATCAAAATTTGGAATGGCTAAGATAGGAGGATTAGCAATGCGATTTTAATTGCACCAAAGGTCGCCTGCTGGCTCTCTCCTCGCACGAAATCTTCCTCCTTGTTGCGCAGATTCTTAAGTGGTGTAGGGATTCGGGAAAAATTAGGCACGAACTTTCGACAGTAATTTGCCTTGCCAAAAAACATCGCAATGCCCTTCTTATTTACCGGAGGGAAAGTTCCTTAGGCCAACCTTGCGTTCGTGGTCAACAGTAATACCATCACCAGACACCTTGTGACCCGAAAAGGAAACTTAGCTACTGGCCAAAGTGACCTTCGATGGTTTAACGGTTAGACAGCTTTCCTCAATGTAACCAAAATATGACGAAGATGTTCAAGATATTCCCTGAAAGATCGACTATAAACGAAATCATCGTGTAAGCAGCTAACGACGCAGCGAAACTTTAGGTCTCCTGTTCCAACAATTGAGACAAGAAGCAGCACTAGTAGACAAGCCAAAGGGATACCTGTTGAATTCCTACAGGTTCCAATCAGTATCGAACGTGGTGGCTGGGTTTCTTCCTAAGGGCAGGATAAGCAATAATCAGACTGTAATCATTGTCTCGACCCTTGGGAGCAAAAAATATCGAGGAGGCGTAAGGCGAAGTGGATGGTGTAATGCTGTCCTGGCGAAGCAAATGATTCATCTTGTCGCAAAGGTAAGTAATCACGGGTGGAGAGAGTTGGTAAAGCGCTTGTCATACCTGGAAATCCCTAGTAAGATGGACCTTGTACTGGTAATTAGTAGCACCGAGGCTATCAGTCAAGACTTCGGAGAGTTCACGCTAAACGCTTAAATATTCTCGGCTCTCATTGATTTCCAAATGATTAACATTACATTCTGGGTCCTGCAGATGGACAGAATTGATACCACAGGCAATATAGCACGAACAAGGCGCTATCTTTACTCAGGGGACAAGGTGTCAAGACCATTTTCCGCCGTATAAAGTCACACCCAAGGATTATTGCGACCTCGAAACTCCTCGTGAGAAATAAGGTAATCCGCCAAGAAAACCCGCAAATAGTCATTTTTCCTTTTATTCTCCAACTAGAGACAACTCTTACCCATTGGCGTTATGACATCTCTGAGGAGAAGAGCGTAGGAGTGGAAATTTGCAAATATTCCTTATCTATAAATACTAATTGTAATTAAGAATTGAAATGGCGCTAGCGGAATCTACCAAGGCAAAGACAGGTTCCTAATTCAGACCAGCACCAATAAAGGGAAACCCTTAGCAACAACAATACGGTCACAACCAGCCGGAGACTTAATGGCGCTAGCGGAATCTACCAAGGCAAAGACAGGTTCCTAATTCAAACCAGCACCAATAAAGGGAAACCCATAGCAACAACAATACGGTCACAACCAGCCGGAGACTTCTGCGAACGGAGCCTGCCCTTTTCCTGATGGCGTCAGCTGCTAGGTCTTCATGGAAGCAGAACATGACATTGCCGCACCAAGTGATCATATAATCCACAACGTAAACATACCTCTGAGGGCACTCTCCTGATAAATAAGGACCAGTGTTACAATGCGGGGGAAGACTTGAAGCTCGCACTCCCCGATCGGGACCACGCTGTTGTTCAGCAAACCTTAAGGCTTCAATCAAATCGACAAACTGGTTTAATTCTGAAAAAGGTGGTGGGCTTACTGCCAAACATTACGTGCGTCCGGTCCTTGGGCCTCATCCCTTCTAGAATGGTAGAAGTGACCTGTTCCCCAACGATCATCTGTAGCGCGGCAACTGGGGTGCGAATGCGCTCTATGTAGGGAAGCAAAGCCTCATTGGGGGCCTGAACGCGCCAAAAATGTTTCCGTTCTGATTCATTGCTCACAGTTTCTCTTCGATAGTATATCGTCTCAAATCAGTTAGACTCGCCGGACTTAGGTGTACCTAACCACGAAATGACTTAAAGAGCCAAGAGGTAGTCAGTACAATTAACTAAGAATAAGATTATGACATACCTGAAGAGTAGCGGCAAGACGTTCGAAAAGGGCATTTAACCACAATCCACGCTCCGCCTGAGATAATTGTTCGACTAACAAGTCTAACATATCAAAAAATGGTTTAAAGCGCTCTGAGCACTATGGTACTTAACATCTGAGGTCATCAGTCCCCTAGAACCTAGAGCTACTTAAACCTAACTAACCTAAGGACATCACACACATCCATGCCCGTGGCAGGTTTCGAACCTGCGACCGTAGCGATCGCGCGGTTCCAGTCTCAAGCGCCTAGAACCGCTCGGCCACCAGCGGCCGGCTCTAACATATCCTTCATTAGGTACATAATCTGGTTGGGCTATTTGGCGAAGGCGGAAGAAACATGGGCTTCGGGTTCCAAGGAGTACTCACGTATAGTTCCCTGTTCTTAACCGGTCGGAGCTGAAACTTCTGTCTGGTTATCAAGGACTTCCTCTTCCAACCCTAAGATAGTCATTGAAACTAACAATTTCTGTACTTCAGCCTGTACCTATCAACCCATACCTGCTGCGACTGACTAAGCTGGAGACTCCGAAATCTACCAAACTATTATTCCAATGGCAATGTTAATAGCTGTTTGCGGGTGGGTTTATTGAGACTACGGAGATTAAGATTTCGGTCGAGTTACTGTGAGGTAGAAACTGCGACACTTATCTCGCCAATGGTGCCGACAGTTTTGTCGACCAAACAGCACCAGACTGCGTGTAATGGAGCCACAACTTCAGAGAGCCATCCCACTATCATCTTGATGGCTAATTTGGAGCTCGTACTGCAGTGCTTCTGTCGGACGTAAGATAATGCAACACAAGCCCTGTTCTTCATCAGCTGACCCAGATCTGAAACAATTGTAATATAATATATTAGACTCAATATACGATACAAACAGCAACAAATGATTTCCAACAGGAGGCTAACCATCTCCTCCTACCATTCAAATCTCAGTGGAAGCCCAGGAAACGACAACTAATTATAAAAGTCATCAAATTTACGCCAGTGACTGTAACATATTCTTGATTTCGCTGTTGTAATTTCAGCCTTAGGCCGTTATCGAGTGAAGATGTTATGGCTATTAGGCCATGTCAACCTAAAATGAGCTGACACATTTATATGTCGTGGTGATCACTAGTAAATACATTGCTGATGCTGTTACATAGTGTGAGCACACATACCCATATGTCATAAAGCAAAACAGTCTGAAGACACTCAAGTTCGTTGGACCATCACTAGTCACATATGCATATGTATAAAAAGTTAATTAATTAAAAGGCAGGAGAAAGTTGCAGGTTGAGTTTACCGAAGACCATATCTTGCTTCACAATAATTGGTAATTCCTTATTTAGTAAGATGTACTTAAAACACAAATAATATGTATGTCAATAATAACTGTAAACGACCAAAATTACAATAATTTTTATTTCTTTTTTTCAGAACAAGTAATCCCTCTTTGAAATAACATATTTAACATTCATAAAAACACAGCTCGAAAGCCCTTTAGACCCTTGTAACTAGCAAATCGGACTTCACTGCATATCACAGACAGACCATTACCATAACCTTCTGAAAGGTGGCTTTTATTTAGAAATTTTTTTCAAAATTCCGGATTACCATTAAAATAATGGTCGTAGGTTGTGTTGCAATAATGAATAGCATAGAGACAGAGGTGATGACACATTCTGCAGGACCTGACCATGATTTAGCAGGACAATGCTCAAGCACGTACAGTGCAAGCTGTTAGTGATTTGTTTGACTAATGGGGCTGCTAAGTGCTATACCACCTACTGCTCTCCACTGACTGAAGCCCTCATAAGTTCAACTCGATTTCTAAGCTGAACGAAACACTTCATGGCATTCGCTTCAATAATGCTACAAATTCGTCGGGCAATAGACCGCTCCAGCACGAACTGTCAACAACTGGCACTCTAAGAGCATCCTACGACTTCCACATCGCTAGCAACGGATTATACACAATGTTAATGACTACTTTAAGGTAAGTAAAACTTTGATACATGTATCTATTTTACACGAGTTGTAAATAAATAGTTGCCACTATTAAAGTTCCCACACTAGTACATATAAACACTAAGATGATATTAGCATCAAGTAGAAATATATAATATCAGTATGATTTAGGCATGTACAAAACATTATAAGTACATTTGTCGGGATATTTGTGAAAAATGTACTTGCCCATGAGCATATGCAGTACGTCATTTACGACGTAGAGCTACGAGAGCGTAAACCAATGTGGAGTATTAACGTATACTTATTAAATTTTATGTCACCTTAATTTTGAGAGTGAACAGTAATAAACTCTCTCTGTCGAAATATTGGTTGAATACGAATGTACACAGTTTTACTAGCGCCAAATCGCTGAGAGATTTTAGCATGTGATGTAGGTGGCTTGAGTGTCAAACTGGATGTTGTGCAGACATGGGGGTCAGTTTGAAACGTCCCCTTTGAACAATTATACAAGACTGTGCTTAAACTGACACACAATATTTTTAGCGCAACGCAATCTGACTTTCAATAATCCCTACAAAAGAATGGCCCTGACGAACATTAACCTATACCTTTCACAAATCACTTACCTCACAAAAATCTTCGTTACTCGAACTACTGCAATACAGCGAGCGCCGCTACTGCCAGCTAAATAAAAGATTCAAACTACGGAAGGCACTAACTACTGATAGGCATAGTTAGCAAATGAAAGATTTTAATAGAGAACAAACAATGTATTTACCTTAATAGTCATAATATATATAGCAGTTCATGACATCCAGTCTTACAAATTTAAAAACTGCGCCATCTCTCTCCCCACATCCACCACTGCTGGCGGCTCACCTCCAACTGCGCAACGCTACGCGCTGTTCACATCCATCTGCCCAACACTACAATGGCATACAACAATGCAAACTAGCCACAGACTGCGGACAGCACAGCCAGTGATTTTTCATACAGAGCGCTACGTGGCATTACCAATAAGAAAACCTAAACAGCCTACTTACAAGTCTAACAACAGTTTCGTTTAACATAAAAAATTGAAGTAATAAAAACAAGACCATTTAAACTGTAGTGGTCTGCAGTTCAAAGACTGGTTTGCTGCAGGGAAAATAGCCCTGCCCTTTGACACGCCAAGTGTAGTTATAAACGTCTTTTCAAAACTTGTACAACAACTTCTGTAAGACGTCTGAAGCTCAGTGAAACTGTAATGTAAGAGGGGCGTTGAATACGTAGTGCAAATTCATTTTTTTCCGAAAGCAGACTGGTTCTATTTCATCATTTCCCACTCTTGTGCCTACAAAAACCAATATTTCAAAATAATTTCCCTTCAGAACGACGATCTTACTCCACCTCACTTGGAAGGCCTGTATGCCCGCACGGTATCATTCTACTGGCCGACATCGAGCCAATGCCTTGTTGCGTCAATAACCTCCCGATCACTCACGTACCGCTTTCCTTGGAGTGCATTCTACTTTAGGCCAAACAGCTGTAAGTCAGGAGGTACGAGATCCAGGACGAAGTGTGGATGAGGAAAACTAGTCCAATGAAGTTTTGTGATCTCCTCATGGGAGCGCAAACTTGTATGAGATCGTGCGTTGCCATAGAGAAGAAGTACGTTTACATTTTTGTGATGACGAAGATACTGAAGTCCTCTCATCAGTTTCCCGAAGATAGTACAGTTCAGTTCATAACTGATCTTTGCACCATGAGGGAGGACACCAAACAGAATAACTCCTTCAGAGTCCCAGAAGAGCGTCGACATGATCTTACCGGCTGAGGATGCTGCTTTTTTATTGGAGGAGAGGTGACGTGGCGCCACTTCATGGATTATGTTTGCTGTTCGAAGTGACGGACCCTTATTACATTGCCTATTGCGATGTTCTACAAAAAATTATATCAACCTCGTAACGAGCAAGCAGTTCCGCACAGATGGTCCTTCGTTGCTCTCTATGGGCCTCCGTTAGGAGGCGATGAAACCGGCGGGCACACACCTTTGAGTATGCCAGTTGGTGGGGAGTGTGTCATCACTACTGACAGAGAGGTCCATTTGTGCAGCGAGGTGTTTGATAGTGTTCCGTCGATCACCTCGAATGAGAGTCTCCGCAGTGTCCCACACTGTAGGAGTCACAGATGTGTGTGGCCAGCTGTCATGCGAGAGATCGGACTGGTTTGCGCGACATCGTGCGACGATGACAGACGCCTCGCCCAACGACTGCCAGATCCCTGTAGACATTCTGAAAGCACCTGCGAGTATCTGCCTTTCTGCCGCGCTTCCGTTTTCCGCCTAAAGAAAGCCAGTTACAGCTCTCTGCTTGGAACGCAGCTCCATTACCGAGGCCATGATCGGTTGGAGCTTCATGGAGTCATAGCGGCTGGAGCGGGAATATTCCACGAAGTCGAGCATCAAATTCTGCATTTTTTCACTCGAAACTGTCCGAGGAAAAATGTGTTTCTTTGCTTATTGAACGTATGCTCTGAGACTCACATGGTGTAGATAAATATTCGCAAAAATGTTAACAGTTTAGTCTTTGAATACATGAAGTGACATAACAGTCACTTTTCGTATCACTGGCCATAATACTGGCGTAATTCAAAGTCTGTACTCTGTAAACGTAAGGGGGCATATGACCACATTGTACTTGCGGTTTCTTTATGAAACTTCGTTTGGTCCTAGGTTTCTTGGCATATTGTTCGTCTCGACTTCTCGCTGTGATCTGCACATATTTCGTGATGAAGTATTGTCTTTAAAATCTTATTTTTGCACTCTTATTTCTTCTAAATCTTCTACTCTTCTGACTCCTCTTCTTTGTTGAATTTTTTACAACCAGAGCCCTCCTCCAAATTTCAATGTTTTACGACAACAATTTCCAGGCAATAATTTTCTGAAAACTGCTATGTTCCATCCATCTCCACATGCTTACGTTGCCTCCTCCGTCTAGGTACAATAGTTCTCTTTTTTTCTTAAAATATTCCAACATCCTCCACAATGAAAACCGATTCCCCTTCCATGAAATTATTACTTTTCCACTAATTAACGTGCAGTTTTCTCCTGCCACTCATTACGCAGCTTAGTGCCAGGACAGACTATCACCTTTCATATGTTACTCTCCCGCTAACAAAATTTATATAGTTTACTCTTAAATTATGTATAAATATGTTTAGATGAAAATAATACAACGAAAGCAGTTGATACATTCCATATTATTCATACGATATCTTGTGGTAACAGAAAAAGGAATTTCCACCCGTTATTGTACTGGCTGACTTTATTAGAATGATATGGTGAGGAACTGAACAACAGACTTGGTTTCAGTGCAAGCAACTATTGGTAAGAACACTGTTGTTTTGTCTCCCCGATTAAATGAAATAAAATCAACTGAAAACCAACATCGATTCTAACGAAAACATAAGAAGAATGTCAGACATAGTCGGAGGTGTGCAACAGACAGTGAAGGCTCTACAGGGAGCCAAAATTAATCAAAAGTATGAAAACATTCGAAGCACTGATACGTATCCAAAAACCAGCGCTTAAATGGGTACCAAACATCAAGTGTTAGTGGTCAAAGTGAAAATGTCAAGCTGTAAATGTGGAAATGTGACAATTGTGAGACATTGGCCTGATACTATTAATGTCTGAGATTGTGGAGATAAATTACAAGGAACAGTTCCCGAACTACGTAACCAAGGTTGTGTCCCGCCACACGAGAAAGAAAGTGTAATGTAGCTACACAACTGAATATGGAAGCCGCAGCAGATATCCAACGACATCTGAGATGCCGAAAAGTGGTGATGAAATCACAATTGAAGATTCAGTTAGTCAGGCGCTAATCTCTGTACAGGCAGCACGACGAGAGGAGATCATTTGTTTGTTACTATATTACGAACTCCTAGGGCCGACTGCACCAACGCCGATTGAAAGTTAACCCCGGTCAAGTCAGCATTTAATCCTGATTAACTCGATATTCGGCTGCACCAACCTCGATCAAAGTTAATCGAGGTATTCGATCGCGATTAAAGTTAACCGAGCTGGACGGGTCGATTATCTTGAATTGAGCGCGGTTAATTTACTGTAAACACATAACATGGCAGCGAGTTTTGACGTTTTATATTCCATAGGAAACAAATAAATGCTATATCTTCAACATATAAATCGTCGCAACCGTGTTGGTGTACTTGTGGAAACGGAAAATCCTTTCGAAGATTATGGTGACCGGAAATTTGAAGAGAGGTTTCGTCTTTCAAAAGAAACCGTGTGGTGGTTATTGGATCAAATCCACGACAGGTTGGAATTTCCAACTTACCGAAATAATTCGGTCTCGCCCATGAACAGACTTCAGATGACATTAAGATATTGTAATTGGTGACAGTGCTAATGTACATTCTACAACAGCACAAAGAATTATAAGTGATGTGTCGGGAATCATAGTAACAATGTTTCGTCAATACATAAAGTTTCCTTCTCTAGCGGAAGTACGCTCTGTGATGGATGGTTTGATCACAATGTCTGGATTTCCTGGAGTCATTGGTACAGTGGATTGCACCCACATGAGGTGATTGCACCTGGGGGACAGAATGCAGAACTTCTCCTCAATAGGAAATCATATTTTTCCTTTAATTGTCAAACAATCAGCGACCACAATTTAATAACACGCGACATTGTGGTTCGGTGGCCTGGCTTCGTGCACGCTAGTACAATATTTCGTAAGTGCGCTCGAAGGGCACAGTTTGAAGAAGGTGAAATACCAGTCGTTCACTTACTAAGAGATAGTGGCTATGCATGCAGTCTTCACTTATTGACAACACTTTCAAATTCACA
The DNA here is from genome assembly GCF_023898315.1 of Schistocerca nitens. Lineage (NCBI taxonomy): Eukaryota > Metazoa > Arthropoda > Insecta > Orthoptera > Acrididae > Schistocerca > Schistocerca nitens. The sequence goes on along the minus strand of NC_064618.1, from coordinate 190,527,637 downwards.
GAGTGTGGCATAGCACCGATATACTAGGTCTCACATTACAATAGGGACACTGTGGAGAGACAATATGGTTTGTGGAAGAGGAGATTCCCCACTTTACCTATGGGAATGAGGTGTAACCCACAAAAGACAGTAGCAATTATAGTGCGTACGGTAGTCTTTCATAATATTGCAAGGAGCACAAGCAAGGAAGAGCCACCAGAAGATACGGAAATTATGCGGCTGCTGAGGCTATTACGTGGCGAGAGGGGCCCCGATATCGACGGTAATGAGCCAGTGCCTCCCGGTCAACAAATGTATCGTGGTGACACATTACTAGGACGAGCAGTTCGTCGCACTATAATTGATGAACATTTTCACTAAGGTAAGAAGTTACTTAATACATGTAAAATATGTAATAATTTTTATTTTAGATTATTATAGTGCACAAATAACAAAATGTTTTTTAAACGTTTACATTACACTCGGTAGATTTCTCCCCCTTCCAATATTTTAATTTTTTCTTTTAGTGCTAAAATTTTGAGACTTTTATTCTAATTTCTTTCATATGTTCTCTCTTCATCATTTCCAGCTGCTGCTGGTGTACGTCCACTCTCTTCTGCACCACACTGTCCAGTGTAGAGGCGGATGTTGGTTTAGGTCTCGGTGGCATCCTTCTCTGATTACATGTTTCTTGTGTTCCTGCACTTGAAGGTTTGGAGAAGGGTTGTTGAACATTCTCCATAACAACCTCTGCTGGGATCACGGTTTCGCCAGATTCAGCAGCTATTACAGTTCCATTACTGTTTGTGGTACTGCGGGCATCGCCAACTGCTGCATCATCAACTACATCTACATTTAGATCCATTATTACACTGTACTGTGTATCCAAATAAAAGGGATTTTCTAGTGCCTTCAATGATGAGCCAACTATTTCCGGTAGTTTTGCCACATGTGGACTCTTTTGAGGTGCTGGTACTGCCTTCCCTCCTCCTGTTTTATAGACCTGAACCTTCTCTTCAGCCAAATCCTTCCACAACCTTCTCTTCAAATTCTCGTAACATGTTTTAAGATTTTCAGTCCTTCTTTTTGTTACACCTGAAATGGATATATTTTGTAGTAGCTGACATCATTTTTGTTGTGTGTATCTTGAATTGTTATCCAACATTAATCTAAGCACCATGAAAAATAGTGTTTTAATTTGCATTACTAACAGATATTTATTGATTTATGATTCAAATAATATTTAATCTTACCGGGAGTTGACTTAAATTGTGTTACTATATTTTCCCATGCTTCCAGTTTTTCCCTAGCTGTGCAACCATCCTTTTTCTTACACTATAATATACTTGAATTGGAGGCAACCAACTCCAAAAGTATGTCTACTTCGAATTTGGGAAAATTCGGCGTCCTTTTCTTGTTCTCCATAGAGCAGTAACAACGCACACGTTATGCCAACAATATGAAAAGCGCGCGTGAAATACCACAGACCAAGGCGGTTACAACAACCTTGCCATGGGGAGACAGCGAATATCATTGCCTTTGCATGTATATGGGCGCTTTCCTTTGTAACATGCGGAGTTAACTGCAGTCAAACTCCCGATTATCTAACCGCGTTTTGGTAATCGGCGTTTAAAGTTGGTGCAACACAGAGACAACTTAATCGCAGTTAAGTTTTAACCGTCATCACGGGACCCTCAGCTATCTTAATTTTTAATCGGCGTTGGTGCATTTAGTCACTAGTCTGTTTTGGCCGGCCGCGGTGGTCTAGCGGTTCTAGGCGCTAAGTCCGGAACCGCGCGACTGCTACGGCCGCAGGTTCGAATCCTGCCTCGGGCATGGATGTGTGTGATGTCATTAGGTTAGTTAGGTTTAAGTAGTACTAAGTTCTAGGGGACTGATGACCACAGATGTTAAGTCCCATAGTGCTCAGAGCCATTTGAGCCACTAGTCTGTTATTTTGATTTATCTGCGTGCTTGCGTAGATTAATCGTAAATTTCTCGAATGATAGTGCTGTGTAGATTTACGTCGTTTTTTGTATGTGTAGCAGATGTGAATGGTGTGTTCGGTTTGAACTGAATTGGTGACACTTCGCTCACAGTTCCACATCGTGCTGGCTTTGGCCACTCAGCTTGAGGCTATTATCTGCAGGCGTCACTGTGAGGGGCCAGACGTGGTGATCCAAGCCGTGACCAACACGTCTCATGTGTCCTTTGATCAGCCAACTTCTGTAATTAGCCTGGTTATTATCGACATTGAGGTTGTCACACTTACCCATAATCGAACAGGAAGTTGTTTCAAAGTGTGGCAGGTAGCATAAGAAATTCCGAGGAGCCAATTGAAAGGTATCCCCAGTTTGTTTGACAAATTTGTTTCAGGCGCTCTCTACGGATAATTAAATAATTTGTGACCGATGCAGTCTTTAGTCCTCGTTGTTTGGAAGCCTTTAAGCGTGTGAGGCTTCCGTATTCATGTAGGGTGGGACTGCTGGTACTTGGGAAGTCCAATGAGAAGTGCATGATGGGCACCTTTGGATGTATGAACTGTGAAGAAGGTGGAGAAGTATAGTGTATATTCTGTGTCCATACGAGGGGGACTCATTACACATATGGAACGTGCGATGAAAAGTAAGGATTCGGCCATGTGGTGGTCTATGTCGGTACTAATGACGTGTAGCGATTTGTTTCGGCAACTATCTGAAATCGCAGACAGCCAGCTTAATTGCAAGGTGAAGGCGGAGCTCACCACTTGTGGCATCTTTGCCAACACCGAATGTAGAACTCTAATACAGAGCCGGATGGAAGGTGTAAATCACATCCTCGGACTAGAGGGTGGAGCGGTCTCCTGATCCGCTTAATACAGCAGGTGTTAGATGGATACAGGTGGTGTCTACAAGGGTAGCGGCCCTATGTGTACTGGGCTATTTTTTGGGACAGAGAGTACTTAGAAAATGGCAAGGATTGGTTCAGTTCCAAAGAGCAAAGGAGAGAACAAGGATAAAACAGGCTTGCAGTTTTAAATCGATGTAGCTGTGTAGGGAATGAACCAGAGTTCCGAGGGTGAAGCTGAAATCGTTATAGGCATTCAAAGTTGCTAAAGGCGTAAGTTTAGCAGAAGTACTTATCAAAGGCCTAATGGTTCTCAGATAGCAGTAGGTTTGGTGGGCTCCTTTCTTACTGCTATAAGTAATATATCTAGCAGTTAAATTGAAATAGGTAGTGGCTGTTTGTTAGTTTGAGTCACACATGATATACAGAATAAATTGACAAATAGCTCTATTTACTGATCCCATTCCTCTATCCCTCAGCCTCAGAAAAGATAATTTCTGAACTCTTTAAAGAAAACTTGAGACTTATTTCAAATAGGTACCCGACTCACAGAGTGTTGGTGACTTCACTCTACCCTCGATGAGTGGTATGCATAAAACACGTACGAAATTGTACTTTTATTATAATTTTGAGCAATTAGTTCTGCAGCCCACTTTAAGTGTAAATCTCTGTTGGTCCATTATGGACAGGAGACATCGTCTGGTAAAGTAACCGTCAGTGTCAGTGAAATTCTCCAACATTCGTGTAACTTAAGATGGTATTTTATTTTATTTTGAGATTATAATGAAATACTGAAACTGTTAGCCTCCAAAATAAAATAAAATGTCATCTTAATTTACAAGGCTGTCGGAGAATTTCATTGATATTGACAATTAAGTGTAAATGGTTACAATAGTATACCATACCACTCAGAAACAAATAATCCTCAGTAAATATGGACCCTCGTGGCGGATGCAGGAATTAGTACCACAAGGTCGTTTTAGCGAGACTGAATAATGTAACATCCAAAGCCACAAAGAATGAAAGCAAGCCGGCCGCAGTGGCCGTGCGGTTAAAGGCGCTGCAGTCTGGAAACGCAAGACCGCTACGGTCGCAGGTTCGAATCCTGCCTCGGGCATGGATGTTTGTGATGTCCTTAGGTTAGTTAGGTTTAACTAGTTCTAAGTTCTAGGGGACTAATGACCTCAGCAGTTGAGTCCCATAGTGCTCAGAGCCATTTGAACCATTTTTTTTTAATGAAAGCAAAATATATTTATTTAAAAAAGCAGATCAAATTTCGTTTCACGCCTTCCTAAAAGACATTGTCCATTCGTTCTCAACTAACTAAGAGAGTATACACCAGATGTAGCTTGCATTCAAAGAAATAATATTGATGGTAGCTGAGTGATTCACAAGAAGTATGTTATTAAGACGCAGAACATACAGCCCGTGGTACACAAATCAGGTCATACAACTGTTGCAGAAGTGACAATAATAGCATGCCAAGATGTTCTACAGTAGCTCGAAATTTGGCGCAGACTTAAAACCGAGATGCTTTTAATACTTTCCAGAACCAACCTCTTTCTCGAAATATGACAGCAATTCCGAAGAGATTGTAATCGTATGTCACGAAGACAAGCTCCAACACACACTGAATAACATCATTGTGTGACAGCAAAGGCAATGTTCCCAATGACAGAGCCAGTAAATCGGAGCTACGAAATACGGTGTTTCTAAATACCTCCACAAAGAATTTGCAGTAAAGATTACAGAATTCAAATAAAGAACAGCTGCTAAAATGAGTAATTAGCGGCAATCACCAAATTGCATGCCTGTGGAGATCAGTCGCAGCTGTGCGACTGGATGTGTTATTTCCTGTCAGAGAAGTCACTGTTCTTAGTAAATGACACAGACATCGAGCACATTATGAGTGACAACTGGTGTTCCACAAGGAAGTGTAATAGGGCCTATGCTGTTCGTAATCGATACAAGATAATGACTTGGCAGAAAATCTGGGCAGTTCTCAAAAATTGTTTGCCGATTATACTGGTATTTACAACATAGTATTTTATTTAAAATAATTTTTACGCGGTTTCTATTACTTTGACTGTTGGTCGAGCCAGGTTACAATAACGCGTGCACGCGTAATTCAAACATCGCTAAAGTCATTTTCGTTCTAGTCGCTGACTATTAGAAATATAAAAGGCGTACTTGCCATTTTGTAAGCCTCACTTCTGAGGTAGATTCTGCTTAGGCGTTACTGTAGCGTTAGAGATTATTTAAAAGATTAGATAACATATATCTTCAGAATTATTTTAAATCAAAAGTGTTCATCATCTTTTCGATGTAGCTATGCAGAATTCATTCTAAGATGACGTAAGTTCTCTTTGAACAAAGCCATAAATATTTGCTGTTAGTCCGCAGTTCGTGGTCGTGCAGTAGCGTTCCCGCGCCCCTGTTCCCGGGTTCGATTCCCGGCGGGGTCAGGGATTTTCTCTGCCTCGTGATGACTGGGTGTTGTGTGATGTCCTTAGGTTAGTTAGGTTTAAGTAGTTATAAGTTCTAGGGGATTGATGACCATAGATGTTAAGTCCCATCGTGCTCAGAGCCATTTCAACCATTTTTAACCAATTGCTGTTAATTATATTTGTGAATTATTTACTTATCCTCATCAACGAATTATTTCAGAGATGAACAGGATTAAAATCTGTGAAAGGGCTCTAAATTAAATTTCTTGTTTTGTTTCGTGATCTTATTTGGCCGGACTGTTATCCGAGTCACTGTTCAGAATAATTTTTATTTTTATAATGTATGTGCCTCCTAAATGTACCAGATTTAATCGTTCATATTATTCAAATTAAAGCTTACGATAATTAGTCTTTTCCAATGCCAATTACCGCCAAATAAGACGTCATGTGTATTCAATACTAGCACTTGAAAGCGAAGCACAGTTTTCGCCACTCCTGCAGTAGTTTATCGTGCCTGGCAAGCTATTATACGTTTACTTTTTAGTAAAGTCTTCGAGAGATCAAAACCAACTGCAGAATGATGTATACAAGGCATCTGTATGATGCGAAAAGTGGCAGTCATCCACATGAAGCATCTATGGGGATCTCTTTGAGAATGGAGGAATGAGTTTCATTCCGAGTAGGAGAGACTGAGAAAATGTAAGTGGACGAAAACGCAGAGAATATTACAAGGGACAGGCATGATAATAATGAAATGGCGGGACTCTAGTTTGTTACGACTCAGGGAATGCTGCCGGCAGATGGAGTTCCAGAGTCTGGAATGAGGTCTGCGTTGTGCTGTCAGTGTGCTACACAGTCCGTATGAGGAGGAGGATGAGGAGGAGGAGGGATATGTGATAGTCTGTGAAAGGGGGGGGGGAGGGGTGGAGCCAGCAACAAAGCAGCGCGTGTAGTCGTAAAGTGGGTGCGGTCGTTTATTGCGGGCGCCAGACAACCCAGGCCCGTATGCATACGTACCCGCACGTATGTATACACGCACTAACGCGAACACGCACTTCCACACACAAACACTAAGGCCTCGTCGCTTGCGAAATACCCTGGAGACGCTCGACCGCTACACCGACACTGGAGTTTTCCAGCTAAAATTTTAAGTGCGCAGAACTCCTCTTACGCCCGTGTACCTCTTTCACCTCCAGTGCGCAGTTCTTGCTGGGCACTGGTAACTCCGTAGGGTTTCCAGGCTGGAAAATGTAACTTGAGAAGCACTGACTGTCGTAAAATCTCTGCTCGTGGTTGATCAAAATATCACTTTGTGTCATCATTTCATACATAGTCTTCAGCACTTTTACACGGTGAGGGCGGGCGTCTATTAAATATGAAGCACAACTAGTAAACGCTTTCGTACTCACTATCTAGAGACGCTGTATTCGTAGTGACCGTGCACTTTACGTCGGAATATAATTCCAGCCCCCGTAGATCATAGCATTAGGAATTCCATTTAGATTAAAAACATTTTATTCGACATGCAAGGAGGGAGATTATAGCTTCAAGGAGCAGCGGCACCAAAATCCTCGAAGATGACTCCGTGTCACTCCGCATCGTTTCCGAATGACGCCATTGGTGGAGGAAGACAAAATGCTCGACAGAGCAAGGAAAGGGGGCTTCAGCTTCAACTTTTAACAATAATATAATATGATTCTGATTTCTACAAACATCGGTGAGCAATAGAATACTAGACTCCCACTTAGCAGTGAATAGCATCCTGTTCCATACTGATGCTAACTGCCGCGCTTCTAGTCACGTTTCCCAGGAGACGCTGATATCGTTTATCCATAAACGCTCATCCGCTCCCTCTTAAGTGTTGGTAATTTACCGCAGTTCCAGACTGAAGTCAGGTCATACCACACGAAAGACATTGTTCTGTCCACTGTTTTGATGAAAGTGAGGTTCGCGTGCGAGGCATTATAAGTGGACAGATCCGCTGGTGACCCGTGCGCTGTTTCGATACATAGTCCAAAGGACGATATACACTCAGATGACTGAAGTCATAGGACAGTGATACGTACATATACAGACGACGGTAACCTCGCATACACAGGATAAAATAGGCCAGTTGTTTGATGGAGCTGTCATTTGTACTCAAGGATTCCTGTCAAAAGCTTTCCGAGTGATTATGATCGCATGACGGGATTTAGCACACTTCGAACGCAGAATGGTAGTTGGGGCTAGAACCATAGTACGTTCCGTTTGGAAAGTTGTTAAGGAACTCAGTATTTCGAGATCCATAGTGTTTGGAGAATATCAGATTTCAGGCGTTACTCCTCAGCACAAACAACGCAGTGGTCGACGTCCTTCAGTTAACGACCGACAGCAGCGACGCCTGCGTAGAGCCGTCAGAGCTAATAGACTAGCAACACTACGTGGAGCAACGCAGAAATCAGTGAGGGATGTACGACGAATGTATACGTTAGGACAGTGAGACGAAATTTAGCGTTAACGGGCTATGAGAGCAGGTAATGAATGGGTTAAATAAAGGGTTTCGAACGCTAGGCACATTTTTTGATTTAACTGATGCGTTTGATTGTGTTCATCGCAAAATAAGTTAGACCATTACGGAATACGGGGAGCAGTTCACAATTGGTTCACCCCTTACTTTAGCAACAGACAGCAAAAGGTCATTATGTGATGTGTGGTCTGAGCGTTGTACAGTCAAATAGGGGGGGGGGGGGGGGGGTGCCCCAGGGATCCGTGCTACGCCCACTCCTTGTCCTTATTTATATAAATGATATGCCCTGCAGTTTTACAGGTAACTCTAAATATTTCTGTTTGCCGATGACAATAGCTTGGTAGTAAATGATATTGCCTGCAACATTGGCTTGATTTCAGTACTGCAGTTCATGACAATTTCAAGGCTTGTTGAAAATAAACTAACGCTAAATCACACTAATACGCAGTTTTTAGAGTTTCTAACACAAGATTCCACAAAACCCGACGTTTTGATTTCACAGAATGGGCATATGATTTGTGAAACTGAACAGTTCAAATTTCTAGGTGTTCAGATAGATAGTAAACTGTCGTAGAAAGGCCACGTTCAGAACCTTGTTCACAGACATAATGCTCCCATTTTTACTATTCGAACGATATCTGAAGTAAATGATCGTTCGATACGAAAATTAATCTACTTTGCTTATTTTCATTCGCTTATGTCGTATGGTATTATATTTTGGGGTAGCTCTTCCCATTCTAAAAGGATACTTTGGCTCAGAAACGGGCCGTTCGGCCAATAAGTGGTGTAAGTTTGCGAACCACTCGTCGACCCCTGTTCACGAGTCTGGGTATTTTGACACTGGCAGAAATACAACCTGCGTTTGGATCGGACTTCCTTAACTCTTGTCCAAATGGTTCAAATGGTTCAAATGGCTCTGAGCACTATGGGACTTAACATCTGGGGTCATCAGTCCCCTAGAACTTAGAACTACTTAAACCTAACTAACCTAAGGACATCACACACATCCATGCCCGAGGCAGGATTCGAACCTGCGACCGTAGCAGTCGCGCGGTTCCGGACTGAGCGCCTAGAACCGCTAGACCACCGAGGCCGGCTCTTGTCCAGAAAGGTGTGCAGTATACTGCTGCATTCATTTTCAATAAGCTATCACAATAATTCAAAAATCTTAGCCGTAAACCACGCACTTTCAAATCGAAACTGAAGAGTTTCCTCATGGGTCACTCCTTCTATTCTGTCGAGGAATTCCTTCAAAAATTGCCGGCCGGTGTGGCCAAGCGGTTAAAGGCGCTTCAGTCTGGAACCGCGCGACCGCTACGGTCGCCGGTTCGAATCCTGCCTCGGGCATGGACGTGTGTGATGTCCTTAGGTTAGTTAGGTTTAAGTAGCTCTAAGTTCTAGGGGACTGATGACCTCAGATGTTGTCCCATAGTGCTCAGAGTCATTTGAATCATTTGAAAAATTAAGCTGATTCTTGTTATATTGTTGATTGCGTTTACTGACACTTATGCCTTGACTTTCTTGGGTTCATAAAAATTTTATTTTGTAAATTGTAATTTCATGTATTGACACGTTCCATGACCTTGGAGATTTGCTCCTCAATTTAGTCCTACGGAACTTGATGTGAAAATAAATAAATAAAAATAAAGAGTGCCTTTGCTAAGAGCAGGACATTTGCCTGCTGCACCTCTGTGGGCTTGTTGCCATATCGGTTGGACCCTAGACGACAGGAAAACCATTGCGTGGCCAGCTGAGTGCTGATTTCAGTTGGTAAGAGTGACGGTAGGGTTCGAGTCTGGCGCAGACCTCACGAGACCATGGACCAAAGGCCGTGGACCACAGTTGTCAACAAGGCACTGTGTAAGCTGTTGGTGGCTCTGTAATGATGTGGGCTATGTTTACATACAATGGACTGGATCCTATGGTCCAACTGAACGATCATTGATTGGAAATGTTTATTTTCGGCTACTTGAAGACCGTTTGCGGTCATACAAGGATCTGTACCCTATTGGTTTGGAGAACATTCTGGACAATTCGAGAGAACGGTTTGGCCACCCATCGTACATTTATGGGACACAGTCGACAGGTGCGTTTGTGGTGAAACTCCTGCACCAGCCACACTTTCGCTATTATGGACGACTGAAGAGGCAGCATGGCTCATTAATTTTGCAGGAGACTTCTCATGACTTTTTGAGTCCATGGCAGATCGAGCTGGTGCACTATGCGGGGAAAAAGGAGGTGCGAAACGATATTAGGTAGCACCTCGTGACTTTTGTCTCCTCAGTGTATGCGTGTGGTGTTATTTTCAACTGTTTCGTCAAAGTAAGGCTTGTGTGGCAGGCGTTGTAAGACAATAGGTACATTGGTGACCCGTACGTTTTTTCGATATGCAACCGAATGGGCGATTTAACATCTATGCCTGTAGCTAAGCGACTGCCTACCTCTCGTTTGGTAGCAATAGATGTGCATCCTAGGGCAAGCCGTGGCAGTCATATAGGACATGGATGCTATGAGTAATTGATAGAATTGAAAATTATTTCAACAGTGTGGGTCGTGCAAATCTATCATCTTGTACTGCGCCCAAGAAGGACGTCGCTCGGATTTGGTGGATGAAGACGCTGCAGCTTAATCTGCTATTTATTATTACAGTGTTTACAGTCATAGTGGAATTACTGAATCGGTAGGTACTGGCGCCCGTTCAACGTCCTTGATGAGCACGATAATGTGTACGAAGATGTGGTGCCATACGCTGGATCTTTGGAATCATTGCACTAGACTGGTGGATAAGTTCGTAGAGTTTTTGGTTTACATCTTGTTATTTCGGTTGCTATGCGCTGAATTATCGTTTCTCATATTTTATTTGTAGCTCACTCCTGCTGTTTGAGTTTACATATTGCAATTGTATCATTTGTAGATAGCGAGTGGAGTTGTGGTCACTAGGAAATGGACTGCCAAGTGGAGAAATCAGAATTCTCCGACATATTCTTCTATTTAATTTCAGTAGAGGGCTGACAGCAGCAGTGACAGCCAGAAACATTTGCGATATGTATAGGAATAATGCCATCGGCCAGAGCAAGGCAAGAAAATGATTTTCATGTTTTGAGAAGAAGAGTTTTGACGTTAGTGACTCCCGACGTTCAGGAAGACCTCCGGGGTTTGATGAAAATAGTTTAAACACATTAATCCACAGTGATCCATGTCAGTGTACTCGACAACTGGCAAATGTGATGAACTGTGACCAGGTAACCAGTGTGCGACATTTGCGTGCAATAGAGAAGGTGGTCACATGTGCATCTCCGCTAGTTCGTCACCAATTGGCTCGTCGACGACACCGAACATTCCTATCCCGTATTTTTACTGGTGACGAGGAATGATGTCTTTATGAGAGGGTAGCGAAAAGAGAACCGTGTGAATCCAGATGCGATAATGTTACGCATCTGGTGGAACAGGAACAGTGTAGGGCACGGCAAATTACTTCCCGGAGACGCAATCATTACTGCTGACATTTATTGTTAACCACTGGGACATCTTGCAGACATAATACGACAACAACAACGTGGAAGACTGCGTGAAGTGATGCTACTTTGTGATAAATAAGACCTGCTAGACTATGCAGGAGTTGGATTAGGAAGTCATTCCGCATACATCTTATTCATCTGATACTGCGCCTCAGATGTTCATATTGCACAATCTTCAAGGAATTTCCTTTCCGGATGAAAATGCGCATGTTACTCGGGAGTTCAAATGGTTCAAATGGCTCTGAGCACTATGGGACTTAACATCTATGGTCATCAGTCCCCTAGAACTTAGAACTACTTAAAATAACTAACCTAAGGACAGCACACAACACCCAGTCATCACGAGGCAGAGATAATCCGTGACCCCGCCGGGAATCGAACCCGGGAACCCGGGCGCGGGAATACTCAGGAGTATAATTTGGTAGTATAGCGGTATCCACTCCCTCAAAATAATATTCAGCTCCAGCAACCTGTCATGCGTACATGCCCAACATGGTTGTCAACACTTTCCCTTAGATGGACGTCCTCTAACAATCGGCACTAAAGGACGGAGAGCGTGCTGATGGGGTGCTCCATTAGCGCCGCAGAGTGCACGGATGACCTGGCGAGACGCGAAGCAGGCGGTTCCTTAGTTATGGGCACAGAGGTTAAATGGCGCTTTCGATTAAAAATCGGAGCAGCATACGGGTCAATCATTCCACCCCCACCCCTCCATGCCGTAAAAGTGAAACCTGGGGGCAGAGGATATCGACTTGAGGCGGCATGCAGTAAACATCAAATCTGAATTCCAATATAAGGGGCGATCAAGAAGTTTCCATTTGAGGGCGTTGCTCCCGCGTATATTCGACGTAGAGCGACTCCCATGGCGATAAGTAAGCGCAGACATGTAGGCCAGGGAGTAACACGGCATTCGTGTCATTCCCACATGTGTGTATATGTGCGGAAACGTGAACCATGCCAACGTTGTTACTACATTCATCCAAGCAAGACCAACGTGTTGTTATTTTTGTCTTGGCTACGAGCGACAAACGCCGGTAGACACCCTTCGGAGAATGAAGAAGGGGAAAGTGGCCCAAAATGACATATTAGGGCAAAACACAGTGTTTTTTTTTTTAATTTGGTAGCTGACAGGATCATAATCTTTGGTTTGCTTGATAGCTCGTGGTTGCTGCCCTTTGTCTATAAGCCATTAATCTTTTCCTCCTTCCATATGGTGACGTGAAATGCGGGAAGCCATTTTTTAAGACAACGAAACCAATATTTCTATTAGCAAACTTTCTAGTTTGCGCAGTGTTGATTATTTCTGTGGAAAATTTGCTATCAGAAGTACATCTTTTAAAGGTAATTCTTTAAATCCGTGGTAATATTCTGATGGTGTGTTTGTTAATTTTAGATGTTATCGCCAAATATTACGCATTTTGCCCTGCTCTGTTGCATAGCCTATCGATTGCCTGTCCTTAAAAACCCTATCATAAATTAAAACAATAACTACCAACAATGAAATAGTATTTTTGCAACTATCCGAAACCTTTTTTTCCGACGATGGTGAATAAATACAAACGGACTTTAAACAGATTGTCGTGAAATGAAAGTGACATGAAATCTGCCATTCCAGCCATTAGGGAGGGGCAACATGGGATGGCTTAAAGCTTCCTCAGTGTACAATGTACCTCAGGCTACGCTAAGACGACACTGTTCTGGAAAAAAGAAGATGGAAAAAGAAGGCAAGAAGAAGATCGATTTCGCACTGTATTTGATCACAAGATTGAAAAGCTATTAGTTCAACATATTTTAGATCTGGAATCGCAACTTTTTGGGATAACCCGTAGTGATATTCGACGCCTAACATATGAGCTGTCTCACAGAATTGGCATTGGTTGTCCTTTTAACGCTGACCGTCAAATGGCAGGCTAAAACTGGTTTATAGGTGTCCGAAACTGTAACCCTGAGATAAGTCTACGTCAGCCAGAAGAAACCTCTGCAGCACGTGCATAGCCTTTCAATAAGCCGCAAGTCTTACAATTTTTCTCTCTGCTTATAAGAGTAGTCAAGGACCATAATATTCTGCCAACACAGATGTACAATATGCACGAATCAGCACTCACAACAGTTCAGAAAGCTCCAAGAATTTTTACTGAAAAAGGAGAAAAACTGGTTGATGCTATAACGAGTTCTGTGCGTGGAATTCATATGACTGCCGTAGCGTGTTGCAGTTCCAGTGGAAAGTGTACTCCAAATGCATTAATATTTCCTCGAAAGAAGCGGTATCAAACGCTATAAGATAAAACTCCATTGGGCACCTTGCGTCTGTACAATGAAACAGGTTACATGACTGCAGAATTATTGGTGGAATGGCTGCAATACTTCATTCCCATAGTGAAGCCAAGACAAGAAGAAAAAATACTGCTAATAATAGATGGCCACAGTAGCCATAAGAGCCGCGCGGGATTAGCCGAGCGGGGTAGGGCGCTGCAGTCATGGACTATGCGGCTGGTCCCGGCGGAGGTTTGAGTCCTCCCTCGGGCATGGGTGTGTGTATTTGTCCTTAGGATAATTTAGGTTAAGTAATGTGTCAGCTTAGTGACTGATGACCTTAGCAGTTAAGTCCCATAAGATTTCACACACATTTGAACATTTTTTGAGTAGCCATAAGAGCATAAATGCCCTGGAACTGGACAAAGAAAATGGGGTTCTTCTCTTGTGTCTCCCGCCACATTGCACCCACAGGCTTCAGCCCCTAGACTTGAATTTCTTTTTACCTCTTGACACGTACTATAACCAGGAAGTTAGGAAGTGGCTGAAGAACAACCCAGGAAGAGTAGTTGCTGTTTACAAAATTGCCAAGATTTTCCGGGGAGCCTATTTGTTAGCAAATGTTACAATGGCTCTGAGCACTATGGGACTTAACATCGGAGGTCATCAGTCCCCTAGAACTTAGAACTAATCAAACCTAACCAACCTAAGGACATCACACACATCCATACCCGAGGAAGGATTCGAACCTGCGACCGTAGCGGTCGTGCGGTTCCAGACTCAAGCGCCTAGAACCGCTCTGCCACACCGGCCGGCCCAATTGCTAGCAGCAATTCGTAAAAGTGCCATAGTGGTTTCCAAGGTTCTGGAATATTTCAGTTTAACCCAGATGTATTTCCAGAGCATATGTATGCACCTAGCAGAACAACAAATCAACCACCTCCTATAGCAGATCAATCCACCGTATCAACATCTGAGCTTTCTTGCACTCATGGTATCAATGGGTCAGTCACAGAGAGTGCAGAGACAATCCTGCAGGATATTTCTCCAACTCCTTCCAGTTCCGGTCTGCCTAAGAAACGTAGAGCTGGTGAAGGCTGCCAGGAGCTCACTGCAACACCAAATCTACAAGTTCTGAAGGAATAGGAGCTCCAGAAAAGGGGAAAGGAGCAGAGAAAATCAAATCAAACCGGGCTAATGTGAAGAGACATTTGGCCGAGGTCCACCCCGCAGATTAAGAAGTAGCACTCTTGGTCAGGTGAATACAGGGTTATAAACACAAAATCAAATAGGGGTAATGCACGAGTAGGTTTAATAATGAATAAAAAAAATAGGAGTGCAGGTTAAGCTACAGCAAACAGCATAGTGAACGCATTATTGTGGCCAAGATAGACACGAAGCCCACGCCTACTGCAGTAGTACAAGTTTATTTGCCAACTAGCTCTGCAGATGATGAAGAAATTGATGAAATGTATGATGAGATAAAAGAAATTATTCAGGTGGGGAAGGGAGATGAAAATTTAATAGTCATGGGTGACAGGAATTCGACAATAGGAAAAGGAAAAGAAGGAAACGTAGCAGGTGAATATGGATTGGGGCTAAGATATGAAAGAGGAAGCCGCCTGGTAGAATTTTAAACAGAGCATAACTTAATCATAGGTAACACTTGGTTCAAGAATCATGAAAGAAGGTTGTATACATGGAAGAAGCCTGGAGGTGCTAGAAGGTTTCAGATAGATTATATAATGGTGACACAGAGATTTAGGAACCAGGTTTTAAATTGTAAGACATTTCCCGCGGCAGATGTGGACTCTGACCACAATCTATTGGTTATGAACTGTAGATTAAAACTGAAGAAACTGCAAAAAGGTGGGAATTTAATGAGATGGGACCTGGATAAACTGAAAGAACCAGAGGTTGTACAGAGTTTCAGGTAGAGCATAAGGGAACAATTGACAGGAATGGGGAAAAGAAAAACAGTAGAAGAAGAATGGGTAGCTTCGAGGAATGAAATAGTGAAGGCAGTAAAGGATCAAGTAGGTAAAAAGACGAGGGCTAATAGAAATCCTTGGGTAACAGAAGAGATACTGGATTTAATTGATGAAAGGAGAAAATACAAAAAATGCAGGCAAAAAGGAATACAAATGTCTCAAAAATGAGATCGACAGGAAGTGCAAAATGGCTAAGCAGGGATGGCTAGAGGACAAATGTAGAGGCTTATCTCATGAGAGGTAAGATAGACACTGTCTACAGGAAAATTAAAGATACCTTTGGAGGAAAGAGAACCACTTGCATGAATATCATGAGCTCAGATGGAAATCCAGTTCTAAGCAAAGAAGGGAAAGCAGAAAGGTGGAAGGAGTATATAGAGGGTCTATACAGGGGCGATGTTCTTGAGGACAATTTCATGGAAATGGAAGAGGATGTAGATGAAGATATGATACTGCGTGAAGAGTTTGACAGAGCACTGAAAGACCTGAGTCGAAACAAGGCCCCGGGAGTAGACAACATTCCATTAGAACTACTGACAGCCTTGGAAGAGCCAGTCCTGACAAAACTTTACCATCTGGTGAGCAAGATGTATGAGACAGGCGAAATCCCCTCAGACTTCAAGAACAATATAATAATTCCAATCCCAAAGAAAGCAGGCGTTGACAGATGTGAAAATTACCGAACTATCAGTTTAATAAGTCACAGCTGCAAAATACTAACGCGAATTCATTACAGACGAATGGAAAAACTGGTAGAAGCTGACCTCGGGGAAGATCAGTTTGGATTCCGTAGAAATGTTGGAACACGTGAGGCAATACTGACCCTACGACTTATCTTAGAAGCTAGATTAAGGAAAGGCAAACCTACGTTTCTAGCATTTGTAGACTTAGAGAAGGCTTTTGACAATGTTGATTGGAATACTCTCTTTCAAATTCTAAGGATGGCAGGGGTAAAATACAGGGAGCGGAAGGCTATTTACAATTTGTACAGAAACCAGATGGCACTTATAAGAGTCGAGGGGCATGAAAGGGAAGCAGTGGTTGGGAAAGGAGTGAGACAGGGTTGTAGCCTCTCCCCGATGTTATTCAATCTGTATATTGAGCAAGCAGTAAAGGAAACAAAAGAAAAACTGGGAGTAGGTATCAAAATTCATGGAGAAGAAGTAAAAACTTTGAGGTTCGCCGATGACATTGTAATTCTGTCAGAGACAGCTAAGGACTTCGAAGAGCAGTTGAACGGAATGGACAGTCTCTTGAAAGGAGGATATAAGATGAACATCAACAAAAGCAAAACGAGGATAATGGAAAGTAGTCAAATTAAGTCGGGTGATGCTGAGGGAATTAGATTAGGAAATGAGACACTTAAAGTAGTAAAGGAGTTTTGCTATTTAGGAAGTAAAATAACAGATGATGGCCGAAGTAGAGAGGATATAAAATGTAGACTGGCAATGGCAAGGAAAGCGTTTCTCAAGTAGAGAAATTTGTTAACATCGAGTATAGATTTAAGTGTCAGGAAGTCGTTTCTGAAAGTATTTGTATAGAGTGTAGCCATGTATGGAAGTGAAACATGGACGATAACTAGTTTGGACAAGAAGAGAATAGAAGCTTTCGAAATGTGGTGCTAGAGAAGAATGCTGAAGATAAGGTGGGTAGATCACGTAACTAATGAGGAGGTATTGAATAGGATAGGGGGAAGAGAAGTTTGTGGTACAACTTGAATAGAAGAAGGGATAGGTTGGTAGGACATGTTTTGAGGCACCAAGGGATCACAAATTTAGCATTGGAGGGCAGCGTGGAGGGTAAAAATCGTAGAGGGAGACTAAGAGATGAATACACTAAGCGGATTCAGAAGGATGTAGGTTGCAGTAGGTACTGGGAGATGAAGAAGCTTGCACAGGATAGAGTAGCATGGAGAGCTGCATCAAACCAGTCTCAGGACTGAAGACCACAACAAAAACACATCTTTACCATCGATTTGCTGCAGATTCCTTGAACATATTCTCAGTTCCAACTCAATAAATGTTATTTAGTTATGAAGAAACAGTCACGAAAGCAAATATCGTTTATTTAAAATGGCCGTTTTCGGCACATACATTAGATGATCTTCAGACTGACTGCACCATCTGCTCAGCAGTTATTGCCTTGACATCACGCACCTGCTCAGCAGGTCGCCAGCTCCAGCAAATAGTGCAATCAGTCTGAAGATTGTGCCGACATCGTCATTTTAAATAAATGATATTTTGGAGTTATCACTGTTTCTTCATAAGTAATTATCACAAGTAAGATGGCTGACACTCCCAACTATGTTGGCTAAAATCATAATAAATGTTTCTGAGAGGGAAGCGCTTCTGTCCACTACTAAGTACGGGCTTAGAAGGCATCGCTAGTGCGAAACTGAGGTTCCCCTTTCCTCCTGTGAACTAGTGATGAAGAATAAAAGGCGGATTCCATAGTCCCAGATTGAGACGGTGCCACGTTGCCTTCCGTTAATGAAGGTACAAGCATACGAACTAGGTTCCCAAATGCGTGAATGGCTCGAAGAATTCGTAAGTAACAGAACCTAGTATGTTGTCCTCGACGCCGTGTATTCATCAGACACAAGGGGACCATCAGGAGTGCCCCAGGCAGTGTGATAGCACAGGTTTAATTTTTCTATGTACATAAACTATCTGGCAGGCAGACTAAGCATCAGTATGCGGTTGTTTGCTAATGACGCTGTGGTGCACGAGAAGGACACTTTAGGAGGACACATTACAGCTTAGACAAAATTTCTTGGTGTTAGTGTTATTAATGACACGAAGTTATAAATGTAGAAAAATGTGTGTAAATGGAGGTGAGTAGGAATAACAAACCCATATTGTTCGAATATAATACTAGTAGTGTGCTGAATGACAAAATGATGTCGATTAAACATCTAGACGTAACGCTGCAAGGGAATATGAAATGAAATGAGAACGTTAGGAATGTAGTAGGGAAGACGAATGTTCCACTTCACCTGTAAAGAAGACTAGATACAGGACGCTAGTGCCACCCTTTCTTGAATACTGTTCGAGTGTTTCGGATCCGCACCAAATGGGGTTAAAGGAAGACATCGAAGCAATTTTGAGGCGGGCTGCTAGATTTGTTGCCGGTATGCTCGAACAACACGCAAATATCACGGAGATGGTTCAGGAGCTGACATAGGAGTCCCTGGAGGGAAGACGACGCCCTTTACCGGGAACAGTGATGGTAAAATTTAGAGAACCGACGTTTGGGGTTGACTACAGAGCCATTCTACTGACGCCAATCAACATTATACGGAAGAACCACGAAGTTGAGTTTAGAGAGATAAGCGCTCGTACGGAGTCGTTTCTCACTCACTATCTTTTCGAGTGGAACAGAAAATGAAATGACTATTAGCGGTACAGGGTATCCTCCACCTTACACCATACGGTGGCTTGCGCAGTATACTCGTATATGTAGATGCAGAACCCGTCTTTAATTCTACGATGTGTTGTAATAAAACGACGGGAAACGTCATCTTGGTGGTTACAGAATTATTGTAACGTGCATATTATGAAAGCATGCCTCTTCAAAGGAACGGCACATTGAGGATCATCCAAAAACGGGTGGTTCTTGGTGTGGTTTCATATAAATGAATGTCGGTTAAGAACATTGCTGCAATGGAACCTTTCACGAGATGGTACGATACAGAGTATATCATTCAGTCAGTATAGAGTAACGGGTAGAGACACATAATTTTAATTTGTTCCTTGTCCGACGTGACGTATTATCTTACTAGGATGATATCTTGAAATGTCTCTTATGAACAGCTTAAATGAATCGCCCGGTACTTACCTGACGGCTGTATAAGTGTTGTTCTGACAGTAAGTTGGAACAGTATTCCCTGAGCCGCGTGGGATTAGCCGAGCGGGAGTTGGCCTTTGGCTGTGCTGCGGTGAGGACGCGCTGTTTGTGTTCCTGCCGCGGAGCGAGCGCTTGTGTTGTTTACGTCGTACTCGGCCGTTTCACGCGTGCCGTACTCAGCATATAGATCACCATGGCACACCAATACAGAAAATCGACGCTAAAATTTAAGTTCCGCAACGAATTTGCACTGCCCAAAGCACTCGAAGTCGAACGATTTCTACGAGAAGAAGTTAAAACCCCGGCGACCGACATTCTCGGCATTCACTTGTCCATTGTGAGTAGTATCGTACATGTCAAGATCATCAACGACGCAACATGTGAACGGATCCTTCGGGAAACGAAACAGGGCCTCCGTCTCTGCCATGCTGATGGCAATGTGGGGACTGTACACGTCGATTATTCTGGCATGGGACTTCGCACGATCAGAATTTTCGAACTTCCTTTCGAATTACCGGCGGAGGACGTCGTGACAGCGCTGCGCCCCTACGGCACGATCCATGATCATATTGCGGAAAAATGGACGCAATTCCAGACATATCCTGTGTTGAATGGAGTCCGCCAGGTCCGAATAGAACTTAAAAGACATGTACCTTCATATCTGACTATCGGTGGCTGCCGTGCCATCGTCATCTACGATGGGCAACCAAAGACCTGCTCTGGTTG
Source organism: Schistocerca nitens (assembly GCF_023898315.1). NCBI lineage: Eukaryota > Metazoa > Arthropoda > Insecta > Orthoptera > Acrididae > Schistocerca > Schistocerca nitens. Next base: position 190,507,545 of record NC_064618.1, on the reverse strand, counting down.
AGGGAAGGAGGGACACGTTAGATCAGAATGTCTCCAACGTCGAATCACGCAACTGCCGCCGGCTGACGCAGACCCGCCATCGCAGCCGACGCTGCTTCCCGTGACTTATGCAGCAGCCCTCACGACAGCTACCACTTCACCACGACAGCGACATCCACTGTTGGGTCGCGGCTCCATCCTCCAATACAGGGCGATGACGACACACCCGTTCCACACGCTACGGATTCAATTCCGATGCCGCCGCCCCCGTCGACGGATAACAACATACATGACGATAGCATGGCCGTAGACTCGCTTATTGTGCCTACAGCTGCCTTTGTGCCGGAACGTCGGGAATCTTTGCCGTCGTCTGACACAGAAGGACACTCCAGGAAGCAACGCTCCCTGAAGCGACGGAAGCGGAGGCGTAGAGCAACTTCCGAACGGGATGCGACGCAGCCTCCAGAGGACGAAGACTCCACCTTCAATGACGACGCTACCACAGAGGCCGCCGCCATTTGCTGCAGTGTGGCACCACCGAACGGAACTGAGGACAAACCACATATACCTACAGTGGCAACATCGGATGCCGATATGCAGGACAGATGCTGCCCACCACCTTCTGGAGTGCAAGCACCCATGCCGAGTCCTGAGGACGCTAGGGAAGCAGATCTTGCATTGAGTTCCCCGACGTGGGCGGATGATCACCACGACGCCGGAACCATGCAAGTTACGCCAACAGGGCCCTCGCCATTGGCGCCGGATCTCTAGAAAGGACGGCAGGTGAGGTTTGTGGGGATGCGGAGGTGTCAATAGAGTCAGAAGCGCCATAGGCATTTCCAGTCTTAATGGATAACTTAATACCTGCGGTTCGGCAACAAGCATATCGTATCGCCACGCTTAACCTCAACACGATACGAACGGCAGTGAAGATCCAGTTGCTGCGTGAGATGCTTCGTTCTTCGGATGTTGACATTGCCCTGTTGCAAGAAGTGTATATAGCGGCCCTCCCCGTTTTCTACGGTTACGTGACACATATGTCACCGGCGGACCGGAAGGCAGCGGTACGGCAATACTATTGCGCGACGGAATTGCCATCGAAGAAGTGACTTACCTTCCGTCAGGAAGGGGGCTGGTGATCACAGCACTGGGCACACGCATCATTAACATCTACGCTCCATCAGGAACTGACCAACGCCGCGAACGATCGCTGTTCTACTCGGAGGATATCGCCCCCCTCTTTATCAGCCGCTACGATCAATGTATCTTCGGCGGCGACTTTAACTGTGTGCTCCACCCCAAAGACCAAGTCCCACACTTCTCGTCAAGAAATTCGGCTCCTGGTTCGTGATCTGCTTCTCACTGACACGTGGGAGACAGTGCACGGTGACCGTCCCGGGCCGACATACCTTACTAGTCACTCGGCCAATCGCCTAGATCGCATTTATGTCTCACGAGCTCTAGCGCCGGGAGTATTGGACGCCGAACGTTGGCCGCTTGCCTTCTCCGATCATAGCGCTTTCATATGCACACTCACTCTACAACAGCAGCGAATATGGCGCAGCCGAGGACCCTGGAAGCTGAATGTGGCACATCTTCAAGACCCGGAATGCCGTCGAATTGTCGCCAACACATGGCTGGATTGCGAACGTCGTCTTCCCCGATATCCTTCGACTCTAGCATGGTGGGTGGACTGTGCGAAACCAGCGTTTCGGCGTGTGCTCACTCAATTCGGTAAAGATATCGCAGCTTGGCATCGTCACACATTGGACTTTTATTACACGATGCTTCGCGAACTCGACGGCCAACCACCATCTCCAAACCGACATATGGAAAGCCGCCGAATTAATGGTCAAATATTGTCTCTTACGAGGAAACATTTGGAGGGGGTCGTCGTGCGATCGCGACGTCACGACCGAGCGGAAGGAGAAAACCCGTCTATGCATCACATCGTGCTCGACAGCCGCCGACGCCGACAGCAGCTGATCACGGACCTCGTATTGCCAGGTGGTAGGGTCGTACTGACTCAGGCCGCGGTCACAGAAGCCTTTGCAGATCATTATCGCCAGTTTCACGATGAGGTGAATACAGAGGAAAAGGAAGCGGACGATCACGACATACTGCAGCACGTGTCGCACACCCTCGACAATGCAGCAGCGGCGACGCTGTTAGGTGGAATTACACGGGACGACATCGAGGACGCGCTTAACAAGGGAGCACTCAACAAATCTCCCGGGCCAGACGGACTGCCGCTCGAGTTTTATCAGACTTCCCGCGATCTAATGATGCCCCGATGGATCAGCATGTACCAAGAACTGATGACCCCCGGTTCCCACGTGCCACCTGCATTCGTGGAAGGTCTCCTTATACCGATACACAAGCCTTCCAGAGGTCGGACGGTCGAGGACTACAGGCCCATTACAATGCTCAACTCGGACTATAAAATCTTCGCCCGACTACTCGCCAGCCGCATAAAGCAGGTTCTGCCCCTACTCCTCTCAATGGAGCAAACGACACAGGGCGGAGTGACCAACATGCAAACAGCAACCAGCGAATGCAGGGATTTAATAGCCATCGCCACATGCTGTCGCCATCGAGCTGCTCTGATCTCCATTGATTTCGACCACGCCTTTGACAGAGTTCACCACAAGTTCCTTCTGTCCGTTATGGCCCGCATGGGCTTCCCGCCTGACTTTCTCGACATCTTTCAGCGCCTTTTCCGTGGAGCTGCATCCCGTGTACTGGTGAATGGACGGATTGCGGGTCCCTTTCCGATCCGACGGTCTGTTCGCCAAGGATGCCCACTCTCCATGAACCTTTACGCGATCGCACTCGAACCACTTGTCGGAGGGTTGAAAAACAGGCTCTCGGGAATCTCATTGAGGGATCACACCTTTCACTGCAGGATATATGCTGATGACCTTCTATTGCTTGTCCGATCTGGTGACGAGGTACGATCGGTGATACAATGGATCAATCGCTATGGATTGGCAGCGGGCAGCCTCATGAATGTGGCCAAGTCGGCAGCGATGTCGATTGGGAGAGGTCTACAGGAGGACGCTTTAGTCCCACTCCCACTAGTTAACAAGATCCGGTTCTTGGGCATAACATTTACACAGGATGTGCGCCGCACGGCTGCCATGAACTATGCACGATTACTACAGGCCATACGCACAGAAGTTCGCCGGAACTTACTTCGACGGATGGACCTCCTACAGTGTGTGGAATACCTCAACCTTCACGTGGCGACTAAGATGATCCACATGGCCTAGGTCCTACCGATATCGACAGCGATGGCACACAGACTGCAAGCAGCGTTTGGATATTACCTTACCGCCGGACACCTATTCAAAGTCCGCTACGAAACACTCACCCTCCCTCCGCGTGATGGCGGACTAGGACTTATAAATGTACGAGCAAGAGCTACAGCGTTATACTTGTGCACAATGATGAAATTGTGGACCCACAAAGATGCTTCCCTTACGGGACGTCTGTTAGAGGAATTGCTGCCGGCGTCTCTTCTGCCACCTGTCACGGTTGCGCGCATTACATCTTCACTCTCGCACCTCTCGGCATTTATTCTTGAATATAGTTACGTGCACCCAGACCTTCCCAACACTCGCACTCCCAAGGCGAGAGACGTTTACAGACTGCTGCTAAGGTCCATACCTCGGAATGTGATTGAGAGGAAGAGCCCTACGACCCTATGGCCGGCAGTGTGGAGAGCGGTCCAGAAGCCGTTCCTCCCCACGCGGGTACGAGCTGCGTGGTTCCAGGTGGTGAACGGGAAGGTTGTAACACGACAAAGGCTGCACGCTATTGGGATGACGGATTCCCCCATTTGCCCACCTTTCCACCTCGTGGATACTGACGAACACCGTTTAACATGTGGATCGGCGTTAGAGGTATTGCTGCTAGTGCAGAAGATCCTCGCCTGCTACCTACGTGCCGGCCGAAGTGGCCGTGCGGTTAAAGGCGCTGCAGTCTGGAACCGCAAGACCGCTACGGTCGCAGGTTCGAATCCTGCCTCGGGCATGGATGTTTGTGATGTCCTTAGGTTAGTTAGGTTTAACTAGTTCTAAGTTCTAGGGGACTAATGACCTCAGCTGTTGAGTCCCATAGTGCTCAGAGCCATTTGAACCATTTTGCTACCTACGTATCGCGCCTAGCACAACTGAGCTACGGCTCCTCCTTTGTCCAGAGGATACTTATTTCCCACCTGCGAAGACTCACGCTCTCACATGGTTTAAAGGCATGTCCATATAGACCTCTTTCGCGATGATGAGAAGATGGTGCTTGATTACTGGCAATTTCTCCAGGACAGTCATAGCACACTTGAGTGTACACCCCGATACCGAGAGCTATTTGCGAACTATTTGCGCAGTGTCTTCGACAACCCCCCTCACAGTTGGGGAGTACCGGGCAGAGGATGACCGCCGACATGGGGCTCCACACGCCGCGAAATGTTGTAACAATTTGGAACATGGAATCTGTACGCCGAGGGGCCATGCACATGGAATGGCGTGCGGGATTTGGTTACATTTTTCTTTCTTTATTATCTATCATCACACTATTAGTTTCAAATTCTTTTTCATAGTTTAGAAGGAACTCTTGTTCTGTTGTTGCTACGGCTGTAATTTTCTAATTTTGTTTGTCGTAACTGAAAGACGCCTTTTGTCCATAACAAAAAATAAATAAATAAAAAAAAGCGGGCTAAGGCGCGGCAGTTATGGACGGTGAGACTGGTCCCGGCGGAGGTTCGAGTCCTCCCTCGGCCACGGGTGTGTGTGTTTGTCCTTAGCATAATTTAGGTTAAGTAGTGTGTAAGCTTATGGACTGATGACCTTAGCGGTTAAGTCCCGTAAGATTTCACACACATTTGAACAGTATTCCCTGACAAATGATACCTATAGTTGTGAATTGTTGCATCAGCAAGTATAGTTTTCAACCACAGTGGCAGAGTCTGATGTAGTTCAGTGAAATATTTTGAATGAGAGTTGTCTGCCACACAGTTATGTAGGTTTACATAGGAAAATGAAACGCATAGCTGTCATTATTGTATTTTTCGCTTTATGTTTGTTGTTGTTTTTGGGGAAGGAGACCAGACAGCGAGGTCATCGGTCTCATCGGATTAGGGAAGGACGGGGAAGGAAGTAGGCCGTGCCCTTTGAAAGGAATCATCCCGGCATTTGCCTGGAGCGATTTAGGGAAATCACGGAAAACCTAAATCAGGATGGCCGAACGCGGGATTGAACCGTCGTCCTCCCGAATGCGAGTCCAGTATCTAACCACTGCGCCACCTCGCTCGGTTTTTCGCTTTAGTGTTTGTGACAAGTCTCTTTTTGTTGAACAAAAGTGAACTTCTAACACCGACTTCACGTTTCTGACATCCTATGGGTCATTTTTTAGCAATAGCGGTAATGTTAATTTTTCAGTGCATTTTGTCACGAGTGGGAACGTACTGTATGTAGGGTGAAGCAATGTAAACATATCAAAAGACGTTTTGCATCTTCCCTGTTCCCAGAACTTCTGAAGACAGACGTTGATTGTGGATATTGTATCACAGAATGAGTCCCTTTGATTGTTCAGAGATGTCACTAAACCTGCCCAAAGTTGTAAACAACCATGCATAAGCAGCGACTGTTAAATAGAGGGGTTCCGACAGCCTATCGTTTCCAGTCATTCCACCAGGAAGAAGGTACACGGCTCGTGTCGTCTGTAGTTTAACCAATTCTAGACGGTCAATACCGCGGTTCGATCGCGTCCGCGTTGTTACTTTGTGCCAGGAAGGGCTCTCGACAAGGGAACTGCCCAGGCGCCTCGGAGTGACCCAAAGCGATGTTGTTCTGACATGGAGGAGATAAAGAGAGACAGGAACTGTCGATGACGTGCCTCGCTTAGGCCGCCCAAGGGCTACTACTGCAGTGGATGACCGCTACCTACGGATTATGGCTTGGAGGAACGCTGACAGCAACGCCACCTTTTTGAATAATGCTTTTCGTCCACCCACAGGACGTCCTCTTACTACTGAAACTGTGCGCAATATGCTGCATGATGCGCAACTTCAACCCCGACGTCCATGGCGAGGTCCATCTTTGCAACCAAGACACCATGTATCGCGCTACAGATGGGCCCAACAACAAGCCGAATGGACCGCTCAGGATTGGCATAACTTACACTTCACCGATGAGTGTCACATATGCGTTCAACCAGACAACCGTCAGAGACGTGTTTGAAGGCAACCTTATCAGGCTCAACGCCTTAGACACACTGTCCAAGAGTGCAGCGAAGTGGAGGTTCCCTGCTGTTTTGGGGTGGCAATATGTGGAGCCGACGTACGCCGCTGGTGGCCATGGGAGGCTCTGTAACGGCTGTATGATACGTGAATGCCATCCTACGACCGATAGTGCAGCCATATCGGCAGCTTATTGGCGAGACGTAAGTCCCCATCGTGCACGTCTTGTGAATGACTTCCTTCAGGATAACGACATCGCTTGACTAGAGTGGCCAGCATGTTCTCCAGACATCAACCCTATCGAACATGCCTGGGATAAACTGAAAAGGCCTGCTTATGGATGAGATGACCGACCAACCACTCTGAGGGATCTTACGTCGAATCGCCGTTGAGTAGTGGGACAATCCTCACCAACAACGCCTTCATGAACTTGTGGATAGTTTGCTACGACGAATACAGGCACGCATCAAGGCAAGAGGACGTCCTACGTGGTATTAGAGGTACCGGTGTGTACAGCAATCTAGACCATCACCTCTCTCTGTATGGTTTTTACAACATGCAATGTGTGGTTTTCATGAACAATAAAAAGGGCGGAAATGATGTTTATGTTGATCTCTACTCCAATTTTCTGTACAGGTTGCGGTACTCTCGGAAACGAGGTGATGCAAAAACTTTTCTGGATGTGTGTAACTGAAATAATACAGTGAGATTACTAAACGAAGTAATATCTCGTTCTTTTCTTATCCTTATGACAATATATGAGCGAGAGCCACTGATATATTCTGTGGTGACAAGTGAACATTATGAGGTAACTGAACATCCTATACGAACGTAATAATCCGCAAGTTTACGTTTCCATTTAGAGATTGCACGTGGGGATTTTACTCAATGTTTAAAGAATAACGTTTCTGTCATTATGAAAGTTTAATAAGAAATTTTACCTGTTATGTTGTACATAATAAGGCGACTGTTATTTTAATTGTGATTTGAATCACTAGGGATTTAGCTTGTATCTTAGATGGACGTATGTGGAGGCAAAGATATCGGTCTCGCAGAGATAGATAACGTTCTGATATTACAGGTTTTTGTAAATCAGTAATATTAAATCTGTATGTGAATGAAATTTTTCAAAATCAGGCTTATGTTATTTGTTTTATTTTGCGTAGTTAACTATAATAGTAAACGCTTCTGTTATGGACTGCTAATAAATATGGAATTATGCAAGTGTGCATTTCACCTTATTCAATTTGGTTATTTGGCTGGGAAGTGAATGTAAACAAAATTTTCATATATATATATAGATTTCTTTCCTTCCTAAGCGTTGTGTCCTCATCAGTTTCTAATAAGTGAAGTATTATGGGAAATGAGTCCATCATTCCACCACAAGAGTAGCGATAGGTATTGTCCTCCTATTCCTTGTGTGCCGTTATTTATGCGCTATATATATATATATATATATATATATATATATATATATATATATATATATATATATATATATAGCGCATAAATAACGGCACACAAGGAATAGGAGGACAATACCTATCGCTACTCTTGTGGTGGAATGATGGACTCATTTCCCATAATACTTCACTTATTAGAAACTGATGAGGACACAACGCTTAGGAAGGAAAGAAATCTAGTACGGTTTAGTTTCAGTGTCCAGTCGAAGGCGAGTTTCCTGTCGTTGGAGAACGTTATAGACTGAGATAATAGTTCCTTGTTCGTAATTTGGTCTAAGGTGAAATAACAAGAGTGTGTATGGGTATAATTACCTTCAAACTTTGTTTTGTTAACGAGCTGTTGTCTGTGTCTTGAACGGAAAGCAATTTGGACTGAAAAATTGCGCTTACCGCCAGTTAAGTGTTTGCAACGACGTTATGAAATTTTTGTCAATTTTTTATCAGTTGTCATACATCTCGTTACTCAGAGTGCCTATCAAGTTCAAAATTAGCGGTACAGAGCGTATAGAGAAACTGTGCAACTGACCAAAGTGCTTTTCCTTTTACGAATGGATCATTTGTCACTAAGTGAAAAAAACTTCCGTGTGATGTCTGTCACTAAATGGAATAAAAACTTCCATATTAAGCGCTCAAATGTCAGTGGTCTTTTATGTCTACCTTAACGCCGAACATAGGAATGCTACTGTCTGGTCAGAGTCAATTCGTCTTGGGTAATTTAATTCAAAACATTGTTTCATGGAAATATGAGACGGAAAATGACTGCATGATTAACACTTCATTTTTCATCTGGCTCTATGGAAGCAGATTTCCCTGCACTGTTATTCGTTACTTATATTCTGAAATAAGATATGTAGAAAATTTACGATTAGTAGACAGTCAATTCACGTGAAAAATAAGTCGGTGTAAACCTAATGTTCCCTCCATAAAATTTACCAGAGAACCTTAGGCATGAATGTGCATCGTTTCCCTAATAGCTGTATTTGTTACATAGTATGACCCAAAAAATCTACACGAACTTCTGAGTTAGTCCATTTCTACAACTTGCAATTTGTTCTTATTTTTTACATTAAGCTCTCAGGCTCTGCAGTGTGTAGAGTCCCTTCTTCAATTTCCACCTTAGCTTAGACCATGCTAATTTCCACATACCGTCTTACGACATTATGAACTTACATAGGCTATGCCAAATTCTATTCCCTTGGCAATACTTGTCCCTTTAACACACATGAATTAAAGAACTTACTCAAACACTCTCTACCCCTACTTCACAAATTTTTCTTGTATATTTCTTGGTCCGAGAGATTTTCCCGCTTCTTTCACGGATCTTGTTACATCTGTTGTAGTTATTGCGTCTTCATTTACCATACACAATTCAGTCTCCAAATCCAGTTCATTGTCGGTATACCTGGTTCTCTTTCGCGCAGGCATTGAGATGATTTTCCCATACTATTCTATATTCCCATTCCCATTCTATATTTGTCGACTCATTCACCTCTCTCTAAAAATACTTCACTATTTTGCTGACTTCTGCTGTCTTTGTATGCTGCAAACATCTTCTTCTTCTTTCCTACATCTTATTCGTATTAATTATTACTTTTTAAGCTGCCTTCTTAATTCCACAAACTTTTAATATCCTCCGGGTCTCTCGTCCTCAGCCAACTGTTAAACATTTTCTTCTTCACTTTTATCTTTTCCACTATGATCTCTGTCCATCACTATGGGCTTTGTTTTCTTTCTTCGATATGTTGACCCAGAACTTCATATGCTCCCTCATGTATGCATCTTTTCAATTTTTGGTTCGGTTTCCAGTATTACCATTGACACCAAAACTTTCATTTGCTAGTTCGTCCCAGTTTATAAAGAAATTTGACACCTTCAACACAGAGACTACTTACATTATATTTAACAGTATACATAAATTTAATTGTATTTAACAGCATCCAGAATTTTAACAGGATTAGTGTCTTGCTGAGGTAGCCTTTTCCAGTGGATTGGAAAACCAATGTTCGCTCTAAACAGGAAGTTGGTGGAGCCAAATTCTTGACCTCTGTATACCGTTACGTTATTCACACGAAGTGTATAACTTTTATTTCGTATATACAACCCAGAGAAAATGGAAGATCGGCAGCTTGCCTGGTATGGACATATAATTCGAATGACAGATGGCATATGGGCAAAGGAAGGCCGAAGGTTGCCTGAATAGACGAAGTTAAATAGACTATGAAAAAAGAGAAGCAGAAGATGACGAGGAAGCTTGGAAAAATAGAAACCGATAGCGACAGAGATGAAAATCTGACGACTGCAGTAAGAACCCCACAGGAAAATGGAGAACATTAAGCTGGAGATTCTTATTTGCCTATGCAACTGTTTACCGAAGTAATTTATTGAGGTAATTCATATTAAATTCAATGCAGGCGCGATGTATATCAAGAGAGCGATTGATAAGTGACAGAAGAAACAATAACAACATTAAGAAGTAGTTGTGTGACGTAAACAAAAGTTGGTGGGCTTGCTTCTATGTCTGTAAGATGTTGCCTAGTTAAATATCGCGCCAGTAGCGTAAGACTGGCGCTAGTAGCGTAACCGTCGTGAGTTTTAGTTATCTTTGAGATTTCACTTGGTGAGTATATGTTAGTAAAGAGTGCCTTTAAGGAGACAAATACGCCATTACCAGCTTCTCACAGAGTTTGAACGAGGTGGTATTACTGGGCCACGACAAGCTGAATGTTCTTTCTGTGATATTGAAGAAAGACTTGGCAGCAATGTAGCCACTGTACATGACTGCTGGAATCGGCTCTGGCGCAACGTACTCCATCTGCAGCAGGAAGCTGAAGAGTAGTTGACACCGTAGTGACGCAAAGAACTGTTACAGATCGGTTACTTCAAGGACACCTCCGAGCCAGACGTACTGTACCCTGCATTCCACTGACCCCAAACTAACGCCATTTGCAACTTCAGTGGTGTCAAGCGAGAGCTCATTGTAAGGCATGGTGGAGATCTGTTGTGTTTTCTGATTAGAGCTGGTTCTGCTTTGGTGCCTGTAGTGACCGTGAGTCGGATAGGAGTAGGCTAGTTGAGAGCCTACTAGCAACCTGTCTGCATGCTAGACACACTGGAACTGCACTTGATGTTATGGTCTGGGGTGCGATTCCGCATAACAGCAGGAACCCTTTCCTGGTTATCCCACTCACCTTCACTGAAAATTTGGACGTCAGTCTGGTGATTCGACCTTTTGTCGTGCCATTCATGAACAGCATCTCAGGTATTGTTTGCTCGTAAGGCCGACTGATAATTAGTACTGCTTAGAATATCTTTGTCATGCGACAAAAATGTGGCAACTACAGGGTGTTTCAAAAATGACCGGTATATTTGAAACGGCAATAAAAACTAAACGAGCAGCGATAGAAATACACCGTTTGTTGCAATATGCTTGGGACAACAGTACATTTTCAGGCGGACAGACTTTAGAAATTACAGTAGTTACAATTTTCAACAACAGATGGCGCTGCAAGTGATGTGAAAGATATAGACGACAACGCAGTCTGTGGGTGCGCCATTCTGTACGTCGTCTTTCTGCTGTAAGCGTGTGCTGTTCACAACGTGCAAGTGTGCTGTGGACAATATGGTTTATTCCTTAGAACAGAGGATTTTTCTGGTGTTGGAATTCCACCGCCTAGAACACAGTGTTGTTGCAACAAGACGAAGTTTTCAACGGAGGTTTAATGTAACCAAAGGACCGAAAAGCGATACAATAAAGGACCTGTTTGAAAAATTTCAACGGACTGGGAACGTGACGGATGAACGTGCTGGAAAGGTAGGGCGACGGCGTACGGCAACCACAGAGGGCAACGCGCAGCTAGTGCAGCAGGTGATTCAACAGCGGCCTCGGGTTTCCGTTCGCCGTGTTGCAGCTGCGGTCCAAATGACGCCAACGTCCACGTATCGTCTCATGCGCCAGAGTTTACACCTCTGTCCATACAAAATTCAAACGCGGCAACCCCTCAGCGCCGCTACCATTGCTGCACGAGAGACATTCGATAACGATATAGTGCACAGGATTGATGACGGCGATATGCATGTGGGCAGCATTTGGTTTACTGACGAAGCTTATTTTTACCTGGACGGCTTCGTCAATAAACAGAACTGGCGCATATGGGGAACCGAAAAGCCCCATGTTGCAGTCCCATTGTCCCTGCATCCTCAAAAAGTACTGGTCTGGGCCGCCATTTCTTCCAAAGGAATAATTGGCCCATTTTTCAGATCCGAAACGATTACTGCATCACGCTATCTGGACATTCTTCGTGAATTTGTGGCGGTACAAACTGCCTTAGACGACACTGCGAACACCTCGTGGCTTACGCAAGATGGTGCCCGGCCACATCGCTCGGCCGACGTCTTTAATTTCCTGGTTGAATATTTCGATGATCGTGTGATTGCTTTGGGCTATCCGAAACATACAGGAGGCGGCGTGGATTGGCCTCCCTATTCGCCAGACATGAACCCCTGTGACTTCTTTCTGTGGGGACACTTGAAAGACCAGGTGTACCGCCAGAATCCAGAAACAATTGAACAGCTGAAACAGTACATCTCATCTGCATGTGAAGCCATTCCGCCAGACACGTTGTCAAAGGTTTCGGGTAATTTCATTCAGAGACTACGCCATATTATTGCTACGCATGGTGGATATGTGGAAAATATCGTACTATAGAGTTTCCCAGACCGCAGCGCCATCTGTTGTTGAAAATTGTAACTACTGTAATTTCGAAAGTTTGTCTGCCTGAAAATGTACTGTTGTCCCAAGCATATTGCAACAAACGGTGTATTTCTATCGCTGCTCGTTTAGTTTGTATTGCCGTTTCAAATATACCGGTCATTTTTGAAACACCCTGTAAGTATGTAGTAACTATAAGTTCTGAGTGAACTTGTAACAGTTATTCATCGGAAAATTAATAATGCTATACATATCTGACAATGTATGTAAATGTAAAAAACGCAGAGTTACTCTAAGGTTCGGAGTCCACACTAAACTGTAGGTTCCCCTAAAACTGTCTGGGTAAATCAGTTCAAAGGTCGGAGGAGAAAGGCAACAACAGCATGCCATCTGGAATAGGGCCATGCGTCGTGAAGGACTGTGGAGTTCAAACCAAACTTCATGTTGATGTCAACTTTACCTATGCATAATCCTTGGAGTAATAGAGTATTACCCTATACAGAGTAATGTTGCAAGATTGCTCTCTGTTTGTAAAACCGACTGTAGATGTTCTTCTGCTGCCTGATCCGGCTGCCCTGAGTCTAGTTCCAGATCTCTCGTCGGCGTGCAGTTACGCAAAGGAATCTGGAAAACGCAATCCGATGTAAAAGGCCCAAAGCATAGTATCCTGAATGGGGTCTGTTTGAACCCTCTTTAGCCCTTTGAGAGGACATTGGATTTACTAGCAATGGAAGTAAAGTCATAACTTACAATACGCAGAATGTATATATAAACAATGTTGCAGTTTGCGAGGACTGACATTTATAATTCACAATCTCATCTCAATTAATATGACATTTCACAATGATAGCAGCTGTTATTCGTTGACAAGGTTCAGAAAAGAGTAAGGATATCAGTCAGGAAATGATTTGATCCTATTATACTTGCGGAGGCGCGAAGTTGTATTGTAGGTAAGCAGTGATTTATTGGCAGAACATTGCTCCTACTGGAACATGACGACCATTCTGGATGCTGCTACTTCTATTCGAATGAATGAATCGTTATGTATGTCGCTCTCTGTCATGTTGCTCCAGCAATGTATTCTTAGGGTGGGCCTTGACAGCCGGCACTGACTGCCATATGTGCCTCTGATGTTCTTCCCCACCGTTGGGGTGTGGCACACATACAATGTTCCATGTAACTTACTAAGTCCATGTGTTAAAGGTCGGATCGTCCCCACGTCCCCAGTTCAAATGTTACTAAGTTTTACTCCAGGTTAGCCGTTCAAATGCTAGTCTCTCTCTATAAGGCATTCTCTTCCGTGACAGTCCACAGCTTTTCACAGCTACAGATCTTATCTATCCAATATGTCGCGTTTCCGCCAAAGCTGGCTAATCGTATACGTTTATTAAGTCTCTCTTACTCCCTCCATCATTTCCGTAAAAACACCTCTCCTAATCCACTGTGGAACGTAGGACGGATGTCACAGCCCATCCACCAACAACAGCGCATGTTCTTCCCGACAGAATGTTCTCGCCACTGAGTAAGAACAGAAAGGATAAAATAGGTTCTGCTCTTTTAGGATCAATTGACAGAGTCGCCCACGCCACTGTAAAGGCACATATTGTGGTGTTCCTTGTTCAACTTTCTATAAATGTTACCTACATCTGGAGCCTTTCCTGATGCACCCTGGGAATAAGACGTCTCCGAATTCCGTCATAACGCCGACGTGTTTTTCTCGTCGACCTGTGGATGGTTTATGCTGTATGGATGCTAGGTCGGTGGAAACGGTGGGGGTTCTCATTTTTCTCATGTCTCCATCCGATCGCATTGTCCTCTATCAGACGGGGCCCCTTCCTACCGCTTTCCCTGCTGGGAGTTCACGGCCCAGCTTCGTAAATACACCGCTGTGTGCATCGCATGCAGTTTCGCTGCCACGTTTTCATCTGCTCAGAATGACTCAGCATCTGTCTTTCACACCTCCAAAAATAGGACTGCAGTAATGAAAGAGCAATTATAGATAGTTAGTACTGCATCTGAAATACTATCTAAGAGCATGCTTTAAGTGGAATTACTACATCCTGTCTGTCTCTGCTCAAAGGTGAGATGTGGCTAGCCGCAAATGGTAGCCACCTATCACTATGACTCTGGTGGTTATAATGCTCCAGGTATTAAATAAATAGATCTGCCTCTTTAGCTGAGTGGTCAGCGTGGATGACTGGCATCTCGAGGATCCCGCTTCGATTTCCTGTACTGCCAGGGATCTGTCCTTAGTGGGAAGGAAAAAGAATGACTGAAGCAGAGGCGGGGTTTATTTATTCCAAAACAGCTCTGTTTTCCCACTCTGTGAAATTTTACCTGACATGTCAAAAAACACGTTCTCGCTTCCCGCGCCCGGGTTCCCGGGTTCGATTCCCGGCGGCGTTAGGGATTTTCTCTGCCTCGTGATGATTGGGTGTTGTGTGATGTCCTTAGGTTAGTTAGGTTTAAGTAGTTCTAAGTTCTAGGGGACTGATGACCATAGATGTTAAGTCCCATAGTGCTCAGAGCCATTTGAACCATTTGAGCCATGTCAAAAAACAAAAAGCAATTTTAAATACGAAACGCGAAAATTTACTAGGAATTACGAAAAATGTGGTGTGGCATTATATACGATGATCAGCCAAAACATTATGACCACTGCTCATAATGAATTTAAAGGCCGCCTTGTTACACATAACTGTATACAAATAAATTACATCACCAGAGCAGAAACGAATGGGAAAGCAATCTAGGCACGATACGTGCCAGGACTGAGGAGGTATGCTGACATAAGGAGCCGTAGTTAAAGATAGAAGTTTTACAGTAATTAATTTAGTTAAAATGTTAAAGATTATTCGGAGCCAGAAGTCGTATGTGTGTGATATTCTATTGTGCAGCTCACTGCGACGGTATTGTGACTCAAGCGGGTCGGCGGAGCGCCGAGTTAAGCAACACAAAGGAAAACACTGTGTCACTAAACAGCGGAGGACGTGGCAAGAAAGAGCTCGCTGTCTGCCAGGGTGTCAACATCGAGGGCGGTAATTGGATCATTTATTCCAGGCGAGCATACCAGAATGTTCCACCGACCTACTGGCGAGGAAGAATAGCAAACACCAGCTGCAGAGACCCGTATTTAAGGACCAGCAGCCAGCTCGTCATTATCGACAATGGTGAGACTTTGGAGTGACGCAGTGCCTGTGTGGCTCCAGTTCGAAGTCGTTACAGTCACCATAGTCATCGCAATAGTCACCACAGTCATGCAGGTCGTCGCCTAGGAAGCGCCAGAGTGACGCCGACGCTGTAGCCATCACCGCCACTATTGTCGGATGCCATAAGCAGGCAGCTCCTGTAATGGGCTGCATGGTAGCAACGCATTGTCGCCATCGTCCTGGGTTACTGTCTCCACAAACACCGTGACCGCTGCCGGAGTCAGGGACCCTAGACTACTGACGCCAGACAGCCGCCGCCAAGTCACCCAGCAGCGATTACAACAGACATCAACGGCGTGTGGTTTGAGCCACTAGGGTACGATGCAACAGGGTCGTAACGCTAGTGCCAAGTCTTCCGATCCCAGCACAGCTGCCGGCCGAAGTGGCCGTGCGGTTAAAGGCGCTGCAGTCTGGAACCGCAAGACCGCTACGGTCGCAGGTTCGAATCCTGCCTCGGGCATGGATGTTTGTGATGTCCTTAGGTTAGTTAGGTTTAACTATTTCTAAGTTCTAGGGGACTAATGACCTCAGCAGTTGAGTCCCATAGTGCTCAGAGCCATTTTTAGCCAGCACAGCTACAGTCGGGGCAGCAGGCCCACGTGTGAATGTCTGCTGACACCTTCGTCGTCATCGAGACAAGATATTACGAGCAGAAGCAAACCTCGCCCAAAGGGCCAACAACCAATGTATTGCAGCTGTTCAATAAATGTTACTATTCTGTCGTCAGGAGCCATCTGTGGACCGCTTCCTCAAGCCCAGCAGAGAATCCGTATTTGAATCCGGCGACAGGCAGTGTAGTCGTGTGCCTGTTTACAAATCTCTGACCGAAGACACATAGTTATAGCCCAATACCTGGGATCGAGCAGCTTGAAAACAGAGAAACTGGTTGGCTGTTGGCCTGCTACTGATATGAACATCTATGGAAAATGGTTTAAGGATGGCGAAACCAAAAGCAGGTGACAAGGTGTCATTACAGAATATGGAAGCTGGCGACTTACCAACTATTTACATCAGAATAGACAGTGAGTTATGGTAGATTTGTTGACAGCGTGCAATGAAAGGTGCAGGCAGATGTGTTTCGGATCACACCATTCAGCGCACAATGTTGAACATAACATTCTGCAGCAGACGACTGTTATGTCTTCACTCGTTGACTCAGCGACGTCGTCAATTACGACTGCTGTCGGCACGAGATTTTGCTTGGCTACGAAATTCGATTGAACTGAATCCAATGACCAGGTGTAGGGTGTCAACTCTGCGGTGACAAACCGACGCCGCATAGTTTACAGTAGTTGCATAACGTTTGCCTGGTGACGAGGGCTGCATACCTCTGGAAACCTACCGACGTCCATTACAAACTGAATCGTTTCTATATTACATACCAAATGTGGTCTACCACTTTTTTCAGCTCTTGCTCTTTAGAATGTTCTCAGTTACATGATACTTAGAAATAGTTTCATTATCTTAATATCAGTATATGAATCTGAACTACTCGTACAGGTGTGTAAATTCCTCTCTTTATCTTCTTGTCGTTGAGTATACTTAACTGAAACTACCACTACCGCTATGTGTTGCATGGTATCATAATAGACGGCTGAATTAACGACTAGCGAGTAATAACCGAGAGTGTTCAAAAAATGGTTGTGAAATCTTATGGGACTTAACCGCTGTCATCCGTCCCTAAGCTTACACACTACTAAAGCTAAATTATCCTAAGGACAAACACACACACCCATGCCCGAGGGAGGACTCGAACCTGCACCGCGACCAGCCGCACAGTCCATGACTCCAGCGCCTGAGATCACTTGGCTAAGCCCGCGCGGGCGAGAATGTCAATTTGGTATTGGAGTCGACGTTTTGTAAATGAAAAGCGTTTCATAATGTCAGTTTTTGCTGGAATGAAATAATTGTAAATAATAACAATAGTAATATTAATCTCGTGTGATTTAATGGCATCAGCAGGTCTTTCAACTACACGCGACCTCAGGGTCCTGGGAGCCCTTAACCTACCCCATTTTATCCGGCTGAATTATAGATTAGTTCTGAAATTGACAAGTGTAAAGGGACTGCCATATGTTTATGCGCTTAATTACATTAGACAGTCTATTTGACAGTCGTTTATATTCTGTTTATTGTCAAAACTCTAATGAATTTTTCAGGTGTTATGTGATCCTTAGACAGTAAGGCAATTATATTTAGTGTACAAGAATTAGCCCCTTAACGCCGAGTGTCGATTTCGCATCATACCGATGCTGTGCTAATAATTGGGTGGTTAATTGTTTTTCAACGCCAGTGTCGGTAGATGCTGATTCTCCATGAAGCTACGAACGCTTCCTACAAGTGCTGCATTCTACGGAGTATTTCGTGTGCCTCTAAAGTGCACAGTTTTTGATTTTTATCTTCCGTCTGGAAATTTATTCAGGCATCAAGGAGCTAAAAGAAAAGAAATTGATGGGTATAAAAAACGTATGATAAATATAATCCACGCACTAAATTCTTTATTTGTTTATGCTAATAGTAACACACTAAAACTGTCGTGCCTGAACGCGCTAATGTAGAAAAATACTAAACGAATTTTCACGCGGTTTTCATACGAAACTTGTGTCTTACTTTGGCCAACTTACAGGTTTCATTTCATCAGAATCTGACGGCGAAAAAAAAATCGTGATGTATAGTTTTTTTCGAAAACGGTCTTAGCTCTCTGCTTGTCTGAACACGCTACCTCCAAAACAACTACACAAATATCTTGAGCGTAGTGGTGGCAACATATACGCTTTATTTCATGTAAGTAGAATGACCTACTAAAGGTAGTTTAAAGTCCTGATATATACGTGGGTGACGGCTTAGTACACCAAAGAGCCAACGGATGATGCTATTAGTTTCGTAGTACATCATAGGATCGATAGATAACGCTGTTCGTTTTCTTGTGTCAATATCATTGGATTTAGTTGTCTGTTAGTTTCGTAGTACACCAGAGAATCGACAGATGGCACTGTTCCTTTTTTTTTTTTTATCTCAGTGACAGAATTAAGCGCCCCACTCTTATCTTTACGAAAAAAAGTAACACTGAATTTCCTTGGCTAGGACACAATGATTTACTGATTTATCTTTGCGTACCGAAAAGCTTTGATGCTTTTCAAAGGTCCATTTACATTGTACTTCTTGACTGAGGTTCATATTCCTAAAGTGCGGCCTTCTGAAAACGCCCTTCTTTAACTTCTGTTGCGAAGCACGAACATGTAGCTTGTGTGACGTACAACTTACACACATACCAGGAAAGACTAGTAATAATATGACTGATTTAAAAATAAGAAAATGCTTAACACAATTGTAACATGTTGTTGTTGTTGTTATTGTGATCTTCAGACTGAAGACTGTTTTATGCAGATCTCTACACTAGTTTGTCATGTGCAAGTTGTACTGTTGACATTCGTAGCACAGTATGGGTTACGCCACGATCAGCAGGGAACGTCAGTTCAGCAAACAGTTTGTTGACTGCAGACGAGACCGCGAATAGAACCGACTGCAATTAGCGCCATCGGTGTCCAGGAGGTAGCGACATGAGCAGCTGACCTTATTTCACCAGCTACACTTCGTAAAACCTATTGGTCAGTCTTCCTGTTAACACATTGGTTCCATTTGTTTATTTCGTAGCCTGCATATTCAATCATTGGCTTATTACTGCTGCTTCTTAATGGCAGACACATTTCTTTTACATACAGATGTCCATGTTGGACCTCAATTTCTTTAATAAATTTGTGTTATCTAGGAAAATGTATTTGCTCTCACACAAGTCCCTCCACATCTCCTGCACATCACAGCGCTGCTACAAAAGTTTCCTAATCATAATCTCGTTGTCTCTGCGTAACTACTGCAACATACATCCTTTCGAAGCTTCATTGTGATTTCAAATCTTGGTCTTCTCATTACCTAACTGACAATACCTGGATCCCCTAGGATGTGTTCAATCGGTTTATCCCCGACTTTCTGTCAGATTAACCCTTGTGAAAACGCCCTTCTTTAACTTCCGTTGCGAAGCACGAACATGTAGCTTGTGTGACGTACAACTTACAAACATACCAGGAAAGACTAGTAATAATATGACTGATTTAAAAATAAGAAAATCCTTAACACAATTGTAACATGTTGTTTTGGTTCCAGTACCTACTCATAACTTATGCGATCGAGTATTCAGCGTCCTGCAGTAGCACCACTTTCCAAAGGATTCCATTCGCTTTTTTTGTTGAATGTTTATGTATCACATTTCACTTCTGTTAAAGACTCATTCTACAGTGTGGTCCATTGATAGTTCAAAAATGGTTCAAATGGCTCTGAGCACTATGGGACTTAACATCTATGGTCATCAGTCCCCTAGAACTTAGAACTACTTAAACCTAACTAACCTAAGGACATCACACAACACCCAGTCATCACGAGGCAGAGAACATTGATAGTTACCCGGCCAAACATCTCACGAAATAAGCATCAAACGAAAAAAAAAACTACAAAGAACGAAACTCGTCTAGTTTGAAGGGGAAACCAGATGGAGCTATGGTTGACCCGGTACATGGCGCTGCCATAGGTCAAACGGATACCAACTGCGTTTTTTAAAAATAAGAACCACATTTTTATTACATATTCGTGTAGTACGTAAAGAAATATGAATGTTTTAGTTGGACCACTTTTTTCGCTTTGTCATAGATAGCGCACCCGTGGTCTAGGGCAGTTCGGTGCTAGCGGCCGTGCGAAGCGGAGGTCCGATATTTCCGCCTGTGCGGCGTGTGCGAGTATTTGTTTACTTGTGGACTAAGTCTGCGCGCGGGCTAGTAACAACGATCATGACGAACAAGTACAGGAAAACTACATTACGATTCAATTTCTGCAAAGACTACGAACCTCATTCGAGAGGACGTCAAGATACCGCCAAACGATATTGTCGGAATTCACCTGTCCATCGTTAGTCCCACGGTGTATGTTAAGATGGTAAATGACGCGGCGTGTGAGAGAACTCTACTGGCGACAAAAGCTGGTCTCCGATTTGCCTTAGTGACGGGAATGTCGGCACGGTAACTGTAGAACATGCTGGTCTGGGTGTACAGACAATACGTGTTTTTGAGCTGCCATTTGAGCTCCCGGCTGACAAAGTTATCGTGGCTTTTAAGCCATACGGCACGGTACATGGTCACACAGCAGTACGCTGGACACAATTCGCCACGTACCCCTTCCTAACGGAGAGCGACAGATCACTATTGATCTTCAGAAGCATGTACCGTCCTATCTGACAGTTGGTGGTTGTCGGGCGGTGGTGATTTACGATGGTCAACCACGTACATGTTCTGGCTGTGGCCAGGAGGGACAGCTCAGGTCGAACTGTATGCAACGGCGGATTACGCACCTGCCTTCAGATGTCCGGGAGCCGTCGCCGGCGATGACAGTACTACCGATCACCTATGCCAAAGCCCTCACTGCGTCCGCTGATGACCGAAAGGACACAGCCCCGGTGGAAGATCAAGATGGCACTCTCCGAAACCTTATAGCAAACTTCGGGATGACAGAGGATGCTGCTCCATCGAGCATACAATCTACGGCGACAACATCAGATGAGACCGAACTCCCACCAAGCACACCGATAGTACACGAAGCAGTTCCAGCCACTACGGATGCTGTACCGTCTGGAACGCACTCTGTGAAACATCACTTTCGACCGAACTCCCGCCAAGTACAACGATGGGACTCGAAACAGTTCCAGTTCCTACGGATGCTTTTCTGTCGGCAGCCGTGATTCCCTACAATCTGAGGACACGGAAGGAAGATCACGCAAACAACGTTCCCCGAAATGGAGGAAACGGCGTCGTCGCACGATATCTCCTAGGGATGACTCCCCTTGCCCCGACGACGATGTGCCTGTGGACCAAGATGACACAACAGCCTCTACGAAACAGGATGAGGCAATGGAAACTGTTCGATCAGACCAGCAGCGGTCTGTCACATTGACGGTACCGGGACGTGGTGATGCTGAAGAGGAATCACAACCAGTTGGCTCTCCAGACGCAGATGCTGTGGCTATGGACACGAATATATCACTGCCTGCAAAGATGTGGTATGACGATATTGAGGAGGCGCCGGACGTCATACAGAGGCAGCCGGCACTCACGAAGACGGCCTAATAATTCCTGAAGGTGAAGGGAGAGGGGCGAGAGAACGTCTTCTAACTCAGCCCTCAGCGCCGATGGAGGGAGATGTTGTTGCGCCTCGACAGAGTGGGATTCAACGCCATGCGAACCGTATTGCGACATTAAATATAAATGACGTACGTTCACCGGCCAAAATACAACTACTGAAGGAAACTATTTGGGCATCTGATGTGGATATTGCTTTGCTGCAGGAAGTCCACATAGCTGCACTCCCATACATCGCAGGCTACCAATCCTATTCGTCACATGGAGTGGGGTGGCAGTTTACGTGCGAGATGGCTTCCCAGTGGAAAAAGTGTGTTACCTTCCGTCGGCCAAGGGAATCGCTTTCACGACGTTTGGGACACGCATCATCAATCTTTATGCACCGTCGGGAAACAATCGGCGGCGGGAAAGGGCGCGATTTTATGCAGAAGACATTGCCCCACTTTTCCATGGACGTTATGAATGTGTAATAATTGGTAGAGAATTCAACTGTGTTCTCAGCCAGAAAGACCAATGGCCGCAAACAAACATCAGCGAAGAGTTGCGAATCGTTGTCAACGACCTTGTACTTAGTGACACGTGGGAATTACGACATGGAGATGCACCGGGATACACCTATGTGACAAGTCATTCAGCGAGCAGGTTAGATCGCATTTATATCTCACGGGCTCATGCAAATGATGTCCAGGACGCGGAACGCTGGCCATTGGCATTTTCCGATCACTGCGCTTACATCTGTACAGTGCTTCTTCCCCATAGAGAGGTGTGGAACAGTAAGGCCCCGTGGAAATTAATCATTCAACATCTACATGACCCTGAATGCCGTCAACAGATCCTTGAGACATGGACGATGTGCGAGGGAAGGGTTGGAAGGTATGATACGAAGCTTGATTGGTGGCTGACTTGTACTAAACCGGCGCTTCGCCGTACGTTGATCTCATATAGCAGGGAGATTGCAGAATGGCGCCGCCGTACGACCGACTTTTATTTTGCAGCGCTGCGCGACCTGGACGATGGTCCGCCGGGACAGGACGTTTGGATCGAACGCAAAAGGATAAAAGCTAAACTTGTGGCTTTTGCTCGGAAACATCTTCAGGGAACCATGGTGCGTGCCAGATGCCACGATACGATAATGCACGAGATTCCTTCCATGCACTACGTCGTGAATGAACGAAAGCACCGACGACGCGTTTTGGTACACCGAAGAATGACGCGTCAAGCGGACATTGTCTCTGCATTCGTCGACCATTACCAACACATCTATCGGGAAGAAGCAGCCCCTGTCGATGACCTCGAACGTATAGCCACGTACGTCTCTCGTACACTGACGATGGAAGCCTCGGGAACCTTACTGGAAGCCATTAGCTGTGAGGAAGTACATGATGCGATCGCAAAGGGTGCGTTCAATAGGTCCCCAGGCATTGATGGACTTCCTGCTGAATTTTATCGAGAATTTCGCAACGAAATGGCACCGCGATGGACGGAAATGTACAACGAGATGTTAAATTCCGATGCTCCTATTCCATCGGCTTTTATGGAAGGCCTCTTGGTGCCAGTACATAAACCGAAGCCAGGAATTACGGTCACACATTATCGCCCCATCACCCTGCTTAATGCCGACTATAAGATCTTTGCACGGTTGCTAGCGTCCCGATGTCGTATGTTAATTCGTAGCGTTCTCTCTCCAGAACAGACGACACTGGGTGGATCGGTGAATGTGCAAACAGCTACTGGCGAATGCCGTGATGTGATAGCGCTGGTGGAGGAGTGCCGGCTTAAAGCGGCGATGGTGGCGGTTGATTTTGACAGTGCTTTTGATAAGGTGCGCCACAACTATCTGTACGCTGTACTGGAACAAATAGGATTTCCTGACCGTTTTACTGGTCTCATTAGAAGGATTTATAGGGGCGCACAATCCTTGGTACAGGTTAATGGGCGTATAGCAGGGCCCATTCAAATTCGACGATCCATTCGCCAGGGCTGTCCTCTTTCGATGCTGCTGTTCGCGATAGCGTTGGAACCATTGATTGGGAGGCTAACAATTTATCTTTCTGGGATGGAACTGCGGGGCTACACCTTCAAACGTCGTGCCTATGCGGACGACCTCCTGCTGCTCGTTCGTTCTGAGGAAGAGGGGAAGACGGGCCTTGAACTGTTGTTGGACCACAGTGTGACGGCGGGTAGTTCAGTGAACATGAACAAATCTGCAGTAATGCCGGTTGGAAGCGGCCTTACGCCGGAAAAAATCAGTCCGTTTCCTTATGTGCAATGATTCCGCTATCTCGGCATAGACTTTACCTCATCTGTAACTACCGACTTATTTTACAGACAACACGTGACAAGGGGGGACTCGGACTTACGAATGTTCACTGCCGAGCGACGGCGCTCCTTGTAGCCACGATGTACAAGCAATGGCGTAGCGGGCGTAATTCCCTTACATTCCGCCTACTGGATCTCCTAGTTCCAGCGTCCCTCACACCTCCGGAGGCGGTGGGCAACATTACGCCACATTTTGCGCATGTATCAACATTTATCGTGGAACTTAGTTATATCAGAGACGAGCTTCCGCGCACGATACCGCCATGCGCGAAGGATTTTTATGTTTGGCTGCTACGACGGATAAGTTGTAATGTCAAACACCCCAAGTTGCATTGGCCGAAGATTTGGAGACATGTGCACCAAAAATTCCTTCCTACCTTCGTTCGGGCACTGTGGTTCTCTGTCACGTGTGGCAAGTTCAACACCAACCAACGACTCCATGCAATTGGACTAGTGGACACTCCACTATGCCCGAAATGTCGCCAAGTGGATGACGACCATCACCGCTTAACTTGTAACGCGGTGGAGGAAGTATGGCTCCTAGGAAGACAGATGGTGGCTTGCTACATCCGTGTGACCCCGCAACATATCACACCTGCTTCCTTCTTACATCCGGAGAGTGACTACTTTCCGGCGACTAAATCATAGTCGATCATCTGGGTCAAAGGTTGGACGATCGCGTACCTCTATGGGGATGCTGCCAAGTCGCGACTCGACTTTTGGTATTTCTTGCAGCAAGCCCACAATGAGGTTCATAGATGGTCACACTATCGGAAAACCTTTGCCAACTACCTTCAGGCAGTCTTCCTCGACCCCCCACGTAGTTGGGATGTGCCGGGTGCAGTCGGTGTGCACATTTGACAGCTGATAATGAACCTCACGCTTCTCTCACCGCTCCATATGTAATGTACATACTATACCATGAAATGATCTACATGTTCCTTTTAACAGAGTGGTCCTTATGGAAAATAAATAAATGAAAACAACACCCCTGTATCCCTTTTACATTTCTGATTTGTTTTACAATGTTTTTTTTTTTTTTGCAGAGGATGCATTTCATTTAGTGTTTGTGAACTGCCTAATTTTGTGTCCAAATAAAAAATAAATAAAAAAGAATGTAACACCTGCAACCCACGTGATGGTAATTTGCAAAGTACAGCTGTTCAAAAAAAAAAAAAGTCGGTAGCGCACTTACTTGCCCGCGAAAAAAAAATTGAAGAAGTGTCATGATGATCTCTCCATTGGATAAAGATTCCGGAATAGTCCCCCATTCGGATCTCCGAGATGGGACTGCCAAGGGGGAGATTACCATGAGAAAAAGATTGAATAATCAACGAAAGGATAACGTTCTACGAGTCGGGGCGTGGAATGTCAGAAGCTTGAACGTGGTAGGGAAACTAGAAAATCTGAAAAGGGAAATGCAAAGGCTCAATCTAGATATAGTAGGGGGCAGTGAAGTGAAGTGGAAGGAAGACAAGGATTTCTGGTCAGATGAGTATCGGGTAATATCAACAGCAGCAGAAAATGGTATAACACGTATAGGATTCGTTATGATTAGGAACTTAGGGCAGAGGGTGTGTTACTGTGAACAGCAGACCAACACCGACTACGATAGTTCAGGTATACATGCCGACGTCGCAAGTTGAAGATGAACAGATAGAGAAAGTGTATGAGGATATTGAAAGGGTAATGCAGTATGTAAAGGGGGACGAAAATCTAATAGTCATGGGCGACTGGAATGCAGTTTTAGGGGAAGGAGTAGAAGAAAAGGTTACAGGAGAATATAGGCTTGGGACAAGGAATGAAAGAGGAGAAAGTCTAATTGAGTTATGTAACAAGTTTCAGCTAGTAATAGCGAATACCCTGTTCAAGAATCACAAGAGGAGGAGATATACTTGGAAAAGGCCGGGAGATAAGGGAAGATTTCAATTAGATTACATCATGGTCAGACAGAGATTCCGAAATCAGATACTGGACTGTGAGGCGTACCCAGGAGCAGATATAGACTCAGATCACAATATAGTAGTGATGAAGAGTGGGCTGAAGTACAAGACATTAGTCACGAAGAATCAATACGCAAAGAAGTGGGATACGGAAGTACTAAGGAATGACGAGATACGTTTGAAGTTCTCTAACGCTATAGATACAGCAATAAGGAGTTGCGCAGTAGGCAGTACAGTTGAAGAGGAATGGACATCTCTAAAAAGGGCCATCACAGAAGTTGGGAAGGAAAACATAGGTACAAAGAAGGTAGCTGCGAAGAAACCATGGGTAACAGAAGAAATACTTCAGCTGATTGATGAAAGGAGGAAGTACAAACATGTTCCTGGAAAATCAGGAATACAGAAATACAAGTCGCTGAGGAATGAAATACATAGGAAGTGCAGGGAAGCTAAGACGAAATGGCTGCAGAAAAAATGTGAAGACATCGAAAAAGATATGATTGTCGGAAGGACAGACTCAGCATACAGGAAAGTCAAAACAACCTTTGGTGACATTAAAAGCATCGGTGGTACCATTAAGAGTACAACGGGAATTCCACTGTTAAATGCAGAGGAGAGAGCAGATATGTGGAAAGAATACATTGAAAGCCTCTATGAGGGTGAAGATTTGTCTGATGTGATAGAAGAAGAAACAGGAGTCGATATAGAGGAGATAGGGGATCCAGTATTAGAATCGGAATTTAAAAGAGCTTTGGAGGACTTACGGCCAAATAAGGCAGAAGGGATAGATAACATTCCATCAGAATTTCTAAAAACATTGGGGGAAGTGGCAACAAAACGACTATTCACGTTGGTGTGTAGAATATATTAGTCTGGCGACATACCATCTGACTTTCGGAAAAGCATCATCCACACAATTCCGAAGACGGCAAGAGCTGACAAATGCGAAAATTATCGCACAATCAGCTTAACAGCCCATGCATCAAAGCTGCTTACAAGAATAATATACAGAAGAATGGAAAAGAAAATAGAGAATGCGCTAGGTGACGATCAGTTTGGCTTTAGGAAAATTAAAGGGACGAGAGAGGCAAATCTAACGTTACGGCTAATAATGGAAGCAATTCTAAATAAAAATCAAGACACTTTGATAGGATTTTTCGACCTGGAAAAAGCGTTCGACAATATAAAATGGTGCAAGCTGTTCGAAATTCTGAAAAAAGTAGGGGTAAGCTATAGGGAGAGACGGACTATATACAATATGTACAACAACCAAGAGGAAATAATAAGAGTGGACGGTCAAGAACGAAGTGCTCGTATTAAGAAGGGTGTAAGACAAGGCTGTAGCCTTTCGCCCCTACTCTTCAATCTGTACATCGAGGAAGCAATGATGGAAATAAAAGAAAGGTTCAGGAGTGGAGTTAAAATACAAGGTGAAAGGATATCAATGAGACGATTCGCTGATGACATTGCTATCCTGAGTGAAAGTGAAGAAGAATTAAATGATCTGCTGAACGGAATGAACAGTCTAATAAGTACACAGTATGGTTTGAGAGTAAATCGGAGAAAGACGAAGATAATGATAAGTAGCAGAAATGAGAACAGCGAGAAACTTAACATCAGGATTGATGGTCATGAAGTCAATGAAGTTAAGGAATTCTGCTACCTAGGCAGTAAAATAACCAATGACGGACGTAGCAAGGAGGACATCACAAGCAGACTCGCTATGGCAAAAAAGGCATTTCTGGCCAAGAGAAGTCTACTAATATCAAATACCGGCCTTAAATTGAGGAAGAAATTTCTGAGGATGTACGTCTGGAGTACAGCAATGTATGGTAGTGAAACATGGACTGTGGGAAAACCGGAAGAGAAGAGAATCGAAGGATTTGAGATATGGTGCTGTAGATGAATGTTGAAAATTAGGTGGACTGATAAGGTAAGGAATGAGGACGTTCTATGCAGAATCGGAAAGGAATATGTGGAAATCACTGACAAGGAGAAGGGACAGGATGATAGGACATCTGCTAAGACATGAGGGAATGACTTCCATGGTACTAGGGGGAGTTGTAGAGGGCAAAAACTGTAGAGGAAGACAGAGATTGGAATACGTCAAGCAAATAATTGAGGACGTAGGTTGAAAGTGCTACTCTGAGATGGAGAGGTTAGCACAGGAAAGGAATTCGTGGCGGGCCGCATCAAACCAGTCAGTAGACTGATGAAAAAAAAAAATAGTAAATAGCGCTGTAATATTCACAAACGTATAAGTGCGTGGTATCACGTAGCATTCCGCCAGTGCGGACGGAATTTGCTTCGTGATACATTGCCCGTGTTAAAATGGACCGTTTACCAATTGCGGAAAAGGTCGATATCGTGTTGATATAAGGCTATTGTGATCAAAATGCCCAACGGGCATGTATGCTGCTTGGTATCCTGGACGACATCATCCAAGTGTCAGGACCATTCGCCGGATACTTACGTTATTTAAGGAAAGAGGAAGTGTTCAGCCACATGTGAAACGTCAACCACAACCTGCAACAAATGATGATGCCCAAGTCGCGGCTAATCCGCACATCAGTAGCAAACAAACTGCGCGAGAATCGGGAGTCTCAAAACCGTCGGTGTTCAGAATGCTACATCAACATCGATCGATTGCACCCGTACCATATTTCTATGCACCAGGAATTGCATGGCGACGACTTTGAACATCGTGTACAATTCTGCCACTGGGCACAAGAGAAATTACGGGACGATGACAGATTTTTTACACGGGTTCTATTTAGCGACGAAACGTCATTCACCAACAGCGGTAACGCAAACCGGCATAATATGCACTATTAGGCAACGGAAAATCCACGATGGCTGCGACAAGTGGAACATCAGCGACCTTAGCGGGTTAATGTGTGGTGCGGCTTTATGGGAGGAAGGATAATTGGCCCCCATTTTATGGATGGCAATCTAAATAGTGCAATAGAATGAAAATTTCACTCTACAGCGGAGTGTGCGCTGATATGAAACTTCCTGGAAGATTAAAACTGTGTGCAGGAGCGAGACTCGAACTCATGATCTTGGCCTTTCACTGGCAAGTGCAAAGGTCCCGAGTTCGAGTCTCGGTCCTGCACCCAGTTTTAAATGGTGCAATGTGTGCTGATTTCTTGCGTAATGCTTTACGGATGTTACTACAAGATATTTCACTGCATGACAGAATGGCGATGTACTTCCACCATGATGGGTGTCCGGCACATTGTTCGCGTGCGGTTGAAACGGTATTGAATAGCATATTTCATGACAGGTGGATTGGTCGTCGAAGCACCACACCATGGCCCGCACGTTCACCGGATCTGACGTCCCCGGGTTTTTTCTGTGGGAAAAATTGAAGGATATTTCTATCATGATCCACCGACAACGCCTGACAACATGCGTCAACGCATTCTCAATGCATGTGCGAACATTACGGAAGGCGAACTAATCGCTGTTGAGAGAAATGTCGTTACACGTATTGCCAAATGCATTGAGGTTGACGGACATCATGTTGAGCATTTATTGCATTAATGTGGTATTTACAGGTAACCACGCTGTAACAGCAGGCGTTCTCAGAAATGATAAGTTCACAAAGGTACATGTATCACATTGGAACAACCGGAATAAAATGTTCAAACGTACCTACGTTCTGTATATTAAATTAAAAAAATCTACCTGTTACCAACTGATCGTCTAAAATTGTGAGCCATATGTTTGTGACTATTACAGCGCCATCTATCACAAAGCGAAAAACTTGGTCCAACTAAAACATTCATATTTACGTACTACTCGAATAAGTAATAAAAAATGGGTTTCCTATTTAAAAAAACGCAGTTGATATCCGTTTGACCTATGGCAGTGGCATCTAGCGGGCCAACCATAGCACCATCTGGTTTTCCCCTTCAAACTAGACCTGTTTCATTCTTTGTATTTTTTTCGTTTGACGCTTATTTCGTGAGAAATTTGGCCCTGTCACGATCAGTGGACCACCCTGTATATAAGACTGCTCCAAATATTTTCAGAAATATGGCTTCTATGTTTGCCTTGATACAGCCACTCTGCATTTTATATCCACTATGCCATTTTCACACGTTTTTGTAACCAAACAGCAAAACTAATCTACTCCTTTTAATGTGTATTTTCCTAATGTGATACCCTCATTATCCCTTAATTTAATTCGACTATATCCCACAACGTTTCCTTTACTTTTTTTAATGTTCATCGCATAGCTTTTTTTCTTTCGCTACCTGCTATTCCAAATTCTTTGCTGCAATGTCATCAGTAGCGCTTAATGAAGAGGTAGGCATATCTACCTTCACTTTTGTTATTGGTTGATTTGTTGCAAATTCTGGTGATAGTAATCCTTTCACTGACTTCAAAAGTAACATTCTCACCTACGTTTCATTTCATAACGAATCCAACTCCACCATACGGCCAGACACCCAGTAGTTTTGGTCTGGCGTGCCTTTTCTTTTCATAGCAGGTCCTCTTTGGTTGAAAACTTTTGGAGCATTATGGACAGGACCCTCCAACTAACAGTGATTTTTAATAATGTGATTCGCCTATTGGACAGAATTAACCACAATATCCCTCTGGAGGAAAACCGGCAACTCCTTTCAATCAACTCTAAGCTGAATAAATACTTGTGTAAGGGCCAGAGGTGAACCTACGCGGTGTTTTCTTGCTCATTTTGTGAAGTTCTTTCCCCTGACTAAGTAATCCCAATGTTCAGAAATTGTAAACATTTATTTATCTCTACATGTTCATAACAACTATCCATATCCGTCTCATTTGGATAATTCCTCGGTGGTGGACCCTTTTTTTTCTTAGAGTGTATGTCGGTTCTGGTTGTCTAGCGGTAAAAACAGATAGATCGCGGCTTAGAACCTAGATCGGACCACTGATTATTTCAGTCTTGGTTTTAACCTATCCTTCAGCTCTCAGCGATGTGACGAGTCACCAGGGACCACACAGGGCTCGGTTTCCACGTTAAACTGTAGGTGCCTTAGCCAGTTTATTATCTGGGGTAGGTGAGGGACACTGAAGACGCCGAAATGGCATTCAGTAGAAAGACATCCACAAGGTCACTGAACCATACGATGTTACTGTACCTGTATACACAATTGAGTTTGAAAGAAAACCTCAAGCGCGAGTCCTACTCACTCATGTATGTTTTTTGTAAGGCTTCGAGCCTCAATCGGTAAAAATGGAATTCTGACAGGAACACTTTGTTGTCCATCTGTCTGTCTGCCCGACTGTTAGGACTACTTTTTCTGAGAAACGGGTAGAAGAATGACCTTCAAATCTGTTTCGCAAACAAAGTGCTACTTTCTGTTGACGATATGTAAAGTGTGAGTTACAGGTGAATGCAGTCAACAGATACGGCCATTTATTCTACAGATTTTGATACTCTTAAACTCACGCATTGAAATTAAGAGACCTAAAATCATGAAATTTGACAAGAAGAAAGATTTGACAGTAGTTGTTGTTGTTGTGGTCTTCAGTCCTGAGACTGGTTTGATGCAGCTCTCCATTCTACTCTATCCTGTGCAAGCTTCTTCATCTCCCAGTACCTACTGCAACCTACATCCTTCTGAATCTGCTTAGTGTATTCATCTCTTGGTCTCCCTCTACGATTTTTACCCTCCACGCTGCCCTCCAATGCTAAATTTGTGATCCCCTGATGCCTCAAATCATGTCCTACCAACCGATCCCTTCTTCTAGTCAAGTTGTGCCACAAACTTCTCTTCTCCCCAATCCTATTCAACACCTCCTCATTAGTTATGTGATCTACCCATCTAATCTTCAGCATTCTTCTGTAGCACCACATTTGGAAAGCTTCTATTCTCTTCTTGTCCAAACTATTTATCGTCCATGTTTCACTTCCGTACGTGGCTACACTCCATACAAATACTTTCAGAAACGACTTCCTGACACTTAAGTCTATACTCGATGTTAACAAATTTCTCTTCTTCAGAAACGCTTTCCTTGCCATTGCCAGTCTACATTTTATATCCCCCCTACTTCGACCGTTATTAGTTATTTTACTCCCTAAATAACAAAACTCCTTTACTACTTTAAGTGTCTCATTTCCTAATCTAATTCCCTCAGCATCACCCGATTTAAATTGACTACAATCCATTATCCTCGTTTTGCTTTTGTTGATGTTCGTCTTATATCCTCCTTTCAAGACACTGTCCATTCCGTTCAACTGCTCTTCCAAGTCCTTTGCTGTCTCTGACAGAATTACAATGTCATCAGCGAACCTCAAAGTTTTTACTTCTTCTCCATGAATTTTAATACCTACTCCGAATTTTTCTTTTGCTTCCTTTACTGCTTGCTCAATATACAGATTGAATAACATCGGGGAGAGGCTACAACCCTGTCTCACTCCTTTCCCAACCACTGCTTCCCTTTCATGCCCCTCGACTCTTATAACTGCCATCTGGTTTCTGTACAAATTGTAAATAGCCTTTCGCTCCCTGTATTATACCCCTACCACCTTCATAATTTGAAAGAGAGTGCTCCAGTTAACATTGTCAAAAGCTTTCTCTAAGTCCTCAAATGCTAGAAACGTAGGTTTGCATTTTCTTAATCTTTCTTCTAAGATAAGTCGTAAGGTTAGTATTGCCTCACGTGTTCCAACATTTCTACGGAATCCAAACTGATCTTCCCCGAGGTCAGCTTCTACCAGTTTTTCCATTCGTCTGTAAAGAATTCGCGTTAGTATTTTGCAGCTGTGACTTATTAATCTGATAGTTCGGTAATTTTCACATCTGTCAACACCTGCTTTCTTTGCGATTGGAATTATTATATTCTTCTTGAAGTCTGTGGGTATTTCGCCTGACTCATACATCTTGCTCACCAGATGGTAGAGTTTTGTCAGGACTGGCTCTCCCAAGCTCGTGAGTAGTTCTAATGGAATGTTGTCTACTCCCGGTGCCTTGTTTCGACTCAGGTCTTTCAGTGCTCTGTCAAACTCTTCACGCAGTATCGTATCTCCCATGTCATCTTCATCTACATCCTCTTCCATTTCCATAATATTGTCCTCAAGTACATCGCCCTTGTATAGACCCTCTATATACCCCTTCCACCTTTCTGCTTTCCCTTCTTTGCTTAAAACTGGGTTTCCATCTGAGCTCTTGATACTCATGCAAGTGGCTCTCTTTCCTCCAAAGGTCTCTTTAATTTTCCTGTAGGCAGTATCTATCTTACCCTGGTGAGATGTGTCTATACATTCTTACATTTCTCCTCTAGCCATTCCTCCTTAGCCATTTTGCACATCCTGACGATCTCATTTTTGAGACATTTATATTCCTTTTTGCCTGCTTCATTTACTGCATTTTTATATTTTCTCCTTTCATCAATTAAATTCAATATTTCTTCTGTTACCCAAGGATTTTTACTAGCCCTCGTCTTTTTACCTACTTGATCGTCTGCTGCATTCACTACTTCATCCCTCAGAGCTATCCATTCTTCTTGTACTGTATTTCTTTCCCCCATTCCTGTCAATTGTTCCCTTATGCTCTCCCTGAAACTCTCTACAACCTCTGGTTCTTTCAGTTTATCCAGGTCCCAACTCCTTAAATTCCCACCTCTTTGCAGTTTCTTCAGTTTCAATCTGCAGTTCATAACCAATAGATTGTGGTCAGAATCCACATCTGCCCCTGGAAATGTCTTACAATTTAAAACCTGGTTCCTTAATATCTGTCTTACCATTATATAATCTATCTGATACCTTTTAGTATCTCCAGGATTCTTCCAGGTATACAACCTTCTTTTATGATTCGTGAACCAAGTGTTAGCTATGATTAAGTCATTCTCCTTGCAAAATTCTACAAGGCGGTTTCCTCTTTCATTTCTTCCCCCCAATCCATATTCTCCTTCTATGTTTCCTTCTCTCCCTTTTCCTACTGACGAATTCCAGTCACCCATGACTATTAAATTTTCGTCTCCCTTCACTACCTGAATAATTTCTTTTATCTCGTCATACATTTCATCAATTTCTTCATCATCTGCAGAGCTAGTTGGCATATAAACTTGTACTACTGTAGTAGGCATGGGCTTTGTGTCTATCTTGGCCACAATAATGCGTTCACTATGCTGTTTGTAGTAGCTAACCCGCACTCCTATTTTTTTTATTCATTATTCAACCTACTCCTGCATTACCCCTATTTGATTTGTATTTATAACCCTGTATTCACCTGACCAAAAGTCTTGTTCCTCTTGCCACCGAATTCCCACTATATCTAACTGTAACCTATCCATTTCCCTTTTTAAATTTTCTAACCTACCTGCCCGATTAAGGGATCTGACATTCCACGCTCCGATCCGTAGAACGCCAGTTTTCTTTCTCCTGATAACGACGTCCTCTTGAGTAGTCCCCGCCCGGAGATCCGAATGGAGGACTATTTTACCTCCGGAATATTTTACCCAAGAGGACGCCATCATCATTTAATCATACAGTAAAGCTGCATTTTCTCGGGAAAAATTACGGCTGTAGTTTCCCCTTGCTTTCAGCCGTTCGCAGTACCAGCTCAGCAAGGCCGTTTTGGTTAATGTTACAAGGCCAGATCAGTCCATCATCCAGACTGTTGCCCCTGCAACTACTGAAAAGGCTGCTGCCCCTCTTCAGGAACCACATGTTTGTCTGGCTTCTCAACAGATACCCCTCCGTTGTGGTTGCACCTACGGTACGGCCATCTGTATCGCTGAGGCACGCAAGCCTCCCCACCAAAGGCAAGGTCCATGGTTCAGGCGTATGTGCGTATTGAGTCCGTTCGTACTGTTCGGAGATCGTTTGAACAGAAGTTTTAACGTGTTTGAATTTCGAGTCGTGATACAGTTCACTATTTAGTGAATAAATTTCGTGAAAGAGAAAGTGTTCGAGACAACAAGCGTACACGACGACGTACAGTGTTCACAGAAGCTCGTCTCGATGACATTGCATACCGCCTGGAATATTCCCCTAAAAAGTCTCTTGCACGTATTTCGCAGCAAACAAAATTATCGTGCACCTCTGTACAGAGAAGTGCTAAGCTGCTTGGGCTAAGGCCCTATAAACTACAAAGAGCCAGCAGTACCAGCACTTGGGCTTGGTGGTCCAGCGCGCAGGGTTAAGTTTTGCGAAAGTGTATTAGAATGAGCGTATTATGGTGAAATGGATCCTTAGCTCGGTTCCATTTACGTGGGTATGTTAAGTTCAAAGCTGTCGACACTGGAGCGCAGATAGACCTGCTGTGCTTCATGAGGAACCCTTTCGAGGTCAGAAAATAGGTGCGTGGTGAGCAGTTAGTAGTGACAGAATAATAGTCCGACATTTTAATGACAAAAAATTATTCAAATGGGTCTAAGCACTATAGGGCTTAACATCTGAGGTCATCAGTCCACTAGACTTAGAACTACTTAAACCTAACTACCCTAAGGACAGCACACACATCCATGCCCGAGGCAGGATTCGAACCTACGACCGTCTCAGCAGCGCGGTTCCAGACTGAAGCGCCTATAACCGCTCGGCCACAGCAACCGGCTTTTAATCACACGGTTAAGAGTGGAAGATATGTGCTAAACATTTTTCGACCGTTTTTTTAATGCACTGAGTGAAAGAGAACGAAGCTTCGCATATTTTCAACAGGATTCGGCAGGGGTTCTTACGGTCAATGTTTCCTTGTACACATTCCACGATGTGTTCGATGAAAGAGTAATTAGTAACAATATCTGGCCCGCTAGAAGTCCTGATTGAAGTCCGTCCGACTTTTATTTGTGGGGTTTACTGAAGGACAAAGTGTACACAACACATCCTCAGACGATTGAGGAACCCAAGGACAATATCCGTGAATCAATTAATTCAAATCGCAGAGAGAATAACAACGTCTGATTAATAATTTCTTGAGCAGGTGTCAGAAATTCGTGGAAATTAATGGCAGGCAGTTCCAGTATCTCCTTGTGTAACGTGGGTGGGTACAAGATGTATCTGCTTATATTTTAAATGTAGTCATGTCGTACCGCAGTAGTAGACGGGCGACACGGCATTTGATCGCCGGGCAACGAAGCGCTTGCTGCCCGGTATGTACTGCGCCGCACAGATAAAAGGAACACCCTGTATTTCAACGGAAGTACCCTACAGGATTTGATGAGTGAGTTTTCGAGTATGAAAATATGTGACATAAAAGCAATTGCTGTTTAACATAGCATGTCTGCATGACTGCAAATTTAATAAGATAAATGAAAATATCTATAGCTAATGCCAGATTATGGCAGATACATATTTAAAGCTTAAAATGAAAACATTATCTACAGTTTTGAAATTTCCGGGGTTGGTGTCTTGCAGTGTCAAGAAAACATTGAACTTACGACAACATCAGGAGAAAAGAAAAGTTGTATTCCAGTGAAGAGTGTTGCAGCCCACGCCCTCGTCGATGGACCTTGTGTATTTCTTGGATGTTCTCTTAATTTTAGCTTGGATATAAACGACACTTTCTCACATGGAAATGGAGGATTCACCGTTGCCATAGTAAGAGGTGGTACCGGAGTTCCCACTGTACCTGGTCTTGAAAGTTTTGATGATAGAGATGTAATTGCCTATCGTACCTATCATATATTTGAAATTGGTAGTAAAGATTTTGGTAAATCAGCTTATGACTCAACTTCTCCTCTTGTCTTGTATACTCGTAGCAAAAGAAAAATTAATCAAAATGTGTCTGTATTTATTTGCGTTAAATGTAAAGGTGCATGTGAATATGTAAAATTTGTATTTATTGTACTGTATATTTCCATAAATAAATATCTGTAGCGCCAGCCACTAACCGGACAAGGGTACATCTAGAACCGGAAGGTCAAGGATGCAACAGTTTGGTTATGTAAACACACTTATCGCTTGGCGTTGGTGGCGCGCCAGCGGGGTATTTTGACTGACATGTGGCCGTACATTGTCGAGCAACAGCAAAACATCGTGCTATTGCCGATGTGGTCGGACACGACTCATTCGAGCTTGAATTATCTTCAGTGTTGTCACATATACATCAGAATTTATGGTGGTTCCACCTGGCACGATGTCCACAAGCAAGAGTCCTTCGGAATCATAAACCACTGTAGCCATAACTTTTCCTGCAGAAGGTGTGGTTTTGAATCTTTTTTTCTTGGGTGAATTTGCATGATGCGACTACATTGATTGCCTCTTCGTCTTTGGTGAAAAATTATGGATCTATGTTTCACCGCCAGTCACTATTCTTCCAAGAAATTCATCTCTACCATTCTCGTACGGTTGCAAACGTTCGCTGCATACTGTTTTTCTTGTTTCTTTGTGAGTCACTGTCAACATCCTGGGAACCCACCTGGCACAAACTTCTTTTAACGCCAACACTTTCAGTATTCTGCAAACACTTCCTTCCCCTATCCCAACGTAACATGACAATTCGTTCACTGTGATGTGTCTGTCAGCAGTTGTAAGTTGTCAGGCAAATCCAACACCTTCCATGAAAACCATGACATGATAGCAAATCCGGCAATATGTCACATAGCTCCGAATAAATCCCTACATTAAATTATCCAAAGTAATACGATCAACGAGTGAGCAAATGGAATACCACAGACTAACACAAGAACATCTAAATGCATGTCATACCTTCCCACCGTGAAACAGACGCAGTTCCGAGGGGACAAACGAGAACAGAAGCCGAGAGCAGAACTCTGTAGGCTAGGAGGCCCTACGATAAGAGCGGGATAATGGGACACCCACATCGCTGGCCGACCGCTGGGAGGTCCATCACCCAGCCCATGTTAAAAGATAGAGCCCTCCACAAGAACAGTATAGACCTTACGATAACACTAAAAGGGCCACACCAGTTGCTAGTCTTAGCGCGAGACTATATGCATCTCTGTTACGTAGCAAACATTAAAAACATTGCCCCATCACCAAAAGTATAACGTTTCTCATTGGGTAGACAGAATTTTTGTAGGCGGAGATTAAGGTTAACATTGAGACACTGACTGATTAGTTAAAAACACAGCCAGATACCTTTTTCTTAAACCTACTTCGTTAAACAGTAGGAAGGATAAGTTCGAGAGAGTTGCTACCGAGACGGCAAGGTGTGTGGAGCTGCGCCGCCCACCGCCCCTGATGCTGCCTAACCACCGACAAGGTAATGAACGCATGTGATGCCGCATAAGAGCACATAAGGCTTCACTCAGAACTGTAGAAGTCTCATCTGTTACATCCCCATTTTGCGTAATACTAGTGTCGATCGTCAATTAAACTTCGTGGTATTCACATTTGCTACTTGAAGTTAAAATCTGAGATGCGATGATTTTTCTGTTATATATGTACTGAGAAGCCACATCAGCTACTGTAATTTACAAGTTAAATAAGTAATTAAAGATAATTGAGGATCACTGTAGACCATTTTTGACAGTTTCTCTTTTACGAAACTTAATTTAAACCTAGATTATAGATGTGATATGGCATAGGTCATCCTTCGATCCATTACAGAACTTGGAAACCCATTCATGGAATATTCGTTCACATTTTTGTTGAACGCAGTTGGTTTTTATCATCCCGTATTAAAATATTTCCTTTTATCAATAGTAAAATTTATAAACAATGTTTTGAGACTAGAATAAAAATTCCAATGGCAAATTTAATTGCTCTTTCGACGTTATTTTACCAGATAACTAAAAATACGAAAGCCCTGAACCCTTTCCACTAAATTTAGTTAGTATTAAGATTCTTTTACAGGGAGTGCAGTGGAGCCGACGCTGAAATCATTAAGTATTTTATTATATCAGCGCTAGTCTCACTTATCTCTTCTGAACTCTACATGTCATGTGTGGTCTGGCATCTCCTTACCAGCAACAGGTCCCAGGTTCAAACTAGTCAATTCCCTAAAAAACACGCTCACAGCGTCGTTGCGCGAAAGTGGTAGGGAGACACGACTTAGGACAAACAGATACCACGCAGAACAGTCACCAATTCGTTAGCTCTCTGCACATTGTCTGGAGTGTGTGGAGTACGAGGTCTGCCGCTGAGAGGACAATCATCAATATTGCCGTGTCCACTATCATCACGTAACCTCCTTGCCCACCGACTAACTGTACTGCGATCGACAGCAGCATCTCCATACACCTTTTTCAATCTCTTGTGGATGTTTCCCACTGTCTCGTTTTCACAGCACAGGAATTCTATGACAGCAAGTTGCTTCTGACGAACGTCAAGTGCAGCAGCCACCTTAAAGACATGCCGCAATGGCGGCACTCACGGGAACAGGTTGAACTAAGTTTGAAAACAAGCGGGAAGGATTTATCTAAACACTGTAAAACTTTCACACATGCAGAATGAAACTGTGTTTTTACAAAATTAGTGTGCATTTCTTTTGGAGGGACCCTTGTATGTACATAATTAAGATTGTAGGGAACCCTCAGAATGCTACTCGCCGTCGTCCGGTATTTTCCTAGTTAATTTACTGTGAGCACCAGTGTAGTGTAGTGAACGCATAGACGAAGCTGTCCTCGTCTGGAACAGCTGCGCCTTTAGGAGAGCCAAAGGCACTGCAGCCATCTCAGACGAGACCAGACCGCCTCGGGCTCTCGCCGGCGGCAGCGGCTGCACTGGTAAATACACGAGGCAAAGATAATCTCCGAGTTCAAACACGCGGCGCGGCGCTGGGGGTCTCATCTGGAATTCTGGCTGAAAGCCACCGAGCAAGGCGCACTCCCGGCCTCGGGGCTTTGTAACGCCGGCGGCACCCTGTAACTGTTTATGTGCATTAAGACGCATAAAAATTTCATGGCATCTCCTGTGGCGAGCAGTTACAGAGGCGAAGGCGCTCCAACGGTGGATGCAGAGCGCAACTTTTTCTTCGCGTTTCGTCACATTTCAAACAAATCCAGACCCGCCTTTGAAGGGGGTATCCAGGGAGCGCGAAGTCGCTAGATTAGTGCCGTTTGGTGGATACGGGCGTGAAACAGGAAAGGAAAAAAGAGGACTAGGTGTGATGTATACCTACAACCCTGTGAGGGGCGTTATTTCTGAAATTACATCAAGTGACGACGCCGGGTGTTACCTTACATCTTACTTTATCGTCCAGAAGCCTTCTTTCGAAACAGAATTCTCAGATGTGTTATTTCGAGAATTAGCTCTCGCGTGAAGTACCGAAACTGCACAGCCAGAGCAGCATCGTAGGTTGTGAAACTCTCTCCCAGTTCCAACTGGTTAGGTAAAACAAGCCTTTATGTGAACACGAAATGCGAAGTGATATAATACACTATTGGCCATTAAAATTGCTGCATCGCGATGATGACGTGCTACAGACGCGAAATTTAACCGAAAGGAAGAAGATGCTGTGATATGCAAATGATTAGCTTTTCAGAGCATTCACACATGGTTGGCGCCGGTGGCGACACCTTCAACGTGTTGATGTGAGGAAAGTTTCCAACCGATTTCTCATACACAACAGCAGTTGACCGGCGTTTCCTGGTGAAACGTTGTTGTGATGCCTCGTGTAAGGAGGAGAAATACGTACCATCACGTTTCCGACTTCGATAAAGGTCGGATCGTAGCCTATCGTGATTGCGGTTTATCGTATCGCGACATTGCTGCTCGCGTTGGTCGAGATGCAATGACTGTTAGCAGAATATGGAATCAGTGGGTTCAGGAGGGTAAAACGGAACGCCGTGCTGGATCCAAAAGGCCTCGCATCACTAGCAGTTGAAACGACAGGCATCTGGGTGCACGAATGGCAAAACGTCATTTTTTTCGGATGAATACAGGTTCTGTTTACAGCATCATGATGATCGCATCCGTGTTTGGCGACATCGCGGTGAACGCACATTGGAGGCATGTATTCGTCGTCATCATACTGGCGTATCACCCGGCATGATGGTATGGGGTGCCATTGGTTACACGTCTCGGTCACCTCTTGTTCGCATTGACTGCACTTTAAATAGTAGACGTTATATTTCAGATGTGTTACGACCCTTCATTCGATCCCTGCGAAACCCTCCATTTCAGCAGGATAATGAACGACCGCATGTTGCAGGTCCTGTACGGGCCTTTCTGGATACAGAAAACGTTCGACTGCTGCCCTGGCCAGCGCATTCTCCAGATCTCTCACCAACCGAAAACGTCTGGTCAATGGTGGCCTAGCAACTGGCTCGTCACAATACGCCAGTCACTACTCTTGATAATCTGTGGTATCGTGTTGAAGCTGCATGGACAGCTGTATCTTACACGCCATCCAAGCTCTGTTTGACTCAAGGCCCAGGCGTATCAAGGCCGTTATTACGGCCAGAGGAAGTTTTTCTTGGTACTGGTTTCTCAGGATCTATGCAACCAAATTACGTTAAAATTTAAGCACATGTGAGTTCTAGTATAATATATTTGTCCAATGAATACCCGTTTATCATCTTCATTTCTTCTTGGTGTAACAATTTTAGTGGCCTGTAGTGTACTTAAGGAAGTGACATACACTCCTGGAAATGGAAAAAAGAACACATTGACTCCGGTGTGTCAGACCCACCATACTTGCTCCGGACACTGCGAGAGGGCTGTACAAGCAATGATCACACGCACGGCACAGCGGACACAACAGGACCCGCGGTGTTGGCCGTCGAATGGCGCTAGCAGCGCAGCCCTGTGTGTTCCCTGGTGACTCGTCACATCGCTGAGAGCTGAAGGATAGGTTAAAACCAAGACTGAAATAATCAGTGGTCCGATCTAGGTTCTAAGTCGAGATCTATCTGTTTTTACCGCTAGACAACCAAAACCGACTTACACTCTAACAAGGGGAGGCCGCCAATTGTGAAATTCAGATTCGATTCATACTGCGCATAATAAAAGCTCATGGCCAGAGGTGAAATGTGGCAAAGCACCAAGATGCACTTCTCAGCCGTTGTCGAGAAAATCGAGTTAAAAGAAACCGTTGCGGTGAAATATTCTCTACGATCAACAATTTTCTACATCGTCGTTGCGTAGCGGTAAGCGCTCGGGTTTTTAATCCGAAGGTCGCCGGATCGAATCTCGCGCCATGCAACTTTTTTTTTAGTATTTGTTTTTTGTAATTCAAATATACTCCTGGAAATGGAAAAAAGAACACATTGACGCCGGTGTGTCAGACCCACCATACTTGCTCCGGACACTGCGAGAGGGCTGTACAAGCAATGATCACACGCACGGCACAGCGGACACACCAGGACCCGCGGTGTTGGCCGTCGAATGGCGCTAGCTGCGCAGCATTTGTGCACCGCCGCCGTCAGTGTCAGCCAGTTTGCCGTGGCATACGGAGCTCCATCGCAGTCTTTAACACTGGTAGCATGCCGCGACAGCGTGGACGTGAACCGTATGTGCAGTTGACGGACTTTGAGCGAGGGCGTATAGTGGGCATGCGGGAGGCCGGGTGGACGTACCGCCGAATTGCTCAACACGTGGGGCGTGAGGTCTCCACAGTACATCGATGTTGTCGCCAGTGGTCGGCGGAAGGTGCACGTGCCCGTCGACCTGGGACCGGACCGCAGCGACGCACGGATGCACGCCAAGACCGTAGGATCCTACGCAGTGCCGTAGGGGACCGCACCGCCACTTCCCAGCAAATTAGGGACACTGTTGCTCCTGGGGTATCGGCGAGGACCATTCGCAACCGTCTCCATGAAGCTGGGCTACGGTCCCGCACACCGTTAGGCCGTCTTCCGCTCACGCCCCAACATCGTGCAGCCCGCCTCCAGTGGTGTCGCGACAGGCGTGAATGGAGGGACGAATGGAGACGTGTCGTCTTCAGCGATGAGAGTCGCTTCTGCCTTGGTGCCAATGATGGTCGTATGCGTGTTTGGCGCCGTGCAGGTGAGCGCCACAATCAGGACTGCATACGACCGAGGCACACAGGGCCAACACCCGGCATCATGGTGTGGGGAGCGATCTCCTACACTGGCCGTACACCATTGGTGATCGTCGAGGGGACACTGAATAGTGCACGGTACATCCAAACCGTCATCGAACCCATCGTTCTACCATTCCTAGACCGGCAAGGGAACTTGCTGTTCCAACAGGACAATGCACGTCCACATGTATCCCGTGCCACCCAACGTGCTCTAGAAAGTGTAAGTCAACTACCCTGGCCAGCAAGATCTCCGGATCTGTCCCCCATTGAGCATGTTTGGGACTGGATGAAGCGTCGTCTCACGCGGTCTGCACGTCCAGCACGAACGCCGGTCCAACTGAGGGGCCAGGTGGAAATGGCATGGCAAGCCGTTCCACAGGACTACATCCAGCATCTCTACGATCGTCTCCATGGGAGAATAGCAGCCTGCATTGCTGCGAAAGGTGGATATACACTGTACTAGTGCCGACATTGTGCATGCTCTGTTGCCTGTGTCTATGTGCCTGTGGTTCTGTCAGTGTGATCATGTGATGTATCTGACCCCAGGAATGTGTCAATAAAGTTTCCCCTTCCTGGGACAATGAATTCACGGTGTTCTTATCTCAATTTCCAGGAGTGTATTTGGTGCCACAAATTGGCAGCTTCTACTGCTGCTTGTTTGAGTATACGTCTGATACCATGAAAAATTAACTAAGTTGAGACAGTAGCTCTATGTGTGCATTACAACTCATAAAACCAAACAAAGGACTCTTACGTGGGGAATAAGT
This sequence comes from Schistocerca nitens, assembly GCF_023898315.1. Lineage (NCBI taxonomy): Eukaryota > Metazoa > Arthropoda > Insecta > Orthoptera > Acrididae > Schistocerca > Schistocerca nitens. Next base: position 190,463,863 of record NC_064618.1, on the reverse strand, counting down.
TCTTTAAAAATTAACCTGCATTGTCTAAAGCCTTATTTTTCCTACCCAGAAAAGTCACTTGCAATGGCTCGTGGAAGAGCTGGATCAAACGGTGGGCACAAATATTTGCTTAATGAAGAGATATGATAAATGTCTACTCATCTCGGAGGGACAGAGGACTGACTGAATGTGCTAGGATTCTAGCGGTATTACACGAGAATACCACTTGCGAGAAATACTGGCGTCAGTTCTGAGAAAATGTAGCATTGCTCTGAGTGAGTCAATTGTCATCTCACGTGCGCTTGGAGTCCTCAGCAGGGTGGGATTAAAAGTAAGATATCAAAGCATAAAATACACCTTCTACCAGTTTTGTTATCGGCGAAGCACTCTGAAGTGGCGGTTGAGGCGAAATTAATCTTCTCAGATTCAGATGGTATGTGATGTCATTTTAGCGAGTGGAATATTGAATAAACTTGGCAGTGTGCCCCCACTACTCAGCATGATGTGGCCGCCTCCGCCCCCTCCGGCCTGGGTGCATACACTGAATCCAGTGATGGAGACTGAAATGTTGTCATCAAGCCATTGTCTTTTCTTGAGGCAAGATGGCCAACTCTGGAAATGGTCCTTGATATCCTAAATACTGAACTGGTACGAAATGCACGTCTGAGTTCATCTCACTCGCGTTGTAGTGCGAAATGAGATGAATAGGGTACTGACCATAGAGCCAAGTACCATGTATGGAAGAGCACTGTCCTGTAGAAAAATGCCACCATCTTACACGTGAGGACGCAGCATGTGTATGAAGCACTGTTGGCCATCATACGAGGGTGAGTCCAACGACAACCTTAAATTAGTAATAACAAATCGCAATATCGTGCCGGTATCCTGTAAGTTGGTAAGCGTGTCACAAACAGCGTGCAGAATGGCCTGTAGGTGGCAGCATAGTGCAGTTGCACACATACCGTCCCAGTATCAATATAAAGACGGCTGCCCCACTTGTGACTTGCACCAGGGAAGAACAGCGTTCTGTTATTCGGTTTTTGCGTAGTGAAGGTGTGAAACCTACTTAAATCCATCGATGAATGAAGGTTTAGTGCGGTGATATATGTCTCTCACAGCACCAAGTCTACGAATGGAGTAGGAAGTTCGCAAATGGTGTGACTTCAGTGGAAGACGCACCTCGTCCAGGTCAGGCACAACGAGTATTGACTCAATAGAACATTGCTGCAGTTGAAGCCATAGTGGAGGAAAACCACCGAGTGACACTGAATGACGTTGCAGCATGTTTACAGATTAGTCATGGGTCAGCACGCCACATTGTGCATTATGTGCTCCAGTTTCACAAAGTGTCTGCAAGATGGGTGCCACGGCAGCTGACTCCTGAAATGAGAGAACTACGTGTTGACGCTTGTGAATAACTTCTTTGGCCTTTTGAACGAGAAGGTGATGGCTTCCTTGCAAGAATCGTTACTGGGGACGAAACCTGGATTCACTTCCACCAACCGGAAACGAAGAGAGAGAGCAAGGAATGGCGCCATTCCCTATCACCAAAACCTAAGGAGTTTCGAACAGAATCATCAGCAGGGAAGGTTATGCTGACTCTCTTTCGCGTCGAAAAAGGCGTCATCTTGGAGCGTTACAAGCTGAGAGGGACCACTGTCACCAGTGCATCATACACAGATCTCCTAAAAAATAATCTGCGGCCTGCAATCAAATCAAAGTGACGTGATTTGTCAGCAGGTGTCCTTCTGCAAAATGACAATGCAAGGCCCCACAACAGTAGCAACAATCACATACATGCAGTTTGAGCGTCTTCCTCATCCACCATACTCACTAGACATTGCCCCAAGTGGTTTCCATTTGTTTTGACCACTCAAAGACGCAATGGGAGGAAAGAAGTTCCGTTCTGATGAAGAGGTACGCCACGCGGTGCATTAGTGGTTGCGCGGACTACCAAAAGAATTTTTTTCTAAAGGAATTTATGAACTTTGTAGGCGCTGGAGGACTTTCATTGAGCGTGGGGGAGATTATGTTAAAAATTGATACAGCTTTGTACCACTTCTGCACAATAAATAATATTTAAAAAAAATATTTAAGGTTTTGATTCCACTCACCCTCGTAGATCCCTCTGTCAGGTTCAACTGTGACCTGAAGTCATACCCAAGGACTCCCCACCCCATGATGCCACAAGGAATCCCTCTGTGTCTCTCCAAAACAATGGAAGATTGCGACGTTTCTGCAGTCGCTACCATTATCGCCGAGGCTGTCATCTGGGAAAGTGCACAACGGCGAGTGAACGGTCATTAAAATTTGACGCCTTTCTTCAGCAGTAAAGACTTCCCGATTATGGCACCACTCCAAACGTGGCCCTTTTAGTTGTGTTAATTGCTGCGACTTCGACAATATATTAGTTGCAGTCAGATGCTTAAGGAGACGCTTTTCAAATATTTTTGAATAAGCAGCCAGAAGTGCAACTGGTCGATAGTTTGATGATGTCTCTCTACTCTCTTCTTACAAAGAGGCTTAACTTCGGTATATTTTAGCCAGCTTGGAAATGATCCGCTGATAAAAGATTGATTACACATGAGTGGCCTTTGACTTCGTTGGTATGTTATCATACCAAATAGAGTACTTAGGTTTTAAGGATTTTGCAAAGGATGCTACTTCTTTGGGAGACGTGAGTGTCATTTTCATTTTTCTGAAGTTATTTTAAAGACTGGTCTCAGATACTCCATAGCACTGTTTACCGAACAAGCTGTCAGTAACACAAATAAAGTACTTGTTTAAGCGGTTTACAATGCTACATGCACTTGTTTCCAATATCTCATTTATTTTTAGAGCTTTCTGTTCGTCTTCCTTCTTCCTCCCATGTGCACTATATCCCACACAGCTTTTATTTTTTGCCTGATGTAATTACACTGCAATAAGGATAACTGATTATCCTTCTTGCATCAGAATATCCCAGAACTCAGGGATAAGCTTAATGAGGTGCTTATTTGTGGTTAAGAATTAGAGTTGAGTAAACCAGTTGCTACAATCTGTTTCTCTGAAGATCATGTGATCACTGGTACAGAGATGTTAAATGTTACAGGATTCATGTTGGTTTCTTACATCTGTAGAGAAAATATGGGGAAAGCAGGAGTTGCCACATTTGTCAGTAACTGTTTTTATTTCAAGAATATTGATATTAATAAACTTAGCTCAGAGAAGCACTTAGAAGCTTGTGCAATAGAAGAAGTACTTCATAATAAGTCCTTTATAACAGTAAGTATATACAGATCACCCTCAGGAAATTTTAACCTCTTCCTAAAATGTCTGGATGCTCTCTTGTCCCATCTCATAGTAAGAAACCAGGATGGTGACTTTAATGTCAGTGGACTATTATTGCAATCTCTAACACTGCCATTGAATTTAGTTCCTACTGTGAACTTTGCAAGTAGGATATATAGATCTTCTGCGACTGCTACTGATGATATCTTTGTAGACAAATCTAGAAGAAATGTCGTATCACAAAACCGGTGGTAAATGGGCTAGCTGATCATGATATACAGCTTCTTGTATTAAATGTTGAAACTTGTCAGGATAAAAAAATCTATTAAATATGAGTACAGGAGGATAGTAAATCAGTCAAAAATTGAGAACTTCAGGAAACTGCTCAAAGACATGAAATGGATAGATCCAGAATGAGATTTTCATTCTGCAGCGGAGTGTGCGCTGATATGAAACTTCCTGGCAGATTAAAACTGTGTGCCCGACCGAGACTCGAACTCGGGACCTTTGCCTTCGCGGGCAACTGCTCTACCAACTAAGCTACCGAAGCACGACTCACGGCCGGTACTCACAGCTTAACTTCTGTCAATACCTCGTCTCCTACCTTCCAATCTTTACAGAATCTCTCCTGCGAACCTTGCAGAACTAGCACTCCTGAAAGAAAGAATATTGCGGAGATATGGCTTAGCCACAGCCTGGGGGATGTTTCCTGAATGATATTTTCACTGTGCAGCAAAGGTCCCCAGTTCGAGTCTCGGTCGGGCACACAGTTTTAATCTGTCAGGAAGTTTGAAATGGATAGATGTTTACAATTCTTCTTTCTCAAATGGAAAAGACAAAGCATTCATTAATGGTACAAAGAATACTGCAAAATACTGAAGAAATTAATCCAGAAGACGAAGCATCTTCATTCTAAGAAAAATGTAATTACTTGCAAAGTTCACAGTAGGAACTACATTCAATGGCAGTGTTAGTGATTGCAATAATAGTCCACTGACATTAAAGTCACCATCCTGGTTTCTTACTATGAGATGAGACAACAGAGCTTCCAGACATTTTAGGAGGAGGTTAAAATTTCCTGAGGGTGATCTGTATATACTTACTGTTATAAAGGACTTATTATGAAGAACTTCTTCTGTTGCACAAGTTTATAAGTGCTGCTCTGAGCTAAGTTTATTAATATCAATATTCTTGAAATCAAAACAGTTTCTGACAAATGTGGCATCTCCTGCTTTCCCCATATTTTCTATACAGATGTAAGAAACCAACATGAATCCTATAACATTTAACATCTCTGTACCAGTGATTACATGATCTTCAGAGAGGCAGATTGTAGCAACTGGTTTACTCAGCCCCAATTCTTAACCACAAATAAGCACCTCATTAAGCTTATCCCTGAGTTCTGGGATATTCTGATGCAATAAGGATAACTGATTTTGTGCTCTGGCTGAATTACAACTGGATGAACCTAATTTTCCTGTCAACTTTTGAGTATCTCTAGTTTCAATCATAGGCAGTTTGCATAAATTGCGTAAATTAGTATTATTTTTTTTCTGGCTGCCTGTTTATCAATGTGAATATCATTTTCAGGTGGCTTTGAACATAATTTCCTTCTGTCCTCCCTGCCCTAAAAATGACTGCTGTTCTGTCACTTGTAGCCAATAGTACTTACAAGGGGAGGCCGCCAATTGTCAAATTCAGATTCGATTCATACTGCGCATAATAAAAGCTCATGGCCAGATGTGTAATGTGGCAAAGCACTAAGATGCACTTCTCAGCCGTTGTCGAGAAACTCGACAGTTAAAAGAAACAGTTGGGGTGAAATACTCTCTAGGATTTGTAATTTCCTACAGCGTCGTGGCGCAGCGTAAGCGCTCGGGTTTGTAATCCGAAGGTCGCCGGATCGAATTTCGCGCCATGCAACCTTATTTTTTAGTATTTGTTATATATATATATATATATATATATATATATATATATATATATATATATATATATATATATATATATATATAGGGTGTTTCAAAAATGACCGGTATATTTGAAACGGCAATAAAAACTAGACGAGCAGCGATAGAAATACACCGTTTGTTGCAATATGCTTGGGACAACAGTACATTTTCAGGCGGACAAACTTTCGAAATTACAGTAGTTACAATTTTCAACAACAGATGGCGCTGCAAGTGATGTGAAAGATATAGACGACAACGCAGTCTGTGGGTGCGCCATTCTGTACGTCGTCTTTCTGCTGTAAGCGTGTGCTGTTCACAACGTGCAAGTGTGCTGTGGACAACTTGGTTTATTCCTTAGAACAGAGAATTTTTCTGGTGTTGGATTCAACCGCCTAGAACACAGTGTTGTTGCGACAAGACGAAGTTTTCAACGGAGGTTTAATGTAACCAAAGGACCGAAAAGCGATACAATAAAGGATCTGTTTGAAAAATTTCAACGGGCTGGGAACGTAACGGATGAACGTGCTGGAATGGTAGGGCGACCGCATACGGCAACCACAGAGGGCAACGCGCAGCTAGTGCAGCAGGTGATCCAACAGCGGCCTCGGGTTTCCGTTCGCCGTGTTGCAGCTGCGGTCCAAATGACGCCAACGTCCACGTATCGTCTCATGCGCCAGAGTTTACACCTCTATCCATACAAAATTCAAACGCGGCAACCCCTCAGCGCCGCCACCATTGCTGCACGAGAGACATTCGATAACGATATAGTGCACAGGATTGATGACGGCGATATGCATGTGGGCAGCATTTGGTTTACTGACGAAGCTTATTTTTACCTGGACGGCTTCGTCAATAAACAGAACTGGCGCATATGGGGAACCGAAAAGACCCATGTTGCAGTCCCATCGTCCCTGCATCCGCAAAAAGTACTGGTCTGGGCCGCCATTTCTTCCAAACGAATCATTGGCCCATTTTTCAGATCCGAAACGATTACTGCATCACGCTATCTGGACATTCTTCGTGAATTTGTGGCGGTACAAACTGCCTTAGACGACACTGCGAACACCTCGTGGTTTACGCAAGATGGTGCCCGGCCACATCGCTCGGCCGACGTCTTTAATTTCCTGAATGAATATTTCGATGATCGTGTGATTGCTTTGGGCTATCCGAAACATACAGGAGGCGGCGTGGATTGGCCTCCCTATTCGCCAGACATGAACCCCTGTGACTTCTTTCTGTGGGGACACTTGAAAGACCAGGTGTACCGCCAGAATCCAGAAACAATTGAACAGCTGAAACAGTACATCTCATCTGCATGTGAAGCCATTCCGCCAGACACGTTGTCAAAGGTTTCGGGTAATTTCATTCAGAGACTACGCCATATTATTGCTACGCATGGTGGATATGTGGAAAATATCGTACTATAGAGTTTCCCAGACCGCAGCGCCATCTGTTGTTGACAATTGTAACTACTGTAATTTCTGCCTGAAAATGTACTGTTGTCCCAAGCATATTGCAACAAACGGTGTATTTCTATCGCTGCTCGTTTAGTTTGTATTGCCGTTTCAAATATACCGGTAATTTTTGAAACACCCTGTATATATATATATATATATATATATATATATATATATATACTCCTGGAAATTGAAATAAGAACACCGTAAATTCATTGTCCCAGGAAGGGGAAACTTTATTGACACATTCCTGGGGTCAGATACATCACATGATCACACTGACAGAACCACAGGCACATAGACACAGGCAACAGAGCATGCACAATGTCGGCACTAGTACAATGTATATCCACCTTTCGCAGCAATGCAGGCTGCTATTCTCCCATGGAGACGATCGTAGAGATGCTGGATGTAAACCTGTGGAACGGCTTGCCATGCCATTTCCACCTGGCGCCTCAGTTGGACCAGCGTTCGTGCTGGACGTGCAGACCGCGTGAGACGACGCTTCATCCAGTCCCAAACATGCTCAATGGGGGACAGATCCGGAGATCTTGCTGGCCAGGGTAGTTGACTTACACCTTCTAGAGCACGTTGGGTGGCACGGGATACATGCGGACGTGCATTGTCCTGTTGGAACAGCAAGTTCCCTTGCCGGTCTAGGAATGGTAGAACGATGGGTTCGATGACGGTTTGGATGTACCGTGCACTATTCAGTGTCCCCTCGACGATCACCAGTGGTGTACGGCCAGTGTAGGAGATCGCTCCCCACACCATGATGCCGGGTGTTGGCCCTGTGTGCCTCGGTCGTATGCAGTCCTGATTGTGGCGCTCACCTGCACGGCGCCAAACACGCATACGACCATCATTGGCACCAAGGCAGAAGCAACTCTCATCGCTGAAGACGACACGTCTCCAGCCGTCCCTCCATTCACGCCTGTCGCGACACCACTGGAGGCGGGCTGCACGATGTTGGGGCGTGAGCGGAAGACGGCCTAACGGTGTGCGGGACCGTAGCCCAGCTTCATGGAGACGGTTGCGAATGGTCCTCGCCGATACCCCAGGAGCAACAGTGTCCCTAATTTGCTGGGAAGTGGCGGTGCGGTCCCCTACGGCACTGCGTAGGATCCTACGGTCTTGGCGTGCATCCGTGCGTCGCTGCGGTCCGGTCCCAGGTCGACGGGCACGTGCACCTTCCGCCGACCACTGGCGACAACATCGATGTACTGTGGAGACCTCACGCCCCACGTGTTGAGCAATTCGGCGGTACGTCCACCCGGCCTCCCGCATGCCCACTATACGCCCTCGCTCAAAGTCCGTCAACTGCACATACGGTTCACGTCCACGCTGTCGCGGCATGCTACCAGTGTTAAAGGCTACGATGGAGCTCCGTATGCCACGGCAAACTGGCTGACACTGACGGCGGCGGTGCACAAATGCTACGCAGCTAGCGCCATTCGACGGCCAACACCGCAGTTCCTGGTGTGTCCGCTGTGCCGTGCGTGTGATCATTGCTTGTACAGCCCTCTCGCAGTGTTCGGAGCAAGTATGGTGGGTCTGACACACCGGTGTCAATGTGTTCTTTTTTCCATTTCCAGGAGTATATATATATATATATATATATATATATATATATATATATATATATATCGTGGGGTCTCTAATTCGAACGTTTGACTTACACTATACGTATTCGTTTCGGAATATCGTTTCTACGTCTTCCGTTTAAATAACATTTGTGAAATACAGCCGGCCGAAGTGGCCGTGCGGTTAAAGGCGCTGCAGTCTGATACCGCAAGACCGCTACGGTCGCAGGTTCGAATCCTGCCTCGGGCATGGATGTGTGTGATGTCCTTAGGTTAGTTAGGTTTAACTAGTTCTAAGTTCTAGGGGACTAATGACCTCAGCAGTTGAGTCCCATAGTGCTCAGAGCCATTTGAACCATTTTTTGTGAAATACAACTTTGTTTGCGGAAAACAATCATGTTCGAAGTCGCCAGTTTTTCTACGACAAACGACTTTCAACAACTTATTATATGCATAATTGTTGCACCTGATTGCCGGGAATTGTATATGGAAATGGAAAAAAGAACACATTGACGCCGGTGTGTCAGACCCACCATACTTGCTCCGGACACTGCGAGAGGGCTGTACAAGCAATGATCACACGCATGGCACAGCGGACACACCAGGAACCGCGGTGTTGGCCGTCGAATGGCGCTAGCTGCGCAGCATTTGTGCACCGCCGCCGTCAGTGTCAGCCAGTTTGCCGTGGCATACGGAGCTCCATCGCAGTCTTTAACACTGATAGCATGCCGCGACAGCGTGGACGTGAACCGTACGTGCAGTTGACGGACTTTGAGCGAGGGCGTATAGTGGGCATGCGGGAGGCCGGGTGGACGTACCGCCAAATTGCTCAACACGTGGGGCGTGAGGTCTCCACAGTACATCGATGTTGTCGCCAGTGGACGGCGGAAGGTGCACGTGCCCGTCGACCTGGGACCGGACCGCAGCGACGCACGGATGCACGCCTAGACCGTAGGATCCTACGCAGTGCCGTAGGGGACCACACCGCCACTTCCCAGCAAATTAGGGACACTGTTGCTCGTGGGGTATCGGCGAGGACCATTCGCAACCTTCTCCATGAAGCTGGGCTACGGTCCCGCACACCGTTAGGCCGTCTTCCGCTCACGCCCCAACATCGTGCAGCCCGCCTCCAGTGGTGTCGCGACAGGCGTGAATGGAGGGACGAATGGAGACGTGTCGTCTTCAGCGATGAGAGTCGCTTCTGCCTTGGTGCCAATGATGGTCGTATGCGTGTTTGGCGCCGTGCAGGTGAGCGCCACAATCAGGACTGCATACGACCGAGGCACACAGGGCCAACACCCGGCATCATTGTGTGGGGAGCGATCTCCTACACTGGCCGTACACCACTGGTGATCGTCGAGGGGACACTGAATAGTGCACGGTACATCCAAACCGTCATCGAACCCCTCGTTCTACCATTCCTAGACCGGCAAGGGAACTTGCTGTTCCAACAGGACAATGCACGTCCGCATGTATCGTGTGCCACCCAACGTGCTCTAGAAGGTGTAAGTCAACTACCCTGGCCAGCAAGATCTCCGGATCTGTCCCCCATTGAGCATGTTTGGGACTGGATGAAGCGTCGTCTCACGCGGTCTGCACGTCCAGGACGAACGCTGGTCCAACTGAGGCGCCAGGTGGAAATGGCATGGCAAGCCGTTCCACAGGACTACATCCAGCATCTCTACGATCGTCTCCATGGGAGAATAGCAGCCTGCATTGCTGCGAAAGGTGGATATACACTGTATTAGTGCCGACATTGTGCATGCTCTGTTGCCTGTGTCTATGTGCCTGTGGTTCTGTCAGTGTGATCATGTGATGTATCTGACCCCAGGAATGTGTCAATAAAGTTTCCCCTTCCTGGGACAATGAATTCACGGTGTTCTTAATTTAATTTCCAGGAGTATATATATATATATATATATATATATATATATATATATATATATATATATATATATATATATATATATATTTGAATTACAAAAAACAAATACTAAAAAAAAAGTTGCATGGCGCGTGATTCGATCCGGCGACCTTCGGATTACGAAACCGATCGCTTACCGCTGCGCCACGACACTGTAAGAAATTATAAATCGTTCAGAGTATTTCATCACAACGGTTTCTTTTAACTGTCAATTTCTCGACAACGGCTGAGAAGTGCATCTTGGTGCTTTGCCACATTACACCTCTGGACATGAGCTTTTATTATGCGCAGTATGAATCGAATCTGAATTTCACAATTGGCGGCCTGCCCTTGTTAGTACTTTACCCCTTGTAATTGTGCCCTCCCCTTTAAGTTATTTGCTACCAGGCCTGATCTTTTTCCCTTCTCTTTCCTGTGGAGATGAAGGCCAGTCCTAGCTGCTTATATAGTGAACAAGAGCCACATTTGATCCAAGCAGCCACTGCACCTCTAAATTAACTCTCCTAAAAGAAGACTTTAAATGAGGCCAGTCATGGCACCTCAGAACAGACACAAGCCGAACACCAGTATGTTTCGTTGCACTAGCGGTTTTCACCAGATTAGGGTTCCTGTCTATGCTGCTGTCAGACCGACCCACTACTACCACGGTGTCTTACTTTGTGAAGTCTTTGCAAAGTGAACCTACATCGCCTGTCACCTGACACAGACTTGCACTGTGTTTAACAACCTGACCCTAGTTCATCCTGCAACAGTCGGCCAACACTTCTACCACGTGAACTACGTAACAATCAAACTTGCTTTTTCTTCACGGCGTTTTCTGACCTCTTACGTTTCAAACACTTTACCGAAATTTGTTGTGTCCTGTTTACTCCTACATCTACTTGTGGCTCATCAGTTTCCAACTGTGACAACAGACCAAACCTGTTTTCCATAGAGGTTCCAAAAGCATATATTTGATTCCAAGATATAGACTTAGATCACAATTTAGTTGTGATGAAGGGCAAGCTGAAATCTAATAGTCAGAATCACGGAAACCCAAAGGAATGGGGAGATACTCTTGAAGTTGTCAAAGGCTATAGACACTGCGATAAGGAGCAGTTCATTAGGAAGTTCAGTTGAAGAGGAATCGACATCTCTAAAAATGGAAATAAAAACATATGTACATAGAAGATAACTGCGAAGAAACCATTGGCAGCAGGAGATATGCTTCACCTGATCGATGAAAGAAGGAAGTAGAAAAATGTTCGGAGTAATTCAGGAGAGCAAAAATTCAAGTCACTTAAGAATGAAATGAATAGGAAGTGTAGGGATGGTAAGGCCAAATGACTGCATGAAAATGGTGAAGGAAACGAAAAAGAGATTACTGACGGAAGGAGTACACAACAATCAAAATAACCTTCGGTGAAATCAAAAGCAAGGACGATAACATTAAGAGTATAATAGGAATTCCACTCTTAAATGCAGAGGAGAGAACAGACAGGTGGAAAGAATAGGTTAAAGGCCCTAATGAGAGGGAAGACATGTCTGATGACGTGGTAGAAGAACAAACAGGATTCGATATAGAACAGATAGTGGTCCAGTATTAGAATCAATATTTAAAACACCTTTGGAATACCTAAGATCGATTAAACACACAGGGATGGTTAATATTCCATTATTATTTCTAAATATCTTCGTGGGAGTGGTAACATAACGATTATTCAAACTGGTGTGTAAAATGTATAATTCTGTTGATTTAACATCTGACATTCGGAAAAACATCATCCACGCGAAGCCATCAAGAGCAGAGAAGTGCGAGAATTATCGCACAATTAGCTTAACAGCTCAAGCATCCAAGTTGCTGACAAGAATATTATGCAGAAGAATGGAAAAGAAAATTGAGGGTGTGTTAGGTGATGATAAGTTTGGCTTTATGAAAGGTATATGTACCAGAGAGGCAATTTTGGCATTAAAGTTGATAATAGAAGCAAGACTATAGAAAAATCAAGAGACATTCATAGGATTTGTCGACGAGGAAAAAGCGTCCCACTGCCTAAAATGGTGCAAAATGATTGAAATTCTGAGGAATATTAGGGACAAGCTAGAGGAAGAGACGGGTAATATGAAATATGTGCGTGAGCCAAAAATGAACAATAAGAATAAATGACCATGAACGAGCTGTTCGGATTAAAAAGAGTGTAAGACAGAGTCATTGAGAGACGTAAAAGGAAGGTACAAGAGTGGAATTAAAATTCAAAATAAAAGGGCATCAATGATAAGATCCGCTGATGACTATTCCATCCTCAGTAAAAAAAAAAAAAAAAAAAATGGTTCAAATGGCTCTGAGCACTATGGGACTTAACTTCTCAGGTCATCAGTCTCCTAGAACTTAGAACTACTTAAACCTAACTAACCTAAGGACATCACACAAATCCATGCACGAGGCAGGATTCGAACCTGCGGCCGTAGCTGTTGCGCGGTTCCAGACTGAAGTGCCTTTAACCGCTTGGCGACACCGGCCGGCTCCTTAGTAGAAGTGAAGAAGAATGACAGAATTTGCTAACTGCAATTAACAGTCTAATGAGTACAGAATATGGATTAAGAATATATCGAAGATAGAAGGAAGTTATGAGAAGTCGCAGAAATGAGAAAGGTTAGAAACTTAACATCAGCACTGGTGATTAAGAAGTAGATGAAGTTAAATAATTGTGCTATGTAGGCATAAAATAGTAATTCATGTTGGCGGGAGCAAGAAGGACACAAAAAACAGACTATCACTGGCAAAAATGTCATTCCAGGCCAAGAGAAGTCTACTAGTACCAAACATAGATCTTAATACGATTGAGGTATTTTGAGAATGTACGTTTGCAGTGAACAAGTAATACGAGAAAAGCGGGAAAGAAGAGAATCTACCATCTGAGACGTGTTACTGTAAAAAAAATTTGAAAATTAGGTACACTAGTACGCTAAGGAATGAGTAGGATCTCCGTAGAATCGTCGAAGAAAGCAAAATATGGAAAACACTGAGAAGAAGAGGATGGATGGTAGTACGTCTGTTAAGACATTAGGGAATGACTTCCATGGTACTAGAGGGAACAATAGAAGGTAAAAACTGTAGAGGAAAACCGAGTGGAAGGTATCTACCAAATAATTGAAGACATAGGTTGCTATTACTGCTTGAGTTGAAGAGGTTCGCACAGAAGAGGAAATCGCGCAGGGCCACATCAAACTAGTCAGAAGATTGATTACGAAAAAAAAAGTTTATTTGCTTCATCCATTGAAAACAGGTTCAAAATAAGCAGAAAGACGATATCAAGACTCTAATTAAAATATTGTAGGTCTTCAAAGGCGTCTATTACGTGATTGTATCATAATGTAATGTTTTCTCCTAAGACTGCAGTGATCGTGCTACATCGTTTCTGTCTATTTAGTATTTATGAATTTGAGAAGGAAGTTAGACGATAAGAAGAATTTTGTTGTGTACTACAAACCACCCTCATTCGACATGTAAATTAGGGAATGGTGCAGCTGAGAGCAAGCTATTCCCTAATTCAAAAATATAGCAAGGGATCTGCAAGGAAGTATTATAAGCCCTCTTCCGTACTCAATTCTATGAAAACGATCTGTATTTCAGCCACTTTAGTGTAGCTTACTGTTATTGGTTTTGAACTGTAGATTAAAACTGAAGAAACTGCAAAAAGGTGGGAAATTAAGGAGACGGGACATGGATAAACTGACTAAACCAGAGGTTGTACAGAGTTTCAGGGAGAGCATAAGAAAACAAATGACAGGAATGGGGGAAAGAAATACAGTAGAAGAAGAATGGATAGCACTGAGGGATGAAGTAGTGAAGGCAGCAGAGGATATAGTAGGTAAAAAGACGAGGAGTACAAGAAATCCTTGGGTAACAGAAGAAATATTGAACTTAATTGATGAAAGGAGAAAATATAAAAATGCAGTAAATGAAGCAGGCAAAAAGGAATACAAACGTCTCAAAAATGAGATCGTCAGGATGTGCAAAATGGCTAAGCAGGAATGGCTAGAGGCGAAATGTAAGGATGTAGAGACACATCTCACCAGGGTAAGGTAGATACTGCCTACAGGAAAATTAAAGAGACCTTTGGAGAAAAAAGAACCACTTGTATGAATATAAAGATCTCAGATGGAAACCCAGTTATAAGCAAAGAAAGGTGGAAGGAGTACATAGAGGGTTTATACAAGGGCGATGTACTTGAGGACAATATTATGGAAATGGAAGAGGATGTAGATGAAGATTAAATGGTAGATATGATACTGCGTGAAGACTTTGACAGGGCAATGAAAGACTTGAGTCGAAACGAGGACCCAGGAGTAGACAACATTCCATTAGAACCACTGACAGCCTTGGGAGATCCAGTCCTGACAGAACTCTACCATCTGGTGAGAAAAATGTATTAGACAGGCGAAATACTCTCAGACTTCAAGAAGAATATAATAATTACAATCCCAAAGAAAGCAGGTGTTGACAGATGTGAAAATTACCGAACTATCAGTTTAATAAGTCACAGCTGCAAAATACTAACGCGAATTCTTTACAGACGAATGGAAAAACTGGTAGAAGCTGACCTCTGGGAAGATCAGTTTGGATTCCGTAGAAATGTTGGAACACGTGAGGCAATACTGACCCTACGACTTATCTTAGAAGCTAGATTAACGAAAGGCAAACCTACGTTTCTAGCATTTGTAGACTTAGAGAAAGCTTTTGACAATGTTGACTGGAATACTCTCTTTCAAATTCTGAAGATGGCAGGGGTAAAATACAGGGAGAGAAAGGCTATTTACATTTTGTACAGAAAGCAGATGGCAGTTATAAGCGTCGAGGGACACGAAAGGGAAGGAGTGGTTGGGAAGGGAGTGAGACAGGGTTGTAGCCTCTCCCCAATGTTATTCAATCTGTATATTGAGCAAGAAGTGAAGGAAACAAAAGAAAAGTTCGGAGTAGGTATTAAAATCCATGGAGAAGAAATAAAAACTTTGAGTTTTGCCGATGACATGTAATTCTGTCAGAGACAGAAAAGGACTTGGAAGAGCAGTTGAACGGAATGGACAGTGTCTTAAAAGGAGGATATAAGATGAACATCAACAAAAGCAAAACGAGGATAATGGAATGTAGTGGAATTATGTCGGGTGATGCTGAGGAAATTAGATTAGGAAATGAGACACTTAAAATAGTAAAGGAGTTTTGCTATTTGGGAAGCAAAATAACTGATGAAGGTCGAAGTAGAGAGGATATAAAATGTAGACTGGCAATGGCAAGGAAAGCGTTTCTGAAGAAGAGAACTTTGTTAACGTCGAGTTAAGTGTCAAGAAGTCGTTTCTGAAAGTATTTGTATGGAGGGTAGCCATGTATGGAAGTGAAACGTGGATGATAAATAGTTTAGACAAGAAGAGAATAGAAGCTTTCGAAATGTGGTGCTACAGAAGAAAGCTGAAGATTAGATGGGTAGATCACATAACTAATGAGGAGGTATTGACTAGAATTGGAGAGAAGAGAAATTTCTGGCACAACTTGACTAGAAGAAGCGATCGGTTGGTAGGACATGTTCTGAGGCATCAAGGGATCACCAATTTAGTATTGGGGGGCAGCGTGGAAGGTAAAACTCGTAGAGGGAGACCAAGAGATGAATACACTAAGCAGATTCAGAAGGATGTAGGTTGCAGTAGTTACTGGGAGATGAAGAAGCTTGCACAGGATAGAGTAGCATGGAGAGTTGCATCAAACCAGTCTTAGGACTGAAGACCACAACAACAACAACTGTGCCCTATGTTTGATGTTTCCTGGCGGTCTCATTCAACAAGATAATACTAAACCCCGAGTTACAAGTTCTGACCATAAAATCTTCTACATGAAGGAAATTCAACAGTTTCCTTGGCCAGCACGTTCTCTTAATCTCTCATTCTCTAAAAACATGTGTTGCCGAAATGACCACTCACCAATCGCTGTGACTGATGAAATGTGATGTAGCATTTGATCATGTGCAATGATGTAGCTGCATCTGTTACCCTACCTCCATTGGACTCAGTGTCCAACGCAGTTTGAGCCGTTTTTCTTGCCCAAATCACCAACGAATTTAATGATGTCATCACGTCATGGTCTAAATACTTGCCAAAAAAGTAATAAGATGTGCACGTTAGCGGTAAGAAGGACTGCATTAGCCTCCAAGGGCTGCAAGCCACCCATATGGTGCCATGTAGAACAGTAGAAACTGACATGCAAACGGGTCGTGTAGTGCAGACAGCAGATAGCAGGAGGAAATAGCGTAGTGGAGTAATAAGCGCTGCGATGGGCGAGGTGATGTCATCATACCAGGTCTGGTCTGTGTTACGAAATTCATGAATAGCCACGACGATAACGGATCCAAATCTGGTACAGATATGTATAAATAGTGCTGTATTTTGACGCCATCCAGTCGTCTTAGCCGTGGGTTCCAATCCGGACTGCACCCACCGCCTCTAGCGCTAAGATCCTGGTGGGACTTGCCGCCCCGCAGCCCCCAGGCTGTCGGCGTCGCCTGCTGCCGCCAGCTGCCTAGTGGAGCTTGGTGCCACTGTCTGACTCTTGCCCAGGTGCAGCGGGTCGAATCGCAATCAGAGCTCTCTCTACACCCCGCTATGGTGAACGCACGCGGGCAAGTGGGGGCTGTGTAAAGGGGCTGCCACCATAGCCGAGAGGAGCAGTGCATCCCTGAGGTCATGGAAGTGGCCTAGTAGGCTGCTGACTGCCCACGGGCCTTCTGTCGATGTCGCTGGGTACCAACAGTTCCTTCCGGAGGATGCCGCCGCCAATATCTCACCGACAGCCTGGCTCCATGTTTTCTTCAATGAGCCACAAAGCAATACGAACCAAAGTTAGTAATGACTATTGTAGCAAACAGTGTTTGATGGGACATTTCGACCACACAGCTTACCACACTGGTTACCCTTCAGGTATTCTCCCACACCTACACTCTGACGTCTGTGCCCAATACGTAATTTTTTTGTCTCTTCTCCTGTTTCATTCTTAATGGTCTCTTAGGGAGATAAGCGCCATAATTCCTACCTGGTTACGGTGTGGAGCTGTGGTGCAGATACACTACGAAACTTGCCTCTGTCACTTGTGCTAAAACTCGCAGAAAATTCTGCTTCAAACTGATGGAATAGCGTCGATGCAGCTACAGTGAACATTACCAAGGCAGACAACGAAAATCAGAAACCACAAGGACTGCACAGAGCCCACGGTTCCCAGCCTTCGCGCAAATCGGACATCCAGATATGAGAAACTAAGCGTTACAAGATTATCAAGAACAACTATTTTTTTGTGTCCCAGGATCTCACACTCCATATTCGCCTAAGATTCATGTTCCCGGTATGGCAGACATTTGGCGAACTAGTCGTATCTGATGAGGAACAGAAGATCTGGGACACAAATAAATTTAGGAATCATTACTTTCTGACTGCCTAAAGTCATTAAGTGAGGAGATTCAGCATTATTAAAACCGAGTAGCGTGGAATGGAGTAAGAGCGTAGTAGGCAGACGCTGCAACATTATCACTCTTTGAGCCCTATGAGATGATGTTCCACGGGATTATTGACAGGTGCCGTTCCTTGAATAATTACCGATGTGCGCCGTGTATGGGCCTCAGAGAGACCTACCCGAAAGGCAAACATGGCAAACTGCAGTTCTAGTATCATTATAGTATCATTAGAGACAGATCTGGAAGAAGAAGTGCACATACGAAAAGTTGACCGACAAGGTTGTACGTTATCAACATTACCATTAATCTGCATGTACAAGAGGCATTTAAAAAGACCATAGAACACTTACAGGAATACATATGTTAAGAAATGCCAATGGTATATCTTCCCTAGTAGAAAGTGTAGAGGATCTAGACGATATGGCTACGCAAGAGTTCTTTCATGAAAATAGTCCTCGGTAAACCTGCCGTGACACAATTCGGACAAAACCCCACACTTTCGTTGTCTTCCTCCATCACTTCGTTTAGGAGCAATGTCTCACTGTCGTGAAAATGGTGAGTCTCCCACATTTACGGCTAAAGGACACTTGTGAGTTGCTGGGTTATGTCACCATGATATAATGAAAATGCCAACTACTGGGGTGGCGCAATGTTATAATCATCTTCGATCAGAAAAATGGTCAAATGGCTCTAAGAACTATGGGACTTAACATTTGAGGTCCCCTAGACTTAGAACCAATTAAACCTAAATAACCTAAGGACATCACGCACATCCATTCCCGAGGCAGGATTCGAACCTGCGACCGTAGCTGCCGCTTGCTTCCGGACTGAAGCGGCTACAACCGCTCGACCACAGCGGCCGGCTCTTCGAACAGCAACTTTACAAAGCCATCATCTCGGTGAAGAGAATAGGTTTGAATTTCGATTCAGCTAAATGAACGCTACCAGCAGCTGGATGAAGCAGAGCACCATCTTCCTCAGGAAGCAGCAGATTATGGAAGACTTGCTACTGACCGAATTTTAATGACAGCCAAAACATTGAAGATCAATCACATTGTGATAGAAAGCTGATGAATTAGCTGTCTTAAGCACCTGCAAGGGGGATGCTGTTTTTATCTTCAGCACAACTCAACATCAAAACAAATTTTGTCTGTCGTTGGAGGACTGCATTAACCAGATTCTTATACGAGATCCTATAATAGCACAAAGCAGGAAGACTGGGCAACTGTTAAAGAGGCCCTACCTATCTGACGAACTTGAGAAGAATTTGTGTTTGTAGGAGACGAAGATTAATCCAAGTGAAATCTCAGTCAACCTCGAATTGGTCCCTTGTTTACGGATGTAACACTAGCTAACAATAGCAGAATTATTAAGACTATTGGCTACTCATTTCACAATTGAAATGTTAAAATTATTCTGTCAAACTATGACAACCAAGTATTTTTCGTAGAGAGGAAATAATTGTGAAATGGCTGATGAAAAGGCAGTAGGTCATCAAACAAAGCCAATTCGTTCATGGGGGGCTTGGAATAATGAGTACTGACTAGTACCCCACCTCCGTCCATCCCTGTTCATCAGGTAACTTGACAATAAGTTTCTAATCAGGCCACCAGGTTCAAAAATGGTACAAATGGCTCTGAGCACTATGGGACTTAACATCTGTGGTCATCAGTCACCTAGAACTTAGAACTACTTAAACCTAACCAACCTAAGGACATCAAACACATCCATGCCCGAGGCAGGATTCGAACCTGCGACCGTAGCGGTTGCACGGTTCCAGTCTGAAGCGTCTAGTACCGCTAGGCCACATCGGCCGCTTTCTACAAGGCAATGAGACACTGTAGTAGTTCACTGACCATAGGAACAATGAACATATGAACATGTGATTTTCGCTGGAGGTGCCGAAAGACCTAGAATGGCCCTTGTTAGATGTGTTGGCCGAATTGAAAGCAGAAGGACGACTCAGAAATTCTGTGAATCTAATTCCAACACGCATATCTGTATCTCAGCGGGTATACCTTTCACTATCCAACTCAGAAGAGAATGAAACTGAATACTCTAGAACAGTGAGCCAGGATCTTCTTGCTTTCTTTCAGCAGTGTCCAGCTCCACAATCAGCTATCAATCTTCTCAGCTACGGACTATCTACTAAATAACACCGAGCAGGTTTCCATAAATATTACAACTAGTCTCTTCCTTAAAAAGTAACAAATGACCTGGAGACCGCAGTGGATGGGCAGCAGGTGGCTATCATATGCTTCTTATACTTCAGTAAAGACTTTGACATTGTGCATGGGGGCTTAATTAAATGAAATGAAAATAATTTTAATTTTTTGCTTTAGTAGCTGTCTGTCCGTTTACGAAGTCTCGTAACGGTTGGCCCTGACTAGTATTATTACGCTATCTGACTGCATAGAACAACAACAAGGAATGAAATGGAAATTTTCATTAACACAATTAATTAATTAATTAATTAAGTCCCCAGCAACTATAAAACCTACGAAACCAAAGCACAAGTATCACTGTTCTGTGTGTGGGAGTGTGACTCAACGTACACATCTGGCACGGTTCTTCTTCAAAAGACAAGAATTTCAAATACCATTTATACTGAATTAATTAAAGAAAATACAAATACCATAATTACTCAAGAGAACCACAATTACACTCTAATCCAAGAACACAAGCCAGATGCTTTGTTGACTGAACCTGTAATGACACATTATTTAAAACATGGAAATAATGAAAAATAAATCAAGTTTCGTTACCTTCATATATTGACCAAAATCACTCTCATAATTACAATATATCTCCACACCGACTCGCTATTGCCACATCTCAACAAGAACCTTTCAGCATCACATCTCAGCAAGCACTCCCTACTAGCACATCTGAACACGAACTGACTACCACGAGTCCTCGACAAGCACTGCCCACTACGACATCCCAATAATCACTTCCCGTGGAGGCGGCGGAACAATGCTCTCTAGCGATCTCTGTCGCTGTGGCTCAGTGTAGCCACCTTTCATATGCCCTTCCTCCACGGCTAGAATTTGATGGTATTTTTGCCAGCATTGGTGGTGAAAATACCACCAAATTCGTCAAAAAATATAGACAAAAATAAAAGATAATATTAATACGTAAATATCATATAACTAGATAAAATTTTGGCTTTGCACTGACCTTTCAATAACCTATTATATAGAATACAGTAAGCAATACAAATTCTTTCATACATGTGACTTTACATAATAGTTTACACAAGTATTATGTGGTTAAACAATTCAATCAATAGCGTCAGCAATGACGAATATGTGCAGGTAAGAGTCTCATAGCTTTCCACAAACAGTAATACACAAAAAATCAGTTTATACAAATATTCACATAAACGCTTTCCATAGCCCAAGAATAAGCAGTTGACAGTTCCAGCAGTAGCACCCAGCAATGGTCAACAGGTGCAAAAACCAATAAGTAACATTTTTTCAATAGAAGCAGTCCATCAGAGGCACCCACAATGTTGATCAGGTGCACACAGCAACAGGTGACTTCATTTCAGTAGAAGCAATCCATCAGTGGCACCCAGCAATGTTGAGTAGGTGCAGACACCAACAAGTAAAACCATTTCAGTAGAAGCAGTCCATTAGTGGCACCAGCAATGTTGATCAGGTGCACACAGCAACAGGTGACTTCATTTCAGTAGAAGCAATCCATCAGTGGCACCCAGCAATGTTGAGCAGGTGCAGACATCAACAGGTGACATCTTTTCAGTAGAAGCAGTCCATCAGTGGCACCCAGCAATGTTGAGTAGGTGCAGACATCAACAGGTGACATCATTTCGGTAGAAGCAGTCCATCAGTGGCACCAGCAAAGCTGAGCAGGTACACACAGCAACAAGTCACATTTCTCAGCAGAAGCAGTTCCATAAAATACACTGTCACTGATCACACTGTTCATCAGAGTTTATAAGCAGAAATTAAACATGTCCTAGTGGCACCAATATTGTAGAAAAAGTACAAGTAACAGTCCATAATTTTTTTTACAATCACTGATCACACAGTTCATCAGCAGAAATTAAACATGTCCTTGTGGCACCAATCATGTAGAAAAGGTACAAGTAACAGTCCATAATTTTTTTACAATCACTGATCACACAGTTCATCAGCAGAAATTAAACATGACTAAATGTCACACATCATGTTGAAAAGTGCAGCACCATCACTAATCAGACATTTCAGGCATGAACAATAGTTTGAATACACATACAATGCTTTTACATTAAACATACAAATCATAACAAACACACAAATGATATCAGATGATTGTCCTATTAACTATTACAATACACAAATACCAGTAAACCTATAACATTTGTGGGTGTCAGTGCAAGCCACTACCAACAAATAAAATAATATTTAGGAGATAGGTGGGTAGGATTAGAAAAGGAAAACACACAAAACACATCCACTCATCTTTCATCCACATTAAGTACTACTGTGTAATTGAATAGTGTTAACTGTGTAAATGTAACTCTGTCCAAGATTTGATGTTCATCATGTGTACCAAGTACTAGTGGCAGCAATGTATAACAGTCAATAATAGTTAAGTCAACGTCATAGTCATCATGTCAAGACCAATGTTTGCCAAGCCAGATCAAAATGTACGGTTGCTGAACAACTGTCAGTGAGCCAAGATATGCACATGCTTCCTCTCTCAAAAAAAGTATATACTGCTTAGTGATTTAACAAGTGTGTGTATAGACAATCTTCCTTCCACTTTAGTGTTCTAGTCTGCCATCTTCATCCTCCTTGTTCCATATAAACCAACAAAACAATATGCTCCTCATTTACTTTACCTCTTATCCACCAAAACTCCAATAATCATCAACTTCACCTAATCTCAATACCTCAATAATACGTCGATACATATAAACCTCAGCACCAATATCATTTCACTTCCATAACAACTCTTTCCTCTAGTCAGTCTCCTCGAACAAGTACAGACAAAACCCTAGTGCAACTTCAATTCATCATCCCATACAATCCGAAGACACAGTGTCCACACACAACCTCTATGTAATCAATCTGACCCAAATTTTCTACTCATTATAAATTATAAGATACATTTTGGTTCCTTGTCCATCATTAAATAAAAGAAATGTATACATGACCTCTAACAGACTTAAGTTCGAATAACTCTCAGTAATTAAGTACGATTACGGAGTGTGAATGATCATAATATTTCACAGTGTGTACACCACTTCAAGAATCATAGCAGAAGCAAACATGTGGAGTATTTTTTGTGTCAAGTGTCACTTCCTATTTCAATTGCTCACGAAAATGCAGTGTAATACTGTCAATGGTCTAAACCTAGTTTTGGTCTGTCATGTCGTTAGCTTCCTTCCTATTAGCATAAATTTATACAGCTTCCATAAAACCTCCAGCTCATGTGGCTTCTGTGAAGTTTCTTGTACTAATGTCGTTCGTCGAATTATAGCAGTTCATTTTCTTATCTTAAAATATAAGGCACTGAGCATAAGCAAAACATGCAATAGCGAGTAAATATACCAGTAGAGAACAGAATGTCAACAAGTGGATGCAGCACAATTCTTACAACGAGGCTCTGCCAAGCGAACAATCTATAATTAATACCATAGTGTAACCTAGTCTCTATGTTTGTACACAGTATATCAGCATTTCTATATACTAAATTGAAGAGTAGTTATGACAACAAAACAGAAATGTGTAAATATGCAATCCATAAGCAAGGCAGCAAATATGTTATCTATAATAATAAACAGGTCATTAGCATAATATCAGCATAAGCAAATAAATGTTTATATGTAATCTTAATAAGTAAACATGGAGGCGCAAGCAGATAAATCACAAAGTATAACTTACATATCTAACCACATCAGCACAATTAATCAGGTGACAATTATAATTTAAATAAATAAGCACAGCAGGCACATAATAGAAAAATATGACATCAGTGAAAAAGCATAGCAGCCAAGCGATGCATAATATATACAAATAACAACCCTGTTCATTAGTCAATCATTGTCAAAATCAGTTAATGTGCGCAAGCACGTCGCTTCACAAGTAAATTCATAGAACATGAAATTAGCACAAAGTATGAATCACGTAATCGCAAGCAGCAAATTACGTCTAAAGTACGTACCTAAGTGGAATTATGTTACCTGAAAAATAAACGCAATTAACCGTTACCTTTTTTTGCTTATTACTTTCTTCTTCGAAATTACATTCTTCCTGAAATTTTCTCGATAGTAAGTCCTCTTAACGTCGGACACACACAGAATTTACCTGAAGGTCTTAAATATTTTACACACCGTATCCTGAAAAATACTGAACGTTAATAACATAATTTTTGAAGTCATTATAGCTTTATACTGAATTTAGTCGGAGAAATTAGACTGTGTATTTGTTTACGTCTGTCAGTGCATTCGCACTGAGCGCTCGATCAGCTGTAGGCGCGTGACGTAGAAAGTGATTGTTTGCGGTCAACGACAGCCTTGTGCGGCGCGCAGACTGACTGTTGCTTTGAGTATGTGCCGCCGCCAAAACACAGCGCGGTATCCTTGTACTCTCTTCGTGTTTACATGTAGCTGTTGGTTTCTCAAAAGTATGTCATTCCACAAAAATTTTTACGTTCGATATATGATGTATTCCCTTAGAGCGCCGAGATTTAAGAGTTTCTACTTCAACAGTGTTATCATGAATAATTTTGCGAACTCTAAATGGACCGTTATAAAGCAGAAAAAATTTGCGACACAATCCTTTTCCTTTGTGAGACAAACGATGAGACTTAATTAACACCTTCTGACCAACTGACAAAGTTTTTAAACGACCAGGACGCTTAGCTGATTTCTCTCTTCTAGCAGCTGCAGATGCAATATTTTGTAGAGCCAGGTTGACAACTTCAGAATGCCGCAGTTTCCGTGAAGGCGGAAAAGGAACGATTTCAGAAATGCGATTTGTTGGTACTTTATTTTTTAATATCAATAGAGGCGGTAAAGAAGTTGAGTCATTAGGAAGTTCATTCAGAATGTTTTGAAAAATATGAAGATACTGATCCCAAGTTCTGTGATTCTGATGACAATAAAGACGGCACAATTTATTGATTTCCTTCATCCATCTCTCTGAAGCATTAGATTGAGGGTGAAAAAGTGAAATGAAAATTGGTTTAATCTTCCGATGCCGTAGAGTACGAAGCCAAATTTTAGAGCGAAACTGTGATCCATTATCTGATATAACCTTATCAACATGACCCACTTCTTTAAGAAAATGTTTGATGAAAGCATTAGATACTGAACGAGCTGTTGCTTTGCGTAAAGGTGTAAAACACACATATTTTGATGTCAACTCCACTGCTACGAAAATGTACGCAAAACCATTAGTAGAACGAACCACTGGACCGAACAAATCGACTGCAGCCATCTCCTTTAATTTCTCTGGAATGATAGGAAACAACGGTGCTCTGTGAGAAACCGTTGGCGGCTTAGCCTTTTGACATAATTTGCATTTGGCAAGAACAGATCGAATACGTTTTTCCATATTACTGAAGTAACAATTTTCTCGTAATTTATGAAAGCATTTTATGGGACCAAAATGCGCATAACTGAAATGTGTGTACCAAATCAATTTATTGACCCACTCATCAGGAATACAAACTAACCAAACAGAGTTGTCGACCGATTTTCGTTTGAAAAGAATGTCATTGCGAACTAAATAATGCTGTCTAACCGCTACGCTTTCCTTTCTCCTCCACTTCTCCTTAATGTCCTTCCAGATTGGATCCTTATTTTGCTCCTTAGCGATGTCCTGGAGCGAAGACGAAATAAAGTTCTCAAACGCAACACCTTGAATGTACATCAAACAATAATGGTTTTCTTTGCCGTCCTCTTCAGCACTTTGTTTCAAACCCATAGGTGCACGTGATAAAGCATCAGCAACAATATTTGAAGATCCCTGTATGTAAACAATACGAAAATCAAATTCCTGTAGGTACAACGCCCATCGTGACAATCTGCCGTGAGTTAATTTTGTCGACATAAGAAATTCCAGAGCTCGATGATCGGTGTAAACATTAGTATGTCTGCCAAACAAAAATGTGCGAAATTTTGTGAAAGCCCAAACAACAGCCAAAGCTTCAAGTTCCGTAATCGAATAGTTCTTTTCGGATTTAGAGAGAACACGACTTCCAAATGCAATAGTCTTCTGTACTACAACGCCGTTTTCTTCTATCTCTTGAAATAAATGTGCACCTAGGCCTTTGTATGATGAGTCCGTCGCCAAACAAAAATCTTTAGATAAATCCGGATGTGAAAGAAGTGGGGCAGCAACTAAAGCATCACGAAGATGTTCAAATTCTGACTGAGCTTCCTCATCCCAACACCAATTAGAATTTTTTCCAGATAATTCACATAAACGAGGTGTGGCCAAATTGTCCAATCTAACAAAACGTCTAAGAAAATTACAAACACCAAGGAAACTACGAACATCACGTTTTGTGGTAGGAACAGCATAATTACGAATAGCATCTAGTTTCTCTGGATCGGGAAGAATACCTTCTGTAGAAATAATGTGACCGAGAAATTTCACCTGAGAACGACCAAATTCTGATTTTTCCAAGTTCACTGTCATGCCAACTCGTGCAAAAATACGTAATAATGAATCCAAAATTTTGTTGTGCTCACTCCAAGAACGTTTAGCAATAAGAATGTCGTCAACATAGGAAGTAATATTGTCACGAAGACAAACAGGTAAAATTTCATTTAAGCTACGAATGAATGCTGCTGAAGATACAGTAAGTCCAAACGGTAATTTCCGAAACTGGTAACAGTTACCAAAGGCTAAAAAGGCAGTATATTTTCTACAATCAGGGTGGAGTTCTATTTGCCAAAAACTTGCGCGCATATCAATCGTGGATAAAACTTTAATTCCATGGAAATGTTGAAGAAGTTCATCTAAATTTTGTGGACGGTCAGTTTCAGGAATAATAATATTATTTATCTGTCTGGAATCCAGAACCAAACGAATTGACCCATCCTTTTTAAGCACGACATGTAATGGGCTGGTATAAGGGCTGACTGCTGGCTCAATAATGCCCTGATCTAACATGTATTGAAGTTCATTCTTAACCTTGTCTCTGTAAGCCAAAGGAATAGCGTACGTTTTCCCGCGAAATGGTGTGTGTTCTTTTACTTTAAATAAATATTGTAAGCCTTGTATAGTTCCTGTGTGATGACTAAACACTGTAGCATGTGAAGTCAAAATGTGGTGCAGCTCTTCTTTTGCAACGTCATCTGGCACTTCAGCTTTCTTAACCTTTTCATTAATTTATTCTTCGCTACTAATTATATCCTCCATCGCGTCTCTGTATCTATTGTCATTGTCATGAATA
This sequence comes from Schistocerca nitens, assembly GCF_023898315.1. Lineage (NCBI taxonomy): Eukaryota > Metazoa > Arthropoda > Insecta > Orthoptera > Acrididae > Schistocerca > Schistocerca nitens. The sequence continues at coordinate 190,436,809 of NC_064618.1, read as the reverse complement.
AACACACTGTCGTCATAATGCTCAACGAAAGCATCAGAAGTAAGAAACCTTAAACATTTTGTATCTGATTCAGATCTTGCTAAACACTCGAAAAATTTCAAACATTTCGGCATTCCGGCAACAGTCAAATTCACACTTCCTTCTTTAAAGTTCAAAATTGCCTTATGTGTGTTAAGAAACTCCATACCTAATATAATCTGTGTACTGAGTAATGGAACAATAATAAAATTAGCAGACAATTCGTATCCTTGACAAATGAAATTTAGGTTGGTCTGTTGTTTAACTTCCACACCTTTTCCAGAAATCGCTCCTCGAATTGTAGTTTTAGAAATAGGTAACACAGGACAGGCAATAGTTCTTTCACATATACGAAAAACTGATTCACTAATGACGTTCAATGGGCTCCCAGAATCTAAAACTGCAGTGAACTTATTCTTACCCACACATACTTCAATAACAGGATGTAAAAATGCGTCTACATTATTTTCCTTTTCATCTAGCAAAATGTCTCTCATGTCTTCCAGGCGTACGTAGTGTAAAGTCGTAGTGTCATTACTTTCCGAAACGTCTATATTGCTGCCAGAAGCCGAAGCTGCTAGTCATTGTCGATTGTTTGCGTCACGTCTTTGATTATTCCCGACATTTCGCGGATCAATTTCTGCTATTTCCACGTGTCTCTCTGAATTTCTGTCACGCGGAGGATGCCAATTAGGTCCTTCCTGTCTGTTAGATGCAAATTCTTGGTTGTGTCTGTTATTAAAATTTCTGTTTTCCTGTCTGTCTGCATAACTACTTCTTGTATAATTTCGACTGTCACTTCTGAAATTATTGTTAGATCTACTACCCTGGTTATTTCTGTAGTAAGAATTTCTGTTATTGTATGAATAATTTCTATCTTGATGATACCGATTACTGTTTCCGTATGGTTGATCATTCCGGTAGGAATTACCGTTATTATAATTGTCTGTGTAATTTCTGTTAGAACGTCTGTTATTGTCATAAGGCTGGTATCTATTGTCCTGTCTGTTACGTCTGTCATTCTCAAAGTTACCCAAATAACGTCCGTTCCGATCACTATCCCTTTTCTCTGAAAATGTATTGTAATTACTGCTACTGAAAAAATTACAAGAAGTCCCGTCGTCGTTGTCATACTCAAGTTCTTGTAGCAAAGTCTTAAAAGTCTCAATGTCGTCTTTACATCTTCCGGCTAAAGCAATTTGTCTTATGGATTGTGGCAGCTTAGTTAAACAAATGCGAATTAATTCAGTCGGGCTGTAAGGGTTGGAAAGGAACTGATTCTTTCGAATCATGTCTTCAAAATATTCGGCTGGCGTGCGGAATTCAGACTGTTTGAAATTACGCTGCATAATAAGACTGTGTTTGACTCTGTCTTGCGTGTTTTCGGACCAATATGCCGATAGAAATGCATGATAAAAATCATTCAGATTATTACAATCTCTAATGAGTGCACGCATCCGCGTCGCCGGTTCGTTTTCTAAATATCCACACATAAATTCCAGTTTGTGACTTAGTGGCCAATTTGGTGGGAGTGCATACATAAATTGATCTAACCATGCACATGGATGTATGTCATTCTTAGAATTGCGGAAGATCTTAAATTTCCGAACAGTCAAAAAGTGTTTATAGTCAAAGTTTTCGCCTCGTGGCGACAAAGACCTACCGCGTCTGTCCCAGTTTGAATGTCGATTATTGTCAAGTTCGCGCGCCTGGCGCTCTCTTGTTGCATCCCGTAAATGAAACAAATTATTTTCTTCAAACCCCTCTGGTATCTGTGATTCTAAATTTCTTTTGCTGTCTTTTCCTACAATTTCACCTTCGATTTGTTTGACTTGCTTTCGTAATGCCTCTACTTCCCTTTTAACGCGTTCATTAAACTTTCCCTGATTTTCAACATGCTTATTTATGTTCTGGTACTCTTCGGTTTCTGCAAATGGTAATGGAGCTGTATCATCTGAATCTCTGTCCCCATGTAAACTAAGATTTGTCAATTTATCTGAAATTTCCTCAACTCTTTCCGATAAGTCACCTATTTTTTCTCTCTGTTTACCTACGTCTTCCGTAAGTGTCGCGACTCAGGTTTCAGTGTTGACACATTTGGTAGTTAACTGTTCATATTGTTGTGTTAGGTTATTTATTCTGTCATTTGGTACGGATTCCTCGATTCTCTCAAATATCTCTTCCTTATCGTGTGCACGTTGTAAATTTAACTCTGAAAATTTTTGTACTATCACGCGATCTCTTTCTTCCTGTTCTCTATCCTGTTCCCTTTGTCTAATCTCTACTGCAACTAATCTACTATTGTGAGTATTCAAAATTGGTTGTACTTCTTCTCTGATTTCTCTCTTTAATTCATCTTTCATATTTTTAAAACAAGTCCCTATTCGTGAATCTAACCGTGTTTCCATTGTTTCCATCTGTGTTTTTAATTCAGATCTAAACTGTGTTTCCATTGTTCCCATATCATTTTTTAATTCAGATCCCAAAGTTCCCATCCGTGTTTCCATTCGTGTTTCCATTGTTCCCATCTGTGTTTTTAATTCAGATCCCAAATTTAATATTATACCCATCAACTGCTCCATTTGATCTGGTTCGAAATTCTTTTCGCCCCTATCATTTCTCGCAAAACCAGTTTCCTTCGTCATAGCTGTATAGCCATCTGTGTTCGATACTATTCCAGAATCTTCTGTCGTTAGTCTCGAATTCTGAAAATTTTCTAATTGTGAAAAGTTTTGAATTGGTTCCGGACTATTTTCCCGACTTATTACATTGTTTTCCACTTCATTATTCAACATACTGTTCTCTTGTGTTGGCGAGTTCGCCATGTCAACAATTTCATCATTCTCACTATTCATCATTTTTGCCTTTTTCATTGATCGCGTAATCATTTACAAAACATACAAAACTCGTCACTATATGAAAATTACACACAATGACACTTTATCTCCAACAATACCATTCACACGAAATGTTTCCCTCAAACACGATTAATCGAACAATTGAAATAATTGCACTAAATTGTCAAACGCGTATACAAGACAACAAATTAAATTCTGAAAAAAAAATACCATTAGAAGAATGACAATTACCAAATCTACACATGCAAAATAGACTACAATTACTAAACTACAAATTACTACAACAATCCTACTGTCTACTATTTCTACAATCAGAAGAATTCCAAGGGACGATCCGAAGCAGTGGTCGCCACGTGCATGGGGGCTTAATTAAATGAAATGAAAATAATTTTAATTTTTTGCTTTAGTAGCTGTCTGTCCGTTTACGAAGTCTCGTAACGGTTGGCCCTGACTAGTATTATTACGCTATCTGACTGCATAGAACAACAACAAGGAATGAAATGGAAATTTTCATTAACACAATTAATTAATTAATTAATTAAGTCCCCAGCAACTATAAAACCTACGAAACCAAAGCACAAGTATCACTGTTCTGTGTGTGGGAGTGTGACTCAACGTACACATCTGGCACGGTTCTTCTTCAAAAGACAAGAATTTCAAATACCGTTTATACTGAATTAATTACAGAAAATACAAATACCATAATTACTCAAGAGAACCACAATTACACTCTAATCCAAGAACACAAGCCAGATGCTTTGTTGACTGAACCTGTAATGACACATTATTTAAAACATGGAAATAATGAAAAATAAATCAAGTTTCGTTACCTTCATATATTGACCAAAATCACTCTCATAATTACAATATATCTCCACACCGACTCGCTATTGCCACATCTCAACAAGAACCTTTCAGCATCACATCTCAGCAAGCACTCCCTACTAGCACATCTGAACACGAACTGACTACCACGAGTCCTCGACAAGCACTGCCCACTACGACATCCCAATAATCACTTCCCGTGGAGGCGGCGGAACAATGCTCTCTAGCGATCTCTGTCGCTGTGGCTCAGTGTAGCCACCTTTCAATTGTTGACTGAGTTTTAATTTATTTTACTTTATTTATTTATTTTTTGAGTTCACTCCAGTGCCAGCCTCTCCATCTCAGAGAACACTTCCAAACTACATCCTCAGTTATCAGACTTCCACTATACTTTTAAAACCTACAGCTCCCTCTGGTACAACAGAAGTTACTCCTTGATGTCTTAACAGGTATCCTGTCATTCTGTTCGTTCTTCTAGTCAGTATTTTCTATAAACTCCTTCCCTCGCCGATTCTGCGGAGAAACTCGTCATTCCTTACCTTATCAGTCAACCTGATTTCCAACATTCTTCTGAGGCACCACATCTCAAATCCTTCGATTCTCATCTTTTCTCGTTTCCTCGCAGTCCATGTTCCACTACCATACAGCGCTGTGCTCCAAACGTACACTCTCAGAAATTTCTTCCTCAAATTAAGGACTATGTTTGATACTAGTGGACTTCTCATGGCCAGGAATGTCCGTTTTTGCCAGTGCTGGTCTGCTTATTATGTCCTCCAAAAAAATGTCCAAATGTGTCTGAAATCTTATGGGACTTAACTGCTAGGGTTATCAGTCCCTACGCTTACACACTACTTAACCTAAATTATCCTAAGGACAAACACACACACCCATGCCCGAGGGAGGACTCGAACCTTCTCCGGGATCAGCCGCACAGTCCATGACTGCAGCGCCCTAGACCGCTCGGTGAATCCCGCGCTGCTATTACATTCTCCTTGGTCCGATCATCGTGGGTTATTTTCCTACCAAGACAGAAGAATTCCTTGGCTTCATCTACTTCGTGATCGCCAGTTCTAAAGTTAAGTTTCTCACCGTTCTAATTTCTGCTTCTCAATACTTGCGCCTTTCTTCGCTTTACTTTCATTCCATTCCAGTCGACAGATTTTGTAATGCTTCTTCACTTTCAATGACAATAGCAGTGCCATCGGGGAATCTTATCAGTGACATCCCTTTACCAAGCATTTTAGTCCTGCACTTTAATCTTTCTTTTATTTCCGTCACTGCTTCTTCGATGTATAGATTGGAAAGTCGGGGTGAAACACTACATCCTTTTCTTACACCTTTTTTAATCCTAGCACTTCGTTCTTAGCACTTCGTTCTTGGTCTTCCACTCTTATTATTTCCTCTTAGCTTTTGTACACGTTGTACATTACCTGGTTCTCCCTGTAGCTTACCACTATTTTCCTCAGAATTTCGAACAGTTTGCCATTTTACGTTGTCGAACGCTTTGTACAGGTAAACAAATCCTACAAATGTGTCTTGAGTTTTGTTTAGTCTTGCTCCCATTATCAACCAAAGTGTCACAACTGTCTCTCTGGTGTCATTACCGTTCCCAAAGCCAAACTGGTCGTCATTTAACACTTTCCCAGTTTTCTTTTCCACTCTTCTCTATATTGACACTTGGGTGCATGAGCTCTTAAGCTAATTCTGCCATAGTTCTCACAAATGTCAGCTCTTGCAGTCTTCGGAAATGTGTGGATGAAATTTTTCCGTAAATCGAATGATATAGGGTCAGTCTCATACAATCTACACACCAACGCGAATAGTCGTTTTGTTGCCACTTCCTCCCAATGCCCCAATGTTTTTAGAATTTCCAAACCTGGCAGCCTAAATTTTTCACCAAGTGCAATGCAACGGTTTCTCGCATGGTTAACGCCTCGCTTGCAGTGCATCGTGTCCGTCACCATGACCGCAACAGATCCTTCTTTCCATCCACATCTACCTCATTGTCAGTGGTCTCCCTATCTTATAGTTGCACTGTGAAATAGAATCTGCACTATGTGTTTGTTTTCCTGGTTTCATTGAAAGACTGGGATTTCTCGCTGGGTTGAGCTAATATTACGAAAAAAATATCGATTAACATATGTTCTACGGTGTGGTCCACCTTTAGCAAAACACAATTTTATTTGTTGTGCCAAACATGTTTCACTGCAGTTACAGCATTATCAGTGGGTTCTTTATTATGGTGGATGTTAAACATAAGGAATATTCCTCACTGTTTAAATACACGTAAATATTAGTTCGAAATCGTAATTACAGCTTTTTGAAGAGCGCATAAAATTATTTATTCATACCTTCTTACCACATGGTGTGGTTTTCCTGCTGTATTACGTTTTCACTGTGTCTGTTTTTCTTTACAGTTTGTCACGTCCAAGGTTTGCTTTTTCGTCATCTTCTTCATTGTTAAGGTCTGTGTATTGAGTAATCTATGTCTCTGTTTACCAGCTGTAAAAACAAGATGGCGGACAGTGGAACAGTTGAAGATGTCAGTGGCGGTTCTTTTGAGTCTCTCAGAGATGTGTGTGTGTGTGAATATATAAATATTCATTGTCAAGTTCTGTGTATTGATTTGTCACTGTCACTGTCACTGTTTACCAGCTGTAAAAACAACCAAAAGAACTCCCAACCCCCCGCCCCCCCCCACACACACAGACACATACATAGAACCAATTATATATATGTGTGTGTGTGTGTCTGTGTGTGGGGGGGCGGGGGGTTGGGAGTTCTTTTGGTTGTTTTTACAGCTGGTAAACAGTGACAGTGACAGTGACAACGCAATACACCGGGGGCCCCGGTGGGTAAATGACCTTGGGCGCTCGAAACATGAAAACGAGTCGTCATGTCTTCGTTTCATGAGCGCCCAAGGTCATTTACCCACCGGGGCCCCCGCGGTCTGCATGGCGGCGGTCCCTGTCCCGCTGAGATAATTTGTCCTTTTAGGACAATTATCTGACCAAGCACCCACACCAGCAAAAGGTTGGCACGTGTAATAGTTGTCGTTTTCGAGCGTCATGCAGTGCCCCCTTTTCGTTCAATATGTATATAAATGCAGAATCTTCTACATTTTATTCAGTCAGCACAATGTCGTGGTTAAATCAGTATTTAAGCACAGGCTCGCATAGTTCAATTCAGTAGGACAGAGGAACTTTATATCCAGGACCAGTGGACGATATTGAAATGGCGGAACATGGAAACACCTTTAATGTTAATAGAGATAATAGTTTACGGACAATGTTTCGACAAGATGCCGCAGATGAAATTAGGTATGGAGGAAATCCAGCATATGATGATTTAGACGAAGAAGTCGTCGAATTTGAGTTGGAGCCAATGCTATCAGCAGAAGTTAATACTGGACTGCGCCAGCGTCATCCATATCAGTACGGCGACGAAGGTAACACTGCAATAGATATAGATACAGACGAAAATACACCGCCTTTATCTGGAACGGCTGAAACAGCAGTGGACGGCGCAACCTTGACCACAGTGTTATCTGGAACTGGTACCGCAACTGCCGCGACTTTATCAACAGCGCAAATTGCTGGAGCTGCTGGTGTTACTGCTTTGGCCGGTGCTGGAGTAGCGTATGGAACAAAAAAATTTGCTGATCGAATAAGTAACAAAGGATTGAAGTTGCCAGGTAGCGATTATGTTGGGCCTGGAAACCCTATAAATATAGGCCCACCGCCAAGTGCAGCAGATGCAATTGCCAAGGAACGTCGGGTACGATCGCCTGTTAAAAGAAGCTAGAGAACGTGCATTTACTGAAAAAGAATTCCGAGAACGAGTTCAAAAGTTGGATGCTAAAGCTATTATAGACATTGCCATAGATTGGAGCAATACACGCAATTGGCGTTCGTTTGCAGGAAAATACGGACTGAAATTAAAATCGTTTGTTGAAGAAAAAATTGGAAAAGTTTTATATCCAGTAAAACCAATGAAGAAGATGACGAAAATAAAAGAAAGTAAGTGGAACGTAATGTAAATGGATACACACACAGCCACAACCTTTCACATAAATTATTAATTTCTGGCATAGCCATAACAGTTTGGGAACTGTAATTTTTGCGTAAATATTTTGCCAACATTAAGTTGTATATAATTGCAGATGACAAACTGTTATGAAAAACAGACACTGTAAAAACGTAAAACAGCAGGAAAACCACACCATATGGTAAGAAGGTATGAATACATAATTTTATATTCTCTTCAAAAATCTGTAATCACGATTAAACAGCAAAGAATATTCCTTATGTTTAACATCTATAATCATAAAAAACCCACTTATGATGCTGCAACTGCAGTGAAACGTGCCTGAGACAAGAAGCAAAACTGTGTTTTGCTAAAGGCGGACCCCACCCAAAAACATATGTTAATGGGTATTCCGTTCTTGATATTAGCTCAACCCAGCGAGAAACTCGAGTCTTTCAATGAAGCCAGGAAAACAAACACATAGTGCAGATTCCATTTCACGGTGCAACTGTAAGATAGGTCGACTCCTAAATAGGCAAGGAATCACACCGATGTGCCATGAACCCACGTATATTGAGTATATGTTGCCAGCTGTTATAAAGATAATATCGACCAGCGAGGGCAAAGGAATCACAATACTACTTGTGAGTGGGCGGCAATTACGTGGGACGGTCCACCGTACACCGAGTGTTCACTGTGTTGAACCACAGTGTCGCCTCAAGTACAGGAATTTTGAAAAGTCAGCGAAGGCTGAACAGAGCCTGTTATATAAACATAAGATTACCTTCGAAAATACGCTGCAGCCTTTTGGGATTCTGTGATTTGAGAAGCCGTGATAAAGACTTAAAGATAGCCACCGGGTGTACACTTAACAATACGTGGAAGCGTGCATTTGATAAGGAAACAGCATACGGGAAGATTTCTTATAGTTTACCGCGCTGCTGGCGTGTTGGCGCCTCAAGAATTTCTAGACAGAGAACGTAAAGGTAATCTGTGGACGTAGATTTTGACACTTAGTACGTGCGATTCCCGTGATGTCATCATGACGTATTCCAGCCAAGCAGAAGCCGTCTTTGCGCTTAAAAGTCGAAGCCTCACCAGTTTCACGATAATCGAACTTAGCCGCTGACGACGACGATGGAGTTGGTCATTGAAAGTTTCTGACTTTCTCCGAATCTGAAGCGGCACAGTTACCGACTAGTTCTTATGGAGCTTGAAGATGTGTTTAATGAAAAGGATAACTCTGTGGAGGAAGGATATAGAAATAAATAATTCCAAAACGAAATCAATCATAAGGAAGAGAATGCCAAAGTCCGAATTTACGTAGGTGGTGAGCTAATTTGAACAAGTAGACTCATTCACTTATTTAGAATGTCAGGTTGATTGGGGTGGTCGGAGCAAATCAGGGGAGAAGCTGAACCGCTGAAGTAAAAAATGCCTTCAGAAATAAGAATAAGGTACTGACATGAAAAAGCGTTAACCCTGAAACCAGGAAAAGGCTGGTCAAGGACTATGTTTCGAAGGCGGCGAGCTATGGCTGTGAAACCCGGACTCTAGTGGCTAACGAAGGGAAGAAATTAACTGTTTCCAGATGTAGTGTAGTAGACGCATGAGCAAGATTTAGTGGACTGACATGGCTACAACTGAAGAAACTTGAAGTCAGTTGTCAAAAAAATTATTAAAAATTATTGGCCTTCTAACGAGACGTGAGGGACTCCTGGACACAATAGTACAGGTGTAAGTTAGTACAAGAGACCCACAGAAAAGTCACGACTAAGATACGCACATCAAATTTTGAAAGATATGGGATGTAAGACATACAGAGAAATGAAGACAAAATGGTAAAAACGTGAAGAGTGATGATCTGTGGTCAGCTTAACTGCTTCCAACCCGTCCCAGGATTGATCACTACAGACGAAGACAAAATTGCGTCTATGTGTGTGGCTTTACCTGTATGGGTCAAACTAAACAACAAAAAAGTGGACTCGAACACCACAGTGCTTCACTTGGCATGGTCGTTCAAAATGGTTCAAATGTCACTGAGGACTATGGGACTTAACTTCTGAGGTCATCAGTCCCCTAGAACTTAGAACTAGTTAAACCTAACTAACCTAAGGACATCACACTTGTCCATGCCCGATGCAGGATTCGAAACTGCGACCGTAACGGTCGCGCGGTTCCAGACGGTGGCGCCTAGAACCGCTCGGCCACCCCGACCGGCTAGCATGGTCGTGTCGGGGATGGTATGCCATGGGCTTCCTCTCACCTTCTGAATCACGGCAGACATTTCGGTTTGTAATCTTTCACGTAGCTACTGCTTTACATACTCAGTGAATCACCGAGTATTAACCGAAAGAGGTTGTGCCATTTTTTCCTACGTTCTATCGAGTACTTCATCTGTTTTCTTCGTATTCTTCTTCTTATTGACTGCCTCCTGTCTAAGGATCTGATTTTCTTCCTGCTTCTCCGAAGTCTGCCTGATCTGATTGTTTCATCCATTGAAATTTAGCCAGTGAATCTCAAGTGGGAGAATGTGATTCATTTGAAGGCATGCGTCCACTGAAGGAGGTGACCAGTCCTTCACTGTAGCTGCACGTCTTGTGTTTGCTGTTACCCGCTTTCACCGGCGACGAGGAAAAACGCACAGTACGCCCTGACGCTGGTATAACAAGGTTTCTCTAATTTATGAATACGTGACAAAGCGAATTATTCATACCCTGCAGGCACACATTCCGGAACGAATTTCCCTGGAGGGACATAAAATAGTAACGTTCTTGTATTTATGGGACCGTCGAGCAGAAATTCGATTCAGCCCTTTGCCTCTACCGCGGTACTGTGTACTCTACATCTCACCGCGCGCTATTACAGTAGAAACAGCGGCACTGTTCTCAAACACAAGCGAACGTGCTCCGGACGCAAATGTACCTCTGAGGTCTTCCCTCACTGCGTTGCATTTTATTGCTAGGGGCGTCATGCCTGATGTTAAACATAGTGCAGTGTATCGAAAAACTGGAAGTGAAAATAGTATGAACACTAGAAGTCTGTACGTTCTGAATGATTTAAAATGTAGTTAAATACCATCTGCACGGAACAACATCGAACAGTACATGTCTGATTTGAGGTAAACATGTTATTGAACTGCGTGTCACGTTTTTAATTAAGGATTGCTGAGTGATACAGCAATTACCCGTAAATATTTTTGAACACATTTGTTTGATCGCTATGACCGGGTTCTGCGTACTAGATGCCTATAACTGTTTGTACATACGCAAACCAGCAACCAACCGACAATTATTTTGGTTCACTTTATTTAAATTGTAAAGTTACTGACTTTTTATATCACCAAACGAATTGCTTTTATCAAAGCACATCGTACCTTGGTTTGAAGTGTGTTGGCCTATGATACACAGAACTAATTTACAGTTATAAATGTGTTTTGAAATGCAAGTTGCGCTACAATATGCTTTCAACAGTGCTTTTTGCATTACACTACGGCCTGAAGTATGTGATCCAGACCTCTTTCTGCAGCTAGTGACAGTCACTTTCTCTTGATATTTTCAGTCACAAGTAATTGTAAATATAACTGTCCACACTAGGTTGGCATAAATACAGTTTATGGAGGTGTAGCAACTGTTTACTCTTACGTATACTGAATGAAATGCCAAAAACGAAGTCACAAGCTAGCCGAATGTTCACGTTCTGACGAAGTCCAGGGGAATTACTTCCAATTATGATAGAGATGATTATTTTAGAATACACATAAATTTTAGGGAACATTTTGCATTTAGCAAATACATGTGTATGACATTTGAACTGAACTGTGAACAACACATTACAGTTCTGTATTTCAGCCGCATGCTATCTGCTCCCGTAGTGAGTGAAAGTATTTGCACAGCGCCTGTCAGTTTGTATGAAGTTGGGCTGCCTGATACGTATTTAAAATACCGATATGGACGTGAAAGACCAATAAAGATCTTTCTGTCTGAGACTTAGCTACGTATTTACGTGAAAATTTACGTAACCTCGCCCTGTTGTGGAAACTACGCAGTAATTAAACTCTAATTGCAGCAGTGATCTGCTCTTTCTACGGCGGCAATCAATAAACTGTTCTCCCAACCAATTTCAATAACAAGCGTTAAACAATCAATTATGTTTAAAGGTAATGATAAGAGAAAGAATTAATTCGCCCAAACGCTTCACTTTAGATTTTGCATTTATTGTCGCACCTTTCAATGCAAACCACAGAACACGCAAGTCTAATAATGAGAGAATATTAGCTCTCGTAATATTTGGTATATAACTTAAGAATTACTTAATAAACAATAGGAATCTATGATTACTCCTTTAAACAAACATATATTTAAGACCATAAACGCATCAAAAGTAAGTCTTTCAGCTCTATAACAACGCTGGATCGTCGAATACGCCGGACTACCGACACAGAAGGCTAAATTTTACTAAACAGCAATTTCTCCAAACCTAGAACTATCTTAATACTGTACAATCCTTAGGTTATCCAGAAGTACTCTAATTCGCCTTTCTTGGGCACAACGGTGGAGTAGATAATTAAACTCTCACTTCATTCTCCTGGAACATTGAGCAGCAATAGACACTCGGCAACTCTTACCGCAACGTGGCTCGTGAAAGAGGATGGCTCCACCAGGAAGAGGAAACATTTACCCTAACCGGAAAGGGAACTCGTCAAACACGAGCCATTAAGTTGGACGAAGACCAACTGGCGATTTTTTAATTATTACCCAAAGCTTGCTGGGCATCGGACGAAAATTACAGCGGCAAAGGTAGCTGTATTTGCGCTCACAAGAACTGATAACTTCTGCAAATGAGATTCCGGCATAACTACCGCCGTTGTAGCAATACGGGAATTCGGGATTGAGGAGAGCAAGTTAACAACGGTCTCTAACCAATAGACCTAACATTTCAGACAGACTGAGCAACCGACATCAGACGTGGTTAGGAGGATTACGAAATGGACTCTTCTAATTCTTTCTTTAGCTAGAAATTAGACAGTAGAAAGAAATTATGTTCACGAATTCCAGTACATATATAGTTTTTTCATCTAAACTATCTCTTCTATGGCTTGTTTATGACATTGATAACATATATTACACCTAAAATGCTACGCTCCTTAGCAAGAAGGATATAAGAGCAGATACCCTTGTTACAGAACCGTTTTGTGATTACATTATGGCTGTTAAAATCTGTGATCTAGAGGACTGTCAGGATCAGTTAAAGAAGGGACTATCTGTAATTTTAAAGCAGGAGGTGTGTGGCTCATTTAATTAATGTCTACGGTGTAAATTCTCCAGGCTCATCACTGCAAGACATGGTGTCAACGCGAAGTTACTATTCCTCCTACACGGAAACGACAATGTATTGTATTGTATTGTATTGAATGTGAACCGGGGACCTAGAAACGTCGGAGAGGCTCTGGATTTAACACTATAATTTCCATTCAACTCTTAATGGTACCGCAGTTGCTTTTAATTTCACCGTAGGTTGTTTTGCCTTTCCTATATGTTGAATCCGTTCTTGCGATAATCATTCCTTTTTCGATTTCTTCAGATTTTTCATGCAGCCATTTTGCCTTAGCTTCACTCCACTTCCTATTTATTTCGTTCCTAAGTGACTTTTGTTTCAGTATTGTTGATCTTCCCTCAACATTTTTGTACTTCCTTCTTTCATCGATAGCTGAAGTATTTCGTACGTAATCCGTGGTTTCTTCTCAGCTGTCTTCCTTGTACCTAAATTTTTTCCAACTTCTGGGATTGCCTCTCTTCAACTGCACTGCCTGCTGAGCTACTTATTATTGCAGTATCTATAGCCGCAGAGAACTTCAAACGTTTCTCTTCATTTCTTAGTACTTCGGTATCCCACTTCTTCCGCAATGATTCTTTCTGACTAGTCTCTTAAAGTTCAGCTTATTCTTCGTCACTGCGAAGTTATGATCTGAGTCTGTATCTTCTCCTGGGTATATCTTGCAATTCGTTGAAATTTATTGCATTATTCGATTAGTCTTTCACTTCTCTCGTTTCGGCTACCAAGCCCGTATTCTCTCGTAACCCTTTCCTCTACTCCTTCCCCTACAAATGTATCCAAGTCCCTCATGACTGCTACTTTTTCATCTGTCTTTACGTACTGAGTTAGCCGTTTAGTATCTTCCTGTAATTTGTTTGCAAACGACGTCGACATGTATAACTGAATTCATTATCTGCCCTATATTCCTTTTCATAACGAATCCTATTCCCATTATACCATTTTCTGCAGCTTTTGATATTCCAAATGTACCGTCTGACCAGAAATCCTCGTGTTTCTTGCCTTTCACTTCATTGACCCTCACTGTGTCTAGATCGAGCCTTAACATTTCCCTTTTCAGATATTCTAGCTTCCCTGCCACGGTCAAACTTCTGACATTCCACGCCCCGACTCGTATAACATTATCGTTTCGTTGCATATTCGTTGTTTTTCTCATTGTCAGTTCTCTCTAGGCACTCCCCTTCCGCAGATCCAAATGGGGGACTATTCCGGAGTTTTTTGCCAATGGAGAGATCACCATGATACTTTTTCAACTGCATGCCACATGTTCTAGGAATACACACTGTGTCTTTAATGCAGTACTTTTTATTGCCTTCTGCATCCTCATGCCGTTAATCATTGCTGATTTTTTGCACATTTATGGGCAGTCGCCTACCCACAGGGTAAGAGAGTGCCCTGAATCTCTGTTGGCCCTCGGCCCTCTTTGACATGGCCATTGGCAGAATGAGGGTGACTTCTTATGTCGGAAGTTTCGACCGCCAATGATGATAATTTTTATTAAAAATTTAAACGGTGGTGGGGTTCGAAGCCAGCACGAAAAACTTTTTTATTACTAATCAAAACACTACCCCCTTTCCTACTTTTGTAAGGAACACTCCCGGCGCCCAAACGAAGGTTTGGGGGCAACGTGGGCAGGGGTCGAAACCCAAGGCCTGGCCACGATGTCCCGTTCCCACCCTCCAGAAACCAAGAAAACCGTAGGAAGCGTGGATTAGAGGTACAATGAACAACGTGTATTCATTAATTTTTCTTTTAGTTATCATTTGTACTTTTTAAATATTTTTTTATTAATAATACTACTGAGAATATCAGGAAACCGGTTTCACGCGAGGAGAAGGGCGCAGCAAGACATCAGAATAATAAGAACATTCTAATTACCAGTGAACATATCCGTTCTAGAGGAGAAGGGCGCAGCAAGACATCAGAATAAGAAGAACATTCTAATTACCAGTGAACATATCCGTTCTAATTGTCGAAGAGGCATGAGTCAATTCATCATGACAGGAACACCCCAGCTCTCCAATTTCTCCCTCAGTGTATTCCTTCACCTACCCCAGCTCTGGGATGGGTTAAGGACGACACTGAAGAGGCAATTGGAGAAAAATTCTCTGTGTTTTGGATTGCGGATAACTGCACAATGGCGTTGATTAAGGAATTGACAAAAGTCAAGGACGCATTTCTTGTCATAAGCAGACAAGTTGTGTTCTGAGTGTCCGCAAATCCACCTCAACGAGTTTGCCTTTGCTCACGGGAAGTATCGCCCGTCAGGAAAGAGGAGTAGTTGAGTAGGTATCTGATGAGGAGTCGTGCAGGTAATTAGGGACAGCATCTGTCGCGCCAAGAACCAGATATCTCTCGCCGATCTGCTCACCGGACGGTGCTCGTCAGTGCCCATAACATCACAGTTGACAGACAAAGAGGTATCTGCGAGGTGAATCCTATGAAGGTGTGACCGGCATACTTGCTTCCCATTGTCAGTAAGGCACCATGCAGACTGACGTCATTGTCAAGATAAGCGCACACCGATCAACAAATGGGACGCTAGTCGACTTGGGAAAGCTTCCCATAAACCACATTCGGTGTCCTGCGGTGCTGAAGGAAACCATAGATAGCCTTCGTGGATGTCAATTGCGCTGGCACTATCATAGTACGACGTAGATCAGTTCAAGTAAAGAGTGATGGAAGTTAGAGAAGGGCGGTGGGACTTCCGAAAGCTGGATAGGTGCTGCGAGAGAGTGTAGTGCAAGGGCCTCCAGCAACAGGCTGGTAACGCACGTAGGACAACGGCGCCACAATGTCATGTGAGAGCCGAGAAAAGGGCTGCCACTCTATCAGGCACATGATACAGACCTACACCGCCCCTGCACCGCTGGAGGGTGAGGCTTTCGTACCTTACCTTGAATAACAAGCCGTGGGAAACAAACGAACAAAATGCCTCTAGCATGAGTCGGGCCGTGAATGGCGGAGAAGGGAGTGTCTGTGCCGCGTGCGGGGTACGTGATGCCAAATATACATTTACATACTGCGTGCGTTACAGAAAATCGAGTGCTCGTAAACGGTGATATAAGAGCCCAGCTCGTAGTTGGGAAAGTAGACGTCAGCAGTTGAGGGCAAATGTCCGGCGCTGATCACTTGCGAAATCGAGACCTAAGCATTGGAGAGTATCAGCTACACGCAAAGGAGGAGCACTGTCCTCGGAAACTCCCGCACCTATAGCCATGGCACTCGATTTGCGGACCTTAAGGTAGCTACCAGGAGCTTTGGCGCAGATGTTAACCCATACTAGTGGCTCCCTGACCCCAGCACTGCTATGAAGACCTATAACGAGATATTCTGCGTATGCATTGCAGCTGAATACATGATGTGTGTGAATTCCTAAGGGACCAAACTCCCTAGACAAGGGACCAAACTCCCTAGACATACAAACTACTTAAACTAACTTATGCTAAGAACAACACACACACTTATGCCAAAGGAAGGACTCGGACCTCCGGCAGAAGGGGCCGCGTAGTCCGTGACATGGGGCCTCAAACCGCGTGGCCATTCTGCGCGGCTGAGTACATGGCCACCGAGAGACATCCCAGAGAGACGTTGATGGAGACCGCGTAGCAACGGTTCCATGGCGAATGCATACAACAAAGCAGAGATCGGGCAGCCTTGACGCACTGGTAGACGGATCGAGATGGGAGGAGAAGGCTGCCACTGTAGGGTACACAAGACGTAGCTACACGAAGGAGACGAATTACGAGGTCGACGGTTGTATCAGGGTAGCCCATATTGTGCAGCACCTCTTCCAGGAAGTCGTGATCAACGCGAACGAAAGCGTGGCTGAAGTCAAGAGCTGCTAAAAGTCCAGACATACAACGTGCGTGAGAAAGAGCGATTATGTCCCGGTAGCGGCAAAGGGCAGTGCGGATGTTATTGGTACCTGCCAAAGAAGTCTCATCGGGGGAAACCACGTACCAAGCAGCCAACAGCCAAGCAGCCAACAGCCAAGTATACATCTCTGTATCGCTGTTGAGTAACGTCAAGTGGCGGTAATCACATATCCGTAAGGTACCACGAGGCTTGTCGGTGGGAATGAGGAAACCATCGAGGAAACCGTCTGGAATATGCACGAAAGTTGACATAAGGTGCCGGCCGAAGTGGCCGTGCGGTTCTAGGCGCTACAGTCTGGAACCGAGCGACCGCTACATTCTCAGGTTTGAATCCTGCCTCCTACATGGATGTGTGTGATGTCCTTAGGTTAGTTAAGTTTAATTAGTTCTACGTTCTAGGCGACTGATGACCTCAGAAGTTCAGTCGCGTAGTGCTCAGAGCCATTTGAACCATTTTGTCGTAAGGTAATAATAAATTTCCGTCCACTCTGGCGCCAGAAGGGGACGCAATGTCCGATAAAACACCAGAAGGATGGCGTCAGGGCCAGGTGATCTAGTCGTAGAAACCGCTAAATAGTGTCATGGACTCCATCCTCCGTGCCGTTAGCAATCAGATCCATCGTAGTATCCACAGGAACCGAGCCAAAGGAGAGTCTGCAGACCGGCATAATGTCGGCACGGCGGTGACGTTATTCGGAGTACAGTATAACATAATGTGCATGGAGAGAAGACACGAATCCCGTTCGGTATCAAAATGCTGCCCATCGTCAGCCATAAGAACATGAATCAAATTCGTCCAACGGTGGTCTCGTTCTGCTATGATGTGATATGATATGATTTGATACTAACCCATTATGTGTGCGCTCCCTGACCATAGCTCTTTCAAGGTGGCGGCGAGATAGGGATGAGAGCTGTGCCTTGGCACGATTCGCCATCGCCTGGCGCTCTGGCGAATACGGCATCATAGTACATTCCCAGATGATGGTGACACAGAATTATTGAGTCCGTCTCCACCACATTGCAACCTCCTTTCTGTAACCAGTCACGGCCTTGTGGAGAGCAGGCTTTGCACACATCACCCACTGTGACAGGGCAGACTAATAGGCATCACGGCGTAGACGACAAGCAGCCCACGTGGTCTCGATGAGCTTCCGGTAATCGGGTGAAGTTTGGTGGATGGTGTCCAGTTTTCATGATCCACGGCCTCGCCAGACCCTTTGGAGGTAGAGATTGAAGGCGCAGATATATGCATCATATTCATAGAACGCAGTGGGCCAAACTTCAGCATTATGCACCCCACTGTCAATATCGCGGGAGATGTAAACACCAGCGAGTGGGCTGGAATTATGGCTAGTGAAATGTGTAAACCCAGGACGACAGCCGCGAACATACTCCCAAGTATCCGCTTGGATAAGGTGCTGAAGAACTGTCGCCGGCGCGGCGCACGGAGAGTGACGACGTAGTAGGACTTTGGGGGGTGCCTGGATACAGTTGAAATCGCCTCCCATGATCAATCCTTCCTGTCGGCCCAGGAAGAGAGGTGTGACTGTCTCCGAGAAGAAGGTGGAAAGTTCAAGGCGGCGACCTGAGCCAGATGGCGTGAAGACATTGACGACCCTGACGCAACTAAGAATGAGAACCATACCTTTGGCACCAGGGAGATGGGCAACTGCATCAGCGAGGATACTGTCATGTAAGAGGATCGCCATCCCACTACCAGTACGCGAAGCACGAGAGACACGTGCTGTAAACCATGGGGAGCACAGAAAGTTGCAACATGCGTTCCGGCGTAACGACTAACACTGGCACGAAGATCAAGAACGATACAGCAGAAAGGGCTGTGAGACGAAGTCAGCCAACAGCACACTGACTATGACGTAACAGGAGCGGCCTCTAGACGAAGACAGTAAAACCCGCACGACACCTAGCCGCGCTCACACTAGAACTGAGGACTAGAAGAGTCGCACTAGAAGAGCCACACTAGAAGAAGAGCAGTGACTTATGAACTTGTGTGATCCGTTATTAACTGATGAAGTGGAAATTGTATACATTGAAGGACACTGATTATTTGCATGTAGCCAGTAGCTTGCGACCAATCTTTGTAAAGACACCAAGTTAAGTATTGTCAATCTACTTTAATGTAATCATCATCATCATCATTCCCTTGTGCCTTTGTCCCACTTCAACGCGTGGCTGGCCTTATACTATGAATTTGGCGTTGGTAGTGTCAGAGGGTGGCCGGATGCACTTCCTGTCGCCACCCAGTACCCCCCCCCCCCCCACCCACCACCAGGTTCAAATCAGTGTACCCCAGCTGTCTACGTCGAGTGTAATTCATGGAATAGTGCGAACGTGTTCAGATGTCAGCGAATCGTGCAACTGAGGCAGTACGTGGGGACCAGCCCGGTATTCAATTAATGGGATGTGGAAAACCACCTGTAAACCACATCCAGGCCATCTTCCGGCGGATTCGATCCGGGGCCGGCGCGCCTACCCGAGTCCAGGAAGCAGCGGCTAACCGGCGGGTAATCTACTTTATTGCAATAAACGCCGTTAATACGATTTGCTTGTATTTTGTCTAGCTATTCAGAAAACAAATTCATAGGCACCCTATGAGGGTCGAGAGGGCAGGATCCCACAGTGAGCTCTTCCTGAAGGAGAGTTACATGCAGCATGTCGTGGAATAATGCCAATTTGTGTCGTACGCGATTAGTCTTGACATTGATCATGGCTGTGCGATAAAGCTCGAAAGATTCCATAGCAGCTGGCCGAGTGTTTCTAGGCGCTTCAGTCCGGAACCACGCGGCTGCTACGGTCGTAGATTCAAATCCCGCCTCGGGCATGGATGTGTGTGATGTCCTTAGCTTAGTTAGGTTTTAGTGTTTCTAGGTCTAGGGAACTGATGACCTCAGATGTTAAGTCCCATAGTACTCAGAGCCATTTGAACCATTTTGATGCCATAGCCAGGCGGTTAGGCTATTCAAACACGGAGGAAGCACAGGGAACTAACTGACAGGTCCCCACAGAAGAGCACATCACTGTGTCGGGGAGGAAGCCGACCCCACCAAGGGGGTTTATTGTTCTGTACACTTCATGAATGTTCATCATCAGCATCGACGTCGTCCGCCTCAGTGGAACATTATCAGTGTTGCGCCCACATGTAGCGTCAGACTCAGAGAGTTAGGCAACCGCATCAGACGCAGGCGGGGGAATGTCGGTGGCCGGGAGTGGACGCCGACTTGAGACAGAGGCAGAGAAGGACGTCGCGTCGTCAGGTGTCAGGGCTTCAGAGAACAGCGCACTATCAGAAGCATGGTCGTCATCCTGTGCACATATACGATGGACGCAGTCATCGCAATGGGTACGGCGTCGTCTCTTCCGGTCCCTCGGCCACCGTTGCTTCCTAACATGCTGATCCGTGCCGGATGGCAGGCGGCTGTCGTCCGACATGTGGCCAGATGGCAGAAAGGTACAGCTCCATGATCAACAACCATGGGGTCGGACTGACAGCTTCTGTCTGCTGACGGTCGTCGTTCATTTGTACTGCCTCTAGCAGGAATGTAGGAGAGACAGACGAAACATCCACCGCGTTGTCGAGAGGAGCAGACACGGGTAATGTCTGATTCAGAGAGGGCGTAGCAGGCAGCACCGCCGCAGACGCGTAAGGCAGACGTAACACAGTGGACGCCGCAGGGGGAGCGACGTCTCCGATCGGCGTCTGAATCATTCTACATCGGGGACATTCAGAACGGACATGGCCTTCCTGGCCACAACCTGAACAGGTTCGCGGCTGGCCGTCGTACACGACGACAGTCGGCAATAACCGTGTAGGAAGGCACGCGTTTCCATAGTTCAGTTTTTATCTGACGGACACTAGTTAGGACACGGTACATTTCGAACGTCTTCCACGTTTCAGCCACGTCACTGACGACGTTGCCGTAAGGTTTAAAAGCGGCCACCCCAGCGTCCGACGGTACTTTAAACGGGAGTTCGAAAACCCGCAACGTTCGAAGACCAAAACTAGCATGATCAACCACTACAGTCCCTGTATATTCGCCAGAGTATCAAAACTTGAGATAGTCGGCGCACAGCTCATCATTCACGGCTTTATGTACAAGTAGTACTAAGGATTGGAAAATGTCATGTGGCGGGAAATGCATTTCATCTCGAATAAAACGATCCACTTCATACACATTCGGTCGTTCGTGATCTAATGGAAAAGTTGATTTAATTGTGGTGTGGCGTTAAGAAAACGAGAGGACCCATGATGACACAAATGCCCAAAAAGGCCTTAAAATGTTGTGTGATGTGGTTAGTTTTGTGAGAGTACTTCCTTTGGTATATTCATGCTGTCTCTCGTCCGTTTCCATGTGCACAGCCGTACAGAAACACCATTTAGGCATGTTCCCGACATGAATACCGCTCCATTCTACAGCTTACAGTACGCTACGTCAGTCAGACAGCCTGCAACACAAAAGGAACACACGGGACAAGTTCAGATGAACTGACAATCGTCAACACCATCTGCCGTGGCAACCTTGCATTTCTGAACAAAATTTCAGAGGACCTTTTTCATTATTACCACTGTTGATTCTTAGCTCATACACAATTGATTTTAAATGTCCCCACTGATGAAAGTCAAGAGATGCAAGATGACGGGACCATGGTGGCTATTCCATCAGACTCCACCAACCCATCCAGTGACCTTCAAACTGTTCATCGAGAAACTCTCTGATTTTCAGTAGTTTAGTGGGGAGTTGAACCGTCTTGTTGGAAGAAGGTTAGGAAATCTGTCTGAAAATTCAACAGCGTTGAAAGCACATAATTATGGAGCATGTTAAGATACCTCTCCCCAGTCAAGCTTCCAGCAATAAACATCGGACTCACGATTATTGTGTGACAAATCCCGCACCAAATCACCACTTTTTCACCACCAGCACCGTTACAGGACACACCTAGTAGGGGTTTACGTCTGACCTGTGACGAATATTCTGTTTGTTTACTTCTACTTACTCATAAAAATTAGCTTCGTCCCTTAACAATAACTGCTGTATCAAGTTTGGATTCCTATTACACTGATCCAGAGCCCATTCTGAGAAATGCATCCGTCCATCTAGATCATCCTCCGAGAGATTATGTAACAACTGTGACTTTCACGAGTGCCAATTGGTGTGTGTGGGCAACCCACGCAGGATTGACTGATATCGGATACTGCTGACAACGGCGCGCATTACGATATAGACCTTTCACAAACGATGCCACAACTGCTGTTGCAGTCTCCTCATCGGTGGCTCTTCTAGGAAGTCTACTAGTGACTTTCGCACCACAGAACCAGCTGCAAGAAATTTGTCCAATAGCTTGGATACTGTCATACGTGAAATGCCATTTCTCTTAGGGTGCCGGGCATTTCAGTCAGCAGCAACCACTCTGGTACTTCGTCCAGCTCTCAGTAACACAATTTCAATGCATTCCTGCTGCGTAACTGCCATTGCGGATCACCTGAAATAGTAAACACAACTGAACAACTCCTTGCAATTTCAAACTTTAACGGCTCTCAACTCCTACGCAAACAAATATATCGTTAAACAGATTTCCATGTGCATTCCTGAGAAAGAGGCAGTTCAAAATAATGTGCCAAATATCCCCTTCTCATCTAAAACAGGTAACCCAAATCCAAGATGACGGATTTCACAGTTCCTATGAGCTCCACGCCCACCGACAGACACCTCATACCAGAGGTCATTAAGTTTCCTCACACCGTTCGAGTTTTATAGAGGTGCATCCAGACGTTTGCCTCACACTGTACATTCATTTTGGAGTGCTTTTGTGATTCTAAATTCAGCAATCACCTGTTAAAAAATTGTCAGATATGTGTGAAATACGAAGAGAACAAACTGCTGAGGTCATCGGTCCCTAGACGTACACACTACTTAAACTAACTTACGTTAAGAACAACACACATACCGATGCCCGAGGGAGGACTCGAACCTCCGGCGGGAAGGGCCGTGCAGTCACCTGTGTACCAACTTTTACAAAACTTGTGCATCCAATCTAAAACTATTTCACTCGTAATGTGGGGAGTTGAACCGTCTTGTTGGAAGAAGGTTAGGAAATCTGTCTGAAAATTCAACAGCGTTGAAAGCACATAATTATGGAGCATGTTAAGATACCTCTCCCCAGTCAAGCTTCCAGCAATAAACATCGGACTCACGATTATTGTGTGACAAATCCCGCACCAAATCACCACTTTTTCACCACCAGCACCGTTACAGGACACACCTGGTGTCTTACAGACACCTGGTGTCTTACAGACACCATTCTTCGACCTGGCTCTCCCATAACTTGCTTACCGGGATCACGTCGTAATCTGTATGAAGTTCCACGAATATCAAATGGGTATTCAGATTGCTACCCATTATCTTCCATTTGAAATTTCGAAAAAGTAAATATTCCATCAATACAGGCACTCGTTTTTCTCCTCTATCTCTACTATCATCTGTTCCTCTACTAGTTTCTTTAGGATACAATCTAGTACTGAACTCAGTACACGAATCCTCCTGTAACACTTAGGAAGACGTGCTGAGATGTAAAGCAATCGAATTTTTTATGTGGAAACTCTTACAGATTTTTAAACAAATCAAACTTTATTAAGATCCTATGTCTTTATTTTTCATTTCTACATATTTGTCTTCACTATAGACACTCTGGCGAAAAACGGAAGACCAGATTGTTTCTACCCTCATTGTCGAATGTTTGCTTTGTTGACGAAGCCTCTGCTCCCACCGCCTCATCACTACCAAATTCCTCGATAGTGTTCTTTACCTTTTGGAAACAGATGACTATCGTATGAGGCCGAGATGGCACTGTATGGAGGATAAACGATGACAGTGAACTTAGGGAGAAACATCAGACTGTTACAAATGTCGCAGCGATGAGGTTCTGCGGTTAGAAACTCGATTACAGCAGGCTGTTTCCCCGCGCCGACAAAGTTACGTTACACAGCACCATGTCACACTCTACAATTTGGAGTCCTCTCTGGCGACATTTTTTATATATGCAAGTAACATACTTTTCTGCACTCATAAAGCGTTTAGTCGCCTTTTAGACATTATGAAGCCCCTTATCAGATTCCATACAGAACTGTGGGTACAGCTTTTATAAGGTCAAAACTTACATCGCAATACTTATATTGCCTAGTACTGCAGCCTCGCCACTTTTTATTTGTTTGACTGAACGTACAAAGTCATCACGACTTGTTGCTGGCACCTCATTAAAGAGGACTCACTTTCTAACACCACTGATCCTAAAATTTCATATTCAACTGTACATTATCTTTAGAATTCCTGATACAGCTGCACCCAACGATCCATAATTGTGCTGATAACATCGCCATCTCTACACTGTGTCCTCATTCCTTTGTATATTTTCCAGGCTTTTTTGCCTCTTATATTTCCTCTAAAATTTTTAGCTTCATCGCATAACTTTTGACAAGACTCGTTCATTGTTTATATTTTGCCTGGCGCTATTCGTCCTTTAAAGATATGTTTTAAGATCCTCATTCAAACTAGTACTCAACCATTTCTAATATTGCTTATACACATTAAAAATCCCCTTTCCTTTCTTTCGTTCCTGTTTTCTCTTCCTTTCTTGTGAACGTCTGGTATTTTGAAATACGTCATATTTCATGGTCACAGCTCACTTGTTATTCCTTTTTTTCCACTCCTTTTTCTTTTATTACGCTCATTGTGAGGAGGAGGTAACACAGTTTTCAAACGCTCCATCTTCTTCTGGTAACAATTACTGTACAAATATTTTAATATACATCCATCAACTGTCCCCACATCGAACAAGTTGGTTATGACTTTTAAAACCACACTGTCGTAACTAAACTACGGATGGTTATCACACATGGCTTGTCCTAGACAGACAAAACACTCCAGCTGTATTCCTTATAGACCGGCTGGTGTGGCCGAGCGGTTCTAGGCGCTTCAGTCAGAAACCACGACGCTGCTACGGTCGCAGGTTCGAATCCTGCGTCGGGCATGGATGTGTCTGATGTTCGTAGGTTAGTTAGGTTTAAGTAGTTCTAAGTTCTAGGGGACTGATGACCTCAGATGTTAAGTCCCATAGTACTCAGAGCCATTTGAACCATTTATTCCTTATATTCTAAGTTTCCGTGTCAGTAGCAAGCAAATATGAGTTCACGTTGAATGTATGAGTGTATTGTAAATCTACACCAGTGTTTTGACGATCAACTAACGTATTGAACGCTCCTTTTGCGAGCAAACTACCAGACTTGACATCATGCCCATAGTCAAGCAGAACATTGATTAACAGTATTAATGTATGAAGCACATCACAAAAAATCCTAGTTCTATCTTTTGATCTTCAAATTTTTTTAATCCTGAGCCGTCAGATGTAACCTTTAGACTACCTGCACGGTTTTCACTTGATGGCTCTATATCTTGCAAACACATTCTCACTTTGAATTCAACGTTTTCTGTGGCGAATCATTTTAGTCAGCAAGTAATCAGAAACAACCATGTCGTATAGGTCGCATCCATTTTTCTGCTGAACTTCTAATTTGAGCTATGCTGCGGGGTCCTCCTAAAATCCCCTCTACCTTGTAAAAGGCCTGTTCTCTGTTAACTATCGCTTCACCAATGCTAGACTTACGATTTTCCCCAATTTAGTTAGTGAGACGTGGCGCTAAGTTCGATATACCGCTAGCGGGGTGGGTTGCAATCTTTGCATGCAGAATTGGCTGGCTGGTGGGTTGAGGAAAGTCCGAGAGAGGGACGAGTGGTATGTCGGAAACGAGTGGGGAGGTGGGATATAGAGGGGTCACCGCTTTGTGAAAAGGAGAGGCAGTTGGGAACTTGGAGTGGATGCGACAAGTGATATGTGCAGAGAGAAGGAAGGGACCGTGCCCTAGTCGGTGGGGCGACCTGATTTCCGCCCAGGACATCCCGGCTACCTATGTAGCCAATCCCAGTTGTTGAATCTGGTGAGACATTTCGTCTGAGAAGTGCGTGTTTACGTGTAAGTAACAACGTCCTGCACTGCTTTGAAGTTCTAGTGGAGCTTGTGGACAAGAATTTAACCATGTGTTGAGGCTTACTAAGCCGCTATTTAATACAGACAAGCAGTACAATATGCTAAAGTCGAAATGTTACATAGTCGTGACTGTTAGACAGATCGCTGTGCCCTTATAAGCCAAATATTCTGCCTTGAGTTTGGTGGCCCTTATAGTTGTTCTTGAAACATTAGCTGCCTGACTTGTGGTTGAGTTCCTAGTTTCCTTTAGCTTAAATTCAAAGTCACTGCTGAGGTGTGTAGACACTGTCTGGAGGACGAATATAGCAACGTCACTCTCACTTTCCTTAAGTAGAAATGGTTTGCACCCCATTTGTAATTGTTCACCAGTATGTTTGACAACTTGCTGATTTAGAATTTTATTCTGTTGCAAAACAGTCCATCCGTGGGCCTGTGTCGATTCCCCAGTTAGCGGGCGAGAACTTAGGGCAGATTTCACGGCCCTGGTCGGCCAAGGGTCTGGCACCGCTCTCTTAGTGACCCATCGACGGACCGACGTGCCGGCGTCAGGGAAAGCCGACGTACCTCATATCGGTCTGCTGAAGGTTCGAGGTTGGAGCGATAACAGTTTTACTGTATCTTACTTTCTTTATTCTGGCGGCTGTTTACATTTAAGTTCTTTCCTCGCTCTCAACTATTGATATTTAATTAATCTTTTGTTGAGCGCCATGCCGCTTTTCTGTCTTAAATTCCTTGTAATCTGAATTGCTATCAGTTACAGACTTGGTGAGCACGGTGGCGTATATTTCTTAATTACAGTTGGTAATTGGAAGGTATTTAATGTAATGTATGAAACCGAACTATGGGCCTCATGGGAAAAGGGTGACCAAGCTGAGTCACGCAATTTGACTCTTACAAGGGGAGGCCGCCAATTGTGAAATTCAGATTCGATTCATACTGCGCATAATAAAAGCTCATGGCCAGAGGTGTAATGTGGCAAAGCACCAAGATGTACTTCTCAGCCGTTGTCGATAAAATCGACAGTTAAAAGAAACCGTTGCCGTGAGATACTCTCCACGATTAACAATTTAATAAACAATTTAATAATAAAAAAATGTTGCATGGCGCGGGTTTCCATCCGGCGACCTTCGGATTACGAAGCCGCGCGCTTACCGCGGCGCCACGACGCTGTAGAAAATTACCAACCGTACAGAGTATTTCACGGCAACGGTTTCTTTTAACTGTCGATTTTCTCGACAACGGCTGAGAAGTGCATCTTGGTGCTTTGCCACATTACACCTCTGGCCATGAGCTTTTATTATGCGCAGTATGAATCGAATCTGAATTTCACAATTGGCGGCCTCACATTGTTAGTCTGATCACGACGTGTGGTCATTAATTGCACGCGCTGATCACGTAGGCTGACGTGAGGATCAAAGAACTGTACTTGACGGGATGTATCTGGAACATCTTAGGCGATTAGAAAGTTAGTAGTCAGGAATACAATTAAATACTTAGTTTTAATTCAGCATCAGCGGTGAACATCGATCTTGACTTTGTACAATAATATTTACAAGTGCAATTATAGACTGAACTGCGAAAACTTCTTTACAATTCTGATTGCTTCAAACATATAGATCAATTGTCAATGCATAAACTGTACGTGGCGCCTGGCTAGGTCGTAGCTACTGACTTAGCTTAAGGCTATGCTAACTAGCGTCTCTGCAAACGAGATCTCTGAAGCTGTAACAAGTGAACCATTCCTATTAAAGTCGGCTGTAGAACTGGCCAGCGCGTTAGCTCGTCTCTTTAAGACCAGCCGAGTGGCGGCGCTCGGTCTGCTAGCGTCGACAGTGGCGACTCGCGGGTCCGGTGTGTACTGACGGTCCGCGGCCGATTTGAAGCCTGCAACCTAGCCAGCGTGGTGCCTTGCGGTGACACCACATTTAACACAGTGTGGTAAGCACCAGGAGCGCATTTTGTTCTAAAAATGAAAATATTATTCAAATTCCTTAGAAAAAATTAATTCTTATTGACAGGTTGTTTAGTAAGCGCCGCGTGATCATATTTATACAACTGCAAATTTCCTTTAAATTGTTTCGAAAACATAAATTGTTATTGATAGATAAGTTAGTAAGCGCTTGTGTGCTGACTCTTTTGACCTGTTCCTATGACCATCACTTCATTTAGTACCTATAATTGGGTTTTCAAGTTATTAAGGTTTAAATCAATTTAATATGGTAGTATTTCCAACTGCGTAAGCCTTCTATTAATACTGACTGCACTATGAAGAGGATATTTTTACAGTATCCCTGCCAAATTTAATCCTTTATAAGATATATGGCTCTGAGCACTAAGGGACTTAACATCTATGGTCAACAGTCCCCTAGAACTTAGAACTACTTAAATCTAACTAACCTAAGGCCATCACACAACACCCAGTCATCACGAGGCAGAGGATATAAGATATACAGCGTAAGATCATAGCTCGTTCAATGTCTTCATACTACCGATTAGTACACAGTGCCTTCATAACAATTTGTTGTGACCGCATGAGATTTTTGAAAACGTTTTAATTTAAGTAAGTCATGATTACTGCAACTCAGCATACAGCAAATCTGTATACCTTTGCCCAAGATCTTATTTTACTGTATTCATATTCCTAATTGTTGACAAAAATGGGCACTGTCACATTTGCAGCATTATTTGTTGTCATTGTTAACGTTATATCTACTAGTAGTTCCTCCATTATTTGGTAGTAGTCTGCGGAATCATCGTTTTTGTGCCTGAATTTTTATCTCATTTTTACGTTCATTAACCCCCCCCCCACATGAACTGTAGAGAATACGACATATGTTACTGGAGCAGCTTTATACTTCAATTTTGCTTTCAGGGGAAATTCCGCACCTTATATTTAGAATCCCTATGTTAATAGGAGTATGGAGAATGTGCGACACACAATACTTCACAACTGAAAACAAATTGGCACGTTTTGATTCATTTTTTTAGGAAATTTTGAAACTTAATACCCACCTTTTGTTGTAGTCTGAAATTATGTGAACAGCCCCAGAAAAAATTATTTTTCACTGAAAACAATTCGAAACATGGTCTCTGTACGCTCAACACACTGACAACTGCAGCATAGCTCAACATTTAATTGTCAGGTCATCGACAAGAACTAACACTCAGTTAAAAAATCTTGTATTCATTCATACATGCAGGGACAGAACTGTAGGTTATGGCAGTGATGGCCTATTGAGCGCTGTTAGTTTCAGCTATTACGACAACGTTTCCGTTTGCTACACCACAAACATTCTGTGAAATCTACAGTGTACTGTCTGTTTTGTCGTAACAGCCTATCTTGGCAAGGTACATGGCTAATGGCGGATTAAACAAATATTCTGTAGGGAATTTGATGAGCTTAAAAATATTCTTTTAATATTAAAGTAGAACAAATAATTCTCCTAAGTTCTAAACTATAAAAATATCTAAGTGTTAGTATTTGTAAATGACGATATTTCTTACAATTTAAAGATCATAAGTCTTCCAACTGACAAATAGGTAAAAAATATTTGAAAATTATACCTCGTAATGTCCTGGATCATTACGAAATTGAAAATATGCCTGTAAGAACCCGCAATAACCCTAGAATCTTCCACTCATTCAAATTATTCAGTCAGTCATTACCAGAAGATTTTTTTTAAATTTCGTATCAACATACTGTATGAAAAAGAAAAGTCAGTACTGCTCTGATCTGACCACAGTAATTACGGAACGTATTTCAAATGTATGCAAAGACATATCAGTCAAATGCAGCAACACCCTACATCAAATAACACATCAAATAATACATCCGTAATCCAGCATTCTAGTCACAAACGATATAATACGTTCTGAAAGCTTGTTGATAAAGTTCATGTCAACAGTGTAGGAACACCGATACGTTTTGATATGCGAAGTGTCAAGTTCTTGACGCCCTATAACAACTTTTGCAAAATGTCCCACAAATCTGTCCAAACAGTGATTTTGTTTTATTCTTATGATCATGTTCCTTTAAAGACCAACAACGAAATCGCTAAAACTTCGATAATGTAGCTTCAGATTTGAAAAACGCTGTGTAATCACGCTCCCTTTTTCTCAGTGGACTTACACATCTAAATAATTTGACCTTCTAAGTATAGCGCTTAACGTGAATTGCTATAAGCTTATATCATGAAAATCTGGTTTCATGGAATCAAAACTGTGCACCAGTGCCAACGTATGCATGAGAAGCAGATGTTAAAATGGATCTCGTACGACCAAAACATAACTACTTTAAAGGTGCGAAGTAAGACGGGAGAGAAGGTTAAAAATAACGGTTTCACACAAACAATTTTTTGTTGCTTAAGTGACTCACAATGTTTGGTTACCTGACTCCGGCAGCAGCACTTAGAAGACGCAACATGTGGCGGAGTGGGAACAAAGACGTTGCTGGTGTCAATGAGAGCGGTGAAGAACTGTTTTTGTTTGACGTATCATCTTCCGAGTGACGATACGGCCAACAACGTTTGCGTAAATAAAACAGGCGCTTGGGATTATTTTTGTGCTTGCAGATGGCTGAGAGTTCGCCGGCGACCTTCCCTTGAACGCAGCAGTGACTTTTAAAAATGCTTTACATTTCCATCAGCTATGAATATAATAACTTACCACCTGTAAAGCATTTAACTTATTTAGTATACATTCTTACAAAAGACGTTTGCTGTTTCGGAGAGAATTGTTTTGCTTGCCAAGCTTGTAAACTCGCTGTGTCCGAATGTATTTGTCTGTGCGAGAAAAGTGATTCGTCTAAATTCTCTCGGCAGCGTTGGAAAGTTTGCCCTTGTATTTTATTGACAATCATGCTTCACTCAATAGTAAAGAAAATTGGACACTTTCAAAGGTGGTTGGTAATTTAGTTGACTTGCATGGAGGTTGTCGTAAGAATACTGACTTGGCTGTTTATTTCCGATTAATATTTCCGCTTCTGTGATGTTGATCAAAAGTCTTTCTCCAGGGTATACTGATAACATTGAACGAATTTAAAACTCTGATGAGATGTTAACACTTTCGTCTTGGTTCATCATTCAGTCGATAGATTGATATGTTTTCTTCTTCCCATGATATCGTATTCTGCATTCGTGCCACAAATATGCAGGTGAAAATTTTCATGACACAGTTAAGAAGTGTTAATGGTCTATAATGTTGAATCTGTCACGTACCTTTCGGTTTTGGGCTCGGGATGACCATCCCTTTAATGAAGGCAAGCCGGTGGGTTTCTGGTGGCAGGCATTACCGATTCTTACTTCCATCTTTAATCATTGTCCCTGTGCCTTGTTCTCTTTGCTTCTTTAAGTTTATGGTGGCGCGCGTGCGCAAGTGGAGAAGAGCGGGTCCGCGCATGAGCCGAGTCAGTCTGTGACGTAACGTGCTTTCGATGATGTCGTTGTGGGGAGTTGGCGACACCATGTCACGTGGCACGGCCGTATGCCGTGAGGACCAGTGGAGTTGGAGCAAAGAAGAAGCATGAGCCGCTGCCGAAAAGTATTAAAGTTGTATTGACACGGCTGGCCAGTGGCGACCAGGATTTGCTAATACCTCGAGAGCTATGTGGATGGATGGAGTGTGAATTTCACGTGAAGAAGAAAAAATTAATCGTCAAGCTTTCGTGGTGGGTTCCTCCTTCTATACATAGTGAATATTATTGTGTACTTAAGGACTGTTGACTACTGCAGTTGCTCGTGCTAATGGCCAGTAAAATATTCACTGCAGTGGTGTCGAGGCGAGTTATGTTCTGGAACGGACACGAAATTATTAATGTGGCTATAATTAGTGCCTCGCATTTGTAAGTTTGGATATGGTGGCTTAGTGGCACGCTGAAGGTAGCTGGTTCAATTGAACGTCATTTCTTAATTTAGTTATAGATGTAGAATTTTCTGGTTTTACGAATTAGTGGTAGTTGTGCCTTAATAATTTCTTGTGTGTATGGTGTAACTTCCCAGGAAAAATTTTTGTTAAATATAAAATGCAAAATGGTGCCAAGCGTAACCTCGCCACAAAATTTAAGGAATAATGATTGACCATAAACCCACACAATAATATTAATTAGATAATGAACCATGAACTGAATGTAACATCTGAACAGAAATAATTAAACCCTGATAAATTTTATAAGGGCAGCAGCGCTGACCTTCGGCCCTGTGAAATAATTAAACCTGATAAATTTTATAAGGACAGCAGCGCTGACCTTCGGCCCTGTATTCTGAATAAAAAAAGCAAAAATTCTTACCTCAATAAAAACTGCATCTATGTCTGCTCTTATCTATCGACACAGCTTCGTGCAATGCTGGGCTATATATTATTTGGATTATTGGAAGGAGTGATGATGCATTAAAATTGTTCTTTAAATTGAAATGACTGCTTTTCTTTAAAAGAGTTGCTTTATATTATAAAATTGTTATTGGGGCATTTCTTTGAACAAATTAATTACAATTAACATTACATTATTAGATGTGCGCAATGCTGCTTCATTACCTTCTACAACAAAACTCATCGTCCACCACAATCCTGACCAGAGTCAAAAGAAGAGCACGCCGTCGACGCATGCTGACGCCCGCTCAGTACAACCGTCCACTCGCTACTACTACTGCAGACTGACTACTACTACAGACAGAGTAAAACTCACCACTGCAGACAGAGTGCAACTGTTCATGCCGACTCGCTACACGCAACTACTGTCGTCTCGCGCGGTCAAGCGCAGACTAGCAACGATAAATAACTCTCTGGTCAGAGATTCTGTCATGCCTCGCCATCGCTGGTAATGAATACATACGTGTTTCAATGGAAGGCAAGTGTCCATGATAAATATAGTGACATTGTGTTTTATGGTCGGATAGAGACCTGTGTATTTTGGTCTGTAGCCATAGGGGCCGTGCTTTTTGCATTAGCGACCTATTGAAGTGACATTAGTTTTCTACTGCAATTTCAGATACCTATCTCAAGGTTGATTGTCACGTTAGGTACTGCACGTTTGATTTATGTGGTGCCAGCCATTCAGCAAAGACAGTTTATCTTGTAAGGTGGACCTTAAGTCATAGGGTGTGGACTGACATCTTTTCACGTAGTATCTAGTTATTTTATTTATTTATTATTTATTTTCGGATCAAAGGAAACTAAGCTCCTTAATTGTGTTCATTGGTTAACTTGTAATATGTTTATATTAAGGTATTGCTTATATATATATATATATATATATATATATATATATATATATATATATATATATATATATAGGATGTTTCAAAAATGACCGGTATATTTGAAACGGCAATAAAAACTAAACGAGCAGCGATAGAAATACACCGTTTGTTGCAATATGCTTGGGACAACAGTACATTTTCAGGCAGACAAATTTTCGAAATTTTCAACAACAGATGGCGTTGCGGTCTGGGAAATTCTATAGTACGATATTTTCCACATATCCACCATGCGTAGCAATAATATGGCGTAGTCTCTGAATGAAATTACCCGAAACCTTTGACAACGTGTCTGGCGGAATGGCTTCACATGCAGATGAGATGTACTGCTTCAGCTGTTCAATTGTTTCTGGATTCTGGCGGTACACCTGGTCTTTCAAGTGTCCCCACAGAAAGAAGTCACAGGGGTTCATGTCTGGCGAATAGGAAGGCCAATCCACGCCGCCTCATGTATGTTTCGGATAGCCCAAAGCAATCACACGATCATCGAAATATTCATTCAGAAAATTAAAGACGTCGGCCGTGCGATGTGGCCGGGCACCATCTTGCATAAACCACGAGGTGTTCGCAGTGTCGTCTAAGGCAGTTTGTACCGCCACAAATTCACGAAGAATGTCCAGATAGCGTGATGCAGTAATCGTTTCGGATCTGAAAAATGGGCCAATGATTCCTTTGGAAGAAATGGCGGCCCAGACCAGTACTTTTTGCGGATGCAGGGACGATGGGACTGCAACATGGGGCTTTTCGGTTCCCCATATGCGCCACTTCTGTTTATTGACGAAGCCGTCCAGGTAAAAATAAGCTTCGTCAGTAAACCAAATGCTGCCCACATGCATATCGCCGTCATCAATCCTGTGCACTATATTGTTATCGAATATCTCTCGTGCAGCAATGGTAGCGGCGCTGAGGGGTTGCCGCGTTTGAATTTTGTATGGATAGAGGTGTAAACTCTGGCGCATGAGACGATACGTGGACGTTGGCGTCATTTGGACCGCAGCTGCAACACGGCGAACGGAAACCCGAGGCCGCTGTTGGATCACCTGCTGCACTAGCTGCGCGTTGCCCTCTGTGGTTGCCGTACGCGGTCGCCCTACATTTCCAGCACGTTCATCCGTCACATTCCCAGTCCGTTGAAATTTTTCAAACAGATCCTTTATTGTATCGCTTTTCCGTCCTTTGGTTACATTAAACCCCCGTTGAAAACTTCGTCTTGTTGCAACAACACTGTGTTCTAGGCGGTGGAATTCCAACACCAGAAAAATCCTCTGTTCTAAGGAATAAACCATGTTGTCTACAGCACACGTGCACGTTGTGAACAGCACACGCTTACAGCAGAAAGACGACGTACAGAATGGCGCACCCACAGACTGCGTTGTCTTCTATATCCTTCACATCACTTGCAGCGCCATCTGTTGTTGAAAATTGTAACTACTGTAATTTCGAAAGTTTGTCCGCCTGAAAATGTAGTGTTGTCCCAAGCATATTGCAACAAACGGTGTATTTCTATCGCTGCTCGTTTCGGTTTTATTGCCGTTTCAAATATACCGGTCATTTTTGAAACACCCTATATATATATATATATATATATATATATATATATATATATATATATGTTTAACTTGTATATACTACAGTGTGTCTGCCGCTCCTGTTTTCAGAAACGTGTATAGTGGTCGACGCTAGCAAACCTCGCCCTGCGAGCTTGCAGTGTGACGGAAATCTCAGGATTTGAACTCAGGTCCGTCCGGATCCCGTAAACATGCGATTTCTCTATTCCATTCAACGAGAGGCTTGTTTTAGGCAGAAGATTTCTTACAACCCAAAGTTGAATATAAGTTCACCCTTTGGATCGTGTGTTTGTGAAATCATAATGGATTAACGTTTGCTCGCGTCCATCACATGTTCATCTAATTGACGTTTTGCGTTAAGCTTGCATAAAGTCTGGAATCTTCCGGACGTTGAGTATAGTAGAATGCTAAGTGTAAACACAACAATTAATGGTACCCTTCAGGTCAGATAGCATGAAATTAATTTTACTTTTCCAGTAAGTGTAAAACTGAGTGAGAAAGGTGAAAGCCGAAATTGGAAACATTTGGTTATCAAATTAATCTATTATTTTGGTTGTTGTTACCGGCACGTAAAGGGGCCGTT
The DNA here is from genome assembly GCF_023898315.1 of Schistocerca nitens. Taxonomy (NCBI): domain Eukaryota; kingdom Metazoa; phylum Arthropoda; class Insecta; order Orthoptera; family Acrididae; genus Schistocerca; species Schistocerca nitens. The sequence continues at coordinate 190,401,412 of NC_064618.1, read as the reverse complement.
GTCACAAGTGTGACGGTTAATATTGTAAGTACTAATTGCGGAGAGGGCCTTGATATGCAAATGTTGTTAACTCATTATTACTGATGATGAATTCATGTGTATGTGTAATCAATGAAGAAGTGTTGCAACTACAAACTGGTTGTGTACTGGTATACAAGGTTAGAGTGTGCAATCGACACACCAGAAGGTAGTGGAAGCTAAGAGCAGGCCTTGATAGCTGGGTCGCCAGTGCGGCGCGGGTGATTACTTGAACGTTCGCTAGAACTCCAAAGGGAGTCCATCCAAGACAGGTCATCTATGGGTTTCCCCTTTAGTGACGACGTCAAACACTTCCTCTTCAGTACCGTCAGTCTTCAAGGCGTCAGCTACAGTACTGTGTGAACTCCATCACCGTCTCTCTGCCCGGATCTTCAGCAGAGTAAGGCATGGTGTAGTGTTCTAGATGGATGCACTGATGTCGCGCTGTGTAGAAAAACACTCTCTTCCGTCTACATCAGTGACATGGATCAGCGCTAGCTGGCGCCGTCAGTGTTCTCTGCTAATGTGATAAATGGACAGCCTGTTCACTGTGAACCTATCAGGCGAACGACAGCACCAACTAATTTTTTGTGCACGTGCGCCACAATCTGCCCTTCTGCCAGTTTTACCACTGTCTGTCTCCCTGGTGATGGTGACGTTGGACTGTATTAATGTAAAATGTTGTAACAGAAATCGAGTTAAGGCCAGTCCCATGCGGCAGTCTGACAGCCGTACAAAATCAAGGTATGCCAGATGATCGGTTTCATATTACTCCATCATTGTGTAGTATGCTCCTACATGGTGGACGCATGAGTGCGGGGCATCCTCAATGGTGAGTCTGCAGTCAGGGGAAGTCAGATGATCAGTGTTAAGCTTCCAACGGTTTCGGATCGCTGGTGGTGGAGGGCGAAAACACTTACGTAGGCCATATGATCCATAAAGGCAATTGAATACATCTCTGCAGTGCGATGTAAGGGAACGAGACACATACATCCTGTCAATTTGGCTGGATTAATGGTTCGTGTAGGAGGTGAATTCGACAATCTCGTTTTAGATGATCCCAAGTATGCACCACTCTATGGTGAAAGAAGGCCGCAACACTGCAGAAAGCAGACTACCTCGGCCATCCGAACAAGCCTCCTGCCCAGTCAAAATTCCCACGTTTCGCACATTACAGAGTAGTGCCCTCCGCCCATCGTTCCCTAATAGCTCGCAGCTGTTCACCTTAGTCCCTCAAGGGTCCGGAGGGATGAGTGCATCCGCACAGAAGATATAATTTCGCCGTCAAGACGACTGCACTTAAGTATTTATATATGAGGTGTCCGTTCATTGGACATACGTTGCAGTTGTCTGTGAAGCAATTCCCACATGTTGAGATCTGAAAATTACTTTTTCATTCTAATCTGAGGTCAGACATTAACCAAATCCATGCCACGTCATGTTGCAGCACTACTGCGTCCTCGGGGGCCTCCTACACGATATTAGGCAGGTGTACCAGTTTCTTTGGCTCTTCATTGTATTTAGAATGAAAAGGTCGTTTTCAGATCTCAACGTCATAGGGCATTGCATCACACACAAGTGCAACATGTGATATGTCCAAAGAACGGACACCTCATATATAAACTGCTAGAGGGAACTGGCACCACGATTCTTGCAGGGCTGTCCATAAATCCTTAGAGTACGAGGTAATAAATCGTTAGAGTACGAGGGGGTTCAGATCTCTTCTGAACAGCACGTTGCAAGGAATCCCAGATATGCTCAATAATGTTCATATTGGGGGAGTTTCATGGCCAGCGGAAGTGTTGAAGCTCAGAAGAGTGTCCCTGGAGCCACTCTGTAGCAAATTTTGGCCGTGTGGGGTGTCACATTGTCCTGCTTTAATTGCCCAAGTTCATCGGAATGCACAATGAACTGGAATGGATGCAGGCGATCAGACAGTGTGCATCGTACGTGTTTTCTGTCGGAGCCGTATCGAGACATTTCAGGTATGCCATAACACTCCAGCGGCATCGCTCCATACCATTACAGAACCTCTACTAGCTTGAACAGTTGCCTGCTGATATGCGGTGTCCATGGATTCATGAGGTTGTCTCGATATGCTTATATGTCCATCCGTTCGATACAGTTTGAAAGGAGACGCCTCCGACCAGGCAACATGATTGCAGTTATCAACAGTCCAATGTCGGTGAGTACGGACCCAGGCGAGGCGTAAAGCTTTGTTTTGTTCGGACGTCTAGGGTACGCGAGCGGGCCTTCTCCTCCAAAAGCTCATATTGATGATGATTCGTTGAATGGTTCTCACTGTGACACTTGCTGATGGCCCAGCACTGGAACATGCAGCAATTTGATGAAGGGCTGAACTTCTGTAACGTTGAACGATTCTTTTCAACCGTCGTTCATTCCGATCTTGCAGGATCTTTCCCGGCCGCAGTGATGTCGGAGATTTGATGTTCTACCGGATTCGTGATATTCACGATGCACTGGTGTGATCGTCCTACGGCAAAATCCCCACTTCATGGCTACCTCGGAGATGCTGTGTCCCATCGGTTGTGCGCCAACTACAACACCACGTTCAAACTCACTTAAATGTTGATAACCTCCCATTGTAGCAGCAAACAACTCCGCCATACACTTGTTGTCTTATATAGGCGTTGCCGACCGCTGTGTCGTATTCTGCCTGTTTACATATGTCTGTATTTGAATACGCATGTCTATAACAGTTTCTTTGGCAAAAAATGGCACTGAGGACTATGGGACTTAACTTCTGAGGTCATCAGTCCCCTAGAACTTAGAACTACTTAAACCTAACTATCCTAAGGACATCACACACATCCATGCCCGAGGCAGGATTCGAACCTGCGACCGTAGCGGTCGCGCGGTTCCAGACTGTAGCGCCTAGAACCTCTCGGCCACCGCGGCCAGCTCAGTTTCTTTGGCACTTCGGTATATATGATTGCTGATTCGCGCAAATGGTGACCGTTCTTTCAAATATGTCCGAAAGAACAGATACCACACATAAACTTACATGTAACGTTGAAAGTAGCGTTGCCATAAACCTCCCCTGTGATGCACCAGAAAGTGTTTTCAGTCTTTTTTGTTACTTCTCATTTTGAACGACGATTTTTCTTCACTAGGAAATATTCGTGTTGTTGTTGTGGTCTTCAGTCCTCAGACTGGTTTGATGCAGCTCTCCATGCTACTCTATCCTGTGCAAGCTTCTTCATCTCCCAGTACCTACTGCAACCTACATCCTTCTGAATCTGCTTAGTGTATTGATCTCTTGGTTTCCCTCTACGATTTTTACCCTCCACGCTGCCCTCCAATGCTAAATTTTTGATCCCTTGATGCCTCAAAACATGTCCTACCAACCGATCCATTCTTCTAGTCAAGTTGTGCCACAAACTTCTCTTCTCCCCAATCCTATTCAATACCTCCTCATTAGTTACGTGATCTACGCACCTTATCTTCAGCATTCTTCTGTAGCACCACATTTCGAAAGCTTCTATTCTCTTCTTGTCCAAACTGGTTATCGTCCATGTTTCACTTCCATACATGGCTACACTCCATACAAATACTTTCAGAAACGACTTCCTGACACTTAAATCTATACTCGATGTTAACAAATTTCTCTTCTTCAGAAACGATTTCCTTACCATTGCCAGTCTACATTTTATATCCTCTCTACTTCGACCATCATCAGTTATTTTACTCCCTAAATAGCAAAACTCCTTTACTACTTTAAGTGTCTCATTTCCTAATCTAATCCCCTCAGCATCACCCGATTTAATTTGACTACATTCCATTATCCTCGTTTTGCTTTTGTTGATGTTCATCTTATATCCTCCTTTCAAGACACTGTCCATTCCGTTCAACTGCTCTTTCAAGTCCTTTGCTGTCTCTGACAGAATTACAATGTCATCGGTGAACCTCAAAGTTTGTACTTCTTCTCCATGAATTTTAATACCTACTCCGAATTTTTCTTTTGTTTCCTTTACTGCTTGCTCAATATACAGATTGAATAACATTGGGGAGAGGCTACAACCCTGTCTCACTCCCTTCCCAACCACTGCTTCCCTTTCATGTCCCTCAACTCTTATAACTGCCATCTGGTTTCTGTACAATTTGTAAATAGCCTTTCGCTCCCTGTATTTTACCCCTACCACCTTCAGAATTTGAAAGAGAGTATTCCAGTTAACGTTGTCAAAAGCTTTCTCTAAGTCTACAAATGCTAGAAACGTAGGTTTGTCTTTTCTTAATCTTTCTTCTAAGATAAGTCGTAAGGTTAGTATTGCCTCACGTGTTCCAACATTTCTACGGAATCCAAACTGATCTTCCCCGAGGTCCGCTTCTACCAGTTTTTCCATTCGTCTGTAGAGAATTCGCGTTAGTATTTTGCAGCTGTGACTTATTAAACTGATAGTTTGGTAATTTTCACATCTGTCAACACCTGGTTTCTTTGGGATTGGAATTATTATATTCTTCTTGAAGTCTATGGGTATTTCGCCTGTCTCATACATCTTGCTCACCAGATGGTAGAGTTTTGTCATGACTGGCTCTCCCAGGGCCATCAGTAGTTCTAATGGAATCTTGTCTACTCCCGGGGCCTTGTTTCGACTCAGGTCTTTCAGTGCTCTGTCAAACTCTTCACGCAGTATCGTATCTCCCATTTCATCTTCATCTACATCCTCTTCCATTTCCATAATATTGTCCTCAAGTACATCGCCCTTGTATAAACCCTCTATATACTCCTTCCACCTTTCTGCCTTCCCTTCTTTGCTTAGAACTGGGTTGCCATCTGAGCTCTTGGTATTCATACAAGTCGTTCTCTTCTCTCCAAAGGTCTCTTTAATTTTCCTGTAGGCAGTATCTATCTTACCCCTAGTGAGACTCGCCTCTAAATCCTTACATTTGTCCTCTAGCCATCCCTGCTTAGCCATTTTGCACTTCCTGTCAATCTCATTTTTGAGACGTTTGTATTCCTTTTTGCCTGCTTCATTTACTGCATTTTTATATTTTCTCCTTTCATCAATTAAATTCAATATTTCTTCTGTTACCCAAGGATTTCTATTAGCCCTCGTCTTTTTACCTACTTAATCCTCTGCTGCCTTCACTATTTCATCCCTCAGAGCTACCCGTTCTTCTTCTACTGTATTTCTTTCCCCCATTCCTGTCAATTGTTCCCTTATGCTCTCCCTGAAACTCTCTGCAACCTCTGGTTCTTTCAGTTTATCCAGGTCCCATCTCCTTAAATTCCCACCTTTTTGCAGTTTCTTCAGTTTCAATCTGCAGTTCGTAACCAATAGATTGTGGTCAGAATCCACATCTGCCCCTGGAAATGTCTTACAATTTAAAACCTGGTTCCTAAATCTCTGTCTTACCATTATATAATCTATCTGATACCTTTTAGTATCTCCAGGATTTTTCCAGGTATACAAAATTCTTTTATGATTCTTGAACCAAGTGTTAGCTATGATTAAGTTATGCTCTGTGCAAAATTCTACAAGGCGGCTTCCTCTTTCATTTCTTCCCCCCAATCCATATTCACCTACTATGTTTCCTTCTCTCCCTTTTCTTACTGACGAATTCCAGTCACCCATGACTATTAAATTTTCGTCTCCCTTCACTACTTGAATATTTTCTTTTATCTCGTCATACATTTCATCAATTTCTTCATCATCTGCAGAGCTAGTTGGCATATAAACGTGTACTACTGTAGTAGGCATGGGCTTTGTATCTATCTTGGCCACAATAATGCGTTCACTATGCTGTTTGTAGTAGCTAACCCGCACTCCTATTTTTTTATTCATTATTAAACCTACTCCTGCATTACCCCTATTTGATTTTGTATTTATAGCCCTGTAATCACCTGAGCAAAAGTCTTGTTCCTCCTGCCACCGAACTTCACTAATTCCCACAAAGCTAACTTTAACCTATCCATTTCCCTTTTTAAATTTTCAAACCTACCTGCCCGATTAAGGGATCTGACATTCCACGCTCCGATCCGTAGAATGCCAGTTTTCTTTCTCCTGATAACGACGTCCTGTTGAGTAGTCCCCGCCCGGAGATCCGAATGGGGGACTATTTTACCTCCGGAATATTTTACCCAAGAGGACGCCATCATCATTTAATCATACAGTAAAGCTGAATAATCGTTCCTGGCACAAATCTGGTCAGTCCGTAACTTTTTTGTACCAAAGTAGTTGTATGGAACTGTATGGAACGTCTGCAAGGGACATATCAACTGGACTCTTGTATCTGCTGACCTATTGATCTTGTGTACAGATGGAGTCAGTTCCACGCGATGGTTTCTTGTGATATTTATTTTCACCCTGACAGGAAAGACATGCGGGATCCAGAAAAGCTACTAAACGTGCAGATACAAATATTCGAAGGAGTGAACCATATATAGCTCCGTTACATGAATCTGTCCGACAGTCACGACAAACAGCTGTTGTTCTTTGGCGTCAAACCGAAGCAAAGGCATAGAAGCTAAACACTTGGAAGTTAAAAAGACATAAAATAATGTGAAGTCCTGTGAGGAAGGTAAACTACGATTCTAAACATCACAATCGTGAATATATTACTATAAATTTTCCCCATTTCAACTGTAACAGTTTTTACTGCACTATTAAAAGTCGGGTATCTGCAGACGTACAACATAACGCACCATAACCAAGAGAACAATAGTTACATTCAACAGATTTGCGGCCTATTAATATGCACATACTTACAACATTCTATGTTATATTATGGACAGAAACAGTTTAACGGTCTTATATTAGTCCTGTGACGCCTGTGACTCTGTAAATCAGTCATAGGTACAAACTTCAGATATATTGCCACGGATCTGCATGTGAGTATAGGGGGAATTTGCCACGAGGAAGCCCATAAGAATGACATGAGTAACATGATGCGTTTCTTTTATTTAAATATAGGTTGAACCATAACTGTGGCTGTATTATATCAGTCAATAAGGGGCAACAACAACAACCTGCGTCGTATGTACATCAGTGAGTATAGCTAGACAACAACATGTTATTCTTCATGACAGCCCTATTCAATGGGTTAATAATGCATTGGGTAGGAGTAGTAATGAGATTAAAATGTGTGTGTGTGTTTGTGTTCGCGCGCGTGTGTTATTGCATCGACATGGAACGAAGGTGCACATTACAACATTATAGTCATATGTTCCTGAAAGAGAACAGCGTACTCCTAAATGGACTAGGTACTTCCATGCTCAAAAGTATCCGGACGACCTGAATTGCTTTCCGTCTTATTGACGAGCAGCCCACATAACGTAACCTTCTGTCAAGTCCTTTAATCATATTTCGGTACAGTCGTTTGACTACACAAATGGTTACGAAAAATGACCACTTGAGAACATCGCTCTGTATGACAAATTAATACCACGATAATACAAGTATTAGAGAACATCTTATTAGAGATGGGACAGTACTTAAAGTTTCTCTGCTCAAATTTATTACAATTTGTGACATTTACAAAATGTTAATAGACTCATTAGTACGTGAGACAACTGTTGCTCGCCGCGGGGGATTAGCTATGCGGTCTAGGGCGGCTTACCACGGTTCACGCGGCTACCCCCGTCAGAGTTTCGAGTCCTCCCTAGGGCATGGTTGTGTGTGTTGTCCTTAGCCTTAGTTTGTCAGATTAAGTAGTGTGTAAGCCTAGTGATCGATGACCTTAGCAGTTTGATCCCATAGGAACTGTTGCTCATAAACATCACAAATAATCCCCTACTTCTCACGCAACACTATAATTTTCCGATTTTCCAAAAATTCTATGAAAATTCGAAATTTCTTGTTCTTTAAAGGGTTTCCTACCACCTGTTGAACGTCGTTCGCTTGGCGAGCTCTTTCGTTTCAACAGGTTAATGAACTAGCCAGATAGAAAGCGATTAACAGCGTCAAGCGCTCTAAGGAAACCTCACGATGAAAAACGTGTGACTAGTAACATCTCTGTATGCGTGAGGACGCATGGATCTGCGTGCAGTTCTTAAGCCACGTATCGCTCTAGTTATCTAACACAAAGTGACATTAAAATGTGAATTATTTATAAGCAGCTAGTTGTGCATATGTTTCAACTGTAAATGAGAAGAGGAACTACGGTGTTCTAAATTTGGATTCAAACCCAGCAGCGACAGGCAATGCAAGCTAAGCAAAGCTTTCGTGCCTGATAGAGATTCATTTTTGAATAGTATCAGTTAGCAAACCTGAACTTGAAATACTCAAAAAAAAAAAAAAAAAAAAAAAAATCTTTGCTGCGTCGGGATTCCTACCCAACACGTATTGTCTTTGCTGATTAATCACGAAAGGTATAAAATATGGTTTTATGAAAAGTAACGAATTTGAACGACGTGAAAGTAAAGCTTTGAGTCTTACATGGTTCCGCACCCAGAACCTAATCCTATTTCTAAGTATAATGGAACGTCAGCTATCGAATTTATCCTGAAGTAGCGAGAAGTTCGACCCAGAAATACTTATGCGAATCAATAAATTTTAGACTACCAGAATTCGAAACCTTTATGTATCGTCGTTCATTTGTTGCAGCGAATGAACGTCAAACATCGGTTTCTTTCATCAGCAGCGAGATGTGACCACGTTTGAACTAGAAATAGCCTGACGAGGTGTTCGGTACTGACTGGGAATCTAAAACTACACATATCTGTGTTGCCTACACACTATTGGACGTTAACTGTGGAATAGGTTTTTCACCTGCACCTTGGAGTGGCATGTCTAAACTTGGAATAATGTGATGAGAAGTCCGCTGTCTCACTGGGAATCAAAGAGTCAGCTACCGTTATTGTTCACAACGAATGAAGAGACGTTAAAAGTCAAAGTACTTTTCGCCAGCAGTTGGGTGTGCTCATGATAGAGATTGAAAAGTCGTGATGAAAACTTTTGTGGAGGACCATGATTCGAACCCATACGCATGCGCTGCATGGATAACTTCAGGCTTTTGTAATCTTGAGCAAACAACGAACTAATGGATCTCGATGTTTATGAAGGTCTCAAATCCCGTGAAATGGAAGATCCGATTTCGGTTACCTGTCCATATCTAATACATTCAACATTTCAAGCTCAAATAAAAGGTGGATTAAGTACCCAGTGACCTTACAAGGTATTTGGTTTATTAACTAAAATAAAATTAGTAGTTTAAGAAAATATTGCCGACAGAGTGTCTACATGTCGGCACTTCCGCCTCTGTCGTGGCCTAAGTTATCCTCCAGTTAGTAGGGAAGGTCATCATCATTAACCTGAATCTGGACCCACGGTGCAATACTAAGTACTTAACTTGGCATAACCAGAGGTGACAGTTAAAATCTTTCGCCCACGCTGAGAACGGAACCTGTACCATGCGTATAACAATGTTGCATCTATACACCAGACTTTCTAATTCTATGTAGAAATATGGGAATTTTGTCGTAAAGCAGATACGTCATGGTGGATGAAAATTCTCCTTGAGTCCGTGGAGTTGATTACAGCCTATTCAGCACTTCCATTTCTTTATTGAAACCACATCACAATTAACTAGCTGCCTCGGATACCCATGCGGCATTCGACTTGGTTTTGTACTTATATAACAGCCATGTTCACCAACTGGCAACTCTGCAGGACGCGAAAGTTTCCACAAAAGGTGTTGCCTTCTACTTGAGAAACTCTGCTGCGTTATGTGCATGTGCAAATGAGCAATCAGAAAGAAAAGCAAGTTAATTTTTGAAAAACGCATCGTCTGCCTGTTGACAGCATCAGTCTGTTCGTAGCTCACACATAATTAACTTCAGTTTCTAACCCGTCAGTAACAGAAAAACCTAGGGAAACATTTCTTGGAACATGCATGACCTGACTAGAACAACTTCTGTTTCACTGGCCTATGGCCACCTTACCTCAGCGGGAGTCAGTGCAGTTGATGGAGAATCATCGCGGCTAGAGCCTATGATCTGCTTAAGGGGCTCCGGAACGCCCTATACTTGCAATGTTAAAATAACGCTTATAAATTACATCTTTCCTCACAAAATATTTGAGGTAGGAAGTTGAACTTTTTACAGATTATTTATTGGAATATGGGCTACAACTTAACACAGGGATTTTACAAAAATTTAGTTCAGTTATTAAAGATGATTTTTTTTTCAATTGTAATGAAAATTCACAACATTTTTTTGCAATTTTTTATTTATATATTCAAAAATATACAGTTTTTTGGAAAAAGGCTGTGTTAAATTATGCAGAAGGTACTGTGTAACGTTTACTGAAAGTTTGAAACAAATATGTTTGGAAGATCCTTAGAAAACGTAATTAGTATGAGAAAATAAAAGTTTTGGGAATCGAGCGACAAAGATTGGGTTAACTTTTTAGTGCATTCCAGGTCCATAGGATGGATTATTTTCATCCTCTGCAAACTCCTCCTCCAGCTTCCTCTTGTTCCTCCTGCTGTTTACTCTTGCTTGTATTTCTAGACTCTTTACAGCCCTGTCTGCAGCCCGAAGGCGATCCTTGTCTAAAGCAAGCATCGCTCGTACCATGTTAGAACCTATCTTCATTCCCATATTTCTAAATACCTTGCACCTTACAATGTTGCCATCATTGAAAGTCGCAACAGCATCATACACACCAAAGTGAAGTGTTTCTATTCCAACAAATACAGTTTTGGGGATTCTCGACCATATAACCCTATCTACACTTTCATTGGGGTTTTGAGTTTTTCCGTGAATACACTTTTTCAACAGTTCAGGTGCTACTAAGTCTCTGAAAATAGGTTTTATCACCTCCATTATTGCATGAGGCAGACTATGCTTATGAGTGTACACTTCACCAGTTAGCAATCCTTTGTTATATTTACACCAACTGTCTTCTTCTTTGGGACACAAGCCATGTTGGGGATTTTCATCGTCTTTATTGTTTACAGTAATAACACATACCTTTGGCTTTCCAACATTTCTCCTTTTCTTAAAAGCCTTCAGAGGATTTCTGATTACTTTTACTCATTATTATACTTCAACAAAACAGAGACTCAAGAAACAGAATTAATTACGAATATTTTCGAGATAACGACAGAGTAAATAAACATGAAACAATCGACAATCACACCAAAGATATATATTGAACCATCACAGGTTAGCCACAACACATACTTTATCTCACATCACTAAAATGTACCTGATGAACACGGACGTTAATAATAACACCATTTGACAGCAGTTTAACAGCGCCACAGTGGGTCACGCCCATGTAGAACACATTTCAAAAATAATTTAAAAATAGCTGTAGTCTTCGGAATTGAATAAATTATATATCAATTAAAAGGTAATAGTCTACAGATTCAGAAAACGCAAAAAAGTAAAAATTGAACTTTTCATGATTTTGAGCCTTTCCGGAGCCCCTTAAGACGTTTCTGCACAGACGTTGGCAAAGATACCATTATTTAATAAAACAATTTGGTTCTCAGCGTGAAATACTTTCGGTAGAGTGAGTGTACTCAATGCCGTAACAAAAACTTTGTAATCAGAGCACACGTAGGTAATGACATTAGAAATACTAAGTACATCTACCATTTCAGGAAAAAGGTACCAGAAGAAATTGGGTTGGCTCTATACTTAAAGGAATTTTTGTGTGGCGCGATGTTGTGCTGTTTGCTATAACTGTATTTATCACTAATTTTTATTTGAAAAATTGCTCATGGGAAGACTCACAGTAACACGCCGAAGAAACTGACATAGGCATGCGTATTCAAACAGAGATATGTGAACAGGCACAGGACGGCGATGCTGTCGGCAACGCCTTTATAAGACAAAAATAGTCTAGCCGAGTTGTTAGATCGGTTACTGGTGCTACTATGGCAGGTTATCAATGTTAAGTGAGTTTGAACCTGGTGTTATAATCGGCGCACGACCGATGGAACAAAACATCTCCGAGGTAACCATGAAGTGGGGATGTTCCCGTACGACCATTTCACGAGTGTACTGTGATTATCGGGAACCAGATAAAACATCAAATCTCAGACCTCTGCGACCGCAAAAAGATACTTTAAGAACGCGACGAACGATTATTGAAGAGAATCGTTCAACGTGACAAAAGTGTAACGCATCCGCAAATTGCTACAGATTTCAAAGCTGGGCCATCAACTAGTGTCAGCGTGCGAGCCATTCAGCGGAACATCATCGATATGGGCTTTCGGATCCGAAGGCCCACCGGTGCACACTACATGACTTTACGACACAAAGCTTTAAGCCTCACCTGGGCCCTTCGGTATCGTCATTGGACTGTTGATGAGTTGAAACATGTTGCTGGTCGGACGAGTGTAGTTTCACATTATATCGAACCGATGGACGTGTACGGATGTGGAGACAACCTCATGACTCCTTGCAGCCTGGATCTCAGCAGGGGACTGATCAAGCTGGTGGAGGCTCGGTAATGATGTGGGGCGTGTGATACGGGACCCTTGATACGTCTAAATACGACTTTGACAGGTGACACGTACATAAGTATCCTGTCTGATCACCTTCATCCATTCATGTCCATTGTCCATTCCAATGGACTTGGTCAATTTCAGCAGGCCAATGCGACACCCCACACGTTCAGAATTGTTACGGAGTTGGTCCAGTGAAACTCTGCTGGCCACCAAACTCCCCAAACATGAACATTATTGAACATATCTGGGATGCCTTGAAACGTTCTGTTCAGGAGAGATCTCCATCCCCTCGTACTCTTACGGATTTATGGACAGCCCTGCAGGAGTCATGGTGTCAATTCCCTCCAGCGCTAGTTCAGACACTGCATGCTCGCGGGGACCCTACACGATATCAGGCAGGTGTAGCATTTTCTTTGGCTCTTCAGTGTAGTTCCCTTGCTAGGAATCGAGAAAGTGAGCTAGCAGTATCAGAACCCTTTGTTAAATTATGCAGTCCGATACCCAACTTACTCCACGGCTTTATTGTCTTACGGACTGAAGAGTTACAACAGGCTGTGGAAGTATTGTGGCTTGTAGTTGATTTCGACAGGCAGGGTGAAGCACTATGCACAACACACCTAGTTATTCTTCTATTCTTCCCTGGCTGGAGGGCGGTTAACTTCCAATCCTGCGGGAGCATTACAGGATCAAGGGACACTGCAAGATTTTAGAAATAGCGTTATTAGGGATAAAATGTTAACCTGTATCAAAAATTACTACCTTTGCGTTCAGGGACCGAGTGAAACGTTGTAGGAATTTATAGAAGCGGTACGTATTGCCATTATGTGAATGAGGAGGAGGCGGCAATCGAAAATATTCTGGAAAGCGTTAAGTCCGAAGCTTGATCGTGCTTGATGTTTTTAAATTAACCAGCAACGTTTGCGGAATTAGACGGCTTAATGCTTAAGATTGGTTGTATTCGTTTTTCCGATACTAAGCGCGAAGGTTCGAAGGATTTGACAAAGCAAGCGGAGAATAGACGAATGCCAGGTTGGTTAAGACCAAGCTGTGTTATCGCTGCGGTGATACTGGAAACTTGGTGAATCGGTGACACGTGCAGCGTAATGCACGTCCGGGCAGCTGACGCCGGGAGCTTGTAGGTGCGTTGAAATTTAAACCGCCTATTGAACTCTGTAACTGCATTACAGCTGCCGGCAATTCATTTTTGCCGCTTGTTTGGGCAGCGGTAAGTCACGAAATCGCGTGGGCCTTAACAGATTCAGGCAGTAGCCATTCAATGGTTGAAGATGATTGGTATATTCTCAATAGCAACATTTGTAAGCTTTCTGCACTACAACCTGCCTTGGCTGGATGTCGAACTGCAAATGGGAAGGTGTTGCCTGTGATTGGTCTTTGTAAGGCGAGTATTTCTGCGCAAGGATGTTCCTGTCCCATTCAATTCGCTATCGTCAAGCAACTTCGTATTGAGGTTCTTTTCGGCTGCGATTGGATTCAGTTTACTGGTTCGATCTTAAACGTTTTCTTTTAAATTCCCCCCCCCCCCCCCAAAAAAAAAAAAGGATTTCAAATTGTGTCAGTGTATTCCGGCCACAGGGTCTAACGCCATTACTCTGCATGATTATAAATTTGAGATAGGCCTTCTTCGTAATTCTGAGGCTGAGGCGATGCTGTGCCTTACGTGTGATTTCCCGGATGTCTTAACAGACAAATTAGGTGTTACCAGTAGGAAAATATACAGGATCTGCCTTATTTACAATTTTTCGGTGCTTCGGCCCCCTTACAGATTGTCACCACCCAAAATGAAAATCTCGCTACAGCTGGTGGAGCAGATGCTCCATGATGGGGTTATTATGTCTTCTACCCCTCCCCATGTCGTTCCCGTCTCTTTAGTTCCCAAGAGTCAGGGATCCTGATATCAAAGGGAGGTTCGTTTTCGACTGTCAAATAAGAAGGTTGTCGTTGATTCTGTGCCACTAAACCACCACTGTTTCATATGGTTTTCTGGTCGACGTTTCTGTTATATTCTCGATATAATTAAAACAGCTAAACATTCCTTATTACTCTATTTCTTTATTTTGCTTATATTTGCTTTATATTTTAAAGCGTTATGTTACGATTTATATACTTGTTTTTAGTTTATCGTTTCTCATACGTTTATTTTGTAAATTTAAAACAATAGGCAACTCATCATTCTGATATAAAATCATAATAATGACAGACTATAAATAAAGGCATAAAAACATAGCCATCATGCATCACAGAAATAAAATGGACGAAATTTCTTCACATCAGATGCACGGGAGCAAAATAAAGCAAGATTTCAAATTGTCTTAGTTGACCCTCTAAATATCCAGATTTGTATCAGACATATTTCAGTACAGTGCTAAGCATTGGCGAAGAAAACTGATTATTTACTAGCGACTACAGCTTTATTACATTGTTTCTCTTGTGGAGAGAACTAGATCCGAAAATCTTGTCCCGAATTTCTTCCAACTTTGCAAGCCAAGTACATGTCACGACCCTACGCGTGCTATCATATAAACAAGTTCATTATCTATACAGTTCTTTCATATCGACAGCCTCTGAGAATATAACGACTACACACATTTATCTAGATTACCGGGAAAGAAGATGTCTTCAAGATATCTTTTTCACTGGTCAGGCGTTTGTTTGCCAGATGTCGACGATGTCACAAGGACATATGGTGCTTCAAAGAAAGATCCACGATCCAAACTCATTGTTAGTTTCTTTTAGAATTATGAATAGGCGGGTGGTCAGTATTAAAAAAAAACCGTTTTGATCATCATACCAGAGTACCACCTCATCCCAAGCCACACAATCCCGCTATCAAGCTCGGGTAGAGAGCTTCTCATAGCGCTTCTAATTTGCTGTACTATGTTGTCCAAAATCGCGTCCAAGCTCTGCGCTATACTACGCTGCGTGGACATTGTGCTGTGCTACCGTGTCCGAGTGTACGACTGTGCTATATTGCCTGGCTCTTACATTGAACTAACTCGTCCGTGTATGGTATGCTCTCTGGCTCTTATATTGTACTAACTCGTCCGTGTATCGCATTCAGGTACAGTACCATCTATATCCTGTAGCTAATAGGCTGGTACTACTCCGTATGAAAGAGTGGTTGTCGTGAATGACAGTCTGCCTCCTCCCCACGGACGTCTTGGACGCAAAATGATGCAACTGGAGTAGGAGTTTACAACTGTAGTGAAAGTACAAGTACATTTAGAATATATGACAGTTACATCACGTGACGTGAAGCGCTGCCACCTTGGCTCTTTAGACTATAAAGGAGGACTGATAGCCACAAACAATCAATCTTCTGTGGTAATTAAAAGTGTTAAGATGGATTTCCCTAAAGAGATAAACACCGCTCAGCTATTAGGGAGGAAGACGAGACCATTTGACGAACACTTGGGTTTGTGGTTATTGCAGGAGAAAGTGGACAATCTTGTTAATGACATTGGTAGCATAAATTACGCTGAAAATGACATGCTCCCTAACAACAATACTTTAAATGTGCTCGCACCCATTACAGAATCGTTTTGCGATAATATTATGGTACTTAATTAGTGATAAAGTGGTTCGTCTGGAGCAATTAGAACAAGGACGATCCGTAATGTTAAAGAAGGGGATTTGTGGCAAATTTAATTATTATTTATGCAGAAATTCTCTAAGTTGAGGTACGAAAGACACGGTGCCAAGGCGAAGCTACCTTTTCTCCTGCATGGCAACGAGAGTGTGACAGCAAGAGGAATACTGGAAAAAATCGGCACGGAAGCACTGGAAATATTAACATATTTTGGGGAAATGTAAAAATCTTGTGGGTATATGAAGTAGGATTAGCTGACGTTGCAGTGGATGCTGTAATGGAAGAGCTAAATGTAAAACTGCACCAGCTTTGTGTGGAGGGCTTTTGGCTTGGGCAGAACCCATGTCATAGCCGGAATTTTTAATAAAATAGAGATGTGTTACTAACTAATATCAAACCACGACTTCTCCGTGGAAGGACACTGACAGGGAAACAACAATGTGATGGTGGACAACGATAAGGCAGTTCAAACAGACTGTTTAGTGCGAACGACTTCCAATTGTACAGACTTGCTCTTTCCATCACGGGTTATCTTGCTTCCTACGTAGCTGAACTCCTTAGCTCTATCCGGTATTTCGCGATCTCCAGTTCTGATCTTACGTTTTTCGCTGTTCTCAATTCTGTTACTTCTAATTACTTTTGTCTTTCTTCGATTTATTTTCAATCCATATTATGTACTCATTACACTATTTCCTCCATTCAACAGATCCTATAATTCTCTTTCACTTTCACTGAGGACAGCAATGTCATCAGCGATTCTTAACATAGATATCATTTCACCTTGAATTTTAATATCATTCTTGGAAATTCCTTTTATTTCTGTCATTACTTCTTCGGCGTATAAACTGAAGAGCAGGCGTGAATGGATACGTCCCCGTCTTACACCCATATTATACGTGTACTTCGTTCTTGTTTTCCACTCTTACTGTTTCGTCTTGGCTCTTGTGATATTGCATATTACCCGTCTTTCCTTATAGGTTACTTCTATTTTTCTCAGGACTTCGAACATCTTGCACCGTTTTACACTGTCGAACCCTTTTTCCAGGTCGACAGATCCTATCAACGTGTCAATTGTTTCATCACTAAGGTTTCCATTATCAACCGGAACGTCAGAACAACCTCTCTCATGCCTTTGTAAGTAGGCTGTTTAGGTTTTTATGTTGGTAACGCCACGTAGCGGTCTGTATGAAAATCACTGACTATGCTGTGTGCTGTCTGTGGCTGATTTCCATTGTTGGAATATTCGCTATGGACAGTTGGATGTGAACAGCGCGTAGCGTTGAGCAGTAGGAGGTGAGCCGCCAGCAGTGGTGGATGTGGGGAGAGAGATGGCAGAGTGTTGAGAGTGGACGATCTGGACGTGTGTCCATCAGAAAAAGGAAATTTGTAAGACAAGATGTCATTAACTGATTTATTACCACTTTTAAACACTATTTAGGTAAACATATTGTTTGTTCCTTATCAAAATTTTTCATTTGCTAACTATGCCTATCAGTAGTGAGTGCCTTCAGTAGTTAGAATCTTTCATTTAGTGGCAGTATTTGCGCTCGCTGTATTGCAGTAGTTCGAGTAACGAAGATTTTTGTCAGGTAAGTGATTCATGAATGGTATAGGTTATTGTTAGTCAGGGCCATTCTTTTGTAAGAATTATTGAAAGTCAGATTGCGTTGCGATAAAAAATTTACTGTTTGTCAGTTTACTGTTGATCAGAATAAGTAAAGAGAGAAATGTCTGAGTACGTTCAGTTTCGCTCAGCTGTTTGGAAATCAAATAACGTAGGACGTTTACTAGCACCGTCATTCATAAAATTTCGAAGGGAACGTTTCACCTTTACCTTTCCTAAAGCCAAAGTGATCTTCGTCTAACAGATCTTTGAATTTCTTTTCCATTATTGTGTATGTTGTTCTTGTGAATAACTTTGATACATGTGCTGTTAAGGTGATTGTGAGGCAATTTTCGCACTTGTCGGCTCTTGCAATTTCGGGAATTTTGTGGATAATGTTATTCCGAAAATCTGATGTATATCGCCAGTCTCATACGTTCTACACACCAACTTGAATAATAGTTTTGTTGGCACTTCCCCTAGAATTTTAGAAATTCCAATGGAATGTTACCTACCCTTTCTGCTTTATTTGACTTTAAGTCTTCGAGAGTTCTTCTAAATTCTGATTCTATTAGTGAAGCCCCTGTCTCTTCCCACGACTCTTGTTTATTCTTCTATCACGTCATCCAGTCCTTCCCCTCGCAGAGGTTCTGAAAGTACTCCTTCTCCCCTATCCACTCCCTCTCCTAAATGTAACAATGGAATTTCAATTTTCACGCTTAATGTTACTGCTCTTGTTTTTTATTTCACCGAAGGTTGTTTTGACTTTTCTGTCGGCTTAGGCAGTCCTTCCAATAATTACGTCTTCTCTTACCCAAGGCATCGTTGCAGTTACCTTCCATGTACGACGTTTCTTTTCAGCGTCTATTGTTGCCTTATTTGGGGACTCCATTCTTCTTCAGACGGACTGCCTAGTGGACTTTTCCATATTGCAGTATCCATAGCCTCAGATAAATTCAAGCTTATCTTTTCATTCTTTAGTACTTCCGTATCCTACTTCTTTGAGCACAGATTCTTCCTCAGTATTCTCTTAAACTTCAACCTACTCTTGATTTGAGTCTGTTTCTCCTCCTGGGTACGACTTACAGTCCAAAATTTCTCTGCCTGACCATGATGTAATATAACTAGAATATTTCACTATCTTCCGGCCTTTTCCAAGTATAAGTCCTCTTGTTCTGATTCTTGAACAGAGTATTCGCTATTACTAGCTGAAATTTATTGTAGAACTCAGTCTGTCTCTTCTCTGAGTCGTACTATCAAGCCCACGTTCTCCCCCAATCCTTTCCTATACTCCTTCCCGTACAACCGCATTTCAATTGCCCATAACTATTACATTTTCCTCTCCTCTTACGTACTGAATTACCCGCTCAATTTCCTCATATACTTTTTCTATCTTTTCGTCTTCAGTTTGTGATGTCGGAATGTGTACATGAACTATGGTTGTCGGTGTTAGCTTGCTGTCAATTCTGAAGAGAACAATCCTATCCCTGAACTGTTCACAGTAACTCTCTGTCCTGTCTTTCTATTCATAATGAATCCTACTGGCCAGCCGCTGTGGAAGAGCGGTTCTAGGAGCTTTAGTCCGGAACCGCGCTGCTGCTATGGTTGCAGGTTCGAATCCTGCCTGCCTCAGGCATGGATGTGTGTGATGTTAGTTAGGTTTAAGCAGTTCTAAGTGTAGGTGACTGATGACCTCAGATGTTAAGTGCGACCGGCCGTAGTGGCAGTGAGGTTTAAGGCGCTACAGTCTGGAACCGGGCGACCGCTACGGTCGCTGGTTCGAATCCTGCCTCGGGCATGGATGTGTGTGATGTCCTTAGGTTAGTTAGGTTTAATTGGTTCTAAGTTCTAGGCGACTGATGACCTCAGAAGTTAAGTCGCATAGTGTTCAGAGACATTTCTTAAGTCCCATACTGCTTAGAACAATTTTTTTTGAGTCCTACTCCCTTTATAACTTTTTCTGCTGCTTTTGATATTACCCTGTACTCGTATCGTCTGAAATCCTTGTCTTCTTTCCATTTCACTTCACTGACACCTGCTGTATCTAGACTGAGTCTTAGCATTTCCGTTTTCAGGTTTTCTGGCTTCACTAACAGGTTAAAATTTAGGAGATTCCACGACACGACTAATCAAACGTTATCCTTTCCTTGGTTAGTGAATATTTTCTAATGGTCTCTTCCCCCTTGGAAGTCCCCTCCAGGGGGCACGAATGTGTGACTGATGTGGAAACTTTTGCCAATGGACAAATAATCATGACACCTCCTCTATTACAGGCCACATGTCCTGCAGATACACATTTTGTGTTATTAACGGTAATCATTACTTATCCTTCCACTTTTTAGGGGCACTTTCCCACCTCAAGGGCAAGAACGTCAGTCCGTTCCTCCGCCCTCTCCGACAAGGCCGTTGGCAGAATGAGCCTGACGTCTAATTGCAGAAGTCTTTGGCCGGCATTGCTTATGATTTTTATTCAAAATTTGAGCTATTTTAGACCTTGGTTGCAGCAGAGAGTAAATACACTCCTGGAAATGGAAAATAGAACACATTGACACTGGTGTGTCAGACCCACCATACTTGCTCCGGACACTGCGAGAGGGCTGTACAAGCAATGATCACACGCACGGCACAGCGGACACACCAGGAACCGCGGTGTTGGCCGTCGAATGGCGCTAGCTGCGCAGCATTTGTGCACCGCCGCCGTCAGTGTCAGCCAGTTTGCCGTGGCATACGGAGCTCCATCGCAGTCTTTAACACTGGTAGCATGCCGCGACAGCGTGGACGTGAACCGTATGTGCAGTTGACGGACTTTGAGCGAGGGCGTATAGTGGGCATGCGGGAGGCCGGGTGGACGTACCGCCGAATTGCTCAACACGTGGGGCGTGAGGTCTCCACAGTACATCGATGTTGTCGCCAGTGGTCGGCGGAAGGTGCACGTGCCCGTCGACCTGGGACCGGACCGCAGCGACGCACGGATGCACGCCAAGACCGTAGGATCCTACGCAGTGCCGTAGGGGACCGCACCGCCACTTCCCAGCAAATTAGGGACACTGTTGCTCCTGGGGTATCGGCGAGGACCATTCGCAACCGTCTCCATGAAGCTGGGCTACGGTCCCGCACACCGTTAGGCCGTCTTCCGCTCACGCCCCAACATCGTGCAGCCCGCCTCCAGTGGTGTCGCGACAGGCGTGAATGGAGGGACGAATGGAGACGTGTCGTCTTCAGCGATGAGAGTCGCTTCTGCCTTGGTGCCAATGATGGTCGTATGCGTGTTTGGCGCCGTGCAGGTGAGCGCCACAATCAGGACTGCATACGACCGAGGCACACAGGGCCAACACCCGGCATCATGGTGTGGGGAGCGATCTCCTACACGGGCCGTACACCACTGGTGATCGTCGAGGGGACACTGAATAGTGCACGGTACATCCAAACCGTCATCGAACCCATCGTTCTACCATTCCTAGACCGGCAAGGGAACTTGCTGTTCCAACAGGACAATGCACGTCCGCATGTATCCCGTGCCACCCAACGTGCTCTAGAAGGTGTAAGTCAACTACCCTGGCCAGCAAGATCTCCGGATCTGTCCCCCATTGAGCATGTTTGGGACTGGATGAAGCGTCGTCTCACGCGGTCTGCACGTCCAGCACGAACGCTGGTCCAACTGAGGCGCCAGGTGGAAATGGCATGGCAAGCCGTTCCACAGGACTACATCCAGCATCTCTACGATCGTCTCCATGGGAGAATAGCAGCCTGCATTGCTGCGAAAGGTGGATATACACTGTACTAGTGCCGACATTGTGCATGCTCTGTTGCCTGTGTCTATGTGCCTGTGGTTCTGTCAGTGTGATCATGTGATGTATCTGACCCCAGGAATGTGTCAATAAAGTTTCCCCTTCCTGGGACAATGAATTCACGGTGTTCTTATTTCAATTTCCAGGAGTGTATATATAATACATTTATATGTCAAATCAGAACACCACTTGTGAACGTACTTATCAGTAACCCCTTACAGATTTTATAAGGACATATGCGACTACAAGAAACTTCTACGTCCTCCTTGGCCAAAAACATGGTATTGCCAGTGGTAAAAAATATATCGGCTCAACCACTTGTTTAAGGTGTAAAACACTAAGAATGACGCGTTTCGGAAGTCAAGCTTCCATTATCAGAATAATAAAAATTAAAATAACCTGTTAAAACTCGCTAAAATGGAACATGCACCAGGCACAATAAAATTGATAACAAAATTAAAGGGAAGTAGCCACGATGTTTTAATTTTATTATCAGTTTTATTGTGCCTGGTACATGTTCCATTTTAGCGAGTTTTAACAGGTTCTTTTACTTTTTATTAGTCTGATAATGGAAGCTTGACTTCCAAAACGCGTCAATCTTAGAGTTTTACACTATAAACAAGTGGTTGAGGCGATATATTTTTTAACATTGACATTCACAACCACGATCGCTTATCCAGTATGGATAAAATCAAATTGGTATTACCAGGCTGGAAGCTTCTTTGGCTCTGTGCAGGACTGTTTAAGTGTTTTAAACTCTAACAAACAGTATTTACATGGTGCTCCACTGTACTCTATGCCAATCAGCTCCTTGTGGTGTCAGCTGACGAATCCATACAGAACATCTGTATCTGGTGTTTAAGAACTTCCTGCAGTTTTTCTACTGGGGTGATAAGAGTACCCGTAAATAACTTGACGTACAAATTACCCTTCCTGACACTCAAGGCAGATATAAGCTTATAAATTACGTTCTGTTTGCATACAGTTTTAATTATGTACCAGTAAACTATGTCGAGATTCTCTAAATAGGCTCCAACAAAGACGTTATAAGCATTATGCTGAAATGCTAAATTGGAACGGGAGAAATTTATTTCTCGCAATCAAACACACTGTTCTCCACAATACGGTCAGATAGTTATTTTCGAATTTGGATTGTTTCTCATAAATAATATTGTTCAACAAACAGAGTTAAACTATTCCCAATTAAAGAAACTACTCCTTTAAGTGCAGTTGATGTGTTATGTGTACGAAAAAGAAAACTCGAGAGAGAAGAGGTCGGATCGAAAAAACTATTGCGGGACTATATAGCGAAAACAACTGCCACAAAGGAGAAATATAAACTGCTACTGGAAAAAGAAGAAGCAACTGGAGATATACAGGTAAGTCTAACATATTACTTCAGACACAGACTGTAGAAAATCTGGATACAAGTGGAGAATATAAGACATAAGTGTTTCCAGTAAGTAGAAATGATAAGTGTCCATACGCTGGAGTGCCAGCTGAAAATGCCAGCCCGCATCTCGTGGTCGTGCGGTAGCGTTCTCGCTTCCCACGCCCGGGTTCCCGGGTTCGATTCCCGGCGGCGTCAGGGATTTTCTCTGCCTCGTGATTGCTGGGTGTTGTGTGCTGTCCTTAGGTTAGTTAGGTTTAAGTAGTTCTAAGTTCTAGGGGACTGATGACCATAGATGTTAAGTCGCATCGTGCTCAGAGCCATTTGAACCATTTTTTTGATAATGCCAGAATACAGACCATTTGCTGTATTAAAGGACACACGAGAAATCTGTTTATAAGTCTAGATTACCATCTGGATCTGCTTAAAGAGGATGGTTTAATTGTTCATAAATGTTGCTGACTCTACGTTGTGCACGTAGCAACACAACACCCGTTTGCAGTGTAAAACTGGTAGATTAATAACAATTTAAGATAATTCGATGAAAAAAATTGTAAAGTTTAAGTTCTATAAGGAATTTACATAAGAATGGATCTAATGATATCTTAACATACAACGTGGACGATGCCGACAGATTCTAGATGTACCCCTGTCCGGTTTTCAGCTACGCTACAGATCAATTTATTTATGAAAATACAATGTACAGTCTCCAACAAATTTAACATATTCACAAACACCTTTACCTTTACACCAAATAAATACAGTGACATTTACAGATATTTTACGTCTATTACGTGTAGATAGGAAGAAGGGTGAGGGTGACATATATGTTGATTTTCCAAAGTCTTTATTTGCATTTTCCGTCACATGGTATGTTTTGTAGGCGATGACGTCTCTGTCGACGAAGCTTTCCAGTCCAGACACTTTGGGAACACCTGTACCTCCACGAACAATAGCAACGGTTAACCATCCGTTACCATGAGTAAATGAAGATGTGGAAATGACAACATCAGCTGCAGACAAGAAGAAGAACACTGGTAAATCTGTCGCCGCACACTCATTACTAGATGGACCCGCAGTCTTCTGTGGATGTAAATTGAACTTCAGCATTGACATAAACGACACATTTACTCATGGTAACGGATGGTTAACCGTTGCTATTGTTCGTGGAGGTACAGGTGTTCCCAACGTGTCTGGACTGGAAAGCTTCGTCGACAGAGACATCATCGCCTACAAAACATACCATGTGATGCGGAAAATCGGACAGAAAATTCAAATACCGGAACCCTCTCTTCTAAAAGAATGGCAAAATGAGCAGAACTAATTGTTAAGGGCATATAGAAGGTAGGTCTTCAGAAAAAGATTGATAGGTACAACAATTTTAGAAGATACCTTCACTGTACTTGTCAAACTATCTGTTGGTGAAAGAAATGTCATTATTAGTAGACTTAAATAATAAGTTTAAAATTAAGACTGAATTTCTATCATATCCATCACTGGCACCACTAATTCAGCAAGAGGAAAAGTTGTCTGGCAGCGCCTTCTATATCACAGAAGGACAGACAATAGATTGCTTCTTCGATTCTCCACTACATCTGTAAGTAGGCTGTTTAGGTTTTTTTATTGGTAACGCCACCTCAGTATGAAAATCACCGGCTGTGCCGTGTGCAGTCCGTGGCTGCTTTGCATTGTTGTAATACTCGCCATTGTAGTGTTAGGCAGCTGGCTGTGAACAGCGCGTAGCGTTGCGCAGTTGGAGGTGAGCCGCCAGCAGTGGTGGATGTGGGGAGAGAGATGGCGGAGTTTTGTAATTTGTCATGATATCAAGGTAAATACATTGTTGGTTCTCTATTAATATCTTTTATTTGCTAACTATCCCTATGAGTAGTTAGTGCCTTCCATAGTTCGAATCTTTTATTTAGCTGGCAGTAGTGGCGCTCGCTGTATTGCAGTAGCTTGAGCAGCGAAGATTTTTGGTGAGGTAAGTGATTTGTGAGACCTATAGGTTAATGTTAGTCAGGGCCATTCTCTTGTAGAGAATTTTGAAAGTCAGATTGCGTTGCGCTAACAAAATATTGTGTGTTGAAAGTCAGATTGCGTTGCGCTAAAAAATATTGTGTGTCAGTTTAAGCACAGTCATGTAAAATTGTCAAAAGGGGACGTTTCATATGTCGACCCTTAGCCGAGGATACCTCACTGGAATCTTCTGATTTTTTCTTATAGTTTGTGTAATTAGTGTAGCTTTTGTTTATTGCTAGCGCGTAATTGTAGAGAGAATTTCCATTGTAGTTGTAGTTTTTCATTGTTGTACAGTAAAACAGTTGTGGTATGCATGTAGATTTGCACCAAGTATTTCGCAGCTGCAATTAACTAGATATTATTTTCAGTGTTATGTTAATGTGTTTTCTTATTTTTGCTCTTCAAATTGTGTTTTTCTGTGTTGTCGTGTGAAATACTGTGACAATAATGGCGTGTGAAAAACGTAACACTAGGCTCCAAAGCAAACTGAGAAATAATAGTGACGACGAGCGTAGCTTGCCAGCACCACTGTGTAATGAATTAACAGATGTTCAAAGTAATAATTTGGTAGCTGTGCATAGGGAAATGGAGCGGGCTGCAAACAATGGTGTAGACAGCGAAACAATTAGAGAACAGGGAAGCATTATCGATCGATCGGTCGGCGACAGCTCGCCTCAGGAATCCGAAACGACAGGAAACAATCTCGCAAATGCTGTGAATTCAGGATTTGGGTCCTCACCGTTTTCTCAAATGAGTCAAGACACATTTTCTGCTTGTCAAAATGTGAATGTTTCCGGTGCAAATTCACTGCCGAAAAGCACTGAGGAACATGTTCCAGACACCAGTGCATTGTTATTACAATTAATACAACAAATGGGACAAAATCTTCAAAAATTAGACACAATCGAACAAAATCAGAAACAAATGGAACAAAATCAGAAACAAATGGAACAAAATCAGAGTCAAACACAGCAACAGCTTCAAAAGTTAGACTCATTGGAGCAAACTCTTGAACAAACACGTGAGGATTTAACTAATGAGTTACATCACATTGAATCGAAATGTCAAAAAGTCTGTAACGACGTAAAAACACAAATTTGTGAGAATTTCCAACCTATTTTTTCGCGGCATGAAAATGCACTACAGAATCACGAAGTAGCCATAAAAGAACTGCAAACTACTGTTCATGAAAATCATGAGACCTTGCAAGCTAAATTTGACTCAGTTGCATCTACCGATTCGGTTACGCAACTTGCAAAAACCCAGGAAAACTTAAAAGACACAGTAGAAAGACACATGGAGGAAATTAGTACATTATCAGAGAAAGTAGTTGAACTTTCGGATCAGCTAAATAATTTATCTACGAAGGTAGATGATAATCTGAATGACACAAAACCGGTAGTCTTTAATGACACAGAAGAGTGCGAACAAATTAGGAAATTCAAACAAAATCAGAATCAAATTAATACGCAACACCAAAGAGAAATCCGCGAAGTACAAGATCAGCTGACACAGGTAGTACAAGAATTACGTATTTCGGAGGACACTCGCGCCCCAATACGGGAAGAGGGACTTAGCAATATGGAACAGCCACAAAATAATAACACAGGACACTTCGGAAATTATGACAGAAATTGGCAAGGCACACCGAATTTTGAGATGGAACCGCCGAAACGACGTAATAATGACCGATATGCGACTCGCCGACATGATGACTTTGACTATAAGCTGTTCATTACTACACGTAAATTCAAAACGTTTAAAAATTCTGCCAACGACATTCATCCACAAGCGTGGCTCCATCAATTCTCTCATTGTTTTCCCCCTAACTGGTCGTTAGAACACAGATTAGAATTTATGTGTGGCTATTTAGAGAATGAACCAGCTGTAAGAATGCGTTCGGTCATTCACGATTGTCATAGTGAAGGAGAATTTTACCATGCCTTCCTCTCAGCATATTGGTCTCAAGCCACACAAGACCGAGTAAAACATGGCATCATAATGATGAAACATTTCGAACAATCTGAATTCTCCAGTCTTGTGAAATATTTTGAAGACATGTTGCACAAGAATCAGTACCTGTCAAACCCATACAGCCCCTCAGAACTCATCCGCATTTGCTTAATCAAACTGCCTGAACATTTGCGACATATTATTTTAGCAGGACGTTGCAAAGACGACATTGAAGCATTTCAAGGACTCTTACAAGAACTAGAAATTGACACTGACAATCGCGGAACGCACGAGCACAATTACAGATCACATCCGTCGCAATTCCGCGATGAAAGAAATAATAACTGGACGCGACAAGGCTATTCTCACAATACAAATCGTGACCGAAACAGACACCACCCGTATAACAACCGTTGGCAGAGTAGTAATAATTACAGGGAAAGATCACCTCTCCGCGGTAATGACTATCACAGAGACAATCAGAGAAACAGACAATATGGGAACCAAAACAATTATTATTACGAGGGACAGAATAACTTTAGACGCAACGGTCCAGCGCGCAGTTACGATTCAGGGAGAAATTCTCCACCACTTAACCGACAAGAAAGAAACCACAGAAACTACCGACATGACGACAGACGATGTGATCGTAACGACAGACCTGAATTGCATCAGAACTGGCGGGATTCAAACAGAGCTGGGCCCTCTCGGCAAGGCGAATTTGTAGAAGTTCGGTCTCCTAATCCGAATAACGACGCGCGCCAGCAAAGAAACAGACAATGACTCGCACAGCAGGCAGCCGCGTGCGCCCGCTGGCTCCGAGAAAAATAACACAGACGCTAACCTTGAGAAAAATTCCAGTATTCTTTACCGACGTATACCACTTCATAATTGCGTTAAAGTTGAAACTCTGCGTACTAGGAAGAGCAAAGGTTTACACCACATTTCACATGTAACACCGTTTATTGAGAGATAATGTGCTTTTTTAACTTGAGATTTTAATGCAACATTTTGGTTTATTTGAAAATACATTCTGGATTTAAAGTGCTTTCTGAGAGATACTAGATGACACAGTGGTTAGTTTATGTGACAGCTACAGGATTTTATCACGACGTTACTAATGAGTGACAACTTACAATGTTGCTTTTGCGGTGTATCTGTTTTATATCTGCACAGTTTTTCGGCATTATTCAAGAAATTAAAACATGTTTTAGTAGTAACTTTTGTGGTATAGCAACAATGAGACAGCCTTTTTCGTAGCACAACAATACGTTACAGTACAGTACTTTCCTCATCACGGCAATAAGCGTAATAACTAAGATATCTATACGCAAAGCATTTCACTTTTGTTTATCATGAGGTAAGTACATTGACTTCTGCAGAACTTAGCTTTCGGAAGACGATAACTACGACACTGCCACAGAGATTATGTTGCAACAAGACGCACATTTAGCGCTACAGGACACGTATTTGAGTGAGTAATTTTGTACTTAAAACATTTATTTTTTAAGATTTTTGAATTACAAAGAAAGTTTTCCGTGATACATTTCATTCCATTGCTGTAATTTGTAACACCTGAGGGTATAATTACATTAATCCTCAGGGGGGTACACACTTACTTTGTGTACCATGTGTGTGGCAACCACAAGGAACCCTAGCTAATATGGTATTTGCTTATACAACTTTACACATCGGTACCATATTTCTCTAACACAGAATTACACAGCTATCTGATTATTTGACAGAGAGAGACAAACATTTTTTTTACTACGTCAGTGACAGATGCTTACGTAATTACACAGTTTGATACCTTCACACTTATGAAATTGTATTTTGTCTGTACTTTGTAAATTGTTCATATTTTTTGGAACCATTGTGATACTATGAAAGCTTTGAATGATGTATTTGGTAAGGGAGCATGGTTTTAAAGTACGTTTGAGGCAGATGACACTTTTGACATGAGCAGAGAATTTTTTTTAGGTTTTGAAATTAGAAAGCTACGACGATTTTGAGAGTTGACTGAGGTGTTATGATGTTATTATTACGATGACTATGTGTATTATGCTGTTGCAGTATATTTATGATCAATAAGCTGATGCTATATGAGGAATTTGATTATGTGTCGACGATATGTATATGTATAATAAGGTAAGGAGTAATGAATAGTGATTAGGGCACTCTGATTTGTGGAAAACGTTGTTGGAAACCAAGATCGTACTTTAAAAGTTATGAAATGTGTGTAAATGCGTGAATGTATCACAATGCCGACGAAAATTTTTTTGGACACTGTTATATCAATAAGATTTTGTTTCTACAGATTTGCAACGCTAATTCTTGACCTGTGAAACATTTTTATATAAGACTGCCATTGTAGCAAACTGCTGTCGTAAATATTTCCGTACGAAAGTTAAGTGACCACCTGCACGTAATACGTCGTGGGCACACAGCTGTGTCAGACACCTGGGCGACGGCCGCCCGGAAAAAAAAAAAAAAAAAAAAAAAGGCCATTAGCCTTCCAGCGGCACAGAACGACACGGACGAACTTGAAAACGATGAGAAACATTTCACGGCTATTGTCGTGCTAATTGAGAGAAATGCCATATGGCTAGTGAATGACGTTTCACGCCTTGCTTTGCCCATTTTGTTTAATATCTAGTTTCTAGCTGCACTGCAGCACTGGTTAAAATAAAATTTTATAGATGTACTAATATAAATATTTTCTGTCTGCAGATCTATTAAATAATAATTTTGTAATCCACATTCTTCGAAAAAGGAGCTCTTGGAATGGAAAGAACAATAAGAAGGGACTAATACCAGGAACTGCATACATAATTTTCTTTTCAACTACTGAGTAATTTTTTGTAGAATTAGTTTTTGTGGTGCACCACTTTAATTACATAGTCATTAAGATGTGAATATACATTTCCCTTGTCTGCATTGTTGTCTTTACTGTAATATTTTTTCTGCTTGAGCGTTGTCATGTTTAGATATAATTTATTGCTTTTGCTTCTGCTGTTTGCCAGGCATAATGTTACTGAATTTGATTTTGTATTATTCTGTTAAGCCAGTTTTACTAATGATTTATTTTTATATTTTTATTGTTTGCTGCACATTGCCTTAGATTAGTTGTAATATTACAATTGCTTTGCTAATTTCTTAATACTGCTTGCTTCGCAAATCTGCGTTTTTTTTATTGCTGTTTATATTAATTGTTTTATGTGATGCTGCATTGCCTCGTCCCTTAGTTTAGCATCTGAGCTCAGTAGATATAAGTTAGCTTAAGAGGGGGTAGCCTATAAGATAATGAGTAGCGATTAATTGGAAAAAATGCATTGAGAAGCTATACGAGTAAAGTACAGAAAGCAGGTATAGATAGGACTTTTGGAAATAATGAGGAATGAAGGGAGATCTCCGAGAAGTAAAGAAAGTTTTTTTTGCAACATACTGCAGTAAAAGAAACCCTGTCCTTTCCTTGTGTTATCCCACTATGTGTTTGTGTTCCCTTGTGTATTTATGTTTTTCCTGTATTTATATGTATATCTGATAATACTTATGTTGTAGAATTTTTCTAATACTAAGCTACATTCACTATGATGAGGAATACTGTGATCCTCAAATATAATTTGCATTGATAATATGTTATTTACTTTGTAAAGATGTTTAGACATTTATCTGTTCTGTTTTAATGCTCATGTGTGATGTTGATGTTTCAAAAGTTGTTCTGATCTTTATGTATGTACTTATGTCATTATTTTTGTAACACTGATGTATATATTTTTATTCTTTTGTAAAGCCCCTATTACCGCAAATGTTATTTGTATTGTTATGTTCTTTAATGATGTGTTTTGTACCTTTGTTATTGTGTTCTTATGTTATAAAATTGTATAGACACCAGTTCATCATATTATTAACTTGTAAGTTACATTTCACTGCACACGTTTTGTTGGTCATAGTATATGGACAATATGTGGGAAGTAGGGACTGTTAGTGTTTGTATGTGTGTTAATAATTCAGCAAGGGACTGGATGACAGCATTGCTGGTTCTAAGGACAATTCCAAAAACTTTGTGAGTGCACAAGTGGTGGTTATGGACTTGCTATATTATCCGCAAGACTCTTCAATGGTGATTGTGCACCTGCACAGTCACAACGGATGGCTGCTGGCCATCTCTACAAGGACTGCAGTGGGTCTGAGCCTCTGGTGGCCCACCAATACCGTAATCTCTACCAGGACTACAGTGGGTCTGCTCTGTGATGACCTACCAAACGATATTCTTCAAAACTTCGATTGACTCCGCTGTGGGTTTGCTCTGTTGTGGCCCATTACCTGTCAGCATGTCAAGAGTCAGCACTGTCTTTCTGTTGGAAGGACAACACTACTTCTTCAAGACTGTATGAAATTCCACTACTTCCGTGTGCATTTTCTTTTACTGCTCAGACTTTGAGAAAAACACTGCAATGTGATGAATGATCAAGACTGTCTTTATGGACTGTGAGAAAATTTTAGCTTTTGACCAACATTGTATCAATAAGTGTGTGCATTTGATTTCTTTGTTATCGTAATTGTGAAAAAATTTTTAACAAATATGTATTGGCCAGTGCCCAACAAAATTTGTAAAATTTTTTGTGGGGAGCATGGGGGCTATGTAAGTAGGCTGTTTAGGTTTTTTTATTGGTAACGCCACCTCAGTATGAAAATCACCGGCTGTGCCGTGTGCAGTCCGTGGCTGCTTTGCATTGTTGTAATACTCGCCATTGTAGTGTTAGGCAGCTGGCTGTGAACAGCGCGTAGCGTTGCGCAGTTGGAGGTGAGCCGCCAGCAGTGGTGGATGTGGGGAGAGAGATGGCGGAGTTTTGTAATTTGTCATGATATCAAGGTAAATACATTGTTGGTTCTCTATTAATATCTTTTATTTGCTAACTATCCCTATGAGTAGTTAGTGCCTTCCATAGTTCGAATCTTTTATTTAGCTGGCAGTAGTGGCGCTCGCTGTATTGCAGTAGCTTGAGCAGCGAAGATTTTTGGTGAGGTAAGTGATTTGTGAGACCTATAGGTTAATGTTAGTCAGGGCCATTCTCTTGTAGAGAATTTTGAAAGTCAGATTGCGTTGCGCTAACAAAATATTGTGTGTTGAAAGTCAGATTGCGTTGCGCTAAAAAATATTGTGTGTCAGTTTAAGCACAGTCATGTAAAATTGTCAAAAGGGGACGTTTCACATCCAACGACTGCACCACTCATTGAGCCTTACCTATGTCGTCACAGAGCGCTGCTGTTCAAAATTACTTATCAACTGACCGCCATTGTATCGAAACATGTTAATATTGTTTTAGCACGTGATACAGATGTGTTGTGTACATACGAGGTGCGGCTAGAAAAAAACCGGACTGATGCTGGAAAAAACATTTATTTACAATTATTTACAATTTCATGTTATCTCCTTCAATGTACTCTCCTCCTCGGTCTCTACACCGCTCCATAGGAATTTTCCACTGTTCATAGCAATGCTGCAGATCATTTTCGGTAAGTCCATACATTACTTCCGTCACTTTTTCTTTTACTGCTTCAACAGTCTCAAATCTAGTTCCTTTCAAAGCTGACTTGACTTTAGGGAAAAGAAAAAAGTCACAGGGGGCCAAATGAGGTGAGTAGGGTGGATGATCTAAGATGGGAATGTTGTGTTTTGCCAAAAACGTCTTCACTGACAACGCACTGTGAGCTGGGGCATTGTCTTGGTGAAGGATCCATGACTTTTTTCTCCACAAATCGTTCCGTTTTCTCCGTACTCGCTCACGTAGGGTAGCCAGGACGCTAATGTAGTAATGCTGATCACTGTTTGTCCCTCTGGTACCCAATCAATGTGCACAATCCCTTTGATGTCAAAAAAAAAAAAAAAAAACAATCATCATTGCCTTGAATTTCGATTTTGACATTCGTGCTTTTTTTGTCGTGGAGAACCAGGAGTTTTCCAATGCATCGATTGGCGTTTAGTTTCGGAATCGTAAGTAAAAAACCACGATTCATCGCAAGTAATAACATTTTTTAAGAAGGTGGGATCACTTTCAATGTTTTCCAGGATGTCAGAACAAATCATTCTTCGGCGTACCTTCTGTTCAATTGTGAGACACTTTGGAACCATTTTTGAACACACTTTGTTCATGTTGAAACTTTCATGAAGAATCTGCCTAACACTTCCTTGTCAACTCCTGTTAACTCAGACACTGCTCTGATTGTTAAACGGCGATCTTGTCGAACAAGTTTACCGATTTTTTCAATGTTTGCATCAGTTTTTGCTGACAATGGTCTGCCAGTGCGAGTGTCATCACTGGTGTCTTCGCGGCCATCTTTAAATCGTTTAAACCACTCAAACACTTGTGTTCGCGATAAACAATCATCGCCGTACACTTGGTGTAACATTACAAACGTTTCACTTGCAGATTTTCCTAGTTTGAAACAAAATTTGATGTTAACACGCTGTTCTTTCTGTACACTCAACATTTTCCGACGCACAGACAAAACGTCAACTACTTAAAACAGACGCCACGGGCAGACTGAGTGCAGGAGGCAGATGAAACTCGAGCAGTAGGCGGAGCGAGAGTCACGTGACAGGCCACGCGACTTTCAGCCTTAATGCATTCGTTTTATTGTTTCACCAGTACTAGTCCGGTTTTTTTTTCTAGCCACACCTCGTATACGGTATTGACCACCATTCTCGTAGAAAATATCGTACTTTCCCGTCATTTGTGTTTGCTACATTTTTACGGCGGCCAATCGACTTGTACGTTTGTATACATGTGTTTCATTCGCAGATGCTGTTTCTACGTGCTGTCAGTATGTAGCCGTCCAATCCACATATAATTTGTTTTTGTGTTGAATTTTACAAGCATAGCAACATAATTTTTTTTTTCTTCAGGGCCACTGGCCAAGTGACTGCCGTACCGTTGGGAATCGGAACATTTATTGAATGGCTGGTATGCATGTGGTGTCCTTTCTGCCCACAACTGTCACCAACGTTTGGTTGTGCGTCTGCAGACTGGGTTATTCTGTATGTTTTGCGCGAGATGGCAACCGTGGAGGCAATTGCTTCCCAATGTGTATGCTGATCACGAACTTTGTGATCAAAGAATAGGGAGTTCTTCGTGGTAAGGTTTATGTTTGGTTTAGAATTTAAATTACAGGCTTATGTTGAGGGAAAGCGTGTTTGGAAGATCTGTTCCCTCCCCCCCCCCCCCACCCCTCACCTCCCCTTCCCAATGTTTGTTTAAATAAAGACGCTTGTGGAGGGATTGGAATTTAGAGTTAATAGAAGCAGTGAGGATGCATTGGGGAAAACATGTCAAAAGGCTGTACCTGCATAAACATACTTTGTTTCAGATATCGTAGTGCGTGTATTCCGGAAGTTGGATTCTGAAATGACAGAACCTGTCTGCCTCGAATGGGTCAGTACGGCACAATTCCACATTTATAGAACTAGTACAATCGGTCTGAGCTATATTGTCCCGTGAGGGAGAGCTACGCCAGAATGCCTCAGTTTCCGTCTTGCATTCCAGGGCAGACGTCTTCGTTCCTGACATACACTCCTGGAAATTGAAATAAGAACACCGTGAATTCATTGTCCCAGGAAGGGGAAACTTTATTGACACATTCCTGGGGTCAGATACATCACATGATCACACTGACAGAACCACAGGCACATAGACACAGGCAACAGAGCATGCACAATGTCGGCACTAGTACAGTGTATATCCACCTTTCGCAGCAATGCAGGCTGCTATTCTCCCATGGAGACGATCGTAGAGATGCTGGATGTAGTCCTGTGGAACGGCTTGCCATGCCATTTCCACCTGGCGCCTCAGTTGGACCAGCGTTCGTGCTGGACGTGCAGACCGCGTGAGACGACGCTTCATCCAGTCCCAAACATGCTCAATGGGGGACAGATCCGGAGATCTTGCTGGCCAGGGTAGTTGACTTACACCTTCTAGAGCACGTTGGGTGGCACGGGATACATGCGGACGTGCATTGTCCTGTTGGAACAGCAAGTTCCCTTGCCGGTCTAGGAATGGTAGAACGATGGGTTCGATGACGGTTTGGATGTACCGTGCACTATTCAGTGTCCCCTCGACGATCACCAGTGGTGTACGGCCAGTGTAGGAGATCGCTCCCCACACCATGATGCCGGGTGTTGGCCCTGTGTGCCTCGGTCGTATGCAGTCCTGATTGTGGCGCTCACCTGCACGGCGCCAAACACGCATACGACCATCATTGGCACCAAGGCAGAAGCGACTCTCATCGCTGAAGACGACACGTCTCCATTCGTCCCTCCATTCACGCCTGTCGCGACACCACTGGAGGCGGGCTGCACGATGTTGGGGCGTGAGCGGAAGACGGCCTAACGGTGTGCGGGACCGTAGCCCAGCTTCATGGAGACGGTTGCGAATGGTCCTCGCCGATACCCCAGGAGCAACAGTGTCCCTAATTTGCTGGGAAGTGGCGGTGCGGTCCCCTACGGCACTGCGTAGGATCCTACGGTCTTGGCGCGCATCCGTGCGTCGCTGCGGTCCGGTCCCAGGTCGACGGGCACGTGCACCTTCCGCCGACCACTGGCGACAACATCGATGTACTGTGGAGACCTCACGCCCCACGTGTTGAGCAATTCGGCGGTACGTCCACCCGGCCTCCCGCATGCCCACTATACGCCCTCGCTCAAAGTCCGTCAACTGCACATACGGTTCACGTCCACGCTGTCGCGGCATGCTACCAGTGTTAAAGACTGCGATGGAGCTCCGTATGCCACGGCAAACTGGCTGACACTGACGGCGGCGGTGCACAAATGCTGCGCAGCTAGCGCCATTCGACGGCCAACACCGCGGTTCCTGGTGTGTCCGCTGTGCCGTGCGTGTGATCATTGCTTGTACAGCCCTCTCGCAGTGTCCGGAGCAAGTATGGTGGGTCTGACACACCGGTGTCAATGTGTTCTTTTTTCCATTTCCAGGAGTGTAGTTAGCCTCGTGCTCGTATCCCTTGTATCGGATTGTGACATCATAGAGCCAGGACCAGTGTTCCAACACAGCCATCTTGACAATACATTATTTTGAATTTCCTTCCCATTTATATAGTCCTGTTCAGGTTCAGATGTTCAGCAATATTTGTTCCATGACTTTGTCTTGGTACACCACATGATCTTATGGGGAACAGTCAGTTCACTGTACAGGTCACTGGGCCAAGATCTTTATAGCATCACAGGGGTATGCATAAGCTTCAACCACATTCCTACAGTTGGTGCATGTGGACATGTTGCAATACATCTCCCCAGTGCAACGCATACGTACCCGATGGGATATTAGTCGAAGAACGGGCAGGTCAGATCCTTTGCCGAATATCCGCTCTTTCCAAGTGCTCCTGCAGCTGCACTCTTTGATGCAGTCAAGCATTCTCATCTGTAACTATGAAGTCTGCCGAACGCAGCCATGAAAAGATCCACATGGGGAAGGAGTACAGAGTCACAATAATGTTGACGAGAGAGGGATCGTGTTCAGAGTTGTGCAAATTAATACACGAATGGATTGGTACGCCTATTCCTCCGAGTTACGTCCATCAAGTATGTATGTGATGCCTCCACAGGCACTAACGACAATCCAGCTGTTTTCAGCGGAGGAATGGAGCGACGTACCACAAGAACTCATTACCAGCAATGTGGCTAGTATGGGAGCACGTTCAGAATGTGTACTAACGTCCATGGTGATCACGCACCAAATAGTGAGCAATGCACCACGTTTCGTGATGTACAGGGGTTCATCACAAATCGCTGTGCCTTCACTGTGCTTAAAGTCTTTCAATAAGAGCGTCATTTCTGTTCGTCTGATTGCTTATTACTTTGTAAAGTATGTATGTAGAACTGTAAACGGATCCTAGCCAAGGCTCGACATTCGTTACGTACCAAGAATAATGGAGATGTAACCCTTGTCCGCAATTTCTGCTTAAGCCACTTCATAAGGACAATTATAAATATAAAAATTACAGGGTCGTCATCAGCCAAAGGCCTTCCTAACAATTAAGAAAAGACCGAACTGTAAATTATCACTTTAATATAATTAAGAATTTAATTATAAGAACGCATTTTTTTTAGAAACTAACAACATGAACAGCACTGTATGTCGTTCATCAATGAGCTTGTTTAATTACATGTGAATTCCTTAATTTTGAGACAGTACGCCGTTCACTTTGATTTTTCCTCCCATTTTTGTTCATCACAAGTAAGCAGATTAACTTTTAAAAAAATCAGGGAATAGAATATTAATTTGAAAAGTGGCATCAATGAGAAAGATAAAGGACGCTGAATTTATTTCATGACTGAATTTAATGCACATCCTATGAATACACATGACTGGTGCCTGAATAAAAAATTTAACTACATAATTCAACAAAAAATGGAACAACAGCGCAATTAAAAAAGGAAAATATACACAAGAGGGAAGTGGAAAATAATAATTCCATCTACATACCAACGACAACCGTAGTTCAGAGAGACATCTATCAACATTATGCTCATGCACTAGCTTGGAAAGAGTTTTATCCGATTCACAAGGTTTGTATAGTAGATATGCGACATGGAATCCGCGCCTGCCGCTTACGAACAGCCGAACTTGAACACGTGGTAGACTTGATTACACGTTAACTGTTCAGAAGCTAGACATTAAACCAAGGACAAATGTAAGAAATTTTAATGGTGTGATACCAGAATGATTTTGCCGCCACGAAATAAAATTAACTCGGCAAGGCAGAACCCCCCTCCCACACGTTTCAACTTACACGTGGTCCGTCCAGAAACAAACCGTTACAAACAATTCCTCTATGCACACGAAAAATTGATATTTTACTGAAATTGTACAAAAGAAACAAACTAGTAATATGAAAACCTCTTGCAGTACTGTAGTGGACCAGAAGGATCATCTGTTACCAAACACGAGGTACAAGCCGAGCACAAAGAGACAATAGCACCTTCCAAGAAAACATTGAAAATAAGAATAATAAAAATCACATTCGCTCGAAAACACAATTATTCTCAGGTTCACCCGAAGTTGTACTGACTAGCTTTTCCTAAACATATTCACTGCTAGAAATTCCACACCATGATGTCCGAAAGGAACAAAGCAACTACCGCACTTTTAATTTCAACTACCA
This sequence comes from Schistocerca nitens, assembly GCF_023898315.1. Lineage (NCBI taxonomy): Eukaryota > Metazoa > Arthropoda > Insecta > Orthoptera > Acrididae > Schistocerca > Schistocerca nitens. The sequence goes on along the minus strand of NC_064618.1, from coordinate 190,363,430 downwards.
TCATCGCTGATTTTTTTTTAACAAAATGATTATGCCACATTCCGAAAATACGTAACTACACACGCTTCAGTTAAGCTGAAGTACTTAAATATTCCACAGATTTCACATAAGGAAGTTCTAATTCGACCTACTTCCTATCAGCAGAAACCTTCTCTAGGACGTACGAACTGTACTCACCAACCTCTAGCTGCAGAATGTCTTTTCTCCACCGAGCCTCGCCTAACTACCGGTGCAACAGAAGCTACCATATGGATAGGCTTCCGCCACCAACCTGACAGACAAACCAACCTCACACTAAAAGGGGTCAACCTCTCTGTCTAGGTACTGGGATCCTAAGTTGGTCATCCTGTGCTACACTCCACACAAGAAGCAAACATCACCTGCTCGTAGCAGACGACAACCGACTCAGCGTCCCCCACAAAAGAAACCCGAAACCACACGTAAAAACACTCATTCAGTCACATTCACGCACACATAGCGTAGGTTGAAAGGAAAAACGTAATAAATAAAGATCATGATTTCATCAAACATAATATCATTTAATAAGCCTTAGTTTGATTGCTCAATTATTTCTGGTAGAGTTAATAAATTAAACCGCAATCAGGCTGTGGACAGAAGAAGATGCACAGAATCCACAGGGACGTTTCAATTTACAGGTACCTTCTGCACTGCACTGCACTACACTGTATTCTACGATACTGTTCTACAGGGCGGTCCATTGATCGTGACCGGGCCAAAAATCTCACGAAATATGCGTCAGACGAAAAAACTACAAATAACGAAACTTGTCTAGCTTGAAGGTGGAAACCAGATGGCGCTATGGTTGGCCCGCTAGATGGCGCTGCCATAGGTCAAACGGATATTAATTGCGTTTTTTAAAAAAGGAACCCGCATTTTTTATTAGATATTCGTGTAGTACGTGAAGAAATATGAATGTTTTAGTTGGACCACTTTTTTCGCTTTGTGATAGATGGCGCTGTAATAGTGCCAAACGTATGGATCACACTTTTAGACGAACTGTTGGTAACAGGTAGATTTTTTGATTTAAAATGCAGAACGTAGGTACGTTTTAACATTTTATTCCGGTTGTTCCAATGTGATACATGTACCTTTGTGAACTTATCATTTCTGAGAACGCCTGCTGTTACAGCGTGATTACCTGTAAATACCACATTAATGCAATAAATGCTCAAAATGATGTCCGTCAACCTCAATGCATTTGGCAATACGTGTAACGACATTCCTCTCAACAGCGAGTAGTTCGCCTTCCGTAATGTTTGCACAGGCATTGACAATGCGCTGACGCATGTTGTCAGGCGTTGTCGGTGGTTCACGATAGCAAATATCCTTCAACTTGTCCCACAGAAAGAAATACGGGGACGTCAGATCCGGTGAATGTGCGGGCGATGGTATGGTGCTTCGGCGACCAATCCACCTGTCATGAAATATGCTATTCAATACCGCTTCAACCACACGCGAGCTATGTAACGGACATCCATCATGTTAGAAGTACATCGCCATTCTGTCATGCAGTAAAACATCTTGTGGTAACGTCGGTAGAACATTACGTAGGAAATCAGCATACATTGCACCATTTAGATTGCTATCGATAAAATGAGGGCCAATTATCCTTCCACCCATAATACCGCACCATACACTAACCCGTCAAGGTCGCTGATGTTCCACTTGTCGAAACCATCGTGGATTTTCCGTTGCCCAATAGTGCGTATTATGCCGGTTTGCATTACCGCTGTTGGTGAATGACGCTTCGTCGCTAAATAGAACGCATTCAAAAAATCTGTCATCGTCCCGTAATTTTTCTTGTGCCCAGTGGCAGAACTGTACACGGCGTTCAAAGTCTTGGTGCATAGAAATATGGTACGGGTGCAATCGATGTTGATGTAGCATTCTCAACACCGACGTTTTTGAGATTCCCGATTCTCGCGCAATTTGTCTGCTCTGATGTGCGGATTAGCCGCAACAGCAGCTAAAACACCTACTTGGGCATCATCATTTGTTGCAGGTCGTGGTTGACGTTTCGCATGTGACTGAAAACTTCCTCTTTCCTTAAATAACGTAACTATCCCGCGAACGATCCGGACACTTGGATGATGTCGTCCAGGATACCGAGCAGCATACATAGCACACGCCGGTTGGGCATTTTGTTTACAATAACCATACATCAACACGATATCAACCTCTTCCGCAATTGGTAAACGATCCATTTTAACACGGGTAATGTATCACGAAGCAAATACCGTCCGCACTGGCGGAATGTTACGTGATACCACGTACTTATACGTTTGTGACTATTACAGCGCCATCGATCACAAAGCAAAAAAAAAAAAAATATATTGTCCAACTAAAACGTTGATATTTCTTTACGCACTACACGAATATGTAATAAAAATAGGGGTTCCTGTTTAAAAGAACGCAGTTGATATCCGTTTGACCTATGGCAGCGCCATCTAGCGGGCCAACCATGGCGCCATCTGGTTTCCCCCTTCAAGCTAGACGAGTTTCGTTCTTTGTAGTTTTTTCGTTTGATGCTTATTTCGTGAGATATTTGGCCCGGTAACTAGCAATGGACCACACTGTATACTGTAGATGTTGTTTCTATGTATGGTCTTAGTTTCATCGAGCTAAGTTACTTGTCAGTGACACTTCACACGAAAGCTACTTTCGTCCTTAAGTTTTGCGCACGAATTTATTTTCCAGCAAAAACTTTCCGTTCTAGAAATTTCACACAGAAGCGAGAATTCTGAACGAAACTGAATGAGATTCAATTAATTTTTGGCGTTTTCCTTGGACCACCGCGTGTCGATCTTCTGTAGGTAGGTATCGCGTACCTTTACGAAGACTGCAGCCACGGAAGAGACGCTCGATGTCGGAGTGGGAGCGCAATTTGGTGGTGTGCGCGCCCGAAGGCAAGCGCTGCCGCGGTCGCGGGGCTAAAGTGAGAGTTTGCAGAAACGAAATTAGAAGCCGGTAATGAGAAGCGCCGGACTTTTTCGCTCTAACCACCTGCAGCAGGCGCCTGAAAGGCGCTTCCCCAGCACCGCCGCCACCCCCACCGCAGTCGCGTTAACTTCCGCTGGGAGCTGCCCGACATGGACCTTCCCACCCCCCCTCCCACCCACCCCTCGCCGACCCAGCGCACACACAATTCAAGTTTTATCTCGACGCTGAGCAGCTGCTGGTGGTGCTACTGAGACACCCTCGGAAGCGCTAAATGTGACGCCATTCTCTCTCCCTCTCTCCCTCTCTCTCTCTCTCTCTATCTGTATATCTCTCTCACCTCTCCCATCACTCTCTCTCTTTTTTTTCCCTCTCGCTCACTTGACGTCTCTTTATCTCGCGCCTTCTGCTACCGTCCTTCGCTGCATGACACCGTTAATCTCGCTTTCCCACTGCGTACCTTGATTTTGCAACACAATTGCTAAGTAAAGCAACTTTCGTGGGAAATTAAATCCTCGCCACAATTATTATAATTGCTACGTGGGTGAGAATTAAAAATTGTGCAGGTACCTTTAAAGCTGTAGGCTTGTTAGGGCCGTGGAGGCCCACTTGCATTTTCGTCTTACACTCACAGGCTCAGCTCCTTAATAAATTAGAAATAAAAGTTGGAAACCCACTCCTATTTTTTTTTTTTTTTGTCGAGAGCACTGAGAATTACACTAAGCATTTTTCTGAGACGTCTTACCTGCTACGAAGTACAAATTCGCAATTTGCTTTAAATATTCGATTTTTGAGAAATTTCCATTCTAATTCGAATATGTGTGAAGCTGTGGAGCCGGCCGAAGTGGCCGTGCGGTTAAAGGCGCTGCAGTCTGGAACCGCAAGACCGCTACGGTCGCAGGTTCGAATCCTGCCTCGGGAATGGATGTTTGTGATGTCCTTAGGTTAGTTAGGTTTAACTAGTTCTAAGTTCTAGGGGACTAATGACCTCAGAAGTTGAGTCCCATAGTGCTCAGAGCCATTTGAACCATTTTTGAAGCTGTGGACAGACTTTTACACCATTTCGAACTTTCCGTGGGATATTGTGATGTCATACTTAAAACGAAATATGTGATTTTGATAGTTAGATTATTAGCTGAAAGTAATCTTTTGAAAAAAAAATGCGTTCTTCTGTTCTGCAGAACTATCGGGAATCAGCACTGTAGTCGTAATTTGATGTGACTACTGGTATACTTCATTTAATTCTGCAGGCATACAAGAATACACCAAGAACTCTCTCGCAGCAGCAGCAGCGGTTAGCCTTAGATTATCATCTCAACACCATGAAAGAAACTTATAACACGTACTACTTTGAGTATGGGTCACATTAATGCGCTAGAGATAACAACAGATTTCTTGTTTACCTTTTTCATTTGTACTGATTTGGCATTCCATCCACACAAATAGATTCTAACTTGGGTACGGATTTGACAATGCAATCCCTTCTTTGTACAATAAGAGCAATCACAGTATTTACCAGGATTCGTACCGTACTATACCTCATCGAGGACAAGAAAAGAAATGGAGCGACAAAAGTTAAAACAGCTCCTAAAACAAGCGGTGACACAAGAACTGGCTCCAGCAATATTATGTCCTCGTCGACCTCTAATGCATTGGTCGACATCGAATACAAATATAAGTCAATTCCTTAGTAAATAAAAAAATAATTTCTCAACACATAACTGCACAAATTTCAGCAAAACTGAAATCTATACCACATACTCAATGACATGGAGAAATGAAGTAGCAGAGACGCTTCTGGAATACCCTACTGGGTCGAATAGCAGCAGGAACGTCATCAGTACAATTTTTTTTATTACAGTATCATTTCATGCCGTTAGTTTATGGAGTTTAGCTATCATTTGTTACTATCATATGCAGCTGGATATGTAACACAGCAGGACCCTACGAATGAAACAAGCTCTTATTACGCAGCAACAATAGCGATTCACTAGACTCAATGTGGCATGAGGCACATCTACATTAACGGTATCATTACCGTCCAAAGATCTCATAAGACATGATGGAAATTTTTTAAGTAATGGAAAATAGATTGTCCAACAATCGATTTCACGACCGACTGCAATGTACAGATTTAATCAGTTCACACATTTTGAATTTAGCTCTGTCCTTCTACGTACCGTTCGTCGACAGATACGGGCTATTTGAACTTTTCATTAACGTTTTAGAAACGTTACCTTACTATGACGCATTGAAGCTTTTTTTTTACGCTGTGTATTTTTAGAGTCTCCTTTTTATCTCCAAAGCTGATCAGCTGGGATATATACAGCTGTTTGCAATTAAATAATTGTTATTAGAGTTAACATCCCGTCCACAACATGATTATTAGAGATGGAGCACCGTCCGCGACAGGGTAGGATGGGAAGGAAAACAGCCGTGTCTTTTTCCGAACAATGACTTTTCATTTTCCTTAAGCGACTTAGCAATAAAATGTCAACTTAATCTGAATGGTCGGAGGAAGAACTCAACTTGTTGAAAATGACACTGATGACTTAACCAGTCCACCTCTCGAAAACCTTTTAACACGTTTCAAGATGCGACCCTGACCAGTTGGGTCTGATTCAAGAGATTGAGAAGGTCCAAAGAAGAGCGGTAAGATTCGTGACTGGTACATTTAGCCATCGCGAGAGCGTTACAAATCTCATAGAAGGTTTGAAGTGGGACACACTTGCAGATAGACGACGCGCTAAACAGAAGGGACTGCTCTCTAAATTCCGAAATCCAATCTTCACCGAGGATGCAGAGCATACATTATTACCACCGACTTTCAAATCGCGTAATGATCATCATTCAAAGATAAGGGAAATAAGAGCTCGAACTGAAGCGTTCAGACAGTCGTTTTTCCCTCGCGCTATCCGCGCGTGGAACAGAGGAGGGGGGGGGGGGGGAGGGAAATTGTGTCCTCCGCCACACATTGCTTGGTGGCTGCAGGAGTATATATGTAGATGTAGATGAATGAGTGTACGTTGTTGCCACAAGTTTTTAAGTAGTGGAGGTGACATCTAAGTTGAGAGATTCGTAGCAAATTCATTAAACGGAGAGTATTTGTTACGGAGAACAACAAGAAATCTAGCGCGACTCTGCTCTGGAGCAGTAAGATGTTTAGTGGTAAGTGACTAATAGAGCAACAGGAAGAGGAAGCTAAATACGAATTGTACAGGCCTGACAACTGACACAAGACAGTTAGCTCTCTCTTACCACATACTTCTTGTAGAAGAAGGTTCTCTGAACCTCATTTCTTACTAAATTTTTTTATCTGCCCGTTCCTGTAAACCTCTCCTCCTTACGTTTAGCTTCTTAGAAAGCACCGAATCTACATTTTTCTGTAGCAACACATTGGTTCACTCCGCAATCTTCCCATTGCCGAATTTAGCTTCCGAGCAAACCCCACCATCTTAGGAAATACTTAAGCAAAACGTATCAGACATTAACAGTGTCTCTTATTTTCACTTGAGTCAGTAAAATTCAAACGTAACTGGTTTGAGCCTAGTGCATGCAAGTAGGTGACGTGACCTCCGTGATCCGCGTGCTGATTTTGGTGTATCTCCAGCGAAGCAACTTCATATAGTTTCTCGGTGATCTTCTCTGTGTCCATCCAACACTTTTTGAATCGTTCTCCAGTAATCAGCGTGCTATGATTCCAGCTGCCTTATTGCTTTTAAAGCAGCCTGGATGGGCCGAAATGTACGAAATGTGTAATGCCCTCAAGGACAATTCTTAAAATTTGCTGAGCTACTCAGGTCTAGTGATAAGCACCAGCTGCTTTTGAAAATAATCTCTAAAGCGATATTTTTATTTATTAATGTTTACTGGGCGAAACTTACATGTACGCATGAGTTACGACACATTTACAGTAGGCTCAGGCAAAATCTTATTACCGAAGAGAATAAGGACTTCTAGTCAGAAGAATATATGGTAATACCATATATATATATATATATATATATATATATATATATATATATATATATGCCGACGTTGCAGGCAGAAGAATGTATATGGGGACACTGAATGGGTTATACGTTAAGCACAAGGAGAAGCTGATCTTGTAAGAACGGGAGACTGGAGTGCGGTTGGAAGAGAAGGAATGGAAGGCAGATCTGCGGAAGTAGTAGGAACGAGCGGGGAGAGAGCCTAATTAAGTTCTGTAACAAATTTCAGATGGTTTTAGCGAATACTCTGTGCAAGAATCACAAGAGAGGGAGGTCTACTGGGAAAAGAGTCGGAGACACTGGAAGTTTCCACCTTGAATACGTCATGGTCTGATAGAGATCCCAAAATCGGTTATTGGATTGTAAGGCGTACCGAGGATCATATCTAGATTCAGATCACAATTTAGTAATGATGAAAAATAGACGGAAGTTTAAGAGAATCGTCGAGAACAACAAGTGCGGAAGGGAGTGGGATACAGAATTACTGAAGTTCGTATCAGATGTGGACATCGTGGTAAGGACTACCACTGTACGCATTTCAGTAGAAGGGCAGTGGACTGTTCTAAAAAGGGCACTCATAGATAGGGAAACATAGGTAAAGGGAAGGTAACAGTGAAGAAACTTTGAGCCGCAGTACAAATACTTAAATAAATCGACGAAAGAAGGAAGTACAACAGTTTAAGGGAAAAAAGGAATACAGATTATAATTCACTAATGGATGAAATAAAGGAAGTGTAAGGAAGCAAAGGCACAATAGCTGTGAACAAATCAAAACAGAAACGATCATCGGAATGAGTGATTCAGTGAGAGTCAAAACAACCTTAAAAGAAATTAAAAGCAAAGGCTGCATTATTAACAGTACTACGGCGATCCAACTGAAAAAGCAGAGGAGAGACCGGACGGGAGGAAAGAGTGCACTGAAGTCCTATCGTGGGTGGAGGGGGTGGGGGAGCGGGAGGAGGAGAAAAATTGACTGTCGGTGTGCGAGATGAGGAAACAGGAATAAATATTCAGGAGGTAGGGTATCCAGTATTAGATTCAGATTTTAAAAGTTGTATGGAAGGCATGATATAAAATAAAGCAGAAGGAATAGAATAGATGAAATTGGAAATTCTAAGATCACTGGGAAAAGAGGCAACAAAACGATTATTCACGTTGGTGTGTAGAATGTGAGACTGGCGTACGCTATCAGACTTCCGGAAAATTATCCCCCACATGCAAGAACTTGTAAGTAGGCTGTTTAGGTTTTTTTTATTGGTAACGCCACGTAGCGCTCTGTATGAAAATCACTGGCTGTGCTGTGTGCAGTCTGTGGCTGGTTTGAATTGTTGTTGGCTATTGTAGTGTTGGGCAGCTGTATGTTAACAGCGCGTTGAGGGGGAAGTGGCATGGCGGATTTTTGAAAGCGGATGATCTGGACATGTGTCCATCAGAGACAGTACATTTGTAAGACTGGATGTCATGAAGTGCTATATATATAATGACTTTTGAACACTATTAAGGTAAATACATTGTTTGTTCTCTATGAAAATCTTTCATTTGCTAACTATGCCTATCAGTAGTTAGTGCCTTCCGTAGTTTGAATCTTTTATTTAGCTGGCAGTAGTGGCGCTCACTGTATTGCAGTAGTTCGAGTAACGAAGATTTTTGTGAGGTAAGTGATTTGTGAAAGGTATAGGTTAATGTTAGTCAGGGCCATGCTTTTGTAGGGATTATTGAAAGTCAGATTGCGTTGCGCTAAAAAATATTGTGTGTCAGTTTAATCAGAGTCATGTATAATTTTTCAAAGGGGACGTTTCAAACTATCCGAGAATTAACGTGACAGCTGATGCATCCAGGCTGTTGACAGAAATAATATAAGGAAGATTGGCAAGGAACTTGGGGAAACGTTAGATGACGATCAGTTTGGCTTTAGGAAACGTAGAGGCACTAGAGCGGCTGTTCAGACGTTGCGCTGGAGAAAGGGAGCAAGACTGAAGTAAAATCGATACACGCTCATATGGGTTGTCGTCTTATAAAAGGCATTCGTCAATGTAAAATTGTCTAACATATTTGAAAATGTGAGAAAATAAGAGGATCTATAGGAAAATACGAGTGACATACAAAAAGAACCAAGAGGGAAGAGCCTACTATACAAGCTATATGTAGAAGATGCAATGACGAAAATAAAATAAAGTTTCAAGAGTGGGATTAGCACTTCCATACTCCATCTTCACGCTGTGTAAGAGTTGTAAGAATGAATCAGCAATAATATCACCAAATCAGGTGTGACTCAGTGCCGGTTAACTTTCATCAGAGTCTAACCACACAGTTTTTATGTTTGCAACCAGTTAGTTGTTTCCATCATGCGCTTTGGTAACGCTACTGATGTCCGTACTCATTTTTCAGGGATTTTTAATTTAAACCACTGACCACTGTATCAGTCATTGGTAGTATTTACAACTTATTCTCAGGATTATACTTTTATTGTGCTCACCCACATATGCCAAGGACAGGTTTCACGATTATATCCCTTGTCCATTTATTAACTGTCCGTTCTTATCTTAGGGGTTAGCTCGAATGTTGGTGCTGTACACTAATAAACCTAATTTTTACGGTGATCACTTGGTTTTCTGATAGGTAGATGGCGCCCTTTGTAAATATATCGTCAATAAGAGATTCCCGTTGAACGACATTTACTATTTGATTAAGATTTGCATTATATTTGTGGTGACGCAACTCACCACTCCAGAGAGTACCGCACCACATTTGATAAGTCGCGTTCGAAACAGGCGCCGCGTGGCGGCTCCGTGGGTTCGCGGTACGAAGCCCACCGAGGTCTTCCAGGAGCCACAGCTGCCAAGCCATGGGCATCACGAGTGTGGGTAGCGACTGGTTGATGCCTTGTTAAACACCGGGGCCCTGACCTACGGCGGACAGTTCTCTTCTGTGCGCCGAATCTACAAGCCGCAGTGTTTGCCCGTCGTCTCCGAGACATGTGCTCCGTAGGCGTCGTAGGCCAGCTCTGGACTTCACGTAGGCATCGATTTGAGGCACAGAGGAAGGACTTTAATACTTTAGAAGGCATGTAATAATTTCAAGCGTCTAATTATACTGGACTTTCTACAAAAAGAGGAACATGATTTAAGTTGGGAATGTTTCTGATTGAAGGTAACGTACGCCGTCCTCCTGCATTCCCAACAATCTTATGGGGTGCTTCCCTTTTTTGTGCGTCACCAGGGATCGGACTTATAGCGTGGTAAGAGTTTGCTAAACACCTCACCCACCATCTCACAACTGGTATCAGCCTATCAGACGAAGGCTCAGATCGTAACTGTACTTAGCCTGCCTACATGGAAAATCCAGTACACTTTCACGGCACTTGCTTACAAAACTTCGAGAAGAAATCAGATGATGATGTTGCTCACCAGCCTAAGATCTTTTGAGTTTTAAACGAATCTTAACATGACACTGTACGCAAGTTTCTTCAATAATGTAAAGTTATCCTTACCCATTTTGTTATTGAGTATCAATATATGTTGATCTGATGTAGTGGGAAAGGTAATAACATTCAGGTTTAGCATCCCATCATCGAAAAGGTCGCTAGATACACAAGCTCGAATTGGGATGCAAAGGCCAGTCAATCGAATATTCATACTGTAGAGGGACTGTATCAAGCTTTATGCTTGTTAAGGAAGCCATGAAAACTCTTAAGGTGAAGTAGAGATACAGTTATCAACTTCAGTGTCCTTCTTGTCTAGTCTAGTATCCCAACCATACACAATATCCCATCGTAAATACTAGTACTAGTCAGACACTCTACCTCCAGGCCACGAGCGGCCTACCAGGACCATTCGACCGCCGTGTCATCCTCAGGGGATGTTGCTGATAGGAGGGGCGTGGGGTCAGCACACCGCTCTCCCAGTCGTTATTATGGTACTCTTGATCGAAGTCGCTACTATTCGGTAGAGTAGTTCCTCAAGTGGCATCACGAGGCTGAGTGCGCCACGAAAAATGGCAACAGCGCATGGCGGCCTGGATGGTCACCCATCCAAGTGCCGACCACGCCCGACAGCACTTAACTTCGGTGATCTCACGTGAATCGGTGTATCCACTTCGGCAAGGCCGTTGCCAGTACTCGTCAGACAGAAAATATTTTTCAGTTGCGTATTCGTATTTGTGACTAAATGGTCAGTAGCACATTACTGATGTCCATACTTTATTCGTGAATTCATTGATCACAGATCAAGTTTTATAACGCTTAAAAGGAGGAGTACCTGGGTGAATGTGGAAATACTCATTGGCGAAAAGGGCGCCGCGCCGTCAGGCTAAGAATCAGTTGCAAGTGGTGTTAATATACCGGTCCATTGCAGCGTTGCTTCTCTCACTTTCTCCATCTCTCTGTTGAGTGCCCGTCCTAAGAATCGCTAGGCACATTTTGCTCTGGTGTTTCACCAGATATCTGCCCATTAATTTCTTCAATGTTTAGCTGTCATTTGCCCAAAACAGATACTGCTCATCCCATCTTCATGCAACGTCGTGACCCCTAGTGTCGAGAAAAGCATCGGTTTGTCTCCTGTTACAAACCGAATGATATTTAAAGTGGAATTTTATGTGCTCATTAGATTTAACGGTTGCAAATTAGTATAGTGCGATATTCTTTTTGTTGATATTAATTAACCAGGACTGTAACACACGTAGAATAGCCCGTACTCCAGCAGCGAAAGCAGCGCCCTGGCCGGCGCTGACTGCTAACGCCAAGTAGCAGCGCTGCTCGGTAGCTATTGGAGTGCCGGTTACTTTGCTTACCTCTTAATAAATATATATAAAACGAATATCGCACAATGTTAATTTTTTCCCACCGAAGGCCATGGAGATTACCGCTGAAGGGTCGAAGTTCCACTCTAGGTTGCCACAAAAGGAAACCGTAAAATGGGTGAACAGAAACAGTTATCAACTGTGAAAGAAAAAAATTGATAACTATAAACAGGAATATGAAAAAGAACGTTATATGGGATTATAGCTCATGTGCCTAAGTTTAAACGCATGATTAGATTTGGACCAAGCTCTTAATTTTACAACATAAAATTAAAACTAAAAACATTGCGATTCTTCAGTTTCTCCCGACGTATTTGTTGCTCGACCGGTCCACAGGTATACTGCCGGTTCATAGTGACCAACGGACACAATATTTCGGCGATCAGACATGTCGCCATCGTCAGGTACGCTGACGAACTGAGCTCCTGAGGGCAGCCGGCGATTTAAATCGCCTCCCCGGGCTGGCCGCTCTCTTCGCCGTCCGCACCCGCGCGCCGGCGGTCGCGAAGACGTGGGCGTCAGAATCTGTCGTAGCGTCGATGTGCTATCTACGTCCGTCCTCGTCGCCAGTTCGTACATGTTGCTCAGTCTTCTTAATTGCATTCAATGCCGGGTCCCAAGCCTTGCAGAGATTGCGGCCGCAATCTCGGTTGATAAGATCTTCCCTGGTGCGATTTTCGTTAGCCTCCCTTATAGGGCTGTCTCAATATTTAGAGGTCTGAGCCAGGATCTTAGTACGCTCATAATCCATCTCGTGTTTCTCGGACAAACAGTGCTATGCTACCGCCGACTTATTTGGATATTCCAGCCGAGTGTGCCTTTGATGTTCTCGGCAGCGATCTTCGATGGTGCTTACTGTTTGTCCGATATAAGTCTTCCCACACTCGCAGGGAATTTGGTATACGCCGGCCTTCCTCAAACCGAGATCATCTTTCACACTTCACAGTAATGACCATGTTTTATTAGGCGGGCAAAAGGTGGTTTTAACTCTGTGTTTCTTTAATATACGGCTGATTTTCCCCGATAGTGCGCCGTTGTGCGGAATAAAGGCAGTGGCTACCTCTTCTTCCGTGACTTCATCCGTCTCCACAAGTTGTGCTGTGGTGGTGGACGGAGAGCGCGTCTAATCTGCCATTCCGAGTACCCGTTTTTTCGGAACACTGTTTTGAGGTGTTCAAATTCCTGGGTCAGATTCTCTGCGTCTGAGATGCTGCGCGCCCTGCGTACTAGTGTTTTTAGTACTCCATTCCTCTGGGAAGGGTGGTGGCAGCTGTCTGCATGCAGGTACAGGTCAGTGTGCGTTTTCTTCCCCGTACACACCGTGGCTCAGCGTACCATCAGCTCTTCTCTTGACCATGACGTCCAGGAATGGTAATCTTCCTTCCGCTTCGGTCTCCATAGTGAATTTGATGTTTGCATGTATGAGTTTAGGTGTGTAAGGAAATCCAGGAGCTTGTCCCTACCATAGGGCCCGATGACGAACGTATCATCGAAATAACGGAAGAAACAAGTAGGTTTCCAATTGGATGACGCCAAGGCTTCCTCCTCGAAGTATTTCGTGTACAAATTTGCGACCACCGGCGAGAGTGGGCTGCCCATTGCGACTCCATCCATTTGCTCATAGTATTCCCCATTAAACAGAAAATACGTTGAGGTCAAGACATGCCTAAAGAGTTCGGTGGCCTTCTCGTCAAATTTCTGCCCAATAAGCTCGACTCACTCTCGTAGAGGCACCCTGGTGAGTAGTGAAACCACGACGAAGCTCACTAGGATATCAGTGTCTTTCAGTCTGAAGTTGTCGAGAAGTTTCACTAAATCCACGGAATTACGGATATGGTGAGGGCGCCTGACGATGGCGAAATGTCTGATCGCCGAAATATTGTGCCTGTTGGACACCATAAACCGGCAATATACTCGTGGACTGTTCGAGCGACTAAAACCATTGTTTCCATTCACCCCATAGAGAAAGGTGAGTAGAAACAGCTGTGTTTATCTTACTACTTTTTCTGTTTATTAATCTTCTCGTTAATATGAGCTTGTTTTAGTGTCTAGGAGAATAATATACAAAATATACTTCGTTCATAAAAGTTTTATTCAATAGAAAACATGTGAATATTGCGTTTGTTGTGTTTTGTATTACATTTTCCACGTAACAGTCGTATACCTCCACTTATCTCGTTGTAATATTGAATTTATGAACATGTTTTTTCGTTAATATAAATATGTTAAGTCTAAAAGTGATGACTTTGAAACTACAGGTCGTACCACAGGAGTAACGAAGAGCTTACGAAAATATCCTTAACTAAAAAATGACTTCTATTACAAAAACCTGTCAACGCAGACTTTTTTTTAAAAAATAGGCCACAATAACCTTTGCCTTCTCAATAACGAGTGTTTTATATGTCTACAGTTTACATCAATGTTTGCTTTTTCCATTACTTTAATCACAGCATATTCTCTTAGGCTGAGAACACTGCTGGGCAGTTCTTCATTTCCGTCGAATTCTTGGTGGTCTTCTTCACAAGGAACTTCGGCGATTACTGTTTCTCTCCACTGCTCAAATTCAGAAAGCACACTCTTTCATTTTGAAATACCCGAAACGCAACTGAGATTAAAGTTTGCAAAAACAGACATAATGTCTTACGGGATAACCGCAATCAGTGATTTTATAATGTTACTTAAAATCCGTCTTGATTGCAAATTTTTTTTTATTATTCATATGACCGGTTTCGGTTCATTCAGAACCATCTTCAGATCTGATGTGACGTAGCATGTGAAAGTTGCTGGATTTAGACGGGTTACTCCTGTAACTGAAATATCAGATCTGAAGATGGTTCTGAATGAACCGAAACCGGTCATATGAACAATAAAAAAAAATTTGCAATCAAGATGGATTTTAAGTAACATTATGAGATTAAAGTATACTTGAAAATTGAATTCTGGTTAATGAAATGGGATTGAAAATTTGCTTACCGTGTACTTAAATTATAATAACACAATTTATATTTATACATACAAGTAATGTGCGCAAAAACAAATTCAGAGCGACATTGTAGCGTTGCTCTTGGGGGACGAAAATAAAAAGAATTGTTATTTTATTTTTTATTTTTTTTGAAAAATGTCGAAAAAGTGAATATTTTGGTGGGCCACTTGGCAACAGAATCAGGGATTGATTACACTATTATAAGAGCATACGTTGAGCATTAAATACCTGAGTAAGAGCAGCATATTGACATATATATATATATATATATATATATATATATATATATATATATATATATATATATATGAGATCGTTCAGAAGAAACATTATCATTTCTGTGCATTTTTATAGTCGCGATGTAGTCATACCCGGATCAACACTAAGGGACCAGAAGATTTATAGACTTTAAAAGAAATGCAACACTACACAAAAAATTGGTTCAGAAATAATAGGAAAACGATAATGTTCCTTCTGCCTCATGCTGCGTTCGGCCCATCAGCGTGATCGTAATTTCTGGTGATGAAGTAACACAAAATAATTAATATTCATCTTAATAAGGAGATGGAATTATCAAGGTTAATTTACGAAAATAACCACACTTATCTTTAACACACGTTTTTTTTTAATGCTACGTACCTTTTCATATTAAATTACAATAGATGACCATTGTGGTTAAATACTTTATACATAACAGTCAAAATATCCTCTTGACGCTGTCTGTTCGATATCAGTTACAAGAAACTACATGCTTTCTGATTGAAAAAGAAATAACATTTAGCATTTTTCACTCAATATTTACACATAGAATATAAAATACAGTTGCGGAACGCAGCAAGTCCGCGTCCGCCTCTCATGGAATACAAACAGTAAAAGGTGAGGCGCCAAAAGCCTCATTTGTCTTGAAACAACAGAATTCTTTTTTATACCATTAATCGATACGTGTCCATAGATTTACTGGCACCGCGCAAGAACGGCAAAGAAAAAGAATAATAGATTCTGTCGCTGCTATGCGATGGTTCATTTCTTTTACCTTACAATTGTTCGTTAACTTTAGGCCATCAGGCGTTTACTATTGTGCGTATATTAATGTTTGTGAGGCGAAAATTACTAATATTACACTGCCTCCCATGAGGAGGGAAGGAATACCGAAGGTATTACTTTCATCCTCATGCCCATTGGAATATTTGTAATTTTCGGGTGTAACATACAGGTTATTTAAAAGTCTCATTTCATATTCATTCTATAATAAAAGAATTAACGTTTCAATTTGTAATTACTGACGGTGGATCATTGTGAATTTGTTCTGTGTTTCTGTCAGTGTTTGTATGGATTCAGTCTTTCTTGATGATTCTTAAAATTAAGGCTATAAGTACACATATTTACAAAATTTATAAGGAAATAGAGTCACACTTCATTTTTCATCGTTGCAAAAGTAATTTGACTATCACAACTGGTACACAACTTTCTGTTTTGACTGTATTCATTATATTGTCATCATCTTGTCGATTGATTGCCTTGTCCGTTGTCGCACTTAATTATACATTTATTTTCGTCGCACATACACTATTTATGATAGACTTGGATTGCAGAGCGGCCACTGGTGATGGCTTCGACAAGGAAGTCCATATCTTTCACTTTCTGGGCTCGAGTGTGGCTCTTCGAATTATTTCACATATGAAACAGATAAAATATCTTATATTAGAATAGCTTACAAAACTAATTTTATATACATGTGGGATGGGATTTAGGAAGGATCGGATCCTTTGACGTATTTTCGTGTGCTTATTTTCATTCGTATCGTGACGTCTCGTTAAAATTTACATTTCAACTATTCAGAGGTGACCTTGTGACTTATCTCTGTGTACAATCAGTCATTATTCTAATTACGCTAACTTCTCTATCTTAGAGCCTCTCGGAAGGTTTATGATACATACAAAAATGTTTTCAGTACTGGGTGTGAATGTTTTTGCTACAGAACGTAGCGCACAGCAACTGTGTTGCCGGTTGAACGTTTACATTATTTCGTCACGTGGTGACTGTCCGCCTCCACTGTTGCGAGCAATCTTGACATTCAGTCTGTGCGCGCGCACGTGACCGGAGCTTTCTTGCAGAGCGTTGATTTCGCGCTTGAGGTGCCGTGCGTCGCTTTTGTTCGGCGGATCGTGGCTTTGTGCTTTTTAGATTGCTGGAGGCAGCTTCTGCCACCGAAACTGCCTCACATCACTTCCTGTCCACTATCTAGTTACGGATTCACAGGTAAGTGGTAGCTACCGCTGCAGCTGTATGTGTGGAATGACACTGATTATTACACACTGCACACATCAATGAATTTTTCACACATATGGTGCAGTAGAATACTGCCACTGAAAATCGTCGAACTTCAAAACTTCACTTGCACTGTGGTGAGCGTCTGCGTGAACGGTGTACTAAAAGAAATTCTCGCTTCATAACATCACACGGTGTTTACAAGTTGATTTTACATACTAATATTTACAAGAGTTCATTTAAATCGTGAAATAATCTAATTGACCACTTTGAATCAAAACAATTGTTTCTTAATTAGTCTTTTTTTTTATTTATGCCTACGGTCACAGGTAGGCTATTATAAGTCCTTTTTCTTTGACCAAATTCATTCCAATCTCCTTTACAAATTAATTTCATTCATAGTAATCTTTATCACGCTTGCTTATTCATTTTGTAGGCCCAATACATTTTTTTTAATGCTCATCTAGTGACTTGTGAGGGGAGCTTCATTTATGTCAAAGTTTTTTCTCGTATGTGCTTGTCTTTTAAAGAAAGTTCGACGACAGATTTGAAAATGGCAATTCCGCCTCGGGATTTCGTGTGGAAATACAAACAGTCGAAAAAAAAAGTAGGAAAAGCGGGCCTACTCGCGAATCGTCGACAGAATTTAAATTACTCCTCAACCAGGTCGAAAATTTAATTTACATTGCGCATTACAAAAGCAATATGCGCGTCGCGAACGTACTCATTTTTATATGTAGTGCCTCACTTCCTAAGCGCACGTGCATCTTTACAAGTTGATCCTGAGGAGTGAATAGGATCAAGGATCTTAAAGGATTTGCACTTAGGAAAGGGATTCAATAATCAGATAATCACAGAGAAAACAATAAATATTGCAGTGCGCACTTAAAATAAAATCTATCACTTCTAGCATTTATATCTAATATGCATCTTGCTGCAGCTTGCTTACTACTCTTTGCTCATTTCTTAGACTAAGTCTAGTTTATGCATTACGCATTTGGGTATTAATTATCATTTGTATATATAAGCCTCTCACTAGATTGTTGTTGTTTGCTGCTGTCGCGACCTGTGAAGCTTGGGCGAGATCCTTATTCTATTTGCTGCTAGCTTGTGAATTTGCAGTATCGCTAATGCTCAATAGTACCGTGAAGTTGGCATAATAAACCATGCTACTCATATGTTCTTTTACTCAACTTGTTTATAGTCTGGACTCATCTTACTTTGCGTTATATAATAAACTTCCTTTTTATTCCATCACGCTTTTACTTAAGGTTAACGTCAGGCCTTTTTAGAACAATTGCACTGCGTTATCAATTTGTTCATGCTTAATCCTAGGTATCTGTTTACTTCAAAGAGATGTTATTTCATCGCTGGCACAGCACTGTGCTGGAAGTTACAAGTTAAATCTACCGACTATTTTTCGCTAACAGGTGGTGCCTTATTTACGTCACATTTGAAAATAGGGAATAACCTCATGGAATCGAATCTTCTCTCACAACTTTCCTCTTTTGTCTGGACGTTTAAGTATTTCCTTTTAAAACAGGTCATTAGCTTGTCCTCGATTAAATTTCACTTACTAATACTAAGCACATATAATCATCATTTTCATATTACTATTTAGCGAGAGAAGTGCATTATTCGCTCCTTCCTGCTCATTCTCAAATTACTATTTAGCGAGAGAAGTGCATTATTCGCTCCTTCCTCTTTCCTCATTTTAGTACCTTGGGGCTAATTAATACCTCTCGAGTACATCATTTTTCTTACGTACTAACTTATAACTAAAATTGAAAATCGCCTCTAGGACATGTCCTCCTGTTTGCATAAAGATTATTCATGTAAATACTTGTCTACAACTTATTCTGTATTTTATTTTCCAGACTCGTTGTTTTGATACATAAGGTTTCCTTTTAGCACCGGTTAACGTCCGTAGCCAGTTCAGTTCCGTTCTTGTTACTCATTGGTTAATCCTGATCTCCAATACCTTAGAATTTTCTTACAGCTTAAATTAACTTAATTCCTGGCGTTATAAAATTTTCTTAAATCATGATGGTGGAACAATCCTTTGATTTTATTCGTGGCAGGGTCAGATAACAAATAGCTACCAATGTGTGGTTTCCTCATTATCACAAAGGGACCTTCATAAATGTGTTGCCACTTACGATTCTTCTTTAACAACAGGGATGGTTTAAAGTGAGTCCTGACTAATACCTTTTCTCCTTCTTTGAAATCTATAACTCTGTTTACCTTCTTATCAAATGCCTTTTTTCGGAGGTTAGCATACGTTGTCAATGATATGAGAGCTTGCCTGATTTTTGCGTCTAGGTCCAATTCGTTGTCTTGTAACTTTGGAAGGGGGTCTATCCATTCAAACCTGCAGCACCCTCTAGGAGGCTCAAAGGTGCTGCTTTTAACTTTCCGCTCGACGCTTACTTTCCTGCTGATTTATATTTCTTAAAGTTTCTTTCGTCTGGAACTGGTGTTGGTTTTGTGGTACGAACTCGGTTGGAAATGGATCTTGTTGTCCTGGCGTATTCGCTTGCGCATAATAAATTTGCGTATTATGCGGGCGTTTAGGCTTCAGACTTCCCGAAGGTCCGTTCGCTTGTTGCGTGAAGTGTATATTTTGTGGCTGAAAGGTGTTTCGCTGTGGTTTGTGTTGATTGTAACCGTTACTGAAAGGTGTACGTTGGTGTCCACCTTGATTATGCCATTTATTTCTTTTCCACTGACGATTTGAATCGTAAGACTGATCGTTTTGATAATTACCGTTGATCGGTTACGTGTTTCCATATTGCTGGTGCTGTGTATTATAAAGTGCATTTCCGTACTGAGGTGGTGACGAATTATATATTGGATTGTATCTCTGGCCGTTATTGTACTTATTTTTGTATTTGCTGTTGAAGTACGTAGTGTGTTTATTTTTGAAACCGTTGTGGGGTTGGTACTGGCTGTCGCTGTGACGCGCTTTCGCTCGGCCACCATTGTTGCCTGCATATTCTGTATTGTGCTGGCCGCCTGCACTGAAGTGAGCGTTGCCAACATCAACTCTAGCGTCCTCGTAAATCAGATCTAACGAGTCTAACACAGATAGGAAAGTGTCCGTATCGTCCTCAGACACGTTTACTAACTTTTCTCTGATCGCAATCGGTAGCTTACTTTTTAGAATCATAATAACGTCTTTGGCGGTGATCGGCGAATCCCAGAACTTGATTTTCGCTAAATACTTTTCAAAATATCTTCTTAAACTACCGCGCTTACTGTTAAACACTTCGGTGTTGTAAACCTCTTTTCTCAGGCGCTGCTGCACACCAGAACTCCAGAATTTAGCTAGAAACATCTGTTCAAACTCTTTGTAACTTTTACAAGAGTCGACCATTTCGGTTCCCCATAAGGCAGCATCGCCTACGATAAATCCACTAACGAACTGAATTCGCTGGCGGTCACTCCAGCTACTCGGGAAAATTCCTGAAAAATTTCGGAGGAACACTATAGGATGAATTTCTCTTTTCTGTGGGTGAAAGGTCGGAAAAATACGATGTTTGATCACGCTTTCCTCCTGCATCAAACTGACAAAAGTGGGTGGGCTGGTACTCTGGTTAACTTGTGCTTCTATAGAACTATGAGCTTGAGCATTATCAAATGGTGAACGGTAATGTACCTGCTGTTGTTCATTACATCGTGGTGAATTATTCCACTCTCCTGACACGGAAGGTGGGAAATTTTCTACTTGACATTTTAGTGTACGAACTTCATCAACTATCTGTTGACGCCATTCAGGTAAATCTTGAGCTAACGTTCGTCTTATCTGGCCTAATTCTGACATCACCGTGTCTCCTGTTTTTCCAGGGGCTGCCAATATTTCAAAGGTCTCGTTTTTTACCGTTTCCCTGAGTTCGTTCTTGACCTTGTTTTCTATGAATCCGTCTTTGTTTTTAATCCACTCTTGGTAGTGGTCGGACAATGCTTCAGCATGTGCCTTAACAGTATTCTTTATTTGATCCTCTACATTAAGAGTCTCAATCTGTTTGGAAAGATCATCAACAACATTCTCGATCGTGTCAACTGCGGTTTTAACTCCTTTGACCTCATCAGAGATTGCAGTATAATCTTCTTTTAAGGTCGCAGCTTGTTTTTGATATTCCATCACTTTTGAATTTATTTCTCCTTTGGCTGCTTCGAATTTTTCATCTAACCGTTTTGAAATATCCTCTATTTTTGACTCTACTTGTGTGTCAATTTCTAGCCTCATGGTCGTGATCTGGCTACTGATTTGGCTTTGGACATTACCCAACAGGGTATTTAAATCAGCTGTTATGTCTGCCTTTAGTTCGGCCTTTACCGAATTTAACCGTGTATTTAGGTCATTTATCTCCGTTTGCAGATCTATTTTTACTGAATTTATGTCTGTTTTTACTGAATTTATGTCTGTTTTTACTGCTTTTACTGAGTTACACAGATTTGTAAGGACCTGATTTTTATTATGCCGTCTTTCGGCCTTCTCTTTTTCTTCGCGGGCCTTTTCATCTAATTTTTCCTGCTTTTCACGTTCCTGTCTTTGCGCTTCTCTCTGTCTTTGACTTTCGAACTTGCGTTCCATTATTGCTTCGATCATTGCGGCCAAGTCATTTTTTTCAAAAGCAGGAATAGTTTGCACACTAGGACCAGCTTCAAAAACTTCGGTCGAGGCTGTTTCTGCCTCCGCTCGTGTACCTGTCGCGCGTGATCGTAATGGATAGTGAGGTCCATTCGCATCACCGCTGTCGTCTGGTTTTGTTTGTGTCCGCTGTTTACCGTCAGCCATGTTCATCAATTATTTGTCAAACGTCAAAATGCTACAGATATTGTTTGTCACTGCCGTCAGTCGTTTGTCTGACGTAGTGCTATGGCTTACTGGGACCTAAGATGAAATTTAAACTCTGGGTAACAACTGACGTTCATGTACGCCAAGAAGACAAGATGGTTCCTACTAATTACAAACAAATGAATTATCACACGTTTTACCAGTTTTGAGCGTAGTTATCCGCCATATCGTAATTTTTTTTTATGCACTGACAACAATGTTACACTTTCACTGAATTTAACTACATAAGAATGGACTATGGACAAATTGAAATAAAGCTGTTTCAAGGCAAGGAAAGACAGGTTTACGTTCTGATCAACTCGAAAGATGCTACGTCACTACGAAAGCTTGGCTACTGCGTATAAAAATTTGACTTACTATGGCTGTCTTGATGATGATACGGCTGGATACTCGCGTTTTTTGGTAATTCATCAATCGTTCTTCTGAATTAATTAAAAGGCTTTCCCACTTCTCTTTCTCGGTTGAATTGCATCCACATGAAAAAAATGAAACAATTATTAGATCAAGCACTGAAAAAAATTTTAAACACATACATGAAATGATTTTTTTTGATCAAGTCCCTGTTCGGGCGCCAAGTGTAACGTTGCTCTTGGGGGACGAAAATAAAAAGAATTGTTATTTAATTTTTTATTTTTTTTGAAAAATGTCGAAAAAGTGAATATTTTGGTGGGCCACTTGGCAACAGAATCAGGGATTGATTACACTAATATAAGAGCATACGTTGAGCATTAAATACCTGAGTAAGAGCAGCATATATATATATATATATATATATATATATATATATATATATATATATATATATATATGAGATCGTTCGGAAGAAACATTATCATTTCTGTGCATTTTTATAGTCGCGATGTAGTCATACCCGGATCAACACTAAGGGACCAGAAGATTTATAGACTTTAAAAGAAATGCAACACTACACAAAAAAATTGGTTCAGAAATAATAGGAAAACGATAATGTTCCTTCTGCCTCATGCTGCGTTCGGCCCATCAGCGTGATCGTAATTTCTGGTGATGAAGTAACACAAAATAATTAATATTCATCTTAATAAGGAGATGGAATTATCAAGGTTAATTTACGAAAATAACCACACTTATCTTTAACACACTTTTTTTTTAATGTTACGTACCTTTTCATATTAAATTACAATAGATGACCATTGTGGTTAAATACTTTATACATAACAGTCAAAATATCCTCTTGACGCTGTCTGTTCGATATCAGTTACAAGAAACTACATGCTTTCTGATTGAAAAAGAAATAACATTTAGCATTTTTCACTCAATATTTACACATAGAATATAAAATACAGTCGCGGAACGCAGCAAGTCCGCGTCCGCCTCTCATGGAATACAAACAGTAAAAGGTGAGGCGCCAAAAGCCTCATTTGTCTTGAAACAACAGAATTCTTTTTTGTACCATTAATCGATACGTGTCCATAGATTTACTGGCACCGCGCAAGAACGGCAAAGAAAAAGAATAATAGATTCTGTCGCTGCTATGCGATGGTTCATTTCTTTTACCTTACAATTGTTCGTTAACTTTAGGCCATCAGGCGTTTACTATTGTGCGTATATTAATGTTTGTGAGGCGAAAATTACTAATATTACAACATCTACTGCTTGTTTTAGGGTGAGCCAAACGTCAGCTGAAAATGATATCTAATTAGAAATTTGCATTTTTCTTCTTTGGTTGAATCACTACCAAGCTAGGGAAACTAATCTTTGAATGATATTCCCATTGAAACTTCCTGGCAGATTAAAACTGTGTGCCGGACCGAGACTCCAACTGGGGAGCTTTGCCTTTCGCGGGCAAGTGCTTTACCAACTAAGCAACCCAAGCACGACTCACGCCCCGTCCTCACAGCTTTACTTCCGCCAGTACCTCGTCTCCTACCTTCCAAACTTTGGAAGTTGGTAGAGCACTTGCCCGCGAAAGGCCAAGCTCCCGAGTTCGAGTCTCAGTCCGGCACACAGTTTTAATCTGACAGGAAGTTTCATATCAGCGCACACTGCGCTGCAGAGTGAAAATCTCATTCTGGAAACATCCCCCAGGCTGTGGCTAAGCCATGTCTCCGCAATATCCTTTCTTTCAGGAGTGCTTGTCCTGTAAGTTTCGCAGGAGAGCTTCTGTAAACTTTGGAAGGTAGGAGACGAGGTACTGGCGGAAGTAAAGCTGTGAGGACGGGGTGTGATTCGTGCTTGGTTACCTCAGGTGGTAGAGCACTTGCCCGCGAAAGGCAAAGCTCCCCAGTTGGAGTCTCGGTCCGGCACACAGTTTTAATCTGCCAGGAAGTTTCATATCAGCGCACACTCCGCTGCAGAATGAAAATCTCGGTCTGGAGATATTCCCATTTGTTTACTGGTGCGAGAGCAGCAAACTTCGTTGGGTGTTTTGTATCTCTTCATTTCACAGTTTGTGTTCACACCGTTTTTATGTTTTTATGCTGGAATGTCCTCTATTCGCTAGTTTACACTGCCCAAATGCATTTACTGCGTCATTTATCCATGAAGTTAATAAAGGATAGCACACCGCCAGTTACTGACAGTTATGTTGGTTTATCCTGCAGAGCTGATGAAAAAGCACAAATTAGTCATATTTAAATTTCTGTGGGTCATATAGATAGTGAACTGAAAAGCTATAAGAACTAATAACCATTTGAGGGAAATGGGAAGAAGTTGCATCTTGTGAAATGTTGCAGAGTGTATGAACATATGCACCTAGCAGCCGAGTTTTGTTATTGCGGTAGAAAATTGGCTGGCAACTGCAAAAATAAACTGAATAACAAATTTAGACTTGCAAGAGCTAGAAATGTGTTCCTGAAAAGGAGAAATATTTGAAGGATAGAGGAGCGTAAAGTGGAGCATAAAGACTAAAGGCCAGGGGAAAGAAGCTTTTGAAATGCGTTGCTGCAGTTTATTGCTAAATATTAAATTATTAGGTCGAATGACTACCTGAACAGCAGAACATAAGCAATCGTTTTAAAAAAAAGTTAAATTCTCTTAAACCTGACCATGGCATAGCCATATTCATAAAATCATTTCATATTATTTCTTATATCAGAAACAGGACTTCCTCAAAGTATCAGGGAAATAAAATTCCTTTCAAACTTCAAAGGACGAGTAATGGGGTATCTTCAGGCACAGCAGCTATGTCTCCCATATACTCGTCTGCTGTTGATTCCCTCACCACTTTCCCTGCCCCTTGTCTGTAGATTCTTCTTCTGAAAGTCTGTTTTTGTCTTACCAGCTTTTGTCACCGTCTTTCCAATGTTCTCCTCTTTCATTATCCCATATGCCATTGTCAGGCCACTCTACAAAAAGGGGAACACTACAGATGTCAATAATAATTATTGTCGGCCTGTATCCTCGCTTACAGCATTCTCAAAAATCTTCGATAAAGTAATGTACTCAATAGTGGTTAACCATCTCAGCAGTAATGGAACACTTAGTAAATCACAGTTCGGACTTCAAAAATGATGCTCCCCTGAGACAGCAATATACAATTTCACTGTCCACGTAATAGAGTCTTTAAATAGTAAAATGTCACCAATAGGAATTTTCTGTGACTTGTCCAAAGCATTTGATTGTGTGAACATTGACATTATGTTATAGAAATTAAAATTCTATGGTAGAAATGGAATAGCATATGAGCGGTTTAAGTCATACCTACAGAACAGGAAGCAAAAAGTTTCCTTATATGGGTCAAGTGATTTAAATAAGTTTGCCACTTCATCTAAATGGGGCGAAAATACATTAGGTGTCCCAGAGGGTTCAATCATGAGTCCCTGTCTATTCTTGATATATGTGAACGACCTCCCTTCCTATATGAAACAGGAAGCTGAACTGATTCTGTTTGCTGATGATACAAGCACCATTATTAATCCAGTAAAATAAAGTCCAACTAAAAAGATACAAATAAGGTTTTTGGAAAAGTCATTAACTGATTTTCTGCAAATGGGCTTGCTCTAAACTTTGAGAAAACACACTACATCCAATATTCTGCTGCAAAAAGTACAGTTCCATCAATAAATATAACACATCAACAGAAGTCAGAAGACAGGGTAGAGCATACTAAGTTTTTGGGTGTACATATAGATGAGAATCTTAATTAGAAAATTCACATTTTGGATCTCCTAAAGCGACTAGGTTCAGCAACTGTTGCGATCAGAATAATTGCCAACTTTGAGGATGTAGAAATTAGTAAGCAAACATACTTTGCATACTTTCAATCTCTGATGTGATACAGAATAATATTTTGGGGTAACTCAACATTTAGACAAAATGTATTCACTGCTTAAAAGAAAGTGGTTAGAATAATGTGTGGTGTTCATAGTCGCACATCTTGTAGGCATCTTTTTAAAAGATTTGGAATTATTACAACAGCCTCACAATACATCTACTCAGTAATGAAATTTGTTCTCAACAACATGGAGCAGTTGAAAAACAACAGTGACATTCATGATTATAGCACCAGAAAAAGAAAGACTCACACTATCCTTTGCTCGACCTATCTGTGGCAGAGAAATGGGTGTAATATACTGCCATAAAAATTTTCGACAAATTGCCAGATGAAATAAGGTGTCTGACAGACAGCAGTAATAGCTTCAAAAATGAATTGGAATAATATCTCCTTCTATACCATAGATGAATACTTGAATAAGAATAAATAAATCTATAAACATAGTATATGGAATTTGTGCCATTTAAGGGAATGGGGTAAATAATAGAAATATTAATCTTTAACGCTGTATTTTCTTTCATATGTGGATTTCTTGTGCACTTGACACGTTCCACATCATAACGGCTACCGTATCATCCGACTGATCATTGGAACACGCAACCAAGTAACGAACTCCCCTCTGCCGCGAATGTGCGAATCGATATTACAGTTAATTTTCTTGCCCTGCATTATTACTACCAATGCAAATTACTAATATTGTAAGTAGGCTGTTTAGGTTTTTTTTTATTGGTAACGCCACCTCTGTATGAAAATCACTGCCTGTGCTGTGTGCGGTCTGTGGCTGTTTTGCATTGTTGTAATACTCGCCATTGTAGTGTTAGGCAGCTGGCTGTGAACAGCGCGTAGCGTTGCACAGTTGGAGGTGAGCCACCAGCAGTGGTGGATGTGGGGAGCGAGATGGCGGAGTTTTGAAATTTGTCATGAACTGCTATATATTTATATGATGATATTAAGGTAAATACATTGTTTGTTCTCTATTAATATCTTTCATTTGCTAACCATCCCTATCAGTAGTTAGTGCCTTCCATAGTTTGAACCTTTTATTTAGCTGGCAGTAGTGGCGCTAGCTGTATTGCAGTAGTGGGAGTAACCAAGATTTTTGTGAGGTAAGCGATTTGTGAAACGCATAGGTTAATGTTACTCAGGGCCATTCTTTTGCAGGGATCTTTGATAGTCAGATTGCGTTGCGCTAAAAATATTGTGTGTCAGTTTAAACACAGTCTTGTATAATTGTTTAAATGGGACGTTTCATATGTCGACCCTTAGCCGAGGATACCTCACTGGAATCTTCTGATTTTTTCTTGTAGTTTGTGTAATTAGTGTAGCTTTTGTTTATTGCTAGCGTGTAATTGTAGAGAAAATCTCTTTTGTAGTTGCAGTCTTTCATTGTTGTACAGTAAAACAGTTGTGGCATGCATGTAGATTTGCACCAAGTATTTCGCAGCTGCAATTAACTAGATAATATTTTCAGTGTTATGTTAATGTGTTCTCTTATTTTTGCTCTTCAAATTGTGTTTTTCTGTGTTGTCGTGTGAAATACTGTGACAATAATGGCGTGTGAAAAACGTAATACTAGGCTCCAAAGTAAACTGAGAGATGACAGTGAAAACGAATGCAGTGTGTTAGCGCCGCAGAGTAATGAATTACCTAATGTTCAAAGTAGTAATTTGGTAATTGTGCATAGGGAAATGGAGTGGGCGGCAAACAATGGCAGTGAAACAATTGGTGAACAGGGAAGCATTATCGATCGATCGGTCGGCAATAGCTCGCCTCAGGAATCCGAAATGACACGACACGATCTCGCAAATACTGTAGATTCAGGTTTTGGATCCTCACCGTTTTCTCAAATAAGTCGAGACACATTTTCTGCTTGACAAAATGTGAACGTTTCCGGTGCAAATTCACTGCCGAAAAGCACTGAGGAACATGTTCCAGACACCAGTGCATTGTTATTACAATTAATACAACAAGTGGGACAAACACAACAAAAGCTTCAAAAGTAAGACACAATGGAACAAAATCTTCGAAAGTTAGACACAGTGGAACAAAATCTTAAAAAGTTAGACACAGTGGAACAAAATCTTAAAAAGTTAGACACAATGGAACAACACCAGAGACAAACACAGCAACAGTTGGACGCAATGGAACAAAATCTTCAAAAGTTAGACTCATTGGAGCAAACTCTTGAACAAACACGTGAGGATTTAACTACTGAGTTACATCACATTGAATCGAAATGTCAAAAAGATTGTAATGACGTAAAAACACAAATTTGTGAGCATTTCCAACCTATTTTTTCGCGTCATGAAAATGCACTACAGAATCACGAATCAGCCATAAAAGAACTGCAAACTACTGTTCATGAAAATCATGAGACCTTGCAAGCTAAATTTGACTCAGTTGCATCTACCGATTCGGTAACGCAACTTGCAAAAACTCAGGAAAACTTAAAGGACACAGTAGATACTCTGAAACTTGGTTCAGAAAAACACACTGAGGAAATAAGTACACTATCGGAGAAAGTAGCCGAACTTTCGGATCAGTTCACTAATTTATCTACGAAGGTAGAAGATAATCTGAATGACACTAAACCGGTAGTCTTTAATGACACAGAAGAGTGCAAACAAATTAGGAAATTCAATCAAAATCAAATCAATATACAGTACAAAAGAGAAATCCGGGAAGTACAAGATCAGTTGGCACAAGTAATACAAAAATTATAAATTTCCGAGGACACAAGCGCTCCAACACGGGAAGAGGGACTTAGAAATACGGAAAAGCCGCAAAATAATAACACAGGGCATTTCGGAAGTTATGAAAGAAATTGGCAATGTGCACCGAATTTTGAGATGGAACGGCCGACACGACCTAACAATGACCGATATGCGACTCGCCGACATGATGATTTTGACTATAAGCTGTTCATTACTACACGTAAATTCAAAACATTTAAGAATTCTGGCAACGACATTCATCCACAAGCATGGCTCCATCAATTCTCTCATTGTTTTCCTCCCAACTGGTCGTTAGAACACAGATTAGAATTTGTGTGTGGCTACTTAGAGAATGAACCAGCTGTAAGAATGCGATCGGTCATTCACGATTGTCACAGTGAAGGAGAATTTTACCATGCCTTCCTCTCAGCATATTGGTCTCAAGCTACACAAGACCGAGTAAAACATAGCATCATGATGATGAAACACTTTGAACAATCAGAATTTTCCAGTCTTGTCAAATATTTTGAAGACATGTTGCATAAAAATCAGTATCTTTCAAACCCATACAGCCCCTCAGAACTCATCCGCATTTGCTTACTCTAATTGCCTGAACATTTATGACATATTATTTTAGCAGGACGTTGCAAAGACGACATTGAAGCTTTTCAGGGACTCCTACAAGAATTAGAAATTGACACAGACAGTCGCCGGATGCGAAAACAGGAAAACAATCACTACAGGTCACATCCGTCACAATTCCGCGACGAAAGAAATAAAAACTGGACACGACAAGGCTATTCTCACAACACAAATCGTGACCAAAACAGACACCATCCGTATGACAACCACTGGCAGAGTAATAATAGTTACAGAGAAAGA
The DNA here is from genome assembly GCF_023898315.1 of Schistocerca nitens. Lineage (NCBI taxonomy): Eukaryota > Metazoa > Arthropoda > Insecta > Orthoptera > Acrididae > Schistocerca > Schistocerca nitens. The sequence continues at coordinate 190,333,723 of NC_064618.1, read as the reverse complement.
TCGCATTTCCGTAGTAATGAATATGACAGAGATTACCACAGAAACAGACAATATGGGAACAAAAACAATTATTATCAAGGGAGACAGAATAACATCAGACGCAACAGTTCAGCGCGCAGTTACGATTCCGGGAGAAATTCTCCACCACATGACCGACAAGAAAGAAACTATGGAATCTATCAACATGACGACAGACGATATGATCGTAACGACAGACCTGAATTGCATCAGAACTGGCGGGATTTAAACAGGGCAGGGCCCTCTCGGCAACGTAAATTTGTAGAAGTTAGGTCTCCTAATCCCAATAACCACGCGCGCCAACAAAGAGGCAGACAATGACTTACACCGCAGGCAGCCACCTGCGCCGGCTGGCTCAGAGAAAAATAACACAGACGCTAACCTTGAGAAAAGATTTAGCATTCTTTACCGACGTATAAAGCATGATAGTTGCGTTGAAGTTGAAACTCTGCGTACTAGGAAGAGTAAAGGTTTACACCACATTTCACACGTAAAACCGTTTATTGAAAAATAATCTGCTTTTTAACTTTGTCTTTGCCATATAACTTTTCACTTTACATTACTAGTATGCTTTGTAAGACTTAAGAAACTGTTAACATGCAACGATGCTTGAAGTTAAATATCCAGTCAAGAACCAAGAGAACTTATTTAAACAGAAATTACGAATGCATTGTTATTGTGAACAGACAACACAGTGTTATTGTGTGTGTACATTCTTGCTTGTTTGTTGCACGATTACGTAATGACTATAAGGCTCACATACTTAGAACATTTACCAGTACTGCTAATGAGATTTTAATGCAACATTTTGGTTTATTTGAAAATACATTCTGAATTTAAAGTGCTTTCTGAGAGATACCAGATGACACAGAGGTTAGTTTATGTGACAGCTACACGATTTTTATCACGACGCTACTAATGAGTGACAATTTACAATGTTGCTTTTGCGGTGTATCTGTTTTACATCTGCACAGTTTTCAGAATTCTTCTGGAAAGAAAAACATGTTTTAGTAGTAACTTTTGTGGTATAGCAACAATGAGACAGCCTTTTTCGTGGCACAACAATACGTTACAGTACAGTACTTTCTTCATCACAACAATAAGCGTAATAACTACGATATCTATACACAAAGGATTTCACTTTTGTTTATCATGAGGTAAGTATATTGACTTCTGCAGAACTTAGCTTTTGGAGGACGATAACTACGAGACTTCCACAGAGGTTATCTTACAACATGACGCACAGTTTAGCACTACAGTACACGTATTTGAGTGATTAATTTCGCACTTAAAACATTTATTTTTTTTAAGATATTTGAAGTGCAATGATACAAGGGTTTTCCGTCATACATTTCATTCCATTGCTGTAATCTGTAACACCTGAGGGTATAATTATATTAATCCTCAGGGGGGTACACACTTACTTTGTGTATCATGTGTTTGGCAAGCACAAGGAGCCCTAGCTAATAGGGTATTGCTTATACAACTTTACACATCGGTACCATATTCCTATAACACATAAATTACACAGCTATCTAATCATTTAACTGAGAGAGATAAACTTTTATTTTACTACATGTTTACGCAATTACACAGTTGGATAACTTCACACTTATGAAATTGTATTTTGTCTGTACTTTGTGAACTGTTCATATTTTTTCGGAACCATTGTGATTCTATGAGAGCTTTGAATGATGGATTTGGTATGGGATCATGATTTTTAAAGTACGTTTGAGGTGGATGAAACTTTTGACATGAGCAGAGAATTTTTTTAGGTTTTGAAATTATTGGATGAAGCTACGACGTTTTTGAGATTTGACTTAGGTGTTATGATGTTATTATTACGATGACAATGTGTATTATGCTGTTGAGGTATGTTTATGATCAATAAGCTGATGCTATCTGAGTTATTTGAGTATGCTGCGTATCTGTTATCATAAAATATTGAAGAAGTGTCGACGAATGAGGTAAGAAATAATGAGTAGTGGTTAGGGACGCTGATTTGTGAAAAATGTTGTTGGAAACCAAGAATCGTACTTTAAGAGTTATGAAATGTGTGTAAATGCATGAATGTATCACAATGTCGACGAAAACGTGTTGGACGCTGTTATATTTATAGGATTTTGTTTCTTCACATTCGTAACGCAAATTCTCGACCTCTGAAATTTTTTTTATATGAGACTGTCACTGTAGCGCAAACTGCTGTCGTAAACATTTCTGTAAGGAAGCTAAGTGACTCAGGTGGCGCCCAGGTGTGCCAGCCACCTGGAGAAAAAGCCATTAGGTGAAAAAAAAAGAGGCCATTATCCTCGCTGTTGACATTCCTTTGTAGAAAGCATCGCAAGTACGACATGCTCATTACTTGGAAAGATACTTACATCTGCACACCTGATTATGACAAGCGTATTTCTACAAGAATTGAGAGAATTTCTACTAACTTATGAAATGCCACATGACTATTGAATGATATTTTTATGCTTTGTACATAGTTGCTTATTTCATTTGATATCTGTTTTCCAGCTATGTTGCAGCATTGGTTTTATAAAATAAAATTAAATGCATTTGCTAATGTGAAAACTTTCTGTCAACAGATCTATAAACTAATAATTTTATGATCCACATTCTTCGAAAAAAGGAGCTCTTGGAATGGAAAGAACAATAAGAAGGGTCTAATAACAGTAACTGCATACATAATTTTCGTTTCAACTACTTCGTAATTATTTTTTTTTTGGTACAATAAATTGTGATGCATCAGTCTAGTGTTAAGATGTGACATAGGTATTAGAGATGGCCATTTTTAGTGTAATATTCTTTTTTCTGCTTGAGGTCTAGGTTTAAATTTTATTTGCTGCTGCTGTTTGCCAGACATAGTGTTACTGAATTTTAATTTGTGTTACTCTGCTAAGCCAGTTTACTACTGATTTATTTTTCTTGTTTGCTGCTCATTGCCTTATATTAGTTGTAATTTATGCTGCTTGCTTTGCCTTTTGTATTTTTTATCTTTGCTGTTTGTGTTAATTGTTTTGTGCTGCTGCATTGCCTCGTCCCTTAGTTTAGTATCTGAGCTCAGTAGATTTAAGTTAGCTTAAGAGGGGGTAGACTATATAAGAAACTATGATGAATTGGAAGAAATGCATTAAGAAGCTATAAGAAAATAGTTTGGCCAAAAAAAAAAAGAATTTTGAAAGAGGATGTGAACAGAATACAGAAAGCATGCTTGGATAAGATTTTTTTTTATGGAAACAAATGTTGAAATAAGGGGAAAGATCTACAGAACGAAGTTTTGGGTTGGACTGCAGTACCAAATGTCACACTGAAAACGAACCCCGTCTTTTCTTTTGTATTATTCCGCTATATGTTTGTGTACCCTTGGGTATTTATGTTTTTTTTCCTGTCTTTATATTTTTATCTGATAAGACTTATGTTTTAGAATTTTTCAACTACTATGTTATTATCTTTGTAAAGATGTTTAGACATTATTTATTCTGTTCTGTTTTAATGCTCATGTGTAAAGTTGATGTTTCAAAAGTTATTCTGATCTTTTATGTATTTACTTATGTCATAATTCCTGTAACACTGTTGTATATGTTATTTTGATTCTTTTGTAAAGCCTGTACTACAAATGTTATCTGTATTGTTATGTTATTTAATGATGTATTTTGTACCTTTGTAATTGTATTCTCATGTTATAATATTGTAATTGACACCAGTTCTTCAAATTAAGTATCATTTCACTGCACACGTTTCTGTTGGTCATAGTATATGGACAATATGTGAGAAGTAGGGACTGTTAGTGTTTGCACGTGTGTTAATAATTCAGCAAGGGACTGGATAACAGCATTGCTGGTTCTAAGGACAATTCCAAAAACTTTGTGAGTGCATAAGTGGTGGTTTATGGACTTGCTATATTCTCTGCAAGACTCTTCGATGGTGACTGTGCACCTGCGCAGTCGCAACAGATGGCTGCTGGCCGTCTCTACAAGGACTATAGTGGGTGTGCCCCTCTGGTGGCCCACCAATACCATACTCCCTACCAGGACTACAGTGGTCTGCTTTGTGGTGACCTACCTACCAATACTCTTCAAACTTCGACTGACTCTGCTGTGGGTTTGCTCTGTTGTGGCCCTTTACCTGTAAGCATGTCAAGAGTCAGCACTGTCTTTCCGTTGGAAGGACAACACTACTTCTTCAAGACTGCATGGAAATCCACTACTTCTGTGTGCAATTTCTTTTACTAATGAGACTTTTTGAAAAAAAACAGTAATTACTTTTATGATGAATGATCAGAAGTATCTTTATGGACTGTGAGAAAATTTTAGCTTTTGACCAACATTGTATCAATAAGTGTGTGCATTTGATTTCTTTGTTATTGTAATTACGATTATGAAAAATTTTAACAAATATGTATTGCCCAGTGCCCAAAACAATTTGTAAAATTTTTTGTGGGGAGCATGGGGGCTATGTAAGTAGGCTGTTTAGGTTTTTTTATTGGTAACGCCACCTCCGTATGAAAATCACTGCCTGTGCTGTGTGCGGTCTGTGGCTGTTTTGCATTGTTGTAATACTCGCCATTGTAGTGTTAAGCAGCTGGCTGTGAACAGAGCGTAGCGTTGCGCAGTTGGAGGTGAGCCACCAGCAGTGGTGGATGTGGGGAGAGAGATGACGGAGTTTTGAAATTTGTCAGAACTGCTATATATTTATATGATGATATTAAGGTAAATACATTGTTTGTTCTCTATTAATATCTTTCATTTGCTAACTATCCCTATCAGTAGTTAGTGCCTTCCATAGTTTGAATCTTTTATTTAGCTGGCAGTAGTGGCGCTAGCTGTATTGCAGTAGTGGGAGTAACCAAGATTTTTGTGAGGTAAGCGATTTGTGAAACGCGTAGGTTAATGTTACTCAGGGCCATTCTTTTGCAGGGATCTTTGATAGTCAGATTGCGTTGCGCTAAAAATATTGTGTGTCAGTTTAAACACAGTCTTGTATAATTGTTTAAAGGGGACGTTTCAGTATTACTCACCGTTTTATTTGTGTTGGTCATTATAATTACTCTCATAAAAATTTCTCAGCAGTACATAATAGAACCGGAATTAACCATACACATTGATATTGGTTTTGTGACTTTTATGGTATGTGTTCTTACTTGTCTTCTATATGAGAGTGCCTTCAGACGCTACTCTGGTCTAGCTAGATAAACTGTAAACAAATGTATAATGAAGAACTGTGAAATAGAGCTAAATCTAAATGGGTTTTACGGTACATAATGACGAAAGAAAGCAAGACATTACTTATATATACGTAATTTGATGATGATGATGAGCAGTAAGGAGAGGTGGGGAGGGAATAATATTACAGAAGGAAACCAAGGACTGAATAAGGTAAGGAGAATTAAACTGATTAAGCACCTACTCATCCTCTTGTACACGACTGACTAGCGTGAAAGGTGCATCGAGCCATTCTTCGGGCTCATGACTACAACAACCACACACTTTTTGGTTTCACTTTCTAACTGTTGCTTATATTTCTATTACGTTTCAAAAATGGCTCTGAGCACTATGGGACGTAACATCTATGGTCATCAGTCCCCTAGAACTTAGAACAACTTAAACCTAACTAACCTAAGGACAGCACACAACACCAAGCCATCACGAGGCAGAGAAAATCCCTGACCCCGCCGGGAATCGAACCCGGGAACCCGGGCGTGGGAAGCAAGAACGCTACCGCACGACCACGAGATGCGGGCTATTACGTTTCAAAACGCAGGTCTTTTATAGGTTGTCTGAACCAGCGTTGAGATACAGGTGTCGCAGGTGGAACGGAAGTTGTAATAGCAGAAGAACGATAAGGGTGTTAGGCAACTACGGTAGTAGCCATAGGTCAGTGACGTCCCCAGCCGTAACGATAAAGGCGTTCACCTCGCCGACGTCCACAGCGACCGGGGTGGGAAGGCGGAACTTTTCTTCAATAGCGCGGAGGCGCTATTGCTTTGCCGTAGCGGCACAAGTTCTCAACCCTGGACGTAATTCACCCAAGCTTCGATGGCGTAATGGACAAACTTGGACGGGACGTGTCGTTGCGGTATTGAGGGGAAGCGGTTATTGAACGACCGTCTTCCCCGCGGCAATGACCACCGAACTGCGGGACGGAGCACCGAAGTTGGATCGTCTCGTATCCGGCTTGAGGCATCCCTATATGGCGGCCAATGCGTACAGTGATTCAGATACCGCCAGCCGATTTGGCTCATATTTGCCAAGTCGCTTGAATAGCGCAATATGAAGGTCTTGCAGATATTTTGCTCAATTACACCCGTCCGCAGCTTGTGGTCTTGTGGCTAGCGCTGCTGCCTCTGGAACTTCGCGCCCTGAGTTCGATTCCCGGAAGGGTTGGGGATTTTCTCTGCCCGGGGACTGGGTGTTTGTGTTGTCCTCAACATATCATCATCATAGTCATCATCGCTTGTTGTAGTGGTTACATTGGAGCGCCAGCCACAGTGGACCAGCGGTTTTAGGTCTTTCAGTCTGGAACCGCGCACCGCTACGGCCGCAGGTTAGAATCCTGCCTCGGGCATGGATGTGTGTGATGTCCTTAGGTTAGTTAGGTTTAAGTAGTTCTAAGTTCTAGGGGACCGAAGACCTCAGATGTTTACATAGTGCTCAGAGCCATTTGAACGCCCCCGCAGCCCTCTACCACGCGTTTTTGAGAAAACAGGCAAACCTACGTTTCTAGCATTTGTAGAGTTAGAGAAAGCCTTTCACAACGTTAACTGGAATACACTCTTTCAAATTCTGAAGGTGGCAGGGGTAAAATACAAGGAGCGAAAGGGTATTTACAATTTGTACAGAAACCAGATGGCAGTTATAAGAGTCGAGGGGCATGAAAGGGAAGCAGTGGTTGGGAAAGGAGTGAGACAGGGTTGTAGCCTCTCCCCGATGTTATTCAATCTGTATATTGATCAAGCAGTAAAGGAAACAAAAGAAAAATTCGGAGTAGGTATTAAAATTCATGGAGAAGAAGTAAAAACTTTGAGGTTCGCCGATGACATTGTAATTCTGTCAGAGACCGCAAAGGACTTGGAAGAGCAGTTGAACGGAATGGACAGTGTCTTGAAAGGAGGATATAAGATGAACATCAACAAAAGCAAAACGAGGATAAGGGAAAGTAGCCAAATTAAATCGGGTGATGCTGAGGGGATTAGATTAGGAAATGAGACACTTAAAGTAGTAAAGGAGTTTTGCTGTTTAGGGAGTAAAATAACTGATGATGGTCGAAGTAGAGAGGATATAAAATGTAGACTGGCAATGGCAAGGAAATCGTTTCTGAAGAAGAGAAATTTGTTAACATCGAGTATAGATTTAAGTGTCAGGAAGTCGTTTCTGAAAGTATTTGTATGGAGTGTAGCCATGTATGGAAGTGAAACATGGACGATAACCAGTTTGGACAAGAAGAGAATAGAAGCTTTCGAAATGTGGTGCTACAGAAGAATGCTGAAGATAAGGTGGGTAGATCACGTAACTAATGAGGAGGTATTGAATAGGATTGGGGAGAAGAGAAGTTTGTGGCACAACTTGACTAGAAGAAGGGATCGGTTGGTAGGACATGTTTTGAGACATCAAGGGATCACAAATTTAGCATTGGAGGGCAGCGTGGAGGGTAAAAATCGTAGAGGGAGACCAAGAGATCAATACACTAAGCAGATTCAGAAGGATGTAAGCTACAGTAGGTACTGGGAGATGAAGAAGCTTGCACAGGATAGAGTAGCATGGAGAGCTGCATCAAACCAGTCTCATGACTGAGGACCACAACAACAACAACAACAGCACCAAAGTTCATGAGGCGCAATCAGTATTGCTGCGATCGACATATCACTGAAAACTGAGCATCTTTCATTAACATACACGATAGAGTCACATTAATGTGATCATCAGTCAAAGACCTGAATAGCCCCCTTTTGCAGCGCGGACGTGCAGTAAGAGAGTCAGTGAGATTCTGGAAGGTACATACAGCGAGGTGGGGCCAGGGGGAATACAGTGCCTAGACCAAGTGCGCTAGGTTTCTCGATTAAGGATGCATGGCGAGATTCCGTTAGATTCAGTAGACCTTGGGTCCAGGGGAGTGTGGTAAACTCATCCTTGGGCTCTTCGAAACTCCCATGCACACAGCGAGCTGTATGACGCGTTGCATCATCCTTGGTAGATGGCTTCGTGCCGAGGAAAACACAAACTGCATGCAAGGGTTTCAAAACGGTAGATGCATATTTGTGTTTATCCGTTGTGCTATCCAGAACGAGGAGATCACCCAGGGAGTGCCACGAAAATATTCCCCAGATCAAATATTCCCCAGATCATACCACGCTCTCCATCGGCTTGGGAGCTTCTGCGTATTGTTGCAGGGTGTTCACTTTCAGACGTTTCACGTCGATGGAGCATAAAACAGGATTCATCTGAAAAGGCCACCTGTCGCCAGTTGAGATATTAGCGTAAACATTCCAACCTTCGTCCCCAGCGAACAGCAATCAGCATGGGTGCATGAACCAGGCGCCTACTACGGTGGCTCAGACTCAGCGAGGTTCACTGAACAGTCGTAGAGCACACCCTGTTAATGGCTCCTTGGTTCATCTGGGCAGTCAACTGGTCAACAACTGCATGTCTGTTCATCCGTACAGATCTCCGCAGCCATCGTTTACCGCTGTCACCTCTGGCCAGTAGTGCACAACGGTTGCCTCGGTGCCGAGCTTGGATAGCGCCATTTAACCGTGCAGGATGTACTTCAATCACGGTGGCATGCAAACAATTTACACACATAGCCGTTTTGGAAACGAAGCCACCATTGGCCCGCTTCTGTAAGTCAGTTAAATCACTCCGTTTCCAAATTACACCAAGAAATGGATTGTTCTCCAACGTCCCCCCCCCCCCCCTCCTCCAGACAATCTTTATGCAGCCTCCAATGTTAGTGTGCCTACCTGCCGTCTGTGAGAAGTATTGTACGTTGAAGGCGGTCAAAATATGGTGAATCTAACATGTATACGGCGGTCCGTAAATGCATATTTTTCAAGAAATCGAGAAATAAAGTGTCTAGTACTTTGAGAGGTTATTGATTGGCGACTCCATGTTGTCTTGTGCACAACGACCAGATAACAGGTATACTTGAAAAAAGAGACAGCATTGGTCGTATATTTTTACTATTGCAGAATCGATTTTCTGTCACTGAGTGACCATCTTCAGTGCTATATTGTATAACTTAAATTGGGATGCACTGTTGACACTATGCATTACGGCGATCACATAGACTGTCAACAGTGCATCCCAATTTAAGTTATACAATATAGCACTGAAGATGGTCACTCAGTGACAGAAAATCGATTCTGCAATAGTAAAAATATACGACCAATGCTGTCTCTTTTTTCAAGTATACTTTGAGAGGTTGTAGTAAACACCAAACAAAAAAAATAAGTGCATTAAACATGTGTCCGGAAATGTATACTTTCTGCGATAAACACGTCTTTACAGGAGGCGTTCAACGTGGCGTCCATGCACCCCTCTGCCCTTCGACGTTAAGGACTGACGCACCGTTTGAAGTATAACCGGTAACTGTAAATTCTAGCACGCACTGGAGACGCGAACCTTTAGTGTACGCACATGTCCTCGCCCCCCCCCCCCCTTGCTCCACCTACGAATCCAAGGGTCCAGAAATGCCTGTATCAGATGTTCGCACACGTTGTACGAACCACATCTGTATTGCAATGGCACAGCCTCCAGAAAGGCATTCAATACATTAATGAGGAAGTGCAGATAATGCGCCCTGGTTAACTTTTGTGGTAGCATGTATGGCCAAGTACGATTGCCCATATGTTGACTGAGGATCGGTGTTGATGCCCTCTTTCCTGACTTTCTTGGGGATTTACATCTGCCCACACATGCTGGTTACGAAAATTCACAACACCATCTCTTGTGAACCCTGCCTCATCCGTAAATAAGATCTTGGATGTGAACATTGGAACTATGGCGCGCTTCTGCAACAGCCATTAACAAAACCACCGTCTGCTATGATGAACCTGCGGCCTTAGGGCCTGAACGCGCTGTAGATGATGTGGGTTGTAACATTCCCGTGAAAATAAAAAGACAATGATACTGAAATTGTGCCAAATGTTGACTCCACACAAAAATGAATAATAAAAATGAGCCAAGCGTAACCTGCTTGCAAAATTAAAGAATAATAATGGCCCAAATGTAAACTCCCCACAGTAATAAAACTCAATGATAATAAAAATGTGCAAAAATGTTAAGTCCCCACAAAATTAACGTTAAGACGAACCTGATAAATTTTGTAAGGGCAGCTGCGCTGACCTTCGGCCCTGTGCAATAATTGAACCTGAACACAAAAACCAAAATTCTTACCTCAGTAGACTGCATCTATATCTGCTCTTATTTTTACTGCATCTACATCTGCTCTTATTTTTCGGCACAGCTCGATGCAATGCTGGCCCATGTTTAATTTTGATTCTTGGAGGGAATGCATAGGAAATATTATTTAACTTGAAATGAATCTTTTTCTTTAAAAAGGTTACTTTGTAGAAAAATTATTATTGGGGCAATTCTTGAACAAATTAATTACAATTAACATATGTTATTGCCTGAGCGCAATGCTGCTTCATTACCATCGATAACAATATACCTCGTCCAGAACCGTGACCAGAGACCCATGTCGACGCCCGCGGACTCCTCACACACAACTACTGTTCCTGCCGAGTCGCTACACGCAACTGCCTACTCGCAACTGCTTACGACTGAGCCCAACTCACAACTACCGACTGACTACTACTGCAGACAGAGTGCAACTGCACACTCGCGCGGTCAAGCGCAGACTAGCAACGATAAATAACTCTCTGGTCATAGATTCTGTCATGCCTCGCCATCGCTGTACTGAATACATACGCGACGTACGCGTTTCAGGGTACAGAAATTGTTCATGCATGAAGTACCCATCCCCTCCACCACCCTCCTCCCCACAGTGATAAGAGAGTGATACAGCCCTTCTGCCACTGCTAAAGGTCGCACACTGGTGTCAGGGGTTTCTTCCACCGAACGTAATACACGCTCCTTCAGGTCAGGCGTGGAAAAGTCTGCCGAACATCGTATCAGAGGGTGCTCTGAGCTGTGAATATTTTTCAGCGCAGAGGCCACTGGCTCACAACCTAAACCATAGCAGAATATCATATCCGCCATTTAACTACTCGTGTAGTAGGCTTCCATTGCTAACAAGAACTGGAAGAAAGAAAATGTAAATATAGTACAACATTTGTACGTACAATCAGCCGCAATAACGGTAAACACACACGTGAATACGCGTTTGGAAGAAGGTAAAACACCATTATACCTACCCAGGATTGACGGTATTGTAGAATACTGCAAACAGACATGACTCATAGACTCACACAACTGACTGCGGACCACCTAATGGTAGAAAGAGTACTGTGAATAAGACATTCATAATGTTATGGTGACATATTTGACGGAGCGTCCATGCAACGTTCCACCAGCAAGGGTAGCGCAGCCTTTCCTTTAAACATTTGGCTATCTTCGACTCTATACGTTTCCGGACCCAAGTTCACTGGAACTATTTTTCTTGTTTCGATGTTCTCAACGTATTCGACATTTTTTTAACACCAGGTATACCTGCAAGGCACATACTGTTAAACGAAAGCGGCCTAGGTATCTGGCTCGGAAGCAGAGCACCTTTGTCCGCTACCCAGTAGCATTCTGCACTTTTTATGTGTATTTTTTCCACATCGAAAACGTTACAAGGGTTAAGAAGGTAAGCACATCGATAAGGAATAATAAGAAAGGAGGCAAGTGAATTTCTCAAACGACTCGAGTTAGTAAAGAATTAAAAGTGTAAGTGCTGTTGTATGAATACAGTTCCGGGTAAGACTGTTACGAAGAAGAGCATTCGACGCACGTTATCGCTTTAGGCAGAAAAATACCGTTGTCACAGTTGATAGTGTACATTAACCAATTCGCATACGACGCAGAATTCCCTCAGAGCATCTGGGAAATCGTTGGCTAAAATAGCTCTGAGCACTATGGGACTCAACTGCTGAGGTCATTAGTCCCCTAGAACTTAGAACTAGTTAAACCTAACTAACCTAAGGACATCACAAACATCCATGCCCGAGGCAGGATTCGAACCTGCGACCGTAGCGGTCTTGCGGTTCCAGACTGCAGCGCCTTTAACCGCACGGCCACTTCGGCCGGCCAAATCGTTGGCTACTTTTCCCATGCTTATACACTACTGGCCATTAACATTGTTACACCACGAAGATGACGTGCTACAGACGTGAAATTTAACCGACAGGAAGAAGATGCTGTGATATGCAAATGATTAGATTTTCAGAGCATTCACGCTAGGATGGCGCCGGTGGCGACACCTAAAACGTGCTGACATGAGGAAAGTTTCCAACCGATTTCTCATACGCAAACAGCAGTTGACCGGCGTTGCCTGGTGAAACGTTCTTGTGATGCCTCGTGTAAGGAGGAGAAATACGTACCATCACGTTTCCGACTTTGATGAAGGTCATATTGTAGCCTATCTCGATTGCGGTTTATCGTATCGCGACATTGCTGCTCGCGTTGGTCAAGATCCATTGACTGTTAGCAGAATATGGAATCGGTGGGTTCAGGAGGGTAATACGGAACGCCGTGCTGGATCCCAACGGCCTCGTATCACTAGCAGTCGAGATGACAGGCATCTTATCCGCATGGCTGTAACGGATCGTGCAGCCACGTTTCGATCCCTGAGTCAACAGATGGGGACGTTTGCAAGACAACAACCATCTGCACGAACAGTTCGACGACGTTTGCAGCAGCATGGACTATCAGCTCGAAGACTATGGCTGCGGTTACCCTTGACGCTACATCACAGACAGGAGTGCCAGCGATGGTGTACTGAATGAGGAGCCTGGGTGCACGAATGGCAAAACGTGATTTTTTCGGATGAATCCAGGTTCTGTTTCCAGCATCATGATGGTCGCATCCCTGTTTGGCAACATCGCGGTGAACGCACATTGGAAGCTTGTATTCGTCATCGCCATACTGGCGTACTACCAAGCGTGATGGTATGGGGTGGCATTAGTTACACGGCTGGGTTACTTCTTGTTCGCACTGACGGCACTCTGAACTGTGGACGTTACATTTCAGATGTGTTACGACCTGTGGCTCTACCCTTCATTCAATCCCTGCGAAAAACTACATTTCAGCAGGATAATGCACGACCGCATGTTGCAGGTCCTGTACGGGTCTTTCTGGATAAAGGAAATGTTCGACTGCCGCCGTGGCCAGCACATTCTCCAGATCTCTCACCAATTGAAAACGTCTGGTCAATGGTGGCCGAGCAAGTGGCTCGTCACAATACGCCAGTCACTACTCTTGATGAACTGTGGTATTGTGTTGAAGTTGCATGGACAGCTGTTCCTGTACATGCTTTTCTAGCTCAGTTTGACCCAATGCCCATGTGTATCAAGGCCGTTATTGTTCTGGGTACTGATTTCTCACGATCTATGCACCCAAATTGCGCGAAAATTTAATCACATGTCAGTTCTAGTATAATATATTTGACCAATGAATACCCGTTTATCATCAGCATTTCTTCTTGTTGTAGCAATTTTAATGGCCAGTAGTGTAACTAGTGATTATTTTGGTCCTTCTGGCAGGAAAGAGCTCAGTCGTTTAACCGAGTGCTTAAAAAATTGTTTCTTCACTTGCTCCAAACGCGAGGAATGGAACATTACACTTTACAAAACATATCTTGAGAACATTTTATAGCCATTCGTTGCTGATTATAAGCTTTCCTGATATTGGATTCTGAAGTGAGCAAACCGACACTCCCATGTAGGATAGCATGTTTATAGATGACGAGGATCAATCGACTTGCACGGTAAAAACTGTACCTGTATCGAAGCCATGTGAATTTTGTTTTATTGCCAAGTTGATGCAATAGCGATTCGCAGCATAATTCATTATAAACTTTCACAACCGATGATTTAGAGAACGTTGTGGTATGCATCGTATGCATCAGGATTAATTCCGGTAAATGAAATTATTTCCCTCCGAATCTCCGGAAGGAACGTTGTAGCTGCGCGTATAACGCAGTTGTTATACGTTCTTGGTGCAGCAGGTGTATTTGCTTCGAATGACTGTTTGACAAATATCATCTATCTAGTTGCCCGAAGTTAGTTGCAGACTCGAAACAGAGTGAGGTAAAGGCTCACAGTAAAGCGGCCAGGATTACATTTTTAATTCTCTGTAAATCGAAGTTGTTTGAGAAATTTATTTACTTTTTCTATTCCTATTGCTTTACTTACTTTGTTAACCATCTCGTGCATACCAACTTGTAGCAAATAAAGGAAAAAACTGGGAATCGAACACAGGTTCTCAGTCTGCAACCAGATGCCTTGGTTGTCACCCCACTGGCGTTTCGTTGAATCTTTCATACGCTATGGGTACATAGCAACAGTCGAAAAAGTTTCTTTGATCGATTTCTAGGAAAATGTGCGTCTTCGGACAGATAAAATATTTATAATGAAATGAATACCCCTGGCTGCATACAGGTGCTGATATAAGTCAACGGGGATAGTTGAAAATGTGTGCCCCGACCGGGACTCGAACCCGGGAGCTCCTCCTCACATGGCAGAATCTATCCATATTTTTCTTTTATTCATTTTGTTCGATATAATTTGTTGCGTCTGTTCTGGGCGGATATCACAAGACATCCGTTCAAGTTGATCGTTAATTCCTTGACTCAGTTTTTTTTATTTCAGAGAGCGCGCAGCCCTCTGACCGAACACGCTGAGCTACCATGCCGGTGGATCCACCTGTGCCACCGAGGACACAGAGGTTTGCGCGACTCCAGGCACGTATCTCTGGCACGCCTACCTTGAGACCCACATTCACAACTTATTGTCCCGCACTATATTCATAGTACCCCTGCCCATTATACTCATTACTCGCGGCTTTACTGCCGATTAGCGTAAATCTAGGCGCGTAAGTCCGGAACTGCGCAGCTGCTACGGTCACAGGTTCGAATCCTGCCTCGGGCACGGATGTGTGTGATGTTAGTTAGGTTTAAGTCGTTCTAAGTGTAGGGGACTGATGACCTCAGATGTTGTCCCATAGTGCTTAGAGCCATTTGAACCATTTGATTCCCATAAGTGTTCGTGCACTGTTTATGCATCTGCACAGAAGAAGATGGTCAAATGACCGGTGAGCCTTAACTATATACATGTGCGAAGATGGTATCTGTTCTTTCGGACATGTCCGAAGAACAGATAACATCTTCAAATATATATATCGTTCCTGTCCGTTCTGGGTCGTTTGCACGTCATGAATTTTAAAGCTCGCTTTCTCAAAAACGAGGGGTTGTTGAACCAAAATATCTTAATGTTTCAACAAGCGTCCTGTCAACAATGAGCCAAATCCGTTGGCCGTGTCAGAGAGAGCATTGTCCGTCATATAAGAGCCATAGCCAGCACATCACTGGCGATTCATGATGACATTTACAAAAGGTTCAACAATTTCAGTTACTACCAACAATTTACATACAAAATGAAACAGGATTTCTCTCTACATACTTTTTCAAGCTGTATCAGACTGGTAAAATACCCTCAGATTCCAAATGAATATATTAATTCTTACTCTATTATCAATCACTGACGCAAATTTGCCTCAATTTTGCTTGTAAAATCTACGTTAGATGTAACAGCTATAATCCTTGGCAAAAATGTTAAAGCGCTGCTGCGATTCTGTCTCCCAGCGCTGGTCTAATACGTGTAGATTTTACCACTCTTCCTGTAAACTCGCCCATGCCCAAATGTTCTAGCGGACAATACGAAAATTATGGTTCCTGAAATGCCAACTTCAAGGATCGAGCCTTACATAATTATGCTGACAGACGATGAGTGATAAAAAATAGATCTAAAGTAATTCGTACTGAGTTGGTACTTATTTGTAGTGAATTACTTATTTTTAGTGTACCGGACACCATCCAATGTTAATAGTTTAAAGTCTTCATAAAAGTATAACATATAACCGCGGCGTCACGCATTACTGATGCAGTATCGTGCTGCAAAAGATGTGTTGTAGAGGTATCGTATGCTGTTATCCTCGCTCATCTGCGGGATTAACATAAAGGTCGGATCTACACTACGAATTACTTCATCTAAACTGATACTCAAACTTAACGTAAAATACAAGAATCTTTCTCTTTATAAAAACATAACTTTCAATCTTTGGCCTTCATGTACATTTTTACCGGCACACATATTGAAATATTTGTTGTTATTAGAAGACCTTTCATCAGTAGATAGAATTATATAAATTCTCAGAGTGATTGGTTTCAACATAAAACAAGATATTGGCTTTACGTTTAGTAAAGAATTTACTACCACAAATTTCTTATAAGACCCACATGAGAGCAGTTTTCTGATATATCTTATAAGCAACTTCGCTTAGACTATTTCGAGTAAGTGTATCTTCATTATTTCTTATTTATTATTATAATTATTATTATTATTACTGTTAGTATTGTTATTACCTATTTATGTAGGTTCTTTTATTAGTCTGGAGTAATAATGGTAAGCAAAAATAGCCCAAACTGGTAACCTTCCATTGCAAAGGTGATTATTTGAAAGGTGGTTTTATCAGCATAGTTCCCCAGTTCAGTAACAGATGCCACTTGTGGCGAGTTTTACAAGGAATTTCAATCCCATGGTTTCCACATTAATGGAGTCACTTACACTTAATTTAGGAGGTGTTGAGCTGAAAGCAGAATTATTCGCCATAAAAACCGCTGCAGTGTTTCTCACTGCAATCCGCTATCAGGTAACGCTGCTACTCCAGATGCTACAAACTAAATTTTATGGTCCGCGCTTGGCGTGCAGGTTTCGTGGTATTAGGCACTTAAGGGACGTTTTTATAGCCAATATATTTTTTCATGGCTCGTCATTCTGGTTCGTGTGGAGTGTTACGACCAGTGAAAATTTAATTCTCATTTCGTTTTAAACGTCCGGCTTCCCCTCAAGTGGGGAGCGCGTGCAGAAAATCCAATTTACGGCGACGAAAAAATTTCCTGGGAAACAGCTGAAGAGCTCTGTCAATATACGGCTCAGGCACCGCCAGATTTCGGTTTGAAGTCTTCGGTTTGTGCGTACGCTGTGAAGAACGCATCATGAAATATACGGCACAGGATTTTATGCATGTTACCAAGATTTCCATCTGCACGTAGACGCAGCCAGAAATAGAAAGATTTAAGTACACTTTCAATTTCTAACACATTCATTAACAATGCTGATTAAAATCAGGGATAGAACGTTGGCCAGGAAATAAAATTTCCCTCTTGACGGGTTGTTATCGTAGCAGAGACGAGCAAAAATAGCGCCGTCGGTTGTTTCTGGATAGAAACATTCCTTGAAGCTCGTAGTTGTCCGTTGTAAAAAAAAGTGGTTCTCTTTGGCGAGAGAATTATATCACACGAATGGCTACTTCCAGTGCTGCTCCCCTACAGTCAAAACACCATCCTCTCCGAGTGTTATATGTTTACAGTGTCTGCTAAGACCGAACGGATATTCGTATTTTTCGACAAAAATAACTACTTCAACAAAAAATAAGATGCAGCTCTGATTAAATACATCAACGAAACAGGAATTCCAATACAGTCTGGAGAAAATAGACTCAACTACAAGAACAATAATTTCTAAATCGGCCGAAGCAGCTCAGGTTTCAATGTGAGATATCACGAACATCAGCCATTGCTTAACAGCGGCTAGATAAGTGAACAACTGTTTTTACGTTACTAGCAAAAAAATATTTAATTCACAATAAAGACCAAACAAATATGTCTGACCGAATGATTATAGTAATTAATGGATCCATAATCTTACAAGTGTGACATGAAATATAGAAAATGTATGTGGACAACTAATTATCCGTGGGACCTGGCACCTTTGTGATATTGTGCTCCAGGCATGACAGCATTTACCTGTAGAACGTATCCTGAGATCAAACGTTATGAGTATTTGGAACAGAATTATGTCCTCCGCAACAACAATCATGGATTTACAAAACATCGATCACGTGTAAGCCAACTAGCATTTTTTTCGCATGACATCCTGAAATCCAAGCACTAGCAGCAGGGTAGATGACGTATTTCTTGACTTCCTAAAGGCACTTAACTAAGTAAAACACATACGATTATTTACTGAAAGGACTGTTACATGCGGTATGAAGCTAAATTTGTGACTCGATTCATGACTTTTTGGTGAGATGTACGCTGCATGTTGTCTTGGCTGAAGAGCATCGGCAGTTGTAGTAGTTTCAGGTGTGCCCCAGGGAAGTGGGCTGGGGCAGCGGCTCTTCCTGTTGTACATGAGCCTGAAGACATTAGTACTCTCAGACTTCTCACAGATAATGCAGTTACCTATAATGAAGTACGGTCTGTATAAAGTTGCACAAATGTGCAGTCAGATTTTGATAAGATATCAAAGAACTGCAAATAGTGGCAACTCTCTTTAAACGTTCATAAGTGTGTATCTGTGTATTATGCAAAATAAAATCAATAGGTCAGTGCTGACATTGGTCAGCACATGCAGATACTAGAATGTAGCAATTTTTAGCGATACGAAAAGGAACCATCATATAGTTTCACTCGTAGGTAAAGCAAGTTGCAGAGCTTCATGGACAGAACATCAGAAAAAAAAATATCGTCAGCTTACATTTGAGATTGTAAAGGAGTGTCACTGAGATGCTGAAAGAATTGAGCTTGAAGACACCTGAAAACAGATGAAAACTGTACTGTGAGAGTCTACTTACAAATTATCTAGACCCAAATGTAAGTGACGAATCTAGGAATAAATTCGACTCCCTTTTGTATCCCCCATGGCAATCGTGGAAGCTAGAGTAAACTAATTACAGCATGCACAGAGGTATTTAAACATCCATTTTTCCCGCGTTTCAGATGCGAATGAAAGAGGAAAATACTGTAATAACTGTTAGAACAGGGCGCACCCTCCGGACGTTCACTTCATAATCTTTGGTGGAGTATAGATGCAGATGTATCTTTGGCGCTCCTGCATGATTCATACTCACACCCATCCACATACCAATTCTAAAAGAGTCCTTTTATCGGTTTTATTAGTTTTCCAAGTTTCTGACCCCATAGGTCTTAATATCTCCTACAATTGTATGCTATTTTGTAAGTAACTGTCGGCTGCCTTCCTGCTGTGTTGAACTTGACTTTTGATCCTTCTAACAGATTACGTTACCCCAAGAAATTTAAAAGCGTTACTTCCTTTCATCTTGCCATCATCAGTTAGCAAATCCATTGCCTCGTTATCCCCCATTGCAAGATAATCAGTTTCAACAACATTTACAGAAAGACTGTAACCTCCCCGCATAAATTAATAAATGAAAATTGATCATAAACCACACAATAATAATAATTAAATAATGAACCATGAACGAAATGTAACCTCCCAACAGAAATAATAATGTCTGGTAAATTTTATAAAGACAGCAGCGCTGACCTTCGGCCCTGTATTCTGAATAAAACAAGCAAAAATTCTTACCTCAATAAAACTGCAATTATATCTGCTCTTAATTAGTCATTTTTCGACACAGCTTCATGCAATGCTGGCGTATTTTTTTTTTTTTTTATTCTTGGAAGCAATGATAATGCATTGGAAATTGAAATGAATGCTTTTCTTTAAAAGAGTTACTTTATATTATAAAAATTATTATTGGGGCATTTTTTCTGAACAAATTAAATTACAAATTAACATACATTATTAAATATGCGCAAGGCTGCTTCTTTACCTTCTACAACAATACTCATCCTCCGGAGTCCTGACCAGAGTCACGAGCAGAGCACACAGCCGACGCATGCCGACTCCCGCCGACTCACGCAGACTACTACTGTCCACTCGCTACTAATGCCGACCAAGTACTACTGTCGACTCGTGCAGTCAAGCGCAGACTAGCGACAAGCAACAACTAACGATAAACTACTCTCTGGTCAGAGATTCTGTCATGCCTCGCCCATCGCCGGCAAAGCATACGTCTTACATAACCCTCCACTGGGGGGGCAAAAATTTGGCAGCGATGGTGAGTCAATTGGACTTGCCATGAGCAACAAATTTTTCTTAATTAAATAACTTTACAATCACAGAATATGTACGTATATGTAGGTGCAGAACATGAAATAAAATATAGTGCACTTGCACTGAGTACAGAACATATCAAGCAAAGACAAAATGTACACACAATGAGTACAAAACATATTAACAAATAGCAAAAGTGCACACGCACTGTAAAACTCTTTAGCATTTTTACAACAAATAAACATAATGAGTACAAATCATATTGACAAGTGCACACCCACTGTAGTTCAGTACATATCAGGAAATCACAAAATGTATATGTAATGAGTACAAATCATATTAACAAATGGCATAAAGTGCACACGCACTGTAAAATTCTCTAGCATAACATATCATGGAGTGAAATAAAGTTCACACGCACTGTAGAAGTCTTCAGCATTTTTAGGACAACTAAACTCGTTAACAAATGAAATGAAGTGCACACGCACTATATATGTCTTTATCATTTTACAAGAATTAGGAAAGGAATGGGAGGGATTGCGTCATGGTTGTAGCACTTTACGTTGCACGCAGCTGCACTGAAAGTCCATTTCTTTCTACAGAAGCACAACACCAAGTGAGACAATCTGAAGTCCTTTTCCTTGAAGTATTAATCAGTGTAGCCAAGACACTGAAACGTCGTAATAATATTCCATGTTATCATTTTTGTAGTACATTAGGTACACCAAACAGTGGGACCATAATAACATCTCCATCGCTCAAGGTGGTGGACAGCATGTCGTGTCAACACCACGTTCTTGTAAAGTAGACCAACGCAGAATTAGTTCAAAAACCAAATATAGTGCTCCATGATCATGAGGATAGACAGGACAAATGGATATTGCAGTAATTTCTGGTAATTAGGTCAGAAGGTAAAGGACATTAAGTCACATAGTAGTCTTCATTGAGAATTACACTAATCTAACAACTGATTTGAGTAATTTGTGGCACTCATCGCCCAGTTACTGAACATTTCTGTACCATGTATGTAGTATTACAGAATAATGTTCATAAATTATCTGAATGTTTTGGTCATATGTAAAATCGGTAAGCGGATCTAAATCCCCTATTCAGTCACTCGTTGACC
The DNA here is from genome assembly GCF_023898315.1 of Schistocerca nitens. NCBI lineage: Eukaryota > Metazoa > Arthropoda > Insecta > Orthoptera > Acrididae > Schistocerca > Schistocerca nitens. The sequence goes on along the minus strand of NC_064618.1, from coordinate 190,312,433 downwards.
ACGATGGCACCGAAACAGAGGACGACCGAAGAAAGGCAGAAATACTGAATTCAGTGTTCCGAAACTGTTTCACTGCGGAAAATCGTAACACGGTCCCTGACTTCAGCCGTCGCACGGACGCCAAAATGGAAAATATTGAAATAAACGATATCGGAATTGAAAAACAACTGCTATCACTTAGTAGCGGAAAAGCATCCGGACCAGACGAGATACCCGTAAGATTCTACAGTGATTATGCTAAAGAACTTGCCCCCTTTCTATCAGAAATTTATCGTAGATCTCTGGAAGAACGTAAAGTACCTAGCGACTGCAAGAAAGCGCAGGTCGTTCCCATTTTCAAGAAGGGTCATAAATCAGATGCGAATAATTATAGGCCTATTTCGCTTACGTCAATCTGTTGTAGAATAATGGAACATGTTTTATGTTCTCGTATTATGACGTTCTTGGATAATACAAATCTCCTTCATCATAACCAACATGGATTCCGCAAACAGAGATCATGTGAAACTCAGCTCGCCCTATTTGTCCAAGAAATTCACAGTGCCGTAGACACTGGCGAGCAGATTGATGCCGTATTCCTGGACTTCAGGAAGGCATTTGATACGGTTCCGCACTTACGTTTAGTGAAAAAAATACGAGCTTACGGAATATCGGACCAGGTTTGTGATTGGATTCAGGATTTCCTAGAAGAAAGAACACAACATGTCATTCTTAACGGTTCAAAATCTGCAGATGTAGAGGTAATTTCGGGAGTACCGCAAGGAAGCGTGATAGGACCTTTATTGTTTACAATATACATAAATGACTTAGTTGACAACATCGGTAGCTCCGTGAGGCTATTTGCAGATGACACGGTTGTCTACAAGAAAGTAGCAACATCAGAAGACTCGTACGTACTCCAGGAAGACCTGCAGAGGATTAATGAATGGTGCGACAGCTGGCAGCTTTCCCTAAACGTAGATAAATGTAATATAATGCACATACATGGGGGCAGAAATCCATTCCAGTACTATTATGCCATAGGTGGTAAATCATTGGAAGCGGTAACGACCGTAAAATACTTAGGAGTTACTATCCAGAGCGATCTGAAGTGGAATGATCACATAAAACAAATAGTGGGAAAAGCAGGCGCCAGGTTGAGATTCATAGGAAGAATTCTAAGAAAATGTGACTCATCGACGAAAGAAGTAGCTTACAAAACGCTTGTTCGTCCGATTCTTGAGTATTGCTCATCAGTATGGGACCCTTACCAGGTTGGATTAATAGAAGAGATAGACATGATCCAGCGAAAAGCAGCGCGATTCGTCATGGGGACATTTAGTCAGCGCGAGAGCGTTACGGAGATGCTGAACAAGCTCCAGTGGCGGACACTTCAAGAAAGGCGTTACGCAATACGGAGAGGTTTATTATCGAAATTACGAGAGAGCACATTCCGGGAAGAGATGGGCAACATATTACTACCGCCCACATATATCTCGCGTAATGATCACAACGAAAAGATCCGAGAAATTAGAGCAAATACGGAGACTTACAAGCAGTCGTTCTTCCCACGCACAATTCGTGAATGGAACAGGGAAGGGGGGATCAGATAGTGGTACAATAAGTACCCTCCGCCACACACCGTAAGATGGCTCGCGGAGTATAGATGTAGATGTAGATGTAGATTATTGGCACTCATTGGCCAGATACAAAGCATTGTTTTATGCATTATTCAGAAGTCATCATTCAAAATGAGTTAATTATTGGCATAGCATTTATATATAATTAATTTAATTACAGTAATCATTGGCATCGTAGGTCATCTTATTACAGTAATCAGTAGCATTCATTGGCCAGTTACAAAGCATTTTTTTTTGCATTATTCAGAAGTGATCATTCAAAATGAGTTAATAATTGGCATAGCATTTATACATAATTAATCTAATTATAGTAATCATTGGCATCATAGGTCATCTTATTACAGTAATCAACGGCATTCATTGGCCAGTTACAAAGCATACTTTTTTTATGCATTATTCAGAAGTGATCATTCAAAATGAGTTAATTATTGGCATAGCATTTATAGAGTATAACAAAAATATTATTTACAGATATTATGCGCATAGTATTTATGCATTATTACAAAGCATCATTCAGTATTATTCAGAAGTCATTATTGAAGTGACATACTATTCAGACCTGATCAGTATTACTCAGAACTCTCTTAAACTGGTAGCATTATTTGGGACTGATAATACTTTTTTTTCTAGCAATCCATTGCGTTGGGATCGAGAATTGATTACTGGGGGATAACAATATTTGCTTTTGAGTTATTGCTGCAAATGAAGATGTGTAACATCATTCGTCATGAGTCAGCTGTAGCAAGGTTATGAAACAAGTTGAGTATATGTGATCACATTCATAAATGACATAGGCTTAATGAACAACTGCTTATAGCACATTAGTTTCCTGAATAATTTCTCCTGCAAAATATACAAAATGGAGTATTAAACTGAAAGAAGAAATGCATATTATGCTGAGAAGTAGTGAACTTCGAATTAACAGGTAGTGATATGTGTATAAAAATATATATATGTTCTCTAGCTGTCCTTTCCTAAACCTTTAGTCATCATACCATGCGATATACGACATACTGTCAAAACGAACTGCAACAAATACTTAAATAACTACATAGCATCTCTTAACTAACAGTAAATATATAAACTTCATCATTATTTTCATCTGCAAAGAAAAAACTTCATTATTCATATTATCATAACTCCATTATTATCATCACCTGTAAAGAAAAACTTCAGTATCGATAGTAGCATATTCTTCATCATTATTCATCACCATTCATTATCATCTGCAAAAAAGTCACTTCATTATTCATTATACAACTATTCCTTATTTCTAGCATATTTCATCACTAAAACTAAGATGTGTAGTTCTGTCTGACAGCCTGCATCAATCGCCTCGTATTCTGAAAGAAAGAATTAGTTAAGACTGCTATTCTACGATGTGTATAGTATATTATTGTTAATGCTTGTTAATTCTGATCCATTTACTCTTCGTCACGAGATATTGCATCCTCTTTCGTTCATTCGAAGGTGAAATACCCATTTCTGTTTAATTTATTTCGTTTACACGTTATTTCTTTCTGAAAATGATGAACAAAGATTAATGTCTTGCATTTAATTCATATACCTATAAAATAATAACTGGTTTATAGTAACATAATTGAGCATACAGCATAGCATGACAGAAAACGTAATATGTCAAAAACATAGATAGTGTTCAGAGACAAAAATGTACACAGTGTATCACAATGTAGCAGCAAAAAAAAAAAAAAGTAAAGTAGGCACGATGTTGAGATATCATAAGGCAAAATGTCAAATTCACCTGGTGTTTGTTATATCTTAACTATTTCATAGTGCATACAAACAAAACAGGAAAACAATCATACATACATAAAAAAATGGAAAATATGCACGGTCTGATGTGTAACGACAAGAAAAGCGGCCTGCTAACCTTACCTTGCTGGGCACTTGCCAAGAAAAAATACGACAATCATCAGTAAGTAGTCACATAAATATAATTGCATAAGTGGTCATAAAATGTGTAAGTTCATCTGGAAAAACATGCACGGTCTGATGTGTAACGACAATAAAAGCGACCTGCTCGCCTTACCTTGCTGGGCGTTTGCCAAGAAAAAATACAATAATCATCAGTAAGTGTTCATCTGGATATAATTGCATAAGTTCAAAATGGTTCAAATGGTTGTGAGCACTATGGGACTCAACTGCTGATGTCATAAGTCCTCTAGAACTTAGAACTACTTAAACCTAACTAACCTAAGGACAACACAAACATCCATGCCCGAGGCAGGATTCGAACCTGCGACCGTAGCGGTCGCGCGGTTCCAGACTGTAGCGCCAGAACCGCTCGGCCACAAGCGGCCGGCTATTGCATAAGTGGTCATAAAAAAATAGGAAATGGCATTACAGTGTGATAAATCATAAAGTATGTTCATTCAATTAAAAGTTTAATGTTCGACATGTGGTGGTTCAGTTTGGTTTTTTCTGGTTCTCAAAGTTTCGACGTGTACTACATTGGGGTGAAGAATGCTGCGAATCCGATAGGAAATTGCGTATAGAAGTTCAAATTTACTACACCTACCTTTTCCTCTATTGGATAAATAGTGTGTACGTACTAATATATTCTGTCCAATGTGAAAGTCACGGCGTATACAAACCTGTTTTAGCTGTCTTCTCCGGTGCTCTGCGGCACGTTTGATGTTGTTCAGCGCAATGTCAATTATTTCATGGTGTCGTAGTCGACGAGATGTAGGAAAGGTTACTAATTCTTTAATTTTGTTAGGTGGTTCAACATTTTTCAGTATAACAGACGGAGATAGCGTAGTAGATTCATTTGGTATGGAATTAATTAGATCTTGGAATGAGAGTATGTGTGTGTCCCAATCAATATGTCTTTTATGGCAGTATATTCTACACAGTTTACCAATTTCTTTCATTAATCGTTCACAAGGGTTCGAAGAAGCATGGTACCTGGATATATAGATCGGAGAAACGTTTCTAGCTCGTAACATACGTGTCCATATAGCAGATCGAAACTGTGGTCAATTGTCGGAAATTACTTTCAACACATGCCCTACATGAAATAGAAAATGTTTTACAAATGCTTTCGAAACAGTTTTAGCAGTAGCTTTGCATAACGTAGTGAAGGTAACAAATTTTGAAGTGAGTTCAACAGCGACAAAGATGTAGAAAAAACCTCTATTAGTTCTGGGAATAGGACCTAAAATGTCTACAGCAGCCATATGTCTCAATTTAACAGGTACAATGGGATGTAATTGAGGAATATGTGAAGTCGTGTCTGATTTAGCTTTCTGGCAGATTTTACATGACGCTAAAATTCGTCGTATTCGTTTCTCCATGTTAGTAAAATATCAGTTCTGTCTCAGTATAAGAAAACATTTGCTGGCTCCGTAATGTGCGTAACTTAAATGAGTATACCATATTAATTTGTTAACAAGTTCGTCAGGAATGCATAATTACCAATTGATGCTCTCAGGGTGAGAGCGGCGAAACAGAATGTTATTGCGTACAGTGTAATGTTTTCTAATGGTAACATTATCCCTATCTTGCCAAATGTGTTTAATTTCTTTCCACACGTTGTCTTTACTCACCTCTTGCGCTATTTCTCGTAATGACGACGAAATGAAATTTTCAAATGCAACTTGTTGAATGTACATGACGCTGAAATTTGCTTTGCAGAAGTTGGTTGCGATGTCTCGCTGATTGTTGCTGAGAGAACGGGATAGTGCGTCTGCTACAATATTTTGTGTACCGGGAATATGAACAATTGTAAAATTAAATTCCTGTAGATAAAGTTTCCATCTACTTAATCTGTCATATGTAAATTTAGCCGAAAGTAAAAATTGTATCGCTCTATGATCTGTGTAAACGGTAGTGTGTCTTCCATAAAGAAAATGCCTAAATCTGGTAAAAGCGCATACAACACATAATGTTTCAAGTTCTGTAACAGAATAATTTCGTTCAGCAGGTAACAGAATGCGACCTGCGAAAGCGATGTTTTTAATTACTGTACAACCATCTTCTTCAATTTCCTGAAAAATATGTACGCCTAAAGTGGTGTTAGAACTGTCGGTGGCAATGGAAAAATTTCTGGTAAGATCTGGGTGCGATAAAAGTGGTGCATTCAACAAGGCTTCTTTCAGGTTCACAAATTCCGAATGTGCTTGCCTATCCCAGGACCAAATAGTGTTCTTATGCTTGCCTATCCCAGGACCAAATAGTGTTCTTACCTGTCAATTGACATAATCTAGGGGTGTCTAAAGCAGAGTAATGAATAAATTTACGAAAAAAGTTAATTAAACCCAAAAGACTGCGTAGTATTTTCTTCGTCGTAGTAACAGTATTGTCACGTAAAGCTTGAAGTTTTTCCGGGTCAGGCGTATTGGCGTCTGCTGAAATTACATGTCCAAGAAATTTTATAGAAGTTTTACCGAAGTGCGATTTACTGAGATTAACTGTGAGTCCTTGTGCACGAAAGTTTGCAACAGTCGTTCAAGAATCAGATTGTGTTCAGACCAGTTAGCTTATGCAATAAGAATGTCGTCTACGTACGTTGTGATTCTGTCTTTAAGTTCTGTCGGAAGTATTGTATTCAAAATCGCGAATAAAAGCTGCTGAAGAAATTGTTAAGCCGAACGGTAATTTACAAAATTGATAACAGTCTCCAAAACAGAGAAAAGCCGTGTACTTTCTGCAGTTCGGATGGAGCTGAAATCCCGATTTCAAATCTAATGTGGAATAAATAGCAGTACCATGAAATTTCTGTAGAAGTTCTTCTAGTGTCTGTGGTCGATCTGTTTCATTAATAATAATGTCATTGATGTGACGGGAATCAAGTACGAGGCGAAGTGAACCATCTTTTTTCGTAACAATATGGAGCGGGTTTATGTACGGACTAACTGCAGGTTCAATAATTCCTTGGTCAAGCATAGCTTGCAATTCTTTCTTAACCTGTTCTCTATGAATATGCGGAATGGGATAATGCTTGGCTTTAAATGTGTCCTGCTGTTTAACTTGAAATTCCTACATAAAACCGGACATAGTACCAGGAACATTGTCAAAAACTGGAGCTTGCTGTAAAAGAATTTGGCGTAGTTGTGTGCGTTCGTCGTCTGTATTTGCATTGATCTGTTTAACTTTATCAGAAATTATCTGTATGACGTCATAGTCGGCTTCGTCTGGAGTATTATAGTTGTGTACGTACGTATCTGTGAACAATGTGGAATGACAGTCTAAGTTACGAGATGAGGAAATGACCTCTGTACGATTAATTGTTTGTTCTTCTGCGGATAATGAGTGCTGAAATTCTAAAGCCAGTTGTACATTTTCATCCTTTAACATTAAATAGGAGTTTTGAAAGTCAATAATGGCATCGTGTTCTACCAGAAAATTCGTACCTAAAATAATGTCTGTCGTCAATAAGGGAATAATCCAAAAATTTGTGTGAAATGTATGACCTGCAATACAAAATGATAAATGTGTCTGTAATTTTACATCCACTCCTTTACTAGATACTGCTCCTTTTGCTTTAGTTTTGTTTAATGTTAACGTAGGATAGGTATTCTCTATGTTACACTCGTTAAAAGTTTCTTCATTTATAACTGACATAGGTGACCCAAAATCGATTACTGCTGAAAATTTCGATGATCCAATTTTAATTTCGATGACAGGGTGTGAAATGGTTTTTCGAACAACTGGTCTCTCCTGCAAAAGAGTGTCTCGGATGTCGTCAAAAGTAATAACATTTTCGTGAACAGTATTCTGTGTATCTGACGTATTGCTTACATTGCTGGAAGATGCAACCTGTACTGTATATAGTCAAATTCTATCTGACGTGTTATCATTTTCAGGAGGATGCTGTGGCATTTCCACTATTTGTACTGTTCTGTTATTTCTTCCTGACGTATTACGTTCGGGATGATATCTACTGTCTGGTTCATTCATGATTAAATGTTGTGGCGGATGTTCTTGTTGCTGATAAGACCGACTGTTATAAAATGTACGCTGAAAATTGTGTTCATTACTTTTATGTCTGTCATGATAGTCATTTCCATACGGTGCATTCCGATAGGAATTGAAATAGTGTGTTTTCTGTACGTACTGATTCCCTTGTTGCTGTGCATTACTATTCGTTGGGACCGACGCATTACGCCTACGCGGCGAAACAATAAAGCTTGGTTGACCTTGTGCATTACATTGTTGGTTAGGTATGCTAACCGGTTGGTTTTGTTGCAGTTGCGGAGAAAAACCTCTATTGTTACCAAAATGTGGTTCCTGTTGCTGATAATTTTGACGATACTGATAATTAAAATTTGGCCTGTTATTAAAGTTCTGGTGGTTGTCGTTCCTGAAGCGTCTATTACCTTTGCTATTGAAATTGCGTGGCTGATCATAATTGCTGTATGTTTGTTGGCCTTGGTTATTATATGAAAAATTTTGGTTTATAAACGAATAATCCGAATGCTGCACTTCCAAAAGCTGTAACAGATCTCTGAATGCCGAAATATTTTCTTTCTGCTGACCCGTTAAAAGTGACACTCTTAATGATCGTGGTAATTTAGAAATACATAATTGAATAAGTGCAGATTCACTGTATGGTTCACTTAAGTACTGGTTTGTTGGACCATCTGTTAAAAAATTGCGTGACAGTGGAAAAATTTGTGTTCTCATAATTTGGTAAACTAATTAATTGATTCTTGATTCCGCGTTGTGTCGTCTTCGACCAATACGCTGACAGAAAAGCATTCTGAAATTCTTCTACCGAATAGCATTGCCTCGCGATCGGTCTCATAGGATTTGCCGGTTCGCCTTCCAAAAAACTGCAAATAAATCCAAGTTTGTGCGTTACAGGCCAAGTCGGTGGAAAAGCAAAGCTAAATTGTTGTATCCTATCCAAGGGGTGAATCTGTGTTCTATCATTTTTAAATACTTCAAATTTTCTCACGGATAGAAAATGCTTGTAATCAAAATTATCGTCTCTGTAAATCTGAACAGGTTCAGGATTTTATGAGAATCTATTTGCCTGTGACTGTTCGGAATCTAAGTCACGTACTCTCTGTAAATTACCCAAATTATACTGGCTGTGTGATTGTGAGAAATGTTCGGAATGTGCCGTATGCTGTGACGTGTTATTAACTGAAATATTTTTTATCTCTGTCACTTCTTGCTGTAAAGTTGACAATTTTCTACACAATGTTTTATTAGACGAATCTATCTCACTGATTGTCTGCTGTAGATTTTGGAAATCTGGTGTTTGATTAAATGAAATCTGTGAAGTATCGTCTGATTTTCTGTCATTATTACTTTCAATAACGTCAATACGACTGGCCATTTCATTATATTTTTCAGTCAGTACTTTTACCTGATCATCGATTTTAGTGTCACAAGCCTAAATCTGTTTTTGTATTTCACGTGCGGTTTCGCTCAGCTTTGATGACATCGGGATCCTGAATTAGTTCTAATTGTTCAAGTCTGTCGGTCACTGTCTGAAAGTCTACTGTGGGTGTGTCTGTTTTTGTTCAACTGTTTGATTGTATTAATTTCGTCTGATACAGTAGCAATATTGTTGTCTACGTATGTTTTTGCTTTCGTAAACAATTTGCGTTTATCTTCCTGTCTCTGTGCGGTAATTGTTTCCATAACTTGTCGCTTTACATTATTGTGTTCCTGTATAAATTTACGGAAACGCGTTTCACTGTTTTGCAGGTGATTCTTAAAACGTTCGCCAATTTGACTGTTCTGTTGGTCGAATTTCGCGTCTACTTTTGCATCCAGTGTGCGCGAAAATTCTGCTGTCATTAATTTAAACTCGTCACGTAACTGTGTTGCTTTTTCAGAGCATTGTTTACCGACTGCAGTAATTTCGTCTCTAAGTGATTCTGTTGCAGCTGTTTGCACTTCTCTTAATTCTTGAGCAACAGATCTAATATCTTCACTACTTTTCCTAGCACAAGCCTCAATTTCCTCACGTAATTGTTCTTTTGTATCATGACATTGCGCGGCAACGGCTGTAATCTGTTCACTAAGCTGTTTGAAATTGCTATCTTGCTTATCATTCAACTGTTTGGAATTGTTGTCTAGTTTTTCATTAAGTTGTTTGAAATTTTCATTCTTAAACTGTAGCAATACTGCCATAATTTGATCCAAGCCAATATTACCGGCTCTATTCTCTGTGCTGTTTGATGACGTTCCTGCAATTGTCACGTTTTGTGTAACCATTTGGTTATTCTGTGATTCTTGAAAATGTTTGCCAATCGGATGTGCACTGTTAGTCACTACACCGGAATCAAATAAATCTGTCGTGCTCTGATTAAACTGTTCATTTTCGTTAGAAAAATTTGTCTGTTCATTACGTAAATTTTGCAAACCGGGTGTGTCAAGCTGGGCAGCGTTCATTGTAACAGAACGTCTCGCGTCATCAATTGTCGTCAAATTAACAGAGGACACAATTGAATTCATTTGTTCATCATTAGGATCAAAATCATTACTAGTGGTCGGTACGCACTGATTGCCTGTAAATAGAGGACTGTCATCATTACACTGAGTGTCGCAAGTACTATCGGTCAAATTATTAGAGTCGGCTATTTCGTTCATTACACATCGCGATGTACTGTTAACAGTTTTTAGCGGCATTTTTCACAAATCAAATTTATTCACAAATGAAACAAAGACAATGCAAAATGCAACAACACAAATACAACAAAGACCAACAAATTGCCGATGATCTGTGAAAGAAAGAGTGACAAATTAGTAAATGCGTTGCGACAGATGCAAACTACATTTAAGTAAATAAGAGCAGATATATGACTACTTATCAGAAGATTCACAAAGAAATACGATCGTGGCCGGATGTCGCCAAGTGTAACCTCCCTGCAGAAATTAATAAATGAAAATTGACCATAAACCACACAATAATATTAATTTAATAATGAATCATGAACGAAATGTAACCTCCCAACAGAAATAATATTGTCGGGTAAATTTTATAAGGACAGCAGCGCTGTCCTTCGGCCCTGTATTCTGAATAAAAAAAAGCAAAAATTCTTACCTCAATAAAACTGCAATTATATCTGCTCTTAATTAGTCATTTTTCGACACAGCTTCGTGCAATGCTGGCGTATTTTTTTTTTTTTTTTAATTCTTGGAAGCAATGATAATGCATTGGAAATTGAAATGAATGCTTTTCTTTAAAAGAGCTACTTTATATTATAAAAATTATTATTGGGGCATTTTTTCTAAACAAATTAAATTACAAATTAACATACATTATTAAATATGCGCAAGGCTGCTTCTTTGCCTTCTACAACAATACTCATCCTCCATAGTCCCGACCAGAGTCGCGAGCAGAGCACACAGCCGACGCATGCCGACTCCCGCCGACTCACGCAGACTACTACTGTCCACTCGCTACTAATGCCGACCGAGTACTACTGTCGACTCGCGCAGTCAAGCGCAGACTAGCGACAAGCAACAACTAACGATAAACTACTCTCTGGTCAGAGATTCTGTCATGCCTCGCCCATCGCCGGCAAAGCATACGTCTTACATAACCCTCCACTGGGGGGGGGGGGGGGGGGGCAAAAATTTGGCAGCGATGGTGAGTCAATTGGACTTGCCATGAGCAACAAATTTTTCTTAATTAAATAACTTTACAATCACAGAATATGTACATACATATAGGTGCAGAACATGAAATAAAATATAGTGCACATAGTTAAGTTACTCGGTTGTCGGAGTCCTTTTGTAATTCTAAACCAAGCGAATACCTATTTCACCATCTTTACACAACTGGTACACCTAGTACAAAACCCTTTCACACCTAATACATAAGGCATACCGACACAATCATGCAACATGCTCTGCCATAACTTACTTACCGGGACCAGGTCGTAAGCTTTAGGTAGCTCCACGAGTGTAAATGAGTATTATGATTTCCAACCAGTCTCTTCCCTATTAAATTTCGTAAACTGATTAGTCCGTCTTCAAGAAGCTGACTCGAGCCAGCTAATCTTTCGGTGGTTCTTCTGATATACTGGGGAAGGAATACCAACCGAGAGACCCCATGAACTTAGAAACGTAACTGAATTTGTCGGGCAATACCCCGTATGATGAGAAGAAAAATTCTCTCCTGAGTTCTGGGTACCAGTTCTTACAAAATCACTCTCAAACCAACTAACATCTAAGCCTCCCTCTGCCAACTCGAAAGGCTCCAAGCGTCAAACAAAGGCAAATGGTCTTCTCCTTCGATGACTCGAAGATCGTCTGCGATAGTGTCGCCATGTGATACCCTCGTCCGGCCTACGTCCATATCGCCGTTGCACGCCGCCATCAGTTTTTCTGGATTCCGCAGACAGACAGAAGGATAATGCCAACACCTCTATAGATCTCATGGAGCAGGATCCTCCAGCCTCTGTGGCCTGTAGCAATGAGTCTTCAAAGGCTGGCACTCGCAGTCTCTAATGTGAGAACCCTTCATCTTTCCCTTCCTTCCCTTTCCTTGTCAAGAGTCTTCTCCAATGGAACGTTCGTGGCCTTCGATGAAACGAACAGGACTTATGGCTGCTCTTAGAACTGCAGCGTTCACTTGGTCTCTGCGTCTAGCAAACATAATTTCGTCCTCAGGTCCGTTTTGGGCTCCCGCAATTCTTCCCACTCCGCTTCCACCATCCCACTGAGATGGCATTCCATCTCATGGGAGAATCATCCAGCACATCCAGGATGATGATCATAGTCAACCCATCTCCCTGACTACCCGGCTTGAAGCTGTCATGGTTTGACTTTTCCTCCCTTTGCACTGCTTACATCTCTCTTTCATTCGGTGTCACCAGGGCAGACTTCCTCCAGCTTATTGGGCAACTCCCCATCCCCTTCTGCTGCTTGGTGACTTTAAAGCACACCATCCCCTTTGGGACTGTCCCAGAAGCTGTCACAGAAGTGCCCTCTTGTCTGACCTTCTCGGTCAATGTAACTTCATCTGTTTTAACATGGGAGCAGCCACGTTACTTTCAGAATTCACATACACCTTCTGCCATTTGGACCTTTCCTTCTGCATTTCCCAGCTTGCCAATTGTTTCGAGCTGTCCGTTCTCTCTGACACATACTCGAGCGACCATTTCCCATGTGCTACTCGTTACTGACTCCTACTCCATTTATGTGCATACCCAAATAGCAGCTTTCTAAGACGAATCACATTTCCGTAGTTACGATGACCAGGTGGAGTATCATAAAAACGTTATCCCTACTGTTACACAACTTTCACTCCTTGCACTTCCTCTTTACCGTTCCATGTCCCGGATTGAGGTGTACCGCAATGCCGTTCGCCTGCAGAGACGCGCTCTCCGCGTTTCTAACCATCATCCTACAATGGCAAACTGCATTCGTTATAAACAGTTGCGTCCACAGTGCCCTCGTGTTATTAGGGATAGCAAATAAGCTAGCTTGATATCATTTACAAGTTCTTTTAAGAGTTCCATTCCCTCCCCTGTCGTGTGGGTCAACCTCCATCAGCTCTTTGGGACCATGGTTCATTCAGCAATTTACGGCCGGATGGTAGCAGACGATGTCATATTGGACCCTATTGCTATCTACATCATCTTGGGCCGCTGTTTAGCTGAGACTTCGAGCCCCTCCAACTATCACCCTGCCTTCCTCCATCGGAAACGAATGGAAGTGGCTGGGGTAGTAGCATCCTCTTCTCAGAACTGGGGATGCTTTAGTATCGCTTTTACTGTGAGGGAGTAGGATCATGCTCTCATTTCATCCCAATCATCCGCCCCAAGGGCAGACGATGTTCACATTCAGATGTTGCAGAACATCTCTTTGGTTGGCTAGCACTTCCTCTTTCATAAGTACAATGATATCTGGGCAGAGGGCACTTTTTCCAGATTCTGGCGTAAAGCTACTGTTGTACCCATACCTAAGCCCAGTAAGGACAAACATCTTCCGTCTAGCTATCGCCCCACCAGCTGTGTTTGCAAAGTGATGGAATATATGAGTCATACCTGGCTGGTATGGTGACTCAAGTTTCACAGTTTACTGACCACAGAACAGTATGGATTTAGAGTGCGGCACTCTGCAGTAGGCCATCTCATCACCTTTCTGCGGTAACAACAGACTGTCGCCACGTTCCTTGATTTGGAGCAAACCTACGACACCTGCTGGAGGACTGGTATCCTCCGTACCATCTACACGTCAATCTTCCAGGGTCGCATGCCCGATTTGCTCCAGGAATTTTTAAAAGATCGAGTTTTCAAGGTATGTGTGGGCTCTACCTTGTTGGACACCTTTATCCAGAAAAACAGTGTCCCTCAGTGTTACATCCTGAGCGTCGTCCTCTTTGCTATCGCCATTAATCGTATTATGGCCTGACTCCCACAGCGTATTTCCGGCTCCCTTGTCGTGGGCCTATGGCTGATAGGAAACGTTCTTGGTCTTCCCACGTGTCTTACCTGCCCACTCGCTGTATACAGCTCTTCAGTGTCCTACGTGTCCTCAATGGAGTTCCTGGGAAGCGGATCGGACCACCCTCATCCGTTTATAATGGTCCCTTGTCCATTCGTAACAAGACTATAGGTGCCTCGTTTACGCATCTGCACATCTGCACATCGGTCCATCTTACTCTGCCTCAGTAAAATCCACCATTGTGGCATCTGCTTGGCCACTGGAGTCTTTTGTACTAGCTCAGTTGAGAGACTATATGCAGAAATTGCTGAATAACTGCAGTCATACTGCTATGACTTCCTCCTCAGCAGATACACATGCCGTTTTTCTGCCATGCCCGGTCACCCATCTGTTGCGGCCACATGCAATAAGCATTGCTTCATGCAGTGGAGAATGGCAAAACACAGGCACGCTGGCGACTGAGGCGTTGCGAAGTAAGCGGGGCACAGATAGCTTTGCTGACAGAAGCAGTCTACCAGCTGGCTGACTCAAGGACACACACAGACCGAGTGCTGAGCGAAGCCTGCAGAGTGCTGAGTAAGGGGAAGGGAGGCCAGCACGCTAAGTTACGCTACAATATGCTGCGGGAGTAATAAGAAAAAGCTAGCACCAAGGGTAAAAAACGTCCTCCTGCCGGATATAAATAGTGGAGAGCAGGCAGCAGCAGATAGAAACCATTAGGAAGCAGTTCGGATCTGAGGACGGACGTGGTCCGTGTCCGTATGTTCAATCTTCGTAGGTGACGATTCTGGAAGTCTGTTCCAGCTCGCAGGAGTCATCCGTTCGCCGCCAGATGCCAGCTTCAGCTCTGGGGGTCGGCCCGAGTTCGGTTGGCACCATGGCTGACTAACTACAGCGAGAACTTCCTGCAGGACCGGCCACAGCGCGGTATTGGTCACAATCGCCGCTGGGGACTGACGCCTGGACTTCAAGGCAACTCGACCTCACGGCGCGTGGTCCGTCCATGACGGGACCCCGCGGACATCGCGACTGACGGCTTTCCAGCCGCCAGTGCAGCAGGGGTCGGCCGCTGACCTCGCGCCGACGAGTTCATCTCAACCACAGGCCAACCTGGCTTCAGCGGATCACTGGTGGCCTGAGGCTCCGAGTGCAATCAGTGGCGCACGTGGCGCGCATTGTTGGAGAATCTACACAACAGCAGCCAGGCGGAGGGATCCGCAAGGCTGGGCAGCGACGACGGAGAAATTGTAAGGAAAGTTCAATAAACAATTGTAAAACTCCACGCCGTCTCAGTCTTTGGCGCAGCCACTGTGTCTGCTGATAACAAGAGGGGCCGGCCTCTGGTGGCCGAGCCGTTCTAGGCGCTTCAGTCTGGAACCGCGCGACCGCTACGGTCGCAGGTTCGAATCCTGCCTCGGGCATGGATGTGTGTGATGTCCTTAGGTTAGTTAGGCTTAAGTAGTTCTACGTTCTATGGGACTGATGAAAAAATGGTTCAAATGGCTCTGAGTCCTATGGGACTTAACATCTTAGGTCATTATTCCCCTAGAACTTAGAACTACTTAAACCTAACTAACCTAAGGACATCACACACATGCATGCCCAAGGCAGGATTCGAACCTGCGACCGTAACAGTCCCGCGGTTCCGGACTGCAGCTCCTAGAACCGCACGGCCACCGCGGCCGGCTGGGACTGATGACCTGAGATGTTAAGTCCCACAGTGCTCAGAGCCATTTGAACCATTTGATAACAAGAGGCAAACGGCCATAACAAGTACTGCAGAAGCCGTAACACATCCAATGACTCCTTCTTCGATGACTCTTTGATCGCCTGTATGGGTCGCGTCCCTCTTCTCTATTAGCTCCTGGAGTTCGTCTTCAGCTCTTGCTCCAGAATCTTAACTTCACGCTACCTGCAACTTTGGCATCACCACTGGTCCTCCCTTTATGGTAACAAGCTCGAGGTAATTTAATGTCTCCCAGCAGCTTGGACGACCTTCTCTCGGCCGTCTCGCCGTTAGAAGATAATTTTAGCTTGGTTGCGTATTGGGCACTGTCTTTTTAGCCATCACCCTTTGTGAGGTGATGCTTCCCCACCACTTTGTGCTACTCCCCTGAATCTTAAGCGGTTTCCTGAAGGAATGTCCTTTTTGTAACTACTTACATTCCAGTTTACGTTTACCGTATGAGTTACCAGCCGTTTTAGCGAACGCCGCGTGGTCTGTTGACCGCAACAGCAGTACAACGAAAACATTTAGTCTCTAGTTCAGGATTTCTGCTTCCCCGTGCCGCATTTTATGGTATTTTCTCCAAGTACCTGATTTTACTTGTTTTTCCCTCCGTCGATTGGGCTTAACGTTCAGTCGCTATTAACAAAATTTTTTTTAATTTTTTATTTTTATTTTTTTTTTTTTTGTCTTCGTGTTCTCCGATTCTGACATGAGCAGTTATGACCCTCGTTGGTTTTGCACTCTAAAACAAAATAAAGCAGAACTGACGATCGTGGTTTGGCCTTCTGCTTGGTGTCAAAAGACTGTGCCATTATAAAAGTCCAATTACTCTTCTGTTCGCCACTGGAAAGAAACACAAAATTAAATAAAATGACGCAATAGCCTATAAAAATTGTCAAAAGTATCACTTGAGGAGATAAAATAACTTCTCTTAGCTACCTGCGCCTCACTGTGAAATGACAGATGATAGGTTTAATGGAATTAAACTAAAAGTAAGCTCAAAAGTTTCCAGTGTCAGTGTGCATACATGTGGATGGAGTTCTGGATGGAAATTAAACTTTTGTAGGTTAAATGCACCTACAGTAGAGACTTCCATTATTTGTTGAAGAAAACACACACTACTATGAATGCTTATCGAAATTCTAGAATCACAAATTAAATCATCAAAATGTGTCATTTCATTGCATTACATTTGTAATAGGAACATGAAGCCAAAGTACTTGAGTACGTGACAAATCGTTAGTGTCAAACACATTAGAAACTAGTACACTCGTTTCACTTTAAGTATCTTACTTAAGAGCACTGGTCGCTACCACAGAAAACAACAACCGGAAAAACCACGATCCTCTAATTCAGTACCACTCTAAGTCGCTTCTGCAGGAAAACACAAGACAAATTATTAGTTCTCATGAATCGTAGGTAGTAACATGTGAAAATACATCAGGAAAGTACAAAATACACAGTTATGGGCATGGACAAACACAGGCAAAAATACAGAAATGGTAAATAAAATGTACGAGTCCTTACAACAGAACTAAATACATGATGGCCCTCTGCATAAATTTCAAGTAGAGGAAAGGAAAGAATGTATTGAGTCTTCAATCATTCCACAAAATACAACAAGGTTCACAGTTTGGATGTGGTTAATCATGATCGACGCGCACGTTTGTAAACAGACTTCCAAGTAACAGGCTAACGGCGAAAGACCACGCGAATGCCGAACCAGCGAAGGAGAGAGATGCATGTGACGTCACTGGTGACATCAACACAGTGATGCCCAGTTATGTGTGGACGAGGACGATACGGCTACCAACAGGAGAAAAAAGTTTCACAGTAGGGTCAGTGGGAGAGGGGACAGGCACATTATGGAACGGGCAGCAGGGTGGGAGTGAGAGGGAAAAAGACTGTGGAGGGAAAGCGTGCGGGACACGGCTGTGAGTTGCGTAACTCAGTTATTGGTAATAACCGGAATTCGACCACTGCATCAATTCACAGCACTCTTTAATAAACTAGAAACATAGAGTACGACTTCAGATTGGTTTCCTACAATTAAGACATATTAGGAGGCTCTAGGTGGGTAAAATGGCAAGGTACTTTTGAATACACTATACAGATGTGTGTAATAAGCGGTACAGATTAAATACTAGAGACAGATAGCACGTGGAGGCGTTGAGGAGGGTGTTTGCTACTCTGCGAATTACACTTCAACACCGCCGTCCGAACAGGCCTCGGAAGGCGCAGCAGTACTAACCGACCGCCGTGTCATCCTTAGCCTACAGGCGTCCCTGCAAGGGTATGCAGTCAGTACACGTTCATCCGGATGTTATCAGCTTACGCTTCCTGACAGTGCTCAGCACCTATCCAATTGCTGGCCAAGACGACAGCGCTTAACGTCGGTGATCTGACGTGAATGGTTTTGCCAGTCCGTTGGCTGTTATGCATAAAGGACGTTCACTGTTAACAAGGACAAGGAGAGTTGATTCCTCGGCACTCTGCCTCGAAGACGGTAACGTGGAGACAGTAAAATGTCTGGTGACATTGCAGAAGTTGAAACTGGCGAATGGGAAGGTAAGTTCCAGTTCGCTACAGGAAGAGGAAGAGACAAAGTCAATGGCTCGCTACGGAATAAACGCTTCCTACCCGGTTAGTGTTCCCGGAGTGTATGCAGTCACAGTTCATTCTGATGCTTGTTCGACTTGCGTAGCCTCTGCCGAATCGTTAAATCTTTTTCTACGCTGCGATTACCACTTTGGCCGATGGCGGTTCCAGCTCCCCTGCTCCACAGACTTTACAAGAGCAGCCGAACAGTGTCGCAATGGATAGTGGGGTGCATCATGCACTCGCTAGCGAAGTGATTAGCTGTTCAATTTGTTCAATTATCGCGTCTCACAACGCAGACACGTACGAACATGTTCCATCTGTCGATGCAACTACACCAAAGGACATGCAGCCCTCCCAGAAAAGTAATTGGTACAGCACAGAGGAGAAGGTAATACGACCAGCGGGACAAAATGGACTAAGTGCTACGTATCGTTACCACCCACGAAGGAATCATCACCCATGGATGTGTAAGTTGCACAGCTCATTTATATACATACCAAACATGCCCACTAGGAACGCATAAATTCTGTGGAACACAGAGGACACAACGAAAGTGTGGTCCAACACGTGGACCTAACTGTACCCAGTAAAACTCTGATTTTCTCCTACTCCAGTGGGTCGCAACACGTGCCCACCAATATCTCACAGTATAACTGTGGCAGTGGTGAGCGATACATTGCACTAAATTTTAAATGTAAATGTCGCGTGACTAGAGCCTCCCATCGGGTAGACCGTTCGCCGGGTCCAAGTCTTTCGATTTGACGCCACTTCGGCGACTGCGCATCGATGGGGATGAAATGATGATGATTAGGACAACACAACACCCAATCCCTGAGCGGAGGAAATCTCCGACGCAGCCGGGAATCGAACTCGGACCCTTAGGATTAACATTCTGTCGCGCTGACCACTTAGCTACCGGGGGCAGACGTACATTGTACTGTACTTTAACTAGTGGGTCCACTCCCGTACTACAAGCAGCTTCGAGCCGGATGTCAGTACAAAACATGTCGTCCCCATTCCTTACACCCGAAATGGCGTGAAAAATCATCCAACGCAAGAACGCTCAAGGCAAATAACGATAACCTTCGACATTTTCTGCTGAAGCCCCAGTATTCGTTTGGGTCATCACCGATATATGGTTAAAACCGTACGAACCATTCGCACTCCCAGACATCAGATGGTTCAAATGGCTCTGAGCACTATGGGACTTAACATCTGTGGTCATCAGTCCCCTAGAACTTAGAACTACTTAAACCTACCTAATCTAAGGACGTCACACACATCCATGCCCGAGGCAGGATTCGAACCTGCGACCGTACCGGTCACGCGGTTCCAGACTGAAGCGCCTACAACCGCACGGCCACACCGGCCGGCCCCCAGACATCAGAGACGATAAGGTCGATGGCTGCGGTGGTGCAGCATTGTTGGTAAAACGAGGTATCCAGTACTGACACTCAGCATGACCCATTGCAAATGGTGGGATCCATCTGTGGGTCAAGGACCTCCATCTCAATTTCATTTCAGCATACAAAGCACCTAACGACAGACATTTCAAAGAACAGGTAAGAACAAAAAATGGTTCAAATGGCTCTGAGCACTATGCGACTTAACTTCTGAGGTCATCAGTCGCCTAGAACTTAGAACTAATTAAACCTAACTAACCTAAGGATATCACACACATCCATGCCCGAGGCAGGATTCGAACCTGCGACCGGAAAGGTCGCTCGGTTCCAGACTGTAGCGCCTAGAACCGCACGGCACTCGGGCCGGTAGGTAAGAACAATCATTGCCTGTCTCGGAAAACGTCTTCTGCTGCTTTGTTCCTTTTACCATGCATTGTGGAACTGCTGAAATGCCAACGCAATGGGAAAAATGCCAGTGTATGTACTAGATTCGGAAAACTTTGTAGTAGTGAATGATGGCTCAATCACACGGTTACTCTGACCAAATGAAGTCCCGAAGGCAGAAGATTTGAGGACAGCATCCCTAGCACTGTCTACCGGAACAACATGGTAAGTGATACCGAGTACTTTATGGTCGGACCACTTGCCAATTGAAATCGTAATAAACGCACAACACAGAGAGACTGCCAAACACGCTGTCAGCCGCAAATGGAACGTAAAAAAAAGCTAACTGTAACCTATAGGAAAGCTGGGAATCCCGAAACAGACTGTGATGTCTTGGTATGGGATATTAATGAAGTAATGGAAGTTTCGGTAACTCAAAAAGGACAGATGCAAACAGCTCATTGGTTGTCACCCTGCTGATGAGATTCAGAATGTGACGCAGTCGTCAAGGAACAAAGAGAGATATTAAGAAATCACAAAAATCTCTCTAATGATACAAATTTTCTTGTTCTTAAGAAAGCGCAAGCTGCAGCCAAAAAAATTTTCAGGCACAAAAAATTAAAGAAAAATAGTGACACAATTTCTGCATTGCAGTCTGCAAAGAAACTATACTAATCAGGATCTGAAATTTAATACGGAACATTAAAACCAGTTTGACAATGGACATACATACATATCAACCATCCAGAAAATTTTTGCAATCATTCTTGTGTGTGGTAGCTCCACCTGACGTAATGGACAGGGAATACGAGGCGTAATGTGAACAGTACAACAATGTCGTCACACAACTCTTTTCACTGGAAGAACTCCAGACTGCCTTCTCCCAAGGGACTGGTACTGCACCAGGCCAAGATTACATTGACTACCCAATGTACCACACATTCCGCACAAAGCGAAACTGCTGATACTCAGAATTTACAGTGGTGTATAGGCACAAAATATCAAAATCGACTCGCTAAAAGAATCTCGTGTCGCACCCATCTACACATCGGGAAAAGATGTGATAAACCCGAGTCATATCGGCCTTATTGCCGTGTTTGACGAAAGTAATGGAAAGCATTAATACGAGGCGTTTAGAGTGGTGGTTAGGAAACAAGAACTATTACAGGAAAAAATTTTGACTTTATAAAAGGAAAAGAAACAACTGAAATTCTTTTACGGTTAGTTACTGAAATACAGTAACTTCTCCCGTAATAATTAGTTGATAGTTGCGTTCGTAGAATTTGCAGACATTCATGTAATTTATCTGTATAAGACATACTGGATATCCTTCTAAAAATTTTTCTCCTCGTGTAATGTGTGAGTACGATATCTTATTCACCCACTGAGCAGGACTGACTGTTGGTAGCCCTGTATTGCTCTTGTGAACAGTGTTGTGAAACTAAACTTCAATCTTAATGAAATTCTGTATTTGAAATAACGTAAATGACTGAATTTGAATCCCAAATGAAACTAACTGTGTACTCTGTGAAAACTGTTTAACTTAAACTCAATACCGAATAGCGTTATGACTTGAAATATCAACAAAATAATACACTGAAGAAAATAATGGTTTAAGACCATTTTCAACGTCTAAATTAATGTGCTTAAGTAGCACAACACCTGGAAAATCTTATTTCGTACCATTTTCTCACAAGAATGCAAAGTGAGTTCTGACCTGAAATAAAAATAACTTACCTCATGCATAACTTGCTATTTTGTATCGGGTGTTCTGACGTTCTGAAAGCAAATTGAAATCAACAAATGCAGCAGGTATAGGAGAAATAATCGACTCACTACTATGTTTTTCTTGGTTCGCTAGAAACAGTCTATGGTTGCGTGTGGCGTAAGGTGCAAAGTACACACGAAAAAATATTTAAAACGTTATTAGGAATGATGGAGGAGGGTTTTAATTTGAAGGAAAGCGTTCTTCAATAATTTAGCTCTGATTATTGTGAAAAAATGCTGTACAACATAAAAAAACTCTAACACTCATTACAAATGTTACACTCATTTAAACCAATTGCGTTATTTGTGACATGATGAAAACAAAGAGATCCAATTGACTCTAATCATGAATGTTACTAGTTATGTAAGGGGCAAAGATTTCCTTTAATTAATCGCTCTGACAAGTATACATTTAATTCTTGCGCTTGCATTGTTTGCCTTCAGATGTTCCTCGAAAATCTCCTCCAGATCCCAAAACCATGAGTGCATAACGTTGTAAGCTTTCTGAGCAATAGGAAGACAATCATGTTGCAACACGGAAGTACAGAAGAATCCAGAGAAACTAACAGAGTTCTCCCAAAGGGATCACTCCTGGCTGTCTTATTATTCAGTCTCTCTTCTGCGCATCTCCATGACCTCTTTGCCAGTGACGCCTAAACCTTGTAATACTCAGACGGCGTATGCTTATATTACGAAGCCAGTACTCTTCATTCCTGCCATCTGATAATGCAGACCATGCTCATACGTGTTCATGTATGTTGTACAGGAAGTGGCTTCGAAGTCTCTGGTAGCAAGTCTACTCGTATGATCTTCACTCGTTAGAATTCCACTTCGTCAGACAACGCAACTGGAAGAACATAGTTGTCCCGTTGCGAAAACAACTCAATATCTAGACTGAATGTCAATGATAAGCTTTGGTGGGGTCCTCATATTTAACATACCATTACCTAATGCGAAAGAACTGGCAGTCTTCTCAGAGCTACGACTGGAGCTCGTGGGGCTGTGATCGGCTAACAGCAATGTCTGTATACCGGCCTCGAGTGAGAAATCACTTTGATTACCTTCCTCTACGCTGTAGATCATCATTAGACAGCGCGCTCCAAAGACTCCACCCTATGCCGTACGATGCCTTGCGTATAGTTACTAGGGAGTTCATGTCAACCGCAACCAACGCATTAGTGGTTGACACGAATGAACCACCGTAACGACGAATATTCCAATGCAATATATTCGTCCTGCGACTCTGTTTCGACGAAAATGATGAGCCCCTTGACGAGAAAATCCGGGAATAATCATGCGAAAGATAGTGGGCAAATAAGCAACTGTCGCGGCATAATACATGTGATGCAGATGCTATGTGGGATAGTCCTCTACTACCGCACTACAACAGGCCACACGAATCGTCGACTGTGCAAATTGCTGCCAGCGGTAGTTTAACGCTGCAAAACCAGGATTCAACTAAAGTTACGCCAACGGAATTCCTGTCTAGCCTTAACTATGCCTGAGTGATGAATACAGATGGGCCCAAGATTAGTGAAAGCGCTGGTAGCGTTTATTGCGTACCTCAAAGCAAACAACAAGACCTATAAAAGCTGTATCCATACTCCACTATTATGGCAGCAGAAGTGATTGCCATTCTGAAAGCACTAATGTCTGCACAGGTGTTCACATCCGACAATAGTCAACATCTCTGACAGTAAGTCATGCATACAACTGATTAGAAACCATCTAATAGTTGCACCAGCCCACAGTTGCAGCAACTGTCGATGTATTGCTTCGATTGAAGATGAACTCTCGCAACTTTGTGATGGTACTGGTGAAAGGACTTTCTGTGAAACAACGAAATGAACGAGTGGATGCCATAGCAATGTAGGCATTTCTGCATGGGGCTGTTAGATATGAGAAGTTGCCTCCTGCAAATATGATATCTATCCTCAGAAAACAGTTGTCCGCAGACCAGGAAGAGGAATGGACGTGAACATCGAAAATCAACGGCACTCACTACGCCCTACTTCTTCCAACGATTTCAAGACTTCGATGAAATAACAAGGCTAACAATTAAGGAGCTTCATGGCGATAATAGCAAGCCTGAAGTTTAATCACCGGAAGTTTAACAAACACCTCTACCAGCTCAAATTAACCGCCTCCCCTCTATATGTTTCCGCGGAGGAAGAAGGTCCAAACAATATATTTCTAGAAAGTCCACGGAAAACATATCACATGAACTACACTGCAAGTAATCATTGGGCTCTTGATCATACGTTCCCAAGCAGCCTCCAAACATCATTACCCAAGCAGCCCCCAAACCGTGTTAGCATGCAACGATATTGCAACATAGAAAGTACAGTACGAGTTCGTCAACGGTGGCAACTTCAGGATATAGCTATCTGCGCAGTTGGTTAATGCTTTTGGTATTTGTAATGCCACAGTAAGACGAAAGGTCAATTAACTGACTATATGCCCATGTACTACTCTGCATAATATGATACGCACATCCTCTAAATGTATGTCATTACGTACCTCCTATGTGTACATGTCTGAATACTGGTGTATCTATACGTGTGGCTGTAATACACAACTATGGTTACTGTAAACTGTTCTCATATTCTATCCAGATGATACTTACAGATATGTATAAATATTCAATTCACTATCGCAAAGAACATACGAATATCATTTTAGTGTTATTTTATACATGGACATGAACATCGAAAATCAAAGGCCGTCACTGCGCTGTACTTATTCCCACGATTTCAAGACTACCATGAAATAATAAGGCAAAAAAATTAACGAGTTTCGTGGCTATTATAGTATGCCTGAAATTTAATCACTTGAAGTTTAACAAACACCTCTATCGGCTCAAATTAACCTCCACACCTCTATATGTTTCCGTGTCTGAAGCGAGAATTTCCTAGTGGCGGTGAGATAATAAACCAATGTGGTTGTGAATGTAAGGCCACTCACTCTAGGCACGGTAAGGCTTTCACTTGTCAGAAAAAAAAAAAAAAACTTCACTCACGTACTAAGTGGGAGTGTTACTCGCTCCTGACAAGAGACAATAGTAATTAGCGGTAAAAGAATATTGTACAGTAAACTTGTAACTTCGCGAGTCAATACGCAATAGCATTTATGGCACCACGTTGCAATATGGCTCGTAGCTTTGGTGCCGTTGGCGGTGATAGAAACAGCCGCCTGTATCTTAGCTTGACTCATTCGCACCTGTCACTACCTTAGCCATGGGAAACAGTACCTGAAGGACAGAACATTCAAGCCCCTAAGAATCTAAATAAACTATATTAAATATTATTCAATTTAGTTAAAAGTCAGTATACTGCCCTTTGATATTAATAATAATATTTTGTAAAAATCTTAGCTTTCTAGCTGGCATACTTTCAGAGTTAGAGAAAATTACCTTAAACACCCCAAACCGACACTTGTAAGACTGAAGTGATTTAGGATTCATAACAGTTTATCTTTTAGTATCATTTGGAATCATAACTGAAGTTCACAAAATATTAGGTTAATTTGTTTGAATTTTCATAAGTGAAAACGTTAACTACTTTTCATTTTCGTAATATAAAATTCAGAAAAGATCAGTATTTATTTAGTGTGTTGTTGTGTGACGAAATGAGAATGAGTGAGAGTTTGTATGTGGGACATACAAAAATATTCAATATTATCTCATGTTACACATTACGTAACTGTATCATGGGAAAGTGTTAAGCAAGCAAGTTGCAATGAAAAATGTCATTTCCGCACCTTGCTAATGACGTGTCCCGTCACAAATTGTGTCTTGTTTCATAGTTATTAAGCACCAGAATATTCTCGAAGAGCGGCAGGTTAAAGAAATACAATGCAACAGGTAGCACTACGTTTAACTTGCAAATTCTGTTGCACGCTGTAGAGAATTCAAAATTTGCTGTAAACAGCATCAAGGTTGCTGCAATTGAACATAACGACGCAGAAATGTTTAAAATAGTTCTGATGGTTCCAGACAGGTGGCAAAACCAGACGTGGTTACCAGGAATTAACTAAAGATCCTCGGTATAATGACTCGTGACACCATACTAATAATCTAAACAAAATGAATCTTGCAGTAAAGGCATACTTCGCAAAAGGACGAAAAACTTAACTAAGCGGACTGTTAAAATGTAGCAGTGCGGGAAATCTTAACTAGCAAATTAAACTTAATACACTACTGCAATCCGCAAGGGAAAAACATTGGAATGTCAAAATTGCGAAGGAAAACTATTTAGTGTATGTACACTTTTTGAAATAATAAAAGGGCACTTTATCTTGCAAGTTCTTACCATTTGCCTATACGACAAACGCGTCGGGGTTCCTTTTAACCAGTAAAATCCTGCAGTGTCGCACTTATGTGCTGGTTCGTTAAAAGAAATCAGGATTCTTTATCCTAAGGTCGGATCCTTTCTCCTAAGGTCAGTAATATCCAAGAGGCTTTAAAACCAATACGAAATATAATAGCCAACAGAAAGAGTGTACTGCCCCTTACAAATTGCTAGAGAAAAACTGCTACTTAAAACGTATGCTTCAGACAAAAGATGTTTGAACAGAAAACGTTATAGGTTCCTGCAAACAAATTAAAAACAGACTTAATTATGGCAGAAAAGACGAAGGCGGGAAAGGGAAGAGTTCGTGTGTCCATTGCAGGCTGACGTATCGCAAAGTGACAGCTGTGCCGGGAGAAATATTTGGACAGTGCCATCTCCGTTTATAAGCAACTCGAGAGCTTTCTGTTGCCAGAATTGGAAAATCGCTTCACGGTAAAATGGAAGAAGCCAAACCACTCTACTCTGACCTGTAGCGGCGACAGTATAAAATAGACTGTTAGTACTATATTGGAGGTCTCTCGGGTCTAAAAGGAATTTGTATTTACACATTTGTACACAGATTCATCTCACATATCTAATCACGCCAGTAATTATGTTGCTCTTGGTTTGTACACAACAGCGCTAGCTAAGATGGTTAACGCGCTAGTCAGTCAGTTACCTCAGCAGGCAGTTGACGTGTCAGTATAGTCACGCAAATACACCAAATATTAATGAAGTCGTTAACGTATGCAACGTATTAAATATTGTGGCATCAAAGATACGAAGGCGTCATCCAGCGGAAGACGGTGTAGGACAGAATGTTGACATTTTCCCTAAGCTTTTGGTGGATCTGATTATACAGAAATATGACTATACATCTGAATGCTCATCTGAAGTTACATTGGATAAGACAGTAGATAAAGAAAAACCTTTTTAGAGAATAACCCGATTAGTACTGTTTAAGATTGTATTGTAGTGCTATAGGCAGTAGCGGAAACACTACTCCACAAAGAGAAACTAATAGTTCCGGTGACTATGAAGTTTCAACAGAAACGAAATCCAATACTATTAGAATTTTAAGAAAACTTTCGGACGAATGTCTTGAGGTATTTATGTTGATTATCATACACATTGAAATGAGTATACTGGGGTACGTTTATATGAGGTATCTGAATACTGTAATGATACTAATGTAAACTAAAATGAAACTATTGTATTGTAAACGATGTATGTCTCTGATGGGCTCTATAATGCAGATCGCTGATTTTGCACGACCTCAGAGCCAACGATATTACTTCTGGTGTGAGATTGTGGTGTTGGAGTCATAGAGCGCTTGGCACACAGCATTCAGTGTGCATCAGACCGTGAGTGAAAGAGAATGCAGTAGGCAGTTTTTGTGGTGTGCTCCGTAAGGCCTTTAAGTATTATAACTGTTGTTAATGTTACTAGTATTATAACGTAGGAATTTTCTCAACCAATATTTTCTGTTACGCTGCACGTAAAATAGGTAGTTAAAAATGATGAGTGATTCTATAGTGAAATGTAAATTTAATTGTGATAAGAAATTGATACTACAGAGAAGGTTTACGAGTACATGTATTATTGGAAATATAAATGTGGAAGCAGAAGTCTTCTCGCAGTTAAGGAAAAGATGTTAATTTTTCATTACTTTCCTTTTGCCAGAGCGTTAGTGTAAATGAGTTAGCTGATAATTGGTAACAGTGAGCCCTATGTTGTATAAACCGAGAATTTACGTAAACAGATTTGATGTATAGGATAGTTATCTATTTCCCTTTTGCAATGGTTCTCATATTTGTTAACACAGGTGCACCTAATATGATGATTCCTCTTTACGCTTTTCAGTGATGTTAGATAATACTTGCTGTACAATTCTCACCGTTTGTGACTACGTCAGCAAAGAAACGTTTCTATTTAGTAAAAAGGATGTAATTTTTCTGTATGATGTAAATTCAGTTGTCAGATGTTTTGAAAAGCCGAAGTTAACTTCAAATACAACTTCACTCATCATAAAGTCAGTGTTAGTAATTCACCCAAATCACTACCATCTCCTTGTCTAGGTCATATGGTTTTTAAAGACGTTGAATGGTATATTTCAAAATATTATGGTCAGCATTGCACTGCCCAGAGCCTGTAGTTAGTATGTACTATTCTTCTTTATGAGAGAGCGGAATAACGCAATCCAATGTTGCTGCTTTAGAGTTAAGACAATTTTATTTATTTGTTATGCGCTCAGTGCCAGAGGATTCAGTACTTAAGGGGCTGAATGTATATTGCAGTGACTGCATTTCTCTATTGCTATTGGGAGTTGCATCGCCCAGTCAGTTCGTATAGGTTTTTGCTAACAATAACACAGAGTAAGTACACCATTTGCAGTTACAACACGCTATACGATAACTCCAGTTTTGTATGGATTTCCAGTTCAGGGGTTCATTTAAGTATTTCAAAATAATAACATCGAACATGTAAGTAATATTTATTTGTGTGGGGGAAAAACACTTAATGAATATCCATTTCGGTTAATAAGACAATCAAAGACCTGGAGATAAAGCAATACACTCTACTCCAGTTTGCCACAACAAGGAATGAAGGAAAATGAGTCCATTACTAGCAGCTGAAATTTTTGACAATGCAAAAAGCAAGATAAATTGCTCACACGAAGATTACACGTTCTGCAGCTTTCAATGCCCGCCTCAAGGAACAGCAGGCTAAATCTGGGGGAGATGGGGCTAATTTTGCAAATCGCGTGTGTTAAATGCCATAGTGCACCTGTAGTAAATTTTTTTTTGTACAACTAAACACACCTGTTTTGTGTCTATGCCATACATTTTCTTATTTTTTCAGTGTTACGTTTAAACACAATATTTAGCGGCTCGCCGTCTCACAACTATTCATGACGTCGCCTCTCCGGCTTAGATCTTTTTTAATATGTGACTTGTAAGTACTGCATCTTTTCCAGTCAGTACAAACTTTAATTTTATTAATGTATTATATACCTAATATGTTTTAGAACAGTTAGTCTAATTCTATGAGCGTCGAAACCTGGTCAATTTTGACTTAATATTTGTGACCGAGGGCTTATTTGTTCTAATATAATTCTGACTCAGTCACTGAACCTTAGCAGCTATGTTCAAAGTTTTAAAATATTTGGAACTGAAAAATACAATACATTGCGGAGTCTATCACGTATGCCGCTGGTAATACGCCACATCACATCAATCCGCTGAACTACCCTGTTGCCTATCTCATTATTTGGGTTGGGTTGTTCGGGGGTAGAGACCAAACAACGAAGTCATCGGTTTCGTAGGATTAGGAAAGAACGGGGAAGGAAATCGGCGTGCACTTTCAAAGGAGCCATCCCGGCTTTTGCCTGGAACGATTTAAGGAAATCACGGAAAACCTCAATCTGGATTGTCGGACGGGAGACATGAACTTATAAGATGCTGCACCTCTTCCCTGTAGATCGGGATACATGGCGCAGTAAAATCCGGTACATATGGTGTACAGTGTTTTCGTTAGGTATAATGGCCGCACAAATCAAATAAGCCTATGGCTGTATTTTCGTTGAAATGACTTAGCATGCATTTTCTGGATATCCACACAGTCCCATGAAGATCAGTATTATTCAGTATTGCCGAATGTGTGTATCGGCCAATTACTCTAAATTTATTCGCCGGAAACTGACAAAATAATGACACACAATTTGTAAATAATATTATATTTTTCATTTAATCCATAAGTAAACTAATTATCTAAACTAGTGAATTTCTTAGGTGTATAAATAAGATATCATTAAAAACTATTGTTAACACTTCACTATATATATAGCGTGTTTTGAGTAAAACAACAGGATAGTTCAGCGATTTTATATAATGTGGCACATTACTAGTGGCATTAGTGACAGACTCCACAATGTAAAGTTTTTTTTAGTATCAAATATTGTATTTAAATGTAACACCAAAAAGTAAGAGAATCAACCCAAATTCATGACCTTGATAGCTAAAATGGCACCACTGTAATCAAAACACGCGTGAGTATAGCTTACTGTTAATGCTACTACTCAAACATTTGGAAATGTTTGACAGTTTAGTATATATTAAGAATTAATCGTGAGGCTGAAAGGGGTTTTGAAGGGATGTTTACAGACTTACGTCAGTTATTCCCCAGGAGCTAATATAAAACTTCCTCGATCGAAACATAAGCACTTTTATTGTCTGGTGGCTTCCACTGAGCAACTGCAGTGCCGATACGTTCACAGTGTCGATATTTGCCGAAATTACGAGTGGTGCGCAGCCCAAACCGTTAGCCGCATCTCTGCCAGATTTACCCTACAGAACGTGCCGTAGACACAACACTGGTTTCATGACACCCACAGATGTTCAAACAGACCAAGATATACGCCAGTTTGCTGCCCGTTTAATCGGAGAAGTCAGTCAGGAAAGTTCAAGTTTTCCAGAAACGATCACACTTCAGAGTGGACTTCACTGTGAATAAGTTCTGATGCAACACTGTTAAGAAAGGGGAAAAGTCATTGGTTGCCTTAGTATAGTCTGCAGTTCGTAGTTATAAAAGTGATGTTGGCCTTTCAACGTTGATTCATTTGCGGGAAAGACACTGAATGCAGGATCATTCCGCCAAAAACAACAAAATATGTGCAGCCTTTGGGCTGGGTATATTTCTTCCGGCAATGTAAAGTAAATGCAAGAAGGGCTACAGACTCTTCAAGGACTCTTTGCAGTGATATCGACACTAAATTAGGAAACAGAATTTTCATAATGAAAATGCATTCTGTTAATTAAAACCAGCTCTCTGCTCCAGTGTATCAGCCTATGCTTCAATATTGCTAGCAGGTGACTGAATACAATACTCCCCCACATTTTACTGAATTCAAAAATATGATTCAAGAAACGTTTGATTTTTGCAACTGAAGAATATGATTCCCAGGATTATCCAGATACTGCTTTCGCCAAATGCGTGTTGTTTCATGCATTTTATTCAGGAATCTCATGTACATTATTAAAGTACGATAGTGGGAAAACTAAGAGTACGACAGTCGAATGTTCTGACCATCCTAATCGCAGTGGTAAGTAAAGTTTCTAAATAAAATCAGAACACCGAAGTCCTGTTCGAACCCAGAGACTTGCCACTCATCTCAACTCATACAGTTGAGAACATGGTTTCCCTTTATTTACGTTAAACTTTTCAACTTCCACAACAAAATATTGTCTATCAAACATAAACAACATCACTTAGAACAACTTACACAGATATTTTTCCCTGCCCATAATTACCTTCAACCACCGTAACCAAAGGTCTTCATGCCTGCACAGTTAACCTGAATAAAGACGTAAACATCAGAAATATCGTAATGTCAACAAAACTTCGCTGTCCTCTGAGGAACAACAGGCGAGAGTCATCGTATCCGCGCTTCATTATTCCTTATAACTCACATTACCGTACCTAATACATCATAGCTTCGTGCATTGAATTAACCAGTGAAGCAAATCCCGCTTACGAAAGGCAAAAGGCATGGACAGAAATTGAATAAAATGTGGCGCGAATTAAGTTAGTGGGAGGCAGAAAAAAGAGAAAGGGAAGACGGAAAAAGTTCAATGCTTTTGATCCGCAGTCCGGCATATCAAAGAACATCACAGCGGTTTCAGCAACACAAGTGATAATCGTGTAATAAAGACTGCGTATACGCTAGGGGCCTCAAATCGCCTACCGCATTAGTAACCTGATAGACAGTACCAGACTTGTCACAATGCAATAGTTCGCCTACATGCTGATTTTGCATTTGTCTGCTCTTGCAATGAAACAAACTCCCGTCATTGTTCAAATGATTTAGTGCGCTAATGATTGCTGAAGACTTGCAGAGGCGGTATGGAGCCTCAAGCATTGACAGAGACCTTGAGGTGCTACGTTTGTGGAGCAAGGAGCAGCAGACTACCTTCTTCGGGGTGCAAAGACATTGTGTTTGTAGGAACCATGAAAGAAAATACACTCCTGGAAATTGAAATAAGAACACCGTGAATTCATTGTCCCAGGAAGGGGAAACTTTATTGACACATTCCTGGGGTCAGATACATTACGTGATCACACTGACAGAACCACAGGCACATAGACACAGGCAACAGAGCATGCACAATGTCGGCACTAGTACAGTGTATATCCACCTTTCGCAGCAATGCAGGCTGCTATTCTCCCATGGAGACGATCGTAGAGATGCTGGATGTAGTCCTGTGGAACGGCTTGCCATGCCATTTCCACCTGGCGCCTCAGTTGGACCAGCGTTCGTGCTGGACGTGCAGACCGCGTGAGACGACGCTTCATCCAGTCCCATACATGCTCAATGGGGGACAGATCCGGAGATCTTGCTGGCCAGGGTAGTTGACTTACACCTTCTAGAGCACGTTGGGTGGCACGGGATACATGCGGACGTGCATTGTCCTGTTGGAACAGCAAGTTCCCTTGCCGGTCTAGGAATGGTAGAACGATGGGTTCGATGCCGGTTTGGATGTACCGTGCACTATTCAGTGTCCCCTCGACGATCACCAGTGGTGTACGGCCAGTGTAGGAGATCGCTCCCCACACCATGATGCCGGGTGTTGGCCCTGTGTGCCTCGGTCGTATGCAGTCCTGATTGTGGCGCTCACCTGCACGGCGCCAAACACGCATACGACCATCATTGGCACCAAGGCAGAAGCGACTCTCATCGCTGAAGACGACACGTCTCCATTCGTCCCTCCATTCACGCCTGTCGCGACACCACTGGAGGCGGGCTGCACGATGTTGGGGCGTGAGCGGAATACGGCCTAACGGTGTGCGGGACCGTAGCCCAGCTTCATGGAGACGGTTGCGAATGGTCCTCGCCGATACCCCAGGAGCAACAGAGTCCCTAATTTGGTGGGAAGTGGCGGTGCGGTCCCCTACGGCACTGCGTAGGATCCTACGGTCTTGGCGTGCATCCGTGCGTCGCTGCGGTCCGGTCCCAGGTCGACGGGCACGTGCACCTTCCGCCGACCACTGGCGACAACATCTATGTACTGTGGAGACCTCACGCCCACGTGTTGAGCAATTCTGCGGTACGTCCACCCGGCCTCCCGCATGCCCACTATACGCCCTCGCTCAAAGTCTGTCAACTGCACATACGGTTCACGTCCACGCTGTCGCGGCATGCTACCAGTGTTAAAGACTGCGATGGAGCTCCGTATGCCACGGCAAACTGGCTGACACTGACGGCGGCGGTGCACAAATGCTGCGCAGCTAGCGCCATTCGACGGCCAACACCGCGGTTCCTGGTGTGTCCGCTGTGCCGTGCGTGTGATCATTGCTTGTACAGCCCTCTCGCAGTGTCCGGAGCAAGTATGGTGGGTCTGACACACCGGTGTCAATGTGTTCTTTTTTCCATTTCCAGGAGTGTAGAATGGATCATGACACCAAAGCTACACGGAAGAAATTGCTATGAGTGACTGGGGCAATCCGTGATTGCCAGAAACATTTCGCTGGCTTAAAATCCCTAGAGATTAAGAGGAAAATCTATCCTGGAGCCATATTAGCAAAAACAGTAACATTCTATAAAATGGAAATGAGCGTATGGAATCGTTGGTCGAGACGCCCCATCGACCGCCAAGTGCAAGTGTTATATAAGTCGACGCCATAATAAACGACTTGTGCGATGGTTATGAGGATTAATTGATGACGGGGACAACACAACACCCAGTCCCAGAGCGTAGAAAATTTCCAACAAGGCGGGAATCGAACCCATGCCCGTTTGTATGGAAAGCGAACACGTTACCGCCCACCTAAGCTGGCGGACAACAGGGGAAAATGTAACCATAGGAACTTCTTATCATGAATTACAACTAAGCATGAACTAGTTCGAGGAAACTGGAGTTTACAACAAGGATACACAGTTCCAACAGAGCTGTGTGTCTAAATTGGACAGGCGTTACCTACCCATCTAACCTACTTCTGAAGTGCTAATCTAAAAACAATTACGCATAAAACATATCTCACTCAGAAAAAGTTACAGCTAAATCCGTCCTAAGGAAAGACATCTCCAAACAAGAGACTATAACTGGATAAAATTTAACCGTATACATTGTATTTCTAAGTAAAATGTTCAATGGTGTGTGAATTCCTAAGGGACCAACTGCCAAGGTCATCAGTCCCTAGACTTACGCACTACTTACACTAACTTACACTAAAAACCACACACACACCCATGCCTCAGGTAGGGCTCCAACCTCCGGCGGGAAGGGCCGCGCAGTCCATGACAAGTCGCCTCAAACCACGCGACCACTCCGCGCCGCTGTTTCTAAGTACTGAGAGGAAGAAACCCATACAAGTAATAACACTAATGTGGCAAAAAAGCGCAGCCAAGTATTGCAATGTCCAGGAAAATTTTCTAAGTGTGTGTGGGGCTGTCATGAAGTGTGCAGTGATCTTCTAACACAATGATGGTGACTCACGGCATTTTTACATTGCAGGTAACTCGAGTCAAAGTAATAGCATTTCATACAAAAACTAAGGTCCAAAAATCGCAATACATACTTGGTTATTTAAAACTATTATTTACTGAACTAAGTGTGTGTGGGGCTGTCATGAACTGTGCAGTGATCTTCTAACACAATGATGCTGACTCACGGCATTTTTACATTGCAGGTAACTCGAGTCAAAGTAATAGCATTTCATACAAAAACTAAGGTCCTAAAATCGCAATACCTACTTGGTTATTTAAAACTATAATTTACTGAACTGAGGGACCTTATTCGCTGTCGACGTTCTCCTCAGAACAAACGGCTAAAGTTCCTAAGTAGGTAGCAACATTTAAGCCCCGGAAACGATCAAGCATTTTGTCAAACACCGCTATCTTTGCCAAAAATTTGACAATGAATGATGCTGTTTGATGTGGTTTTCAAGCAGACATCACGTTTGACGTGTTTGCGAATAAATTTGACAGCCGGGAAGTTTGACAAGGTGGCGGACGTTCTTTCTGTTTCGCCGCATATGTGTAGTCAAAAATTGTTTCATTACCATTACTCTCACTGCATGGTGAGTTATTACAACTAAACCTACGAACAAGGATAAGTTCCCAAAATGGTAGAGGCATTATATCTCTTCCACACGTATACTCGTATTAATCAGGAAACGTTTGTGAACAAAATCGTTTTTTTTTTTTTTTTGCGCATTACACACAAACGGCAGTGCATTGAAATAAAAGATATCGAGCTTGACCAGTTCTTCTACGGACGATGAGGGCTACTTCTTCGGAAGTTATCGTATTTTAATAAGCAGGAAGAAGACAAAAAATTTTCACATTCTTGAGTCTTGTTTTCAAATATGAGTGTAAAATAATTCGAACAGGTTGTAAGAGGTCCATGACTAGGGAATTCATTGCTAGCGCACTCGAGCAGATGTAATTTCGGTGAATTCTTCACGCACTGCCTGCGATATGTAAGCTATAAAAGAATCTCAGACCAGAGAGCAGTGTTGTATGCAGTGCGAATTGTGTGGCAGTAGGAGTAAGTAGTAGCTAGCAGTCTGGTGTATCGAGTTGGCTGGGCCGGTCGTGGAGTGATGGCGATGCCTGAGCGATGTAATATTAAGGTAAAAGCAGCATCACGCATATGTACCATTGTTATATAAAGTCCCATGAAAATGTTTAAAAAAATATATCTTAATAATAATCTTTCTTATAAAAATTAACTTTTGACAATCATTCATCTCAATTTAAAGAGTTTACTAATTTCTCCAATCCATGGTCATCCCGATTATTGTAAAGAAAAATCAGTTGTTTCTTTTTTATACATGACAAATCTATCGGCCAGCATTGCACTTGGCTGTGCCAGAAAAATTTCTTATAGGAGCATATATATAAGCGTTATCCGGTGACTTGATTGAGATAAGAACTTTCAATTTATTCAGTATGATCTGTCATGGCCATGACGCAGCACTGCTGACGTCCAAAATATACCAGTTTAAATTCACAGTCAATTATTGAAAGGTTATAAGTGGGTCACATTTTTTTATTAGGAGGTTATTCACGTTATTATTGGTAGATTACGAAATTTATCTGTTGGTAGGTTACGCTAAAATGTGAATTATATAATTATATTTTATTGTGGGGAGGTTACACTTGTCGACAACCGGCCAGGATCGTACTTTTGTGAATTTCTGAGAAGTAGTCAGTTATATATCTGCTCTTATTCACTTGATTTTAAAAGTAGTTTGCATCTGGCGCAACGCATTTACTAATTTGTCACTCTTTCTTTCACAGATCATCGGCAATTTATTGCTCTTTGTTGTTATTGTATTTGTTCCAATTTTTTTCTTTATCTTTGTTTGATTTTGTGCTTCTCTTTGAGTTGTGAAAATGCCGCAAAAAACTGCTAACAGTACATCCCGTTCCGTAATGAGTGAAAAAGCCGACTTAAATAATTTGACTGATAATACTAGCGACACTCAGTCTCATAATGATGATCTTCCAATTACCGATAATGAGTGAATGCCGACCACCAATAATGATTTTAATCCAAATGATGAACAAACAAATTCAATTATGTCCACAGTAAATTTAACGACAATTGATGACGCGGTACGTTCCGATACAATGAACTCTGCCCAGTTTGACACGCCTGATTTGAAAAATTTACATAGCGAACAGATAAATGTTTCTAACGAAGGTGAAGAGTGTACTCCGGTGTAGTGACCAACGGTGCACATCCAATTGGCAAACCTTTTCAAGAATCAGAGAATGACCAAATGGTTGTACAAAACGTGACACATGCAGATACACCATCACACAGCACAGAGAATACAGTGGCTAATTTTGGCACGGATCAAGTTATGGCATTGTTGCTACAACTTAATGATTCGAACAACAACTTAATGAAAATCTCAAACAACAAC
Source organism: Schistocerca nitens (assembly GCF_023898315.1). Classification (NCBI taxonomy): domain Eukaryota; kingdom Metazoa; phylum Arthropoda; class Insecta; order Orthoptera; family Acrididae; genus Schistocerca; species Schistocerca nitens. Next base: position 190,275,289 of record NC_064618.1, on the reverse strand, counting down.
TTAATGAATCGAAAAAACAACTTAAAGAACAACTTAATGAAAAACAAGACACCAGTTACAAAAACCTTAGTGAACAGATTACAGCCGTTGCCATGCATTGTCATGACACTAAAGAGCAATTACGTGAGGAAATTAAGGCTTGTGCTAGGAACAGTAGTGAAGAAATTAGATCTGATGCACAAGAATTAAGTAATACACATGCAGCCACAACGAAATTACTTAGAGATGAAATTAGTGCAGTTGCTAACAATGTTCAGAAAACAGAACACAGTTACGTGACGAGGTTAAATTAATGTCAGCAGAACTTCCTCGCAAACTGGATGCGAAAGTAGACAAAAAGTCCGACCAACAGAACAGCCAAATTGACGAACGTTTTAAACACCACCTACAAAACAGTGAAACGCATTACCGTAAATTCATACAGGAACAGAACAAAGTAAAGAAACAAGTCATGGAAACAATTACTGCACAGAGACAAGAAGATAAGCGTAAATTGTTTACGGAAGCAAAAACATACGTAGACAACAACATTGCTACGGTATCAGACGAAATCAAATAGTTGAACACCGAATTCCATGATGAAATCTCCGATCTTAAAACAAAAACAGACACACACACAGTAGACTTTCAGACAGTGACCAAAGACTTGAACAATTAGTATAATACAGGATCCTGATGCCATCAAAGCAGACGTTAAGAAATTAAACAAAACCTCATGTAAAATGGAAAAACAAATTAATGCTTGTGACACTAAAAACGACGATCAGGTAAAAGCACTGACTGAAAAATTTGATGAATTGGCCAGTCGAACTGACGTTATCTAAAATAACAATGACACCCCAATCAGACGATACGTCACCAGTTTCGTTCAATCAAACACCAGAATTCCAAAATATACAACAGACAATCAGTGAGATAGGTTCGTCCAATAATACGTTACGTAGAAAATTGTCATCTTTACAACAAGAAGTGACGGAGATGAAAAATGTTTCAGCCTCTAACACGACACAGCATACGCCACATTCCGAACATTTGTCACACACAGCCAGTGTAACTTAGGTAACTTACAGAGAGTACGTGACTTGGATTCCGAACAGACACAGACAAATACATTCTCATGCAATCATGAATGTGCTCTGACATACAGTCGATAATTATTATTACAAACACTTTCTATCCGTTAGGATATTTAAGGTACTTAATAATGACAGAACACAGATTCATCCTTAGGCCTGGATACAACAATTTGCTTTCGCATTTCCACCAGCCTGGCCTGTAATGCAGAAACTAAAATTTATTTGCAGCACGTAAGTAACCTCAGGGGATACATTACACTTCGATGAATATGTGCCGTAGCGTGCACAGGACCCCGAGCCGTAGTAGTGCTATTTCTTCTTTAGTTTTCTGCACTGCTGCCTACTCTTTTACTATCCTTTATAACTATCAAAACAGCTATTCAGCTATCGATCTATCTAGTCTTGGGTGACCAAATTATCTTCGGTGGAAACTGGGACACATTAACCCGGGTGCCAATGGACACCTCATTCCACATGCACCCAGGTTTCTTAATTTTAAATATTAATGTTTTGTTGATACATTTTGTTAACCCGATTATTATAACTAATAAAAAAGATTGATATAATCTAGATTGTCTGTATAATTAATGACATTTAATAAACGTATACAGTAATAAAGAAATGTATTACGATTTTACAAAATTTTACAGCCATTCCACTTTTAATCAATTAATATTAACATGAGCTTTAATATTACCGAGCACTTGTAGATGGAATTCACTGTCCTTGGAGAAAAGGGTATTTTTCACTTCCTCCAGCCTTCTTGATCATGTATTTGTGCTTTGAGACACAGTGATAAAGCTCGGCACAATCCATTTTGTAGTTGTACCGGATCTGCAGGATTGCTTCCAGAGAGTCCACCTCCATTCTGCTTCTTTCATCAGTCCACTGGATGTTCATGAACGAAAATATTATTTCCACATTGGCATTATGGGCTGGGATTGCAAATAAATACCTTGCAATTATTACCAACTCAGAGTAATGGTGAAGTCAGTCACAGCTTTTAAAAAAACTCACCCACTTGTCATGACATCCCAATGGTGCTTTTTTTCATCATTCCACCTGTGAAGACTTGCTTCAACAAAATTTGTCAGTAAGCCGAATTGATCAAAGAGAATGGAATCATCAGTTTCAATCTCTTTACTCTTCAAATAAGAAACTGTCTCTTCAACACTTTCCCATTTAGGCACTCTCTTCAGTAACATCCAATCAAACACCGGCGATGAGGGTAAATATGAGGCGCTCCACTTGCTGAGATATTCTACACAAGTGTCATAAAACTTGTTTCTTCTCTAAAACTCCTTTCCACTGCTTCTGATACTTCTGCTCTTTTAAGGACAGATTTAACATTAAAAGAAATGAACTGCTGTTCTCTCCTCTTAGTAAAAGTTTGCAGAGTAATTTTCAAAACATCATTTACCTCTATTACACTTTTCGTGCTTCCCTCAATTTCCTTTATCCCATACTGCAAAGTGCTAAGCTGACTGTGAATGAACCATAAGTAGGCTTCACTTAAAGCGTTACTGAAAAACTTAACCATTATTTTGGGGGCTTTGTCTTCATTTCAGAAAAAATCTTTTAATGGTTCAAACAGGCCGATTACTCTTTCAACTGCTGGAAACAGTGACAACCAGCGAGTTTTCGAGTGACACATTACATTCATATATTCAGTTCCCACATAATGACAGAACTCCTTAAGCCTCTCTGTTCTAACAGTATATATGTAAAAGTGTGAGTATACCTTCATGACGATAGTTTCAACATCACAGTTTAAACTGTAAGCAGATGTCTGCACGCTATTGTGTAAAACATGTGCAGGGCACCCTATGCCTTCAATGTTTTCATGCAATGTTGCCTTTAATTTGGTAAATACGTTGCATTTGCCTTGTCTTTTTAAACCACCAAAGTTTGTGTTGGTGTTGTCTCCATAAAATGCCACACATTTATTTTTCTCAAGATCAAACATTTCGATAGTATTCATACAAAATCTTGAAATTTCTTCAGGTGTTTCATTAGGTAGGGAACTCACCTTCAAAAGTTTGGTCTGAATTCCCTGAGTAATATCGAACAACTGAACAACAAACGGAAATATTTTAGTGGCCTTGTGATTGTTGGCATCAGTGGATATCCTGTAGAAAGAAGACTTTTTGATGTATTCAGGGCTTTCCTTTACACTCTTGGGAGCAATAACTCCTTTCACTAAGGCTGACACTTTAGTTCTTGCTGAACTAAACTTTTTTGCAATGGGAGAATCATCAAACATAATGGTGTTAAGCTTATTAGTACAATCACTAGATCTATAAGTTTAGTGATGTTTTACCGTGTGGTAGGCTAGTGTAAGCTCGGCTGCTCAAACTTTCGTCTCTTCACTTGACTGATGTTTCACAAAATAATTTTGTAGAGTTTTACTGCAGCTCGGTGCGCTGTATCTGTTAATGTGTTTCTTTGACCTGATGTGATCAACTATGTCGGAACGTCCACCATGACTTATACTAATAAGACAGTTACATACGGAACACTCTGCTTCGTAATCAAAACCACATTTCTTAATGAAATTCCATTCTTTGGAATAACAGTCACTGAACTTGCAGGCACGTTTCGGCATTGCGTTTCACAGTACTGCAGCAATAATACCACTAATATGCAAAAAACTATTGCAGTTTGTCTGACAAAACAGCAACTACTACACTGTTCTGACAATAAGTGTGTGAGTAAGAGGCGTGTAATCGGACGGTTTCATGGCTCTGTTACAATAATACTACTTGTTGTCCAAAGTACGCTCAAAGTAAATTATTGCCTGAGTGTATCAATACTGATACTGTGATTATTAGTATGGGACAATGGAGGTTTTAGACATATTAGCTAAAATATATTAATTTCTTGTGTTGTATTTCCTTTAATATAGCGAAATCCCCAAACATTGAGAAAGTTTCACGAAATGTATTTAAAAACTGAAATCCAGGACTTTTGAGCGTCCCCAAACAAATTTTCGGGACACCAGAACACAGGGATGAAAACTGGGACAATCCCGGATTTCCGGGACGTTTGCTCACCCTAATCTAGGATTAAGAATGAGTAAAGAAAACCTGAAATAAGTTTTGCCTGAAAGTGACAGTTATCATCATACGCTCCAGAAATGACAACCACCAGAACTTTAATACTAGACAAAAGTTTAATCATCAGTATCGTCTAAATTATCAGCAATCGCAGACACATTTTGGCAACAATAGAGGTTTTTCCCCTCAACAGCAACAAAACCAGCCGGTTAGCATACTGAACCAATAATGTAATGTGCAAGGTCAACCAAGCTTTAATGTTTAGCGGCCTACACGTATAGCGTCGGCTCCTCCAAATACTAACAGACAGCAACAAGGGAATCACTACGTACAGAAGACACATCACTTTCAATCCTAAGCCAAACCACCGTATAGCAATGACTATCATGACAGACGGAAAAGCACAGTTTTCAGCGTACATTTAATAACAGTAGGTCTTATCAGCAGCAGAAGCCTCCGCAACAACAGATTATCATGAATGAACCAGACAGTCGGTATCATCCCAAACCTAATACGTCAGGACGAAGTGACAGAACATTACAAACAGTCGAAATGTCACAGCATCCTTCCGTAAATAACAGCACGTTAGAAAGAATTTGACTAGATACAGTACAGATTGCATCTTCCAGCAACGTACGCAATACTTTTGACACACAGAATCTTGTTCACGAAAATGTTATTACTTTTGACGACATCCGAGACTCACTTTTACATGAAAAACCAGTTATACAAAAAACCATTTCCCACCCTGTCATTGAAGTAAAGATTGTATCATCCACATTTTCAGCAGTAATCGATTCTGGATCACCTATGTCAGTCATAAATGAAGAAACTTTCAACGAATGTAACTAAGACAACACCTATCCTACGTTACCATTAGGCAAAACTAAAGTAAAAGGAGCAATATCTGGTAAAGGAGTAGATGTAAAATTACAGACACACAAATCATTTTGTATTGCAAGTCATACGTTCCGCACAATTTCTTGGATTGTTCCCTTATTGACAACAGACGTTATTTTAGGTACGAATTTTCTGGTACAACACGACGCAATTATTGACTTTCAAAAATCCTATTTAATGTTAAAGGGTGAAAAAGTACAACTGGCATTAGAATTTCAGTACTCTTTATCTGTAGAAAAACAAACAATTAATCGGACAGAGGTCATTTCAGCATCACGCAACATAGACAGGCATTCCACATTGTTCGCAGATACGTACGTACACAACTATAATACGCCAGACGAAGCTGACTATGACGTTATGCAAATGATTTCTGATAAAGTAAAACAGAGCAACGCAAATACAGATGACGAACGTACTCAACTACGAAAATTCTTTTACAGCAAGTTCCAGTTTTTGACAACATCCTTGGTACTATATCTGGTTTTATGTATGAATTTCAAGTTATACAGCCAAACATTATCCTATTCCGTATATCCACAGAGAACAAGTTAGGAAAGAATTGCAAGCTATGCTTGACCAAGGAATTATAGAACCGGCAGTTAATCCGTACATAAACCCGCTCCATATTGTTAAGAAAAATGATGGCTCACTTCGCCTCGTACTTGATTCGCGTCATGTCAACGACATTATTATTAATGAAACAGATCGCCCACAGACACTAGAAGAACTTCTACAGAAATTTCATGGTACTGCTGTTTATTCTACATTAGATTTAAAATCGGGATCTTGGCAAATTCAGCTCCATCTGAGCTGCAGAAAGTACACAGTATTTCTCTGTTTTGGTGATGGTTATCAAGTTTGCAAATTACCGTTCGGTTTAACAATTTCTTCAGTAGCATTTATTCGCGGTCTGAATACTATACTTTCGACAGAAGACAGAATCACAACGTATGTAGACGACATCATTTGCAGAAGCTAACTGGTCTGAACACAATCTGATTCTTGAACAACTGTTGCAAACTTTTCGTGCACAAGGACTCACAGTTAATCTGAGCAAAATTTCTTGGACATGTAATATCAGCAGAAGTTATTGCGCTTGGCCCGGAAAAACTTCAAGCTTTACGTGACATTACTGTTCCAACGACGAAGAAACAACTACGCAGCTTTCTGGGTTTAATTAACTTTTTTCCGTAAATTTACTATTTATTCTGCTTTAGATACCCCTATATTATACCAATTGATGTTAAAAACTCTATTTGGTCCTGGGATAGCCAAGCACAGTCTGAATTTGTTAATCTGAAACATGCCTTGTTGAATGCACCTCTTTTATCACACCCAGATCCTACTAGAAATTTTTCCATTGCCATCGACAGCTCTAACAGCGCTTTAGGCATACACATTTTTCAGGAAATTCAAGAAGACGGTACTACGGTAATTAAAAACATCGCCTTTGCAAGTCGCATTCAGTCACCTGCTGAACGAAATTATTCTGTTACGGAACTTGAAACATTGTGTGTTGTATGGCCATTTACCAGACTTAGGCATTTTCTTTATGGAAGACATACTACCGTTTACACAGAGCTATACAGTTTTTACTTTGCGCTAAATTTACACATGACAGATTAAGCAGATGGAAACTTTATTTACAGGAATTTAATTTTACAATTGTTCACATTCCCGTTACACAAAATATTGTATCAGACGCACTATGCCATTCTCTCAGCAACAATCAGCAAGATATCGCAACTATCTAGTGCCAAGCAAATTTTAGCGTCATGTATATTCAACAAGTAGCATTCGAAAATTTCATTTCGTCGTCATTACCATAATAGCACAAGAGCAGTGCAAAGACAACGTGTGGAAAGAAATTAAACACGCAAGAACATTCTGTTTCGCCGCTCTCACCCTGACAGCAACAACTGATTATTATGTATTCCTGACGAACTTGCCAACAAATCAATTTGGTATACTCAGTTAAGTTACGCACATTATGGAGACAGAAAATGTTTTCTTATACTGAGACAGAACTGTTATTTTGCCCACATGGAGAAACGTATTCGACGAGTCTTAGCGTCATGTATATTCTGCCAGGAAGCTAAAACAGACACGACTTCACATATTCCTCCGTTACATTCCATTGTACCGGTTAAATTGAGACACATGGCCGATGCAGACATTTTTGGTCCGATTCCCAGATCTAATAGAGGTTTTCGTTACATCTTTGTCGCTGTTGAACTCACGTGGTAATTTGTTACCTTCACTCCGTTACGCAAAGCTACTGCTAAATCTATTTCGAATGCATTTGTAAAACATTTTTTATTCCACATAGGGCATGTATTGAAAGTAATTTCTGACAATGGACCACAATTACGAGCTGCAATATGGATACGTATGTTACTATCTAGAAACATTTCTCCGATCTATATATCCAGGTATCACACTTCTTCGAACCTTTCTGAACGACAGATGAAAGAAATTGGTAAACTATGTAGAATATACTGATATAAAAGACATATTCATTGGGATACACACATACTCTCATTCCAGGACGAAATTAACTCATTACCAAATGAATCTACTATGCTATCTCCGACTGTTATACTGAAAAATGTTGAACCACCCAACAAAATTAAAGAATTACTATCTTTTCGTACATCTCGTCGACTACGCCACCATGAAATAATTGACATTGCCCTCAACAACATCAAACGTGCCGCAGAGCGCCGGAGAAGACAGCAGAAACAGGTTTGTACGCGCCGTGAATTCCACATAGGACAGAAGAGATTAGTACACACACACTATTTATCCAACAGAGGAAAGAGTAGATGCAGTAAATTTGAGTTTCTATACGCACGTCCATATAGAATTTGCAGCATTCCTCACCCCAATGTCGAAACTTTGAGAACCAGAAAAAACAAAGGCAATCAGCATGTCTCCAATATTAAACCCTTTATTGAATGAACATACTTTATGATTTATCACAATGTAATGCAATTTCCTGATATTTATATGATCACTTATGCAATTATATCTATATGACTACTTACTGATGATGATCGTATTTTTTCTTGGCAAGTGCCCGGCAAGGTAAGGTTAGCAGGTCACTTTTCTTGTCGTTATGTATCAGACCGTGCACATTTTCGATTTTTTGGTGAATGTATGATTGTTTTCCTATCGAAAGTAGAATTTTTGTCTGTACGCACTATGAGATCTTTAAAGTATAACAAACATCAGTTGACTTTGACGTTTTGCCTTATGATATCTCAATATCTTGACTATTCTAGATTTTTTGCTACTACATTATGATATTGTGCGTACATTTTTGCACTTGAAAGCTGTCAATGTAGTTGATCTAATACGTTTTCTGTCATGCTATGCTGTATGCTTAGTCAATACACTAGAAACAAGTTTTCATTTAATGGGTATATGATTTAAAAGCAAGATATTAATCCATATTCATCATTTTCAGAAAGCAATGCCATGTAAAGGAAATTAATTGTACAACCACAGTGGTTTACTATGAAATGGGAATTTCACCATCGGAATAAACGAAAGAAGATGCAATACTTAGCCATGAAAAGTAAATGGATCACAATTAACAAGCATTAACAAGAATATACTACATACACTGTATGATAGCATTCTTGACTAATTATTTTTCTTTCGGAATACGAGGCGATTAATGCAGGCAGTCAGACAGAACTGCACATGTCAATTTTAGTGATATGCTAGAAGTAAGAAAATCTATACTATATGAAATAATGAATGATGATGAATAGTTGTATGAAGTATATGGTAATATGAATAATGAAGGTTTTCTTTGCAGATTATGATAATCATGAAGTTTATATATTTTCTGTTAGTTAACAAATGCTATGTAGTTATTTAAGTATTCGTTGTAGTTCCTTTTGACAGTATGTCTTATGTCGCACAGTATAATGACTGAATGTTTTGGGAAAGACAGCTAGAGTACATACATATTAAGTACACGTTTCATTACCTGTTATTTCGAAGTTTACTACTTTTCAGCATAATATACATTTTTTTCTTTCAGGTCAATAATCAATTTTCTTTTTTTTCCAGGAGAAGCTTTTCATGATATTAATATGCTATAAACTGTTATTTATTAAACCTGTTCTAGTACTTGCATTTATTTTATCCAGTTATGTCTATCATTTATGAATGTGATCACATATATGGTACTTGTTTCATAACCTTGCTACAGCTGACTCAAGACTAATGACGTTATTGATCCTTATTTCTAGCAATAAGTCAAAAGCAAATATTTTCATGCGCCAGCAATTAATTATCGATCCCAATGCAATGCATTTCTAGCAAAAAAAAAAAAATCTATTATCAGTCCCAACTATTACCAGTATACAACTCAATAATGTTACCAGTTTAAGATATATTTCTAGTCCTAAATATAATGCAAATGTTTCTGATGTACAGATTTCCTTATGTCTATGTATCATTGGACTACAGACCTTGAGTAATAGTTACAGTTTCTTACATTTCAAATATGTCTTATTTCACTTGCATGATATCATATATAAACACTAGCAGCTTGATGCTACACCAAATGACTCCTGTTTTGAATGATGACTTATTAATGATGTTTTACAATACTGCATAAATGCTGTGCCAATAATTACTGCAATGACATTACTTCTTAATAATGTTTTGTTATACTCCATAAATGAATGTCAATGATTACTGCAATGAGATGACTTACGAATGTTGTTATGTAATACTCCTTACATACTACATAAATGCTGTGTAATTAGCCTATGAGTGCAAATAATTATCGAAATCGGTTGATACACTAGTGTAATTCTGAATGATGACTAGTATAAGTCCCTCTGACCTACTTACCACCAATTACTGCTCTATGCCTAATTACTGTCCATCCTCATGATCATGGAGCACTATATTTGGTTTTTGCACTAATTCTACGTTGATGAAAGAGTATGGATTCTACAAGAATGTGGTGTTGACATAAAGATCTCCACCACTCTGACCGAAGGAGAAACTGTTTGGTGTACCTAATGTACTACCAAAATGATAACATACGATATTAATACAACATTTCAGTGTCTTGGCTAAAATGATAAATACTTCAGGGAAGAGAACTTAAGATTTTCTTACTTGGTGTTGTGCTTTTGTAGAAAGATATGGGCCTTTAGTGCAGCTATGTGCAACCCACTGTGCTGCAACCATGATGCTATCCTTCCCATTCCTTTCCTAGTTCCTTTATTTCACTCCTTCATATGTTTAGTTCATGTAAATATGCTAAAGAGTTTTACAGTGCGTGTGCACTTTATTTCATGTCTTAATGTATTCATTTCATGTAAATATGCTAAAGACTTCTACAGTGTTTGTGTAATTTATTTCACTCCTCAATATGTTTAATGCTAAAGAGTTTTACAGTGCGTGTGCACTTTATTTCATTTCTTAATGTATTCAGTTAATGTAAATATGCTAAAGACTTCTACAGTGCGTGTGCACTTTATTTCACTCCTTGATATGTTTAGTTCATGTAAAAATGCTAAAGACTTTTACAGTGTGTGTGCACTTTATTTCATTTCTTAATATATTCAGTTCATGTAAATATGCTAAAGACTTCTACAGTGTGTGTGCACTTTATTTCACCCCTTGATATGTTTAATTCATGTAAAAATGCTAAAGACTTTTACAGTGCATGTGCATTTTATTTCATTTCTTAATGTATTCAGTTCTTGTAAAAAATGCTAAAGACTTATATGGTGCTTGTGCACTTTATATCATTTGTTAGTATATTTTGTACTAATTGCATATACATTTTGTCATTTCTTAATATGTTCTGAACTCAGTGCGTGTGCACTCTATTTCATTTCTTATTATGTTCTGCACTTATCAATAATGTATATACTCTGTGACTGTATACTTAGTTAACTGAATAGATAATAGAAAAATTTGTTGCTCATGGCAAGTCCAATTGACTCACCATCGCTGCCAAATTTTGCCCCCTCAGTGGAGGGTTATGTAAAAGGTCCATGACTAAGGAATTTATTGCTTGCGCACTTGTGCAGATGTAATTTCGATGGATTGCTCACGTGCTGCCTGCGATATGTAAGCTATAAAAGAATCTCAGACCACAGAGCAGTGTTGTATGCAGTACGAACTGTGTGGCAGTAGGAGTAAGTAGTAGCTAGCAGTCTAGTGTATCGAGTTGGCTGGGCCGGTCGTGGAGTGATGGCGATGCCTGAGCGATGTAATATAAGGTAAAAGCAGCATCGCGCATATGTATTATTGTTATATAAAGTCCCATGTAAACGTTTAAAAAAATATATCTTAATAATAATCTTTCTTATAAAAATTAACTTTTGACAATCATTCATCTCAATTTAAAGAATTTACTAATTTCTCAAATCCATGGTCATCTCGATTATTGTAAAGGAAAATCAGTTGTTTCTTTTTTATACATAACAAATCTGTCAGCCAGCATTGCACTGGGCTGTGACAGATAAATTTCTTATAGTAGCAGATATATACGCGTTATCCAGCGACTTGATTGAGGTAAGAATTTTCAATTTATTCAGTATGATCTGTCAGGGCCATGACGCAGCACTGCTGACTTCCAAAATATACCAGTTTAAATTCACAGTCAATTATTGAAAGGTCATAAGTGGGTCACATTTTTTTATTGGGAGATTATTCACGTTATTATTGGTAGATTACGAAATTTATCTATAGGTAGGTTACATTAAATGTGACTTATGCAATTATATTTTATTGTGGGAGGGTTACAAGGTTATTTAACGTTTCACTGTCCCTCTGCAGAGAGCTCATGTAATTATCCGGTTCTGAGTGTAATATTTCCATTAACAAGTCTTTATGTGTATATTTCTCTTAATTTTGAACAGATCTATGACCAAGAGGCTTGTTGTTCTTTTTTTTTCTCCTTTAAAGGCATTGCCAGAGTCAATGTTATAAAGGCTTTATGTTCATTTGTAGCCATTTCCACCAGTGCCAATACACATCATACACGAAAAGCGTCTGCTTCAGAAGTCTGTTTAAATTGACGAGCTTTCTTCGTACGTGTACGGCTGGTTTCACCCAAGTGTAGTGAGGGCCTTAAAAGGATTTTAAAAGATGCTGTAATCATCGTGTTTTGTGGGTAATATTCTTTCTCGTAGAATTCCATGAGTAAATTTCTCTCTCATTTTAAACCATTCGCTGGCCAAGCGTAGTCTACGTCTTCTTTAAACAAAATGTCAAAGTCAATGCTACGACTGCTCTCCCTGCATTTGTAGACATTCTCTCAAATGTCAATATACACTGAAAACCTAAAGAAACTGGTACACCTGCCCAACACCGTGTAGGGCCCCCGCGAGTGCACGGAATTGTCGCAACACGACGTGGCATGGACTCAACTAATGCCTGAAGTAGTGCTGGAGGGAATTAACAACATGGATCCTGCAGGGCTGTCCGTGAATCAGTAAGAGTACGTGCGGATGGAGATATCTTCTGAACATAACATTGCAAGGCATCCCCGATATGCTCAATAATGTTCATGTCTGGAAAGTTTGGTGGCTAGTTTTTAAAATAAGAAGAGTATTCCCGGAACCACTCTGTAGCAATTCTGGACGTGTGGGGTTTCGCATTGCCGTTTTGGAAATACCAAAGTCCGTCGGAATGCACAATGGACATCAATGCATGCAGTTGATGAGACAGGATGCTTACGTACGTGCCGGCTGTCAGAGTCGTATCTAGACGTCTCAGGGTTCCCAAATCAATTCAACTGCACACGCCTCAAACCAATACAGAGCCTCCACCACCTTCAACAGTCCCCTGCTATGCAAGATCAATGGATTCTTGAGGTTGTCTCCTTACCCGTACATGTCTATCCGCTCGATACAGTTTGAAATTTCCATATGAAACCGACCGGGCAACATGTTTCCTGTCATAAACAGTCGGTGTCGACGGGCCCAGGCGAGGCGTAAAGCTTTGTGTCTGCAGGCATCAAGGGTATACGGGTGCGCCTTCGGCGCCGAAAGCCCGTTCGATAATCTTCCGTTCAATGGTTTGCACGATGACACTTGCTGATGACTAAGCATTGAAATCTGTAAAATTTGCCGAAGGGTTGCACTTCTGTCAGGATGAAAGATTCTCTTCAGTCGTCGTTTGTTCCGTTCTTGAAGGATCATTTTCCGGCTGCAGCGATGTCGGAGATTCGATGTTTTACCGGTTTCCTGATATTCACGGTACACTCGTGAAATGGTCGTACGGGAAAATCCCCACTTCATCGCTACTTCGGATATGCTTTGTCCCATCGCTCGTGCATCGACTATAACACCACGTTCAGAATTACTTGAATCTTGATAACCTGCCATTGTAGCAGCAGTAATCGATCTAGCAACTGCGCCAGACACTTGTTATATAAGCGTTGCCAACCGCAGCGCCATATTGTGTCTATTTACATATCTCTGTATTTTAATAGCATATATGTGTACAGTCTTGAGAAATGTATGGCTAGAGAAGTGCGCGTTCGACAAACGAGTGTGCTCGGTTACGGGGCCCCTTGGGCTACAAGTGACGCGTCTCGACGCTTGGAGAGCGGTGGCGGTGGCGACGGCCGGTCGGCATGCGTGGGCGGCAGCTAAGGACCGTACACACACGATACCCACATGGCTACGACATGTGTGGCGAGGGCAGCTAACTGCACGACGGCGAAGATAGCCGCCGTGGTGTTGAGGACAGGACGTTCACGGAGATGGGAGCAGGAGGTTGCCCAGCAGCAAAAGAGGGGCGGCGCGAGGGCAGATGGGCCTTCACGGCTGGTGACAGGAACAGCATACTCCGCAGCGCAGACATCACGGCTGGCAGGCCTCGTTTCTGTGCATGCGCACCAAGGCGGCAAGGCAGCGTCATCAGTGCAACTGCACTCACCGATGCGGGTGGTCGGTATTAGGCCGGTGGACGCCATCTTTCGACTTCAACCTTCATTAGGGCGCTCGTGCAGTTGGAGACACGTCAGCGGCACAGATGTATCGCTCAGTAAGGCGCTGCTGGCGTCAGTCAACTGCGCCCAAGGTGACGCTAGTTTACGGATAGGAGAAATCGACTGGTTATAATTGAGACCAGTAATTTAGACCTGAATAACCCATATTTTTTTGGTATTTGTTTGGTCTCGGTTACAACAACTGTTTCTTATTTCTTACTATTAACAGAATAAGAAAACCGAATTATCAATTAGCCGTAGCAACAGTGCCAAAATTTTTGTTTTTAAATAAACCCTTCACAAAAAGGAGTCATTTTCGTTCGTAAAATCTATATTGTTTTGAAATACTGAGTTACAATACAAAATGGAAAAGCGATTAGTGCTCCTTTTACAATAATGCTGACATAAATAAACACGTGGCACTAAAACTGTTACAGAATTCATGAGAGAATAATGTCCCTGTTGGCGTGTGTCTGTGTCAGGACTTAAGGTGCGCGGGTGTTCAAGACTTGACACTCCCCCCTCACCGCCGCTCAATGTCCTCAATGCGCCCCCTCCCCTCACCAATGTGATGGCAGTTTCTCGCTGCCGTCACCAGATATACATTTTACTGCAGAATGGCACCAAGCCTAACAACTAAATTCCGTCCGAACAGGTCTCGGAAGACTCTCAATACCGTGTCATCATCAGCCTATGCGGAATGGAGGAGCGTGAGGTCATCACACCAATCTTCCGGCAGTGTTGGTTTTCGTGGTCGGAGCCGCTACAGCTTAGTTACGCTGCTCCTCAATTGTCCACGCTTGGCCTGAATGCTCCCCACTTGGCAACAGCGCTCGGCAGACCCGACTGTCAGCCATCCGTGTGATAGCCGAGCCCGACAGCGCGTAACTTCGGCGATCTGACAACCGATGTTACCACTGCGGCAAGGCCATTGGCCGGCACCAAGACTCGCCTGGAAATATTTTTTCGAGTGACGTAGCAATAAAGTACATTGCTTCACTTTCTTTAAAAATTAAAGATTGGTCTGCCATTTCTATGAAATAATAAAAGAGGAAGGAAATTTTTCTAACGGCAATAAATTAAAAATTCAACAGCAGATCACTCAAGGCATACAATCAAAACAGAAAGTGGCTGATCCGAGGCGCGTGTACACAAAAACGCCTCTATCTGCTTATCAAATTAGCACAAAAAAATTCTTCAACCTCAGTTTTAGCACTGACTATTTATAATGCCGAAATAGTGGTAATATCCCGGAATACCTCATGAATTTTGAGCAGAGTTTAAAAAATTTGTGTGAGTAGGAGAATACTAGCGACTTTTTGTGGTATTCATCCACGTAACACTTTTCGAGAAGAGAAGCCAACGACGGACGGACAAAGTTTTCTTTAATTTGCTTATTTGATTTCAGTGCAGATTCTTTTGTTGTTGTTGCGGTTGTTGTGGTCTTCAGTCCAAAGACTGATTTGATGCAGCTCTCCATGGTGCTCTATCGTTTGCAAGCCTCTTCATTTCCGAGTAACTACTGCAGCCTACATCCTTCTGAATCTGTTCAGTGTATTCATCTCTTGGTTTCCCTCTACGATTTTTACCCTCATTGCTTCACTCCAGTACTAAACTGATGATCTCTTGATGCCTCAGAACGTGTCCTATCAACCGATCCCATCTCATCAAGTTGTGCCACGAATTCCCCTTCGCCTCTGCTCTGTTCAGTATCTCCTCACTAGTTACGTCATCTGTCCATGTAATCTTCAGCATTCTTCTGTACCACCTCATTACTAAAGCTTCGCTTCTTGTCCAAACTGTTTATTCTCCATGTTTCGCATCCATACATGGCTACACTCCATACAAATACTTTCAGAAAAGCCGGCCGAAGTGGCCGTGCGGTTGAAGGCGCTGCAGTCTGGAACCGCAAGACCGCTACGGTCGCAGGTTCGAATCCTGCCTCGGGCATGGATGTTTGTGATGTCCTTAGGTTAGTTAGGTTTAACTAGTTCTAAGTTCTAGGGGACTAATGACCTCAGCAGTTGAGTCCCATAGTGCTCAGAGCCATTTGAACCAACTTTCAGAAAAGACTTCCTGACACTTAAATCTATACTCGATGTTAACAAATTTCTCTTCTTTCGAAACGCTTTCCTTGCCATCGCCACTCTTACCTTTATATCCCCTCTTTTTCGACCATCATCAGTTATTTTGCTGCCCAAATACCTCATCTACTGCTTTAAGCGTCTCACCTCCTAGTCTAATTCCCTCAGCATCACCCGATTTAATTCGACTACGTTCCATTATACTCGTTTTGCTTTTGTTGATGTTCATCTTATATCCTCTTTTCAAGACACTGACTATTCCGTTCAACTGCTCTTCCAAGTCCTTGGCTGTCTCTGACAGAACTATAATGTCCAAGGGAAGCCTATAGGTTTTTATTTCTTCTCCCACGTTTTTAATTCCTTCTCCAAATTTTTATTTGGTTTCCTTTGCTGCTTGTTCCTGTCCCCTTCTCAACCACTGCTTCCCTTTCGTGCCCCTCGACTCTTAAACTAGCCTATGGTTTCTCTAGAAATTGTAAATAGCTTTTCCCTTCCGGAATGGAAAGGGAACATTCCAGCCATCACCGTGACAAGCTTTCTCTAACTCTACAAATGCTATAAACGTAGGTTTGCCTTTTCTTAATCTAGCTTCTAAGGTAAGTCGTAGGTTTAGTATTGCCTCGTATCTTCCTGCATTCCTATGGAATGCAAACTGATCTTTAAAGGTACATTTGCACGCTGAGCTTTTATTAGCGGAAAACGTAATTGTAAGTAATAAAAAATATTTAAATTGTGCGACTTCGTGTCTGGACGCATTGTTATGTGCACTATATTGTGTTCATTTTGTTACATGTTTATTGCAAACGACAGACGGGATACGAGACAGCAATACATTGAAGTAAGACAAATTACTGAATTCTATCTCAACACCTGAAATTACGCTGCAATCGCGCATACAAGGTACGGCACCGCATCTTTACATCAGCAATCTTGCCCAAGCGCTTTGTATTATGGTAGCTTGCTTGGTATATCTATCTATCACAATATTTAGTTTCCGTAGCAATGATTGTAAGCTACATCGCGGTTTCAAAATTATTTTCATTATCCATACAGTGCAAGAGTAAAGTTTTATCTGTTCACAATATGGCCGACTTTAGTTCTGTGCGACGTAATATGGCATGCAGCCATTAGTACTCAAAATTCCACTATTACTTTCGACAATTAACTTTCTTGCTCAGACATTGTCGCACAGCGAGATTAGTTTTTACTTTTGTTCTGATTCTGATACGAGTTAAAATTTTTATTTTGAAGTGCATACGTATGGCATGGTACCGACCAGAAAACAATTAGGAAATATGGAGAACCGGAGACTGCAAACACAGGCGCAATCCGACTCTGGCATGCCATTAAATCATGAGAGTGACATTGCGGTTGACTCGAATACTAACGAGCGACATATTATTGACTATCCTGATGACGTAAATTTAGAAAATAGAACGTCTACCAGTAACATGCCTAAATCTAGATCGGCACCTATTTTGGTATCTGACGTCATGTCTAACGACATGGCGGGGGCGGAACAGTTGCGCATCACTAGTACTGCCAGAATGTTCGATGCTATTGTGAACGAAATGACACAACATGACTAACAGATGACGTCTGTAGGAGTCACTTTGAAAACAGCTCATGACGAGACGAAAACATGACATGATGAAATTAAATCAGATTTAGGTGCACTTAAAACGTCAAACGACACTTTGTGTAGCTGTGTTGAGGAGATAAATAACAGACTGACTGGAAAAGTGCAAGAGTAGACTGGAAAAGTGCCCGACCTCAACGCGAAAGTTTCAGAGCTTTCCTTGCAACAAAAATCACAAATAACGATGTGGCAGATATGAAAGCACAAGTGAACAATCTCTGTAAAGTATGCGAGTCTGTAGTTACTCAGATTTAATCTTATCCGGCAGTGCATGATGATATAAAAACACGTATTTCAGATGTCGAAAACAAGGTTGACACAATTGAATGGCTCTGAGCACTATGGGACTCAACTGCTGTGGTCATCAGTCCCCTAGAACTTAGAACTACTTAAACCTAACTAACCTAAGGACATCACACACATCCATGCCCGAGGCAGGATTCGAACCTGCGACCGTAGCAGTCGCACGGTTCCGGACTGCGCGCCTAGAACCGCGAGACCACCGCGGCCGGCTGACACAATTGACAAACAGTTTTCAGATACAGTAAGACTACGCACTGACAACCATTTCCCATACATCAGTAGAGAATTTCACAGTTGGATAGAGGAAAGAGACAAATATTTTGACTAGTGCTTACAAGGAAAATTGCCTGCTGTTGTCCACGACAGTGTCACGGAATTTATAAATAAAAGCAAACACGTAATCAGTCAAGCAGCTCAATCTGCCGCTCCGCAATCGAAACATTCTGACAATTACGCACAACCAGTGAGCTATGACGGCGCTAGCACCAAAACACACAGTTTGGCAATGAAAACAAGTACATTTATGACGCATACACACCGCACACTACGTACTCGAACCCTGCCTCGGGAATGGATGTGCGTGATGTCATTAGGTTAGTTAGGTTTAATTAGTTCTAAGTTCTAGGCGACTGATGACCTCAGAAGTTTAGTCGCATAGTGCTCAGAGCCATTTGAACCATTTTGAACTACGTACTCACAACAACAACAAAACGCATCTCGACATGACATCCTGCATTACAGTCGTGATAACTATCAACAATATATTCCTTTCCGTGACCAGTTGAACTTACAGTAATCATTCTGAAACTAAACATTACTATAATGCCGAGGAAGAGGAGAGCCTCATAAAACACAGTCAATTTCAGCCATTTATACCAGAAAAAAGAACCGTACATCCTCTCATCTTCCTTAAAGCCTTCAGAAATGCATTTCCTCGTACATGGAGTGACCGTAAGAGGATGTCTTATGTTATCGGTTATATCCAAGGCGACGCAGCTGTATGGGCGTATAATGAAGCCGAAAGATGCGTCACG
Source organism: Schistocerca nitens (assembly GCF_023898315.1). Classification (NCBI taxonomy): domain Eukaryota; kingdom Metazoa; phylum Arthropoda; class Insecta; order Orthoptera; family Acrididae; genus Schistocerca; species Schistocerca nitens. Next base: position 190,256,211 of record NC_064618.1, on the reverse strand, counting down.
TACGAACAATTTGAGAGAGCCTTTTTCAATTTTCGTCACAATCTGTACAGGAACGACTTCTAGGCAGAGTGTCCATCCTAAACCATTCAGTCCTAAGCACGGCAATTTTCGGAGTAATTTTGAGAACAAATGTGGGACATTTACATGACGTGTCGGTTGCAACGCGCGTCATCCTCCGCGCATTGAAGGCAGGACTGCCGTTTAATATCAAAGAAAAACTTCTGCACATCCCAGACAACGGCGCAGAGTATTTCCTCACAGTGCTCGATTCTGTCGACATGCATTACGAGGACCACCGTTCCGTACGGAAAAACAATTGCTACAATGTTTACACCAGCGCCATGCAAAATACGCAGGGTAGCCAATCCAATTCCGAAGCACCGGCTGCTGTCGGAGATGCAAACCAAAAGAATTAACCGCTTCAAATGGCAAATATTCACTACTGGCAAATAAAATTGCTACACCAAGAAGAAATGCAGATGATAAACGGGTAGTCATTGGACAAATATGTTATACTAGAACTGACATGTGATTATATTTTCGCGCAGTTTGGGTGCATAGATCCTGAGAAATCAGTACCCAGAACAAGCACCTCTGGCCGTTATAACGGCATTGATACGCCTGGGCCTTGAGTCAAACAGAGCTTGGATGGGGTGTACATGTACAGCTGCCCATGCAGCTTCAACACACTTCTTTAAGAGTAGTGTGTGGCGTATTGTGACGAGCCAGTGGCTCGGCCACCATTGACTAGACGTTTTCAGTTGGTGAGAGATCTGGAGAAAGTGCTGGCCAGGGCAGTAGTCGAACATTTTCTGTATCCAGAAAGGCCCGTACAGGACCTGCAACATGCGGTCGTGCATTATCCTGCTGAAATGTAGGGTTTCGCAGGGATCGAATGAAGGGTAGAGCCACGGGTCGTAACACATCTGAAATGTAACGTCCACTGTTCAAAGTGCCGTAGATGCGAACAAGAGGTTACCGAGACGTGTAACCAATGGCACCGCATACCATCACGCCGGGTGATACGCCAGTATGGCGATGACGAATACACGCTTCCAATGTGCGTTAACCGCGATGATGCCAAACAATTCATGATGCTGTAAACAGAACCTGGATTCATCCGAAAAAATGATGTTTTGCCATTCGTGCACCCAGGTTCGTCGTTGAGTACACCATCGCAGGCGCTCCTGTCAGTGATGCAGCGTCAAGGGTAACCGCAGCCATGGTCTCCGAGCTGATAGTCCATGCTGCTGCAAACGTCGTCGAACTGTTCGTGCTGATGGTTGTTGCCTTGCAAACGTCCCCATGTGTTGACTCAGGGATAGAGACGTGGCTGTACTATCCGTTACAGCTATGCGGATAAGATTCCTGTCATGTCGACTGCTAGTGATGCGAGGCTGTTGGGATCCAGCACGGCGTTCCATATTACCCTCCTGAACCCACCGATTCCGTAGTCTACTAACAGTCATTGGATCTCGACCAACGGGAATGACAATGACGATAAACCGCTATCGCAATAGGCTACAATCCGACGTTTATCAAAGTCGGAAACGTGATGGTACGCATTTCTCTTCCTTACACGATGCATCACAACAACGTTTCACGAGGCAACGCCAGTCAAGTGCTGTTTATGTATGAGAAATCGGTCGAAAACCTTTCTCACGTCAGTACGTTGTTCGTGTCGCCACTGTCGCCAACCTTGTGTGAATGCTCTGAAAAGCTAATTATTTTCATATCACAGCATCTTCTTCCTGCCGGTTAAATTCCGCATCTGCAGCACGTCTTCTTCGTGGTGTAGCAATTTTAATGGTCAATGTGCTCAACATAGCAGAAACAGCAATTATAACACTACTTATTCTAATGGCGTCAATCCTAATAAGAGACAGCGCAAGAAGAACTACAACTGTAACCGTAATATTAACTATCAGAATGCTAACAAAGATTTTAAGAGAAACAAAAATAACTATCACTCCCCAGCAAACGAGCAACGGACCTGGAGTAACAACTACGCTACCCAGTGTCAAAACACTGCGACAGCACAGCAGCAAAACAATAATACAGGCCAGTGGCAATTGCCGCCGCCGCAAATGCAAACTCAGAACTGGACTGCAGGTATGAACCCGCAGGTGATGGTTCAAATGGCTCTGAGCACTATGGGACTCTACTGCTGTGGTTATCAGTCCCCTAGAACTTAGAACTACTTAAACCTAACTAACCTAAGGACATCACACACATCCATGCCCGAGGCAGGATTCGAACCTGCGACCGTAGCCCGCAGGTGAGTTAAAACATGAGAACGTAACGACCGCCGCTGTTCAGAGACTGGAATAAACAATATCCAAACATAAATATTATCGAAGTAACTAGCCTCAAGGCTTGAATGAGTATAACTAGCCGGCCGAAGTGGCCGTGCGGTTAAAGGTGCTGCAGTCTGGAACCGCAAGACCGCTACGGTCGCAGGTTCGAATCCTGCCTCGGGCATGGATGTGTGTGATGTCCTTAGGTTAGTTAGGTTTAACTAGTTCTAAGTTCTAGGGGACTAATGACCTCAGCAGTTGAGTCCCATAGTGCTCAGAGCCATTTGAACCATTTTTTTGAGTATAACTCTGGTCTGGAGAATGTGAATGATTACCAAATACTTCTTATATCCCGTTATGTAGAAATACGTCTATGTTGCTGAAATCTGATCCTCACTGGAATAAGGTAAGAGCTTTACTCACAAATCAACCTGACCATCCTCTGTCTAACCGATTTTTGATACATAATGATGTTTTATTTTCTCGGCGTCGTATTGAAGCGACTGCTTGGTGTGTTTCTATTCCTAAGGATTCTAAACGCAACCTAATTTGGCACACACATTTTGTTGGGGGTAATTATGGTACCAAGATGTGCCTAGCAAAGCTTAGTGCCTATTGTTACCTTAGCAATATGAGACTTAAGATCCACAGTGTACTCTAAACATGCGCAATTTGTCAAAAATCTGAACTGCTGAACTTGTCTACGAAGAAGGAATTGCATTCTATTCTACCTAGTAAACCTCTAGAAATTGTACGTTCTGACATAAGTACTCCACATCCCACAAGCAGTGGTGGTGTGAAATATATTCTTTCATTTTACGATTTATTCTTCAAGCACGTTAAAGTGTATGCTGTAAGATCTGCTACTGCAACTGCCATCATTCGTCGTTTCTCATGTGACTACATTCCTCACGTGAGAAAACCAAAAGCATTTTTATCCAACAATGCTGCATACAATACTACGTAGAAGTGGCGTAAATTTCTCAAAGAGTATTTTTATCTCAAGGTATAGTCTCCAGTGTAATCCCATTAAATGTGTATTCCGTGAGATCAACAGACTTATGAGAACCTACATGACTACCAAATATACTAATTGGATAACATATTTGTGTTGATTTGAAGAGGAGCCAACAACCTCAATGTTCATGAAACTCGGTACACTCCTAATTAGCTCATGTTCGATCGAAAAGAAGACACCGATTGGACAACTCCGTTACCAAAACTCATCTTTTCCGCAAACAACAGACGACGAAAAAGGTAAGGGAAGTCTGTGCGACGCTGACTGCGGAAGCCAAAATTAGGAACAAAACTTATGCGCGCACTGAAAAGAGGAAGCAGTAATTTAAAGCTGGTATGTTAGTGCTTTTGCGTACTCACCGTAAGTCGTCTGCCCTTTAGCGGCGAAATGCGAAGTGGTGTCTGCTGTACGAGGGTCCTTACGTTACTGTCAGTATTCCACATTCTGGTGCACATCTGCTGCAGCATCCTAAAACAAACAGAATTATTGGACTATATGCTCACTGAGATCTTAGAGTATACCATTCTCAACAGTAAGCACATCTATGTATCATGCTTATGTTATACACAACTATCAAATACACGTACTTCACAGTACTTCTACAGAGAAGCTATGTAGTACAAGAGTTTTATTTCAGCTCTTCTTGTCAGCAGCAGAAGGAGAAAGAAGAGATTCGTCTTTGCCGAATACTTACAGCAGACACTTGAAATTTTAAAGCAAATTTTTTATTAACTTTTGTGCAGGTCTGAAGATGATATATTTTCAGCCTACGAGATTGACTATCTGCACCGTCAGACTACTAACGACTGATTGACGTGAATATTTAATCATTCTATCCCCTTGCACTTTCACCTTGAAACTGATTGGATACGCGTCTCACCATTGAACACACACACTTACGATTAGCTAAGGCCATGCTTACACTACACACACTCGTGTAGCGAGTATTTTTTTTTGTTTGATATTAGTTAATAGCTTTTGTTATTTGCTTATTTGTAGTTGTGCGATAGGTCTTATTGTTGGTGTGGGATGTCGTGTCCAATCCTCCTCTGTTTCAGGTGAATCATTTGCAAAAGCAAAACATGGATCTAAACTTGTAATGATTGTAAATACTGTAAATATTGTAAAATTATGTAAAACTATTTAACGAAATATTTCTATGTCACCAGCCATATTTGTGTGAAGATAAGAGAAATAAGTTCCTATGTTTATGTAAAGCCAACATGTAATATGTTTGTAGGTATCTGTACCTATGTTGAAGCCTTCCCGTCTCCTCTATATCTCAGTACGTTGGATGTGTATTCAGGTAGTAAAAGTTATTTATACCTCTAATAGTAATGAATGGCAAAAAATTAGAACATAGTTTATGTTTCATTATAAATTTGTTTCACTGGTAAAATTAGCATCTATTAGTACCACATTCAAGGAAGGAAAAAAAAGTAACTGGGTAGCCTGGTCAAAGCACTGGCAACTGTCTCTGAATCCACTGAAAAGTCCGTTTCTTTCCCTTACATAGCACAACACTAGGTTTCGCCCTGTGATTCCGTCGTCTCTTTGATACATAGTTTTAGTGTAACCAAACACTAAGTTAACCGTCGAATTGCCTGAGTTGCCGCAGCTACATCAGGTACGAGTTCCAACTCCTATTGTCCATTGGTAGTGATGGTGTGCATCTTGGTATGCAAGCACCTATTGATGTACATCATGACTGTGGTGTGCATCTTGGTATGCCGACACCTCATAGAAAACATCGTAGGTTGAAGTAACGTTGTTCACTGTTCACTTTGTGTGTAATCTGTAACCATGGGGATGCACAGGAATTAAGGTACGGGTATAAGAATGTTGTCAGAAGGTTCACGGGTATGGTTGATACGGTTATTACCAAATTTTACATCATCTCTTTCCTCTGTGCTCATAAAAATTATCTTTACCGTATTCTTGTTTTACGTTTAAAAGGACAAAATATGTCACCTCGTGTGACCGTAGAAACAGTTTATAGTTTTAAACAATTACATACAAAACACATTTTTCATTTGTAGTGAATTCAGCCTATAGTACATATGACATTACGTGACAGACAATAACATAAACAAATTTTCCTGTAAGTGGAATTTAGTAGTACATTTAGACATCAACACTTTAAATAAAATAGACAAGTACCTTTATACAAACTATATCACTTTCTGTGACTTTAGCAGGTGCATTCCCTTTAAATAAATCATAATCTGGTGCTCATATAAATAATTATGAAAAGACACTGTTATATTACTTCACAGGTTGTGAATTATACAAATACATTTGGACAAGCTGTGTCACTTTCTGTGAATTTAGTAGTTACATTTTCTTTAGCTAAATCATAGTTTGGTAATTGTACAAACAAGTAGATCAAAAGTCTCTTATATTACTTCACAGTTTTTAAAATATGCAAGTACATTTTGACAAACTATGTCACTTTCTGTGACTTCAGTAGATAAATTTCCTTATGTGTTGTTGAGTGGTACTTAAGTAAATAAATTAGTGAAATCAAAGTGAACTAGAAATTAGGATATAAATGAAAAACTTGGTTTAGTTTAGAGAGTTACATACTCGCAAACAGCGGGCCGAACAGCAGAACAGAAGAGACAATGACCGCACAGTCAGCAACTTCCACATAAGCGGGCGCTGTCGATTCAGCCATCAGGGCATCGCCCGACCGGCTCACGTGTTTCTCAGTTGTCGTATGTGAGCAAAGGCCCTCGCCTACATCCCAAGAGCCAATGACCGACGTTAAGAAGATTCTTCGAGAAGCTTTTCAACGTGACAGAAGAGGCAATGACCGGCTCACGTGTTTCTCAGTCGTCACATGTGATCAAAGGCCCTCACCTACATTCCAAGAGCCAACGACCGACGTTAAGAAGATTCTTCGAGAAGCTTTTCAACGTGACAGACGAGGCAATGACCGTGAAGTCGTTCACCTCCAGTAAACTGAAGTGAATAAATACGCGAGACGCAGTGGGCCAGAGGGATGAAGTCAGATGAAGACAGACGAAGACGGAGTCGAAGACGGAGACGGAGACGAGAGACGAAGAAGACGAAGAAGCGTAGCAGTAGTTTTCAGTCAGTTTCGGTGCTGAAGACCGTCATGTAAGAAGAGTCTGCATCATGCACAGACGAACCAAGTCCGCCGCTGTAATGGAATAGCAAGCAGCAGCCGCGGCGCCAGAAGACAGAAGTTAAAAGGTATTTGAAGTCTGATTTTTACGTACCCGGGTGACTCGTGAGGACGGGAAGGAGACGGCCTCACCTCAGCAGCACCTGTGAGCTGGGATGAAGAGCTGACAGCCGAAGACTGGCAAGCGGGAGTCCGTGGTTCGAGTCCGGGACACTGGCCTTGCCCCGCCGCGCCGCTCCGCTGGTCGACGCACAACACACGCGGCCGCTTAGAGAAGAGAAACACTGGGACGCCACACCCAAGGTATCATCCGATGCACGACTTCGCTCGCAATAATTAAACCGGCCACCTCGCGCTGCGCGTCTCCCGTCAGCTGGGCGAGACGGCGACACGAGATACACACCGCTACGCGTAATCAGACGCCGCCGCCGCCGCCGCCGCCGCCGCCGCTGCCGCTGCCGCAGCCAGACTTCACAAACGACACAGCTGCCGCTCTCCGAACCAGAATATTCCGTAAGATACAGTTGTGCAAATCTTCAATAAAAGTTATTCTTATGTAAAAATGATGTTTCATTCGACCTCATACCCGAGCCAAGGAAGAACCCACCCTGCCCACGTGTTGTTAAGAGAGAAAAGTTAATTTATTTAATATTTTCACCCTGACAGAATGCTTTAGAATGCTCATCCTGACAATTGACAGCATCAAAAGAGAAAACCCACTTACATTTAGTGACAGAAGTGTCACATTTAGTAACACAACATTTGGTATCAGAAGCCGTTATAGTTAGAGAAGAGACGAAGATTCCTCCACCCTTCGGAGAAATTCGCCCTCGAATTTACCACTCAACATTCCTCCACTCTTCACACGGCAAATGCACTAACATAAGCAATGAAAACTCTCGACTTAGAAGATTACACACGCTTCACATTAAGTATGTTGAAAATACTTTATCACTTTACTAAAGCACTGTACGCTCATAAATCACATAGTTCACACATAAATGGTTGTAATAACTGTAACAAATCTTGGTGACAATGAATAACAAAAATAGATTATTCACTTTGAAAGTTACCTAGCAACACCTGTTTAATCTACCCTATATGAATGCAAGAATATTTATTCTACAGTATTGTTTATTTTAACATGAGTCTGTTTAATAAAGAATGAAGTACAATAAACCAAATTAATACACTAATGCTCAAAAGTAACTACTGAAGTACGCCAGTTAAGAGTGTGGTATCCAATTAACAGCGATTTGATGAAGTGGTATATTATTATTTGGCTTATTTTTTCGTCTTAAATAAAAGAAACTGTACAAAGCAGAAACACCAACACAAGGGTTCCAGATATACCCGTTCCTAGCATTATAATTTTAGTTTTGTGTTCACCTTTTAATTTTAAAACATGTTGCATCATAACATTGGCATCAATTTTGCCTTGCTGTGAGTTTATGAACATATCTAATGACTTCAGAAGGGAACTGTCAAGGGAGTCATTGAGGTAGGACAGGTTTTGTGTAGGAAATGCTTGCATGGCGTTTTCTGGCCAATAAATTAGAGGGAAGGATGAATTAACATTAGTTGTACCAGTGATTGTTGCGGGTAATTGAAAATTCGCTCCTGAGATGGAACATAACGTGCCGTTAATTATTAGCCCGCTTCCATGAAGTTCAAAATGTTGTAAAGTTGTAGCTACACCGTTCTCGTAACATTGTGCAAAAATATCAGTTGGATTGCTGACTGCATATAACCAGTGATTTTCTACTTGTTCGAAAAAACATGATGTGGAAGTTAATATATCGCGTGGGCAATTGATGGCGTCAGATTGTTCGAAAAATAATTGAGATTCACAACTATTGGCATGTAATTGGATTGCGCGAGATGGACATATAATAACTTGTTCGAATGTGCAACTATTTAATTCAGAAGTTGTCATTACCGTGCTCGTATTGGTGGTTTGGGAGATTAAAAATACTTGGTGTGTCCGGAACTGTACAAATTTATTTATTTTGCCCCACTTTACCGGAAATGAGTGTACTCTGTAACAGTCATATATACCCATTTTATCTGTAACCGGGAAAGATATACGAACTCGTATTCTTGCATTATCTGTGTCAACTAGTACTGTAGCTAAGTGGTAATACTGTGGTAAATGTTTCTTATCCGCAGGAAATATTAACTTTAGTGAATCTGGCAATTGTTTTTCAATTTTAACTAATAATGAGATGAATTTAACCGGCGATAGTAATGTGGGTGACAAATGTCCCTGTACTGCATAGTGGATGGCTTCCTTTAATTCCTCCGCTGCTAGCCGTGCATCTATCACTTGATCAGTGAGTAGCCTAAGCGATCTTGCTACTGCAAGTTTCTTATCCACAATATCGAGCCTTGTTTGTATGACCTTTAGGTCTTTATTCAGCGTAGCAGTAGTACCTAGAAGATAATCGTTTAATTCTTGGGTGAGGTTCCTGATGACCTTGGTATTAGTAAAAACTGTTTGCTCCAATCCGTTTAATCTTGTCGTGTGGCATTCTATAGTGCCTTTATTTAATTCCGCGGTACTCTCTATGTTCTGTAATGAATTATTTAACTGATTAATATCTTCGTTATCCGCTGTACCGAAAATGGTCTTTAGTAGTTTACCTCCTGCGTCCACCCATCCACGTTTAGCTCGTTTAACGGTCTGCGGAAGTATATCTTGTAACTGACGCAACTGTCCTCTCAACTGTTCGTATGAGTAGTGTAATGTTTTAAATTCACTGGATATTTCTTCAAAAATCTCTGGTGAACTTGTCCTTTCATGTAGCGTATCAAATTCTAATTCATGGTTCTTAAGTTCATTACGTAAGGCCCATAAATTATACTCTAATGAAATAGTCCACTTGTGATTGGTCAGAATTACAGTACCCTGTTTTACAAAAATTACACCACTCATCAACTGATTGATCTGTAGTCCGTTATTCGTATTAGTCAATAATGCAATTATGATGAGCAGTACAGTCACAATGTAGTTGTCCATTATGCTAGAGGCGTTACCTGAAAAAGCAAACAACATGGTTATGGACCTACCAACCTAGTGAAAAAAAAAAACAAAGAAAAGAAGGAATACATTGTTAACTACAAGATCTTCATGTTTCTACGTTCAAATTTTCTTTCTTAGAAAATAAACCATTATCATGTATTAATTATTTACATTTGTATATTATCCACAGTCTACTAAGATTCAACTAGGACATTCGCACCCTTGATCGAATATTGTATGGTGCCATGTCTGTATGTTGTGCTGGCGTGGCCACTCTTTTGCCTTTACGGGAACTTCCTCCACCCTTCGGAAAAGCAGACACTATTGTGGAAGGAATTACATCTGGAGCGCCCTTAAAAGGTTTTAAACGACTTGCATGGACAATGGTAGTTCGGGTGGGCAGTTGCAATTTAACGTTGACTGGTGACGTGATCTCAATAATTTGATAAGGACCTCTGTAGTTTGTTACAAATTTCTTCGTTTTTCCTCTCGCAATATAAGGAGTTGAAAGCATAACCCACTGACCGATTTTGTAATTTGGATATTTACCTTGGGCATTACCTAATCTTTCCTGTCGTTCCAAAGCCTTTGTATTAGATTTTTGAACCTTTTTCCATACATCCTTCATCATTCGACTGAAATCTCTTACTGTTTCTCCGACTTTTCCGTTTTTCTGCCTGATTACATCAAAAGGGGACGGCATTTTTCTGCCATAGACCACTTCATAAGGTGACATGCCAGTTGCTTCATGCGTTTTGGCGTTGTATACCGACACGATTATTGGTAAATACGTATCCCAATTAGAATGTTGTTCGTTAATATAATAACTAAGCATCTTGCCAATTGTCCGATGAACTCTTTCTGTGCGCCCGTTGCACTGAGGGTGTAACGGAGTTGTGCGTAATTTACGTATTTTTAGTAAGTGGCAAAGCTGTTTCATTAGTTCAGACATAAAATTAGATCCCTGATCTGTGATAATAGCTTCAGGTACGCCAAATTTAAGTATCCAGTTGTTAACTAAAGCTTGGGCCACTGTATTTGCTTGCTGATCTGGGAGACTCACCATAGCTAGATAGCGTGAAAAGTGATCTATAATTGTAAGGACATACTTATTACCAGCAGGTGTTCTATGATATGGCCCGTAGAGATCCAGTCCACAGATTTGAAACGGACATGAAGCCTCGGGGAGCCTCTGTAAGGGTATTTTTGAACGAGAAAGTTCAGCTCGTTGTGCGCACGCAATGCAATTACGAACGTACTGCGCAACATCCTGCTTTCTGGTTTGCCACCAAAATCGCTCTGCTACACGTCTTTCGGTTGTCCGCTGTCCACCGTGTCCTGCAAGGATATGATCGTGGGCCTCTGCCATTATTTCTTGTCTAAGGTGTTGTGGAACAACAATTCGCGGTCCAAGTTTTGTTTTACGGCATAATACACCATCTTCAAAGCAAAATTGTTTTTGAGTTGCATATTTTTTGCATTCTGTATCCTCATCTTGTGCCTTTCTCCAGTCCTCAGTATCTCGGCCTGTTGCTTCCAAAAGTGCTATTTTCCGACTTAGGCAATCTGCATTCGTGTGTTTTTTGCCTGGTTTATGGATAACTTCGAAATCCATTTCGGAAAGACATAGGGCCCAACGGGTGAGACGACTAGATGGATCCTTTAATCCATTTTAAAGCTGCGTGGTCTGTAATGACCTTGAATTTCCTACCATACAAATAGCATTTAAAGTATTTGATACCATAAATAACACTTAACAATTCTTTCTCCGTTGTGGAATAATTTCTTTCTGCTGTTGTTAGTTGTCTCGAAGCGTAGGCTATGGGGTGTTCCGCGTCATTAATATTCTGTCTCAAAACAACTCCTACTGAATGACCACTTGCGTCACAGGATAAAATAAATTCTTTATTATAATCTGGGTAGGCTAATACTGGACTGTGTGTTAACTTATCTTTAAGGGTTTGAAATGCTGATTCACAATCTTCAGACCAATGAAATTTTGCACCCTTTTTCAATAATTGGGTTAAGGGTCGGGCAATTTCAGCGAAATTTTGAACATATTTCCGGTAGTACGATGCGAGACCAATGAAACTTTGTACTTCCTTAACGCGTTGTGGTGTTGGGAAGTCCTTAACTGCCGAAATTAATCGAGGATCTGTTTTAATTCCTTTTTCACTAATGACATGCCCTAGGTATGTAACCACTGTCAATGCAAAAGTACATTTTTCCATATTTAATGTTAATTTAGCTTTTCTAAGTCTCTGAAAAACATTACGCAGACGCACAGCATGTTCATTAATGTCTTTGGAGAATACAATAATATCGTCTAGATATACACAACATTGCTGAGTTTTGAGTCCTCGCAATACTCCATCGAGTAGTCTTTGAAAAGTTGCTGGTGCATTTTTCAAACCGAAAGGCATTCTTTTAAATTGCCAGTGGCCTCCAGGGGTAGAAAATGCTGTTTTATGCCTATCTTCAGGTGCAACTTCCAATTGATGATATCCGCTACGTAGATCGATTGTTGAAAAGTATTTACTGTTACCCAAACTGTCAATGATGTCTGTAATGTTTGGAAGAGGATAAACATCTGAGATAGTTTGTTTGTTAAGGTGTCTGTAGTCACAACAAAATCTATATCGTTTCGTACCATCGGGAGACTTCTTTGGAATAATTACGATATTTGAATTATAAGGCGAATCGGAATATTCTATAATTCCATCTTTTAGATGCTGTTCTATAAATTCATCCAGTACTGGCTGTAAGTGATGCGCAACTCTATAAGGTTTCCCATAAACTGGGGGGCTATTTCCTGTTGGGATCCTATGCTGTGTGATATCTGTTGCTGGCAGTGGACCTTCTGCATTAAATAAATCTTGAAACTCAACTAAAACTGCTTCTATCGTGTCTCTATCATTTCCTTTCAAATGCTCAATCTTCTGGCGTAATGCGGTTTTATAGGCGTCTGGTTTCTGACCATCATTAATATCTGACCAAATGAAATCTTCTTCTTCAAAAGTACTGACTGTAGCTACTAATATTCCCTTATGCAACTCTTTGTCCTCCACTCCGAAATTGTCAATATGTACCGGTACTTTTCTTTCTCCTTCAACGTCTTGAACCCGTACAACACTTCTACGTACAAAACAATGTGATACATCTAATTCCTCATTTTCCTCTAAAGGCTCTATTAGACACACCGTATCTGTAGGTACTTCGGAGTCAACGGTCATCCAGAAAAGTTTTCCTGAGCCAGATGGTATCTGATCCCGCGAATCAACCTTCAAGGACGTTGCACGCAGTATAGTTGATTTCGCCTTCCGGTTGGGGAAATCTTGCGGCAGCGGGCCCTTTGCAGCGGTGTCACCTAGCTGAAACACTAATCCGCTAAGTTCTACAGTTTGCTGTCTGAGGTCAATTTTAGCGTGATGTTTATTCAGGAAATCCAGTCCTAGGATCGCGTCGTACCCGTCAGTTACCTTTGTTACCACTTCTACATCTTCTTGAAATTGTACACCGTGAATATAGAAAATCAGTGATGTACATCCTATTGACTTCACTGTACCTCCTCCTACTCCACTCAATCTATACCTTGGAGGGTCATATTTCTTTTCTCCAATACATTCATTACTTACTATTGATACGTTTGCACCTGTATCCACTAGTATCCTTGCCTCTTTATCCTGTATGGTAGCAGATAACCAGCATTCCGCCTTCACATTCGCCTTAATGGCATGAAATTTTATTGGGAACGCCTGGCGGCGGCTCCGACATTCCCGTTTCAGTTTAACTGATTTCTATTTCCAAAAACTTTCTTAGACCTGCATTCTTTGAATGTGTGACCTATTCTTTGACAATTAGTGCATTGAGGTTGTCTGCAGTTTTTTGCTATATGGCCCTGTCGATCGCACCTAAAACATCGTACTCCTGCTGAAAATACATTCCGCTTCTCCTTGTATCTGGTGGCAATGTCTATTTCTTCGAAAGCCGTCGCCACAGATACAGCTTCCGCTAAATTTTTAGGAAACTCTGCCCTGACAAATTACGGGACGTTTCAGGAGGCAACCCACGTAAAAATGTATCCAGAGCTCTATCTTCTGCCTCTTGTAAAATAACTTTATTTGCTTCATCACTAGTTGTCAACTGATAGGTGTTAATATTAACTTTTCTAATCCTATCTACAAAACTTTCTAACGACTCGTTTTGCCTCTGAGTGATAGTGTTTAACTGTTCCCTATAAAATCTACAGCTGTTCTGTTTTTGAAAACGTTTAAGCAATCCTTTCTTCAATTCCTCAAATGTTGGAGCATTCCGTAATTCTTCATGGTATAATACGTGTGCTTTAGCCTCTCCTAGCAATCTTAACTTTGTTATTTGTAAGAGCTGTTCATCTGACCATGATCCTAACTTTGCAGCTACTACTAAATCATCAAAAAATGCTGTTATGTCTTCACCAGGTTTGCCTGAAAAAGGAGTTACTAAGGCTGCTGCTGAGGAATCTAGGGTGGGAGGGATTGAACTGGTTTGCCTAACCTCACTCAACTGTTTAAATAATGCATTATTATCACATTTAAGCTGTTCTATCTGATTAACTAAGCTCTGAATAGCTTCCTCAGTAGAAACCGCTTGTGGTGCTGACTCTGACTTTGTACGATTTCGTGTCATCATTTCACAAACTATTAGTTACACAATATTACCACACTGAAAGAAAAAGATGTTTAAATATTTTCGACAAACTCTTAAAATTATGAGAGAGAATACACTTCTAAATAAAGAAAATATTACGTCTGCAATGCAAACCTCTATCCTTTCACACATTAAACAATACTAACTGTGGACCTTTAGTGACTGTCATTCACACCTCATATTGAGCCAAGGGTTTTTTCTCTGACACCAAATGTAACAACTATAACGGCTTCTGATACCAAATGTAGCAGTTGTGTTACTAAATGTGACACTTCTGTCACTAAATGTAAGTGGGTTTTCTCTTTTGATGCTGTCAATTGTCAGGATGAGCATTCTAAAGCATTCTGTCAGGGTGAAAATATTAAATAAATTAACTTTTCTCTCTTAACAACACGTGGGCAGGGTGGGTTCTTCCTTGGCTCGGGTATGAGGTCGAATGAAACATCATTTTTACGTAAGAATAACTTTTATTGAAGATTTGCACAACTGTATCTTACGGAATATTCTGGTTCGGAGAGCGGCAGCTGTGTCGTTTGTGAAGTCTGGCTGCGGCAGCGGCAGCGGCGGCGGCGGCGGCGGCGGCGGCGGCGTCTGATTACGCGTAGCGGTGTGTATCTCGTGTCGCCGTCTCGCCCAGCTGACGGGAGACGCGCAGCGCGAGGTGGCCGGTTTAATTATTGCGAGCGAAGTCGTGCATCGGATGATACCTTGGGTGTGGCGTCCCAGTGTTTCTCTTCTCTAAGCGGCCGCGTGTGTTGTGCGTCGACCAGCGGAGCGGCGCGGCGGGGCAAGGCCAGTGTCCCGGACTCGAACCACGGACTCCCGCTTGCCAGTCTTCGGCTGTCAGCTCTTCATCCCAGCTCACAGGTGACTGCTGAGGTGAG
The DNA here is from genome assembly GCF_023898315.1 of Schistocerca nitens. Taxonomy (NCBI): domain Eukaryota; kingdom Metazoa; phylum Arthropoda; class Insecta; order Orthoptera; family Acrididae; genus Schistocerca; species Schistocerca nitens. Next base: position 190,241,153 of record NC_064618.1, on the reverse strand, counting down.
GCCGTCTCCTTCCCGTCCTCACGAGTCACCCGGGTACGTAAAAATCAGACTTCAAATACCTTTTAACTTCTGTCTTCTGGCGCCGCGGCTGCTGCTTGCTATTCCATTACAGCGGCGGACTTGGTTCGTCTGTGCATGATGCAGACTCTTCTTACATGACGGTCTTCAGCACCGAAACTGACTGAAAACTACTGCTACGCTTCTTCGTCTTCTTCGTCTCTCGTCTACGTCTCCGTCTTCGACTCCGTCTTCGTCTGTCTTCATCTGACTTCATCCCTCTGGCCCACTGCGTCTCGCGTATTTACTCACTTCAGTTTACTGGAGGTGAACGACTTCACGGTCATTGCCTCGTCTGTCACGTTGAAAAGCTTCTCGAAGAATCTTCTTAACGTCGGTCGTTGGCTCTTGGAATGTAGGTGAGGGCCTTTGATCACATATGACGACTGAGAAACACGTGAGCCGGTCATTGCCTCTTCTGTCACGTTGAAAAGCTTCTCGAAGAATCTTCTTAACGTCGGTCATTGGCTTTTGGGATGTAGGCGAGGGCCTTTGCTCACATACGACAACTGAGAAACACGTGAGCCGGTCGGGCGATGCCCTGATGGCTGAATCGACAGCGCCCGCTTAAGTGGAAGTTGCTGACTGCGCGGTCATTGTCTCTTTTGTTCTGCTGTTCGGCCCGCTGTTTGCGAGTATGTAACTCTCTAAACTAAACCAAGTTTTTCATTTATATCCTAATTTCTAGTTCACTTTGATTTCACTAATTTATTTACTTCAGTACCACTCAACAGTGTGTTATATTCGGTAATGTAGTCGGTTCTCCCCTCTATTCCAGTCTCGTATTGTTCGTGGAAAGAAGGATTGTCTGTATGCTTGTGTGTGGGCTCTAATCTCTCTGATTTTATCCTCATGGTCTCTTCGCGAGATATACGTAGGAGGGAGCAATATACAGCTGGACTCTTCGGTGAAAGTATGTTCTCGAAACTTTAACAAAAGCCCGTACCGAGCTACTGAGCGTCTCTCCAGCAGAGTCTTCCACTGGAGTTTATCAATCATCTCCGTAACGCTTTCGCGATTACTAAATGATCCTGTAACGAAGCGCGCTGCTCTCCGTTGGATCTTCTCTATCTCTTCTATCAACCCTATCTGGTACCGATCCCACACCGCTGAGCAGTATTCAAGCAGTGGGCGAACAAGCGTACTGTAACCTACTTCCTTTGTTTTCGCATTGCATTTCCTTAGGATTCTTCCAATGAATCTCAGTCTGGCATCTGCTTTACCGACGATCAACTTTATATGATCATTCCATTTTAAATCACTCCTAATGCGTACTCCCAGATTATTTATGGAATTAACTGCTTCCAGTTGCTGACCTGCTATTTTGTAGCTAAATGATAAGGGATCTATGTTTCTATGTATTCGCAGCACATTACACTTGTCTACATTGAAATTCAATTGCCATTCCCTGCACCATGCGTCAATTCGCTGCAGATCCTCCTGCATTTCAGTACAATTTTCCATTGTTACAACCTCTCGATACAGCACAGCATCATCTGCAAAAAGCCTCAGTGAACTTCCGATGTCATCCACCAGGTCATTTATGTATATTGTGAACAGCAACGGTCTCATGACACTCCCCTGTGGCACACCTGAAATCACTCTTACTTCGGAAGACTTCTTTCCATAGAGAATGACATACTGCGTTCTGTTATCTAGGAACTCCTCAATCCAATCACACAATTGGTCTGATAGTCCATATGCTCTTACTTTGTTCATTCAACGGCTGTGTGGATCTGTATCGAACGCCTTGCGGAAGTCAAGAAACACGGCATCTACCTGTGAACCCGTGTCTATGGCCTTCTGAGTCTCGTGGACGAATAGCGCGAGCTGGGTTTCACACGACCTTTTACGAAACCCATGCTGATTCCTACAGAGTAGATTTCTAGTCTCCAGAAAAGTCATTATATTCGAATATAACACGTGTTCCAAAATTCTACAACTGATCGACGCTGGAGATATAGGCTTATAGTTCTGCACATCTTTTCAACGTCCCTTCTTGAAAACGGGGATGACCTGTGCCCTTTTCCAATCCTTTGGACCGCTACGCTCTTCTAGAGACCTACGGTACACCGCTGCAAGAAGGGGGGCAAGTTCCTTCGCGTACTCTGTGTAAAATCGAACTGGTATCCCATCAGATCCAGCGGCCTTTCCTCTTTTGAGCGATTTTAATTGTATCTCTATCCCTCTGTCGTCTATTTCGATATCTACCATTTTGTCATCTGTACGACCATCTAGAGAAGGAACTACAGTGCAGTCTTCCTCTGTGAAACAGCTTTGGAAAAAGACATTTAGTATTTCGGCCTTTAGTCTGTCATCCTCTGTTTCAGTACCATTTTGGTCACAGAGTGTCTGGACATTTTGTTTTGATCCACCTACCGTTTTGACATAAGACCAGAATTTCTTAGGATTTTCTGCCAAGTCAGTACATGGAACTTTACTTTCGAATTCATTGAACGCCTCTCGCATAGCCCTCCTCACACTACATTTCGCTTCGCGTAATTTTTGTTTGTCTGCAAGGTTTGGGCTATGTTTATGTTTGCTGTGAAGTTCCCTTTGCTTCCGCAGCAGTTTTCTAACTCGGTTGTTGTACCACGGTGGCTCTTTTCCATCTCTTACGATCTTGCTTGGCACATACTCATCTAACGCTTATTGTACGATGGTTTAGAACTTTGTCCTCTGATCCTCAACACTATCTGCACTTGAGACAAAACTTTTGTGTTGAGCCGTCAGGTTGTAATCTGCTTTTTGTCACTTCTACTAAACAGAAAAATCTTCCTACCTTTTTTAATATTTCTATTTACGGCTGAAATCATCGATGCCGCAACCGCTTTATGATCACTGATTCCCTGTTCTGCGTTAACTGTTTCAAATAGTTCGGGTCTGTTAGTCACCAGAAGGTCTAATATGTTATCGCCACGAGTCGGTTCTCTGTTTAACTGCTCAAGGTAGTTTTCCGATAAAGCACTTAAAAAAATTTCACAGGATTCTTTGTCCCTGCCACCCGTTATGAACGTTTGAGTCTCCCAGTCTATATCCGGCAAATTAAAATCTCCACCGAGAACCATAACATGGTGGGGAAATCTACTCGAAATACTTTCCAAATTATCCTTCAGGTGCTCAGCCACAACAGCTGCTGAGCCAGGGGGCCTATAGAGACATCCAGTTACCATGTCTGAGCCTGCTTTAACCGTGACCTTCACCCAAATCATTTCACATTTCGGATCTCCGTCAATTTCCTTCGATACTATTGCACTTCTTATCGCTATAAACACGCCTCCCCCTTCACTGTCCAGCCTGTCTCTGCGGTATACATTCCAATCTGAGTTTAGGATTTCATTACTAATTATATCTGGTTTCAGCCAACTTTCTGTCCCTAGTACTATATGGGCGTTGTGACCGTTTATTAATGAGAGCAGTTGTGGGACCTTTCTATAGACGCTCCTGCAGTTTACTATTAGCACATTAATATTGTTATTCCCTGTTGCATTTTGCCTACTCCTACCTTGCCGCGTCTCAGGAGGCGTCTTGTCAGGCCTTTACCCAGATTGCGAATCGGTTTGCTGATATTCAGCGTGATGTTTTTCCTATGTATGTATCTGATGTAAAATATGTCATGTTCAATGCAGAAAAAATTTTTCAAATACCAAAGTACATACAGTAAGGAATTTAATGTGGTTTCTCCATCCGTAGTGCTGTGCTGTGTTGTGTCACCTGTAATCAAAATAAACCATTACTAAATTATATTCCTTAGATTATAACATCTTCATTCTCCTCTCTCCTTTGTACCTAGTTTCTCCGTATTCGAAACCTATATTGTAATTAAAACTACGTTTATTTTGGTGAACTATGACAACAATACTGCATGCACAAGTAAAAGAATACATCTAATTGCTGCTGCTGTATGAAAATCATTTGTACGTGTTATAGATTTATATTGAAGGTATTCCTGTTAATTGCTTCACTTACCTTACATAATGTGAAATAAATGTCCTGCGAGAAAGCTTCTAAGACTGCTATTAATGTTCACTGTAATTATCTACAGCCGAGTCAAGGCGACCTGTTGTGCACGTCAATAACCCATTAGTAGCTCACTGTGTTCGGGCTTGCTGGAATGAGTCAAAAAGGTCATCGTTATACCGTGTCTATTTGTATCCCTGTAAGAATATTTTTCTATTTTAAAAATTTCTCTGCCGTCCTGAGTGGCCGAACGGTTCTAGGCGCTATAGCCTGGAACTGCGCGACCGCTACGTTCGCAGGTTCGAATCCTGCCTCGGGCATGGCTGTGTGTGATGTCCTTAGGTTAGTTAGGTTTAAGTAGTTCTAAGTTCTAGGGGACTGATGACCTGAGACGTTGAGTCCCATAGTGCTCAGAGCCATTTGAACCATTTTTAAGAATTTCTTTATGTTTGGCATATGATGGTGTCCTCTCGATGTTTTTGTTCTGAGTGTCTCAATGTGTACTACATTAGCATGCGGAATATTTCGAATTCTGTACGGTCCTGCATATAGAAGTTGAAATTTTTTGCATCGGTTCTTCTCTTTATGTGACAGATAATGTGACGGACTAGTACCTTATCGCCAATCTCGCACTTGTGTAATCTACTTACCTGCTTCTGCAGTCTCTTTCGACAATCTGAAGCTCGTTTAATGTTCGCTAGTGCCATGTCTATTATCTCACAATGACAAAATCTACGATTCTTAGGAAAAGTAATCATTTCAGTAAGTTTATTCGATGGGTCTTTATTCGTCAGTATTACGGTTGGTGAGAGCATCGTTGACTCGTTAGGTATTGCATTCATTGCTTCCTGAAACTGTGAAATGTATTCCTGCCAAGTTGTATGATTTCTGTGGCAATAAATTCTACGTAGTTCCGCAATCTGTTTATTATTCATTCTGATGGGTTAGAAGAACTGTGATATCTTGATACGTATATTGGTGTTATGTTCTTACTCTCTAACATCTGTTTCCATATGTCTGACCTAAACTGCAGTCCGTTATCCGAAATAACCTTCTGTACATGTCCTACTACTGATAGAAAATCTCTTATAAATGCTCTTGATATTGTTCTAGCTGTTGTTTAGTGGAGAAAATGTTACAAATTTGGATGTCAGTTCTACGGCTACTAGAATATAACTATAACCTTTACTTGTTCTGTGGATTTGACCGAAAAGATCTACTGCTGCCATGTGTCTTATCTTAACCGGTATGATGGGATACAGTGATGGAAGACGTGATACTGTTGATGATTTAGCTTTCTGACGTATCATGCGAATGTGTTTTTCCATACCGTTGAAGTGACAATTTTTTCGAAGAATTACAAAGCATTTCCTAGCTCTGTAATGTGCATAGCTTAGGTGCGTATATCATATCAATTTGTTTCTGAACCCTTCTGGAATGCATAAAAGCCAATTCTTGCCATCTGGGTTGAGCGAATAAACAGAATATTTTGATGTACAGTGTAATTATGTCAGATTTTTGCGTTGCTCTTGTCTCGCCAAAGCTTTGATATCTCTTTTTGTGTTTCATCTTTCTGCTGTTCTCTCTCTATGTCCTGTAATGCTGATGATATAAAGTTTTCGAAAGCTACTTGTTTGATATACGTAATAATATGGTTGTTGTGGCAGAAGGTATTTTCTTTTTCCCTAGTCATTTATGGTGTATAGATCTCGATAGTGCGTCGCCAACAATATTCTGCGTGACTGGAATGTGTCTCGTAGATATAATTTCCAGCCGCTTAATCTATCGTGCGTAAGTTTTGCTGATAATAAAAACTGGATTACTTGGTCATCGGTATATACTGTGGTGTGTCTTCTGTATAGATAATGACGTAATCTCTTAAAAGCCCATACTACCCATAGCGTCTCTAATTCTGTTACAGAATAATTGCGCTCTGCTGGAGGAAGTATCCTGCTTGCAAACGCAATATGTTTAGCGATTGTCTTACCTTCCTCCTCTACTTCCCGGGAAATATGTACTCCTAGTGCTGTAGTTGAACTATCTGTTGCAATGGAAAAGTTTTGTGTTGGGTCTGGGTGTGATAACAAAGGTGCCCTTAGTAACGTTTCTTTCAAATTCTCGTATTCAGCTTCAACGTCTTCATTCCATAACCAAATTGTGTTTTTTACCTGTGAGCTTTATAATGAATGAATTTTCTAAAATAATTAATGAGGCCTAAAAATCTCCGATGTTCCTTCTTATTTGTTGGCATGACGATATCTTTCAATGCCGGCAATTTGCCAGAATCTGGTGCAATACCTGTTTGTGAAATGATATGACCTAGAAATTTTATTGAGGGTTTCCAAATCCAGATTTACGGAGGTTTATGGTTACACCATTCTGCTCGAATGTATTCCGTAATGGTTGAAGAGTGTGCTTGTGCTGTTGCCAGTTTTCTGTTGCAATTAGAATGTCATCTACATATGTAGCAATTTTGTTTTTAAGATCCTGTGGGAGAATTGTATTCGTGCCTCGTATAAAGGCTGCAGACGAAATCGTTAGTCCAAACAGAAGTTTACACAATTGGTAACATTCACCAAAGCAAAGGAATGCCATATACTTTCGGCAATTTGGATGCAACTGGATTTGCCAAAATCCTGATGAGAAATCGAGGGTGGTATATATTGCAGTGCCACGAAACTTTTGCAGTAACTCTTCTAATGTCTGTGGTCGGTCAGTTTCTGTAATGACTATTTTATTAACCTGACATGAATCTAAAGCTAAACGAAGTGATCCATCATTCTTTTCAACGATGTGTGATGGATTTATATATTGGCTTACTGATGTTTCAATTATACCATGATCAATCATTGTTCGTAACTCTTTCTTAACTGCTTCTGTGTGTATATACGGTATTAGATAGTCTCCAAACTTGTGTGTATTTGTCTCTTATACATAATACTCTTGTTCCTCTGCACATCGTTATTATGTGTATTCGTGTGTAGTGTGAGATAACAACCGTTATCTTTAGAATCTGCAATAATCTCGGTCCTCTGCATATTTAGTTCTTCTGCGGATACTGTGTTTTGAAATCTCACTATCACTTCATTGTCTTCCTTGTGTAGTGTTCGGTATGATAATTTAAAGTCATTCTTTGCATCGTAATGTACGAGAAAATTCATTACTAATATTATATCAGTTGTTAAATGTGAAACTATCCAACAATTGCTGTGGAAAGTTTGTCCTGCAAAAACAAACGTTAATTGTTTCTGACTTTTGACTTCAATGCTTTTTCCTGGAAATGCTCCCTTAACTTTAGTTTTGTTTAATGGGAATACTGGGTAATCATTATTGCTATTGTATCTACTAAATGTGTCTTCGTTAATTGTGCACATTCGTGAGTCTGAATCAATTATTGCTAAAATATTTTGTGACTAAATTTATCTGGATTTTTAGTTAGCGTATAGTTTTCTGTATGATCGGTTTTTCATGTAACAATGTGTCTTGCACGTCATCAAATATAATGGCATTTTCTATTGTTATCCTTTATCTGTCCTTATAGTGTCGTCATTTAGAGATTCATCACAGGCTATCTCTAGTCATAAATATTCTGACATTTCATTTTCTGTTGGGGAATGTTGTACTGTTTTACCATTTTGATTATTAGCGGTAGGTGGTGGATGAAATCTTGTGTCTGCTACATTCATACGATAACTTGGCTGTTGTGCACTGTTTAAATTTCTATGTCAATTATCTTTGTACAATGTCCTTTGCCGTTGGTGTTCGTTTTCTCTCCTTCTGTCGTTATAGCTGTGGTTATACTGCGAGGCGCATGCATGTTTCTCTGAAAAGGCTGTCTTTGTTCGTTTTGTGTATTTTGCAGCTGACCCGTATAATGGCTTGCACCTGGCGCATTATTTGGGTGATGAGTCATGTGAAAGTTTGACCACTTTGGCATTTCCTGTCATATATATGTTGTGTTATTAGGATGGATTTGTTGCTGTCTTGAATTGTAATCTACATTGTTATTATACTGCTGTTCATTAAATTTTCATTTTCGCTGCGAAAGCGTTTATTATGATTGTTATTGCCAAATCGTGTTTGCTCAGAATTAGAATTGGTTGTCTGGTTTGCGATATGTGGTGAAAAGTTCTTACTAACAAACGCATAATCTGCCTTGTGTACCTCTAGCAATTGCAGGATGTCTCTAAATGTGTACCCGCTGTCCTTTTGCTGGTCTGTTAATAATGACGCTTTTACTGCTCTGGGGAATTTTGAAATACACAGCTGTATTATTGCGGATTGACTGTATGGCTCTTTGAGGGACTGGTTCTTTCAACCATATACGCGAAAAGTTGTGTGATTGTTGGGGAAGTAGAATTCTAGAAATTTGGCAGACTAATTAGCCTATCTTTAATGCTACTCTGTGTGGTATCTGACCAATATGCTGCTAGAAATTCTTCCTGGAATGCTTCTACTGAAAAATATTGTCTAGCAATTGGTTGCGTTCTTCTCGCTGGTTCCACTTCAAGAAAACTAATAATAAATTCTAGCTTATGTTGATCTGGCCATGACGGTGGGAGTGCCACATTGAATTGTTGGATCCAGTCCAGCGGATGTATTTGCGTCCTGTCGTTTTTAAATGTTTTAAACTTTCTCACTGAAAGGATATGCTTGTGGTCGATACTGTCAAGTCTTTGTGTGTAATTATTTTTGTAATGTTGTGCATCGCAATTCATGTGTGTTTCTGCCTGATTAAGATCTCTTACTCTCTGAAGTCTACCGACATTATATGTATTGTGCATCTGAGGTGTGTCGTAATGGTGTGTGTTCTGTTGGAATTGATTGTTTGCAGTTGTTGCTTGTGTGTCAGCTATCCCTTGCTGTAAAGAATTGATTTTCAGATGTAACAAATTCTTACGTGATTTTTACGCGATTTTTTGTTGCACATTTGTAATTTGCGTATCTTTACTATTAGATATCTGTTGAACTGAGACTGGTGTACTGTCATCTGATATACTTTCAGTGTTGGTAACCAACAAGTCTATTCTTGTAGTGAGTTTGTTGATATTTTCTGTCGGTTCTTTTCGTAATTTACGATTAGTTTTGGTTACTTTCTTCAAATCTGCTTTCAAATTTTCTGGGTCTTGATTGATTTCTGTGTGTTCTAATTTGTCAGTTAGTGTCTGGACTTCTTCTATTAATTTATCCCTAATATTCAGGATTTCAGTGTCTGTAGAAATTTTCGCCTCAGTTGTGTGTGATTGTATTTCTGTGAGCCTCTCTTGTAGTTGAATATTTGTCTCCGCAACCGTTTCGATTTATTCTGAAATCGAGTGTATGTGATTGTTTACATAAGTTTTTCCCTGAGCAGAACTTTCTTTTTGTCGTCCTGTCGCTGTTTGGTAATTGTTTGAAATAGTTCTTTTCGTTCTTTATCCAGCGATCGCACCAGTTTGCAGTGTCGTATCAAACAGTTTTCTGTGTGATTGTTAAAACGTTCATCAATGTGAGCGTTTTGTTTAGAAAAGTTCTCTGTCATTGTTTCTCCTATGCTAATCGCGATTGCTTCTTCCTTTTCTGTTATTTCTTAATCTTGGCGTGAAATTCTTGGTTTGATTGTGAACATTTTTCAGCGACTGCTTGAATTTCTACTTTGATTTCGTATTTTAGATTTTGTTACATTTTGTCTAATTTCTGATCTGTGTGTGTGCGTTCTGCCTTGATTTCATTTGTCCGCAGCTCGTGGTAGTGCGGTAGCGTTCTCGCCTCCCACGCCCGGATTCCCGGGTTCGATTCCCGGCGGTGTCAGGGACTTTCTCTGCCTCGTGATGACTGGGTGTTGTGTGATGTCCTTAGGTTAGTTAGGTTTAAGTAGTTCTAAGTTCTAGGGGGCTGATGACCATAGATGTTAAGTCCCATAGTGCTCAGAGCCATTTTTTTGATTTCACTTTTTAGGTCTGCTGATTCTTGTGCCCTTCTGTTAAAGTTTTGATTCATGTCTTGTCTCATTTGTAGCGAAAATGTCATTATTGGATCCGTTTCGGATTGACTTCTCTGTGTATTTGTATTCGTTGTTAAAGGTTGTACATCTGTGTTCATTTGAACATCCTCAGATGACTGTAATCGTGTCACCTCTTCCGTTGTTTCGGAATTTTCGTCAATGAAACTGTTGTATCTGCTACGGAGATTGTGTAGCTGTGTACCGTTTAAATCTGTTTCGGCACGTAATGGAGTCACACTGTGTGAATGAATTATAGTGGTTTCATTACTGAAACTATTATGTCTGCTACACGTAATTTGTGGCTGTGTAGCGTCTGTTGTATTTAAAAGCAAATTATTTGGCATTAATTTCTCAATATCAGTAGGCATTTCTGAAGTTTCTGGTTGTTTGTTCAAATATTCCACATTATTACTACTCTCGAATGTCTGTAAACCTATCGTTTTACTATCGGGTTTTTCACACGTATATTTCTGTCTATTCCTGAAAAGAATTTCTCGTCAGCATTGTCTACACTTTTATTACTTTGATAACGAGTAATTATTCTGTGGTACATTGTCTATAATTAGCACACGCAAGAAAATATATCACTGTTCAAAGCGGATTCAACACTGAACGAACACTTTTCAACGCAGAATCAATAGAGCATACAGAATTGCCGATTGGCTGTGAATTAAAGGTATACACTTTAGTATAAGCGTTGCGCTACTCAACTTACTTAGCTTCTTCATACAATTGTCAGAGTCAGTATATTCATTTTCACAGTAGATTCACTAAAGAGTCTTACTGATTGGATGCCGCCCAGTGAAACCTCTCCGTCTCCTCTATATCTCTTTTGTTACGCAACCTTCCGTTCTATAATAACCTATGAAACCTCCCCTTCGAACCTCTATCTCTTGCTTAATAATAACAAATGAGAAATCTTCCCATTGAAATTAATTCTCTTTCTCAATAATAATAAGTGCAATCTTCGGATACAAATTTAAATGCTGCTTATTAAAAGTGATTTGCTGATTATTTCGACGCCGGCCGGGGTGGCAAAGCGGTTCTAGGCGCTACAGTCTGGAACCGCGCAACAGCTACGGTCGCAGGTTCGAATCCTGCCTCGGGCATGGATCTGTTTTTATGTCCTTAGGTAAGTAAGGTTTAAGTAGATCTAATTTCTAGGTGACTGATGACCTCAGATGTTAAGTCCCATAGTGCTCAGAGCCATTTTGAACCATTATTTCGATGAAACATAGAATGTGTCGTCGTCGTGGCCCTCAGTCGTTACCTGCAATAACCCAAAACTGTTGTAACCTCCCCACAAATTAAATTGAAATTAAATAATTATTATGGATAGCGATTCTAATTTTTGTGTGACCTCAGTACAAAACTGGTTCCCATTTACAATCTCCATGCAGAATTGCATTCACATTTAATGTACCCACAAAATTCTTTTCTCATTTAATGTAAGCTCGAAACATAAAAATTCCTAAACCTCGTAATAAAAAATAAATTCAGTAACCTGGTAAAATTTGGACGACAGCAGTGCTGCGTCGTGGCCCTGTAAGATCATTCTCAATAAAAAGGAAAAATTCTTACCTCAATAAAAACGGCGAATATATCTGCTCTTGCTTAACATTTTTTCGGCACAGCTCCGTCCAATGCTGGCCTATATATTTGTGATTTGTGAAAGGAAGCAACTGATTTTTTTTAAATGAATGCTTTTTTTTTAAAATTACTTTATACTACAAAAATTATTATTAGGACATTTTTTTTTTTTAAATTTGGATGACAGTTCAGATACATTACTAGATATGCTCGAGGCTGCTTTTTACCTTATACAATAATACTTAGGCTCCGGACTCCCGACCAGAGCAGACTCCACACAAGCGCAGACAACCTCAGACTAGCGACTAGCAACAAATAACTGCTGCAGTTACACAGTTCGTACTGCAGTCAACACTGCTCTCTGGTCAGCGATTCTCATATCGCAGACAGCGCATATCTCTTACACTGTTCCTTACGTATTTTACTGTTACTGGATCGCCATCTCACTGCTACATCGAGCTGCGACATGAATATACTTACTGTGCTTTACTATACTCTATTAGCTGCTGGTGGGCTGTCATAATAAGTGGCTGTATTTATTACCAAAGCTGTCGTTATTGTTTAATTACTTTGACTGAAGTTACATAATTCATACTTAAACTTTTTCTTGACAACAATAAAATTTTACAAACTTTTACGTTGATGGTTTTTGGAATGGGATATAAACGGTAATCCAATATTGCTGGCAAAAATTAATTATATTCTGAAAACGATTCATCAACTATTTACTGTTGGGAATGAAATGATTTTACAAACGTTCAAATGGGACTTACTTTTTACAATAATCTTACAACTAGTATTGAGCAAACATACCTTCAGTATTCTTGTGTTCCTCAAAAAAAAAAAAAAACAGAATTATAATGTTAGTTCTCTTATGATAATAGTTAGCTGAGGTCTCTGTACATCCATTTATAATCTCTTGTAAATCATAGCTGGTGACTGGCTGGCACACCGCTCCTCTCAACCACTCGCTTCAGACATGCTACCGACTCGCTTCACATCTCGCTTACTACTGACTTCCTACGAACGCTAAAGTGCGGTCTCTCCCGCCCACAATGCTTTCTGGTGCAGACAATCCCTGCTACCATTACAAAATGTTTTAATGCAAGGTCTTTCCCGCTCTTTTCTTAATATCAATGTCTGGTCTCCCCCGCCAACAATACTATGGTGCAAACATTCGCTGGTAACACAATTATTTTTAAAATAACAAATATTAATTATTCCTACTTAATCCTATTAATAAAATATAAACATCTTTCAGAAATTGTGGTTTGACAATAGACAATAGATATATCCAAGTCTTACAAGTTTCTATGTGTATGTAAAGCTAATACATAATATGGTTGTAGATATTTGTACCTATGTAAAGAACCTATATGTAACATATTTTATGCATTAATCTGTATTTAACTAAAGCTAAATGATATATGCTCACTTCTATATGTTATGTGTACTTGTTAAATGTGCACATATTGGAAAAGTTACGAAACTACACTCCTGGAAATGGTAAAAAGAACACATTGACACCGGTGTGTCAGACCCACCATACTTGCTCCGGACACTGCGAGAGGGCTGTACAAGCAATGATCACACGCATGGCACAGTGGACACACCAGGAACCGCGGTGTTGGCCGTCGAATGGCGCTAGCTGCGCAGCATTTGTGCACCGCCGCCGTCAGTGTCAGCCAGTTTGCCGTGGCATACGGAGCTCCATCGCAGTCTTTAACACTGGTAGCATGCCGCGACAGCGTGGACGTGAACCGTATGTGCAGTTGACGGACTTTGAGCGAGGGCGTATAGTGGGCATGCAGGAGGCCGGGTGGACGTACCGCCGAATTGCTCAACACGTGGGGCGTGAGGTCTCCACAGTACATCGATGTTGTCGCCAGTGGTCGGCGGAAGGTGCACGTGCCCGTCGACCTGGGACCGGACCGCAGCGACGCACGAATGCACGCCAAGACCGTAGGATCCTACGCAGTGCCGTAGAGGACCGCACCGCCACTTCCCAGCAAATTAGGGACACTGTTGCTCCTGGGGTATCGGCGAGGACCATTCGCAACCGTCTCCATGAAGCTGGGCTACGGTCCCACACACCGTTAGGCCGTCTTCCGCTCACGCCCCAACATCGTGCAGCCCGCCTCCAGTGGTGTCGCGACAGGCGTGAATGGAGGGATGAATGGAGACGTGTCGTCTTCAGCGATGAGAGTCGCTTCTGCCTTGGTGCCAATGATGGTCGTATGCGTGTTTGGCGCCGTGCAGGTGAGCGCCACAATCAGGACTGCATACGACCGAGGCACACAGGGCCAACACCCGGCATCATGGTGTGGGGAGCGATCTCCTACACTGGCCGTACACCACTGGTGATCGTCGAGGGGACACTGAATAGTGCACGGTACATCCAAACCGTCATCGAACCCATCGTTCTACCATTCCTAGACCGGCAAGGGAACTTGCTGTTCCAACAGGACAATGCACGTCCGCATGTATCCCGTGCCACCCAACGTGCTCTAGAAGGTGTAAGTCAACTACCCTGGCCAGCAAGATCTCCGGATCTGTCCCCCATTGAGCATGTTTGGGACTGGATGAAGCGTCGTCTCACGCGGTCTGCACGTCCAGCACGAACGCTGGTACAACTGAGGCGCCAGGTGGAAATGGCATGGCAAGCCGTTCCACAGGACTACATCCAGCATCTCTACGATCGTCTCCATGGGAGAATAGCAGCCTGCATTGCTGCGAAAGGTGGATATACACTGTACTAGTGCCGACATTGTGCATGCTCTGTTGCCTGTGTCTATGTGCCTGTGGTTCTGTCAGTGTGATCATGTGATGTATCTGACCCCAGGAATGTGTCAATAAAGTTTCCCCTTCCTGGGACAATGAATTCACGGTGTTCTTATTTCAATTTCCAGGAGTGTATTTGTGGACGTTCACTACACGTCACTAAACATGTGATAAGGAAACTGGTGTGCAAAACCACGTAATTGAGAAACACTATTCATGATATAATGTATACAGACGTGATAAACTATTTATGTCTGAAATTTGTTTACACACTGTTAATGTAGTATCGTGTTACGAACTGTCTGCGTAAAGACTTGACGACGGACAGTTCTACGTCACAACTACTTGTGTACTAATATTTATATATAGCTTGAAAAAACAGTGTACGTTAAAAAACTGTCATTGTGAAGTGCACCGACACTTTTGAGTGCATCGCAAATTGAAATTTACTGCGCTCCATCTCTGTATATCTGTATCTATGCAAGTCTGTATAACAAGAACCGGTTCCCTACAGCACCTACGGTCGCTTTGTTCCAAACCGAGGGAGACCATTCGACGGGTGGAGGAGTTTTGGTCAGGCCCTCAGGGAAAAATATGTTCTCGGAAATGACGGAGACTCTTACCGGGTCTTAACGTCGATCCACGTCAGTTTCGTGCCGTCCGAGGTCCTGCTTCCATGCCTTCACGAACTTATGCAGTGGAATGGGAATCCACCAGTCTTTTGTCAGGCGGTGTACGACCTAGGCCAAAACCAGTGACATCGGTCTAAATAATCAGTGTAACCAGTGGAAAAATATAAACTGTGCGAAAGAGACTATCGTCAATAAGAATTTGTAATTTCGAGTTAACGAGTGTTGTAACTTTAGACGTTAATCCACATTTGTAAAGTACATGATGATAAATCGTGCGACGTATTTTGGACGTGAACATGCCGACTGAGAATAAACTATGTGTCATTTGATGAACTCGTTTCTTAACGGCCGATCTAGTACTGAACTTTAAGCGACTGCGAATGCGCAGTAGGGGCAATGTCAACACAAAACTGTTATAGGCGCACGGGCGACATTGCGGGCTTTCTAATATAATGAAGCGAATCACCCACTGACTCAGAGTTGAAATATTAACAGTTTTGGCTGGTATTGCTGTCTAGGGGCTGGGATACCTAGTTTCCACATTACAAGCCAAATACTGCTGAGTCTACAGTATACAATATGAATACACACATGAATCGAATGCTCAAAGGTTCCTATCACTCGGCAATTGCGAATGTAAGGTACAAATTTATAACTGTAAGATTCCAATTAAATAATATCTGCAGGTACTATCTTAACGACTTTAAACGATTAGTACGAAAGTAGAAGTACTTTTGAAAATGCGGTATATTTCTGCAAAACACTTATTGGTGTCCCTGGCCCAGCAATTAAATAAAATGTAAGTTGAATAACAGGGAAACAATAGATTACTACCGGCCGCGGTGGCCGAGTGGTTCTAGGGGCTACAGTCTGGAACCGCGCGACTGCTACGGTCGCAGGTTCGAATCCTGCCTCGGGCATGGATGTGTGTGATGTCCTTAGCTTAGTTAGGTTTTACGTAGTTCTAAGTGAAGGGGACTGATGACCTTAGAAGTTAAGTCCCATAGTGCTCAGAGCCATTTGAACCAATAGATACCTACTGCACGTAATTAGTTATGGACGACAACATAGCTCGCGAAATATTCACTTCTAAAGGCACTGTAGAATCCTCAGAAATCCCACAAGTTCACAAGTTGGCACGCTGAAGCATTTCTATCTCTCGCGTCACGCGCAAACCGCTCCACACTCTCCAGGTCTTCCTCGCAACCGTGCGTCAGCCGCGATGTACTGTCCTGGACTCTCTATGTCCTGTGCTGTGCTGTCCAGAACTCCCCTCCGTTCACTTCGGTAGTCGCCTCCCTTAGTAACGAGCGCTGTGACTGGCGATAGCGTTCCTCTCATGTCTTCAAACCAACGAACTCTCACAAACATTTTCAAACACTTTCGAAATACTGAATTTACATATAAATAACTTGAAATTAAATAAATATTCCTATCGCTGGATCATAAACACGCTCTAAGACACATTATTATATTCATAAATAGATTAAATAGACATATATCAAAGGAATAGGAAGGAAAAGTAAGCCAGTAGCCTAACGTCTCTGTGCTTTCTAAAACACTCTAAATAATTGACCAACTTATCCACGAATAGTATATAGCTGATATAAACAAAGACATATACGAATAACTACATTTATAACCATTCTGCTACCGTTTTCTCGTGTAACTGTGGAGTTCTTATGGCCTGACACGATCGATAGTAACTGGTCACTTTGACCTCCAATAACTCATATACTGTTAAAGTTACATGCCTGTAATTTATACCAATTTAGGTTTACGCTAAGAGCATTCTAAAGACGAGTCGACCGACAAAATCGCATGAACCGTTTAGATTTTGAAAATTCGTTGCTGGGTGTTACTTGTATAATTTATCGTCAGATAATAATATTTAAACTACAAAGATATTGAAAATCTGCTAACACCATCAGAATTGTCATGCAAATAATGGTGATGTACATGCTTCTTTTTGAGGTATTATGATTCATGTGGCTACTATTAGTTTCTGTATGAACTGTGAAATGTCTGCCATGATGGTTACACAATGTCCGCCATCTTTGGCCCTCCCTGCATGTCTCCTTCATCGACACACCATCACTATGGAATTCCTAGCCGCGCGGCCAAAGGACCCCGGCTAACATTCGGCACCATGTGGCCCCCAATAAGCCGCGGCTGTCCTACCGAGAGACCCCAGCGCGGCCACACCAGCTCTGAACTTAGAAGATATCCAGGGCGCCACAACTCGCCCATTCCCTCACAAGATTCAAACACTGAAAATCTCTTTTGTGTAAATATGATGATGTGATGTGTATGTTATATATGATATTATTTGTATTTGTAGATATAGATACGCAATGTGCTTTGGAGTGAGTTATTTGCCTGCAGGTGTGCCCTTTTGCCTCGCAACTCATGAGGCAGTTTAAAGGCAGATTTGCAAGCTGAGCTTGTATTAGTGGAAAACGTAGGTGTAAGTGATTTTCAGAATTTAACTAAAGATCTTCCCCGAGGTCAGCTTCCATCAGTTTTTTCATTTGTCTGTAAAGAATTCGTGCTAGTGTTTTTTAACCGTGACTTATTATGATTTATTTAACCGGTAGTTCAGTAATTTTCACACCTGTCAGCACTTGCTTTGTTTAATACTATGTGTTTTGAAACTAAGTCAAAATTTATCAGTCTTGGTTCTACGTTTATTACAAGAAATAAGAGAAAGAAAAAACAAAAAATCGGTTATTTCGTAAACAGGTTATTTTCAGCGTTTTT
Source organism: Schistocerca nitens (assembly GCF_023898315.1). Lineage (NCBI taxonomy): Eukaryota > Metazoa > Arthropoda > Insecta > Orthoptera > Acrididae > Schistocerca > Schistocerca nitens. The sequence goes on along the minus strand of NC_064618.1, from coordinate 190,223,390 downwards.
AACGGTCATGTTAAACTGGCGTGAGTAGGAGCCGGTATAACCAGAAACCTGTTGTTTCAGCGATGAACGCCATCCATACACAGGCTGCAAACGCACCGTGCATGTGTCTTGGCTACAGGCTGTGCAGCCGACTCATGGCAGCTCTGTCCAGCAGTCAGTAAGCTAGACCTCGCCACAGCCACGGTTTTGCGTGGATGCTGCTCGTACTCGGCAGCGAGGCTGGTGCAAGTAGTGGGACAACCCTAATGTCAGCGCACTCTGCATTGTTGCCAAGTCTACATACCGCCATCTGGGATGACGTCATCGCTGCCATCTTGAATAAATTTGGCAATGCAGAGTGCGCCGACACGAAGGTTGTCCCACTACTAGAGTGTACCTTGTCAGTAACCATTACTAGAAAGAACAGCTTCTTTCCTGAAGGAAGAGGCTGGTAGGTCACATAGTCCCTGCCAGAACTCATTCTACATTTCAAGTCACTACCTCAGTTACAGCTACATGTATGAAAGAAAGTTTTGAAGTCTCGATAAACTGGCAATAAATTAAATACGATAATCCGAAATGGCCAGGCGGCATGTACAAGTGGATTCACCTTCTTCTTGAAACAAAACACAGCCTGCACCGGTTTTTGCGCTTTCTGTGGTCATGCAGAACTCATACGATAAATTAGGTGCACTAAAACAGAGGCAGCAATGAGTGAAACAAAAATTTCGACACCACCATGATATGCCCGGAGCGTCTTCTTTCCTGTCAGTTCGTACAAGAGAGATGTTGAAAATGTCACCACACTGATGATTATAAAAGGATGATTATGAGGAGGGCCTATAACGAAATGTTCATACGGTGTAAGTGACAGGGACTCTCCTTCTGGGCAGTTCAGTCACCTGGTACAGCTGTTTATATTTGACCCCATTTCAATGACACGCACTCAGTTTTGATGAAGTGGTAATGCACAGCTCCAGTCTTGAGCAGAGAAAATATCTGACCTGGTCAAGAAGTGCATCCAGTCACTAACCACAAGACCATGACCAGTTGCCAGATTAGGCCTAAGTATCTCTTAGTCTTTTCGGACCTAGATGTTATACGATGTCTTAAGGCGATATTCTTTCCATTGTAATTTATGTGACCAAAACACTTCATTTGAATGGAGCCAAAACAGGCTTTCTTGAGGTTTGCTGTGACGTGTTGTTTCAAAGTGCATGGAACAATAATCCCAGTCCCTGTTAGTGCTCTTCCCAAGAATTCTTTACTATTATTATGTCGTCAATGTACCATATCACCAAGTACTATAGCGAAACATCAAGGACGCTAATGAGACCGTTAATAAATGCGGCGGAGGAAATGTTTTGTCCAGAGGGAGACATCTTGTCCAGCTCAATTTCCCAATATCTATATTGTAAATCAAATTATCATAAACCTTGAAAGGCATGGAAATTTTGTAACAGCATTTCCAAGTTCTCTGGTACAACGTAAGAAAGAGTTTGGCATGATCGTAACAAGAGATCTAGTGTGCCATCCTTCATGGGTACCACTATCCAAGAGCTTTCATAAGATAAAATGGTCAGGTCTGTCACATCTTGATTGAAGACTGCCCAGGTTTCCTCAAAGAGCTTTTATTTAGAAACCATTTGGATCGTGTAGGAGCATACAAAGAAATTTGAATGCTCCTTGCCTTAAGTTTATACTGATAACTCTTTATGATATCCAGCTTTGGTAAGGAAATCATCGCATTATCCTATAACATTTCAGATTCCTCCTCTGTTTCATGTGAAGTGATACGTTTAATAGCCTCTATCATTTCCAGAGTTTTGGGTTAACTTCTTTCCTCATGGACTCAATAATTTGGGATACTATTATTCGTCTGCAAGAAGGCTCTTAGGTCATGCATCAGTTCCTTTGGTCCTCGAGTTGGTGTGTAGAACGTACGTGTCTGGCGGTACCCCATCTAAATTTAGGAGAAGCATCTTCCACACAATTCCCAAGAATGCAAGAGCTGACAAGTGCGAGAATTATCGAACCATCAGCTTAACAGCTCATGCATTAAAGACTCTGACAAAAACAATATACAGGAGAATGGAAAAGACAATAGAGCAATTGTTGATCAGTTTGGCTTGAGGAAAGGTAAAGGCACCAGCGAAGCCGTTCTGACGTTTCTGTTGATAATAAAAGCAAGACTAAAAAAAATCAAGACGCTAAATAGGATATGTCGACCTTGAAATGGCGTTGGACAATGTTAGGTGGTTCGAAATTCTTGAGAAAAGTTGGGGTAGGCTATAAGGAAAGACTGGTAATATTACAAGAGCCAAGTGGGAAGCTCAAGAACGAAGTGCTAAGATTAAAAAGAGTGTAAGACAGGGGTGTAGTCTGTCGCTCCTACTTTCAATCTTTACATCGAAGAGTGAATGACGAAAACAAAAGAAAGGTTGAAGAGTGGAGTAAAAATTCAAGGTGGAAGGAGACCAACAAAATGATTCGCTGATGTAGCTCAGTGAAATTAAAGAAGAATTACGGGATATTCTGGGCGGAATGAGCAGTCTAACGAGTACAGAATACGGTCTGAGAGCAAATCGAAGGAAGACGAAAGTAATGAGAAGTAGTAGAAATGACAACAAAGAGAAACTTACCATCAGGACTGGTGATTACGAAGTAGCTCAAGTTAAGGAATTCTGCTACTTTGTGAGCAAAATAACCCATCAAGTACAGAGCAAATAGGACATAAAAAGCGGACTAGCACTGGCAAAAAAGGCATTCCTGGCTAAAAGAAGTCTAGTAGTATCAAATATAGGCTGGGTCGGGGAGTTTTCTCCGCCCAGGGACTCGGTGTTTTGCTATCCTCATCATCATCCTCTCATCCTCACCAACTGCAGGTCACCAAAATGGCGCCACATTGAAAGACCGGCACCCATCGAATGGCCTGCCCGACGGGGGCCCCAAACAATACGATTAAAAAAAACTATCAAATATAGGCCTTAATCTGAGGAACAATTTCTGAGAATGTACGTTTAGAGGACACCATTGTGTGATAATGAACCATGGACTGCGGGAAAAGTGGACCAAAAGCATTTGCGATGAGGTGCTACAGGCGAATGTAGAAAATTAGATGGTCTGATAAGATGAAGAATAGGAGGTTCTCGGCAGAATCGGTGAGGAGAGGAATGTATGGAAAACACTGACAAGAAGAAGGAACGTGATGGTCGGATATCTGTAAAGTAACCAGACAATAAGTTTTATGGTACTAGACGGAGCTTTGGAGGGTAAAAACTGTAGAGGAGAACACATATTGGAAAACCTCCAGCAAATAATTGAAAACGTAACTTCCAAGTGCTTCCCCAAGATAAAGAAGTGGGTACAATAGATGAACTCGTGGCTGACTGCTGCAAACTGGTCAGAAGAATGATGACTCAAAAAAAAAAGCTTACATTATTTGATTCCCGAGCTCTACCAGTCTTTGTTAATTTCACCGTACATACTGCTTTATAACCATTTCCACCTAGCACATCAAAAACCCTCATTTCTCTACCTCAGTATTCTACAGCTTGCACATCCGACTCTATCTCTTTCAGAAGTTACTGATAATACTGAAATCAAAAATCCATACAAATTGTACTGATACCAGCCCAATCTCTATACTGTGCTCTTATTGATTTGAGTATTTTCCAGATTTTACTGGCTACTATATTGCCTCTACAATTTTCTACTTCATCACATATTTTATGTCAATATCATTCATTATTTTTGTATCCTTTGACAGGAGCTATTCCTTTTTTCACGAGATGTTCTAAAATCCGCATCCAACTTAGTAGTCAGCCATTTACAATATGACCACCTACATACTATTGTTTAGTTCTCTTCTAAATTCATCTAAGGTTTTCTGAAAATATATGAAGAACTCTCCTGAGCCTGTCCTGTTATCCTTTCATTTCCTCCTATTGCTTTTGTTTTTCTGCGCATTTGTCCTCATGTTAAAATATACATATACGTAAATTCTACAATCTTAAATGAACACTGAACGTGTTTCGCAGTGCACAAAACCATACACATACTCTGTACAGCAAATTACAAATTAGTACATCATAATACGCTGACTTTACTGCAAAAGTTAAACCTTCTAAGCTATTGTTACTTTCAGGGTTCTGTTTTCTTCTTTTACTCAGTGTGAAGCTATTGCAGTACACTACTTACAACTAACTTATCTCTATACAAACACAGCTGTCCAAATAATCGCCGATTTGTCCTTTCAGGTGCTATTATATTCCAACCATCCAAGTTTATTTAATTCTACTTAACAACAGTTCTTTATATCCATCGGTTGTACAGCACGAAGTTTCTGGCTGACTGAGAATTGGAAAACCAGACCAGTACTGTATAAATACTGTGAGTATCAGTACTGTCATTGGAAGAACAAAAGATGTTGCCAGCTGATTAAGATAAGATACCTGTATGGAGGGAAAAGCGGCAACTGACTAAAAAATGAAGAGTGTACTGTCATCCACATGAGTACTAACAGGAATCTGCTAAATTTCGGTTACATGATAAATCACGCTAATATAGAGGCTGTCAATTTAACTAAATTCTTGGGGATTACAGTTACCAAGTACCTAAATTAGAATGACCACATGGATAATGTTGAGGGAAAGCGTACCAAAGACTGAGTTTTATTAGCAACAGATGTGATAAAGAAACTGTCTACACTACGCTAGTCCCTCGTCTCTGAAGTATTGCTGCGTGGTATGGGACGAATATCTGATAAGATTGACGGAGAAACTCGAACAAGCTCAAAGAAAGTCAGCTCGTTATGTATTATCGAGTAACAGGGGAGAGATTGTAACAAATTTAATGAGTTGGGGTGGCTATCATTAAAACAAAGGCGAACTTCGTTGCGGAGTGATCTTTCCAGGAAATTTCGTTCACCAACTTTCACCTCTGTGCAGGAAAATCTGTTGATAACGCCCACATGCACACAGAGAAATCAGAGCTCTTACGGAAAGATTTATCTATTCGGTTTACCCTCTCGTTTTCCGTGAATGGAAAGGTAGATTAATAGTTTGAAGATGGATTGATACCAACTCCGCCAGGCACGTAATAGTGAAACTCCTGTAGATGTAGATATTAAAATGAAATGTTTAGATATTTTCATAATTATATTACAGTTTAGTAACAAAACTGAAATCCACTTGTGTTGTACTAAGACACCTGATTTGCAGCATAGGTACCCAGGCAAAAGTCACACCATCTGATAGCCGCCAGTTTAAAATTACTGACGCACTTAATAAATAAAATCCCTCTTCACGAATTACCGTGCCAACCCTCGTCTGCAGGTGTCCGCACAAGCTGTTTTTTTTTTTTTTTCAGCAGGCTGCAGCTACGTGTCATTCAGACAATCTAAACTGCGTCGAGTGGTACAGTCGTTATAAAGCAGTTATTACCACACGAATATCTTTGGACATTCGTTAACAGGCCGCAAGACTTGACGTAGGTGGATATTGAAACAAGCATTTACTTGTATGATAGAGCACTGACATAGGTATACTGTGACTGGAAAAGGAAAGCTAAAGTTCGCTCTGCTTAATACAAAATGTGTTTTACATTTAAGGACTGCTGTAATTAAATCCCTGTAATTAATTAGCAAAACCCTTTTTAATTCTTTAAAAGTCAGTCTTGTAAATTAAGACAAAATATTTGTCAAACTCACAAAAGATTGTGCCACATCATCATACAACACATTGTCAATTTTCTACGTTTTTAGTTTTTTTCTGGGGAAAATTTGTGGTAAGTTTCTACCTGACCAACTGCTGAGGTCATCGGTCCCTAAGCTTACACACTACTTAATCTACTTTAAACTGTCTTAATCTAAGGACAATATACACACCCATGCCCTAGGGAGGACTCGAACCTCCGACGGGGGAGCCGCGTGCACCGTCGCAAGGCGCCTAAGACCTTGCGGCTACCCCGCCCGGCTTTTAGTTTTCCTTCTACTTTTCTGATCGTATCATTCAAAGAGTTTGCGATAAACTTTTAATGTCGCGGGATCCGGGACTGTGCGAAGTATTTATTGTTTGTTATGAGAGCTGTGATCTGTGTCGTATGAGAGTTCAGAGATCTTGCTCTACCTCGAGTTGTCCATGTTAGAAACAAAAAAGAGATACAAACCTTTATAATATTGTTTTGTATCCATGCATACATTCGTTACTCATACCCAGATAAGAATGAAAGGAAACGATACATTTTTTAACAGTCATATACGACAGGGTAAACTATGACCAGACAGTGTCTCCCTCCTCGGGACAAAGATCTTTCTACAGCCTAAAAATTTGTGGTACACTGCCTGAGAAAAAGAGAGAAACACCAAGTAGCGCAAGAGGACACGAAATGAAATATTATGGGCTGAGAGGAAAAGTGATGTTGTGGCGGCACCTAAAAGAACAGAGTCAAATTTACAAAGAACTTGGCAGAATGAGGCCACTTATCAGCATGATGTTGCAACTCTCTGGTTGGAAGGAACCTTAGGTGCATATGGACATCGCGCGGCGTCGAGTGAAAATGTGTACTGGACCAGGATTCGAATCCAGGACCCCTGCTTACCAGGCAGGTAAAGCATTTATCCATATTTCTCCATATTCAAAACCTATATTATAATTAAAACTACGTTTATTTTGGAGAACTATGACAACAATGCTGCATGCAGGAGTAAAAGAATACATATGATTGCTGCTACTATATGAAAATCATTTGTAAGGGTTATAGATTTACATTGAAGGTATTCCTGTTAATTGCTTCACTTACCTTACATAATGTGAAATAAATGTCCTGCGAGAAAGCTTCTAAGACTGCTATTAATGTTCAGTATAATTATCTACAGTCGAGTCAAGGCAACCTGTTGTGCACGTCAATAACCCATTAGTAGCTCACTGTGCTCGGGCTTTCTGGAATGAGTCAAAAAGGTCATTGTTATACTCTGTCTACATGTATCTCTGAAAGAAGGTTCTTCTATTTTAAGAATTTTTTTATGTTTGGCATATGATGGTGCCCTCTCGATTATTTTGTTCTGTGTGTCTCAATGTGTACTACATTAGCGTGCGGAATAGTTCGAATTCTGTATTGTCCTGAATATAGAAATTGAAATTTTTTGCATCGGTTCTTCCCTTTATGTGACTGATAATGGGTACGGACTAGTACTTTATCGCCAATCTCGTACTTGTGTAATCTACTTACCTGCTTCTGCAGTCTCTTTCGACAATCTGCAGCTCGTTTAATGTTCGCTAGTGCCATGTCTATTGTCTCACAATGACGAAGTCTACGCTTCTTTGGAAAAGTAATCATTTCAGTAAGTTTATTCGGTGGGTCTTTATTCGTCAGTATTACGGTTGGTGAGAGCATCGTTGACTCATTAGGTACGGCATTTATTACTTCCTGAAGCTGTGAAATAAATTCGTGCCACGTTGTATGATTTCTGCGGCAATAAATTCTACGTAGTTCCGCAATCTGTTTATTATTCATTCTGATGGGTTAGAAGAACTGTGAATCTTGATACGTATATTGGTGTTATGTTCTTACTCTCTAACATTTGTTTCCATATGTCTGACCTAAACTGCAGTCCGTTATCTGAAATAACCTTCTGTACATGTCCTACTACTGATAGAAAATCTCTTATAAATGCTCTTGATATTGTTCTAGCTGTTGCTTAGTGGAGAAAATGTTACAAATTTGGATGTCAGTTCTACGGCTACTAGAATATAACTATAACCTTTACTTGTTCTGTGGATTTGACCGAAAAGATCTACTGCTGCCAAGTGTCTTTTCTTAACCGGTATGATGGGATACAGTGATGGAAGATGTGATACTGTTGATGATTTAGCTTTCTGACGTATCATGCAGGATGCTATGACTTTGCCAATGTGCTTTTCCATAGTGTTGAAGTGACAATTTTTTCGAAGAATTAGAAAGCATTTCCTAGCTCTGTATTGTTCATAGCTTAGGTGCGTATACCATATCAGTTTGTTTCTGAACCCTTCTGGAATGCGTAAAAGCCAATTGTTGCCATCTGGGTACGAGCGAATAAACTGAATATTTTGATTTATAGTGTAATTATGTCAGATATTTGCGTTGCTCTTGTCTCGCCAAAGCTTTGATATCTCTTTTTGTGTTTCATCTTTCCGCTGTTCTCTCTCTATGTCCTGTAATGCTGACGATATAAAGTTTTCGAAAGCTACTTGTTTGATATACATAATACTACGGTTGTTGTGGCAGAAGATATTTTCTTTTTCCCTATTTGTTTATGGTGTATAGATCTCGATAGCGCGTCTGCAACAAAAATTTGTGCTACACTGTCTGAGAAAAATAGAGAAACACCAAGTAGTGGAGGAGGAAACGAAATGAAATTTTTTGAGCTGAGAGGAAAAGTGATGTTATGGCCGCACCTAAAAGAACAGAGTCAAATTTACAAAGAACTTGGCAGTATGAGGCCACTTATCAGTATGATGTTGCAACTCTCTGGTTGGAAGGAGTCTTAGGTTCATATGGACATCGCGCGGCGTCGAGTGAAAATGTGTACTGAACCAGGATTCGAATCCAGGATCCCCTGCTTACCAGGAAGGTGTGTTACTCACTGCGCCACCTGGGACATACCGTAATCTCAACCACACATGATCTCTATGCACGCCTCATGGCCGATTCACATTCCCATCGAGCGCCACCTACCCACAGTAGCTGCCCATTTCCGATTAGTACACTAATCTGAGATTCCCACTGGAGGTCAGATATATTAGTGCATCCATACTGAAGAAGGTGGATCAGTTGCCCAGCTGGGTGAGTCAATTATATGAGTGCATTATGTCTGTTCTTTCAGACATGTCCAAAAGAACAGACGCCACATTTTCATCTGACCAGAATGTTGTAGCTGTTCCTTGAAATCCTAAATACTCACACTACTGGTTCCACGCACATCCTGTCGGGGACAGATCCGAGGACTTTGCTAACTGTGAGAGGTGGTACTTCAACATCATGCCAACAGATCATCATGCCCCATACGTGAAAAAGCACTGTCCTGTTGAAAAACGTCGCCATGACAGTCACATGAGAGGTAGTGCGTAACCACATACCGTGTCCTGATGTGCCGTCAGATCTGCATCAGTCTCTAGCAGCTGTGACCTGAACTCATACCTGAAACCTCTCCACACCATGACGCCATTAAGTAACACCACCGTGCCCGTCCAACAGATTGGAGGAATCGGATATTTTCCAGATCGCCGCTACATTCCACATTGATGATCAACCAGGATTGTGCACAACTGTGATACATCGTCGAACACAGTGCGACACCATTCATCATCACTATATCCTTCCCAACTCCAAATGCAGATTTTTGTGTGTGGTGTTAATAGCAGCCTACTCATGAGACGGTAATTCCTTAGGTATGCTGCTGCTATTCGCCGACTAATGATGTTGGAGAGTACAGAATGTTGCAGGGCTTCCATTACCTTTCCACAGACAGCAGATGCAAATGTGAATGGATGCGATGTGCGAACAACGTGTCCATTCTCCTTGTAGTTGTCATACATGGTCGAGGAGAACCTTGACGACGAGTAAATCTGCCACCACATTCCCCTTTAGTCCAACAACTCGCCATAGACACATCCTAGTACCTCACAAATATGGATACTGCAGGATTCAACCAACCATCCAAATGGAAAACCGCAATGAGGCCTTTTCAATCTTTATCAGATGCTGATAACATTGTGTCACACGAGTATGGAGCATCTCTGTGTCCTTCAAAGTGACAATGTTCATCCTCTTTACATCCCCTATGACACCAGGTAGCAACACTAACCGAGTGAGCAGTACCGTCTCGTATCGATTGATCGATCGGGTCGGCATGGTGTGATCTTTGGGGTCGGCCATTTGACGCGGCTTTTGGCCGCGACGGGCGTGGGGGCTAGAGAGGGGCACCCGGAGAACGGCGCGGCGTGAGAATCGGAGGCGAGCGTGGTTGAGCAGGCCGGGGCACGACGCAGAGGTTGTGGTGTGTTTGATACGTGTGCAAGACCGAACCGGGCTTGTAGTGAGGGAACTGGACTCGGCCACATTACCCGAATAGAGTCGTGCAGCCCTGATTTGGATCCGTAAATGATTTTATACAAGATTTGTGTGTTATAGTGTACTGTGTGCGGCACCCTGTCCAGCTCTCCCGCTTGCTGTTGGTTCTGGGTCTAGCTGCCGCTGGTCTGGATCCAGTGGGCCTCCCTTCTGCTACTTGAATTTGTCCGTGCCTATGTGAAGTCACCTGTTATGAAAAAATGTCACGAAGGGGTGTATCTGTTGTTATTTTGTTTTGTGTTACAAATGTCATTGTTGTAGTCTCCTTTTTGGTGCTCTACTGTGTATAGAATTTAATTTACTTGCAAGTCCTTAATGCTTGGTTAAAGATTAATGTTGTTGTTTGAATAGGGCCGTTGCCCGTGCTTGTAAGGATTTTGAATCTTAAAGACAAAATTTTAATTGGCCAAAGAAAAGTTAATAAAAGTGTTGTTGTTATGAACTGCGAATGCTGCTTATGTGGCCCGGCCCTCCTGCTCAACAGCAATTGGCTGATTAGGGTGGATTAACCACCACACCGTGAACAGCACTAATGCACTCTGTTAGCCATTCCAGTGCTTGTGGAGGATAAGCAACACTTACCTTTCACAAAGTACCTGTAGGGTGTGCATGTAAAAAGTTACATCGACATTCAGCCATGTGTCCGGGTAGTCTCACTTCTTTTGTCTGGCAGTGTGCTACGAGATTAATGACACAAAGTGAAACTGGAAACAATGCCTCACCACAGTTAAAAATCATAAGAAGTAACATCATACTCTGTCTCCTTCTGTCTCCACTAGTTTAGGATACCCACTCATTTGGGCCACAGATAGGCAGACATCTGAGATCTTTCCGCTCAGCAAGCGAGCACAGGCGATTTGGCGGATGTCATGACCGCATTCTCGGTTTTCTCTGTGATGAATAGTTAACTTACTTAAACAAACTCAGTAGAGAATGTTTCCTCCTGTATCATCAGAAATTCGAGGAGCGTTCGCGCATATGTCTGTCGCATCTGGATTTCTGCTGAGCTCTGCGCTCGGAAGACTAAGTTAAACGCGTCGGGCGGCGGCAGCGGCGGCCAAGTTGCATGAAATGTGGTTTCTGCCCTCGCGGCCGGAAGCTGCAGAGCCGCTTCCGCTGGGTGACTGATGGCTGGCCGGCAAGCGAGTGCGGCGCGCGGCGTCTCTGGACTGCTGTCAGCGCCCCCCCCCCCCCCTCCCCCCGCCCATAGCACTCCCACAACCCACTCCGCCAAACGCCGCCGCGCTGGAAGCTCTCGCCACGCCTCGTCTGCGGAATGCTGGGTATGCTGAGCACCCATTCGTCATCCCACCCGAGCGGCTGTGCTGCGTTGGGCGCTCGTGGGCGTCCGAACACCGAGTAATGATGGAAGATTGATTAGTTTCTCGGCCAGCTCTGGTCGTCCACTTCAACTGTTTTTCCATACCACTTTACTTAATTAGAAAACAGAGACAGCCAATAACGCTGTAAATGGATGACCATGTAGGTGGTATTCACAGACCTGTGGTTTGTCTCCATGAAATATGCATTTTTTTTTCTTTCATTAAGCCTTTCCTCTTTTGTGATCGTAGCAAATTAGGTTCCATGTCTCCTACGTCGTCTGTGTATGAAATAGCCGGCCGGAGTGGCCGACCGGTTCTAGGCGCTACAGTCTGGAACCGCGCGACCGCTACGGTCTAAGGTTCGAATCCTGTCTCGGGCATGGATGTGTGTGACGCATTTAGGTTAGTTAGGTTTAAGTAGTTCTAAGTTCTAGCGGACTGATGAGCTCAGCACTTAAGTCCCATAGTGCTCAGAGCCATTTTAACCTTTTTTTGTATGCAATACGTCCAATTCGAGTATGTTTAAAATTTGACATCGTAGTAATGAAAATATATATTTGTCTCACACCACCCGCGAACCGACCCCACGGGCGCCCACAGAAAGTTTTCAAAGAGGGAGGAAAATTCTTAAATAGCCATTTTCATTGTAATTGATTTGGTGAGCTGGAAATGTTGGTGTCCCAATTACCGTGTTTGACAAAGAGTAATGATATATCAGAAGACTGGTAATCATGCAACCAATATCAATCATTCCCATCTGTAATATGTATCCCACATTATAACATCCAAACTGTGTTGCTGATTTTTCTTAAAATGAGACATCAGCATTCTATATTAGACGCAGATAGGCCAACTTTTAGTATTATGACAGTGATCTTAACATCTCCTTCGAAAGAAAACTGGCATGTACTGCACAGTTCAGTATCATCTGTTAATGAGTGTGATTTCTCATGTGTCATGTAGGGAGTAGCACACCACAGGAAATTTGTAGACTCTGCTAAGCTAATATCGACTCGATGCAATATTGAGGTGGATTACATGAAAAGTAGTCTGTTCCGTTAACATCTGAACAATTAGGAAATCGCAATTAGCATGGAAGTTCAAGGCCCCTATAATGTCACTCCTTAAACACAGTAACTAATAATCAATAATTTATTCAAGACCACATTTATAAAAACAGCTAACATACAACCAACATGTCGCCATCATTAAGACAATATCGAAAAATGACAGCTTCCTTCTTAAGCAAGCAGGAAATTACAATTATTTAACGAACAGTAAATTACATCAGAAGTGATTCAAAGAAATGTGGAATGTTGCTGGCGTCGGATGTTGTCTTTCAGCATCCCTAGAGATGTCGGTCGATCACGACACATTTGCTACTTCAGGTAACCCCAAAGCCAATAATTGCACGGACTGAGGTCTGGGGACCTGGGAGGCCAAGCATGACGAAAGTGGCCGCTGAGCACACGATCATCACCAAACGATGCGCGCAAGAGATCTTTCACGCGTCTAGCAATATGGGGTTGTTTTTTCTTTGGTTCTAATTAAACCGCATGTCATTCCAAGCATGTGTGTCAATTTTTACCTCTCTATCTACATTATTCCGTGGTTTATTAAGTTTTCAAATTTATACTGACTTTTTGATCACCCGGTATATTGAGCAATAACACAAGTAAGTCGTTACGGTTAATGTAATTCTTTGGCAAGCAAATTTCAAAATATTTTTTTAAATTACACATGCGAGTTTATCAAACGGGCCGTGACGCCAGGCTGATCTAGGCAAAAGCTGACTTAACTTAAAATACCGGAAGCAGCAGACCAGGCCGTCCAAACAACACCTAAACGCCGGGACCCAACCGGGAGTCACATCCCATTAGACGGCACGTCACAGCTTCTGTGCACCGAAGCGGGACGTGGCGCCGCCCCTACGCATCCCAATTCTCAGAAACACTGGAACAAAAATAGACCGCAGAAAACACGGCAAACACCAAGCAAACATCAATTAATATGAGTTAAGAACCAATAAATAATAATTTTAAGAAAACCGAAAGGTATTTTCAATAAATATCAGATTTTTACACTCTCATAGGCAAAGGATATTTGCACATATCATTGAGGCCGACAGCGTATATAGAGATGAAAGGGAAATAATTCCACGATAATATTACTTTATTCAAATGCACAAGTGCAGCACAAACTAGGTATTGTGCACTTTAATTTCCTTGCATAGGTGTGCCAATAGTGTAAGCTTTGTATGCAGAAAATTACCATTAGACTATGACCTAATATCCTCAGTAGCTTACAGTTACTACATCTTTTGGAGACGATTTCCTTAAAGGAAGTAGTGATTGCTGCTCTCCTTGCGATCACGCACCTTGCCGGCTGCTCTTACTTGAACAACACACATTAGGGCAACTAACAAACCAACAAGTGACAGTCTCTACAACGCAAATGGTTCCACGGAACGACGGCACCAAAACCACTTACACCTCCGATGGAGAGCGTTGTTCGAGATGGTCTCGAGGGAATTGTCTGTTCGAGAAAACAGGTACCAAGGCAAGGCGACGAGCAGCGCCCAGGGTTGACACCAGGCAGGTGCACCACAAACTCGCGACCGTCCTGCAAGGTAGACCGGCCGCGCCGATGCTGGCCGAACCCGTGTGTTTTGCTCCTTCGTCCCCTGAAACACGTCCTAGCGCCTCGTAGCTAGTCCGACGGCCAACTCACCGACCGCAAATACCCGCCACCAGAACACAACAGCGGCAAAGATCGTAGTAGAGCAGGGTAATCGATAGTCGTCCAAAGGGCTGGTGTCACAGAAAAGGCGCACCACGGCTCAGTAGCTTCTATAATTCGTCTCCTGCACCCACATGTCATAATTATCACTGTGATTTACGGATACATTTAGAAAAAGACTGGAAAAACAGGAAGTACTCGGAATTTATACAGAAGTTGGGGAGCCTTCACAAAAGTACTAGCTGTATAGTAGTGTTATGACACCACATACTATGTGTGCTTTAATAGGGGGAGGGCGACAAAGCATTGTAACTTACACATCAAATTACAATGTGCGTGCGCCAAACCAACTACGTAACATTACGCTATCAAATAAGATAAAACGACAATATACGGGGAAGATGACATCACATAGGGGAAGCAAGTATCGGTCAGGCAGTGGCATGATTCTCTAAGGAGCCATCGGAACAATTTGACAATTGGTCAGTTTAAATGGTTGAAACGGCTCTGAGCTATATGGGACTTAACATTTGAGGTCATCAGTCCCCTAGAACTTCGAACTACTTAAAGCTAATTAACCTAGGACATCACACACATCCATGCCCGAGGCAGGATTCGAACCTGCGACTGAAGCGGTCGCGCGGTTCAAGATTGTAGCGCCTAGAACCGCTCGGCCTCACAGACCGGCTTGATCAGTGTACCTTGTGTGGGATCACACTCGTCGAAAATGTTGCATGTAGGTTGGAGTTTTGCAGTAGGTAACATTTTACTGCATGAGGTCATGGGTGTCTGTCTATAAGATGGTAGCGGACTGCAGTGGATGGACGATTCCCACGGGGACTTGGACACATGTAAATGTAACTACACCGTATCAATAAGCGAAGAGAGCCATTCTGTATCTGTTACACAATTTGTGAGAAATCGCTTGTGTCTGTGATTTAACAGGGAGGAATCAACCTGACTGGTCTAGAGAGTAATGATTGCATTTTAGAGATGGTAAGAAAAGTGCATTACAGAATACTTATTCCACAATTTTTTAAAGTATTGTCTGCCAGTCTGGGTCTTTAACAATGCTGGATCAATATGAAATCCAACCAAGATTGGTACATTTTGTCGCGGGATCGTTATGGAGATGTTCAATAGAGTCCAGAGGCGATCGCTCAAAATGAGGTATTACGTGTTATGGAGAGGTTTACTATTGGAAAACTCGGAGAGGGTATGTTGCGGGTAACATATTACCTCCTTCAACAAAGAGAAATTAGGGCTGATGCAAGGGTTTTACAATAATTCTTTATATATGAATGGAACATGTTCTTCGGTTAAAAGTCACATGTAATGTGGTGCGCGGTAGTCACCCGTCTCAATTCTCGATATAGACACTAGCATCCTTGGGAAAAAGACGGTGAATGCATGAAAAACACTCAGGTCACCCTATATACAGGAGCCCAACTGTCTTAAATCCCGCCCATATGTCACTTAGAAGCTGTAAATTACAATTCGCCTCCGTCTTTGGAAATATTTCTAAGTAATAATAGATACTCTAGCCGACATCCCGAATCAAATTCGTTACATTCTCGAATAAAATTCGACAAAAATGATTAATTTGAGTGTTATAACCTTGTGTGGAGGATCCTCTTGTATGATGAGATACTGATCTGTGGATAGTGTACTAAGCCGTGTGTAGATGTTACACTAAGTAATGTACAATTAGAGATGCAATAGTAAGGCCTGTTTGTTCATTGACCTATTAATCTTTTCATGTCTTCTTGTAATATGTTTCATTCAAACTACGGTCTTTCTGAGTTTATTTTAACACACCACTTGTTTTAAAAAGCTGCTATTGTAACCTAGTTGTGTGGGAACAGTACATTCTGCTGTTCCATAACTTTTAAGAAGAAAGTAATTTAAACTTTCACTGTTGCTACAAGTACCGAAATTCCACAGGTCATAAGAAAAAAAATCTAATGCCTTTAACATGCATAAACAACCCTTTTAAAAAACTTCTTTAACTATAGTTAGCATCTTACGTCTATGAGAAAGGAAAAAAGGCAAATCGAAGAGAACGAATTAAGAAAACGAAACCTCTAGTTTATTACGAAAACAACTGCCATAGTGGAATCATATAAAATGACACTGGAAAAAGAGGAAACCATAGCAGATATGAAGGCTAGTCTACATGTTACTCTAAAAACAGTTTTAGGAGATGTCTGGGTACAGGTGGAGAATATAAGATATTGGCAATGCCAACGGTAAGTGGCCACATACTGGCGTAGCGGGCAAAAAAGTTGGATTCGACCATATCTATTATGCTAAAGAACGCATCAAAAATCTGTCTATGAACCTCTAATCCAGTTTGGATTTGCTTAAAAACGTTGGTTACATTGCACTGATATGTGGTGGGTGGGATGTAGTGCGCGTGCAACGGAACAGCTAAGTTCATGTGCCCTTGTTTGTAGAAGTTCCAAACAAAGATTTATATTGTAATTATGCAATAATATGGAATAGAATAATTCTCAATGTACATCCAAGAAACTGTGGAGTGTTTTAACAACAGTGTAAAGCAGGAGATCAGAGGTAAAATTGAAATTACTGAATGCTCTTGGCTAGAAGAGTCGCAAGAAGGAGGAGACATAAATAATAAAGCATTAAAAGAGAGACTTTATGGGAAAGATTACATATGTAGTGTAATTTGGATGTCATGGCTTGTCTGTGTTTGTCATGTCACTTGTTGGATAAAGAATTGGACGGTTCGGATTTACATTTAAATGGTTAACTTAAATATATATCCGGATGTTATTAGAAGTACACAGAGAAAGCAAAGGGAGGGTAAGCACAGATCAATGAATGTTTCTTACAGGAATATTTTTTTTTATAATTTACCACCCTGACAAAAAAATCCTCTTTCGCATGTTAATGTTGCAAAGCAGTTGCTAGTGCATAGTTGGAATGCTAGTTCATAGAGTCTCGATGAAATGCGTACTAAACAACAATTAGAATTATGAACGACCTGGTGAAATTATAAAAATCATTCATCTACATTCTAAAGAACATGTGATGGGTAAGTCTGGAAAGCTCTAAGAAATCCATAGTGTAGAATACATAAGATAGTTACTTCATCAAGAAACGCTGGAGAAGCTAGTGAAATAATTAACAAAAGTTTTCATTCAATGAATACATCAGTTGCTGTGAGTTTATTTTAACAGAGAGTAGTCGAGAGCGACTGTGAGCCTTGGTTAGTGGACAATAGCGGATAGCTGCTGTGATGAAATGCTCAAATGACTATAGTAGTTAGCTACAGTGCGCTGGCGAAAAGTGTTACTGTGTTCTGATGAGCTAAGTCAACGCTTCCAGACAGTGTTCTTAGTGAAACGTTACATGACAAGACAACATCAGTGCAAGAGGCTGGTGTTTTTTGTCTGCTTGCAGACAAGCTACCAGGATATGTGGTAAAGCGTGCGAAGCACAACAGCGTATTGTTCACTACGCTGGCGTTACGTTTTTTGTGCTTCCACGTGGGCGGAAGTCGAGGAGAATGCAGCAGTTCATCTCAAGGAACCTCAGGATGCTGACGTCATCTGCTGTTGTCACTCGTCGTAAGATGTCAACAAACCCCAGAGTCCTTTCATAAATCCCAGAAGCGTCGATGTCACAGACAATTACTGCAAGGATTACTGAATTACTGAATTACTGAAATCCAACCACGATTGGCACATTTCGTCGCGGGATCGTTATGGACATGTTCAAAGGAGTCCAGAGGCGGTGGCTCAAAATGAGGCATTGCCTGTTATGGAGAGGTTTACAATTGGAAAACTCGGAAGGGGTACGTTGTGGGTAATATACTACTTCCTTCAAGAATGAGCGTGTGTGCGTTCAGAAAAAAAGAACACCTTGAACGGCTACAGACAGGACGTTCATATTCAGAGGACATATACGTTAGTATGTTCTGCATAAATGACTAGCATTTGAAACATGTCGCCCAGCGGTCAACATCGCATCGAGGCTCAACACTACCTACAGCTAACATGTGCCTGCGGTGCTCTTTGTCGCTATGAAGCGAAGACAATGTATCAGTGTACTTGAGCAGCTGTGCAGGATGCCTCGCAGACGTATGCGAGAACAGTAATGTCAAATGAGTGAATTTGAATGAGGGGGCATTATTGACATGAGAGAATGTGATTCATCCGCCGGATAATTTGCTGCTCGTGTGGGACGAAGTGTTTCGTCAGTGCAACGGGTGTACACACCACTATTCACGGAAGACCGTTAAACACGAGATTGGTCAGATCGCACACCCCCGCCCCCCTCCTTCCTCCGAGAAGATCGACATCTCATCCGAATGGCATCGCATAGCAAATATGCATCCTCCTCATCTCTGACGCAAAAGTGAAACAGTGTAACACGTCGTACACTATCAGGGGTGACAGACCGTCGCCTTTAATTACAGCATTGTTTACGTGCGCGGCGTCCACTTCCAGCTTTAAGGAATTTGCAGATACATGCTAGACGGCAGAGGTGTATGGAACGACATTACTGCCGACAGGAATGTCATCACACAATGTTTTCGGACGAATCCCGTTTCTGTTTGTTTGAAAAACATGGCCGAACTTAGGTTCGCCATAGACAGGGGAGCTGCATCACAGTGTCCGTTTTCGTACATGACAGACAGCGCCAACTCAAGGCCTTATGGCTTGGGGTGCTGCTGGGTACAACCACAAATCACACATGGTGCTTGTCCAGGGCACAGTGACCAGTGTGATATACGTCAATGACATCGTGCGACCTATAGCCATACCCTTTCTGCAAAACACCTCTGACGCTATTTTCCAGCAAGACAATGCATGACCACAATTTGCTGCACAAACACGTGCGTTCTTGGTGCCACAGGATATTAGCATTTTGCCCTGGTCCACCAATCGAAAATGTATGTCTTATGGTGAAACAACAGGGGCAGTGCTGTGACGTAATGTCAACCACTACCGATGAACTTTGGAAGTAGATGAATGCAACATGGATGGCTATACCACAGGACGCCATTCCCGACTTTTACTCGTTGATGGCATTACGCATGGATCGAGTGATCAGGGCCTATGGCGGACCCTGTGACTACTAGGCAATAGGACATATGCTGAACGTAGGTGACTGATATGCTAATAATTTCTGTAGAACATATCAATTTACACGTGCTGAGAATAAAGAAGTCCTATCTCCAGTAGTTCAAGCTTTTCTGTTGTTTCTGTACATGTTTGGACAATGGTTACAAGTGTTTCATAACGTGATAAAATCTGTTTCGGAGTAGCGTATTTGAGATTGAATCAATTCAAGTTATGAAAATTAATCAATATTCTGGAACGATTACAATGTATGATGACTAACTGACAACCTCAGCTGCCGATAGGTGTTGTTGGTATACCTCGAAGTGGACAGCTGAAAACGTGTGCCCCGACCGGGACTCGAACCCGGGATCTCCTGCTTACATGGCAGACGCCCTATCCATCTGAGCCATCGAGAACACAGATGAATAGCGCGACTGCAGGGACGTATCCCTTGCACGCTTCCCGCGAGACTCACATTCCCAACTGTCCACAATTCTACATATGTATTGTACCTTATAGACATTTGCCCATCCACTCATTACTCGCGCACGCTTTGGTGATTCCCGTAAGAGTTTGGGCAACCTGTGCGCATTCCCACAGACGAAGGTCAATGGCTGAGTAGCCTTTAACTATATACAGGGTGAGTCACCTAACGTTACCGCTGGATATATTTCGTCCACCACATCAAATACTGACGAACCGATTCCACAGAACGAACGTGAGGAGAGGGGCTAGTGTAATTGTTTAATACAAACCATACAAAAATGCACGGAAGTATGTTTTTAACACAAACCTGGAACCACGTTAGTTTTGTTAGCACATCTGAACATATAAACAAATACGTAATCAGTTCCGTTTGTTACATTGTAAAATGTTAATTACATCCGGAGATATTGTAACCTAAATTTGACGCATGAATCCTCCGACGTTCAGTTGCGTGTTGTAAAAAACGCGGGCCACGGTCGGCGAGCAGCATCTGCAGGGACATGTTTACGATGACGACCGTGTTTACGAGTGTGGCTGTAGTGCACCGTTGTGGTTTAGTCTAGCTGTCGCAGTGTCCGCATGTAGCGCTTGCTGCTATTGTTATTCTGCATTCGTCTCCGCACGCAGACCAACTGCAGTACACCGTGTTACCAGACGTCTGTGATAGTGTAGTGTTGTAGGAACTGTGACCATGGTGTATTCGAACTCTGAAAAGGCGGAGATGATACTCATCTATGGCGAGTGTCGACGAAATGCAGCTGAAGCCTGCAGGGTGTATGCAGAACGGTAACCGGACAGAGAGCATCCAACGTGCCGCACATTGCAAAACATCTACCGCCAACTGTATGCAACAGGTATGGTCGTAGCACGCAAACGGGTCCGTAACAGGCCCGTCACAGGAGAAGCGGGTGCAGATGGTGTGTTAGCTGCTGTTGCCATGAACCCACACATGAGTACACGGGACATTGCGAGAGCCGGTGGACTGAGTCAAAGTAGTGTCATGCGCATATTGCATCGTCACCGCTTTCACCCGTTTCATGTGTCGCTACATCAGCAATTACATGGTGATGACTTTAATCGTCGAGTGCAATTCTGTCAATGGGCATTAACAGAGAATGCGTTGCAGTTCTACCTGTTTACCGATGAAGCGGGTTTCACAAACCACGGGGCAGTGAATCTACGAAACATGCATTACTGGTCCGTGGACAACCCTCGCTGGCTCAGACAGGTAGAGCGACAGCGACCGTGGACTTTAAAAGTATGGTGCGGAATCATTGGCGACCACTTCATTGGTCCTCACTTCACTGCAGGTGCCCAAAGAGCTGCAACATACGTCGCGTTTCTACAGAATGATCTGCCACCGTTGCTCGAAAATGTCCCACTGGAAACGCGTCGACGTATGTGGTATCAGCATGATGGTGCAGCTGCACATTCCGCAATTAACACTAGGCTGACCCTTGACAGGATGTTCGACGGGCGTTTCGTAGGAAGAGGAGGACGCACAAATTGGCCAGCCCGTTCTCCTGGTCTTACACTTCTTGACTTCTTTCTGTGGGGTACGTTAAAGGATAATGCGTACCGTGATGTGCCTACGACCCCAGAGGATGTGGAACAACGTATTGTGGCAGCCTGCGGCGACATTACACCAGATGTACTGCGGCGTGTACGACATTCATTACGCCAGGGATTGCAATTGTCTGCAGCAAATGACGGCCACCACATTCAATATCTATTGGCCTGACATGTCGGGACACACTCTATTCCACTCCGTAATTGAAAACGGAAACCACGTGTGTACGTGTACCTCACCCCTCATGGTAATGTACATGTGCGTCAGTGAAAAAGACCAATAAAAAGGTGTTAGCATGTGGACGTAATGTGCTGTTCCAGTCTCTTCTGTACCTAAGGTCCATCACCGTTCCCTTTGGATCCCTACGTAATTCGGTGCTCTCCGATACACACGATCGAACAGCGGAGGAGTGGTACTCAAGCGTCAACATTAGGTTACAATATCTCCGGATGTAATTAACACTTTACAATGCAACATACGGCACTGATTACCTATTTGTTTATATGTTCAGATGTGCTAACAAAACTAACGGGGTTCCATTTAAAAACCGTAGGTTTGTGTTAAAAAACATACTTCCGTGCATTTTTTATGGTTTGTACTACCCAATTACACTAGTCCCTCTCCTCACGTTCGGTCTGTGGAATCAATTCGTCAGTATTTGATGTGGTTTACTAAATATATCCAGCGGTAACGTTAGGTGACTCACCCTGTATATGAAGACAGTAACTTCTTCTCGAAAGAACAGTTACTGTTGATGACCGTGCAGCTATTCCCTGGAATAAATGATGACAACTGACAACCTCAGCTGCCGACAGGTGTTGTTGTTATACCTCGATGTGGACAGCTGAAAATGTGTGCCCCGACCGGGACTCGAACCCGGGATCTCCTGCTTACATGGCAGACGCTCTATCCATCTGAGCCACCGACGACACACAGATGAATAGCGCAACTGCAGGGACGTATCCCTTGCACGCTTCCCGCGAGACTCACATTCCCAACTGTCCACAATTCTACATATGTATTGTACCTTATAGACATTTGCCCACCCACTCATTACTCGCGCACACTTTGGCGATTCCCGTAAGAGTTTGGGCAATCTGTGCGCATTCGCACAGACGAAGGTCAATGGCTGGGTAGCCTTTAACTATATATATGAAGACAGTAACTTGTTCTTTCGAGAACGCATTCGCACAGACGAAGGTCAATGGCTGGGTAGCCTTTAACTATATATATGAAGACAGTAACTTGTTCTTTCGAGAACAAGTTACTGTCTTCATATATATAGTTAAAGGCTACTCAGCCATTGACCTTCGTTTGTGCGAATGCGCACAGTTTGCCCAAACTCTTATACGGGAATCGCCAAAGCGTGCGCGAGTAATGAGAGGGTGGGCCAATGTCTATTAGGTACAATACATATGTAGAATTGAGGACAGTTGGGAATGTGAGTCTCGCGGGAAGCGTGCAAGGGATACGTCCCTGCAGTCGCGCTATTCATCTGTGTCCTCGGTGGCTCAGATGGATAGAGCGTCTGCCATGTAAGCAGGAGATCCCGGGTTCGAGTCCCGGTCGGGGCACACATTTTCAGCTGTCCACATCGAGGTATAACAACAACACCTGTCGGCAGCTGAGGTTGTCAGTTAGTCATCATTTATTCCAGGGAATAGCTGCACGGTCATCAACAGTAACTGTTCGTTCGAGAACAAGTTACTGTCTTCATATATATGATTAGAATGTAAGCTGTGTGCCAGACAGTGGGGCCTCAGCTGTGAACTCTAATAGTATGTCAAAGAAAACAGAATGTTAATGAAGATACTCTTTAAGCGAAATTCTCTAAGAGTTGTCTAGTGATGTACCACTATTGCTTTACCTATCTCCTGAAAGTGATAACACCTGCCACAACATGTGCACTAGTGGAAGATGCATTACTAAAGGTATCTGCTACAGTATCCTCACACTCAGCTCTCATCATATCTTCCCTTCAGTCTCCCGCACGTTCCAGATGAGGCTTGGTGTTCCCTGTAGGCATCGTTAAACTGAAGCGAGAGTTCCGTGGTGCTGATGTCTTCTGTTACTTAATTATATGTTCCACGGATCATAATTTTATAGTGAAATCACAATTTACCGTGTAAATGTGGCTACATGCTGATCATTTTCTTTTTTTTTCGATAAGAAAGACATATGCATGTCATTTACCAATTCTTACCCAACACCGTTTATGCATTACACTAACAGAAATTCTTCTGCGGAATAGCAGTTGTCCAGCAGAAACTTTTTCAGTTAGTTGGGTTGGATTGTTTTGGGGAAGGAGACCAGACAGCGAGGTCATCGGTCTCATCGGATTAGGGAAGGATGGCGAAGGAAGTCGGCCGTGCACTTTCAAAGGAACCATCCTGGCATTTGCCTAGAGTGATTTAGGGAAATCACGGAAAACCTAAATCAAGATGGCCGGACGCGGGATAGAACCGTCGTCCTCCAGAATGCGGGTCCAGTGTCTAACCACTGCGCACCTCACTCAGTTTCTCAATTAGTTCTCAAATTTTACTTTGCTGTCTGTCAGAGATTTTACACCACTGGATAAGTGATTAAAAATTTTGGTTGCATCATTGTGCAACCCTCTATGTATAAAGGTAACTAATGTAGCCTACGGTGATGTAATTATTTATTTTTAACCGAGGAAGGTTTTTTTTCTTAAATGTGAGTCAACCCAGAACATTATTCCATATGACATTATTGAATGAAAATATCCAAAAAATATGGCATCTTGTTGATTTGTGCCTTCCTAAATGGTTCAAATGGCTCTGAGCACTATGGGACTCAACTGCTGAGGTCATTAGTCCCCTAGAACTTAGAACTAGTTAAACCTAACTAACCTAAGGACATCACAAACATCCATGCCCGAGGCAGGATTCGAACCTGCGACCGTAGCGGTCTTGCGGTTCCAGACTGCAGCGCCTTTAACCGCACGGCCACTTCGGCCGGCGTGCCTTCCTAAGATTTTAAATGATTCTATCGGCAACTGTGGCTGAACGAAGTTGTTTTTAGGAGTACTTAAATGTGCTTCTTCCCTTTTTAAATTCTCATGTATGCACACTAGTGATGGGGAGCTCGTGAATGAGACGTTCAAATGAACGCTTCACTCCAGTGAAGTGTGAACTAACCACTCAATTTCAATGAACTGGTTGGTACTTCAAACTCTTCACAGATAGCACACTCCACACTTTTTTCTAATTTAATCACTCTCTTCCTCTCCCTCCACACCGACGCTACCTCACTCATCCTCCCTCTACTGCCTGTCGACGCGGTGTTTGTGGGGAACGATAGGTTTTGGTGTGGTTGGAGGGGGGGGGGGGGTGAGATGCGAGGGGAAGGCAGCGTTCGCTGCTTCCTGCAGTGCTGATATCATTACCCGTGACTATTTGTGCAGTTATACTACGCGTCTACGGGTAGCCTACCGTTGGCAGCGCTTGCAGACAAATGAATATTAAAGATACAAACGTAGTGGCTGGCTGTGTGAGCACGCACAGCCAACATGAAAATGAAATGCTTACCTAGTGAGTCTGGAACTGAAGCATGCGTGGAATCCACGCTTGAAAGACAATCGTTCATGTAGGAATGTTTATCTCGTGCACATTATTGAAATAATTACACTAAATGACAATTTAAGGATTGTCCTAATTACTTTTTTTAAAAAAATACATTTAAATTTATGAATAAACATCAACGGATTTGGCGAATGTTCAGAGATTTCCGTTTAAACATGTGATTTGTTCCACTTTTCTTCCTGTCAGGCAATTTTTTCTGTCAGTTATAAGGTGTCCTGCCTTCGAGAACACTCTTTTACACGACGTGGCGGTTGCAACAATACACAGTCGTATTTTTGCATATTCAAAGAGCGAGGGGTATACTGACAGTTGCCCAGACCACCACTGAAGTTGATTGCCTTGTCTCTGTAGCAGGGGCTCTTGTAAATATTTGTCCACTTCCGCTATTGCAGCATCTCTCGGGTGTGGATTACTCTACAGCCTGGAAAACACTTCACCAAATTCGAGCCAGAGACTAGAAGTAGATTCAGTGGTTGGAAGCAAGATTGTTGCAGTAGCAGTGGATGTGTTAGTCACAAATTTCTCACAGTGCCTGATCAGGTTTAGTTTCACCTTCTCAGCAGAATTTTTATCAGAGAAACCATGTAATTTGAACCGGGAATCCAATGAAGTTGCTTCTGCGAAAATGTAATTTTACTCTATACTTCGAAATCATCGTTTTAGGTCTTCAGCTAACTTTTCGGTCATCTGCTGCACGTCTATATGAATTTCAGTGTCATTAACAAACCTGCAACACCATTTTTTCAACGAGCAACTAAGGAGTATAACTTTAGAAGCAGTGACAACATTTTCACTTGATATTTCCTCAGTGCCGTCTTTGAAAACTTTCAACAGGTCACAGGCTTGTGTTACACTTGCAATGTTCTCTGCAGTCACATTTTGATGATCCGGATAATTCAGAGTGATAACTGTCATTAGGGAATTCTTAACCTCAATTATTCTTCGCAGCATATCATAGGTTGAATTCCGTCTTGTAACAGTGTCACGTTTTAGTGTCAGAAATGGATCTTTTAACTGTTCCTGCATCTTTTTCAGTTTCGTGCAGGACTGTGAACTTCTTTTAAGAAATTCAACATTTTTTTTTACTTTAATCAGAATGGGTTGAGTGTGTGGAAGGCCATTCTGAACAATTAAAATGAGTGTGTGTGCAAAGCAGGGGATGTGTTTCCAGGCTGTGAGTCTTATAGCTGCCACAATATTAGCAGCATTGTCGCTAAGAACACACACGACTTTTTCTTGAATGCCCCATTCCCTTGTGACACGTCGCAGTTCTTCGGAGAGTTTTGCTGACGTGTGCCTTTTGTCATATTTAAAGCGCTCTAGGAGGGAAGACGCCAGCTCCATGTCTTTAACGTAGTGTGCTGTCACGAACAAATAACTCTCATCTGTGTTTGAGGTCCACCCATCCATTTTCAGCACAACCGCTTCCGCAGAATTAATTTTGACTCTCGCAATTTCTTTCATCATGGCGTACTGTTGTTGTAGTAGTATATTGGAAATAGTCTTCCGAGCTGGCATTCTGTAAGCACCATTCAGTTTGCCAACTAACCTTTGGAAATGTTTGCTTTCCACTATGTTGGAGGGCAAATAATCCTTTACAACAGTCTCCAGAAGTGCGAAACCTATCTCCTGATTTCTTTTGTTCGAAAGAGGTTTCGGATAATACACTCCTGGAAATTGAAATAAGAACACCGTGAATTCATTGTCCCAGGAAGGGGAAACTTTATTGACACATTCCTGGGGTCAGATACATCACATGATCACACTGACAGAACCACAGGCACATAGACACAGGCAACAGAGCATGCACAATGTCGGCACTAGTACAGTGTATATCCAACTTTCGCAGCAATGCAGGCTGCTATTCTCCCATGGAGACGATCGTAGAGATGCTGGATGTAGTCCTGTGGAACGGCTTGCCATGCCATTTCCACCTGGCGCCTCCGTTGAACCAGCGCTCGTGCTGGACGTGCAGACCGCGTGAGACGACGCTTCATCCAGTCCCAAACATGCTCAATGGGGGACAGATCCGGAGATGTTGCTGGCCAGGGTAGTTGACTTACACCTTCTAGAGCACGTTGGGTGGCACGGGATACATGCGGACGTGCATTGTCCTGTTGGAACAGCAAGTTCCCTTGCCGGTCTAGGAATGGTAGAACGATGGGTTCGATGACGGTTTGGATGTACCGTGCACTATTCAGTGTCCCCTCGACGATCACCAGTGATGTACGGCCAGAGTAGGAGATCGCTCCCCACACCATGATGCCGGGTGTTGGCCCTGTGTGCCTCGGTCGTATGCAGTCCTGATTGTGGCGCTCACCTGCACGGCGCCAAACACGCATACGACCATCATTGGCACCAAGGCAGAAGCGACTCTCATCGCTGAAGACGACACGTCTCCATTCGTCCCTCCATTCACGCCTGTCGCGACACCACTGGAGGCGGGCTGCACGATGTTGGGGCGTGAGCGGAAGACGGCCTAACGGTGTGCGGGACCGTAGCCCAGCTTCATGGAGACGTTTGCGAATGGTCCTCGCCGATACCACAGGAGCAACAGTGTCCCTAATTTGCTGGGAAGTGGCGGTGCGGTCCCCTACGGCACAGCGTAGGATCCTACGGTCTTGGCGTGCATCCGTGCGTCGCTGCGGTCCGGTCCCAGGTCGACGGGCACGTGCACCTTCCGCCGACCACTGGCGACAACATCGATGTACTGTGGAGACCTCACGCCCCACGTGTTGAGCGATTCGGCGGTACGTCCACCCGGCCTCCCGCATGCCCACTATACGCCCTCGCTCAAAGTCCGTCAACTGCACATACGGTTCACGTCCACGCTGTCGCGGCATGCTACCAGTGTTAAAGACTGCGATGGAGCTCCGTATGCTACGGCAAACTGGCTGACACTGACGGCGGCGGTGCACAAATGCTGCGCAGCTAGCGCCATTCGACGGCCAACACCGCGGTTCCTGGTGTGTCCGCTGTGCCGTGCGTGTGATCATTGCTTGTACAGCCCTCTCGCAGTGTCCGGAGCTAGTATGGTGGGTCTGACACACCGGTGTCAATGTGTTCTTTTTTCCATTTCCAGGAGTGTACATAGGTAATGTTCCGTGATATTGATGTCTGCTGTCTAATAATGAAGTGATACTGTTATTTTCTGGCACCGACTGCTGTTCGCTTCTGCCAATTGCTAATGTTGGTTCCGGATTGTCCGGGTTATTTGTCCAAGAAAAATCGGAAGATGCAGAAGCAGGGGACGCTAAGCGCCTGACTAACAATGACACTGTTGGATTCAGCACTCGAACATGACGCGCTTGATAATGTATTTCTTACTTTATATGAAATACACTTAGAACAACAGTTGCACTTTGCTCTCCCATCACCTAAATCGGCGAAGAAACCCCAAATTTCAACCGAGCGAGGTGGCGCAGTGGTTAGACAATGGACTCGCATTCGGGAGGACGACGGTTCAATCCCGCGTCCGGCCATCCTGATTTAGGTTTTCCGTGATTTCCCTAAATCACTCCAGGCAAGTGCCGGGATAGTTCCTCTGAAAGGGCACGGCCGACTTCCTTCCCTAATCCGATGAGACCGATGACCACGCTGTCTGGTCTCCTTCCCCAAACCGACCGACCCAAATTTCACTACTTCTACGCGATCGCGAGTTGCTAGCCATTGTACAAGAGTGAACAGACATAAAAACTGCTTTCCCAGTAAAATAAAGAGGGATTTTACCTGAAATCGTAGCAATGACTACAGGTGACAGTTTACGTTTTGAATCTGGAGCGTTATTATTCTCAAAAAAGCAAAATCTACAGGAAAACGTCTGAATAATTACTTAAAGTAGGTATATACACTTTGTGGCAGTGGTAAACGTAATCATTCTATTTTGGATTAAATTTGAAAAGGAACATAAAATTGGACTGCATTTCGTTGTTAGCCCTAGTTTTCAGTCCATGAATACAACAAATAAGGTTCAAAATGGCTCTGAGCACTATGGGACTTAACTTCTGAGGTCATGAGTCCCCTAGAACGTATAACTACTTAAACCTACCTAACCCAAGGATATCACACACACCCATGCCCGAGGCAGGATTCGAACCTGCGACCGTATCGGTCTTGCGGTTCCAAACTGAAGCTCCTAGAACCGCTCCGCCACCACGGCAACAAATAAGGTTTCACTTGGCAGATAAAGACTTTATTGGACGCTTCATGAGAAAATGTCGAGCAAGATTAAATGTAATACCTTCTTTATATGTGATAGACTTCTCTGTTTATCTTTCCTTTGTCCCCTTCGACCATGCTCTATTTAAGTTAATTCAGACGCTTTAAGAGCGTAAAACGTTGCGTGCACGTTACTGCATAGTTCGGCCATCTGTTGGTAAAATTATGAAGTATTACAAGGCTTTATTGTATGAGCGAGGCGATGCGAGCGCAGCCGCGGCTGAGAGGCGAACTGAGCAACTTCGCCAGGCTTCCGTACTTCATGAATGAACTACTTCATTTGAACGTGAAATGAATGAAGTAGTTCTCGGTAATGAACGAGTTCGACCCATCTCTAATGCACACATGAGAATTTTGAATTTTCCACTATTTATTATTTCCTCGCCATGTGTTACTCGTACTACGGGTGTGGTAGCTCTAGACGTAGAAAACTGCATGTTTTCCTTTTAAATTATGAATTTGTTACTATTCGAAGAACTTCGATTGCCTTTTCTCGTTTTGCTGTTTTATACTTGGACTGATTACAGTACTAGTGTCATTCCAAATAGATTACATTCTGCTTGTTTCATATTAGACGGAAGATCCTTCATCGGCAAAAAGAACTAATTCAGCTTTCTTTATCTCTTTCAGGCCCTTTACACACAATTGTGCGGGTCTGGTCTTGACTGCTTTATTTCTTTGTGATACACGCGTGGAAGTTGAGACAAACACTGCGCAATCGTGCCTTCTACGCATGTAACACGTGCGATAGGTCTCAGTTGCTTTCCTCTTCACTGGATGGTACCAGCAGTTGGAAAATTTTCAGTTTGAGTGAGGATGGCGTGCAGGAAGCGCACGATCGAAGTTTAGCCTCTGCTGTTGTAAGTTTACTGTAAATAATTTTCATGACATAAATCTACTTTAAATAGATCATTGCTCGTAAATACGTCGTAAGTTTCTAGTTTATTTGAATATTGACTTAGATATAAAAAGAAACAATAGCACACTCACATTTGTGCGTGTTGAGCCTAATGTAAGGTTTTTAAGACAATGGAGCGTCAACAGAGTCTCGATATCTATACTTGTTTCAAAGTGTGTAGCTATCATTCCTCAAGCCACTTGGTTTTATACGATCTTGTGATGTTGTTTAGTAATTCCTTTGAAAATAACGTTTTCTAATATAAATCTAAGAATAAAAATAAATTACTGGTGTCATTTCAGCACCTTTGAGTGAATCTGCGATCACTGCTTCGGTAAATTTGTCAGATTTGGAAGATTTAATCAGTGAGGAAGACACTCTTGATTCAATTTGGCTTCCAACTACAGAGAATAATGCTGAGAAAAAAGTGAACCCCTGCAGGATGTAAACCAACAAAAATAACAAGCAAATGCACCAGAAAATGGTGAAAAATCTAGTGGTAGACATATTTGGAGGAAGAGGTCTTTTCCATCCCGAGAGCCACAACCTTTCGGAGACGAGGTAGAGTAGTACATCTTTTCACTTGTATATAAAGCAGAGATTTTACTTCTGTAGATTTTTTATAGAAAATTTTTATTTCATTTGTTTCAGGATGTTGTCGAAGTGGCATTTATAGCAACTTACTTCCTAAATTATTTTAATTAGCAGTTCTTCCACGAAGCTGCAGCATGTACAAACATTTATTACATGACAAAAACAGGACAATAACTTAGAACAACCCTACAGGAAATGAAATGAGCATATGGCATCGTTGGCCGGGCGGCCCCATCTGGGGAAGTTCGACCGCCAACTGCAAGTCTCATTGCATTCGACGCCACATTGCGCGACTTGAGTGTCGATGATAAGGATGAAATGATAATGAGAACAACACAAAATCCAGTCCCCGAGCGGAGAAAATCTCCAACCCGACCGGGAAGGAAATTAAGCAGTTTTTCAGTGTGCACACTCTAATGGGATGTGCAAAATATTTTCGCACACAAATGTATTGGGAAACATGTATTTCAGCTTCCATTTGTGGCTAATGCTATGTCAAAAAATATCTTTTTTTTAAAGTTGCCAGTGGCTCTTCACGTTACTGATACAAACACTATTTCTGCTGCATAAAACGAAAATAGACGGTGGAAAGTTCAGCCAGCTATTGATGCTGTGAAAGCAATGTACCTCAAGCTGCCGAGAACCTTTGCACAGAACTTTTCGATCGATGAACAGATAATACCATTTTGCGGCCGTTGCTCACTGAAGCAGCATGTACCATACTGGTTCCTTGGTTACGCTGAAATCAAAAGGAGGCGACAGGTACAATAATGAATACCGAAGTCATGGATGTTCATTTATAGGAAGAGAAGGCACTGAAGGGCGGTGACGTGGAAACGTTCTGCCGAGATAACGACAAAATTGTTATTGCCCAGTGGAAGGGCTCCAACGCTGTTACCCTTGCTTCAACTGCAACAAGATAGTATCCTGTCGAAACTATTTGCAGATGGAGCAAAACAGAGCAAGAGTATGTCATGGTTCCATGCCCATCAATCGTATGCATGTACAGTCAATCAATGAGAGGAGTTGACATGCGTGACCAGCAGATGGAGCCCTACAACATATATATAAAATGTATGTAGTGGACTCTGAAGGTAATTTTACATCTGATACACGGGGCATATGTGAATTCATGGCTTTAGTACAGAAATTACAGAAAAGTAATAAGTCCCACACACATGATCTTCTAGGTTTCCAGATGACTGTGGGTGAATACCTTCTCATATCACTAAGAGGGATGCCATACCGAGACGATGATGAAGAACAAAAAAAAAAAAAAAAAAAAAAAAAAATAAATAGGAGGTACATACACACGAAACAAACAAATATAAACCAACATGTTCACCATGCATGGGCAAGAGGCTGAACAAATCTGATTACAGACATATTGTTGACGATTTAGAATCTGCAGGTAGTTGCCGCAAAACAGGTTGCCAGCGGTGAACAAGAACAAGATGTGATATATATATAACATGTACTTGTTTCTGTCAAAAGATGCTACCTGTTTTAGAGTCTATCACATACAGAAATAAGGATGAAGACATTTTAAGGTTCGATTCTGTATATCATGAAAAATTGTAGTAAAGGACCGAATTGTGTGAGCGCCAAATTTCTGAAAATTTTACAATATCAGTTTATTTTAATTTTGGAAATGAGTTACTCACAGACTTTTTACATCCTAAGAGTTCCTCTTTTCATAACTTCAACCTTGGGTCTGAAGGGGTATCTTAGACAGAAGACGGTTTACATACATGAGAAATCATAGTGAACATATCACTCATCCTTCAGGAACCCCACACGTGATTTCTGCCCAGGTAATGTCCCCTGACTAAGTAGGTTGAATTATTAATTAATACTTTTCCATTCTTTTGGTAAGATGCAACGTGATGCATTGATTAGCTATATCATCAGTTCGTTAAAACATCAGTGTAACCATGAGAATATTGTGATTCACACTGTCAAGTGCCTTAGAAAGGTCGCAGAAAATACCAACCGGCGCTAGAAGGGAGATATGGCCAGCATCTCTTCCTGTGGACCTCATGTGAACATAACGTGCAATCAAGTGACCTGGGGCCAACTGTTGTTTTATATATTACGCCTGTCC
Organism: Schistocerca nitens; assembly: GCF_023898315.1. NCBI lineage: Eukaryota > Metazoa > Arthropoda > Insecta > Orthoptera > Acrididae > Schistocerca > Schistocerca nitens. The sequence continues at coordinate 190,190,675 of NC_064618.1, read as the reverse complement.
ATGTCGCCACAGATCCGCCACTGCACACAAAAATCACATAGACAATGCATATGTTTACATCAGCTTACTAGTGCTGGCTGTCAAACTGCGGAGCTGAATGTTATACTTGGCTTTGTGAGCAAACTTATCCACTTACTTTCTAATACGTCACTGGTGGCTATGAGTAGCCGAGACGACAAGTGTAGGGCTACCCCATGATTAGTAATACCTCACATGATTTTCAATACATTGGTCCTATACTATGTTTTGCTACAACAAGTAAAAGGTTACAGTATGCTGACTAGAAGTGTACTTATTCGGCGACTGACAACCTTCTTGATGATATACTAAAGATAAATCAAACTACATTTGAACAACAGACGTATGTTGAGGGGAAAGGTTTCGATACATCACCTAGAAAGTCTTCAGTAGGTCCAGAGGTTCTCCCAAGGAGACACTGAAACTTTACCCGTACAAACTAAAGAAAGTAGTCAAATATCTTGGACTCCATATCAATCATTAACTTCGTTGGAATGCACATATTACAGACACTGTCTTGAAGTGCAAAAATCCCTTTAATATATTGACCCTACCAGGGATGTGCTGGAGAGCAGATGCTGGTATTGGACTAAGATGGTATCTTGCTGTAGTACATAGATGCATGGATGCTTGCCTTTATCAATGGTTAGCTTTGGATATGTGTCTATGACGACTAGGCAGATATCGGAACAAAGGGCTTACAGTGTACCTGTTGGACATGCAGTCTACGCCAAATGACGCTCTGTTAGTCACAGCAAATGAGCCTTCCCTACATTTCCGCCGCGAGTACTTGAGTGAAAATTTTTACTGTGACCAGGTATTATCAGACGTCTGAACCTTAACCTTGTGCTACAAGTCCACATACAGCCCCTTCAAAAATTTTCTACAGTTGTTGCTGCACACATGGGTAGTAGTCCATTTCTCAAAAGAGGTCTTTCTCCACGATAATTACTCTACTTTGAAGTAAATTATCGTATAATTGTATTGAAACCTCAAGTTGTATTTTACCTGGACTTTTGCTGTGGTTATTCAAATTATGTTTCGATGGTGCACCAAATCAAACATAACAATGCGAAGGTCATCTACACCAAGGCTTCGAAAAAATAAGGTGGAGTTGTACTTACTGGAATAGCATCTGTTTTATTGAAATGAAATTGATGCAACCTAAGGAACTAAAGATTATGATATGAAAGCTTTTGTGTATGTAACGAGTCCTTGAATTGTCCGAGATGCATGTGGGCTAAAAAATCGTTTCTGTATCTGTATCACCGCCAGAAATAAGGCACACATCCAGTGAAAGATCAAACTATAGCATGTGACATCATGAACCTGTTATTACAGATCATAATTAGGAATAAGGTAGTTACCATTTGTTGGGTAAAAGTACAGTATTGTATCCTTGGCATGAAATAGTAGACAAGCTATTGTACACAATGTTATCATCTTTGATGGAGACAGAAGACACGTCTGCGGGGTAAAAGCACACTGTTGTATGCCTGGCAGTGATACAGTAGACAAGCAAATCAGTGTAGTCGTCTTTGGGAGAGAGAGGTTATACGTGAGTTTACTCCTAAAAGACATTTCAAACGTTATAAAGTTAATAATCAGAGAGAACTTGAACACTGAATTGGAAGAGATCTTGTAAAGAAACAAGTATATCTCACACAATGTAGGAATTGTTCCGTTTCATATCATGGAAATTATTTCGTTATTCTCTGTCATAACTTAAAAAATACGTTCAGCAGCTGGGTAATTGCAAAAACCTGTATAAATCAAGCAGTGAGATTATCAATAAGGGCGCATATGCCATCTAATGCCAGCATGGTAAAATAAGGCAGCCCGCGGCTAAGGTTCTGCCACCGGCCTAAAAAGTGCATAACCAATGATCTGTAACTGTGTTTTAAATGTGTAGATGAAAATAATGTTTTTTTTTTTTTTACTAAGCACTATGTATTTTAGTAGATTTTAGTTTTAATAGTATTATGAACCTTTGCAATAAGACCTTTAACGAGTCACGGCTTTAGGCTTAAGTTAAAATGTAAAGGAACTTCACTGGGGATGGGTAAGGCAGGAGAAATATTGCGACAAAAAGTTCCATAATAGTCCTCGTGTGTCGGAAGGGTTGTGAAGTAGCGTGTGGTGCGATGGCTACGTACTGTATTGTATGGTGATTAAAATGAGCACCATCATTGTTAAACGGCCTTGGATGGACGGGTAATTATTGATACACATAATTCTACAGTATTAAGCAGCTATTTGTCAACCAAGCAGAAGTGGAAATGTTGTTATGAGGGCCAGTGTGAAGTCGTTTGCTATGAAGCAGGCAGACATTATGTTGTAGCATTACTCACTGTACTGGCCAGTTATTACAATGGGAACTACGACTTTGAAGCCACTGTGTAAATGCTGCTAAACCACCCATCAGTGGCAAAATCTTGTCAGAGGCTGCAATACGTTGGTCAACCCCACAAAAAGACTGAAGTATTTATTTCTGTGATGAAGTTTAGTATATTCTATTTTTCATAGTGACAGACATATTATAAAGGTCCTGACTCGTCATCCTCTTGTACAAGTTAACAAAATTTAAATGTTTAAAGGCAACAAGTTTTATCACAGTGTTGATGTTTAGTGTCTCCTTTCCACATACTGTGCTGTTTAATCAGCAACGTTCTCAAATCATAAGCTGTTTATACTGTAACCTCCCCACTATAAAAATATATAAGTATCTTTCACATTTAGTGTAACATTCCAAAAAATAAATTGCGTAACCTATCAATAATAAAATGTGACTAATCTCTCAATAATAAAAATATGACTCACTTATAACCTTTCAATAACTGACTGTGAATTTAAACTGATAAATTTTAGACGTCAGCAGTGCTGCGTAATGGCCATGAAAGATCATTCTGAATAAATAGAAAATTCTTACCTCAATAAGGTCGTCGGATAACGCATATATATCTGCTCCTATAAGAAATTTATCTGGCACAGCCGAGTGCAATGCTGGCCGAAAGATTTGTCATGTATAAGAAGAACAACTGATTTTTCTTTGCTATAATCGGGATGACCATGGATTGGAGAAATTAGTAAATTCTTTAAATTGAAATGAATGATTGTCAAAAGTTACTTGTTATGAGAAAGATTAATATTAAGAGATTTTTTTTAAAACATTTACATTGGACTAGATATAACAATACTACATATGCACGAGGCTGATTTTACCTTATGCTACAACCCTCAGGCTCCGCCATCGCTCCACCACGACCGGCCCAGCCAACACGATACACCAGACTGCTCGCTAGCAACTAACTACTCCTACTGCTACACAGTTCCTACTACTGACCACACTGCTCTCTGGTCTGAGATTCTCTTATACCTTACATATCGCAGGCAGCGCGTGAGCAATCCATCGAAATTACATCTGCTCGAGTGCTCTAGCAACAAATTTCTTAATCATGGGCCTCTTACAATACGTAGGCCTATATAAAGTGCTTAAAATTATTGTTGCCATATTAAAGAATCAGAAGGTGTAAAAAGCACCTGATACGTTACTACATTGACAAGCATAGTAAAAGCAGCTGCAGAAGAAGACATTACTAGAAAAAAATGTTACTTTGGTAATCAGAACAAACGATTTTACTTTTTCGTGGTGTGTGAAAAACAAAATTTATGTTTCAACAAAAATGCAGGAAAGTGTTTTTGTTATGTTACATTGAAGTACAATCAGTTCAAAAATTCTTCACGCTGAAAGTTATCAGGCAGCATCAGTGTAAATACTCATTTTTTTGTGCGAGATCAATTCTGTCTAAAGATAATTTTAAAGAAAGATATTTATAAGTTAAAAAATTACCAATAACCCCACAACATTAGTTATACATCTTCAGTAACTAGCAGGATCTTTTCACTCAACATTTCGGTGTTATTTCACATAAAAATGTCTCAAGGTTAAAATAGTTTCATTCTGTACTGATTGAAGTGTCTTTTGCTGAGGTAACGGAAGTAATACATGTGTAGTATTCATATTGTCGATATGCAGTGTATGTCGCTATTTAAAAGTGGTTATGACATACTGTGTTCTCTCTTCCCCTTGTTTGCTTTTCAAGTTATTATATCGGTTCCAATTATTCGAAATTAAAGACTGTGTGGCAATGGCTTAGTTCCACAGTGCTTAGAGCTATTAGTAAAATTAAAATTTAGGTTCTTACTGGACGCGAGTGCCCGCAAACTATAATTATGAGTCCTGTCGCTAACCAAGGTCATCGATAGGCGAAAACTGATCCATATAAGGATAGAACTGGGTGGGGCATCGAAACCTTGAAACACAATGGCAAAGATTATGTCATAGTGAACCATGGACTGACTGCTAACATCAGGCAAAAGAAAGATCGAAGCTCCAGAAGACTCACGAAAAACGTAGAGAGTGTCATATTCAATCACAGATGTTACATGTAACATCTACATCGTGTTGGTCTGGTCGTATCCCCATTGTAAGGCTGCTCTGAATCACATATTTTTTGGCTGCTCAAACAGACACAACTACGAAAGCGTTCACTTACCATCGGTTTCTGTTGCTGACGTGTGTGACGATACTGCTCTGCTGAAATGAGTTGAGAATGTGTCATCTATTATATGCCTTTCTGGTAAAACAGCAGATCAAGTTTTAATACGACTCTAATTTAATGAGTGGGTTGATGTACGGTGTATAAAATCCCATGTGTGCTTTACTTCTCTCTGTATTAACCCTAATGTGTAAGGCGATGGCTGTTTAATGGTTTCTGAGTACTGCTGGGATGTCAAAACAAAGAAAGAAGAGCAGAAAAAACTAATATATTTACTTCCCACGACGATAATCAAAGCAAGCTAATTGCTGTCCCTCGTTTAAATCTTTTACAGTTTGAATTACAGAAAATTTTATGCTGTGTAGGTGTGAAACTCTGGTGTCGAACTACAGAACATGAGTGTGCCTGGAGATTTCTGTGACTTGCAGCGACCACCGTATTGTACTTAGGCCAAAAGTATTCAACAAATCTTCCAAGGCATTTACCGTTCTGACAGATTTACAGCTTCATCACCAAAATTCAAACGTTTTATTACTTCTCTCTGAACTTTATATTCCTTTCCAGTTTTCTCCATGATTTTACTGCTTATTTAGTTCACATACAGAATAACATTTAAGATAGGATATCATCTGTCTTTTGGTTGTAGCATGGTGTAAAATGTAGTATGTTTCCTTACTTGTAATCATTATAAGATGATACAATGTATGTGGCGCGTGCAGTGCACAATAAATAATTGGAAATTTCCATACAAAATTTTAGAAAGAGAAAATTCAATATTACCTACACTTATAGTAAGATACGGTATACTGCCCTACATCATATGTGTATGAAAATAATGTGACTTTATCCATTGAGAATCTGTCACTGATTAATGTGGCCAATTAAAATAAGTGACTGTTAGATTAGCAGCACCATTATATTTTCCCAACTGTGGACGACTGAGGAGTAGCGACTGAGAGATCTGAGGCAGCTGAATGAAGGCTAAAAGTTTTGAGAGCAGTTTTACTTGGGGCAAAACTGCATACAAAGGTGGTGTTAGTACGTACCTACAAATTTTCATGTTAACTGAACGCATCAAATTGTATCGTGATAGTCTGTGATGTGCAACAAACACTGCATATATAACGATGGTGTAACAATAACCTATTCGACGCTAGAAGCCGTAGTAACCAGGTAAAAGTAGGGTTTATCAACGTTCCTAGGAACAGGTTACGTTTTGTGCTCGGTTTATTGACTAAATAAATTTCGAAGTTATTCTCTATATATCATGACGGATGCAACTTAAGTTACAGACATTACAACTTATCTTTTTGTAACATGCCCTGTACTCCCTACAGCATTACAAGTAATCATGTGGACTTACTACAGATATATGCCTTAGATCTGAAACTCAGTACGTCAGACCAAATTAATGATTGAAACTTCACTATTAAATTCATGATGAATGCTGCTTTCTCAGGCATTTATATGTTGCCATGTTGCCTGCATGGTGAACAGGAGCAGTCTGAAAATGGCTCTCAAGAGTTCTGCTACGTCGTTCCTTGCCATACTTCAGCATGGCGACTGTAATGCTTTACTGCTACGCAAAACAAATGCTGATTGATTATATGAGCCTGTTTAAACCTGTCACATATGGTACTCCATATTTCTGGAGAAGAGCAAAATGACGTATTTCGAAACTAGTGTAAGAACCATAACATATCTCTTGTATCATTTCTAAACTCTAGTGATTTCCACAGGATGCGTTGCCTTCTTATCCTTTAATGGTACATTCTGTTGGCCTGTAAGGCAATGCAATGAGATTGACAGACCAATCAGGTGGGACTATTTAAATGATTGAGAATGTAGGCAATAGTTAGTGTACTAACAACATTTAATTTCTGAAAACAAGTCATAAATGATTCTAAACAAGTTATCGATTCAATACCCTGAACAACTAAGAGGTTATATACTACTCTACTGGGTGGATCCTGGGTGGCAGAGACAGTTTAGTTCGACTTTTGTCATTGGGACACGTCACTCTCGCCACCCTGCTGAGTCAGTCAGACTCGGCGCGTGTGTCGACTGTGGTGCCAAGTGACTCGCTTGTCTTGCGATTAGCGGCTTGGTGGGTCATTTACAAAATAGGAAATAATGGTGAGCAATATGGCGTCCGGTGACGTCCCACTGTCTACACTGGCTTGAGACGTGCCGGGTTCTGCACAATCCTCAAGTGTGGTGAAGTGCCATATACTTTCGCAAATGTCATTACATCGATATAATTACTTTACAAAAAAATGGTTCAAATGGTTCTGAGCACTACGGGACTTATAATCTGAGGTCATCAGTTCCCTAGAACTCAGAGCTACTTAAACCTAACTAACCTAAGGATATCACACACATCCACGCCCGAAGCAGGATTCGAACCTGCGACCGAAGCGGTCGCGCGGTTCCAGACTGAAGCGCCTAGAACCGCTCGGCCACAACATCCGGCATCAATTTACAAAATAGGAAATAATGATGAGCAATATTTTTTGTAATATTTCTAAGGACTCAATACCCTAAAACAATATTAATGACTAAAGGGCCCTGTAACGTTGTACGGATGTAAATTATGTGGTGTGAGGTGGCTTTGTTTGTGTGTGCATGTGTTTTTGTTAGTTTTCGGTTAGCTCTACTCCTATCACACACCCTAATTTTACGCTGGCTCTACCTCTATACCTCCAACAAACGTCATACTTGACCCAGTACTAATTACTAACTTATTCTACGACTGTATGCCTTCGATAATACTATCGAAGCGAAATTTCATGCATTTTACTCCTTGTATAATCCTCTTTTATTTTTCGATGTCTGGCGGTATTTGCTGACGCTAAAGTGGTTAGGAAGTGCGTCTACTCACTCAAGTGCTGGTGATTCGTCTCCTACTGTCTTCCTTTCCCCTGTTCTAGTCAACCGTTGCCCAAAGCTCTCCCTGAAACTCTCAACAACCTCTGGTTCTTTGAAGTTATCCGCGTCCTATCTCTTTAATTTCGTATCTTTTTCCAGTTTGTTTAGTTTTAATCTAGAATTCATAACCAATAATCCGTGGTCAACGTTCACATCAGCTACTGAAAATCTGTTTCCTCTATCTCTGTTTAATCATTACATGGCCATTTAGAAACCTCCCAATCTCTCCAAGTCTCTTCCACGTGTACACCTGCTTTTATGATTGTGAAACTAAATGTCAGCGATGATTAAATAATGCTTTGTGCAAATTTCTACGAGGTAGCTTCCTCTTTCATTCCTTTCCCCATCCATTTCCACCCACTATTTTTCCTTCTCTTCCTTTTCCTACTATTGAATTCCAGTCCCCATCACAATTGAATTTTCTTCTGTTTTTACTGTCTCAATAATTTCTTTTACCTCATCACACATTTCTTCAGTAGCTTCATCATATGCGGAGCTAGTTGGCGTGTAGACTTGTACTGCTGTGGATGGCGTGTGCATCGTGTCTGTGTTGGCTGCTATAATGCGTTCTCTATACTGTTCATAGTAGCTTACCCGCATTCCTGCTTTCTTATTCATTATTAAATCCACTCCTGCATTACCCATACCTAACTTTGCATTTATAACCCGGTATTCATCCGACCGGAAGTCCTGTTCCTCGTGACGTTCACTAATACCCACTATACCCACCATCGTCGTTGGCACTTCGCTTTTCAAATTTTCTAACCTATATGTTCGATTAATGGATCTGAAATTCCAATCTCCGATCCGTAGAATTCCGGTTTCTATCTCCTGATGACGACATCCTCCTGAGTGGTCCTCCCCTGGAGATCCGAATGGGGGACTATTCTACCTCCGGAACGTTTTACCCAGGAGGACACCGTCACCATCTAACTATGCAATAAAGTTGCATGTCCTCGTGAAATATTACGGCTCTAGTTTCCCCTAACTTCCAGCCGTTCGCAGTCCCAGCAACGCGAGTACGCTTAGGTTTATGAAACAAGGCCAGACCAGTAAATCATCCTGACTTTTAACTCTGCGACTGCTGAAAAGATTGCTGCCCCTAAAGGAACCATACGTTTGTGTGGCCTCTCAACAGATACCTTTGTGGGTGCACCTATGGTACGGAATCTCCATCGCTGAGTCACTCAGACCGTCCAGTTGACAGCAAGGTCCATAATTCATGGAGGGGGATAGAGTGGTTGCAATACATCGGGTGTTGCACACCGTTATTGATGACTGAAGAAAACACACTTTAATATAGCTGAGTGTTAGCTGTCTACGTACTTTTGCGTATATAGGTACTACGACGTAGTTTGTTGTGTTTAGAGTAGTTGTTTATCGAGCAGTAGTCTCGGGTATTAAGTGATCAGTGGATCAAGTACACCAACACACGGACTGGAATTCATGCTTGTAGTCAGCGTACTTCGTTCGTAAATAGTAATAGTGATGGGACAACTGAGATAGTAGTACAATAGATGAACCATTCTGACTTGGAAATCCAACCTGCTACCATAATTTTAGTAGCTGAGCTTGACGAGTGACATTCAATTAGGATTTTGTAAGTGAGACTGCGATAAGTTAACATCTTACGATGCAAAATTTTTGAACATATCGTTTTAAATTGGGAACTAAGGTGATGGTGATGCGTATTTTTTATTTATTTATATATTTTTTAAATTTTTTTAATTTATTTTTTATTGTTCATCCCGCGTAGGCTGAGAATAGAGCTTTGTCGTCACTCGCTCACATTGAGACGTTTCTTTATTCTAAAAAACCGTACAGAAAAAGAGAAAAAATAAAATATAGTACGTAAAATGTAACTAACCTAAGGTCCCGCGAGTTTTCATTCCCGTTCATATATACACCACTGGCCATTAAAATTGCTACACCAAGAATAAATGCAGATGATAAACGGGTATTCATTGGACAAATATATTATACTAGAACTGACATGTGATTACATTTTCACGCAATTTGGGTGCGTAGGTCCTCAGAAATCAGTACCCAGAACAACCTCCTCTGTCCGTAATAACGGCCTTGATACGCCTGGGCATTGAGTGGAACAGAGCTAGGATGGCGTGTACAAGTACAGCTGCCAATGCACCTTCAACACGATACCACAGTTCATCAAGAGTAGTGACTGGTGTATTGTGACGAGCCAGTTGCTCGGCCACCATTGACCAGACGTTTTCAGTTGGTGAGAGATCTATAGAATGTGCTGGCGAGGGCAGCAGTCAAACATTTTCTGTATCCAGAAAGGCCCGTACAGGAAACACGCGGTCGTGCATTATCCTGCTGCAATGTGGGGTTTTGCAGGGATCGTGTGAAGTGTAGAGCCATGGGTCGTAACACATCTGAAATATAACGTCCACCGTTCAAAGTGCCGTCAATGCGAACAAGAGGTGACCGAGACGTGTAACCAATGGCACCCCATACCATCACGCCGGGTGACACGCCAGTATGGTTATGACGAATACACGCTTCCAATGTGCGTTCACCGCGATGTCGCCAAACACGGATGCGACCTTCATGATGCTGTAAACAGAACCTGGATTCATCCGAAAAAACGACGTTTCGCCATTCGTGCACCAAGGTTCGTCGTTGAGTACATCATCGCAGGAGCTCCTATCTGTGATGGAGCAACAAGGGTAACCGCAGCCATTGTCTCCGAGCTGATAGTAAATGCTGTAGCCAACGTCGTCGAACTGTTCGTGTAGGTGGTTGTTGTCTTCCAAACGTCCCCATCTGTTGACTCAGGGATCGACACGTGGCTGCACGATCCGTTACAGCCATGCCCATATGATGCCTGTCATCTCGACTGGTAGTGATACGAGGCCGTTGGGATCCAGCACGGCGTTCTGTATTACCATCTTGATCCCGCCGATTCCATAATCTGCTAACAGTCATTGGATCTCGACCAACGCGAGCAGCAATGTCGCGATAAACCGCAATCGCAATAGGCCACAATCTGACCTTTATCAAAGTCGGAAACGTGATGGTACGCATTTCTCCTCCTTACACGAGGCATCACGACAACGTTTCACCAGGCAACGCCTGTCAACTGCTGTTTGTGTATGAGAAATCGCTTGGAAACGTTCCTCATGTGAGCAGGTTGTAGGTGTCGCCACCGGCGCCAACCTTGTGTGAATGCCCTGCAATGCTAATCATTTACATATCGCAGCATCTTCTCCCTTCGGTTAAATTTTGCGTCTGCAGCACGTCACCTTCGTGGTGTAGCAATTTTAATGGCCAGTAGTGTATAAATCATTTTACAACTGATTTAAAATGGAGAGAAGTTAACGAAATTCAGCTTTACAAACAGAGATAGCCCGCTGTATCAGATGTGAGATGCAGACTGCAAATTGACAGTTATTGATTCAGAGAGGTTAGTGTACAAAAAATCGCTTAACACGCTACAATCCATTAAACAGTAAAAAGAGATTTCGAGGAAGTACTGAGATAAAATAAAAGGTGGATATCATTTGAGAAAATTTTACACAATTTTCTAAAGGTCTAACTTAAATTTCTGTCTAATGATTGTAATACGTAACGAATAAATATGTAACTGAATACCAGAGGTTGCGTTTAACGGAGTTTCTTATCGTTGACTTGACTACATGCGAGCCTCTAGATAAAGCGTCAAGACTTTTTTTAAATCCATTAATATCGTATAAGAACAGTGCTCTGATAATTTTGGAGATGTAAGTAACCTACGGTAGGTGAAAATTATTTATTTTGAAGACAGAAGTATTCTGAAGTACAGAGGGGAAAGGGAGATTCTAGATTCCAGCTGATCCACATTAGTGTTCATTTATTCCTCGCCGTACGATAAATACATCGTAAAAGTGTTTGGAAACACTTTCAGGTTATATTATTGAGTGCTAGGTTTACGAAGTTTTCTCCGTAGCAACGGTTTGACAAGTACTCGTGTTTCTTTACGTTCATGATTTACAGTAAGTTAATTCTGAAAGAGTGGATATCCATCTAATCCGGAGGTTAGCAATAGTGCTGGAAGGTATGATTACCATTTCAGATAACATCTCTATTATGTGTTGTGTACCTATAAATTAATTCAATATTTGTCGTTACCTGTGTACTTCTGACAAATAGGATGCATCTCTGTTGCGTTTCTCCATTATAATTTAGCAACATATTTTTTTAAATTTATTTGTTCTAGATTTTCTTTTGTGCTGGGACCACGTTGTGCCTAAACGGTTTAAAACAGGGCAAATTAGGTGGACATTTGCGGACAGCAATTTCGGCACAGTGCAAATCCAGCGCTCGCTTACGTTAAATTAAAACAAGAGAAGCAAGAACTTCCAATTCAAGACACGGCGCAGCGCACTACTGGGATTTAATTTAGATTTTAACCACAGCATCGTCTGGCAGCACAGTAGGCGCCCACAGCGCACGCACAGATGGCGCTTCTGCGGCTCCCGCCAGGAGGCACGATGAGCGCCGCTTTTCTGCAACTGCGAGCGTCTTCTCGTTCATGCGTATTGTCTCCTCCTGGCCTCCTAAATTCCGACACCGCCTCACTATTACCATCAGATGCGTCTTGCAGCAGTGATGACAGCAGCTATTGATTTCGAACAGTTATATCGACGAGGCACTGTGGAAGTTGCACTGTGTGATCCAGTGGCAAACGGGAGAAGTCTGTTTACAAAGTTTGCTTGTTCCTGTGGAACATAATTTGCTGCCTAGCCAACAGAAGCATGGAACAGAAGTAACTTGTTAACTGCTCGCCGCCACCTGAAACGTCGTATTCACACTGCTCGCGCTCTCTGGCAATGGCTTCTAGACAATAACTTCTACGTCTTTAACTGGGACGTTGTTATTACTTTGCAAAAACAGACATAGTGTCTGATGGGATAACAGCAATCAGTGATTTTATAATATTACTTATAATCAGTCTTGATTGCAAATTTTTTTTTATTCACATTGTAAGTAGGCTGTTTAGGTTTTTTTATTGTTAACGCCACGTAGCGCTCTGTATGAAAATCACTGGCTGTGCTGTGTGCAGTCTGTGGCTAGTTTGCATTGTTGTCTGTCATTGTAGTGTTGGGCAGCTGGATGAGAACAGTGCGTAGCGCTATGCAGTTGGAGGTGAGCCGCCAGCAGTGGTGGATGTGGGGAGAGAAATGACGGAGTTTTGAAATTTGTAAGACTGGATGTCATGAACTTCTATATCTATATTATGACTTTTGAACACTAGTAAGGTAAATACATTGATTGTTCTCTATCAAAATCTTTCATTTGCTAACTATGCCTATCAGTAATTAGTGCCTTCCGTAGTTTGAATCTTTTATTCAGCTGGCAGTAGTGGCCCTCGCTTAGTCAGGGCCATTCTTTTGTAGGGATTATTGAAAGTCAGATTGCATTGCGCTAAAAAATATTGTGTGTCAGTTTAAGCACAGTCATGTATAATTTTTGTAAGGGGACGTTCCGTATGGCGACCCTGCCAGGATACCTCACTGGAATCTTTTGATTTTTTCTTGTACTTTGTGTGATTAGTGTAGCTTTCGTTTATTGCTAGTGTGTAATTGTAGAAAAAATCTCCTTTGTAGTTGCAGTCTTTCACTGTTGTACAGTAAAACAGTTGTGGCATGCATGTAGATTTGCACCAAGTATTTCGCAGCTGCGCTTGCTATTAACTAGGTATTATTTTCAGCGCTGTGTTAATGTGTTCTCTTCTTTTTGCTCGCTAAATTGTGCTTTTCTGTGTTATCGTGTGAAATATTCTGACAATAATGGCGTGTGGAAAACGTAACACTAGGCTCCAAAGTAAACTGAGAAATAATAGTGACGACAAGCATAGCTTACCAACACCACTGTGTAATGAATTAACAGACATTCAAAGTAGTAATTTGGTAACTGTGCATAGGGAAATGGAGCGGGCGTCAAATAATGGTGTAGACAGTGAAACAGGTAACGAACAGGGAAGCCTTATCGATCGATCAGTCGGCAACAGCTCGCCTCAGGAATCGGAAACGACAGAACACAATATTGCAAATACTGTAGACTCAGGTTTTGGGTTCTCACCATTTTCGCAAATGAGTCAAGACACATTTTCCGCGTGTCAAAATGTGAATGTTGCCGGAGAAAATTCACTGCCGAAAAGCACTGAGGAACATGTTCCAGACACCAGTGCATTGTTATTACAATTAATGCAACAAATGGGACAAAATCTCCAAAAGTTAGAAACAATGGATCAAAATCAGAGACAAACACAGCAAAAGCTTCAAAAGTTAGACACAATGTAACAAAATCAGAGACAAACACAGCAAAAGCTTCAAAAGTTAGACGCAATGGAACAAAATTTCCAAAAGTTAGACACAATGGAACAAAATCTTCGAAAGTTAGACACCACACTTGAACAAACACGTGAAGATTTAACGACTGAGTTACATAACATTGAATCGAAATCTCAAAAAGTATGTAATGACGTAAAAACACAAATTTGTGAGCATTTTCAACCTACTTTTTTGCGGCTTGAAAATGCATTACAGAATCATGAAGCAGCCATAAAAGAACTGCAAACTATTGTTCATGAAAATCACGAGACCTTGCAGGCTAAAATTGGCTCAGTTGCATCTACCAATTCGGTTAGGCAACTTGCAAAAACTCATGAAAACTTAAAGGACACAGTAGATACTCTGAAAATTGGTTCAGAAAGACACATGGAAGAAATTAGTTCATTATCAGAGAAAGTAGTCGAACTTTCGGATCAGCTAAATAATTTATCTACAAAGATAGATGATGAGCTGAATGACACAAGACCTGTAGCCTTCACTGACACTGAAGAGTATGAACAAATTAGAAAATTCAAACAAAATCAAAATCAAATCAATACACAGTACAAAAGAGAAATCTGGAAAGTACAAGATCAGTTGGCACAAGTAATACAAGAATTACATATTTCATAGAACACTCACACTCCAACACGGGAAGAGGAACTTAGAAATACAGAAAAGTCACAAAATAATAACACAGGGCATTTCGGAAATTATGAAAGAACTTGACAAGGTGCACCGAATTTTGAGATGGAACCACCAACACTACGTAACAATGACCGATATACGACTCGCCGACATGATGATTTTTGACTATTGAAAGGTGGCTACACTGAGCTACAGCGCCAGAGATCGCTAGAGAGCATTGTTCCGCCGCCTCCACTGGCAGTGATTATTGAGATGTCGTAGTGGGCAGTGCTTGTCGAGGACTCGTAGTAGTCAGTTCGTGTTGAGATGTGCTAGTAGGGAGTGCTTGCTGAGATGTGATACTGAAAAGTTCTTGTTGAGATGTGGTAATAGCGAGTCGGTGTGGAGATATATTGTAATGATTAGAGTGATTTTGGTCAATATATGAAGGTAACGAAACTTGATTTATTTTTCATTATTTCCATGTTTTAAATAATGCGTCATTACAGGTTCAGTCAACAAAGCATCTGGCTTGTGTTCTTGGATTAGAGTGTAATTGTGGTTCTCTTGAGTAATTATGGTATTTTTATTTTCTTTAATTAATTCAGTATAAATGATATTTAAAATTTCTTGTGTTGTTGAAGAAGAACCGTGCCAGATGCGTACGTTGAGTCATACTTCCACACACAGAACAGTTACACTTGTGCTTGGTTTCGTAGGTTTTTATAGTTGCTGGGGACTTAATTAATTAATTGTGTTAATGAAAATTTCCATTTCATTCTTTGTTATTGTTCTAAGCAGTCAGATTGCGTAATAATAACAGTCAGGGCCAACCGTTTACGAGACTCGTAATCGGACAAACAGCTACCAAAAATTAAAATTATTTGCATTTCATTTTAATTAAGCCCCCATGCAGTATAAGCTGTTTATTACTACACGTTAATTCAAAACATTTAAGAATTCCGGCAACGACATTCATCCACAAGTGTGGCTTCATCAATTCTCTCATTGTTTTCCTCCCAACTGGTCATTAGAGCACAGATTAGAATTTATGTGTGGCTATTTAGAGAATGAACCAGCTGTAAGAATGCGATCGGTCATTCACGATTGCCACAGTGAAGGAGAATTTTATCATGCCTTCCTCTCAGCATATTGGTCTCAAGCTACACAAGACCGCGTAAAACATAGCATCATAATGATGAAACATTTCGAACAATCTGAACTCTCCAGTCTTGTGAAATATTTTGAAGAGATGTTGCACAAGAATCAGTACGTGTCAAACCCATACAATCCCTCAGAACTCATCCGCATTTGCTTAATCAAATTACCTGAACATTTACGACATATTATTTTGGCAGGACGTTGCAAAGACGACATTGAAGCTTTTCAGGGACTCTTACAAGAATTAGAAACTGACACTGACAATCGCGGAAGGCGAAAACAGGAACACAACAATTACAGGTCACATCCGTCGCAATTCCGCGATGAAAGAAATAATAACTGGACACGACAAGGCTATTCTTACAATGTAAATCATGACCAAAACTGACACCACCAGTATGACAACCGTTGGCACAGTAGTAAGAGTTACAGAGAAAGATCGCATATCCGTAGTAATGAATATAACAATCATAGAAACAGACAATATGGCAACCAGAACTATTTTTATCACAGGAGACAGAATAACGTCAGTTGCAACAGTCCACCGTGCAGTGATAATTCAGGGAGAAATTCTCCAGTACTTAACTGACAAGAAAGAAACTACAGGATCTACCAACATGACGACAGACGATATAATCATAATGACAGACTTGAATTGCATCAGAACTGGCGAGACTCAAACAGAGCAGGGCACTCTCGACAAGGTGAATTTGTAGAAGTTAGGTCTCCTAATCCCAATAACGATGCGCGCCAACAAAGAGACAGACAATGACTCGCACTGCAGGCAGCCACGTGCGCTGGCTGGCTCAGAGAAAAATAACATAGACGCTAACCTTGAGAAAAATTCCGTTATTCTTTACCGACGTATACCACATGATAATTGCGTTGAAGTTGAAACTCTGTGTATTAGAAAGGGTAAAGCATTGCACCACATTTCACATATAAAACCGTTTATTGAAAGATAATCTGCTTTTTAACTTAATCTTTGCCATTAAATTTTTCACTTCACGTTACTAGTACAATTTGTCACACATAGAAACTGTTAACATGCAACTATGTTTTAAAGTTAACTATCCAGTCTAGATCCTATGGAACATATTTAGACAGTAATTACGAAGGCATTGTTATAGTGAACAGACGACACAGTGTTATTGTGTGTGTACATTCTTGCTTGTTAGTTGCACAATCACGTAACGACTATAAGGGTTACATACTTAGAATATATACTGGTACTGCTAATGAGATTTTAATGCAACATTTTGGTTTACTTGAAAATACATTCTGGATTTAAAGTACTTTATGTGAGATACCAGATGATACAGTGATTAGTTTATGTGACAGCTACACGATTTTATCACGACGCTACTAATGAGTAACAATTTACAATGTTGATTTTGCAGTGTTTCTGTTTTATATCTGCACAGTTTTTCTGAATTATTCGGGAAAGTAAACATGTTTTAGTAGTAACTTTTGTGGTATAGCTACAATGAGACAGCCTTTTCCGTAGCACAACAATACGCTACAGCACATTACTTTCTTCATCACGGCAATAAGCGTAATAAATAAGATATCTATATGCAAAGCATTTCACTTTTGTTTATCAAGAGGTAAGTACATTGACATCTGCAGAACTTAGCTTTCGGAGGACGATAACTACGACTCTTCCATTGAGATTATCTTACAACAAGACGCACAGTTTAGCGCTACAGTACACGTATTTGAGTGATTAATTTTGTAATTAAGTCATTTATTTTTGAAGATATTTGAAGTACAATGATACAAAGGTTTTCCGTGATACATTTCATTCCATTGCTGTAATCTGTAACACCTGAGGGTATAATTACATTAATCCTCAGGGGGGTACACGCTTACTTTGTGTACCATGTTTTTGGCAAGCACAAGGAGCCCTAGCTAATATGGTATTTGCTTATACAACTTTACACATCGGTACCATGTTTCTCTAACACATAAAATACACAGCTATCTGATCATTTAACTGAGAGAGACGAACATTTTTTTATGTCAGTGACACATGTTTACGCAATTACACAGTTAGATAACGTCATACTTATGAAATTGTATTTTGTCTGTACTTTGTGAAATGTTCATATTTTTTTAGAACCATTGTGATACTATGAGAGCTCTTAATGATGTATTTGGTATGAGATCATGATTTTTAAAGTACGTTTGAGGTAGATGACTCTATTGAAATGAGCAGAGAATTTCTTTTAGGTTTTGAAATTATTGGAGGAAGCTGCAACGATTTTGAGAATTGACTGAGATGTTATGATATTATTACGACGACGATGTGTATTATGCTGTTGAGATATGTTTATGATCAATAAGATGATGCTACTGTATATGAGGAATTTGATTATGCTACGTATTTCTTGTGATGAAATATTGAAGAAGTGTCGACGAATATGTATATGTATAATAAGGTAAGGAGTAATGAGTAGTGGTTAGGGACTCTGATTTGTGGAAAAGGATGTTGAAAACCAAGAATCGTACTTTAAGAATTATGAAATGTGTGTACATGTGTGAATGTATTACAATGCTGTTGGAAATTTTTTGGACATTGTTATATTTATAGGATTTTATATTCTACACATTTGTAATGCAAATTCTCAACCTGTGAAAATATTTTTATATGAGACTGTCACTGTAGCGGAAACTGCTGTCATAAATATTTCACTAAGAAAGGTAAGTGACCTTGACGTAATGCGTTTTGGGCGCCCAGCTGACAGATAGTCGTCTGACAAATGAAAGCCATTAGGTGGAGAGAAACAAAAAAGAGGCCATTATCCTCGCTATTGACATTTCTTTGTCGAAAGCATCGCAAATACGACACGCTCAAACTTGAAAACATATGATTACACTGTGGAGCTCTTAATTTATGATATTTACTAAAATGCCTAATGAAATGATGAGAAACATTTTACATCTATTGTCTTTATAGTTGAGAGATTGCTCATTTTGTTTAATATCAGATCTCCAGCTGTGTTGCAGCATTGGTTTTATAAAATAAAATTAAGTGCATTTGCTAATGTGAACACTTTCTGTCAACAGATCTATTAAATAATTATTTTATGATCCACATTCTTCGAAAAAGGAGCTCTTGGAATGGAAAGAACAATATGAAGGAACTAATAACAGTAACTGCATGTACAATTTTCTTTTCAAGTACCTGGTAATTTTTATGGTAGTGTAAGTTGTGGTGCACCACTTTACATAAAGATGTGAATAGACATTTCCCTTATCTGCATTGTTGTCTTTAGTGTACTATTTTTTCTGCTTGAGCTTTCTCATGTTTAGGTATAAGTTATAGCATTAGCTGCTGCAGTTCGCCAGGCATAGTGTTACTGAATTTGACTTTGTATTACTGTGTTCAGCCAGTTTTACTACGGATTTATTTTTCTTGTTTGCTGCACAGTGCCTTATATTAGTTGTAATATTGCAATTGCTATGCAAATTTTTTTTTGTCATTGCTATTTGTATTAATTGTTTTGTGCTGCTGCATTGGCTCGTCCCTTAGTTTATGCATCTGAGCTCAGTAGTTTTAAGTTAGCTTAAGAGGGGGTAGACTATATAAGAGAATGAGTTGCGATGAATTGGAAGAAATGCATTGAGAAGTTATACAAAAAAAGTACAGAAAGCAGGTATAGATAGGACTTTTTGGAAATAATGAAGAACGAAGGGAGATCTCCGAGAAGAAAGTTTTGTTTGCAAAATACTGCAGTAAAACAAACCCTGTCCTTTCCTTGTGTTATCCCACTATGTGTTTGTGTACTCTTGTATATTTGTGTTTTTCCTGTCTTTATGTGTTTAGCTGATACGAGTTATGTTGTAGAATTTTTCTAATAATATGTTATTTACTTTGTAAAGGTCTTTAGACATTATTTATCTGTTCTGTTTTGTTGCTCCTGTGTGAAGTTGATGTTTCAAAAGTTATTCTGATCTTTTATGTATGCACTTATGTCATAATTCCTATAACACTGATGTATATGTATATTTCTATTCTTTTGTAGTGCCTGTATTACTATAAATGTTATCTTAATTGTTATTTTCTTTAATGATGTATTTTGTACCTTTGTTATTGTATTCTCATGTTATGATATTGTAATTGACACCAGTTCATCAAATTAAGTAACTTGTAAGCATTCATGTCACTGCACACATTTCTGTTGGTCATAGTAATGCACAATATGTGAGAAGTTGGGACTGTTAGTGTTTGCACGTGTGCTGACAATTCAGCAAGGGACTGGATAACAGTATTGCTGGTTCTAAGGACAATTCCAAAAACTTTGTGAGTGCACAAGTGGTGGTTTATGGACTTGCTATATTGTCCGCAAGACTCTTCGATGGCGATTGTGCAACTGCACAGTTGCAACAGATGGCTGCTGGCCGTCTCTACAAGGACTACAGTGGGTCTGCATCTTTGATGGCTCACCAATACCGCTATCTCTACAAGGGCTATAGTGGGTCTGCATCTTTGATGGCCCACCAGTACCGTAATCTCTACCAGGACTACAGTGGGTCTACTCTGTGATGACCTGCCTACCAATATTCTTCAAAACTTCGAATGACTCTGCTGTGGGTTTGCCCTGTTGTGACCCATTACTTGTCTGCATGTCGAGAGTCAGCACTGTCTTTCCGTTGGAAGGATAACACCACTTCTTCAAGACTGCATGGAAATCCACTACTTCCGTGTGCATTTTGTTTTACTGCTCAGACATTGAGAAAAACACTGCTATTTTACTGTGATGAATGATCAGGACTGTCTTTATGGACTGTGAGAAAATTTTAGCTTTTGACCAACATTGTATCAATAAGTGTGTGCATTTGATTTCTTTGTTATTGTAATTATGAAAAATTTTTTCAAATCTGTATTAGCCACTGCCCAAAACAATTTGTAAAATTTTTTGTGGGGAGCATGGGGGCTACGTAAGTAGGCTGTTTAGGTGTTTTTATTGGTAACGCCACGTAGCGCTCTGTATGAAAATCACTGGCTGTGCTGTGTGCAGTCTGTGGCTAGTTTGCATTGTTGTCTGTCATTGTAGTGTTGGGCAGCTGGATGCGAACAGCGCGTAGCTTTGTGCAGTTGGAGGTGAGCCGCCAGCAGTGGTGGATGTGGGGAGAGAAATGGCGAGTTTTGAAATTTGTAAGATTGGATGTCATGAACTGCTATATATATTATGACTTTTGAACACTAGTAAGGTAAATACATTGTTTGTTCTCTATCAAAATCTTTCATTTGCTAACTATGCCTATCAGTAGTTAGTGCCTTCCGTAGTTTGAATCTTTTATTTAGCTGGCAGTAGTGGCGCTCGCTGTATTATAATAATTCGAGTAGCGAAGATTTTTGTGAGGTAAGTGATTTGTGAAAGGTATAGGTTAATGTTAGTCAGGGCCATTCTTTTGTAGGGATTATTGAAAGTTAGATTGCGTTGCGCTAAAAAATATTGTGTGTCGGTTTAAGCAGAGTCATGTACAATTTTTCTAAGGGGACGTTTCAATATGACCGGTTTCGGTTCATTCGGAACCATCTTCAGATCTGATATTTCAGCAGCATGTGAAATTTGCTGAATTTGGACGGGTTACTCCTGTAACTGAAATATCAGATCTGAAGATGGTTCTGAATGAACCGAAACCGGTCGTATGAATAAAAAATTATTTTGCAATCAAGACTGATTATAAGTAATATTACGTTGTTATTACAGTAATATTAACGTACGAGGCCTGTTCAGAAAGTAAGCTCCGATTGATTGCCAAATTGAAACCACAGTGAACATCAGAAATGTTTTACTTGTAACAATTAGCTACACCTTTCAGCTACTTCTCTACGTAGTCGCCGTTCTGAGTTAAACTTTTGTCATAGCGTTGTACCAACTTTTCAATAGCCTCATCATAGAAGGCAGCCGCCAGTGCTTTCCGCCAATTCTCCACGCTGGCCTACACCTCGTTGTCTGTGTCAAAATGTTGTCTTCAAAGACATCGGTTCATGTGACCAGAGATGAAACGCAGGGGGAGACAATTGCGGACTGTATTGTGGGTAATCTCACATTTCCATTTGAAAACGATGCAGGAGCATCTTCATTGCCCCTGCAGAATGCGGCTGAGAATTGTCTTGAAGAAGACACAGCACAACAGTTATGTAATGTTAGCTGCATAGCTTCAGGCGAAATTTCTCACCAGACCCTCGTGCTTGGCGGCAGACACTATTTTCTAGACATCTTTACGCACTCACTGCGAGCTCAGAAATGAGAAGAGCGACGTGATGCTAACTGGGGTTATACTAGAGACACTACCCAACACATCTGTGCAAAGCTTTATCGGATTTTCATAGTCGTTTCCATTTCGCGACCGATCGGAGCTTACTTTCTGAACGCCCCTCGTATTATTGTAATCACTATGACTAACAGCCCTACACATCGTACTGGAAGCACCCATTTGTGTAATGTACACTGAACACAGAGAACGTGTTAACTTTCACCAAACTCTTTCACTGAGAAAAATCCCATCAAATGGCCACACCCTAGCCAACCTGACATGACCTGCTTTTGCACCTTGTAACGTAGTACCGACTACCACCACAATAATATATCAAGGGTAAATTTCACTTCTTAATTTCATAAACAACGAGCTATTTTTATTTCAAAACAGATGATGTTGCTACCAGGGTGATCCGGCTGCTCCTAATTCTGGGTTTTGCGCAATCCACAGTTCTACGTGCAAGAGTTTCATGTTTCATCGCTCGCTATGCGCTAGCTGTTAGTCCTGCAGAAAAAATGGACAAGACTATTTTGTGGGAAGTTTAATCAATAATGTACTGCGACACATTTTTGATGGAAACCAAAGTTTTCGAGTGACGAGGGCAGTTCAATAAGTAATGCAACACTTTTTTTTTTCTCGGCCAATTTTGGTTGAAAAAACCGGAAATTTCTTGTGGAATATTTTCAAACATTCCCGCTTCGTCTCGTATAGTTTCATTGGCTTCCGACAGGTGGCAGCTCTGCACGGAGCTGTTAAAATGGCGTCTGTAACGGATGTGCGTTGCAAACAACGGGCAGTGATCGAGTTTCTTTTTGGCGGAAAACCAGGGCATCTCAGATATTCATAGGCGCTTGCAGAATGTCTACTGTGATCTGGCAGTGGACAAAAGCACGGTGAGTCGTTGGGCAAAGCATGTGTCATCATCGCCGCAAGGTCAAGCAAGACTGTCTGATCTCCCGCGTGCTGGCCGGCCATGCACAGCTGTGACTCCTGCAATGGCGGAACGTGCGAACACACTCGTTCGAGATGATCGACGGATCACCATCAAACAACTCAGTGCTCAACTTGACATCTCTGTTGGTAGTGCTGTCACAATTGTTCACCAGTTGAGATATTCAAAGGTTTGTTCCCGCTGGGTCCCTCGTTGTCTAACCGAACACCATAAAGAGCAAAGGAGAACCATCTATGCGGAATTGCTTGCTCGTCATGTGGCTGAGGGTGATAATTTCTTGTCAAAGATTGTTACAGGCGATTAAACATGGGTTCATCACTTCGAACCTGAAACAAAACGGCAATCAATGGAGTGGCGCCACACCCACTCCCCTACCAAGAAAAAGTTTAAAGCCATACCCTCAGCCGGTAAAGTCATGGTTACAGTCATCTGGGACGCTGAAGGGGTTATTCTGTTCGATGTCCTTCCCCATGGTCAAACGATCAACTCTGAAGTGTATTGTGCTACTCTTCAGAAATTGAAGAAACGACTTCAGCGTGTTCGTAGGCACAAAAATCAGAAAGAACTTCTCCTTCTTCATGACAACGCAAGACCTCACACAAGCCTTCGCACCCGAGAGGAGCTCACAAAACTTCAGTGGACTGTTCTTCCTCATGCACCCTACAGCCCCGATCTCGCACCGTCGGATTTCCATATGTTTGGCCCAATGAAGGACGCAATCCGTGGGAGGCACTACGCGGATGATGAAGAAGTTATTGATACAGTACGACGTTGGCTCCGACATCGACCAGTGGAATGGTACCGCGCAGGCATACAGGCCCTCATTTCAAGGTGGCGTAAGGCCGTAGCATTGAATGGAGATTACGTTGAAAAATAGTGTTGTGTAGCTAAAAGATTTGGGAATAACCTGGTGTATTTCAATGCTGAATAAAACCATTCCAGTTTCAGAAAAAAAATGTGTTGCATTACTTATTGAACTGCCCTCGTATTAAAGAAAAGACACGTTTGAAGGTCTTTATGTACGTTTTACTAGAATAATTCGAAAACTAGCGATAACATATCCCAGTACAAAATTTAGATGCATTAAATTTCCTAAAAAGGATCTGTTAATTTTTTCTGTTGGGCTAATAGTTTGCCTGTAGTGAGCGAGGGAATACGAAAATATTGCATGTGGTTTCATGGTGTTGCGGATTGCATAAGACCCAGGGATAGCGACAGCTGAATCACTTGTATGTTAGACTATGATCGCAACATTTAGCTGTCGTCATACTAGCTGAGTGTCCGCGCACTGTATCTGAGTGTTCAGGGCGACATAATGTCAATCCTAAGGGCCCGGGTTAGATTCCCGCCTGGGTCGGAGATTATCTCGGCTCAGGGACTGAGTGTAGTGTTGCCCTAATCATTATCATTTCATCCCCATCGACGCCCAAGTCGCCAAAGTGGCGTCAAATCGAAAGACTTACACCCGGCGAACGGTCTACCCGACGGGAGGCCCTAGTCACGGGGACCGATGAGCATAGCAGTCTGGTCCCTTTAATCCCTCAATCCAACCAACCAACCCTAGTCACGCGACATTTACATTTTATGCTAACTAATTATATAGCGACCAAAGTATGAGGCGATGTAAACTGAAGTTACCTCACATAATATATTGCATCTGACTAACTGCTGGTTTTGATTCTCTGCATACATCTAGAAACTAATGTTACGTTCAAAACTGTAATTAATAATTACAAAAGTATGTAGTGATTAAATAGTAACGTGCTTAAAATAAACAACCTAATATTGTTGTCAAAATATTTACATGTGTTTCGAAGGAGAACACTACTCATAGGGAGACCAGAGATGCGTAGCGTTTCGGGGAAGCACCAAAAGTCAAAAAACGTCGTGCCAGCCCATCGTGTTCTTATAGTTCTATGTGAGAGAGCAAAGTGGTCAGTGATGGACATAGTGCCCGAAGAGGTCTCTAACATACAGTCGTATAAAATGGTTCATTCCTGTATTGTGTAAAATTACACAATCATTATACATAATGTAGACCAAACACTCCACAGTTATTAAACATCCAGCTTTTACATTGATGAAATAGACGTCAACAGCCGCGCCGGATTAGCCGAGCGGACTCAGGTGCTGCAGTCATGGACTGTGCGGCTGGTCCCGGCGGAGGTTCGAGTCCTCCCTCGGGCATGGGTGTGTGTTTGTCCTTAGGATAATTTAGGTTCAGTAGTGTGTAAGCTTAGGGACTGATGACCTTAGCAGTTGAGTTTCATAAGATTTCACACACATTTGAACAGACGTCAAGACGTTCCTTGATCTGGTTAGGATGGAGCTAACAGGTAAATTTGCTACAGTTGGCGGAATTAGGTATCATCGGATGTGGAGGCTTGAGACTGATCGTTACAGTGGCTACAGTACTCGAATATTTTATAAAAAGTGTTGGGTTAAAATGTGAAGGTATAAATATATACTGCCACAGGAATTTAAGTGTTTTACTTTGCCATCTACTTCTATACTTATCAAACAACTGTGAAGTACATAGCAAAGAATACGTAACATTGTTATTAGGGTTTCTTCCTATTCCATTCACGTACAGAGCGCGGGAAAAATGATTGTTTAACTGCTCCTCTGCATACTGTAAGACATCTCTTGTTGTCCACACGATTCCTATGGGAGGTGTAGATATGAGGCTGTAGTACTGTAGTATATTCTCTGAGTCATCATTTAAAACCAGTTCTTAAAATTTCGTAAGTATACATTCTCTGGATAGTTTTCATCTACGTTAGTCTACTACTGCAGTCTCTTCAGCATCTCTGCGACGCTCTCTCAAACAGATCTGTTACCATTAGCTCTACCCTTCGCAGTATACGTTCAGTGTACCCTTTTTTGTACAAGTCCAACACAACATTCTACAATGTGACGCAAAAGTGCTCTGTAAACAATCCTCCTTTGTAGACTGATTCCATTTCCCCAGTATACCAACTGCTTAACATACGGCTGAGCCTATGTAACGATACAATTTCATATCCTTAGAAAGTGTTACACCGAGTTGTTTGTGTGAACTGTCCAATTCCAACTACGACTCATTGATATTACTGTCATAGGATCTTAAATTTTCTCGTTTTTTGAAGTGCACACTTTTACATTTCTGAACGTTTAAAGCAAGTTGCCAGTCTCCTCACAATTTTGAAATCTAATCAAGATCTGATTATTTACGCAGCTTCTCTCAGGCAGCACTTCATTAACAGATAACTCAAAAAAATGGTTCAAATGGCTCTGAGCACTATGGGACTCAACTGCTGTGGTCATAAGTCCCCTAGAACTTAGAACTACTTAAACCTAACTAACCTAAGGACAGCACACAACACCCAGCCATCACGAGGCAGAGAAAATCCCTGACCCCGCCGGGAATCGAACCCTGGAACCCGGGCGTGGGAAGCGAGAACGCTACCGCACGACCACGATATGCGGGCAGATAACGGTTTCATCTGCAAAAAATCTGACATTACCATTAAAATTGTCTGCGTAGTGATTAAATTATAACACGAACAGCAGGTATCTCAGTACACTGCCCTGTGGTATACCTGAAATTACCTCTACATCTGACAATAACTCTCCATCCAAGATAATTAGCTGCGTCCTCCTTATCAAAAAATTCTAGTTACAAATTTCGCTTCATAATCCATACGGTCGTACTTTTCATAATAAGCATCCATGTGGCATTCAGTAAGCTGCTTTTCGGAAATCAAGAAATGCTCTAGGTGCCTGGCTGCCTTGATCCATAACTTGCCATATGTAATGTGGGAAAAGTGTGATTTAGGTTTCGTATGATCGATGTTTTCGGATTCGTCCTGGTTGGCGTGAAGGAAGTCATCGTATCGGGATACCTCATTATAGTACTAGCACAACGTCAATGTTACGCAACTGATTAATATGTATGGCAACTAGATATACACCCTAATCTCCTTCCGCCTCTCCTGCGCTGTCCCTTTCTTTGTCCATCTGTCCCTCTTTCCACCCCTCTCTCTCTGCATCACCTCCTACCCCTTCCCTCTGTCCTCCTCCTGCCCTATTTTCATTTCCGTTCCCTCCCATCCTCTCTGTCTTCCCACCCATCTCTCTGACCTTTAGCCTAGTTTATTAAAAAAAGAATCTTGATTGGGAATAGGAATCGCTTAAGATGAATGGGTAAATTGGCTGGGAACACTGATGTGTGGAGCATGACAGACATCCCTCCAGGTGATGTATCTGTGAGGATAATGGCTTTGATGGCAATATTCCGCATAGTTTTAATTAGTGAATGATTGAGATTAAAAAGTTTCGGGGTATTCGGATACCGTAGTAGTATTGTAATATCGGTTGATAAACCGTATATACAGCTTCACAGTTTTTATAAAACGGACGGCGAGGAAGATAATAAAACAGCACAAGTTTGTACGTGCAAATTTTGTTTGAAATTATGCATAAGGAGGAAGAACATACAGGGTAAATCACATAAGACTTCCACCGCAAGTATTACGGAAATGGAAAATGCTGTTGTTGTGCGGTTTTCTCAGAATGGATTGGTAGTCATGGGTTTGTATTATTAACCAGAAACAAATTGTAATAATACTTAGAAAGTATTAAATGGAACAGCTGACATTAACAGATAAAAAATAGGGTAAATAACAGTGTCAGTGTCGTCTGTTGCAGGATTCTAATGTGAGTCGTTCACAAGATTCGTATTTTGAAAAGTTCCCACACTGGCATGTGTTTATGGCATTCAGTCTGCGTAGTTGTTGCGCTTACTAACAGTGTGCTTGTGTGTTCCTTGAGTGCATTACTACTTCCTAATCGGTTTGTGGCAGTCCGAGCAGTAGCTAGCTCGGGAGTGGACGATTGGATTTACTAGTTAAAAAAAAACAAAAACAAAAAAAAACAGACATGCTCATGATGTATGGAGAGTGTAGGAAGAATGCAGTTCTTTCTTGTTCCGTGCCTGCGGCAAGATATCCCAAGACACGTCTACCATCTCGACATGTATTTATCAACCTCCTTCTTGTCTGTCAAGTACCTGCGAATACAGTTTTGTTGAGAACGTGTGTAAATGTGAAGAACATTTATATTAAAGTGACTATATCGTGCTCACGTCTATATTGATGTGACGTCTGAATTACGTAGTTAGTGTATTGTCTTATAACTGTCACTGTTTTCATATGATGATAAATGACGCATATATATTGAAAATGAATCATTAGTTATTATGCGATCGTAGTCTGACAGTTCCACTCTTACGACGCTGAATGTTTACGAAAATTATGCAGAAGAAACAAATGTTCAAATGTGTGTGAAATCTAATGGGAATTAACTAAGGTAATGAGTCCCTAAGCTTACACACTTCTTAACCTAAATTATCCTAAGGACAAACACACACACCCATGCCCAAGGGAGGACTCGAACCTCCGCCGGGACCAGCTGCAGCGCCCTAGACCGCTCGGCTAATCGGGCGCGGCTATGCAGAAAAACAGCGATATTTTGTATTAACTAAAATTTGTTACGTTTGTCTCTGGTTGTGACATACGTTACTTCCGTTTTATCCAGTTTCATGCTCTAAAAGTTCAATTTAGTAGTACACGTGTCTAAATTCTTTACGCTCGTTTAATATCTCTTCCAGTTATTTTCTCGTATGTATGCAGATTTACAGTTCTTCAAGAATGTTAATTGTAAAATCTGTTGGTATTCTGTGCAGAATCTGAAGTATATTTTCAATCGTATCAGTCGTGCGGTTTTGATTTTTCAAATGTAGGAAGAAGCTCGACTGATTATTTTCTTTCTTTAATGTGTTCCTTATATCTGACGTAAAAATTTCTTCGTGTTTGGCCAATTTAAAAGGTATTACAGCTGCCACATGTGATAATGGCTAGATTATCATATCTCGATATTCTAGTGGTAATGGAACATTATTATATTGAAAGGTTGTTATTGGTTCGAAAGGATAGTTGAATGTTTGCGCCCTTAAAAAATGAATTAATTTTGTTGGAGATTCTACCAAGGGAGAATGTATCTTATTTTCTGTGTAGGTTAAACTCCTCCAGTTTGGCATATCTTGCTATGTATTGTGTTGTGCTTCGGTGTTTTACACTTGTAGTACAATGGCGTCAAAGTAGTTTGTGTAGGCTATATCCCGAAGTGAGTTAAGCTCTTTTTGAACTGCTGGTTTCTGTAATGATAGGATATTTAAACAGATAATCATTCAATGGAATAATGTCAGTTTAAGAGCCATTAGGTGACGGGAACTGACATTTATGATGTTGGCGGAAGTGCTATTCTTTCTATAGATATCAAATGTACGGTGATTATTATTTATTCCAGTTGTGAGGCCTGGATAAGTTAGTGGTATTGCCTTTCTCAGTTTCTGTAGTTTCTTGGGTTGGTGGTGGATATATTCGATATTTGCATGGTTGCCTTCTACCAACATGAGGGTATCATCTACATATCCTAATTAGTATACAGTTTGGTAGAGAATAGACAAATATGAGTTAAAGAATTTCTTTTCCAGAGAATTTAGAAAATATCGGCCAATGTGCCTGCTACACTATTACCCACGGTCACTTCATCTGCTTGGGTATAAATTTTGTTGTAAAATTCAAAATAATTTTGTGTCAGCGCTATTTCCAAAAGATTTATAATTTTAAGTGTTCTAGTCATGGATATGTTCCAATATTGTAAAAGATTTTATTTTATTATTTGGATAGTTTGCTTTACTGGTACATTGGTATATACATTAGTGACCTCAAATGTATTAAATTTACCGTTAGGTAGTACAGGGTGGGGCAAATAAAAATGGCCCAGAGAACAGAGCTCCAGGGAACAAAGAAACACAGGAGAGGAAAGGAAATACAGTACTGACCTAACTATAGCAGATGTTAAACATCACCACCACTCATCTCTTGGCACTTTTGGACTCTGATCAGCAAGCTGCTGAAGATGGGTCGAATCTGGACTGCTTGTATTGCTGCAGTCTCATCCGAAATGTTCTACTGCAGTTTTTGAATACTAAGAGGGTGGTTGAGGTATGCCTTTCACTTGAGGGCTCCCCACACAAAGTAGTCGTACACTGACAGATCGGGTGACCTGGGCTGCGGACAGACTGACCTCTATTGACAACTCTGTCAGGCGTGAAGACTGTGTAAATGTGCTCCAACGTTCCACCCGCTGTATAGGCAGTTTTTTCATCCTGTAGGAAGTAACTGAAGGTCTTTTAACTCCGTTAATGCTGCCACAAATGGGTTCAACGTGTTTGCAACGTAACGCGCCGTAGTCAGCGCCTGATGAAAGAAGATTGGACCAGTAACATGGCGTGCAGACACGGCATACCAAACCCCAACCTTCTGATCATGCAACAGTGGTGGTAGAAGTCACGCTGTTTTACCGCTGCCCACAACTTGTGAGTCTGTGAGTTGACATAACAACTCAGGTGAAACCATGCTTCATCAGACATAACCAACAGATCCATGTCCAAGCTATTCACTGTTACCTCAGTGAACAGCCACTCACGAAACTAGAGGCACTGAGATGGATCTGCTGGTTTTAATGCGTGAACAACAGACATTCAGTTGGGGTATATGTGCAGGTCCAGGTGGAGTATTCGTTCCCACGATCAAAGTGATGTGCCGGTCTCTAGCAACGGGCGTACAGTTGATTTGGTACAGCTCTGGAGCATTTTCTAGTGAACTGTAGCCACATTTTCTAATGTGCGGGCACGTTTCGGAAGGTATTTTGACTGTTTCAAAACAGATCCTGTCTGAGCCATTTTGAGAACTAAGCGTTGCATTGCACTCGTTGCTGACACTTTGACACCATTATCTTTCTCAGAAAACAATGGAACATACCGTTTACACGACTTTGTTGTCACGTAACTTTCCACTACGTACACCCGCTGCTCCACTGTGAGACCCGTTGTCCCATTTTCACTGCTCTACTTGAGTAAAGGAGTTTTGCTAATTGGGGAGCAAAATAACTGATGATGGTCGAAGTAGAGAGGATATAAAATGTAGACTGGCAATGGCAAGGAAATCGTTTCTGAAGAAGAGAAATTTGTTAACATCGAGTATAGATTTAAGTGTCAGGAAGTCTTTTCTGAAAGTATTTGTATGGAGTGTAGCCATGTATGGAAGTGAAACATGGACGATAAATAGTTTGGACAAGAAGAGAATAGAAGCTTTCGAAATGTGGTGCTACAGAAGAATGCTGAAGATTAGATGGGTAGATCACATAACTAATGAGGAGGTACTGAATAGGATTGGGGAGAAGAGAAGTTTGTGGCACAACTTGACCAGAAGAAGGGATCGGTTGGCAGGACATGTTCTGAGGCATCAAGGGATCACCAATTTAGTATTGGAGGGCAGCGTGGAGGGTAAAAATCGTAGGGGGAGACCAAGAGATGCATACACTAAGCAGATTCAGAAGGACGTAGGTTGCAGTAGGTACTGGGAGATGAAGAAGCTTGCACAGGATAGCGTAGCATGGAGAGCTGCATCAAACCAGTCTCAGGACTGAAGACCACAACAACAACAACTTGACTCACGTAGCCCGAATTACACTATTAACCGGTGTGGATCACGTGGCGGGCGTACATGTGGTATGCGCTTCACAGAGTGTGGTTATATCCATACAGTCGCGTCCGATTGTATCCACTCGTCCGGGCCACTTTTATTTGCCCCAGTCTATATCTGTATGTCTCTTGTATATCTTGTCGGTTTACACGAATTTTTCATCGTGTACTTTTTGCAGAAAATAAAAACTTTTGGTATCAGTACGTTTAGTTTTTTGCTTATCAAATACGATCGTTTGTTTCTGCTATTAATGACCTGGCGAATCAAAACCGTCTGTTTATGTGTTCTTGATTGAACTCGTAATTTTGGTGTACCTGGGTTCATTACTATACTTCTTCTTTTTTCATGTTCAGTATAATGATATTACTGGTTTTAATGACATTCTTTATTTTAGTAGCAAATATGTTGGTAGGGTTGTGAAACAATTCTGTGATATTATTAGATTCAAAGAATGCCATGACCTTATTTATTAGCAGTTTACGTTAAGTATCCCCACGCTATTTCCTTTATCAGCTTCTAATGCTATAGCATCACTTAATACCAGTTTATGATTTATATTATTCAGAATTTTGTGTGCTGTTCTGGGATAGTATTTGTATACATGGTGGTCAGAAAATGTCTGAAACGCTTGTAGGGATGTTGCAGGGCACGTTGTACTGAGATATAAATGTTAGAAACAAATTCAATACGTTGCACCGCTTCAGAGTTATTTAGCGTTGAAACTAGCTCACATTCAAGCGGCGTGCCAGGGGCGGTATTTCCCAACGAGTGCTTTGTTTGGTTACATCAAACTTGAATTTCCGCGCGCAACGACCTGATTGGCTAACTTCAATGCTAAATAACTAGGAAACGGCGCAACGTATTGAATTTGTTTCTTAACATTTATATCTCAATACAAGGTGCCCTCAATACAAGCGTTTCAGACATTTTCTGACCACCCTGTATATTCTGTTTGCGTAGTTCCTTGTATACAATTTTTGTTACATTAACTGTAATTTCATTCAGTTTTCTGTATGGGAGATTTGCTACTACACAGAATTTGTCTAAGCATTTACATGCCCTGCTATTGTAATTCAGGTTCACCGCGTGGAAGAGAACGAAACCGCATATCTTCAACCAACAGCACTCCATTTTCTTTTTCGCAATAGATTTCAACAGAAAACGAGTACTTTTTTTATTTATTAATTTTTTTGTTTTGTTTTTGTAATAGCATATAACCAGTGTCCATCTGAGTTTGTATTAGTGAATCGTGTAAAAATTTGGAGTAAATCGGTGAAGGTCTTTTCTAGTTTATTGATAACAACTTTTCCCTTTTGTAAGTTACATATACACTACTTTTTTTAAAAAAATATGTAATAGATGTCCATCAAAGTGTTGATTAGAATATTATAGATATCTAATTATGTTTGAGCTCAGGATGCGTTCAAGATTCTACAACAGATCGATGTCAAGGCTACTGCATGGTAGTTTTGTTGATAAATTCTAATACTCATCTTGTAAAAATATGTACTGTACTTTCTTCCAACTATCAGGCATGATTTTTTGTTCGAGGAAACAATGATGAATTGTAGTTAAAAGAGTAGCTACCTCAGCCGGAAATTCAGTAGAGAATCATAGGTATTCCATCGGGTCCTGGAGCTTTGTTTAGTTTTAACAAGTACCTATGTAAAGCAAAGATCTCCGTCATCTGTGTGAAATGATCTGAATAACTGCGTAACTGATACATGCTTCTGTTACCTATTTTCGTTTTATAAGCAGTGAGTGAACTCACTCCCCTGTCGACGCTCAACAGGTTATCCATATGATTCTTGAGTTTCTCCCGGCGTATTTGATAGTCAAAATATCCACGGGTGTACTGTCGGTCTACAGTGTCCAATGGGCACAATATTTCGGCGATCATACATGTCGCCATCATCAGGTGAACTGACGGACTGAGCTCCTGTGAACGTGCCGGCACGGAGATTCGTACACTATGGCTGCTCAGGGGGAACTGTGGAGATGGATGAAATCACGAGGGAGGAGGTAGGCACTGCGTTTATCCCATACACAGGCG
This sequence comes from Schistocerca nitens, assembly GCF_023898315.1. Lineage (NCBI taxonomy): Eukaryota > Metazoa > Arthropoda > Insecta > Orthoptera > Acrididae > Schistocerca > Schistocerca nitens. Next base: position 190,157,178 of record NC_064618.1, on the reverse strand, counting down.
CACTCTCGGGGAAAATCGCCCGCATTTGAAGAAACACCGGGTCGGAACTGTGTTTTGCCCTCCGAATAAAACTCGTGCACTGGTGGGGAGCGCCAAAGATGACCTCGGTTTGAGGAAGGCCGGCGTGTACCAGATTCCGTGTCAATGTGGCAAGTCGTATATTGGTCAGACGATGCGTACCGTCGAGGATCGATGCCGTGAACACCAGAGGCACACTCGACTGATGTATCCGAGCAAGTCGGCGGTCGCTGAACATTGTTTGTCGGAAAATCACGCTGTGGAGTATGAACGCACGAGGATTCTGGTACAGACGTCGAGATACTGGGACAGCGTTGTTAGAGAGGCCATCGAAATTCGCACCAATGACGACCTCATAAACCGTGACTGTGGCTATAATCTTAGCAAGGCTTGGGAACCAGCGATTGGGTTAATCAAGAGTAAATCAAGCAAATGTATAGTTGTGACGACCACGGCGGACAGAGCCATCACACCGACGTCATCTCAGACGCCTTCGCAATCTGTTCCACCGCGCGACCGTGGCGCGGGGCGCGGACGGCGAAGTGAGCACGCCGCGGGCGGAGGGTATTTAAATCGGCCGCCGCCGCGACCGAACCCAGTTCCCCCTGAGCAGCCATAGTGTACGGATCACCGTGCCGGCACGTTCACAGGAGCTCAGTCCGTCAGTTCACCTGATGATGGCGACATGTATGATCGCCGAAATATTGTGCCCGTTGGACACTGTAGACCGGCAGTACACCCGTGGATATTTTGTTTAGGTTATCCATATTTCGCAATTCTATACGTTAATGCCCGACCCACGTAAGAAAGGACATTCAAGCAAGTATGTCCAGAGTCAGATTTTTGTCAATATTTCTGCCACGTGAAATGAAAATTAGAACGATCCGGTGTATCTTAGGTAACAGAACATACTCATTACTCAAAGGATGCACTGTGGAAAAACTAGTTACAGTGAAGACCATTTTTATGTGTTACGTGTGTTCAAGTTATATCACTGATTGCTCAGTCTTCATTTCAGAGCAACTTCTCTGTTAACATACGTTAATTACAATAACTATTCGAAATAGTGGAATTCAAAAATGTTATTGCTAGTTCTGAATGTTAATTATGCAATCGCGCAGATAAACACAGACAAACACTGCACCATCAGCACAGCGCCGTTTTCTGCGTGCCTTATTACATATTTGTTGTTTAATACTGTATGCTGTGTTTGGTGATACGATTTTATGCGGGAGTGTGTATGGCGTTGGGGAGTGTTACTAAACTTAATGGGCCCCATTTATGGTATCACACCCCAGTAATCTCGTCATTAGAGTGAATGGTTTATTACAGCTAATGAACTGTCAATCACCACTCCCCACCCAAGCCCCCACCCCTCCCCTCTTCGTATGGTGTTTTGGTATAGGTTGTTAAGTGTAGTAGCTCGAATCAATTGTCTTATCATTAGGTATACATTAGAGAATTACCTTCCGAGCAGCTACTACACGCTGTTGCTGTTGTTTCAGTCAGATTCCTCACGAACAATTTAAGGAACGGACGAATAGGGTGAAAAGAGGCGGCAGAACCGCAACCAGTGCAACACGTTGCTCTATTCCACGCTGCTGTGTGGTTTTTGACACGTTGATAAGCTGAAGCGTTAATAATATCCAGGAAGTCAAATCAGATAATCGTCACAAAAAAAAATCATAACAGACACCAGAAAAGAACTTACAATATATTTAATAATAATCTTGGTGGTTGATTCCAGTATTTGACTATAGACGACCGGTTCTTAGCTGCGTCGATACCTGACTCAATGGTTTATGTGCTATGAAGCAATTAAGTTGCTTAAATCTTCGCTTACAGCTACAGAGTGGCCTTAGTTCTGTGATTTGTACAGCGTTGATCAATGTGTGCAAAGTTCTTGAACACCTACTATGTCATGTGTGTGGAATTTTAAAAACTAGAGACCAGTTATTCACTATTCGAAAACGGCGTTTTGTAATGGCTGTCTTCACCGACGAACCGTGATATCATCGTGCAACTGATGTAGAAGCATCAGCAGAAATGTATTTGGGAAGTTTCTGATCAGGAGTAGAGTAATAATTTTAGGCATGTGAGCATGAATGGGGAGAGGGTTTTAGATTAATTGCTGTATTTTCGTTAAGGAATCAAGGGCTGAATTAAACTGGTTACTGATAAATGTCGTGTATATTATTCAAGCATTTGCCAGTGTTTTAGTCAATACTGCGCAATTAGACAGAGAGTCTGAGAATAAAAGATTCATCGCAGAAGGAAGACTGAAAGGAGGCTCACTTGATGTCATCGCGAGGAGGGGTATCCTCAATGCAACGCTAATGTGCAATCTCGGAAGAATGATGTGCTAATCACATGATTCTCTTTACAGGCTTTTGTGATGACTGCTCGCAGGTCTTGCTGCTGTCCTCTAATGTCTTACCCCGACAATGAAAGAACGGTTATTCTACAGGACGAGCAACAATATCAGTAGAAGTGCCTTGATCATAAAGTTTGGAGTACAAAATATTATTTACTGTGCAGGTTACAAGGATTACATTTTTAGCTCCATTCAGCGCTCGAAATCACGAATAAAATAAATTTGTCCATGTGCATGACCCCCGTAGCGATATCACAACAGACAGTATCATACCACCTCTATCTCTTAAAATACAAGAACATACTAAATACACAGAGGTAACCAAGGCATTTGGTCAGAGAGAGAGAGAGAGAGAGAAAGCGAGAGAGAGGTGAAACATTATGCTTCATCACTGAATACAACATCGAAACAAGGGTATAAAATGTGAATGAAGCTCTTGCAGTAACGTTATTGAACCGTTGCACGATCCGAAGTTCGCGCCACGTGTCTCCTGGGACACCATCTTTGGCGTGAAGGGTTGTGGCACATTTGCCACGAGTGGCGCTGATGCCGTTTTCCGATGGAGGCAGTGAGTGGACCAACACGGACAGCGTAGGTCTGCGAGGCAACGGGTGGCTGTTTGTTCTGACACGGGTGTGACTTTCAAGTTTGTCTGGCTGAGCATCTTCCAGACACGAGGTACGTTAACCGGAGATTTGAGTGGACACACTAATCCTTTGGCCGACCAGATTTGGAACAGACGGTGGTCGTTGTCATCCATCTCCTGGCGTCTCCAACTTTTTTCACTGTTCGTCATCACACAGCAGCTTTGGATGCTCGGTGATCTACCTTTAGTTCATTGCTTCCATTCCGAGACCACGCGACATTCATAAAGACCGATCCTGCTCGACGCTGTGAGCATTATAATTGTGACTGGTTCACTTCCTGTGCGTGTTTGTGGTTTGCTGCTTCTATGCCGGACTCGACCCAGCCTCCCGTTATTGTTCACTTCCTCTGTGGCTGGCCAGGCGATTTGAGGAACGTGCCTCTCGTATGAAATCATAACAGCTTCAATTTGGTAATTTTTGTAGGGTTGTGGTTTGATTGTGATTTAAATTATTGGGTTTTCGAACTGATTGGGAGTATATATATTCGTTAGTATTTTTTATCTGGTACGTTGTGCATCAAATCGCATAGGCACTTCCTTTATTTGTTCGGAGCCCGCAAGATTGTGTTTAACGTAGGTGAGGTGCATCAGCCAACCGTTCGCGTCTACCTCCCACCTATGTTATCCGTCCTGCGCGACAGTCATTTACCGTTTACACCTAATGGCGTGATTTGATGCTGAATTTCTGTTGACCACCGAATTTTTTTCTAATCAGGTTACCAAACTTGATGAAAGATTTGTTTCTAAAGACTGGAAAGTAGGACAGCTCACGCCAGTATTCAAGAAAGGAAATAGGAGTAACCTATTCAGTTACAAACCCATATCACTGACCTATATTTGCAGTAGGATTCTGGAGCATATACTGTACTGGAACATTATGCATCACCTTGAAGAAAATGACTTACTGACACATAACCAACACGGATTCAGAAAACATCGTTCTTGTGCAATACAGCTAGCTGTTTATCCCCATGACGTAATGAGTGCTGTCGACAAGGGATCTCAGATCGATTCCATATTCCTCGATTTCCAGAAGTCTTTTGTTACCGTTCCTCACAAGCGACTGTTAATGAAATTTCGTGCATATGGAGTATCGTCGCAGTTGTGTGACTCGATTCGTGATTTACTCTCAGAGAGGTCACAGTTCGTAGTGATAGGCGGTAAATCGTCGAGTAGAATATAAATGATATATGGCGTTTCGCTAGGTAGTGTCATGGGCCCTCTGCTGTTCCTGAATTACATAAATCATCTAGGTGATAATGTGAGCAGCCTCCTTAGACTTTTTGCAGATGACGCTGTAATTTACTGTGTAGTAAAATCATCAGACCATCAATTCCAATTACAAAATGATATAGAGAGAATTTCTGCATGATACGAAAAGTGGCTGTTGGCACTAAACAAAGAGAAGTGCGAGGTCGTCCACATCGGTAATAAAAGAAATTCGATAAATTTTGGGTATACGATAAATCGCACAAATGTAAGAGCTGTCAATTCGATTAAATACCTAGGAACTACAATTACGAGCAAATTAAATAGGAAAGACCACATAGAAAATATTGTGGGGAAGGCGAAACAAAGACTGCGATTTGTTGGCAGAACACTTAGAAGATGCAACAAACCCACTGAAGAGACAGCCAAATTTACATTTGTCCGTTCTCTGCTGGAACGTTGCTGCGCGGTATGGGATCCTTACCAGGTAGAATTGACGGAGCACATCGACAAAGTGCAAAAAAGGGCAGCTCGTTTCGTGTTATCGCGCAATAGGGGTGAGAGTGACATGATACGCGAGTTGGGAGGCAGTCACTGAAACAAACGCGGTTTTCTTTGCGGCGAGACCTATTTACGAAATTTTAATCGCCATCTTTCTCTTCCGAATGCGAAAATATTTTGTTGATATCCACCTACGTATTGAGAAATGATCATCATAATAAACTAAGAGAAATCAGAGCTCGAGCGGAAAGATTTAGGTATTCCATTTGCCCACGCGCCTTTCGAGAGGGGAATTGTAGAGAAGTATCATGAAAATGGTTCGACGAAGCCTTTGCCATGCACTTAAGTGTGAATTGCAGAGTAACCCAGTCCTTCCACACCCAGACTAGAAGCGCATACACCTTACCAGTTAATTTCAACCTCTGAGTAGCAATTGCGAGATAATTTATGCCATTTTTATCTACGAGGTAGAATGACGTACCTGCTTAGTATAGGGTAAATTACGTATGTAGAATTGTGGACAGCTGAGAATGTCTCTCTCACGGGAAGCGTGAAAGGGATAAGTCCCTGCAGTCGCGCTATTCATCTGTGTCCTTGGGGGCTCAGATGGATACAGCGTCTGCCATGTGAGCAGGAGATGCCGGGTTCGAGTGCCGGTCGGGGCACACATTTTCAGCTGTCCACATCAAGGTATATCAACAATACCTGTCGGTAGCTGAGGATTTCAGATAGTCATCTATTATGCTTAGTATTAGTCTGAAGAAACCTGGAACAAGTAATGGATATTATCCGGTGGCTAGTATACCCAGAGTCGTCTGTCGAGTATTCTCAAAACTATTTCGCCATTCATCTTCTAAGAGACTCCTGTACTTTTGTGCCTTCATGTCAAAATGTTTTCTTTCATGTCATGTGCTAGAGTCAGAAACTAAAAAAAAAAAAAAAATACTATTCGCATTTATCTGTACTTTACCTGCATACCTACAACATCATACGAGGGTGAGTCCAATGAAAACCTTAAATTTGTAATAACAAATCGAAATTTCGCGCTGTTATCCTGTAAGTTGGTAAGCGTGCTACAAACATCGTGCAAAATGGCCATTTGGTGGCAGCAATGTGCAGATGCACACATACCGTTGCAGTATCAGTATAAAAATGGCCGCCCCACTTGTGACTTGCACCAGGGAAGAACAGTGTTCTGTTATTCGGTTTTTGCGTAGTGAAGGTGTGAGACCTATTGAAATTCATCGACGAATGAAGGTTCGGTACGGTGATGCATGTTTGTCACAGCAGCAAGTCTACGAATGGAGTAGGAAGTTCGCAAATGGTGTGACGTCAGTGGAAGATGTTCCTCGTCCAGGTGAGGCACAACGAGTTGTGACTCCACAGAACATTGCAGCAGTTGGAGCCATAGTGAAGGAAAACCGCAGAGTGACACTGAATGACACTGCAGCATGTTTACAGATTAGTCATGGATCACCACACCACATTGTGCATGATATGCTACAGTTTCACAAAGTGTCTGCAAGATGGGTGCCACGGCAGCTGACTCCTGAAATGAGAGAACGATGTGTTGATGCTTGTGAAGAATTTCTTCGGTGCATTTAATGAGAAGGTGATAGCTTCCTTGCTGGAATCGTTACTGTGGACGAAACCTGGGTTCATTTCCTCCAACCTGAAACGAAGAGAGCGAGCAAGGAATGGCGCCATTCCTCATCACCAAAACCAAAGAAGTTTCGAACAGAACCATCTGCAAAGAAGATTATGCTGACTCTCATTTGGGACGAAAAAGGCGTCATTTTGTAGCATAAATTGCCTAGAGGGACCACTGTCACCAGTGCATCATACACAGATCTCCTAAAAATCGTCTGCAGCCTGCAATCAAATCAAAGCGACGTGGATTGCTGTCAGCAGGTGTCCTTTTGCAACATAATAATTCAAGGCCCTTCACTGCCCGTACAACAGTTGGGCAGACCTGCATTTTGAGTGTCTTTCTCATCCACCATACTCACCAGACCTTGCCCAAAGTGATTTACATATGTTTGGACCACTCAAAGACGCAATGGAAGGAAAGAAGTTCCATTCTGGTGACAGGTACGCCATGCGGTGCATGAGTGGTTGTGCGAACTACCAAAAGAATTTTTTTCTAAAGGAATTTATGCACTTGGTAAGATCTGGGGGACTTGCATTGATCGTGGAGAGATTATGTTGAAAAGTGATATAGCTTTGTATGACTTCTGCGCAATAAATAATATTTAAAAAATATTAAGGTTTTCATTCGACTCACCCTCGTATGTATAAATCTCAGGTAGTCCATCTCAAGTTAGCACATTACTGGTCGCAGGTACCTATTACAAATCGGTAGCATTCACCTACATTTACATCTACATGATTACACTGCAGTTAACACATAAGTGCCTGGCAGAGGTTTCATCGAACCACTTGCAAGGTATTTCTCTATCGTGCCACTCTCGAACAACCCGCGAGAAAAACGAACACATAAATCTTTCTGAGTGAGGTCTGATTTATTTTATCGTGTTGATTATTACTCCCCAAGCAGCTGACCGTCAACGAAATATTTTCATACTCTAAGCAGAAACTTGGTGTCCGAAATTTCATGCCGCAAAGAGCAACGCCTTTCTTTCAATGACTGCCACACCAATTGTCGTACCACATCTGTGACATTTTCTCCCCTATTTCGGAATAATACAAAACGAACTACCCTTCATTGAAAGTATATGATGTCCTCCGTCAGTCTAATCTAATGTGAGTCTCACACCGCACAGGAATACTCCAGAAGAGGGTGGACAAGCGTAATGTAAGTAGTCTCTTTAGTAGACCTGTAGCATTTTCTAAGCGTTCTGCCAATAAATCGCAGTCTTTGGTTTGCTTTCACCACAACATTTCTCTATGACATTGTTCCAATTTAAGTTATTCGTAACTGTAACCCTGAAGTATTTAGTTATATTAACAGCCTTTGGATTAGTGTGATTTATCGTGTAACCGAAATTTAATGGATTCCTTTTTTACTGGTCATTTGGATGAGTACGCACCATACAAATATCTTGTCTAAATCACTTCGGAATTGGTTTTGATCATCTGGTGACTTTACAGGAAAACATCACCTGCAAACAATGTGAGACGGCTGTATCCTAAATTGTTTATGTAGATCAGGAAAAGCAGAGGGCCTATAACTCCTTATTGGACAACGCCATATATTACTTCTGTTTTACTCGCCGAGTTTCCGTCAGTTACTGAGAACCATGACTTTTCTGACAGGAAATGCCGAATTCAGTCGCACTACTGAGTCGATACATCTTAGGCACGTAATTGCACTGGAAGTTGCTTGTGAGGAACGGTGTCAGAACCTTTCTGGGAATATAAAAATATGGGATCAATTTGACCTTCCCTGTCGATATCATTACTTCGTAAGAACAAAGAGATAGTTGTGCTTCAAAAGAACGTATTTTCAGAATCCTATTGATCGTTTGTCAGTAAATCATTATCTTCGAAGTAATTCATAATGTCCGATCACAGTGTATGTTTCAAGATCCTATTGTAAATCGGCTTTAATGGTATGGGCTTGTAATTCACCAGATTATCACTTTTTCCTTTCCTGGGTATTGGTGTATGGCAACGGCCTTACCGCAGTGGATACACCGGTTCCCGTCAGATTACCGAAGTTAAGCGCTGTCGGACGTGGCCGGCATTGGTTGGGTGACCATCCGGGCCGCCATGTGCTCTTGCTATTTTTCGGGGTGCTCTCAGCCTCGTGATTTCAATTGAGGAGCTACTGGACCGAATAGTAGCGGCTCCGGTCACAGGAAACCATAATAACGACTGGGAGAGCGGTGTGCTGACCAGACACCCCTCCTATCCGCGTAGTCATCTGAGGATGACACGGCGGTCGGATGATCCCGATGGGCCACTTGTGGCCTGAAGACGGAGTGCTTGGGTATTGGTGTGTTTCGTACAACCTTAGAGTCTTTAGGTGCGAATCTTTCGACGAGCTAGTTTTTGTGTATGACTCCCTAGTAGCAAACTATTGTATCAGCATACTCCGAAAGAATCCCGAGTTGTCTATATTTTGAACCGGAGGCTTTGCCTCTATTAAGTGACGTACACTGAGGGGATGAAAATTATGGGATACCTCCTAATATCGTACCGGAAATTCATTTGCCCGGCGTAGGGCAGCTACTAGGCGTCGCATGGACTCAAAAAGTCTTTGGAACTTGTCTGCAGAAATACTGAGCCGCGATGCTTCTACAGCCGTCCATAATTACGAAAGTGTTACCAGTGTAGGGTTTTGTGCACGAACCGACCTCTCAGTTTTGTCCCAGACAAGATTGATGGGATTCATGTCGGGTGATCTGGGTGGCCCAATAATTCGACTGAACTGTCTCGGATGTTCTTCGAACCATTCGCGAACAACCGTGGCATGGTAAGACATTTGGGAACATGAAGTCCATAAATGGCTGCAGATGATCTTCAAGTAGCCGAACATGACCATTTCTTGTCAACGATTGGTTCAGCTGGACCACAGAACCCACCCCTCCATTCGATGTACGTATGTGAGTCAAATGAAAACCATAAATATTTTTTTAAATATTATTTATTGGGCATAAGTGGTACAAAGCTGTATCACGTTTCAACATTATCTCCCTCACGCTCAATGCAAGTCCTCCAGCGCTTACCAACTGCATAAATTCCTTTAGAAAAAAATTCTTTTGGTAGTCCGCGCAACCACTCATGCATCGCGTGGCGTACCTCTTCATCAGAACGGGACTTCTTTCCTACCATTGCATCTTTGAGTGGTCAAAACATATGGAAATCAGTATGGGCAAGGTCTCGGTTGCTCGCTCTCTTCGTTTCCGGTTGGTGGAAGTGAACCCAGGTTTCGTCCCCGGTAACGATTCTTGCAAGGAAGCCATCACCTCCTCGTTCAAAGCGCAGAATAAGCTCTTCACAAGCATCAACACGTCGTTCTCTCATTTCAGGAGTCAGCTGCCGTGGCATCCATCTTGCAGACACTGTGAAACTGGAGCATATCAAGCACAATGTGGTGTGCTGACCCATGACTAATCTGTAAACATACTGCAGTGTCATTCAGTGTCACTCTGCGGTTTTCCTTCACTATGGCCTCAACTGCAGCAAAGTTGTGTGGAGTCACAACTCGTTGTGCCTGACCTGGACGAGGAGCATCTTCCATTGAAGTCACACATTTTTCGAACTTCCTACTCCATTCGTAGACTTGCTGCTGTGACAAACATGCATCACCGTGCTGAACCTTCATTCGTCGATGAATTTCAATAGGTTTTACACCTTCACTACGCAAGAACCGAGTAAGAGAACGCTGTTCTTCCCTGGTGCAAGTCACAAGTGGGGCGGCCATATTTATACTGATACTGTGACGGTACGTGTGCACCACACTATGCTGCCACCTACAGGTCATTCTGCACGCTGTTTGCAGCACGCTTACAAACTTACAGAATAACGACGCGAATTTTCGATTTGTTGTTACAAATTTAAGGTTTTCATTTGACTCACCCTCGTAAATACACCCCACACTCTTATGGAGCCACCACCAGCTTGCACAGTGTCTTGTTGAGAACTTGGGTCCGTGCCTTCATGGGTCAGTTACCCAGGAATGGCGATGTCGTGCTGTTAGCAAAAGCACTCGCGTCGGTCATTTGGTGCCATAACCCATTAACTCTAGATTTTACCGCACTGTCCTAACAGATATTTTCGCCGTACGTCCCACATTGATTTCTACGGTTATTTCGCATGAGTTGCTTGTCTGTTAGTACTGACAACTCTACGCAGACGCCGCTGCTTTCGGTCGTTAAGTGAAGGCCCTCAGCCACTTCGTCGTCCGGGTTGAGAGGTAATGCCTGATATCGGATCTGCTCGACACACCCTGACATTGTGGATCTCAAAATATTGAATTCCCTAACGATTTTCGAAATGGACTGTCCCATGATCTCGCTCTACCTGCCATTCAGCATTCAAAATGTCTGTATTCATCACCTGAGACAAACAACTGCTTCGTTTTTTTTTTCCTTTATTGTATTTCAATACCCCATCGGGGCGGACTGGCAGCAGCATACGCGCTGTTCTTCAGCTGAAAGACATAGAACAAACAATAGGAGACATTTAAAAAATACAAATGAGAAAATATGGTGAACATAGATATAAAAAAGGGGGAACATCATGGAAGGCAAGAGACCCAAAAAAAAGGGGTGACTGTAAAATGGGGATAAAAAGCGTAAAAAAGTAGCGCACACATTAAACCACACACCGCGACAATTAAAAGAACACAAGGCACAATATGCCCGGAGCATATAAGTATCGACGGATGGCGTAGCACATAACAAACACTGACGGCGAACCTCAAGGCAGTACACAATTAAAATCACACCTCTTGACGCACAGGAGAAACAGCACTAAGCACAACACTGATGTGGCACACTGACGATGTTCAAAACAGAGGATCTGCCAGGCGCTAGGAGATGAGGGAGACCTGAAGAAGGGAGGGAGGGGAAGAGCGGGGGGAGATGGGTGGGGGGGGGGGGGCGCGCTGAAGAGGGCCAGGTAGGGAGGGATGTGGGAAGGAAATAGGCAAGGATGGGGTGCAGGGTCTCTGGTGGGGGGGAGAGGGGAGGAGGAGGAGCTCTGGGAACTGCTTCGTCGATGCACCGCTCTTTTATTCCATCTGTACACTGTGCTACCGCCATGTATATGTACTTATCCCTATCCTAAGATGTCCGTCACCTCAGTATAAGCTACTTTGCTTCATTGTACATTGGTATGCTTCGTGATTAACGCGAAACCGCTTAACATCTGGTCTGCTTTTTATTTTGTTTTCTTTGAAACTATACGTTGTTTCCTTGGCCTCCCCCCTTTCTACGAAACTAACATTTCTCCTCCTTTCTCTTGCGAAACGTGCCAGCCACCTGTACTTCAGAATTGGGGCACGCTCTGGGAGTTGTAAGCGTTAGGTTCTGAGGCCTATGAAGATAGACAGGAAGCTGGTCACTCGAGGCTTCGCGATCACCCCCCCCGGCTCTGCTGTTGAAGTGAGCCCAGACAAAAGATATCCTGCTTCTCCCCAGTGAATCCCCAGGGCGCCCGCCAGCCAGTGAAACTTTCATGCCACTTAAAAAGCAGTCTTACGTCAGAGCAGGAGGGAGTAAAAAAGGGCAGGCGGCCCTCCGAGTGGCAGAGCATGTCCGGAATTAAGGATGAGCGCATCCTGGAAAATTGTCCGCATCTGGACGGGTTTTCTTTCATTTGTGCTTTGTTGAATAGCACGGCGGAGGGAAAAGTCTGAGAGATGTAACTCGGAAAAAGTGTAATTGCAGTAACAATTAGTTCCTTTGTAGTAACAGCGAAATTTAAACGTTAAGAACAGCTCATTTTACGAAAAGGTATTACAATATAACGTCAGAAGCAGCTGCCAGTTAGTCTTTACATTCGACTTCTTGAAAATAGCAAGGGCGATTACGTAACCAAAAAAGAACATTATTCTAAACTTGACGTAGGTGGAAGTGATAAGTGACCTTGTAGCCATCAGAATATTTGCTCCAAGTTTATGCAGATAACTAGAGTTGGGGCTGCTGGTGATATAAAATCCACTCTTCTCCTACTACTGATAAGTTAACAACTTTGATGGTGAGGTTCAAGCTACAGATTCTGCTTTACTACCAACTTTGTGTTCGACTAAAGCATCCTATAATCATCCAGAGCTGGTAGTCACCAACAAAATTTCCTGTATTGTACCTCATTATTTAAGGAGGAATATTTGTCGCTAGGTACAACCCATCTTCGAATTCATGGTGATGAAGTGGGAAACCAAATAACCAAGAGGATACTATATACCATTGTAATTCATGATAATGACGTAGGAGACCAAATGATCAAGAGGATATCCCATATTGGAATTCATGGTAATGAGATGACAGACCAGACAGCTGAGACTGGTACTTCAATCCAACAAACCCAAAGTCAATCACTCCTATAAGACTCTCTAACAAAAATAGTAAATGATTGCTTTCGGAAAGAATGTGAAAAACATTACTAACAGCGTAGAGTAGAATTAAGAAGCAAGAAGACCTGTTACACAGTGGAAAAGTTACTTCAGTAAAAGCATAGCACGCCGAAGTAGGAACAGAATGACTAATCATAAGTCATGGTTTTGGAGGTAAGTACTTGCACGAATTCGTACTTTTCATCACCTAAGACGTGCAATTTCCGATGATTACGTCACCGTCATTAACTGGATTGAACTGCTTACATGCGAAAATATAAAAGAATGTAAAAGAGTGTCATGTGAAATATTGTGTTAGAGATCCAAATAATCAGTGCCCATGTACAAAGTACAAGAACATTGAGAATAACATCTTAAGAACATTTATCAAACTTGAAAAGGTATCTGACAATGTTAATCAGAGAATACTATTCGTGGGTTTGTGAGATACATACCCAGGCTAGATAAAAGTGGTTCCAATAGCTCTTAGCATTATGGGATTTAACATCTGAGGTCATCAGTCCCCTAGAACTTAGAACTACTTAAACCTAACCAACCTAAGGACATCACACACATCCAAGCCCAAGCCAGGATTCGAACCTGCGACCGTAGCGGTCGCACGGTTCCAGACTGAAGCGCCTAGAACCGCTCGGCCACTGCAGCCGGTGACAGACTAGGTAGTTGAACAATATGATACACTTACGAAAACCAAAGTGTGATGGAAGGTGATAATGAAGAGGAACGCACAGCGAAAAATAGAAAACAGAAAAAATAAGGTTGCTCGTTATCGCCGTATTTGTTTCATTCTTTCATCGAAACTACAACTACGAACTTCAGAGGAATAACACCAGTTGCATAAGAGTTTGCAGACTACACTGCCAAAATAGCTGATAGTCAAAAGCATGCGCACACTATTTTTTGGGCCTACTTCAAGATGCTTTGAATTTAAAATCATTGGTAAAAAAACCAAAATCAAAGCAGTAACTGAATTATAGATAAATATCAACTACGCAGACGATAGAAGAGGGTTACAACGGAAACTCGAAAAGCGTATGTTGCAAGAAGAGTCGGGCGACAAAAGACGTAGGTTCAAAATCACGAAAAGAATTGCGCGAGATAAACGTTATTTCAGTGGAGGAAGACACTCTACGTGAAAACGTAGTTTGTAATGAAAAGTAAAAGCAATCTGTCAAAGTATTGGTATGGAGACTGCTTCTGCATGGGTGTGAAAGCTAGACGCTATTGGTGAGCGAAACTCCTAGCAGCGAGAGAGATGTGTCTTTGTAGAATGACAACGGCAATCAACTCGAAAGAACGAACAACGAAGGTATTTTGAAAGGTGTCAATGAACAGAGAAAACTTGTAGCAATTGCAGTGAAGGAAAGAACGTTATTGTACAAGGTGATAGGACCTCGATTTTGATCCGATGACGGCATGTGCCAGGTAGGGGTAGCAGATGTACGTATAATGGTTTCCAACATCGTCCGCCAACAGTTAACCGTAGTGGCGTAGCTATCAGAGCGCCTTCGGTGTCAACCCTTTAATAGGGAACGCTCACAGCAAGAAGGCTCAGTGTGGTGCAGACGTGTGAAGCAAGCAGGCAACAGTGCCTCGGGGACACAACCGTGCCTTCTACAGCCAACTGAGTGAGTATGATAGGCGTCAAACTGTCGCCCTCTGAGGGGTAGGCTCGTGCTTCCGGAAAACTGCTACACACAATGGACGTGCTGCATTAGTTGTGCAGCGGTGCTGATATTAGTGACCACGTGAACTTTGGAAGTGGGGAGGAGGGGTACACATAGGATGGAAGGTCAAGTCTTCTATAAATGAACTTAGGAAGTGGGGAGGAGGGGTACACTTAGGATGGAAGGTCAGGTCTTCTATAATGTCACTCCTTCAACACAACTACTACCAATTCAAGAAATATATTAACAATTTATTTCAGACCACACTAATCAAATAGCTAACATACAACCAACATGTGGGCATCATTAAGACAATATATGACAGCTTAGTTCTTAAGCAAGCTGGAAATTACAATTACTTAACGAACAGTAAATTACATCAGAGTGATTTAAAGAAATGTGGAATGTGGCACCATATATATATATATATATATATATATATATATATATATATATATATATATATATATATTGTAAGAGGTCTAACCAAGCAGATGTAATATCGATGTATTGCTCATGCGCTGCCTGCGATTTGCAAGGTATAAGAGAATCTATGACCAGAGAGCAGTGTAGACTGCAGTAGGAACTGTGTAGCTGTAGCAGTAAGTTGTTGCTAGTCTGCAGTCTGATCTGGTCTGGTCTGGTGTATCGTGTTGGGTGGCCCGGTTAGAGCCTGAGTATTATTGTATAAGGTAAAAAGCAGCCTCGCGCATATGTAGTAATGTTATCTCAAGTCACATGTAAATGTTTTAAAATGTCCTAATAATAATCTTTCTCATAAAAAATAACTTTTAACTACCATTCATTTCAATTTAAAGAATTTACTAATTTCTCCAATCCATGATCATCCCGATTATTGCAAAAGAAAAATCAGTTGTTTCCCTTTCATAAATGACAAATCTATCGGCCAGCATTGGACAGGGCTGTGCCAGAAAAATTTATTGAGCGCATGAGCAATACATCAAAATTACATCTGCTCGGACCTCTTACAATATATATATATATATATATATATATATATATATATATATATATATATATATATGTGTGTGTGTGTGTGTGTGTGTGTGTGTGTGTGTGTGTGTGTGTGTGCGAGTTTATCAAACGTGTAGTGACTCCAGGCTGACCTGGGCACAATGTGACTTAACTTAAAATTCCGGAGGCAGCAGACCAGTCATCCAAACAACACCTAAACGCCGGGGCCCAACCGGGAGTCACTTCCCATTAGACGGCACGTCATAGCTTCTGTGCACCGAAGCTGGACGTGGCGCCGCACCCACGCGCCCCAGTTCGCAGTAAAACTGGAACACAGACAGACCGCAGAAAACATGGCAAACACAAAGCAAACATAAATTAATATCAGTTAAGAACCAATAAATAATAATTAAAAAAAACAATAAGTGCTTTCAATAAAACGTCTAAAATATCAGATTTTTACACTCTCATAACCAAAGAGTATTTGCACATATCATTAAGGCCGACAATGTGTACAAAGATGAAATGGGAATAATTTCAAGTTAATATTACGTTATTCAAAGGCACAACTTCAGCACAAACTAGGTATTGTGCATTTTAATTTCCTTGCATATGCCAGCAATTTACTGCCAATAGTGTAAGCTTGGCATGCAGAAAATTACAACTAGACTATGACCTAATATCTTCAGTAGCTTACAGTCATTACATCTTTCGGGGACTCTGATTTCCTTAAAGGAAGTATTGACTGCTGGTCTCCTTCTGGTCACACGCCTTGCCGGCTGCTCTCACTTCATCAGCACATACACTAGACCGACCAACCAACCCACAAGTGACAGTCGCTACAACGCAAATGGTTCCACGAAACGAAGGCCCCCAAAAAACTTACACCCCCGATGGAGAGCGTTGTTCGAGATGGTCTCGAGGGAATTGTCTGTTCGAGAAAACAGGTACCAAGGCAAGGCGACGAGCAGCGCCCAGAGTTGACACCAGGCAGGTGCCCCACAAACTCGCGACCTTCCTGCAAGGTAACCGGGCGCGCCGCTGCTGGCCGAGCCCGCGTGTTTTGCTCCTTCGTCCCCTGAAGCACGTGGTAGCGCCTCGTAGCTAGTCCGACGACCAACTCCCCTACCGCAAATACTCGCCGCCAGATCTCACCGGGAGCAAAGATCGTAGTACAGCCGGCTAATCGATAGTATTGCCAAAGAGCTGGTGTGTCATAAAAGGCGAACCACGGCTCAATTCTCACATTAGTAGAGGGTATTTTCGACGTCCAAGCAACACAGGCTGCCGCCAAATTCGTCGAACTGCAAGGGCAGCAGTGGTAGATTGTACAGCTATCACAGCAAAGATAAGGGGGCATTTGAGCCCAGAAGTTTAAGTCATGAACCGGCTATGAGCAGTGGTTCTTCGGGCACGCACACCTCTAGCCCCTCGTCCATAGATGACACAGCATTGACATGCAGGGCTCTTCCGGTGACGTCATTGGATAACTAGGAACATGGAACGCCGGACCGTGGTTTAAAGACACGAATACACATTCTGGCAGCACGCTAGTGATAGTCGTTTGCGTTCACGAGGCAGACCGCGTGAGCTCTGTGCAATCGTCCAAGACACACTGGGCTCTCCCCAGGCCTTATGCTCTGTGGTTGCGATAAACTACAACTCCACTTTTGGTGTTTCTCTACGGGAAGCTAACTAGAGCTAGGTACTTTCAGAATGTTGCTATCCTGTTCTTTTTCCGTCCTTGCAAGAGGAATGTAATGTGTTGTTCCAGCAGGATAGTGCTCGACAACATACTGCACGTGATACTCAACGCACGCTACAAGATGTGCAGCAACTTCCCTGTCCAACACAATATCCAGATTTGTCTCCAATCGAGTACGTGTGGGATATGATAGGATGAGAAGTGACAAGTGTGACTCGTAAAACAACAACTTTTACAGAACTACGTCAATAGCTCGAGGTGGCATGTTAGTATGCTTCCCAGTGCAGTATTCGTCATATGTACAAACGATTGAATGCCAGAGTCAGCGCTGTATTCCTTCTCTAGGAGACTACACCACGTACCACTATGGGTGTTTCAGCATGGTTGAGTACCAGGTACCTCAGAACCTCTTGTGATGTTGATATGTAAATATAATCATCCCATGTGATCCGTATAAACTGTTGCAACAATAAATCTTAAGTGAAATGGAAACCTCTAAAAGAGTGTATAAATTTTTTTCGGGCAGTGTATCCAAGAAAGTGACGAATGTTTTCTATGTTTTATGTGTGTGGTAGTCGATCCATGCGTACAAAATACCCGCTTCAGTCTCTCCTTACGAGACCTATAGATACATATAAGAATAAATATATCTTTACAAGTTTATCCTGTATGCATTCCAAAACTAACGTCCGTTTGGTCATAAAAGATAAGCTCATAGATTTTATTGACAGTAACATGATACCACATATCTACTTTACTTTTCTACATAATCGCCGTTCACACCTACGCACTTTCTATAACGATGCCGTCTGGGAATTGAACTAGTGGGTAACACCAGTCTTGTGTTAACTCTCATTTGTAATAGTTGTCCACACATTCAATTTTTCAAATGCATTAGATGCATGGTAGGGACTATACGGAGAATGATCGAAAAGATCCCAATGAAAATCTTGAATTCCTTGATTTTGGTAGCAGTGCGAGGGCGTGCCGTTTCTTCGTATACATCAGCTGTAACTGTTGACCCACGTTTCATTAAATCAGTCAAAAGCACGCCCTTTTAGCCCGGAAAACGTTAGCCATCGTTTTTCGTTAGACAACGGAGATCGCTTAAACTTCTTTGGTTTGGGTGAATTTGCAGCTCGCCACTGCACTGACTGCTGTTTCTATTCCACATTGTACGATATCCACTTCTCGTCGCCCGTATCAATGTGGGAAAACGAGTCGTCTCCATCTTGTCTATAGGGCTCCAACACTGTCGTGCACTACGCATTCTTTACTCTTTGTGCTGCAGTCAATTTTAGGAAAAACCTCGAACACAGTTTGTGATAATCTAGCTGTTAAGTGGTAATCTTGTACATTGATGTTCGAGACACATTTTGGAATTCATTCGCTAGACCACTAATCGTCAATCACCGATCGCTTTGGAGTTTCTGGTCCACTTGATCAACGATGTCGTCGGACCGAATACTGGACCTGATAAGCAGCTGTTCATTATGAACATTTGTGCGACCTGTTTGAAATTCTGGGCACAATTTTCGAACATGTTTGTCACTTATTATTTCAGGTCCATACACTAGGCACGACGCACGCTGGATTTCAGCAGCTGAAGAACTTTCGCCAGCAAAAAATTAATAACACCGTGCTCCTAACAACTTCCGGCAAGTACGGTTGTCTCGGCCACTCCAATCTGCCCGCACCGACTGGCAAACGACTACTGAATCAAAGCAACGCCCCACTATTTTCCCAAGCTGTATGTGTGAAACTTTATTCAGGCCAACCATCAGTTAAATAATGGTCACCGGGCCTTAGTTTTGGAACATGCCACGTAAACCAATCACTGAGTTGCAATGAAACTTTGATGAGTTGCTCTCCGTACGCACGCGAAAGTTCCTAGAGAATAGAAAGAGAGTACGACACATAGTTCAGGAGACATTACGTCGCAAACAATGAGCTGCCACCGCGCGGAAGTACCCAGATCTAGGAATCCACTATTTGAGAATAAGGGCACTTAGCGAATGGCAACAACATTTAAATAACTTATAATTTCTAATATTTAGGAAAATTTTTCTCCCAGACACCCGTAAAAATGGCGAAGGGAAAAAAAGTTTATCGCTTACTAAATATTCGCTGTACACGCCGTAATACTGCCACATCAGGCATGACGTTTCAATTTATTAGGCTACTTCGTTACTACTAACTGTGTTCACAATATACTTTGCGTACGGTATCCACATATATCACTAAATGTGCTAGAAAATTTATATCACTGCACGACACATGGTTGAGGTGATACGACGTCAAAAACATTGAGGTGGGTGAGAAACTGCGGCGTCAGGCATTTCGTTTTGTTTTAATACTCCTTTACCACCAAAGCTACTCGCAACATGTATCGCAAACGTACTAAAAAGATGTAGATAAAACGAAGGGCGCATTTCAACACAATGTTGTGTCAAAATTTCAAACGAGTCGATCAAGAACTTTACGAGATTTCTGAATGGGATGTTTAACACTGTTACCAAAAATCTCCAAAGAGTTCTCGCTCGATTTACTACAAATTTTTACACAATAGTCTAATAAACCTGCGAAAGGACTACTACTACTACTACTACTACTACTACTACACTGCTGATTATGAATCTGCAATAACCAAGAAGAAGACTTACAGTCTGTAGGGAGTTTAAACAGAACATTTATCGGATGGTTGGTGGCGAGCGGGAAGGAGGGGAGGGAGGGGGAGAACAACCTGTATCTAGGAATCCTACATATTCGGTTCGCTAGACAAACAATCAAACCACTTCCAGTAATGAGTTTTACTGCAACAAGTAAAAATACTTGACTTTGAGTATACATGATCATCCACAAGCGTGATTACACCAATATGTCGCAAGCGATGGGCGACAAACAAAATAATCAGTCTTACCAGTCTTCTTCGGGATAGACAAACACAAGTAACATTTTTGGTCCTAGCAACCGCTTCTAACAAAAGCCAACAAATGAACTGCGGTGATTGCTTATCTGTGAGCTACATTATGTGATCAAAAGTATCCGAATACGCCCAAAAACATACGCTTTTCTAGCAGGGACATTCTGCTGCCACCTACTGCCCGGTACTCCATATCAATGACCTCAGAAGTCATTAGACAACATGAGAGAGCAGAATAGGACTCTCAGTGGAACTCACGGACTTCGAACGTGGTCAGGTCAGTGGGTGTCACTTGTGTCATACTGCTGTACGCGAGATTTCCACACTCCTAAATATCCCTAGGTCCACTGTTTCCGACGTGATAGTGAAGTGGAAACGTGAAGGAACACGTAGAGCACAAAAGTGTACAGGCCGACCTCGAGTGCTGACTGACGAAGACCACCGCCAGTTGAAGAGAGTCGTAATGTGTAATCACACAGGAATACCAAACTGCATCGCGATCCACTGCAAGTACTATGACAGTTAGGCGAGAGGTGACAAAACTTGGATTTCATGGTCGAGCGGCTGCTCATGAGCCACACATCATACCGGTGAATGCCTAACGACGCTTCGCTTGATGTAAGAAGCGCAAACATTGGACGATTGAACAGTGGAAAAACGTTGTGTGGAGTTACGAATCATGGAACATAATGTGGCGATCAGATGGCAGGGTGTGGGTATGGCGAATGCCTGGTGAACGTCATCTGCCAGCGTGTCTAGTGCCAGCAGTAAATTTCGAAGGCCATGGTGTTACGGTGTGGTCGTGTTTCTCATGGAGGAGCTTGCACACCTTGTTGTTTTTCGTGGCACTACCACCACATAGACCTGCACTTTCTTGCTTTCCGCTGTTGAAGAGCAATTCGGGGATGGCGATAGCATCTTTCAGCACGATCGAGCACCTGTTCATAATGATCGGCTTGTGGCTTAGTGGTTGCGATAATAACATCCCTCTACTGGACTGGGCAACACAGAGTCCTGACCTGAATCCTATAGAACACCTTTTTGGAACGTGCCAGGCCTCAGCGAACGATAACGCTACCTCTCCTCGGTACACCACTCCGTGAAGAATGGGGTGCCATTCCCCAAGAAACCTTCCAGTCCCTGATTGAACGTATGCGAGAGTGGAAGCTGTCATCAAGGCTAAGAGGGGGCCAACACCGTATTGAATTCCCGCATTGCCGACGGGGGGCGCCATGAGCTTGTAAGTCATTTTCAGCTAGGTGACCGGATACTTTTGATCAGATAGTGGATATAGAGATTGCTAATGCAGACGCTGCGATATGTCTGCTACCGAAATGGCTAATGTTCAAGCTGCTATCGAAGTGGGCTGCCACCAGTCGGGCGCGGTACTTAATGTCATCTTTACCTAGGAGCTGCTGCTGTCGCGTTGTCGTCCTGGAAGGATGTCAGCCAGCACGCGATTGGTCTCTTCTCAAAGCCTCGTCTTCTCTGTCGTTCCCGGCTGGCCTGCTGGCGCTGACTTTACACCCTAACGTTCCTTCTCCCCCCACCCCCAAAAGAACGACGGACCGTCGTCGTATACGGAGCACGACAACGGCGGGCAGGGGGAGGGGGGGGAGGGATGGCAGGAGTATGGACGCCCCGATGGACCGGAAGCTGGACTGCTTGGGACGTCAGACGTACGGTCGTCCTCCGCCATCCGGCCGGCCTTCGCTCTGGGGAATCGTCCACCGGAAAACACCCAGAAGGGTACGCTTATATCTCCTGATGCCCATACCCAGATGTAAAAGGCGTCGGCCGCTGCGGCGTGGGAGGGTCCATTTCCATCTGTAGGACGAGAGGAGACGGAGGAGGCGAAGGCTCCGTCTCCATGGGTTCGTCTCGCGGTGTCGTGATAACACCCTCTGGCGGCTGCTGTGGCCGCGTTATCGTCGGGATCCATGAATCCGGGGGAAGAGATACAGAAGGATGTGAGATGTCATACATTATTATAGAAACTGAAAAAAACTAGCTATGCCTTCCTTATACCTTGGTATATGTCTACGTTATTATATGCCGTTGGTTCTTAAGACGAGAAATCATCGTAAAATAAATGAATCAGAGACTGCGTCGGTATGGGTTAAAGGAGCTCCTAATTGTAGCAAAATTAAAGTTGTTGGTGATGTCACACATTAACATAGAAACTGAAATAAACTACCTATCCTGTCCTTATTTCTTATTAGAGTTTTATTTAAAAACTTAAAGAAATAAATTAATGATTACACACACAGCAAAAAAATAAATAAATAAACCAACTGTTTGATGGTAAACGATCCACCCCAAGTCATCCAGATACCGTGCACATGACAGTGACGAACTATATTGTGATGCAGGTGCCGCAATTCGTCTAGGCCTGAAATGAGGTACATGCATGAGTCAAGTCGATGAAGGATCTCGCCTCGCGTCCACCGTCTGCTGTCGCTAAAAACCCTCAAAAACACAATATCATGCGGTTCGAAGCGGTATTTGCGGCCTTCCTTGGGCAACGAATGCTGAGGAGGGTGGAGCAGGTGGAGCAGTGTCCGATGGCGACGACCGTGAAGTTATTCCGCCGGCGATGATCCATCTCGTGGATGCGAACGACAGTAGTCCATAAACGGCTGCAATGCTGCAATGCTTGAAGCCTGGTGTGTGCGTGCGAAGTTTAGCGATCTGCTGCTTGAAGATTCTGACAAAACGTTCCGATTCACCATTTGACTGTGGATGGAACGGTGCACTAGTTAGATGCTGTATGCCAAATTCATTAGATGTGAACTGAGAGCCAGTGTCCAACACTGACTTCAGGCGAACCTTCGAGGCAAAAAATAAAGGACAACGTCTGAACTGTGCTATGTGACGCTGTCGAGTTCATTGGCATGGCAAAAGGAAAGTTGCTGTAGGAGTCAACCACAATCTACGAACGAATTTTGCAAAAAAGACCCGTAAAGTCTATGTGCACACGTTGCCATGGCAATTGCGATTTAGGTCAAGAAGAGAATTTGTTTGGCGGAGCGGACAGATTTTCTGCCAGTGCGTGGCACTGTGACGTCATCTGTTTTATTTGGATGTCCATACCCTGCCAAGTACAGTGTCGACGCGCTAACTGTTTCATACGAACGATCTCCAAGTGTCCTTGGTGAATTAACTGCAACCCGTCGTTTTGCAAAGCTTTGGGGGTCAACACATGTGACTGTCCAATCCTAATTTTGAACAAGAATCACACGGTACTGTATAGCGAGGCTATACCGACGAGCAAACTACTGGTGTGCTACAGAATTCTTTACCCTATGCAGTTAACGAGGCCAAGATGTGCGAATGTATTTTAGCAAAATTTTCAAATCTGAATCAGCTTCCGTGGCTGTTCAATTTTCCCATAGTTCAGAGGAAGGAATTGAAGCAATTCAGAATCGTAAGCATCTATGTGACCAAAAGATGCAGACGAAGCGTCAAAGTCTGTATCAGGGCCAGTCGGAAGGTGTGAAAATGCGTTCGCATTACCGTGTTGTGCTGTCGGACAATACACAATCTCTTACTAGTACTGAGAGAACAACAGAGCTCATCTTTGCAATTTTTGGGTAGTTCGTATAGGAACACAATTCATCGGATGAAACAAGGATTGCAGTGTCTTGTGATCCGTTACTAAGTAGAATTTTCTACCATAGAAATAATGGTGCAATTCGATGACAAATTACACAATAGGCAATGCCTCATTCTCTATTTGTGAAGAGTTACACTGAACTTTTCACAACACTTTTGATGCGAGAGCCATAGGCCTGTCTTTATCACCAAATCTCTGTGAAAGCACTGCAACGACTCCTTTAGAGGAAGCGTCAACTTACAACACAAGTGGTTTGTCAGGATCAAAGTGAACCAAGCATCGATCACTGATCAATGCATCTTTAAGTTTTTGAAAAGCTTCTCGGCACTCATCTGTCCAAACAAAAGGGTCATTCTTGCGACGCAAGCATTGCAGTGGAGCTGCAATTTGTGCAGCATTCGGTATGAATTGAATAGTTCATTTTCCCTACGACTGACTGCAATTCTGTTACACAGCGAGGAATGGACAGGTGACGTATGGCTAACAAATGTGACTGAAGGGGATGAAAACCTTGACTGTTTATTAGATGACCAAGATACTGCAAGGCAGTTAAAAAAAATCAAAGAGTCTACACTTTAGTCCTGCATCAGATAAAACAAGAAACAAAGCACGCAATTTTGCAACGTTTTCTTCAGGTGTACGACCTGCTACGACTATATCGTACAAATACTTTGAACAGTTTGACACTTGAACAGTCAGCTGTTCCAAATACCATTGGAAAATGGCGGGTCCTTCCGCGGGTGCGGAGGTACTGCCAAAAGGCTAACGCAAATATTTAAACAAGCCGAAATGAGTGTTGACAACACACACTTATTGAGATTCTTCACCTAGCGGTATTTAAAGATATGCGTCGCGTCAATAACTCGTCCATGAGATACTCCGGGCCTGGAATAAGTATAAATCACAGTTTGTGGGTTGACTGTAGACTTCAGGTCAACACAGAGGTGAATACGACGTGAAGGTTTGTGGAGCAAAACCATTGGGCTTGCTTGCCCTTTTACTAGCTTGTATGTGTGCAATAGCTCCGCTGTCTTGCAGTTATTTTACTTTCAGCAACCACATTGTCCCGTAATGCAATGGGAACAGTTGGGGCCTAGCAAAATTTCGGCTGAGCGTTGTGTTTTATAGTAATACGTGCAAGAAAATTGTTAGCCTTGCCTAAATCTTCACAAAAGAGTTCAGCGAATTCTTTCAGCAAGTTAGCTAGCTACACTGTCTTTGGCAGTGTAGGCACTCACTGACAATTTATTGTCCTGAATATTAAAGCCAAACAAATGAAACGAATCAAGGCCAAATATGTTCTCACAATCGTGTGATTGTTGCACAGTGAAAGTCACAGTTCGCGTATGCGTGTGACGCATTCGTGGATCGAATTATTATATTAATATACAGCGATTAAAAATCTTTCTCTACATTGAAACTGCAACTTCCGAGTAGATTTTTTTGTACTGTTTAATTCATCTTAGATTACGATAACGTCAAATTTTTTTACGAACTTGATATCCAGATGTGACAAGCGGCAGATAAACGTGGTATTCTGTTCGGTAATTCTACGCTATAAAATTCCCCCTATAATTTGTTTTTAAAAATATAGTAGTAAGCTTTAAACCAGCTATCTTTGAGATTACGTTTTAGCGTCAATCGCAGGTAACGCTCACGGCAGAATTCAGTTGCTAGGTAGGATACTGCGAAATGCAGTCTTGCTACAAAGGGAACTGTGTTAAAAAAAAAACTTGTGCAACACATCCTAGAAGCTTCCCGAGTGTTTTATAACCAAACCAAAACACCGTGTACAGTGAAGAGTAGCGCAAATGGTCTTAGGCTAGTTTGACCCAAGAGATAACGAAACAGAGAGAGAGAGAGAGAGGGAGAGAGAGAGAGAGAGAGAGAGTCAAGGAGTTGCCGAAAACCGTTAACTGGCCGATGCTTCAAGACAGACGACAACCATGCCGGAAAAGGCTCCATCCAAGGTGTTATACCGCTACACCTTACGAATTTTCCCAATAGAGACCGTGAATGCAAGAAGGCATTAAAAAAGTTGTTATTGCCTTTTGTCACGCTCTGTTCGCTAATAGAAATTAAATACCTCCAACAATGAAGATTGTATATCAAAGTTCCATAATTTTTCAAGAAGTTCAAAAATTGTTATTCTCCTTTGGTGCTAATGATTTATACTGTTTATTATGTATAATCAAGTGCTACAGAAACATGTTTTTATTATATGTTACAATATTCAGAAAGTCCTCTTAATTTTTACGTAGCTTTGCATATACGACCCTTGCATAACCTGTAAAAGCAAGTTGTGATATAGCGTTGAATATAAAAGAGTATTGTTTTCTGTTACAATGGCGAAAATAATTGAAAGGATTAACAGAATATACTATCTAACATACTGAAATAATAAAATGTATTTATTTTATTAACTTCCAAGCTGAAAAAATGTAGTTCTATGTAGGACACGGAACAACAGAAAGGAAAAAATTAAACACAGAAAAATAAATCGAACTGTTGACTCAGAAGATACGTTCACATAATATTCCCTCCATTGTACATCGAGGTATTTACACATATCCAACAAGTCTCTCAGTCTGTCTGCAGCTTCTTATACGGGGTGTTCAAAAAGGCTCTCCGCAGTGCCGTATGACAGTTAGCCGTGCGTGCCGTATGATTGTTCGCCTGCCTGGGTTTTTCAACGAAACAATAAACGCACAACCATACTGCAGTGATATTCTGTACCCATTCATAGAAGAACTTGTGTTAAGTGAAGTACTGAACTGCTATTTTCAACAAGATGGTGCAACCGCGCATACAGCTCGCGTTTCAATTTCACTGCTTGCTAATGTTTTTGGTGATTGCATAATTTCACACGGACTTTAGCTTCTCCAATAACCTGACCTAACACCACCTGACATTTTCTTCTGGGGTGCAGCGAAAGCAACTGTCTATAAAAACCATCCATAATCCATCGAATAATTGAAAACTGCAATATCCGCTTTGGCTACTTCTGTTACAGAAGAAATGTTACAGGTTGTGTTTGGAAACATGATTAGACGAATTGAATTGTGTATTTAAACAACAGGGAGGACACTTTCAAACATTTAATGTGAAAATTGTTAAGTAAAATGAATATTCAATAAATTAATAACTTGTATTTCACAGAGATTCATTTCGGTATATTCACTGCGGCATACGGCACGCGCGGCTAAGAATCATACGGCACTGCGTAGAGACTGTTTGAACACCCCGTGCAACAGAGGAAACCTCATAAATGGTACGAGGATGCTAACGTGGAGATACTTTTCTTTTTTGTTTTTGGCCAAGGCTGAATGACATTATAATTAAGACGCAGATACACTACAACTTCGCCAAAAACGTGTTGTACGACCTACATTAACGGAAATCTTGAATTACTGATAGAACGCGCTAGCTAGCCCTTCTCGGTGGTTTTCAGAGAATTTAATAATAATGTTAACACCCGTAAATGAGGCAGGATACCATGAAAAGGCGTTACTGACTATACTATCGGATTTTTGTCATCAAAACTCGAGCTTAGGATTGAATTACAAGCAAGCCAGTAGGCCTCTCACAAAATGACTTATACCAATATTTTTCTTGCTTTATTCTGCGTTGACCGTATGGAGTAATTCGTAAATGAAGTTCAATACATTTTTTTTTTTTTAATTTGTGTTGCACAAAGGATTGACCGGCTTTGGACGTGTTCGCTAGGAACTATTCAATTTAAAAATATGTATCTAAATATGTATTCGTTCGACATTAACGAAATTTTAGTAGGTTGAAGGCACATGTAATGCTAATGAAAATCTTGACTTACAGAATTTTTCAGTTAACCTAAAAAATGTTCTTATGATTTCTCTAAAGAGCCTTTTCCCCAGCCCAAAATAAGCATGTAACAAAAGCGTGGATTTATTCGGAAAGTTTATTTCGTGGTTGTAAGAAACTGCAACAGAGTGATACGGATTTTATAAAAAGTAATGTTGAAGAGTGGTTCCGTGCGTGTATGACCTTGCGATTAGCCACGCACACAACTCTGAAATTGAGTGCAGCGTTGCTGCGTACCATTATCTACCACCGGAAGACGGCGAAACTGAATACTTGTATGCTATTGTTACTATCTGATTGTCTCCATCGTAGTAGCTACATCATATCATATGAGACCATCGTCGTCAGCAGGTGAAATAGCAATTGTTTTAAGTGTTGCTTTTTTTCTTTCGAAGTGAGGGTATATGTAGGGGATAGTATCTTTCCTGTCTATCGGAAAGTGGGACACTGTCTTGGAGTATCCTTGACGTCAGTGAAGATAATAGGAGTTGCTTCAAAGGAGAATGATGAAAATACGTCGCCCAGGTCAAGGAAAAAACTGTGTTTGTACAGGGTGTCAGAAAATCCAGTCAGATGGTATTTATTTACGCACAGTACGAATAACTGTTCACAATTTTTACATGAATAATGTTTCTTCATAGTTAAAAACCTCTACCTGAAACTGATAGAAAATATGGTACATTTTCACGATATTTCAGACTATAAGACGGGAGTCTAAAAAGAATACTGATAAGATATTATTATTTTTAAAATGTGTAAATAGCGTAAATAACTGGTTGATGGTTTATGAGAAGAGACCAAACTCCGAGGGCATCGGTCTCATCGGATTAGGGAAGGACAGGGAAGGAAGTCGGCTGTACCTTTTCAAAGGAACCATCCCGGCATTTACCTGGAGTGATTTCGGGAAATCACGAAAAACCTAAATCTGGACGGCCGGACGCGGGATTCAACCGTCGTCCTCCCGAATGCGAGTCCAGTGTAGTAACCACTGCGCCAGCTCGCTCGGTGCGTATATATCTCTTGTAAATATTGGAAGCGAACAAATTTTAAACCAGCCATTGGAGGTCCAAGGCTCTCAAGAGGAAAAGTTGAAGGAAAATAGGGTTTCCATACCACAAAACAGAGTCAAGGACTGAAAGTAAAAATAAAACTTCGTCCCTTCCGAGCCGTGTCTCTTATTCCTAATCTTGGAAACGCAGCAGCTGATTCTGCTCCTGCGCCCACTGCTAGTGGTATGTTCCAGTACATAAACAATCAGTCTTAATTATTACTCTTTATAAATATCGGTTATCATACTGTACGCCCGCAGTGGATGCTGTTCGTTATAACCACATTTTCTTGAAAACACAACCGTGCTTTCTGTTATATGTTTATTTTGGACTGAGAAAAAGTTTCTTTAGAAGATCATAAGTACTTTCATTTGGGTTACTGAAAAATTCTGTAAGTTGAGATTTCCACTGCCAATTATGTCCCTATAACTTTCAAATTTCATTAACAGTGGACAAATATATTTTAAGCTACATAGTTTCCAAGAGAACTGTTCCTAGAGAAGACGTCAAAATCTGGACAATCTTTACAACAAACTAAAATAACAAAAATATTTATATACGAAGACAGTAACTGTTCTTCAAGGAAGAGAACTGTTGATGACCGTGCAACTTTTCCCTGGAATAAATGATGATTGACTGAAACCCTCAGCTGCCGACCAGTGTTGTTGTTATACCTCGATGTGGATAGCTGAAAATGTGTGCCCCGACCGGGACTCGAACCCGGGATCTCCTGCTTATATGGCAGACGCTCTATCCATCTGAGCCACCAAGGACACTGATGAATAGCGCGACTGCAGGGACTTATCACTTGCACGCTTCCCGTGATACATTCCCAACTGTCCACAATTCTACATATGTAATGTACCTTCTAGACATTTGTCCATACACTCATTACTCGCGCACACTTTGGCGATTCCTGTAAGAGTTTGGGCAACCTGTGCGCATTCTCACAGACGAAGGTCAATAGCTGGGTAGCCTTTAACTATATATACGAAGACAGTAACTGTTCTTGAAAGAAGAGATACTGTTGATGACCGTGCAGCTTTTCCCTGGAATAAATGATTGACTGACACCCTCAACAGCCGACAGGTGTTGTTGATATACCTCGATGTGGACAGCTGAAAATGTGTGCCCAGACCGGGTTCGAGTCCCAGTCGGGGCACATATTTTCAGCTGTCCACATCGAGGTATATCAACAACACCTGTCGGCAGCTGGGGGTTTCAGTCAATCATCATTTAAAAACATCTATTGTACTTTAAAACCAAATTACTGAATACAGTCTAAAGCAGAATAAAATAAAAAAAAATATTGGTACAACTCATTTTGCGATACGCCTATTGGCTCGCATGTAATTAAAGATTAAACTCGAGTCTCCATAATAAAAAATCCGATAGTAGTGTTAACTTCCCTGGAGGAGTCCTAGACGCTTCAAAGTAACCACAGTGGAAGTGCGCTTTGCATCCCAAAAGGGCACTTGGGGCGGCGGAGCGCGGGCAGGTTTGCAACATCACTTGACCAGTCCCTGCTTGTATTCCATCGCCGGCCGCGCCGGGGGTGTTTCTGTAGGACTACGCGGCGACTGAGTGCTCCTGCTCCTGACCCTCCCGCCCCCACGTCCGCACACCAAACCCCACCCAGTCCCTGCGCGCCTTTCCGTGTACCATCAAGGCGCTACATAAAACGCCGGTGTAATAGGATTTCCAAAGGCCTTATTAAATTAACAGTCCAGTTACGCTTCGGCAATGGGAGAGTGGGGGCGAACAGGCTCCATTGTGTTCGCTGGCGCCCACGGAAACGAACGTTGCCACGTCTGTATTCAAACGGCCGTTATGGCTCCGGTCTCTACCGTGAAGCCACGTAATCGTTGATTTTGGTCAAATCATAAGTTCGTAAAACAATACGACTTACCGAATTAGGCCGTCAGTGATTTCATTCAGACAACAACAGCGAAATTCGTCGTTTAACGTCGTTCTACAGTGCTGAATACTTCAAGATAAACCCAGCGAACTACTTGTAAATGCGCAGAAAGACCCGTTATTGTTTACGTCAGTGGCCATAAATCTCAGCGACCAGTCACAATCATAATATTATCTAGCCTTATGTAGACGGTATACTTTACTGTTGAGCGAGTACGTAAAATAAGTCATAAAAAAGTACACAGAAGAGTGTGCTTCATTGGAAGACTCGCACTATAAAAGATTTGTGCTTTAACTGTAATTGTTCAGTGTGAACGACTGTCATTAATGTCTGTAGTCTGAAATTTTAATTTGAGTACTGTTGTCACTGATGAAATGAGCCGAATGTCGACAACGGATGTTATATAACGTAGTCAAATCCTTTCTAATAGCCTCGACAAGCTAACGATTTTAGGATGTCCCGATATCCAGCATTTGCTCCTTAAGGCACTGTGACGAAGTTTGCATGTTATCTTGTAGTACCGTTTCGTGATCTATAACTGCAATCCACCAACTTTCCGATACCTAAAATGTACTAGTGATTAACAAAAAATTAAAATAAACTGCAAACCATTATGGACGAGTAGATTCTGGGTAGAGATTTCTACTAGTTTACACTTTATCTCAAAATAAGGTCCTGTGACTCCTAAAGATCAGTTAGATAAAAATGAAGATCAGTATTCACAATTCTGTCAAAGTCTAGGCGCGAACTCGAAATGGGAAAATGTGTGGAGGGAAATCGAGCAGTTCCTTTTCAGATCACTGCAACACGTATCTCACTTACCTTTGTAAAAGCAAGTTAAATCTAAATCGGAACGGCCAGCCTATCATTTAACTATGGACGGTCAGTTCATATTAGGAAAATGGGCTCTATACTAGACTACCAGTGGCAGTAGTCTGCCCTTCGGAAATCATACAGAAATGAGCTACAATTACTTAGTTAGTTACTTAGCTGTAGGATCCATAGATCATTTGAACGACTATTTTATCGAAATGGTGTTGAACGGGTCAGTTTACGGTGTACATATACATGATTAGTGTTAACGTTTATCGTCACATCATCATTTAAGTCTTTCTAATGCAGCTACACTTAAAAAGCAGTTATTTTCTGGAATCCAGTTTTGAGCAGAAATACATGATTTCAAAGTAGATTTGAAACTTGTTTCTCCGTCTATCGGACATTTTATGTAACTGGACAAACGATCAGCATTAACACTGGGTTATAAAGGTCTTTGTCTCCGTCCTTTCACCCTCTAGTGTTGTCAGTCTTCTACTAAAATTGTGATTGACTATTTATGACGAATTTCATTAGCAATAATATGTATTGTGACGGCGCAGTTAAAATACCTAGCTTCTGTAAGAGGTACCTACGTGATGTCCATGGGTGCACACCTCAAATTATTCTTGTCTCTCACTTTCATGTATTCAGTACTTTCTTTGTAAGTGATGAGTTACCACGGGAAATTATACCGTATGACATTACTGAGTGAAAATATACGAAATATCTCAGGCGGTTGATACGATTGCTTCAAAGATTATCTGTTGTACGGAGGGCAAAAGGAGCTCAACTTCATTGTTTGAGAAGCTCAGTATTATGCCTCTTCCGGTTCAAGTTTTCATCAATATGTACACCCAAAATTAGGAACGTTCCACTCTACCTATTGACTCCTGCTCAACACCTGCTCATATACTACATCAATTGTTGGTATGACTATTTGTTGCACAAAACTAATTGAAGTGATTTTTTTTTTCAAAATTTAGGAGACTGCATTTTCGGAGAACCATTTAATAATTCTTCAGAAAATATCATTTTTTTTACTCTTCTGTTACTATCTCTCTAAAGAGGTTTATTATGACACAAGTGTCGTCTGCAAAACGTACTTACTACGACGCCACACGATTAGAAACTCAACACAGTATAGGAGTATAAAGGCTGGAGTAATAGAAAGGTTAAATGTGTTGAAAGACGTTTCGGTTACTACGGGTGTCAGATTATGGAAAACGGAACTGTTATTATGTTTATAAACAGAAGTCCGAATTTCCTTTGGTTCTTAGAAAACCTGTTTAAATCGATCTCAGTCATAATCCACTAATGTGCCAGAACTACAATTACTACACTGCCAGAGATAATTTGTAATACCTGGAAACTCGACGTCGATTTTGATCCGATGATAGCATATGCCAGATGGGGAATAATAGATGTACTGATAATGGTTTCGAAATCGTCCGCCAACAAAGAGCGTAGTAGCATAGTTACCAGAGCGCCACCTGTGTCTCCCCTATAACAGGGAATGTTCACAGCCAGAAGGCTCAGTGTCGTGTAAACGTGTGATGAAAGCAAACATCGATACCAAGGAGACCACTCGTCCTTCCTACAGTCAACTTAGCAATTTGAACGGGGTCAGACTAGGGCCTCCAGAATGGGGGGACGGTCCTTTCGGAGAACTGACACACAACTTGGACGTGATAAAGAAAAAATGGTTTTGTATTGCCAATGTTGCCTGAAGATGGGGTGTGTACCTCGAAACGTATTGCTTCTTCAAACAATTTAGGCGTAAATATTTCAGAAAAATTTGCGACTGTTGCGGTGTCTGGAAAGCCTTTCATTCTATAACGCTGAGCCCGTATTGTGTGTTTACTACGCAGTCGACCATTGTAAGGGCGTGGTGTGCTATTCTGAAGAATTGCAGCGTATGCTAAACGATCATTTAAAATTAATGAACTACCAACAAGGATAACGGAAGTGGGTTTCTACAGGAAATTATCCAGAAATATTATTAAAGAATTTAAGTATCTGTGAGTTCCTAGCTTATATACCCAGTTAACAAAATATCTCTGGGTAAGATTTTCACAAGAGATAGAGAGCAGAGTGCGATATCAGACAATATTGCCATGTAAACGTCTGTAGCACCTACTGACTGTAAATGTCACATTTGACTGCGCAAAGGACACTTCTTAATGTCATGGCTATTAATATATTCGGTTTTCTATGCGGTATAGCTACAGAAGAAGGGTAAAATGTAGGTGGTTTGACAAGGTAGGGAATGTGGAAGTTCTTCGCGGAATCGGAGAGGACATGAATATATAGAATATACTGGCAAGAAGAAGGGACAGGACATCAATTAAGACATCAGGGAATAACTTGCATGATAACAAAGGAGCTGCAGAGAGCAAAAACTCTAGAGGAAGACGGATTGGTATACATACAGCAATTAATCGAGGACGTAGGTTGCAAGTGTTTCTTCGACATGAAAAGATTGACACTGAAGAGGAATTTGTGATGAGCTGCATCATGACCGTAGTTCTATCTGTCATCGCTAGTAGCTATCTACAAACTGTTATTAAATTAAGTCCCGTTCTACAATTACACGGGTACATTAGTTAACGAATCCTCGAGATCAACAACATATGGGCAGTATAGAATATGCTGGATACCCTATCCATAATTCCCTGTGCTGATGTAACCTGTCCATTATGTCGTCACCTACACCATTTCACATTGATACAAATATTCCTATCGTTCAAAAATATAAACAAATGTCTCAGTATCAGAGTCAGTGCGTAAACGCATTGCATAGTGGGTACAAATTGTATCTTCGGCTATCCAGTCGTTACCTATGGAATCATATGTTGGAGCCGACAGGCACAACATATGCGAACCAATCTGGAACTGTCTGCTAGTGTCATGTAAACGATAAATATTGTTAGGTTGATTCTGGTGACTTGTTTGAAATGATACAAAATAGTAATTATTTGTTTAATACGCTGATGGAGGACGTCCGAACAAGAAACTGGCTTAACTTACGGTTACACACACATACATAAACACACACACACACACAAAGAATATTCCATCATGTATAACAGAATATGATTTTATAATTAACAGTCGAAGCTGATTATAATACATACAAAAACTCAAGATTTATTTGGCAACATATCTCAGCGAATTGTAGAAGTCGAAGAGGATTATTTAATAAATTAATACTATCGAAAAGAGTATTAATTCAGTGTCATCTATGTTGAATTCTTGGCCAACCATACTTGTAAGCACTTACTTTGGTTAACATAATGCTACTGCTAAATGTATTCATCAGTTTCCCAGAAAGCGTCAGCGTTAACATATTTTACACATCTACGGATACAGTAACCATTCGAAATATAATTTTCCCATATATTAATGGGATATTATTTGTAAAACTGACCTGTGCATATAGTTCTTGCTTTTCATATTTCCTCTAGCAGAGTTAATGTTACCAGTGATTATGCTGTGCGTCAACGAAAATTACTGTTCAATGTCTTGGAAAATACCTGTTGGAAAATATGGTTTTGCAGCACTAATGGACTGAATTTAAGGCTCAGCTAGTAAGTTTTGCTACTGAAGCCGAATTTTACGGATTAACATAAATGACGGCCGCACTTAACCATTGCTTAATCAAATGAGTAGCACTAAATTAGATAGCATTGAACTGGTACATACTATAATAGACTGTAGTATAACATATAAAGGTGTCGAGATATATGGTCAAAAAGCGGGAGGGCTTCATGAAAATGAACAGTGATGTTTATCAGATGAGATGTAAATCTATGTATTCAGTACTTTGCATAAAGATTTTGTGTGTGATATCGACAAGAGAGAAAGAAGTAAATTAGATAATATTATCCTTTAGGTGCAGATATATCACTGAATAATGTTAATGTTGATGTAACATCACGCACTCTACAATAATAAATATTCATCAAGATGACGTTGACCGATCAGCAGATTTCTTCGTATGAAGGAGGACGCCATGACCAGAAAGATATCTTTGGTGAGAAGAGCTTCGGTGTAAGGACCAGGCAGATGAGGCAGAACTAACAGATCTGTTAATTCCGTCTAAGGCCCACCTAGTTTTTTGATGGAATGACCGTTTAGGGCGGCAAAAGATAATATGCTAACCACAACAGTATCGTGTGTTAATGCTAAGATCACGCGTTTAAATACGATCCAGGAGCGTCACTCTGTGTTACAATTTACCGTTTTACTAGCAGCGATCACGTAATGCCCATGTCATAGGTAGACTCTGAAACAACGAATCTCGTGATGGGCGTCATTTTGAGGAAATACTTGTTTTGAGAGCTGACGCACTCAGTAGAGGAATGAGAGTCTGTAACACGCAGCGCAATGTATGGTGTTCGTGAGAGACTGTGGACAGAAGCGGAGTAGGAGTCGGGCAGAGGAAGTTAGCCACACCGATAAGCACGAATCTTGCTCGTTGGTGCGTAAAAATTCGTAGCTGCCATTGCGCGCGCTGATAACCTCGCAGTTCAGCGTCGAGCGCCCATAAACACACACACACACACACACACACACACACACACGCACACACACGCACACACTCCATTGCGCTTCCTGCCCTGTGTTTGTAACCATGTAGACAGCTCGAGGAAGGCTCTCTGCATGGTGCTACCACGTAGCGTCCCAATTCTGAACGATGTGCACCCCGTAAAAGTATTCTGCACGTTACGATTCTTTATTCAGCCCGCTTTGCTTTCTTCTGCTATGTCTATCTTTGATCACCCCCTGCTAGCGCTCCACATAGTTTTGCATCGCCAGTTCCCATGACGCCGGTGTTTTCAAGCCACCGACCCATCGACGATTCTGGTTGAGAAAGGGCTTTGGTCTGTTCGTTATGGACATCACGAAGGCATTCATGCTATATTAGGAGATGCATAATATGAGTGAAATGAAAAAATGTCCCTCAGTTTCTTTTGTAGAAAGAGGCAACGTACGTCAAGAAATTAAGTCTTCTCCATTTTGGACTGAGCAGACTCTATAGGCACCATTTTTGCTTGAAAGATACCACTTACTGAAGAAAAATGACACACTACACGTGTCTGGAAAATGTGTTCAGAAGACAGTAACACGTTCAAGGGAAAAACCTGCCGAAAGGAAATGTCCGGACGCTGTCCAAAACATAATGTAGTTCTTTGTGCTTCTGTGTGTTGAGAACATACAACACTCTGGCGTGGTCGTCTGCCGAAAATTTCCCAAAAGGAGGTGACATTTAGAAGTTGAAGTTTTGATCACTTTGGTTAATCGATTTTTTAAAACGTTTTGTCCACAAGGAACTACTCTTTACAAGTACACTACATTTAGCGTATCTCAAAATATACCCACTTACCATGTTACAGGGAGATTACTTTGATGCATAAATGATTTCCATATGTCAACAGTATATGCAAAGTACATTTGCCCTATTATTAAACTGAATATGCACGCCCCATTTCTGATTAGATCATATGATGAAGTGCAGGATATCCAATGAGCTGTGAAATAAAGATAGAAGAATTCACCAAAGTTATTTATTCATACTCCAAGACTGTTAGGGTGAAACTGAATATTGAAAATCTGAAGTAAGAAAAAAAGAAGAAGTGAGGAAATCCAGATAAAAAATCAACAAAAATGCGATATGAATACACTCGAAGTGGAGAAATAGGAAACAAATTAAAAAAATTTCAAACTCCCATCTATAACATTTTATTGGCTTATAAACCTACGTGTCCGATCATGTTAATGGATGTAATGCATTACTATCACGATTTCTACATTTCAGTGTTAACTAAAACTGAATAAAATGTGTTCTTAAAGCTTCATTTATTTGCTTGGCTAAAACAATGGGTTAAAAACATAATTTTTCTGGAACCCAGCAACTGTCGTCCATTACGACGCATAAATTTGATATTTGGTTCATAAGTACCTACCGTCTTTCTTTGTTATAGTGCTAAAGCGTGTTGTCCGCCGACGTCACACAGGGCTCAGCGGCGCTTCAACTATCAGGGTGTCGACACAAGCACAAACAGGGCTGGGAAGTTCGTGTGAGTTATAAGGTCAACCCAATTCTGCCCAGCGTCTTAGTGGACGTGTCACATAATGGGCAGGTCGTCAAACTCCGTCTTACCCACATTCTTCAGAAGCCTCTGTGGTGGAGGTCAGAAGCGTAATACAACCTTGAAATCACGCGGTTCTCTTCTGAGTAGAGGAGGAAAACATTTTAGACACATTGCTGCTCAGAATCAATACGAAAATCCTTCAGGAGGCGGCATAAAATGCGACAGTGAAATCACCCTTCCCTTGCGGCGTTGATTTCCATATATCTCATAGTCCAAAACCACTGTTTTCGGTGTTATAAGCTGCTCTAGCACCTGAGAACTAGCAATCACACCGCCTGAGGTTAGGCAACACCTCAGACACCCATTAGGCAGTGTTCACTACACTCAGATACTAGAGTAGCTGCGAGTGAACATACGGCTGCATGAGTGTAGAAGTCTTTGACATTTACATTTTTATCTTATATAAGGATATGAGACGGGTATCTCAGTACGTAAATGGAGATAAAAGACTAATAATCATGGGGTACTGGAATGAGTAGCAGGCGAGGGTCTAGGGGATAGTCTTACGAGAAAATATTGACTTGGTAGTACTACGAGAGAAGAATAGACTAATTGTGTTCTACAGTAAATTCAGTTAGTAATAGCAAATTCTCCGTCCAAGAATCAGAAAATGAGTCGGTTTACTAGGAAAAGGCCGGTAGATACAGAAATATTTCACTAGATTACATCAAGGCCATGCAGAGACTCCGAAATCAGATACTGGATTGCAAAGCGTATCCAGGAGCAAATGTAGACTCATATCACAATTTAGTAAGGCTGACTTTGAGGAGACAATTCAGGAAGAGTCAACGAGCAAAGAAGTGGGATACAGAAATGCTAAAAAATTGAAGAGATGTTCTTTAAGTTCTGTGAGGCTATAATACTGCGATAATGAATAGGTCACTAGGCAGTTCAGTTGAAGAGGAATGGGCAATTACAGAATTTACAAAATAAACCGTAGCTACAAAGAAGGAAACTGCGAAGAAACTATGGATAACCGGAGAAATACTTCAGCTGATAGACGAAAGAAGAAGGTACAAAAACGGTCAGGGATATTCAGGGGTACAGAAATACAAGACACTTAGGAGCGAAATAAATACGAAGCGCAGGGAAGCAAAGGCAAAATGGCTGCATGAGAGAAGTGAATAAATCGAAAAAGAAATTATTGTCGGAATGACGGACTCAGCAAATATAAAAAATGGCTCTGAGCACTATGGGACTCAACTGCTGTGGTCATAAGTCCCCTAGAACTAAGAACTACTTAAACCGAACTAACCTAAGGACATCACACACATCCATGCCCGAGGCAGGATTCGAACCTGCGACCGCTCAGCAAATATAAAGTCAAAACAACATTCGTTGAAATTAAGAGCAAGGGAGGTAATATTAAGAAGAATTCCACTATTAAATGCAGACGCCGAGTGCTCGGTGTTGGTAACACAATCACAGTCACATGCTGTTTGATGAAACACGCAATGTAGATGCAGGTGGCCGAAGTACGATCTTGGTTGCCGACGTATTAACAGAATAGCCCTCGTCACAGCTGTCATTTCTTGCAGTTATACGTACTATAGATCTCTTGCGTTGCTGTGCAGTAAACTGTATTGCTTAATTGGGTTGACGCATGTGTACAGAAAATCGAGTACAATATCATGTTCATCGTTCTCTAGGAACGAACAGTACCACACTCTCATGGCAAAAATCAGAAAATAGAAAATGCTGCTGCCTCACAGATACACGAGGAATAAGTGCGCAAGAGATGCCACGAG
The DNA here is from genome assembly GCF_023898315.1 of Schistocerca nitens. Classification (NCBI taxonomy): domain Eukaryota; kingdom Metazoa; phylum Arthropoda; class Insecta; order Orthoptera; family Acrididae; genus Schistocerca; species Schistocerca nitens. The sequence goes on along the minus strand of NC_064618.1, from coordinate 190,117,977 downwards.
TGTTGCTTGAAGATTTCGGAAACTCCTCGTAAGTCTGAAACACTGAAACAATAGAAGATAGTCACATTTTGTGAAACCTGCATGAAATGTCTCTGGTCACGTTGTTATTCACAGACGCATTGTCTGCTATGAGCCTGCATACTCAGTTCCACTCGCCGACTCAGTAAAAACTGTATTCGCAATCGTTTCGTTTCTTTTGACTGGTAATTTGTCTATTGTTTATCATTAGTTTTTGTTTCTAATCGTCGTTGTGAGATTGTGTCGGCGTCCTCACGGGACGATGAATTCATATCTAATTTTGAGCTGTAGACGAGATGGGTAAGTAACGACGCAGTGAAAAGAATTATTTTATGAGATTTATAGATTTTTTTTGCTAACGTGAACTAGCTGGTCTGGCTTGGCAGTGTGGCCCCCACCGGGCATTCCTCGTCCGGTTTGAGGTCCTCAAGTCACGGTATGGTGTATGGCAGAGGGTACGTTCTACCACTTGTACTCGCATATGGAGCGAGGAATAAGAGACTGTCTAAATCTTCGTATGCTCTCTAATTTCTCGTATCCTTGTACTCCATAAACGAAATGTCCCTTCGCAGCAGCCGAATCTTTTTGTAGCTAGCTTCAAATGACTGTTCTCTAAAATTTGTCAGTAGTGTTTAGCGAAAAGATCGTCTTTTGCTCAGGAATTCCCATTTAAGCATACGAAGCATCGTCGTAATACTTTCGTGTTAATCGAACGTATCAATAACAAATCTTTATCAATATATTAACAGATCGCTTCACTGTAAGTACTATGCTTCTGTAATGAAGGGAAAATGAGTTTCTTTCTTTGGGTTCCACGTGTGAGAGGAAGCGGTAGCTGCATAAGCGTAGCGGTGTGGGTACGTGCCTTACGGAAGATCTCTTGTAGAATTTCGGAAGTGGGAGCCATTAGCTCCAGCTGGACGGCTGTTGCCATTAATTTCTATGGTCGGGATGGGAGCTTCAGAGTTCCTTTTTTAGCTTATAATGAGATACCCGATGAAGATAAAGACGGCCGACGAGAGAATAGCACCGAGTGACGTGGTCAGACCGGTCCGATTTCTCTGCTGCGTGAGCGTAATGGTGCCCGTAAGCAGATAGCTCGTGCATTGAGGCAGGGGTGTAAGGCCCTCCATTAACAGAGTTCGTGTTGTCTGGAGCTCGCAGGAATGTTGCCGCAGTTCGAATCGAAACAGTCGAGTCCAAGCCACTCCCGTTTCATCCAAGATATCGAAATAACGGGCATTCTTCCTAGTGCGTAGGACGGCTACAGCAGCGCCAAATATCAGCTACATTGTTTTCACATTGCTACTGTTCAGTCAATGGATCCAATGAAATATGACGTCTGCGCGTGTCGGCTATTTTTTCCTCTTCTTACCCATTGGCGTGAAGCGGATCGTGTCGTATACGTTTCTCGTGTCAATCTTTTTAGCACAGAACAGCAACTGACAATGGCCTCATTTACTCGTTGCATATGTTTCAAAATCGATCTTTCAGTTAACGTAATTTTCAATAGACTTATTTGTAAATACAAAAGCCTCAAATGTTCAAATGGCTCTAAGCACTATGGGACTTAACATCTGACGTCATTAGTCCCCTAGACATAGAACTACTTAAACCTAACTAACCAAAGAACATCACACCTATCCATGCCCGAGGCAGAATTCGAACCTGCGATCGTAGCAGGAGCGCGGTTCCGGACTGAAGCGCCTAGAACCTCTCGACCACAAAGACAGCCTAATATAAAAGGAACTGCGGCTATTTTACGGTATATATATATATAGTGAAGTTGCATCTTCGTGCATTGAAACCCACATAAATGGATATCAATGGCATTAAACAACACAGCACCTGAAACGCTTCTGTTTTCTTCCTTTTGGGTTTTGCTGAAGTTCATAGATTACTTTGATGGAATGCTGAGCTCGAGATGTATATTTTCACAAATTTATTTCTAGAGTTATAGTCTGTGTTTGATACTGGATACCTTCTGCTGGACTGTGCTGGTCTGCTTCTTATGTAGTCCTTGCCACGTCTGCCGCTCGTTTTTTAGCTTCCGAAGTCCCTAACATGGCGCCCTCTTCTAGTGTTAAGTTTGCCGTAAGTTTCACTTTATTCGTAAATGGTTCAGAGGTTTCATACCGCAAAGTTGTTCCTAGCATGTTTCTCATTTTCACATCTCCTGTCAATTTCGTTGTCTGGCGAATTTCACTTCCAAATTCATTGAACGCTAGTCTCGGTGTTCTCGTTACGTTCATTTTCGCTTCTTTCAGCTTTTTATGTTAGCTAGACTTTAAGATCACTTAAACCCTCCTAGGCACAAATTCTTCTGAGGAATATTAAATATTGTTTTTAAATTTTACCTATTCATCTTCCTCAGAAATCAGTATTTGATGCTCACTACCGAGATACTCTACCGTTTGTATCTTGTCAGTTTTGATCGGAAAAAAATGTTTCCCCACCTTCTTAATATTCCTTGTAATACCTGTACTCGTTGATGCTGACGCAGCCTTATGTGGAGTGTCAGTTAACTGACACAAAGTGTTCAGATCAGTTTCCGCTGAGAGATCTAAGATGTTACTCTAATGATATGGTTACCTAACTGCGCCAAGAAAAATTTTTAAAATGACATTCATAATAATGTTAAACAAATCCCTTTATCTGGCCCGAGTTATGGCAACACGACTCTTCCGTTCTATAACTAGGAATATGAACTCAACTATTATTACACCAGCATAACCAGGAAACTTATTCACGATACTGCGCAGAATCTCTCTGCAGATCCCTGCCGTTAGATTTTCTGAGACAACTTTCCAATAGGAGCATTTCATAGCCATAGCTGCCACACCTTTGAGCTTAGCTTCACCCAAATTATTTCACATTAGTAATCTGTAATAAACTCTGTATTGTACAACTATTTGCAGTAATAAATACCCCGCCACCTTTGCAGTAAACACATCCTGACAAAAACACTGAGGTAACAAGTCACAGGATAGCGCCTAATATCGTGTCGAACCTCTTTTTTCCGGGCATAGTGTAGCAACCCGACGTGGCATGGACTCAAGTCGTTGGAAGCCCCTGCAGAAACACTGAGGTGTTCCGACTCTACAGCCGACAGTAAATTCGAAAGTGTTTCCGCTGCAGGATTTTGTGCACGAATAGAGCTATCCATCACTTCCCAGAAATGCTTCTTGGGATCCATGTTTGGCGATCTGTGGGGCCAAACAGTTCGCTCGAAGTGTCAGTAATATTTTTCAAACCAATCACGAACAACTGTGGCTCGGTGAAACGGCGCATTGACATCCATAACAATTCCATCGTTGAACGGCTGCAAACGGTCTCCAGATAGGCAAACATAACCATTATCAGTCAATAATCGGTTCATTTGGACCTGAGGACCCAGTCCATTTCAAGGAAACGTGGTCCACACCTTTACGGAGCCACCACCATCTTGGACAGTGCTTTGTTGGCAACCTGGGTACGTGTGGTCTGCACCATATTCGAGCGCTACCATCAGCTCTTATCAGCTGGAATCGGGATGCATTTGAAGAGGCTACGGTTTTCCAGACGTCTAGGGTCCAACCGATATGGTGCTGCAGGTGATGTTGTGCTTCTAGCAAAGGCACTTGCTTTCATTTCCTTCTGCCACAGCCAATTAACGCCTTATATCTCAGCACAGCCAGTCGTATGTCCCACATAGAATTTTGCCGTTATTTGATGCAGTGTTGCTTGTCTGTTAGCACTCTCATCTCTACACAAACACCGCTGCTCTCGGTAGTTATGTGAAGGCCGGCAGCCACTACGTTGTCGGTGGTGGGAGGTAACACCTGAAATTTGGTATTCTCGCCAAACTCTTGGCACGATGCATCTCGGAATATTGAACTGCCAAATGATTTCCGAAATGGTACGTCCCATGCTTCTAGCTCCAATTACCATTCCAAGTTCAAAGTCTGCTAATTCCTGTCATGCGCCACAGTCACGCGGGAAACCTTTTCACATTTATCGCATGAGTGCAAATGACAGCTCCGCCAATGAGATGCCTTTTACACTTTTTGCATAGGTGTACGCGATATTGTCGCCATCTTTAAATGTACTTATCCAATCACATGACTTTCCTCATCTCAGTGTATCTAACTAAAATCGGACATTCATTCTAAAATAAAATAAACCATTGCGAAACTGAAATTAATTTCATGTTCCTATCGTCATTTATGTAGAACGTATCTACAGACCTGTGTCATCAGATAAATATTTTAGAAGTACCAAATGGTTCAAATGGCTCTGAGCACTATGAGACTTATCTTCTGAGGTCATCAGTGTCCTAGAACTTAGAACTACTTAAACCTAACTAATCTATGGACACCACACACATCCATGCGCGAAGCACGATTCGAACCTGCGACCGTAGCGGTCGCGCGGTCCCAGACCGTAGCGCCTAGAACCGCTCGGCCACTCCGGCCGGCTTGGAAGTACCCTGGATTCATGCTGCTCTTCCCGCTGGTCTCTCCTAGGAAAGTATTTTAACACCTACATTACTAACTTCTCACAGATTCATTTCCATCTGGTTACTGCATCTCAAGCTTGGTCTGCTTCTAGAAGTGATCTCTCACGTTGTCTCGGCGCGTTTGCTTAATGGTGTTCTTCCGTCCGGATGGTGACTGGTAGTGTAGTTCGAGTACGGGTCATGCCAGCAAAACTCGCAGTATCTGAAGAAGATGGCTGTGACGGTCGTAGGAATACAGGGCGCAAAATGAAAACAAACTGAACACACACAAGCATACCATGAATTCGTCTGCAGATTTTACTCCCACCTTCTCTCCCCACCTCATTTCCGCACACTTTCCTGCAATACGAAAATAAATATTCCTTGGCCCACCAGGATGTGTCCTGTCAACGTATCCCTTCTTTCAGTGAAGCCCTCTGCTCCTCGATACGGTTCAGTAGACCTTCACTCGTTGTGCAGTCCACTCTGTGAATCAGATTTCCAAATCTGTCTGTAAATTCTTGTCTGTAGTATTCATCGTTCATGTTCCATTTCAGTATTAGGCCACACTACAAACAAAGAACTGGAGCTAACTATGTAATTCATGTTGAGATACATTTCTCTTTTAGAAAAAGATTTTTTTCCTCTGTCCACTATACATTAATTTTCTTTACTTCTGCCAGTGTAATTCATTTAACTGCACAAATAGCCACACCCGTCTACTTGTTTCAGCGTGTGTCTTTTAACTGCCGGGTGGTGTAATGGTCAGCATATCTACCTCGTAAGCAAGAAGACCCGAGTTCGTGTTCCGGCGGCAGCATAAATTTTAATTCACATCTTCAGTTTCCAACGTTTCCTAAATTAATTTTCCAAGTGCTACTTAACTTCATTCTACTGAACTTCATTATATCTATAATACATGTATTGATTTTCACCTTACAATCTCTTTTCAAGGCACTATAAATTCTCTTCAACTGATTTTTCAAGTCTTTTGCTGTCTGTGAGTGAATAACTGTGTCGCCGCTCATGTTTCTCATTTTGTCATATGTATCTGGGTAAGTAAGATATGTATCACTGGATTTAAAAAGTTTACAATGGTTTAGTGAAAAGAACTAAAATAGGAAAATAAATCTCCAAAGTAAAAGATTTTAGATATGTGTACTGTGTAACCATTATCTGAAATAAGTTCTTATCTATGGGCGGAAAAGTGAGAAGATTCGTTTGTTGATTGGGGGGAGGGGACCAAACAACGAGGCCGTCGGTCTCATCGGGTTAGGAAGGGTGGAGAAGGACGTCGGCTGTGACCTTTCAAAGGAATCAACCCGGTATTTGCCTGAAGCGACTTAGGGAAATCACGCAAAAGGGGACCAAACAACGAGGTCGTCGGTCTCATCGGGTTAGGAAGGGTGGAGAAGGACGTCGGCTGTGACCTTTCAAAGGAATCATCCCGGTATTTGCCTGAAGCGACTTAGGGAAATCACGCAAAAGGGGACCAAACAACGAGGTCGTCGGTCTCATCGGGTTAGGAAGGGTGGAGAAGGACGTCGGCTGTGACCTTTCAAAGGAATCATCCCGGTATTTGCCTGAAGCGACTTAGGGAAATCACGCAAAAGGGGATCAAACAACGAGAGCCGTCGGTCTCATCGGGTTAGGAAGGGTGGAGAAGGACGTCGGCTGTGACCTTTCAAAGGAATCATCCCGGTATTTGCCTGAAGCGACTTAGGGAAATCACGCAAAAGGGGACCAAACAACGAGGTCGTCGGTCTCATCGGGTTAGGAAGGGTGGAGAAGGACGTCGGCTGTGACCTTTCAAAGGAATCATCCCGGTATTTGGCTGAAGCGACTTAGGGAAATCACGCAAAATCTTGCCGTCTGACTGATCGGCCCTTTTAGCAAATGACGCGCCGGCTGTCGACCACGTTTTACTTTTTATCCGCCAAAGCAATATGGCGAAGACCACTTAATTTTTAATTTTGGACATCAGTTTCTGTATGGTGTCTTTATCAGCAATTTCTCCACGTGCCTTTTATTCGCTGTCTTCTCGTATGTCAATTGGGACTGACGTCTGGTCGTATTTTAGCTCTTGTCTGTCTTCGTTTTCCATAGTTTTGACTTGGGCGCATTGTTTTTTGCGCCCTAAAGCGAAGCAAAACCAAATCCAAAAGGAAAATCTATATCAGGATGGCCGGACGCGGGTTTGAGCCGTCGTGCTCCAAAATGCGAGTCCAATGTGGTAACCACAGCGCCACACCGCTCGATAAGTGTAAAGGAATGGGCCCAGCCACAGACAGGGATTACTGTTCGGGATTACTATTTGCCAGTGACCAAATTATGTTGGTTGAATATGACTATGTTATATCGCAAATGACGATGAAGATCTTAAAAACATACGTTGTGGTCGGACTAAGAAAATTTTGTAAAACAAAATATCTCTCTTTAGGAAATCATAGATGAAAATGCTGTTGAGGCATGTCAAAAGTATGAATATGTGGGACTAACAATTTCGGATCTTCATTCCTGTAAAATAGAATAAGGTAGAGGAAAACAGAAGCTAAATAGATATATCAATAAGCTGGATTCAATCCTTTGCTCAGGTTAAAGAAAGAAAACGACAAATAAAAGAGAATAAGGTGGATTGCATCATTTGCTCAGGTAAAAGCAAAAAAAAGAGACAAATAAAAGATATTTTATATGTGACTGTCTACACACATTAGATAATTTGAAAAAAAGAACACCTTGTGCCTACAGATGCCCATGGAGCTTCAACACGATACAACTGTTCATCAACAGTAGTGACTGGCATGTTGTGACGAGCCAGAGTGCTGGCCAGGGCAGCAGTCGGACGTTGTCTGTATCCAGAAAGGCCAGTACAGGACCTGCAATATGCGGTCGTGCATTATCTTCCTGAAATGTAGGGTTTCGCAGGGATCGAATGAAGGGTAGAACCACGGGTCGTAACACATCTGAAATGTAACGTTCAATGCGCCGTCAATGCGAACAAGAGGTGACCGAAACGTGTAACCAATGGCAACTGATACCATCACGCCGGCTGATACGCCAGTATGCCGAAGACGAGTACACGCTTCCAATGTGCGTTAACCGCGATGTCGCCAAACATGGATGCGACCATCATGATGCTGCAAACAGAACCTGGATTCATCTGAAAAATTAGGTTTTGCCATTCGTGCACCCAGGTTCGTCGCTGAGTACACCATCGCAGGCGCTCCTGTCTGTGAAGGAGCGTCAAGGGTAACGGCGGACATGGTCTCCGAGCTGATAGTCCATGCTGCTGCAAACGTCGTCGAACTGTTCGTGCAGATGGTTGTTGTCTGGCAAACGTCCCCATCTATTGACTCAGGGATCGAGACGTGGCTGCACGATCCGTTACAGCCATGCGGATAAGATGTCTGTCATCTCGATTGCTAGTGATACGAGGCCGTTGGGATCCAGCACGGCGTTCCGTATTCTGCTATCAGTCATTGAAATCGACCAACGCAAGCAGCAATGTCGCGATACGATAAACCGCAACCACGATAGGCTACGATCCGACCATTATCAAAGTCGGAAACGTGATGGTACGTATTTCAACTCGTTACACGAGGCATCACAACAACGTTTCACCAGGCAACGCCGGTCAACTGCTGTTTGTGTATGAGAAATTGGAAGGAAACTTTATTCATGTCAGCACGTTGTAGGTGTCGCCATCGGCGCCAACCTTGTGTTAATTCTCTGAAAAGGTAATCGTTTGTGTATCACAGCATTTTCTTCCTGTCGGTTAAATTTAGCACCTGTAGCATGTCATCTTCGTGGTATAGCAATTTTAATGTCCAGTAGCGTATGACTGAAGACTATCAGCAAGGCAAATGCATTTTTTGTGAACAGTTGTAGATATTTAGGGTGATAGAAAATCCTAAATAGATAAATCAGCTAGGGAACGGACATACCCGTGTACATCACCGAAGAGATGGAAAAACCGCATTTAAAAATTTATAGGCACGTGATGAGGCCGGCCGAAGTGGCCGTGCGGTTAAAGGCGCTGTAGTCTGGAACCGCAAGACCGCTACGGTCGCAGGTTCGAATCCTGCCTCGGGCATGGATGTTCGTGATGTCCTTAGGTTAGTTAGGTTTAACTAGTTCTAAGTTCTAGGGGACTAATGACCTCAGCAGTTGAGTCCCATAGTGCTCAGAGCCATTTGAACCACGTGATGAGATGGTGCGATGAAAGGTGGGCCAAAAAAGTACTTTGTTGGCAACCTCCCTACAATAGCAAAAGAGGAAGACCCACTGTAGGATGGAAAAATCAACTGGAGGAGGTTATGCAACGAAGACATTTGAATCAAGATTTCAACTAGAATCGGCAGGTCTGTATCCGAGGTTGAGGGATAAGGCCTAAAGATCTGTAAACGATACGGGAAAAAAGCCTTCACACATTCAGTTTAAGCCAAATGGAAAGGTTAAAAGCTTCTTGGCTGAAGAGGATTGCTTTGTGTGGGTGTAAAGGGGAAACATATTTTGGATAATCAGAGACAGTTACGCAGGAAATATAGGAAACAAATCTCTCGCTGAAAAAATTTATCACTTAATTTTAAATCTACACGCTGCAATACCATAAAAGGTACCACATTATCAAATTTCTACCACCGTACTAGTGTGCGGTGTAAAATACGTAATTCTAATAATCAGTAGTAAAAAAATATAATAATACTGTAAAATGAAAGAGATCTTTTATGATGGTTGTCTGAAAAACGACTGAGGAACCAATGTGAAAGGTGGCGTAGTGGTTTGGTTGCTTGTGCGGCTGGCAGACTACAGAGAGCGGTTGTATTCAGCGCTGGCTCGATATCAGGATGCAGTGTGTTGGATTTTATGGCGAGGAGCCGTAACCTCGGGTTTCATAGCGATCATCCAAAAAGCTGTTTTTCAGCGAAACTGCCCGTAGCCAAAGGGTTCCGCCGATATTGGGGGCCTTTCATTCTTCCGCCCTCGCAGGTGACACCGTTCCTCCCAATAGGACAACACGCACGCAGCACGTGCCCAGATAATGAAACGGCATGCATATTTTTTGCGGTTCCAGAGGCACCAATCATTATCGGCTCTAACAACTAGAAATCTGCCGTTCAATCTGAAACCTTATAGTCAAGGGAAGACAGGATTCGGTTACGATTGTGAACAGTGCCGTAATAAGTTACTATTAGTTGCCTTTTACAGTTACACACAATTTATTTTAAACCAGTAATTCCAGACTCAACAATAAATAAACAATACCACACGTTATTAATGAAGGAATTAACAACTGCGTAAATAATAGTGTTTTCAGTAAGTTACAATTTAGCAAATCACCAGTAAATACAGACACAGCAGATAGTGTTTTAAAAGGAAGCGACTGTGATGTGGGCAGAAGGCCTTACACGCCAGGAATAGCAGTCAATTAAGAACTGTTTAAAATTCGCTGCAAGTTACAAATTACAGGTATTTAAATATTAAAGGCAGGTCGCCACAAACACAGCAAAAGCATCAGACGCCAGCAATGGCAGAAAACTAGGTTTTAAGGTTTACTGGTAAAATACAAATACCAAATTGAAATTTTAAGGTAAATGACCACAATCACGGCTGAAAGTCTTACGCGCCAGGAACGGCAATAATATAAAAAAAATATTAGAAACCTGCTGCAAAACAGCAAATACAGCAGCAAAGGTTAATTAAAAGAAACACGCAATTGATCACCAAACGGGTGAAATAAGATGATAGTGAACTTTGTAATACAACCCTTAATATCCATTGAACTCTACATTACTAGATTTATTCCAGAAGGCAACCAGAACTATTAACTAGACATATATAACTTTTAATGTAGGCTTTACAAGGTATTGTAATAAATAATACAATAATAAAACACAAGGACCAGTACATAAGTTTCTTAAGGGATACTGCGGCAGATTATACCCGCAGAAGGCGTGGGCTGAAGGAGCGTTACACTGAATTACTGGCCATCAGACCTCCTTTTAGAACACATATGTCTTACAAGAAACAAGGGGCCACAGAGGGTGCTCCAGGAATCGACCTCTGAGAAGATCCCGCAACAAAAACTCCCGCGAGCAATGAGACAGGCACCCAACAGTTGCAATCACTTCACAAGATGGTAACTCAGACTAGTGGCAGTGCAACGAATGACTTATGATAATCTTGCTGAAGCTACCTGACGTGCGATAAACCAAATGCCACGATGGAACAATACGCCAAAGCCGGAACCGTCGGTCTGCACTCCGTATCCAGACTACCGTGTTGAGAGCTGCCGGAAGGAGAAGGAATCACTACCACCAGAGTAGAAGACTCACCTACCAGCCTACAATCAAGAAAGCTGTCAAAACTACACGCCTTACCGGACAGCAGTGGCAAGGTGAGGAAACGTACACTGCCGTTACATCCCCTAACCCTCAGGCAGGTAACTGGGGCGTTAGCGGCCACTAGGCAAGAAAAATTACCACTGGTTGAACTTAACAAATAGTAACAGGTTGAACGCAGTAAATATTAATAAGAAATCGAGGAAAGCTAATCAGATCCGCCTTCCCCATGCACTCCACTCGTTGCTCTTCGCCTCGGCGACATTACGAGCAGGAACACGAACCCAAGTCACTGGAGAACCGCGAGTTATCACAACGGTGGAGTTTTCTCTACTTGGATTGAAATGCACTCATCTTAAAGCTTGCTGGATCTCGTGTACGGCAAGGTCGTGCACCCTCGTGACCACAGCCCTTCCATCCGGCAGTCCATGCCTGCCGCCAGTGGTCCCGGCGTGTTCTGGCACTGCACGAACCTGGCTCCTCCTGAGTCCCCAAACGAACTGGCACACTCACACGTCCCGGAAGCCGGCCGCTGTGGTCGAACCGTTCTAGGCACTTCAGTTCGTAACCGCGCTGCTGCTACGGTCGTAGGTTCGAATCCTGCCTAGGGCATGAATGTGTGTGATGTCCTTAGGTTAGTTAGGTTTAAGCAGTTGTAAGTGTAGGAGACTTACGAGCTCAGATGTTAAGTCCCATAGTGCTCAGAGCCATTTGAACCATTTTGAACGTCCCGGAAAAACAACGACGTCGCCTCAAAGATAGGGCAACAGTTACTATATATCGATAACCGCTGCTGCTGCCACTAGTGGTCAGGTGACGCTTGCTAAACCGTGTGGCAGCAGTCAACACGAGGAAAAGGCAAACAACTGCAACCATGCCAACTAAATGATACCGTCTGGCCTCCAACAGAGGGCGAAAACCTACAAACACCACCAACGTGAGCCGCAGTAGTGCTGAAACAATCTACTGCTATTCCAAGAGGCATAATAGCTGAAAATTAACATATGCCTAAGAGAAACTTAGTGGGTGACGCAGCCTTTCAGTCCAGGTATTTTGAAGGGAATGGAGAGCATACTCAGCGCAGAATGAGGCTTAAACAAAGAAGTACAAAAGACGATTAAGTGCAGTAGAAAGGAGAATGACCTGTTTAATACTAAAATTATTAAGAACTCAGCAGTGAAATAACTGACAGATTTCTCCTACCTATGACGCAAGGCTACATAGCTTAGACGATGCAAGGAAGAGTTCTTAAGCGGACTGGTACAAGCCAAGAAAGCTCTCTTCAATGAAAGAGATGTACTCCTTCCTCATATGGAAACTGATTTTAATCGGAATGTCTTGTTTGTCTCCTTCTGGAGTACAACGTTGCACGGGGATATCCCGAAAAGATGAAACTGCAAGTATTTTAAACATGGTGATACTGGAGAATGTTATATGATAAATGGACAGAGAAAGTACGAAATAACCAAGTGTAACACTACACGAGGAAAAACTTCTATATAAATTGTTAAATACCTCTTACTTCCGCTCGATTGAACAAGAGACCTTGTGGTTGTGCGCTTGAGTTGATCAGAAACAAGACAACGGCTCTGAAACAAACTGCAATGAAAATCATTAAAAATAAATTTTTAATATAACTCCTTTTTAAATCGGACTAAAAATTATAAAACAATTTCTTCTAGATCCACAAAGATTCCTAACTGTATACAGATAGTTTTGAAAATTAGTGTCCATGAATTTTTAACAGCTACGAAAGGAAGTTTGTACGATTGATAATAAAAACCGTGAGTAGTATACCGTTGATTATGGTTAGAATGTGACCTATTCATGCGTCTGTTCTCTATTCATCTACTTATATCGGTGGACGTGCCTGTAAATATTGTTGCATTGGTAAAACTCCTCCTTTGACGACGACCTTAACGGTACTATTTGGCAATTGGTTACTGGCATTGGAATGCTCAGCTTGGTGGACAATACGAAGGAATTCGTCAATGGTACGGCATAAAATGTTCCAGGTTTTTTCATTTTGTGTTTCACATTTTCACTTTTTGTCTTCGTGAATGGAAATCGGTGAAATAAAACCTGTTACAATAATACGTGAGACATACACACTCAACAGCGTTGATGGATTCAAATGCACTTCTTGACATGACGCCCGTTTCCCTGAGTCAGAACGTACAGAGTCATGAAGTAAAGCTGGGCAGTCTGCACCAAGAGGCTCATTATCCTTTCTCAGAACTACGGTCATAGGTCACGAGGCTTGACATATCGGCTTAGAATATGATAGCTTACTAAAAGCAATTCTTCGTTCAGCAAAACAAGAAGTGGTTGTTTTAAGTGCACGAAAGCAAGTGGCAGCTTCACGAAATGAGGACAGCAATAGTTCGTCAGCTGACCAGCAGCATTCTAAAGTCTCTGTTGATCCATCATGGACAGGGGACATCAGTTGTTCAAGTAATTATCAATGAAATTCGTCAACAGCCGTGTAATTGAGGTGTTATTTTATTCTACTTTGATTACTAGTTTACCGCACGGGATTAGCCGAGCGGTCTGAGGCGCTGCAGTCATGGACTGTGCAGCTGGTCCCGGCGGAGGTTCGAGTCCTCCCTCGGACATGGGTGTGTGTGTTTGTCCTTAGGATAATTTAGGTTCAGTAGCGTGTAAGCTTAGCGACTGATGACCTTCGCAATTAAGTCCCATATGATTTCACACACATTTGAACACATTTGATTACCAGTTTCGACATTCCACTGTGCCATCTTCAGGCCCCACATGCAACTCTAGATAATAATCTACATTGTTATACAGTGCCAAATATTCCTGGATGTCGTGAACTCAAACCGTATCTAATGTGCTTCATTCGAGACTTGAGTTGTATGACAGTACCATTTAGTTTTAGAGATTCATATGGGACCTGAACTTGGGATAGTGGAATGCCGAAAGTGGTAGTCAAAATAAAATAACATCTCAGTTACACGGCGATTGGCGAATTTCATTGACGAGCATTCTAAAGTGTCGATTGTTATGGGGAGCAAGATTGACCGCCCCACTGTAGTGGTCTCCGCGCAAGCGTAAGGGAGAGGAGATCTCACCGCCGACTTTCAGACTTTGTCTGAGAGGGTAGATCAGCTGCCATTGTAAATGGACGACTGGAAGGATCAGCGTTTTGTGAATGAGATTTTGGGTGATAGGTAGGTTTCCAAATCTCTTGAAGTGTTGAGTGTAGGTGTATCGATGTTACCTCAGGCCTAACGCCACAGTGGGGTGGCAGTTTACACTGTTCTCGGCAAACCATTGCTTGAGCATATGTTTCACGTCAGGAGCAGCCACAGAAAACGCTCAGACTGTTGAGGGGTCGTGATAGGTCTCGTTTACCTGTAACAAGTGGATCGCATCTCGCCGGGCGAGCCTAATCGCTCCACCGCAGGACAACGCTTGCCATCCTTCCCCCGCGTCAGCAAAGGTTTCCCAGGTGGCCAGAGAATACAGTTCGCAGTCACCTGATACATGCTGTCTGCCGACATCTGCTCCGACTCGACATGCATCTTCAGAGTCGGAAAAATTCGGAGGGAAATGGTCCAAAATACACCCTGCGCAGTTCGTAGGATGCTTCATTGAGTCCTTCAGATCTGTAACACTTACTTAACATCTTCAGTCTCTATGTAGCACGTATGCTACAGCGAAATTTTATGTTTTGCTAGTTCAAGGAATAAAACAAATTTGCCGTGGCTAGCTGTAACATATACTTAACACCATAATTATGCTTTCACCGCATTATGTTTTCCGTCTCTTCATGTTCTAGTAAGTTGCACCGTATGCTTAAAAAGGTATTCATCGCATTGTCAAAACAAAGGTAATTTCTGTTCGCTGTTAGTGATTTTGGACTAGAATGAGTTTAGACACTGCTGCAATAGCCCCTGCGCTATCGAATAAGTGATTGTTTCATCACAACCATATAGTGGAGTATTGTTTTCGACGTAGGTGTTTAATATTGAATTTTCAAGATACTGCAAACATTTTAATTATTTTCTAACATAAATAGTATTCACTTTGTACATGTTATGAAATTTTTATAAATCACCCTTTTTTTTATTTGAGTATTTCGTCTTATTTTGTCCAAGACCAATACACTGATCAACAATATAAACCTTACAGTCACGAAATCTAACCTCAAGACTAAGGTGGTAGTGACAGAAACTGAGCTATTGTGATCGTTATTTAGAAGCTAGGCTGTGGTGGAATGCCAGCACGAAGGTTTGTGCAACTATCTAAGAGTTGAAGGCGGAACTTCGGACACAATGTTGAAGGTGGAGAACGTGTGTAAAATTCAGACTTATTACCAGGCCCAAGTAGAAAATACGCGCGGGACCTTCTTGCAGGAGGTCTCTACTGCTCAGTACTTGGACCATCACTGGAACAAGACCTACGTGGCAGTCATCACTAACCAGCTCGACAGGTCAGTGGAAGAGTCACTAGGAATATTTTCTGCCATGGATGCGTTATAGGCAGAACAACAGTTTAGCAACTAAAATTCTCCTCCATGACGCACTGCAGGGTGCTAGGCCCAAAAATCGAAAGAGATTAGTTATGTTACTGAACTACTGACCATTAAAATTGCTGCACCAAGAAGATATGCAGATGGTAAACGGGTATTCTTGGACAAATATATTATACTAGAACTGACATGTGATTACATTTTCACGCAATTGGGGTGCATAGATCCTGAGAAATCAGTACCCAGAACAACCACCTCAGGCCGTAATAATGGCCTTAATACACCTGGGCATTGAGTGAAACATAGCTTGGCTGCCCATGCAGCTTTAACACGATACCACAGTCAGTCAAGAGTAGTGACTGGTGTATTGTGACGAGTCAGTTGCTAGGCCACCATTGACCAGACGTTTTCAATTGGTAAGAGATCTGGAGAATGTACTGGTCAGGGCAGCATTCGAACATTTTCTGTGTCCAGAAAGGACCGTACAGGACCTGCAACATGCGGTAGTGCATTATCCTGCTGAAATGTGGGGTTTCGCAGGGATCGAATGAAGGGTAGAGCCACGGGTCGTAACACATCTCAAATGTAACGTCCACTGTTCAAAATGCCGTCAATGAGAACAAGAGGTGACCGAGACGTGTAACCAATTGCACCCCATACCATCACACCGGGCGATGCAAATTACACGCTTCCAATGTGCGGCCACCGCGATGTCGCCAAACACCGATGCGACATTATGATGCTGTAAACAGAACCTGGATTCATCCGAAAAAATTACGGTTGGCCATTCGTGCACCCAGGTTCGTCGTTAGTACACCATCGCAGGCGCTCCTGTCTGTGATGCAGCGTCAAGGGTTACCGCAGCCATGGTCTCCGAGCTGATAGTCCATGCTGCTGTAAACGGCTGGCCGGAGTGGCCGTGCGGTTCTAGGCGCTACCGTCTGGAGCCGAGCGACCGCTATGGTCGCAGGTTCGAATCCGGCCTCGCCCATGGATGTGTGTGATGTCTTTGGTTAGTTAGGTTTAATTAGTTCTAAGTTCTCGGCGAATGATGACCTCAGAAGTTGAGTCGCATAGTGCTCAGAGCCATTTGAACCATTTTTGCTGTAAACGTCGTCGAACTGTATGTGCAGATGGTTGTTGTCTTGGAAACGTCCCCATCTGTTGATTCAAGGATCGAAACGTGGCAGCACGATCCGTTTAGCCATGCAGATAAGATGCCCGTCATCTCGACTGCTAGTGATACGAGGCCGTTGGGATCCAGCACGGCGTTCCGTATTACCCTCCTGAACCCACCGATTCCATATTCTGCTAAAAGTCATTGGATGTCGACCAACGTGAGCAGCAATGTCGCGATACGATAAACCGCAATCGTGATAGGCTACAATCCGACCTTTATCAAAGTCGGAAACGTGATGGTACGCATGTACGTAGGCTGTTTAGGTTCTTATATTGGTAACGCCACCGCCACATAGCGCTCTGTATGAAAATCACTGGCTGTGCTGCGTGCAGTCTGTGGGTGGTTTGCATTGTTGTTGGCTATTGTAGTGTTGGGCAGTTACCTGTTAACAGCGCGTAGCGTTGCGCAGTCGGAGGTGAGCCGCCAGCAGTGGTGGATGTGGGGAAGTGAGATGGCGGATTTTTGAGAGCGGATGATCCGGACGTGTGTCTATCAGAGACAGTACATTTGTATGACTGGATGTCATGAACTGCTATATATATGATGACTTTTGAACACTATTAAGGTAAATACATTGTTTGTTCTCTATGAAAATCTTTCATTTGCTAACTATGCCTATCAGTAGTTAGTGCCTTCAGTAGTTTGAATCTTTTATTTAGCTGGTAGTAGTGGCGCTCGCTGTATTGCGGTAGTTCGAGTAACGAAGATTTTTGTAAGGTAAGTGATTTGTGAAAGGTATAGTTTAATGTTAGTCAGGACCATTCTTTTGTAGGGATTATTAAAAGTCAGATTGCGTTGCGCTAAAAATATTGTGTGTCAGTTTAGTGTTGATCAGAATAGGTAAAGAGAGAAATGTCTGAGTACGTTCAGTTTTTCTCAGCTGTTTGAAAATCAAATAATGTAAGAGATTTATCAGCACAGTAATCCACTAATTTTTCTAAGTGGACGTTTCACGCTTTTCTCCTCCTTACTCGAGGCATCACAACAACGTGTCACCAGACAACGCCGGTCACCTGCTATTTGTGAATGAGAAATCGGTAGGAAACTTTCCTCATGTCAGTACGTTGTAGGAGTCGCCACCGGCGCCAACCTCGTGCGAATGCTCTGAAAAGCTAATCATTTCATATCACAGCATCTCCTTCCTGTCGGTTAAATTTCGCGTCAGTAGCACGTCATCCTCGTGGTGTAGTAATTTTAATCGCCAGTAGTGTAGATAAAGTAGTTACCAGTGGCACGGCGTCGTGACCGAGCGAGGTGGCGCAGTGGTTAGCACACTGGACTCGCATTCGTGAGGACGACGGTTCAATCCCGTCTCCAGCCATCCTGATTTAGGTTTTCCGTGATTTCCCTAAATCGTTTCAGGCAAATGCTAGGATGGTTCCTTTGAAAGGGCACGGCCGATTTCCTTCCCAATCCTTCCCTAACCCGAGCTTGCGCTCCGTCTCTAATGACCTCGTTGTCGACGGGACGTTAAACACTAACCACCACCACCACCACCACAGCGTCGTGCGCTGAGAGCTGCACAAGTGAGAGGTAACAGTTATGTACACAGGTCACGGGCGTCGTAGGTACCTGCAAAAAAGAGAGCCCAGTCAAAAGTGAGAAAAGAGCAATCCCACAGAAAGCCTCTCTTTAAGAATCCGTCTACGCCGGGAAACTCTCCTACAGGCCTCGTGGAAACCTTGCGACTCAACAGGGCAATAGGTTTTGTGTCCCCTGCGCAAATCAGAATCTGTTGCCGTAATCTATTAGATCTGCTGTCGGAAGACGACAGAATAGATTAAAATGTACACGGTGGTTCTTATGTTAATATGCACTGTCGTGGTGTAAGTGTAGCTGTCCTCATTGCCACCAGAACGGTCATTACCACACTGTTAGGAATACAGGGTGTTCGGAAACTGCCGTTACGGACTTCTAGGATTTGTATGCGGGAGTCAGTACATAATATAGGAGCCCATGTCCGAAAACGTATCGTTTCCATTCTACGACGGTTTCAGTTCAGATATGCAAAGCGTCCACATCTGCTGAGCGAACGAGAAAAGTCTCGGAGTTGCTTGTGCAGGTTTAGAATAGGGTAGACAGGAAGACGTGTAGTGCTTCAAACGGTCACTTGATGTTACCTAACGTATATCTTGCTGCGAGATCTACAGATATTCAATACCTGTGCGTCTCTGATACAGTAAGCATGGATTGGTACACAATTTAGGAATACAGAGACTTGCTCGTTGTGTACCGTGATGCTCAAGGTAACGGAGGAGCTGCTAGTCGGCTGCATCACGAACGTTTTCCGCTCTGGCCGAGGAAGGCAGTGGCTCCCAGAAACAGGTACAGGCTGACAAATATTATATATGAAATAAAATCGTCATAACTTCTGAACGGTTTGAGTTAGCACGTTCAAACTGAACTGTTGGCCGTGGCACATGACGGGAATTAGTATGCACAGGAGCATGGTTTACTGACGAGGTCCACTTTCTTTTGGGGGGGTTCGTCAATAAGAAAAACTGGCGCATTTGGGGGACTGAGAGTCCGCATTTCGCGATCGAGAAGTCTCTGCGCCCTCAACGGGTGACTGCGTGGTGTGCAGTGTCCAGTCACGGAATAATCGGTCCGATGTTCCTTGATAGCACGGTGAATACCGAACGGTACGTGAAGGTTTCGGAAGATGATATCATCCACATTATCCAAAGTGACCTTGATTTCGACAAGATGTGGTTCATGCAAGACCGAGCTCGACCCCATCGATGCAGGAGAGTTTTCATGTCCTGGAGAAACACTTTGGGGACCGCATTGTTGCTCTGGGGTACCCAGAGGACACTTGCATTGGCCTCCATTGGCCGCCATATTTTCCGGATCTGAACACATGTGACTCCTATTTGTGGGGTTATATTAAATACAATAAACCCAAAAATGCAGTAAATGAAGCAGGCAAAAAGGAATACAAACGTCTCAAAAATGAATCGACAGGAAGTGCAAAATGGCTAAGCAGGGATGGCTAGAGGACAAATGTAAGGATGTAGAGGCTTGTCTCACTAGGGGTAAGACAGATACTGCCTACAGGAAAATTAAAGAGACCTTTGGAGAGAAGAGAACCACTTATATGAATATCAAGAGCTCAGATGGCAACCCAGTTCTAAGCAAAGAAGGGAAGGCAGAAAGGTGGAAGGAGTATATAGAGGGTTTATACAAGGGCGATGTACTTGAGGACAATATTATGGAAATGGAAGAGGATGTAGATGAAGATGAAATGGGAGATAAGATACTGCGTGAAGAGTTTGACAGAGCACTGAAAGACCTGAGTCGAAACAAGGCCCCGGGAGTAGACAACATTCCATTAGAACTACTGATGGCCTTAGGAGAACCAGTCATGACAAAACTCTACCATCTGGTGAGCAAGATGTATGAGACAGGCGAAATACCCACAGACTTCAAGAAGAATATAATAATTCCAATCCCAAAGAAAGCAGGTGTTGACAGATGTGAAAATTACCGAACTATCAGTTTAATAAGTCACAGCTGCAAAATACTAACGTGAATTCTTTACAGACGAATGGAAAAACTGGTAGAAGCGGACCTCGGGGAAGATCAGTTTGGATTCCGTAGAAATGTTGGAACACGTGAGGCAATACTAACCTTACGACTTATCTTAGAAGAAAGATTAAGAAAAGGCAAACCTACGTTTCTAGCATTTGTAGACTTAGAGAAAGATTTTGACAACGTTAACTGGAATACTGTCTTTCAACTTCTGAAGGTGGCAGGGGGAAAATACAGGGAGCGAAAGGCTATTTACAATTTGTACAGAAACCAGATGTCAGTTATAAGAGTCGAGGGGCATGAAAGGGAAGCAGTGGTTGGGAAATGAGTGAGACAAGGTTGTAGCCTCTCCCCGATGTTATTCAGTCTGTATATTGAGCAAGCAGTAAAGGAAACAAAAGAAAAATTCGGAGTAGGTATTAAAATTCATGGAGAAGAAGTAAAATCTTTGAGGTCCGCCGATGACATTGTAATTCTGTCAGAGACAGCAAAGGACTTGGAAGAGCAGTTGAACGGAATGGACAGTTTCTTGAAGGGAGTATATAAGATGAACATCAACAAAAGCAAAACTAGGATAATGGAATGTAGTCAAATTAAATCGGGTGATGCTGAGGGGATTAGATTAGGAAATGAGACACTTAAAGTAGTAAAGGAGTTTTGCTATTTGGGGAGCAAAATAACTGATGATGGTCGAAGTAGAGAGGATATAAAAGTAGACAGGCAATGGCAAGGAAAGCGTTTCTGAAGAAGAGAAATTTGTTAACATCGAGTATAGATTAAAGTGTCAGGAAGTCGTTTCTGAAAGTATTTGTATGGAGTGTAGCCATGTATGGAAGTGAAACATGGACGATAACCAGTTTGGACAAGAAGAGAATAGAAGCTTTCGAAATGTGTTGCTACAGAAGAATGCTGAAGATAAGGTGGGTAGATCACGTAACTAATGAGGAGGTATTGAATAGGATTGGGGAGAAGAGAAGTTTGTGGCACAACTTGACTAGAAGAAGGGATCGGTTGGTAGGACATGTTTTGAGGCATCAAGAAGGGATCACAAATTTAGCGTTGTAGGGCAGCGTGGAGGGTAAAAATCGTAGAGGGAGACCAAGAGATGAATACACTAAGCAGATTCAGAAGGATGTAGGTTGCAGTAGGTACTGAGGGATGAAGAAGCTTGCACAGGATAGAGTAGCATGGAGATCTGCATCAAACCAGTCTCAGGACTGAAGACCACAACAACAACAACAACAACAAACCCAAAACCATTGCTGAGCTGAAAACAGACATTCAGGAGGCTGTTGACTACATCGATGTTCCGAAACTTCAGTGAGTACGCAGAATTTCGCTTTTCGTCTGCGCCACATCGTCGCCAATGGTGGCAGGTATATCGAACATGTCATAACCTAAAAATGAATATCTGAAGTTACGTTTATATGTTGAATAAGGTGTGTGAACCCAATAGTTTGCAGCTAATTTACGTTTTTTTCATATGTTCAATAATTGTCATCCTGGACTTTCACCGTGAGGGGGCAGGACTATGGCGCTCTGCGGCAACGCCGCACGCCAGAATTTGAAGTAGGTGTACTGCATAGCGTTGAAGAGAACCCGGTAACGAGTAAAATTGCGCGTGCAGTGAGTGTTAGTCACAGCATCGCCTAGGACACTCTGCGTGAGCAGCAGTTACATCCGTACGACTTTCAAAGGGTATATGCTATGGGTCCAGTCGATCTTCCACAACGCATTGTCTACTAGACGTGGTTCCCGCAGCACTTCATCGACACACACCTAATACCAGGGCGTGTACTGTTGAAAAATGAGTGTAAGTTCACTAGAGATTGAGTTCGGAATCCGAGAAGAACCATGTCTGGCAGACGAAAACCCTCTCGCCATGCATGTTCAGCGATTTCAACACCTGTTAGGTATGGGCAGGTGTTCTGAACGGTCATGTGAGTGGGCCATACCTCCTTCCACTCAAGCTAACTGGTTTTCCATGCTTCATCTTCCTACAAAAAGTTCTGGAATCTTTCTCGGAAGGTGATTCACTGAATGTTATTGAGCATTATGCTGCACCACCTCACTTCTCACGTGCGGTCCGGAGACAACAGATAAGGTGAAAGATGGATAAGCCGAGGTGGTCCTAAATGTGTGGCAGTCGCAATCGCTGGATTAAACACCTATGGACTACTTTTTGTAGAGTCGTACGCAAAATTTAATTTACTAGACTTATGTAGAGACAGGGGAAGATCTGCAGGCACGAGTTCTGAACGCTGTACTAGAAACGGAAGAGACAACGTTGTTGGTGGCCACATCGAGTCGATGTTTTAATGCAACAGTACTGTTCTGCACGTACAGTATGCTCTATTCATTTTTATTTTAGAATAATGTAAATGCGCAATATTTATATGTTGATACAAACAAATAAGCTTAACTGGTAAATGGACGTTTCGTTATGTTTCCTTTCGGGAATTTCCCTAAAAATTGGACTGCGTGATGCATAATTCATTTCCTCGAGTAGAAATGGATGAGTTAAAAATCGTAATTGAAACCTTCGCAGAACGGAAACGGTACTTTTTCGGATATGGTTCAAATGGCTCTGAGCACTATGGGACTTAACATCTATGGTCATCAGTCCCATGGAACTTAGAACTACTTAAACCTAACTAACCTAAGGACACCACACAACACCCAGTCATCACGAGGCAGAGAAAATCCCTGACCCCGCCGGGAATCGAACCCGGGAACCCGGGCGCGGGAAGCGAGAACGCTACCGCACGACCACGAGCTGCGGACCTTCGGACATGGGTTCCTGTTCAAAATATTATCTACATTCTCCCCCTATAATCCTAGAAATTTGTAAAGGGAATTTCCAGACACGCTATATCTTACGGTACCATCATCCAACACAAATGAGTATTTCTTTCCCTGTCTCAGGGGTAAAAGTAAGAGGAGCTATAGGGGGCTGCTTCTAGACGGTGCCCGCATCTCGTGGTCGTGCGGTAGCGTTCTCGCTTCCCACGCACGGGTTCCCGGGTTCGATTCCCGGCGGGGTCAGGGATTTTCTCTGCCTCGTGATGGCTGGGTGTTGTGTGCTGTCCTTAGGTTAGTTAGGTTTAAGTAGTTCTAGGGGACTGATGACCATAGATGTCAAGTCCCATAGTGCTCAGAGCCATTTGAACCATTTTTTTCTAGACGGTGAAGCAATAGATTTCTTTACATATTGCAATAGATGATTTAGCACTGGATCCGCCAGTATCCTTAATTCAAGGGCTGACTGTGCCTGCCGTATTATGAGGCAATTGGCTCGCTGCAGAGGCATCGTCATTGCTTACAAGCAGCAGTGACTATTTGCGAAGATGCGCAAGGGCCATAGCAGGCTCACTTTCATGACACCATTGTCGACACCGCCGGCGAGGTGTCGGCTAACCTTCTTCCTCCGACAATTGAAATAGAGAGAGGGTTTGTTATACACTCAGACTAAGTCGGCTGTGAGGATGATGTCTGAAGGTTTCATTAACGATCTCTACAACTGATGACGGGCTTTCTCAGTGCTCGAATTATGAAAGACAGTGAGAGACTGAAGCGTTGTCGATTTGTCAATGTGCCTCGCTTGCGTTGTAAATCAGGCACGATGGCAGAGATAGATTTGTACAAAAGTTGGATTGTACAAACTATATGACTGGGTAGTCGTTTCCAGCTGCTAGTCGATGGTGGCAGACAGCTCTATTACCAATTCTGCGTGAAATTCGACGGTAAAAGCACTGAGTCTGCAGTATACTCACTGAAACAATCTCACCCTTAAGTGACAGTAACTCCATTTAAATTTCATGTCGAGGAAATTTTCCGTGGGGTATGGGGATGTGGCATATGGATGTCGATACATCCATGGTGTACAGCATGCGACGCAAGTGCTTCACTTCAGCAGTTCTTCTTACTTCTTCTTGACTGAATCAATGAACGTGCTCTTAATCTTCAGAAACCAAATGTCTTAGGAAATATTTCCTAAACAGTGGATGTCATAATTTGGGAAAGCTTGTCGTTAGCATTGTGTTTACCACATGCATTCTGTGTCATATAGTTTAGTGAAGATAACGAAAGTATGCTCACAATTAAAAGCGTATCTATAAAAATAAAATGCACTGTGTGAAACATACGTAGAATGTAATTGACAGAAGTGTTTGTGGTCCAGCTGGAAAACATTATAGCTTAGATACATTCCTTAAGGACGAAGTGGCTGTGCTTAGGACTTTAGATCATGAACGAGAAGCAGAAATTACAAAAGGCGTGGGATACGGGTGTGCTTGCCCTCCACCTACAATCAGTACTTCCATGCAAAAAGTCATTGACGATTTCGCGAAGCTGCTGAGGTGGCGAACAAAATAAACGGACACCGATGTGATCACTAAGACTAAAGAAGATCTAGAGGAGGCCTACAGCACAAGGGAGATGATCTTCTGTAAACAGTATTGTGTGAGACCAAACAGGCGAGACTAAAGTGAACCTTTAAGAAGAAGAATTGGAGGAGATGGACTACAAGTGATAGAGGTATTTGCCCGTTCGGCAAGCAACATAATAAGGAATAGTAGAGGCCGGAAAGAAATAATAAGCAGAATACAGCAGGCCGTAATACACATTTAATTTGAAAAAAAATTTACGTAGCATCAACAACACTAGTCTGAAAATTAGTAAGCGTATCATGAGAGCATTTGGAGTGTGGCTCTTTGCGGTTGCGAAAGTTGTACAACAAGAAAACAAAAGAGAAGATGACTAGAAGCCCTGGAAATTTGATGCTGCTTAAGGTTGATGATCAAATAGAGAGAGACAGAGTTAACAATGAAGGCGTGCTGAGAAGAATACAGGAACGCAGATCCCTTTGGAGAATAGACAAACTCGCAGGATGCATTGCAGAACTCAACAAAAGCGATGGCAAAATAGCAGAAGGAGCGATTGTGGGAAGGAATCATCGGGGACGACCAAACATGGAGCAGATTAGGAATGATGTAGGATACGCAGAAATGACGAGGAAGGTAAACTGAAGAGGGGGAGGGGGATGGAATACTACTGCAAACCAACATCAGAGTTAAGTCTTCTCTTTCCAATAAAAGGGAGACCCAAGTCTCAACACATACATAAACGACAACCAATGTAAGATAACAATAGTGTTTTTATATTTATTGGGTAGATATAATACGTTATGACTCGATTCATACAGTGCTACCTTGTATTAATGTCGCTAGTGCAAATATTCGTATGTAAATTTACAAATTTCTGACTTGTTATGAACATACCAAAATTCTATGAAACAAACTATACGTAATTAACTGTAACTCAGCTGAAACTGTGATGTGAAATACGAATAACAAGATACCTCTCACTGTGTTCGTATTCATAGATGGTAAATTGCTTTTTCGTTAACACTACAATGTAATGACACAGCTGTACGAATCTTTAAATTAATTGCAAAAGAAGCTGAAAGAAACAACGAATGATTTTATGCATTTCCTACCTGTTAAGAAAGTTTTCTTCGACAATGCAAAATATCCAACTGCGAGCTATAATAGAAATTCTCCCGCAGAATAAGAAAAAAATTTGATATTATTAATTTTCTGAATACGTATACTATTCTAATGCCCTTTGCTGTTATCTGTATTTAAATATTGACCGTAGCACGTTATCCAGTTCACATATAAAGAGTCGTCTGTTTGTTGTGAAAATGGCTGCCCAAAGATGTAGGATCTTTTCACACACTTGAGATGGCATTGCTATGGAAGAAGATGGTCGCTGGGTCTTTAGTACAACAGATGTTCCGCTGAACCAGAAACTTTACGATATAGCGATGGTTGGTTAACGCACGTATTGACAATTATGTAAAAATACGCTCCAACAGGTTTTTTTCTTTGAGTCATCACTCTTCTGACTGGTTTGATGGGGCCCGCTACGAATCCCTCTCCGTTGCCAGCCTCTTCATCTCAGAGAAGCAGTTGCAACCTAGGTGCTCAATTGTTTGCTGGATGTATTCCAGTCTCTGTCTTCCTCTACAGTTGTTACCCTCTACAGTTCCCTGTAGTACGATGGAAGTTATTCCCTGGTGTCTTAACAGATGTCCTATCATCCTGTCCCTTCTCCTTGTCAGTGTCATCCACATATTCCTTTCCTTTCCGATTCTGCTCAAACCCTCCTCGTCCATTACGTTAGCAATCCACCTAATATTCAACACGCGTCTGTAGCACCACATCTCAAATGCTTTGATTCTCTTCTGTTCCGGTTATACCACAGTCCATGAGTACTACTGACAATACCGTGCTCCAACATACATGCTCAGAAATTTGTTCTCAAATTAGGGCCTATGTTTGATACTAATAGACTTCTCTTCGCCAGGAACGCCCTTTTTCCAGTGCTAGTCCGCTTTTGATGTCCTCCTTTCTCCGTCCGTCATTCGTTATTTCGCTCCCTACACAGTAGATGTCCTTAACTTCATCTACTTCGTGATCATTAATCCTGACGTTAAGATTCTCGCTGTTCTCATTTCTGCTACTTCTCATTACTTTCTTCTTTCTTCGATTTTCCCTCAATATATGTTCTGAACTAATTAGATCATGTAATTCTTCTCCACTATCAGTCAGGATATCAATGTTATTAGCGAATCATATCACCGATATGATTTTACCTTGAATTTTAAGTCTGCCTCTGAACCTTCCTTTTATTTCCATCATTGCTTCTTCGATGTACAGATTGAACAGTAGGATCGAAAAAGTACATCCCTGTCTTACACCCATTCTAATAAGAGCGTTTCGCTCTTGCTTGTCCACTCTCATTATTCCCGCTTGGCTGTTGTACTTATTGTATTTTACCCGACTTTCCCTACAGTTTATCCAAATTTTTCTTAGAATGTTAAACATCTTGCACCATTTTACATTGTCAAACGATTGTTCCAAGTCGCCAAACCCGTTAAACGTGTCTAAATTTTTCTTTAGTCTTGCCTCCATTATCAATATCAACGTCAAAATTGCCTCTGGGGTGCCTATATCTTTCTTAAAGCCAAACTGATCGTCCTCTAACAGATTCTCAATTTTCATTTCCATACTTCTGTATATTATTCAAGTAAGCAACTTGTTTTCATGAGCTGTTAAGCTGATTGTCCTATTATTTTCGCAATAGATAGCTGTTGTAGTCTTTGGAATGGTGTGGATGATGAAGGCAGATGGTATGTCGCCAGATTCATACAGTCTGTGCCGTGAATATTAATTTTGTTGACACATCCACCAATGATTTTTGAAAATCTGCTGGAATGTTATCGATACCTTCTGCCTTAGTTGATCTTAAGTGCTCCAAAGCTCTCTTAAGTTCTGATTCTAATATTAGAACCCCTGTCCCTTCTAAATCGACTCCTATTTCATCTTCTATTACATGAGACATATCTTCCCCACATAGAGACCTTCAATGTACTCTTTCCACCTACCTGCTCTCTTCATTTAACAGTGGAATTACCATTTACTCTTAATGCTACCACCTTTGCTTTTAATTTCATCGAAGGTTATTTTGACTTTCCTATATGCTGTGTCAGTCATCGTGACACTGACTACTTATTCGATTCCTTCACATTTTTCTTACAGCCATTTCGTCTTAGCTTCCCTGTACTTCCTATTTATTTCATTCCGCAGTGACTTGCATTCCTGTATTCCTGAATTTCCCTGGTAGTTTTTGTGCTTCCTTGGTTCATCGATCAACTGAAGTAATTCTTGTGCTACCTGTAGTGGACTGACAAGGCAGGCAGTCCACAGAGACGGGTAGCCGAAAGGGCACGCGTCAACTTACGCCGTCAGGCGTTAAGTCTGGAACAGGATTCGTAATGAATGTGATAAAGAAAAGAACGTAGCTACTAGAACACTTAACATTTATATTGTCCTTTGGTATACAGCATTCTGGATGATACAAGTGAGACTCTATCTTGAGGTACATGCAACGTTACAAATGGTTAATGGCGCCTTGCTAGGTCGTAGCCATTAACTTAGCTGAAGGCTATTCTAACTGTCTCTCGGCAAATGAGAGAAAAGCTTCGTCAGTGTAGTCGCTAGCAACGTCGTCCGTACAACTGGGGCGAGTGCTCGTACGTCTCTCTAGACCTGCCGTGTGGTGGCGCTCGGTCTACGATCACACAGTGGCGACACGCGGGTCCGACATGTACTAATGGACCGCGGCCGATTTAAAGCTACCACCTAGCAAGTGTGGTGTCTAGCGGTGACACCACACTACCCATTGTTTCTTCGCAGTTATCTTCTTTGTACCTACGTTTCTCTTTCCAATTTCAGTGAGAGCCCGTTTTAGAGATGTCCGTTGTTCTTCCACTGTACTACCTACTGAGCTATTCCTCAGTTATCTGCTCTTGGCAAACGTATTTTTAACAATATTCTAGGAGCCAAAAAACAATGCAGGGTAATCTGAAACTCTGATGTCCACGATGAACCAGTGACATCAATAAATTAAATGTTCACAATAAGACTACACTGTTAGAAGTAATAACATAACTGATACCTTCAGAAATGTTAGTAATTAGGTAATAGGTTAAAATGGTTCAAATGGCTCTGAGCACTATGGGACTCAACTGCTGTGGTCATAAGTCCCCTAGAACTTAGAACTACTTAAACCTAACTAACCTAAGGACATCACACACATCCATGCCCAAGGCAGGATTCGAACCTGCGACCGTAGCATAATAGGTTAACTTTTCAGTCATAGTTATGAAGTAAGAAGAAGTAGTTTCTGATATCAGCTTGTAATAAATAATAATTATTATAGTCATATAATTTACACATGGTTGTATGGGAATATTTAGCCGTTATTAGATTTCAGGATGAATGACAGATTTGTAAGTGATTAAATAAACGAAAACGTAATTTATTGCTGTGGAAATGTCGCCATTTGGCTGGAGTCGTGTTTAATCCGAACTGTTGTCATTTCGTAGTCGTAATATTACCCTAGCACACTACGAAGCATGCGATAATGTTGTTCTGTACGTGTGACCTTCGGCGGGATTTGTTTTATCTCAAACAAAATTTTGTCTTTTAAAATATGAGAGTTTCTACTGTATCCCGAGTCCTTCAAGACAGAAGACATACAAATTTTGCATGTTGCACCTTTTTCTACATCATCTTTACTCATTTTCTGGACTATGTACTTATTTTATTTAGCGTAGTGTAAGACTGATAATCTGTATTCTCGACGTCAAGCATTTCAGCAAATATTCACTCGCAAACTGTTGTATTCAGCTATTCACAAGAGACATGCGGCTGGTGCTACATCCGCGGACAAACATATCTATTACAATACTTCTGCTTTCAGAATCACCAGTGAATTTAGGAATCAGATTTAATCCCGTTAGGCGTTTGTGCTTTAACTGGGACTTGTGAACTTAGGGAATTAAAATATAATTTCGTGAGGCAAACTTGAAGTGAGATGAAAATTCGAGTTCTTAATTATACATTTACTTTCGGCGCACATGTAATTAGCGTGGCGTAGGAGACATGTCAGCCGTTATACCGTAGCTCTGTACTACGGGGATGCAGAGAAATTCGTTGGCTGTAGTTTTTCAGGTAGTTCGTTTAAGTAGAGACGCAGAGAGATTCGCGATATACCGTTGTCTGATAGAATGCAGTTTGCAGATTTTATCTTGTTAAGCTCGCACCAAGAATTCTCACGGGCATGTTGACAGAAAAGCGACGAACTCCCCCGTCAAATTTTTCGCCGTTTGTCCGCTGGGATATTAATTCCGGAATGGATCCGGGCCTTTCCGCAGGAGCGGTGATTAACTTCGACCCGCGGGCGGGGCTCAGCGGCGACTCCTAGCGCAGGCAGCAGGTAATTAAGACCGGGGCGAGGATTTCCTGCGGGAGCGCCACACGATAGGTGACGAAATTCCTGCAGATGCCTCCCCGCTCACGTTCCTAGAGGGAAATTAAACTCGCAAATCTCCATACCCGCTGGTTCGTACAAAATACCTCTGTTTTAATAGGAAACAACAAACGCGTATAAACTGCACTAGTTTTTCCGGTATCTGATACTACCAAAAACGATCAAATATCTCAGATCTGCCATCTCAAAAATAAGTAAATGATATTTTGCACCATCTAGTTCCCCAGCGGTGTCGATAGGTCATTTTCATGCAATCACAAAAATTCTGTGGGTAGATTAAATATTCTGCTGAACTACATTGCTTGACAAATAATCGAGTTTCGGACAATTTTTTTGTTAACTATTAATACGAGTGAATATCGGAACTAAATGTTTAGTTGTCGAAGTATTATTACATTTAGGAATTTCAGAACGTAGATAATTATTCTCAATATTGCACTACACTTATGGTGAGGCTGATATTCCAAATTCTTGTTCGCAACAACATTAGTTAATAACAGAAAAGAACGGTGTTATGCGA
Organism: Schistocerca nitens; assembly: GCF_023898315.1. NCBI lineage: Eukaryota > Metazoa > Arthropoda > Insecta > Orthoptera > Acrididae > Schistocerca > Schistocerca nitens. The sequence goes on along the minus strand of NC_064618.1, from coordinate 190,087,515 downwards.
TATTCTATTTACAAAACGAAAAGTCCTGCAATTACTGTATTTAACAGTAACGTCTTGATTGATTTACGGCAATTTATATTCTTATTTCATGTACTAGTAATTTCAAACATAGTTTTCATTATCAGCAATCTCGAAGGTAGAAATAAAAGTGTGAATCACCTTAAATAGTTTTGGTTGGAAAATCGAAGTGTCAGTTAGTGATTCTTCCTGCTTATCAATTCCTTTGCGTCTCACACTACGCCAGATACCTCCTTCACTATTTTTCTTTCAAACTTCAAAGGTTGCCCATCGACGTGGTGTTAAGAATCTGGCATCCCTATAACACCATTTTGTCTAGCATTGCATCACATACCTTTGGTTTTGATGGAGAATACCTGTGATGTCGTTAATTGTTTTTTACCGAATGCGTGCTCTGAATATGCTATTAACACAAGCAAACGGTGAGAAAACCCTTTTTAGTGAAAGTGACGTAGTTTTTAGTGCCTCGTGTCCTAATATACACTGAAGAGCTAAAGAAACTGGTACACCTGCCTGATATCATATAGGGCCCCCGCTAGCACGCAGAAGTGCCACAACACAAAGTGGCTTGGACTCGACTAATGTCTGAAGTATTGCTGGAGGGAACTGACACCATTAATCCTGCGGGGCAGTCCACAAATCTGTAAGAGTACAAGGGGATGAGATCTCTTCTGAACAGCACGTTGCAAGGCATCTCAGATATGCTCAATAATGTTCATTTCTGAGGAATTTTATGCCCAGCAGAACTGTTTACACTCAGAAGAGTGTTCCTGGAGCCACTTTGCAGTAATCTGGACGTGTGGGATGTCGAATGGTCCTGCTGGAATGGCCCAAGTCTGTCGGATTGCACAATCGACTTGAATGGATGCAGGCGATCATACAGGATGCTTACGTACGTGTCACCTTTCAGAATTGTATCTAGTCATATCAGAGTTCCCGTATCTTTTCAACTGCACACGTCCCACAGCCGGCCGGTTCTAGGCGCTACAGTCTGGAACCGCGCGACCGCTACGGACGCATGTTCGAATCCTGCCTCGGGCATGGATGTTTGTGAAGTCCTTACGTTAGTTAGGTTTAAGTAGTTCTAAGTTCTAGGGGACTGATGACCTCACAAGTAAAGTCCCATAGTGCTCAGAGCCATTTTAACTACACGCCCCTCACCATTACAGAGCCTCCACCAGCTTTAATAGTCCCCTGCTGACATCCAGGGTCCATGGATTCGTGAGGTGGTCTCCATACTCGTACACGCCCATCCGCTTGGTACAGTTTGAAACGAAACTCCTTCGACCAGGAAATATGTTTCCAGTCATCAACAGTCCAATGTCGGTGTCGACGGATCCATGCGAGGCGTAAGGCTTTGTGTCATGCAACAATCAAGGGCACACGAGTGGGCCTTCGGCTCCGAAGGTCCATATCGATATTTAGTTGAATGGTTCGCACGGTGACACTTGCTGATGGCCCAGTATTGAGATGGGCAAGAATTTGCGGAAAGGTTGCACTTCTGTCACGTTGAACGAATCTCTTCAGTCGTTCTTGGACCCGTTCTTGCAGGATCTTTTTCCGGTCGCAAAGTTGTCGGAGATTTGATGTTTTATCGGATCCTGATATTCACCGTACACTCGTGAAATGGTCGTACGAGTAACTCCCCAATTCATCGCTACCTCGGATATGCTGTGTCCCATCGCTCGTGAAGCGACTATAACGCCACGTTCAAGCACACTTAAATCTTGATAACCTGACATTGTCGCAGCAGTAACCGATCTAACAACTGCGCCAGACTATTGTCTTATATAGGTGTTGCCGACCGCCGCGCCGTATTCTGCCTGTTTACATACCTTTGTATTTGAATACGCATGTCTATAGCAGTTTCTTTGTAGCTTCAGTGTATAACTAAAAAGCAATATCCCCCTTTCTTTTACAGTTAACAGTTAGTATTTAAGAAATGATTTCTTAGTGATTTTATGGTATATATTTGATAATCAATTACAGTTAATTATAATGTGGCAATGGTTGCACTGGACAATAAACATGGTCAAACTGCTGGTATAAATGGCGGAGTGGATAAGGAGCAAAAAAATTACTTATGGTCAGACAGCGGGAAAACAGTCCAAATGAGGTATACGCTCCTGAAGGTGAACATGACACATTTTGGACGGTGCAGGTTAAGAATGCGTTGACCCAGATTTTCCATGGTTTCTTTTGTATGCACTCATCTTAAAATCCCGGTTGCTCGGAGGTGAAAACAATTTTCTTGCTGAACAATGGGATAAGTGTTCATCACATTTACAAATTTTTGGGCCGATTCCGCAGTTTGCTGTGCATATTCAAGATGAAGCTTTGTTTGAAATTTCGTTATGTCTTCCAGTTCTGTAGAACTGAAGTTTTGCAACCATCCATTGCTTCTCTTGAAGTAACTATAATGTACGTCGCGCGAAATTTTATGTACATAAATTAGTAGGTCGCTATCGAGCGCGTCCCGTAAATTGTATAGAGAATTCTTGAAACGCGCAAACTCCAGTTTTTGTATCAAGTGTACCTTGTCCTCGCTTGAATATCCGCAGCTTTTCTTAAACACAACACGATCATAGGTCATTTTGCTGCGCACTTATTCAAAATCTGTTCATAAGTTTTTTTTTATTGTTCTGCAGATGATTTTCTACATAAGTAATTATGTTCAGGACCCGCTCCTTCGGTAGCGGTTGTTGTTTACTACGTTCCATTGGAGACGGAATCTGTGGCCCCCGGGGTTCTACAAGGATGAGATGATGAACTACGTGTCTGGACACCTGTTTCACTACCACTTTCACTTGTTAAGCACATGTCGTCATGATTATACTCTTCACGTGCATTTTCCACACAATCGAGCTTATACGACTGCACACATTGCAGAAAAGCTAATATGCCGCTTCTTTCTCGGTGGAAATTCCTTGAGTCCCTTTATGACGAAATGCCAAGTTCGGCAACTGTTGTTGCTGATAAGTTTATCGTTGCCATTGCTCGGCTTTGTACCAACACCACTAGCAGTGTAGCACTGTTGCGAGTTACTCGTCAACTAAGCAGTTTAATTACGCTCCGTAGCCTCATGCCGTGCTCACCATTGGATACCTACAGTCCCGCCCACTGTTGTCATTAGGAGCCAATGTTGTGGTTGCATGGTAGACATCATGTGGGGCGTCGCATGCCGTAAAAATAATTGGCCTTTTGCGACTTCGCACTGAAGGGGTTCCTTGTTAGGCTTCTGCGGAGTAGTGACTTAGGTCAGGACAGGAGGGATGGTTGATGAGGCGAGCTTAGCTGCCCCCAAAAGAATATCTGTACTTGAGTATGAAGTACAGAGATACGGCTGAATCTGTAACTCAGACGCTGCTGCCGCCGTCCGCTTTATTCACACCCTGCACGCACAGTAATACGCGTCTCTACTGCAGGCACCTTCGCCGTTTATGAGTGAAGTTAATGCGCTCACTTCAGCAGATGAATGCAATGTTGCCGATTTATCAAGCTTGTTCTCAGTGTGCATTGTCGTAATCTAATGGTGTTCCGTGTGCTTTCTAAAATTAATTTACATCTTATGCAGTCGCTTGCACGCTCATGTATTATTAACATAACTATATTTCATCTCACCAACCCACCTGTGCCGAGGTTATACTTTTGAGTCATAATCCCTTGTCCCTTTGTCAATGGTTCTTTTTAATACTCAAATGTATATGGGTAATTTTCATATTTAAAGACAATGAAGCTAATTGTTACTATTATCATTTGCTTCCATTTATAGAAGATCCCTCCTCCCATTAAAATATCCATGTGAGTGATTTGATATCATTTTTATCATGCTGCTCTTGCGTTGTCAGCTAAATCCTTAAATTCTTTCTCTGTGTTACTATGTATAGCACATTGCAGTACCTATCGCTTATGCGACTGTATAATATGAATTGATATTTCCCATCCAACACTTCTGTCACTTCCATTCATTTTTAAAGGGATGTGACAAGAGATCTCTAGACTTACACTTTTTCAGCAAAGAGCCTCTGGAACTGTGGAACTTCATAATTTTTTTTCAATCATCTGTCTTCTGAGTTGTTCGATGCAGCTCACTAAGAATTTCTCTCCCGTGCCAACCTATTCATCTCAGAGTAACAATTCGAACCTACATCCTCAGTTATTTGATGGATGTATTTCAGCCTCTGTCTTGGTCTACAGTTTTTACCGTCTACAGCCCCCTCTAGTACCATGGAACTTATTCGTTGCTGTCAGAACAGGTGTCCTACCATCATGCCCCTTCTTCTTGCCAGTGTTTCCCACATATTCCTTTTCTTGCCGATTCTGTGAAGTATCTCCACGTTCCTTATCTTATCAGTCCATCTAATCTTCAAGAGCCTTCTGTAGCACCACAACTCAAATGTTTATATTCTCTCCTGTTCCAATTTTCCCCCAGTCCGTGTCTCACTAGTATGCAATGGCGTTCTCCAAACATACGTTCTTACAAATTTATTCAGCAATTGAAGACCTATATTTGATATTAGCGGCCTTCTCTTGGCCAGGAATGCCCTTTTTGTCTGTACGAGTATGCTTTCATACCCTCTTTGCTCCGTTCGTCAGGGGTTATTTTGCTGTCTGGGTAGCAGAGTTCTTCAACTTCATCTGCTTCGTGACCGTCAATCGTAATGTTAAGTTTCTCGTTGTTCTCATTTCCACTACTACTCATTACTTTCGTCTTCCTTCGATTGAGTCTCAATCCATATTTTTATACGCTTTAGACCCGGCTCGTCCAAAATGTGCCCCTGGGGCGCCAGCGCCCGCGATCGTCCGCGGCCAGCGCCCCGGGCGAATTCGTGCGTTGTGGCAGTGGCCGAGCCGTGTTGTTCAGCTGGCCGTGCGGACCGCCCACCGAGCCTCGCCCTGGCCCTGTACGCGCACTTCTTAACGGACGACAGACCGCCGCACGAGCAGCGGTCAAAAGCATTGATAGGAAACAATGGTGTTAGTCAACAGACGTAAGGCTACAGTGGATTGACATGGATGGTCAACAGGAGCAGACAAAAAGAAAGAGGAGCGGCGCTTCCACACTATTTAAAACTGAGTGGGAAATTAATTTTCTTTGTATTTCTGTCGAAAATCATGCGAAATGTTGAGAAAGTCAAAGGAACCTCATATATTTAAAAAAAGTACTCAATTGAACGGCACTTTAATACATGTAACAAATATCAGTTCGAAAATTTGTCGCAAGAGGAACGCCAATGAAAGCTTGAAGAACTAAAATAAAATTTCAAGCAGCATCACTGTGAATTAAGTGTTTCCTATCGTATGAGTCTTTATTATTTATAAAGATGACAAATAAAACTATATTTTATAATCTGATATGTCACTTAGCAATGTGCCAGTTATTGAATATCAGATTGTCAGCAACAAGGAACATTTCTTTTCGGTTAATTTTTATATCTGGGTTGCATTAAATCACGTCGTACAGACATAAGAAGAAGTTTCAGGTGCGTTATTTCTTGCCACTTTCTGAAAACCCTTCACAAACGCTCTCTCGGGCAGCAAAGTTCATTAAGAGCCATTCCTTGTTTTTGCATATTTGTGTTTTTATGGATGGGAAAACATATGTTGTCGTTTGAACTATGTTTTCATTTAATTAAAACGCAAATATTCCAATAGATAAAAATTTATTTTGCGAGCACATTTCGTTGTCCTCGACAGCGTGTAATGCCGGTTTTCAGAGGAACTGGGGGAAAACGCACCTAAAACCATTTTTTTTAAGTTTTTATTTGAGTTTCAATGAATGAAACAGTTAATTGTTCAAATGAGAAAAGTGTTTTAAAAAACAGGATTGCACAAAATTAATTGTATGTTCTTTTTTGCCGTGGTAGGAGCAGGAAACAGGTGGGCAAAGTTTGCGCGCAAGCTACAAATGCTCGCTGAGAATTTCGAAAGCAATGAAACCCTTTGCGGCTGGGAATCTCATCAAGGATTCCCTGGTCGACTCGGCGGCTTGTATTTGTCCACCAGATCTCACGGAAAAATTGGAAAAAGTAGCTCGTTCGCCTCAAACTGTTGCTCGCCGAGTTAAAGATATGGCCTCAGATATGGAGCAGCATTGTTTCCTAAAGTTTTGCGCAGTAATTCTGCAACACGAACATTAGTTGTTGCCTAGATTGTAAATGATTTGCTTGTTTTACCGCTCATCGACCTCATTTACAGAGGTGCGCTTCCTCTGGTATTTGGTTTACGTTGGCTATGATCGCGGAACAGTCCAGAGCAGTGCTGCGCGATCGCATTCGCTCCGCAGTTCTCTCTCTCTTTCTATTTCTATCTCTCTCTCTCTCTCTCTCTCTCTCTCTCTCTCGCTCCTAGGCCGACACTAGCGACACACGGTCGCGGACGGGGCGCTGAACTACACCGCCTTGCGCGCAATTCGTGGATGAGCCTGCTTTAGACCGTTCCAATCAGCAGATGATGTAGTTCTTCTTCACTTTCAGTGAGAATAACAATGTCATCAGCGAATCTTTTTGGTGATATCATTTCACCTTGAATTTTAATTCCACTCTCGAAGCTGTCTTTTACTTGCGCCATTGTTTCGTCACTTTATAGACTAAGCAGTGGGGGCGAAAGAGTACGTCACTCTCCTCCACCCTCTTTAGTCCGAGAACTTCTTTATAGATCTTCCACTGTTGTTATTCCCTCTTGGCACTTGTACATGTTTTATACTGCCACTCTCCTCCTATAGCCTACATCTATTTTCCTCAGAATTACAAACAATTTGCACCATTCTACACTGTCGAATACTTTCTCCAGGTCGACAAGTCCTGTGAAAGTGTCTCGATGTTTCTTCAGTGGTGCTTCCATTATTAACCGCTACGTCAGAATTGCCTCTGTGATGTATTCAACTTCCCTGAACCCAAACTGATCGCCATCTAACAGAATCTCAATTTTGCTTCCCATTCTTCTGCATATTACGCTTGTCAGCAACTTGGATGCATGAGCTACAAAGCTGGTTGTGCAATAGTTCTCGCACTTTCCGACTCTTACAATCTTCAGAATTGTGTGGATCATGTTCCTCAGTAAGTCCGATGGTATATCACCGGTCTTATACATTCTACACACCAAAGGGAACAGTCGATTTGTTGCCACTTACCCCTTGAATTGTAGAAATTATGATGGACTATCATCTATCCCTTCTGACTCATTTCCTCCTAGGTCTTCTAAAGTTCTTTTAAATTATGATTCTATAATTGGATCTTCTATCTCTTCCCAGTCGACTCTTGTTTGTTCTTCTATCACGTCATGAGACAAGTCTTTCCCTCATAGCGGCCTACAGTGTTTTCTTTCCACACATCCACTTTCTCCTCTGCATTTAACAGTGGGATGATTCCCATGGCGCCGGCCGCGGTGGTCTCGCGCTTCTAGGCGCGCAGTCCGGAACCGTGGGACTGCTACGGTCGCAGGTTCGAATCCTGCCTCGGGCATGGATATGTGTGATGTCCTTAGGTTAGTTAGGTTTAAGTAGTTCTAAGTTCTAGGGGACTGATAACCACAGCAGTTGAGTCCCATAGTGGTCAGAGCCATTTTTTTTTTTATTCCCATGGCAAGTTACCGCCTTTGTTTTTATTTTCACCGAAGGGTATTTGGACTTTTCTGTGGGCTGAATCATTCCTTCCGACAATCAATTCTTTTTAGATTTCTTTATATTTTCCATACTGCTGTTTGGTCTTAGCTTCCCTGCTCCTCCTTCATACCACCAACAAACAGCGCTGACACCATGATTCTGCCGAACTGTAGACCGTCGTGCCGACCCAAACTGCCACACCCCAATACTAAATGAAATGCCGTGCAGTACTGAGTACTTCCGGGAAGGGACGAGCGAAGCCGAGATAGACCGAGTCGCGACCCCCCGCGGCACACATGCACGTTTGGCACCAGAGGCCTTCACGGGAATGCAATACGGTATAAAGTGATGAAATGGAGGGAGCAAAGGAAAGAGGGTGAACAGAAAAGCACAGGGAATTATTTGTGACAGTTCCTGGCGTGAATCTCCCCGGTAAAAATTATCTTACAAGGGGAGGCCGCCAATTGTGAAATTCAGATTCGATTCATACTGCGCATAATAAAAAGCTCATGGCCAGAGGTGTAATGTGGCAAAGCACCAAGATGCACTTCTCAGCCGTTGTCGAGAAAATCGACAGTTAAAAGAAACCGTTGCAGGGAAATACTCTCTACGATTAATAACTTTCTACTGCGTCGTGGTGCAGCGGTAAGCGCTCGGCTTCGTAATCCAGAGGTCGCCGGATCGAATCTCGCGCCATGCAACCTTTTTTTTTTAGTATTTGTTTTTTGTAATTCAAATGTTCAAAATATATATATATATATATATAATTCCCGGCAATCAGTTGCAACAATTATGCATATAATAAGTTGTTGAAAGTCGTTTGTCGTGGAAAAACTGGCGACTTCGAACATCATTATGATTTCCGTAAACAAAGTTGTATTTCACAAATGTTATTAATTGTCTTCATAATGTTAACCACGTATAGTTAACGGAAGACGTAGAAACGATATTCCGAAACGAATACGTATAGCGTAAAGTCAAACGTTCGAATTAGAATAGACACCCCACGAACACAAATTTGCTGTGGCAGCTATGAAATATAAACTCCGTTACTCGCTCGTTACACTTGAAGAACAGACGTTAAATGGGCCGAAACGAGCCGCCGCATAACTAGCGTAGTTGCCTGCTAACTTCGAAAGAACGTAGATGCGGTCCCTAGCGCAACTTATAACATCGTCGAAAATCGGTGCGAACGGGAGAGCTTTGGTACACCCTATTAAACAAACGGAAAAATGGAGGCGGTACAATTGGAGAGCGATCCGCCTTCACCAACATGCATAAGCAATTCATTAAAAGTATATATATATATATATATATATATATATATATATATATATATATATATATATTTGAATTGCAAAAAACTAATTATAAAAAAAATTACATGGCGCGAGATTCGATCCGGCGACCTTTGGATTTCGAACCCGAGCGCTTACCGCTGCGCCACGACGCTGGAGAATGTTAGTAATCGTAGAGCGAAATTTCACCGCAACGGTTTCTTTTAACTGTCGATTTTCTCGACAACGGCTGAGAAGTGCATCTTAGTGCTTTGCCACATTACACCTCTGGCCATGAGCTTTTATTATGCGCAGTATGAATCGAATCTGAATTTCACAATTGGCGGCCTCCCCTTGTTAGTGTTACCTTGAATTTACGGCACTATTGCCTTCTACAGAGAGTACATATGTGTGTACATAGTATCTACGAAGGATGTTTGTAGTGCACTAGCGACTGATGACGCACTACTTCTTCTGTCAATGAAGACTATTATGAGTGACCAAATAAAGTAGAGGTACCAGCGCAAGAGAACCGTATGCCAAGTCACCTTTAGCCAACTGCGAATCATATGTCCACAGTAGAAAGATTTGCACAATAATGACCTAACCTTAGGCTAGCCCTATTCAGCTATTACTATCATTATCACAGAATCTTAGTACGCAAAGTAGGAATCAAACAGAGGTGGGATTGTTTTTGAATCTCTTGAGTAAAAAGTAGTGGATAGCAGTAGAAAAGTTTCGCGAAACAGATCAGATTCAGCGATGCACTTTCCGTCGAATATCCATTCTCCTGCAAATTTTTGTCAACAGTTGTGAGGAAAGAGAACTAATCTCAGGCTGTTACTCATACGGGTAATTATGAATGGCGACAGTTTTAAAATGAAACATGGGCACATCGGTGTAACGAACAGTCACTGGTAGTGGATCTGGTATACTAAATACTGCACATTTCACTTGAGACGACAGAAAGCAGACTAGAAAGCGGACCGATGTTTCATCTTATTGAGAAAAACTGCCTTCAGCACATTTTAGGATTTGAATCCATAAAATGAAATGGTGAGAAGGCCAATTGACCTCTACAGATTCTATCACTACTCATATTAGCCTATTTCGTGAGTCGTCAGCCCGTTTTTATTGTACAGTAATTAAGTTATTACTCCACCCATCGCCACTTTATCCCGCCTTAGAGATCAGGATCACCTGTGCAGAGAATTGAAAGGGGAACAACTCCCAGTCATTTTAGACCCTTGCCTTGTTCCGGTGATCGTGAGGGACACGCAGATGTAATTTTGTCTTGATTGACTTACCTGACTCCTGAGATATAAGAAGAGAAAACTCGAAATAAAGTAATGGTACCACGAAAGTGGTGTCGGAGAAGTAAATTAGACAACGGAACGTAATCATCTATAAGAAAGGGTGGAAGCTCTTCAAAAACTCGCAGTCCTCTTTTACCTAGTTCTGCTTTTAACAAACTTCTAAACAGCATCCGAAATAAGTATCTAATGCTACTACTAGAAAATATTAAATTTTATGGAAAAAGCCTAAATGATTAAGAAAACATCACTCACGTTTATCGTAATTGACATCATAATATGCGTTGATAGAGAGAATGAGGCGGATTCTGTACCAAAGCCTTCTCAAAGCTTTTGAGTAAATACCCCAACGTCGATTAAATATATTAGTATCGGGTATGTAACCAAATTTGTTATGCACAACACAGCACGTTTCCTTGGGAGAAGTGTGACATACAGCATAACGTGTTCCACGACGTCGTTACAGAGGAATTAATGTTTATATTAAAAATTATTTACTTAGATGATAGCATTGGTAGCCATTTCCACATAAGTGATTACGTTTCACAAGGTTAACCGACAAGGAACGCAATGATATGCAGTTAGATCTGTACATACTATCATTGTGGTGCAAAGACAGAATCGATATCTTATCGAAGACAAACGTTAAGTTACGGAAGAATCAGATAAAATGACAACCCTTAAATTTACCAGTTTATGAATTTAAAACTGTTTTGGCACTTTATTACATTAATGATTCCTAAATAGATACCCAGTCATGTTATACACAGAATGAAGAAAGTCATACTTGATAATTCATCCAGTGTAAGTAGGAGAGATTATTCTGACTGAAGAGAAATCACTTAAGGTGTTCCACAAGGTTCAGGCTTAGGTCCACTCCTCATACATTTAGACGAACTTCCGTGTAATATACAACAAACTGAATTGTTTTGCGGATGACACTAGTATTGTAATCAATCCAGATATGCATACATATATACATATCTGGTAATCTGTTATCCCACTTTATGTGAATACTGCCTCGTCTGTAAAGTAGAATTTAAGCTCTTAGTTGCGATCAGCTCTCCCTAATAGAATCCGTTGCCAGAATTATACCTGAAATTTCTTTAGTATCTTTATCGTTTCTGATTTACAGAGGTACAAATTTACTTTACGTGTACGACTAAAATATGTATGTGCAGTCCGGTGTAGGACAGAAACCTGTTCATAAAATGTAGTAGCAAGAGGAAATATGTTGTAAAGTATCTGAGTTATCATCGGAAGGTTTCTCGAAACGCAATGTTGTAGAACTAAAGCACATGCAAATGTCTGTGCATGTATAATTCAGTCTTAAGTGTAAAATTAGTTTTGGGTTACTTCAAATCTACATAACTAAACAATCAAAGATATCCTCATCAATGAAGTTTTTTACATATGAGTGACACGTCCCTCTGTGACAGGGAAAAGAAGGGAATCGACGGAAAGGTGCTCCAATACGAGCACAAAAAAGATGAACATGCTACTGTTTAACCGGCTGGTGTGGCCGTGCGGTTCAGGCGCTTCAGTCTGGAACTGCGTGACCGCTACGGTCGCTGGTTCGAATCCTGCCTCGGGCGAGGATGTGTGTGATGTCCTTAGGTTAGTAGGGTTTAATTAGTTCTAAGTTCTAGGCGACTGATGACCTCAGAAGTTAAGTCGCATAGTGCTCAGAGCCATTTGAACCATTTTTATGATCCTGTTTAAAAGACTAACTGAATAGTGGTGTAGCAGCTGCCGCATAATGTATTCCTAATCTGGTTTAAAAATTTTCCCAGGAAGTGTAGCATGCGAACATATTCGCAGTTTCTCATGCTGAAGGAGGCAATGGGAGTGGAAAAGATACGGGATAGTAATACTTACTGAAAAAATAGTATACAGTGGCTGTGGTAGAAAAAGATCGAAGCTGGCAACGAGAGAGTGAGAGGAAGAGAGTCACACAGTGGAAGTAAAACGGTGTTGACAGTGACAGAACAGTGCCAATGGGCCAGGGGTAAAGAGAAGCAGAAATCGGAAGTGGATGAGAGCCGTGATAAAGAGAGAGAGAGAGAGAGAGAGAGAGAGAGAGTGTATGACAATGACAAGGAGGGAGAGAGAGAGAATGACAGTGAAAAGAACTGTAGCAGTGGGAAGGAGTGGATGAGATGATAGCGGTAAAAGAGAGCAAGAGAAGACAGTGACAGTGAGAGCAGAGAGTAGTAGCACGACAAAACGAAGGAGACTGTGGCTGTGGGACAGAGGACAGTGACAGGGAAACACAAAGAGGTAATGACAATGACTTAGGCTGCATGGGTGAGAATGGGCAACTGGGAGTGGGTGGGTATGAGCGACTTACTACAGTGGATTAGTGTGTCTGAGTGAGTTACTGTCACAGGAGCTCGTGCAAGTGAGAGGTGAGCTGCATTTTAAAAAGAGCGCGAATATGTTCAGATTTCACAATTTTTCGGAAAATTTTTAAAGGAGCTGAGGAAGGTAGAGCGAGGCAGCTGGTACCCAACGTCTGAGTCTGAGACTTTTAAACAGGTTTATGTTCACCTTCTGTGTGCTCCGCTAGAAGCATTTCCCTGATGGTATCTTATGCCTGACTGTGAGTTTGACTCCTGCACTTTGTCTCTGTTTTGTTTTCCAACGCCGACGCTTATAATTCGTGAAACGCACTCTCTCTCGACGTTCTCAATCTCTGGTGAATGTGATGAACAGCGAGATCATCATAAACTGAGTAATATACCTCAAACCTTATTTAAATTGAAATGCTCGTCTTCGTTTATTAAGTTTTCGGTATCTTTGTTTCGATAGCTTTCTTAATTTCGTCACATTCCATTTCAAGATTATGCTGGAGACAGTATTCGGTCCAGCACCGGTTGTCTACTCAAGTGACCTTTCAATTTGGCGCCCTCTTCCCCGCTACCCTTTTCCCTCGGACACTTTGACACATGTCAGTTTTCGCTAGTGATTGTAATAGGTGCTTTATACCAACTTTGATTTCACCAGGAACCATTGTGCATAGCGACAGTAGATTAACTTAAGGATTTAAGGAAGGACAGAAACACAGCAGTCAGTCGCAATTCCATTGTTTTTTTAATGATTCTTGCACACCCTATTTTCAGCTATAAATGCCATCCTCTATGGATTCGAGTGAGTTAGCATCCAATATATTAGCAGCAGCTGGTGTATAGGAAGTAAAGCCATATATTTCGGAGGCACTGGAACCCGTATCAGCTTGGCGCCACGAGATTCCGCATCTCATTTTGATACGCCCTGAATATAAATTTTACAGCGTTGGCGACTCTGGCGCCCCTCCGTGCTTGGCGTCCCAACGTTACCGTCGCTTCGGCCTTACGCCGACCCTGCCTTGATGCAGCTGATTTTCATGGTTGGTTTAGTAGAGTGTGTCGATGATGTTTCTAGCCATCTCCTCCTGACTCATCTATAGTGTGCCCCACTCAAGATACGGTACGTTCGCATGGTCGGAGGTTTGAAAATTAAAGAACGCTTGGTGCTTGGCACCCTGTATGTGTTTAAGATCTCGCCAGCCGCGACATTCATCAGAGCTTAAGAACGCCGAGCACGAGCGTCACTCTGGCCTCTGAAAAACGGAAAAGAATCAAACGGGTTGGTAGTTCTTAGGAGTCGGATTTACATTCAGTTCTAAATAGCAATGCGAGACTAGCAATAGTTCATGGTCCGGGTGGAAACCAGAGAGTAGACATAACAGAAAAAGAGGCACTTGAAGAAGACGGCTTGGTTGTTCATCGAAATTTTGTGCATAAAATGGAAAAAAAACTCAGCAGTATAGCAGTAAGCACACCATCCATTATACTTCTGCCTCATGCCTGACAATAGAATCACAGATACAATAAATTAAATACAGCGAGAAAGATCAACGAAAAGGAATGAGCAATACCGTTGTCGTCGATGTGCAGCAGGATTTTGGAGCACATACTGTGTTCAGACATTATGAATTACCTCGAAGAAAACTCTCTATTGACACACAGTGAACATGGGTTTAGAAAACATCGTTCCAGTGAAACACAACTAGCTCTTTATTCACATGAAGTGTTGAGAGCTATTGACAAGGGATTTCAGATCGATTCCGTATTTGTGGATTTCCAGAAGGCTTTTGACACTGTATACCACAAGCGACTTGTAGTTAAATTGCGTGCTTATGGAATGTCGTCTCAGTTATGTGACTGGATTTGTGATTTGCTGTCGGAGAGGTCACAGTTCGTAGTAATTGACGGATAGTCATCGAGTAAAACAGAAGTGATTTCTGGCGTTCCCCAAGGTAGTGTTATAGGCCCTTTGCAGCTCCTTATCTGTATAAACGATTTGGGAGACAATATGAGCAGCCGTCTTAGGTTGTTTGTAGATGACGCTGTCGTTTATCGACTAATAAAGTCATCAGAAGATCAAAACAAATTGCAAAACGTATTAGAAAAGATATCTGAAAGGTGCGAAAATTGGCAGTTGACCCTAAATAACGAAATGTTTGAGGTGGTCCACATGACTGCTAAGAGTTCGTTAAACTTCGGTTACACGATAAACCAGTCTAATCTAAATGCTGTAAATTCAACTGAATACCTAGGTATTACAATTACAAACAACTTAAATTGGAAGGAACACATAGAAAATGTTGTCGAGTAGGCTAACCAAAGACTGCGTTTCATTGGCAGGACTACTAAGGAGACTGCCAACACTACGCTTGTCCGTCCTCTTTTAGAATACTGCTGCGCGGTGTGGGATCCTTACCAGATAGGACTGACAGGGAACATCGAAAAAGTTCGAGCGAGGCCGCACGTTTTGTATTATCGCGAAATATGGGAGAGAGTGTCACAGAAATGATACAGGATTTGGGATGGACATCATTAAAAGAAAGGCGTCTTTCGTTGCGACGGAATCTTCTCATTAGATTCCAATTACCAACTTTCTCCTCCGAATGCGAAAGTATTTTGTTGACACCGACCTACATAGGGAGAAACAATCACCACGATAAAATAAGGGAAATCAAAGCTCGTACGGAAAGATATAGGTGTTCATTCTTTCCGCGCGCTATACGAGATGGAATAACAGAGAACTGCGAAGGTGGATCGATGAACCTCTGCCAGGCACTTAGAAGGGAACCTCCCCATCGCACACCCCTCAGGTTTAGTTATAAGTTGGCACAGTGGATAGGCCTTGATAAACTGAATACAGATCAATTGAGAAAACAGGAAGAAGTTGTGTGGAACTGTGAAAAAATAAGCAAAATATACAAACTGAGTAGTTCACGGGTCGCATAGGCAACATCATGGACAAAATGAGCTCAGGAGCGTCGTGGTCCCGTGGTAGCGTGAGCAGCTGCTGAATGAGGATTCCTTGGTTCAAGTCCTCTCGCGAGTGAAAATTTTATTTTCTTTATTTTTGCATAGTTATTATCTGTCCGTTCGTTCATTGACGTCTTTGTTCACTATAATAAGTTTAGTGTCTGTGTTTTGCGACCGCATCGCAAAACCGTGCGATTAGTAGACGAAAGGACGTGCCTCTCCAATGGGAACCGAAAACATTTGATCGCAAGGTCATAGGTCAACCGATTCCTCCACAGGAAAACACATCTGATATATTCTATACGACACTGGTGACGGCATGTGCGTCACATGACAGGAATATGTTGTCGACCCACCTAACTTGTACACTTGGCGAAGGGGTAAAAAGATTCTTCTACCTTGCCCGATTTAGGTTTTCTTGTGGATGCGATAATCACTCCCAAAAAAGTGATGAAAACATAAGAGTTTGTCACATAAACTGAAAATAAAAAATTAAAGTTTTCACTCGACGGTAGACTTGAACCTAGGACCTTTCGTTCCGTAGCTGCTCACGTTACCACGAGACCACGGCGCTCCTGCGTTCTCAGTCTCCTTGACATTGCATATCTTCCCATGAACTACTCAGTTTGTATATTTTGCTTATTTTTTCAGTTCCACACAACTTATTCCTGTTTTCTCAATTGATCTGTTTTCAGTTTTTCAAGGTCTATCCACTGTGCCAACTTATAACTAAATCTGAGGGGGGTGCGATGGGGAGGTTCCCTTGTTAGATGTGGGTTGCAGAGTATCCATGTAGACGTAACTTCCTTCGACCTTTACCTTTTCTTTACGTCCTCCTGTGAGAATGTGGGTTACTTTCTTTGTGAATGCCCTAGATGTACAGTATGTATTGACATTACCGCAACGAGGCGGCGAGAGACATTTTGGCATTGATAGAAGACGGGCAAGAACGGGACAGTGAGGCGCAACGGCTGTGTGCTGTTTTCTAGTCTGGGAAATGCTAAAAGTTACTGTAATGACATGTAAATATGTCTCTGAATGAAAGGGAAGGTATGGTACCCATTTTAACTTATTTAGGAGTGCGCCTCGATCGCTTTCCAGTTGCGATTTTATAGCGTTTGTCGAATTTCAACACATGTCAAACAATTAACTGTTAACTTTACACCCTTCTATAATATTTAATCTTAAATAGCATGCCAATTGGTATAGCACAGTCACGAACACATTCTCATCCCTCAATTATTATGTCCTAGAAAAGTTGTTAATGGGAAATCAGCCATTGCGACGGAATGGCATAGTGTCCCGTTATGCCCCGTCAATATTGCATGCAAGTACATTTCAGACTATGTGTTTCCCTTTCCCCTATCTTTTCCAGGCGGTGCTAACCTACTTTAGAAGACTAATAGACAGCAATCGATGGAAATGGCAATTTCAGGAGTTATGTCTTCTCAAATGTGGTTTCCAAAAGGGGTTAAAGAACTTCGCGCAGCCAAATAAACGTAGGAAAGGTACCTTGTAAAACTATGAATAATTCTGACTACAGAGCTGAAAAATGAGAAGAGAAATTTAAAAAGTGTTCGCTGCAGAGTGACTGTCGAATTTACTGATACTCATAAGAATGAACCACAGGATGCTGTTGCAAGCTCAGAAAAGACAGAAAGAAAGTACAAAAGATTCAAAAACTCTAGGTCAGGGAAGACAACTGAAAATAAAGCGCTTTGATAGAATGAAAACTGAAAAGTCTAACTGTACACACAAAAAAGAGAGAAGATGAAGCGCCTTGAGTACTATAAGAGGATGAAGGCGATGGAGGAGAGTGAATCACACGGAGATGAAGCTGAGTGTCTTCACTGTTCGGTCTTCTACTTCATTTATGAGGGCTGGTTCATATGTCAGAAATGTTTCAAGCGAGCACACAATTTGTGAGCTGGCACAGAGTGAGGATCAAGAAGGAACTGTCATGTGTGAATACTGTTACAAAAACTAGTACATAGTTTTTAGTTTGATGCTTACTAAGCATTAAAGATAATTGTACAGTTTCCGTAATGATATTACAATATTTTCTTATTCTTATTACCGATTTTTTGTAGATTACTTATTGCACAGTCTGAACTGTTCATTAAACATCTTCCTGTCTTACTTTCAAAATGATACTCCTAATGATATCAAAGTTTAGAAGTAATTTCAACGCCTATGCAATAATTTCACAAAAATTTACGTTATACCTTTCTGCCCCGTGGGTAAGGCAGGGCGGGAAATGTACATGCATTTCTTTGAAAA
Organism: Schistocerca nitens; assembly: GCF_023898315.1. NCBI lineage: Eukaryota > Metazoa > Arthropoda > Insecta > Orthoptera > Acrididae > Schistocerca > Schistocerca nitens. The sequence continues at coordinate 190,069,706 of NC_064618.1, read as the reverse complement.
TATTAAAAAATACAAAATACACAGTTTTAAGTTATTTTCAAGCAAAGTGCGTTAGATTGTAGTGCAAGATGATAAGTGTTCCCTTATTTTTTAAAAAGCTGTTCAACATTAAGTCTCTCGTTCCGCCCCACACTCTTCCAGCGTTTCGATATTCGGCTATGTACATTACACAGAACTGATTATTATAGTTTTCATTATTGTCAGTTATTTTATTATCATTTTTCTGTACTATATTATTATTTGCTACAGCTACAAGTCATTATTAGCAGTATTATTATGATAAAGGCAGTGCTCTTACACTGGCGTGAAAGCGCAACGTCATGGAGACCATATAAGCGCTGTTATAGTGCTTGTTTCTGGAGCTGGCGACGTGCTCAGGCGCTGCGTGTTGTCAAGACGATCATCTTAATCACACGGTGCTGCTCAGCATGTCACCAACTCCAGCAAATGGTGCAATCAATCTGAAGTTGGCCAATGTAAAGGTGGTCGAAACCAGTCATTTCATATTAATGATATTTTGCGATCGTCACAGTGTTTTCATAAGTAATTATGACAAGTATGGGCGGTCACAAACCAAACCATGTCGGTTAAAATCGTGCTTGTGCGTTAGTCGATATCGAATTAACGATTGTAGATTGTTTGGCAGGATTTCGTGATGAAAGGGCGTGGTTGCTGATGGTTTACCTATCTCACAACTTAAAAACTGCTCAATGTGTCGAGTAAACCGTATTGCTACGGATAACATGGGGATAGTGATTAATGAAAATAAACCGCGAACTCCGTCGCCCACTGATGTGGCACAAGGAGTTTGGTGAGAACTTTACGCAGTTCTTCAATCGAGAATTTGAAGCCAAACATCGTTTTCTTTAGTAAACATTATTGGAGCAGATATTATGTTGACATAGCAGCCCATGTTGTAGTACATACTTTCACTTAATAAACATGTTGTATTTCATACAACGAACTCTTGATAAATTTTTTTTCTACGCCATAAACTCTTAAAATTTGAATACCTATTTCCAAATCCTCTATCGCCAAAGAAGTGGCAATACACGAAACCCAGACCGAAATGTATACGTAAAACATACAGTTTCAATAATATTATGTCGTTAGAAGATAATAAGATCAGTAATGTGAAGTGAATAGTTCAGTTGCGAAGCGACATATGGGGACTTCTAAGAGCGTTCTTCTTTTTATACATTAGTTGACCGCAGCATTACTACACCTGGCAGTGTGGGTGCTCCGAACATCGCCTGTGTTGCCTTTTCCGCTTGAAGCTAATCAGAATGTGACCTGCTTCTCTGGCGACCCACTATGGGACTTAGCATCTAGGTCATCAGTCCCCAGACATAGAACAACTTAAACCTAACATAACTAACCTAAGGATATCACACATATCCACGCCCGAGGCAGGATTCGAACCTGCGACGGTAGCAGCTGCGCCGTTCCGGACTGAAGCACCTAGAACCGCTCGGCCACAGCGGCCGGCACTCGTGAAGCTGTTCGGACTTATATAGCGAATACGACAGCTGAAAAAATGGATATAGTTGTTCTTTCCTGTAATGTCACCCGTGTTTCCGTTAATGTACACGGGACGACACGTTCAGTAATATCATGGTTAGGGTGGTGTGCTGCTACATCCTCAACGATATTTTATAAACCACAAACAATATGAAACTTCGAGATATACTGCCAGTGGCTGATCTGTATGTGTCATGAATATGAAAGCTATAGCCAAGCTAACAGCGATCGAACGGATTTGTTGCCTGAACCATTTCATATTACAACCATAAAGTGGAGTAGTCACATAAAAATTAAAAAAAAAAGGCTTTAGTTGCAGAAGCGACAAGGGAATCGTTGTGCACCTGCCGAAATAGTCATGAGGGACCTGTTACAGAAATTTGACGGTGCAAGTACGTTTCACAAGGAACAAAATGCTGTTATCTTCAACTCATCCTCCACTTTGCCGTTTGAGAGTTACTGGATCAAGTGTAAATTACAATTTACCAGCAAATGTCTTGGTCACATTTTGCACGTGATGTTGGAAACCACAATGATATCAGTGTTGGTCGTTGATCTATTAGTCGTTTCATGCCGACGATATTGCTTATTCGATCCTGAGAGGCGACACAGGTAGATTACTTTTAATAGAGACAGTTCAAGAGTCTATCTTCGAATCTACGCTGAAGAGCCAAAGAAACTGGTACAAGTGCGTAATGTCGTGTAGGGCCCCCTCGAGCGCGTAGAAGTGCCACACGAAGACGTGGCATAGACTTGACTAATGTCTGTTGTAGTGCTGGAGGGAACTGACACCATAAATCCTGCAGGGCTGTCCATAAATCCGTTACAGTACGAGGGGATAAAGATCTTCTCTGAACAGCACGTTGCAAGGCATCCCAGATATGCTCACTAAGGTTCATGTCTGGGGAGTAAGGTGGCCAGCGTAAGTGTTGAAACTCAGAAGAGTGTTCTTGGAGCCACTCTGTACCAATTCTGGACGTGTGGGGTGTCGCATTGTCGTGATGGAATTGCCCAAGTTCGTCGGAGTGCACAATCGACATGAATGGATTCAGGTGATCATACAGGATTCTTACGTATGTGTCACCTGTCAGAGTTGTATCTAGACGTACAGGAGGTCCCATATCACTCCAACTGTACACGCCCTACACCATTACAGAGCCTCCACCAGCTTGAACAATCCCCTGCTGATATGCAGCGTCCATGGATTCATGAAATTGTCTGATGTACACGTCCATCCTCTCGAAGCACTTTGAAACAAGACTCGTCCGACCAGGCGACATGTTTCCAGTCATCAACAATCCAATGTCAGTGTTGACGGGCCCAGGCGGGGCGTAAACCTTTTTGTTGTGCAGTCATCAAGGATACACGAGTGGGCCGTCTTCTCCGAAAGCCCAGATCGTTTTTGTTTCGTTGAATGGTTCGCACGCTGACACTTGTTGATGACCCAGCATTGATATCTGCAGCAATTCGTGGAAGGATTGCAGTTATCTCATGTTAAACGATTCTCTTCAGTCGTCGTCGGTCCCGTTCTCGCAGGATCTTTTTCCGACCGCACATGTCGGAGATTTGATGTTTTACCGTATTCCTGATATCACGCTACACTCGTGATGTGGTCGTACAGGAAAATCCCCACTTCATTTATGCCTTGAAACTGCTGTGTCCCATCGCTAGTGCACCGACTATAGCTCACGTATATCTTGATAACCCGCCACTATAGCAGTAGTAAACGATCTAAGAACTGCGATAGGCACTTGTCTTATATAGGCATTGCCTACAGCGGCGCCGTATTCTGCCTGTTTACATATCTCTGTATTTGAATCCGCATGGCTATACCAAATTCTTTGGCGCTTCAGTGTATGATCGGCACCAGTACGCCTTAAATTTGTATCATACCTCCAGTACTGAGCTCCACAATTTTGCACAAAGCTTATCCTTTTTATAATGGTTAAGCTGTCTTCACGAAAGAGATCTGTAATCAGAAAGAATTGACTACTACTGCGATAAAATGGTGTCTCTTTGGCTTAATATTATTACACTCTTTACGTAATTAACTTTGTCATGTTCTCTTCCGTACACTCTTTACTGGAACAATTGTCATAATTAGTAATTAATTAAATTAATTCCAAAATTAAAAAATACATCTTTTACAACGATGTGATTAAATTCGGTTCTGTTTATGGATAATTGGCTGTTACTCTATCACTGAGAGAAAAAGTAATCGCTACAACACTTTTATTGTAAATATGATACTGGCGTTTGACATTGCACTGTGCTCATTATTGCTTTACATTCTCTCTGGGGCAACTGTTAAATTGCCGTGTCATCTGATCGCGCATAATTCGAAATTTGTTGTTATTCCCCCTCTGATGTGATAAGCATTGCGACACACCAGCGTATCTCAAGCCAGAGGAAACGCTATGAGGGAACATGGAACAGTTGTCTTCCCAATAGATAAAATATATGAAAAAGAGTATATCACGTGCGTTTATCTACAGCAGGTCAATTGTATCTCTATTAACAGAAAATGAGAAAGGAAGCACTCTGTCAACTTATGTCAGTATACTGTCGAATATATACGTTGGTAAGCTTCCTTTAAACATCATCATGATATATAAATTCAGAACTGGAACGGCAGTCGGAAAAGAGCTTTCATATTAAAAGAACTAATCTCAACAACCCACGATTTCTTTTCAATATACTCAGTAAACGAAAATTTAAAGTGTGTTATTAACACATAATTTATTTTATTCGTGTTAAAATCATGATGGGGTTCCTAATATAATAAATGAATCGTCCAAACTTAGCGACAATTGTTTTTCGGGTGTTATTACGCTGTTTGCCTCAAGTGCAGATAGAAAATTGTGAAATGTAACGGAGGGATGTAATAGACCAAGACTGAAAGTAAGTTTGGTTAATCTATTCTAATGAGATTGAAGCAGCATATTATCGACGCAACGAAAATAAATACATTCCTTAATTCGGTAAATTAAACAGAGATATGAAATTTAAGTTTTCATCTCCCTGAAATCGAAACAGACACTCCATGCGATAATATTCATGCCTCTCTATATATCTCTCTCTGTCCCTCTCTTGTGTGTGTGTGTTTGTGTGTGTGTGTGTACACACATTGTGGCATCTTTAAACTTCTGGTACAGGGCAAGGTGGATACGAAACATTATATCGTCGAATTTGAAACATTAAGTAAACAAATAAAAAATTCGTAAGACATTGGCATAAATCGAAAACTTGTTTGTTCTATTTAATGTCTTAGTATAAAACAATAATATCGCATCCTAGGATCATACAGAACAATTTCCTAATATTTATTCACTACTCCCATTACTTTTAAATTCTTCGCCTCCGTAATAGAGGTGACAAGTGAAGAAACCAGGAGCGATAGCGATATACACCCCGAATACGTGTGTCTTTGACCGGAAAATATCGCATCCAAGCGATATAATTATGAATCTTCTACAGTCGGGAGGAGGTTCTTTATTACCATGTGATTACGACTTTCGGTAGTGAGTTATGAACTTTATGTATGAGAAGCATCATTGTTGTTGTTGTTGTGGTATTCAGTCCTGAGACTGGTTTGATGCAGCTCTCCTTGCTACACTATCCTGTGCAAGCCTCTTCATCTCCCAGTACCTACCGCAACCTACATCCTTCTGAATCTGCTTAGTGTATGCATCTCTTGGTCTCCCTCTACGATTTTTACCCTCCACACTGCCCTCCAATACTAAATTGGTGATCCCTTGATGCCTGAGAACATGTCCTACCAACCGGTCCCTTCTTCTAGTCAAGTTGTGCCACAAACTTCTCTTCTCCCCAATCCAATTCAATACTTCTTCATTAGTTATGTGATCTACCCATGTAATCTTCAGCATTCTTCTGTAGCACCACATTTGAAAAGCTTCTATTCTCTTCTTGTCCAAACTATTTATTGTCCAGGTTTCACTTCCATACATGGCTACACTCCATACAAATACTTTCAGAAATGACTTCTTGACACTTTAATCTATACTCGATGTTAACAAATTTCTCTTCTTCAGAAACGCTTTCCTTGCCATTGCCTGTCTACTTTTATATCCTCTCTGCTTCGACCATCATCAGTTATTTTGCTCCCCAAATAGCAAAACTCCTTTACTACTTTAAGTGTCTCATTTCCTAATCTAAAACTCTCAGTATCACCCGATTTAATTCGACTACATTCCATTAGCCTCGTTTTGCTTTTGTTGATGTTCATCTTATATCCTCCTTTCAAGACACTATCCATTCATTTCAACTGCTCTTCGAAGTCCTTTGCTGTCTCTGACAGAATTACAATGTCATCGGCGAACCTCAGTATTTTTATTTCTTCACCATGGATTTTAATGCCTACTCCGAAATTTTCTTTTGTTTCCTTCACTGCTTGCTCAATGTACAGATTGAATAACATCGGGGAGAGGCTACAACCCTGTCTTACTCCCTTTCCAACCACTGCTTCCCTTTCCTGCCCCTCGATTCTTATAACTGCCATTTGGTTTCCGTACAAATTGTAAATAGCCTTTCGCTCCCTGTATTTTACCCCTGCCACCTTCAGAATTTGAAAAAGAGTATTCCAGTCAACATTGTCAAAAGCTTTCTCAAAGTCTAAAAATGCTAGAAACGTAGGTTTGCCCTTCCTTAATCTAGCTTCTAAGATGAGTTGTAGGGTCAGTACTGCCTCACGTGTTCCAACACTTCTACGGAATCCAAACTGATCTTCCCCGAAGTCGGCTTCTACTAGTTTTTCCATTCTTCTGTAAAGAATTCGCGTTAGTATTTTGCAGCTGTGAGTTATTAAACTGATAAACCGATAAACTGAAGCATCATAAAAGTGATTATTGGTCATGGGGAATTGGACATTCGAATGATGAAAATTTCTAGAGGGGCATCGGTAGACAGATAAATGGACTTGGGATCAAATTGAAGTGGAAGATGTGAAGCGGGGAAGGAGGAAACATGCAGAAAGGTAAATAAATGCTAGGCAGATTAAGAAAGTTGTTTACTGGATCCTGAAAATGAAAACTTTTATAAGAATTTTCTGAAAGAAGTGTACCATAATTCTACATTAAATTTCTATAAAAGTATGTCCTGATTCCAATACTTGTTACGATACGTTTGACTTCTGTGGAGAAGAGGTTGAAATTACTTGTGTAGATTTTCAATCTGATGAAGTTCATTGTTCGTTTGTAACATGCTGTTGCCAGACATACAGCTCAACAGCTGTTGCGCAAAATCACCATTGCCTTATGTATAGTTTAAACGTTCTATTGGCATCAGAGCAAAATTGAAGATCGTTGTGAGTGTCGAAAACGCAAATAGCGAGGTAGAGTCATATTATTCATATGAAATTCGGTATGTGTTATTGGCTATTGCTTCGGAAACAGTGTTAATCAACCAGGATTGTCATACGAAGAACGATATCCTCTGTGCCGCATCTTTAACCATGTTGAACAGATTGATCCAGTGGCTCACAGGCAAGGTACCACTCATATGAAACACAAGAAGATAATTCAGGAAAAAACGTGCGGAGAATTGCAGTTGAGGAACACACATACCGCACTCTTTGCAGGGCATTTCTGCACCAGCAGTTACATTATTCAAATCAATTCCAGCCTCTGCTGTCACTTCAGATTAAAATTATACGTACGGATTCTATGGCTGAGCTGTGAACGTCAGCAGTTCACAGCTTCATTTGGACTGTGTATGTGACGGGGATTACATACAATGGGCTGCTATGTTACCTCTGCAACCATGCGTGGGAAGAGTGATTATGGAATGAAAGTAACATGGTCGGGTTACTAATTATAACATGTGCTAGGGATTCATGGACGTAATATGCACAGAATAATTTAACTTTGTTGGAAAAATTAGCGAGTTCTGTATATTATTCCTACATGGCAAATTATCTCTGCCGCTGGAAAACACTTCCTTGCAGAAAGACAAGGCAGTATCTACCACACACCATTAATGGGCAATGATTAGTCAAAGACGCCCATTAGAATGTATGTCCCTTTCGCATTATATTTACTTTTTAATTTCTTGCTGTGATGGCATATAAGAGCATTGGAGCATCCTACATCAACAGGCGACTTGCTTATGTTAATACGAGCGTGACCAAATCCGAGAATAGCCTGCTGCCTTAGAACCAATTCATGATTCGTTAGGAAGCTCCTCATCTGGTAGTGTCAAATAACGGCTGGCTATCTTCGAAGGAATTACCCACAAGTTAATTAGTATTATTTCCCAGATGTGTCCGTCGGTCCGAATTGTTTCGAGGCTAGTTTAATAAAAAGTATACAGTCTATTCACCGAAAGTTGGCACGAAACAGAAACAATTTCACGTGACATACAACCACCTGTTGCAATGAAAGCAGTGGCGTCGAAAAACGTTCACGCACTCTTTTCAGTTGGCCACTGAGCTGACGTCACATCGAAGCTTGTATCGCTTATAATAAGAAACCCTATACCATGAACCTTGGCCATAATGTAATGGAAGAAAGTGTAAGAAACCGACAGGAGACACAGTAGAGTCAAACACAATCGTTTTTAATAACGATACCAGTTACATCAATGTTAAAGGATCGATAAAGCCGCGCGGAGTGGCCGCGCGGTTAGAGGTGCCAGGTCACGGACTGCGCGGCCCCTCCCGCCGGAGGTTCGAGTCCTCCCTGGGCATGGGTTTGTGTGTTGTTTTTAACATAAGTTAGTTTAAGTAGCGTGTAAGTCTAGGGACCGATGAACTCACGAATTTGGTCCCTTAAGAATTCATATACATTTGAACATTTTGATCGATAAAACTAAAATCATTCTATAAAACTTGATCCGTTTTGATTCAGGTCGATAATAAAACACTCTTTCCTCGTCGCTATAATGCAGTCCAGTGTTCATATTTGAGTTACAAATTCTTCCACGTCGTGCAGGATACATTTGTTCTACTCTTCGGCAGTCACAGTTCTTACTGCTCGTTCTAATGGTTTTTAACTTTCAACTTTCTGTATGCTATATGCCTTTGCTGCTACAGAGCCTTTGTACTGTCTCTGACGAAATCGACGGCTTTTAATTCGTAATAGCATGGAGGAATTCGAAGAAGTTTTCCTTGCATTCTTGGCTATTTCATCTGCTGTGAAATCGTTGTGACCTACTTCCTTTTAATTAAAAATTTCTAGTAGTTATTTCTTCAACATTTCGTCTTCAAAAGCAATATTTTTTTATATTTTAGGCATTCGGACATATTTTGCATATTGGAATTCCCATTGGGAACTTTTGCTTTTCGACAGGAAGAGTTCAGCACGTTATCAAGGACAGGAACTGCGTTTTCCTGAACATCTTGAAACAACTTCTAGAATGTTTTGGGGCACATCACTTTATGATCATCTTCGATCTTTATGGATTGGAAAAAGCAGTAACAGCCTTCGACTAAACGCGGTTTGCTCCCAATGTGTGTGATAATGCGGCGTTTCCCATTACCCTGTGGACTATTGTTCCCGATGGAAGAACCGGGCGAAAACGTTTGTTTAGAGGATTGTATGGAGTTATCTACTGAGACTTTACTGCAGATGTGTTCTGCATTTAACCCCGGCTCGTCCAAATAGTGCCTTGGTCTTCCTTTGCTGTTTCAGAATTTAATGGTTCGTAGATCACGCGACCTCCACAAATTGTCATCCCTGTCTGTTAACATACTATCGCGTGAACGCCGAACGTATTTAAAACTCATTTCTTTTAACAGTTTATAAAATGTAGTTCTCCGAAAATTTCCCCAATGTTGATCTTCGTTCAAGGTAGCAAGCACTTTTGTCAGTTGGTGGTTGTTCATTACGAAAAAACAAAGTTCATGTAATTTATTTCGTATCGCATTTCTGTCGAAGACAACACTTTCTGAAAGCTTCTGCCGTGATTTTAATTTCTTGTGTGACTTCAAAGAGTATGTGACCTTGTAATTTATGACACTGAATAATGTTCAGCACCTGTAGGTGCAGCTATTTTCACAAGAATGTCAATCATTCTCTGTTCTGGATACAACAGTTCCATTCTGTACACACTTAGGACGATTTGCCTCTCTGCTGAACTTGATGATTTCTTCTTTGTATCGCTTCTTTGGTGGAATCGTAACTGCCAAGTCACCTCTGTCGTTGTGTTCGTGGAGGATTACATTGTATGTTTAATCGTACGTGATAATTAAGGGACAAAAAACAGCTTTTGGATGGGCACAGAAACAATGAATGCTGAATGTGATTACAAACACTTATACTTACGTTGATAATCAAAATTAGTCTTTCAAAAGTGATGAACCTTACCAGATTCAAAGACCAGACAGCAGCGACTTATATTCGCAACGGATGCGGCCAAACTGTGTGAGCGCTCCCTGTATATTTCACACGTCGATGGCTGCGCCATGGTCACGCGCCTTGATATGTCTACAGGCCGTCTCTTGTTTCAGTGAATGGCGTAAAGAAATCTTAAGATGGTATTTTTAATGCTGCACGTGTTGTACATAAAAATCTCCGCTCGAGTACAACACATAGAACCTTCATACAACCATATGGAACTGTGAGAAAGGTAGTTCTTTGGCATATTTAACTCAAGCGTCGCATTGGCTTGACTATCGGTTATTTCGTCAAAACATTGACCCTTCATGTGAGTTTCTGCACTATGTTGTAGTTTCGTATTTATGACAGCAAGTCCTTCACGCGTGACGATTTTTTCCGGATAAGAGTTGTCCGTGTTTTGCATTTCGATAAAGCCCCGGCAATCGTCCGAAAAGCATTCTTTTTGTTCGGCAGTCAACATTCGTGGGACAAACACTATAAACACTTTACTTCAAAATATCCTACTGAGTTTCTTGAACACTTTGGTGACGACGTTCCACTGCAACTGGTAGCACAATCACTACTGTCGCATGTCGACTATTTCACAATGCCTGCACACAACTCACTTGTCGACTGCACACCTGCTGTTTACCGTTGTTAGTTCAAGCTGCCGCCGTAGTTACCACGCTGATGTAGCTGATATGCCAGGAATAAACGCAGTCTCGGAACGTTTGCGCGGACAGTAAATGTTCATCAGATTTATTTCTTTATTTTGCCATTTTTTCTTCTTATTTTACGACCATTCATGTATCATTGTATCAGCTGATACTCTGCATACATAGATACATAAATTCTCTCATTGTCACTATTTAATGTCAGTAACTCTCTTACTTCGTACATTACGGTTTTGTATCTGCGCCAGTCTATGTACGATAGCTTCCTTGCTTTGTAGTAGAGTAGGACTAGAACAGCGTTCCATATTCAGTTTCGTTACCGTTCGAATCTACTACGACATAAGATTTGTTTTTCAATGACACACTGTTTAAAATTATCTAGTTGTGAGCAAGGAATTGAAATTGACGCATCGACGAACTCAGCTGATATTGTGAAGTAAATGATTGAGATTATAATACAACCAAGATGGAGAAAGAATTTCTCTTTTAAGAAATTTGTGGCTGCCGTTCCCGATATGAGAAAACTTACTGGGTAGAAGTTTCTCCACAGAATGGGAATGAGAATCTACTCGTTGTGATCTAACATATGTTACGTTTCTTGTGGAGCACTAACATAATGTTTCGTTAACTTGCAATCGTCGTGCTGAAACACATCCTTGAGATACCAAACCTCAAAGTACAGAGAGTACTCATCCTAAGTCGCTGTAGCCGTTTGTACCACTCTGTTCGGGCAAAGTAAGATCTATTGAGATATAATTTTCAGCACATCGGTTTGAGTTGTGCAGGATCGTCATATTTAATATAAGAACAGAGAGCTTCCATGCGATGTGGTCGAACTCCAGTATGTTGCTTATGATATGGGGGACAATCGAAGTGGATAGACAAAAGTTCGGCGACAGCACGACGAGTTCATACAAAGGCTACAAATACACTCCTGGAAATGGAAAAAAGAACACATTGACACCGGTGTGTCAGACCCACCATACTTGCTCCGGACACTGCGAGAGGGCTGTACAAGCAATGATCACACGCACGGCACAGCGGACACACCAGGAACCGCGGTGCTGGCCGTCGAATGGCGCTAGCTGCGCAGCATTTGTGCACCGCCGCCGTCAGTGTCAGCCAGTTTGCCGTGGCATACGGAGCTCCATCGCAGTCTTTAACACTGGTAGCATGCCGCGACAGCGTGGACGTGAACCGTATGTGCAGTTGACGGACTTTGAGCGAGGGCGTATAGTGGGCATGCGGGAGGCCGGGTGGACGTACCGCCGAATTGCTCAACACGTGGGGCGTGAGGTCTCCACAGTACATCGATGTTGTCGCCAGTGGTCGGCGGAAGGTGCACGTGCCCGTCGACCTGGGACCGGACCGCAGCGACGCACGGATGCACGCCAAGACCGTAGGATCCTACGCAGTGCCGTAGGGGACCGCACCGCCACTTCCCAGCAAATTAGGGACACCGTTGCTCCTGGGGTATCGGCGAGGACCATTCACAACCGTCTCCATGAAGCTGGGCTACGGTCCCGCACACCGTTAGGCCGTCTTCCGCTCACGCCCCAACATCGTGCAGCCCGCCTCCAGTGGTGTCGCGACAGCCGTGAATGGAGGGGCGAATGGAGACGTGTCGTCTTCAGCGATGAGAGTCGCTTCTGCCTTGGTGCCAATGATGGTCGTATGCGTGTTTGGCGCCGTGCAGGTGAGCGCCACAATCAGGACTGCATACGACCGAGGCACACAGGGCCAACACCCGGCATCATGGTGTGGGGAGCGATCTCCTACACTGGTCGTACACCACTGGTGATCGTCGAGGGGACACTGAATAGTGCACGGTACATCCAAACCGTCATCGAACCCATCGTTCTACCATTCCTAGACCGGCAGGGGAACTTTCTGTTCCAACAGGACAATGCACGTCCGCATGTATCCCGTGCCACCCAACGTGCTCTAGAAGGTGTAAGTCAACTACCCTGGCCAGCAAGATCTCCGGATCTGTCCCCCATTGAGCATGTTTGGGACTGGATGAAGCGTCGTCTCACGCAGTCTGCACGTCCAGCACGAACGCTGGTCCAACTGAGGCGCCAGGTGGAAATGGCATGGCAAGCCGTTCCACAGGACTACATCCAGCATCTCTACGATCGTCTCCATGGGAGAATAGCAGCCTGCATTGCTGCGAAAGGTGGATATACACTGTACTAGTGCCGACATTGTGCATGCTCTGTTGCCTGTGTCTATGTGCCTGTGGTTCTGTCAGTGTGATCATGTGATGTATCTGTCCCCAGGAATGTGTCAATAAAGTTTCCCCTTCCTGGGGCAATGAATTCACGGTGTTCTTATTTCAATTTCCAGGAGTGTAGATACCGCCGGTTACAGGAGACAGAGGAGTCTTTCACTTGTTTCCTCTACTGAACGTGCAATGAAAATCTTCAGTTACACGCCCACAACTCAATTAAAGCAGGGTGACAAAAAGAATAAAAGGAAACTTGTCAGTTCTGCCACATACATTCGTCTTTCTTTAATATTGAAATGGGGCAAAACATAGGATTGAAACTAAAAGTGAAGCTGTCGCAATCCCTTTTATTGTTGCATTACAAGTCAGTCTGTCCTAAATTCTGCCAACAATTGCTTCCTGATCTTCTTTACAGTTTCGCAACACCACCCCCACGACGGTAAGGAATCAGTTTGTGTTCTTGGATAAGCATCCAAGTAGACTATAAACTGTGTTGCGTTATGCGAGAAAACTCCCGTTTCACACAGTGCTTTATGTGTATGTCGGATGTTATGTACTGAGATACAGGGCAAAGTAATTTGGGAATGTAGCGCTAGGTTTTTGTGTCGGAGGGTCAGTTAGGCTGAACATTTTTTTTTTCAGTAATCCGTCAGTTTCAGAATCAATAACAACGCAATTTTTGGTCTTTGGAAACTAACGAGAAACTCGACACGCCATGTCTCAAGAGTGAACTCGCCACCAGGCGTCAAAACTTGACCAAGATCGACCAGCGTCACTTCGGTAAGAAGACGGCACAGAGCTCTAAATGCCGAGGGTGGAAAAAAAGGAAAGCATTAGTGATTTTGTTCTTAAGGGGGATTTGAACAGCTAATGTTGTCCGTGGAACGTTTCTACCTTAATGTCTTTACATCTACATCTACGTGATTACTCTGCTATTCACAAGAAATCGTCTGGCAGAGTGTCCAATTCGCCGAAAATACTGATTTTTAAAACACAGCACGTAAGGACATATAATTAGCAGACATTATATTTAAATTGAAGGTGGAGAGAGAAGAAAGGAAAGGAAAAGGAAGGATCACTTTCATCAGCTGCGTTGGGACATTACGTGGAATCGGCGGCGACGAGCGAAAGTGTGTATCGGACCGGGATTCGAAACTGGGACCTGCTGCTTTCTAGGCAGGTGCGGTAACGACTGCACCATCCGGGACACAGTGTTACCGCAACTGCACGGACTACCTCGGCACGCCTCACGGACGATCAACACTCGCACTGACCGCCACCTGTCCGCAGTCCCTGTCCATTCACATAATTAGCCGACAACTTAAACATTTCATCAGAACCACAGCAACTGATCAGGATTCATTAAAGATTTCCATAAAATAAAATTCAGGTATGAATCAAAATAAATTGACTTCTCAGACGACTTAATACAAGTCGTTATCACATGGTTAGTACATAGCAGCCTATGCACAACTGGGCTATAGTACTTCAAACAAACACACACACACACACACACACACACACACACACACAAACGCGCGCGCGCGCGCGCGCTCGCGCGCGCGTACACACAAGCACCTAGTGGTATTGGTTAACGCACAGTACTTGTCGGACTCCACATGCTACAGCTAACGAACATCATAATATCAGAGTCAGTTACATATCATAATACAGGTACTACAATGTACCCAGTTGCTAGAAGTGGCTGCCATGTGTTAGTATATTCACTAGCGGTCGCTCTCTAAGCTACACCCTAGCTGACTTTTAACCTTGATCGTTCATTCCATGTTTATTAATTTTAAAGTCTGTGGTTTCACTTAAAGCTAAGGCAGTAGCAGAAATCCCTGGACCAGCAGGACAGAGCGGCTGAGTTTATATTTGTGGAAAAGTGCCAAAATAAGTTACTGACAGTTGCACTCAACATATAAACTTTATTTGCTAAAACACAAGCAAGAATCAAAAAAAAGGTTTTAAAGAAAGACCTCCTTAGATTTAATGTAGATTGGCTGAAGGGCACATCGAAAATCAAAGGCACAATGCCTAAGCAAGAAATTTAGTACAGGAGTTCTTCTGGAGGTTTCACTTGTTCACAAAAAATTTTTTATCTTCAATATAAATAGGCTGAAGGCCTTAGCTTAAATATTTCCCCTAGAACTCGGCTGAAAGCCACACATTAATCAAGAACAGTGTTACGGCTTAAGGCCGAGACAAGATTTTCAATGTTTAGTCCAAATAGGCTGAAACTCGGCTGAAGGCCGCATATCAACAGAACAATTTAACAGCTTAACGCCTAGGAAGAAGAGCTTTCAATTTGAAATGGCTGAAGGCCTTATGTTAAAATATGTCGTGTAAAAATCGGCTGAAGGCCTCATACTAAAGAATAACAATCTTATGACTGAACGGCAAGACAAGGATTTCTAATTTTTAATTTAAGAGAATTAAAACTCGGCTGAAGGCCACACACTACGCAGAAAACTCTTTTACGGCTAAAGGCCTAATGGGAAGAGCTTCTAAATTTCAACTAAAATAGGCTAAAGGCTTTATTCTAAAATGGTTCACATAAAACTCGGCTGAAGGCCACATACGAAACAAGATTTTTTTTTTTTTTTTTTTTTTTACGGCCTAAGGCCTAATAAGAAGCCTAGGAATTTTAATAAGCTAAAACTAGGCTGAAGGCCACACAGAGTACTTAAAACTAAAAAGGGAATCACTATCTAAAACACAAATAGCGACAATCAGATGGTTACAACGGTCTGCCTGGGAAGGTAACTCTAACGCACGTTTAGGTGAGACAGGCAGCCAGACCGACAACCTCTTAAGCGGAAGGCAACCCAACCGAAAGCACAGCAGACGAACCAACCAACAAAATCAGTTCTGCTACAACCGACCGGCAAAACGACAACAAGATGTCAATAGTAAAACGTTCTGGATACTGGTGCCCAATCCAGAGAAGTCAGATTAAACGCCGTGCTGGACAGCATCAACACGACGAGGAAAATACACTGCCGACAAGTACGTCAACGCCCAGGGCAGGTAACGGGAACGTCAACGGCCACACGGCAGAAGATACCGCTGGTACACTTCATTAATGAAGGAATGAATTAAGTTAAACACGACACTGGAAAACGGCTGCAACTCTAGCTGACTTCAACGCACACACATTGTTGCTCGCGGCAATCTCCAGAAAGTGAGAACCAGGATCAAACGAAGAGATGTGACAGCAGTTGAGGCTTGATAATAGGTTAAGTAAGCACTCATCTTTAGTGTCCAGGATCGGTGGGCGAAGAACTTTGTAACCCTAGCAAGAAGAGCCTCACAGCTCCAACCACGCGTGCACACCGCCAGTGCCTCCGGCCTGATTACGCGCCACGGAGACTTCCTCGCTGCTCTGCCCCAACCGACCGACTGACACACACAGCACACCCTGGAAATATATCCATCACACCAGAGATAGTACAGCAATACTAGTATCGATACATTTTGCTGCTGCCACTCAGGGAGAGAAGGCAGCAACGTTATGACAGTAACCGAAGAAGAAATGAGAAATCACTGGACTTCAACCAATGATAAAAAACAAGGCATGACGCGAGCCAGCTGCTGCTCAGTTGCCATTTATCAAAAATGGTTCAAATGGCTCTGAGCACTATGGGACTTAACATCTATGGTCATCAGTCCCCTAGAACTTAGAACTACTTAAACCTAACTAACCTAAGGACATCACACAACACCCAGTCATCACGAGGCAGAGAAAATCCCTGATCCCGCCGGGAATCGAACCCGGGAACCCGAGCGTGGAAAGCGAGAACGCTACCGCACGACCACGAGCTGCGGACTCCCATTTATCAAACAGTATCACAACTACAGGGCGTTAACGCACTTGTAACCGTAGTTTTGATTTCCAGTTTACACTGGTGTTTAGCCCTTTATATTTAGACAGGCATTATCTGATCAGTAGTGACATCAACACAAAAGTGTGTTGTGGTGGCCTTGCTAGAAGTCAGCACATAACGCTGATTTGTCATTGGTAGAATTAGAACAGCTCTTGGTGTAGGATTTTGTTGTTAGCAGCACAGGATACCCACTCAAGTAGCGGATGGTACCGCTATGACTATCAAATATGGTTCCCCTGCCCGCATCTCGTGGTCGTGCGGTAGCGTTCTCGCTTCCCACGCCCGGGTTCCCGGGTTCGATTCCCGGCGGGGTCAGGGATTTTCTCTGCCTCGTGATGGCTGGGTGTTGTGTGCTGTCCTTAGGTTAGTTAGGTTTAAGTAGTTCTAAGTTCTAGGGGACTGATGACCATAGCTGTTAAGTCCCATAGTGCTCAGAGCCATTTTTTATGGTTCCCTAGAACAAATTTTGAACATTTGATAGTGTTGAGATGTGGTGCCGCAAACACGATGACAGTACTCAAACGAAACACTGAGCGGAGCAGGCCAACAGCTTCACACTGTTATGCAGCGGTACCTACACTAGGCTCTGACGAGAAGATTAAGAAAAGCTCATAAAACACAAGCAACCAAAACTCAACGATCACTCCACTTAGCAGTCGTTGAATGTCCAGCCACCGACACACACCACCAAGTGACACCACAGTGGTGCTGCCGATCACAATTAAGACAACCACATACAGTTACGGTTGCCAAACTGATCGTTTCCCCTCAATTAAGCGTTGAAATCATTGGCTGTCAATAATCCTACTAAGCGAATCATTTACGACTGATATAAGAAATCAGTACTAGGTTTTACCACCTGAAAATTTCCCAGTATACAACTGACAGTACCCAGCTCCAGACACGTAACTGTTGCTAATTGATCCTGTCGTATCGTCCAGAGATCGCGGTGCCACATCAAAGTCAGCGACGCGAATAGACGCCACAGTAGCGAGGGCTCGCTGCAATCCGCATTGTCTTATGGGCGACGTGCCTTTCCTCTCAGGATTACAGCGTCCTCATGCTGAGATCAATATACCCTCAGGTGTCAAAAGTCATGGGATAGTAATGTGCACATATACAGAGGTTTTGAAGAGACCTCTGCTTCAACAGTCGACAACATCGAGTAGTGTTCGCTAAGTTCAGATGGACATAAGTGATGCTTTACTAGTCCGTGATAATTGTAAATTGTACAGTATTCTTGTGGCAAGGAAGTTTGTCTAAGTCAAGTAAACCATTTGTTTTGCTATGTAATAAAGTGAACAAATATTTGATCTGTTATAGTTAACAATGAACCTCCTCCCCCCCCCCCCCCCCCCTCAGAACACTCAAGAACCCACAGTTATGGCTAGATGATTTTAGTTTCGACTGGTCGTTGCAAACATCTCTCAAAACCAGCCGAAGCCAATGTCCCAAGACGTGATAAAATAATTTACACGAAACACATAAGCTCACCCCAAAACAACGTAGAAATCGGTACAATATGACCGGCGCTAGCTGGTGATTTCGGAGCTAGAAATGAATAAATAAACCATGGGACAGCTAAGAGAGACAACTCAGAACCACTTCTACTTCCTTGAGAATACTCCACTCTCGTACGCACGTCGGCCTGATGCCGCTCTGTCACATCGACCTCTGCCTCAACATTTCTTGCCTCAGTGATTGAAGCGAGAGGGGTACCGTGGTCTAGGGGTAGCGTCTTCGATTCGTAATCAAAACGTCTTCGGTCCCGGGTTCGATCCCTGCCACTGCCTAAATTTTGATAAATAAACAGCATTGGCGGCCGAAGACTTCCGGTATAAGAAGTCATCCTCATTCTGCCAACGGCCTTGTCAAACATGGCGGATGAGCGGATAGAGGTTCAGGGCACTCTCTTGTCCTACGGGTGGGAAATTGCCCATAAAGGCGGAAGAATCAGCAATGATCAACGACATGAGGATGCAGAAGGAAATGGAAACCACTGCATTAAAGACACGTAACGTGAATCCACAGTACATGTCGCCTGTAATTGAATAAGTGTCATGATGATCTCTCCATTGGCAAAAGATTCCGGAATAGCCCCCATTCGGATCTCCGGGAGGGGATTGCCAAAGGGGAGGTTACCATGAGAAAAAGATTGAATAATCAACGAAAGGATAATGTTCTACGAGTCGGGGCGTGGAATTTCAGAACCTTGAAGATGTTAGGGAAACTAGAAAATCTGAAAAGGGAAATGCAAAGGCTCAATCTAGATATAGTAGGGCTCAGTGAATTGAAGTGAAGAGAAGACAAGGATTTCTGGTCAGATGAGTACCGGGTAATATCAACAGCAGCAGAAAATGGTATAACAGGTGTAGGATTCGTTATGAATAGGAAGGTAGGGCAGAGGGTATGTTTCTGTGAACAGTTCAGTGACCGGGGTTTTCTAACCATAATCGACAGCAGACCAACACCGACAACGACAGTTCAGGTGTACGTGCCGACGTCACAAGCTGAAGATGAACAGACAGAGAAAGTGTATGAGGATATTGAAAGGGTAATGCAGTATGTAAAGGGGGACGAAAATCTAATAGTCATGGGCGACTAGAATGCAGTTGTCGGGGAAGGAGTAGAAGAAAAGATTACAGGATAATATGGGCTTGGGACAAGGAATGATAGAGGAGAAAGACTAATTGAGTTGTGTAACAAGTTTCAGCTAGTAATAGCGAATACCCTGTTCAAGAATCACAAGAGGAGGAAGTATACTTGGAAAAGGCCGGGAGATACGGGAAGATTTCAATTAGATTACATCATGGTCAGACAGAGATTCGGAAATCAGATACTGGATTGTAAGGAGTACCCAGGAGCAGATATAGACTCAGATCACAATAGAGTAGTGATGAAGAGTAGGCTGAAGTTCATGACATTAGTCAGGAAGAATCAATACGCAAAAAAGTGGGATACGGAAGTACTAAGGAATGACGAGATACGTTTGAAGTTCTCTAACGCTATAGATACAGCAATAAGGAATAGCGCAGTAGGCAGTACAGTTGAAGAGGAATGGATATCTCTAAAAAGGGCCATTACAGAAGTTGGGAAGGACACATAGGTACAAAGAAAGTAGCTGCGAAGAAACCATGGGTAACAGAAGAAATACTTCAGTTGATTGATGAAAGGAGGAAGTACAAACATGTTCCGGGAAAATCAGGAATTTTTTTTTTTTTTTGGTCATCAGTATATGACTGGTTTGATACGGCACGCCACGAATTCCTTTCCTGTGCTAACCAGTTAATCTCAGAGTAGCACTTGCAACCTACGTCCTCAATTGTTTGCTTGACGTATTCCAATCTCTGTCTTCCTCTACAGTTTTTGCCCTCTACAGCTCCCTCTAGTACCAAGCAAGTCATTCCCTCATGTCTTAGCAGATGTCCTATTATCCTGTCCCTTCACCTTAACAGTGTTTTCCACGTATTCCTTTCCTCTCCGATTCTGCGTAGAACCTCCTCATTCCTTACCTTATCAGTCCACCTAATTTTCAACATTCGTCTATAGCACCACATCTCAAATGCTTCGATTCTCTTCTGTTCCGGTTTTCCCACAGTCCATGTTTCACTACCATACAATGCTGTACTCCAGACGTACATCCTCAGAAATTTCTGCCTCAAATTAAGGCCGGTATTTGATATTAGTAGACTTCTCTTCGCCAGAAATGCCTTCTTTGCCATAGCGAGTCTGCTTTTGATGTCCTCCTTGCTCCGTCCGTCATTGGTTATTTTACTGCCTAGGTAGCTGAATTCCTTAACTTCATTGACTTCGTGACCATCAATCCCGATGTTAAGTTTCTCGCTGTTCTCATTTCTACTACTCCTCATTACTTTCGTCTTTCTCCGATTTACTCTCAAAACATACTGTGTACTCATTAGACTGTTCATTCCGTTCAGCAGAAGATTTAATTCATCTTCACTTTCACTCAGGATAGCAATGTTATCAGCGAATCGAATCACTGATATCCTTTCACCTTGTATTTTAATTCCACTCCTGAACCTTTCTTTTATTTCCATCATTGCTTCCTCGATCTACAGATTGAAGAGTAGGGGCGAAATGCTACAGCCTTGTCCTACACCCTTCTTAATACGAGCATTTCGTTCTTGATCGTCCACTCTTATTATTCCCTCCTGGTTGTTGTACATATTGTATATGACCTGTCTCTCCCTATAGCTTACCCCTACCTTTTTACAGAATCTCGAACAGCTTGCACCATTTTATATTGTCGAACGCTTTTTCCAGGTCGACAAATCCTATGAACGTGTCTTGATTTTTCTTTAGCCTTGCTTCCATTATTAGCCGTAATGTTAGAATTGCCTCTCTCGTCCCTTTACTTTTCCTAAAGCCAAACTGATCGTCACCTAGCGGATTCTCAATTTTCTTTCCCATTCTTCTGTATATTATTCTTGCAAGCAGCTTCGATGCATGAGCTGTTAAGCTGATTGTGCGATAATTCTCGCACTTGTCAGCTCTTGGCGTCTTCGGAATTGTGTGGATGTTGCTTTTCCGGAAGTCAGATGGTATGTCGCCAGACTCATTATTCGACACACCAACATGAATAGTCGTTTTGTTGCCACTTCCACCAATGATTTTAGAAATTCTGATGGAATGTTATCTATCCCTTCTGCCTTATTTGACCGTAAGTCCTCCAAAGCTCTTTTAAATTACGATTCTAATACTGGATCCCCTATCTCTTCTAAATCGACTTCTGTTTCTTCTTCTATCACATCCGACAAATCTTCACTCTCACAGAGGCTTTCCATGTATTCTTTCCCCCTATCTGCTCTCTCCTCTGCATTCAACAGTGGAATTCCTGTTACACTCTTAATGTTACCACCGTTGCTTTTAATGTCACCAAAGGTTGTTTTGACTTTCCTGTATGCTGAGTCTGTCCTTCCGACAATCATATCTTTTTCGATGTCTTCACATTTTTCCTGCAGCCATCTCGTCTTAGCTTCCCTGCACTTCCTATTTATTTCATTCCTCAGCGACTTGTATTTCTGTGTTCCTGATTTTCCCGGAACATGTTTGTACTTGCTTCTTTCATCAATCAACTGAAGTATTTCTTCTGTTACCCATGTTTTCTTCGCAGCTACCTTCTTTGTACCTATGTTTTCCTTCCCAACTTCTGTAATAGCCCCTTTTAGAGATGTCCATTCCTCTTCAACTGTACTGCCTATTGCGCTATTCCTTATTGCTGTATCTATAGCGTTAGAGAACTTCGAAAGTATCTCGTTATTCCTTAGTACTTCCGCATCCCACTTCTTTACGTATTGATTCTTTCCTGACTAATGTCATGAACTTCAGCCTACTCTTCATCACTACTATATTGTGATCTGAGTCTATATCTGCTCCTGGGTACGCCTTACAATCCAGTATCTGATTTCGGAATCTCTGTCTGACCATGATGTAATCTAATTCAAATCTTCCCGTATCTCTCGGCCTTTTCCAAGTATACTTCCTCCTCTTGTGATTCTTGAACAGGGTATTTTCTATTCCCTGCTGAAACTTGTTAAGGAACTCAATTAGTCTTTCTCCTCTATCATTCCTTGTCCCAAGCTCATATTCTCCTGTAACCTTTTCTTCTACTCCTTCTCCGACAACTGCATTCCAGTCGCCCATGACTATTAGATTTTCGTCCCCCTTTACATACTGCATTACCCTTTCAATATCCTCATACATATTCGCTATCTGTTCATCTTCAGCTTGCGACGTCGGCATGTATACAGAAATACAAGTCGCTGAGGAATGAAATAAATAGGAAGTGCAGGGAAGCTAACACGAAATGGCTGCAGGAAAAATGTGAAGACATCGAAAAAGATATGATTGTCGGAAGGACAGACTCAACATAAAGGAAAGTCAAAACAACCTTTGGTGACATTAAAAGCAACGGTGGTAACATTAAGAGTACAACAGGAATTCCCCTGTTAAATGCAGAGGAGAGAGCAGATAGGCGGAAAGAATACATTGAAAGCCTCTATGATTGTGAAGATTTGTCTGATGTGACAGAAAAAGAAACAGAAGTCGATTTAGAAGAGATATGGGATCCAGTATTAGAATCGGAATTGAAAAGAGCTTTGGAGGACTTACGGTCAAATAAGGCAGAAGGGATAGATAATATTCCATCAGAATTTCTAAAATCATTGGGGGAAGTGGCAACGAAGTGACTAGTCACGTTGGTGTGTAGAATATATGAGTCTGGCGACATACCATCTGACTTTCGCAAAAGCAACATCCACACAATTCCGAAGACGGTAAGAGCTGACAAGAGCGAGAATTATCGCACAATCAGCTTAACAGCTCATGCATCGAAGCTGCTTGCAAGAATAATATACAGAAGAATGGGAAAGAAAATTGAGAATCCGCTAGGTGACGATCAGTTTGGCTTTAGGAAAAGTAAAGGGACGAGAGAGGCAATTCTGACGTTACGGCTAATAATGGAAGCAAGGCTAAAGAAAAATCAAGACACGTTCAAAGGATTTGTCGACCTGGAAAAAGCGATCGACAATATAATATGGTGCAAGCTGTTCGAGATTCTGAAAATGTAGGGGTAAGCTATAGGGAGAGACAGGTCATATACAATATGTACAACAACCAAGAGGGAATAATAAGAGTGGACGATCAAGAACGAAGTGCTCGTATTAAGAAGGGTGCAAGAGAAGGCTGTAGCCTTTCGCCCCTACTCATCAATCTGTACATCGAGGAAACAATGATGGAAATAAAAGAAAGGTTCAGGAGTGGAATTAAAATACAAGGTGAAAGGATATCAATGATACGATTCGCTGATGGCATTGCTATCCTGAGTGAAAGTGAAGAAGAATTAAATGATCTGCTGAATGGAATTAACAGTCTAATGAGTACACAGTATGGTTTGAGAGTAAATCGGAGAAAGACGAAGGTAATGAGAAGTAGTATAAATGAGAACAGCGAGAAACTTAACATCAGCATTGATGGTCACGAAGTCAATGAAGTTAAGGAATTCTGCTACCTAGGCAGTAAAATAACCAATGACGGACGGAGCAAGGAGGACATCAAAAGCAGACTCGCTATGACAAAAGAGGCATTTCTGGCGAAGAGAAGTCTACTAATATCAAATACCGGCCTTAATTTGAGGCAGAAATTTCTGAGGATGTACGTCTGGAGTACAGCATTGTATGGTAGTGAAACATGGACTGTGGGAAAACCGGAACAGAAGAGAATCGAAGCATTTGAGATGTGGTGCTATAGACGAATGTTGAAAATTAGGTGGACTGATAAGGTAAGGAATGAGGAGGTTCTACGCAGAATCGGAGAGGAAAGGAATACGTGGAAAACACTGTTAAGGTGAAGGGACAGGATAATAGGACATCTGCTAAGACATGAGAGAATGACTTGCTTGGTACTAGAGGGAGCTGTAGAGGGCAAAAACTGTAGAGGAAGACAGAGATTGGAATACGTCAAGCAAACAATTGAGGACGTAGGTTGCAAGTGCTACTCTGAGATTAACTGGTTAGCACAGGAAAGGAATTCGTGGCGTGCCGTATCAAACCAGGCAGTAGACTGATGACCAAAAAAAAATTGATGGAGGGAAGCACCATTCGTCACAGTTGCTAGAGGAGGCCTTTACTGCTAGCGAGTTCCGCTTCAGTGCGCGTCACAAGAAAGTGGACCAGATTTCCGGCCGCCGGAAGCTTCAGAGCGCTGAAACAGCCGCCAGGCAGAGCCAACTCGAGAGAGAGAGTCGCGTGCAGTACGAGGCGGGATTTTAAAATCTTCAAAGCCAGGACCACTTGGTTCAAGTGAAACGCCGCCAGTAGTTTCCTGCAGGACATTGCCTGATGATCGCTTAACTGCGTAATATTCTTGCAAACTGCTCCCTCAACATTGCACCACCCGTCTCTCCACAGTACAGCGGTACGACCACCGTTCCGTAACACCCGTGGTAACCGAATCCAGGACACGACTTCAGCATTAGGATGGAGAGACTACCTCGTGCTGAGGGGTCTACAAACTATGTATTTTCAAGTAGGATGGAGATAGCACCCGGTACTTTGGTGAAGGTGATCGATCAGCGCGAGTGAACAACTATCTTCGGTAAATCAACGTCCGCTATTGTAGCCACCAGCGCCAGTCAGCATCATTCAAGGCAACCGCCTGCCATACGGGTCCTCAACCTTGCTCCGATTAGACCATGGGTGGAGCTAGGACCATACTAGGCAGCTCCCGGTTACCGACGCCTGTAGCTAGAGGTCAGGAGGAAACTGAGTTCGCTGTAAGCTGCAAAACGGCGGCGACGCGCGGCTGCGTCACCAACAGAGACTGAGATTTCCTGTCCAGCAAGAACTCTCCGTTTAGGGTCACGCTGTGCAGTTCACAGCGCCAAGGAGCGCGGATTCGACGCCCCTTCACGCCCGCTCGATCTGGGCCTGGACGAGGACCTGAAGTATCGTTTAGCATGACGAGTGTTAAGTAATTTGTATGGTTGTAACTTGAACGTTGTTCGATTTGCTCCTACACCTTGCCAGAGAAGCCGCACGCTCATGGTAAAGAGGCCGGAAGAGCTACGCTGACAAACCGAGAGCCACACTCCGACAGTGCCGACATTACCAAATGCTGCCGACTCAGCTACACTACCAAGAATTAGGAACGCAAACTTGCGTAATCCCTTCCTCTGTCTGTTTAGTGCAGTGACGTTGTTATCTTAATGTGTCTCTGTGTTATAATCTCTACAGCTGATTATGCACGGTGCACCTGGGTGTATTCTGTTCACAGAACGGACAGAGAATATAGGTACTTTGCGAATCCACACCACAGTCACAACAGCCCCTCGTGCATAACACGCGGTTTAACGGTTAACCCAGATTCGGTAGTTCTATAAATTCAGTGCACCATGTTGTTGAAATGTGGCTAGTCACTCCTCATAATATTGCCCGATCACATGTCATCAACTTCAGTCTGTGCTACAAACCGAAGATCAAATTCATAACGTTGGTGTGCAACATAAAACTTGGTTCTGCACAGTCTGGACCTTGTATGGGTACCGGTGTAATACAGACCGCAAAACATTTCGTACAGTTGACAATGGGATGCACAATTCTCGTGACACTGCACGACCCGTAGGACTACCAACGGCACGTGTTGCGTGGCCAGTTACAGCATCAGGATCCTCGTCAATAACTTTAAACGGGACAGGACAGCTTCCTCTTCCGGGTGCCACATCAAACTCACCTGTTTCTTCGAATTTGATTATCATCTTCTTTAAACCATTTAATGACATCGGGTCTTTCCTCAGACCTTTCAGTCGGCTATACTCTCCCAACGCAGCACTGTAATTGCTATCATCCACGTAAAACCGTTCCACTAACAGCATGCGGTCTCTCTTCTCGATAGTCATACTGTTCATTCACGTTATGGCCTGTCAAATGGAAGCATTGATGTCTCATATTAACGTAAGTAGTGTACAGTGCCAGATCTGCACTTGGTGGCTAAAATTTGAAAGAATTTTTTCCCAGCATAAATCGTCTCCCCTGTAACGAATTAGCATACCTACCAAGTTTCGCTGTCAAACTTTAATAACAGTCTACGTCGGACCTTCGTGAGTAGCTGCACTTCACGTATAACCACTCGGTAAATATTGGCCTCAGAACAAGTTTTCAGGGCGAGCGCTTGGCGTTTTTGGTTGGTAAACTCTGGGCTGAAATTTAAACTTTTCTGTGTAACTAGTATTTTTTAAATTAATTTTGAGTAGTGGTCGAATCTGTTTATGGGGGTATTTAAATTATTCGCTCATGTTATTCCTTAATGGCACTTTTACAACAATTTGATTTTGGGGGCGTCACAGTATAGTAGTTGTATTACTGAAAGAAAGGTGCTTAGGTTGCCAGAGCGTACTTGATGTAAATTTAGTGTAGTGAAAGAAAATTTTTTAAGTATTCTGTTCAGTCAGGGCTCAGTAGTTCACCACTCCCAGATTCCCACATCCTTAACCATTTCAGTGCCTATCGAGTTCCTCATGTTCTTCTAGCTCTCTCTCTCCCCAGTGTCATCCCTTGACATCAATTGGTGCAAGGACCAACAGTCTAAATGTACCATCCCCACATTTAACAGTTATTATACTTTTTCAATTACTCAGTTGTTGCTGTTGCTAAAGATTAGTTTCCATTCTAAATACAAGGCAACTTGTAAAAATATGTGATAAGAGAATATAATAAGAAAAACATAGAATTCCTAATTACACATACGAGGAGGCATTACGGCTTCATATTCCCAGGATACTGTTAAATTGAAAAAGACTATAAGTATTAGCCTTCTCTGCTGACTTAAGTGGTCAGTTCGAGAGGCCTTTCCTACTTAATTCATGACGCAGCTAGGTTGTCGACCGGCTGGTATCTCTAAATGCGTACGCTTATGCTCTGCTCCTCTAAGGGATTTTTATAGTTCACTATAACGGGATCCGCTCTCCTAGCATTTCCAGTTTTGGAACAGAGTAGCGTTTGACTTCAATATTTGTAGAAATCCCACTAGTGTGATGTAGGAGATGACGATTCATACATTTAAAATTATACCTAGTAATATATATATATATATATATATATATATATATATATATATATATATATATATATATATATATATAACCACTTTATAGAATTGGTAAAGGCCCTCCTAACTCAGCTGGTCCTAAATACTATCTTTTCTTGCGTAACAAGTCACAAATTTCATCTGTTTGTCTGACTGTATAGGGTCTTACTGGTTTGACAAATCCGTAGAGTATTTGGTATTTTCCGACAATGTTGTGACATATCATTCAACGATCAAGACTCTTGTAATATCTGTACATCTAGTTACATTACAAAATACCCATAGTTCACGTGGGCTTGCCAAAAAAAAAAAATCACACTTGCATCTTTCCTTCTTTAACTGTGTATTCGTTGCACATGTTTGTTACATGTGTATGTTTGTACCATTTTTATTTTCAATTATTCTCCATATTTCTTATCTTTGTTTACTGTCTAGTATTTTAATACCTTTCACAATGCAGTAGTTAAAATGTACTTCCATAGATTTTCATTCATGGAATCAGTTTTCGTCAGAAATTAGGAATTCAAGAGAAGCCGTCTATGGAGTAAGACCAGTCTCTATATATTCCGTTTTGATATGGTCGTTGTTGTGTACGGCTCTATGCATAAAATATCCGAGGACGTGCAGAAACCTAATGCCTCCTATCTTTTTATTCTGTTCTCGAAATCGGTTGAGGTATGAAATGCCATGCATATTACTAGGTCGACTTCCCCGCTTCGCTGCCCAAACCCTCTGCCGCAATAGCGTTCTCAATTGTAGAGCGTAACATGACGGTGAGTAAATTAACTATGTCAGAGCGTGATAAACAGCGTGCTGTAATTAAATTTATAATCGCAGAAAACATACCTCCAATTGAAATCTATAGAAGAATGAAAGCTGTGTACGCTGATGATTGTATCTACATCAGTAATGTACGATTATTGGTTGTTCGTGCTCACAATGGAGCATTAGGTAGTGTCAACCTCACCGTGTGACGAAGCTCACCGATTCTGATAAAGTTCCAGACCATGCCATCGGCATGCAAAATCATATCCATAATGTTTTGGGATGTTCTAGGTTTGGCGTATTTGTAATTCATGACATCGATCATCCTCCATACTGTCTTGACTTGGCTACGTACGGTTTTTATGTGTTCCCAAAACTTAAAGAACACCACCGAGGACATCACGTTTGTAGTGTAGAAGCTGTGCCAGCAGAGGCGACGTTGTGGCTCCGTGAACAAAGTCAATCTTTCTGCTGTGACGGTGTCAACAAACTGGTCTCTCGTTGGGATAAATGTGTTCGTCGCCAGAGTGACTGTGTAGAGAAATAAATAAGTAAACACGAGGAATAAAAATGTACAATTTTAAGTTCGTTTTATTGAAACATCTTTAAGAGTTTTCGCATAAAATTTCGGAGCCATTTCTTTTTAGCATGCCCTCGTACGTGCAATATCTCACAGTCGCCAGGGGCCAACAGAAATAATCACATACATGTTTCCTCTAGCAAACTCTCGCATATACTCAGGTAGCTAGCTACGGAAACGACTATTCCTCCCATGAGACCTTAGCGAAATAACTAGTTTAGCCGGAATTCGAGTGCAACCAGACACTGTGCGGAAATTCGTACGGCAGAGGAACAAGGTAACCTGGGAGCAGGGTGAATTTTGTTAGGACAAAACGTGGAATTTCGCTGTTCAGAGTATTGCCAACACCAACAGATTGGTTCAATGTTCCAAATGTACTACGAAACGATAATTATCACAAGATCGATTTGTACGTCCCAGAAAGTGCCCACCAGACGCCATGTAGAAGTATTTGTATCTTGTTTCGAAGCTTAAGAGTGGAAATAGGTGGCTATTATGCCGGATCGTGCGTGCTACAAAAACTATATTGTATATAAGTACCGGTGAAATTTAATCATACCAGACAAGAGATGAGTCACCTCCTACGACCTCAGTTTAGTGCCGTGTAATACCATATTTGGTCTTCATATAGGTCTCAGTTCGTCGACGAAGAGAGGCCATTAATTTCTTCAGATACACCATGTCCTGCTGCAGCCAATCGTTGTTAGATTCGCAGAGCTAATGAGTTGCAAAGATGTTGATTGCCACGATTCACCGACTGCTACAATAGTCCCAAGTATTTTCCAAGGGATTAAAGTGGGGTACGTATTCGAGGTGTTACAAAGTGCCACAATTATTAGTCAGCAGACCAGGAACACACGTGAGCATCGCTGTGGACACGGCACTGTCATAGAGGACCAGATGTTCACACCATACTCTAGGCTTCGTCATCGAAAATGGTAATATAATATTATCATTCCTGATCACGTACCATAAATGAGTTGGTACAAATCATGCATCGAAAGACACCTCCAAAACATAACAGAACCACCTCCGGCCAGAACTACGCCCATCTAAATCTAAACTCTGTCCGAACAGGCTGTCAAAGCCCAACGGTATCGACCAGCTACCGTGTCACCCATATCCCACAGGCGTCACTGGATGCGGGTATGGAGGGGGATATGGTCAGCACACCGCTCTCCGAGCCGCATGTCAGTTTACGAGATTGCAGCCGCTACTTCTCAATCGAGTAGCTCCTCAGTTTGCCACACAAGGGCTGAGTGCACCCCGCTTGCCAACAGCACTCGGCGGACCACCTACGCCCTTAACACACTGCGAATTAACTGCGGCATTCGGCAGTCGCTACAATCGACGCCTTGCTTAATTTGAGAGATGAAATTCTCTTTCTCGGGACCACACTAAACGCCCTAGGGTATCTACCACAGTCTTACACATGTAGTCACCACACAGCCGCTCCTGTTTATTATGCTCTGCGACAGCGGCGCTCCAAGCGGACAGCAAACTACACTCCCGAACACGATAACTGATAAGGGCAAATGGCACTGTTTATATCGATTTGTAATGTAGTTTGAACAAGAGAGTTTTACAATTACGACACAAAAGTCGATACTGACCAAAAATTGACACCACGTTTGTCATTCTTTCGTTTCCTAAGTACTCTGGGATGTATGAAAGCTACATTACACGGGAGCTTTTTTACGATTCTGTTGTATGGTACGGATATTTAGTGAAGAATGTCGTATTCTTTCAAGATTGAGGAAATGGCTAGTAAACGGACCTTCTAGAGGAAGACATCGTATATCTACTCAGTAATGTGAAGTTTTCGTCACCACATGTCCAATTATGTGAATCTAGACGTAGGAAACAGGTGTGTAATGCAATACCTGCGTTACTTAACATACCAAATTAGCCGCCACATCTGTAGCTGAAGAGAAAACCACACTGATGTGATAGTAAAACATCGAAATCAATAAATCTTTTCCGAACACGCGCGAAATCAATCGCACAATTATGGCTACATATAAGCCACCAAAGGGCAAAAATCTTAAACACCCTCGCTTTTCAAGCAAAAATAATTACATTTGCTAAAATGTTCGTGTCTTAGAAAGTAGAGTGAAATCTACGAATGTGCTAATCATTATACTCCATAAAAAGTTGTCACGTGTCAAGCAAAGAGCCTAGCATGATGAAAATAGACAACAACAGAAACATATGCTTCTCACGCACAAAATATGTGTTTATATTCTCTTGCTTTCAGTTTTTTTTATTTTGATTTCATACTCCTCGCTTCATGCGAGAGATGGGTGGGCTTCCAGAGGTACAATACTCAGCTCTTCAACCAGATTCACCCAGCCGGTGGGTTGCTGGCGTGCCTCAGCGATATAGGTAGCCATACCATAGGTGTAACCACAACGGAGGGATTTATGTTGAGAGGTCAGGCAAACACATGTATTCCTGAAGAGGAGGAGCAGCCTTTTCGGTAGTTTAATCCGATTACTTCGTACTTGGTCGTCCACTCTCTACATCTACATCTACATCTACATGATTACTCTGCAATTCACATTTAAGTGCTTGGCAGAGGGTTCATCGAACCACAATCATACTATCTCCCTCCTATTCCACTCCCGAACAGTGCGCGGGTAAAACGAACACCTAAACAGTTCTGTTCGAGCTCTGATTTCTCTTATTTTATTTTGGTGATCATTCCTACCCATGTAGGTTGGGCTCAACAAAATATTTTCGCATTCGGAGGAGAATGTTGGTGACTGAAATTTCATATATAGATCTCGCCAGGACGATAAACGTCTTTGCTTTAATGACTTCCATCCCAATACGCGTATCATATCTGCCACACTCTCTCCCCTATTACGTGATAATACAAAACGAGCTGCCCTTTTTTGCACCCTTTCAATGTCCTCCGTCAATCCCACCTGGTAAGGATCCCACACCGCGCAGCAATATTCTAACAGAGGACGAACGATTGTAGTGTAAGCTGTCTCTTTAGTGGACTTGTTGCATCTTCTAAGTGCCCTGCCAATGAAACGCAACCTTTGGGCGCCTTCCCCACAATATTATCTATGTGGTCTTTCCAACTGAAGTTGTTCGTGATTTTTACACCCAGGTACTTAGTTGAATTGATAGCCTTGAGAATTGTGCTATTGATCGAGTAATCGAATTCCAATGGATTTCTTTTGGAACTCATGTGGATCTCCTCACACTTTTCGTTATTTAGCGTCAACTGCCACCTGCCACACCATACAGCAATCTTTTCTAAATCGCTTTGCAACTGATACTGGTCTTCGGATGACCTTACTAGACGGTAAATTACAGCATCATCTGCGAACAACCTAAGAGAACTTCTCAGATTGTCACCCAGGCCATTTATATAGATCAGGAACAGCAGAGGTCCCAGGACGCTTCCCTGGGGAACACTTGATATCACTTCAGTTTTACTCGATGATTTTTCGTCTATTACTACGAACTGCGACCTTCCTGACAGGAAATCACGAATCCAGTCGCACTGAGACGATATCCCATAGTCCCGCAGCTTGATTAGAAGTCGCTTGTGAGGAACGGTGTCAAAAGTTTTCCGGAAATCTAGAAATACGGAATCAACTTGAGATCCCCTGTCGATAGCGGCCATTACTTCGTGCGAATAAAGAGCTAGCTGCGTTGCACAAGAACGATATTCTCTGAAACCATGCTGATTACGTATCAATAGATCGTTCCCCTCGAGGTGATTCATAATGTTTGAATACAGTATATGCTCCAAAACCCTACTGCAAACCGACGTCAATGATATAGGTCTGTAGTTCGATGGATTACTCCTACTACCATTCTTAAACACTGGTGCGACCTGCGCAATTTTCCAATCTGCAGGTACAGATCCATCGGTGAGCGAGCGGTTGTATATGAGTGCTAAGTAGGCAGCTATTGTGTTAGCGTAATCTGAAAGGAACCTAATCGGTATACAATCTGGACCTGAAGACTTGCCCGTATCAAGCGATTTGAGTTGCTTCGCAACCCCTAAGGTATCTACTTCTATGAAACCCATGCTAGCAGCTGTTCGTGTATCAAATTCTGGAATATTCCATTCGTCTTCCCTGGTGAAGGAATTTCGGAAAACTGCGTTCAATAATTCCGCTTTAACGGCACAGTCGTCGGTAACAGTACCACCGGCACTGCGCAGCGGAGGTATTGACTGCGTCTTGCCGCTTGTGTACTTTACATACGATCAGAATTTCTTCGGATTTTCTACGAAATTTCGAGACAATGTTTCGTTGTGGAACCTATTAAAGGCATCTCGCAGTGAAGTCCGTGCCAAATTTCGCGCGGCTGTAAATTTTAGCCAATCTTCGGGATTTCGCGTTCTTCTGAACTTCGCTTGCTTTTTCCGTTGCCTCTGCAATAGCGTTCGGACCTGTTTTGTGTACCATGGGGGATCAGTTCCCTCTCTTACCAGTTTATGAGGTATGAATCTCTCAATTGCTGTTGCTACTATATCTTTGAATTTGAGCCACATCTCGTCTACATTTGCATAGTCAGTTCGGAAGGAGAGGAGAGTGTCTCTTAGGAAGGCTTCTAGTGACACTTCATCCGTTTTTTTTAAATAAAATTATTTTTCGTTTGTTTCTGGTGGATTTGGAAGAAACGGTATTGAGCTTTGCTATAACGACCTTGTGATCACTAATCCCTGTATCAGCCATGATGCTCTCTATTAGCTCTGGATTGTTTGTGGCTAAGAGGTCAAGTGCGTTTTCGCAACCATTTACAATTCGCGTGGGTTCGTGGAGCAAATTCTCGAAATAATTTTCGGAGAAAGCTTTGAGGACAATCTCACAAGATGTTTTCTGCCTACCACCGGTTCTGAACAAGTATTTTTGCCAACATATCGATGGAAGTTTGAAGTGCGCACAACTATAACCGTATGAGTGGGGTATTTATTTGTTACGAGACTAAACTTTTCTCTGAACTGTTCAGCAACTATATCATCGGAGTCTGGGGGTCGGTAGAAGGAGCCAATTATTAACTTAGTTCGGCTGTTAAGTATAACCTCCACCCATACCAATTCGCACGGAGTATCTACTTCACTACAAGATAAACCACTACTGACAGACACAAACACTCCACCACCAATTCTGCCTAATCTATCTTTCCTAAACACCGTCTGAGACTTTGTAAAAATTTCCGCAGAACTTATTTCAGGCTTTAGCCAGCTTTCTGTATCTATAACGATTTCAGCTTCTGTGCTTTCTGTTCGCTGTTGTATGTACTGTATATTATCCGTCTCTCCCTGTATCTTATCCTTATTTTTCTCTGCCTGGTCGATAGTTCCTATGAACGTATCTTTATTTTCCTTTAGTCTTTCTTCCATAATCAATCGCAACATCAGGTTATTTGTCTGGCCTTCACTTTTCATAAAGTCAAATTGATCGTCATCTAACACATCCTCAATTTTCTATTAAATTGTTCTATATATTAATCTTGTCGACAAATTGGATACATGAGTGTTAAGCTGATTATGCGGTAACCCTCGCACTTGTCAGCTCTTGCAGCCTTCAGAATTGTGTGGACGATGTTTTTTCCGAATGTCAGATGGTATGTTGCCAGACTCATACAGTCTGCACACCACCGTGAATAATCATTTTATTGCCACTTCCCCCAGTGATTTTCAAATTCTGATGGAATGTTATCTATCGCTTCTGCCTTGTCTGATCTTAAGTCCTGCAAAGCTCGGCCCGCATCTCGTGGTCGTGCGGTAGCGTTCTCGCTTCCCACGCCCGGGTTCCCGGGTTCGATTTCCGGCGGGGTCAGGAATTTTCTCTGCCTCGTGATGGCTGGGTGTTGTGTGCTGTCCTTAGGTTAGTTAGGTTTAAGTAGTTCTAAGTTCTAGGGGACTTATGACCACAGCAGTTGAGTCCCATAGTGCTCAGAGCCATTTGAACCATTTTGCAAAGCTCTATTAAAACTGATTCTAATACTGGCCGCCATATCTCTTCTAAATCGACTTCTGTTTCTTCTTCCAACACATGAGACAAATCG
The DNA here is from genome assembly GCF_023898315.1 of Schistocerca nitens. Taxonomy (NCBI): domain Eukaryota; kingdom Metazoa; phylum Arthropoda; class Insecta; order Orthoptera; family Acrididae; genus Schistocerca; species Schistocerca nitens. Next base: position 190,035,072 of record NC_064618.1, on the reverse strand, counting down.
TCCACCTCACATAGCCCTTCAGTGTACTCTTTCCACGTATCCGCCCTCTCCTCTGCATTTAACAGTGGAATTCCCGTTGCATTGTTGCTACCACCCTTGCTTTTAATTTCACCGAATGTTGTTCTGACTTTCCTATTTACTGAGTCAGTCCTTCCGATAATCATTTCTGGTTCTATTTCTTTACATTTTTCATGCATCCATTTCTTCTTAGCTTCCCTGAACTTCCTAATTATTTCATGCCTCCTCGTCTGTATTTCTGTATTCCTGAATATCGCGGAATATTTTTGTACTTCCTTCTTTTATCGATTAGCTGAAGTATTTCTTCTGTTACGCATGGTTTCCTTGCGGTTACCTTCTTAGTACCTACGCGTTTCTTTCCAACTTCCGTGATTGACCTTTTTAGAGACGTCCATTCCTCTTCAACTGCACTGCCTATTGAAGTATTCCTTACTGTTACAGCTGTAGCCTTTGAGAACTTCAAGCGTATCTCGTCATTCCTTAGCACTTCTGCATCCCTCTTTTTTCGAATTGTTGCTTCCTGAGTAATCTCTTAAACTCCAGCCTATTCTTCATCAGAACTATTGTGAACTGAGTCTTCATCTGCTCCTGGGTATGCCTTACAATCCAGTATCTGATTTCGGATTCTCTGTCTGTCCATGTCGTAATGTAACTGAAATCTTCCTGTATCTCCCAGCTTTTTCTAAGTTCACCTCCTCCTCTTGTGGTTCTTGAACAGAGTATTCGCTATTACTAGCTGAAATTTGTTACAGAACTCAATTTGCCTTTCTCCTCTCTCATTCCTTGTCCCAAGCCCACATTCTCCTGTAACCTTTCCTTCTACTCCTTCTCCTACTACTGTATTCCTCTCCCCCATGACTATTAACTTTTTGTCTCCCTTTCAATATCCTCATATACATTCTCTGTGTCTTGATCTTCAGCTTCGAATGTTTACCTGGACTGTCGCTGTCAATGTTATTTTGCTGTCGATTCTGATAAGAACATTGCTATCACTGAACTGTTCACAGTAAAACACTCTTGCCCTACCTTGCTGTTTACAACGAATCCTACTTCCTTTATACCGTTTTCTGCTGCTGTTGATGTTACCCTATACTCATCTGAACAGAAATCCCTGTCTTCTTTGTATTTCACTTCATCGACAGGTACCGCATCTAGATTGAGCCTACACATTTCTCTTTTGAGATTTTCTAGCTTCTCTATCACGAACAACTTCTGACATTACATACCCCGACTCGTAGAACGTAATCTGTCGTTGGTTATTCATTCTTTTTTTTCATGGTCACGGCACCATTGGCAGTCCCCTTCAGGATATTCGAATGGGGGCTATTCCGGAATCTTTTGTGAATTGAGAGTCATCATGACACTTTTTCAATTACATGCCATATGTCCTTTGGATACATGTTATGTATCTTTAATGCAGTGGTTTCCATTGCCTTCTGCATCCTAATGCCGTTGGTCATTGCTGATATTTCTGCCTTTAGGGGCATTTTAGTCAGAGGAATCACTAACGTATTTTAAATGTTTATTGACTGACAATGTAGAAGAGCGAAATATAAACTTAAATAGCATTGACAATTTAGACCTGATAAAAGTGAAAGAACTGCAAAAGTTGATCCAAGTAAGAAAAAAGGAAACATAAATCGCCATGTACTGACAGTAAAAACAGTAAGTCATGAATATTTACAGTTTGAGTGAACATGTGCCAGATGAAAGAAATAAAGCTTTCGTATGTCCTATTTAGAAGAAAGGCGAGAAGTCACAGTGAACTACTTTAGCAAGGAATATGTCTCCCAAAGGCCTGTTAGAAACTGTTTGCTAAAACTGTAAGAGGTTACTACCGGTTGTGGATGCAAGTATGTTAGAGATACTTTATGATTTCAGAAAAGGCATATCGTGTTCTGATTGTCTTATCACTTCGTCACAAGCATCTGACAAAAAAGGAGAATTCACCCTACCAGTTTACTATGTTCTTATAGTTTACAAGAAGACGTTTTCATTCTGGAAACATCCCCCAGGCTGTGGCTAAGCCATTTCTCCGCAATATCCATTCTTTCAGGAGAGCTTCTGTAAAGTTTGGAAGGTAGGAGACGAGATACTGGCAGAAGTAAAGCTGTGAGTACCGGGCGTGAGTCGTGCTTCGGTAGCACAGATGGTAGAACACTTGCCCGCGAAAGGCAAAGGTCCCGAGTTCGAGTCTCGGTCGGGCACACAGTTTTATTCTGCCAGGAAGTTTCATATCAGCGCACACTCCGCTGCAGAGTGAAAATCTCATTCTGGAAACATTTCCCAGGCTGTGGCTAAGCCATGTCTCCGCGATATCCTTTCTTTCAGGAGTGCTAGTTCTGCAAGTTTCGCAGGAGAGCTTCTGTAAAGTTTGGAAGGTAGAAGACGAGATACTGCCAGAAGTAAAGCTGTGAGTACCGGGCGTGAGTCGTGCTTCGGTAGCTAAGATGGTAGAGCACTTGCCCGCGAAAGGCAAAGGTCCCGGGCACACACAGTTTTAATCTGCCAGGAAGTTTCAAGAAGACGTTTGTCAGTGTAAAGCGGAAAGTTTACGGGTATCATTAAAGGAAATGGATGTTTACAGCACATCTGATTACGGAAATTAAGACATTATACGAAAGTAATATAATGAAGATCCGCACTGTGAGGAATGGAACAGAAAAAGCCTAGAGTAAACCAGGTGTTAGACAACGCTGCCCGCTGCCTCCCATGCTTTTCAATGTTTATATCGACGATATGATTCACAAATGATTGACTGGAATAAAAAAGACATTAAGAAATCATACTTTTAGTCTCAAGACACTGTTTCTTTTCCGAGGATCAGTTCATACTTGGAAAATCCGAACAAGTGTTTCGAACTGTACTAGGACCGTTGTGTCAAATTATCGCTAAATGTTGATGAGAATTTCGATAGTTGTCAGATAAAGAACAGGAAATCATCAGAGGCAAAACTTTTAGAGGTAACGAAAAAATTTACTGAGTAAGGAAGTTTAAATACCCAGGGTTGACATATACCGTATATTTCGCAAATTAGAAAATATAGAGCAACATTGCCCCGATTCAGACATTTACTGGAACCATTTAACATTCCATGAAATATACAATAAGGAAAGAAATACTAATAAAACAGTACAAAGTGATAGACTTCCCTTTGATACTCTGTGTTATTGAATACTGGAGCATAACATGAGATGAATTGCGGTAAATCGAATCATCAGAGATGAAATTCATCAGCTTTGTTGCAGGATACAGACCAGTGGACCAGAATATAAACAGAGATGTTCGACAAGAGCCAGACAGGGAAACCACTACAGCTACAATTGAAATGTACAGTTTCAACTGAAATATCACGGTTAACGGATGACAACTGATACGATAACCAAAGCTGCAACATGGTATAACCCAATACTACTGACAAACTCTTGACGTCCTTTAAAGACATTGCGTGAGAAATTCTGGGTGATAGAGGCCTAAAGGCGTAAACTTTCAAGGCGATGACGGAGATGATGATGATGATGAGAGATTTCGAGGAGGAGATGCAACACTTATGAAGCTCCTTTTTGAATGTGTGAATCGCGTTCGTATCTACACTCATGCTCATAAATTAAGGATAACAGCAGAAAGTGGCACCACACAACGTGGCACTACACAAAACTGGCGCTAATACCAGAGGCACGTAGGGAACACACACGACACAGATCTGTAGGTCCACGGTATTGGTGATAAGTTGAGAAAACCGTCCCGAAACACATGTGCTACAAAACGTCACTGTTTCCTGCGCATGTACCCCGACATCAGTATGGGATATGATCGCCATGGTTCAAATAGTTGTTTCAAAGGGCTCTGAGCACTATGGGACAACATCTGAGGTCATCAGTCCCCTAGACTTAGAACTACTTAAACCTAAGGACATCACCTACATCCATGCCCGAGGCAGGATTCGAACCTGCGACCGTAGCAGCAGCGCGGTTACGGACTGGAGCGCCTAGAATCGCTTAGCCACCGGGGCCAGCTGATCACCATGCACATGTACACAGGCTACACAACGGGTTGGCATACTCAGGATCAGGTGGTCGAGCAGCTACTTGGGTCTTGCCTCTCTTTCTTGCATCAGTGCCTGTCGGAGCTCCTGAAGAGTCGTGAGGGGTTTGAAGACGTGCAGCAATACGTCAACCGAGAGCATTCCAGACGTGCTCGCTGGAGTTTAGGTCTGGAGAACAGGCAGGCCAGTCGATTCGCCTGATATCTTCTGTTTCAGGGTACTCCTACACGGTGGCAACGCGGCGGCGCCGTGCGTTATCATCCATCAGGAGGAAGGTGGGACCCACTGCAACCCTGAAAAGGAGGACATACTGGTGCAAAATGACATCCCTATACACCTGACCTGTTAACGTTCCTCTGTCAAAGACTTGAAGGGCTGTAAGTGCAGCAATCATAATCCCACCCCAAACCATCAAACCACGACCTCAGGTCTCTTTCAAGGACGTTAAGGAGTTGATATCCGGTTCCTGGTTCACGCCAGATGGACACCCGACGGGAATCACTGTTCTGACTATACATGGACTTGTCCATGAACATAACCTGGGACCACTCCTCCAATCACTACGTACTGTGTTCTTGACACCAGGCTTTACGGACTCTCCTGTGAGAGTGGAATGCACCTTGTAGATCTCCGGGTGAATAAACCATGTCTGTTCAGTCGTCTGTAGACTGCGTGTCTGGAGACAACTGTTCCAATGGCTGCAGTAAGGTCCAGAGCAAGGCTACCTGCAGTACTCCATGGCCGCTTGCGGGCACTGATGGTGAGATATCGATCTTCTTGTGGTGTTGTAAACTGTGGACGTCCCGTACTATCACGCCTGTAAACTTTTCCTTTCTGCTGTAATCGTTGCGATAATCCTGAGCTCACACTTTGAGGCACACGGAGGGCCCGTGCTATGACCTGGTGTGTTTGACCAGCCTCCAATTTCCCTAGTATTCTACCACGCATATCGTCATAAATATGTGTTCATTGAGCCATTTTCAACATAGAGTCATCATTACCACGTCCAAAAACGTCTGCACTCTTACTCGCTGCACTATACTCTGACATGCACCAGCACACCTCTGCGTATGTGGACTGCTGCCAGCGCCGCCGTGCGACGACCGCGGGTCAAATGCACCGCATGGCCATACCCCGAGGTGATTTAAACCCGCAAACCGCCCACCAGAGCGTTGTTTCACCATGTGTCAGAATTATCCTTAATTTATGAATAAGAGTGTATAAATGTCTCCACAGTCTGGAATCGGTCGTATGTCTTCCCATATTCGACGATTGTAGTGAAGTTAACACGGCTGTTTCACGGTAGAGAATTGAATCGCATTTGTCCGCAGCTCGTGGTCGTGCGGTAACGTTCTCGCTTCCCGCGCCCGGGTTTGCCGGGTTCGATTCCCGGCGGGGTAAGGGATTTTCTCTGCCTCGTGATGACTGGGCGTTGTGTGATGTCCTTAGGTTAGTTAGGTTTAAGTAGTTCTAAGTTCTAGGGGACTGATGGCCAGAGATGTTAAGTCCCATAGAGCTCAGAGCCATTTGAACCATTTTTGAATCGCAGTTAACGTTGGTGAAAACGATCCGCACGATCAGATTTGAATCGTTATCAGCCATTTAATACAGCAAATCGCGAATCAGTAATATTTCAACTGTCTTGTCTCATATGATGACATCCGTCGCCTGAAAATGTGATTTTCGATTGACGCACCTCCAGGAACTACATCTATATATTAGCAGTCCTACGTGAAAGTAAGGAAGAAATGAAAATATTAACCAACTCTACCGGTAACAAAATTTTGGAGGCCCGAAATCTACCAATCAGCGGTTCACTGTAGAACTGTGACATTTAGTTAAATTAATTCCACTCTCAATTTTCATAGTTTGTCCTATGTTACTGTGTGCCGCACGTTTAATACACTTGTCTTGCGAAACATTACGATAAACAAAAACCAAGATTGGTAGGTAGAAATTTGCTAATTTAAGGGGAAATTTGTGTTGAATTTTAGCTGTAAGTTAGGGACAAAATGTAGTGTCCTGCGGTCGGCAGGAAAGAACTAACAATCAAGTCTGAACATAATTATAACAAAAAAAAAAACTTATTGGCATGCACTACTTTCCAAACGCAATATCAGGCCGCTGTGGAAGAGCGGTTCTAGGTGCTTCAGTCTGGAACCGATCGACTGCTACGGTCGCCGGTTCGAATCCTGCCTCGGGCATGGATGTGTGTGATGTACTTAGATTAGTTATGTTTAAGTAGTTCTGAGTTCAAGGTTATTGATGACCTCAGATGTTAAGCCCCATACTGCTCAGAACCATTTGAACCATTTTGATCCCAGACGCAATAACTTGAAAAAACACAACAATTCTTGTGAAAACCAGATAAGAGTACAAGACGAAAGAAAATAACGACTAAAATACTGCTCTACCAATTACATAGATACAAAGCGCTACTGAATGCTACTGCGAGTGTCTACTATGCTACAGCCGGCTTAAGTATCGGCCGGAGCTGTTCTAGCTGTAGGTACATACTGCCGGTCTGACTCTCCTGGCGTGCTTGTAACGCCGATTCGGTGGAGTGCTACTCGTAGTCACACGAGTTCCACTTGAAGGATTACTGTCAAATGTCTTTTCGAGGGGTATTTCCGTGTTTATGCGGAAAGCCGGTTACTGTTTACATCCACTGGCGATGTGTCGAGTTGGGCTCCTGTAGGGAGGTCGGCTGCCCACCTTGCTTGACTGTTGTGCAGACGCTCTAACTGGTAAGAAACCGCTACGACATTTCTCCTCCAGGAAAAAGAAAGCACAGCACCACAAACATCCATAGGAGTAGGGATGTCCTCAGCGATGTACATGGGCTCGAGGCCGGCTGGGGCGGGATGCGGTAACAAAGCAGGGGCAGCTGGCGGCGGATACAGCTTATGTGTCGGAGGCGGAAGTGGAGGTTCCGTCACAGGGCGGCTTGCGACAGGCACTGGCAATTCCCCCGGGGCGTCGTGGTCCACGAGACGGGGACACAGCTGGTGGAGGTGCCAGCAGGTGGCAGAACCGTCGGCCCACCGGAGAGATGCCATCGCCCGGCGGCAGAGTTTGGTGATGACTGCAGGTGCCCAGTGCGCCCGTAGATGAGAGAAGACCATTGCCCAGACCTCCTGCGCGACGCGGAAGGAGCGCACCGCAATGTGGGTGGGAGGGTGAGAAGCTTCTGGAACAAGAACAGATAAGGGAGAGCGGAATGATCGAGCATGAAGTATCTCCCGTGGAGTATTACCGGCATCGGAGGCGGCGCGGTCTGTAGCCAAAAGAAGAAGCACAGCCTCGTTCAGCAGGTGATGGCTCAGCAGCTTATCGAGCTGGGTCTTGAACGTCCGCACAAAACGTTCTGCACGGCCGTTTGACGCCGGGTGAAATCGAGTAGAATGGACGAGGGAAATTCCATTGGCAGTACAGAATGGCTTAAACTCGGTCGAAGTAACTGTGGACCGTTGTCCGTAACGATCGTTTTGTGGAGTCCCTCGACAGCAAAGAGGAGCCGCAGAGTGTTGGTAGTCTCAGCAGAAGTGTTTATTATGCAGAAGGCATAAGGGTGAGCAGCTGCATCTGGCCACGAAAACTACTGGCCCGGGGGTGCTGCCTCACGTGTTTGGCACGTGATAAAGGCTGACGCAAGGGAGGCAAAGTGTTTATCCAAACCGGGCCAATAAAGGTGTCAGCGGGCCAGCGGTTTGGTGAAAAAGATGCCCCAATGGCCAGTATGCAACGAGGTCGAGGACACGGCGTATCAATGTATGAGGTATGACTACCTGGGGAACGTCTGAATCACTATGCAGAAGGATGACGCCACTGCGGAAAAAGAGACTGTGCCGATGATCCCAAAAATGCTGGATCTCTACATCGCGGATGCTACGACGGCTGGTCGGCCAACCCACTGCGATTTGGTGGTGGACAGCTTGCAGCGTCTGATCCTGAGCAGTGGCTCGCCGACCAGCATCAGCATCCTACGTAAGCCCGCCCATAGCTGCGTCCAGGTCCAGTTCCACATGGAAAGAAACCAAGGGGGAGGCCGTTCAGAAGTGCGAAAGACAATATCAAACTCGAACGTTACCAGGAACAGCACCCAATGCTGGAGGTGGCGCACTGCCCAGGTGGGCACTGTCGCACCAGTGTCAAACAAAGAAACCAAAGGGTTTTGATCGTTCTGTAGTGTGAAATGACGACCATACATGAAATCGTAGATTTCCTTTAGGGCGAAATCCAGCGCCAAAACTTCCTTTTCAATTTGACTATATTTGGTTTGAGCGTCGATCAATTTTTCGTTGCGAAAGCCACCGGCCTCTCAACGCCTTCGATCACTTGCGATACGACCACACCCAGCCCACAGTCCGATGCATCGGCTGCGACGATGAGGGGCAAGGAAAGGTAGTAAGCAGCCAGACAAGGGGGGCAGGAGAAAGCTGACTTAAGACGTGTGAAAGTCTGCTCGCACTTCGTGTCCCAAACCCAACGCGCACCTCTACACAATAACCCGGTCAGTGGCGCTGAAACCTCGGTGGCATGGGGTATAAAACGCTCATAATAGTTGATTTGACCGAGGACGAATTGCAGTTGCTTCACGTTGGTGGGAGGAGGCAGGTTTTGAATCACTTCGACATACTCCATAGAGGTGCTGAAGCCGCCGGTATCAATCATGGACCCTTGGTAATAAACCTCTAGCGCAGAAAAATCACACATTTCTTTCCTACAACGCAGGTTAGCCTCGGGCAAAACTTGAAACATCCTGTCCAGTTAGTCCGCGAGGTCCACCGCGCACGAGACACCGACGATGACATCGTCCAGACAACCTGCCGTACCGGGCACCTGGCGTGTGAGGCGTTCCAAATAACGGTGGAAAATGGCGGGGGCGCTGGCAATGCCAAACAGGAGGTGGCTATAGCGGAAAAGGCCACACGGGGCCGGTCGGAGTGGCCGTGTGGTTCTGGGCGCTGCAGTCTGGAACCGAGCGACAGCTAAGGTCGCAGGTTCGAATCCTGCTTCGGGCATGAATGTGTGTGATGTCCTTAGGTTAGATAGGTTTAATTAGTTCTAAGTTCTAGGCGACTGATGATCTTAGAAGTTAAGTCGCATAGTGTTCAGAGCCATTTGAGCCACTCTGGGTTAGGACGACTACGATCTGCTGCGATTCCGTGTCCAATGACAGCTGCAAATAGGCATCGCCCAAATCAATCCACCGATGGGACAGGATATGCATCGATGATGGCCTGAGGATTGACCGTGGCCTTAAAATGACCACAGATGGGTAAAGCACCGTTCGGCTTTTCGACTATTACGATAGGCGTCGCCCAGCGACTGTGCGGGAGGAAGGATGCCTTCGTCTTGGAAGCGGCGAAGCTCCACCTGGAGCCTGTCCCGGGGAGCAAAGGGGACTGTGCGGGCCTTAAAAGACGAGGGACAGCAGAGGAAAGAAGCTGAAAATGCGCGGTGAAACCCTTCACACTAGTGTGCAGTATGAGAACTACGTTTCGTATTTTCTGAGCAACGGGGCGAGGAGGGTATCCCGAGGAGGGCATCGAAACCGTCTGTACCTCGTTCTGCACTGATAAACCTAGACGACCAAAGATGTCCACACCCGGAAGGTTAGTAGCGGCGGGAGTGCGGTGAAGGAACGACAGTTGTAAGAGACTGGTTTGGGAAAAAACGCCGTCGACTGATATAGATAGGGTGATTAATGAAACTACACAAGGCATGAGTGTACGGGGATAAAGCCGTCGAGCCCAAGCATTGGTATGTGGCACCATCCACAATAGAACTGAATGATTCCCTTTAAGTTTGGAAGACCACCGGGACATGCGCGACCTCCAAGGTAAGGATAAAACAGACCCCCGATTGGGGAATGATGGAGAATACTTGTCTGTCAATGAAATGCGAGACTTGCAGGTCCAGAAGTGACGATTCGTGACGAGCTTAGGCGTTCGCGGGAAGTGTGGCATCTACGTGATGTTACTGCGAAGCTTGACACATCACGGCCATGTGGCCCGCTCGGCTGCAGGCCGTGCACCTTGCTCGCCGGTGGGGACATGAGACCGTAAGTTAGTTTGGCACCTGCGTGATGTTCCTGCGAAGCTTGAGACACCACTGCGATATGGCCCGCTTTGCTGCAGACCATGTACCTTGCTCACCGGTGGGGGAATCAGACCGTTGCTGAGTTCGGAAACAGTCAGAACAGGATAGAAAAAGGGCGAAAGACTTACTGTCTAGGCAACTGGCGAACTGCAAAAACAGCTGGATCAAGACGCGCCGATGAGACGCACGAATGATCGGCAGACAGGTGTCGAGGCATGGGTCCTGTAACATCAAAATATCAGCCCGAAGACCCTCGTATGGGGCGTGAAACATCACCATATCGCAAATCAACGAAGTGGAATAAGAGTGCTTGCAGGCAAAGTTGGCGCACCAGTATTCAAAATCGCCGGATAGACCCTGGAGCGTCGTGATCCATTCCCGATATGTCTGACCGGGGGACTTTCGACAAGAAAAGAAAGTATGAGGGACGGAGGTGACGCGTATTTGTGAATAATAGTACTCAAAAAGTCAGCCCTTAATATGGGTAAATGAGAGCTCGCGAGGGTACAAATCGTTCAAATGGCTCTGAGCACTATGGGACTTAACTTCTGAGTTCATCAGTCCCCTAGAACTTAGAACTACTGAAACCTAACTAACATAAGGACATCACACACATACACCCCCGAGGCAGGATTTGAACCCGAGACCGTAGCGGTCGGGGGAGTCCTGACTGTAGGGCCTAGCACAGCTCGGCCACTCCGGCCGGCGATCGCGAGGCGATTGCCCAAGATTCATTTGTTGAACTAAACGATGTACGTGTGGACCGACTGTTGCTAAGAGGAAAGCCTGACTTCGATTTTCGTCTTGGACACCATGTGCCAGTAAAAGTTGTTCCAAACGTTCGTTATAATTTGATCATGGTTCGACAGACCTATCAAAAGCAGAAAACGTCGTTGGAGCCACGTGTAAAGTGTTCAATTTACCCGCTATTGAATCAATTCTATGAGCTCTCTTGCAACAATGGGGAGTGAGGGCAAAGTTCTGACCTTGTGAGCGCTGCCTGAATATGCTGTACAGTTTCCACCAAGGACTGAAGAAGTTCCTCCGAGGAGGCCATTTCTTTCGAAAATGAAAGTTTTTTCCTCGTCGCCAATTACTGTTGTGTCCTGCTGTCGTCAGTAAAGAACTAACAATCAAGTTTGAACACACTTTATTCACTGTATTATAATAAAAAAGCCTTCTTGGCATCCACTAATCTCCAAACGCAATAACAACAAGAAACACAACAATTCTAGCGGAGGCCAAACCAGATAAGAGTACAAGACAATGAAAGAAAATAATCACCAAAGTGCTACTCTACCAATTACAAAGACAAAGTGTGTTACCGAATGCTACGACGTGTGTCTACTATGCTAGAGCCTGCGTAAGTATTGGCTGGAGCTCTCCTAGCTGTAGGTATACACTGCCGTTCGGACGCTCCTGGCGTGCTTATAATGCCGATTCGGCGGATCCCTACATGTCATGATATGAGTTCCAATTGGTGTATCACTGTCACATGTCTTTTCGCGAAGTAGTTTGGTGTTTATGAGGAAAGCTTGTTATTGCTTACATCCACTGGCGATGTGTCGATCTGATCTCTTGAAGGGAGGTCGGCAGCCCACCTTGCTTGCCTGTTGTGCGGCCCTCTAATTGATAAGGGGCCGCTAAGACAAATACAGTATTACTGATAGTAGAGAGAATGTGTACTTCTATTTAGATACTCGTTGCATAGACCAGAAAAAAGGGAAAAAAACATCACCACTGTGTTCTGAGAGTTGAAATGTGTCTGTACATCAGACAGGAAATGTTAGAGATATACTGAACATTATATCCCATGGAAAACCTATTACATACCAGTCATATAGCAGTAACATATACCGCAAATATTAAGTATGTTTGTTAGAAACACAGCTACTTTTGATTTTATGTAAAATGTACTTACGTGAAATGTATCATAAATATCATAATTACACTCGTCTTCTGAGTAAATGCTCTTTTGTCCAAGAAAAGCTTTGAAGTACATTCCAATCAATACTTGGCGTTACAGCCACGGGTATTGGCTGTATAGATACTTTCGTTCCAATTTCATCCAAGTATCAACACGCTATTAGGCATGCTGCACCCAGAAAAATTTTTGTACATCATTTCTAATTTTTTTATTGTTTCTTCAGCTGCAGCCAGGGAGTAGAGGCTACCTCGGTCGACATACCAATCAAATAAGCCACTGGGCAATATTGTTGACATCAGATCTATCTGGAAGGACAATGTTTGTCTACTGGTCACATTCAAGGTGCATTGAATTAATAAAGGAGGTGATTACAGATATTATTATCGATACCAAATACCGTATCAGATCTTATACTGAAACGTCTATGGACCGTACCTACAAGAACTCTGGCTGTTTATGATGTGCTCTAGAAACTTTATTAACTTGTTTTGCAGCTGCATAATTTGGGGTAAGTACACAAGGGCTCAGGAACCTTTGACCATTGATGCTTTGGTGACAAATAATTTTCAGAATAAAATTTTATCACTTACGCTCACTAATACCAAAGTCAAAGGGCGTTGGACTAATAATAAAGGAAATCTACCCTCATAACGATAGAGGCATGCGTAAATGAGATAAAGTGAACGCAGTTTGGAGGTGGACTGTGCATGCGGCTAATGGCATTGGGAAACCCAAATTAACATTAACAAAAGAAGGCCCAGCTGCAGCGCAGAAAGAAATAAGGCAATAACAACATAATACCTTTTAAATAAACACAGCCGAGACTGTGGGTAAGTGGCTAGCTAGAAAAATAAAAATTCACCTATGAGCGGTTGGCTGAAGCGATACTGTGTGACGTAGAAGAGACACAGTGGGAGAGTCATGTCAATAAAAGCATTTTTGAGGACTAAATTAACAGACTTCTCTCGTCTCGCAGCGGGCCACACCTATGTGTGGAAAAATAGCGAAGATGTTGAGACTTTTACAGTTAAAAATGGTTCAAATGGCTCTGAGTACTATGCGACTTAGCTTCTGAGGTCATCAGTCGCCTAGAACGTAGAACTAATTAAACGTAAGGACATCACACACATCCATGCCCGAGGCAGGATTCGAACCTGCGACCGTAGCGGTCGCTCGGCTCCAGAATGTAGCGCCTAGAACTTCACGGCCACTCCGGCCGGCAGACTTTTACGTCTGCAAAGTGAGGGCAGTACGCTTCACGTATCATGGCAACAGATGTTGCGGGAATTTTTGCAGGCAGAGCATTGTGCACATCGCTTCATCCCTTAGTGAGTTTGCCAGCCGTTGTGGCCGAGCGGTTCTAGGCACTTCACTACGGTCGCAGGTTCGAATCCTGCATTGGGCGTGGCTGTGTATGATGTCCTTAGGTTAGTTAGGTTTAAGTAGTTCTAAGTTCTAGGAGACAGATGACCTCAGATGTTAAGTCCCATAGTGCTCAGAGCCCTTTGAACCTTAGTGAGTGTGCGATAGCCATTATTTCGACTAGGGAAAACTTAACGTTCTAAGCAGGAAAGTTGAGACTGAGTGATTCAGTCAAGGCCAGAGTAGGGAATTATCGTTTCAGATCCAGCACAGAGTCAATGCCGCCGTATTTTCTGATTCGTAATCTACCAACACGTATTAAGCGACATTAAATGATCAGTCGAGAGTTTGTTCACTCCAACCTGCGTACACTTTGAACATAGAATTTCAAAAGTTGAACACTAACATACCCTTCATTGAGCACATGAGAGTTTGATTAGTTTAAAAGATAAAATTTCATTCTCTGCCAACTTAGTCCATTGAACAGCTATGACAACGTAGATGTAATTTCCACTGATGAACAATTAATTGTTTTGCTAGTTATAACATTCTCATATGTAGAGATAAGGATTTAATAAGCACATATTCAATGTCTAGATGATAATTATTTTGTTGAGAGTTGAAAGCAATTGAACTTGTTTGTTATATATCACTTGAACCCTGACAGCAGTGGTAAATTAAATGTAGAATGAAAAAAGGAGAGGTTGTGTTGTCATTTTAGAGTACAACCCCAAGCTCTGATTTATATCAGTTTGTGGATTCGTGTTACGTCACAGCAGAATTTCTAATTAATTTGAGGCGATCTGCACCTAACATTAGCAGTATTACAGGGCCAAAATTAATAACTATGGATAATGTCTGTTTACCACCCTGGGCTCGAGAAGACAGTAAGGAACGCTATCGACTGACACGCGATCACAAAATAGCTTTACCCACCAGCACTTTACACAAAACGGCAGTGCATTACAACACGAAGAAAATGCCCTGCAATAACAAACTTAAAATAATTTATGTGGTTTAAAAAAGACTACACTCTCATGGTGGCCTTTTTAATATTATTATTATTATTATTATTATTGTTAAAATACTTAAGTTCTTTAATTCCAATAATCTGAAGGATAATATAATAATGGTGAAGCTAATAATCAATATTTGCAAGAGGTTGTAAAATTCATGCTGATGAATATGCAACCGATGTAAGCTATTTCCCCTGTCTTAACTTGCCTGAAATATTCCCCGGAAACTTTTACTTTCCCCACTGTAAATGTGTAGGAGACATCAAAGTTCACGCACTCGGAACTAACAAAACTTCCTCTCGTGCATATTTTCGGTGCAAAATGGACGGCAAACAAAGGCAATTTGCAACACTGCAATCGTATTACGATACGTACCTCGTTTCAATACATGGAAACTCCTCTGTCAAATTAGGACAGTGGATGGGTTCCAGATTTACTTGTATTTTTTTACATCTCTAATTTTATGCTGTAATATTTGGTATTCTTAATGGTTGTACAGCAATACGCACGACATGTGCAACTACACGGTATAACACAGTTAAAGGAAAACTTTTTCTAAACACCGTCATTGTTTCCCAGTGTGACAAACAAGTTGGAAATGTGGCTGAAAGATGTCTACAAACTTCCTCTGTAAAGTTGAAAAACCGTGGCACGCTGCGAGGTGCCCCTCGTGCTCGTCGACGCTTCGAACAGCGAGGTGTCTACGCATTCGAAAAGACGACCATCGCTCAGAAGTTCATGTCAAGTGTAAGGGAGGTAATTGTATCAAATTGGCACCAAATTTCACTACAACTATGAGCAACGCCATCGTGGACGTGTCACACTATAGGAAACTCGACACAACACCTCTTACCCATATTTCATTCCTTCCTTTGACGCTACTGCGATGGAGATCAGAGTCGCTACGCTCACCGTTTAAATCTACATCTACATCCATACTCCGCAAGTCACCTGACTGTGTGTGGCGGAGGGTACTTTGAGTACTTGAGCAGCCGCTGGTGAAGTATCAGTGCAGCAGCAGTGCAGTAACGAGTGCATGTTCAGCTTTCATATTTGATTTGTAGTTTACTTCTTAATTTCTTTCCGAGCGTTTGTGCGCTTGCATATTTAATTACGTAAAATCCTTGCGTATTCTCGTATTTGAGAGGAGTAATATTGCTTATTGATAGCCATAGAGTATAAATTCGCGGAGTCGTTAGATATTAGCAGTAAGATAGGGTGTGTGCGTGCTGTGTGCAGGTGCAGGAGGAACTGGCCGCGGTTCGAGAGCAGCTGAGCGTGCTGTTGGCCATGGTCAGCCGCCTTCAGGCTGCTGCCTCGAGGTGCAGCGACGGCGGAGGATCTGGCGCGTCGCTTGAGACACCCCAGGTGTCGCTTGCTGCGTCCGCTGACTCAGCCGCCGAGGCACCTTCTAGTGTGCCCGGCACATTGGGGCCGCCCTCACCTAAGGGTGATTGGCGGACTGCAATGCGTTCCCGTCGCTCGAGATGGAGGTCCAATGTGGAGGCCGGCCGGCTGGCCTCGCCAGTGCATCCTGTCAGTGGCCAGGTGGCTGCTCCTTCAGCAGGGCCCGAGCAGGTACACGCGGGCAAAGGCTGGCTGGTTATTAGGAGCTCCAACGTTAGGCGAGTGATGGTGCCCCTTAGGGAAATAGCGTACAGGGCTGGAAAGAAGTCCAACGTGCACTCGGTTTGTCTGCCGGGGGACCATATCCAAGATGTGGAGGCGGCCTTGCCTGCGGCTATCGAGCGTACGGGGAGCAGTCATCTGCAAGTAGTTGCTCACGATGCTTGTCGATTGGGTTCTGAGGCGATCCTCAGTTCGTACAGGCGGCTGGCGGAGTTGGTGAAGACAGCTCGCCTCGCACTCGAGGTTCAAGCAGAGCTCTCTATTTGCAGAATCGTTCCCAGAGTGTATCGGGGTCCTTTGGTTTGGAGCCGAGTGGAGGGTCTCAACCAGAGGCTTCGTCGACTCTGGGACGGTCTTGGATGCAGATTTCTAGACTAGCGCTATTGGGTGGGGAATTGTAGGACGCCCCTGGATAGGTCAGGGGTGCACTACACAAAGGAAGCGGCTACTCGGATAGCAGAGTACTTGTGGCGTGCACTTGGGGGTTTTTAGGCTAGGCAGTAGTCCGAGGTGCTCTGATGAACACTAACCAGTCGACGTGCAGGCAGGGAAATCAGGACGCGCTCAGTGTAAAGACACTTCAGCTATCAAGATAATAGCAGTAAATTTTCAGAGTGTTCGGAATAAAGTTCCTGAAATTACTGCCCTCCAGGAAGAGTGTGGCGCGCAAATTATTCTCGGGAGTGAGACCTGGCTGAACCCTGAGATAGGAAGTTCTGAAATATTTAGTGAGGGTAGGAACGTGTATCGGAAAGACAGATTAGACACCGTAGGAGGTGGTGTCTTCAATGCAGCTGACAAAAATGTTGTGTCTACTGAGGTCGGAGTGTGATTGCGAAGTTATCTGGACACGTTTAACAGGGCTAGGGCAAATAAAGTTATATGTGGGGTGTTATTACCGGCCACCAGGTTCCACCGTGACAGTTCTAGAATCATACAAAGGGAGTCTACAATCTGGAGCGCAGAAGTACCCGGATCATGCTATATTAGTCGGAGGCGACTTCAGCCTACCTAGTACAGACTTGGATGTCTATGGATTCATTACAGGTGGTACAGACAAGCCGTCGTGTGAATTACTTTTGAACACATTATCTGAAAACTGTCTTGAGCAGCTAAATCGACAGCCAACGAGTAATGGAAATATTTTAGATCTGGTAGCCACAAACAGACCAGACCTCATCGACGGTGTCAGTGTTGAGACAGGGATTAGTGATCATGATGTTGTCATTACGACTATGGTTACGAAAGTTAAAAAGTCGGTCAAGAAGGCTAGGAGAGTATTCTTACTAGAAAGAGCAGATAAGCAGTTGTTAGCATCCCTCTTAGTAAATGAATCGACTTCATCTACTTCCGGTACGATGGACGTGGAAGAATTATGGGCAAATTTTAAACACATTGTAAATCACGCATTGGACAAGTATGTGCCGAAATGACCCACAGTGGTTTAACAGCGCAATTAGGAAAATGCTCAGGAAGCAAAGGCAGCTGCACTCGCGGTACAGGAAAGATCGGGAGAATAAGGACAGGCAAAAGTTAGTAGAGATTCGTGCTGCTGTAAAAAGAGCGATGCGCGAAGCATTCAACCACTACCACCGTCATAACTTAGCAAAAGATCTTGCTGAAAACACAAGGAAATTCTGGTCTTACGTAAAACCGATAAGCGGGTCGAAGGCTTCCATCCAGTCACTCACTGATCAGTCTGGTCTGGCAACGGAAGACAGCAAAACAAAGCTGAAATTTTAAATTTGGCATTTGAGAAATCTTTCACACAGGAGGATCGTACAAACGTACCGCCGTTTGAGTCTCGTACAGATTCCCGTATGGAAGAAGACTTAGTGATAGACATGCCTGGGGTTGTGAAGAAGCTGAATGCGTGGAAAATAAATAAATCGCCAGGTCCTGACGGCATTCCAATTCGGTTTTACAGAGAGTACTCTACTGCATTGGCTCCTTACTTAGCTTGCATTTATCGCGAATCTCTTGCCCAACGTAAAGTCCCGAGCGACTGGAAAAAAGCGCAGGTGACGCCTGTATATAAGAAGGGTAGAAGGACGGATCCTCAAAATTACAGACCAATATCCTTAACATCGGTTTGTTGCAGGATTCTCGAACATATTCTCAAAAAAATGGTTCAAATGGCTCTGAGCACTATGGGACTTAACGTCTGTGGTCATCAGTCCCCTAGAACTTAGAACTACTTAAACCTAACTAACCTAAGGACATCACACAACACCCAGTCATCACGAGGCAGAGAAAATCTCCGACCCCGCCGGGAATCGAACCCGGGAACCCGGGTGCGGGAAGCGAGAACGCTACCGCACGACCACGAGCTGCGGACGAACATATTCTCAGTTCGAATATAATGAATTTCCTTGAGACAGAGAAGTTGCTGTCCATGTATCAGGACGGCTTTAGAAAGCATCGCTCCTGTGAAACGCAACTCGCCCTTTTGTCACATGATATTTTGAGAACCATGGATGAAGGGTATCAGACGGATGCCATATTCCTTGACTTCCGGAAAGCGTTTGACTCGGTGCCCCACTGCAGACTCCTAACTAAGGTACGAGCATATGGGATTGGTTCCCAAGTATGTGAGAGGCTCGAAGACTTCTTAAGTAATAGAACCCAGTACGTTGTCCTCGATGGTGAGTGTTCATCGAAGGTGAGGGTATCTTCTGGAGTGCCCCAGGGAAGTGTGGTAGGTCCGCGTTTGTTTTCTATCTACATTAATGGTCTTTTGGATAGGGTGGACAGCAATGTGTGGCTGTTTGCTGATGATGCTGTGGTGTACGGGAAGGTGTCGTCGTTGAGTGACTGTAGGAGGATACAAGATGACTTGCACAGGATTTGTGATTGGTGTAAAGAATGGCAGCTAACTCTAAATATAGGTAAATGTAAATTAATGCAGATGAATAGGAAAAAGAATCCTGTAATGTTTGAATACTCCAGTAGTAGTGTAGCGCTTGACACAGTCACGTCGATTAAATATTTGGGCGTAACACTGCAGAGCGATATGAAGTGAGAGAAGCATGTAATGGCAGTTGTGGGGAAGGCGGATAGTCGTCTTCGGTTCGCTTAGAAAACACTAATACGACCTACTCTTGAGTACTGCTCGAGCGTTTGGGATACCTGTGAGGTCGGATTGAGGGTGGACATAGAAGCAATTGAGAGGCGGGCTGTTAGATTTGTTGCTGGTAGGTTTGATCATCACGCGAGTGTTTCGGAAATGCTTCAGGAACTCGGGTGGAAGTCGCTAGAGGAAAGGAGGCGTTCTTTTCGTGAATCGCTAATGAGGAAATTTAGAGAATCAGCATTACTGCCGCCAACTTACATTTCGCGGAAAGACCACAAAGATAAGAGAGATTAGGGCTCGTACAGAGGCATATAGGCAGTCATTTTTCCCTCGTTCTGTTTGGGAGTGGAACAGGGAGAGAAGATACTAGTTGTGGTACGAGGTTCCCTCCGCCACACACCGTATGGTGGATTGCGGAGTATGTATGTAGATGTAGATGTACCTCTATCGGTTCTCCCTTCTATTCCAACCTCATATTGTTCGTGGAAAGAAAGATTGTCGGTATGCCTCTGGGGAGGCTCTCTCTGATTTTATCCCCATGATCTCTTCGCGAGATATACGTAGGAGGGAGCAATATACTGCTTAACTCCACGGTGAAGGTATGTTCTCGAAACTTCAACAAAAGCCCGTACCGAGCTACTGAGCGTCTCTCCTCCAGAGTCTTCCACTGGAGTTTATCTATCATCTCCGTAACGCTCTTGCTATTACTAAATGATCCTGTAACGAAGCGCGCTGCTCTCCGTTGGATCTTCTCTATCTCTTGTATCAACCCTATTTGGAAAGGATCCCACACTGGTGAGCAATATTCACGCAGTGGGCGAACAGATGTACTGTAACCTAATTCCTATGTTTTCGGATTGCATTTCCTTAGGATTCTTCCAATGAATCTCAGTCTGGCATCTGCTTTCCCGATATTAAGATTACATGATCATGGCATTTTAAATCACTCCTAATGCCTACTCGCAGACAATTTATGGAATTAACTGCTTCCAGTTGCTGACCTGCTATATTGTAGCTAAATGATACAGGATCTTTCTTTCTGTGTATTCGTAGCACATTACGCTTGTCTACATTGAAATTCAATTGCCATTCCCTACACCATGCGTCAATTCGTTACAGATCGTCCTGCATTTCAGTACAATTTTCCATTGTTACAACCTCTCGATATACTACAGCATCATCCGTAAAAAGCCTCAATGAACTTCCGATGTTATCCACAAGGTCATTCATGTATATTGTGAATAGCAACAGTTCTACGACACTCCCCTGCGGCACACCTGAAATCACTCTTACTTCGGAAGACTTCTCTCCATTGAGAATGACATGCTGCGGTCTGTTATCTAGGAACTCTTCAATCCAATCACACAATTGGTCTGATAGTCCATATGCTCTTACTTTGTTCATTAAACGACTGTGGGGAACTGTATTGAACGCTTTGCGGAAACCGTGTCTATGGCCCTCTGAGTCTCGTGGACGAATAGCGCGAGTTGGGTTTCACACGATCGTCTTTTTCCAAACCCATGCTGATTCCTACAGAGTAGATATCTAGTCTCCAGAAAAGTCATTATACTCGAACACAATACGTGTTCCAAAATTCTACAACTGATCGACGTTAGAGATATAGGTCTATAGTTTTGCACATCTGTTCGACGTACCTTCTTGAAAACGGGGATGACCTGTGCCCTTTTCCGATCCTTTTGAACGCTACGCTCTTCTAGAGACTCGTTGTTTTCATTTAAGTAGCCGAGGAAAATATTTCAGAACCCCTCCCCCCCCTCCCCTGCTCAGACTCGACCACCCTTTCCCTTATTCCCTTATAGGGTCGTTTCCCACACATCGTGCGGTCGAAAACGACCGTTGGTAATACTATGAGCAACACGAGGACGTTTTCTTTACAACGTTCGACGCTGCTGGGAATCCACGAGCGATTCAATCTTACTGTAAGCTCATCGTGGCACTACAACCCCACTGAACGAGTACTGTCCCCTCTGGAGTGCAGCCCGACAACAAGTTTTTCTGTGGCACATAGCCTGGAACCACTACACAGCGTTCTAAACCATTCGACGAAATCTGAACGCCATCCGAGGCGCAAAGGGTGTTCAAACTTTTGTAGCCCTCCTTTTTCGCGCCGTCCTGTCTGTGATATAGGATAGGTGCAACGTTGACACATGCATGAATAAAATGGTATTGGTTACCTGTAAGACATCACCAGCTCGGCAAAACCCTTGGTGCCATTTGCGCAAAATGTACTCATTTCTCCTGAGTGACGCTCCACCGTTACACTACCCCCTGAGGGCAGGCAACCATCTCGACACCCCTTAGATTCTGCGTGCCTGCCTTTTTTTCGCATGTGTCGACACCTTGATATATGAAGCATCAACTCTATTTCACTCTTATAGAGGAAGTTCATAGGTAACTTGAGTGGAACTTCAAACTTATATGTCGCTATAGAAAACAGTTACGGGATTTCAAAAAAGTGATCCTTTATTTGTGTAGCACGGTGTAAGTAAGAAAACATCTATTCGTTTTTCCTGCGTAATGTTGAGAGTGGAAGAGGATAGAAATAGTTCAAAGGTGGTTCGATAAACCTTCTACGAGGCAACTGATTATGAGTTGCAGGGTAATCATGGAGACACTTACGTAAATGTACACATAGAAGGAGATGGGTCCGCAAACGGAGATTCTGTGACATAACCGGTGGTCTAGGGGTAGCGTCTTTGATTCACAATCAAAACGTCTTTGGTCCCGGGTTCGATCCCCGCAACTGCCTAAATTTTGATAAATAATCAGCATTGGCGGCCGAAGACTTCCGGAATAAGAGGTCAGCCTCATTCTGCCAACGGGCTTGTCAAGGAGCGGATAGAGGTTCGGGGCACTCTTTTGTCCTAGGAGCGGGAAATTGCCCCTAAAGGCGGAAGAATCAGCAATGATCAACGACATGAGGATGCAGAAGGCAATGGAAACCACTGCATTAAAGACACGTAACGTGTATCCACAGGACATGTGACCTGTAATTGAAGATATGTCATGATGATCTCTCCATTGGCAAAAGATTCCGGAATAGTCCCCCTTTCGGATCTCCGGGAGGAGACTGCCAAAGGGGAGGTTACCATGAGAAAAAGATTGAATAATCAACGAAAGGATAACGTTCTACGAGTCGGGGCGTAGAATGTCAGAAGCTTGAAGATGTTAGGGTACAAATGGTTCAAATGGCTCTGAGCACTATGGGACTCAACTGCTGCGGTCATTAGTCTCCTAGAACTTAGAACTAGTTAAACCTAACTAACCTAAGGACATCACAAACATCCATGCCCGAGGCAGGATTCGAACCTGCGACCGTAGCGGTCTTGCGGTTCCAGACTGCAGCGCCTTTAACCGCACGGCCACTTCGGCCGGCAGAAGATGTTAGGGAAACTAGAAAATCTGAAAAGGAAAATGCAAAGGCTCAATCTAGATATAGTAGGGGTCAGTGAAGTGAAGTGGAAGGAAGACAAGGATTTCTGGTCAGATGAGTATCGGGTAATATCAACAGCAGCAGAAAATGGTATAACAGGTGTAGGATTCGTTATGAATAGGAAGCTAGGGCAGAGGGTGTGTTACTGTGAACAGTTCAGTGACCGGGTTGTTCTAATCAGAATCGACAGCAGACCAACACCGAAAACGATAGTTCAGGTATACATGCCGACGTCGCAACCTGAAGATGAACAGATAGAGAAAGTGTATGAGGATATTGAAAGGGTAATGCAGTATGTAAAGGGGGACGAAAATCTAATAGCCATGGGCGACTGGAATGCAGTTGTAGGGGAAGGAGTAGAAGAAAAGGTTACAGGAGAATATGGGCTTGGGACAAGGAATGAAAGAGGAGAAAGACTAATTGAGTTGTGTAACACGTTTCAGCTAGTAATAGCGAATACCCTGTTCAAGAATCACAAGAGGAGGAGGTTTACTTGGAAAAGGCCGGGAGATACGGGAAGATTTCAATTAGATTACATCATGGTCACACACAGATTCCGCAATCAGATACTGGATTGTAAGGCGTACCCAGGAGCAGATATAGACTCAGATCACAATACAGTAGTGATGAAGAGTAGGCTGAAGTTCAAGACATTAGTCAGGAAGAATCAATACGCAAAGAAGTGGGATACGGAAGTACTAAGGAATGACGAGATACGTTTGAAATTCTCTAACGCTATAGATACAGCAATAAGGAATAGCGCAGTAGGCAGTACAGTTGAAAGGGAATGGACATCTCTAAAAAGGGCCATCACAGAAGTAGGGAAGGAAAACATAGGTACAAAGAAGGTAGCTGCGAAGAAACCATGGGTAACAGAAGAAATACTTCAGTTGATTGATGAAAGGAGGAAGTACAAACATGTTCCGGGGAAATCAGGAACACAGAAATACAAGTCGCTGAGGAATGAAATAAATAGGAAGTGCAGGGAAGCTAAGACGAAATGGCTGCAGGAAAAATGTGATACATCGAAAAAGATATGATTGTCAGAAGGACAGACTCAGCATACAGGAAAGTCAAAACAACCTTTGGTGACATTAAGAGCAACGGTGGTACTTTAAGAGTGCAACGGGAATTCCACTGTTAAATGCAGAGGAGAGAGCAGATAGGTGGAAAGAATACATTGAAAGCCTCTATGATGGTGAAGATTTTTCTGATGTGATAGAAGAAGAAACAGGAGTCGATTTAGAAGAGATAGGGGATCCAGTATTAGAATCGGAATTTAAAAGAGCTTTGGAAGACTTACGGTCAAATAAGGCAGAAGGGATAGGTAACATTCCATCAGAATTTCTAAAATCATTGGGGGAAGTGGCAACAAAACGACTATTCACGTTGGTGTGTAGAATATATGAGTCTGGCGAAATACCATCTGACTTTCGGAAAAGCATCATCCACACAATTCCGAAGAGGGCAAGAGCTGACAAGTGCAAGAATTATCGCACAATCAGCTTAACAACTCATGCATCGAAGCTGCTTACAAGAATAATACACAGAAGAATGGAAAAGAAAATTGAGAATGTGCTAGGTGGCGATCAGTTTGGCTTTAGGAAAAGTAAAGGGACGAGAGAGGCAATTCTGACGTTACGGCTAATGATGGAAGCAAGGCTAAAGAAAAATCAAGACACGTTCATTGGATTTGTCGACATGGAAAAAGCGTTCGACAACATCAAATGGTGCAAGCTGTTCGAGATTCTGAAAAAAGTAGGGGTAAGCTACAGGGAGAGACGGGTCATATACAATATGTACAACAACCAAGAGGGAATAATAAGAATGGACGATCAAGAACGAAGTGCTCGTATTAAGACGGGTGTAAGACAAGGCTGTAGACTTTCGCCCCTACTCTTCAATCTGTACATCGAGGAAGCAATGATGGAATAATAGAAAGGTTCAGGAGTGGAACTAAAATACAAGGTGAAAGGATATCAATGATACGATTCGCTGATGACATTGCTGTCCTGAGTGAAAGTGAAGAAGAATTAAATGATCTGCTGAACAGAATGAGTACACAGTGTGGTTTGAGAGTAAATCGGAGAAAGACGAAGGTAATGAGAAGTAGTAGAAATGAGAATAGCGAGAAACTTAACATCAGGATTGATGGTCACGAAGTCAATGAAGTTAAGGGATTCTGCTACCTAGGCAATAAAATAACCAATGACGGACGGAGCAAGGAGGACATCAAATGCAGATTAGCACTCGCAAAAAGGGCATTTTTGGCGAAGAGAAGTCTACTTATATCAAACATAGTGCTTAATTTGAGGAAGAAATGTCTGAGAATATTCGTCTGGAACACATAATTATATCGTAGTGAAACATGGACTGTGGGAAAACCGGAACAGAAGAGAATCGAAGCATTTGAGATGTGGTGCTATAGACGAATATTGAAAATTAGGTGGACTGATAAGGTAAGGAATGAGGCGGTTCTACGCAGAATCGGAGAGGAAAGGAATATGTGGAAAACACTGATAAGGGACAGGATGATAGGACATCTGCTAAGACATGAGGGAATGACTTCCATGGTACTAGAGGGAGCTGTAGAGGGCAAAAACTGTACAGGAAGACAGAGATTGGAATACGTCAAGCAAATAATTGAGGGCGTAGGTTGCAAGTGCTACTCTGAGATGAAGAGGTTAGCACAGGAAAGGAATTCGTGGCGGGCAGCATCAAACCAGTCAGTAGACTGATGACCAAAAAAAAAAAAAACCGCGAAAGTATGTTCCCGAGCTACCACCCGAGGCTACTTTCTTCACGTGACTTGCAGCGGAGAATAACTCTCAATATGGGCCTCATCAAGCGGCTGTGGTGATAGGTGTTTCCCTTCTGGAATTGATGAGGCAAAAAGTGATGCTATTGTGACAATTACTCGTCAGGCTATTGTGTGTAGGAGAGTTGAGTTACATAATGTTCAGTGCTTACCTAAGAGTGGATGTGTTTTTGAGTGTTCTTTCAGCTCTCCGATGGCTAGGTAACTCATTCATGAATTGACAAAACACTACCTAGCTTGAATATATTCTACCAGCTATAGTTCAGCGTTCGTTTCCCGCTGCAGGTACGAAAAGCCACTTCCACGTGGTTTTGTGGTGAGCTCCGTGAACGCTTGTGTTCATGGTCAATCACGACATCACGTCTTGAGAGAATGGTTCTGATTCGCTTGCAAGATTTTCTCAAAGACGTGTTGTTGTTGATATGGGACATTTACCTTTCCGCATGTCAGCCCTGTGGATGATCACTTACCAACAGGTTATCTGTCTAATGTTTTGTACTATCAATTGTGTATTGAGATGTTTGAGATTGTGGAATATTACTGAGATCTTGTACTAGTTCCCTGTAGCAGTGATTGTATTTTTCATTTAGTGAGTTTATTAATAGGGAATAACGTATCCACGTCATTTGGGAGGAACAAATCAGATTGCTGTGCAACCGTAATTGAATGTTTTAGTCTTAGTTAAATTTGGCTACACCACTGTCAATTAACCTGGCACTCGGTCGGGTGTGCCCCTGTTTGGATTGTCCATGGGCGTGTGGCAATCTGTGTCTGAGGAAGCATTGACTTTTGGCTGGCTTTGCTTTATGGACCTTTCTTAATCTTACTGGTTGTGATTAGTGAACTTATGTGTGAGTATCTAGGTTAAGCTGATGCAGCGTATTGATCGGTATCTGTCTTGAACGTTGTCGATGTGTGTCTTGGCATTGCATTTCAATAACTGCCAGGCAGTGGAGACTGGCTGTGGGGAACAATGTAAGTGCGTTATCGCATTTCATCCCTTCTCTCAGAGGATATCTTACGCATTTAACGTCTTAAACTTGCAGTAGGATCCATTTTATTTATTTATTTGTAATCAGACTTCTGATGTTTGATGCGGCCCTGCACGAATTCCTCTCCTGTGCCAGCCTCGTCATCTCAGAGTAGCACTTGAAACTTACATTTTCAATTATTTGCTGGATGTATACCAATCTCTGTCTTCCTCTACAGGCTTTACCCTCTGCAGCTTCCAGTATTACCATAGAAGTCATTGCATGATGTCTTTAGAGATTTCCTACCATTCTGTCTCTTGTTCTTCTCAGTGTTCTCCACAGATTCCTTTCCAACCGATTCTCCAGAGAATCCTATGGTTCTTTACCTTATCAGTGCCTCTAATTGTTAACATCTCAGATGTTACAGTTCTCTTCTGTTACGGTTTCCAGACAGTCCATATCTCACTACCGTACTATTCAGTGCTCCCAAAGCAAAGTTCCATAAATTTCTTCCTCATATCAAGGAATATGTTTGATACTTCTCTTTGACAGGAATGCGCTTCTTGGCACTGCTAGTCTGCTTGTTACGTTGTCCTAGCTCATCATGGATTATTTTTCTGCTAGGTAGCAGAATTCCTTAACTTTTTCTACTTTGTGATCACCAATCCTTATGTTAAGTTTCTTGGCACTCTCATTTCTGTCACTTCTCATTTCTGTCACCTATCTGCAATTTTCTCATCATACCAAAGACAAATCAGGGTTAATACACAGATTACTATCTAGGCTACTGCTGTATGCTCCCACTGTGTTTTTGGTAGTAATTTCAAAGGGTCTATTTCGCCACTTTATACTGAAATCATAGACGGGCTGGTACCGCCTTAGGATAAGAGAGTTATTGCCCGACGGATGTAATTGACATCTTTCGACAAACGGCTAGTGTCTTAGTTGCAAGTGAGGCGTCAGTCATTGAAGATAATAAACTTCGGATGAGTTCTCTTGGTGTTGTTGGTGTTGTGTCTGTGTGAAGCGGCAAAAAAATAGATTCTACATGTATTAATGATTACCTCTTCTATGGTAACTGCCTGAAGTGAGTTGTCTGCCATGAAATTTAATGTTTATTTAAGCTTTAATTTTATTTTCTTGAAATCTTTGATTACTATTCTATCAGTCAACGAATTTGTGCCCAAACATTTAAATCGTTCATGAGTTAAATGTTTTATTAGTTGTGTTTTTAATCTGAAGGTGGCAGCCATTTGTGTTGACCGCTGGAGTGCTTTTTGGCACACTCTGCATGATGTGAAGAATGTAAAGAAATTTCTTGAGCTTGGAAGGGTTTAAAGGAACAGTTTCTGCAGAGTTTTCTTCGAAAGAAGACTTTCCTCGTCACACAGAAACGCGATTTGCTGCAGCGACAATGTCAGTGGCTAACGGAACCGGCATCGGGAGCTGAGGCTCATCCTTCACTGCAATGGCCGGAAAGCACGTCTCCTATTAGTCACTGTAGCAATCCTCCTGTTCCTCCACAAAAATCGAAGGCCTTTATTTGGTGGCTGGCTTCAGACATTATCCTGCACTGGCGTTTTGTCAACCCAGCTGGTGTTGTAGGCACACTCCTTCAGCGAACAGTTTTGTATGTTATGTATTCCGCTGAGGAAAACTTTGCACGTGGCATTATTTCACCCTCGAAGCCACTTCCTAAGTAAAAAATCGAATATAACACAAAATGCACCGCGACCCGCAACTAAGATTCATGTGCAGGCAAATGTGGGTCTGAATCACGTCGCTGATTGGTTTGAAATCATACCCTTGGCCTCTCTCTATGTAAAATCATTATAAAAAGATGTATTTCCTCTATGGCACACGTCCTGTAACATAATGGTATAAATACGTTATACTTTAGCTACAGCTGTTATTACTGATGTATTGTCTTCCATTAAGTTTCGTGATTCCAGTCAGATGACGTCGAACTCCTGCCAAGATATTTCGGCTGACAGCCACTAAGCCATCTTCAAGTGAATATATTGCACTGGAGGCTACTATCGCACATCGCTAAGTGTATACCAAAAATCTGACACCGACACGCAAAGACAACAGCTACGTAAACGACCTCTGGCGACTTTCGCGTCTTCTTCGAATATTGCTCCATCTATAGCACACAGGCACATGCGTAACGGTTAAACTGCATGTGCGGACAGCGTGCTCGCGGTATTAAAATTCTGATGTCATATTAATCAAATTAACTGTTGTTGGATGTGTGATTGGTTATGAAATGTTTTCTGTCAGAAGATTGGGTGCCAGGCATTATCCAGTTGATAGCCGCAATCAAGATGGATTAGATCTTTCGCCAAATGTATTTCTACCAAATCCTTAATAACTGAATCCCAACAGTATCTCGTAGAAGCCAAGGTTTCCGTGGATGGCTATTCCATGGAATGTCCTGTGAGATGCAGCTCTGGGCTGCGGAAGGGGAGTATGGCGTTCATTTTCAACGGAAATTTCACACAATGTGGTTATGTCTGACCAATATAGGCTTTGTCACACTGGCAAATATCACTGGCAAATATTCTGTAGATTACAGCCCTCAACAGTCCCATATCGTCCTTTGCTGAACAGAGCACAAGTCTTTGTAGGCGGGAGGAAGATTACTCTGACATGGTGTTTCCTCAAGATTCTTCCAAATTTCGTCGAAATATTGCCGGCATACGGGAGGAACACCCTGGACTTGAACGGCTCCTCCTCCTCTAATGTCTTGTGGTTTTTTCCTCCTTAAAAGTGTGCTGATCTGATGTGGAGACTATCCATCACATTTGAACACGGACTGGAATGTCCACACAGTCCACATGACATTCGAAGCTATATTGTTTCTCTGCTCGTCTCTTTTTACGTCTGAACTGCAGTTGCTCACACCATTGCATGTTAGTTGGACCAGCTGGTTGGCCAGTGCTATCCAACTTAAATGCGCCGACAAAGCTGTTGTCCCGAATTATCACTGAATCTACGTGCGTGTAACACAGAGTAAAAGTTGAGGGATTTGTCTCGACAAATAACAAGACTGTTAAGCTGCAGACGAACTGGAACCAACGCACTTGACTGTGCTGGATATAGCTTCGCTTCCTCTCGACGGGAAACGAATTCCAACCAGATTTAAACAAACGAGGAAGAATACATTGCGTAATGTTTACGTCAGGTTTATTCTTATGATGAACTTAGTATGGTAGTAGTTTCACTGTCCTGCCTGTTTCCGTAGATGCTCGTAATAGTAGCACGTGAACACTCGACATGCTTCGCCGTTTTCGATATACTCGTTCACAGGCAGTGTATTATAATAATCTGACACTTGCCAAAGTTGCTTATCTCATTGGATTTCCCCATTTGCAACCCATATCTTCGCCAAAATGATCCTCCGTCTATGTCTACTCCGCTTACATGCAGAGCGTCCCACTCGAAAGAGGCCCCAGAAACATGTGAGGCAATGCCGCTGAAATTGCACGGTGTAATTTGTGATGTTTGACGTCGCAACACGTGTACACTGCAATATCATTGGAACGAACAGTATGTTTCCACGCATCGCTGTGGCTGGAATGCACTGTTCAGTGTTTACTGACTATGTAGCGCTAGTCTGTCGAAGATTGAGTGTTTCTTGAGAAACTATATTGGGTTACTGGTTCCATTAAGTCATGTCAGCGAGTGTTTGTTGAACGATTCAGTGACCAGTTCATATCGTCTAAATGCTGCATACAAAAGTTAGAGAACATGATGGAGAGCATTGGAACGATGCTGGATCTTCACTGTGGGGGACGGCCTCCATTACCGGAAGGAAACGTGACTGAAGTGAAACTACGGCTGTTAGCCTCTCCTGCAAAGCCAATTAGATGTTAGTCTCAGGAATGTGGAATGTCACGGAGAAGATGTCCCAGAGCTTCGAAGGAAGCCAGCATGTTCCCACAGAAGTTTACGGTTGTTCAGGAACTGATTGTCAATGACATAATCTAGTGCATTACATTTTGATGTAGGCTGCAAGAATTTATCGCTTAAACCCCAGGGATATTCAGAACACATGGTTAGGTGATAAGGCGTGGTTCCACCTCTCTGGATATGTGTAGCGTCAGAACATCTTTCACGTTCCCTAAATCTGGCGAGTTCTGTGCAATATCACAGCATCGCATCATCAAACCATTTTTCTTCAACGAGTCTACAGTGACAAGTTCTGTTCACATCGAAATCGTTTGGCAATCTGTATAGCCACCTCTCTGGATATGTGTAGCGTCAGAACATCTTTCGCGTTCCCTAAATCTGGCGAGTTCTGTGCAATATCACAGCATCGCATCATCAAACCATTTTTCTTCAACGAGTCTACAGTGATAAGTTCTGTTCACATCGAAATCGTTTGGCAATCTGTGAACATCTTTCGCGTTCCCTAAATCTGGCGAGTTCTGTGCAATATCACAGCATCGCATCATCAAACCATTTTTCTTCAACGAGTCTACAGTTATAAGTTCTGTTCACATCGAAATCGTTTGGCAATCTGTATAGCAGTTAGACACTTAATAACGTAATGTTCCTACATAATGTAATATGATTGTAATATTCAGGCTGCGAGTACAAGCGATGATGCGCTACCGCAATTTGATACGACAGCGCTTTTTGCTCTGACGAAAACGCTCTTTGCTGAGAAAAAGAGGAACATCTATGTTTTCTTGTAATTGTTGGAGATAAGTAATGCTGATAGGACATTGTGCCATTTTGAGGTCAGATAATGTTGTATACAGAAGTAATGTGAAGTACAGAGGTCAACAAGTAATCGCTATTATCAAGAATAAAAATTGAATTTGTGAAAAAAAGATGTAAATATTGTTACGAACCTGTATTCGATGTTGGATCCTCGGACCTTCATATAAACTATTAGTGAATTTAGCAATACAGTGAATATTTATTTCTTCGCGAATTAATAATACTGGACGAATCTGAACGACGCGCAGTATTTCGCCGTCAGCTTGTATGTTCAATACGTTCCCTAAGCGACCAGTTTGTTCGTCAGAAGATCTGATACTGCCGCTGTTGTTCAACCTTATCCTACTGAAAGTGCTTTCCAGAAAGGAAAATCTTACGGCGACTGTGAATATTGTACCTGCTAAGGGAGACGGCGTCCTCATCGCGCGTTCTAGCAGTTTTCTCCGACTTTGCCTGGCGTTTTCTGAGAACCGGAGTAACAGAAACCTCCGACCACCAATTCATCCTGTACC
Organism: Schistocerca nitens; assembly: GCF_023898315.1. Taxonomy (NCBI): domain Eukaryota; kingdom Metazoa; phylum Arthropoda; class Insecta; order Orthoptera; family Acrididae; genus Schistocerca; species Schistocerca nitens. Next base: position 190,003,411 of record NC_064618.1, on the reverse strand, counting down.
TCCTTACAGTAGCCATGAAGAAAACACATTCATCTGTAGTCAAATTTATTCACAGATTGTTTGTATTAAACAGGTAAAAATTTTATAATGTATGCATCTAGGCAAAAAAGTAACGCAAAAGAGTTTTTTTAATGGAGTAGCTGTCTCATCTGTGTCAAAGACAAAAGTCAAAGAGCAAGTTAATTAATTAATTAATTTATCTTTTGTGAGTAGTAGTTTCATTTCAACCATGGCTGGTACCAAGAGGATGGCGCCACATGCCACACGTCTCAAGTGACCATGGCTGAGGTCGAATCATTTTTCTCCGGCGGAGTGATTTCGAAAGGACAGTGGCCCCCAAGGTAACTTGATTTAAAGCCATCTGACTTTTTCTTCTGGGGCAGCACAGAAGGCAACGTCTATAGTAACGAACCAGACAACATGAAAGGTTTACAAGAGAACAACATCCGTGAAATCCAGGCAGTGACACCAGAGGTTCTGCCAGCGACATTCGAGAACCTGCAGCGTCTTGTTGAACTTGTTTACAATTCGAGGGCGTTAGTTTCCAGCACTTTCTGTAATTCAACTTCATTTCCACTTGAACAAGGCATGACACGTTCGTTTCATTTCATTTCCTGAGTTGAATGACATCAGAGTATAAGTGGTTTATTGTGCTGGCTGCTGCCTGTAGTTTTCCGCCGCCTGTCACGCTGATGTTTGAGCCAAAGTTCTCGTCGGCGTCTGGAAGGTAACGCCAACGGCAGCGGTTAGTGTTTAAGCTAAACGCCGTCGACAAGTCGACCGCGCGGACACGCCCTCGTCTCTGAACTGCCTGCTAATGAACCTGCGCGTCCTTGCCTCTCACCCTCTCCCTCTTTCCCTCTCTCACTCTCTCTCTCTCTCCCTCTCGCACTCTCGCTGCCTGTGTACCTCTCAGACCGCAGCTGCAGTTACTGCCGCCGGAGGAGTTATGCAGTCCCACTTCTGTCTTAATTCCAGCTGGCTTTGTGCGCGCATTAACCGCACGGGAGGCGCCCCGTCTTTCACGGCATTATCGCCCATAGAGATGAAAGTAATAACTTCATGGCCGAGAAACTTGACGCTTTATAGTACGGGAAGTCTTCCCAACTGTTCCAGTTAGTTTGGAAGCAATTTAATTTTGCACCACCAGCCGTGGTGCTTACAAACCACAGTAAAGGGTCCAGTTCATTGCATCCGGGAGCCCATTTCCTCTACTGATTCTTAATTACTACCTCCCATACAGTAAGTTTCATCTGCATCTGCAAACATATCACTCATGCCACTTAACACTAAGTGGCGAAAGATATTTTGTAACGTTCCAAGTCATTCCCCTTCGTATAGTGCTCGCAGTTACTGTCTATACAGCTCTGTGCGGTCCGAAATCTCCCCTTGTTTTCCTTGTGACCCTTACAACCCATACGTAAGAATTTCGGAGTTGGACTTTTTCTGCAGTCTATTGTGATCACTGAATGTGAACTTACTCAACAGTATTTCGCCAAAGAAGCATCCTCTTGTCTCCAAGATTGTCCATCTGAGCTCATTGACCATTTACATTGTGCGCTTCTACTTATCAAAACAATCTGAATTGCTTCAGTGTCCTTCTTTAGTGCTAATTTCACAAAGTATCTTGCATTACTGCAGGATATATGTCTGGTTAAATTCAATGTGAAGGAAGTAAATACAACTACACAAGGAAATTTGTGTAACTGACAACACTTTCTGTCGGTACATATGTAACAATGATACTTTACTGGTAGGTAGGACAGCTTGGCTGTGGAAGTGGAAGGGTAGCCCACGACATAGACAGACAACAGTATTCACTATTACAGGCACCCAAGCTTTAATGATCTTCCAGCAATAAAGGCTCTTAACAAATCTCAATTAAGCAAGGACATAAACTTGGTTACAAACATATGTTAACCTTCAACCGGTGAATAACCTCAATAAAGAATTACCAATCAATAAAACGTAGATAAAGGACTGCTTTACAAGAATGCTTAAATTAAGTAAAATCATGAAAGCTAAGTTGCAAATTTTATGTTAAGCTTCAACAGGTGAATAACCCCAATAAAGAATTCTCATTTAAATAAAACATAGATAGGAAAATGCAGACAGAACAACACACGTGGGCATAAAGGGAGCAGCAGATGCGTACCAAGCAAACTATACTGCGCCAAAATACGACCCACGTCACGTCCACAAACCGGAGCACTGCTCTCGGAGCTGGTGTCTGCTCGCTGGACTGCCGCATCTCTCTGTCCCCCGGAAAGCGACGCTGACTGCCGCCTTGCTCAACGCTCCCTTCTCGGCCGTGCACAACAACTCTTCTCTTGTCGCCTCAGAGTGCGGCCGCAATGTCCGTTCTCCCCTGCTGTGCGCCCCAGACCCCGTACTCGCACTCACTCCCTCGTTAGGACCCGCTCCGACAGGAGGCGCTCGCGATCGCACATAGTGCCAACCTCAACCAGAGGAGTCATCGATAGCGTCTTGCGCCACGGCTCAGATACCAGTATGTGGTTTATTTCAAAACACAATTGATTACATAATCAGACTATTCATTACTAAACTGATAGTTTACATTTTCTTCTTCTGACCTCTTTAGTTGGCCACATAACCACTCTGTCAACAGTCCACGTTATAGGCATGCTATACCCTTCCTAAACTCTCCCAAGTATCCGCAGTAGGCCATTTATCAACCTGAAAACAAACATTATTCGTTTTATAATGGTTCCGCAGCGTTCCGTTTCGATAAGTAATCGGTATAATAGAGTCAAACAGCAAATCACTAATACTTCACCCGAATCTTGCTGAATTGTTCTCCCATCCATCAAATTTAGTTAAACGTATTCCCTTCTAAAGCAAGCTAGCATTCTCTGCAGAAAATATACATTCGATAAAAGTCATACTGAATCCCTCTACAACCACTCAATCACGACACCCTACCACTGTCATCAACAAACAGTCTAACGTCAGATTTCTGCCCACTCTGTTGAAAATGTAGTTGATGCTGCAAGACTACAGTTGTCGTCCGGTTAGATTTGAAAGGCTACAAGCTACTGTAAGCTTACACCGTGGCAGCAATCACTTCAATTTGTAAGCCTTCCACGTGTCTACCTGGTCATGTGTCTGCTAAACTGATTCCGCCCTGTGACAGTGGTTGTTGTTCTGGCCTGCATTGGAGGTTATCACTTCTATCAGAAAAATAAAGCTTGAACGCTGATATAATTTAACTAGATGGTGGCCATGTCATTATTATAGTCAATTACTAATGACTTATTAATATATCTCCAAATAATTAATATTTTACGAAAAATAGATAAATTTTATGGATCATAAAATAGGACAAACAACACAGGTTAAGCGAGTTAACAAATAATATTCTTCTCGGGTATGCAGCCGGATCATGACGTCTTCAAGACACAATATTTCCGCGGTCCAACTGGCCGCCATCATCAGGTGAGAGCGCTGGTGCTCAATCTCACCGGAACTGACTTCCCAGCGCAAGCGGCAGCCCATATATAGGCCGCAGAAGACCCACAACGCGTGCGTGAGAAGGTGCCGTAGCTGCCCTCTAGTGCAGTAAACATGCCGCGCCGCCGGTGGTGGAAAGAGGCGAAATCGAGATATCGCTGTCAAAAATAAAAGAAATTTTAAAAATACTATTCCGACGATTGAGACGCAGACCGTTGTTTTTTAATGTCAGATAACACCGGGTCCCAAGTATTACTTACAAGATAACCCTTGTCTCTATTAATAATATTGTCGGATAAACGAATCTCTATGGATTCTTTTAAAACACAGTCCCAATAGCGAGATGCAGTGCAACCATTTGTGTCGCATCATATTGCATTCTGTGTCCCTCGGTGAGACAGTGCTCCGCCACTGCGGATTTCTCGGGTTGAAGCAGCCGTGTGTGCCGCTGATGCTCAACACATCGGTCCTCAATGGTCCGGATCGTCTGACCAATATAAGCCTTCCCACAGTGGCAAGGGATCTTGTACACACCGGGCTTCCTCAAACCCAAGTCATCCTTAACAGAGCCAAGAAACGCTCTAAGCTTGACCGGCGGACGAAAAATACTTTTGATGTGATATCTTTTTAGAATTCTTCCTACCTTCGAGGAAATGCTCCCAGCAAAAGGCAGAAAAGCCACCGATTTGCAGGTATCTTCTGGTGGTTCAGGCGATGGTCCAAACTGGAAAGCACGACGGATCTGTTTATCTGTATAGCCATTCTGCTTGAACACAACCTTAAGGTGGTCCAATTCTTGTGTCAAGCTTTCTCCATCTGAAATGGCATAAGCTCTTCTCGCCAACGTTCGCAGGACCCCCGTACGCTGGAACGATGGATGACAGCTAGAAGCATGCAGGTAACGGTCCGTGTCCGTAGGCTTTCGATAAACACTGTGTCCCAGTGTCCCATCATCCTTTCTGTACACCAGAACATCCAGAAACGGACGCTTTCCATCACTTTCCACCTCCATGGTAAACTTGATGCTAGGATGCAGGGAATTAAAATGATCTAGGAGGCGGTCAAGAGCCTCTCTCCCATGAGGCCACAACATAAACGTGTCGTCAACGTACCTCCGGAAACAGGTTGGTTTTAAGGACGCCGTCTTCAGCGCCATGTCCTCCAAATCTTCCATAAAAAGGTTGGCGACTATTGGGGACAGTGGGCTCCCCATAGCCACTCCGTCAGTCTGTTCAAAATATTTGTCATTGAATAAAAAGTACGTCGACGTCAGCACGTGGCGACAAAGCCTGGTTGTGTCCTCATCCAGTTTCTCACCAATTAATTGCAAGGATTCTTCCAGAGGAACCCGGGTAAAAAGCGACACGACATCAAAGCTCACAAGCAAATCGCAGGGACTAAGAGACAAGGACTTCAATCTCTGAATAAACACCATAGAATTGGGAATGTGATGTTCGCATTTACCGACGTGAGGGCCAAGAACAGATTAACCTGACGACGTTCTCAAAAAACTTCGTCCTGGTGCTGCCGTGCCACCGAGACTATACGGCCTACCCAAGATTCATATTAAAGGGGTCCCGCTTCGTCCGATCGTGAGTAACTTGCGTGCTCCTACCTACAATCTAGACAAGTATTTAGCATCTGTTCTTGGCCCTCACGTCGGTAAATGCGAACATCACATTCCCAATTCTATGGTGTTTATTCAGAGATTGAAGTCCTTGTCTCTTAGTCCCTGCGATTTGCTTGTGAGCTTTGATGTCGTGTCGCTTTTTACCCGGGTTCCTCTGGAAGAATCCTTGCAATTAATTGGTGAGAAACTGGATGAGGACACAACCAGGCTTTGTCGCCACGTGCTGACGTCGACGTACTTTTTATTCAATGACAAATATTTTGAACAGACTGACGGAGTGGCTATGGGGAGCCCACTGTCCCCAATAGTCGCCAACCTTTTTATGGAAGATTTGGAGGACATGGCGCTGAAGACGGCGTCCTTAAAACCAACCTGTTTCTGGAGGTACGTTGACGACACGTTTATAGTGTGGCCTCATGGGAGAGAGGCTCTTGACCGCCTCCTAGATCATTTTAATTCCCTGCATCCTAGCATCAAGTTTACCATGGAGGTGGAAAGTGATGGAAAGCGTCCGGTTCTGGATGTTCTGGTGTACAGAAAGGATGATGGGACACTGGGACACAGTGTTTATCGAAAGCCTACGCACACGGACCGTTACCTGCATGCTTCTAGCTGTCATCCATCGTTCCAGCGTACGGGGGTCCTGCGAACGTTGGCGAGAAGAGCTTATGCCATTTCAGATGGAGAAAGCTTGACACAAGAATTGGACCACCTTAAGGTTGTGTTCAAGCAGAATGGCTATACAGATAAACAGATCCGTCGTGCTTTCCAGTTTGGACCATCGCCTGAACCACCAGAAGATACCTGCAAATCGGTGGCTTTTCTGCCTTTTGCTGGGAGCATTTCCTCGAAGGTAGGAAGAATTCTAAAAAGATATCACATCAAAAGTATTTTTCGTCCGCCGGTCAAGCTTAGAGCGTTTCTTGGCTCTGTTAAGGATGACTTGGGTTTGAGGAAGCCCGGTGTGTACAAGATCCCTTGCCACTGTGGGAAGGCTTATATTGGTCAGACGATCCGGACCATTGAGGACCGATGTGTTGAGCATCAGCGGCACACACGGCTGCTTCAACCCGAGAAATCCGCAGTGGCGGAGCACTGTCTCACCGAGGGACACAGAATGCAATATGATGCGACACAAATGGTTGCACTGCATCTCGCTATTGGGACTGTGTTTTAAAAGAATCCATAGAGATTCGTTTATCCGACAATCTTATTAATAGAGACAAGGGTTATCTTGTAAGTAAGACTTGGGACCCGGTGTTATCTGACATTAAAAAACAACGGTCTGCGTCTCAATCGTCGGAATAGAATTTTTAAAATTTCTTTTATTTTTGACAGCGATATCTCGATTTCGCCTCTTTCCACCACCGGCGGCGCTGCATGTTTACTGCACTAGAGGGCAGCTACGGCACCTTCTCGCGCCCGCGTTGTGGGTCTTCTGCGGCCTATATATGGGCTGCCGCTTGCGCTGGGAAGTCAGTTCCGGCGAGATTGTGCACCAGCGCTCTCACCTGATGATGGCGGCCAGTTGGACCGCGGAAATATTGTGTCTTGAAGACGTCATGATCCGGCTGCATACCCGAGAAGAATATTATCAATTATTACGCCGGGAAAGCCTTCGTAGTCACGAGGTGACAAATAAATCATAAATTGTTGGTAACACAGATAGAAACCAGAAACAATTAGTACCTCATTGGCCGGCGTTTCGTTGGCAAAGACCAAGGTTTATCTGTTTGTTGTGTTACTCCGGCTCAAAACATGGATAATGGACTCTGAAATTATCTAACGCTGAATAGACTTTTATTCATCCATTCTACACAGAATTTATACTAAGTTGGTGCAACTGAGAACATGTGGTGAGAATGTCATTCTGTTTGCCCTTAAAAGCTGGAGCAACAATACTACACCTTTTTCTCAATGCACAGCGCTGTGTCAGGTGACAATCATGGTGAAAGTTTCTGCAGAGTAGTGATATTTATCGCCTGTAATTCGTTACCATGGGCAACAAATGCAAAGCCCCAGCTGGCGATTTGTTAGACAGATCGCAATTACTCTCTCCTGGGGCCCTGAAATCTCAGCAGATTCCGTGTGTGACACTCCCAATCACCAGTCATACCATGGACCACTTTGGCTCCATAATTTCGCAGTGCACACAAAGTGATCAAACATGTAAATGGCAGAACTGATACGAATAAGATTGTCCTTGTCACAGTGAGTTGTCTGAGATGGTGAAGTGTAAACTGTCAGTACAGCTAAGACTTCACCACATGCTCCCCAGTCAAGACCAATGCCAATGGAAAGTCACGCTCAGGGCGAGTCAACTAAGAGCAACCCGCTGATAACAAGAGTCAAGACCAGATTCTCCTGTCTAGAGCGGAGCCTGAAGCAAATGGCCACATTAGACCTCGGTAAACTTGAAGAAAGCACCCTCACAACTACCCTGACAAGAGTTTCATGCCCATTACAAGGTTCCACAAGTACCTTGTCTTTCCTCACGCTTGCCTGTCTTACCCTCCGCCCAGTACTGAGAAAAGTAAAGCCAAGTCATGACTATAAATTCCTGCACACGGAGGAGAGGGCGTTAGCATCAGAATTGCTTTTCCCAGGACCACTTTAGGCAGTGTGTTCTGAGTTTCCACTTAGGCCTAAAGTGAACAACACGTCTATAACAGAGATTATAATGTTGACAGGCCAAATATTACAGTATGTCCGACCAGGGGCCACGGTTAAACTAAGAGAAGTGCTACTGTATCCAAACATAGACCATTTCACAGCCGCAATAAATGTTGTGTTCCATCCTGAAATTCTTCCAAAGGCCTGAGGCTTCCGAAAATCTCAGGAGGCATAGGGACGACACAACCTGACGGGTTCATCGATAAAATCCAGTCGAAGGTGAATATGCAGTCACATGGATATTTATGGCCGCCATCCCTTTACACAATAGGCGTTTACGCCAGTCGAATCGTCTTGGTCAGGCAACCTACTTCTCTGCCGCATCGCTGACGCTGCCAAGGCCAGAGACGGCTAACGGGTAGGCCCAGGTTGGCAGTTTTCGCCGCTTCTGTCAAAGGCATTCTCTGCACACCAATGCTAGGAATTCCTGCGACCAGCGTTTTGTCTCCAGCAAATGCTTTGGGATATTCCTCTCCCTAATCTTTTTACGTAGCCAAGGTAACTAGACACTATAAGACATACCATTCTGGGCTGGGCTGCGGCACAGTTTCCCACGGAGCTATTTCCGCTGTGACTTCATGCGGCAGACAGCGGTCTGTGTGCAAATAGTGCATGTGCAATCAAGACGGTGCTAGAGGCTATATAATCATTGTAATAGCGTATCGAGAAAGCGAAAGAGGCGAATAAAAATACGAGTAATTGTGCAGGAAAAAAATGTAACAATTATGGCCATAAAACTAGTGATGTACTATATCATAGATTCCATACAAATGCAGTATAAATGGAGCGGGTAGCTCGTTGCAAGCGATCAGTTAAAATCAGTGTTAACAGTGCACGGATCTGCCCAATTCATTGAAAATAGAGATGTGCGGAAGAGAGCAGTAGGAGCCTTGGAATCTGTGTCTCCAAAGATGAAGAAAATGGACCGAGTAACAAATACAGTGAACTCACTGACTTAAGACAAAAGGACGGGAAAGTCAAAAGACTGAATAAAGAAACAGAAGTTTTGAGGAAGAAAAATGAGTGTTGGAACTGACCTTAAAAGGACCTGATCCAGCCCTGATAAGAGTCAAAGCAGTCAGACAAGTGATGTTAAGAAAGAGAAAATTAATACGATGAAAGAAAGTGAGGTAAGGATGAAGGTACAAAATGTACTATCGAAATGTTTCACTCCAGGAAAAATTCGCTGTTTGTTACATGGCAACAGACGGGTTAAATGGAGTTACCAATACACTACCTTTAAAGGTCCTTTCTCGAATCGCTTATATGTAGCTCAAGAAGCATAACATTCCTTCGCCATATCGTGCAATGCTTCAAAATTGGACTGGAAGTATTAAGTGCAATCAAGCCGTTTCGGAAGAAATTCTGACAGTTTTTAGAACAAAGACATATATTTACTGTGTTAGAAAATAATAATGTACTGTGTTTTGACGAAATGAACATCGACGGCCGCATCTGCTATGATGGAACAAAAGACAAGGTTTTACGACCTGACACCCATGTGCTGGTGGTTTATGTAAATCTGGGATGCCACAAGTTTATTATGATTTTTATGTGATAATGAACGGCCACCTGCTCCAATAAATGATGACTATTTGACAACCTAAGCTGCCGACAGGTGTTGTTGATATATCTCGATGTGGACAGCTGAAAACGTGTGCCCCGACCGGGACCCGAACCCGGGATCTCCTGCTTACATGGCAGACGCTCTATCCATCTGAGCCACCGAGGACACAGATCAACAGCGCGACTGCATGGACTTATCCCTTGCACGCTTCCCGCGAGACACATTCCCAACTGTCCACAATTCTACATATGTATTGTACCTTATAGAAAGTTCCCCACCCACTCATTACTCGCGCACATCGAGGTATATCAACAACACCTGTCGGCAGCTTAGGTTGTCAGTTAGTCATCACTTATTCCAGGGAAAAGCTGCACGGTCATCAACAGTAACGGTTCTTTCGAGAACAAGTTACTGTCTTCGTATATATAACCTGCTCCAAGATATAATAATGAAAGTTTAACGTGATACGAGAGGTAAAAATTCTTGCGTTAGGATTGAGGTTCGCGTCGGCACATCCAAAACATTTTTTACAAATCCAGCGGACAAGGAAAGGAAGATCTGTGTTTGTTCGACATGCCCCACTTACCGAATTCACTCTGAAAGCACTTTTTGAATGAAGGAGTAGTTGTACTTAATGGCACTTAAGTAACGAAGAAGTAAATTGATGGTCTTTTAGACACTCAGAAAGGGACCTCAATATAACGCACCACCTATCAGCTCACATCAGTGTCACAGTTAGAGCGCAACAAAATGTTAGCATAGCTGTTCGTTTATTTTCACACCACGCCGCTAAAGATCTGTTGCATGTTCTAGGAAAGGAAAATGAAAGTATTTCAACTTGAAAAAGTTAATTATGTGTTCGACGTTTTGAATTCTAGAGTTTTCTTTGAGCATGGCAGGCCTCTACATAGTGGCATCCGTCTGAAACTTCCAGGGCAAGACAGCAATTTAAGAAGGTTTCGAGACGTTCTCCATAACATGTAGTTTCGAAACAGAAAGGGTTTGTTGCCGTTTCAAAATGGGTTTATCATCTCCATCACATCACTTCTAGGACTCTTTGAAGATGTAAGAACAGATAAAGGGACATCCTAACATATCGACTAAATCAAGATTGTCTGGAAAATTAATTTTCAAGAATTTGAGGTGTTGGTGCTTTCTTAAACAACCCTTCAGCAGTGGAGGTCAAGCACACAAATCGGCTTATTGTTTTAATAGGAAATGGAGGCGACGTACCGTTATCAAGTAGGGCATCAGTTGCTGATGAGAGAATTAGTACTACAGCTGCTCCAGACACCGAAACGCACGATGGCAAATTCATGAAATTCATTACCAGTGTACTTTGTATTGACGTGACAGAGGATACCAAGTGAATGCTCAGTGTGCAAGTAGTTGCGATATTGCTCACATTATGAAAGGGGAAGAAGAATTAGTGAGAACAATCCACGAAACAGGGGAAAAAAGTCTGATGAAGAGGACGTTTCGCCTGACTCTGTACACTACATGGCAGGTATCTTGCATTTAAGTGCAGAGCCACTGACAGATCCTTGGGGTCGCGAACTGAAATATGCTCATTTCCTGGAAAAAGTTCTGATTCCTGGGTATCTACTGTTTCTAGATGTTGTCCTTTAAATCCAACAACAGACTGGGGGGGGGGGGGGGCGCAGTAAAACAGTTTGAAATTATATTTTCTGGGTTTCATGGACACACCATTCCTAGGTGTGACAAAGCAGTTAAAACTCTGACATCAACCATCAAAGCAAAGTTTCCTCTGGTGCATGAAGATATCGTTAGTTTGTATATGCAGAAACGAGAACATTTATCCGTATTAGGCATCTGAATAACGAGAAGCAGTTGCAAGCAAGGAAGAAGAACGCAGCAAAGAAGAATTTGCTGTAGGCAGCCACTCGGCCATGTAAAAACTGAAAATTCGTTCCCTTCACTCGCAACATGCGATTAATACGCTAATAAATTAAAGGATGTAGTTATGTTCGTTTATGGAATTGAACTATTTCATCTTGTGTATAATTATTTTTAGTTATGTATTTGCTAGGGTCAATTTATTTATCTGTTTCTCTAACACGTCTTAAAATAGTTTAAGTAGTATATGGAAGACACATGCTGTATAAACCATCCGGCAACGTTATTTACATATACCGAGCTGCCTGGAGCAGCCGGCGGTTGTCTTTCAACTGACGTCACATTAGAGCGACCAATCATAGTTTCTTTGTCGGACTGCCCCCCCCCCCCCCTCTGGCACGTAGCTTTTAAGCCCCAAACGTAAACTGCAAGATTTACTGTTATATAACCGAACTACCTGCTTGTCCTCTACTCCAGAAAATACTATTTGAAGGAGACTGACCATAAAGACCACGCATTCATTAACAATGCACATGCTCCCATCAGTGCCTGCTCATTGTGATAAATACCTGTGGTCGCACGAAATTGATGTCTGTGATGTAATAACAACATTAAAGGGTAGCCTTGAATATGAAAATAAATGCGAGAGTGCAAATGGTTCAAATGGCTCTGAGCACTATGGGACTCAACTGCTGAGGTCATTAGTCCCCTAGAACTTAGAACTAGTTAAACCTAACTAACCTAAGGACATCACACACATCCATGCCCGAGGCAGGATTCGAACCTGCGACCGTAGCGGTCTTGCGGTTCCAGACTGCAGCGCCTTTAACCGCACGGCCACTTCGGCCGGCTAAATGCGAGAGTGATTCATCCTCTCTCAATGTGTGTGAAGATCAGAACCTGAAGAGTGAGTAATTAGTCAAATACGTAACATGCTGAAAGTGTTTACATGATTTCTGCAAACTATTAATTGATCGAACTTGCTACGCATGTCACACACATGCTGTATCTCGACTCCAGAGAAAAAGAGATTTATCAATATGGTTCTACATCATAACATCAATAACAACAACAGCTGGTACTAGCTTATAATGGACGTCGCTCTGTCCCCATTTCAGCACCAGAGCGACCTCAATTTGTGAGACCACTGTGCTCTAGCTTTACGAACAACTACTGGAACTGAACCGTTCTACAAAATTTTAGCTACATAAATAATTTGTTTCAGAATGAGTAAGTAACTTTTATCTTTATATGCTGTTCATTATGTATGGAAACACGTGGGAGGATAAGCAAAATATGCTCGAAATGTTTAACAAAGGAATATAAATTTACAGTAGCACTGAAACAATTAAGAAATTCAAAACACACCGTCAGTTTTTCTATTCTTCATGCCTTCTACTACAGTTAAAAGCAACTTGAAATGAACTCATCTTTGAAACAGAAGGGACAGTGAGGACACTGCATCCAATTACACAGACACTGTAAAATACAGACAGTGCTGTATTTCATACCAGAGGTAGACAGTCCCGACGAGTAAAATAGCGTCTGTCCCTGTGCGGGAGTCACACGACTTGAATGCGCACTGTGAGACGTAGACATTAGGATATACAGGGTGTTTCAAAAATGACCAGTATATTTGAAACGGCAATAAAAACTAAACGAGCAGCGATAGAAATACATCGTTTGTTGCAATATGCTTGGGACAACAGTACATTTTCAGGCGGACAAACTTTCGAAATTACAGTAGTTACAATTTTCAACAACAGGTGGCGCTGCAAGTGATGTGAAAGATATAGACGACAACGCAGTCTGTGGGTGCGCCATTCTGTACGTCGTCTTTCTGCTGTAAGCGTGTGCTGTTCACAACGTGCAAGTGTGCTGTGGACAACATGGTTTATTCCTTAGAACAGAGGATTTTTCTGGTGTTGGAATTCCACCGCCTAGAACACAGTGTTGTTGCAACAAGACGAAGTTTTCAACGGAGGTTTAATGTAACCAAAGGACCGAAAAGCGATACAATAAAGGATCTGTTTGAAAAATTTTAACGGACTGGGAACGTGACGGATGAACGTGCTGGAAAGGTAGGGCGACCGCGTACGGCAACCACAGAGGGCAACGCGCAGCTAGTGCAGCAGGTGATCCAACAGCGGACTCGGGTTTCCGTTCGCCGTGTTGCAGCTGCGGTCCAAATGACGCCAACGTCCACGTATCGTCTCATGCGCCAGAGTTTACACCTCTATCCATACAAAATTCAAACGCGGCAACCCCTCAGCGCCGCTACCATTGCTGCACGAGAGACATTCGCTAACGATATAGTGCACAGGATTGATGACGGCGATATGCATGTGGGCAGCATTTGGTTTACTGACGAAGCTTATTTTTACCTGGAAGGCTTCGTCAATAAACAGAACTGGCGCATATGGAGAACCGAAAAGCCCCATGTTGCAGTCCCATCGTCCCTGCATCCTCAAAAATTACTGGTCTGGGCCGCCATTTCTTCCAAAGGAATCATTGGCCCATTTTTCAGATCCGAAACGATTACTGCATCACGCTATCTGGACATTCTTCGTGAATTTGTGGCGGTACAAACTGCCTTAGACGACACTGCGAACACCTCGTGGTTTATGCAAGATGGTGCCCGGCCACATCGCACGGCCGACGTCTTTAATTTCCTGAATGAATATTTCGATGATCGTGTGATTGCTTTGGGCTATCCGAAACATACAGGAGGCGGCGTGGATTCGCCTCCCTATTCGCCAGACATGAACCCCTGTGACTTATTTCTGTGGGGACACTTGAAAGACCAGGTGTACCGCCAGAATCCAGAAACAATTGAACAGCTGAAGCAGTACATCTCATCTGCATGTGAAGCCATTCCGCCAGACACGTTGTCAAAGGTTTCGGGTAATTTTATTCAGAGACTACGCCTTATTATTGCTACGCATGGTGGATATGTGGAAAATATCGTACTATAGAGTTTCCCAGACCGCAGCGCCATCTGTTGTTGACAATTTTAACTACTGTAATTTCGAAAGTTTGTCTGCCTGAAAATGTACTGTTGTCCCAAGCATATTGCAACAAACGGTGTATTTCTATCGCTGCTCGTTTAGTTTGTATTGCCGTTTCAAATATACCGGTCATTTTTGAAACACCCTGTATGTAAGTTTATGTAGGTCCTGTAGGAGTGATGGGACGGCCGAGGATCAGTCCGGCTTTCGCATCCGTGCAGTGCGGACGTGCTGTTGTTCCCGCCTGCGGAGCGTGCGCGCTAGCGTTTGTTTACTTCTCAGCGGCCGTCACTTACGTGTCTCTTACGTGCACCAGAACCATGGCCAACCGTTTTAGACAATCAAAACTACGGTTCAGCTTCTGCAACGACCACACACGACCAAAGGCCTTGGAAGTGGAACGCTTCCTACCCGACGTTGCTACGATCCCAGTTTCCGACATCTTGGGCATCCATTTGTCCATATTGAGCAGTACGCTGTATGTCAAAGTAGTCAATGACGCAGTGTGGTAAAGAATACTTCGTGACACCAAACACGGACTACGCTTTTGCCACGCCGATGGAAATGTCGGTGCGGTCACTGTCGACCACGCAGGCTTATGAATGCGCACCATACGAGTTTTCGAACTCCCGTTCGAGCTCCCGGCTTAAGACGTTATCGCGGCTTTCCGCCCCTATGGCCCTGTACATGACGACACTGCCGAACACTGGGCGCAATTCCAAGCATATCCCGTTCTTAACGGTCTATGACAGATCAACATCAATCTCCATCGCTAAGGGCCATCTTACTTGCAAATCAGAAGGCGCTGTGCGGTCATCACATACGACGGCCAACCCAAGACCTGTTATGGGTGCGGCAAAGAAGGTCACCTCAGGTCTGAGTGTCTTCATCGGTGAATCACCCAACTGCTTGCCGCTACAGTTGCACCTCCGACTCCGACGAAGGTGTTACCTATCACCTACGCACCAGCCGCCGTCCGTCGTACCATGTACCGGTGACCCTTCCTGCTACTACGGATGCCGCGGGGATCGACGCGTCGCGCTCACAACCTGACGACTTCCGATCCCCACCCGTCCGATGATATGGACGCCCCTTCACTTATCGTTCCAGTGACAGACCACCGCGACTCCCTCCCGTCTTCCGACACAGAGGGACGAAAACGGAAACATAGTTCACCCAAAAGGCGCAAGAGAAGGCGCCGTAGCGTCTCGGAACGAGACATATCACCTCCCCCTGAGGCTCCAGGGGCAGTCCTGCCCGACAAGGCCTAGGAAAATCTGCACGACGACACCAGCTGTGGCTGTGCCGGGGCCTCCTCTGCTGGCTCGCCCAGGTGCTCCTGAAAATGGACTCCACCGTTGCGACTGCCGCATAGACGTCCTCTGCTCTCAGGAACGACGTGGATCGTAAGACCATCACAACGACAGCGCCTTCAATGGCGTAGAGTGACGACGTCGACAAAGGCCCGAACCACGCGCAGGAGACGGAGTTAACCCAGACGGAAGCCTAGTTACGCGGCCAATAGCACCGTTCGGTATCGTACGGCATGGCTCGCCTTTGCCATGCGCCACGACTCCAACCAAACCTACCGAGTAATACCATTAGCTCCCCCGTGAAAATTCAGCTGCTGCGAAAGATGATATGGGCATCGAATGTCAACATCGCGCTACTATAGGAAGTACACTTGGCAACACATCCAGACGTCGCGGAATATGACGCTTATCCTACTCCTGGGACGTGGCGTACGTCCGAGAAGGCATTCCGGTGGCCGATATCACATACCTTCCATCCGCCAGAGGCATGGCCGTCACTGTCATGGGGACGCGTATTGTCAACATTTATGCTCCGTCCAGCTCCACCAGCAGACGCGACGGGGCACACTTCTATTCGGAAGAAATCGTCCCTTTGTTTCTTGGACGCTGTGGCCAAGGTGCTGAACTTTTGCCCTTCTCGTTTTCGGACCGCTGTGCCTACATCTGCAACATTATCCTTCCGGGACAAGTGGTTTGGCGCAGTCGTGCATCGTGAAAGGTAAACACCTCCCGTCTTCATGATCCCGAATGTCTTCAACGTGTTACCGAGACATGGGCCACCTGTTAACGTCGCTTACCTAAGTACTGCACAACTTTGACTTGGTGGCGGGAATATGGCAAATCTGCCGTTCGACGTACCTTGATTCAGTATGGCAAGGAAGTTGCTACGTGGCGCCGGCACACTACCGACTATGTCTACGCCGTTCTCCGCGGCCTGGACGCCCAACCACCCATCCCTGAAACCCAGACGGAACGCAGCAGGATTAAGGCACACATTGTAACGTTGACACGCCGTAGACTGCAGGGGGTGATAGTGCGGACCCGATGTCATGATTCAATGGAACGAGAACATCCCGTAATGCATTATATCACCGCCGATAGGAAACACCGACGACAACAACTCATCACCGAGATCTCCGCCTCTCGCGCCCAGCAAGTCACTTGCCACGCCGAAATCGTCAATGCCTTTGAAGACCACTACCGCACAATGTACCAGGAGGAGACTACCAACAACCACGCTGAGGGGTTTTTGTTACCACACGCAATTCGCATCCTTGCCAGCGACGGAGCGGAAGAGCTGATGGAACCAGTTACGCGCAACGAAGTCCACGATGGATTCAACATAGATGCTCTGAATGTCACCTGGTGTCGATGGGTTGCCGATAGAATTTCATCGCACTTTCCTCGCGCTAATGTCTTCATGGACGACGATGTTTCATGAACTGATGGGGTCTCCGTACCGCCGTCCTTCGTCACAGGAATTATTATGCCCATCCACGAACCTACACCGGGGGTGACGACAGCACATTACCGTCCACTGACTCTGCTTAAAGCAGACTATAAAATATTTACACGACTCCTGGCGACTCGATGCCGCAAGATACTGACTCACATTCTATCCCCAGAACAGACAACTCCGGGTGGCTCAGTTAATGTACAAACGGCCACAGGATAATGTCGTGATTTAATTGCACTGGCAACGGCGTGCAGACTCTGGGGGCCCGGTGGTTGCCTTTGACTTTGACAGCGCATTCGACAAGGTGCGGCATCGGTTTCTGTTCTCGGTATGGCGCCGCCGACTCGCTGATTCAGGTTAATGGCTGTGTGGCGGAGCCATTGGCGATCTGGCGTTCCATAAGGCAAGGCTGTCCACTTGCGACCCTACTCTATGACACAAACCTGGAGCCACTCATTGGGGGTCTGACGAGCCACCTTTCAGGTCTCACTTTGTAACAGCACAGTTTTCGGTGTCGTGCATATGTGGACTACCTCCTCCTCTTGGTCCGCTCACGGAATGAAACACAAACGGTGCTTGGTTTGATTAAACGTACGGAACTGCAGCGGAAAGTAACATGAATGTCGCAAAATCCACGGCGATGTCCATTGGACGCTGCCTCTCACACGATGACTTAGCACCTCTCCCGCGTTGACAAAAACTGCGATAGCTTGGTACCATTTTCGCCTTCACTGTGCGCCGCTACCACCAAATTATCCGCACGGCGGTGCGACCAAACCTCCTCCGCCGACACGATTCTTTACAATGTGTCCAATACCTTAACGAACATGGGGCGTCTAGAATGGTTCACATTGCACAGGTCTTCCCGCTGCCACCAACTATTGGACCCAGCCTCCAGGCTGTCTACGGATGCTTTCGTACTTCCGCGGTAGGTCCGTTACGAACCGCTCATCCATGCCCCCCCCCCCCCCCCCCAAGTCAGCGAACGGGAGGCCTAGGCCTTGTCAATTTGCGACTCCGAGCTGCGTCCTTGTACATGTCCACCGTGCACATGCAGTGGAACGGGGGCCCCTCCATTATGCGCAGCTTGCTGGAAATTCTTATGCGCGCGATCATAACACCACCAGTACCAGACGCACAGTTCTGATTTCATCGTCGACTTCAGTTATGCTCACACACACTTACCGAGCATGCGTTATCATCGACCTAAAGTTTTTAACACCCCACTGCTTCGTTAAATATCCAGCAACAACATCGAACGGTATGGTGTCATATCCACCAGCTTGTCCTTCCCTCCATCGTCCGGGCAACATGCTACCACGTCGCATGTGGAAAATTCGTCACAAATCAACGTCTTCACGTCATAGGACTAACGGACTCTCCTCTTTGTTTAATGTGCCACCTCACGGATTACGATGTCCACCAACTGAATTGTGGTGCCACCAGTGACGTTTGGAAACTTGGGCGACAGTTCGTTGCCTGTTACCTCCGCGTTCCGCCGTTCGTTGCCTGTTATCTTACCTACGCGCGTACTTTACGTCACCGCCAGTCAGCTGGATGGTGCCACACGCAGACGACACCTCCCCCCCTCCCTCCCCCCCCCCCCCCCAGTGTTGACATCTGAGTGGAGTAGGCGCTTGGATAAGAGCCTCTTTTCTTTTACACCCAGTACCAGAGCACGCTGGTCATTCCCCAAACCCTACTATCCCCTCGTCTTTGGATTCTACCCTCCTTTCGGGCGCTTCTTCCCGGTAGCGGAGACGGGGACACAGTGGCCACGCCACGCATGCTGCCCACTGCCCACTCTGCCTCCCCGCTCCATCTGCCGGGAAGTCTTGTCATACTCCCGCATCTTCTTCCCTTTTTGTCTATTGCCTCACACCTCTCAGCTAGATTCGCTATTATTATTCTTATTTTTCCACACCTTGTTAATAAAGACATCAGCTCGCCTCTTTCCAGTGTAAAAAAAGAAAAACGAAAAGGCGGTTAAAGCTACTTCTCGTCTTCTCGTGTAAAGTGGGAAACCGGGTTCGAGTCCCGATCCGGCATACATTTTCATGTGTTACTGGTAAATCATATAGCTGTCCCGCAATTGAAAGAGTTGAAAACAAGTAAGTCGCCAGATCACCATGGCTTCCCAATATGGTTCTAGAAGAATGCTCAACGGCATTCACTCTTTATTTACTTTGCATTTATCGTGAAACTCTGGCCCAGCGCAAAGTTCCAAGCGACTGGAAGGAGTCGCAGATGACTCGTGTGTATAAGATTAGATTAGATTAGTTTTTAGTTCCATAGATCCGTGCTGAGGAGATCCTCGTGGATGTGGAACATGTCAATTTTTTTAAAAGCTGAAATAACAATGCTAATAGTATGAATATATACAATACATCATTTGTTTCTATTACAAATTCGTCAATGGAGTAGAAGGAGTTGGCCACTAGTAAGTCTTTCAGGCTCCTTTTAAACTGATCTTTATTTCATTACTTTTGAATACATTAAAGGAGTGGCAGTGATCAATGTGTTACAAATATTTGCTATTAAAAACAGTCTTGGTCACGATTTTTTTATCAAGGTGACTGGTTTCGACCACTACTGTGGTCATCTTCAGACCATTGAGTAGGAATCTCTTTCTGTTGGTGATCTTTATTTGTAACTAAATTTTTTATGTTTGCTTTTTTATTTAAAAAAGCGGATAAAGTGTCACTAGAAACCTTCATAAGAGACAATCTGCATTCCTTCCGAACTGACTATGCAAATGTAGACGAGATGTGGCTCAAATTCAAAGATATAGTAGCAATAGCAATTGAGAGATTCATACCACATAAATTGGTAAGAGATGGAACTGATCCCCCATCGTACACAAAACAGGTCCGAACTCTGTTGCAGAGGCAACGGAAAAAGCATGCGAAGTTCACAAGAACGCGATATCCCGAAGATTGGCTAAAATTTACAGGCGCGCGAAATTTGGCACGGACTTCAATGCGAGATGCCTTTAATAGGTTCCACAACGAAACATTGTCTCGAAATTTGGTAGAAAATCCGAAGAAATTCTGGTCGTATGTAAAGTACACAAGCGGCAAGACGCAGTCAATACCTTCGCTGCGCAGTGCCGATGGTATTGTTACCGACGACTATGCCGCTAAAGCGGAGTTATTGAACGCAGTTTTCCGAAATTCCTTCACCAAGGAAGATGAATGGAATATTCCAGAATTTGAAACACGAACAGCTGCTAGCATGAGTATCTTAGAAGTAGATACCTTAGGGGTTGCGAAGCAACTAAATGCGCTTGGTACGGGCAAGTCTTCAGGTCCAGATTGTAAACCGATTAGGTTCCTTTCACTTTACGCCGATACAATAGCTCCCTACTTAGCACTCATATACAACCGCTCGCTCACCGCTAGATCTGTACCTACAGATTGGAAAATTGCGCAGGTCGCATCAGTGTTTAAGAAGGGTAGTAGGAGTAATCCATCGAACTACAGACCTATATCATTGACGTCGGTTTGCAGTAGGGTTTTGGAGCATATACTGTATTCAAACATTATGAATCACCTCGAAGGGAACGATCTATTGATACGTAATCAGCATGGTTTCAGAAAACATCGTTCTTGTGCAACGCAGCTAGCTCTTTATTCGCACGAAGTAATGACCGCTATCGACAGGGGATCTTAAGTTGATTCCGTATTTCTAGAATTCCGGAAAGCTTTTGACACCGTCCCTCACAAGCGACTTCTAATCAAGCTGCGGGACTATGGGGTATCGTCTGAGTTGTGCGATTGGATTCGTGATTTCCTGCCAGGAAGATCGCAGTTCGTAGTAATAGACGGCAAATCATCGAGTAAAACTGAAGTGATATCAGGTGTTCCCCAGGGAAGCGTCCTGGGACCTCTGCTGTTCCTGATGTATGGAAATGACCAGGGTGACAATCTGAGCAGTTCTCTTAGGTTGTTCGCAGCTGATGCTGTAATTTACCGTCTAGTAAGGTCATCCGAAGACCAGTATCAGTTGCAAAGCGATTTAGAAAAGATTGCTGTATGGTGTGGCAGGTGGCAGTTGACGCTAAATAACCAAAAGTGTGAGGTGATCCACATGAGTTCCAAAAGAAATCCGTTGGAATTCGATTACTCGATAAATAGTACAATTTTCAAGGCTGTCAATTCAACTAAGAACCTGGGTGTTAAAATTACGAACAACTTCAGTTGGAAAGACCACATAGATAATATTGTGGGGAAGGCGAGCCAAAGGTTGCGTTTCATTGGCAGGGCACTTAGAAGATGCAACAAGTCCACTAAAGAGACAGCTTACACTACACTCGTTCGTCCTCTGTTAGAATAGCATTTGATATTAAAAATTTATACACTAATGTACCTGTTGAACAGACGATGGACATTATAGAAACCAATTTGCGATACCATAAAAAATTATCGGCCCCTGAGATCGATGAACTAATGGTTCTGTTACGCACCACCTTCAAGTACAATTATTTCTCTTTCAATAATAAAATATATTCGCAACCCTGTGGTCTAGCTATGGGCAGCCCGTTAGCTGGTATCATGTCAGATATTTTTATAAACTCAATGGAGCAGATGTTTTTTCGGAATTATCCAGATTTGGCAAATAATATAATATTCTATGCGAGATATGTAGATGACTTGCTGTTTGTGTTTGAAGGTTCCCATGAAGAGCTAGAACTGTTATTTACCACTTTCAATAACCTACATGAAAAAATCAGTTTCACGCAAGAGAATCAGACAGCTGATAGGACCTTAGACTATCTCGATCTGACTCTATCCATTATTGGCAACAAAATAGATTTTAAAATTTTTCGGAAAGCTACCTATTCCGACATCATCATCCCAGCTGATTCCACCCATCCTCAGGCCCAAAAAATGGCCTTCTTTCACTCGAGTATCCATCGAGCTCTTTCCATTCCACTTTCGCCAGTCAACTTACAGAACGAATTAAAAGTCCTCGAAAACATCGCTCAGAATAATGGATATAATCCCAGTATAGTGAGACATTTGTTTAATAAGAAAACACGAAAGAAGACTACCACCCTTTCCAGTTCAGATACTCACAATCAACACCAGCCAACAAAATACATATCAGTTCCCTTTATAGGTAACATATCCTATAAGGTAGGTCGTTTATTAAAAAACCTAGGGTGTAAAGTTTCATACTCTACCACCAACAACCTCAAAAAGAACTTGGTTCATTCCCTGGATAAAGGTAATGATAAATCATCGCTGTCAGGTGTGTATAAAATCACGTGTGCTGAATGTCCTTCTTATTACATTGGCCAGACAGGAAGGGCCCTGTCTGTTAGGTTTAAAGAGCATCTGCCGACAAAAAGCGGTGATGGAACTCGAGGATCTACATTTGCTGAACATCTGGTCCAAAAGGCGCATGCTCCCAAGCCTTTAAAAGACGCAGAGCTTTTGCATAATGAAGTAAAGGGATGTAGGCTAGACACCCTCGAAGAATTGCAAATTTTTAAACATCTTAGTATTGATAGAGACAACTTACTTAATGATCAGCTGCAATTAAAAAATAGAAGTTATTTCGAAGGATTTCAACCTTTACTCCAGTGGAGTTGACCAACAGTCCGCCTCGAATGGCCGATGCTGTTTCCCTATCTGCTTTGTCCCTTTATTATAATGCGATTGCACATGTGTGTCTTTGCATTTCGTTTTATGCTTGGTAATGACACATAGTTGCTAAGGCGTTTTTATGTTAAAGACATTTTATGCTTAGCACGCATGGTTTTGACACTAATTTTTAGTTACTGTAGCGGGGCTACGCCATCTTACTGTAATATATATATATATATATATATATATATATATATATATATATATATATATATATATATATATATACCTTGGCTTTGTAGTTTCTCAGGTAAATTATTTAATGTTGCCATACCAATAGATAGGTTTGTCCAATTGTAGGACGGCTTTGTCACATTTTGTTGATATGTATATTTGCTCTAAGTAATTTTGAGACAGTTTGTCTCTCGCCCCTGCGCTTGCGCTCGCGCATGCGCTACGCCGCGGCCGAGCCTCGCCGCGTAACTGCTCACAACGCCTAGTTTTCGAGCCGCTTTCGTGTGGTCCTGATTTCTGGCCGGCGTAGCTCCGTCTACGTTCGCCTTAATGGTTTTAATTTTGACTGACATACTCTTATGATTATGCATCTTTATTGTTTTAATTTTTAATCTGTGACATGGCCAGTGTTTGGCTCACAAAATAATTTAATTTTTGTAAGTATCACAATTTCTTTAATATTCAATCATTAGACAGATAATGCATTTTAGTGAGTAATATATGTCCGTATGTGGTTTAATTTATAGGTTCTGAAGAAGATTCCATTACTGGAATCGAAACCTAGGTAAACGAGTAAAATTACCTTGCAACTGAAGGCTGAAAAAAATTGTTATTTGCTGTACATTTCACAGTTGCTGACACGCTGCAATATGTTAAAGATTTGTAAATTTGTACCTGCCGAGGCAAGTAAAGCAGCTAACAGATATATGGGCATAGTGTATAAAATACTGAAAACAGGTATGGCAATATCTTTCATTAAACAATGCAAGCTGTCAAATGTGGTACCTGATTTTGTTAAAGGCTATATTACTAACAAAGTTTGTAATAAGTCCCCTGGTCTTAAAAGGAAACTCGTACACCAGATTTTAAATGAAAGAAGTGCTGAGTTGTACTCTAAGAAAGACAGCCTGAATGAAGAAGCTTATGAACTGTATCTTGAACTTTCAAAAATTTTTAAGACTACCTATAATTTTCAAATTGATTCTTTTTGGATGCATATTAGTTTATGGTTAGCAAACCGTAAAACCGAAATTAGTGTTAGACATGAAAGAAAGCTAGCCAAATTATTAAATTGTGTTGAGGTTTCTGGCGTTCGTAACACATGTAAAGGGGCGGCCGCCCTAACCCAATTTTACGAACGCGTAGTGAATAAGACTAATATTGGTTTCTCCAAAGCTGAGAACGAGCTTTTATGTAAAGGTTTAAAGTATAATGTACAACCTAAATGTACTCCGCAAAGTGTAGAAAATTTAATTGTCGACCTCAAAGTTGGGCTTGATTGTTCTAAAATAGCAAAAAATGCGCAAACAAGAATAGCTTATGACGCCTGTAAAATCGTCCAAAAAGATTACTCTGTTCAAAATCCTGTTTCTGCTGTACATCAAACGTTGAAGAGCATTAATCTTAAGCTTAAAAATAATGAAGCACTAATAACTAAGGCCGACAAAGGTAATTCCCTAATTATCGCCCACAAAAGCGAATACATCCGTAAAACGGAAATGTTTTTTGAGGAAAATGGCATCGTGCCAATCGAGGTGGACCCCACACCCGTGATCCAGAAAGAGATAAGGTTGGCTCTTAGCAGTACAAAAAAGTTAATCGGTGAATTTTATAAAAAATGCCTTATAAACATGAATCCGAAACCACCTATTTTGAGAAGCCAGTTTAAGGTTCATAAAATTTCCCATCCTATCTGTCCGATCGTTGACAGTACCAAAAGTGCATACCACAAACTAGCTAGGTTCCTACATCGTAAATTGAAAGAGAATTTTGTGTTTGAAAAAAATTTCTCCGTCAAAAATTCGGTAGACGTGGCCAACAAACTTAAAACTTTAGCCTGTTCTGACATCACAAAACTCGTATCATTTGATATTAAAAATTTATACACTAATGTACCTGTTGAACAGACGATGGACATTATAGAAACCAATTTGCGATACCATAAAAAATTATCGGCCCCTGAGATCGATGAACTAATGGTTCTGTTACGCACCACCTTCAAGTACAATTATTTCTCTTTCAATAATAAAATATATTCGCAACCCTGTGGTCTAGCTATGGGCAGCCCGTTAGCTGGTATCATGTCAGATATTTTTATAAACTCAATGGAGCAGATGTTTTTTCGGAATTATCCAGATTTGGCAAATAATATAATATTCTATGCGAGATATGTAGATGACTTGCTGTTTGTGTTTGAAGGTTCCCATGAAGAGCTAGAACTGTTATTTACCACTTTCAATAACCTACATGAAAAAATCAGTTTCACGCAAGAGAATCAGACAGCTGATAGGACCTTAGACTATCTCGATCTGACTCTATCCATTATTGGCAACAAAATAGATTTTAAAATTTTTCGGAAAGCTACCTATTCCGACATCATCATCCCAGCTGATTCCACCCATCCTCAGGCCCAAAAAATGGCCTTCTTTCACTCGAGTATCCATCGAGCTCTTTCCATTCCACTTTCGCCAGTCAACTTACAGAACGAATTAAAAGTCCTCGAAAACATCGCTCAGAATAATGGATATAATCCCAGTATAGTGAGACATTTGTTTAATAAGAAAACACGAAAGAAGACTACCACCCTTTCCAGTTCAGATACTCACAATCAACACCAGCCAACAAAATACATATCAGTTCCCTTTATAGGTAACATATCCTATAAGGTAGGTCGTTTATTAAAAAACCTAGGGTGTAAAGTTTCATACTCTACCACCAACAACCTCAAAAAGAACTTGGTTCATTCCCTGGATAAAGGTAATGATAAATCATCGCTGTCAGGTGTGTATAAAATCACGTGTGCTGAATGTCCTTCTTATTACATTGGCCAGACAGGAAGGGCCCTGTCTGTTAGGTTTAAAGAGCATCTGCCGACAAAAAGCGGTGATGGAACTCGAGGATCTACATTTGCTGAACATCTGGTCCAAAAGGCGCATGCTCCCAAGCCTTTAAAAGACGCAGAGCTTTTGCATAATGAAGTAAAGGGATGTAGGCTAGACACCCTCGAAGAATTGCAAATTTTTAAACATCTTAGTATTGATAGAGACAACTTACTTAATGATCAGCTGCAATTAAAAAATAGAAGTTATTTCGAAGGATTTCAACCTTTACTCCAGTGGAGTTGACCAACAGTCCGCCTCGAATGGCCGATGCTGTTTCCCTATCTGCTTTGTCCCTTTATTATAATGCGATTGCACATGTGTGTCTTTGCATTTCGTTTTATGCTTGGTAATGACACATAGTTGCTAAGGCGTTTTTATGTTAAAGACATTATATGCTTAGCACGCATGGTTTTGACACAAATTTTTAGTTACTGTAGCGGGGCTACGCCATCTTACTATGATATTTAATATATATATATGTATATATATATATATATATATATATATATATATATATATATATATATATATATATATATATACCTTGGCTTTGTAGTTTCTCAGGTAAATTATTTAATGTTGCCATACCAATAGATAGGTTTGTCCAATTGTAGGACGGCTTTGTCACATTTTGTTGATATGTATATTTGCTCTAAGTAATTTTGAGACAGTTTGTCTCTCGCCCCTGCGCTTGCGCTCGCGCATGCGCTACGCCGCGGCCGAGCCTCGCCGCGTAACTGCTCACAACGCCTAGTTTTCGAGCCGCTTTCGTGTGGTCCTGATTTCTGGCCGGCGTAGCTCCGTCTACGTTCGCCTTAATGGTTTTAATTTTGACTGACATACTCTTATGATTATGCATCTTTATTGTTTTAATTTTTAATCTGTGACATGGCCAGTGTTTGGCTCACAAAATAATTTAATTTTTGTAAGTATCACAATTTCTTTAATATTCAATCATTAGACAGATAATGCATTTTAGTGAGTAATATATGTCCGTATGTGGTTTAATTTATAGGTTCTGAAGAAGATTCCATTACTGGAATCGAAACCTAGGTAAACGAGTAAAATTACCTTGCAACTGAAGGCTGAAAAAAATTGTTATTTGCTGTACATTTCACAGTTGCTGACACGCTGCAATATGTTAAAGATTTGTAAATTTGTACCTGCCGAGGCAAGTAAAGCAGCTAACAGATATATGGGCATAGTGTATAAAATACTGAAAACAGGTATGGCAATATCTTTCATTAAACAATGCAAGCTGTCAAATGTGGTACCTGATTTTGTTAAAGGCTATATTACTAACAAAGTTTGTAATAAGTCCCCTGGTCTTAAAAGGAAACTCGTACACCAGATTTTAAATGAAAGAAGTGCTGAGTTGTACTCTAAGAAAGACAGCCTGAATGAAGAAGCTTATGAACTGTATCTTGAACTTTCAAAAATTTTTAAGACTACCTATAATTTTCAAATTGATTCTTTTTGGATGCATATTAGTTTATGGTTAGCAAACCGTAAAACCGAAATTAGTGTTAGACATGAAAGAAAGCTAGCCAAATTATTAAATTGTGTTGAGGTTTCTGGCGTTCGTAACACATGTAAAGGGGCGGCCGCCCTAACCCAATTTTACGAACGCGTAGTGAATAAGACTAATATTGGTTTCTCCAAAGCTGAGAACGAGCTTTTATGTAAAGGTTTAAAGTATAATGTACAACCTAAATGTACTCCGCAAAGTGTAGAAAATTTAATTGTCGACCTCAAAGTTGGGCTTGATTGTTCTAAAATAGCAAAAAATGCGCAAACAAGAATAGCTTATGACGCCTGTAAAATCGTCCAAAAAGATTACTCTGTTCAAAATCCTGTTTCTGCTGTACATCAAACGTTGAAGAGCATTAATCTTAAGCTTAAAAATAATGAAGCACTAATAACTAAGGCCGACAAAGGTAATTCCCTAATTATCGCCCACAAAAGCGAATACATCCGTAAAACGGAAATGTTTTTTGAGGAAAATGGCATCGTGCCAATCGAGGTGGACCCCACACCCGTGATCCAGAAAGAGATAAGGTTGGCTCTTAGCAGTACAAAAAAGTTAATCGGTGAATTTTATAAAAAATGCCTTATAAACATGAATCCGAAACCACCTATTTTGAGAAGCCAGTTTAAGGTTCATAAAATTTCCCATCCTATCCGTCCGATCGTTGACAGTACCAAAAGTGCATACCACAAACTAGCTAGGTTCCTACATCGTAAATTGAAAGAGAATTTTGTGTTTGAAAAAGTTTCTCACTCAAAAATTCGGTAGACGTGGCCAACAAACTTAAAACTTTAGCCTGTTCTGACATCACAAAACTCGTATCATTTGATATTAAAAATTTATACACTAATGTACCTGTTGAACAGACGATGGACATTATAGAAACCAATTTGCGATACCATAAAAAATTATCGGCCCCTGAGATCGATGAACTAATGGTTCTGTTACGCACCACCTTCAAGTACAATTATTTCTCTTTCAATAATAAAATATATTCGCAACCCTGTGGTCTAGCTATGGGCAGCCCGTTAGCTGGTATCATGTCAGATATTTTTATAAACTCAATGGAGCAGATGTTTTTTCGGAATTATCCAGATTTGGCAAATAATATAATATTCTATGCGAGATATGTAGATGACTTGCTGTTTGTGTTTGACGGTTCCCATGAAGAGCTAGAACTGTTATTTACCACTTTCAATAACCTACATGAAAAAATCAGTTTCACGCAAGAGAATCAGACAGGTGATAGGACCTTAGACTATCTCGATCTGACTCTATCCATTATTGGCAACAAAATAGATTTTAAAATTTTTCGGAAAGCTACCTATTCCGACATCATCATCCCAGCTGATTCCACCCATCCTCAGGCCCAAAAAATGGCCTTCTTTCACTCGAGTATCCATCGAGCTCTTTCCATTCCACTTTCGCCAGTCAACTTACAGAACGAATTAAAAGTCCTCGAAAACATCGCTCAGAATAATGGATATAATCCCAGTATAGTGAGACATTTGTTTAATAAAAAAACACGAAAGAAGACTACCACCCTTTCCAGTTCAGATACTCACAATCAACACCAGCCAACAAAATACATATCAGTTCCCTTTATAGGTAACATATCCTATAAGGTAGGTCGTTTATTAAAAATCCTAGGGTGTAAAGTTTCATACTCTACCACCAACAACCTCAAAAAGAACTTGGTTCATTCCCTGGATAAAGGTAATGATAAATCATCGCTGTCAGGTGTGTATAAAATCACGTGTGCTGAATGTCCTTCTTATTACATTGGCCAGACAGGAAGGGCCCTGTCTGTTAGGTTTAAAGAGCATCTGCCGACAAAAAGCGGTGATGGAACTCGAGGATCTACATTTGCTGAACATCTGGTCCAAAAGGCGCATGCTCCCAAGCCTTTAAAAGACGCAGAGCTTTTGCATAATGAAGTAAAGGGATGTAGGCTAGACACCCTCGAAGAATTGCAAATTTTTAAACATCTTAGTATTGATAGAGACAACTTACTTAATGATCAGCTGCAATTAAAAAATAGAAGTTATTTCGAAGGATTTCAACCTTTACTCCAGTGGAGTTGACCAACAGTCCGCCTCGAATGGCCGATGCTGTTTCCCTATCTGCTTTGTCCCTTTATTATAATGCGATTGCACATGTGTGTCTTTGCATTTCGTTTTATGCTTGGTAATGACACATAGTTGCTAAGGCGTTTTTATGTTAAAGACATTTTATGCTTAGCACGCATGGTTTTGACACTAATTTTTAGTTACTGTAGCGGGGCTACGCCATCTTACTATAATATTTAATATATATATATATATATATATATATATATATATATATATATATATATATACCTTGGCTTTGTAATTTCTCAGGTAAATTATTTAATGTTGCCATACCAATAGATAGGTTTGTCCAATTATAGGACGGCTTTGTCACATTTTGTTGATATGTATATTTGCTCTAAGTAATTTTGAGACAGTTTGTCTCTCGCCCCTGCGCTTGCGCTCGCGCATGCGCTACGCCGCGGCCGAGCCTCGCCGCGTAACTGCTCACAACGCCTAGTTTTCGAGCCGCTTTCGTGTGGTCCTGATTTCTGGCCGGCGTAGCTCCGTCTACGTTCGCCTTAATGGTTTTAATTTTGACTGACATACTCTTATGATTATGCATCTTTATTGTTTTGATTTTTAATCTGTGACATGGCCAGTGTTTGGCTCACAAAATAATTTAATTTTTGTAAGTATCACAATTTCTTTAATATTCAATCATTAGACAGATAATGCATTTTAGTGAGTAATATATGTCCGTATGTGGTTTAATTTATAGGTTCTGAAGAAGATTCCATTACTGGAATCGAAACCTAGGTAAACGAGTAAAATTACCTTGCAACTGAAGGCTGAAAAAAATTGTTATTTGCTGTACATTTCACAGTTGCTGACACGCTGCAATATGTTAAAGATTTGTAAATTTGTACCTGCCGAGGCAAGTAAAGCAGCTAACAGATATATGGGCATAGTGTATAAAATACTGAAAACAGGTATGGCAATATCTTTCATTAAACAATGCAAGCTGTCAAATGTGGTACCTGATTTTGTTAAAGGCTATATTACTAACAAAGTTTGTAATAAGTCCCCTGGTCTTAAAAGGAAACTCGTACACCAGATTTTAAATGAAAGAAGTGCTGAGTTGTACTCTAAGAAAGACAGCCTGAATGAAGAAGCTTATGAACTGTATCTTGAACTTTCAAAAATTTTTAAGACAACCTATAATTTTCAAATTGATTCTTTTTGGATGCATATTAGTTTATGGTTAGCAAACCGTAAAACCGAAATTAGTGTTAGACATGAAAGAAAGCTAGCCAAATTATTAAATTGTGTTGAGGTTTCTGGCGTTCGTAACACATGTAAAGGGGCGGCCGCCCTAACCCAATATTACGAACGCGTAGTGAATAAGACTAATATTTGTTTCTCCAAAGCTGAGAACGAGCTTTTATGTAAAGGTTTAAAGTATAATGTACAACCTAAATGTACTCCGCAAAGTGTAGAAAATTTAATTGTCGACCTCAAAGTTGGGCTTGATTGTTCTAAAATAGCAAAAAATGCGCAAACAAGAATAGCTTATGACGCCTGTAAAATCGTCCAAAAAGATTACTCTGTTCAAAATCCTGTTTGTGCTGTACATCAAACTTTGAAGAGCATTAATCTTAAGCTTAAAAATAATGAAGCACTAATAACTAAGGCCACAAAGGTAATTCCCTAATTATCGCCCACAAAAGCGAATACATCCGTAAAACGGAAATGTTTTTTGAGGAAAATGGCATCGTGCCAATCGAGGTGGACCCCACACCCGTGATCCAGAAAGAGATAAGGTTGGCTCTTAGCAGTACAAAAAAGTTAATCGGTGAATTTTACAAAAAATGCCTTATAAACATGAATCCGAAACCACCTATTTTGAGAAGCCAGTTTAAGGTTCATAAAATTTCCCATCCTATCCGTCCGATCGTTGACAGTACCAAAAGTGCATACCACAAACTAGCTAGGTTCCTACATCGTAAATTGAAAGAGAATTTTGTGTTTGAAAAAAATTTCTCCGTCAAAAATTCGGTAGACGTGGCCAACAAACTTAAAACTTTAGCCTGTTCTGACATCACAAAACTCGTATCATTTGATATTAAAAATTTATACACTAATGTACCTGTTGAACAGACGATGGACATTATAGAAACCAATTTGCGATACCATAAAAAATTATCGGCCCCTGAGATCGATGAACTAATGGTTCTGTTACGCACCACCTTCAAGTACAATTATTTCTCTTTCAATAATAAAATATATTCGCAACCCTGTGGTCTAGCTATGGGCAGCCCGTTAGCTGGTATCATGTCAGATATTTTTATAAACTCAATGGAGCAGATGTTTTTTCGGAATTATCCAGATTTGGCAAATAATATAATATTCTATGCGAGATATGTAGATGACTTGCTGTTTGTGTTTGAAGGTTCCCATGAAGAGCTAGAACTGTTATTTACCACTTTCAATAACCTACATGAAAAAATCAGTTTCACGCAAGAGAATCAGACAGCTGATAGGACCTTAGACTATCTCGATCTGACTCTATCCATTATTGGCAACAAAATAGATTTTAAAATTTTTCGGAAAGCTACCTATTCCGACATCATCATCCCAGCTGATTCCACCCATCCTCAGGCCCAAAAAATGGCCTTCTTTCACTCGAGTATCCATCGAGCTCTTTCCATTCCACTTTCGCCAGTCAACTTACAGAACGAATTAAAAGTCCTCGAAAACATCGCTCAGAATAATGGATATAATCCCAGTATAGTGAGACATTTGTTTAATAAAAAAACACGAAAGAAGACTACCACCCTTTCCAGTTCAGATACTCACAATCAACACCAGCCAACAAAATACATATCAGTTCCCTTTATAGGTAACATATCCTATAAGGTAGGTCGTTTATTAAAAAACCTAGGGTGTAAAGTTTCATACTCTACCACCAACAACCTCAAAAAGAACTTGGTTCATTCCCTGGATAAAGGTAATGATAAATCATCGCTGTCAGGTGTGTATAAAATCACGTGTGCTGAATGTCCTTCTTATTACATTGGCCAGACAGGAAGGGCCCTGTCTGTTAGGTTTAAAGAGCATCTGCCGACAAAAAGCGGTGATGGAACTCGAGGATCTACATTTGCTGAACATCTGGTCCAAAAGGCGCATGCTCCCAAGCCTTTAAAAGACGCAGAGCTTTTGCATAATGAAGTAAAGGGATGTAGGCTAGACACCCTCGAAGAATTGCAAATTTTTAAACATCTTAGTATTGATAGAGACAACTTACTTAATGATCAGCTGCAATTAAAAAATAGAAGTTATTTCGAAGGATTTCAACCTTTACTCCAGTGGAGTTGACCAACAGTCCGCCTCGAATGGCCGATGCTGTTTCCCTATCTGCTTTGTCCCTTTATTATAATGCGATTGCACATGTGTGTCTTTGCATTTCGTTTTATGCTTGGTAATGACACATAGTTGCTAAGGCGTTTTTATGTTAAAGACATTTTATGCTTAGCACGCATGGTTTTGACACTAATTTTTAGTTACTGTAGCGGGGCTACGCCATCTTACTATAATATTTAATATATATATATATATATATATATATATATATATATATATATATATATATATACACCTTGGCTTTGTAGTTTCTCAGGTAAATTATATAATGTTGCCATACCAATAGATAGGTTTGTCCAATTGTAGGACGGCTTTGGCACATTTTGTTGATATGTATATTTGCTCTAAGTAATTTTGAGACAGTTTGTCTCTCGCCCCTGCGCTTGCGCTCGCGCATGCGCTACGCCGCGGCCGAGCCTCGCCGCGTAACTGCTCACAACGCCTAGTTTTCGAGCCGCTTTCGTGTGGTCCTGATTTCTGGCCGGCGTAGCTCCGTCTACGTTCGCCTTAATGGTTTTAATTTTGACTGACATAATCTTATGATTATGCATCTTTATTGTTTTAATTTTTAATCTGTGACATGGCCAGTGTTTGGCTCACAAAATAATTTAATTTTTGTAAGTATCACAATTTCTTTAATATTCAATCATTAGACAGATAATGCATTTTAGTGAGTAATATATGTCCGTATGTGGTTTAATTTATAGGTTCTGAAGAAGATTCCATTACTGGAATCGAAACCTAGGTAAACGAGTAAAATTACCTTGCAACTGAAGGCTGAAAAGAATTGTTTATTTGCTGTACATTTCACAGTTGCTGACACGCTGCAATATGTTAAAGATTTGTAAACTCTGTTAGAATACTGCTGCGCGGTGTGGGATCCTTACCAGGTGGGATTGACGGAGGACATCAAAAGGGTGCAAAAAAGGGCAGCTCGTTTTGTATTATCACGTAGTAGGGGAGAGAGTGTGGCAGATATGATACGCGAATTGGGATGGAAGTCATTACAGCAAAGACGTTTTTCGTCGCGGCGAGATCTATTTACGAAATTTCAGTTACCAACTTTCTCTCCGAATGCGAAAATATTTTGTTGAGCCCAACTTACATGGGTAGGAATGATCACCAAAATAAAATAAGAGAAATCAGAGCTCGAACAGAAAGGTTTATGTGTTCGTTTTTCCCGCGCGCTGTTCGGGAGTGGAATGGTACAGATATAGTATGATTGTGGTTCGACGAAACCTCTGCCAAGCACTTAAATGTGAATTGCAGAGTAGTCATGGAGATGTAGATGTAGATGCTGGCTGGAAAATTATTGAAGATGAGTGTTCCTGAGTAGTGGACCCCTTTTTGAACTGAAGTAAGTGCTTTTAAGTCCTTGTGCAGATCATTTTTGTTCCTGGTATTGTACGTATGAACTGAGCTGTTTGTTGGAATAAGGAGATATATTATTTAGTGCATATTCCAAAAAATTGTTCAAATGGCTCTGAGCACTATGGGACTCAACTGCCGAGGTCATTAGTCCCCTAGAACTTAGAACTAGTTAAACCTAACTAACCTAAGGACATCACAAACATCCATGCCCGAGGCAGGATTCGAACCTGCGACCGTAGCGGTCTTGCGGTTCCAGACTGCAGCGCCTTTAACCGCACGGCTACTTCGGCCGGCTGCATATTCCATTAAGGAGTAAATACAGGGTGAGTCACCTAACGTTACCGCTGGATATATTTCGTAAACCACATCAAATACTGACGAATCGATTCCACAGACCGAACGTGAGGAGAGGGGCTAGTGTAACTGGTTAACACAAACCATAAAAAAAATGCACGGAAGTATGTTTTTTAACACAAACCTACGTTTTTTTAAATGGAACCCCGTTAGTTTTGTTAGCACATCTGAACATATAAACAAATACGTAATCAGTGCCGTTTGTTGCATTGTAAAATGTTAATTACATCCGGAGATATAGTAACCTAAAGTTGACGCTTGAGTACCACTCCTCCGCTGTTCGATCGTGTGTATCGGAGAGCACCGAATTACGTAGGGATCCAAAGGGAACGGTGATGGACCTTAGGTACAGAAGAGAATGGAACAGCACATTACGTCCACATGCTAACACCTTTTTATTGGTCTTTTTCACTGACGCACATGTACATTACCATGAGGGGTGAGGTACACGTACACACGTGGTTTCCGTTTCCAATTACGGAGTGGAATAGAGTGTGTCCCGACATGTCAGGCTAATAGATGTTCAATTTGGTGGCCATCATTTGCTGCACACAATTGCAATCTCTGACGTAATGAATGTCGTACACGCCGCAGTACATCTGGTGTAATGTCCCCGCAGGCTGCCACAATACGTTGTTTCATATCTTCTGGGGTTGTAGGCACATCACGGTACACATTCTCCTTTAACGTACCCCACAGAAAGAAGTCCAGAGGTGTACGATCAGGAGAACGGGCTGGTCAATTTATGCGTCCTCCATGTCCTATGAAACGCCCGTCGAACATCCTGTCAAGGGTCACCCTAGTGTTAATTGCGGAATGTGCAGGTGCACCATCATGCTGATACCACATACGTCGACGCGTTTCCAGTGGGACAATTTCGAGCAACGTTGGCAGATCATTCTGTAGAAACGCGATGTATGTTGCAGCTGTTTGGGCTCCTGAAATGAAGTGAGGACCAATGAGGTGGTCGCCAATGATTCCGCAACATACATTTACTGTCCACGGTCGCTGTCGCTCTACCTGTCTGAGCCAGCGAGGATTGTCCACGGACCAGTGATGCATGTTCCGTAGATTCACTACCCCGTGGTTTATGAAACCCGCTTCATCGGTAAACAGGTAGAGCTGCTACGCATTCTCTGTTAATGCCCATTGACAGATTTGCACTCGATGATTAATGTCATCACCATGTAATTGCTGATGTAGCGACACATGAAACGGGTGAAAGCGGTGACGATGCAGTATGCGCATGACACTACTTTGACTCATCTTCAATAAAATTCTTCAGGGTATCAGACCGCATCGTCATAATTTAAAATGCGCCAACGTTTCGGCCAGCGTTGCAGCTAGCCTTCATCAGGGCCATACGTTAAACTGCTAAATGAATCACACTTGGTTCCTTAAATAGCTGCACGAGAAAACCGTGTCGTTACTTGATTGGCTGTAGAAAGATGAGGAGGAGGGGTGGAAGGTATGCTTTATTGGTGTTTCCTTTATTATCTGTCATTGGTTGAAATAGCTGTTTTCTATTGGTCTTTGCATTAATCCACCCCATTGGAGGAGACGGACGAATAGCGAACAGGTGATGGCTGTGACGTCACACTGTTTACATGCTGTCCAGGAGCCGGCTGCGGCGTGCCATTGCTCTGTGTGCTCGCGACCACTACTGCGGCTCTCCCCGTGTCTGCATGGGCCGCCGCGGCTCTGCCGCCGC
Organism: Schistocerca nitens; assembly: GCF_023898315.1. Lineage (NCBI taxonomy): Eukaryota > Metazoa > Arthropoda > Insecta > Orthoptera > Acrididae > Schistocerca > Schistocerca nitens. Next base: position 189,967,291 of record NC_064618.1, on the reverse strand, counting down.
TCCGTAGCCCTGCTATTGCAGGCAGCCAAGACCTCGGAAGCTTGTATCCGTCCTCTCTATTCATGTTGGCGGGTCTTTTGGCTATTTCTATCGCCTCTCTAATCTTTCTTTTGAAAGTGAGAGGCTGTTTTGCCAGGACGCGGGCTTCTTGAAAAAATATTGGTTTCCCGCACTCGTCTCGGTGTTCCGCCACTGCTGACTTAGTATGTTGTTTCAGGCGGATATATCTTTCATGTTCCGAGAGCCTTGTGCTGATCGAACGTCCCGTCTCACCTATGTAGACTAATCCACACGCACAACCAATTTCATACACGCCAGCTGCGTGTAGTTTGTCAACTGCATCCTTGGTAGAACCGAGCATGTCTGATATTTTGTTTCTGCTTCGGAAAATTGGTTTGATGTCGGCTTTTCGTAGAATTTTGCCAATACGTTCGGTGACCCCTTGTACATATGGTAACACAGCAATGCTCTGCGCCTCCTTCTCCTCTTCCCTATTATTCTTCTCCCTTGTCGACATGGTGCTGTCTATCATCTGCTTCCCATAGCCATTAGTTCCGAAGATGGACCTGAGGCGTTCAAGTTCTGTCTTCAGATGTTCTTCGTCGCTTATCCTGTACGCTCTCTTCGTTAGCGTGTGCAGGGCGGACTTCTTCTGCGTGGGGTGATGGTGGGAGGAGGCGTGAAGGTACCTGTCCGTACTGGTAGGTTTCCTATACACTTTGTGGCCAAGTTTACCATCAGGTTTCCGATAAACTTCCACGTCGAGAAAAGGTAGCACCCCATTCTTCTCTGTTTCCATTGTAAACTGAATTTTCCTATGCTGTTGGTTAAGGTGCTTGTGGAAGTTCTGTAACTCCTCTTCTCCGTGGGGCCAGATGACGAAAGTATCATCGACATAGCGAAGCCAACAATTTGGACGTAATGGTGCGGACTGGAGGGCTGTTTCCTCAAATGCCTCCATGAAGATTTCTGCTGCGATAGGCGATAGGGGTGAGCCCATAGCTACACCGTCAGTTTGTTCATAAAATTGACCTCTCCACTTGAAATAGGTGGTCGTCAGACAGTGGCGCACAAGCTCACATATATCAGGTGCCACGCGTTCTTCTAGGATGTTCACAGTATCTGACACTGGGACATTCGTGAATAGGGATTTGACGTCGAAACTAACCATCAGATCTTGGTCCGTAACACGCATTTCCTTTAGTAGAGACACGAAGTGAGTGGAATCCTTAACGTAGGACTCCGTTTGGTGTACTAGGTGTCGGAGCCTAGGTGCCAGTTCTTTCGCTAGGTAGTAGGTCGGCGAATTTATACTGTTTACTATGGGCCTTAAGGGAAAGTCGGTTTTGTGTACCTTCGGTACACCATATATCCTTGGTGCCTGTGTCACTTGCGGGATGAATCTTCTGGCCTTGTCGAAGTTGATTCTGGAGTGCTTGAGCAGTGCCTGCGTCGTTTTGATTACCTTGGCCGTCGGATCTCCCTGAAGTTTCTTGTAGATAGGTTCTGCGAGAATATCTTCCATTCGTTTGTTGTAATCAGTTGTGTCCAAGACTACAGTGGCGTTGCCCTTATCTGCCTGTACCACTACTAAGTGGGGGTTGTCCCTGAGTTCCTTGATGGCATGGTATTCCTCAGCGTTGATGTTTTGCTTCGGTGGCTTTGCTTTATTCAGAACTCTGACCGTTTCCTGCCGGATCTTCTCCGCCTCGGCCTGTGGCAGATGACGTACCGAAGCCTCTACAGATTCTATGATATCTTCTTTTGGAACTCGCTTAGGTGCGACTGCGAAATTCATTCCCTTGGCCAGAATTGCTGTGGTTGTTTCGCTCAAGGTGTGGCTGGAGAGGTTGACCACTGTCCGTCGCCTGTCCAGCGTCAATGTTTCGTCCGTGGCTTTCTGTTGTAGTTTGTCGTACTTTCTCATCTGGCGGTTAGTAATACTATTACTGGTCCTTGATGCTTGCTGAAAGGTTAACCTGTCGACTTTATCCCAGTCTTCCATCTGAAGTTTTCCGGCCAAAAATAGGTGCAGATCACACAAATTCCTGTTGTGAGCATCGAGACTTATGCGGATGTGGCGGATCCTTTCCCGTAGCAATGCTTTACTGGCTTTAGCACAGATATTCCTCGCCTTGTTCGTTTTTATGTGAGACGTCAACCGCAAAGAATACGGCACAACACTCGTGTCTCTGCATCTCTTCAAAAAAGCAAGGTCATTCAGCAGTTTACCTCTCTTTAGACGCAGTGCTTCTAACTTCTTGATGTTTCCGTGGATTTCCTGCCCATACAGGTTGGTTAAATGTAACCGAAGGCTTCCGCGGCCGTTGTCATCTTCAATAAAATTCTTCAGGGTATCAGACCGCATCGTCATAATTTAAAATGCGCCAACGTTTCGGCCAGCGTTGCAGCTAGCCTTCATCAGGGCCATACGTTAAACTGCTAAATGAATCACACTTGGTTCCTTAAATAGCTGCACGAGAAAACCGTGTCGTTACTTGATTGGCTGTAGAAAGATGAGGAGGAGGGGTGGAAGGTATGCTTTATTGGTGTTTCCTTTATTATCTGTCATTGGTTGAAATAGCTGTTTTCTATTGGTCTTTGCATTAATCCACCCCATTGGAGGAGACGGACGAATAGCGAACAGGTGATGGCTGTGACGTCACACTGTTTACATGCTGTCCAGGAGCCGGCTGCGGCGTGCCATTGCTCTGTGTGCTCGCGACCACTACTGCGGCTCTCCCCGTGTCTGCATGGGCCGCCGCGGCTCTGCCGCCGCTCCGTAGCCCTGCTATTGCAGGCAGCCAAGACCTCGGAAGCTTGTATCCGTCCTCTCTATTCATGTTGGCGGGTCTTTTGGCTATTTCTATCGCCTCTCTAATCTTTCTTTTGAAAGTGAGAGGCTGTTTTGCCAGGACGCGGGCTTCTTGAAAAAATATTGGTTTCCCGCACTCGTCTCGGTGTTCCGCCACTGCTGACTTAGTATGTTGTTTCAGGCGGATATATCTTTCATGTTCCGAGAGCCTTGTGCTGATCGAACGTCCCGTCTCACCTATGTAGACTAATCCACACGCACAACCAATTTCATACACGCCAGCTGCGTGTAGTTTGTCAACTGCATCCTTGGTAGAACCGAGCATGTCTGATATTTTGTTTCTGCTTCGGAAAATTGGTTTGATGTCGGCTTTTCGTAGAATTTTGCCAATACGTTCGGTGACCCCTTGTACATATGGTAACACAGCAATGCTCTGCGCCTCCTTCTCCTCTTCCCTATTATTCTTCTCCCTTGTCGACATGGTGCTGTCTATCATCTGCTTCCCATAGCCATTAGTTCCGAAGATGGACCTGAGGCGTTCAAGTTCTGTCTTCAGATGTTCTTCGTCGCTTATCCTGTACGCTCTCTTCGTTAGCGTGTGCAGGGCGGACTTCTTCTGCGTGGGGTGATGGTGGGAGGAGGCGTGAAGGTACCTGTCCGTACTGGTAGGTTTCCTATACACTTTGTGGCCAAGTTTACCATCAGGTTTCCGATAAACTTCCACGTCGAGAAAAGGTAGCACCCCATTCTTCTCTGTTTCCATTGTAAACTGAATTTTCCTATGCTGTTGGTTAAGGTGCTTGTGGAAGTTCTGTAACTCCTCTTCTCCGTGGGGCCAGATGACGAAAGTATCATCGACATAGCGAAGCCAACAATTTGGACGTAATGGTGCGGACTGGAGGGCTGTTTCCTCAAATGCCTCCATGAAGATTTCTGCTGCGATAGGCGATAGGGGTGAGCCCATAGCTACACCGTCAGTTTGTTCATAAAATTGACCTCTCCACTTGAAATAGGTGGTCGTCAGACAGTGGCGCACAAGCTCACATATATCAGGTGCCACGCGTTCTTCTAGGATGTTCACAGTATCTGACACTGGGACATTCGTGAATAGGGATTTGACGTCGAAACTAACCATCAGATCTTGGTCCGTAACACGCATTTCCTTTAGTAGAGACACGAAGTGAGTGGAATCCTTAACGTAGGACTCCGTTTGGTGTACTAGGTGTCGGAGCCTAGGTGCCAGTTCTTTCGCTAGGTAGTAGGTCGGCGAATTTATACTGTTTACTATGGGCCTTAAGGGAAAGTCGGTTTTGTGTACCTTCGGTACACCATATATCCTTGGTGCCTGTGTCACTTGCGGGATGAATCTTCTGGCCTTGTCGAAGTTGATTCTGGAGTGCTTGAGCAGTGCCTGCGTCGTTTTGATTACCTTGGCCGTCGGATCTCCCTGAAGTTTCTTGTAGATAGGTTCTGCGAGAATATCTTCCATTCGTTTGTTGTAATCAGTTGTGTCCAAGACTACAGTGGCGTTGCCCTTATCTGCCTGTACCACTACTAAGTGGGGGTTGTCCCTGAGTTCCTTGATGGCATGGTATTCCTCAGCGTTGATGTTTTGCTTCGGTGGCTTTGCTTTATTCAGAACTCTGACCGTTTCCTGCCGGATCTTCTCCGCCTCGGCCTGTGGCAGATGACGTACCGAAGCCTCTACAGATTCTATGATATCTTCTTTTGGAACTCGCTTAGGTGCGACTGCGAAATTCATTCCCTTGGCCAGAATTGCTGTGGTTGTTTCGCTCAAGGTGTGGCTGGAGAGGTTGACCACTGTCCGTCGCCTGTCCAGCGTCAATGTTTCGTCCGTGGCTTTCTGTTGTAGTTTGTCGTACTTTCTCATCTGGCGGTTAGTAATACTATTACTGGTCCTTGATGCTTGCTGAAAGGTTAACCTGTCGACTTTATCCCAGTCTTCCATCTGAAGTTTTCCGGCCAAAAATAGGTGCAGATCACACAAATTCCTGTTGTGAGCATCGAGACTTATGCGGATGTGGCGGATCCTTTCCCGTAGCAATGCTTTACTGGCTTTAGCACAGATATTCCTCGCCTTGTTCGTTTTTATGTGAGACGTCAACCGCAAAGAATACGGCACAACACTCGTGTCTCTGCATCTCTTCAAAAAAGCAAGGTCATTCAGCAGTTTACCTCTCTTTAGACGCAGTGCTTCTAACTTCTTGATGTTTCCGTGGATTTCCTGCCCATACAGGTTGGTTAAATGTAACCGAAGGCTTCCGCGGCCGTTGTCATCTTCAATAAAATTCTTCAGGGTATCAGACCGCATCGTCATAATTTAAAATGCGCCAACGTTTCGGCCAGCGTTGCAGCTAGCCTTCATCAGGGCCATACGTTAAACTGCTAAATGAATCACACTTGGTTCCTTAAATAGCTGCACGAGAAAACCGTGTCGTTACTTGATTGGCTGTAGAAAGATGAGGAGGAGGGGTGGAAGGTATGCTTTATTGGTGTTTCCTTTATTATCTGTCATTGGTTGAAATAGCTGTTTTCTATTGGTCTTTGCATTAATCCACCCCATTGGAGGAGACGGACGAATAGCGAACAGGTGATGGCTGTGACGTCACACTGTTTACATGCTGTCCAGGAGCCGGCTGCGGCGTGCCATTGCTCTGTGTGCTCGCGACCACTACTGCGGCTCTCCCCGTGTCTGCATGGGCCGCCGCGGCTCTGCCGCCGCTCCGTAGCCCTGCTATTGCAGGCAGCCAAGACCTCGGAAGCTTGTATCCGTCCTCTCTATTCATGTTGGCGGGTCTTTTGGCTATTTCTATCGCCTCTCTAATCTTTCTTTTGAAAGTGAGAGGCTGTTTTGCCAGGACGCGGGCTTCTTGAAAAAATATTGGTTTCCCGCACTCGTCTCGGTGTTCCGCCACTGCTGACTTAGTATGTTGTTTCAGGCGGATATATCTTTCATGTTCCGAGAGCCTTGTGCTGATCGAACGTCCCGTCTCACCTATGTAGACTAATCCACACGCACAACCAATTTCATACACGCCAGCTGCGTGTAGTTTGTCAACTGCATCCTTGGTAGAACCGAGCATGTCTGATATTTTGTTTCTGCTTCGGAAAATTGGTTTGATGTCGGCTTTTCGTAGAATTTTGCCAATACGTTCGGTGACCCCTTGTACATATGGTAACACAGCAATGCTCTGCGCCTCCTTCTCCTCTTCCCTATTATTCTTCTCCCTTGTCGACATGGTGCTGTCTATCATCTGCTTCCCATAGCCATTAGTTCCGAAGATGGACCTGAGGCGTTCAAGTTCTGTCTTCAGATGTTCTTCGTCGCTTATCCTGTACGCTCTCTTCGTTAGCGTGTGCAGGGCGGACTTCTTCTGCGTGGGGTGATGGTGGGAGGAGGCGTGAAGGTACCTGTCCGTACTGGTAGGTTTCCTATACACTTTGTGGCCAAGTTTACCATCAGGTTTCCGATAAACTTCCACGTCGAGAAAAGGTAGCACCCCATTCTTCTCTGTTTCCATTGTAAACTGAATTTTCCTATGCTGTTGGTTAAGGTGCTTGTGGAAGTTCTGTAACTCCTCTTCTCCGTGGGGCCAGATGACGAAAGTATCATCGACATAGCGAAGCCAACAATTTGGACGTAATGGTGCGGACTGGAGGGCTGTTTCCTCAAATGCCTCCATGAAGATTTCTGCTGCGATAGGCGATAGGGGTGAGCCCATAGCTACACCGTCAGTTTGTTCATAAAATTGACCTCTCCACTTGAAATAGGTGGTCGTCAGACAGTGGCGCACAAGCTCACATATATCAGGTGCCACGCGTTCTTCTAGGATGTTCACAGTATCTGACACTGGGACATTCGTGAATAGGGATTTGACGTCGAAACTAACCATCAGATCTTGGTCCGTAACACGCATTTCCTTTAGTAGAGAGGCGCAGAGCATTGCTGTGTTACCATATGTACAAGGGGTCACCGAACGTATTGGCAAAATTCTACGAAAAGCCGACATCAAACCAATTTTCCGAAGCAGAAACAAAATATCAGACATGCTCGGTTCTACCAAGGATGCAGTTGACAAACTACACGCAGCTGGCGTGTATGAAATTGGTTGTGCGTGTGGATTAGTCTACATAGGTGAGACGGGACGTTCGATCAGCACAAGGCTCTCGGAACATGAAAGATATATCCGCCTGAAACAACATACTAAGTCAGCAGTGGCGGAACACCGAGACGAGTGCGGGAAACCAATATTTTTTCAAGAAGCCCGCGTCCTGGCAAAACAGCCTCTCACTTTCAAAAGAAAGATTAGAGAGGCGATAGAAATAGCCAAAAGACCCGCCAACATGAATAGAGAGGACGGATACAAGCTTCCGAGGTCTTGGCTGCCTGCAATAGCAGGGCTACGGAGCGGCGGCAGAGCCGCGGCGGCCCATGCAGACACGGGGAGAGCCGCAGTAGTGGTCGCGAGCACACAGAGCAATGGCACGCCGCAGCCGGCTCCTGGACAGCATGTAAACAGTGTGACGTCACAGCCATCACCTGTTCGCTATTCGTCCGTCTCCTCCAATGGGGTGGATTAATGCAAAGACCAATAGAAAACAGCTATTTCAACCAATGACAGATAATAAAGGAAACACCAATAAAGCATACCTTCCACCCCTCCTCCTCATCGTTCTACAGCCAATCAAGTAACGACACGGTTTTCTCGTGCAGCTATTTAAGGAACCAAGTGTGATTCATTTAGCAGTTTAACGTATGGCCCTGATGAAGGCTAGCTGCAACGCTGGCCGAAACGTTGGCGCATTTTAAATTATGACGATGCGGTCTGATACCCTGAAGAATTTTATTGAAGATGACAACGGCCGCGGAAGCCTTCGGTTATACTTTGACTCAGTCCACCGGCACTCGCAATGTCCCGTGTACTCATGTGTGGGTTCATGGCAACAGCAGCTAACACACCAACTGCACCCGCTTCTCCTGTGATGGGCCTGTTACGGACCCGTTTGCGTGCTACGACCATACCTGTTGCAAACAGTTGGCGGTAGATGTTTTGCAATGTGCGGCACGTTGGATGCTCTTTGTCCGGGTACCGTTCTGCATACACCCTGGAGGCTTCAGCTGTATTTCGTCGACACTCGCCAGAGATGAGTATCATCTCCGCCTTTTCAGAGTTCGAATACACCATGGTCACAGTTCCTACAACACTGCACTACCACAGACGCCTGGTAACACGGTGTACTACAGTTGGTTTGCGTGCGGAGACGAATGCAGAATAACAATAGCAGCAAGCGCTACATGTGGACACTGCGACAGCTAGACCAAACCACAACAGTGCACTACAGCCACACTCGTAAACACGGTCGTCATCGTAAACATGTCCCTGCAGATGCTGCTCGCCGACCGTGGCCCGTGTTTGTTACAACACGCAACTGAACGTCGGAGGTTTCAAGCGTCAACTTTAGGTTACAATATCTCCGGATGTAATTAACATTTTACAATGCACCGAACAGCACTGATTACGTATTTGTTTATATGTTCAGATGTGCTAACAAAACTAACGTGGTTCTATTTAAAAAACGTAGGTTTGTGTTAAAAAACAAACTTCCGTGCATTTTTTATGGTTTGTATTAAACAATTACACTAGCCCCTCTCCTCACGTTCGGTCTGTGGAATCGGTTCGTCAGTATTTGATGTGGTTTACGAAATATATCCAGCGGTAACGTTAGGTGACTCACCCTGTATACTGAGACGCAGTAGTTAGTATACCCAGTTCTTTGAAGAGGTTTCTGCAGGACGTCCGTGAATTTACTCCACAAATAATACGTATTACAAGCTTTTGGACTCTGAAAACTTTTGTCTGACTTGAAGAGTTACCCCAAAATATTATACCATATGACATTATGGAATGAAAAAAGGCAAATTATGCAAGCCTTTTTCATTTTTGTGTCTCCTATGTCTGCTAACACTCGAATTGCAAATACAGATTTGTTAAGGCGATTCTGCAGTTCTGTGGTGTACTCGTCCTAACTAAATTTATTATCAAGTTGTAATCCCAGGAATTTCAGACTGTCAACCTCTTCTATCTGCTCTTCTTCAAACTTTATGCATATGCTGGGTGGAAACCTTTTACAGATTTACGGACCTGAAAAATTAAAGACCAATATCCCTAACATCGGTTTGCTAAGAATCCTTGAGCATATTCTCTGTTGGAATATAGTAAACTTTCCTGAGACCGAGAAACACATATCCATGATTTTAAAAAGTATCGCTCGTACGAAACACAGCTTGCCCTCTTCTTATATGATACACTATCGTCAGTAGAACCCCAGGGAATTGCGATAAGAGTGATATTATTCTTAATATACATAAATGAACTGGTGTACGAAGTGAGCAGCAGTCTGCTGCTGTTCTCTGATGACGCTGTAGTGTACGGAAAGGTGTCTAAGTTGTGTGACTGTAGGAGTATACAAGATGACTTAGAAAACGTTCATGTTTGATGTGATGGCTGCTAGCTAGCTCTAAATGTAAAAACAAGGTAAGTCAGTGCGGTTAAGTAGGAAACCAGTAATGTGCAGCTACAGCCCTAGAAGTATCCTGCTTGACACGACGTTTAAATAACTGGGAGTAACGTTGAAACGGACATAATATGCAACGAGAATTGTTATAGGGAAGGTGAATGGTTTACTTTGGTGTATTGGCATAATTATTGGAATGTGTGGTTCATCTGTAAAGTAGACCACATATGTGGCCGTAGTGCGACCTATTACTGAGTTCTAATTGAGTGTTTGGGGTCCGTACCAGGTCGGATTAATGGAAGACATCGAAGGAATTCACAGGCAAGCTACTAGATTTGTTACCGGTAGGTTCGAAAATACGCATGTGTTACAGAGGTGTTTCGGGAACTGAAATGGGAATCCTCGGAGGGAAGGCCACGTTGCTTTCGAGGAACACTATTGAGAAAATAGAGTACCGCTATTTGAATCTGACTGCTTAAGGATTCTACTCCCGCCAACATACGTCTCGTGTGAGAACCACTAGATCTGATACGTGAAATTAGGGCTCAAACGAAGACATAGAGATAGTCGTTTTCCCACTCCATTTACGAGTTTAACGGGAAAGTGAATGACTAGTACCCTTCTTCTGCGCACTGTACGGTGGCTCGCGGAATACAATATGTATGTAGATGTAGAATGGAATTCGCATTTAGCTAATCCATTTCGTAAATTGGCAGGGACACTTGATAAAAATGTCATGTGGACTCTGCTTAACTGTGAGTAAACTGAACTCGTTTTACGAAACAAAATAGACAAATATGGGTTTCACAAACCCTAAAAAGTGAGTGAGTGAACACGCAATTATGGTCCGTGTTTATGCTACATGTGTTCATGCTTTACACATTGGAACAATGTCTAGACGATAAAACCAAAAGAAAAAGCGTCGGAACGTGACCTGCAATGCACGGTGAAACGAACTGGATTATTTATTTTCGAAGTTAAGCTCCCTCAATGTCAACCTCGTGCCAGATGTCCTCACAGGGCATTGGAATGCAGCCGCAGGGTGAAACGCAGCCTTTTTGTAACAAATATATAAAATGTATTCGTAGTTGCGAATAAGAACAGCAATTTGTTGTGTAAGGGAATGTGACAATGAAAATATGTTCCGGAACGGGATTCGAACCCAGATTTCCAGCTCTGCACGATTGGTTGCCTTTAGTGCTTTGACTACCCATGCGCGATTTTTTTGGCCATACCCAAACTTCCTTACGTCGTCGTACTAGCATCAGAGCCTGTACTCGTATACATTACGTAATTCCTGTACAAGTGAGGGCATTTTCTTTGAAAGTCGCTGCCTGGTATCGGCGGATAAATACTATACTGCAGTGCCTTTGTTGTTAAGAAGAATGATGCAGTGTTCCTTCAGACATGCATTCATGTCAGAACGAACGTTGCATTGTTGTTCTTAAAAACACAGGTACTGCAATATGGTATTTCTAACAGAGTTTTACGAAAAGACCCCATTTTGTCCAAACTGTTCATTATTCTATTCACAACAAATCAACTAGGAGTATTGCACATGCTGAATGTTTCAATATTTAAAGTAGTCAAACTTACTGTCTTCCATTACAAGGTGTACTGATGAGTCAAAAATTATGAGCACTAAAATGTAGTCAGTAGCGAGCCAGTGGGTGTGTTAGACCTTCCATCGAGCTACAGACCCCCTTGAAGATGTCCTCCGCATACGGGGACGAAACGTTGGGAACTGACACAGAATTCATCAAGTGACCACGGCATAACAGCCGGGTTAATTATAATGGACATGACATAATGAGCACTGCCCACTGCGAGGTTGAATGCCTCCTGTCGGCGTTGGGCACGTGACGCAGTAAGGTATGAATGTGAGCGGAACAGAGACGAATGGGCTGTCATTATAGTAAAGATACCGCCCACAAATGCGGAAACCCACTGATATAACAGGTTTTCATAAAGGGCACGTTGTTGTGGCTCTGTGGCTGGAAACAAGAATCTCTGAAACGGCGAAGCTGTTCGGCTGTTTGCCTACTACTATCGTGAGCACCTATGGAAAGTGGATGAAGGATGGTACTGGACGGCCACGTCTCTTCAGAAAACATAGACGTCGGGGCATCCTGCACTGTGTAATACATGATAGCAACGATCTTTGGAATATCTCACTACAGAGTAGAATGCTGGTGCAGGCACAAGTGTTTCGGAGCACACCGTTCAAACGCCATTGTTGAACGTGGAGCTCCACATCACACGACCGCTGCGTGTACCTGTGTTGACCTAACGACATCGTCATTTACGATTGGAGTGGCCACAGCATCACTGTGTTTTCACCGTCGATCAATAGAAACGTGTCGCCTGTCGAATGAATTTCTTGTTACACCAGGTATAAGGATGAGTCCTTACACCCCGCCTTGCACGTGAATCGCTACTTCAAACATGCCACAGTTGCAGGTCGGTAAGAGCAGAATCATGCTATGGAGTACATTGAGTTTGGCTTCTATGTGATCTATGGTAGTACTCATAGCCACCATGACAACAGTGAACCACATGAACATTCATAGACTGTAGGCTTTCACGGCCGGTGTTGTCTTCAGTTGCAACTTCCGAGTTGAGAGGCCGTGGTCGGTGTATACAATTTCCACGTAAGGTTTCGTCCCCATCTGTGGGATGCATCTTCCGAAGTCGTCCGGCTACTGCGGGTCATCTGCAACCCTTCATGGTTGAAGTCTTCTCTGATGGTGATGAAATCTTCCAGGAAGATAACTCTCCGCCACACGAGTCTTGAATCTTCCAGCAGTGGTTTTATGAACATGATAGTGAACTCACACTGAGTCGGTGGTCCTAATCTGTGCACATTGGAACACATAAAAGGCGCCATCGGCGTGATCGCAAACCACCGTCCCATAATTTGCGGGACTTTAGAGACCTGTCAGTAGACATTTGGTACCATATACTTCTGGAAACCTATCAAGGGTTTGTAGAATCCAGGCCAAGCAGAATCGCTGCTGTACTGTGTTTGAAAAGCGGACCAGCACGCTACTAAACAGGCGGTCATAGAGTTTTGGCTAATCGGTGTCTGTGTTCTAGCCTGCCATGATCAGTGATTCGCCCTTTTCGGTTCACAGTTGCAGAAGACGCTTTGTTCAAATTTGAAAGTTCTTGAAAATGTGGATCCGTTGATTTAGTTTACATTTTTACACGATTTGTTAATATTTGAGGAGTTAGAGTTCTCTTGTCAGTGAATGTACTATCTTTGAGGGATCGTTCAGATGGCTCTGAGCACTATGCAACTTAACATCTGAGGTCATCAGTCACCTAGAACTTAGAACTACTTAAAACTAACTAACCTAAGGACATCACACACATCCATGCCCGAGGCAAGATTCGAACCTGCGACCGTAGCGGTCATGCGGTTCCAGACTGAAGCGCCTAGAACCTCTCGTCCACAGCGGCCGTCTTTATGAGGGTTATTCGGAAAGTAAGGTCCGAATTCCTATAGGACATAAACCATTACAAACTATTTTCAAAAGACTATTTGTATAGCATTTCTTACACGTTTCTTTATTTTTCTTCATATTGTCCGTCTTTCTTTAACACTTGTCATGACGTTCTACAAGCTTTTATGTCCCTATTACATTCGAATCTGCCGCCTGTGAGAATAACAAGTCTTTCTTTAGCTGCTTCCTTCACCTCATCTGTTCAGAAGCCCTTGTCGTCGAGTAACTCCTTCACGTATCGGATCAACTGAAAATTGTGAATCGCCAAACTTGATGAACCTTTTTGTCCATGGCTTTGACCGAATATTACGAGATCACTGACGGTCAGCCAGGTGTCGGCTCATCATCCTTGAAAGCTCTCACCCAGTTATGCACTTTGCTGTCACTCATCGCATTCCGACCAAACACATCCCTTATCTGCCGACGAATTACCGTTCCAGTAACGTTCCTTGTTGTCAGAAACCGAATCACAGACCGTGTTGCACAGTGGGTGGGCTAATAAATTGCTTTAAACATTTTGAACTGACGTTGTAAAATGAACACTGCGACAGTATAAATGCAAGTGGCGTCATTTGATGAGCAAGGCATGCCAGGAATATGTATGCGCCTTTCAGTGTTCGCACGACATATAATTATCTACGACGAATTTGCGAGTAACCCTCATACGTTTGGGAATCCAAAATTTTTGACGCCGACTGACAGCTATATAACATTTAGATACTAAGCTGTGTGGAAGATCTGTTTTGATTACTTGAGTGAGAATATACAGCCAGTGCATGACTCACAACTGCCTAAGGGTAATGTCATTCAGTGAATTATAATCACCCGTTGTGTGTCCAAGTTTCGATATCAATCACACTTAAATTTTTTTTCTTTTTGATGTCAGTCTTCGACTGATTTGATGCGGCCAGCCACAAATTCCACTCCTGTGCCAACCTTTTCGTCTCAGAGTAGCGTTTGCCACCTTCATCTTCAATCATTTGCTGGATGTGTTCTAATCTCTGTCTTCCTCTACAGTCTTTGCCTTCCACACCTCCATCTAGTACTATGGAAGTCACTCCCCGATGTCTTAAAAAAACTCCTATCATCCTGTCCCTGCACCATTCAGTGTTTTCCACATACTCCTTTCCTCTCCAATTCTGCGCAGAAACTCATCATGTCTTACCTTATCAGTCCACCTAACTTTCAACACTCGCCTGGAGCGCCACAGCTCAGATGCTTCTATTCTCTTCCGTTCCGGTTTCTCCACAGTCCATGTTTCACTACGATATAATTATGTGTTCCAGACGAACATTCTCAGACATTTCTTCCTCAAATTTAGCACTATGTTTGATATTAGTAGACTTCTCTTCGCCAGAAATGCCCTTTTTGCGAGGGCTAATCTGCATTTGATGTCCTCCTTGCTCCGTCCGTCATTGGTTATTTTACTGCCTAGGTAGCAGAATTCCTTAACTTCATTGACTTCGTGACCATCAATCCTGATGTTAAGTTTCTCGCTGTTCTCATTTCTACTACTTCTCATTACCTTCGTCTTTCTCCGATTTACTCTCAAACCACACTGTGTACTCATTAGACTTTTCATTCCGTTCAGCAGATCATTTAATTCTTCTTCACTTTCACTCAGGATAGCAATGTCATCAGCGAATCGTATCATTGATATCCTTTCACCTTGTATTTTAATTCCACTCCTGAACCTTTCTATTATTTCCATCATTGCTTCCCCGATGTACAGATTGAAGAGTAGGGCCTTGTCTTACACCCGTCTTAATACGAGCACTTCGTTCTTGATCGTCCATTCTTATTATTCCCTCTTGGTTGTTGTACATATTGTATATGACCCGTCTCTCCCTATAGCTTACCCCTACTTTTTTTCAGAATCTCGAACAGCTTGCACCATTTTATATTGTCGAACGCTTTTTCCAGGTCGACAAATGCTATTTAATTTTTCTTTAGTCTTGCTTCCATTATCAACCGCCATGTCAGAATGGCTTCTCTGGTGCCTTTACCTTTTCTACAGCTAAAGTGATAGTAGTCTAACATATCCTCAATTTTCTTTTCCATTCTTCTGTATCATATTCTTGTCAGCAACTTGGATGCATGAGCTGTCAAGCTCATTGTGCGATAATTCTCGCACTTCTCAGCTCTGGCAGTCCGCGGATTTGTGTGCATGATATTTTTTCGAAAGTCAGATGTTATGTCGTCAGACTTAAACACACTACACACCAACATAAATAGTTGTTTTGTTGCCACTTCGCTGAATGATTTTTAGAAATTCTGACGAAATGTTATCTGTCCCTTCTGCCTAATTTGATCTTATGTACTCCAAAGCTCTCTTAAATACTGATTCTAATACTGGATCCCCTATTCTAAATCGACTCCTATTTCTTCTTCTATCATATGAGACAAATCTTTCACCTCATGGAGGCCTTCAATATACTCTTTCCAGCTATCTGCTCTCTCTTCTGTATTTAACAGTGAAATTCCCGTTGCACTATTAATGTCGTCGAGAGTTGTTTCGACTTTCCTATATGCTGAGTCAGTCCATCCCACAGTCATTTCATTTTGATTTCTTTACGTTTTTCATGCAGCCATTCTGTCTTAGCTTCCCTGGACTGCCTATGTATTTCATTGTTCAGAGACTTGTAATTCTGTATTCCTGCATTCCCCTGAACATGTTTCTTTCATCGATCAACTGAAGAATTTCCTCTTTTAATCAAGCTTTCTTCGCAATTATTTCTTTGTACCTAAGTTCTTATTCTCAACTTCCGTGACTGACCTTTTTAGAGATATCAATTCAACTGTACTACCTACTGAGATATTCCTCATTTCTGTGTCTACAACCTTAGAGAACTTCAAGCGTGTTTCGTCATTCCTTAGTACTGCCGTACGCTTCTTTGCTTATTGACTAGTCTCTTAAATTTCAAATAGTTCCGCTTGAGCAGGTCTTGTAATGCCCAACGGTACCGACCGGAAGCCGTGTCATCTTCAGCCCATAGGTGTCACTGGATGCGGATGTGGAGGGGTATGTGCTCAGCACACCATCCTCCCAGCTGTATGACAGTTTACGAGACCGGAGCCGCTACTTTTCAGTCAAGTAGCTCCTCAGTTTGCCTCAAAAGGGCTGAGTGCATCCCGCTTGCCAACAGCGCTCGGCAGACCGGATGGTCACCCATCCAAGTGCTAGCCCAACCCGACAGCGCTTAACTTCGGTAATGTGACGGTAACCGGCGTTACCCCTGCGGCAACGCCGTTGGCAACCTACTATTCATCACTACTAAATTATGATTTGAGACTATATTTGCTCCTAGGTTTCCTTACGATTCAGTATCTAATTTCGGAATATTTGCCTGTCCATGATGTAATCCAAATGAAATCTTCCCTTATCACTCCTGCATTTTCCAAGTATACCTCCTCCTCTTGTGATTCTTCAACAGAGTATTCGCTATTACTAACCGAAATTTATTACTGATCCCAGTCTTTCTCCTCCCTCATTCCATGTCCCGTATTCTCTTGTAACTTTTTCTTCTATTCCTTCTCCTACAACTGCATTCCAGTCTCCCATGCCTATTAGATCTTCGTCTCCCTTCACGTACTATATTGCCCATTCAATATCCTCAAACACTTTCTCTAGTCCCTCATCTGCAGCTTGCGACGTCGGCATGTACACCTGAACTATCGTTGTCCGTGTAGTTTTGCTGCCGATTCTGGTAAGAACAAACCTATCACCGAACTGTTCACAGAAACACACTTTCTGTCTTACCTTCCCCTTCATAACGAATCCTACTCCCGTTATACCATTTTCTGCTGCTGCTGATATTACATTACACTCATCTGACCAGAAATCCTTCTCTTCTTTCCATTTCACTTCACTGACCCTACTATGTCTAGATTGAGCGTCTGCATTTTGATTTTCAGATTTTCTAGCTTCTTACGTTCCACGCCCCGACTCAACGTTATCCTTTAGTTGATTATTCATTATCTCACGGTCACCTCTCCCTTGGCAGTCCTCTCCCGGAGATCGCAGTGGGAGACTATTCCGGAATCTTTTGCCAATGGAGAGATGGTGAGATCGTCAGGCCACTTTTTCGATCAAAGGCCTCGTGTCCTGTGGATACACGTTATGTATCTGTAATACGGCGGTTTCCATTGCATTCTGTATTTTCATCCCACTTATCAGTGCTGATTCTACCGCCTTTTGGGGCACTTTCCCACCCCAAGGGCGAGAGAGTGCCCTGTACCCCTGTCGGCTCCTCCGCCGTTCACACTAATATTAAAACTGTTAATCCGTCGTCTCTGTACACTGTATCATATGCCAAAAACTGATTGAGGGTGTTGTAGGCAGTTTAAAAGAATACAATAAGATTATTTCTAAAACATTGTCTGTCTCTTTTTCTGTTTCAAGACGCTGATCTCCAAAACTACTACACGAAGTTTCGTGGGGTTTTCAAAGGCAACGTGAGCGTAGGTTGGAGCAACATTTACGCTTTATCTCATCGAATCGGATAACAGAAAAAAGACATGTTAATTTTTAAGATTGATTAGTCTCTTCAGCTTAATAGTTCGAAAGTTTATCTCAACGACACGACCATCTTGGCGTAGTTCACCGAATGTCTAATATTTGTCGCCGTTAGTCTCGTTGCGTACCTACGAACCGGAAGATGGTGCTGTTATTTTTCTTTCACTCAGTCACAGGAATATTTTCGGAAGTTTACACCAATGATAGAATTCAAGTGGTTCAAATGGCTCGAAAGACTTTGGCACTTAACATCTGAGGTCATCAGTCCCCTAGAGAGCTACTTAAACCTAACTAACCTAAGCACATCACACATATCCATGCCCGAGACAGGGTTGGAACCGGCGACCGTAGCAGGAGCGCGGTTCCAGACTGAAGCGCATAGAACCGCTCGGCCACAGTGGCCGCCCAGTGACAGAATTAAGCACCGCAATAGTATATCTATGAACAAAAACTAACATTGAAGTTACTTGTCTAGGACGCAAGGTTTCGCGATTTTGCTTTGTATTAAAAACATCCAAATTGCTTTGACTCTTTCTGCAGGTTTTATTTATATTTGACGTTTTGGCTAATAACAACGAATTTATTGCGTTTCCATTGTGATTTGGGTCTTTGCTTATTACTTCTTGATTTCTTTTGCGAATAGAAGATGGTCGGGACATTCTTAATAAACTAGCTAAAAAACTGAGGACTATGCAGTCTCAAGAATCCAGTGAAAATCGTGAGGCGAGACTTCCTGCGGGTAAAGGTCATCGGGCTTTAATTCCTTCCAAAAGCGAGGCGCGACTAACTCTGTTCGACTCTATTATCTCGCTACTCACTAAATATTATAAACGAGTGGTCCCGCCATAGTAATTAAGGGGCGGCTCGCTAGTGTTCTTTAAAAATCATCAGCAAGGCCAGCCAAACACGTGTAGTAGAATAAGTCACCCTCGGTTTTCCATTGGCTTTGACAAGAGGGCTAAGGAGCAAGCAGATGTTGTGGGTGACGTCTTGCCCTTGGTGTGGAAAATAATCTCTAAGAGGCTGAAGACTCAACAGTGATGTACAACATGAGGATGCAGAACAAATGAAAACTAACTGAATGAAAGAGACGTAACGCGTTTCCATTTGGCCTATGATGCAAAAGTGTCACGACGATCCCTCCATTCGAAAATGATTCCATGCTTTGCTCAAGTGTATTATCTGCTCGATCCCAACAAACACTGATAAGCGAAACTTCTCCGTTATTGCACTGCCTCTCGCTTCTCACTGACAGTAACAACACTCAGATACACTCACGCTCATACCACGCAGTAAAACTTAATTATCAATAAAAGTTAATCATAGAATAATAAATTATAATAATGCTTATTAGTAGAGTAGGTACTTACGAGTCTGTGTTGAAGGAAAGGTGGAACCTCGAACGTTACTGATACGATGTTTAAACAGCACTGTAAGTTAATTTTCCAAATTTTTCGTAAGTACTAACAGTGTAATCAAGCTACACATGCACTCTCTAGACTGCAAAGAGAATTTCCGGAAAATTCCCGAAGCTGAGTTGTGTAATGTTAACTTGCTTCTCTTTACAAATTTTTGCGCTGCGAGTTTATTTTAACCAGTCCTCTTTAACCTCTTGCTGCAACAGAACGTTTTAATTTTCCTTGAATTTAATGAAAGGCCCTGATTTAGCAGTAATTGTTTTTTCTGCGTCATCGCGAAATTTTTCCGTTGTGGTTATGGATGCGGCCAGAGATATAATGCATGATACGCTTGCCATAGTTGAAGACAGTTGCATCTGGTATCTCTGGACCACTCTATTCCTGCCGATCTGAGATGGCTGCAAGGTGGAGGGGGCTGTGCTTCGAGTTTAATAAAATCCACAGATAACCGACTGAAGACTCCACTCGTTTACAGTTCTTCAAACATTTTCAATAAACGACGAAAAACTTGTCTATAGGTGTAGATGAAGTACCTTGTTAAAAGACAGCTGTTGCTAACATTTTGAATAAACGACGGAAGATTCTGTATGCTGTAAGTGAAGTACCCTGTTAAAATACAGCTGTTTTTTGCAACCGCCATGTGTATTTGCCTGGGTGGGGTGCACTTCTAGTTAAACTTTTCACACACACACACACACACACACACATACACATACACACACAAACATATGTTGTATGCCATCATGGTTAACTTCGTACTTCTAAATTATCCTACATACACGAGAGTTCTCATAACACTTGTATTTTCACGAAATACTGTTGTTTGTCTGTTTGCCACAACTCGCTTCACTGCACAGTCGAAATACACATTCCACTTTGCCGACCAAAAAAGTTTTCGGGACCTCATGCTGCGTAAACAAAGTTTATTCACCGCTCCAGTTCACCAGATTTAAATCAGAGTCCAATTACTCTTTCAGTTCCTCAGAAGCAACGCATCTACCATCTAGCATTAAACAATTCTTAATCTGTTATGTCCTTCATTTCTCTCTTGCGAGTCTTCACCAGTAAATTATTGCCTCACCTGAAAATTATTGCCGATCGTCCTTCCGTCTTTCAGTCGTCTTGTATTTTCTTGACACACTGCCATCTTCTTTAAAAACTTGGCATACGCGAAGGCACGGCTTACTTTCGTTGATCCATACTAACACAGCATCATTATCGTCCGCACCAACATTCCTCATTACGTCTTCAATCTCTCCAAACAACATCACTGCAACTGCTTCTCGCTACAGCAACTTTTCCTCCACTCTTAGCCACAAATCGCTGTATAAACTTTAAATTACTTATTCCTTCCGCATTACATGAACTCTTTTTACTGTTAACGTACATCCGTGTCTCTCACAACACTTTCCCACTCTCAGCTATCTTTTTAGTAATTTATTAATATAGCTAATAACGAGGCTCTAAGAAGAGTTGGACTTCATCAAATAAACCATAAAATTAGAAATTACTTTTACCCTAAAATATAATCAAAAATAAATTTACAAATATTGTTTCATAAATTCAAATAAACACACTGTACACTTCGTATTAAATAAATTAGACGTAAAATATGACGTAGCTTAAGCTTGACAACAAAGACATTCAATAAAGCAGAGAATACTGTTGAAGTGAGACATTAATTACGTAAGACGAAAGACCGCATCATATCTGTCTCCGAAACTCTGTATTAAAGTTCAAGAAACTTCATGAAAATTTCTAAAACTGACAGTCACGAATTACAGTAGTATGACAGTTTTGATGAGTGAAAGAATTTGAACCATTTTCCATTTAAATCTGCATTCATGCAAGAGGGCATTCGTATCGTCATGCGAGATCAGTGGCTCTCTCCCTCTGAAAGTTCGCTCTTAGCCGTTGCGCTTCATACTCTTTTCGAACAGACAGGCCGCTTTCTCAGGCATCACGTACAATAGTCAGTACTGAGGAGCTCTGAGCCAGTTGTCTTTGCATTCTCTCTCGACACATCTCTCATGTACGTAAACATTTTGAAATTGAATAAACATTGCTAAGTTTAACAATAGCAATAACATACACAGAAGAAACCAATAATATCTCCTACTGTAAAATTGTTACTTGTTAGCGTCTTCTTGTAGCAAATCGCCTCTTATTGTCAGATGTAAATTAGCATACTTTACTGACCTCTCCCACACACTGGTTTCACCTGTTTATGAGTTGGCTCCTTAATTTGTTATATACACTGTTGCTCCACTGTTAATCTGTATTGATAGTGGGCACTTCCAGTCATGGCTTCAACTTCTATCTATTCTAGCATGTCTAAACAGTTTTTGTGCTTTCCAACAATATTAATTTACCTGCTCAAAATAAATGTACCCAGTTAGTAAACAAATATTTGGGTGCTGTGCCTCTGTGACTTCGTCTCTTTAGATGTGTATGTTATAGTGGATGTACACCATCACTAAAATGATCAGTGCGAGCTTACCATAAACTGAAAAAAATATGTCTACTAGTGAAGGTGGACCATCACTGTGTCCGCAGCTCGTGGTCGTGCGGCAGCGTTCTCGCTTCCCGCGCCCGGGTTCCCGGGTTCGATTCCCGGAGGGGTCAGGGATTTTCTCTGCCTCGTGATGACTGGGTGTTGTGTGCTGTCCTTAGGTTAGTTAGGTTTAAGTAGTTCTAAGTTCTAGGGGACTGATGACCTTAGAAGTTAAGTCCCATAGTGCTCACAAGGGAACCTCCCCATCGCACCCCCCTCAGATTTAGTTATAAGTTGGCACAGTGGATAGGCCTTGAAAAACTGAACACAGATCAATCGAGAAAACAGGAAGAAGTTGTGTGGAACTATGAAAAAAATTAATAAAATATACACACTGAGTAGTCCATGCGCAAGATAAGCAACATCAAGGTGAATGTTAGCTCCGGAGCGCCGTAGTCCTCAACAGTCGGCTCGCAGCCGTGCTAGCGTGCGGAGCTGCTTCACGCGCCGTCCGACGCTCCGCTCTCGGCGGTGTTTACTTCCGCGTCGCGGTGTTTGTGTCTATTGAGTCCAGTACTAAAGTACACCATGGCGCACTCGTACCGCCGTGCAACGATCAAAGTAACGTTTCAGACCGAACATCCACGACCCAGAGCTTTCGAAGTTGAACAGTTCATACGCGAGAATCTACGTTTGAACCCCCAGGACGTAATCGGCATACATTTTTCCATCACTGGAAGTGTTGTCTACATCAAGATGTCGACGGAGGAAATTTGCAATGACATAATTCACCGTCATGCCAACGGACTGAAATTTAAACACTCTTATGGACATATGGGTGCTGTGACAGTCGCCCATGCTGGATTCGGTCTCCGGACATTGCGGGTGTTTGAGCTCCCGTTCGAAGTGCCTCAGGATGTGGTCATTGCCGCTTTCCAACCATATGGCACAGTCTTGGGTCACATCGCGGAGAAGTGGCAAACATTTACGACCTACCCCATATTAAATGGCGTCCGGCAAATAAAAATTGAGCTGACGAAACATGTCCCATCGTACCTGCTGATTGGCGGTGTGAGGGCCATCGTCATGTATGATGGACAGCCACGAACGTGCGCAGGATGTGGCCAGGAGGGACATGTCCGTTCCGAATGCTTACACCGCCGTTTAATTCCGACGCCGTTACGTGATGCGACCCAGGCTTCGACGGTCACGTCCTTACCCATCACCTACGCCAAAGTTGCACAGGACCCCGTCGTACCAATGTCGATTGCGCCAGCAGCATCGTCAACGCCGACCGCCGCAGCACAACGCGCCGAGGACACAAGCACGGTGTCGCCTCCAGTGTTCGCTTCAGGACCATCCGGTTTGCAGACCGAAACCGATGTTCCTGTTGGAACCATGGACGTCGACCTGGGTGTCGTGCCAACGTCTGCCTTTGTCCAGACGGGTTCGGCGTCAGACAACGGGCGACCACATTCTGATTCAGAAGGCCACATCAGAAAACAGCGGTCTCCTCGCAAACACAGGAAACGACGACGAACGCCTTCCGATGACGCCCTTTCTCAGACGGCCCCACGAGATGTCGACCTGATGTCTGACGGTAATCTCCCACATTGCGTCCAGTCACGCGATGTGGCAGCAACAGGCGCCCCTCCTGTGACGCCTACTCTCCCAGCCAGGGACGTGTCCTCGCCGTTGTCAACGAATGATGACGGCGGTCCCCCTGCCACTCATGTTGCGGAATCCACAACACCCGTTCCGGAAGTACGTGACCGTCACATGTCCACGTCGTCAGCTTCCTGGGCCGATGACGTTGAAGAAGAAGTGGAACAGACTGCCAGCGTGTCTGCACAGGAGTCCACCTCGGCGACACTGGGGCTGGCGCCCCGCCAGTAATTATCACCACGGCGGGACCACCGGCGGGTCTCCACCTGCCGACTACTTCTACCGCACGTTCTGCAAATACTGAGAATGGCCGTACACAGCAATATCGTATCGCCACGATGAATCTTGCCACCATTCGTGCCCCCCATAAACTGGCCATGTTCAGAGACACTATTTACTCTGCGGATGTGGATACAGCACTCTTACAAGAGGTGTTTGTGGCTGACTTCCTAGTTCCCACCGGATACAACGCTCATGTTTCCCCCGCATCCGATACCGGTAGCGGCGTCGCCATCCTGCTATGCGACGGACTCCCTGCAGAGGACGTCATCTACCTCCCCACTGCGCGAGGTATGGCCCTCACACTGTTCGGCGTGCGTATTATTAATATCTACGCTCCGTCCGGCACTGGCCGCCGTCATGACCGACAAACTTATTTGCCGAAAGCGTCACACCCCTCTTCACCGGTCCGCAGGACGATTTGGTACTCGGTGGGGATTTTAACTCGACACAAGAGCCCGCGGACCAACTCCCGCGACATTCCCCCTGTGCATCTCTCTCAGTGGTAATCGACCGTCTCCGACTTGTTGACACATGGAAGAAGCTCCGCGGAATTCAACCGTGTTATACATTCTACACCTCTCACTCGTCAAGCCGCATAGATCGCATCTACGTTACCCGCTCCTTGCTGATGGCACACGTCATGCGGAAGTCTGGCCCTTGGCCTTTTCAGACCATGATGCGTACCTCTGTGACGTCACTCTCGCCCGACAGCAAGTGTGGCATAGTCGTGGTCTGTGGAAACTCAACGTCGCTCACCTGACCTCCTCAGACTGTCGCCGTATGGTCGAAGAAGCGTGGGCACGCTGCCACCATCGTCGAGAAGCCTATGACTCCACCTTATCATGGTGGCTCTCCTGTGCAAAGCCGACCCTCAGGAAGACTCTGATGAGTTATGGGAAGGAATTAAAGGCGTGGCAAACTAATACCCTGCACTGCTACTACACCATTCTACGTGACTGTACGACGATGCCTTTCTCGCCAGCCCGGCAGTCGATGGTCCATCGCACGAAGGCGCAGATCTCCTTGATCATGCGGCGTAACTTGGAAGGCACTGTAGTCCGTTCTCGAGCTTCTCATCGAATCCCTCAATAACGTCCGTCGATGTACCACCTCCTTCAGGAAAGACAACGACGACGACGAGCTCTGATCCAAGTCCTCACTGATGTGGAAGGGCGCCGGCACGACACCCAACAAAGCATCGGTCGTGCTCTCCATGCTCATTTTGCCGGGCTATACGCAGCCGTACCGCATTCTGCAGCACTGATCACAGAAGTCGCTCAGCTTACTACGAACGCTCTTCCGGAGGATGCAGTGCATGACCTCCAAGACGACGTCACCACAGATGAAGTGGTAGACGCTATCAAGGCGGGTTCCGATAACAGATCTCCTGGACCTGACGGTATACCGATCGAATTTTATAAAAGTTTTCACTATTTGTTGGCTTCCACGTGGACGGAAATCGCACAAGAGCTGATGTCACCGATGACAGTGGTCCCGAGCGCCTTTCTAGAAGGAATTATTATCCCCGTACATAAACCGCGCGGGTTATCGAGGGTCCAGGACTATCGACCAATTACTTTGCTCAACAGCGACATGAAAAGATTCACACGGCTACTGGCATCGCGACTCAAGAAGGTCGCACGTTACGTCACATCCTGCGACCAGACTTCCCTAGGAGGCGACAACAACATCCGTACGGCCCTTTGCCGTTACAGAGACATGATAGCATTAGCGCATCATCAGCGTCTCCCTGGAGCCTTGGCTTCACTGGACTTCAGCCAGGCTTTCGACCGTGTTGACCACTGCTATTTACGGAGAGTTCTTCAGCATATGGGTTTTCCTGGCGGTATTGTCACAGCGGTTATGCGCCTGTTGAGTAGTGCAACCTCTAAAATCATGTACAATGGTCGTCTTACACCGTCCCTGGTCATCGCACGATCTGTACGACAAGGATGCCCTCTTTCCACGATTTTGTATGCTTTCGCCTTGGAACCCCTGCTCCAGGGCATGCGCCAACGTTTGGAAGGCATGGTTGTGCAAGGCCACCGTTTTTGTTGTACAGCCTACGCAGACGACATAGTACTATATCTGCGCAGTGAAGATGAAGTACGAGCAGCACTGACATGGGTGGCGACTTACGGCGAAGCGTCGGGGAGCTGCCTCAACGTGTCAAAATCCAAGGTCCTGCTCATTGGTGAGGGCTTGCCGGAGAGATGCGCTGGCCCCCTTAGTGTCGCCGCCACCATACGGTGTCTTGGACTTGATTTCACAGCAGACCTGCGCCGCTCAGCGACAATCAATTGCAGACGCTTGCTACAGACAATCAGAGCAACTCTCGCAGATCACCGGCTACGAGCTCTCGACGTTATCCAACGCGCGCAATACTTGAACATGTATCATGCTTCCCGTATACCACACGTGGCTCAAGTACTACCAGTCCCAAATCTCCTGGCGCGACGACTGTTGATGACTTTCGGCTCCTTCGTCAGCTCGGGGATGTTATTCAAGGTGCAGTATGAATCCCTTGCACTGCCACGAGATCGTGGCGGGGTGGGACTCATCCACGTGCCGACTCGTGTCAAGGCACTATACGTCAGCTCCCAACTAAAACTTTGGTATCGTTGCCCACAGAGCCTTACTAGCCTCTTGCTTCACAACTTTGCACCGGCCTCCTTGTCCGCCCCAGTACTGGTATCGACCATTCCAACACCCTTTTATTACATCCAACGATTTTTCCTGGAGTTCAGTTATATCTACCGGTCCTTACCACTTACCCGTTTGTACCTCACGAAAACAGTCTCCGAATTGTTACAACAGTGCCGCCCGTCCAACCCCATCGAACGTAAGTATCCACAGTACGTGTGGCGACACATATGGAAGGCGATCCATGCGCGTTTTCTTGAATCAGACGTTCAATCAGCGTGGTACATCACCGTGAATGGCAAACAAGTTAACTGAGATCGTCTGCACCGCATCCATCTCGCCGATTCATCCCTCTGCACCCACTGTGGGGTGGATGACACGGATGTCCACCGGTTCCACTGTGGCACAGCGCTAGACGTCTGGACACTTGCGCGGCGAATTTTGGCGTTTCTTACTCGCCAGACACCGGCTCAGATCGACGTCCACATGCTTTTGTACCCCGATAAGACTTTGTACCCCTCCGCCAAAACTAACTCTGTGAATTGGATCTGTGGCCACACGGTCCGCTATCTTTTTACTTCTGGCGACAAGTCTACGCTAGGATATTGGACTTATCTCAACGAACGACACTGCGTCCTGATACGCAACCCACGCTATAAACAATATTTTTCCAATTTCTTACGGAGCACTTTCGATGACCCACCTAGTAGCTGGAACGACCAAGCCCTGAGAAGCTGAAAACTGTATAAACCGAACCGAACTGAATAGATCTGCTACCCAGAACCCACGCCTACGCCATGAGAAGACACGTTTGGACGAGCTGGCATGCTGTAGGCGGATACACTTCAAGAGCTCCTGTAAGAACTGGACTTTAACTACAAGTCACACGACGACTTAAAAAGCTTTTCCTTATTTATTCCTCATAATTTGTTCTTAAAGGAAAAAGAAATTTGATTTTGGCTTTGAGAAACTTTTTTTTGTTCCAAAAGATTGCTTCTTCGCCAACAAGACGAAGGAGACTCATTTTTGTTTACTGGAAGGAGAAACCAGTATAATAAAAAAAAAAATAGTCCCGTGGTTAGCGTAAGCAGCTGTGGAACGAGAGGTCCTTGGTTCAAGTCTTCCCTCCACTGAAAATTTTACTTTCTTTATTTTCGCAAAGTTATGATCTTTCCATTCGTTCATTGACGTCTCTGTTCATTGTAATAAGTTTAGTGTCTGTGTTTTGCGACCGCACCGCAAAACCGTGCGATTAGTAGACGAAAGGACGTGCCTCTCCAATGGGAACCGAAAACATTTGATCGCAAGGTCATAGGTCAACCGATTCCTCCACAGTAAAACACGTGTGATATATTCTATACGACACTGGTGACGGCATGTGCGTCACATGACAGGAATATGTTGTCGACCCACCTAACTTGTACACTTAGCGAATGGGTAAAAAGATTCTTCTACCTTGCCCGATTTAGGTTTTCTTGTGGATGTGATAATCACTCCCAAAAAAGTAATGAAACATAAGAGTTTGTCACATCAACCGAAAATAAAAAATTAAATTTTTCACTCGAGGGTAGACTTGAACCTAGGACCTCTCGTTCCGTAGCTGCTCTCGCTAACCTCGGGACCACGGTGCTCCTTGCCTCGCGTTCTTCTTGATGTTGCATATCTTCGCATGGACTACTCAGTTTGTATATTTTACTAATTTTTTCATAGTTCCACACAACTTCTTCCTGGTTTCTCGATTGATCTATGTTCAGTTTTTCAAGGCCTATCCACTGTGCAACTTATAACTAAATCTGAGGGGGGTGCGATGGGGAGGTTCCCTTGTCAGAGCCATTTGAACCATCACTGTACTCAGCTAGAGATAGTGTATAGTAGCATAATATCCACTAGTGAAGATGTACCATCGCTGCTCCCGCATTATTAACGGCGCGTCCAACAATGCTACCATACATCAGCATGAATGTAATTGTCGTCAGCTCGTTCTTGCTATGTTATACAGCAGTGTAGTTGTGGTTGACACTAGTACAGTTACGGTTTACAGTAGTGTAGCTGCGGTTTACAGTAGTGCAGTTACGGTTAACATCAGTGCAGCTATGGTTGAATCATTGAAGTTCTACGAACATCTTAGAGTGAGTCACTCATCCTCAAGGCTAAATCACTAAAATCTGGACGATAAAGGGACGGCTGCGACTAAAAGTTTTTGAAGAGCTAAGAAGTGCTGGAAGTGAAAGGAGTTACCAAATTAATACAACCTGTAACTGAAGAAGGTAAGATCAAATACTGTGTTTATGATGAAGAACTGTATAAAATTCTGCATGATGCTCATGTAATGACTGGCCATGTTGACCGAATGATGAAATGATTGAAGTCCAAGATCTGTAATATAACATACAGAGATTCCCAAATTTATGTTAGTTTTAGTGAGCCTTGTTTACAAAAGCAAAAGGGTTAGAAAAAAGAAATAGTAACTAAGCCACTGCTGTTCAAGGAGCTTAATTCCAGATGTCAAGTTGATCTCATCGACTTCCAATCGCAACCAGATGGAGATTACTAACGGTTTATTAGGACCACCTGACTAAACTCGTTGTTCTCAGGCCACTGAAGTCCAAAACAGCTGAAGAGGTATGCAATAGCATAATTGACATATTTACGTTGTTAGACGCTCCCTCATTATTGCAGTGTGACAATGGTAGAGAGTTCATTGACAAAATAATGTGTTGCTTAACTGAAGTATGGCCCAGATTTAACATTGTCCACGATAAACGTAGACACAGTCAGAGCCAAGGCAGAGTAGAGTGAGCAAATCAAAACATAGGAAACATGCTACCTACATTGATGCAGGAGCACAATACCGAGTGGAACCGTGCATCAATATTTGTGCAGATAAAGAAGACTAGTGGTGTACATTTTGGAATTAAAATATTTCCTTACGAAGCGATGTTTGTCTGCCCTCCTAAACATGGTTTATCTTCAACAAGTTTACCTCCTGTAGCACTGATGAAGGTTCACTCTCAGGATAACCTTGAAAATATAATTAATCAAGTGAACGTTAGCTGTGAGACAGGGACTGAAACGTTGCAGGGTAATGATCACAGTAAATTTCCATTGCTAGAGGATAACATACCAACAGGTACAGAGAGAACAAAGTGAAAGAAAGTATTCCTGACAGTAATGACCACTGCCTGACTGATTTAGACGAGTCAGCCTGTGCTATTAAAAAACACAGAACTGAATGGTGAAAGTGCTTAGAAGAACAAGCGCAAAGAAAGTGGCAGTGTTCAGATCGCTGCTTCGCAACAGTGGAAAACGGCTGTACTGTGAGAGTTCCAGTTCCCGACTTCGATAGAGGAAGAGGAGAAGCTAGGTCGATCATGGGTGTCGTCCACGAGACGACGGCCGATGGCTTCTACCGAATCGGGCCGAGAGATGGTGTGCTGAGCCAACTATAAGCACGGTGATAATTTTTTTTTTTAAATTAGGGGCAATACAATATGCCACTGCGGCAACAACTGCAACATTTTGTTTCACGTCCCAGTTCAGTACTTGCCCTCTAAGCATAATCTCAGAGGAGGAAGTTCCAGCAGAGAAAACTGTTGCGCTTAGGACAGCTGCGACGCCTCCGTCGATGGGAAGCGGCCAGGGATTTGTCAAATGCAACTGACAGCAAGAGTTTCAGAGTCTGAGATCCTTTGGCAAAAAGAAAAATGTGCAACTCAAAGTGTCCTGTTGCACTTCTTAGCTGCAATAAATGAATGCTACATAATATGACTATGTTTTCAAACTGCAGGTGAAAAGTGCAACTTTCAATGTACGGCTATTTTGTTATTACAGCCGTGGTTCACGTTCCTTACCTCTTGGCAATGAAGGTATACATTCACTAGTGATAGTACACTATCCCTAGTCAATGTATATTGTTTGACAGCACTGGAATAAGTAATAAACTTTCACTAAATGGGGCAGTGAATGTGCACTATCACCAGTGATGGTATACTTTCCCTGAAACTTCCACTTCCGCAATAACATATTTATTACGTAATCAAATTTTCTGGCTTTGCTAACGTGTTCACTTTCCAATTGCATCTCCGCCTCGTTTTTCTTCTGGTCTTCCTTATTACTGACATCTTCTTCCACGCAAAACCACATATTCCACTTTCTTCACCTTCTAATTTACCTGTACATACAATCACTTCGTCTTTTACCATAATTACTCTGCTGGAGCCTATTTACTTGTCAAAAGGTGTTTCCACTTGCATAACAACCAACAATGAAAGCAACATTAATATATCCTCCCCTTCACACTTTTCCAACAATAGTTTCCTCCTCTTCATCAACAAATTGTTCTTTTTTGCACTTGTTCCTCTTCGTCTTCTTTCTTATCTTCTGTACTTCTGTTTGAACTGATTTACTAGAACTGTAACTTCTGACTCCTCCTTCTGCGTACATAGGCTCTTGTATCGGAGGATGTGGTCCACACAATTTAGCTCTTATCCTTTTATTCACCTCTTCTGTAGTTGTTATTCTGCTTCTGTCAGCTGCACACACGTTTCCCTTGATTTCTTTCCCTTTTCTTCAAAACATCCCTCGTCTTCCCTAAAATGTGCTTCGTCCCTAGATCAGTGTGTTTCTCTCTTCATTTCTTCACCGTTGATGTTTTATAAACTGCTCATATTTAATGATACATCCTATTTTGTGTTGATGATTAGATTTTCACGATTGTCAGGATTCATATAACCCGTCTTATGCTCCATCTGCCTGTTTGTGACATCACCCCTGTCAAATTATTCCTCCAAGTCACCATCAATTTCCCTCGGACATTCCATCGCTGCTCGTGATATCACTTCTTCCTGAGTATATTTTACTCTGCTGTCTGATTTGTGCACACCCTCTTGGATACGATACCACGCGCCTTTGTGTATTCGCTTCTGATTCTGCTTCCCAGGCTTTCTGCGGACGACCCATTAAATTTGCAAAAACAATCTGTACAACACTATCTGTAATATTTACTCTGCTATAACCTTTTTCCTGACTTGTAGTTACTAAACCTTCTTGTTAGCGTATTTAGATTTCTAGGTGCGGACCTCAACAAGAGCTAATCTACGTTTACTCTATTATCTTGCTTATAATTTCTTCTCCCATCATCATCTTCTTCTGATATTTTATTATTACCGCTGTTATTTAATATTTTGTTATCGCTGTCTATATATCCTCTACATTTATTGTTTTTATTCTTTCGTGACGACTCTTGAAGGCCCCTCGTATATTGATCTACCGGATTGAACTTTCTCATTTTGAGAGTACCGAATGTGCGATCTGTTTTACTTGCTAAAAAACATTCAGCAACCTAGATCTCATAAGATATACCTTTTGTTTAGGACAACCGCTTTCGACAGACTTTTCTGTCATCTTGAGGTCATAAAATTCCTTTTGTTATGGGAACGTGATGGTTTCACGTTGAATCTCACGCCAAGTTGCCATGTTGTTAAAAATCAGCACATTATAAAAGGTTTGTCATAATTAAATCATTTATAAACGTAAAGGATCTTGTGCACAAAGCCATGTCCATATATTTATCGCTCAATTTCTAATGTGAATATTTACAGCTGATGTGAACAGACTTGCTACAGTGTATTGTATTTTTGTGAAGTAACGAGCGTCTCTTGCACAAGGGTTTTGGCCTGTCACATATCTGTTATTTCACCTTCTAGTCGATGTAATCAGTTCCGCCCTTATTTCTTTTGATGTTTTAGTTCGTTCTGATTGTCTTACATTTTGTGTAGGTTTTTATATTTGCTCTTTCTATCTTTCTCTTCCATTCTCATTTTGTCTAGCTTTGCTGCCCTCCTTTAACTCGCTTTTACTTCATATTTCAGCTCCTGTTTTTAATTTTCCCAACATACTAAGCATTGCAATAAACATAGTGTTAATCTCATCAACTGAACCTAGCTCTATTGCAATATTTGTGTCTATCGTAAGAGTCTTCAGGCGCAGTTTTATCTCGTGTTTCGGCAGATATTTCCTATTTTGTTTCTGCAATGAGTAGCTGGAGACAGCCCAAAGAAATACTGCACGTCATGCGACGCTCAGTGTCGCTCAGTGTTTCCTGTTACAAAGAATGGAGATATTACGTGACCATTCGATACAGCGGTCCCAAATTACTGTAGTACGATATCCATTTTATCGATATGTATTAACAGGGACAGTAAAAGGTGAAGAATAGCCAGTACTCCAGCGGTACCTGCATCGTCCTGGCCCCCGCTGACTGCTACCGATACGCAGAAGCGCTGCTCAGTTGGTGCAGGAGCACTGGTAACTCTTCGTCATTTACTGTCCCTGTTAATACATATCGATAAAACAGATATTGCACTAGCCTAACTTCGGACAGATCTATGTATTGGGCATGTAATAACCCACTTTAAAAATTATTTCGTTTGTAACGTGAAACAAAACGACGCTTTCAGCCGGCACTGGGTGTAGCATGAAAGATTTTATGAGCAGTATGCATATACAGGGTGGCCCATTGATCGTGACCGAGCCAAATATCTCACGAAATATCAAACGAAAAAACTACAAAGAACGAAAATCGTCTAGCTTGAAGGGGGAAACCAGATGGCGCAATGGTTGACCCGCTAGATTGCGCTGCCATAGGTAAAACGGATATCAACTGCGTTTTTTAAATAGGAACCCCCATTTTTATTGCATATTCGTGTAGTACGTAAAGAAATATGAATGTTTTAGTTGGATCACTTTTTTCTCTTTGTGATAGATGGCGTTGTAATAGTCACAAACGTATAAGTATGTGGTATCACGTAACATTCCTCGAGTGCGGACGGTATTTGCTTCGTGATACATTACCCGTGTTAAAATGGATCGTTTACCAATTGCGGAAAAGGTCGATATTGTGTTGCTGTATGGCTATTGTGATCGAAATGCCCAACGGGCGTGTGCTATGTATGCTGCTCGGTATCCTGGACATCATCCAAGTGTCCGGACCGTTCGCCGGATAGTTACGTTATATATATAATCTGACGTCATTCTAAGAAGTGGTTCTCTTTTTCTACAGTGTTTTTAAACTGGACTTCTAATTATGAATACCCCATACAGGGGTATATATATACAGGGTGAGTCACCTAACGTTATCGCTGGATATATTTCGTAAACCACATCAAATACTGACGAACCGATTCCACAGACCGAATTGGTTAATACAAACCATAAAAAATGCACGGAAGTATGTTTTTTAACACAAACCTACGTTTTTTTAAATGGAACCACGTTAGTTTTGTTAGCACATCTGAACATATAAACAAATACGTAATCAGTGCCGTTTGTTGCATTGTAAAATGTTAATTAAATCCGGAGATATTGTAACCTAAAGTTGACGCTTGAGTACCACTCCTCCGCTGTTCGATCGTGTGTATCGGAGAGCACCGAATTACGTAGGGATCCAAAGGGAACGGTGATGGACCTTAGGTACAGAAGAGACTGGAACAGCACATTACGTTCACATGCTAACACCTTTTTATTGGTCTTTTTCACTGACGCACATGTACATTACCATGAGGGGTGAGGTACACGTACACACGTGGTTTCCGTTTTGAATTACAGATTGGAATAGAGTGTGTCCCGACATGTCAGGCCAATAGATGTTCAATGTGGTGGCCATCATTTGCTGCACACAATTGCAATCTCTGGCGTAATGAATGTCGTACACGCCGCAGTACATTGGTGTACTGTCGTCGCAGGCTGCGACAATACGTTGTTTTATATCCTCTGGGGTTGTAGGCACATCACGGTACACATTCTCCTTTAACGTACCCCACAGAAAGAAGTCCAGAGGTGTAAGATCAGGAGAACGGGCTGGCCAATTTATGCGTCCTCCACGTCCTATGAAACGCCCGTCGAACATCCTGTCAAGGGTCAGCCTAGTGTTAATTGCGGAATGCGCAGGTGCACCATCATGCTGATACCACATACGTCGACGCGTTTCCAGTCGGACATTTTCGAGCAACGTTGGCAGATCATTCTGTAGAAACGCGATGTATGTTACAGTGCTCTCCGATACACACGATCGAACAGCGGAGGAGTGGTACTCAAGCGTCAACTTTAGGTTACAATATCTCCGGATGTAATTAACATTTTACAATGCAATAAACGGCACTGATTACGTATTTGTTTATATGTTCAGATGTGCTAACAAAACTAACGGGTTCTATTTAAAAAAAACGTAGGTTTGTATTAAAAACATACTTCCGTGCATTTTTTTATGGTTTGTATTAACCAATTACACTAGCCCCTCTCGTCACGTTCGGTCTGTGGAATCGGTTTGTCAGTATTTGATGTGGTTTACGAAATATATCCAGATCTGAACAGAATTTATTGACACAGGGGAAATCGTCACTGAACAAAAGAAAATATAACGAAAATTTGACCAATACATGGTGCTGTAAGCGTCAGAACATGCACACCAACAGATTCGCAACAGACGGCTGCTCCTCACTCTGAGTTCGAGACCTCGAACATGAATGTCACCATGAAGGCTCGAACGCTGCTGGTAAAGCTCTTTTACATAAACGGTGACTGTGCGCCAGAAGCCCTACAGAAGTTCCAGACACTCAAGGATATGATATGGTATTGGTCTGATGTCTCCTGTGGGTTTGGAGAAAAGGATTAGGAAATGGTGAAACTCCAGCTCCGATGCCTGTCGAGAATGTGGCCACTGAAGAGCCAAAGAACTGGTACACCTGTCTAGTATCGTGTAGGACGCCCACGAGCACGCAACACGACGTGGCATGGACTACACTAATGTCTTAAGTGATTCTGGAATGAATTGACACCACGAATCCTGCAGGACAGTCCATAGATTCGTAAGAGTATGAGGTGGTGGCGATCTCTTATGAACAGCAAGTCACAAGGCATCTGAGATATCCTCAATACTGCTGATGTCTGGAGAGCTTGGAGGCCAGAGGAAGTATTTAAACACAGAAGAATATTCCTGGAGCCACTCTGTAGTAATTCTGGACGTGTGGAGTGTCGCATTGTCCTAATGGAACTGCCCAAGTCCGTCGGAATGCACAATGGACATGAGTTGATGCAGGTGATCAGACAGGATGCTTATGTACGTGTCACTTGTCAGTATCGTATCTATACGTATCAGGGGCCCAGTATCACACCAACAGCACACTCCCAACACAATTAGAGAGCCTCCACCAGCAGACATGCGGGGGCCATGGATTCATGAGGTTGTCTCCAAACCTGTACGCGTCCTTCCGCTCGGTACCATTTGAAACGTGACTCGTCCGACCAGGAAGCATGTTTCCAGTCGTCAACAGTTCAGTGTCGGTGTTGACGGGTCCAAGCGAGGCGTAAAGCTTTGTGTGAAGCAGTCATCAAGGATACACGAAAGGGCCCTCGGCTCCGAAAGCCCACATCGATGATGTTTCTTTGAATGGTTTGCGCGTTGACACTTGTTTATGGTCCAGCATTGAAATCTGCCAAAATTTGTGGAAGGGTTGCGCTTCTGTAACGTTGAACGAATCTATTCGGTCATCGTTGGTCCGTTCTTGCAGGATTTTCTTCCGGCGGCAGCCATGTCGGAGAATTGATGTTTCCCAGATTCCTGGTGTTCACGGTACACTCTTGATGTGGTCGTATGGGAAAATCCTCACTTTGTCGATACGTCGGAGATGCTGGTTCTCATCGCGTGTGCGCCGACTATAACACCACGTTCATACTGGCATAAATCTTGATAACCTGCCATTATAGCAGAAGTAACCGATCTAACAACAGCGCCAGACACTTGTTTTCTTATATACGCTTTGCTGCTCGCAATACCGCCTTCTGCCTGTTTACATATCTATGTATTTGGATACGCCTGCCTGTGCCAGTTTCTTTGGCACTTCAGTGTAGGAGGGGCTAACGGTGGTGTAAACATGTGCAGTGCAGGGTTACTGCCCGAACATTGGACATGTCCGTGATCATGGTATATAAAATCCTACGAAACATCCTGCATTGCTATCAATAAAATGTCACCAATGTTCAGAAATTGCTTCCTGCTAACCTGCCAGCAAGACAAACCTTCGCCCCGGAATTTCTTGCTCGCGTGAAAATGGTCAATGAATGGCCATGGAACATTCTGTGAACAAACGAAGCCCTTTTCCACCTCGAAGGACATGTCAGTACGCAGAACTGCAGAATATGGGCAACAGAATACCCGCAAACACATCCAACTTGACCAGTTTATTCTACAAATGTGCAGTGCGAGTTGACGTCATCGTTTATTGCAGGGCCGTATGTCTTCGAGGAGATGCGTCTGCGGGTGCTGTTACATGTACCGTGCCTGGTAATGGTTGCGAGGGTCTTTTGCACACCAACGTCACTCCAACCCTTCAACATTGCTGATGTGTGGGTAGGGTCAGGTTTCCGGAATATGGTGTCCCTCCGCACGTTCCACAACCAATGAAGTGGCTACTGCAGGGGAATTTCGAAAGTAATAGACATATCAGCTGTCATTTCCGTCCTGCCTCGCCGTCCAGATCATCCGATCCTAATCTTGCGTCTGTGGCGTTGCCTTAAGGATTCTGTGTTCAGTACTGCGATTACAAACGTAGTGTAACTGAAGGCACGCGTTGTGCAACACATTCTGAAGGTCATCCCTGTCGGAAAACGATTTGTTATGGAACATGCTGCTTATCGATTTCAGTTTGTGGCATAGAACGGTGGACGCCACACTGAACGTTCTTTGTCGCAGTCTCACGACCATTAGAAACCGATGCCATTTTGGTTTTTGTGCGGTTTTTTGCCTCAGGAAAATGAAAACCGATTTTTCGTATCCGATGTGGTACGACCTGACTAAGAGTGCCACAACTTTTGGCTGTCGAACCTGTGCACTCAATCATATTCAATGGTACGGAAGATGTCATGTGTAGCCCAAATGATAGGCATCGCATTGCGCTTTATCCATCAGTTGTAGCGGAACCCATTTACGTTACGGCGCTTACGGTGCTATCCATTGATAAAAGTTTAGTTTTTGTTTCATGAGATTTCCCCATGCGTCAATAATATGCTGTTCCAGTTTGACGCGATTCTGAGCAGTGGTTCTCTTTCTACAGCGTTTTGAAACTGGATCTTTAATCAGGGACTGATCCCAACTATACTTAGACTGAGCCTTTCAATGTTCATTTTTAGCTATTCTATCGTCCCTACCACGTCCAGACTTCTGACATTCCACTCCCTGACAACATTATCGTTTCGCTGGTTATTGATTCCTTTTCTCTTGGTCATCCTCCTCGTGGCGGTCCCATCCCGAAGATCCGAATAGTGGATTATTACGGAGTCTCTTGCCAATGGAGAGATCATCATGACCCGTTTCTCAATTACAAGCCACATGTCCTGTGATTACATATTATGTGTCTGTAATTCAGTGCTTTTCATTGCCTTTTGCATCCTACCGCTGCTGATCATTGCTGTTTCTTCCGCCTTTAGGGGTAGTTTCCCACTCCATGGGCGAGAGAGAACCTTGAACTTCTGTACGCTTCTCCGTTCTCTTTGATACGACTGTTGACAGAAGGGGATGGCTTCTTATGCCAGAAGCGGTATTACGTAAAATCTAGAAAATTTGGGTAAGAAGGTCCATAACGGTAATGGTCCCGATATATTGGGACGGATGACAGCCCCCCTCCTATTTTACTGACCAACTAAGCTATCGGGGTTTGACACTCTATAAAGACGTCTCCTTTTCTGCTCACCACATGTAAATGAGAGGCTAATCAGCGGCTCAGTTCATCAAACGCGATGTATCTATCGTCAAATATTGCACAATTTTCGAACTTCTATGTTCTTCATTTCTCCATAACAGACCTTCACCAGCCGGCCGGTGTGGCCGTGCGGTTAAAGGCGCTTCAGTCTGGAACCGCGTGACCGCTACGGTCGCAGGTTCGAATCCTGCCTCGGGCATGGTTGTGTGTGATGTCCTTAGGTTAGTTAGGTTTCATTAGTTCTAAGTTCTAGGCGACTGATGACCTCAGAAGTTGAGTCGCGTAGTGCTCAGAGCCATTTGAACCATTTTGAGACCTTCACCAGAAAATTATATCCGCTTTTCGCTCCGTCTTCCCATCGGATTCCAATCTCGATATACCTTCGGCGCTACAGTACCTCTTTCTCTATTCTTCTTAATACATCGTAGTCAACATCTTGCCTTAATTTGCTTGTTCCTTGGCCATTACATGAACCTTTCGTTCTTTTAATGTACTTCCATTTCTCTCACAACATGTCTCCACTGTCAACTGCCCTAGTAATGATGAGTTTACGAGCATAGTACCTCATTACATGGATCACAAAATTTTGCATTAAAAGTACCCAAAAATACAGAAAAGAGTGAATTTAGAAATGAAATTCGATTCATCCATATACATATTTTTCAGTTGCTAATAATGAAATCACGAATAAAATATAAGACAACACTGAAATATAAGCCACTCAACAAAGCAGTAAATATTGTTGAATTGGCGAATCAGCTATATAAGACGAAAATCTCCGTCAGAAGGGGGCTGTCAGAGGGGAGGGGGCCACGAAAAAACTATCGAATAACCGACGAAAGGACGAACTCCTTCATGTTGGAGTTTAGAATGTCAGAAGTCTCAATACGACAGGGAAACTAGAAAATCTGAAAGAAAGTATGCAAAGCCTCGTCTAGATATTGTAGAGTTCAGAAAAGTGACATTAAAAGAAGGAAAATCTCGAAATATTGTGTTAGACGGAACGTAAAATTATGAAATGCCTGGCAAAGATAGCTGCAAAAGTCCATAAAAGAATTAACATTATAGAGAAGCCACGTCGCAAGACATGAAACCCTTCAACCTCTACCTTACGGACTGTAGCTTTAACTCTGGTTTACTTGCTAGGAGAACACTAGCCCCTTCTGGCTCAACAGTCCTCCACCAAGAAAACAGGCGTAGAACTAAATCATACGCTTCCAGCTCCTGGCTACCAGAACTCCGTACACACACGCCCTGATGGCCCAATGGTACCGACCGAATGATGTGTCATCCTTACTCCACAGAGATCAGTTGATCTGGATATGGAGGGAGATGTGACCAGCAAATAGCTTTCCCGGCCTTTGTCAGTTTTCGAGACGGGAGCCGCTGCTTCTCAGTCACGTAGCTCCTGTGTTGGCCTCACAAGGGTCGACTACCCTGCTTGGCAACAGCGCTCGGCAAAATTCTCAGTAATTCTGAACCAAAATAGAACCATCCATGGTAATGGTCGTACTAGGGGTATAAATGAAAACTGAACGCGTCTCCAAAAAGCGATTGTGCAGCCGAAGGGCAGATAAGCTGCCATATAGCGTAGACATGCTCGCTAAGATCTTACACTGTACAAACCGAAGGCTTCCAAAATAAGATTGATAATAGAGCCAAGTACACTGGTATGTAAAACAAAAGAACTAAACAAAATTTCGCTTGATGTGCAGTCGCCAAGTGTGACGAAAAGATATTACACTTTTATTCAAATACAACAATTGCAGTGAAGTCATCGCAATTTGTGATGGTCAGCTAGACATACCAAAAGGCATGACATTTTTCTTAGTAGGTAGTGCAAGAACTCCTATGCTGGCCACGATAAAGGTAAGGAGCTCTTGTGGTGGGCCGTTCCATCACTCCACCAGTGCAGATAACAATGGTGGGTCGTTGGTGCAAGTGGGTGTACTGCAATAAGTCCCCCTCTCCAACGCTCCCACAAGTGCTCGACGGTGTTTAAGTTGGTGGAGTCGGAAGGGCAGTCCATTCGCAGAATACCCTGTCGTTCCAAGAGTTCCTCTACCTGTGCTGTTTTATGTAGTCATTCATTTTCGTCCATAAAAATGAAGTCAGTGGCGACTGCTCCCCTGAAAGCTGCACAACGGGAAGGAGTAATTTCTTAAAATACCGTTGACCGATAACTGTACCGTGCTCAATGTTTTGGATGTCATTAAGCCATCCAACTTAATGTCCCCACACACCATAATATCTGGACCACTAAAACGATCAGATTCGATAATGTACCTGGGTGCCTTACGTGTTCCCACCTCTCGTCTTTGTGGGCACGTCGACCACCATCACTAAGAATGAATGTACACTCATCTGGGAAGAGCGTGCTACGCAACTTCTTGTTGGTCCAGTCGCTATCCTCTTAGAACCATTACAAACGGTTCGCCTTACTGTTCGGCGGGCAAAGACACCACTTTCATGCCGTTACCGGTCACAGTGGACCCTGATAATGCGTGCCTTGTAGTCCTGTTAAATGCTACTACAGTTGCACCTGCTGTCTGACATGGGTCCCTTCTCGTCTGCTGCATAATATAGCGGTACTCTGCTGCTGTAGTTCTGTAGTTGACCACCTCCCCATCTCCTTTCTGTGTTTCGTAACGTTCTGCATGTACATGAAACAATGCAGTACCAAACTCGTGGACTACGTTCGGCACAATTCGTCCTTGTCCTTCTTCCAGGTCCCCGATGACTCTTCCCTGCATGAAAAAATCCAGATGTTGTCTTTGGGCCATGCTGTCAAGAAGAACACCACGTCAGCGCACCGTAACTCCTCGCTCATTGACACAAACTGTTTTTAGCCCTCCCTTCAGCGGCATTTGACTGTTTGCCGATGATGCTGTAGTCTACAGGAAAGTAGTATTACACGAAATTTGTGAACAAATAAATGAGGATTTGCAGGAAATAAATGCGTGGTGTAATGACTGGCAGTTATCTCTCAATATTAGTCAGTGTAACCTACTGTTTATAACAAGGCAAAAATTGCCATTAATGTACGAGTACAAAATAAATGCCCAGTCTTTGGAAGCGGTGACATCCGTCAAGTATCTGCGTGTGACCATTCCAAATGATTTGAAATGGAATGATCAGATTACACAAGTAACGGGTAAGCCAAACTCTAGATTGCGGTTTATTGGTAGAATCCTGAAGCGATGCAGTCCTTCAACAAAGGAAATAGCTTAAAATACGTTAGTTCGTCCAGGCTTATTGTTCGTCGGTATGGGACCCTTACAAGTTGGGTCTGATTCAAGAGACTGAGAAGGTCCAAAGAAGAGCGGCAAGATTCGTGACTGGTACATTTAGCCATCGCGAGAGCGTTACGAATCTCATAGAAAGTTAGAAGTGGGACGCACTTGCAGACAGACGACGTGCTGAACGTTTGGGGCTGCTCACTAAATTCCGAAATCCGATCTTCACCCAGGATGTAGAGTATGTAATATTACCATCAACTTTCAAATTGCGCAATGATCACCATTCAGTGATAAGGGAAATTAGATCTCGTACTGAGGCGTTCAGACAGTCGTATTTCCTTCGCGCGATCCGCGAGTGGAACAGAGGTGGTGAAATATGACTTTGGCGCGAATTGTGCCCTCCTTCACACACCGCTTGGTGGCTAGCGGAGTATATATGTAGAGGTAGATGTAGATGCGTCGTCTTGAGGAGCCAGCCGCATTCGGGGCTACAGTCGCCCAGAACTCACATGTGACGTCCAGATTTCTGTGCAGGCTTGAGAGAACTCCGGCAACACCTAGGACGCTGGATAGGACGCGGACGCCCTGTAGCATTGCCTGATAGATCACCCCTTGGATTTATATCTCTGGTTGTACCTGAGTGTCACTGTGTATGCTGAACCAGTTCCTCATTTGCAGACTCTTGAACATGGTGTTTCTGACGCCTTTGTCGCTATTCGGAGATAGACCGGAACGTGCAAAAGAGCGAGCCAATCCATGATGCGACTTGTGAACGCGTCGGATGTATTCCATGGAGACCACCATGGCCGGCCGTGGTGGCCGAGCGGTTCTAGGCGCTTCAGTCTGGAACCGAGTGGCCGCTACGGTCGCAGATTCGAATCCTGCCTCGGGCATGGATGCGTTTGATGTCCTTAGGTTAGTTCGGTTTACGTAGTTCTACGTTCTAGGGGACTGATGACCTCAGATGTTAAGTCCCATAGTGCTCAGAGCCATTTGAACCATTTTTGAGACCACTATGAACATTTGTTGTGACGTCTATGTGATGCAGCTCTGTACTATGTTCCCACACTATCTCTTGTCACTACACGCGCACCATCCATTTCCGGACACATGTGCGTAGGACCTTTTTCCTCCATTTCCAGTCAGGAATGTGTCCCTGCAGTTTGTCACTTTTATTAATGTTCACCCTGTATCAAAGTCAATGTCCCGACCGTCTGTATCATCTTCGCCTAGCCCTAACCGCTGAACCTAAAATCTGGAGGCGATGCTGGTCTTACACTTAGGCGTCATTTAAGAGGAGCTTTTTCGGAATTTCACCCCCTAAGAGGGCGAAGTAGTGGAAGAAACGTTTTTCGAAAATATGCCACTCTTAAGACAATCTTGAAAGTAGACCTACAAACAGTGCTATTTGGTATTTCAGTGAAAAGTAAAGAAGAACGTCTTTCAGCACTTTTGGAAATTCAACCCCTTTGCGGGTCAAACGGTGAGTGGTGATTGAAAATTATTTTGAA
This sequence comes from Schistocerca nitens, assembly GCF_023898315.1. NCBI lineage: Eukaryota > Metazoa > Arthropoda > Insecta > Orthoptera > Acrididae > Schistocerca > Schistocerca nitens. Next base: position 189,924,912 of record NC_064618.1, on the reverse strand, counting down.
AACGAATCATTCTTAAGACCTACTAAAGTATTTTTAACGGTACATGTAACAAAATTGGTGTTTGACTTGTCGGCTACCAACAAAAAATACGTATTTCACCGGTTTTGGAAATTCAATGCATAAGGGGGAGAAAAAGGGAAGGAAAACTTGTAAGAAACTATTTCGTTTTATTAAAATGTATGATTCGAGCTATATCTATGAAAACTGGTACTTCGCTTCTCAGTTAGAAATAAAGAAATCTGTTACGGGATGAAAGTTTCTATAGAAATTCCCCCAAAAGCATGCGGAAAGCATTATTGACAAAAACTTTCCACTCCAGCTACTAGAATCCCATTTTGCTCAGAAGTACATTCCGAAGAGACCATTGTTTTACGACTTTAATTAGTGTGGAGACGGTTAGAAAGTGTTGCAGTTTATGAACATCATGAAAATACGGTTAGAGGAAAACAGCAAAAAATATGTGCAGACCATACAGCCCACGCGAGCGAACCTGCGAGCGCTAAGCTAGATATAAGTAAACTAACTGGGTCTGCAAATTCTAACGGCATGTCTAAAACAAATCATTTGTAGGTCAGTGAGGCAGATTCTTAACGTTGAGGTATCTTTAATAATTAAATTACGAGTCATGTAAACGCACCTCCAGCTAGTGCCACTGTAGCGTGCTTACGCACATCCTGTGTTCGCTACGATGCTGCACCGTATACGTCCGTGCAGTGCACCCATCCCTTGGAGAACAGTGTTATGTGTGGTGGAAGCCAAGCGCAGAGCAACTGCTGACGGGGATGTGGGGCGAGGGTGACGCTGCCATAGCGGAGCTGCCCAATAACCATTATTCTGTGGGACGCGAAGAGCGTTTCGTGGGAGTGCCTTTCACAGACTACGGCGCATGCGCCTCAGAGCCACACACCGAGCCCTCAATTTTTAACGGACTCATCCCGGTCGGAGGGGTCGGCGGTGGGCTATCATCCGCGCCGAGCCACTCACAACTTCCTCTAACGCCCGCATGCCTCCGCGCGTATATCACTGTCCCGTTTCACACGCAGCATAACACTCACAGCTAGAGCAGCGGTCTGCCAAAACTAGTGTTTGGGAATGTTGTGACACTAGATAAATGACGAAGTAAATGGTAGCATTACAGATAGTATTTGTAGTATTGCTAGGGAAAAAAAAAACAAACCTAAATGCATGTGCAAGAGAGGAATTTGGAGCCGACGACTTACATTTGTTTTTTGTTTATTTATCAGTTTTGCACATAAATAAGACCGCACAACATTCAGTGTTATTCCATTCTGTGTTTTATATCCTTACAGTAAATCAATAAATAATAAAATTTGTTGATCGCGTAAGTTCTGGACCTTTATGTAACTAAAACAAGTACTTCTCATGTGAGTACATATACAAACATGAAAATCGTATATGATTATTGTTGTTATTTTGTACTAAACAGAATGTTCATCATCGTGATCAAATGCAAGAGTTTCCTGTTATTACTGACGTATGCGAATAAGAGGAATATGTTTTACATAAGCCCATGTAAAACTGAAGCGAATTTTGATATATTTTTATTTTAGGTTTATTATTTTTCCGTGTTGTTCAGGAATTCGCGGTTCCTAAAACTATATAAAAATGTTTACTGTTTTCTTTATTTTTTAGCATTCCTCCGTTTCATATTACAAATTAATAATTTTCGAATAAAACCTGAATTAAATGCTGATAATTTCAATTTTGCTATAATTATTGTTTATTTTTAAATGACAGATATGAGATAGCAATGAACAGCAAAGATATTCCAAAGGTCACCTGCTTTATATATCCATACTCAGTTTCTAGAAAGGTTACTGCTTCCGGTGTTAGGGGAATCGAGTAAGATAATGATTACATGCATAAAAAAAGTACATGCTGTAACCCCGACGCCTGATAGCTATACAACACTCCTGACGTACAGGTAACGCAGGTACGAGCTTAAGGGGGGGATGTAATGTATTTTGGTCCAAAACATCGATTTTTCAAAATTATTATTTTCTTAATCTGCACAGTTTAGTCTATGTTGTGTGTGAATTTTATCTTCATAGTTGTTTTAGAGATGCCTTTAAATTGTTAAACTGATTAATTCTGCACTGGTGGCCACTCGCATCATTTCCGAGATTTGGGAAATTGCTTGCTTCAGAGGAATTTTTGTCAGTGTGAGAAGACTATTTCTTTCTATATCTTTGCCTGACATCTACATCTTTGACTGACTTCAATGTATTTGCATGAAAACTTTCTTGCATGTTGTTTATTTACGTTTTAACAATACTAACACACATTAGTAGGTAGCTGGTTGAATTCACAAACCTGTCATTGTGTGCGTGCGAAATGTATTGAAAAGTCTTGTGAAGCGGTTCAAGAGAATCGTAAGGAACGTCGTGCACTGTCGCGTTATGAAGTCAAGATTTATGCACAATGGGAGGTGAAAAACCTATGTTTAGGAAACGGAGGTTTCATGGAAGTCGGTTTACAAGCAAAAAAGAGGAAGCATCTCGAAATGAAGAACAGAAGCTCTCAGCTTCAGCATCGAAACCTGGGACAGTAGAATTGTACAGGTGCGTGAATGATGTTGATATGGATTCCACTGGATTCAGACTTATAGATTTAGAGCGTCTCTGCCAGGCTATTCATTTTCGTGTGTTAGCTGAAAAAATACGGAAAGCATGATTGTTGTTGAAGAAAGAAGAGTGGGAATAGCTTGTGATTTTAAATTAATTTATAATTTGTGTGGCTATGAATTTTTATTTTCCTCCTCCAAAAAACTGACACTGGTACCTATGAAGGCAACTTTAGGTTATCATATACTCTGAGACGCCTTGGACGGGGCAGGGAAGGAGGTAGTTTATTGATTGGGTTTCTGAACATGCCTCGACATGTGAAAGGTTTGAAAAAATAAATAAAGAAATTTCTGATGCTGTGTGTGATCCTGCCAAAGATTCCATGAAGAAAGTAGTGGAGGAACTGATGTAAATAAACCAAAAAGAAATAGATGTTGGGATAGATATTCACGACAGTGCATTTCCTAGAAATGATACTGTTCTGTGCGTGTCTGTAAATGAGACCTGGATGAAAAGGGGTCACACATCTCCGTATTGAGGTTCATCTGTTATTGGTATTGACTCAGGTAAAGTTTTAGATGTAGAAATTATATCTACTGAACTGCCTTTCGTATTTAAAAGACTGCGGTTTCCAATAAAATTAGCCTCCGGTTTATAGCTAACAAAGCTCAAGGACAAACGTTAAAATATTGCAGCATCTAGATCAAAGACTCCTGCCTTTCTCGCAATTAATCTGTACGTATATACCGCGGTCAACAACATGAACAATTTTGTATGCAAACTACTATTGTAAACAGTTATAATCTGTTTTCAACGAAAAATTTTATGTCTTACACTATAACAAGCATTGTATATAGTTAGAATATGTATTCAATAATTTTTTACTTCTTATACTTTCAAGTGTGTCTTTTTATTCTACCTACCACACAACCTCATATCAACTCTCTGAGCGAAGGTGGGTACCACAGCTAGTTAAGTCATATGAACTTTACTACCGAAACATTAGACCTAATATTGTGAATAGTATAAAAGACGCGACAGAAAGACAGTTTACAACACAGTAAGATCGTCATGATCTCCCATTCGTGTATGATACCTGGACTCTCTTCTTCGAGGAGGTAAGTACAACACACTGCATTACATATTACTAGTTGTATTCCACGGACGCTATGGAGAGTGGGCTCCGCCATGTGGGAAAATGTCATAGGTGGATTTTTAATTAACCTAAATCCAAGAAAAGGATCTGACTAAAAATTAATAAAGACTACAGTAATGATAATCCTCTGAAGTCTATGCAATTATGAAATAAAAATTGACTTCGATGCAGCCCGTACACAGCATGCCCAAATGACATTCACGTTTGACCCGTCGCCACCTTTCGGGCTTCGAGAATGAACGGATCCGTGGCATAAGAGATATGTGAGCGTCGTAGCAACATGTAGTGAAAACAGTTTCTGATTATAAAAATTAGTTCCGGACCTGTGATCTAGTCATAAAGCCTTTAATTAATCCTAGCTCCTCGGTTACACTATAATCACTTCTCAAATTTTGGATAAAATTCAGCAGCACATCTGACAAGACTGTAACGACGCGTTATTTAAAACCAATGTTACAAATGTCTTCCAGAATGTAGATAATCAGGGTGTATGATAAAATCAGTGCAAAATATGTGAATCAACTGTTTTCGAAAACTGAAAAAACTGATGTACGCCTTATTATTGCTTCAAATTTTGATTTTAGCTCCTTGTTCGCCCTTTCCAATGGGTGCGAGATAAAGGTTCTGTATTTAATTCTGTAATCTACTCAATAGCTAGAAACACAAGCTATATCAGTCGTTTCGACAGTTAAAATATTCGTGCTCTACTATTTGTGAACCGTTTATATGTTTCCAGATAAATAAACCGTTTGAGATCGTCTGTTTGGTGTAGTGGCGATCGACAGGTGTTACTACGCTGTCTAATGTGCACTCACAGTTTCAACAGTCGCGATCACAGTCTAATTCTATTTGAAAATTGTTCATGAAATTAAACTTTACTGTGGTAGGTAAGGATCTGCCACCTAAAGCAACATACGAAAATTTGTGCTGGACCAAGACTCACACCAAGATTTCCCCATTTTTGCGAGCAGTCACTTGACCACAACGGCTGTTTGAGCACCCTCCCCCGACAGACCCAGACTTCCAAATGTCACACAACTACCTATTTCTTCTCATACATTATTAATTCATTTACCAACTCTTGCACAGATCGAGACTACCTATGACGAAAATGACGATAGACAACGACTTCTTGTTGTCTTGACTCTAAAAACTTGCATAGAAAGCACGAGATGTGAGAGATGAGTAAATGAATTAATCATTATGAGAAGGAACGGATAGGTGTACGACATACGAAGGTTTGTTTCAGTCTGGTCGGCATGCTCGGATAGCCTAAATGATACGTGGTAAGCAGGCAAAACTGGATTCGAGTAGTAGTCTGACACAAATTGTTTCGTATGTTGCTTGAGGTGTTACATGCCCATACGGTTAGCTTTGCGGTCCAATGCACATCTTTCCCGGCGGGAAGGTGTGTCGGACCCCGGCACGAATCCACGAGGCGTATTATTGTCGAGGTCCGGTGTGCTGGTCAGTCAGTGGTTGATTTTTAAGGCGGTTTTTCATCTGCCTCGGCGAATGCGGGCTGGTTCCCCTTATTTCGCCTCAGTTACAGAATGTCGGTGATTGCTGCGTAAACACTTTCTGCACGTACGCGTACACCGTAATTACTTTACCACGCAAACATTGCGGTTCAAAATGGTTCAAATGGTTCTGAGCACTATGGGACTCAACTGCTGAGGTCATAAGTCCCCTAGAACTTAGAACTACTTAAACCTAACTAACCTAAGGACAACACAAACATCCATGCCCGAAGCAGGATTCGAACCTGCGACCGTAGCGGTCGCGCGGTTCTAGACTGTAGCGCCAGAACCGCTCGGCCACCAGCAAACATTGCGGTTACACTCGTCAGGTGTGAAACATTGCCAGGTAGGTCCACCGGGGGCCGAATCTCACAGTAACCATGGGTTCCGTGTGGGGCCGCAATGGCGTGAGTGGACTCCTGTAGCCTGTTATTCGGTTGTGAACCACTTAGGGCTACGTCGTTTCTAGGTCGCCAGTTCCATACAATTTCTTACAGAATTGCTATTGTATTTCGATGGAAGATTTTATTCCAATTGACAAGCATGTTATATTTTTACAGTTTAATTTTTATTCTTGTGGTTATTTCAATCTGACAAAGGCATTTTTGCTCAGATGTTTTTCACCTATGGTGCGCCTACATGTAGGTACACTGTTTGCACAGTATATGCTAGTAATCTTATTAATTATATTGAATTTTTGAGCCATGTCAGTATATTTTCTGGGTAATCTTCTGTAGTTATTATTCTGATGATGACCACATTAGAGCTGTAGAAACTATGGTCTGTTTGACGACAATTTTATGCAGCCGAGGTGGCTATAAGCACATTCTGTAATTAAGTTAACGCACGGTTGCTGGACTTCAGCCTATAACAATGTTTAAAATTTCAAGATTCCTACGTGCCGAAGTCTCTAAGGCTGTGACGAAATACAAAGACTTCAAATTGATAATTCTGAATACAGATTTGGCAATTAATTTCAGTAAACCATGTGAAGCGAGGGGACTTGTGCCTAATTATGTGAAGTGTTATCTGAACTTCAAGCAGAGCAAAAAAGAACCAAACACTTTCATAAAGTCTGAAAAAGTAAGTTCCCTGTATGTTAAAAAAGATGCTTTAAATGGAAAAGAATATTATTTGTATTTAGAACTAAGAAAAAATTTTAAGGCTCATTGTAATATTCACATTGATAATTTTTGGTTTCACATTAACGAACAATTAGAGAACCGTAGACAGAACATTCTCATTAGACATGAAAAGAAACTAAGCAAACTGCAATGTCTCCTATCTGTAAAATCATGTAATCCACCCAGTTTAAAAAAAAAAGTGATCGTATATTCTGTGACAGAGTTTTCAGTAAGACTGATATTAATTTTGCAAAAGCTGAGATGTCGCTACTAGAGAAAGTCTTAAAGTATTTCATGCCTCAGGAATCCAGCAAAAATGTACTTGAAAAGTTCCTAGTTGATTTAAAATGTGGCCTACACAGTGTAAAAATGGACAGTTCCCGTCAGAGTAGCACGTGATGTTTGTAATATTGTCAGCAAAAACCTAAACAATTTTCGTAATATTGTTAATTCTGATAAAAAACTAATTAAAACCATAAATACTAAGCTTGTAGAAAAAGACGTTGTGGTAACGAAAGCTGATAAGGTTATTACCATTGTCATTGCTAGCAAACAAGCATATGTTGCAAAAACTCTACAGTTCTTTCAGGAAAACGGTATTTCCGAGCTACATGAGGACCAGACGCCAACTTTGCAGAAAGAAGTCAGAATCGCTATTAACGATAGCAAAGCCCTTCTTGAACCTTCCCCTAAAAAGCAGTTAATCAACATGAATCCACAGCCGCCTAAGTTACGAGCTCAGTTTAAACTCCATAAAAAAGACCATGAAATCCACCCAATTTCCAGTAGCTTGAACAGTGCTTATCACGATTTAACCAAATACTCGCAAGATATACTGAAAAAATCGTTCGTTTTCCATGGCAATTATTCTCTTTCCTACAGTTAAAATTTAGTTACTAAAATTAAAGACGTTCACTATGATAGAGATGCGAAATTAATTTCCTTTGACATTAAAAACCTTTACACAAATGTGCGTGTATTTGAAGCCTTAGACATAGTATAAAATAATTAACGTTCCTTCAGAAAAGATTTACCTTTGAACAAATTAGTGACTTCGTTTTGTAGTAAACTATATCAGCTATTACATGGCCCTGCAATGGGGAACCCCTTAGCAGGAACCGTTGCAGATGTGTTCATTAATTTTTTAGAACTAAAATTTTTCAGTAATTTTTCAGTGGCAGCAGTAGGAATTCTTTCATACGCTAGATACGTCGATGACATTTTCATCATATACAAAGGGCCTAATGACGGTACTGATAAACTTTTAGTATGTTCAACGAGTTTCATGAAAATATTTCTTTCACCTGTGAACGCGAAAATGAGTTGCGGCAGTTAAATTTTCTAGATGTCACTCTTACGATAGTAGATGACAAAGATAGCTTCAATATCTTCCCCAAAGAAACCAGTTCTGATCAAATTATTCCATTCACGTCGGTACACTCGCATTCTCATAAGATGGCCTTCTTTCATTCAGCTATTCATAGAGCCACCTCCACACCCATTTCTTCTGAAAATCTCAATTCTGAAATCAATCTGATTAAAACTGTGGCTGCCAATAATGACTATGATCCTGCTATAGTAGATAGTATTCTTAGTTGAAAACCAATAAGAGAGTCACTACTTTAGGCCTATCTAATAACAAACGTAATGAAAAGAAAAAGCTTATCGCTATACCATTTCTGGGTCAAATTTCTTACAGAATACAGCGCGTAGTTCAAAATAAATGTAAGTATAGAGCAGCCTTCTCCACTAATAATTCTTTAAAAGGTAATATCATATATAATTTGAAACCTACACTTTCTCCTCTGCTTAGCTCTGGTGTCTATAAAATTATTTCCGGCAATTGTCCTGCCTATTACACAGGCCAAACAGGCCGACCTATTTCGACAATATTTAAGGAACACCTTCTCGGCAAAAGAGGCACCAACGTTCACAATTCAACTTCCACTGAACATTTGTTTATCACAGGTCATAAGCCTAAAGATGTAAAAAAACGTCCAGATCTTGCACTCGGAGAAGAAAGGGTTTAGGCTTGACAGAAGAGCTAGAGATTTGTAAACACCTATCTCTGAAGGGCGGTCTCATTCTGAATGAACAATTGCAATTACGCAATAAAAACTTTTTTCAAGGTATAGAGTCGCTAATTAAAAATGGTCTTAATGGCGATACTATCAATGTAGACCCTTAAACGTCGTTTTCCTTTCCAGTTTTACATGTTTTATACAGGGTGAAAAGTATTTAAATCGACAAACTCTGGGAGGTTGTAGGGGACATCAAAACAAATACTTTTCCCTAATATTATTTTTTCCTATGAGGAGTATTTAAACCGGTAGAGGAAGATTTCTCTTTCGGTAAATTAATTAAACCAACAAATACTTATCCATTTTTTATGACCAAAAGACAACTCATTGACACAACCAAATTTCAATTACAATAGATTTTCAAAAATGCCTCAATTGACACGTAAACAAAGATTACATCGTCGGATCATGTTCTGTCTAACGCGTTGTCTTGAAGGGAGCGGGACGTCTTCCAGCAATGCTGGCAGTGCTCTGGCGAGAAAATTGTAATAGTGCCTGCCGTTTAATGGCCTAGATAGTAGATACGGCCCAAATAAACAGTCCACAACAACACCTACCCACACATTAACGAAGACCCGCACTTTATGAGCGCTGGTGACTGTGGCATGTGGGTTGTCCTCACTCCAAACATGCGAATTGTGCATGTTGAAGACTCAATCACGCCCGAACGTTGCTTCATTGGTAAACAACACAGAGGATCGAAATTGCATTTCACACTGTTCCAGGTACCAGCGAAAACTGTGCTCAGGGTGGATAATCAACTGGTTCCAGGTTGTGAACACGCTGTCAGTGAGATGGACGTAACAAATGATGTCGAAGGACTGTTCCAGATAATCTGCTAAATGACCCAATATCACGCAGACGTTGGTACACAGCAGCAAAAGTTGCATGATGCGGTATACGGCGATTAGGATATTGTTGTTGATAAACCCGCTGTGCAGCTCGTCCGCTGTGGTGCGCTACGTAGTACGCACCAACCATATCAGTGTACTCACTCCAGGTGTATCGCTCCATTAGCAATCAGAGACAATACACTGCTGCACTGGTGGACAGCAGTTGCCTACAACTGAAGATCGTAATACGGCCTCTAACAACTGAAGGGCGTAATACGGCCTCTACCGATTTAAATAATCCTCCAAGGGAAACACGACATTAGGGAAAAATATTTGTTTTGATGTCCCCTACAACCTCGCAGAGTTTAAATACTTTTCACCCTGTATATATCTGAAACTATATTTCGTTTATAAGATAAGACCGTTACGGTATGTAGTAATTTTCATGCACTGATTTGTGTTGTTGCCTATATTGTTCAATTTGTCCATACAGCTCTTCATATGCTCTTGTCCGTAATTCGATCACTTCTTGCTAGATGGCACGAATCTGTTTTCGTGTCTAACTCGTGGTAGCCTTGACCTGTTAGCCGTCTCGTCTGACGGTAACGGCTGTTTGATGCAATTGTTTGGCTCTAAGCGACCTCGTGACTGCCATTGTGTTTCGATGGAACATTTTATTCCAATTGACAAACATGTTACATTTTTACAGTTTAATTTTTATTCTTGTGACTATTTCAATCTGACAAGAGCGTTTTTGCTCATATTTTTCGCCTATGGTGTGATTACATGTAAGTACACTGTTTGTAAAGTATATGGAAGTAATCCTATAAATTATATTGTATTTTTGAGCCATGTCATTATATTTTCTATGTAATTCTGTGTAATTTTTATTCTGATGAAGAGCGCCTTAGAGCTGTCGAAACCATGGTCAATTTGACAACAATTTTATGCAGCCGATGTGGCTATACGCACATTCTGTAATTAAAACAGCCGGCCGAAGTGGCCGCGCGGTTCTGGCGCTGCGGTCTGGAACCGCGAGACCGCTACGGTCGCAGGTTCGAATCCTGCCTCGGGCATGGATGTGTGTGATGTCCTTAGGTTAGTTAGGTTTAACTAGTTCTAAGTTCTAGGGGACTAATGACCTCAGCAGTTGAGTCCCATAGTGCTCAGAGCCATTTGAACCATTTGTAATTAAAACAATACAAATAGGTGTTACATCTACAACTATTAAAGTTCAGTTTAATTTTAGGACGCTGAAACTGTAGCGCATCAAATTGAAGTATACGCTGATGGGCCAAAACATTATGACCACTGCCCAGCGCGAGACTGAATGCCTTCTCGTTTTTTGCAGGCACGCGACGCAGTGAAGAAAGAATAAATGCGGAACAGAGGCATCTGGGCAGTCGTTACCTCGAAAATACGGACCGCAAATGTGGAAATTCATTGATATGAGCGATTCTGACAGATTTCTGACTGTTATGGTCTCGGGTCTGTGAACGAGAATCTCTGAATTTTGTCGCCTTAACGTGTACTACTGTCACTTTTGTTAACGTGCCACAGCAATGCCTCGGCGACGTGCATGGCGTCGTCGCTGGCGGCTCAGCGTACCTGTGTATCGCAGTTTGAAGGCTATTGATATTGGTTTGGCTGGACAGTTTAATAAACAACAATTAATTGGAGGTCCAAATGTTTTTCGTGGACTCCATTTACATGTGATGTACAAGCAGTTTTTGGAGGTAGTACATGGCTCACGCTTGCTGTTGTATGGGGCAATCATGCAGATTATGGTGGCCTTGAAGCGTTTCCAAATGCAAATATTTTGACATGAAAAACATGGAGTATAGCAGAGACAACAGGACTTTTGGCTAAACAGCCTCATGGTACACTTGTTCCAAGTATGCCATTTGTGTTGAGCACTAGAAAGAAGAAAAAGTTAAATGCCGATGAGTATCTCTTTATATGGGCTAATATTGGTAATGGAAATTGTAAAATAAAGATCAATGGTGACTGTATGTTATATTACAGACAATAAAGTTGTCCTACCCGAGAACCATCCTTATCGATCCCGTGAGATTTTTTTTGCTCGCTACATGCAGAAACTTGAAAACCTGGTATCAGAACATCTCAGAGGTTTAAAAAGCAACAACTCCCATAGCACTTCTGCTGACTACCTTATAGCACACAATCACCACTCAACTAAAACAGAAACAGACTACGAAAACCCAGCCACAGTCTATACAGCAAACCGACTGTTGAGGAAAGCTTCCACATGCAGAAGGCAACAGCAGAAGGAAAACAGGTCATAAATGAATACACTACACTCTGCAAGGGCACACTATTTAACACATTAAAGGAACTTTAGAAAAAAGACAACACAATCAGGTAAAGTCTACCCAAACACATAGAAGCAGACACAGACACACACACTGACACACACACACACACACACACACACACACACACACACACACGCACACAGACACACACATACAAAGATAAAACGTAAGCCGGCCGTTGTGGCCGAGAGGTTCTAGGTGCTTCAGTCTGGAACCGCGCAACCGCTACGGCCGCAGGTTCGAATGCAGCCTTTGGCATGCATGTGTGTGATGTCCTTAGGTTAGTTAGGTTTACGTAGTTCTACGTTCTAGGGGACTGATGACCTCAGCAGTGAAGTCCCATGGTGCTCAGAGCCATTTGAACCATAAAACGTAAACAAAATTAAATTGGCGGCGAAGTCTCTGGTGAACAAATGAACACTGACTGGACTGGGACACACAACAACCACAATTACACTCCGTTTTGGTGAAGTTCAAAGTGCTTTTACGCCATTATTTGTGAAAATACGTGTTATATTGGTGTGTGCATCATAACACCTCACCATGATGCTGAGAATAAAAGGGCTTGCCACACGAAAACGTAAGTAAAAATGAATACAGGCGCAAAATATAGGAACAAACAAGATTACGTTTTAGATGATAGGTCAATTTCCAGTCAACATCGTTTGGCTGCAGATGTCAAGCTACCCGTAATAAATAATACACAACTGGTCTTGGAAAATCATGCTCACCAAATGTAAAGGTAATAACAAAAAAACGAACTATTGTTTGAACCAAATATCCACTTAATTGTGTAATCATTTATTAAAAATGTTCACATTACAGAATAAATAAAACGCAGACCCACTGATGATGGCACAGTGCTGCTGAAACATGTTTGGGTAATTGAAAAAAACGGTGTTTTGCGTAACTGGCGGACCTCACGTCGTACAATGTTAAGTGCAAACACGGTAATGACAAGGAGCTGCACATCCAAATGATGAAAATATGACCTATATGCCACCCAAGGAGAATGCAAGCGAACTGTGCACGGCCACTTCGGAGGCAATTGATAAAACTTGAAGCATACATCTGTCTCCATTCGACCAGTATGCCCTCTCTACATTCCTTACAAATAACTATACTGCTCCCCGTCAGAATCATGGTGTGCCAAGGATATGGGCAAATAAACTTCTGGAATGTAACCTCGAACTACTGGGCTGGCTTCTTTCATTGGTAAGTGCAGGGCTTATTTGATGTTGTAGAAGTGCATGGAAGTGGCTGGTAACTAATTCAAGTTTCAGGAGCACTGTCGTCGAGGGTAGGGCTTGGAAATCCATGGTGGGTAGTGTGAAACTGGAACAAGAAATATTTGAAGTACTATAAAACAGGCCACCCAAATGCAGATGATATAAGATTTTGAGGGGGCAGTTTAATTTTGCAAACAATGTAATTTTTGCTGTTATCACACACACGTATGTCGTATAACTCTCATCGCTGTCGAGGTTAGTTTGAGGGCCGCGCAGTATTGGATCTTCCAACTAGTTCTTCAGCCCTACAGTTAAAGCTTCAGCGAGAGTATCAGCGTTCATGAAAGAGCCTAACCTGGACATGCCCGCACTCTGAAGTAGGACAGGTGGTGAGTTGTGGCAGATCTGACAACAGAGTACAGTTTTTGCGAAGGCAGTTTTTTGCAGCACATCGTTCAGCATAGAGTAATGAACATGGTGTTCTGCAGCAGAGGTGTTCTACATGTTGCCATGTTGACCCAACAAAATCTTCAATTATGATTACAGTGGACACGGAATCATCGAGATACGATGGCGGATCGTGTTGCCGTTTTGGAAGAATCCCGTTTATTGTTAAATCAGGTCGATGGTGGTGTCCAGAGACGCTGCCATCCAAGCGAACGGCTGCTCGAAACATGCAGCGTCTCTCGAGCATATTCTGGTGAGAGCAGTGTTATGTTTCCGGGGACATTCACCTGGGCTTCCACGGGACCTGCGGTAGTAATCGAAGGCACCATGAGAGCTGTGGACTACGTGAACATTATTGGGGACCATCTATAACCCCTTACGCTCTAGCTCTTCCACTTCAACGATGGTATCTTGCAGATGGATAACTGTCCATGCCAAAAGTTCAGAATCGTGTTACAAAGGTTTGAGGAGCATGATAGAGAACCCACGTAAATGTATGGCCCATCAAATTTGGATTATCTGAATCTGAATCCGATGAAACCTAACTGGGGCGGTATAGGGAGCCATATCCACAAACCAACCGCCCGTAAATTATGGAAAGTGTATGACCTATCCGTAGGCGTCTGGTACCATGAACCTCTGGAAACCTGGCAAGTACTTTCCGAATCAGTGGCATTCCGGATCACTGTTGAATTGTGTCCGAGAAGTGGATCAACATGCATTTAAGTCGGTGGTCGTAATGTTCTGCCTCAACGTTGTATAAGGGTGTCCGTAGTTAATTTTCATGTTTCAAAACGCTGTAGATTCACAAACAAAAATGGTTCAAAAGGCTCTGAGCACAATGAGACTTAACTTGTAGAACTTAGAACTACTTAAACCTAACTAACCTGAGGACGTCACAAACATCCATGCCCAAGGCAGGATTCGAACCTGCGACCGTATAGGTGGGACGGTTCCAGACTGTAGCGCCTAGAACCGTTCGGCCACACCGGCAGGAAAAACACTGTAGAAAGAGAACCTCAGCTCAGAATTACGTCAGATTTGAACAGCATATTAATAACGCAAGGGGAAACGCCATGGAACAAAAAAGTTTTAACGAAAATTAGATCAACAGATGGGGTTGATAGAAACAACTGAAAAACGATGTCATTTTGCTGTTTATGCTGTTTTTAGCCTAGCCGCAGGACACTTAAAATGGATGTCATTTTGATTTTTATGCGGTTTTTGGCCGCATGACAATTAAAAACCGATTTTATCCGACCTAGCCGTGGTGGATGGGCTTTCCTAACTAACAGTGCACCGCTGTTGAGTGCCGAACATGGGTATTCAAGCACACTGGACCGTACGAATGGTGTAATGTCCAGCTTAAACCACCGCCGTCGTATTTCAATTCATCTGTAACTCGTAGCCGACCTCGTTTACGTTAAGATGCTTATAGCGCCATCTATTGGTAAAATTTGTGCTAAACATCTTTCTTCCATGACGTTTCCCCCTGCATCAATATTATTCTGCTCTAATCTGACGTCATTCTGAACACAGCTGTTCTTTCTACAACGCTTTAAAACGGAGTTTTTAATTTTGGACACCCTGTACATAAATTCAAGTTTCTCTTAGTTACATTTATGTTTGCCTATAATTATCAATAATGGAGGAAACACATTTTGTGATATGTTGACGTTATTTTGTTATTCAGAGCGTTCACTTGACCGTATAGACTGAAAGATAAGTACCTGTCTTTTAGATAATCTATGTGAAATCGTATTAATTATAGTCCCCAAGTTTTGAACATTTACACTTATTTTCAGAACGCACTATAATTGACTGCAGTCTCACTCTACTTAAAAAATACAATGTAATGCTGGAAGTATTTGCTGATATGAACCCGAATTAGCATGCTTGAAACCATTTGAAACTCAGGGCAGCCATTATAGAGTGAGACTGGCATAAGCAATAAAGTCTCAATCATTGTGTGGGTATCATACCAAAGAGGACCCATTGCAGGAGCCGGAGTATCTCTGTATTGCATGCTACCAATCAGCAGCTTTTGACTTCACAGATATCCTCTTCCGAACGGAATATTTTAATTGTTGTTACTGTATTTTTACTTATCTTTCTTTTCATGCCTCTATTACATCTCAAACCACACACGCTAGCAGATACGCGGACAGGGTACTACGGTTTATAAATACAAATTTTACTCTAGACAATTGCACAAGCATTCCTCGGTTTTAGTTTCATTGCAATATGGTGCTCGTTGTAAGTATCCCAGCACATAAATTTTAACTAATGGCAACACTCTGTACCAATTCTGTATTATTTAATCTTTTCAGACAAATCTACAAGTAACCATTGTATTGTGTAAACGCTCCCCGTCCAAGTAAAGACAAGCCCTTCATGAAATATTTATTTAGATCTCGTCCTGAGAAACGCTGTAAAGTCTAACGATCAAAGACCTTTTAAAAACAAAAAATTCACGTATTTGTTTTAGTAACTTTGTAAAGTACACTCATTCAATAGAAGAAATTATGTATTACAGAGAAAAACATCGGCGAGTATGTAAATGATTACATCGCAGTGCATTGGTGTTGTGCGTATTTAGTGTTGTCACCAGGTCTAGGTGAATACATAGCGTCAGATGTTGGTTAATCGTTGTGAGAGACACGCAGTATGAGACAGTGTTAGCAGTATCAGACAGAGGTCGAAACCGGACTCTTTGAGGATTATCATTTGTCGATTCGTACATTATCCAAATTTGTGAGGCATTCGGATGTAAATGTAACAGAGTGTATGGGAACGTGATGGGAGACATATTCACCTTCAAGATTCGCTTAACTACTTCTGACTACGTAACACGCATTTCATAACCGTTTAACAATTGCGCTTGCCATCCGACAAGAGATAATGGACTCCCTGCAAAATTCTGCCTTCCCGCACCATTGGACAGACACCAGCAAAAACCGGAAGAGAGATACCCATGCGTAGGCTGCCATTCCCACCACAACGAAAATGGTTGCATTTGGAATAGTGACGCGACCGGGAAGCATGGACTGTTTGGCACCCCATTGCGTTCAGTGATGATTCTGTACTAATCCAGATGAACTTTGTTCGCGAGTATGGCGAGGACATTGGGAGAAATCTCATTCCTCCCATGTTTTGGAGAGGCCCTGCGATATCACTCCCTAGAATCGTTGTGTGAAGAGACGTCGGGTATTACACCAGGTCAGAGCTGGTAGTTACTGACAAGGGAACCTCCCCATCGCACCCCCCTCAGATTTAGTTATAAGTTGGCACAGTGGATAGGCCTTGAAAAACTGAACACTGATCGATCGAAAAAACAAGAAGAAGTTCTGTGGAACTATGAAAAAATAAGCAAAATATACAAACTGAGTAGTCCATGCGCAAGATAAGCAATATCGAGGAGTGTGCGAGGTCAAGAGCGCCGTGGTCTCGTGGTTAGCGTGACGAGCTGCGGAATGAGAGGTCCTTGGTTCAAGTCTTCCCTCGAGTGACAAGTTTAACTTTTTGTTTTCAGTTTATGTGACAAAATCTTATGTTTTCATCACTTTTTTGGGAGTGATTATCACTTCCACAAGAAAACCTAAATCGGGCAAGGTAGAAGAATCTTTTTACCCATTCGCCAAGTGTATTAGTTAGGTTGGTCGAAAATATATTGCTGTCATGTGACGCACATGCTGTCACCAGTGTCGTATAGAATATATCAGACGTGTTTTCCTGTGGAGGAATCGGTTGACCTATGACCTTGCGATCAAATGTTTTCGGTTCCCATTGGAGAGGCACGTCCTTTCGTCAACTAATCGCACGGTTTTGCGGTGCGGTCGCAAAATACAGAGACTAAACTTATTACAGTGAACAGCGACGTCAATGAACGAACGGACAGATCATAACTTTGCGAAAATAAAGAAAGTAAAATTTTCAGTCGAGGGAAGACTTGATTGAACCAAAGACCTCTCGTTCCGCAGCTGCTCACGCTAACCACGGGACCACGGCGCTCCTGAGTTCACACTGTCCTTAATATTGCTTATCTTGAGCATGAATTACTCAGTTTGTATATTTTGTTTATTTTTTCGTAGTTCCATAGAACTTCTTCCTGTTTTCTCGATTGATCTGTGTTCAGTATTTCAAGGCCTATCCACTGGGCCAACTTATAACTAAATCTGAGGGGGGTGCGATGGGGATGTTAACTTGTGAGCGAACTCCGGCATCAAAACATTATATCAGGGGCATCGTGGATCGTCATCTGTTATCTCTCATGTGACAGTCTCTTGGTTCCATTTTTCTTGCGGTCAGTGCTCCTTCACACCTGACACGTGTCTCTATGAAGTTTCTGCGAGATGTTGAAGTACTCCCGTGGCCAGCAAGATACCCATACCTGTCCCCGATAGAACACGTGTGGGGCTAGCACTACCGTGAACGGTATCCCACCACCAGTATGCAGGTTATCGAAGACCAGTTACACCAGTTGAGGGCCAGATTGTCTCAGGAGAGAATACAAGGGCCTAAAGACAATCTTCCAAATGAAATCAATGCACACATGCGGGTAAGACGGCGTGGATCTTCATAGTGATAAGTGGTCCTATAGTGCGAAGTTCTTTGTAAATTTTACTTAATTTCGTAATCACTATAATAACATCCGTGAGATTTCATCCCGTTCCTTCCTTAACAAGTGAGTGCCCCATCTTTTTTCCCGACAAGCAGTGTAAGATGGCTTCGCTTTCAAAACAGTTGACCCCCTCAAGTATTTAGTGAATCTTTTTAGTAACGACAATAGAGCGGATGTAGGAAAGGATTCCGCTCTAGCAACAGTGAATGAAACAATTTTCAGTTTTACCAAAATCGTAAATAAAAGATTACTTAGTACCTTCAAAATTCACTTGTAACGATCGAATACCAGTGACATTTCACAGTTGTGAAGCAGTAATATTTAGAAGGAAATATGAAGAAAAACTGTTAATATTTGAAGGAAAAATACTTAGGACCTGTTCGTGATGAAAATATCATCGAATGAAGGACAATAAAAGCCGAAGAATTAAGAGAGCTATACAAATACCGCATCACCGTCGAGGTTCTAAGGAAGAGAAGGTTGAACTGGGCAGACCATATAACAAGAGTGACTGCGAATAGTCTACCCCCAGTAGCGTTCTGCAGAACAACAGATGAGAACTAGATGAAAAGGAAGACGCAGATTAAGTCGCCAGATAACAATTGGAAGGGCAGAGCTAGGATTAACACGAAGATCGAATGGACAAACAGAGTACTCGACAGAACTAAGTGGAAGATGCTCGTACAGCGGCCGCGTGGTCGGTAAGGTTGTGAGGAAATGTGAAGAAAAATAAGTGTGGGAATAGCATCGTGGGGACTGACATATTTAGTGACAGCGATGATTGCCGCTTAGTGTTACACCGCATGAGCTGATTAACCACTTTAAGTGGCCTTAACTTTTGATAATGATTGCAGAAGGAAAGTTGCAATTAAAATTAAGCGTGAATGTAAATAAAATCTGCTAAATTAGCGAAGAACTGAGAAATAAGAATATTAACTAGGAATTCCTGAAGATAATGCTTTACACTTGACGTCTACTTACGATCTGCAATGACCATCTTCAGACCCTACAGCAAAGAAGTTTCCAGTTGGGTCGATGTGACGGGGAAATTGTTACTCTCACATCAGAAGATGGTCGTCTTAGAATCCTATCTAGAACGAATATATAAATTCTGAGTTAATATAGCTGTCACAGAATGCTACAACAGGTGACTATCAAATTCTGTCAGAGAGAAGGTCGGTGTTATAATTCAGCTTCGGCCAACACATGGAGCCCAAATTTACTTCATTGGCACATTTTTCATCGTACTGTTTTTTTCCCATCGTCACCCGATCAATTATTGCCACTAACAACCCATGATAGGCTTTCTAACTACGTTGATGTCATACACTATGGTCCATAACCGACGTAATCACTCTCCAAGTTGTCCAGGAGCCGGTATGGTGGTAGGCAGGCCGCTGAAAATGCACGGCGCTGGTTTCTTGAATAGTGCTGCAGTTGGGATAGCGTTTCTAACTGAAAATAAACTATATGACGTAGGAGAACCGTTGGAAAGAAAAGGTCTAACAAAATGACTGTGCCATTTGTAGGCCGGCCGGTGTGTCCGAGTGGTTCTAGGCGATATAGTCTGGAGCCCCGCGATCGCTCCGGTCTCAGGTTCGAATCCTGCCTCGGGCATGGATGTGTGTGATGTCCTTAGGTTAGTTAGTTTTTAGTAGTTCTAAGCTCTAGGGGACTAATGACCTCAGAAGTTAAGTCCCATAGTACTCAGAGCCATTTGAACCATTTTTGAGCCATTTGTAAGTAGCGTCAAGTCACATAGCACGTAAGGACTCCGAAACCCAATAAATCAACAGGTGCGACTGACCAACACACGTACCAATTTCTACATTATGTCCCTGGCCGAGAGGCTGACATCGAACTGATGTTATCCCCGATGAAGCAAAGCTACGTTTATCAGGGTATGTGAATTAGTAGAGCACTCGCAAAGGAATGACATCGACAGCTATGCTCAGTGTTTAGAGAGGAGGGTGGTGTGAAATTAGTGTAACAAAAATTATTATGTCTTTCATCGGTGCTTAGCTGTTGATTGGTATGTAAACAATACGCTGTTACTTATTTCAGAGAAGCAACAACTGAGTTAATTAGTTTATGCACGGCAGTGTAACATCACACTCGAGTACTGAATCTAGGACAGCTGTTGCGAGGCGTTTCTGATAATAGCGTATCATCATGGTCTGGAACGATAGGATATTATCCAAAACACCCATTAAAACTGCCAAAAATGTGATGCATTATCATCATGGAATAAACGTAGTTAAACGCTATCGTTTCTGTCAAAAATGTATCACTCGGTCGTTGCCATCGACACAGTGACCTCACAAAGGATAATTTATGGCTTATCGACGCTTTTTGCACTATTCATTGTAATATTTACTTACCGGAAACCTCCCCCCCCCCCACTGACCATTCCACCGATTCTTTAAAGAATAGAAAGAACACCCAGGTGTAAAAAAGATGGCCGGCCGAAGTGGCCGTGCGGTTCTAGGCGCTGCAGTCTGGAACCGCGAGACCGCTGCGGTCGCAGGTTCGAATCCTGCCTCGGGCATGGATGTGTGATATGTCCTTAGGTTAGTTAGGTTTAAGTAGTTCTAAGTTCTAGGGGACTAATGACCTGAGAAGTTGACTCCCATAGCGCTCAGAGCCATTTGAACCATTTTTTTGTAAAAAAGATTCAGTTTTTCACGTATTTCAGTGGCTATGACATCATATCTGCTGATTTATGTGTCGTATCGTTGTGATCTTCAGTCAAAGCTCTCCATGCAACTTTATCCTGTGGAAGACTCTTTACTTCCTAGTAACTACTGCAACCTACATCCTACTTAATGTGCTTGCTGTATCCAACTCTTGGTCTCCCTCTACAATTTTTAACCCCTACACCTCCCTCCAATACTAAACTGGCAATCCCTTAATGTCTTAGAATGTGTCCTGTTAACAAAGCCCTTCATTTAGTGAAGTTGTGCCACTAATTTCTTATCTACTCAGTTCCATTTAGTACCTCCGAATTAGTTCCATGATCTACACATTTAATCTTCGGCATTCTTCTGTAGCACCGCATTTCAAAAGCTTCTATTCATTTCTTGTCTAAACTATTTATCTCTAATGTTCTACTTTCAGTACCCTCCAGACAAATCTTCAGAAAAGACTTCCTAAAACTGAACTCTATATTCGATCTTAAGAAATTCTTCAACTTCAGAAACGCTTTTCTTACCATTGACAGTCTACATTACATATCGTTTCTACTTTGGCCATCTTCATTTAATCAGTTATTTTGCTGCCCAAATAAAAATACCTATGTACTAAGTGTCTCGTTCCGTAATGTAATTCCTTAAGCATTACGAGATTTAATTTTACTACATTCCATTATCGTCATTTGCTTTTATTGGTGTTTGTCTTATATCCTCCATTCAAGAAACTGTCCAATTCGTTCATCTGCTCTTCCCAGTCCTTCGTTGTCTTGGATAGAATTACAATGTCATCGGCAAATGTTTTATTTCTTCTTCCTAAACTGCAATTCCTACTCTAAATATTTCTTTGGTTTCCATTATGGCTTGCACAATGTATATACTTCGAACAACACCGGCGATAGGTTACAAACATGTCTCACTCCCTTTCATGCCACTCGACTCTTATTACTGGCGTCTGGGTTCTGTACAGGTTGCAAATAGCCATTCGCTCCTTGTATTTTACCCCTGCTATCCGTATATCTTCAAAGCGACTTTTGCAGTCAACATATTCAAGTGCTTCCTCTAAATCAACAAATGTTATTAACAAAAGTTTGCTTTTCGTTAACCCATCTTATAACATACGTCAGAGGGTCAGTGTGGCCTCGCGTGTTCCTACATTTCTCCGAAATCCAAAGTGATCTTCCCCGAGGTCGACGTCTATCAGTTTTTCCATTCTTCTGCAAAGAATTAGGTTAGTATTTTACAACTGTGACTTATGACACTGATATTTCGGTAATGTTTCACACCTGTCAACAACTGCTTTCTTCAGACACGGAATTACTAAATTTTTCTTGAAGTCTAAGGGCATTTAGCCTGTCCCATTCATTTTGCTGTCACAAGGCTATCAGTAGTTCTGACGGAATATCGTCTACTCCCGGGGCCATGTTTCGACTTACATCTTTCAGAGCTTAGTCTAATTCTTCTCGCAGTATCGTATCTCCCATCTCATCTTCATTTACGTGCAGAATGGTGTAATTTTGTAGGTACATTTAGTGGTATATGTGGATATGGCTTGCAGAAATAGCTGTGAGTAGTGTTACTAGTAAAGGAATACCAAACAAAAGCGCCATGCGTAAAGATGGAGTTTTACTGCATCAATAGCGGAAATGTAGTAAGCGATAAACATTTTCCTTTGGGTATACATGGGGTGTTTTCGAAAGCGTTGAAATTATGTGCAAAGTTTGTTGGAATTTGCAAAATGCTCTCTTTCTCAAATACTGGACGTTTATAGACCGAGTAATTTTTGCCCTGTGAGTTACACTGCTTCAGGTCATACACAGCTTCTAACAATAACACTCGGATTTTTATGTTAGTCTTAACATACGATTGCCCTTCTTGACAGGCAGATTATCGCAGCATTCTAATGTTATATGTTTGGTCAATAAATGTTGAAAATCAATTTATTTATTTTTTTTTTTTTTTTTTGCCCGGGAAGACGATAAACTGGAAACCTGCAACAGGGGCTAGGTGATCACGTGGCTGTTTAAACCGCTCTGTAATGCACATATTTAGTGATATACATATTGTGATGACTCAATTTACGTTTCACGAGATACTGGTGTGAGGAAGATGCTGAAACAGGGCCCAGTTCATCGCAATTTTCGTTGTTTCGATATCTTTACAAAGAACCAATTAACGTTTTTTAAGATGCTCCAGAACTTTGATAATGACCTTTCATTTATACCACCAAAAGATCCTCAAAATTTAATTCTGCAGCACCTAGTTTCTACAGTTTAGGTCCTCACAGGCCAAAACTGTAAGTTTAAAATGGCGTAACCTACTTTTCGTTTGAAGTATTTCTCGGGTAACTAAAACCTTTTCTTAAAAATACTGATAATGGTAAATTATTGCCCTCTATTTTGTATAGAAAACTATTCATTATGTACGCTTGAAACGCCTAAATCAACACAGAGACACACTCTGCAATATATATGTTGACGTCATGTGGACGGCAGTGAAGATTTTGCCTGCAGCTACTTTTACGAGCAAGAGAGGATCTCGCCTAGAGTCGAGTGGAGTTGGCAGGCTGGCAGAGAATGTGTGGAATGTCAGCAGCGCCTGTTGTGGAGCTGAGAGCCGTTCCTGCCGGCCTGCTGAAAGCGTCGTTTCTCTTCCCTCCTGAGTGAGGGTCCAGTAGGGCTCAACAGACACGACCGCCGGGCGCCATCCACAGAAAGGACTACTGTGTTATATTGGAGAGATGGAGAGCACATCCCTACTACCCAATCGAGAGAGTATGTGCCGGCTGTAAAATGTTTAGCTGCGTATTAAAAAAAAAAGAGAGTTAATCAAAATATCCACGGGTGTACTGCCGGTCTACAGTGTCCAACGGGCACAATATTTCGGCGATCATACATGTCGCCATCATCAGGTGAACTGACGGACTGAGCTCCTGTGAACGTGCCGGCACGGAGATCCGTACACTATGGCTGCTCAGGTGGAACTGGGTTCGGTCGCGGCGGCGGCGGATTTAAATACCCTCCGCCCGCGGCGCGCTCACTCCGCCGTCCGCGCCCCGCGCCACGGTCGCGCGGTGGAACAGATTGCGACGGCGTCTGAGATGACGTCGGTGTGATGGCTCCGTCCGCCGTGGTCGTCACAACTATACATTTGCTCGATTTACTCTTGATTAACCCAATCGCTGGTTCCCAAGCCTTGCTAAGATTATAGCCACAGTCACGATTTATGAGGTCGTCATTGGTGCGAATTTCGATGGCCTCTCTAACAACGCTGTCCCAGTATCTCGACGTCTGTACCAGAATCCTCGTGCGTTCATACTCCATAGCGTGATTTTCCGACAAACAATGTTCAGCGACCGCCGACTTGCTCGGATACATCAGTCGAGTGTGCCTCTGGTGTTCACGGCATCGATCCTCGACGGTACGCATCGTCTGACCAATATACGACTTGCCACATTGACACGGAATCTGGTACACGCCGGCCTTCCTCAAACCGAGGTCATCTTTGGCGCTCCCCACCAGTGCACGAGTTTTATTCGGAGGACAAAACACCGTTCCGACCCGGTGTTTCTTCAAAATGCGGGCGATCTTTCCCGAGAGTGCGCCTGTATATGGGATAAACGCAGTGCCTACCTCCTCCCTCGTGATTTCATCCATATCCACAGGTTGTGCTGTAGTGGTTGGGCGGAGAGCACGTTGAATCTGCCACTCTGAGTACCCATTTTTTCGAAATACGGTTCTCAGATGTTCCAATTCCTGCGGTAGACTCTCTGCGTCAGAGATAGTGCGCGCCCTATGTACTAGAGTTTTAAGTACCCCATTCCTCTGTGAAGGGTGGTGGCAGCTGTCTGCGTGCAAATACAGATCAGTGTGCGTTGTCTTCCGATACACCCCATGACCTAGGGTGCCGTCAGGCCTTCTCTTGACCAAGACGTCAAGAAAAGGTAGTTTACCCTCCGTTTCAGTCTCCATAGTGAATTTGATGTTGGGGTGTATGGAGTTTAGATGTGTAAGGAAGTCAAGGAGTTTATCCATACCATGTGGCCAGATGACGAAAGTGTCGTCCACGTAACGGAAAAAGCAAGTAGGTTTCCATTCGGATGACGACAGGGCTTCCTCCTCGAAGTTCTCCATGTACAAATTCGCTACCACCGGTGAGAGTGGGCTACCCATGGCGACTCCCTCCGTCTGTTCGTAGTATTCTCCATTAAAAAGAAAATACGTGGAAGTCAAGCCTTTTTAGGCATGTCTTGACTTCCACGTATTTTCTTTTTAATGGAGAATACTACGAACAGACGGAGGGAGTCGCCATGGGTAGCCCACTCTCACCGGTGGTAGCGAATTTGTACATGGAGAACTTCGAGGAGGAAGCCCTGTCGTCATCCGAATGGAAACCTACTTGCTTTTTCCGTTACGTGGACGACACTTTCGTCATCTGGCCACATGGTATGGATAAACTCCTTGACTTCCTTACACATCTAAACTCCATACACCCCAACATCAAATTCACTATGGAGACTGAAACGGAGGGTAAACTACCTTTTCTTGACGTCTTGGTCAAGAGAAGGCCTGACGGCACCCTAGGTCATGGGGTGTATCGGAAGACAACGCACACTGATCTGTATTTGCACGCAGACAGCTGCCACCACCCTTCACAGAGGAATGGGGTACTTAAAACTCTAGTACATAGGGCGCGCACTATCTCTGACGCAGAGAGTCTACCGCAGGAATTGGAACATCTGAGAACCGTATTTCGAAAAAATGGGTACTCAGAGTGGCAGATTCAACGTGCTCTCCGCCCAACCACTACAGCACAACCTGTGGATATGGATGAAATCACGAGGGAGGAGGTAGGCACTGCGTTTATCCCATATACAGGCGCACTCTCGGGAAAGATCGCCCGCATTTTGAAGAAACACCGGGTCGGAACGGTGTTTTGTCCTCCGAATAAAACTCGTGCACTGGTGGGGAGCGCCAAAGATGACCTCGGTTTGAGGAAGGCCGGCGTGTACCAGATTCCGTGTCAATGTGGCAAGTCGTATATTGGTCAGACGATGCGTACCGTCGAGGATCGATGCCGTGAACACCAGAGGCACACTCGACTGATGTATCCGAGCAAGTCGGCGGTCGCTGAACATTGTTTGTCGGAAAATCACGCTATGGAGTATGAACGCACGAGGATTCTGGTACAGACGTCGAGATACTGGGACAGCGTTGTTAGAGAGGCCATCGAAATTCGCACCAATGACGACCTCATAAATCGTGACTGTGGCTATAATCTTAGCAAGGCTTGGGAACCAGCGATTGGGTTAATCAAGAGTAAATCGAGCAAATGTATAGTTGTGACGACCACGGCGGACGGAGCCATCACACCGACGTCATCTCAGACGCCGTCGCAATCTGTTCCACCGCGCGACCGTGGCGCGGGGCGCGGACGGCGGAGTGAGCGCGCCGCGGGCGGAGGGTATTTAAATCCGCCGCCGCCGCGACCGAACCCAGTTCCACCTGAGCAGCCATAGTGTACGGATCTCCGTGCCGGCACGTTCACAGGAGCTCAGTCCGTCAGTTCACCTGATGATGGCGACATGTATGATCGCCGAAATATTGTGCCCGTTGGACACTGTAGACCGGCAGTACACCCGTGGATATTTTGATTATCAAATACGCCGGGAGAAACTCAAGAATCAAAAGAGAGTTCCCTGTATCTGTGGATAGCCACGTATGTTTACATTAGTTAAACGTGCTTCATATTTCCTGTTCATGTTCTGCTTATGTTCATGTGTTTCAATGTCGTCCCTTCATGTTTTTGCGTAGTATAGTTTTGGTCTGTATATGTCCCAGTTTGCGGTGTAAAGTGCCTGCCTAAACTGCAACTTCATTTGCGTTTCTCAGGCTCATATGTCAATGATTTCATACAGTTTTTTCTGGATTGTAGACAACCACTTCATACTGTAAAATGCCGAATCAACATTTCGGCCACTATTGCAAGTTCTCTTCATCAGGAGTATAATGTTGTTGTAGTGGTTTAAGAGTGCATCTTACCTCATATGAATTTGTGTATGCAAAATGCAAATGGTATGGGAGGCAGGTCATTGGTACAATTCCTCATCTCATGCATCTAATATTCTTGCTTCATTGCAGTGTACGTACTTGTTTTCTTGACATGGTACTGCAACTGTTCACATTTTTTCCTTCAGCGTTTCTTTCAGCTCTGTGGTTATCAACATTCCAGAGGCCATACCCACGAAAGTAACAACATATTAGGTACTAACACTCTCCCCCACCCGACTTGCCCCAAACCATCATCAATATTGGAATATAATTCAACTTTAGAACGAAAAAGGATTTTTTTAGCACCTCTGCCTAGAAAATGGCGGTGGATATTTTGTGTTAGCAGAAGAGCCAACACCGTGTTACGAGTGGAGGCCGAAATGCACGCATTTTAGCTTACGCAGGCTGGCGTCAGAAGGGAAGAACTATACTGACGTGAGATCTGGAACATGACAAGGAATGAGAATTCAGAAAGCGGACGAAATTAGTTTGATACTTAACTTTCATCCATTAATGATGAACGTCGCTCTTGATGGTTCATGAGTCACAATATTATCTGTTCAGAATACATTCTTGAAGATCTTACTTATAGTAACTGAATATGGCACCTTGCTAGGTCGTAGCAAATGACGTAGCTGAAAGCTATGGTAAACTGTTGTCTCTATAAAGAGGGCGTATGTAGACAGCGAACCATCGCTAGCAAAGTCGGCTATACAACTGGAGCGAGTGCTAGGGAGTGTCTCTAGACTAGACCTGCCGTGTGGCGGCGTTCGGTCTGCAATCACTGATAGTTGCGACACGCGCGTCCGACGTATACTAACCTACCGCAGCCGATTTAAAGGCTACAACCTAGCACATCTGTGGTGTCTGGCGGTATATATATATATATATATATATATATATATATATATATATATATATATATATATATAGGGTGAATCACCTAACATTACCGCTGGATGTATTTCGTAAACCACATCAAATACTGACGAATCGATTCCACAGACCGACCGTGAGGAGAGGGGCTAGTGTAACTGGTTAATACAAACCATAAAAAAATGCACGGAAGTAAGGTTTTTAACACAAACCTACGTTTTTTTAAATGGAACCCCGTTAGTTTTGTTAGCACATCTGAACATATAAACAAATACGTAATCAGTGCCGTTTGTTGCATTGTAAAATGTTAATTACATCTGGAGATATTGTAACCTAAAGTTGACGCTTGAGTACCACTCCTCCGCTGTTCGATCGTGTGTATCGGGGAGCACCGAATTACGTAGGGATCCAAAGGGAACGGTGATGGACCTTAGGTACAGAAGAGACTGGAACAGCACATTACGTCCACATGACAACACTTTTTATTGGTCTTTTTCACTGACGCAAATGTACATTACCATGAGGGGTGAGGTACACGTACATACGTGGTTTCAGTTTTCAATTACGGAGTGGAATAGAGTGTGTCCCGACATGTCAGGCCAATAGATGTTAAATGTGGTGGCTATCATTTGCTGCACACAATTGCAATCTCTGGCGTAATGAATGTCGTACACGCCGCAGTTCATCTGGTGTATTGTCGCCGCAGGCTGTCACAATATTTTGTTTCATATCCTCTGGGGTTGTAGGCACATCACGGTACACATTCTCCTTTAACGTACCCGACAGAAAGAAGTCCAGAGGTGTAAGATCAGGAGAACGAGCTGGCAAATTTATGCGTCCTCCACGTCCTATGAAACGCTCGTCGAACATCCTGTCAAGGGTCAGCCTAGTGTTAATTGCGGAATGTGCAGGTGCACCATAATGCTGATACCACATACGTCGACGCGGTTCCAGTGGGACATTTTCGAGAAACGTTGGCAGATCATTCTGTAGAAAGGCGATGTATGTTGCAGCTGTTTGGGCCCCTGCAATGAAGTGAGGACCAATGATGTAGTCGCCAATCATTCCGAACCATACATTTACAGTCCACTGTCGCTCTCTCTCTACCTGTCTGAGCCAGCGAGGATTGTCCACGGACCAGTAATGCATGTTCCGTAGATTCACTGCCCCGTGGTTTGTGAAACCCGCTTCATCGCTAAAGAGGTAGAACTGCAACGCATTCTCTGTTAAGGCCCATTAACAGAATTGCATTCGATGATTAAAGTCATCACCATGTAATTGCTGATGTAGCGACACATGAAACGGGTGAAAGCGGTGACGATGCAGTATGCGCATGACACTACTTTGACTCAGTCCACCGGCACTCGCAATGTCCCGTGTACTCATGTGTGGGTTCATGGCAACACCACAGCTAACACACCAACTGCACCCGCTTCTCCTGTGACGGGCCTGTTACGGACCCGTTTGCGTGCTACGACCGTACCTGTTGCATACAGTTGGCGGTACATGTTTTGCAATGTGCGGCACGTTGGATGCTCTCTGTCCGGGTACCGTTCTGCATACACCCTGCAGGCTTCAGCTGCATTTCGTCGACACTCGCCATGGATGAGTATCATCTCCGTCTTTTCAAGAGTTCGAATGCACCATGGTCACAGTTCCTACAACACTACACTATCACAGACGTCTGGTAACACGGTGTACTACAGTTGGTCTGCGTGCGGAGACGAATGCAGAATAACAATAGCAGCAAGCGCTACATGCGGACACTGCGACAGCTAGACCAAACCACAACAGTTCACTACAGCCACACTCGTAAACACGGTCGTCATCGTAAACGTGTCCCTGCAGATGCTGCTCGCCGACCGTGGCCCGTATTTGTTACAACACGCAACTGAACGTCGGAGGTTTCAAGCGTCAACTTTAGGTTGCAATATCTCCGGATGTAATTAACATCTTACAATGCAACAAACGGCACTGATTACGTATTTGTTTATATGTTCAGATGTGCTAACAATACTAACGTGGTTCGATTTTAAAAAACGTAGGTTTTTGTTAGAAAACATACTTCCGTGCATTTTTGTATGGTTTGTATTAAACAATTACACTAGCCCCTCTCCTCACGTTCGGTTTGTGGAATCGGTTCGTCAGTATTTGATGTGGTTTACGAAATATATCCAGCGGTAACGTTAGGTGACTCACCCTGTATACACATCTGATAGAACAGATAGCATCAGTGACCATGGTGCTCGTTACAATGAAATGAATACCCCTAGCTGCATGCTGGCGTTGATATAAGTCAGATGGGACAGTTGAAAATGTGTGTCCCGAACGGGACTCGAACCCGGGATCTCCTGCTTACATGGTAAGACGCTGTATGCATCTGAGCCACCGAGGACACAGACCAGAGTGCGACTGCAGGGACTTATCTCTGGCACGCCTCCCGTCAGGCCCACATTCTCAACTTATTGTCCCGCACTATATTCATAGTGCTCATGACCATTATACTCATTACTCGCGGCTTTTTGCCGATTCCCGTAAGAGTTCGGGCGTTGTTTGTGCATCCGCACAGAAGAAGATAGTCAAAAAATGGTTCAAATGGCTGTGTGCACTATGGGACTTAACATCTGAGGTCATGAGTTCCATAGAATTGAGAACTACTTAAACCTAACTAACCTAAGAATATCATACACATCCATGCTCGAGGCAGTATTCGGACCCGCGACCGTATCGGTAGCGTAGTTCCAGATTGAAGCGCCTAGAACCGCTCTGCCACACCGGCCGGCGAAGATGGTCTTCTGTGCGGATGCACAAACAGTGCCGGAACTCTTACGGGAATCGGCAAAAAGCCGCGAGTAGGCCTATTGAGTATAATGGTGAGGGGCACTGTGAGTATAGTGCGGGACATTAGGTTGAGAATGTGCGTCTCACGGGAGATGGATATAGCATCTGCCATGTAAGCTGAAAATCGCGAGCTCCAGTTCCGGTTGGGGCACACGTTTTCATCTGTCCCCTTTGACTTATATCAACACGTGCATGCAGCTAGGGGTATTCATTTCATAGTAAATGATATTTAGTTTCTGTGGGCTTTCACTAAACCATGAAATGACGAGTCAATTGGACAACTAGTTGAGCTAATAACTATCAACTTTTCTTTACGAAATGATGAAGCAATTCTCAGTGCATCGCGAGTGGTACCTACAGCCCCTTGTCAGAACAGGTAGCTAACTATCCACGTTGAGGGTAGACACTTGATACAAAACAGACCTCCTCAGTACCGCTCCTCTGCGTAATGACACTTGCTTCAACAATACCCTGCACCCCTACTTGAAACCAACGAAGATGAGATGCCTGCGTAATATTAATCGTTTTTAAATTGTTGGATGCTTACTTGTGAATGGACGGAAATTGGAAGACTTCAGGTAGTCAGTGTTTTATGTTTGGCGACTGCCGATAATAATAATTTTTTAGTTTTGTCCTAGCTCTTGTTAAGCAGCTGCTGTGTGAAATCTTTTCACCAAAATAAACATCAGTATCGAATTGCATAAAAATTTTTGTTTCACTCTACCGCTTTCGACAGATTAATACATCATCAGAAGTTTAATACAGTCTTAATGCATAGGTTAACTAAAGTCAAATAAAAATCGAATGAAAAAGACGTCCTACAGATAATAAGTAAACAACATAAAAAGTTTGATAAAATAAATGGTGTAGACTTTTATTAAATGCTTTATCTGCCAATATCGCAGTGTAGAAAACACAGATTACTAGTTTCACCACATAAACGGTCAAAATCAGATTAAGATACAAACATGCGGTTTCCACATTGAGAGAAGTGGTAAGACACTTTGTCATTTAAGTGTTAAATATTCATCAGGAAATGTCAGCTTACAATCGTATTTAATATACACGTATGCGCAAATATCGTTGCAGCAGGTTGAATGTGGCTTTAAGTTAGCCATACAGCCCGGAACATTGCCAGCCAAAGTTAACAAGATCTAGTCAGTAAACCGTCTCTGCCCGCATCTCGAGGTCGTGCGGTAGCGTTCTCGCTTCCCACGCCCGGGTTCCCGGGTTCGATTCCCGGCGGGGTCAGGGATTTTCTCTGGCTCGTGATGGCTGGGTATTGTGTGCTGTCCTTAGGTTAGTTAGGTTTAAGTAGTTCTAAGTTCTAGGGGACTGATGACCATAGATGTTAAGTCCCATAGTGCTCAGAGCCCTTTGAACCATTTAAACCGTCTCTGTTCTCCGGCTTTAGACACCACATGTTTGTATCCTGATCTGTAGGTGGCCGTTGCAGTGACGGAAACTAGTATCACTGTACAGTGCACTGCGATGTCGGGAAATATAGTGTTTAATAAAATCTACGGCACTGAAATTTACGTAGTGCTCTCTCCATGCTGAATATGTCAGTTAATTACAATTATAGAATAGCGGAACAACGAGAAAGTGTATAAATATTATTAAAGGGGAACGTAGAGTAGTTGAACAACAGTAGAGTCACGTAATGGGGTTGAAGAGTAATACGCCATGACACACCGCAAAAGGTACTGTTTTCCTAATCCTTTGTACGTCATCTTTAATGTGTGATCCGTATCTGACGTTGGCTTACTTGTTTCAAACTGATGAACACAATACGTAAATTAACCTCTATAAAGTGGTGAAGTACAATTAAAATCATTGCACAGCTAATGAAACGTTTTTATTTTGGTGAAATTAACAATGATAATAATAACAATAAAAATAACAATGCTGTGTAGGCCCTGCGGTAATCAAGTTGCCATTACACAGCTACGGTTGCGTTGTGCTGTCAATTATTTCCCCTGTCTGTTGCGAAGTGAATGATGAAGCGATTTCTCGTCCCTTGCGAGAAATAATGTATTACACACTGTTTGCGCCAATTAGCGGTGGTTACTCCGTAACTACGAGAATTAACCGAAGATGTAAAACTTTGCCCAAACTCAATCGTTTATGAGTTAAAAAAGCTATCTACACTCTAAAAAATGTGTTTCATATAATTTTGTGACAGCCAGGAAGAATTATTGCAGACATTTTGGGTATCGATGGTTAACTATCATTATCTGATGGAACCTTTTGCACCTGATAATGATGATTAATCGTCGAAACGCAACATTACACACATTTTTACTCTAATTAACAGTAGCAGTAATCAAATTTTGGTCCACAATGAGGTTAGATGAAATTCAGTACGTCTTGCAACTATTGTGAGACACAAATTGTATTTCAAGAGTCTAGTGATAACGTGATTGCTTCTTTCTTCTATTTGGTATGGTGTGATACTTTCTGAAACTCTAAGCTCGGAACTACAGTCAGCTCTTTCGAGCGCCTGCGCATCACAAAACACAGCAAGGCAATCATCTCCAGTCTCTTTCTACTTTGGAAAGAGATGGTGTCGCATATTCTCAAGTGTCGTCTCCAAAAACGCTTTAAGAAATATCCTACGACTTGAAAGATGGCAGAAAACGGTAGACAGAAAACGATGTCTAAGATCAAGGCGTGAATCCCCTAATGACCACGTCACTAAGGAAGTGTAATTCGATCATGGAACCCTCAAGTTAGTCAAACTAGATATCTCTGTATGCTAAAGGCAACGTCCTGACTGACTGACTGACTCGTCCTCGCCCAGCCTAGATCGCTATTGTCGGAGCAGGCGTTGTTTAAGAAGGGAGTATTCGAAACTGCAGCCGTGAGGCGATTAAAGGGGATGAAGAGTTTTTTTGAAAATTGTTGCTGTTAAGGCAATTTTGAAGATACGTTTGTGAAAATTGATATTTAGGTCTCAGTCAGAAATAAAGAAATGTGCGTGTCAACATTTTTGGAAATTTAACCGTATGGGGCAGAAATAGTGGACGAACGCTTTTTTAAAGTATATCATTATTAACGAAGTATTAAAGAGTTTTTAAGCGCTTCAGTGAACATTGGTGTTTGACTTCTCGGTTACAAGGAAAGAAATAAGGCAAAGTCGCCAAATTTCGTCTCTGTGCCTAATTTAGACCCTTCTGCCGGTAGGGGCGCCATCGGTGATATTTTTTGTTAGCTGCGCTCAGGAGCACCAGTTAGATGTGAAAGTTTCATGCATTCAGTCCTCTGCGTGGCCGTTTTAGAAAACGTATTCTCATTTGTCAAATGGTGAGTTGTCGAAACACTGTTTGTAAATGCTCTTTTCGAATTATTATAATGTGTTTATTTAGTTGTATTTGACATATCTGTTTAGGGTAAGCTATAAAGTGAATTATCTGAGCGTTTTGCCGTGTTTGGTTGACTTCACGTAGTGTTGAAAGTTGTCCAGGGGTCGAAATTTAGAACATACTTTTTCATTTTGTTTAGGATCCGCCTAGTAAGAAGTGGGACGGAGAGGCGATGGAATCGGCAATAACTGCTCTGAGAAACAATAAATGGGATATAAGGCTGCGATAAAAACATTTAGTGTGCCTAGGGCAACTCTCAAGTATTATATAAAGAAAGGAGAAGGTAAATGTGCCGAAGAGTTAATTGAAAAAGCTATCGGTAGAAAATCAGTTTCTTAACGTGAGTTAGAGGCTGAGTTAGTGTCTTATTGTAAGGAACTGGGGTAAAGTAACTACGGCCTTACTCTGAATGATAGGGGAATAACCTTTCTGCTTGCTGTACGCAATAACGTTGCTCACCCATTTTCAGTCACACAAAAAACAGCTGGACGGAAGTGGCTGCGTCTGTTTCTTTTGAGACATCCGACACTTTCTACACGAACGCCGCAATTCTTGTCACTAGCTAGGGAACAAGGTTTCAACGAGGAGCGTGTTAAGCTCCTTTTTTCTGTTTTGATGCTCGAGTTGGGGGAAAATACAATTGAATCCACTTAAAGTGTTTAGGGTAGATGAAACTGGCATCACAGTGGTACAACACGAAGTATGAAATATTGTTGCTGTGAAAGGGAAGAAGTCTGTGCAGAGACTGACATCTGCAGAGAGAGGTGCACTAGTGACGGTTGTTTTGTGCATGTCGCCGTCAGGTAAATTGGAGCCTCCTCTTACGATTTTTCCCAGAAACCTGATGAGGAACGAATTCAATGGATGTAACTCCACCTGGGTCAATAGGAGCAGCGAATGAGTCTGGTTATATCTCACATGATCTTTTTCAAAAATGGTTTCGACGTATCATTTCAATTGTAAATCTATCAAAGGAAGATCCTTTTTTTTTCGTATTGGATGGAGACTATTCACATTCTCGCAATGTGAATGTTGTTAACATTGCTCTTGATAATGGTGTTGCCATAGTTTGTTTGTCTCCTCACTCCACTTCAAAACTGCGGCCTCTAGAAGTGTCGTTCATGTTCCCTGTTAAAACATTTCATGCGCAGGCAATAGAAAATTGGCTGTCTAACCATCCTGGCAGGATTGTTGGTAACCTGCAGATTGCACAGCTATTCAATGAAGCTGATGAAAAGGCAGTGGCTGTAAAAACTGCCGTGAATGGTTTTAAGAAAAGTGGAATTTTGCCTTATAACCCTAATGTGTTTGGCGGAGAAGACTTTTCGGCGATTGCTGACGCCTCCGAAACTCCTGACCCACATGCAAAGAATGAACCCTCAACAAGCACAGCTATACAGCCGGCCTTTCCAGCCACTCAACCTTCAAGCAACACACAGATGCTACAGTTAACAGCAGTTAGTCCAAGAGATACTGTAGGGGTGCCTGTTATCCATTCACCTTCACCTAAGCGACGAGGCAGTGCTTCTCGTACTGCAGGCTCACCTTACAAGACGAAACTACAGTAATCTTAAGAGAAAACATATCGTCATGCTACAAAACGGTTAGATATAATTCAGAAGACATTGCCAGGAAATGTAAAGAACCCGTTACAAAAGACAACAAAACTGGAAATATCCAGTGACTCTGATGATGACTGTGATGTTCGATGCCAAGATCCAAGTGGAAGCAACGATAATGAAGATGGTACGGACTGCCCCATTTGCCTAAAACGTTTTTCGCAAGACCATCATGGGGAAAAATGGGTGCATTGCACTCAGTGTTCCGTGTGATAACACGAGACGTGCTTAGGAGCAAAGAACAAAAATTTTATTTGTGACTGTTGTTTGAAAGGGTAAATAATTATCGTTTCGTCGCTAATCAATATTTTTTGTACCAAAATGAACGTCTGTAAACTGTATCTAATATAAATCAATACTCTAACATGTCTTTATTATTATTACCTTGTTTTAAAATGTTAATATCTCCTTTACAAGGCGTATTAGTAGGGAAAGATATTAGGGCCACTTTCTCAAGTTAGGTAAAAGTACTTTTTTAAGTTTTTTCTGTAAAGAGAAACCGTTTTGTTCCATTTTGAGCTAAATACCACGTGTAGGCTTAGCTGGTGTGTTATATAAAGTTTTTGGGAATAATTGATTTAAAGATAGGGTATGAAAAGGCGTAAAACCGACTGGGGGACGAAATTTGGCTCCTTTACCTTACGTGTTTCATGGGTTTTGGAAATTGCACCCCTAAGGAGGGTGACGTAGGGGATGAGATTTTTTATGAATACATTTTGTTATGAAAACATTTTTAGATCTGTGTCTATGGAAACTTAAATATGGCTTCTCAGTTAGAAATGAAAAATACATGATACACTGTTTTCATAAATTCAACTCCTGCGGTGGTAAAAGAAGGGATGAAAGCTTTTATTGAAATATTTCATTGTGCAAGCGTTTTTAAAGCTAACTCTGCGAAAACTTAAATATGGTTTCTCAGTTAGAATTAAAAAATACGTGATTCACTGTTTTCACAAATTCAACTCCTATAGGGATGAAAATTTTTATGAAAATATTTCCTTATGAATGCATTTTTGTAGCTAAATCTTTGAAAACTGGAGTTCGACTTTTCGGTTGGAGATGAAAAAATACGTACCTCACTGTTTTTGGAAATTCAACCTCAACGGGGATGAAATAGGGTCTCACTGATTCACTATCTTATCGCCCAGCCCAAACCGCTAAGGATAGAAACTTTAAGTTTGGGGACGTCTTGATCTTTTACTGTAGGTATGGTTTACAAAGGAATTGTCCCAAATTCCATTCCTAAGGGCGTGAAATAGGCGATGAAAGGCTTCTTGAAAGTATGTCGCTATTAAGGGAATTTTGAAGTTGGAATTACAAAACTGGCATTCAGTTTCTCAGTCAGATAATAAAAATACGTCTTTCAGCATTTCTGGAAATTCAGTCACTAATGGAATAAAATAATGGGTGAAAGTTTCTGGAAAATACATAATTCCTAAAGTACTGCTAAATTCTTTTAAGGCTACGTCGTTGTTCGAAATTAAAAAAAAAATACATGAGCCAGTGTTTCTGGGAATTGAGCGCCTAAGGGAGCGCAACAAGACATGAAAATTATTAAGAAAATATTTCGTTATCTTAATAAAACTAAAGCTAAATTTTTGAAAACTGGTATTTCACTTCCCTGTTACATATATAGAAATATTTGTCAGGGGATGAAAGTTGCTATGGCATTGTCTCCACAAGAAATCAAATAGCACGATTAACAAAAACTATGGACTCCAGCCACCAGAATCGCTTTTAGATCAGAAGTACATTCGGAAAAGACCGTGCTTGTAAGGCCTTAATTAGCGTGAAAAGCTTAGAAGGTATTCCAATTTGTGGACAACATAAAAATTCGATTAAATAGAAACAAAAATTCCTCAGCAGGCCATACAGCATACGCGAGCGAAGCAGCGAGCGCTAAGCCGGTACGAAACAAAAACAAAAAACAAGTATCAAAGAAGCTTCCGTGGTTATTACGTAGCGTAGCTGACACGTTAAACGGTAAAACGGAGATGTCATGTTGGAGCCTTGCCCCTAGCGTGCTCAGAGTTTAAAACATGAGTTTACTGATTGTTAGTGTCATGCACACTATTATAATTGAGCTTATGGGCATGTTCCTAGTTAGTTGGTTCAAATGGTTCAAATGGCTCTGAGCACTATGGGACTCAACTGCTGAGGTCATTAGTCCCCTAGAACTTAGAACTAGTTAAACCTAACTAACCTAAGGACATCACAAACATCCATGCCCGAGGCAGGATTCGAACCTGCGACCGTAGCGGTCTTGCGGTTCCAGACTGCAGCGCCTTTAACCTAGTTAGTTGTTTTCAGACAAAAACCTTTAGGCATGGCATTATGACAAATGGAACTCAGAACTTTGCAGTTTTAACAATGTTTATCGCCAGCTGATCAATACTTCGGATTGCCATTCGAGTATCGTTTTGTAACATGTTTATTTCTCTTAACATGGGAAAGTAAACTTTTTACCTAAGAAGTAGTTCGTCGTAACGCAATATCCTAATTGGCCAACAAAAGGTAAATAAACCGTCAGAATGACTGTCACTTTGCAGCTATGCCAATGATGAAACATTGCTGTAAGGCTGCGCGAGTGGTTATATGTAGGCATAAGCAATTCTGTTCAGAGAGAATAACTGCTTATAGATACGTGTTACCGTCCAGCTTTCCTGCAGGTATTTCCATCACACTTGTCGAGCATGAAAGTCATTTGCCGAATGACAGTGCCAACATATCGGCCAAGCAATACCAGGATATTCTATATGCCCCGAAGCGCCCAATTGAAAATCTATGTTCTATTTGATGACTAACTGACAACCTCAGCTGCCGACAGGTGTTGTTGTTATACCTCGATGTGGACAGCTGAAAATGTGTGCCCCGACCGGGACTCGAACAACACCTGTCGGCAGCTGAGGTTGTCAATTAGTCATCATTTATTCCAGGGGAAAGCTGCAGGGTTAGAGAACAAGTTACTGTCTTCAAATATATGTTCTATTTGTCTGAAGGTACCTGACGCCCAGGACAGCAACTCTGATATGATTATTAACAAAGATGGTATATTAATGTTTAATATTATCTTTGTTTTTCACGGGAAGATGTTAGTAGCTATGGTTTAAATACCTCAAGGAAAGGTACGAAGTAATCAATCATCAACTAATTTCAATGATTTTAAATGCCACTCTCTAGTTCATTACCTTCATTAGTTCACCTGATTGCAGTTCTCCACAGATAAAAGCACTGTCAGTAAATCGGAGCCCAAACTGGATGGCATAATAATTCTATTACCTAATAAATAACTTTCCCAAATTTTTCCAAATAACAGTAAAAGCGATTCATGGAGTGCACCACCTTATTTGTTAGCTAAAACTAAAGGTAAATTGTTCTTGGCGGACCAACGTAGAATTTTTTTACTCTTGTATATAGGGGTCGCTTATATTAGAAATATGGAAATACGCATCTAAGACGTACAGGACTTCGGACAACAATAGATTGTAATACATAGCGTGTTTGCTGCAAATTTTCTCATGTAAAAGAAGCAGAATTCTGAACAGTAGTTCGGAGTGCAGCTACTAACGACACTAACGAAGATAACTAAGCTCCATGAATTAACGATGTCCCTGCAGTTGACTGTGCCTGTTACAATTAAATACCATTAAAACATGCAGGTTTTATATCGAAATTTACACTGTCACCAAATTTGAAGATTGAGACCTACACTCTCCCACGTAAGCAACTTGGAAAGCAAAGCAGATGTTTCATTTTAATTTCTTATTAACTTCCATCCTTAACGACTTGAAGGCGACCTACGGAATAGGCCGTAGGACGACCACGTTGTGCGAGTATGGGATCGGAGACAGGTGGTGGCCAACTGCGTTATTAGCTGAAATTGTTAAGACAGTGAAAAAATTAGGAAGACTACATATTTAAAGTTTTTTTTTATTCGTGTCAGAAGCACCATGGATACAGGAATATAAAAAAATGAATAGCACACAGAAAAAAAATTAATTACAGGCATATGAAAATATATATAAATATATATACAAATATGTGTGCACAGAAACAAAATGTTATAGGCATTTGGCCCATAAGCGGGCTACGTCGACAGCATTTGGGGTCGCCAACATCAGATTCTCTAAAGTGCAGTGTGAAGGACATTCAGGGCAGTTATACATGTGCTGGGTCGTCTGCACCTCTCCACAGTCGCAGAGATTAGATGTAGTAGAATATCCCCACTTCAGAAGGTTATCTCTTGAGCGTGCAGTGTTGGTGCGTAGCCTGTTTAGTGAACTCCAGACCACCCAGTCCTCATCGTAACCTGATGCCAATTCTTCCTTTGGTTCCATCCAGTGCCCTTCTCCCGACCGCTTCCTTCTCTCCACCCTAGATCCAGGTTGGTCGCTAAAATCTTCGGTTGCTCTGAGAAAACTGCGTCAAGATTTCAATCGTTTGGTGGCTGGCTGAGTTTTGTGGAGGGGGTGGCTCTCTGCCATCTCAACCCTCGCTCTTTCACTATAGGCTGCCGCTTCTCTTCGCACTGCAGGAGGTGCAATCCCAGCAGGATGGTAGAGCTTGTCTGTTGGCGTCGGTTTCAGACATCCAGTGACGAGCCTGCAGGTCTCGTTCAGAGCAATGTCGACCTGTTTATCGTGGGTAGAGTTGTACCAGACACTGCTTGCATATTCGCCTGCTGGGAAGCAAACTGCTAGTGCTGTGGTCCTCACTACCTCTGGCTTTGCGCCCCAGGAGGAGTTGGTTATTTTACGAAGAATATTATTTCTGTCGCTCACCTTCATTTTGGTGTTAATACAGTGCTGTTTATACGTCAGAGCCCTGTCAAGGGTTACTCCTAGGTATTTGGGGTTAACGAGTGTTCGAGGAGTGTGTCCTTCCAGAAGATGCCAGAAGACGGGATGCCTGCTTGTTACGGAGATGGAAGGCGCAAACTTGTGTTTTGCTAGGGTTCGGCTTGATTGTCGGCGTAGTACTGACAGAGCATGTCTAGCGCATCCGTGAGCTTTGTCTCAACATCCTCAAAGGAGTCACCCTGTACGGCCATAGCACGGTCATCGGCGTAGATATAGTTTTCCGTACCAGCTGGCAGTGGTTGATCGTTGGTGTATATGTTAAAAAGTAAGGGTGCCAGTACGCTGCCCTGAGGGAGACCATTTTTCTGGGCCCGCCACCTGCTATGCATCCCTTGGAACTCCACAGTGAACCTACGGTTCTCTAACAGACTTCTAACTGTGGATGTAAATTTAAAGTCCCTGGTAATGGCATACTGATTCTTCATTAGCAGATGTAAGTTGACGGTGTCATATGCGGCTGTCAAGTCTATAAAGGCGACACCGGTTATTTTCCGGTTCTCATAGCCGTCTTCAATCACCTGCGTCAGGTTAATTACCTGAGATGCAGTGCTTTTCCCTGGGCGGAAACCTGCTTGTTGGGGGATTAGGTAGGGTTCTATGGCACTGGAGAGGCGATCATGGAGTATTCTTTCAAAGATTTTAAAGATATGGCAGAGAAGTGATACAGGTCGGAAATTTCTGGGGTCATCAGCATTTTTGCCTGGTTTTAAAATGGCAATAACTTTAGCCTTCCTCGAGATTGTGGGAATCTGACCTGTTTCCATGCAATTGTTAAACAGTTTCAGTAGCCATTGTTTAATCTGTTCAACAAAAATCCCGTCCAGGCCGGGGGCCTTCCTTAGCTTGCATTTCGCTATGGCTTTGTCCAGATCTGCCATTGTGAGAGGGGTGGCCAGAGTTGAATTTTCTTGGTGTTCAATCCTGTCTATTTTGGTCTCCGACTTCCTGATTTTGGTGTCGGGTTTCCCATTCTTGAGAGGCTGGTGGGCTATTTGGTCGGCTGTGACGGGAGCATGTCCTGGAGAGAAAGTCGGGTCATTGTTGAGACGTTTAGGGAGTGTCCAGGCTTTCTGACTGCTCCTTTTCATGTCCAATTCCTCTATTGTCCTCAGCCATTTCTCTCTCCTGGTTTTAGCTAGTGACTCGGTTAGCTGCTCGCCCGCAGTGATAGTTTCCGCGGATAGAGGGTTTGCGTCAAACAGTGTCAGGTATTGCTGCTACTGATCCTCTAATTCTGGCGTAAGGCCTTCAACATAATTGCTTCTGCATCCTCTAGGGATCGATTGCTTGGAACACCACTGCACAGCCTTCACGAAATTGTCATAGAATCTTGGTTCAGGTGGTAGGTTGTTTACAGAATCTTCCATGAGGTTTTGAAAGGTTGACCATTCAGCTTTCTTAAAATTGTACCTACGGCGAAAAGGTACGCTATGGGGTTTAACAACAGATGTGATCTGGCACATTATTGGACGGTGCTGGGTGTTTGGTATT
Source organism: Schistocerca nitens (assembly GCF_023898315.1). Lineage (NCBI taxonomy): Eukaryota > Metazoa > Arthropoda > Insecta > Orthoptera > Acrididae > Schistocerca > Schistocerca nitens. Next base: position 189,883,192 of record NC_064618.1, on the reverse strand, counting down.
GGTGAGCAAACTCTTTTTGAGCATTGGGACATTACTTGATGGCTAACGAAGATGAGGTCCGGGTTATAACCTCTCCCCCATCTGCCACTGTTTTAGGAAGCAGGCAGTTTATTGTCATGTATCAGTTTTAGGTTGTTTAGCTCGGACCAGCAGATCACAGCCGTGACATTGTCGTCGTCTTCTTGGTAGCCCCTCTGCGTACTGTGGCTGTTGAAATCACCGATTACAAAATTAATTCTGTCTTTATTAAAATTATTTACGTTGGAGCTGGAAAAGTCCACAGTTGGTGGTTTGTACACTGATGTAACAGTGCAGTCACTAAGTTCAATGGTTAGCACTTCAGTATCATTGATGTCGTTTATACTGCTTGAAAGGATCTGTATGTTTTGCTTGGTAAAGATTGCGCTGCCATACTGTCGGTGTGGCCTTTCAGCTACTAGTTGCATGCCGTTTATCTTGGGTCTTTTGAGTGTGCTATCTCTGTGAGTTTCTTGTAGACACAGGACGTCACATTTCTCTTTCTGACGGAGGTCTTGTAGTAGACGTTCTTTGCATGCAGACAGGCCTTCAATATTTACAGAGATAATCGTCAGTGCTGGGCCTGATAAGGTCCTTTTCTGTAGGATTGTCATGTTGCTTCTGGAGTGACAAATGTTGTTTGGTTTCTTGAACTTCTTGAGCTTTCTTCGCATCCTAGTAGTATTTTACAACATCAAATGCGTACAGACTAATGTAAATTGTATTTTATTAGAATACAGTTATTGCACGATTAGTGTAGTACTGATATATTATACAATAACATTTGTTTATTAAAAGTGAGTGACTTGAACAGGATGTATTTTTTTTTATTTGGATTGATTGAACATGTGCCGACGGAAGTGAAGTGTTAAAAAGTACGTTTTATTGTGTTAACACACACACACACACACACACACACACACACACACACACACACACAGGTGGTCCATTGATCGTGACAGGGCCAAATATCTCACGAAATAAGCGTCAAACGAAAAGACTACACAGAACGAAACTTATCTAGCTTGAAGGGGGAACCAGATGGAGCTGTGTTTGGCCCGCTAGATGGGGCTGCAATAGGTCAAACGTATAACAATTGCAATAGAAACCCATATTTTTTATAACATATTCGTGTAGTACGTAAAGACATATGAATGTTTTAGTTGGATCACTTTTTTCGCTTTGTGATAGATGGTGCTGTAATAGTCACAAACATATGGCTCACAATTTTAGATGAACAGTTAGTAACAGGTAGGTTTTTTTAAATTAAAATACAGAACGCAGGTACGTTTGAACATTTTATTTCGGTTGTTCCAATGTGAATCTTGTACCTTTGTCAACTTACCATTTGTGTGAACGCATGCGTTACAGCGTGATTACCTGTAAATACCACATTAATGCAATATATGCTCAAAATGATGTTCGTCAACCTCAATGCATTTGGCAATATGTGTAACGACATTCCTCTCAACAGCGAGTAGTTCGCCTTCCGTAATGTTCGCACAGGCATTGACAATGCGCTGACGCATGTTGTCTGGCGTTGTCGGTGGATCACGATAGCAAATATCCTTCAACATTCCCCACAGAAAGAAATTCTGGGACGTCAGATCCGATGAACTTACCTCGACGACAAATCCACCTGTCATGAAATATGCTATTCAATACCGCTTCAACCGCACGCGAGCTATGTGCCGGACATCCATCATGTTGGAAGTACAGCGCCATTCTGTCATGCAGTGAAACATCTTGTAGTAACATCGGTAGAACATTACGTAGCATACATTGCACAATTTAGATTGCCATCGGTAAAATGGGGGCCAATTATCGTTCCTTCCGTAATGCCGCACCATACATTAACCAGCCATGGTCGCTGATGTTCCACTTGTCGCAGCCACCGTACTTTTTCCGTTGCCCAATAGTGCACATTATGCCGGTCTACGTTACCGCTGGTGGTGCATGACGCTTCGTCGCTAAATAGAACGCGTGCAAAAAATCTGTCATCTTCCCGTAATTTCTCTTGTTCCCAGCGGCAGAATTGTACAAGAAGTTCAAAGTCGTCGCCATGCAATTCCTGGTGCATAGAAATATGGTACGGGTGCAATCGATGTAGACGTAGCATTTTCAACACCGACGTTTTGGAGATTCCCGATTCTCGCTCAGTTTGTCTGCTACTGATGTGCAGATTACCTGGAACAGCGCTAAAACACCTACTTGGGTATCATCATTTGTTGCATCACATGTGGCTGAACACTTCATGTTTCCTTAAATAACGTAACTATCCGGCGAACGGTCCGGACCCTTGGATGATGTCGTCCAGGATACCGAGCAGCATACACAGCAGACGCCCGTTGGGCATTTTGATCACATTAGCCCTGCACCAATACGATATCGCCCTTCTCCGCCATTGGCAAACGGTCCATTTTAACACGGGTAATGTATCACGAAGCAAATACCGTCCGCACTGGCGGAATGTTACGTGATACAACGTACTTATACATTTGTGACTATTACAGCGCCATCTGTCACAAAGCGTAAAACGTGGTCCAACTAAAACATTCATACTTCTTTACGTACTACACGAATATCTAACAAATTGGGGTTTCCTATTTAAATAAACGCAGTTGATATCCGTTTGACCTGTGGTAGCGCCAACTAGCGGGTCAAACGTAGCGCCATCTGCTTTCCCCCTTCTTTGTATTTTTTTCGTTTGATGCTTATTTCGTGAGATATTTGGCCCGGTCACTATCAATGGACCACCCTGTATAGTGTGTGTGTGTGTGTGTGTGTGAGGGGGGGGGGGGTGTATGGTGTGGGGGAGAGCATCACCCCTCTGCCCCTCTCCAATTAACCCTCAACTCACGAGGTGTGGTGTTTCAGACCGCTATTCAAGGTCAATGTAACAGAATGCTTCTTTATCTCTTCTCCTTTTGTTCTTGACGTGTGTTGTGGACACTTGTTGGAGACCTAGAGCGCGCCTCGTGTACTATGTACCTGCTTTCATGTTCACAGGAACGTTTCAGTTTTAATTATCCAAAGTTTGATGAAATTTTTAGTGGCGGATGTAGGAAATGTCAAAGATACAGATCAAGAAAAAGATTAAAGCGAACAAGAGGATCATTCAGGGAAGAACTTGGGGGAAATGGTGACGGCGATCTTTCTGTTTCTGCAGCACAAAACTCAAAGAGTTACTTAAAATCATATGTGTTCTCAGTGGAGGCAAAAAAAAGGATAATTTAAGATCCGTTACTGAATGTCGATTATGTATACTTCCGTTTCCTACCTATCGAGTGGGATTTTTATGTGCTAGTTTAAATGTTGGAATTCAGATTTACTAAAGAGATACTGTACTTTTTCAGAATGTGATATTCGGTCTTCTGTCAGATCGTTTATAAATACTAGTCGAAACAGCTGCACAAAATGACGTGATTTTGTCTGATAAAAGTTAAGCATATTACATATAAAACATAATTTTTTAACGCAATAAAATCAACAATGATAATTTAACGCACACTTAAATAATTGTAAAAACAAATTTTATGCAACTTATATTAATATTTTGAAATGATTTATGCCTTAAATCTCCGTTTACACATTGAGGTCCCAGAGCCCACACCTCGTAGTATACGTAACAGAAAAATCACATTGTGAATTAATGGTTAATCCGCCCTTGCATTATTTAGTATAGAAATAAAGGGTTTGGTCAGTGTTTATCAATATGCGTTGCTCCCATTATAATGGCGATCGCGTCATCCCAGCAACTGGAGATTCAACTTATCAGTAGCAAATTTTTAACTGAATACCGTTACTACAACTAAATTGAGTAAGCTACGTTATAACTTGCTGATCCTGGCATCGTTTCGGTACGAAGCCGATCCCAGTTACAGGTGGGGAAACTATCAATTAAATGTATTATTGGAGAACAGGGTCCGTCGTCTGTTGTAGGTGCGTAGGCAGATCAAAAGCGGCCGACAGACAATGGCTGCCTCTCCTGCTGGAGCCGACGGAGAGCCTCGATATTTGCGCCGAACGCAGCGCCAGGGTGTGGCTCCCAGGACGAGCTCCGGTCACCGATCAAACGGCTGTTAATCGCACTGGCCTACCGATCCGCTCCGGACGCAGGACAAAGGGACGTCCCGGTCCGTCTGTGCAGCCGCCACAGAGGAGCTGCCGCTACAACCGCACAGCAGAGCAGCGCGCAGCCGTGTCCTGTGAGCTAACAGGGCCGCGGCGCCAATTCCTGCCTCCGTTCCGCCCGCTGCCCTTCGGTCGCGGGCATTAACTGCTCTGACTTACGTCATCAGTAGCAGCATCCACCTGATAGCCGACAGAGAACCCCAAGACGGAGTGGACATCTGGGAATCTTTTTCCCTCTACCCCTGTATTACCGTCACGGTAGACTTACCGTTTGTTAAAATTTATACTCATCATTTTCCTTTAATTTTGTTTCTCCATCTGCATCTGCATTTATACTTTACAATCGTGTATGACGAAGGACACAATATTTTTTCGAGAGCTGCAGTGCGGGCTGCATACATTGCAGGACGCTGGAACATACACTACTGGCCATTAAAATTGCTACACCACGAAGATGACGTGCTACAGAAGCGAAATTTAACCGACAGGGAGAAGATGCTGTGATATGCAAATGATTAGCTTTTCAGAGCATTCACACAAGGTTGGCGCCCGTGGCGACACCTACAACGTGCTGACATGACGAAAGTTTCCAATAGATTTCTCATACACAAACAGCAGCCGACCGGCGTTGCCTGGTGAAACGTTGTTCTGATGCCTCGTGTAAGGAGGAGAAATGCGTACCATCACGTTTCCGACTTTGATAAAGGTCGGATTGTAGCCTACCGCGATTGCGGTTTATCGAATCGCGACATTGCTGCTCGCGGTGGTCGAGATCCAATGACTGTTAGCAGAACATGGAATCGGTGGGTACAGGAGGGTAATACGGAACGCCTTGCTGGATCCCAACGTCCTCGTATCACTAGCAGTAGAGATGACAGGCATCTTATCCGTATGGCTGTAACGGATTGTGCAGCCACGTCTAGACCCCTGAGTCAACAGATGGGGACGTTTGCAAGACGACAACCATTTCCACTCTCAGCTCTCAGCTCAGAGACCATGGCTGCTGTTACCCCTGACGCTGTATTACAGACAGGAGCGCGTGCCATAGTGTACTCAACGACGAACCTGGGTGCACGAATGGTAAAACGTCATTTTTTGAAATGAATCGAAGTTCTGTTTACAGTATCATGATGGTCGCATCCGTGTTTGGCGACATCGCGGTGAACGCACATTGGAAGCGTGTATTCGTCATCACCATACTGGTGTACCAGCCGGCGTGATGGTATGGGGTGCCATTCGTTACACGTCTCGGTCACCTCTTGTTCGCATTGACGGCGCTTTGAACAGTGGACTTTATATTTGAGATGTGTTACGACCCGTGGCTCTACCCTTCATTCGATCCCTGCCAAACCCTACGTTTCAGCAGGATAATGCGGGACCACATGTTGCAGGTCCTGTACGGGATACAGAAAATGTGCGACTGGTGCCCTGGCCAGCACATTCTCCAGATCTCTCACAACTGAAAACGTCTGGTCAATGGTGGCCGAGCAACTGGCTCGTCACAGTACGCCAGTCACTTCTCATGTTGAACTGTGGTATCATGTTGAAGCTGCATGGGCAGCTGTACCTGTACACGCCATCCAAGCTCTATTTGACTCAATGCCCAGGCGTATCAAGGCCGTTATTATGGCCAGAGGTGATTGTTCTGCGTACTAATTTCTCAGGATCTATGCACCCAAATTGCGTGAAAATGTAATTACATGTAAGTTTTATTAAAATATATTTGTCCAATGAATACCCATTTATCATCTGCATTTCTTCTTGGTGTAGCAATTTTAATGGCCAGTAGTGTAGTAGACATATTCGTTAACAGATACGCTCACGGAGGATGCTTATAAAGAATAATAGCTCCACACTCTGCCAGCAAGTGACAACATGGCGTTGTAAGCAGTGAAGAATGTGGTGTGGGTACAGGAAAAGGAGAGGATCAAACACATAACACCGGCGTTTCGGCATGTTTGTTGGGTTATGATCACGATGTGGACTGCATACATCGCAAGACGCTGTAACATGGTAAGAATGTTCATTTGTAGGCGCAATTGCCGAGTACGCAGACAAAACAATAGTTCCATTTCCTGCAACCACATGAAATTATGGCTCTGTAAGCAGTCTGAATGTCATCTGGGTACAGAGAAAGGACAGGAATGATCAAACAGTTCACAACATTGTTGCTCGCATTTTTATTACGATAGTCACAAGTTGTTCAGTACGGTCTCCTTACTCAGCAACATGCTGCATCCGTAACTTGGCACGTTGACCGTTGCTCGCAGTACATTCGGTGTAATCAGAGTGATATATCGACGTATGCTCTCTTTCAGTTCAGGAAGTCTCTGGATTGATTCCTGGCAGACACCGTCTTTCAGATATCCTTTCAGTAAGAAGTTACATAGATGTTGGTAAAAGGAATCTGAACTGTCGGTCATCTTGAGATTACAGTCGTTACAGAAGGTTTCTCTAAGCAAACCTTTGACCTGACAAGCGACATGTAGTGTTGAACCATCTTGTATTAAAAATAGTTGTGTGGACACAGTTGTGTTCTTGCAAAGCTGGAATCACATTTTACACGGGGAAATCACATGTTACACAAGGAAATACTTATAAAGTGCAGAAGTCACTAGGTGCCTAACAGGCCAACGTGGTGTCATCTCTCCGAAGTAAAGGACCGAGAATGGAGGAGCTTGTAAAACCACACCAGACAGTGCAGTACACAACATGTTGGGAAGTGAAACTCCGTAAGTGACATTTCTGTACAGTCACGGCACCGTACAGTGCGAAATGAGCCTCGTCCATCCAAAGCATATGCCCGGCCATATACCATCCATTTCCCTGGTTATCCAAAACGGAGGGCAAGTTAGTACGTTGTAGTCGGTCTTTGAGCTTCATTTGATGCTGATTCTGAATCTTGTAGGTATACCAATGTAAAATGCTCCGCAATGTCTTTTGAACCGTCGATTAGTGCACATATAATTTCCGTAACACAGATCGGGCACTGGCAGCAGAATTTTAGGCTTGTGCTGCACTGTCGGCTGTAGGTAGAGCAACTTTATCAACAACTGCCGTGGGAATGGGCCACGTCCTTCTCCCTGCTGCACCAACTAATTCACCTGTTTCTTCAAACTGTCTGATCAAATTTGTTTGCCCATTTATTGACATGTGACCTCTTCTCTGCTGTTTCTGTCAGCGATATTCCCGCAAAACAGCGCTGCTATTGGTGTCCTTCCAATAGGACAGCTTTACCATCATACAGAAAACTTCAACTTTCTTTATCATGGCCAAGTCACAAACATCATAATGACGTCAAAACAGAAAATATTTCATATTCTGTATGCTTACAGTGTCATATTTTCATCCGGTGGCAGATAGGAGGCTATTAATTTTTTCATTATATCCCGCAAACGCACTGATTAATGAATATACCTACGATGTTTGAGTGTTCTGCTATACATAAAGCCCATACTGTAGCACTTGAACACCCTCCAGTTTAATTATAACCAGACGGTAGAAAACTTCCGAACAATACCGAGCATGGGAAATTATTGTAGTGAGCAGTAGTTCCTTCGGAAACTAATTAACCTTTGTTACATGACGAACAAAGTCTCTGGTGATCCATCTTGGACAGAGGACATCAGCTGGTAAAGTAATTATCAACGGAATTCGCCAACAGCCTGTGTAACTATGTTATTTTATTTTTACCACCAGTTTCGGCATTCCACTATGCCATATTTAGGCCCCATACGCATCTCTAATGAATCAACGATTGATGCACTTGGGATACGGTTTTCAATTCACGACATCCAGGAATATGTGGCAGTGTATGACAATATCGTTTATTTCTGAGAGATTCATATGGGGCCAGAAGATGGTATTGTGGAATGCCGAGACTGGTGATGAAAATAAAATAAAAAGTGACGTCTCAATTACATGGCTGTTTGAGAATTTCATTGCTAACGTTGGAAAAGTGTTAACGTTCTTTATGACTAACTCCTAGCATTCTGCGTATTCACTCGTCTGTCTTACCACAGATTACAGCGCGCATGTTCACAGTAATACTTTGAGTAAAGACTGCACGAGGTTCCACAGTTGTACATTATGTCAAGGTAGTACACATAAGTTATAAATGTCCACCAACATGGTGTTGATGATAACGATAATGACGATGATACGTCCTGGCAGATACAACTGTGTGACGGACAAGGACTCGAACTCGTGACCTTTGCCTTTCGCAGGCAAGTGCTTTACCACGAAGCTACCCAAGCAAGTCTAACGCCCCGTCCTCACAGCTTTACTTCTGCCATTACCTCGTCTCCTACTTTCCTGCGAGCCTTGCAGAACTAGCACTCCTGAAAAAAGGTATTGCGGAGACATGGCTTAGTCACAGCCTGGGGAATGTTTCCAGAATGAGATTTTCACTCTGCAGCGGAGTGTGCGCTCATATGAAACTTCTTGGCAGATTAAAACTGTGTGCCGGACAGAGACCCGAACTCCGGACCTTTGCCTTTCGCGGCAGGTGCTCTACCACTAAGCTACCCAAGCACGACTCAGGCCCCGTCCTCACAGGTTTACTTCCGCCAGTACCTCGTCTCCTACCTTCTAAACTTTACAGAAGCTCTCTTGCAGAACTAGCACTCCTGAATGAAAGGATATTGCGGAGACAGGGCTTAGCCACAGCCTGGAGGATGTTTCCAGAATGAGATTGTCACTCTGCAGCGGAGTGTGCGGTGATATGAAACTTCTTGGCAGATTAAAACTGTGTGGCGGACAGAGACTCGAACTCGGGACCTTTTGCCTCATCATCTACACTCCGGGAAATTGTAATAAGAACGCCGTGAATTCATTGTCCCAGGAAGGGGAAACTTTATTGACACATTCCTGGGGTCAGATACATCACATGATCACACTGATAGAACCACAGGCACATAGACACAGGCAACAGAGCATGCACAATGTCGGCACTAGTACAGTGTATATCCACCTTTCGCAGCAATGCAGGCTGCTATTCTCCCATGGAGACGATCGTAGAGATGCTGGATGTAGTCCTGTGGAACGGCTTGCCATGCCATTTCCACCTGGCGCCTCAGTTGGACCAGCGTTCGTGCTGGACGTGCAGACCGCGTAAGACGACGCTTCATCCAGTCCCAAACATGCTCAATGGGGGACATATCCGGAGATCTTGATGGCCAGGGTAGTTGACTTACACCTTCTAGAGCACGTTGGGTGGCACGGGATACATGCGGACGTGCAGTGTCCTGTTGGAACAGCAAGTTCCCTTGCCGGTCTAGGAATGGTAGAACGATGGGTTCGATGACGGTTTGGATGTACCGTGCACTATTCAGTGTCCCCTCGACGATCACCAGTGGTTTACGGCCAGTGTAGGAGATCGCTCCCCACACCATGATGCCGGGTGTTGGCCCTGTGTGCCTCGGTCGTATGCAGTCCTGATTGTGGCGCTCACCTGCACGGCGCCAAACACGCATACGACCATCATTGGCACCAAGGCAGAAGCGACTCTCATCGCTGAAGACGACACGTCTCCATTCGTCCCTCCATTCACGCCTGTCGCGACACCACTGGAGGCGGGCTGCACGATGTTGGGGCGTGAGCGGAAGACGGCCTAACGGTGTGCGGGACCGTAGCCCAGCTTCATGGAGACGGTTGCGAATTGTCCTCGCCGATACCCCAGGAGCAACAGTGTCCCTAATTTGCTGGGAAGTGGCGGTGCGGTCCCCTACGGCATTGCGTAGGATCCTACGGTCTTGGCGTGCATCCGTGCGTCGCTGCGGTCCGGTCCCAGGTCGACGGGCACGTGCACCTTCCGCCGACCACTGGCGACAACATCGATGTACTGTGGAGACCTCACGCCGCACGTGTTGAGCAATTCGGCGGTACATCCACCCGGCCTCCCGCATGCCCACTATACGCCCTCGCTCAAAGTCCGTCAACTGCACATACGGTTCACGTCCACGCTGTCGCGGCATGCTACCAGTGTTAAAGACTGCGATGGAGCTCCGTATGCCACGGCAAACTGGCTGACACTGACGGCGGCGGTGCACAAATGCTGCGCAGCTAGCGCCATTCGACGGCCAACACCGCGGTTCCTGGTGTGTCCGCTGTGCCGTGCGTGTGATCATTGCTTGTACAGCCCTCTCGCAGTGTCCGGAGCAAGTATGGTGGGTCTGACACACCGGTGTCAATGTGTTCTTTTTTCCATTTGCAGGAGTGTATGTTGACTCGGGACCTTTGCCATTCGAGTCTCGGTCTGGCACACAGTTTTAATCTGCCAGGAAGTTTCGTATCAGCGCACACTCCACTGCAGAGTGAAAATCTCATTCTGATAATGACGATGATGTCACACGGAAGGAATTGTTTGTATGTCATGCTTTTCAGCTCTTTCGAATTCATCTTGTAATGATAACAGTGTGATAAGGCTAACTGTCGAATGAGAAGTCCAGTTTAAAGTTCAGGGATTCTAACTGATTTAATTACATAGAATTAATTGACGGACCAAGCAGATATCTGTTTACAGCTGATACAATAAATGTTCTACTACAGATTCACTAATTATATTTTTTTATCGTTCACTAGTAAAGTAACTGCTATACATACAATCTGCTTTGCATTGTGCGCAGTGTAACGATACATTAATACTTATGTAGTCGATCTAACTCTCGTCGCATTTCCTGAACTGAATTGCTTAGTCGCTGCTAAGCAGGGGCTTCCTCATACGCACCCCACACTCAAACTAGGGATACGTCGTTAATGAACGGACTAGTTCAGATTAACTATTCTGGGAGACGAAATGCTCGTAGCATCTTCGTAATTAGGGAGTTACGTTCTGAACTCCTCGCTTTCTCTATCTACTGGAAATTAGAAAGCGTATGTACGAAACTCCGCTTCCTTTATAATGAATAGGCCCTACTCCCAGGATCCAAGCGTCAGTTGTTTTCAGGACCTAATGCTCCACTCACAAACAGGTTCCAGATTCTGTCTGTGGCTGACAATATTCCTAATCCAGACGCCGTCGCTTGTCCTGTTTCAGAGTAAACCTCTAAGCTGTAGGATGCAGTCAGTCACAGAGTGTGGGATTATTAGTAGTTGGGAGGTCCAGTGTTAGGCGCGTTATGAGGCCGCTTAAGGACTTGGCCTTCCGACCAGGGGACGAAAGCCAGTGTGCAATCCGCGTGCGTAGCGGAGTCATTCCAAACATGGCACAAGTGCTTCCGGGTACCACGAAGAACTCACGGTGCAGCCAACTGCAGGTGTTGGATAAAGTTAGTGCCATTGAGTGTTGGTAGCAACGAGTGTGTCGCTTTGTGTCAGAAGAGACTCAACGGTTTAGAGCGGCTATCTGAAGTGCAAGAGCCTGCCAGTTTCGCTTGCTACATGAAAGCAGAACTCACCATTTGCAGTGTAGGACCGATTGCAGACCTCTGGTACAAAGCCGAGCGGACGGTCTGAATCAGAGGCTCGCATTGTTCTGCGACAGTGTAGGTCGCAGATCCTTCGACTTGCGCGATAAGGTGGTGGGGTTTAAGTATCCGCTAAGTAGATCAGGAGTCCATTACTGGCAGGAGGTGGCTACAAGTGTAGCGGGGCCTGCGTAGTGAGGACTGGACGGTATTTTAGGTTAGAGGCTCTCGAGGAAACACAAAAAGAGCTTCAGTCTCGAAGGAAACAGGTCGAACACAGGAAAAACCATTGATATAACAGTTCTAAATTGTCTTAGCTGTTTTGGGAAAGTACTAGAGCTCCAGGCGCTAATAGAGAACACTGCTGCTCAAATAAGTATAGGCACTGTAAGCTGGCTAATGCCGAAATATTTGCGAAGGACCCAACGGTGTTCAGAAAGAATAGGCTAAATGCAGTTGACGGTGGCTTGTTAGAAGTAGTTTATCTTGTAACGAAACTGAAGTAGATAGTTCCTTTTAGTTAGTATGGGTAGATATCATCGTTAGCAACTGAATCAAACTAATAATTGAGTCCTTCTTCCGATATCCAAGCTCAGAAGATACGGTTGCTGGAGGGATCAAAGAATACTTGAGTCTAATTTCAAACGCGACTCATGCAATTACAGTTGGTGATGACTTCAATTTACCTTCGATATGCATGTTTAAATCCTAAGTTACACAAAAAATTGCGAAATTGTGTTCAACGCATTCTCTGAAAATTATTTAGAGCAATTAGTTCATGAACGTAATGGAATAAATAACGATTGTGAAACCACATTTGACCACTTAGCAATAAATAACCCCGAGCTACTAAAGAACATCAAAACGGATACAGAGAATAGTAAACACACGGTTGTCGCTGTGAAACTGAATGCCACAGCTCCTAAACCAACCAAAATTAAACCATAAATACAAATACTCAAGAATGCAGATAAAAAGTTAGCTTGACGCCTACCTCAGAGACAGTCTCCACTTCTTCCTAATTAACAATGTAAGCGCCGATCAACAGTGGCTTCAATTCAATGAAATAGTATAGGCAACAACTGAGACATACATACCAAATAAATTAACCAACGAAGGAGCTGGTTCCCCATAGTACAGAAAAAGGGCCAGAACAACGTTGCTAAACAACGAAAAAACCATGTCAAATTTAAAAGAATGAAAAATCCCCAAGATTTGTGACCTTTCACTAAACTTGAAATTTAGCGCGGATTTCAAAGCGAGATGCTTGTATTAGTTTCCACAACGAAATTTGTCTCTCAACTTTGCAGAAAATCCAAAGAGATGCCTGTAGAATGTAACGTATGCAGCGACAAAACACAATCAATGTCTTCTCTGCGCAATCCAGAATTAAAATCAAGAACAGCTGCCAACATGAATAACTCAGATGCATATATTCTTGGAGTAATAAATCAAATTAAATCGGTTAATAACAGCAAGTCTCCGGTCCAGATTTTATGCCACTTAGGTTCATTTCGGAGCATGCTGATACAATAACTCCAGATTAACACTCGTATACAACTGTTCGCTCGAAGAGAGGTCCGTACTGAAAGACTGGGAAGTTGGACAAGTCGAACCAATATTCTAGAACAGCAATACGAGTAAACCAATAAACTGCAGGCCCTTATCATTAACGTCGAAATGCAGCACGATCTTGGAGCATAAATTGTGTTCGGACATAATGAATTGACTCGAAGAGAACAGTTTACTGCCACACTGTCAACATGGATTTATAAAACATCGTTCTTGTGAAATAAAAATAGCTCTTTACTCACACGAGGTATTGAGTACTATCGACAAGGGATTCGAAATTGATGCCATATTTCTAGATTTCCAGGAGGCTTTTGACATCGTTCCTCACAAGCGGCTTGTAATCAAATTAGGTACTCGTGGAATATCGTATCACTTATGTGACTGGATTATTCATTTCCCAGCAGAGAGGTCATACTTTGTAGTAACTGGCGGAGAGTCATCGAGTTAAACAGGAGTTATTTCTGGCGTTGCCCAACATTGTATTATAGGCTCTGTTGTTCTTTATCTATATAAACTATTTAGGAGACAATTTGAACAACCGTTTTAGATTGTCTCCAGATGACGGAGTTGTTTATCGTCATTAGAAAATGAAAACAAATTGCAGAATAATTTAGATAGGATATCTCCATGATGCGAAAATCGGCAGTTGACGTTAAGTAATGAAATGTGTGAGTTCATCCACATGATAGCTAAAAGAAATCCATCGGTTATACGATCAATCAATCAAATCTAAAGGCCGTAAATTCAAGGAAATACCTAGGAATTACAGTTACTTACAACTTAAAATGGAACGAACACACAGAAAATGTTGTGGGGATGGCGAACAAAAGGCTGCGTTTTATTGTCACAGATCTTAGAAGATGCAACCTATCTTCCAATGAGACTGCTACACTACGGTTGTCCGTCCTCTTTTGGTATACTGCTGCACGGTGTGGGATCCGTACCAGACAGCATAAGCGGGGTACTTCTAGAAAGTTCAAAGAAGGGCAACACGTTTTGTATCAACGAGAAACAGGGGAGAGCGTATCACGGACATGGTATAGGATTGAAGGTGGACATCATGAAATCAAAAGCTTTTCTTGTTGCGGAGGGATCTTTTCACGAAGTTTCAATGCCTAGCTTTCACCTATGAATGTGAAAATATTTTGTTGAATTCTACCGCATAAGGAGAAACGACCACGTAACAAACTAAGGGAAATCAGAGCTGGTACGAAAAGATATAGGTGTTCGTTTTTTCTGTGCGCTGTTCCAGAGGGAATAATGGAAAATTAGCGAAAAGGCACATACATGTGATTTTCAGAGAAGCCACGTAGATGTAGATGAAGGTGCATATGAACTGCGCAGACTGCATATGATCTGAACACTGACACCGTTCTGTTAGTTCACTTAGTTCATCCCACGCTCCAGCTCAAGCTGTGCAAACTGTGTCGGATGAAAGGGTTGATACCGTTCTGCTAGTTCGCTGTTGTTGATTACAGGCATCTGTTCCGATCCCCTACCCTCCATACAATTGTTATACTCACTACATATTTTTAACTGTCTTTTACACCTACCCTTTTATCTAAATATTTTTCGTATCTTAAGAATTATTTGTTGGTAAGTATTAAATAAGAACGAGCCGTTTTCTTCTTCCAGACGGTATCAGATAAGAAAAGGCAGATATGGTTCAAATGGTTCAAATGGCTCTGAGCACTATGGGGCGTAACATCTGAGGTCATCAGTCCCCTAGAACTCAGAACTACTTAAACCACGGCAGGATTCGAACCTGCGACCGTAGTGGTACGCGGTTCCTGACTGAAGCGCCTAGAACCGCTCGGCCACAAAAAGAAGATATACGGCCTCGGTGTCAACGAGAATAATTTAATCTTCAGTGACTCACGCTATCCATCTTCCCAATCAGAGGCTTCGGTTGAAACTGAATTCACTCAGCTCTGTCGTGCGGGATTAGCCGAGCGGTCTAGGGCGCTGCAGTCGTGGACTGTGAGACTGGTCCCGGCGGAGGTTCGAGCCCTCCCTCGGGCATGGCTGTGTGTGTTTGTCCTTAGGATAATTTAGGTTAAGTAGTGTGTTAGCTTAGGGACTGATGACCTTAGCAGTTAAGTCCCATAAGATTTCACACACATTTGAACATCTTTGAACACTCAGCCCTGCCAACAAACAGTTGCGTCTACAAGGACAAGTTCAAAAAGTTATTAGAAATATGCACACTGAGCTTCTTGAACAACTTTATTAGGTACAAAACTAAAAGTGTCCACTGTCTTGTAAACTGGAAGTCTGCTCCTCCTCATGTATCTTCTGCGACGGTACGACATGGCTGTGTGCTTCGTGCGGCTGCCTCGAGTCGAATGAACATGCTGCTGCCTCTAGACACAATTATCAAGCTACATGACGTCAGAACTTCTTGCCCCACAGGCGCGCAAAGCGCCAGCGCGCCTTATCAATGTTACGCAATCTTTGATTTTCTAGCAACACGGGCCTAGTAATACTAGAGCCCGTGTTGCCCGGCAGCCTCGCTCAGCGGGTAAGTCCGCTTCAAGGTCACACGCAGTACACAGCAGCATAAGGGCATTTCACACAGCCATGCCGTACCGTCGCAGAAGATACATGAGGAGGAGCAGACTTCCAGTTTACAAGACAGTGGACACTTTTAGTTTTGTACCTAATAATGTTGTTCAAGAAGAGATACTGACTGGTCCTATTAAATTTGTTGGATGCAAGATTAATTTTTCATGTACTACGACCGAAGTTGTTACTGGTAATTCATGGTTAACAGTTGCTATAGTACGAGGTAGTGATAAGGCATTACCTGGTTTGGAATCGTACTATGACAGAGACATTATCGCCTATCGTACCTTTTCCATTGGTGTACAAGGTGATAGGAATTATGGTACAGCTGTCGTATTAACAGACAAACCATTTTCATTATATACAAGAAACAGGAGACGTGTTAATTCTAATGAAAGATTAAATGTTTGGGCCAAGATTGATGGAGTATTAGCAAACTATATTAAAGTTCAAGGTGACATTACTGTATATTATCATTGTTAATAAAGATCCTTATCCTAAAAAAGTTTCTTATCAGCTACTGAAGCATCTTTCTCTTGTGTGGGTTGCAGGGGCTACGACCCCTGGGGAGGTGGGTGGGTTATTTTCATGGCTGTGTGAAATCCTCTTATGCTGCTGTGTACTGCGTGTGACCTTGAAGCGGACATAGCCGCTGAGCGAGGCTGCCGTATGCAATAAAATTTTGCTTTTGAGTTACTAGTTTGAAAGTTTATCCAAGTCCTCCTGTTTACTGGTACTTCAACAATGAAAATGAACTATGTAATTCATTTGAAACCGTTCTTCTATAAGAAGAACTATCTCAAAAGAAATTGTTCCGTGAGAAGAACTATTTGCCCATCTATAGCTCATGCTACAACAGACCGAAGCAGTTGATTTGGCCTACATTCTTGGCGTGCCAAAGGCTCACGATGTGCTTCGTCTGCATTGCATCACGTTAACGTTACGACCATGAGCCTAATGCAACGAAAAGTATTCGACTATTGTGTGTAATGTCTTACTATTGAGGGTATTGGCTATAAATATCAGTCGAATCTGAATATATTTATAACGAAATATCAATAAAAGAAAGTGGTCTGCACTTCACTCCATCACTTTGAAAGGTGTATACATCGTAAGAACTGGCAGATTGTAATATTTATCTCTATGAGCGTGCTTGATTGCTGGAACCAAAGCCACCTAGAAACAAAGCCTCACAGTGCGAAGCATTACGTCATGCTCTGCGGCTGTCTTGAAGCAATACCTCCCATAAACGCAAGGAGACCCAGTCTTACCAATTATTTTAAGGAAGACAGACTTGGACAAAAACGAGGATATCTTGTACAACTACTCTAGTACTGCGTATTCTACTGCACTGATGTTGGGTCCACTATTTTTCCATTTAAGCGCCCTATATAACGGCAAATATAATACTGAGCGTGTTTCAGTTTAGTAAGGACATAAAGAAACCACTCATTAAATCATATTCAGTATATTTACACAATCAGTAAACACGCGCACACACACACACAAACACACACACACACACACACACACACACACAGAAATACAGACACAGACACGAGAGAGAGAAATAAGCAATCCCCACAAAATATTTATTTGCCTGTTTTTTATTTATTTGCGACAATATACAGTTACATGTCAACACTTTTTCATTCTTTTATACATATTTATACTTTTGGTGACATCTGAATTATTTTTTTCGCTTTTTAGTTATTTAACGAAGTATTTGGGAAGCAACTCGTTATATGACTTGTGATAAATTCAAGTATGGCTGTTTGTATAATGAAAACTAAGAAACAACTGTCTGGGCATTTTACAGGCAGCGACTTTCACAAGCACACTTCTTTGATTTACTTGCTGCAGAAACAAAGTTTCCTTTTCTTTAAGTATTTTTTGAAGAGTTAAGGAAACATATGAAACACATGTGTGTCATTCTTTGCTTGCATGTTATACCTCTCTATCCTTTATGACTATTCAATTACCTGCTAGTTTTATTTCTTGAGATGTGAGAAACTTTCTACAATATGTACAAATTTCTTAGCAGGTGTTGTGAACAATAGGCTGGAGTATTATGGAGCAATGGCCAACTGTTCTCCTCTATTTCTTCAGCCTCATTATCATCTACTGCTAAATTTGAAAGCTCTGAGGCAGCTGTGTCTTTGAAGTCTAGGATTCCACAACCAGCAGTGTCAGCCTCAAAAGGCCTTATAACAACATCACGAGGCGCTTTGGACTTTAGAACAACAGAAAACCTACTCTGTGACCTTAGATTTACTTCTGTTTCAAATACTTGCCTTAAAGAGATGTGGTAATTCCCCCCACTTAGTTGTCGGTATTTCCCAAACATTTCCTATCAACAATCTTTGTGTATTTTCCCAAAAAACAAATATGTTCTGTTTTTCTCATACAACCAGTAATTACAAAAATCAGTCAAGTCTGCAGTAACGTGCTTGAGAGGGAAGCGTGTTTCTGTGGTCAATTTCCTTACATCAGTGAAATCTTCGCATGTGAACAACCACGACTGAAAGTTTCTTAGATAATTATGAATATGTTTTGAATTGGCAGTTGCACGTTCCTGGAAAACATTCCTTAGCCTTTGATCTTGAAGCAATATTTTAACGTTTCGCCCGCATCTCGTGGTCGTGCGGTAGCGTTCTCGCTTCCCACGCCCGGGTTCCCGGGTTCGATTCCCGGCGGGGTCAGGAATTTTCTCTGCCTCGTGATGGCTGGGTGTTGTGTGATGTCCTTAGGTTATTTAGGTTTAAGTAGTTCTAAGTTCTAGGGGACTGATGACCATAGATGTCAAGTCCCATAGTGCTCAGAGCCATTTGAACCATTTTTTTAACGTTTACAGTGTTCTACTACTGATTTATTATTTTTGTAAATGTGGTACTACTTTTACTGTTTTCAGTACATTTCCTTGAGCCTAACCGATACAAAGCAACAACTGACAAACTGTTTAAAGCATTCTGCTGTCCAATTTAATTTGTATACAAGGGCTAATTACTGCTATGTTTCTACAGCTCATCTTTTTCCATTAAATGTAGTTACTTCTGTCCTGTGACAAGAGGTAAGACTTCCCATTAACAAATTTTATCTTAACACTAGCTTGGTCAAAAAAGCAAGAAATAGCCTTTTTATTCATTGCATTATTATGTAACACTACCCACAACATCTGAAATCCAACTGTTTCTAGTCTAAGAATTCAATTTTTTTGACTTTAAAAGAACATCAGCTTCATCTGCGTGAAGTGGGGCATATGCACTACATCTTTGTAAGTTGAGTCCACACTTTGGATCACTGTGATTTCACGCAAAACTTAGCAGTGTTGAAAGAATCCTCAACAACATTTCTACCATTATAATCAAGTTGAGATTTCAGACGGATCTCATTAATCAATAGGAGGTCATATTTGTCATTTACAGGCAGAACTTTATCCTTGGTTGTTATGTAATTAAGAAACTGGCCACTCTGCTGTTCAGTGACAGGGTTTGTTGAAAGCTTGCTACAAGGTCTTGTTAAGGTATTGGGACTTGCCATGGGAAAATGGCAAGCACTTCTTAAATGCATGTGGACTGATCGAATGTACAGAAGGCCTCAAAATCAATGCATCACTTCCATAAATGACCTGTGTTCAACTTTTACATCTTAGAAATCAAACTTGTTGCTTTAAAAAATCTCATTTTGTCTTCACTTGCAGGCAACTTTTCTAACAACTTATCCAAAATGTTTTCAGTGCAGGACAAACATGGGCGTCAGTTACATCAGATATCATATACGTTTCTTTCAGAACATTACTGACTGCACGAATGTCACTTACTTTCGTGGGTAAGTCTATCTTAACAGGATGCTTTAACTAAGCGTCGCTGACAAAGTCATGTAGCAATAAATCACTTTTCATAGCTACATAATACACAGCCCTTGGATGGAGATCATTCTTCAACAACACGAGACGCAAATTGTTTGGTTTGTTTATTGCGACACAGTCACTGCGCTTTTCACAATCACACAATTTAGTTTTGTATTTCCCTAAACTGCTAAATGAATTGGTCTCAATGATTTTTGCAAACTACTCCACGCTTTGATGAGTAGTTACCTCCAGTGCCCTGTTTTCCAAACGTTCTCGACGACTATCTGAAGCTTTTCAAGCAGAAGTCTGATGTGGCAGTAATATAGGAATTTTTGTAATGTACTTATCTCTGCTGGACCACACTGTAACAAAATTGTGGAATCGGTATTTTAATTTCGATTTTTTTAAAACTGATAAGTGTTATCCAGTAATAAATAAATTATCACTCACCTTTCTTTAAATGTCGATGGTCCAAAGGTACTGTACTGAGTCTGCCAGATCGTTCGTCATAAGCTCTGATACTCCTTAAAATCTCATCTGCATGGAAATGCAATTCACATATCTATGTAAAAAGAGGGATACGTCTTGCTGTTAATCCAGAGATAGGATGCAAACTAACAAAAAGAAACTGACTCCACACCTCATAGAGTGACGTCGTAGAATGCTTCGTTATAGTTGGCCAGTTGGTTACTATCGTCAGCACTGTAGTATTATGTTACCACAAAGCGTAACCATCTATTGACACTGTAGGTAAAGATAGATTGCTACTTACCGTAAACATAACACGCTAATTTGCAGATACAGTAGTCACCATTAAAAGACACTTACACATAAACTTTCGGCCTCAGCCTTCGTCGGAAAGAGAGAAACAGACACCATTCACTCACACAAGCAAGCACGCCTCACGCACACATGACCGCCGACTCCGGCAACTCGGGTCAGAAAAAGTGAACGAATGGTGTGTGATTCTCTTTTACCGATTCTGGTCCGAGCTGTCGGAGTTGGCGGTCATGTGTTCTTTAGGTGTGCTTGCTTTTGTGGGTGAATGGTGTGTGTTTCTCTCTTTCCGACGAATGTTGAGGCCGAAAGCTCATGTATAAGGTTCTTTACAGTAAGTAGTATTCTGGTTTTTTTCCTAAATTATTGATATTCCTACCTGGAGTTTCCATTGTTTGACTTAACCACATACAGCATTAAACAAGATAAATGTGCAGAAACTTACAACGGACTGACTGGTGACTCAGTCTTTCCCGCGAACTGCTGTGATCCGTTTCAGTCATAAGGCCCTGTCGGGCGGGAATATAATCACAGTAACTTTAGGATCGTTCTCTTTTATTTCCCCTACAATTTGGCATACAATACTTACGTGCCATTTGGGAAAGTCACTAAGTAACACTCCACAGTGTGTAATTCAACCGTAACATATGGGATTCCCATCACAAATGTTACAAAATCGGCGGCTAAGAATCGGTACTTTCAAACTGACGCTCATATCCGAGGTTCTAGTGCTCAGACGCAGAACTGCGACGTCACAGATCTCTCAGACTTTTTTTCCTAGTAGGAGTTTACTGAACACACGAGTGATGTGTAATCTTTGGCTATCAGAAGTTGTAATTTCAGTAGAAAATTAGTTAGTTGTCGGCAGAGAGAGTGAGTGTTGAGTCCCTGCTGAGAGAGGAGTTTTAATGGAGGACGTGCCGTACCGAGAATGAACTTTATTTGACATGCTACCTGGTGTGTTTGAATATAGAAGAGTTTTTGAGATAATTTTGCACAGACTCGACAATTCTGGAAAACGGTTATATGTACTGAGTTTTATTTTCAGCAAGCGCTAGCCCTGTAATTATTGTATAGTAAAGACTACATTTACTGTTTAACGGGATCTGTTCAGAGCGAATGATCAGTCTTCTGTTCGGGACCTTAATTATTATTTTTCACCCTCCACCTTCAGTTAAAATTATTTCGTTAGAAAATAAAATATCAAATTTTGTGTAATTTAAATATTATTTGTATGAGTTAATTTTTATGATGTATGAGTATGCCAAGGAAACAAATAGTAGACCATGTTAGTATGAGTCACTTCTGTGTTATTAAAAGAAAATTGTTGGAACTCTCGAACTTTTAACCGTCGGACCACCAACATCTTATACTGATGGAAATTGAAATTCGAACATACCATTTTTATCTCATACGCAGAAAGTTTGCTTGTTGGTGTGTAGATTGTTTTAGACATCTAATAACGGTGTCTCTGGCAATGGCGATGTTCTCAGGTGTCATCCCGTTTTGTTAGGCATGGCGGCTCCTTCTCAGCAATGTTTCCTTTTGTTCTGACAGCTGTAACCCTTCGCAATGTCTTCGCGCACTCAGCATTTAGCAAAAACGTAGTGATGCTCTGTCGTCCACTTTTCCGGTGCTACTTAAATGGTGCACAGTCATGAAGTGAATGTGGTATACGCCGTCACTATCGCACATCGATAAATAATCTAAAAGGGTGTTACCCCATTCGTGATACTGTACGTAGGAGAAAGCGTAGATTTGCTCTTGTACGAAGAAAGGCATTCCCCGGTCTTACTGTAAACGAGACCATGATGCGCCAAAATTCAGATGAAGCGTCTCACAGAGGAATTCGATGAGAACTTCAGTGACGGTTTCGAACACCTGACAAAATGTACGCTTCTTGTATAGAATTTTTCTATTTCTTATATGAATCACACTTCTTAAGATCATAGACTGAAGAACGATACTCAAGTCTCGAGTGAACGACAATATTTTACTTCCTTCCTTCATGAGTACTTCTGGACGACTTTCCATGTACTCTGTCACATCTGCATACCTGACGATTAGTTTTATGTGCTCTTTCCATTTCAAATCCTTCCGTAAGCATATCAGTAGACATTAAAGTGATGTGAAAGTTTGCAGTGATTGTTTCGTAGTTGTAATCAAAGATAAAGTTGAGGCAGAGTTATAGAAATGGAAGTAGACGTAGATGAAGATGAACTTGGGAGATACGATACTGCGAGAAGAATTTGACATAGCTCTGAAAGATGTAAGCCGAAATAAGACCCCGGAAGTAGATGACATTTCGTCAAAACTTGTTGTAGACTTGGCAGAGTCAGTCATGACAAAACTCTTCCACCTGCTGAGCAAAATGTATGAGACAGGCGAAATACCCTCAGACTTCAAGAATATAATAATTTCAATGCCAAAGAAAGCAGGTGCCACCAGGTGTGAAATTTAACGAACTGTCACTTTAGTAAGTCACGGTTGCAAAACAATAAAACGAATTGTTTACAGAAGAAAAGAAAGACTGGTCGAAGCGGACCTGGTGGACAATCAGTGTGGATTCCGGAAAAAATGTAGGAATACGAGAAGAAATACTGACCCTACGACTTCTCATAGGATATAGGTTAATGAAAGCGAAGTTATGTTTACATATTTTGTAGACTTGAAAAAAAACCTTTTGACAGTACTGACTAGAATACTTTCTTTCAAATTCTAACGAGACAGAGGTAAAAAACAGGGCGCGAAAAGCTGTTTACAATGAGCATAGAAACCAGCTGTCACGAAAGGGAAGCGCTGGTTGAGAAGGGAGTGAAACAGAACTGTAGCCAATCCCCAACGTCATTCAATCTGTTTATTGAGCAAGCAGTAAAAGAAACGAAAGAAAAATCTGCATTAGGAAGTCCAGAGAGAATAAATACAAACCTTGAGATTTCCGATGCCGTTGTGATGTTGTCATAGACAGCAAAGGATTTGGAGGTGCAGCTGAATGGAACGGGGAGTGTCTTAAAAGGAGGACGTAAGATGAACGTCAACAAAAGCAAAACGAGGATGAAGAGAATATAAGCTTTTGAAATGTGGTGGTACAGAAGAGTGATGAAGATTAGGTGGGCAGATCGCATAACTAATGAGGAGGTACTGAATAAAAGTGAGGTGAAAAACTGGACTAAAATTGGAAATTATGTGTACTATTTGGCAACCTGCATCCCTCTAAACCACCTACAAATTTAATCGTGTAATCTTCCTATTATACTTTAAATCGACACTAAGTAAAATTTAGTTATCTGTTAACCATCTGGTTGTTTTAATGGTGGTGAGCAATGTAGATCAAATACTAGCTAAGCGTCCGCTGACTCGCTCTCGTTTGCATAGTAAACATATATATAGGACCTTGTAGAAAATTAATTTTAAAGAGCTGTTTCTTTTTCTATGCAATTTTGGCAACGCCGATTTCTTGTGGTAACTATTACGTACCCCTCTTTGTTTTATGTTGGAACACAAATTTCCACGCTAACGAAGCATGAAGTTTTCTGAATCTACTCCCGATCAGAAGGTGCTTGTGGAGGCTTTTGCTAATCCTGTCTTGGAGTTCTTGTGGTGATATTCCCATAGAAACTTCCATTCCCTAACGAATATTTCTTTATATCTCATCAAGATGTCAAATATCACTTTTCATAGATTTAGCTTTGAAAACATTTTAATATAAGGAAATAATTTCATACAAATTTTCATCCTCCTTTCATCCCCTTAGGGACTGAATTTCTGAAAACAGTGAAAATCGCATTTCTTATTTCTTCCGAGAAGTCAAATACCAATTTTCATTCACGTGACTTTAAAAATGATTTAATTGTTCCTTGATAATGATACGCTTTCACAGTAAAAAGTCACCCGTTATTTCGCCTCCTGATGGGGCTGAAATTCCAAAAACGCTGAAAGACGTATAACTGTTTTTAATTTCTGACCGAGGAACGAAATACCCATTTCCTTAGTTCTTTCTTCAAAATTGGCATAATAGCGATTATTTTCAAACACCTTTCATCCCCTATTGCTCCCCCGTATTTCGAAAAATACTGTCGTAAATGATGCCTGCGGTATAAAATCAACAGCCTCTCGAAATTTGGATTTTCAATGTTTAGCGGTTTGGTCTGGACGACGATGAGTAGGTCAAGCGTTGAGTCAGGATATTTCGTTTAATATACAGGGTGTTCTTACTGAACTCAGAAAAAAAAAACCCAAGTGACATAGTTGACTCTGAGGCAAGTAATTTAAGACAAGTAGGGGTCGCAAATGTCGGGAAATTCCGCGAAAGTGTGACAAATACTGTACTTGTGATACCACCAGATGACGCACCTCGCCAAACATGCAGCGACTGCGTTTTTGGGCCCTAAACCTGCCAAAAGTGAGTACTGCTACACGTCGCTCAACTAGGCTACTGCATTTTAGAACACCATTTGTGAACGTGAGCGTACAAGTTACAAAATTATTGTCCTCGGTGTAACCAAGCAAAAGCTGTTCCAGTTTGTGTTTCTTACCTTTCGGTATTGTTTTTTTTTCAGACTATTTAATAAAGAACAAGCAGGTCATTCACTGCTAGCGATGCAATTTGGAAACTTGTACGTAGTTACTTGTGACACAATATGGTAGGTTTCTGTTGTGCTGTACTTTGCAGTTACCGAGCAGAGATCGCGAGACCGGTAAATAAATTAATATATCTCAACTCTCATGTAATCACACAATTGTCTAGCGCAGTGCCAAAAAAACACTTTATGCCAGACTCAAGACTCGGACCGTGATCCCCACGCGCTAAATTCGCGCACGTAGACCTGGAGCATCATCGAATACTTGGACTGTGATCATCAAATGCAAGAGACCGATAGGTGAGGTACTGTACTTCAAATGTTGAACATTAGTCATTCACTTATGGGATATTTTCTGACATCTGCGTCCCCATGCGTCTTATGTTAAAATACTTGTCTCAGCGCCATCTAAAATGCTTTGGGTTTTATAAACCTTAGTAATATTTATTTATTTAGCGTATGGCTATACATGCAACATTAATACATCAAGTGTTAGACATTAAAATCTTATAACAATCATAAATGTAATTTATGTTAATATTGGTCAGTTAAAAGGTTATATCGAGGTTTGAGATCCATTCTAGCGCCGATGGGGATGTCTCCAGGAAGTCGGACCAGTTCCCTGCATATGCTCGCAAGGAGCATTCACCGTGGATGTGTTGGATCGTCTGTCTAGGGGCACCGCAGTCGCATTCTGGTGACACCGCTCTTCCCCATTTGTGTAGTGAATCCGCACACCTGCCATGTCCAGTACGTATTCGATATAATGCGCACCATGTTTTCCGTGTTAGTTCCATTCCAGAGATGTTGCAGTTATAGCTCTCAAACCAGGTCTGTAGTTGGTCATTTGTCTTTTGGTTCCAATCTAGCATCCATTGTTTCATGTGGTCATAGTTATTATTTTGAAGCTGCTCAGCTGTGCGTATGGGTGGCTTTCTTGATTTCAATCGAGTGTGTCGCAGTTGTGAGAATTCTTCTGTAATTGGTAGTTCTGGTTTTGTCTCAATCCTTCTGAATTCGTGCAGTAGGGCCGCATTTCTACGCAGGTCCGGGGGCAGGATATTACATAGCACCGGCAACCAGTACGTGGGCGTTGATTTAACAGTTCCCGAAATCAACCTCATTGTGTTATTTAATTGCCTGTCAATAAGTTTGGTGTGACAGCTATTAATCCAGACTGGAGCGCAGTACTCAGCCACAGAGACCACTAAGGCGATAGATGAGGTGCGTAATGTTTTTGCGTTAGCTCCCCAAGTAGTACCGCTGAGTTTTTGGGTGGGCGTTGATTTAACAGTTCCAATAATCAGCCTCATTGTGTTATTTAATTGCCTGTCAATAAGTTTGGTGTGACAGCTATTAATCCAGACTGGAGCGCAGTACTCAGCCACAGAGAACACTAAGGCGATAGATGAGGTCCGTAATGTTTTTGCGTTAGCTCCCCTAGTAGTACCGCTAAGTTTTTGGATGATGTTATTCCGTGTTCCAATTTTTGCAGTGGTGTTCTCCAGATGTTTTCGGTAAGAAAGAGTGCGATCCAATGTTATTCCTAAGTACTTTGGAAACTTATTATGTTTGAGGTTGGTGTTTCCAAGTTTTATGTTAATAATTTCATTTGCCATTTTGTTATTAAGATGGAATGTAGATACTTCAGTTTTGTTAGGGTTTGGCTTGAGTCACCATTTCTTGAAATAATTATATAGTATTTCACCGTCATTATTAAGGACTTCCTCTGTATTGAAGAGATACTTGTCTCTGGTAGCCAGTGCTATGTCATCCGCATAGCAAAATTTTCTTGACTTTGTGTTTGGGAGATATGCTATATAGAGGTTAAACAGAAGAGGGGCCAATACGGAGCCTTGCGGAAGCCCGTTGTTAATAAGTTTTGTTTTGCTTGTCTTTCCGTTTAGGGTGACCTGGAAGGTTCTGTTACTCAGCATATTATGTATTAAGGATGTTAGAATTTGGCAAGGAATCACTCTTAAGAGTTTGTAAATTATTCCATCTCTCCAAACAGTATCATATGCAGATGGTAAGTCTAGAAATACAGCACTTGTTTTCAATTTCTGTTGAAAGCCAGCCTCTATGTAGGATGTTAATGCCAGAACTTGGTCACAGCAACTACGGCCAGGCCTGAAGCCTGCCTGTTCTATAGGTAAGTTCGCCATAATAATGCCGCTAATTCGATTATGGACAAGTCGTTCGAGAAGTTTGTATGTACAGCTAAGAAGTGCTATTGGTCTGTAGCTTAGCGGTTGGTCTGCTGGTTTCCCTGGTTTCAGCAAAGCTATTATTCTTGCCTTTTTGAATTCTCTAGGGAGATGGTTTGTAGTCAAAATGTTCGAAAAGAAATGTGCCAGCCATTTGACTACGTTCTTTCCAGCGTAGGTTAGAAATTCTGGATGTATGTTATCAAAACCTGTGGCTTTGCCCGGTTTCATATCCTTGAGGGCAGTAATGACATCATCCTCAGTGAATGGTCTGGAAAGCTCTGATATATTTGGAGTATTCTGTTTTAGTGTTCTGAGTTCGCGCTCAATCATCCTGGTATGTGGTTTGTCTCTCGGAGCTCTTGACATTTCGACAATGTTATTTGCAATTTTCTCTGGTGTTATGGTTGGATTTTTCTGGGCTGGTCTTGTCGTACCTCCGAGTTTACGTAACAAACTCCATGCCTTCCTACTTGATTGAGTGAAATTCATTCTTTCAGTTCCTTCAGTCCATCGTTGTCTTCTTGCGGAATGTGTAGGAGGTCATCAGGTATTTCTTGGTCACCACTACTAGTAAAATCCTCATATAGCTGATGGCATTTTGCATCCCATCCTGGGATGTATTCTTTTCGAAACCCCCTAGGGATGTGTTTTTTAGCTGTGGTAATTATAGCTTTCAGGAAACGATCGTAGCATTTAGGTAGTGACGGTATAAACCGGATGCATTTATCAAGGTCCGCTGAATACTTCTCCCAGTCAGCTTTTTGGAAATTCCATGTAGGTCGAGGGAAGGACCGTATCAGGGGTATAGTGACACCGATGTCTAAAATAACAGGCCTATGCTGGCTGTGTGGGAAATCTGTGGCAACCCTTCTATGTATAGGCACTGGTTTTCCCTCGTTATCGGTAGTTACAAAGCAGAGGTCCGGATTGTAGTCCCTGCGCCAGGCGACCGAGTGGAATGTGCCCCTCTCCTTGGCATCGAATATAAAACGTAGATTGTTCTCGCCGGCCCATTCCACCAGCGCTTCTCCATGTTCATTATTTTGGGTGTATCGCCACATTTCATGATGGCTATTAAAATCACCGGCATATATCGTTGGGTGTTCATGTACGGGTAGTACAATACTTGGCCAGATTTGGTTTGGTGGTTTGTAGACATTTATAAGTCTTATGTTGTCTACTTTTATGTCAACAACATGGATGTTGTTTTCTGTGCTTGTGGAGAGCAGGTGTGCATGTTCAATATCGGATCGGGCATATGTGTCGGTGCCATAGGCGTGATGATATGTTGCGCCTATTTGTTGGATGCCTTGAATACGTCCTCTTCTTTGTAAGTCTTCCTGCGAGTCTGTATGTGTTTCCTGAAGGAGTACCACATCGATGCTATTGTCCAATAGAAACTTTGAGAGATATTCAGATTTGGATCGACTAATTCCCTCAATATTTAGCTGGCAGATCCGGACTGATGGTCCCAATCTTCTAGTCGGATGGTTCCCAAAGGAATCGTTCGTTTGGTCACTTCGTTGCATGTTTGAATTACCAGGAGATAGTCTGGCAGCCAAGTTTGTAGACTATTTAGCCACGATAGAATCGCGTTGCCCGGGGTGCACCACGTGGAGGCTAGTCTACTACGCACCCCAACGTTAGTAATAATCACCGGCATATAGATTACTGAATTGTTTATACAGCATTCAGAATTGTTTGAACTGCTCAGATGAATGACCCTTGTTTCTCGAATGAAATTGGATTAAAGTATTGTTGCCTTGAGGTATTGTGCGCAAAGAATAGGAAGTTTTGAAGTTTCAGTCTCAAATGTAGCACCTGCACCCGCTCTTGTATGCCATTGGAAAATCCCATTCCGACGTAATGTTGTTAGGGAGACAGCTGGGACGTGAAGTGCGTGACACACAGAGAGCGTGTTAGTCCGCTTCGCACGTGTCGCTGAAGTGCCGAGACGGCTGTCCCCCACACAGCGGGACGGGAGTACCGACATGGGGGCACAGCACAGCAGAGCGGAACAGAATAGAACAGAGTGCGGAACACAGGGCACAACAGCTGCCGCGGCCGTATGGAGCGAGCCGGAAATTAAATTGCTGAGGGCCTCCAACCGGAGGCGCAATACCCGAGCCCCAAGCTGCCCTACATTTAGAGTAAGGGGCAATTCGTGTTACACTGCTGTGCACATAAGAAGGCGGGTGGTGGGATGGTGCACAGTGGAGACGAGTAGACTAATCATGTGGCGCTCCAGGGAACATAGCCCAGTCAAATGATGCCCAGAAAGGCCAAGTAGCCTGAAGTCTTGCAGCAGCTTTTTTGATAAGCTGTCTATATTTTATCGAGGGCGCTGAACCCGTAGTTCCAAAGTTTCTCCAAAATTTCGCCGTGGAAAATGGTCAAAAATGGAAAATTCACAACAACAAAACATGGGACTTTCTTCTTCTTTTCTCTCATAACTCAGAAAAGGTGCAAGTTTCGGCAATCCTCTTTACTTTCTTAGGTAAAGAGGATGAAAATTCCCACAGAATGTGTCTGAGTGACTTTTTTTTCAGATCGACCGTATGGCGAGTAGCGCCTCTAGAAGTTAGCGCCATTTCAAAGCTGAGCGGAGGGCTCTCTCAGGATCTCCATCACCTCCCCCACCCCTCTCCTCTCGTAACCCCACCCCACATGCGCCCTTGCCATAATTTATTGTACACGTTTTACCGAATTTCATCTTCCAGTAGGGAACAATGCTGTATGGTTGCTAGTTGACACTTCCCGCAGTGGAGGGCTAAGATGTTTGTGAGACGGCTATGACCTTCCCCTCCTGACAGGGAAGGACAATCCTATGACTTGGTCTCCTGCGCGGACAGTTGTTTACCGAGTTCGCCCTCGAAAAATTGCTTATAACTTATATGTCATCGGTAAACTCATTTTAAATGTATAATACAGTAATGTATAAAGAGTTTAAATGAGATGTGTATTCTACGTGATGGTGTACCGAACTGTGACAGAAAAATCACTTAGCCCCCAAGTGGGCTTTAAGAATGTTCTTGAATCAAGCAAGAAGAGGAACGATGGGATAGCTGAATTTTTAGAGGGCGAAACTTTGATTGAGGTTGTGACTTTTCCAGTGTAACTGCTCTACGTTTAGTCATGCAAACTGAAACTAGAGTAAACTGAACTTCTGTTTTTATAACTCAGTTACCTGTGTTGTTGCACTACGCAAATAAAGTGGTGTTACTACGAGAACGCTGTCTAATAAAATGAGCCGCCCAACTTAAACTGTGTAATTGCATTTTAAATTAATTTTGCCAAAGTCACCTTCCTGGGTAAATGTACATTAAATAAGCTGTACTGTCAAATACCGTCGTGCAGTACATTGCAGTACTACAATGCGTGATGTCACAAAACGTGAAGAATGAATCAACAATACATTTCTATAAAAATTTTCTGTGAATTTACGTACGCAATCCGACTAAACAAACTTCCAAAACACTAAATTATGCACACGCTAATGTAACACTGCACTATGAGAATGAAGTTGTTTCCATATGAAATGAAATTTGAAATGATTTTCATCTAAACTGAATTTGATACTCAATTTTGGTGAAAAAAAGCTGACTGTGACCGGTCTAACTGTAACCTGACTCTACTGCAAAAAATAGCCCTAACAAATTTTTGTGGCTTCTCTGGGACAGAAGTAGTGCTGCCCGAAGTGATTACCATAAAATATGCAGGGCAGCAGGAAGAAAGCTAACTAAAAGAAAAGAGTGGGGCAGGTGAAGTGCAAGGACATACAACTACTCTGTATATCTCATGCTTCAGTCACTGTGACCCAAAAAGTGCAAAGCGAAGACACAAATAATCAGATCAGAAATTCTTTCGTGACAGAATGGTGATGCAATTTCAACTAGCAAAATAATTGAATGGAAACAGTCCTATGAAAAGCTGTATTGCAAAAACGGAAACCCGTCGTCTAACTTAACTATCAGTTACTCAAAACATATATTTTATACCAAATTTTACTTCTTCGACTGGTGAATTCCTAAACATGCTAAAGGAGTCGTAAAATCTATAACCTCTGAGTGCAAGACATGTGAATTCATAACTTTACTTATACTCTTATGAGCAATGAAACCAACTAAATAAACCAACAAAGAGAAATCCCCCTTAACCATCCGTTGTTCAAACTCATCGTTATGATGTGCAAGCAAACAGTGCAGCAACAACATTTCTTCCTGATCCTCAACACAACAATCTGTACCAAATCATTCTCAATTCATCTTTCTCTGTGTCTTTGTAAGCTACTTCCATCCGCTCAGTAGCACAGTGAACATCCGACTCTTTCACTATCTTCTCTTAGAATGCCAACCGCAGCGACAATAGTACCAGCAAACAAAGATAACACCGCCTGTACTCAGAACCTCTGTGGCGTAACATAAGTACTATTGAAAATTGCTATTTCAAAACCATTTTGCATACAAATATGAAATATGACACATCGAAAGAAGATATAAGGCTTGCATATTTTTCCTTCAATATTAAAAATAAAGTAGAAACCTTACAAGGTTCGTGAAACATTTCCAAAAACACTAACGAAAACATAAAAGGAAATCAATGAACGAGAAGATACCACAAACAGTTCTGTAGAAAAAAACTATAAACGGAACTGTAGTAACACATATAACACAGGAACAATTCCTCTCGAACTCGAAGAACAAGGACTCTTTCATATCGATGCAGCGATCTGGTCAAAGCAGGCATTGCTTCCAAGCAATCTGTGTAAGATGATGATACCTTGATTATCGACACAGCACTATCTTTGGCCCCCACCCATTCAACCATTGTAGTTGTTGGTAAAGACATAGACCTTCTCGTTATATTGATAGGCCTCAGTCAAAAATGTAATGTGTTATTGATGAACCCAGGAAGAGGGAAAATCCCTAAGCAGTTATACTCTCCTTGAGGAAGTGGCCACCACGCTTGAGAGAAAACCCTGTTTTCCCATGCAGTCAGAGGCTGTGACATCACTTCTGCCCTTTTCAATCAGGTCTAAGTAAAATGAATGACTGTACTGAAGAAAAACCCTAAATCGAAACAGCACAGATATATACTCAAAGATCCAAATACGGACGAAGAGGCATAGTGGAGTGTGGTAAAAGATTCCTCGTCAAGTTGTATGGCAATGTTGGTGGAGAATCTCTATATCACATTCGGTATGGAAACTACATGAAATCGCCATTCAGAACAACTGTCAACATCGCTCCACTGCACCAACTGAAGATGTTGCTGGCCAAAATTACCACCAGGTGGTTGGGCAAAAATAGAAATCCCAAGAATGGCGTTGGACAAGGTCTAAAGATCACCTGGTCGCAGTCACTGTACTTCAGCCGCCAGTTTATTTGGTCTGAAAGGGGGGGGGGGGGGGGAAGGGACCAAACTGCTTGGACATTCGTCCCTTATTCCTATTAAAACAATTCCACAAGGGAAAGAATAAAGCAAACAAAACATATAGCACAAAACCGGGAGAAAGGAGAAACCACAATAAAGACAGAAACGCAAAAAAACACTATAGTGGACAAAATACGACAAGGAAACCACAGAGAGACGCAAGAAACATGTAGAAGGTATTAAAACAAGATAAAGAGAATAAAATGGATAAGCCAGCCATTCTGAAACACATTAAAATCTTCAGCATAAAAGCACTAGGGTGGAGGGCACAGAGGGACTATGGACACGCGCTAAAAGTAGATGGAATGTTAAAACCCACCATCACGTATAAAATATAAAAGTAAATGAGCCGGTGAGGCATTGTCAGATAAAATTAACGGTGACAAGCCCGGTAACCAAAGAGTATATCTCAGGCAGCAGAATATGGGCCACTGTCAACTGGGTGGTGCACCAAGACTGAGGTGGGTCTTCACGGCGCAGGAAACATCCATGGATCACCCATGTGCGGCCAATGCGGATTCGGCAGAGAACCACATAGTTCCTGCGAGAGGCCCGCATGGAGGACTTCCTCAAATTAATAGTCTCCTTACTGGCACGCAGTTTGTTGTGCGTACTGAGGTTATGCACAAAAACCTTGCTGCATAATCCTTAATGCAGATCAGTTCAGGGATGCTGACCTCCAGAAGCATTTCCCGCATAGCTTGTTTGGCCAGACTGTCAGCATGTTCATTGCTTGGGAATTCCAACGTGTCCTGGGGTCCAGACAAACACCACTGAACTATAGGACGATTCCACGGCATAGACGGACTCCTGGATGGTTGCTGCCAAAGGATTGCAAGGGTAGCACTGGTTGATAGCTTGTTGGCTGCTCAAGGAGTCACTACAGATAAGAAACGACTTGCCAGAGCATGAACGGACGTCCTCAAGAGCACGAGATACGGCCACCAGCTCTGCAGTGGAAACACTGCAGCCATCTGGCAAGGAGTGCTGTTCAATATGTCCTCTGTGAACATAGGCGAAGCCAACGTGACGTTCAGCCATTGAGCAGTCGGTGTAAACCACTTCAGAGCCCCGGGACACGTCAAGAATCGAGATGAAGTGACAGTGGAGAGCCACAGAATTACATGAGTCCTTAGGGCCATAACAAAGTTTCAGACAAAGCTGCGGCCTAGGTTTACACCATGGAGATGTGTGTGGATGGACCTCAAGTAGAGGTGGTAGAGGGAATGATTCCAGTTCAGACAGAAGGGACCGGATGTGAACCACAATCGCAATCCCTCACCTGACCCGCCGATGCAGGAGATTAACTGCAATGGTTGGGAGACAGATATTTGGATGCTCAGGAGAGCTACAAATGTGTGCAACTTAACTGGCGAGCATTCGTGCATGCCTGATCTGCAATGGATGGACTCCAGCGTCCAGCAGTACGCTGGTCGCCGATCTCATCCTAAAAGCTTTCGTCGCTAGTCGAACTCTGCAGTGGTGCACTGGGTCTAGCAACTGCAAATCAAAGGCGCCAGCATACCATAAACCAGACTCTCATACTCAAGGCAGGACGGAACAAGGGCTGTGTAGAGCTGCAGCAGTGTAGAACGATCTGCACCCCAGTTGGTGTTCCTCAGACAGCAGAGGGCATTAAGATGCTGCCAACTCTTCCGCTTCAACCGTCAAGATTAGGAAGCCAAGTAAACCAGACGTCGGAAATCAGTCCTAAGAATTGGTAAGTCTCCACCACAGTGAGTGGATCGTCATCAAGGTAAAGTTCTGGTTCCAGATGAATGGTAAGACGCCGAAAGAAGTACATGACACACGACTTCACGCCTGAAAACCGTACCTTGCGAATAGCACCATGTAGGCGCCTCTCAGCAACACCAGTACTGGAGGAGCAGAAGGAAATACGAATGTCGTCTGCATACAGAGAAGCTGAGACGGATGGCCCTACAGCTGCTGCTAGATCGTTAATGGCCACTAAAAATAGAGAAACACTCAATACGGAGCCCTGTTGGACTCAGTTCTCTTGGATGTTGTTCTGATTAAATCATGAACTCGAAAAATTATAGTTGTGGAAGTAATATTTATTCAGCTAAATATACAAATGTGCAAGGTTATCAAACTTACGTGTGCTCCATTAGAGCTTCCATCAACTAGAGGCAAGATAGCAATACGAGAACAAAGGAACAGAAAGCTTCCATTTATTTCAGTGGCTTAACATTCACCACCTATACAGCTGCTGCAATTACCAATACATAAAAATCATCTTTGGTTCTACGGTTATTATTGTCTTTCGTTATATGTAGTGTTACAAGTGAACTGTGTTGTTACATGTCATCACAGAATCAATTAAACGAGAAGAAACTACGGAGAGAAAAAAATAAAAGGACCTTCCTCGCCGGCCGGAGTGGCCGTGCGGTTCTAGGCACTACAGTCTGGAACCGAGCGACCGCTACAGTCGCAGGTTCGAATCCTGCCTCGGGCATGGATGTGTGTGATGTCCTTAGGTTAGTTAGGTTTAATTAGTTCTAAGTTCTAGGCGACTGATGACCTTAGAAATTAAGTCGCATAGTGCTCAGAGCCATTTGGACCTTCCTCACGCATGAGTGATCTCGATTATAAAAAAATAATCACAATCGTTGCCTTTGTAGGACTGATATAAATGGCTGAAGGTAACAAGAGCCTCCTCCTATTTGGTTCGTTCTTTTGATTGCATCACGTAATTTGCGACGGACGTTCGGGTTAAAGTGAAACGCAGTACGTTGTTATTAATAACGGCCCTTCACAAGTGAATGAGCATCAGTTGTTGTGATTCATGTAATCTTTTTCCACCTTCGTTTTTAAACAATAACTGTCACTTTGTGCAGGGAACAGTTGATTTCAGCGCCGTGCCAGTTTATAGTATTGCTCCTATCGTCGTGAATCTACACGGTCACCCTATGTATAAATCACAACCCCGGCAATCCGCCCCCTAGGGGACCAGGACCATGGTCGGAACGGAAAAAAAGGTCGA
Source organism: Schistocerca nitens (assembly GCF_023898315.1). Lineage (NCBI taxonomy): Eukaryota > Metazoa > Arthropoda > Insecta > Orthoptera > Acrididae > Schistocerca > Schistocerca nitens. The sequence goes on along the minus strand of NC_064618.1, from coordinate 189,847,643 downwards.
TTTGCCACAGGAACAATTATATTGACAAGTAACATCACAATATAATACAGTACAACTTAAATTTTTAATTGAAACAATTGTTTGAAATATTATCACATGCTAAAATAGTAACAAAATGGAAAGAAAACCTTCACACATAAAAAAATCTTACACGAAAATGTAACGTACAGTAGTGCCTCTACTGTAAAATAGGTCTGAATCGTACAGTAAGATATTGTAAGTGAATGTTTAACAGCCGGCCGCGGTGGCAAAGCGGTTCTAGGCGCTTCAGTCCGGAACCGCGCTACTGCTACGGTCGCTGGTTCAAATCCTGCCTTGGGCATGGATGTGTGTGATGTCCTTAGGTTATTTAGGTTTAAAAGTTCTAAGTTCTAGGGGACTGATGACCTCAGATGTTAACTCCCATAGTGCTCAGAGCCATTTGAACCATTTGAAAGTTTAACATCTGGACATACAGTACTGCACTGATACACAACTGAGGTCACTTGAGTGTTTAAAACATGAGAAATCACACGGTAAAACAATGTTCTGTTCTTGAGCAGCACTAAAATAGTCTTTAACGTTCTTTTACTTACAAGGGAACCTCCCCATCGCACCCCCTCAGATTTAGCTATAAGTTGCCACAGGGATAGGCCATGAAAAACTGAACACAGATCAATAGAGAAAACAGGAAGAAGTTGTATGTAACTATGAAAAAAATAAGCAAAATATACAAACTGAGTAGTCCGTGTGCAAGATATGTCACATTAAGGTATCTGTTCACTGAGGAGCACCGTGGTCCCGTGGTTACCGTGAGCAGCTACGGAACGGAAGGTCCCTGATTCAACCATCCCTCGAGTGAAAAGTTTTAATTTTTTATTTTCAGACAATTTTCAAAGTTCATGCACTCAGACATGATCAACTTTGCTCTCCAAAATTCCAGGACATGTTCAGATTTGCTTGGACACATGCAGGATTTGACGGTCTACACACGGAAAAACTTGAAAACGTTAAAAACGTTTGTTTTGACAGAGCACAGGGAAAACTGTGCGACTGTGAAACTGTTGCATTCATTTGTTGCCGTTTATGCGACAAACTCAATGTTTTCATCACTTTTTTGGGAGTGATTATCACATCCACAAGAAAACCTAAATCGGGCAAGGTAGAAGAATCTTTTTACCCATTCGCCAAGTGTGCAAGTTAGGTGGGTCGACAACATATTCCTGTAATGTGACACACATGCCGTCACCAGTGTCGTATAGAATATTTCAGGCGTGGTTTCCTGTGGAGGAATCGGTTGACCTATGAATTTGCGATCAAATGTTTTCGGTTCCTATTGGAGAGGCACGTCCTTTCGTCTACTAATCGCACGGTTTTGTGGTGCGGTCGCAAAACACAGACACTAAACTTATTACAGTGAACAGAGACGTCAATGAGTGAACGGTCAGATCGTAACTTTGCGAAAATAAAGTAAGTAAAATTTTTGCTTGAGGGAGGACTCGTACCAAGGACCTCTCGTTTCGCAGGTGCTCACTCTAACCACGGGACCACGGCGCTCTTTGTGTTATATAGTCCTAGAAGTTGGATATGTTACACTTGGACTACTCAGTTTGTATATTTTTTTTTTTTTTCATAGTTCCACACAACTTCTTCCTGTTTTCTCGATTGATCTGTGTTCAGTTTTTCAAGGCCTATCCACTGTGTCAATTTCGATTTATTGAAGGGCAGGATCAAATGCACATTTACCATCTGCATGTGATACTCGAGCCTTAGTTGATTGGCCTCGTTCTTACCATCATCCTTCTCGTTCTCATTGATTGTTCGAGTTACAGCGTCAATGAGATGGTCGTCAGTTCATTCTGCTTCCGTGGTGCAGTCAGCTTCGGCTGTACTCATCCACTGACTTACATCACTGAGCTCAACATCCGCTTGTAAAGACAGCGTCACATGTTTCCATTTAGTTCGTACCATAATTTTGTTTTCCACACTTTGACGTAGAGCAAAGCTGATACTAATTTACAAGATAAGGGAATGCACAACAACACTTATTATTTAATACTAAAACTGATCGAACTATTGAATCTAGCAACTATAAACTGCGTACGGATCCTTATTACTGCGGGTGAGTCCTCGAAAAATCAAAAACTGCCTATAGCAGCGGTCTGTGCACATAAACAAACACCGGAAACGGGATGGGCCAACTATCCGAGCTAGGATTAGCAAGGTTTTAGTGGATGTATACAAATGTGTGTGAAATAATAACAATACGTAACAGTCTGACAGCTGACGCAATAATGTCGTCTTAATTCGTTGATGAGTATGGATTGTTTATCTCGTTCGCATCCACTGTGACAACAGTTGTATACTAAAATGAGTGACTCACATTTATATCCACTTACACGGATTGAGACGTGAAATTATGACAATAGAAGCAACAGTTGCAAATAGCATAGAACCGAAATCAGTTGACTGTGTGATGGTGTGTGTTCGAAAATGTTACATCCTTTCCTTTAGTTTATTTTGTTGGATCCCAGGGAGTCAGTTTTACGGACTGATATTAGATACTCCAGGGTTTGATTGAATTATCTGCCATTCTCAACACCATAACATTTTCATTATGTCCTTGACAGGACACCAGAAGGCATTTTGTGTGATGGGATACGTAAAGACTAAGTCCGTTAACACAATTCAACGCATTTTTCGGTCACAGTTCGAGCTCCATCCACATACGGAAAGGCAAAAAGAAGGAAGGAAAATTAGACTTTGACGTCCTGTCGACAGCTTGGTCGTTAGAGACGGAGTACAAGCTCGGATTATGACAGGAAGCGAATAGAAATAGCCAGTACCTTATTTCAAAGAAACTAGCACGGCATTTTCCTGGATAGATTAAGGGAAATCACGGTAAACCCAAACCTGGACGACCGGACGGGGATTTGAACCACTGTCCTCCGAAATGCAAGTCCATTGTGCTAACCACAGCACCACCTCCTCGGTGGAAAAGCAAAAGCAACGGCCGTTGTTTGCATCCACAAGAGACAGTGGACACAGTTCGGTAATCCTTCCAACGCAGCCCCACAACGTCTGTTCGGAAAGCGAGTACTGAGGTAGCATTGCCCCGCAAAACAGTCTAGGATGATATTCGTAAGCGTTTGACATTCTAGGTTCACAAGTAGCTACTCGTGTAGGCCCTCAGTGCAGGTAAAAAGCTTCACAATATTTTCGGGGTAGACATAAATCGATTCCTGGAAAATGACGGATTTAAGTTCAGGAAAGTTTTCAGTGATGAGATGAGATTCCATAATAACGGAAAACGCAGCAAGCATCATATTAGAACCATTCAGAACACCACTAGCGAATCATTGAGAATGTCAGAGATTCTCAACAGTTGATCGTCTTCGCTGCCTTGTGCTGATGGAAGTTTTATGGAAAATGTCTCTTTGCTGAAGGAACTGTGACGGGACACTCGTATCTTGTCATGACCTAGATGAGGAATTCAGACATTTTGAACAGTACAGAGCTTCACGCCACGTTCCATAATGATGCGACAGGGTATCTGAATGAATATTTCCTTTAGCATTGCATGGGTCACACTGGTCCTGATAACGAAGCGTTGTTGAGACTGCTCTCGACGTCAACGATGCGATTTATTTTCCTGGAGCTTTGTGAAGGACCATGTCATGGTCTCAGCGTAGCTTCGAGATGTCACGGAGAGCAAATCACAGAAGCCTTTGTTGCTGCTAGAAGAAACGTGCTGCTTCCAGAATGGGAGGGAATAGACTGCCGAATAGTCATATGCCGTGTCACGAATGGCATCCATATTGAATCTTTATAAGACAGATAAAAAAAGTGGTCATACACATGAGCCGTGGTAAAAATTGCTGTTTTGAAGAGCGCGCCGCAGTGCGTTGTGTGAAGCAGTCGCCCTCCGTTTCTGGCGGTGGCGCCGCTGTGGCAATCGCAGCTTTGGTGTCTCCCTCTGGTGGGAAAAGGGAAAAGGGAAAGGTTGGCTCTTCACGTGCATTTAAGGGGTGCTATGAGCTCGCCAGTTGGTCAGTCTGGAGTCAGTCCCTCGTCCCCAGATTGCTAGTCTATCTGTCGTCCGAAATTGTGGCGCAGTGGGAGAACTCTACGAGCGGTTGCCCAGTCGGGGCTTAGTTCCTGCATCTGAGTCTGCGCGTTAGGCCGCCAGTCTGCTCGAGTTGTTCAGGCAACGGTCATTGGCGGATGGATCGATCGGTTGGTCGGTCGCGCACTGTGACACAAGATGACTAGTCCGCCTTGAGCGTCGCAGCATGTGAGGTCGCCACGGTAGTCCAGTGGGCCGCGCCGTATAGCGAGGGGTAGTGGCTTCGCGGTCGACACGAGAGCAACAGGAGTCAACCCACCACATCGGTCTGGCCAGTGCGAGCTGCTACGCCGTAAGACGGGAGATCGGCGAACCTTCCTGCATCGGTTGAAGCAGCTGGCAGCGGACGGTTCGGGAGAGCGTTTTGGGGGGTGCTGCGCCAGGTCTTCGCCAGAAATCGGACATTATTAGAAGTGAATGGTGATAAGGTGTTTCACTTACTTGTTAAATTCTACTTGTTTTCTTGGTGAGGTCACCAGCCGCTTTGTTTTGGGGTCGTCCCACCATCCTTCTCCATTTGCCCACCCGCGGGAAAGTGGTTATTTATGAGTAGGGGCGGCTTAGAGTAACCTGCGGTTCGGGTTGTTCGGTAATCTCCCTATCAATCTGCCGTACGTTAATAGCTGCCTCTGTCATGTTCGTCGGATTCAGTGTGTTAACGAATTTATTGCTTGAAGTGTAATGGCCTAATTCCTTGCCTATCATCTTGAGAGGCGGTATACATGTACTGTAGAGCATGTTTGGCCAACCTTGTACAATTTTATGTAGGATTGCATTTCATGGGCTTTTATTTAAATGGTCATTTTAGTATACAAAGTTGCCACCCATCCACTGTAAGACGTTTCTTAGAAGTTAAAATCAAGTTGCACCTTCGGTGGCAAGTTCATCTTTTACTTTTAGTGTTCTGTACCATTTCCATCCCTCCTACGGGGTGCATAGTTTGTGTGCTTGTGTGAATTGTTAAAACTTTTACTTTATGGTAATCTGGTGTGTTGCAGATTTGCACGTGTGTAGTCTTTCAGAGGTTGTTGGGAGCGGTCGTTACTATGGCCGTGTCAAAAGGGACCGGCAAGGTTCTCTACCCGAAAGCTCATACACTCAAAAATTTGTTTCTTTCTGCCTCTGAATAAATTGTAACTTGATACTTAGAGGGTGCTCTCTGCTTATAATATTAAATCTGTTTAAGGCTTTTAGGAATAAAATTCCACTTTGTTAAAAGCAATTTCATTTTGATTTCATCAGTTACAACTTGGTAACTACTTCCACGCTCACATAGTGTGATTTAATGTGTTAATGTTCTTGATGAATCGCTAGTAAATAAGGTGAATTCTTAAGAAAAAGTTTTGAAAGTAAATTCACGGTTCAACACACTCTAAGAAAAAAGAAATCGACGCACCCAGAAGGCATAATCCCAATGGGACATAAATCATCGGATGTGGTGTACATGTATAGACAAACAAATGATTACAATGACAGAAGAACTGTTCCACCCCTGGTGCTAATGCAAGAAATTATTCTACTTTACATTGATTGATCATGTTGTTGGATGCCCTCCTGCGGGAAACGGTGCCTAATTCTATCCATTTGGCGTGTTCGATGGTCAAAATGCCGATCTGGCTGGAGGGCCTTGTCCATAATGCTCCAAACGTTCTCATTTCGGTCTGGATTCTCGTTGAGTGGTGTAGAATTGCTCTCAGCGATGAGTCCCTCTTCAAATTTAGCCCCGAAGACCAGCGATGAAGTTTCTGGACGTGCCACGGACGGCGGTGGGATACCAACCAGACTGTTGTCTACCAAACTGCGGTCGTTGGGAGATTTATCAATAGGACCCTCCAACCAGCTCGGGATTTTAACGATCTGACGCCGCCATTGGAGAGAAATTGAGACGATGTCTCTCAGGAGGGCATCAAGCAGGTCTATGAATCCATCCCAAGCCGAATAACTGCTTGCGTAAGGCCAGAGGTGGACCAACGCGTGATTGACCTGCTCAGTTTGATAAACTCTTTCTCTTGAACTCGTCATAAAATTTTTATCAAATTGTAATCATTTGTTTGTCTGTAAACGTACATCAAATCCACCGATTTCAGATCCATTCGCATAATTCTTTTGCGGTGTATCTTTTCCTACATTTTGCTCATAGTGTGTGGCGTATAAAGGATTCTAAATCACATCAGAGGACTCGACAACGTTTTTTCTAAAAAGAAGGTACGTCTGCATAAAGAAGTTACTGTATAACAGCCGAGACGGAAAATGGAGCGGTTTTTTATTTTTTAAATTGTCTATAGCCTGTCTGCATTTTGGCACGCACATTACGAGTACCGTTTTCAACTCGAATGGTCTCTCTCAGAGTTCTGCTCATGTCACACATCATTTCCCAGACATTCTCATTAAAGACATTCTGCGTGAAGTAGTTCTTTTCATAATTAAAACAGCATACTTCGGAAATCTGTAATTGTTTCTCTTGAACACTACGAACTGTTCTCATTTTTTTTTTTTCTGCTGCGTACGTGACCTGCATTAGGAGAGACAGAATATTGCCATTCTGAGTTATATTACTGCCTCCCTACCGTTCTGTCTCGACTCAATACGGCTTTGAATATTTCCAGTGGAACAAACGAATGGGGGAATTGTGCTTTTGTACTGAATGAAAATTCGCGAAACTAACAGAGCGTGCCGCGTAATAAATATTCATCGCTCTGACGAACCCACTTCGTACGTCTACTCAGTTTATTGTTTCAGTTCTGATTTTATGTTGAGACCTCCAGACGCGACTCTATTTAGACCACTCCACACTGTATTGTATGAAAAAAATAGCTCCGTTTAATACGTGGTACAGAAGTATCCACAACACCTCTGCCACCTTCAAATCATGTTCGTTAGCAACCTCTAAATGACAACATCAATGTAATTTCGCATGTAACTGCACAAGAGTTCTTGTAACTTAGAATGTATCCGTGGCCTTACATTTGTAAAACGAGAATAGTATAAAAAATTAACTGGTACTCTTATTTCAAATAACTTGGCGAACAGATGCGTCTTATAGTGGTGATTGTGGATATTAATCAAATATAATTGTTCTCCATCGGCATCACAAGCTCCATAGGTTCAAAACAATTTACCCAACAGACCGCCTGTTTAGAGCAAACTATCTTACTGTAGTGTGTATATTTAACACACACTAGAGGCCCACTTCTTGTTGGTAACTATCTACGTCTATCAGGAATCAGAAGCAAAGCATTTTGACCCACTAGCTGTACGAACCATCATCACTGAGAGCTATAAAATAAACGGAAAACCATACGTAGTATGCACACACACGCTTTTTAGAATATGAAAACACTAATGTGAAGAACGATTGTCTGAAAAGTATTTACAAAGCTGTACATCGATGGGTGAAAAATAAATTCATAAAAAATACAACAGCGAAAACTAGGCAACTCTAAGCTTCTAACAACTGGTTCATGCTTACAGAGAAACTCTCGAAGACAGTACTGTCAAAGATCATAAAAGCATATGAAGAACTACAGCCAAAGAATATTGTATCTTTGCTTTAGTTGTAGGTTGGCAATAAACGTCAATTTCGTCAGCAAATGGTGTCCATAACTTCGATTTATTCGTGTTATGGAAGTCCGTAGTGACTTTACTTCCAATCACAGTAAAAAGGGTCAATACAGTCATAATTAGGAAAATGCAGCTCAAAGAATCTGATGTGAATCAAACGGCATATTTAACAGCCTTTAAAAGCATAAAGCCACATTATTGTAGGGAAACATAATAACTTTGTTGGTATGATGAGGTACAAAATGAATCTTTTTTTTTCGTCAGACAGTTTCCATGTAACGAACATACCATGCAGGACATAAAAAAATTCACCGAACGCTTTACCAGAAAAGAACCCGGGAGTGGCAGAGCAACTGCGTAGCTCGACAAGTCTCCCAAAAGAAGATTCGCCGAGGACGAAGAAAGGAAACGAACCATTAGCAGTATCTCTTTAACGAAAAAGAGGCGCGAGGAGATCGAAAATGTTACTATTTGCTGAACGGCTTTTCGTCAGTATTACAGATTAAGAAAACAGGGTTACCTAGGCTGTTCCACAAAACTTTAGACCAAGAGGCAGTTCCCACAGAGACCAGAAGGGGCGATAGAAGAATCAAGCTATATGAAGCGAGATAAGACTGTGTGAAAAACGTAACGTAGACTGTCCTTCCACAAATACATTAACAATTCTTTAATGGTATCAGCCACCATTTACGGCAATTTATCAGTCCATATATTAATAACGATGAGATTCATCTTAAAATTAGAAGCACTGCATTACTTTATTATATCAATAAATGTGTTCTCGATTTTTGAACCGATGGCAAGTACAAACTAATGATTCATTCTTTAATAGACTATCTACGATATACACTCCTGGAAATGGAAAAAAGAACACATTGACACCGGTGTGTCAGACCCACCATACTTGCTCCGGACACTGCGAGAGGGCTGTACAAGCAATGATCACACGCACGGCACAGCGGACACACCAGGAACCGCGGTGTTGGCCGTCGAATGGCGCTAGCTGCGCAGCATTTGTGCACCGCCGCCGTCAGTGTCAGCCAGTTTGCCGTGGCATACGGAGCTCCATCGCAGTCTTTAACACTGGTAGCATGCCGCGACAGCGTGGACGTGAACCGTATGTGCAGTTGACGGACTTTGAACGAGGGCGTATAGTGGGCATGCGGGAGGCCGGGTGGACGTACCGCCGAATTGCTCAACACGTGGGGCGTGAGGTCTCCACAGTACATCGATGTTGTCGCCAGTGGTCGGCGGAAGGTGCACGTGCCCGTCGACCTGGGACCGGACCGCAGTGACGCACGGATGCACGCCAAGACCGTAGGATCCTACGCAGTGCCGTAGGGGACCGCACCGCCACTTCCCAGCAAATTAGGGACACTGTTGCTCCTGGGGTATCGGCGAGGACCATTCGCAACCGTCTCCATGAAGCTGGGCTACGGTCCCGCACACCGTTAGGCCGTCTTCCGCTCACGCCCCAACATCGTGCAGCCCGCCTCCAGTGGTGTTGCGACAGGCGTGAATGGAGGGACGAATGGAGACGTGTCGTCTTCAGCGATGAGAGTCGCTTCTGCCTTGGTGCCAATGATGGTCGTATGCGTGTTTGGCGCCGTGCAGGTGAGCGCCACAATCAGGACTGCATACGACCGAGGCACACAGGGCCAACACCCGGCATCATGGTGTGGGGAGCGATCTCCTACACTGGCCGTACACCACTGGTGATCGTCGAGGGGACACTGAATAGTGCACGGTACATCCAAACCGTCATCGAACCCATCATTCTACCATTCCTAGACCGGCAAGGGAACTTGCTGTTCCAACAGGACAATGCACGTCCGCATGTATCCCGTGCCACCCAACGTGCTCTAGAAGGTGTAAGTCAACTACCCTGGCCAGCAAGATCTCCGGATCTGTCCCCCATTGAGCATGTTTGGGACTGGATGAAGCGTCGTCTCACGCGGTCTGCACGTCCAGCACGAACGCTGGTCCAACTGAGGCGCCAGGTGGAAATGGCATGGCAAGCCGTTCCACAGGACTACATCCAGCATCTCTACGATCGTCTCCATGGGAGAATAGCAGCCTGCATTGCTGCGAAAGGTGGATATACACTGTACTAGTGCCGACATTGTGCATGCTCTGTTGCTTGTGTCTATGTGCCTGTGGTTCTGTCAGTGTGATCATGTGATGTATCTGACCCCAGGAATGTGTCAATAAAGTTTCCCCTTCCTGGGACAATGAATTCACGGTGTTCTTATTTCAATTTCCAGGAGTGTATTACAGGTCACTAAGCTAATGCTTTTAGTGGAATAAGTATAATTAGATTGTTCTTCTAGCTCTTGACAAGTAAAAGAAATGAGGGCGTTGTTCCTTATAAGCCCAGTATATGGAAGTGCAAATGGTGCAAGAAAAAGGCAGCTTTATTTACAGCGAGAAAGAAAGAATGCTGATAAAGGCATCATAGCAGAATGTGAACATCCTCAAAGTTTCGGTTATCAACTCCCAGATTTACCCATCTTCATTGCTGCCGCAAATTTGTAGTATTTTACGAGCGTTTATCGTAAGGTCCTACTTCTATTATCTCTAGAAATCTGTATCAAATTTGGCCCCTTTCCAATTTTATTGCAGTGAGGAAACTACCCCAAGTACTTCATCTGCACATAATACAGCTCAATAAATGCCGGATCTAGTCAGAAAGCGTAGATGAGAAGTGACCAAATCGGCCAAATTGTGCATCCGTTTTTACAAAAGCAATCTTTTTGGCCACACATTGTCTGTGGGATGATTTACTGCACAGCGTATGAAGAGAAATGTGCTGTTGGTGCGTTACAGCTGAATCGCACACATAAAGCATCTGATCTCCATTACCTCTCTAAAGACAAACCCTTCCCCAGTTTCCTGAATTAGGCCTCGGAAGAGAGCGTGTGCACTCTACAACCTCCAGTTCGACAAATATCCTCTAGTATGTAAGATAAATAAATACGAACAAGTACGTCTACTCGAGAAATGTTTCTGTAGCTCACAAATTTTGTATTAACCAGGTGTTTCGACAATGGGAAGAAATTTAGTAAACAAACGTTAATCGATATGATGTATAAACTATAAAGATTATGAAACATCTGCGGATCAACCTTACTAACTTTTCTTCAGTAGGTCGCCAATGTCGATTTCATGTAGTCGTTAATACGGCTTTTAAAGTTACTCCTCGCAGGAGATGAAATTTACCAACTTATTTTCGTACGTATTTATTTTTAAGTAATATATCCTATAGCGAAACAGTTAAACATGGCGAAACAGTTTTGTCTTCTGCAAACGGTTTCCCACTTTTTCCAGATCCTTACAGCTGGGTTGAAAGATACTACCTCTGCTAAACAAGGATTAACCCGTTAAAACTCTTACTCTAATGCTTCATTCCAAAGAAAAGAGGCTGTGGAACAGGTTTACATTTCTAAATGCCTCCAAGGTTTGAATTCGGGGAGGATGTTGAGTGAACATTGGTCTGTAATACTTTCTAGATCAGAATCTTGAATGTGAAATATCTTCACAGCAGATTATGGTGTTTATACAATAAAGGTGTTACCCACACAAACATACACACACATGATACTGTTCTTGGAATCACGAAATCTGATTGTGAAAGCTATATTTAACAACACTTCATCCTGTAGGACTACAGTGAGGCGAGAGATCAATATATTTAACTTTGGAAGTTCAATCGTATTTTGTACATAAATATTACTGATATATCACTGAAATACACTGCACATAATAAAACTTTTATTAGACGCGAATCACGCAGCTTTTCTCTATACATTCACATCTACACCTACATTTATACTCCGCAAGCCACCCAACGGTGTGTGGTGGAGGGCACTTTACGTGCCACTGTCATTACCTCACTTTCCTGTTACAGTCGAGTAAGGTTCGCGGGAAGAACGACCGTCGGGAGGCCTCCGTGCACGCTCGAATCTCTTTAATTTTACAATCGTGATCTCCTCGGGAGGTATAAGTAGGGGGAAGCCATATATTCGATACCTCATCCAGAAACACACCCTCTCGAAACCTGGACAGCAAGCTATGCCGCGATTCAGAGCGCCTCTCTTGCAGAGTCTGCCACTTGAGTTTGGTGAACATCTCCGTAACGCTATCACGCTTACCAAATAACCCTGTGACGAAACGCGCCGCTCTTCTTTGGATCTTCTCTATCTCCTCCGTCAACTCGATCTGGTACGGATCCCACACTGACGAGCAATACTCAAGTATAGGTCGAACGAGTGTTTTGTATGCCACCTACATTTCTGATGGACTACATTTTCTAAGGACTCTCCCAATGAATCTCAACCTGGCACACGCCTTACCAACACTTAATTTTATATGATCATTCCACTTCAAATCGCTCCGCACGCATACTCCCAGATATTTTACAGAAGTAACTGCTGCCAGTGTTTGTTCTTCTATCATATAATCATACAATAAAGGATCCTTCTTTCTATGTATTCGCAATACATTACATTTGTCTATGTTAAGAGTCAGTTGCCACTGCCTGCACCAAGTGCCTATCCGCTGCAGATCTTCCTGCATTTCACTGCAGTTTTCTAATGCTGCAACTTCTCTGTATATTACAGCATCATCCGCGAAAAGACGCATGGAACTTCCGACACTATCTACTAGGTCATTTATATATACTGTGAAAAGCAATGGTCCAATAACACTCCCCTGGGGCATCCCAGAGGTTACTTTAACGTCTGTGGACCTCTCTCCATTGAGAACAACATGCTGTGTTCTGTTTGCTAAAAACTCTTCAATCGAGGCACACAGCTGGTCTGATACTCCGTAGACTCTTACTTTGTTTATCAGACGACAGTGCGGAACTGTATAGGACCCTTCCGGAAGTCAAGGAAAATGGCATCTACCTGGGAGATTATATCTAAAATTTTCTTGGTCTCATGAACAAATAAAGGGACTTGGGTCTCACACGATCGCTGTTTCCGGAATTCATGTTGATTCCTACACAGTAGATTCTGGGTTTCCAGAAATGACATGATACGCGAGCAAAAAACATGTTCTAAAATTCTGCAACAGATCGATGTCAGAGATACAGGCCTATAGTTTTTCGCATCTTCTCGACGACCCTGAGTGGTTTTTAATGCCACAGCTTGTTATATATTTTGCAGATAGCGTTTTCACTCTGTTACTTCATGAGAATGAAATATAATCATTTTACAAACTGATATATTGTAAGTGTCAATTATAATTACTATATATTGTTCAACAGGATAATAATAATTATTACCTCTTTTAGAACATATGTTTTTCTTCCACGCTGAAGCTTCCATTCTGCTGGCATTTTTTTAATCGTTCGATTACTTGAAATTAATGAATTCATCAGTTCAGTATTTTATATACACTATAGAACGACTCGTTAGGTGTTGTTCTCTTGGAACTGATGTGTGAAATGTGAAAGAGGAATAAATATTCGAAGAACGTCGCGTGTCACATGTAAATGTCCAGACAATCATGATGGGGGTCAAGAAGACATTTTTAGTAACTACCATTACGAACTGAATTATAATCAATATCCGATTTACTGAAGACAATTATGGACTACAGGAGTCAAGGTTTCTCTGTTGATCAACACGGTTCCAGATTGGACAATCTGCTTAAAACACCTTCTCAAATATGACGTGAAAATGGTTTGTCTCTATAGTATGATCAAAGAAAAGCTTCTAGGGTAATCTATTTTAGAGAGTAAATATTCAGATTTTTCATTTTATGAGCCAGTAACACGGTAGTGTGAGTGCTACAAACAGTGGAAGTAATTAAATGTCTTATGTAAAATCTGTGTTTATTACAAGTCCATGAAGAAGGGCAAATGTGTTTCATACTTAGGACCGTAGGGCATGATAAGATTAGGTAAAACGTTTACAGATTTCTAGTAAGTCTCGGTGTATCGTTCAATTTTGTAACAAGACGAAAGTTTCTCTTTCACATTGCTTCATATGCTACTTTCTTTTTTCTTCCCAAAATTTTTCAATATAAGCTCTCCATCATAAACAGATCTGCAATATAATGTGAGAATCATTAGGAGATTATATCTTTACGTCATATACATGCTGCGCAAGGAAGGAACTTAAATGTTCTGGACAGAGTGACAAATGGCAGTACTAAGCAAAATTTATTACTCTATTTCTTTATGCATTTTACATCTTGTCCGAGAAGATAGGCTGTTTGAAATATTGCCCATCAAGGGGCCCAGATGTACAAATTGCTAAGCTTGACCTAAGAATTACCTTAAGCAGTGACACCGTTCCAGGGGATGTCATTCTTCATTGCTAAATGTGGAGTGGGGCATAACATCTCATGTGAATTAGGGTGTGTATTGCACTCCATTAGTGTAAGGCTGTAGTTTGAGGACATGCATTATGAGGCATCAGATGTAGTTATAAACTTTTATTCTCAACCGATTTCAGTTTTAGCAGAGGACTACAAAATAAACAGAAAAATTTACGTAAAACACACAGAAAGCTTTATAAAAGAAGAATACATATAATTCACTGTCCGAGCTGTAAATTTTCAGTGAAATTTTACAGCCTGAACAGCTGTCTTGCAATGCAGGTTTCGTGATAATAATACATAATCCTATAGCAACCTTCTCCATCTTTCGGTCTTATCAAATTGGTGTACTGTTAGGTTATTTTGATTTATTCTTTAGTTAACATCATGATGGAATATATATACACACACATAGGTGTTACTATAATAAACTTATGATGATTTTGCATATTTGTACCTTGTGTGTAAGGTTTATTATACTTTATTAGAATGATTTTTATCCAACCTAATTTTGTAACTTCCTGATATAGACTTATCTGAGCACCAGTTTTAACATTGTATAATTTTGGCTGTGTTCTTTTGTAATATATGTAGCATGACGGTTGCATCAGTTTTGTCCCAGCGTACATGTTTTAGTTGAAAATGTATTTACATGAAAACTGCAAGCCTGTATGGTAGCTAGTTTATATATACTGGTAACATCTGTTTCCTATGAGCATTTTAACGTTAATTACAGACACAATCACCCTTTTTTAGTTAATGATGTTCTTAAGTAAGAGAGACATGTTACGACATATGTTACACGAAGCGTTGATTATAAGTCACCTACAGTCTACGTTCGGTTTGTGTCAAGCATGTTTTGTGTTGGGCCTTTCATTAGAAGATAAGCCCCAAGTTGATTAATTTGTTTTATACTGATGTGTATTCCATTTATGGATTATATATATGGTTACTGAGGCTTAAATACTTAGTTCTTTGTGCCCTAAATTTCTAATATAATCTTAATGAACTACAGTTACTTCTGGTTTTCTTTATACACTTTCTTAAGATGCCATTCTATTGTATATGTAACTAGATGGTTCTGTTCATTTTAGAACTTTTGTATAATTTAAGTTCAAAATAAATTTACATATAAAATGCGAGATTTTATAGCATGTACGTAGCTTGTATACAGTAATAGTCTCTCTTTTCTATTAGAGTTTTGGTGTTGGTTAAAGACACAGTCGCCTATTATTTTCTTTAAATACTAATGTTCTTTATATAATGTATTGTACAAAGTCTAGGTTTGTAGTAACCAAAGAGCTAGCTTTGCTGAATCTCTTTAACGCGTTTGATGTTGCGACTTTTGTCTAATGATGAGACCTAATTTGATTACTTTGCTTTATATTTAGGTGTATTCCATTTATGCATTATATAAGTTGTTATCGAGTTTAAATCCCGTAGTTGCCTGATGTATGGGTGTAGTGTACCAATGTAACTGCGCCTGAGTAGCCCAGATGCAAAGGCCGCTAACTGCATGGTAAGGAAAACTGAGGTTATCGTGAACAACTTGTTCCATCCAAACTGTTAATGTTATACACTTTATTTCTTTCTAAAAATAAGTAAAAATTATAGAAATTACTCGGTGTTAATGGCTGACATGTGCCATTACGTTTTACAAGTTAAAATCTTAAGTGAAATATTGAATTAGCAGTTTTTGCAACCCATTTATGCAGTTAGCGGTCTTTGCAAACTTTACAATCCAATTGCGAAACCAACATTCCATTCTTAAACCCGGAGTTCTGAGATATGTTAGGAAAGACAGAAGGATGGAATTTAATTATTGCGAATATAAACAAAATAAGATATATTTAAAAGAGTACTATGAAAATTTTACAAAACTGGCGTATAAAAATAGGAAAGTGATATTATTTTCCCAGAAAAAAACTGATTTATTAACGTCAAAAAGAGAACTAAAGTTAATGTTCAATATTTGGTTTTTTAAAAAAGTATACCATCATGCGCTCGACATCGCACGATGTATAAAAAATAGGCTTCAAATTGCATCTCAGTAGAACATCAACAAAATTTTAGGGAATGAAAATACTGGAGAAAACTTGGATCTTAGTTAAAAGAGCGACAAAATTTCTAGAAACTGAGATTGTTTGAGAACTATTTTTAAGTGACATCGACCACAGCACTGTCAATCAACTCAAAATCCCTTCTGGCCTCTTCCTCGTTCTGAGGGTTGGCAGCGGCAAGAGCGATTCTGGGAGTGACATCCTGCTCGTCGAATATCTCGGTGTGAAACTTGTATTTGTTCCCAGTCGCCCAGTCTTCACCGAAAGGAGCTCCAAAAGGTTTTTGACATAACCGAGTTTGGCTTCTGAAAGTTTTGTACCTGCTGTGATTGGTGTTATGCAGTTTGTTTTGCTGAACTTTTTTTCCCTCTTTAGGATGCTCTTCCCTCTCCAGTTTCAAAATTGTAAAAAGACTCTCCACGAACTATACCAATTTTCTCATTTTTACTTTCCGTGAACACGATTTTTTTGGCTTTTTGAGTCTTAAAATGCCAGCTACCAGGAACTTTCACTGAGATATCCGCCGATCCTCTTCAATCTTGAACAGGACATTCATTTTATCCCAGACTTACTACCATTAGAAGTTTACATGCGGAATGTATACAGGCGGGTTTCCAATGATACTCAAATTACGAAGTTGTCTTTCGATGTTACCAGGATATCACCCTGTCGGGTGGGATGAATGAATGGCACACTATTGGGGGCCATAGTTCTGTTTATTCTAGATTGTCGAGGGCTTCGAGGAAAAACCAGTGACATACCTTGCTGATCGTCGTCCTGATTTTACTCTGACCCCCGACCCGTCGGATAATAACGGAAATTTCTCCGCTCCTTCGAAGTTTATATAAGTTAGTTTGTAGTGAACCACCAACGCTATTTGGTTTGATCCAATGGAATATTAACGGTCCAACCAAATGTGCAACACCGTGTCCTGTCAGAGTGTAAAGCTAAATTTTATGTGAACAGCAAGTCGGGCAGCTTTGGTAATACTTGATTCTTTCGACAGTAGTAACTGAGAGTTACTATCGCCTTGTTATTTGCTTTCATCTATATGTAGAGCACGTCAGCTCTCATTTTGTGGACTTTGTGCTGGGTTTGTAGGCTGTCTTTTTCGGCGCTTCGTCTTTACTCTTCAGTACGATGTTCAGTGATGAGCATATCGACTAATTATCAACATGTGGGGCACTAAGGCCAGTATTTAAATCTTGGCAAAAATTCTCTTGCAAAAATCGTATTTCACAACGTTTTCAGGGTTCTTTTCACAACACATGGTCCACATCTTCGTTATGCTCAGTTTGCTACTTAAAAAGACGTTTTAGATGTAGGTTCCTGGCGAGTAGTGACGTTCTAAAGGAATGAGCTTCCCGCTCGCATTATCTACTTGACACTCAGCTATGTAAATAATGGATGTGATCGCACTGAGAACTGAAATATAGCTGATGTGATGAAATATAATAGTTGATTTTGCAGCGAAAGTTTCCTCTTGCACAAGAGCTCGACGTTTCGACCCCACTTCTAAGTCTACCATCAGGAACATTCCCACTCCAAAGGTGGCTGAAAAGTATGGGAGCCGGAAAAGGACACTGGAAATGCACATGTAGGGAACGATCCAGCTTCCGCAAGATGAAAAATCTGGAATTTGTATCTGATGGTAAACAATAGGAAATATGACATTACTGTTAGTAAGATTAGTAAAGAGTGGAGAGAGATTTAGGACCTAATTATTATAGAGTAATAAATGCTGTCTTGAACCTTAATGATATGCACTTTTGTCTCCAGTCACATGAGAATTATCGATTACCGTTTTGATTACAACCAACTAATTTCGCTGTCTTCCTTACTCCTACAGTCACTCAAGTACTTGTGGCCGAAACAGAAAATGTGGCACTGCATGAATTTGAGGAATTTACACACCAGTTAAATTCCTGCTTGAATGTCTTTTGCCATTCATACACTACTTCTCCGAGCTATTTTAATTATCAACGGTACACATGTTACTGCATGAGCAGATACTTCACGCTGTCTGGGCATAAGTGATAAATGTGCCATCTAATGGAGCACTGGTACTCAAAGGTAATGCCTGATTATTAGGAGTATATTGCTTGGATTGGTGTGGATTTTAGGCTTTCCTCCAATGAGAGGCACACATTAACGCAGACATGTCAAGCTGCACATAGCGCAATGAATACGTTAAGACACCCACCTTGTTTTCTTGTGTAGGGATGCTGTCGATAGTGTCTAGGACTAAGTGATGCTGAGTTGGAAAGTCTCTTCTGTTTGATCAGAATAATAACCTACAATTCATTAACGGTTAGTAAAGATTACTCCCAGGCACATTGATTAAGCTGTTGTACCAATGAAAATTTACAGGTCCATTGGTAACACCAAGCAGTCATACTGAACTTTTACACTTGATTTTCAGTGTTTATGATTATGAATAGCTTATATGCACTCTCAGAGACCATTACAAGGAGATATCTGAAATACTAATGTGGCATAGAGGCATCTGAAAGAGGAATGGAGGTATGCTTCAGTAGCTGTCTGATGATTTGTGGTAGCTTTAAATTCACCAGACAGTAATAATCTCCCAAAAGACTCAAATACTGTAAATGGAGTGACCTATCGGTTGGATATAACTAGTTACATTACTCCTTCGGGCACTGACCCATACAGTTTTGTTTTTACGGTCCAGAGCCAACCCGCAATCATTTTGTTGAGGTTGAAGGCTGCAACCCGCAATCATTTTGTTGAGGTTGAAGGCTGCATTGAATTATGTTCTTTAATTTCTGTTACTCTGACCAGTCCTGGCTCTAAATTCAGATCATTGCTTTTTAGCAATATAATTTCTCAAAAATTCATTGTGATGAAGACACACTCAGTAGGTGTCGATACCTAGGTCAAAATACTATGAGTTGTTTGTGATACTGTCTCTTATTCTTCCAGTGTTCCTTTCATCGCCGATTCTGTTAAGAGCGTCCTTACTTCTTATCTTATCTTCAGCATTCTTCTCTAGTACAATTCCTTAAATGCTTCGTTTACTTGTTTTCCACTTTTCCACAGATCACGATTCACTTTCACACAACGCTGTGCTCGAAGCGTAAATCCTCAGAAATTATTTCTTCAGATTAAGGTCCATGTTTGATATTAGCAGGGTTCTTTTTCCCAGAAATAACCTGTTTACATTCATCGTGTACTTTTAATGTTGATGTACCTTCGTCCGTATATGTTACTTTTGTTCCGAGATAGCAGAACTCCTTCACATCCCCTATTGTGTGATCATCAAGTTTGATATTAATCTTGTCGCTAACCTCATTTCTGTTTTTCCTTATTACTTTCCACTTTCTTCGGTTAAAAGTCTATCTATATTTTGCACCTCTTGCACTAATCGTTTACTTCAACAGCTCCTGTAATTCTTCCTCACTTTCATTGAGGATACCTATGTCACCATATAACGTCTATATTTTGTACCTCTTGCACTGATCGTTTACTTCAACAGCTCCTGTAATTCTTCCTCACTTTCATTGAGGATACCTATGTCACCATATAACCTTATCACTGACACCTTTGTACTCTGAAATTTCATCTCACTCCAGACCCTTACTTTAAATTTGTCATTGATTCTTAGAAGCACAGATTTAACAGTTGGGGTAAAAGTCAACGTCCCTGTTTAAAACGACTTTTAATCCGAATAGCTTGTTGTTTATCTTCCATTATTATTTGTCTCCCTTGATTCTGGCACATATTGTGTGTTACCCATTTCGTCCTATAGCTTACTCCTACTTTTCTCAAAATTTCGGACATTTTGCACTATTTTACGTGGTCGAAAACTTTCTCTATGACGACACATCTTACGAACGTATCTTGATTTTCCTTGTCTTGCTTCCATTATCAAACGAAGTGTTGAAACTGCTTCCCCTATACCTTACAATAAAGGCAAACTGACTGTAACTTAATAGATCTTAAGTTTTCTTCTCCATTCTTGTAATACTGTTATCACCAACGTTGATTGGTCGGTAGTTTTCGCATTTACCTGACCATCTTATAGTCGGGATTATGCTGATTATATTTCATCGCAGGCCGAATGGTATGTCTGCAGACTCAAATGGCCTACAAACCAACTTCAACAGTCATTTGCTTGCCACTTCCCGCAATTGAAATTCCTAAGGAATAATATATTGACCTAATTTGATCATAGGTATTCCACAGGTCTCTTTGGCTCATATTCTGGATCTGCTACATCTTCCAAACCAACTCCCGTTTCGTCTTTTACCACGGCATCAGACAGCTCCTCCCCGTCGTAGAGGTCTTGAATGTAGTCTTTCCTCCGACCTGCTCTCTTATCTGCCATTGACAGTGGAATTCCTCCCACACCTTCAGTGCGACGTCTTTGCTTTTATTTTCACAGAAGGTTAGTTTCAATTGTGTATACTGAATCAGTCCTTCCTATGACCATATCTGACCATATCTGTTTCAATTGCTCGACATTTTTCCTGCAGCCAATCCGCTTTAGCTTCCCAGCACTTCTTATTTATTTCATCCGTTAGTGATTTATATTGCTGTATTCATCTCTGTTTCTGATCATTTTTGGATTATCTTCGTTCTTCGATTAATTCAAATATATCTTCCGATACTCAATTTTTTTTTGTTACCTTCCTCCCACCTACAATTGTCTATTCATCTTGCGGTATTTCCAGTTGTAGAGATGTCTATTCTTCTTAAACTGAACTTCCGAATAGGCTACTCATTCTTGCATTATTCACTGCTTCGGAGAATTTCAAAGGCACGTCATCAGGAGTGTTAGGCTCCCAAACCTTAAATACGTCCTCTCAGGTAACGATACTTGATCCTGATATTTCTACTATAACGGAACATCGGCCTGTTGGTTGCTTCTAAGGTTACAAGATTTTTAATTGGATTTGTTTCCAACGTTATGTTAATGAAATAAAGGTGTATCCGTTAGAAACTGAAAGGTACGCTGTTCCATCAGACTTTCTATCAATCGTTTCCTAAGTTTGACAGTACCTACAGATTGGAAAATTGCGCAGGTCGCACCAGTGTTTAAGAAGGGTAGTAGGAGAAATACATCTAACTACAGACCTACATCATTGACGTCGGTTTGCAGTAGGGTTTTGGAGCATATACTGTATTCAAACATTATGAATCACCTCGAAGGGAACGATCTATTGATACGTAATCAGCATGGTTTCAGAAAACATCGTTCTTGTGCAACGCAGCTAGCTCTTTATTCGCACGAAGTAATGGCCGCTATCGACAGGGGATCTCAAGTTGATTCCGTATTTCTAGATTTCCGGAAAGCTTTTGACACCGTTCCTCACAAGCGACTTCTAATCAAGCTGCGGGCCTATGGGGTATCGTCTCAGTTGTGCGACTGGATTCGTGATTTCCTGTCAGGAAGGTCGGAGTTCGTAGTAATAGACGGCAAATCATCGAGTAAAACTGAAGTGATATCAGGTGTTCCCCAGGGAAGCGTCCTGGGACCTCTGCTGCTCCTGATCTATATAAATGACCTGGGTGACAATCTGAGCAGTTCTCTTAGGTTGTTCGCAGCTGATGCTGTAATTTACCGTCTAGTAAGGTCATCCGAAGACCAGTATCAGTTGCAAAGCGATTTAGAAAAGATTGCTGTATGGTGTGGCAGGTTGCAGTTGACGCTAAATAACGAAAAGTGTGAGGTGATCCACATGAGTTCCAAAAGAAATCCGTTGGAATTCGATTACTCGATAAACAGTACAATTCTCAAGGCTGTCAATTCAACTAAGTACCTGGGTGTTAAAATTACGAACAACCTCAGTTGGAAAGACTACATGGATAATATTGTGGGGAAGGCGAGCCAAAGGTTGCGTTTCATTGGCAGGGCACTTAGAAGATGCAACAGGTCCACTAAAGAGACAGCTTACACTACGCTCGTTCGTCCTCTGTTAGAAAATTGCTGCGTGGGTGCGGGATCTTTACCAGGTGGGATTTACGGATGACATAGAAAGGGTGCAAGAAAGGGCAGCTCGTTTTGTATTATCACGTAGTAGGGGAGAGTGTGTGGCGGATATGATACGCGAATTGGGATGGAAGTAATTACAGCAAAGACGTTTTTCGTCGCGGCGAGATCTATTTACGAAATTTCAGTCACCAACTTTCTCTTCCGAATGCGAAAATATTTTGTTGAGCCCAGCCTACATAGGTGGGAATGACCATAAAAAAAAAGAGAAATCAGAGCTCGAACAGAAAGGTTTAGGTGTTCGATTTTCCCGCGCGCTGTTCGGGAGTGGAATGGTAGAGAGATAGTATGATTGTGGTTCGACGGACCCTCTGCCAGGCACTTAAATGTGAATTGCAGAGTAGTCATGTAGATGTAGATGTAGATGTAGATGTTTCTCTCTTACATGCTGCAGTAACAGAATATCCTGATGGACCTCCGCCGGAAAACCAGGTTGACGCGGTATTGTGCGATCACAGCATGAGGAATAAATAATTGGTTTGTAACATCTTTTATTGGAAACTTATCACATGTATGAACGCTATGTGAATAAGACGGCCATATTGATTCCGTCCTTTATTGCAAACGTATCACGTATATGAATGCTGTATCAATACGACGACCATATTGATTAGTACTGCGTATACCTCATGTGTGTTAGTGGGCATGTAACTAATAGAACAGACAGTGAAATAGGTTGTGAAGAACTTGACGTAGTACAGCGATTTCGTTTTGGCACTTGTTTTAAGTCCCTCTTTCACAGTGCGGATATTTTCGGTGTCATTTGTGTTATGTGACTAGAGAATTATCTCTACATCGATCTTTTATCGGACTATATGGCTGGAGCTTGCCGAATGTTCTGTCAGTGGGGTTTACTAAATCATGATACATTAAAAATCAGTGGCACACATGGTCTGTATTCCTATGAGAGAATGTAAATCGCATCTCAGTGACAAGAACTTCCTTACAAACCGGTGAGTAGAAAATACATCTCTTATTAGTGAGTCCACTTAGGCCCGTTGATATTCTTCAAGGGGTTCAACCTATGTTCATTTCAAATAGTCCAGTTACCCTGGGTGATACGACTGAAATAGTAGCTTCAACCTTTAATTATAAACGAAGTAGACGGTCGCCACATGAGTTTTGATGAAACGACAGATCGAATGCGTATCGCAGATATCAGAATAAGCTGGTGAACCAGGTCCCACGAAGGATGGCTTCTGTGAAAGACGTACAGTATTATGATGACAGGTAATGACAGAAATTTACTCATTCTGTGTGATTCAACGGTCTGGTACAAGTCTACCAATTGTACGCCATTTCGCAACAACCGTGTCTCTTATATACTCCTTTATCCTATTGGGAAAAGGGGACCTGCTAACTAACGCTGAATCCGGACCTCGTGTCCTTTCTGCCGAATCGTCCTTCACTGAGAGGTGGAGGCTAGGTTGTACTAAATTATTTTATGGCCTGACCAGGGGTCGAGTGCGCGATATTTAGATTTCCGGTCATACTCTTTAACACCAGATCAGCAGGGCCGACTACTCCAAAATAAAAACAAACCTTGATTTTACTTCCAGAAGATACGCTAAGGACCAGTGGAAATATCGCTGAAAAGTTCGTAAATAAGTAGTTCATTCAATTGACGTCACAATGTATGATGAACGCACTTGTATTAAAAATGGGATTGGAATTTAAACTTGGGTTCTCTTCGGCTGCATTTATTCTTGATGTTGTTGTCGTGTCCGTGTGTACAGTGTCTTACAATTTCGTTTCGACTGTGCCTATGAAAAATAAGTCACGGGTTATGTGCAAAAAATCACTGTATTTATTGAAAATAGCCACCTCTTCCATAAAAACACAGCTTAAGCCGTTTTAAAATTGTTTTGAAACAGTCATTGTAGTCCTTTGCTGGGGTTGGATTTAGTACTGCAATACAGTTTCTTGGATGCTTCATAAGAGTGTCCTTTCATGACCATTTTCAATTTGAGGAACAACTAAAAGTCATTAGGGGCCAAATCCGACGAATACGCTGAGTGATCCAGGACTCTGATCTATTTGTTGGTCAAGCACTCGTACACATTCATCGTGTGGTAGGTTGGGGTGTCGTCACGGAGGAGCAACAAGAAACCTTCCGTTCGGAATTAGGGTCTAATAGGACAACCACAAACGCTGGAGGACTCAAAAAACTTTATGTTGCCTCATTGCCCCATCTCATTTTCCGACGACTGTCAGACACGTACCGCTACATTTGCAGCCATGATGCTACAGCTTTGAATTTCCACACAGTTGTTTCTGAAACTTCAAGGCTAATAACGTCCAATTGACCACGAGATGACATTGTACTCGTAGTTTGGAATTTCACGTCAGCAGTCCTAATGAAAATGGGACACAGTGTATAACTTGCTGTTAGTAGGGTAACTGCTATTATTGGTAGTGTTGTTCTATTTGTTGTAGAAACTGGGAGTTCTCAGTGCAAGTCGTTTTCTATTTCTTGTCACCACAATACAGGAGGTAGTGAATCTTTCCAGAATTTTCTTCGGCACTGTGTTGCAGTCCATTATCTCCATCATTTCCTATGTATTTTATAGAGTGCGTGCTTTACTTTTTAAGGTTTTTTGTCTGTTACAATCGCTTCAAGGATCTACATTCATTCGTGCGTCATCTATTGACACTACGATTGATATGAAGATTGTTGGAACACCATGCTTCCTGGTAATAGAATCCTCTGGTCTACGAAAATTCTCCCTGAGTTTGGAAAATCTACGGATGGAGTATGTGGCAGTACAATGGCATGTGGCGTTGTCGCAACCAACTAATTTGGAAAAGTTACAGTAAGTTCATGTTACAGGGTGACAATTATTGAACTATATAAAAAACGTTAAATAGTTACAAACTACGGCCTGCACCCACTTTATTCAACTTGTAAACGTCTTTATGACAAATGGCTCTGAGCACTATGGGACTCAACATCTTAGGTCATAAGTCCCCTAGAACTTAGAACTACTTAAACCTAACTATTTTTTTCAAATTGTTGGTCATTTTCACGAACATGTCCCCTTAAAGCTGTTCTGCAAGCTCTAAGTCACGACCTGCTAATGGCAATAACCAAAACAAAGTTAGAAATAAAACATATGGGGTGGACCTAAGATCTTTGTGCAGTTATCAATATTTTTCCTGCCAAAACTATAAATCTTAAAGATTTGTGGTTTGTGACCAATGAAAGGAAAAAATGAACAAGTTTTCGATAGAACGTCAGTGATCCTCAAAATGTGTGCCGTTTGTTGCTCGAAGAACGTCTAATAGTTATTCAATTTCACACCACACTTTTGGAAACATTCCTTACATAACACTAGCAACAACTTCCGTTATCCACCTTCTTAACATATTCATGCCAGGTACTTGTGTTGCGTAAATACGGTCCTATAGGTATCTCGCAAAAAGAAATCTAAAGGTCTTATATCTGATGGTCTTGTACGCCAAGCAGTGAGACCATCGGGCGCAATCAGTCTGTTACGAAATGCTTCATCAATAAAATTTCTAAAATTCAATCCCCCGTGTGGTGGTTCACTGTCTTGTCAGAAAATTATATAAGGCTGCAAGTCTTTCAGTTGCAGTTCCGCAAACTGTTACAATATACCCAGATAGATGTTAACTGTTACTGATTTTTCCACGTTCGCCGGCCGCGGTGGCCGTGCGGTTCTGGCGCTGCAGTCCGGAACCGCGGGGCTGCTACGGTCGCAGGTTCGAATCCTGCCTCGGGCATGGGTGTGTGTGATGTCCTTAGGTTAGTTAGGTATAAGTAGTTCTAAATTCTAGGGGACTTATGACCTAAGATGTTGAGTCCCATAGTGCTCAGAGCCATTTGAACCAATTTTTCCACGTTCATGATGGGCCAATAAATCTCTTATGCATTAAACAACACCACACTTTCAGTTCAGAGGAATCCCTAACGTAATCTACGACAGCGTATCCTCTTACTGTGGCTGTTAACTTTGCCTGACAGGTAGAAAGTGGCCTGATCTAAAAAATAAATTCGTTGAAGATACTATACTGGTGTAGATTCGTGCCAATGTCTCAGTCGATCCAGTTACTCTACAGCTACCATAATCCATTCGTAACGTGTGTGCGTGCCTTATCTGGACCTCATATGCATGCAGAAGCAATCTGTTGTCTAGAATTCTTCGCATTGTGGTCCTAGGAATCCCTAATTCACGAGATGCGAGTCGAGTGGATTTGATAGGGCGTTGTTGCACAGCTCGGTGACTTTCTTTACTGACCGAAGGTGCCCTGTTCGCAGAAGATACAACTCACTGCCTGTGTGTTCAAACTTCAAGTGTGACGCAACAATACTCCTTCCATCAGGTTCTTCTCCTCCGTATCGTCTTCGAAATTGTCGTTGCACGGTAACCAGATATTTTGTGTCGTGTTACCACAGAACACTTCGAACCATCTCCTCGCGTCACGCCATCTTAACAGAATAGCAATTGTAGTGCTCCCTACTCCGCTTCTACCTGCAACAAAGATTTGCATACTTACTTGATGATTTATCTTTTCTCTTTACACAAATCACAAATTTGTAAATATTACAATTTTGGTAAGATAAATATTAATAACTGTACAAAAACATTAGGCTCACAGTGTATTTTAACTGATGTAGGTGGCTTAATTAGCTCTATATTCAAAGTGATTGTAAGCTCCTTTAACAAGCAGCCTTCACAGGTCAATACACAATTTTCTCAATGTAAACGCAGAAGTTTCAAACCAACTCTCCTGTAAGTGATTTACTGTTTACTTGAATTCTCTGGGCTCCTTCTCTTTCTATGGTAAGCAAATTAACCCTACCATCACCACAATAAATCAAGGAGCAAAGATCTATTTAGCGGCTTCTACAAGCCATACGTTCTTCTTTTTCCATCTTCTGAGTCTCCATCCCGGACTGTCTATTATAATGAAATAATAAGGAACCAGTTGCATAAAAGAAATTTAATTTCTTTACCGGTTTAGAGCACCTAATGCTCTTCATCAGAAGATTATACATATCGTCGTTTGTGAGTGTCAACAATAAGTGGCCTACAGCAAAATTCTATGGTTCACAGTGCCTGTACAAAATTATTATAAAGAAGCGACCCTATGAACCAAAAGACTATGGTATTTTTCTCTAAGCACTTTACTGCTGACACTCGCAAGTAATGCGATACGTATAATCTTCTGAAGAAGTGCACTAAGCTCCCAAAACTGCTTAAGAAATTAAATTTATTTTGTGGAACTGGTTGCTTATTATTTCGTTCTATACGACTACAGTTGCTGACGATGGATGAAATACCTATCTGGCCTATTGTTGAGCCCACATCTTTTCAGTCAAAAAGACGAGGGGACAAAAGAAATCATAATTACAACCAAGGAAAACCGGCCGAAACCATTTTCGGAAGTGTGTAATTGGAAATTCTGATTTAAAGTTATCTATTGTCTCAGTCACCGGTTCCCGTCAGATCACCGAAGTTAAGCGCTTTCGGGCGTGGCCGTCATTTGGATGGGTGACCATCAGGGCCGCCATGCGCTGGCTGTTGCCATTCTTCAGGGTGCACTCAGCCTCGTGATGCCAATTGAGGAGCAACTGCACCGAATAGTAGCGCCTACGGCCAAAAAAAAAAAAAAAACACCGTAACGACCGGGAGAGCCGTGTGCTCACCACACGCCCCTCCTATCCGCATCCTTAGCTGCGCATGAGACGGCGGTCGGATGGTCCCGATGGGTCACTTGTGGCCTGAATACGGAGTGCTATTGTCTCAGACAAAGAGAGAGAGAGAGAGCATCACAGAACTGTGAATTTAATCGACGTTTAATTTCTTGTTGTTTATAGACGAACTCTTAATATTCTTTCTGCATGTAACGAAATACGCACCTATTTATTGGGAATAGAAGAGATGAGCTCCATTGGGTCAGATTTGTCTCATCCAGTTACTTGGGCTCCGCGTCACGTGGCCCTGCGCTAATTAAAAATTGTTCACCTTTCCGAAAGGATAATCTGAAGTTCAAAGATTGACATCTGGCCACAAAACTTCGATATCTGCTACTCGCATCAAACTTAAGTCTCAAGCCCGGATCCTCATCTTACGAGTGATGAGGGAGGAGGAGGGGGAGGAGTAACAACATCGTAAAAAAACCTGGGTCCGTCTGGCTCCGGACGGTAGCACCCTGTGAGGGCCCCTGCCTAGGTTTACGGGTGAAAACCGGTCAACGGTCTCATAGGCGGATGAGGAATTTTTAACTCCCAACGGCTGAGAGAGCGGAGGAACCAAAAATCTATAACTGCAAGCGTCTGTACCCAGACTGGGCGGCTTGTGGGCAGCGTCTGTTCCTCATGTTAGAGGCGGCTGTTTCAAGAAAATCTTCTAACGCTAACAACGTTAGTCGTATTCCTGGTAGGTTACGCAAGTAATCTCCCCAACTTTGAAGAATTTCAACAGTTACAATCTTAACGCATGATGGAAATGTCTTTCAATAACGAAACTACCCCAGGTGGCCAATCCACCGTCGGCAACGACGCAAGCAGACCCATGGATTCTGGGGAGTCTGCAACACCATGCAAATCCAACAAGATTAAACCCAGAAAAAACTTCAACATAGCAACTCTCAACATAAACTCCCTTCTCAAAGTGGGAAAACTTAAGCACCTTACAGACCAGTTACACACGGAAGACATACAAATTGTGGCGCTACAAGAAACTCGCTTCACTGATGAAAACACATTTGAATCAAACAAATTCAGAATATTTAAAGGAAAACGTGGAAAAATTTTAATGAAGAAATGCCCTCAGCTTGGCACAGCTTTTGCTGTAAACACAAAAATTCTGAACTCTGTCGAACATTTTTGGTCAACATCATCGAGAACATCTTTCCTCACTTTTCGATGTGCAAATAAAAAATACACATTAACCAATGTTCACGCTTCCACAAATGACAAAAATTATGCTAAAAATAGGGAAGAAACAGATGAATTCTGGGAAAACCTTAAGGATCATATATCAGAAATCCCAGAAAACAATGCAAAAATACTTCTAGGAGATTTTAACGCTCAGATTGGAAAAGAAAAGAAATTCCGCGATATTGTCGGCAACTTTCCCGCACACAAACGAACCAACAAAAATGGAGAAAGGTTAATTATGCTCTGTAAGTAGTTTAAACTCAAGATAATGTCAACACGTTTTAAACATCTTCCCAGAAAACAAAAAACCTGGGTATCTCCGATAAAGAGTATCGGAGAATTTCAAGTAGATCACGTTGCCATCTCCTCCAAATGTGAAAAAGAAATATTGAACACACGTGTCCGAAAATCTCTAAACCTCGACTCCGATCACTATCTCACGAAAATAAAAACTAAACTGATCCCAAAAAACAAACAGAAAAGCAGAAACGGTGAATATAAAAACAGAAATAAAATAAATTTTGATCTTACAACCCTGAGAAATTACAACCTTAAGTCCAACTCTAACCTCAAGGATTTTCAGAAAAAACTAAAGACATTCTCCCCTTCACATCACCTCCAAGAATTGCAGAACAACTTGATTGAGGCAACAGAAACAACCTTTCCTAAAAAGAGCAAACCGAGACCCCCGTGGTGGGACAGAAATTGTAATGAAGTTCTGCATGAAAGACTTAAAGCCTGGAAAAAGTGGAACTCACATAAAACTGAAAACAACTTTGATGAATTTAAGCAAGCCAGAGAGAATGCCTCGAAAACTATTCGCAACACCAAGAGACAATATGAAAAACAACAACTGGACTCAATCGAAGAGAATTTCAAGAAATGCAACACGGCAGCTTGGTACAAAACATTCAACCAGAAACTCCGAGGATACCAATCCCCTTGCCTAAACCTTATGAGAAATAATAAGACTCTCGCCATCAACAATACTGAAAACTGTGAAATCCTGGCTAAATATTTTGAGACACACCTAAACTGCCAAACACCCATCCAGACTCTCAGTTTTACGCAACCAGAAGCATTACCAACACATTCAACACCTCCGACACGAGAGGAAATCACAAACATAATCAAAAATCTCAAAAACAGGAAAGCATGTGGAGAAGACACAATTACAGCAGAAATGCTCAAGCTTGGGGGAGAAATATCAGTAGAAGCACTACACAAAGAACTTGAACAAGTATGGGAAACCAAGAAAATCACAAGTCACTGGAAAACTGCCCTAATTCACCCTTTGTTTAAAAAAGGTGACAAAAGGGATGTTAACAGCTATCGTGGAATATCGCTTCTCCCAGTCCCATACAAAATTCTATCAAAAGCCCTGCTCAATCGTGTATCACCAATTATGGAGGGAAAACTTGGAGAATATCAAGCTGGCTTCAGACCAGGAAGATCCTGCGCCGAACAAATTTTTAACCTCAAAACAACAATGAACTATTTATCTACAAGGAGCAAGAAATATTTCATAACATTCATTGATTTCAAAAAAGCTTATGACTCAATCGATAGGGACACACTCATCAAAACACTTCGAGAATATGAAATAGATGAAACAACAATCACCATAATCAAAGAAACATTAACAAATACAACATCAAAAGTAAAATTCCAAGGAGAAATTTCACGGCATTTCGAGGTCAAAACCGGCGTCAGACAAGGAGATGCGCTGTCCCCGGTACTCTTCAACTGTGTTCTGGATAAAGTCATAGCAGAATGGAGAAAACTCACGCAAAAACATGGAGTTGAGAAAGTCGAAATTGGAGGGAAGTGCTACAAAGCCATTGAAACCAACTGTTTTTCCTTCGCTGACGATCTCGTCTGTTTAGCTTACACACAAAAAGACACAATAAAACAAATATAATTACTTAAAGAAACTGCTGAAAAAGCAGGCTTGCAAATTTCATTTGAAAAGACAGAAATCATTTCAAATATCAAAAATCCACGAAAGAAAATAACTACGAAATACGGGAAAATACAGGTATCTAAACATTTTAAATATCTTGGTGAACTAATTCAGCCTGTGGCAAAAGGTCATCCAGCCTGCAGGGCTAGAATACAACAACTAGAGACAGCAACTCACTACTGCAGACAAATGTATTCAAAAAAATGTATATCCAAAAACATTAAACTCAGACACTACCAGACTGTCATTAGACCGCATATACTATATGCATCAGATACACTGGCAAATTTTACATGCGCAGAACAGATAGAAAATCGTGAAAGAAGAATTGTGAGGACAATTCTTGGACACAGGAAAATAACAGATGATCAAGGCAAGCCTGTATACAGACTAAAAAGCAACAAAGAAGTATATACGAAGTGCAGCAAAATTACAGACGAAACTAGAAAAAAAGATGCTCCTTTTATGCTCACATCATGAGGATGATAGGCTTACAAAACAAATATTTTCGTACATCGCAAATCTAAAAAATAAAAATTTATGGTTTATCAACACAGAAAGAGATCTAAAAGAAATGGACATAGATCAGGAAACAATATTTAAGAGAAACCTTTTTAGAAAAAAACTGAATTCATTCACGGGTTTCGGTGTGAAAATTAAGAAGACTTGTGGAACTAAATGGTCTGAAGAGAGAACAGCCGCCTTCAGCGCAAGAATGAAAGAAGTGTGGACTGAGAGAAAGAAGACTTCCCTGAAGCGCAAGAAATAACTGTTTTCACGGTCTTTAACGGCCAAATTTGTATAATAATAAATAATAATAAAGAGCGTTTCATGCTGATTTCAAAAATTTATAGTTTATGGGCAGTATCATTTTCCGTTCGTTCTAAAATTGAGGTTGAACGTAATGTTGCACAGCGGCCAAGCCCATCAGTCAGTTTGAAGTGCGTCAGAATACGTGATGCATTATTTTGTTCATTCGTTTTTTCCGTCGTTAGTTACCAATCGTTAACACGGGTGTATTCTGGAAGCCACTGACTCCTGGAACCAAAGTACAGGCATATCTAGAAGGCTATGGTTCTAAAGTAAACAAATATCTGTGAAAATATGATTTCGGAATTTCATACGCGTATGCTTTTGTAGTTATTGTGTGTTGTTTTGTTTCTGTGTGTGCGTTTCCTGTGCTACAAATGCCGAGAGTAAGGAAATTTAGCCCCAAACGAAAGTTTCACGGCAACCAGTTACAAACACAAGCTATTAATACACATCAGTTGCTTCAAAAGTCGCCCGCTGAAACTGTGTCTACAGGCAGTCCTTCTAGACGTAAGCTTTCGCTTTCTGAACGTAATAAGAACAAGCCTAGTAGTATCGCGAGTAGCAATAAGACGGAAATGTTATTTTGAACGTAAATATGCTGTCAATACTTTTGAAGAGTACTGTGAAATGCAAGTACTGCAATTGTGAAGATAGTATTGACGTTTCTGAGGAAATTTCTGCAAGGAACGGCGTTTCACGTGGATTAGTGGTTACCTGTAACTCGTGTAAGACGCACAGTGATACTATGACATCGCCAGTAACTGATAGTCGACATTACAGTGTAAATATTCAGCTTCCTTATGCAATGCGATGTATTGGAGGGGAAGGAGAGCTG
This sequence comes from Schistocerca nitens, assembly GCF_023898315.1. Lineage (NCBI taxonomy): Eukaryota > Metazoa > Arthropoda > Insecta > Orthoptera > Acrididae > Schistocerca > Schistocerca nitens. The sequence continues at coordinate 189,815,059 of NC_064618.1, read as the reverse complement.
CCCAGACTTTTTGTGCAGTGATGGATTTGGCCCCACCTCCACTGAGGTATGATGGATACAATAAATTAATACATTATGATTTAGGTGGTGTAACTGAACATTCAATGAAAAGAGCAGCATATGAAGCAGTAGCCTTGTCGGAGAATACAGACATTGTGGCAGCATTTGATGGATCTTGGCAGAAGAGAGGCCATACTTCTCTGAATAGGGTTGTAACTGCCACATTTGTTGAAACTGGTAAGATAATAGACTATGAATGTCTATCAAAGCACTGCCAGGGTTGTTCAAGTAAATTTATTGCCACCCATGTTTGTGTAAAGAACTTTGATGGCCCAAGTGGAAAATGGACACGAAAGGAGTTCTAAGCACTTTTTGAAGATTAGAGGTCAGTCGTGGTGTGAGGTATGTAGGCTACGTTGGGGATAGAGACTGTAAAGGACACACAACTGTTGTTAATGACGGACCATATGGGGACACTCAGATAGAAAAGTTTCAATGTGTTGGGATTGTACAAAAAGGATGGGAGCTCGTCAGGGAAAATTATGTAAAGACTTCGGTGGAAAAAAAACTGTCACACGAAAAACACTTAGGTGGTCCAGGTTGTCTCACAAAAAGTGAAACTGATTCTTTGACTCATAATTATGGACTAGCAATAAGGAGAAATGTAGGAGGTTTGGAGAACTTGAGACGAGCTGTTTGGGCAACATGGTTTCACAGAGTGTCAACAGATGAAACCTCACTGCATGGTTTGTGTCCAAAAGGGGGAAAACTCGTGGCGCAAGTACTTGTTGACCAATGCTACAGGCATATAATATAGCCATATGCTCTCCTTACCACTTGCTGTAATGGAGGCAATTAGGCCTATATGTAGGGATCTGGCAAATAAAAATCTATTTAGGATATGTATGCATGATCCCTCTCACAATTCAAATGAAACCTTCAACAGTTGTATATGGGAGAAAATACCCAAAGCTGTATTTCTTGGGCTGACAATGCTGCAGATTGGTATATTGGATGCAATAATAACCTTTAATGACGGGACAATTTCAAGGATCAATGTTATGAAGAAATTGAACATACAGGTAGGAAGGGATATGGCTTCAGCCCTAACTGCTATTGATAAGCGGGGGGTAACCGATGCAGAGACAGCTGCAGAAGCTGCTACGAGGGAGTCAAGGATTAAGAAAATAATGAAGAGACTATGGAGGATAAGGGAACAGGAGGCCAACTGGAGTATGCAGCTGGAATGTTCTAAATGAGCTTAGAGGTAAGATAATAAATCTGTAAATCGTTTTTTACGATGTATTTACTATGATGGTATCTGTTCTTTCGGGCATTTACTCATTACTCGCAGCGCGTTGGCGATTCCCATAAGAGTTCGGGCACTGTTTGAGCACCGCACAGAAGAAGGTGGTCAAATGGCCGGTGAGCCTGATCTATATATATACTAAGATAGTATCTGTTCTTTCGGACATGTCCGAAAGAACAGATACCATAGGTGACAATGCAACTCGTTAGAATGAAATTACAATGAAATGAGAACCCTTAGCTGCTTACTGGCGTTTACATAATGGGTATTGAGTATAATGGGCGGGGGCACTACGAATGTAGTGCGGGACAATAAGTTGAGAATATGGGTTTCGCAGGAGGCGTACCAGAGATAAATCCCTGCAGTCGTACTATCATCTGTGTCCTCGGTGGCTCAGATGGATAGAGCGTCTGCCATGCAAGCAGGCGATCCCGGTTTCGAGACCCGGCCGGGGCACACATTTACATCTGTCTCCGTTGACGTATCTCAACGTCAGTAAGCAGCTAAGGGTTTTCATTTCATTGTAATTTCTTATTTTGTGACTTAGCGAAAACTTGAATTTTCATCATTCAGGTACACTTTTCTCCTAAATGATTGACGTTAAACGCACAAAAATTGGTACAGATATTTAGAATGACCTCCTCTACCTGCCTTGCCTACTATTTCCTGAGAAATTTATAACATGATGATGACGCCGATGATATTTGAGCTTAATTATTAAATAGTTTTGTTATAGTAAAATAAATTACTTGTCTTTTTCACCGATCAGCATCAGGGAAGGAAATTGAAGGCAAAAAAAAAAAAATTATGTGAATGTTGTCTGTTCTCTGACTCTTTTCTAAGCTGTGCAGGCAGTGGTTCCAAAGAAAATGGTACCTCAGTGAAATAGTGTTCCGTTTTTTATACTATTATGAATATTGTTGTCAGTACCAAAATATAGTAACTATCTCAATGAATTTTTGGGGAATACTTTAAACTCTGACCCTAATTGTGTGTAATAATTTTGAGCTATCTCTTATTTATAGATCAGTTGCAACATGAGGGTGAAGATAATGCTAGCAATGCAGCCCGTTCAGAGGCGTGTCCCCTTAATTGTCAGCATGAATAAAATTTCACCATAGGCACAGCCTGTATTGACATTGAACGTCGTTTTACAATTTCAGAGTTTGGAGTTGGTGACGTTGGTGCCCGAAACAACGTTAGTAATAAAAACGTGTATGAGGTGATTTAGGTGGTTTCATTCACAGAAGGCTATTTCATTTAAGCATCCAGACAAAATTAGTTTTTGTGGCAAGAGTGAATATTTACTTTAATGTGCGAGGAAGCTAATTAGGAAATACATCTGGAGACGTTCTGTTTGAAGCTTTCGTCAGCCACATGTCAACATGGTCTTATTTTCCATGGTTAAGAAATTGTATTAGAACGTCTCTATTATAGGAGGCACTGCTTATAGTATTGCGTTGAGGTATAGCAAACATTTACATACAAAATCCAGAAAGTGTCAAATGGTCATTGCCAACGACAGTAACAGGTGCACAATTACATAATTTACTATAGCATACCTGTCCACAAAATGGGAAACCTAATGGACGCCGGTAGTCAAATACTGACTGATGTCGACACATTTGGAGAGAGTATCGATGGCATACTGCAGGCGTCGTTTGAGAACGGATGCTTACAAGGGAACCTCCCCATCGCACCCCCCTCAGATTTAGTTATAAGTTGGCACAGTGGACAGGCCTTGAAAAACTGAACACAGATCAATCGAGAAAACAGGAAGAAGTTGTGTGGAACTATGGAAAAAAAAGCAAAATATAGAAACTGAGTAGTCCATGTGCAAGATATGCAACATCAAGGGAACTGTGAGCTCAGGAGCGCCGTGGTCCCGTGGTTAGCGTGAGCAGCTGCGGAACGAGAGGTCCTTGGTTCAAGTCTTCCCTAGAGTGAAAAGTTTGCTTTCTTTGTTTTCGGAAAGTTATGATCTGTCCGTTCGTTCATTGACGTCTCTGTACACTGTAATAAGTTTAGTGTCTGTGTTTTGCGACCGCACCGCAAAACTGTGCGATTAGTAGACGAAAGGACGTGCCTCTCCAATGGGAAACGAAAACATTTGATCGCAAGGTCATAGGTCAACTGTTTCCTCCACATGAAAACACGTCTGATATATTCTATACGACACTAGTGACGGCATGTGCGTCATATGATAAGAATATGTTGTCGACCCACCTAACTTGTACACTTGGCGAATGGGAATAAAGATTCTTCTACCTTGCCCGATTTAGGTTTTCATGTGGATGTGATAATCACTCACAAAAAAGTGGTGAAAACATAAGAGTTTGTCACATAAACTGCAACAAATGAATGCAACAGTTTCACAGTCGCACAGTTTTCCCTGTGCTCTGTCAAAACTTATGTTTTTACCGTTTTCAAATTTTTCAGTGTGTAGACCATCAAATTGTGCATATGTCCAAGCAAATCTGAACATGTCCTGGAATTTTGGAGAGTGAAGTTGATTATGTGTGAGTGCCTTAACTTTGATAATGGGCTGCTCACGCTAACCACGGGACCACGGCGCTCATGAGCTTATAGTGTCCTTGATGTTGCCTATCTTGCGCATGGTCTACTCAGATTGTATATTTTGCTTATTTTTTTCATAGTTCCACACAACTTCGTCCTGTTTTTTCTATTGATCTGTGTTCAGTTTTTCAAGGCCTATCCACTGTGCCAACTTATAACTAAATCTTAGGGGGAAGGGGGGGGGGTGCGATGCGGAGGTTCCCTTGTTAGAAATTCCACCCCTAAGGGAGTCAAATAGGAGATGAAAGGTTTTTTGAAAATTAGTCCCTTACGGGACAATTTTGAAGCTAGACCTACGAAAACTGATATTCGGTTTCCCGATCCGAAATCAGGAAATAAATATTTCAGCATGTTTGTAAATGTAACCCCAATGGGGATGAAATAGTGGGTGTAGGATTTTTTGTTATTAAACAACTACTACAGTACTTTTAAAGCTACATCTATGAAACTTGGTATTTGACTTCTCGGGTACAAATAAAAATATATATTTCAGTGTTTTTGGAAATTCAACCCTTAGGAGGATGAAATACGACTGATCCCGTGACTCATCACTGCCCAGAGGAATGGAGGATAGAAACTTGAAATTTGGAGCAGGTGAGGCTCTTATACAGCAGGCGCCATTTAAGAAGGCATTGTTCAAATTACTCCGAAGGATGTGAAATAGAAGAGAAAAGGCTTTTTGAATATATGGAGCTATGAAGGCCAGCCAGCAATTAAAACAATACATGTTTCAGCATTTTTGAAACTGAACTACTAAGGGGGTGAAATAGTCAGTGAAAGTTTATTTTTCTTTTTTAAATAATTCATTATTGAAGAACTACTAATGCATTTTTAAAGCTACAGTTGTGAAAATTGGTATTTCAAACCTCAGAAGTAAAAGAAAAATTATTTTCCAACGTTTTTTTAAAAGCAACTTTCCATGGTAGTAAAATAGAGAATAAAAAATTTTATGAAATTATTTCATTATAAAAGCGTTTTTAAAGCTAAATGTGTGAAAATTTGTATTTGGCTTCTCAGTTAGAATTTTGAAAAATACGTGTTTCACTGTTCTTGGAAACTCAACACCCAGGAACAAAAATTCGAGATGCAAATTTTTAAGTTCGCTCCATTAAAGAAAATTTTAAAGGTATGGAAATTAGTATTTCACTTCTCAGTCAGATGTGAAGAAATAGAGGAGGAAACTTTCTATTAAAACATCATTAGTAGAACGCCAGAGGCTTTGAGAAGAAAATCCTTGTACTCCAGTTACCAGAACTACATTCCGGAACGACAGTGCCTCTAGGGCCTTAACTCCTTAACTAGCGCGAAAATTTAGAAGGTGTTGCAACTTGTGATCAAAAAACAAACAAAAAATCGATTAAAGGAAAAAAATTAATCTGTGCAGACTACACAGTATACACGAACGAAGCTGTGGGTGCTAAGCTAGTTATATGGGAGTGTCATCAATTCAATTGAAATGGGTACTGTAATCCATGGATTCACTTATTTCAACACCGGAGCGTATTTATAATGCAGCCTGCGTGACGTAATTCTCGAGTTTATTGTTATTTTCTTATTCAATGACAGATACGAATACAGTTTAAATGATTGGAATGGATAGGTCGAGATGAGTGTGATACACTTCTTCCAATGTGCATTTCATCAAAAGCACATTGCTAACTTAGTTTTGTTACTGTGAAAGATGCCCCACACAAGCGCAGTAATACTCAGTAACAGAAAACTACCAAGTAACCATGACAATATTACAATGTGAATCCATGTGTAATATCAGTTACGTAGACAGATTTCGTGGCACGTACGAACACAAATGCTTAAAACCCATAATTTATAAATCCTCCAGTATCCATACATGGAAAACACTACAGGATGGTATATAAATTTTACATACACCAAGCAACCATCAGCACTTAAAACATTGTCCCTTGTCTGACTCTCAAGCCAAATGAAAGTTATACAGTACTATTCACGAATTGTCAAATAACCTGGCCCCGATTAAATGTAGCACACCAACAGCACTTGAACCACCATGCACATAGCTCTTGAGACAATTAAATTTTATTAAGCCAACGGCACAAACTCATTTCTGAATAATTTCCAAGGCATTTCCGAATAACAAGAATGGACAAGCAGCATTTTTTCGCGCCAGCGAGCTATGCATGTACCCACAACTCAACAGACAATAAATGGCGACCTTCAAGGAGTCAGGCTACACAATTCGAACAAACGACCTTAACATGTTAATTAACTCGATGGTAGCGCCGCTGTCAGCAGTCCGGCTTATTTCTTACGTGTTGGTGGACGCGCAGTTTGTAATACTAACTTTTTATTGTATTTTTTTATTTATATTTTCTTGTAAACACAACCTTGTACTTATTTTTCTCCTATTTTCCACTACCTCACTTATAGGCTTCTGGTAAGTATTTAACATACATCGTCTATGCTTCTCTTGGAGAATAGGGGATATGATTTTGGAGACATCGTCAACACGACGATCAAAGTGCCAGAGTTCGATTATTGTTTGCATCCTGGATCTAGTACATAAAGGATCTGGAACTATAACTCGCTTCCTGGCGTGCGATGGGTCGAAAGCCTCTGTATGTTCTGTTTGTACACGGCTATCATTTGCTACTCTTACTCCGACAGAAGTGCTATAGTAGACCAGTGGAAGCGTTTTTCTCCTCACAACCGTCCGTAGTTCAAATGGTTCAAATGGCTCTGAGCACTATGGGACTTAACTTCTGAGGTCATCAGTCCCATAGAACTTAGAACTACTTAAACCTACCTAACCTAAGGACATCACACACGTCCATGCCCGCGTCGGTAGTTATGTCTGTCCCCCACTATCTGGTACTCTTCACACAATTCGCGGAATTCACTATTAAATTATTCCATTGCGTTGTTATTCTCTGCCATTTTTTGCGGAATATACTATGACGCTATTACTTTATACAATGCGCACGTATTCTACCTCACGAAACCTCTCTTTACGTCTGCGTTAACGGAACCAGCCCGCTCCAGTAGTTCTATTAAGTTTTTCCAGCGTAGAGCGTAAAGTTTGGTTGGGGGTGACATAGGTCTTTACTTTACGATGAGACAGCTACCGTTGACTGTTCAACGTGAGTGAAATTCCGCTCAGAGAAAAACTTACCGAACATATTACATACAGGGCGACAATTACTGAACTTTGACATAAAATCGTCAAAAGTGCTAAACGGTTTGCGTTACGGCGTTCAAACTGCACGGCTGACTGCAGGGTATAATGGGCATTAATATGCTCTTTGTGGTTTGGTTTAACAACGAAGCCCACTTTCACTTGGATGGGTTCGTCACTAAGCAAAATTGGTGAATGTCGGTGACTAAGAATCCCTATTCCGCGATCAAGAAGTATCTTCCTCCTCAACAGGTGACTGTGTGGTGTGCAATGTCCAGTCACGAAATAATCGGTGCGACATTCCTTGATGGCACGGTGACTACACAACGGTACGTAAAGATTTTGTAAGATGATTTCATCACCATTATCCAAAGTGTCCCTCATTTCGAGAAGACGTGGTTCATATTAAGACGCAACTCGACCCCATCGACAGTGTTTGATGCCCTGAGGGCTCACTTTGGGGAACACATTACACTACCCCGAAGCCACTGGCATTGTCCTTGATTGACCTGGACATTCTTCGGATCTGAACAATTGCGACTCCTTTTTGTGGGACTACGAGGGCAGTTCAATAAGTAATGCAACACATTTTTTTTCTGAAACAGGGGTTGTTTTATTCAGCATTGAAATACACCAGGTTATTCCCCAATCTTTTAGCTACACAACACTATTTTTCAACGCAATCTCCATTCAATGCTACGTCCTTACGCCACCTTGAAACGAGGGCCTGTATGCCTGCACGGTACCATTCCACTGGTCGAGGTCGGAGCCAACGTCGTACTGCATCAATAACTTCATCATCCGCGTAGTGCCTCCCACGGATTGCGTCATTCATTGGGCCAAACATATGGAAATCCGACGGTGCGAGATCGGGGCTGTAGGGTGCATGAGGAAGAACAGTCCACTGAAGTTTTGTGAGCTCCTCTCGGGTGCGAAGACTTGTGTGAGGTCTTGCGTTGTCATGAAGAAGGAGAAGTTCGTTCAGATTTTTGTGCCTACGAACACGCTGAAGTCGTTTCTTCAATTTCTGAAGAGTAGCACAATACACTTCAGAGTTGATCGTTTGACCATGGGGAAGGACATCGAACAGAATAACCCCTTCAGCGTCCCAGAAGACTGTAACCATGACTTTACCGGCTGAGGGTATGGCTTTAAACTTTTTCTTGGTAGGGGAGTGGGTGTGGCGCCACTCCATTGATTGCCGTTTAGTTTCAGGTTCGAAGTGATGAACCCATGTTTCATCGCTTGTAACAATCTTTGAAAGAAATTGTCACCCTCAGCCACATGACGAGCAAGCAATTCCGCACAGATCTCCTTTGCTCTTTATGGTGTTCAGTTAGACAACGAGGGACCCAGCGGGAACAAACCTTTGAATATCCCAACTGGTGAAAAATTGTGACAGCACTACCAACAGAGATGCCAAGTTGAGCACTGAGTTGCTTGATGGTGATCGGTCGATCATCTCGAACGAGTGTGTTCGCACGCTCCGCCATTGCAGGAGTCACAGCTGTGCACGGCCGGCCCGCACGCGGGAGATCAGACAGTCTTGCTTGACCTTGCGGCAATGATGACACACGCTTTGCCCAACGACTCACCGTGCTTTTGTCCACTGCCAGATCACGGTAGACATTCTGCAAGCGCCTATGTATATCTGAGATGCCCTGGTTTTCCGCCAAAAGAAACTCGATCACTGCCCATTGTTTGCAACGCACATCCGTTACAGACGCCATTTTAACAGCTCCGTACAGCGCTGCCACCTGTCGGAAGTCAATGAAACTACACGAGACGAAGCGGGAATGTTTGAAAATATTCCACAAGAAATTTCCGGTTTTTTCAACCAAAATTGGCCGAGAAAAAAAATGTGTTGCATTACTTATTGAACTGCCCTCGTATATTAAAGACGAGGTGTACAGCAGTAACCCCAAAACCGTTGTTGAGCTAAAAACAGCCATTCATACGGTCATTGACAGCACCAACGTTCCGACACTTCAGCGAGTCATGCAGAATTTCGCTATTCGTCTGCACCACATCATTGCCAATGATGGCAGGCATATCGAACATGTCATAATCTACGTAGTTCCGAACATCTACAGTGACGTTTACCTGTTGAATAAAGAGTGTGCACGCCGCAATTTGTAACTAATTTACGTTTGTTTCGTATAGTTCAATAACTGTCACCCTGTATGTGAAATCACATATCGCCGAAGAGGTCAGTGTCATTGGTAATCACCTTACAGATTTCATTAAGTGACCAGACAAGAGGCTGAACATGGTACTACCTGGCAGGATACCACTGCAAAACAGACCGTGTGTCTGATACCTGTGCAAGGTTGTTTAGGCATGTACTTTATTATTTTTGAATTACTCTGTTATCGAATATAATTACGTCACTTCGGCAATTATTGGTAATTCTGCACCTCTATTGCCGTTGTAATCACAAAATATTCCATCTACTATGGCGTTGATATCTTCGTCTCTGGAAACCAGAACGGTCATGCTATTACACTGCAATGTTGAAGCACTATGACTCGTAACATCTGCATCGATTCTATCTAAACTTCGCTTATTGGAAGTCCTAACTCGGAAGACGTGGTTCAGAGCTTAATATTAAGCGGATATTCCTGCTGAGGCGGAGTAATGGGCTGGCAGGATCTCTAAAGTAATTTCCGAATGTTTTGGAGCACGTTGACTTCCAATGCCAATATCGGTACTTTGTAGACAATAGTGTCACTTTTATACGTGTTGGAGCATTTGTTTAGCCTTTATACCACTGGATGGTAGTCACACAAAGCCTTGCATTAGGAGTTATGGGTAATATTACAAGAAATATTTAATTTATTGAATCATACAGACAATTTACGTGCGACAGTATTTCATTTGTGGTTGCAATGTGTGAGGCGCCTCGCAACTTATTATGGTACGTTGGTTTTTTCCGACATATCAGCTCTGACATTGCCTTTGGAAACGTCTTATCTTCCACTGTTCCAGTTTCTGGTGTTGTGTCTAGTAATAAAAATCACCCTTTTTCCTTCGTTCCTGACAAGACAGTTGTGTTATGTATGTGTTTCTGGTGGTAGTGCAGTTAGTTACTGGTTTCTATTTTAGAAAGCCGTATACTGCGGAAGTGCTACAGCACGGATAAAGTACTCACTTTACGTATTTTACAACGTGGAAAGCGAAACTGACGCACTTTTTAGAATACTGTGGTCAATAATATCGTAGAGATACAGCCTGTATGTCTTTTAGTGAGTCTTCAGGCTACAGGTGAAATACCCTCAGACTTCAAGAAGAATGTAATATTTCCAATCTCAAAGAAATCAGGTGTTGAGAGGTGTATAAATTACCGAACTACTAGTTTAATTAGTCACGGATGTAGAATATTAACACGAATTCTTTACAGACGAATGGAAAAACTTGTGACTTACCGGGACGTCAGTTACAGTTGAAAGGGTATTTTTGCGCGGAGACATCTGGGCTGAATCTGATGAGCCACGTACGACACATGTAGTGCTTTGGAAGTTAGCTCTGACACAGGTGCTTCGTCCTACTATTTATAGATATGTTCAGTGGCATGCTCTAGTACTGTGATGTTGTTTATAGTTCAGATATAGTGATGGGTTTTAACATACAGATACACCTCAGGATAGGGCTGAGTATGTGAAACTCTGTAGTTAAAAGACGTCAGCCAACAAATAATTATAGAACTGTAGTGCATGTTTTCATCATGAATGATGTGAAAAATGAATAGCATTTGAACGTAATGTATGATTGTATTTCTTCCCGTTATAAATCTTATACTCTAGAGAGACATATTTTGTGAATTCTGCTCTTGTCAGTTTAACAGGTGACATTAAACTTATGAAGAGGCCAAATATATAGGCAAAGTACGGCGAAAGAATATTGATCAAGTGACTACAGAAAATTAGATAACTGGTTTATGATAGCCATTTCATTCCTGTACCTGAAAGAGACCAGTTTCTTTTGCCGTAATTAATGGAGAGACGATGGTTGCTCGAATATTCTGTCCAGAAATTAATTTAATTGAGTTATCAAAAATCCAACGTACATATATGGTAAATTAAGGTTTATCTCAGGAAAATGTGTTACCATCCATATTAATCTAAAGAAAAGTGTATGTTACACATAGATCGAAAATACTGTAACTAAATAGTTGATAAGTAAGTCTCGATTTTAGTGAAGTTAATAGAATGGAAATTAACGCTTCACTGATTATCTTGAATGTTTAACTCAAACATTATGGATGGTTGTTAGTACAACGGCGATAAACGAGATTATGGTTATCACTAAAAGTTACATGCAAAGTTTCTTCCTTTCTGCACTTTTATGTTATCTCGCATTTGGCCAAACACGCATAATTACGAAAACTTAAGAACGCTACGAAAAATGTTATAATCGGAGATACAGCATTGGATTTCCTCCGTATGACAGAAATTGTGCGATGTCTTCTCTGATTCGGCACGTAATTGAATCGTACGCAGCGTATGTATAGTTGTACAAGAAGCGCGATTTACGCAACACAGCAATTGTCTGCCAAGTTTTACGTCGTGATAAAAGGAAGACACGCGGTGAAATCCGTTACAAAGTAAAGTGACTTCCAGAACAAGTAACTTATACACAATAACACAAAATGAAACATCAGATTTCAGTTTGCGTCCAGTTCAAGTAGCTTATATAAGGTGATACAAAAAGAAACAACAGATTTCAGTTGCTTATGACGGCCTTGCGCATGTCACTGGACAGAGGAAGGTTCAAAGTTTTGACACAGCTGCTCTTATTTACAACAACGTGGCGACTGTACCATAAGACAAATCATTTTGTTTGTTGTAATTTTCACAAAATCAAGATCTTGTTCACTGCTTTTAATCTCCTGGGTCAGCAGACCTAACATCTTATGATTTTTTTTTACGTGGCCGTGCATAGAATGCAGAGTCTTTCTCCCGCCTACGGCAACTACTCCTGAGTGTCCGAGAAAATAAAGCTGTCCATGGAATAAACAGGGACTTGCTGATTCGGGTGGAATGAAATGGACTACCGTTCCCATGTTTCTCGTGCAAGCCGTGATGCTCATGTTGAGCGTATTGTGTATAATGTCTGTGCGAATACAGAACCTTAACTCCTCCTCTCTTGAATGGCATGCACAATATCTTTATATCTTTGGTAGTCTGTAATAAACGATTGCAATCTGTCCTTTCTTTTTGAATCACCTTACGCATACATCCACAGATGAGGAGGATATTCCTGTTCTATTCCTGTCAGACACAAAAAACCGCGTTTTGTTTTTTAGTTTTCCTTGTATTACTGTGTGGCTGTAGGGTGGTAGATAGGGTGGTGTGGAGCGAGCATAATAGGAGGATTAGTGTTTAACGTCCTGTCGACATCAAGGTCATGAGCGAGAGAGCACAACTTCGGACTAAGGAAGATGGGGGAGATAATTGGTAGTGTCTTTTCATAGGAAGCCTACCGGAATTTTCCTGCTAAGATTTCGTGAAATCATGGAAAATCCAAATCAAAATGGTCAGACGAGGATACGAAACGTTGTCCTCATGATTGTGACTGCAGTGTGCTGACCACTGCTCCAAATGGCTTGTGTGGACGAGCAGAGAAAGGGTTTGCAGAAAAGGGAAGGACGGAGTAGAAAATGAAGGAGAATGTTAGATAATCGTGTTGGTATTTCCGTGAACTGCGGAAGAAAGGCACCAAAAACAATAAACTGGCAAATCGGTCAAGCAGTTCAAATATAGGGAAATATCATTAATTCAACTCGTGAATTCAGTTTCGGCCTACATAACGTCATTGATTAGTACGCGGAAAACAGCTTTGTAAACTGTTTGGAGAATGGCTGGAAGGAGAATTGAAAGGTGGCTACACTGAGTCACAGCGCCAGAGATTGCGCCAGAGAGTATTATTCAGCCGCCTTCACTGGCAGTCGTAGTTGGGAAGTTGCCGTGGGCAGTGGTAGTTCGGAGGTTGCCATGGGCAGTCGTAGTTCAGAAGTTGCTGTGGGAAGTAGTAGTTCTGAAGCTGCTGTGGCTAGTTGTGAGCATGTCGTGTGCAGTTGTTCTGATGGGCTAGACAGCCAATGCTGTTCGAATGGTGATGTTGTAATGATCAGAGTGTATTTTTCGTCAATATATATGAAGGTAAAAAAACATATTTTTTATTTCAAATTTCCTAATTAACAATGTCTCTTGGTCATAGGTTCAGTCAACAAAGCATCTGGCTTGTGTTCATGTATTAGAGTGAAATTCTGGATTCTATGTGCAATTATAGTATTTCTGTTTTATTAATTACTTCAGTGTAAATGGTGTTTAAAATATCTTGTCGTATTGAGGAAGAACCGTGCCAGATGTGTACGTTGAATCACACTTTCACACACAGAACAGTTACACTTGTGCTTTGTTGTTTCGTAGCTTTTATAGTTGCTGGGGACTCAATTAATTAATTGTGTTTACGGAAATTTCCTTTCATTCTCTGTTGTTATTCTATGCAATCAGATTGCGTACTAGTACTACTCAGGGCCAACCGGTTACGAGGCTGCGTAACCGGACATACAGCTACTAAAACTAAAAATATTTGCATTATATTTAATTAAGCCCCCATGCAGAATCTTTGAAAGAATGTCGAGTTTTCAGGATAGGACGACTCACCGACACTCTCAGGTATGCAAATGACACTGCAGTGCTTCAAAGACAGCTGCAACGCATGATGAACCGGCTGGTGGAAACTGGACGGAAATATGGCATGTAAATCAACAGAAGTGATGCGGGTATCAAAAATGGAGAAACTTTTGAGGATAACGTTGACAATCGAGAACTGGAGAATGTTAAGCAATGTAAATACTTTGGAAGCCTGAGGACTAGAAATGACCACTGCACAAACGATAATCGACCAAAATCGCCTCGGCCAAAGCCATATTTAACAAGTGGAGGACTCTGCTGACCAGCGATCTAAACTTGGAATTAAGCAAAAACACTGCTTAAGTGCTATGTCTGATGCATTGCATTGTACGGAGCAGAGACGTGTACTGTGTGAGAAATGGAGAAGAAATACCTGGAAAAATTTAAAATGTGGTGCAAAAGAAGATCAGAGATGATCGAATCAACAGATCAGGTGACACGGCGAGAAGGGTAGGAGAGAATAAAACTGTTCTGGATACAATTCTTTAGATAAAGGTCAACGGCATCTGACACGTACTTAGAGACGAGGGACTCAATACGATGTCATCGGAGGGAAGATCAGAGGATTACAGGAAGGACAACAGGACGAGGAAGAAGATGACATGAAATATGGAAGGAGATGCAGCAGACTGAAGGAATAAGATGAAGATGGGTAACATTAACGTCAGAAATTCCCGTACGAAGACACGAACCTGTCACCCGGCAGAATAGTACATAATAATAATAATCTTAGGAACATAAGGTAAGCTGATTTCTCCAGCTTGTTCGTGTGACGAAATATAAGAAACTTTTCGTGTGAATGGTGATAAGCAAGAAACTTTGTTCAAAAGACTAACCAAACAGAAACAGCAGTTTCCCACTGGTATCAACGCCGCTCCCTCATTTGTAGGTTAGACGATACTGGCACATATGTGTTACTTAATCTACATTTACGTGATTACTCTGCTATTCACAATAAAGTGCCTGGCGGAGGGTTCAATAAACCACCTTGAAGCTCCCTCTCTACTGTTCCACTCTCGAACGGCGCGCGGGAAAAACGAGCACTTAACTTTTTCTGTGCGTGCCCTAATTTCTCTTATTTTATCAAAAATGGTTCAAATGGCTCTGAGCACTATGGGACTCAACTGCTGAGGTTATTAGTCCCCTAGAACTTAGAACTAGTTAAACCTTACTAACCTAAGGACATCACAAACATCCATGCCCGAGGCAGGATTCGAACCTGCGACCGTAGCGGTCTTGCGGTTCCAGACTATTTTATCGTGATGATAATTTCTCCCTATGTAAGTGGGTGCCAACATAATGTTTTCGCAATCGGAGGACAAAACTGATGATTGAAATTTCATGAGAAGATCCCGTCGCAATGAAAAACGCCTTTGTTTTAATGATTTCCACTCCAATTCACGTATCATGTCTGTGACGCTATTTCCCCTTATTGGCCACAATACAAAACGAGCTGTCCTTCTTTGTACTTTTTCGAACTGAACCGTCATTCCCACCTGATGCAGATCCCACACCGCACAGCAATACTCCGGAATAGGGCGGACAAACGTGGTGTAAGCAGTCTCATTAGTAGACCTGTTGCACCTTCTAAGTGTTCTGCCAATGAATCGCAGTCTTTGGTTTGCTCTACCCACAATATTATCTGTGTGATCGTTACAATTTAGGTTATTTGTAATCGTAATCCCTAAGTATTTGGTTGAATTTACAGCCTTCGAAATTTAGCTGGTTTCTTTTAGTATTCATGTGAATAACTTCACATTTCTCTTTATTCAGGGTCAATTGCCACTTTTCGCACCATGCAGATATCTTATCTAAATCATTTTGCAAGTCGTTTTGATCATCTGATGACTTTACAATACGGTAAATCACAGCATCATCTGCAACCAATCTAAGACGGCTACTCAGCTGGTCTCCTATGTCGTTAATAAAGATCAGAAACAATAGAGGGCGTATAACACTTCCTTGGGGAACGCCGGATATTGCTTTGTTTTACTCGATGACTTTCCGTCTATGTTTTCTATATGGGACACATTGTATATGCTGAAGATTATGTCACAATAACACCTCAGATCAGGTTAGCGTCTGTGTTCTGTTATTTACCACTTTACTCATATATTCAGTAATCTAAAATAACAGTCGCATGATGTGTTATTATTCTTTAACCAGCTTCTGCACAAACTTCTTTTAATCGCCAGATTGCATAGCGTATCCGTCATATGCCAATAAATAAATCAACTCATCGCACTCCAGCTAAAAGATGATTAACAGTTGCTAAGTTGCGCATGCATTGCTATTCATTCATAGTCACACTGCGCCAGGATGCGATTCCGCCAGGGCGCCACTATGCCATTCATCTTCCACATGCTGGCAGCTTTTCAGAGGAAACTTGGCAGGCGGGCTGGGGAGCATGAAATCGGAAGTCATCTGTCATCTGCAGCCTTCAGCCGACAAGCGGGCGAGGCGCCGAAATCAATTTCAGACTTACACACATCGTAGACTCGAGTTATTTATATCCATCCGTGTTTGTTCACTGAACCTGCAGAAGAAGGAGGGAGCACTGTTATCACTGTCATCACGTTTTGAGAAAACGTCGAAGATTTCAGCTCTTTCGTGTGATAACTTTACCGTCTTCTGGCAGTCACATGGTGAATGCGAGTTACATTGCCAAAATGAGCTGGTTATTGACTCTGCATATTAGAAAACAAAATATCGACAGTTCTGTACGAATTTGTTATTTCCTTCAGCGTTGCCGATGTTTCTAATATCTTTGGTAGTACATGCTGCGAAAGTAATTTCCTAGATATAATTGAACGTGGCGACGTTTAAAAAAACACCAAAGCGACGTTGAGACAAATTATTTAATGTAAGACACATGGGGCTGCCAATATCGGGAATACCACAAAACTGGATAACAAATGTTCAACATATGACGTCGTCAGATTAGCACGTTCGCTAGCTCACGTCATGAGTCAACTCATTCTTGTCGACAACATTTGCTAATTTTGCTTATTAATCAACTAACGCGTATCATTCTACACTCCTGAAAATTGAAATAAGAACACCGTGAATTCATTGTCCCAGGAAGGGGAAACTTTATTGACACATTCCTGGGGTCAGATACATCACATGATCACACTGACAGAACCACAGGCACATAAACACAGGCAACAGAGCATGCACAATGTCGGCACTAGTACAGTGTATATCCACCTTTCGCAGCAATGCAGGCTGCTATTCTCCCATGGAGACGATCGTAGAGATGCTGGATGTAGTCCTGTGGAACGGCTTGCCATGCCATTTCCACCTGGCGCCTCAGTTGGACCAGCGTTCGTGCTGGACGTGCAGACCGCGTGAGACGACGCTTCATCCAGTCCCAAACATGCTCAATGGGGGACAGATCCGGAGATCTTGCTGGCCAGGGTAGTG
This sequence comes from Schistocerca nitens, assembly GCF_023898315.1. Classification (NCBI taxonomy): domain Eukaryota; kingdom Metazoa; phylum Arthropoda; class Insecta; order Orthoptera; family Acrididae; genus Schistocerca; species Schistocerca nitens. Next base: position 189,797,898 of record NC_064618.1, on the reverse strand, counting down.
GACTTACACCTTCTAGAGCACGTTGGGTGGCACGGGAACAGCAAGTTCTCTTGCCGGTCTAGGAATGGTAGAACGATGGGTTCGATGACGGTTTGGATGTACCGCGCACTATTCAGTGTCCCCTCGACGATCACCAGTGGTGTACGGCCAGTGTAGGAGATCGCTCCCCACACCATGATGCCGGGTGTTGGCCCTGTGTGCCTCGCTCGTATGCAGTCCTGATTGTGGCGCTCACCTGCACGGCGCCAAACACGCATACGACCATCATTGGCACCAAGGCAGAAGCGACTCTCATCGCTGAAGACGACACGTCTCCATTCGTCCCTCCATTCACGCCTGTCGCGACACCACTGGAGGCGGGCTGCACGATGTTGGGGCGTGAGCGGAAGACGGCCTAACGGTGTGCGGGACCGTAGCCCAGCTTCATGGAGACGGTTGCGAATGGTCCTCGCCGATACCCCAGGAGCAACAGTGTCCCTAATTTGCTGGGAAGTGGCGGTGCGGTCCCCTACGGCACTGCGTCGGATCCTACGGTCTTGGCGTGCATCCGTGCGTCGCTGCGGTCCGGTCCCAGGTCGACGGGCACGTGCACCTTCCGCCGACCACTGGCGACAACATCGATGTACTGTGGAGACCTCACGCCCCACGTGTTGAGCAATTCGGCGGTACGCCCACCCGGCCTCCCGCATGCCCACTATACGCCCTCGCTCAAAGTCCGTCAACTGCACATACGGTTCACGTCCACGCTGTCGCGGCATGCTACCAGTGTTAAAGACTGCGATGGAGCTCCGTATGCCACGGCAAACTGGCTGACACTGACGGCGGCGGTGCACAAATGCTGCGCAGCTAGCGCCATTCGACGGCCAACACCGCGGTTCCTGGTGTGTCCGCTGTGCCGTGCGTGTGATCATTGCTTGTACAGCCCTCTCGCAGTGTCCGGAGCAAGTATGGTGGGTCTGACACACCGGTGTCAATGTGTTCTTTTTTCCATTTCCAGGAGTGTATGATCATCTTCAGATTTTAGGAACACGACTTAATCGTATATGAATTACAAGGACAAGACAAATTCCTCCATATCTTGTCGTAACTAAGTTTTATCGCTTTGCAACAACACAAGACGTAAGTCTGGTATCACTACACAGGTAGGTACGAATTATGAATGTGTTTGTAACGTCATAAAATGGAGTGGCCTACTAGATAACTCTACGGTGTTCAACACGTTGTGAAGGAGAACAGGTTTACCCATAAACTTTTTAAGGTTACTGGAGGAATCAGCGATCAAAATACAATCTTTGGAATAAATCATAAATGTCTAGAGAGCAAGGGACGTATATTAAACGGTGAACCCTTTCGATAATCGCATATTTATTTTCTACCTACTGCCATATTGATGGCTTTGGCTATGTGTGGAGCAGGAACCGCTGAATGACGATACTCAACTGCTGTCGTCATTCTGCTGTTCCTGCTCCACGCAGAGCCACTATCCGTCAATATGGTTGTGATTCTGAATATCATCAAGCGATAATCGAAACCGGTTACCTTTTAATAAACGTACGTAGCGATCTAGACTGTTATAATTTATTCTAAATATGCAAAAATTTCTTAGCGTTGTTGGATCACTTCAGCTTTTTCGAGTTTCATTTTTCGATATTAACTTTTTCAACATTCGCAGTGCTGTTATCCTATAATTTATATCACTATCGAGCTGCCCTAAGATATTTAGGTGCCTATGGGCCGAGACAAGTGTGTACGCCGTGTCCTGTGTTACAAGAATGAGCTACTATCTGATTAGTTAAGTAAATCCCTAATATACAATATTATGCTGCATTATATGTTGTACGAATTCTTATAACCTGTAGACAAGTGAACGCATTCTGACCACAAATAATTAAGCAAGTAATCACAGACACATACACACACACACACACACACAAACACACACACCATTACTTAATAAAGCGAAACGTTAATTAATAAACACAACTATGTATTCTTACATCAAAGTAAAAGGCGTCCACTCTTTCTTGACTATCTAAAACCTCTAAATATCGATATGAAGACAAAAGTAAAAAAATTTCAAAGAGCCATGGCCTCTTTTGTCGAGCATTTATTTAGATTACCGATTCCGGCAAACTATGTTACCAACTTCGTGTCTTGTACATAAGACAGTTTGCCAATATTGTTAATGTAAATAAAAACTCTAAAAAAGCGATCGTGGCTATTTGAAATTTTTTACATCCTTCTTCATATTAATCAAGATCACTCCCAAATGTTTCCCAGTATTTTTCTCTTACGGGGTACATGAGGTTGGTTATGCCAGAAAGGAGGAAGTCGTTTTATGAACACTGGGGAGAAGTTTACTGAACTAAATTAATGCTTACAGGATATCTGTTCATCAGGTAGAGCGTACTCCTGAATTTTACTAAACTTACAACACATCTGCAGGATGAGTCACGATATTTCCAGATATCGAACTTTAAGAGGCACGTACTTTGGTATGCTCTACAGAATCGTAGCTCTTGTGTCGATACTGTAGACAGTATGAAATTTTTTTTGTATACAGTTATATCCCTTTCCGCCCTTGGCCTTAAATCTGTCGCGCCTCAAATGGATAACTTTTCTCACCACTCCAGACTGCAAGGACTGTGCGGGCTCAAGGCTTGCGTTTAGTAGCTCTTTTATTTCATAATGAGACTATCAGAAGGTAGTAGATGACTCCAAACTTCGACAAGAAGACAGAGCCATGCGTCCACGAGATAAATACACTGTATTTTCCTTCAATTCATTCATTTAAGACAATGCTGTGTTATTTTTGACTGAGAATGTTGCACTTATCGTAAATAAAGTCTCTAAACAAGTGCATGGAGTGCCAGTTGTACTATATAAATGTTTGTATTTGGTGCGTGTCACGTATTAACAATGCCAAGCTTTGTCGCTAACCTCACTTTTGCATGCAGACAGCACAGTAAATACTCGCACTAAGATCTATGAACAAATAGTACTGTTTTGGTTTTTATATATAAGTAAAATATCCTTTCGTCTTTTAGGGTTAACAGATGAAGAAATAATACAAGTTATTTTGGAGGATTCCGATTTGAGTGACCTCTCCAGTGGCAATGACGAGCATTTTGAGCCACGCTACGTTACATCAAGAGCGACCGATATTTGTGCATGTACAAGGAAAAAAAAACTTCTTTCGTTTACGCCATATTAAAAATTAATGTGTGTGTGTGTGTGTGTGTGTGTGTCACTTTTGTCAAGCTATTGTATTCGAAGTCCTTGAAAGGAAAGTAAATAAAAGCACGTCTTGAACAACAAAATACTTCTTCTTTGGATTGGGATAAAACCTAAGTAGAACGATTTTGCTAATGGAATTTTTTAAAATTTGTTCCCTGAGCATTTTTTCAGTATTTTTATCTGATTCTCCGGGTCATAATGCATGGGAATTGACATATTTCTGATAAAAGTTAAAGAAATTTCCTATCAGGGTGGAAACGTATAAACTTTTTTAACCGCATCCTAAAGCACTTCAGTGAACAAATACAGTGGTATTACGCTTGTTAGTTCTGAGATTGAAACTCTTCGCAAAAAAAACGGAGAAAAATTCAAACATTGAAATGCAAGTCGGCCGAAAATGGCTTTTGTGTTCTAAAATTGGTCGCGCTGGGTGACGCCTTTGTATACTTTTTTTTACATGTTTCCATTTCAAAGCTAGCAGGAACTGTGTTGCCAATCGACAGGTCATTTCTGCTTCCGCATTCCTTGCATGAAGATATTTGTACCAGTGAGTAGAAGCTCGATATGTTACTTTTGTAAGTAAATATTTAAAAAAATTCTGCCTAATTAGTCATGCAGAATTGCCTGACAAGACTGTAGTTGTTTTCACAAAAACCAGGAAACGTACGGACATTTGAAAGTGTTTTCCTTACGTAAGCCATATCTGAAGTGCCAGAAGATAGCATACATCGTAGTTGCATATACAAATAGCGTAGCTGACTATGTATTTATGTCGTATGGAAATGAGGTTTTGTCTTCAGTAACTTAGGCCTGTGTTGCTGCGTATAACGACGGAGACTCGCATGAGATATCTATGTGGCAGTGTTTACATCTCAGTAGCCGACTATTGCCCCATTTCTTTCCAATTTTAGAGCTATTCTCGAACTCTTTTTCGTAAGTTTTCAACGTCAACACTAAAAATCGCTATATCAGTTTCATCGCCTTTCCAGGAGCTATTGAATGCCTTTATGGAAAGTATAAGGTTCCAGTAAAATCATCCATGCTTCTTTCAGTATCTAAGTGGATACCAGAGTTCAGAGTATTATCCATATAAAACATTCGTGCCCTTCACCCATCAATTGCAGAAAACCTCCCTTCGATATCTAGAACCATTCAGGAAATAAAAGGGGTGTGTCTCACCCTGCGCGTATGAATAAACTTTACTAATCATCATTATTCAGTGGGAATTAGGCTCACTCAGAGACGCAACATGCACACACATATGCTCACATGCAGAGGTCATACGTTCATAGAAGATATAATATTTGCCTTTTTCTCAAAGATGAGTCGCCAAAACTGGCTTGTACCTCAAAGCAAAAGAAAACAGGAACTAAGTCGTAATCCAGATGCTTAAAGTGAATAGTGACCACTAGATGTAGAAGTTCTGCCCCATGTGAATTCATGTAAGGGATAGCTAAATTTTCACTCAAAAGAACCCTACAATGCTTGTAACAAATGGTGTCATAGTTCCAAAGTTACCCGTCTCCCAAAATCTGAGTTAATTTCAATCCAAAACTGCCGTCTAAGTGCACACATGAGCATCACATCACACTCACCACAAACCAGCTCAATTACGGCTGACTCATCATGTAGAAAATCCAACCTGCTTCGCCTCCGCACACATACACGAGAAAAACACCGGACTGATCAAGACGAATTTTCCTGTGAGCCAGAAACCTCCTCCTATTAGAAGACAAGAGAGACGTTGCCTGTTTCCTCGTCATCAGTTTTTTCCATCGGTTCAACGTCTAAAACTTGAACAAATGCGTCGCTCACGTGTGGATCTGACGGAGACAATCGCGAGGGAGTCCGTTACGAAAACTTACGCAGATAATGACCCGGCTGAGTAGTCCTCCAAGCCAGCTTTGAAAGCCAAACTTAGCTGCCTCTCTGAGGCCTCTGCTGCAAATCAGAAGCATGAAAGTCCACCTGACTTCACTAGATCGCATTCGTTAGCAATTACACTCACAGTCATTCAGTTCAGCGATCTTCGACGCTGAGAACAGGTGGTCATAGGCACATCATGTCCTGAATACCAAATTTTATGATAATGAAAATAAAAGACACTCGAGGTCAGTTCCTGCTGCAATTTCCTTTGCGCGCTTTGTGGGTCTTTAGTTAGTACAGAAGCGGTACGTGAAATGAAAATTGAAATATTATTTTATTCTGCATTTAATATGAAATAGTATAAATAATATATAACTTTGTTTGCTGTAGTTGCAGCGTCAGTTGCTAAAAGTAGGTCTATGTTTAAATACCTGCGGATACAGCAGTATACAGTTCAGTCAGTCATCAATACACTGACTACTCCATAGATGTCGAGCCATGACCTCTGTAAAAATCCGTAAATGTTATGAAATGACAAACGCACAAAGATGGGGCTATGTGCATTGAAGTTTCAACTCAAGTAGACCTCCGCTTTAGCTTTGGAGAGGATATACTTGCATATCACTGGCAGTAGTGTAAACGTTCGTGGCAGCTCCCTCATGCCACTGTGGCGGCTGTAGGAAACGCGACGGCTTGAATGGCGGAACGCATATTTTGACCGGATGGTGACCAGTTCCTAGCGTGAATAGTCTGTGACACGGCGGTCGGTCATAACGTTGGATCTTCCGAGTCCTATACGGACCGAGTTTAGCTTATTATTGTTGTCATTATTGAGCTCTATATTAGCTGTAAAGTTTTTTCTCCGATTGGTAAAATGCTTGTATACAGCCTCCAAACTAGGTATTCTTTTTTAATTTTGTTAATAACATTGAGTTTTCAGAACATCAAGGCCTAAATCAATAAAACCTGGTGGAACGCTCAGTTGCCTGAGTCTTCTTTTTAATAGTGACTTCACTCGGAAGAGTATATTTCAGTACGTCTCTGAGAAAGATAGCGCTCTATAGCAAAAGGCAACCTAAAGCCGTAGCCTTTGCAGAATTTCAGATGATCACCGGCCTCTTTTAACCGCTTGTCGTTGACAGCCAGAAAAAAGTCCTGAATCAATTTTTTACCATGTTTTAATGTTGTGTAACACAGCACTAAATCGAAAGCGATCCTGTAAATCTACCTTTTTTTTCTCTAAGGTCTATTAATTATGCTTCAAATAATTTAAATTTGTAGACGTAAGCACGCTTTGTGACATTTTCAAGAGTGCTTGTTTTTACGATTAATGTTTGTGTAGTAGCAAATTCTTCATTAGTTGCTTATAAAATATCTGTACTTCTTTACGGTAGCTTCATTTTTGTATCCATGTATTTCTCTTACTATAGGGCTCATTGCTGAGCCCTACATCAGCACCAGAGGCTGGCAGATTTAGAGTTGGAACAGAAACCGTTTTCATCTTGCGTTTCGAAGGAGTATTGAACAGTTCACTTTGGAAACCACTTCCATAATCCGAGGCGGTAAAATGTACTGGGCCAACCCAAGCATTTTCAACGGAATGCGAATGCGCACGTTTCCAAGCATTTATCTATTTTCGTTTCCTCTCTTTGTTTTAAGGAAATATATGAAACTTAATTCCTAACTTGGTTACTCGACTCCTGTGGGTAGCACAACTGGCGACCGCTTAGTGTACTACTGTTTTTCACTGGACAACTTACTCAAATCGCTCAAATGGCTATACGCACTATGGGACTTAACATCTGAGGTCATCAGACCCCTAGAATTAAGAATTACTTAAACCTAACTAACCTATGGACATCACACATATCCATGCCCGAGGCTGGATTCGAACCTGCGACCGTAGCAGCCGCGTGGTTCCAGACTGAAAACGACTTACTCTAAAAGTTCCTCAGCACACGGATAATTACGGCATAATTCTGAAAACAGCCGCCAATCAATAAAAAAAGTTCATTTGCTGTAAACAACCTAGTTTTCACCCGTAAACGCAAGTACAGCATAATACGTTAGAACAATTGCAGTATACGGAGCGCTGTTTGAGTGTACTCTGGCGTCAGCGGCGACTCTTGTCACTCCGCATACGCCTTGTGAACGCTGCTGTGTATTTTAGTATCTGTGGCCTTCTCAAAGAGAGCGGAATAGCGGTCATAGATCCAGAGCACTGTCTTGCACTTCGGGTGGGAAACTGCCCCTAAAGGCGGAGCAATCAGCAGTGATCAACGGCAAAACGATGCAGAAGGCAGTGGAAACCACAGAGTTAAAAACATATAATGCGTATCCACAAGACACATGGCATGTAACTGGAAAAATTGTTCTTGTGATCTGTCCATTGGCAAAAGATTTGGGAATAGTCCCCCATGCGGATCCCCGAGAGGGATCTGCGAAGGGGAGGTGACCACGAACAAAAATACACTCCTGGAAATTGAAATAAGAACACCGTGAATTCATTGTCCCAGGAAGGGGAAACTTTATTGACACGTTCCTGGGGTCAGATACATCACATGATCACACTGACAGAACCACAGGCACGTAGACACAGGCAACAGAGCATGCACAATGTCGGCACTAGTACAGTGTATATCCACCTTTCGCAGCAATGCAGGCTGCTATTCTCCCATGGAGACGATCGTAGAGATGCTGGATGTAATCCTGTGGAACGGCTTGCACATGCCATTTCCACCTGGCGCCTCAGTTGGACCAGCGTTCGTGCTGGACGTGCAGACCGCGTGAGACGACGCTTCATCCAGTCCCAAACATGCTCAATGGGGGACAGATCCGGAGATCTTGCTGGCCAGGGTAGTTGACTTACACTTTCTAGAGCACGTTAGGTGGCACGGGATACATGCGGACGTGCATTGTCCTGTTGGAACAGCAAGTTCCCTTGCCGGTCTAGGAATGGTAGAACGATGGGTTCGATGACGGTTTGGATGTACCGCGCACTATTCAGTGTCCCCTCGACGATCACCAGTGGTGTACGGCCAGTGTAGGAGATCGCTCCCCACACCATGATGCCGGGTGTTGGCCCTGTGTGCCTCGCTCGTATGCAGTCCTGATTGTGGCGCTCACCTGCACGGCGCCAAACACGCATACGACCATCATTGGCACCAAGGCAGAAGCGACTCTCATCGCTGAAGACGACACGTCTCCATTCGTCCCTCCATTCACGCCTGTCGCGACACCACTGGAGGCGGGCTGCACGATGTTGGGGCGTGAGCGGAAGACGGCCTAACGGTGTGCGGGACCGTAGCCCAGCTTCATGGAGACGGTTGCGAATGGTCCTCGCCGATACCCCAGGAGCAACAGTGTCCCTAATTTGCTGGGAAGTGGCGGTGCGGTCCCCTACGGCACTGCGTCGGATCCTACGGTCTTGGCGTGCATCCGTGCGTCGCTGCGGTCCGGTCCCAGGTCGACGGGCACGTGCACCTTCCGCCGACCACTGGCGACAACATCGATGTACTGTGGAGACCTCACGCCCCACGTGTTGAGCAATTCGGCGGTACGCCCACCCGGCCTCCCGCATGCCCACTATACGCCCTCGCTCAAAGTCCGTCAACTGCACATACGGTTCACGTCCACGCTGTCGCGGCATGCTACCAGTGTTAAAGACTGCGATGGAGCTCCGTATGCCACGGCAAACTGGTTGACACTGACGGCGGTTCCTGGTTCCTGGTGTGTCCGCTGTGCCGTGCGTGTGATCATTGCTTGTACAGCCCTCTCGCAGTGTCTGGAGCAAGTATGGTGGGTCTGACACACCGGTGTCAATGTGTTCTGTTTTCCATTTCCAGGAGTGTAGAATAACATATGAATTAGGGCGTGGAATTTCAGAAGTTTTAACGTAGTAACAAAGCAAGAAAATCTAAAAACGGAAGTGGTAAGGCTCAATGAAGTCATTGTTCTCATCAGGATCGACAGCAAACCAGCTTCGAGAACAATATTTCTGGTATAAATGCCCAAGTCGCAAGAAGGGGGTGAAAGAGATAGAGATAGTATGAGGATATTGAACGGGTAATTCAGTACGTGTAGGAAGAGTACATTCAAGGCCTCTACGTGGCGGAAAACTTCTCTGATGATGTGATAGAAGAGGAAGAAGGAGCCGAAAGGGAAGAGATAGGGGATGACTTAAGTTCAAATAAGGTAGAAGAGATTGAACATTCCATTGGAGCTTCTAAAATCATTGGGGGAATTGGCAACAAAACGACTATTATCATTGGTGTGTAGAATGTATGAGACAGCGAAATACCATCAGACTTTCGAATAAACTTCATCCACATAATTCCGAAGACAGCAAGAAACGGTAGGTGCGAAAATTATTGCACAATCAGCTTAACACCTCATGCTTATAAGCTGATGACTAGAAAAATACACAGAAGAATGGAAAAGAAAACAGAGAATCTTTTAGATGACGATCAGTTACGGAAAAATACACCAGACAAGCAGTTCTGTAGTTGCGGTTGATAACGAAAACAAGACTGAAGAAAAGTCGAGAAACTTTCATCGACTTATCGTCCTGGAAAAAGCGATCTAAGTTCTGAGGAAAATAAGGGTAAGTTATAGGGAAGGAGAGGTAACATACAACACATACAAGAACCAAGAGGAAACAGTAGAACTGGTAGACCAAGATGAAGTGCTCGAATTAAAAACTGTACAGTCTATACATCGAAGAAACATCGACGGAATTAAAAGAAAGATTCAAGGGTGGGACTAAAATTCGGCATGAAAGTACACTCCTGGAAATGGAAAAAAGAACACATTGACACCGGTGTGTCAGACCCACCATACTTGCTCCGGACACTGCGAGAGGGCTGTACAAGCAATGATCACACTCACGGCACAGCGGACACACCAGGAACCGCGGTGTTGGCCGTCAAATGGCGCTAGCTGCGCAGCGTTTGTGCACCGCCGCCGTCAGTGTCAGCCAGTTTGCCGTGGCATACGGAGCTCCATCGCAGTCTTTAACACTGGTAGCATGCCGCGACAGCGTGGACGTGAACCGTATGTGCAGTTGACGGACTTTGAGCGAGGGCGTATAGTGGGCATGCGGGAGGCCGGGTGGACGTACCGCCGAATTGCTCAACACGTGGGGCGTGAGGTCTCCACAGTACATCGATGTTGTCGCCAGTGGTCGGCGGAAGGTGCACGTGCCCGTCGACCTGGGACCGGACCGCAGCGACGCACGGATGCACGCCAAGACCGTAGGATCCTACGCAGTGCCGTAGGGGACCGCACCGCCACTTCCCAGCAAATTAGGGACACTGTTGCTCCTGGGGTGTCGGCGAGGACCATTCGCAACCGTCTCCATGAAGCTGGGCTACGGTCCCGCACACCGTTAGGCCGTCTTCCGCTCACGCCCCAACATCGTGCAGCCCGCCTCCAGTGGTGTCGCGACAGGCGTGAATGGAGGGACGAATGGAGACGTGTCGTCTTCAGCGATGAGAGTCGCTTCTGCCTTGGTGCCAATGATGGTCGTATGCGTGTTTGGCGCCGTGCAGGTGAGCGCCACAATCAGGACTGCATACGAGCGAGGCACACAGGGCCAACACCCGGCATCATGGTGTGGGGAGCGATCTCCTACACTGGCCGTACACCACTGGTGATCGTCGAGGGGACACTGAATAGTGCACAGTACATCCAAACCCTCATCGAACCCATCGTTCTACCATTCCTAGACCGGCAAGGGAACTTGCTGTTCCAACAGGACAATGCACGTCCGCATGTATCCCGTGCCACCCAACGTGCTCTAGAAGGTGTAAGTCAACTACCCTGGCCAGCAAGATCTCCGGATCTGTCCCCCATTGAGTATGTTTGGGACTGGATGAAGCGTCGTCTCACGCGGTCTGCACGTCCAGCACGAACGCTGGTCCAACTGAGGCGCCAGGTGGAAATGGCATGGCAAGCCGTTCCACAGGACTACATCCAGCATCTCTACGATCGTCTCCCATGGGAGAATAGCAGCCTGCATTGCTGCGAAAGGTGGATATACACTGTACTAGTGCCGACATTGTGCATGCTCTGTTGCCTGTGTCTATGTGCCTTTGGTTCTGTCAGTGTGATCATGTGATGTATCTGACCCCAGGAATGTGTCAATAAAGTTTCCCCTTCCTGGGACAATGAATTCACGGTGTTCTTATTTCAATTTCCAGGAGTGTATATCAGTGATAAAATTCGCTGAAGGCCTTGCTATCCTCGGTAACACTGATAAAGAATTACAGAGTATTCTGAATGGAAATAACAGTCTAATAAGCGCAGCTCATGAATTGAGAGTAAACTGAAGAAGGACGAAGGTAATGAGAAGATATGAGAACAGCGAGAAACTTATCAGAACTTGTGATCATGAAGTATATGAAGTAAAGGATTTTTGATCTGTAGGCGGCAAAATAATCCATGAGTGAAGGAGCAATGAGCATATAAAAAGCAGAACAGCAATGATAAAAGAGCCATTCCTGGCCTAGCAAAGCACGGTAGCATCGTTTCTAATTTAGGTCTTAGTTTGAGGAAGAAATTTCTGAGAATTTACATTTCGAGCGCAGCTTTGCTTGCTAGCGAGTCACGAACTATGGGAAAATCTGAACAGAAGAGAATCGAAGCCATTGAAAAGCGGTCCTAGAGAAGCATGTATAAGATCAGATAGATTTATGACATAAGGAATGAGTAGGTTTCCGTAGAATCGGCGAGGAAAAGAGAATATGGAAAACACTGAAAAGAAGAAGGGGCAGTATGGTAGGACATCTGCAAAGAAATGAGCGATTAACTTCCAGGGTACGTAATGGAGATAACTGTAGAGGATAAAAACCTTAGTAAGAGGCAGAGATTGGGATACATCCAGCAAATAATTGAGGATGTAGGTTGCAATTGCTACTTCCAGATGAAAAGATTGGCGGAAGACATGAATTCGTGGCACGCCGTGTCAAACCAGTCCAAAGACTGATGGCTCGAAAAAAAAAGATTCATCGAAAGAAAGGGGTTTTTGTTGTTAATGGGCCTAAATAATAACGTCGAACTGAAACACTTACATATTCACACAACGACAGGTCTTTACAAGCTGGTGGCAACATGCAACATTCAACATACATGTCTTAGGTAAGCGAAGATATGTTACAAATAATTCACATATTATATCCTTAAAATAGTGTAGAAAAAACACGAAGACCACATGGTTGCTCTGTTAGCAAGAAGTGAAATTCTAGAAATAGCCACAGTATTACATTATTTCCAGATACGCCTTAGAGCAAGGCAATAAACCATTTGTAATGCAAGGAGAGGATGATAAGTGTTAATCCATAGTGCAACGAGTAGAAAAGATATTACTCGATGGTACAAATCAGATTTTTATGAAAAGAGAGCAAACCGTGAACCTTCATGAATAAAACGTTATCGATTTTCCAGCCGCGTCAGTTCAAATAAAATGCTCGAGCTTTCAATGTCCATCTCCGCCATCGTCATCAGGAGTTCACTGACTGCCGGGGCTGTTTTTTTTTTCTTTTTTCTTTATTCTGATTTTAATACCAGTATAAAAACAGGTAGGCTGGCAGCAGCACAATACGCCGCTCTTCAGCCCAAGATATTACAATGGTAAAACAGAGAAGACACGTGAATCGGAACAAAACGGCGGGGAAAAAACAGTAGACACATGAACATAAAAAACATGAAGCCGTTCACACTCGATGACAATCCACACTACAAACTGTTGAGACGACGCACACACTGAAGATGTCGATGGCACTGGTGAACGATGGAGTGTGACGGTGAACACTGAACACTAAAAACGACGGCACACACGAGGCACTAATGGCCATGATCTCTGGCACGCGAATCTTCCACGTAGCGTGTGCGAGTCCGGGGACCTGCTAAGAGGGGAAGAAGGGCGGGGGGGGGAGAGAGAGGAGAACAAAGATGCCAATGGCTGAGGAGATGGGAGGAGGAGTAGTGGGACAAGGGAGGGGAAGCCTGGGGGAGGAGTGGGGAGAAATGGAGGAGGGTGGTAAGGGGGAGAGAAGGGAGGGAGGTGTAACATCCACGTGATAAATTTTTGGCTACAGTGCGACGAGGGGAAATTGTAGATCTATCAGTTACAAACATTATGTATTCGACATATGAAAAAACAGTGAAAACTTATAAATATTAATTATTTATATAATATTCTATGATTTAATTAGACATATCGATGTGTATCATACAAAGACAACGATAATTGTAACTTCCTTTTATGATCTGCGTTTGTCTTCCTTTGTTTTTACCTTTTGTTGGTTGGCTTATGTAGATTGTGGGCGCTTATCAAACTGAGGTCTGTTAAGAAAGTGTAATTATTTGTTAATTATTACTTGAAAATAGATTTCATTATTATTATAAATATGAGTCAATAATTATTTGTAACTTTAATTCCTCTCTCAGTAAGCATTATCTGTGTTAATTATTTCTTTCCGTTGCAAGGAGCGCAGCCATTGATGATAGCGATTTGTATCGCGTTTTTGTCTGTGTTTTCCTTAGAAACAAATCAAATGTTTGCTTGATGAGGTCTAAACAGTGCGCAATATGAAAGTATAGTTTATAGAATTTAATAATCATTTCAAATACTTACTTATTTGGTGTAACAATAGAAAGTCTCTATCAATTGTCTGCCGCCGTCTTAACAATTATCTCAGCGGAAAATTCAAATTACGCAACTCTGCAGACATAAATGCCGAACGTAATACAAATGTGTAAAAATAAATGTGCACCGGTGGTTCCGAACTCATTTTAATCTAACTGGTTCTTTAAAAACAGTGCTCATTGTACGATCGTTATAACAAAGTTTTGTAGCTGATGTATGGAGCCGAAATTAATTACGCACGAGTTGCGAAGAATATTGTTTCAGGTAACATACTTCAGTGTTGTGCGCCGCTGATATTCGGTGGTTTTAATGATCATTTTGCTGAAGATAACTGTTCCCATCATAATCCATAGTTGTATAGAATCCGTTGTATGAACTGTGATTTAGTGACACTTACACAACTTACAGACAACAGTTTAACACGACGTTAACTTTGAGTTCTTTAGCAACTTGATCAAATCTTTAGCCAGGAGGAAAATTATTTAGTAATTACTCAATGTTATAAAATAAGATTATCATTTCCATTTACAAATTAGTTAAATACCAAACCACTGAATAACACATCGAACGCCATACTGGCGCCCAACGTGGGGCCACCAATACACATTTATTGATTTTAATAATTGAAATTGTCAGCTATTACAGGTACGGAGTACCAAAACAAACTATTAATCATTGTTTATTTATTTGTTTCATGATCATTGACATCTTCTTACCGAACCTCTGTACGGATCTGTATCTGCACTGATGCCAGGCACACGAGTAACTTCACATAAGCAGTGGCAGTCCACAACTGTCAATCAATACAGGTACGAACAAATGTGCTTGTTCACAAAATTTACAGCAGCACACCAACAACATTCGCTGCGTTTGCAATTTTAAATTAAAATCAGTACCTGTAGCGGTAAGTAGTAATAATAGAATATTCTGGCTGCGAGAATAATATTTTTGAGTGTTATTTGTGTATATGTGTTAGTTATTAGATCATTTTGTGTCAACTGGTGCTTGTCAGTGATTTATATATTTGTTGTGCTATATTGGTGATAGAATGGTTAAACAAAAAAAAAAAAAAAAACCGAATGAGCATACTGATGCAGAGATGACATCAGAGTCTCAGGTAGAACAATCTACCCATATTTCTGTCGAATTATTAGAAAATTTAATTATGAACGATAATTTAGAAACTGGTGTCCCGAGTGATAGTAAAACCGAGGAGTTTCCAAAACAAACTGACACTCCTGGATTCAATCAGTTAGGAATTAATGACTATATTTCTTCTGGGCAAGGGGCAGAAGTTAGCAATGCTCAAGCTATGTCCATACAGGATATGCCAACAGCATTATTTGAATAGTTTACTATTAAAGAGCAGGCGTGTGAAAAACAACGCGAGCTTAAAGAGCAGGAGCGTGAAAGACAACGTCAGCAGGAAAAGGAAAAACGTAGACAGGAAAAGCTGATAGAAAACAGCAACAGGAGCTCAGGGACAAAGAAAAGGAAAAGAAATTTATGGAAAATATAAACAATATTTTTCTGGAAAGAGATAAAGAAATTGTCCGTAGGATAAATCAGGTGTTGGTCGATCGTGATAATGCTATTACTACCCATTTTAAGCAGGAGATCGATGCAGTGAAAACCACTTTTGAACCGTTAACAAACATTCCAGTTCAGGTCAATAGTTTTCAAACTGAAGTAGATAGACTAGAGAACCAATTCAAAGCCTTGGCTACCGCTGTGGAAACAATGCAGGAGGACGTTACCTCGGAAATCCGAAAGAAAGCCCGAACAGAAGTAGCCAGGGTGCTGAGCTCTGAAAATCAAAACTTTGAAAATCTGACAGTATGCAGTAATGACAACACTGGTACTGACAGGCAAAAGATCGATGATAATCTGACGGCGAATATTAATGCACCACAAGGAAGACCAAATTTTGGTAATCAACCGATATTACCAGAGCAATATGTGACACCAAGGAACAATAACAGTGTAATAGAATGTAATTGTAGTAAAGTAACCACACTATCTGCGAATGATAGCAATTCCGTGCACTTAACTACTTTGATGCATGAAGAAAGCCTGATTAAGCATTGAAAGTTTCAAATATTTAACGAAGAAAGCAAGAAAAACATATACATCCAGTAGTTTTCATTCGAAACTTCAAAAGTGTTCTTCCAAAATCATGGTCGGAAGGACAGAAAATACAGTTTGTGGTTTCACATATTTCTAGTGATGCGTCTCTCTGGGCATTAAATGCAGCAGAAACTTGCAAGACTTTCCACGACTTTGAGAAGGCGTTCCTTCATCAATTCTGGTCAGCGTCTACTCAAGAATGACTCCGTAAAGTTGTTTACAATGCAGAAATTTACAATCCGCAGTCAGGTTCCTTATGAAAGTACCTTGAAAAATATATTAACATTGTAAGTAGGCTGTTTAGGTTTTTTTTATTGGTAACGCCACCTCTGTATGAAAATCACTGGCTGTGCTGTGTGCAGTCTGTGGCTGCTTTCCATTGTTGTAATACTCACCATTGTAGTGTTAGGCAGCTGACTGTGAACAGCGCGTAGCGTTGCGCAGTTGGAGGTGAGCCGCCAGCAGTGGTGGATGTGGGGAGAGAGAGATGGCGGAGTTTTGAAATTTGTCATGAACTGCTATATATATTATGACTATTGAGGTAAATACATTGGTTGTTCTCTATCAAAATCTTTCATTTGCTAACTATGCCTATCAGTAGTTAGTGCCTTCAGTACTTTGAATCTTTTATTTAGCTGGCAGTAGTGGCGCTCGCTGTATTGCAGTAGCTTGAGTAGCGATGATTTTTGTGAGGTAAGTGATTTGTGAAAGGTATAGTTTAATGTTAGTCAGGGCCATTCTTTTGTAGGGATTTTTTGAAAGTCAGATTGCGTTGCGCTAAAAATACTGTGTGTCAGTTTAAGCACAGTCTTGTATAATTGTTATAAGGGGACGTTTCATATGTCGACCCTCAGCCGAGGTACCTCACTGGAATCTTCTGATTTTTTCTTGTAGTTTGTGTAATTAGTGTAGATTTTGTTTATTGCTAGCGCGTAATTGTAGAGAGAATCTCCTTTGTAGTTGCAGTCCTTCATTGTTGTACAGTAAAACAGGTGTGGCACGCATGTAGATTTGCACCAAGTATTTCGCAGCTGCAATTAACTAGATATTATTTTCAGTGCTATGTTAATGAGTTCCCCTAATTTTGCTCTTCAAATTGTGTTTTTCTGTGTTGTCGTGTGAAATATTGTGACAATAATGGCGTGTGAAAAACGTAACACTAGGCCCCAAAGTAAATTGAGAAATGACAGCGAAGACGAAAGCAGTGTGTTAGCGCCACCGTGTAATGATTTAACTAATATTCAAAGTAGTAATTTGGTAACTGTGCATAGGGAAATGGAGCAGGTGGAAAACAATGGCGTGGACAGTGAAACAATTAGTGAAGAGGGAAGCATTATCGATCGATCGGTCGGCAACAGCTCGCCTCAGGAATCGGGAATGACAGGACACAATTTTGCAAATATTGTAGACTCAGGTTTTGGGTCCTCACCGTTTTCTCAAATGAGTCAAGACACATTTTCTGCTTGTCAAAATGTGAATGTTGCCGGTGAAAATGCACTGCAAAAAAGCATAGAGAAACAGATTCCAGACACTAATACATTATTATTACAATTAATGCAACAAATGGGACAAAATCTTCAAAAGTTAGACACAATGGAACAAAATCTTCAAAAGTTAGACACAATGGAACAACGCCAGAGACAAACACAGCAACAGTTAGACACAATGGAACAAAATCAGAGACAAACACAGGAAAAGCTTCAAAAGTTAGACACAGTGGAACAAAATCTTAAAACGTTAGACACAATGGAACAAAATCTTCAAAAGTTAGACACCACACTTGAACAAACACGTGAAGATTTAACTACTGAGTTACATAACATCGAATCGAAATGTCAAAAAGTCTGTAATGACGTAAAAACACAAATTTGTGAGCATTTTCAACCTATTTTTTTGCGGCATGAAAATGCATTACAGAATCACGAAGCAGCCGTAAAAGAACTGCAAACCATTGTTCATGAAAATCATGAGACCTTGTGGGCTAAAATTGATTCAGTTGCATCTACCGATTCGGTTACGCAACTTGCAAAAACTCAGGAAAACTTGAAGGACACAGTAGATTCGATTTCAACACAAATGGACACTCTGAAACTTGGTTCAGAAAAACACAATGAGGAAATGTGTTCACTATCGGAGAAAGTAGCCGAACTTTCGGATCAGGTCACTAACTTATCTACAAAGGTAGATGATGATCTGAATGACACAAGACCTGTAGCCTGTATGAACAAATTAGAAAATTCAAACAAAATCAAAATCAAATCAATACACAGTACAAAAGAGAAATCCGGGAAGTACAAGATCAGTTGATGCAGGTAATACAAGAATTACATATTTCAGAGGACACTCGCACTCCAGTACAGGAAGAGGGACATAGAAATACGGAACAACCACAAAATAATAACACAGGACATTTCGGAAATTATGAAAGAAACTGGCAAGGCGCATTGGATTTTGAGATGGAACCGCCGACACGACGTAACAATGACCGATATGCTACTCGCCAACACGATGATTTTGACTATAAGCTGTTCATTACTACACGTAAATTCAAAACATTTAAGAATTCTGGCAACGACATTCATCCACAAGCATGGCTTCATCAATTCTCTCATTGTTTTCCTCCCAACTGGTCATTAGAGCACAGATTAGAATTTATGTGTGGCTACTTGGAGAATGAACCAGCTGTAAGAATGCGATCGGTCATTCATGATTGTCACAGTGAAGGAGAATTTTATCATGCCTTCCTCTCAGCGTATTGGTCTCAAGCTACACAAGACCGAGTAAAACATAGCATCATATGATGAAACATTTCGAACAATCAGAATTTTCCAGTCTTGTCAAATATTTTGAAGACATGTTGCATAAGAATCAGTATCTTTCAAATCCATACAGCCCCTCAGAACTCATCCGCATTTGCTTAATGAAATTGCCTGAACATTTAAGAAATATTATTTTGGCAGGACGTTGCAAAGACGACATTGAAGCTTTTCAGGGACTCTTACAAGAATTAGAAATTGACACAGACAGTCGCGGGACGCGAAAACAGGAACATAACAATTACAGGTCACATCCGTCACGATTTCGCGATGAAAGAAATAGTTACTGGACACGACAAGGCCATTCTTACAACGCAAATCGTGAACCAAACAGACACCACCCATATGACAACCACTGGCAGAGTAATAGTTACAGAGAAAGATCGCATTTCCGTAGTAATGAATATGACAGAGATTACCTTAGAAACAGACAATATGGGAACCAAAACAATTATTATCAAGGGAGACAGAATAACTTCAGACGCAACAGTTCAGCGCGCAGTTACGATTCAGGAAGAAATTCTCCACCACATGACCGACAAGAAAGAAATTATGAAATCTACCGACATGACGACAGACGAGATAATCATAACGACAGACCTGAATTTCATCAGAACTGGCGAGCTTCAAACAGGGCAGGGCCTTCTCGTGAAAGTGAATTTGCAGAAGTTAGGTCTCCTAATCCCAATAACGGCGCGTGCCAACAAAGAGACAGACAATGACTCGCACCGCAGGCAGCCACCTGCGCCGGCTGGCTCAGGGAAAAATAACATAGACGCTCACCTTGAGAAAAAAAATTCCAGTATTCTTTACTGACGTATACAACCTGATAATTGCATACAAATCAAACTGTGAGTACTATGAAGAGTAAAGGATAGCACCACATTTCACATGTAAAACCGTGTATTGAAAAATAATCTGCTTTTTAACTTTGTCTTTGCCATATAATTTTTCACTTTACATTACTAGTATGCTTTGTCAGACTTAAGAAACTGTTAACATGTTAAATATCCAGTCAAGAACCAAGGGAACTTATTTAAACAGAAATTACGAATGCATTGTTATTGTGAACAGACGACACAGTGTTATTGTGTGTGTGCATTCTTGCTTGTTTGTTGCACGATTACGTAACGACTATAAGGCTCACATACTTAGAACATTTACCAGTACTGCTAATGAGATTTTAATGCAACATTGTGGTTTACTTGAAAATACATTCTGGATTTAAAGTACTTTCTGTGAGATACCAGATGACACAGTGGTTAGTTTATGTGACAGCTACACGATTTTATCACGACGCTACTAATGAGTAACAATTTACAATGTTGCTTTTTCAGTGTTTCTGTTTTATATCTGCACAGTTTTCTGAATTCTTCTGGAAAGTAAAACATGTTTTAGTAGTAACTTTTGTGGTATAGCAACAATGAGACAGCCTTTTTCGTGGCACAACAATACATTACAACACAGTACTTTCTTCATCATGGCAATAAGCGTAATAACTAAGATATCTATACGCAAAGCATTTCACTTTTGTTTATCATGAGGTAAGTACATTGACTTCTGCAGAACTTAGCTTTCAGAGGACGACACCTATGACACTTCCACAGAGATTATCTTACAACAAGACGCACAGTTTAGCGCTAAGGTACATGTATTTGAGTGATTAATTTTATACTACAAACATTTATTTTTAAAGGTTTTTGAATTACAAAGAAAGTTTTCCGTGATACATTTTATTCTATTGCAATAATCTGTAACACCTGAGGGTATAATTACATTAATCCTCAGGGGGGTACACGTTTACTTTGTGTACCATGTGTTTGGCAAGCGCAAGGAGCCCTAGCTAATATGGTATTTGCTTATACAACTTTACACATCGGTACCATATTTCTCTAACACACAAATTACACAGTTATCTGATCATTTAACTGAGAGAGACAAACGTTGTTACTACGGCAGTGACAGGTGTTCACGTAATTACACAGTTGGATAACTTCACACTTACGAAATTGTATGTTGTTTGTACTTTGTGAACTGTTCATATCTTTTTGGAACCATTCTGATACTATGAGAGCTTTGAATGATATATTTGGTATGGGATCACGATTGTTAAAGTACGTTTGAGGCAGATGACACTTTTGACATGAGCAGAGAATTTTTTTTTTTAGGTTTTGAAATCAGAAAGCTACGACGTTTTTGAGATTTGACTGAGGTGTTATGATGTTATTTTCACGATGACGATGTGTATTATGCTGTTGAGGTATGTTTATGATCAATAAGCTGATGCTATATGAGGAATTTGATTATGCTATGTATTAATTATGATGAAATATTGAAGTGTCGTCTCAAGATTGACGTGTCGACGAATATATATATGTGTAATAAGGTAAGGAGTAATGAGTAGCGGTTAGGGACTCTGAATTGTGAAGAAGTATGTTGGAAACCAAGAATCGTACTTTAAGAGTTATGAAATGAGTGTAAATGCGTGACTGTATCACAATGCTGACGAATATTTTTTTTGGGCACATATATTTATAGGATTTTGCTTCTACAGATTTGCAACGCTAATTCTTGACCTGTGAAATATTTTTATATGAGACTGCCACTGTAGTGGAAACTGCTGTCGTAAATATTTCCGTACGAAAGTTAAGTGACCACCCACACGTAATGCGGCGCGGGCACCCAGCTGTGTCAGACACCTGGAGAAAAAGCCATTAGTGCGAGCCTCTTTCAGCGGCACAGGTAGAAAGAAAAAAAAGAGGCCATTAACCTTGGCTTCTGACATTCCTTTGTAGAAAGCATCGCAAATACGACACGCTAATTACTTGGAAACATATCGTACTTTCTGATATTTACTGAAATGCCTAATGAAATGACAAGAAATAGTTTGTCTACACACCTGACTATGACTACTGTCTTTCTAGACGAGAGATTTTTTTACTACTTATGAAATGCCATATGGCTAATGAATGATGTTTCATGCCGTACTTTGTACATATTTGCTCATTTTCTTTAATATCTAGTTTCTAGCTGCACTGCAGCAGTGGTTACAATAAAATGTAATATATGTACTAATATAGTTATTTTATGCCTACA
Source organism: Schistocerca nitens (assembly GCF_023898315.1). Taxonomy (NCBI): domain Eukaryota; kingdom Metazoa; phylum Arthropoda; class Insecta; order Orthoptera; family Acrididae; genus Schistocerca; species Schistocerca nitens. The sequence continues at coordinate 189,776,109 of NC_064618.1, read as the reverse complement.
GATCCAGTCAATAAGAAATTTATGATCTAGTTCCTAGAAAACGAGGGCACATAAATAGACATTTCCCTTCACAGCAATTGCATAAATAATTTCTTTACGATTTGGTAACTTATCTGCTAGTGTAAGTTCTCGTGATGCATCACTCTTGTGTTAAGATGTGACATAGGTATTAGACATGGCCATATTTAGTGTAATATTTTTTCTGCTTGAGCTATGTCATGTTTAGATATAAGTTTTTTTTTTATTTGCTGCTGCTGTTTGCCAGGCATAGTGCTACTGAATTTTAATTTGTGTTACTCTGCTAAGCCAATTTTACTAGTGATTTATTTTTCTTGTTTGCTGCTCATTGCCTTATATTAGTTGTAATTTATGCTATCAGTGAGAAAATTTAAAGTATTTAAAAATGACAGACCACAGATTCACCCCCTGGATTGGATACAACAATTTAGCATTGCTTCTCCACCGACTTGGCCTGTAACACATAAACTTGAATTTATTTGTAGTTTTTTGGAAGGCGAACCGTCAACTCGTATGAGACTGATCGCGAGACAATGCTATTCGGTAGAAGAATTTCAGAATGCTTTTCTGTCAACATATTGGTCAAAGACGACACAGCGCGGAATTAAGGAACAACTAATTAGTTTACCGAATTATGAGAACTCAAATTTTCCCAGTATCACGCAATTTTTTGAGCACATGGTCCATCAAAACCAGTACTTCAGTGAACCATACAGTGAATCTGCACTTATTCAATTATGTATTTCTAAATTACCACGATCATTAAGAGTGTCACTGTTAACAGGTTAGCAGAAGGAAAATATTTCGGCATTCAGAGACCTGTTACAGCTTTTGGAAGTGCAGCAATCGGATTATTCCGTTATAAACAAAAATTTTTCATATAATAACCAAGGTCAACAAACATACAGAAATTACAACCAGCCACGCAATTTCAATAGCAAAGGTAATAGACGCTTCACGAACGACAACCACCAGAACTTTAATAACAGACAAAACTTTAATTATCAGTATCGTCAAAATTATCAGCAACAGGAACCACATTCTGGTAACAACAGAGGTTTTTCTCCGCAACAGCAACAAAACCAACCGGTTAGCATAACTAACCAACAATGTAATGCACAAGGTCAACCAAGCTTTAATGTTTCCCCACGTGCACGTATAGCATCGGCCCCAACAAATAGTAACGCACAGCAACAAGGATATCAGTACGTACAGAAAACACACTATTTCAATTCCTATCGCAGTGCACCGTATAGAAATGACTATCATGACAGACGTAAAAATAATGAGCACAATTATCAGCGTGCATTTAATAACAGTCGGTCTTATCAGCAGCAAGAACATCCGCCAGAACATATAATCATGAATGAACCAGACAGTAGATATCATACCGAACGTAATACGTCAGGAAGAAATAATAGAACAGTACAAATAGTGGAAATGCCACAGCATCCCCCTGAAAATAATAACACGTCAGATAGAATTTGACTAGATACTGTACAGGTCGCATCTTCCAGCAACACAAGCACAACTATTGACACGCAGAATGTTGTTCACCAAAATGTTATTACTTTTGACGACATCCGAGAGACTATTTTGCAGAAAAGACCAGTTATTCAAAAAACCATTTCACACCCTTTCATCGAAGTTAAAATTGGATCATCGAAATTTTCAGCAGTAATCGATTCTGGATCACCTACGTCAGTCATAAATTAGGAAACTTTCAACGAGAGTAACAAAGAGAATACTTATCCTACATTACCATTAGGCAAAACGAAAGTAAAAGGAGCAGTATCTAGTAAAGGAGTAGATGTAAAATTACACATTTATCATTTTGTATTGCAGGTCATACATTTCATTCAAATTTTTGGATTGTTCCATTATTGACGACAGACGTTATTTTAGGTACGAATTTTCTGGTACAACACGACGCAATTATTGACTTTCAAAATTCCTATTTAATGTTAAAGGATGAAAATGTACAACTGGCTTTAGAATTTCAGCACCCTTTTTCTGCGGAAGAACAAACAATTAATCGTACAGACATCATTTCCGCATCACGTAACATTGACTGTAATTCCACATTGTTCACAGATACGTACGTACACAACTATAACACTCCAGACGAAGACGACTATGACGTTATACACATAATTTCTGATAAAGTCAAACAGAGCTGTGCCAATACAGACGACGAACGCACTCAACTACACAAAATTCTTTTACAGCAAGCTTCAGTTTTTGACAAGGTTCCTGGTACTATGTCCGGTTTTATGTATGAATTTAAAGTTAAACAGCACGACACATTTAAAGCCAAGTATTATCCCATTCCGTATATTCATAGAGAACTAGTTAAGAAAGAATTGCAAGCTATGCTTGACCAAGGAATTATTGATCCGGCACTTAGTCCGTACATAAACCCGCTCCATATTGTTAAGAAAAAAGATGGTTCACTTCGCCTCGTACTTGATTCGCGTCACATCAATGACATTATTATTAATGAAACAGATCGCCCACAGACACCAGAAGAACTTCTACAGAAATTTCATGACACTGCTATTTATTCAACATTAGACTTGAAATCGGGATTCTGGCAAATGCAACTCCATCCGAACTGCAGAAAGTACACGGCTTTTCTCTGTTTTAGTGACTGTTATCAATTTTATAAATTACCGTTCGGTTTAACAATTTTTTCAGCAGCTTTTATTCGCGGTTTGAATACAATACTTCCGACAGAACTTAAAGACAGAATCACAACGTACGTAGACGACATTCTTATTGCAGAAGCTAACTGGTCTGAACACAACCTGATTCTTGAACGACTGTTCAAAACTTTTCGTGCACAAGGACTCACAGTTAATCTCAGTAAATCGCACTTTGGTAAAACTTCTATAAAATTTGTTGGACATGTAATTTCAACAGAGGGCATTACGCCTGACCCGGAAAAACTTCAAGATTTACGTGACATTACTGTTCCTACGACGAATAAACAACTACGCAGTTTTTTGGGTTTAATTAACTTTTTTCGTAAATTTATTCATTACTCTGCTTTAGACACCTCTAGATTATGTCAATTGACGGGTAAAAACACTATTTGGTCCTGGGATAGGCAAGCACATTCGGAATTTGTGAACCTGAAAGAAGCCTTGTTGAATGCACCACTTTTATCGCACCCAGATATTACAAGAAATTTTTCCATTGCCACCGACAGTTCTAACACCGCTTTAGGCGCACATATTTTTCAGGAAATTGAAGAAGATGGTTGTACAGTAATTAAAAACATCGCTTTTGCAAGTCGCTTTCTGTCACCTGCTGAACGAAGTTATTCTGTTACAGAACTTGAAACAATATGTGTTGTATGGGCTTTTACCAGATTTAGGCATTTTCTTTATGGAAGACACACTACCGTTTACACAGATCATAGAGCGATACAATTTTTACTTTCGGCTAAATTTACACACGACAGATTAAGCAGATGGAAACTTTATTTGCAGGAATTTAATTTTACAATTGTTCACATTCCCGGCACACAAAATATTGTAGCAGACGCACTATCCCGTTCTCTTAACAACAATCAGCTAGACATCGCAACCAACTTCTGCAAAGCAAATTTCAGCGTCATGTACATTCAACAAGTAGCATTTGAAAATTTCATTTCGTCGTCATTACAAGACATAGCACAAGAGCAGAGTAAAGACAACGTGTGGAAAGAAATTAAACACCTTTGGCAAGATAGGAATAATGTTACCACTAGAAACCATTACACTGTACGCAATGACATTCTGCTTCGCCGCTTTCATCCTGACAGCAACAATTGGTAATTATGCATTCCTGACGAACTTGTTAACAAATTCATCTGGTATACTCATTTAAGTTACGCACATTACGGAGCCAGAAGATGTTTTCTTATACTGAGACAGAACTGTTATTTTACCAACATGGAGAAACGTATTCGACGAGTTTTAGCGTCATGTAAAATCTGCCAGAAAGCTAAATCAGACACAACTTCACATATTCCTCCATTACATCCCATTGTACCTGTTAAATTGAGACATATGGCCGGTGTAGACATTTTTGGTCCGATTCCCAGAACTAATAGAGGTTTTTGCTACATCTTTGTCGCTGTTGAACTCACTTCGAAATTTGTTACCTTCACTCCGTTACGCAAAGCTACTGCTAAAACTGTTTCGAAAGCATTTGTAAAACATTTTCTATTTCATGTAGGGCATGTGTTGAAAGTAATTTCCGACAATGGATCACAGTTTCGATCTGCTATATGGACACGTATGTTACGAGCTAGAAACATTTCTCCGATCTATATATCCAGGTACCATGCTTCTTCGAACCCTTGTGAACGATTAATGAAAGAAATTGGTAAACTGAGTAGAATATACTGCCATAAAGAACATATTGATTGGGACACACACATACTCTCATTCCAAGATGTAATTAATTCCATACCAAATGAATCTACTATGCTATCTCCGTCTGTTATACTGAAAAATGTTGAACCACCTAACAAAATTAAAGAATTAGTAACCTTTCCTACATCTCGTCGACTACGACACCATGAGATAATTGACATTGTGCTGAACAACATCAAACGTGCCGCAGAGCGCCGGAGAAGACAGCAAAAACAGGTTTGTACACACCGTGACTTTCACATTGGACAGAAGTATTAGTACGTACACACTATTTATCCAACAGAGGAAAGAGTAGATGCAGTACATTTGAGCTTCTAGACGCAGGTCCATATCGGATTCGCAGCATTCCTCACCCCAATGTAGTACATGTCGAAACTTTGAGAACCAGAAAAACCAAAGGGAACCACCACATGTCGAACATCAAACCTTTCATTGAATGAACATACTTTATGATTTATCACACTGTAATGACATTTCCTAATTTTTGTGACCACTTATGCAATTATATCCAGATGAACACTTACTGATGATTGACGTATTATTTTTTTGGCATTTGCCCGGCAAGGTAAGGTTAGCAGGTCGCTTTTCTTGTCGTTACACATCAGACCGTACATATTTTTCATTTTTTATGTATGTATGATTGTTTTCCTATTTGTTTGTATGCAATATGAAATATTTAAAATATAACAAACACCAGTTGACTTTTACATTTTTGTCTTATGATATCTCAACATCGTGACTACTTTACTTTACTTTTTTTTGCTGCTACATTGTGATACACTGTGTACATTTTTGCTTCAGAACACTGTCGATGTTTTTGATAGATTACGTTTTCTGTCATGCTATGCTATATGCTCAATTATGTTACTATAAACCAGTTTTTATTTTATGGGTATATGATTTAAATGCAAGACCTTAATCTTTGTTCATCATTTTCGGAAATAAATAACGTGTAAAAGAAACAAATTAAACAGAAATGGGAATTTCACCTTCGGAATGAACGAAAGAGGATGCAGTACCTCGTGACGAAGAGTAAATGGATCAGAATTAACAAGCATTAACAAGAATATACTATACACATTGTAGAATAGCAGTCTTAACTAATTTTTTCTTTCAGAATACGAGGCGATTGATGCAGGCTGTCAGACAGAACTACACATCTTAGTTTTAGTGATGAAATATGCTAGAAATAAGGAATAGTAGTATAACGAATAATGAAGTGACTTTTTTGCAGATGATAATGAATGGTGATTAATAATGATGAAGAACATGCTACTATGGATAATGAAGTTTTTCTTTACGGATGATGATAATAATGTAGTTATGATAATATGGATAATGAAGTTTTTTCTTTGCAGATGAAAATAATGATGAAGTTTATATATTTACTGTTAGTTAAGATATGCTATGTAGTTATTTAAGTATTTGTTGCAGTTCGTTTTGACAGTATGTCTTATATCGCATGGTATGATGACTGAAGGTTTTGGAAAGGACAGCTAGAGAACATATATCACTACCCGTTAATTCGAAGTTCACTACTTTTCAGCATAATATGCGTTTCTTCTTTCAGTTTAATAATCCATTTTGTATATTTTGTAGGAGAAATTATTCATGAAATTAATATGCTATAAGCAGTTGTTCAATAAACCTATGTCATTTATGAATGTGATCACATATACTCTACTTGTTTCATAACCTTGCTACAGCTGACTCATGACGAATGACGTTACACATCTTCATTTGCAGCAATAACTCAAAAGCAAATATTGTTATTAATTATCGATCCCAACGCAATGCATTGCTAGCACAAAAAAAATGCTTTGTAACTGGCCAATGAATGCCACTGATTACTGTAATAAGATGACCTATGATGCCAATGATTACTATAATTAGATGAATTATGTATAAATGCTATGCCAATAATTAACTGTTGTTTTGAATGATCACTTCTGAATAATACATAAAAAAATGCTTTGTAGCTGGCCAATGAATGCCACTGATTACTGTAATAAGATGACCTATGATGCCAATGATTACTATAATTAGATGAATTATGTATAAATGCTATGCCAATAATTAACGCTTGTTTTGAATAATCACTTCTGAATAATGCATAAAAAAAATGCTTTGTAGCTGGCCGATGAAAGCCACTGACTACTGTAATAAGATGACATATGATGCCAATGATTACTACAATTAGATTAATTATGTATAAATGCTACGCCAATAATTAACTCATTTTGAATGATGACTTCTGAATAATGCATAAAACATTGCTTTGTATCTGGCCAATGAGTGCCAATAATTACTATATTCAGATGATTTATGAACATTATTCTGTAATACTACATACATGGTACAGAAATGTTCAGTAACTGGGGGATGAGTGCCACCAATTACTCAAATCAGTTGTTAGACTAATGTAATTCTCAATGAAGACTACTATGTGACTTAATTTCCTTCACCTTCTGACCTAATTACCAGAAATTACTGCAATATCCGTTTGTCCTGTCTATCCTCATGACCATAGAGCACTATATTTGGTTTTGCACTAATTCTACGTTGGTGTACTTTACAAGAACATGGTGTTGACACGACATGCTGTCCACCACCTTGAGCGATGGAGACGTTATTATGGTCCCACTAATTGGTGTACCTAGTGTACTACCAAAATGATAGCATGGAATATTATTACGACATTTCAGTGTCTTGGCTACACTGATTAATACTTCAAGGAAAAGAACTTCAGATCGTCTCACTTGGTGTTGTGCTTCTATAGAAAGATATGGACTTTCAGTGCAGCTGCGTGCAACCTAAAGTGCTACAACTATGACGCAATCCTTCCCATTCCTATCCTAATTCTTGTAAAATGATAAAAACATATACAGTGCGTGTGCACTTCATTTCATTTGTTAACAAGATCAGTTGTCGTAAAAATGCTAAACACTCCTACAGTGCGTGTGCACTTTATTTTACTCCATGATATGTAAAAATGCTAAAGACTTCTACATTGTGTGTGCACTTTATTTTACTACTTGATATGTTTATTTGTTGTAAAAATGCTAAAGAATTTTACAGTGCGTGTGCACTTTTGCCATTTGTTAATATGTTTTGTACTCATTGTGTATACATTTTGTCATTGCCTGATATGTTCTGTACTCAGTTCATGGGCACTATATTTTATTTCATGTTCTGCACCTATATACATGTATATATTCTGTGATTGTAAAGCTAGTTAATTAAGAAAAATTTGTTGCTCATGGCAAGTCCAATTGACTCACCATCGCTGCCTAATTTTTGCCCCCCCCCCCCCCCCCTCCAGTGGAGAGTTATGTTAGACGTATGCTTTGCCGGCGATGGGGGAGGCATGACAGAATCTCTGACCAGAGAGTAGTTTGTCGTTAGTTGTTGCTTGTCGCTAGTCTGCGCTTGTCTGCGCGAGTCGACAGTAGTAGTCTGTAGTAGTCTGCGTGAGTCGGCGGGAGTCGACATGCGTCGGCTGTGTGCTCTGCTCGCGACTCTGGTCGGGACTCTGGAGGATCAGTATTGTTGTAGAAGGTAAGGAAGCAGCCTTGCGCATATTTAATAATGTATGTTAATTGTAATTTGATTTGTTCTAAGAAATGCCCCAATAATAACTTTTATAATATAAAGCAACTTTTTTAAAGAAAAACATTCATTTCAATTTAAAGAATTTCCAATGCATTATCATTGCATTCAAGAATAAAAAAAAATTCGCCAGCATTGCACGAAGCTGTGTCGAAAAGTGACTAATTAAGAGCAGATATAATTTGCGGTTTTATTCAGGTAAGAATTTTTGCTTTTTTTTATTCAGAATACAGGGCCGAAGGCCAGCGCCGCTGTCCTCATAAAATTCATCAGGTTACAAAACTTTTTAATTGTTTTGGTGTTTAGGAATTTTTCTATTTCGAATTTGACATTAAATGAGAAAAGAATTTTGTGGTAACATTAAATGTGAATGCATTTCTGCACACAGACTATAAATGGGAGCCAATTTTGTTCAGAGGTTACGATATTAAAAAATTCATTTAATTATTATTCTTTGGGCAGGCTACACTTGGCACAAATTCATTTAATTATTTTCTGTGGGGAGGTTACATTTGGCTCCATTTCCATTATCATTTACATTTTTGTGGGGAGGTTACAATGTATCTATAATAAAAATGGAAATGTACTGTTATCTGGACAGTTCAGTAATGATCTCATGGTCAAGATAATGTAGCAGATTCTGAAAGTTTTATATTGTCTCATGTTTATGTGACAGCGTAAAATTTTAAATTTTGTTATTCAGTCATGGTAATATGAACTTATGTGCAAGTGTACCACACCTCATTATTTGAAAAGTGTCATTTGCATATAGATTGTCTGTTAAGTACTGTGGAAAACTACTGACAGCAATCAGAACACTGAAACGTGTTTCGCAGGAACTAGTGGACGCGTGAAGAACTGTAATTTACATTGTGAATAATGATGAACAGTGATAAAAACTGTGATCACGTAACCTTATGAACGCTCTTGGAGTGTCAAAGTTAGCAGCAACGCTATGAACGTTGAGTACTGTTGACTGTATTAATAATTAATTTGAACTGATGACCTTTAGTAGTTTGATATGAAGCGTCTCCGCGTGCCAAATTTAATGTGACAGACTTTACAGACAGCCACGCGGCAAAACAATAATGCAACGTTGGCTAAGCAGCGCGTCGAGAATATATTTACATTCCGCTTAAGTAAACGAAGCACACTACGGACACTTGTATGATTAACGGTGCAGTGTTCAAAATGTGCATATTGTGATAAACTTACATGTGAATCACTACATTGTGTTGAACAGTGTCAAAATACAGAACATACTCCAAAAACAATCTATGTCCATCCGTGTGAATGCAAGTGAAATGGACACTAACAAACCTTTCCACAGGATGAGAATAGTAATTATCTTGTCACTGATGCTTATATTTTGATATTTCATGTACCCGTCTTAAACTGAGGGACGTGGGAAAGGAGAAACAAGACCAGCTGCAGCGCGACTTCTAGCCAGCAGCAGATCCAAACCACGATGCAGCCGACGGCAGCCGACGGCAGCCGACGCCGCACCGACTCGGCCGGGGGCGGTCCAGCAGCAGCCACTACCTGTCTGCAGTCCAACGGCTCGACACAGGGGCGGTCCTACGACGTCAGCAGCAACTTCTTATGACAATCGATAAATGAGTGATATACCACAATGAAAAAACATTCATTATCTCAGATGCTTACAACAGAGTTATAAATTTGCATTTTCCAGCATATTTTATTACAATCATGTCAAGCCTGACTGTTAAAATTAGGTGTCTGTATTTTCTTGAAGCCCCTTGGACGGTTTTATTCCCGGTTTTCCGAGTCCAGCGAAACCAAATGGGGGGCGGGGGGGGGGATAAGTTAATCCGGGAAATATCCGCAGAAATTTCCGAGATAATACAGTCACTGAACTCAGTTAAAGTACTCGATTCAACTATAATTTTGTCATGTCTAAAACAACATTGAAACTAAACATTTGTATCTTGAGAGTAGCAAATCTACGTGGATTACGTGGACTGATAAAAAAAATATATAATAGTCAAAATAATTTTTTTTCTCAGCCCAAGGGGCATTGTAACATCCACGTGATAAATTTTTGGCTACAGTGCGACGAGAGGGGATTATGCCTCTAACAGTTATAAACTTTATGTATTCGACGTATGAAAAAACAGTGAAAACTTATAAATATTAATTATTTATATAATCTTCTATGATGTAATTAGACATATCGATGTGTATCATACAAAGACAATGACAATTGTAAATTCCTTTTATGATCTGCGTTTGTCGTCCTTTGTTTTTACCTTCTGTTGGTTGGCTTATGTAGATTGCGGTCGCCTATCAAACTGAGGTCTGTTAAGAAAGTGTAATTATTTGTTAATTATTATTTGAAAATAGAGTTCATTATTATTATAAATATGAGTCAATATTTATTTGTAACTATAATTCCTCTCTCAGTAAGCATTATCTGTGTTAATTATTTCTTTCCGCGGCAAGGGGCACAGCCATTGATGATAGTGATTTGTATCGCGTTTTTGTCTGTGTTTTCCTTAGAAACAAATCAAATGTTTGCTTGATGAGGTCTAATTAGTGCACAATATGAAAGTATAGTTTATAGAATTTAATAATCATTTCAAATACTTATTTATTTGGTGCAACAATAGAACGTCTCTATCAATTGACTGCCACCATCTTAACAATTACCTCAGCGGCAAATTCAAATTACGCAACTCTGCAGACATAAATGCCAAACGTAATACAAATGTTTAAAAATAAATGTGCACCGGTGGTTCCGAACTCATTTTAATGATAATGATTCGAATCAGACTGGTTCTTTAAAAGCAGTGCTCATAGCACGATCGTTATAACAAAGTTTTGTAGCTGATGTATGGAGCCAAAATTAATTACGCACGTGTTGCGAAGAATATTGTTTCAGGTAACATACGTCAGTGTTGTGCGCGGCTGATATTCGGTGGTTTTAATGATCATTTTGCTGAAGATAACTGTTCCCATCATAATCCAGAGTTGTAGAGAATCCGTTGCATGAACTGTGATTTAATGACACACAACTTACAGACAACACTTTAACACGACGTTAACGTTGAGTTCTTTAGCAACTTGATCAAATCTTTAGCCGGGAGAAAAATTATTTAGTAATTACTCAATGTAATAAAATAAGATTATCATTTCTATTTACATATAACTTAAATACCAAACCACTGAATAACACAGTGAACGCCACAGAGGGTGTCCAAAGGAGCAAACACAGGAAGAGGGAGGGAGGATGAAAGTTGGTAGGAGGGGTAGATGGAAGGGAGGAGGACATCATCAGGGAAGGGGAGCTGGCGGAAGCCACCTTGGCAGAGGGTAAGGAGGGTGGAGAGATGGAGACCAGGTGGGAAGTGGGAATACAGGCGCGGCAGCAGGCGAGGGTAGGAGAGGATTGGTGAGACAAGCAGGTGAGGAGGATCGAGTTTAAGGGAGGTGTACAGGATCCGTATCCTTTCAAGGAAAAGCAGGAGGTGGGGGAACGGAATGATGTTGCAAAGAATCCACGTGGGGCAGGGCAGACGGATGCGATAGGCGAGGCGGAGAGCATGGTGTTCAAGGATCTGAAGGGATTTATAAAAGGTAGGGGGGCGGAGATCCAGGCCGGATGGGCGTAAGAAAGGATAGGGCGAATGAGGGATGTATAGGTGTGGAGTATGGTGGAGCGGTCCAGACCCCACGTACGGCCGGAAAGGAGATTAAGGAGACGGAGACGGGAGCGTGCGTTGGCTTGCATTGTCCGGAGATGAGGGATCCAGGAGAGGCGACGGTCGAGGATGACGCCAAGGTACTTAAGGGTGGGGTTGAGGGCAATAGGACGGCCATAGATGGTTAGATAGAAATCGAGGAGGCGGAAGGAAGGTATGGTTTTGCCTACAATGATCGCCACTGGTTGCACCAAGCGGTGTTCCGGTCAAGATGGGATTGGAGAAGGTGTTGGGAGCGCTGCAGGGTAGGGGCAAGGGCAAGGAAGGGGGTGTCATTGGCAAACTGGAGAAGGTGGACAGGGGGTGACGGCGCGGCATGTCCGCCGTATACAAAAGGTACAGAAGGGGGGAGAGGACGGAGCCTTGGGGCACACTGGCGGAGGGAAACACGTGTAGGAATCCGTGTTATGGATGGTGATGTAGGAAGGACGATGGGAGAGTAAGGAGCCGATCAGACGGACGTAGTTAATGGGAAGGGCGAAGGTTTGGAGCTTGAAGAGGAGACCAGAATGCCATACACGGTCATAGGCACGTTCGAGGTCCAGGGAGAGGAAGATTGCGGAGCGACTGAAATTAAGCTGCTCGGAAAGGAGATGAGTGAGATGAAGGAGAAGGTCATCGGAAGAGAAGGACGGCCGAAAGCCACACTGGGTAACGGGAAGGAGGCGGTGCTGGCGAAGATGCTGGTGGATGCGTCAGGTGAGGATGGATTCCTGGACCTTGCTGAAGACTGAGGTAAGGCTGATGGGATGGTAGGAGGAGACGGCAGACGGCGTTTTAACAGGTTTAAGGAACATCAGGATACGGGAGGTTTCCCACAGGTCATGGTAGTAGCCGGTGCACAGGACTACATTGTAGAGCCTTCCCAGGGTGGAGAGGAAAGAGACAGGAGCTTCACGAAGGTGGCAGTAGGTGACACGATCATGACCAGGAGCGGTGTTGCGTTTTGTGCGGAGTGTAGCAATGAGGTCCTGTGTAGTGGTAGGTGCACTGAGTTCCGTGTGTGCAACGTTGTCCAAGTACTGGAAACCAAGTGCGAGGGGAGGGACAGAGGTGTCAGTTCGATTGCAGACATCCAGGAAGAGGGAGTAATAGAACTGGGGATCATCGGGGATGGTAAAGATATCAGAGAGGTAGGAGGCAAAGTGATTGGCCTCACTAAGGGTGTCAGGGAAGGGGTGATCATCATGGAGAAGAGGATAGTAGGGGAAGGTTTAGTTCCGGTAAGGCGACGGAAGGCTGACTAGGACGAGTTTATAGGTAGGGTAGCATTTAAACGGGTGCATGTCTGTCGCCAGTCCCGGCGGTTCTGAGCCACGAGCAAATTTTGAATGTGTCGCTGGAGTTGCTGGTGGCGTCGTAGAGGGTCTGGGTAATGCGTGTGGAGGAAGCCACGGTAGAGAAGGCGGGATTCACGGAGGAGGAGGACGGCCTGTGGGGGTAAGGTATGACGGTGGAGGTGGATGGCGACAGTAGGGACATGGGCCTCCACGGCCTCAGACAAGGTCTGCTGGAGAAAGGAGGCGGCATTGGTAACATCGTCAGGTTGGTGGTAGGTGAAGGGGTGGCTACCGACCTGGGTGGAGAGGGTATCCCGGTAGGCATTCCAGTTGGCACGGGAATAGTCATAGACGTACTTTGGGGGAGGGTCATTACGAGGGTCGGGGCGGGGGCGACGACCGCCTGAAATGGTGAGGAGGACAGGGAGATGGTCGCTACCAATAGGCTCCAGGTCATCCACCGTTATGCGGCCAAGGAGGTTAGGGGAGGAAAGGATAACATCAGGAGTGAAGCTGGATTCGGGACGGGTGTGCTGGGGAATGGGGATGAGGTCGCCTTGAAGGGAGGAGAGGAACTGATGCCATGGCCGTAACTGGGCAGCGAAACGACTGTGGATGTTTGCCGGGGCTGTTACGGTCTCTCGCTTATATAGGCATGATTACATCATCAGCAGCTAATCAGATCGATCCAATGTGGCGCGCGCGCGTAAGTCGACCCGGGCAGCTCGTGCCAGCACCGGTGACGTCAGGTGGCGCCAGGGGGAGGAGCCACGTTTTAAACTGCCGCTCCCGCGTCGCGCATCTGTCTCTGCTTTCTTTCGATGTCGAACGACCGTCCCCATGCCCTGCTGAGTGTGTATCCCTGGTGTCTGTTGAAATTGTTTCTGTTTAAGTGAATCTCGGCCGCTTCCTTTATATGGCTCTGAGCACTATGGGACTCAACTGCTGAGGTCATTAGTCCCCTAGAACTTAGAACTAGTTAAACCTAACTAACCGAAGGACATCACAAACATCCATGCCCGAGGCAGGATTCGAACCTGCGACCGTAGCGGTCTAGCGGTTCCAGACTGCAGCGCCTTTAACCGCAGCTTCCTTTATAACGGAGTCCCAATATGTAGAAGCATGAGCCAGCACTTTTGTATTTTTGAACTGTTTCTTATGTCCGTTTTCTAGGCAATGCTCCGCTATGGCCGATTTGTCAAGCTCCCTTTGTTTTATATGGCGTTTCTGCTCAGTACAACGCTCCGCAACCGTGCGAATTGTCTGTCCAATGTACATGCTGCCACATTCACAGGGTACACCATACACACCGGACACTCGGAGAGCAATGTCGTCTTTAACAGGGCGCAACATATCTCGTATCTTGGGGGCGGGCCGGACACTGGTTTTAGCCCATGTTTCTGCCGCAGACGTCCTAACTTACTGCTAGTTGCTCCACAGTATGGCAGGAATACAGTCCGTTTGGCCTCTTCTTCTGATTCACCAGCTGTGTTTCGTCGGCGGCCCTTGAAAGCGTTTGTGATGTCTTTTTTGCTACATCCATTTTCCCCGAAAACCCGTTTTAAGTTCTGCAATTCAGACTGTAGGTGGTCGTCGTCAGAGATAATCTTGGCTCTATGAACCAACGTGTTAAGGACAGCTTTCTTGTGTACAGGGTGGTGGAAACAATTGGCGTTCACGTCCCGTTCAGTGTGTGTAGGTTTCCGATACACTGAGAGACAAAGCTGGCCTCCTGCCTTCCGCTCATCCAAAACATCCAAGAATGGTAGCTTGCCGTACCTCTCCATCTCGACAGTAAATTTAATGTTGGGATGGACACCATTCATATTATCGACGAACTGCTGTAGTGTATCTTCACCATGAGGCCATATCAGGAAGCTGTCATCAACGTATCGTAGAAAGCAAGATGGCCGTAATGTCGCAGTTTGCCGAGCCTGCTCCTCAAAGTGCTCCATGAAGAAATTTGCGACTGCTGGAGACAGTGGTGATCCCATGTCTGTGCCGCCAGTCATCTCATAATATTCATCGCAGTACAAAAAGTACTTTCTCGTTAGGACGTGATGAAACAACTTAATGATTCCAGATGGAAAATGTTGAGCCAAAAGACCCAGCATATCTTGTATTGGCACCCTCGTGAAAAGTGACACAACATCCAGGCTAACCATTAGGTCGTTTGGGCCTATCTTCATTCTCTTGAGTGTCTCAACATATTTCTGCGAGTTGACAACATAGTGTTCGCAATGTCCCAATTTTGGTGCTAATAATCTTGCCAGATGTTTAGCAAGTCTGTAGGTAGGCGAACTGATTACACTAACAATGGGCCTCAGGGGAACACTTTCCTTGTGTATCTTTGGTAATCCATAAAGCCTGGGAGGTCTGGCGGCACGAGGCGTTAATTTCTTCACCACTTCATCTGGTAAGCCAGAATCCTTCAATAACTTCCCTGTCTTCCTGAAAATGGCCTGTGTGGGATCACGACTAAGCTTGCGGTACGTGGGGTCTTCTAATAAATGAAGGATCTTCAGGTGGTAGTCTGCAGAGTTCAGAACCACGGTAGCATTCCCTTTGTCGGCTGGAAAGACAACCAAGTCTCCATTCCTACGTAATAACCCAAAGCAACGTCGTTCCTCCTGGCTTATATTAGATTTTGGTGGCTTAGCTTTCGCCAGAATAGCAGTAAGTTAGGACGTCTGCTGCAGAAACATGGGCTAAAACCAGTGTTCCGGCCAGCCCCCAAGATACGAGATATGTTGCGCCCTGTTAAGGTCGACATTGTCTCCGAGTGTCCGGTGTGTATGGTGTACCTTGCGAATGTGGCAGCATGTACATTGGACAGACAATTCGCACGGTTGCGAAGCGTTGTACTGAGCAGAAACGCCATATAAAACAAAGGGAGCTTGACAAATCGGCCATAGCGGAGCATTGCCTAGAAAACGGACATAAGATACAGTTCGAAAATACAAAAGTGCTGGCTCATGCTTCTACATATTGGGACTCCGTTATAAAGGAAGCGGCCGAGATTCACTTAAACAGAAACAATTTCAACAGACACCAGGGATACACACTCAGCAGGGCATGGGGACGGTCGTTGGACATCGAAAGAAAGCAGAGACAGATGCGCGACGCGGGAGCGGCAGTTTCAAACGTGGCGCCTACCCCTGGCGCCACCTGACGTCACCGGTGCTGCCACGAGCTGCCCGGGTCGACTTACGCGCGCGCTCCACATTGGATCGATCTGATTGGCTGCTGATGATGTAATCATGCCTATATAAGCGAGAGACAGTGACAGCCCTGGTCAACTCTGATCCTCACTCCCCTCCTCTCCTCGTTCCTTTCCCTGGGCTCCCTCTTTCTCCCCCCTTCCATCCTGTGTTTTCTCCCCGCCTACCCTCTCCCTATCTCCTTTCTTTCCCCCCCCCCCCCCCGGAGTCCTTTTGTACTCCCGTCCTCTGCCTTCCCCACTCCCTGGCACGTCTGCTCAGCACCCCCCCACCCCTCTTATGGATCCTCATCTTCCATTGGCTCCTTTCACCCCTCCCCCTTCACTTTTCCTCTCCCTCCCCCCCTTTTTTCCCGTCATCTGACCATTTTCCCCCCACCTGCTCTCGGGTGTGGTAAGTCATATTTGAGCCAACTTTTTAGTGCAGTGTTTAAGTGAGTGATCAGTGTTGTGCGTCTTTCCACTGTGTTGCGAACAGAAATCAAGCTGTCGCTGGATGTGCATTTTATATCTCTTGCGAACAGAACCCAGACTGTTGCTGTGTTTTTTAATTGTCTGTCTATTACTTTTCTGCTTCCTGTGTATTTTATTAGCATCATCAACCCCGTGTTTTATGTTTTAAGCTCCAGAATTTTCTGCCATTTTACCTTTAAGTCACCGATTTTATCGCCAACTGTTCTTTTTTTTTATTATCTTCATCTTTTTTAAAACAAATTCTATAGGCTGAAGAGCGGCGTAATAAGCCGCTGCCAGCCCGCCCCCTTTAGGGGGAATCGAAACTCAATAAAGGAAAAAAAACCAGCCCCGGCAGTCAGTGAGCGCCTGACGACGATGGCGGAAATGGCCATCGAAAGCTCGAGCATTTTATTTGAATTGACGCGGCTGGAAAACCGAGAACGTTTTATTTATGCCGTCGCGTGAACCTTTATGTTACCTCATAGAATTCACCGCAAGTTTAATGACTGCAAAATAACTATCCGAATTTTGGGACTCAAGTGAATTTAACTACACATCAACCATTAACCACTACGGAAAATAAGTAGGAAGGTCTCACGCAGTATCTCCAGTGTCCCAGCACTCTGGGCCTTCTTGCGTCGAGTGCAGAACGTAAATGACAAACCTGTGCCATAAAGATTCAGTTGCATGGCGGAAACTCTCAAAGATGTAGGCACACCTCTGTTATGCCACCAAGGGATAATTCAAAGAGCTTCAGTCGACTAATTGAAACTGACTATAGTACGATCGATAGAACATTGCAAAGCTTAAGTCGCGATTTTACGAAGCAAATAATAATGTAGGCTAAATTAAACTGGAATTGAACAGGAATCTTTCAGTTTATTTCTTCTAAAATCTCAATTACACTTTACTCACATGTGTGAAGAATGCATTTGTGCCGAAAGTGGCATTCTTTTGGGTCCACCCAACTTAAATTTCTAACACTCCAATTGAAATTGAGAACTACGCGGATTGTCTCCAAAAAAGAGGTCATAATTTCGGTGGTCAGCAGTGTCGTGGATCATAGAGAACGCCACGCCAGCAATCGACCACCGCCAAGACATTACAACCCCGAGCGGCGTCATTAGTGGCGCCAGTCTGAAAGAGGCTTGAGCCCCAACTTCCGGGAGCTGCGAGGCGGCCCCACCGCGCGGCGGTTATGAATTACGGCCGCAAGGGCCGTGCATGGCAGTTTCGTCTTGAGTTCCGACTGAAGAATAATTCGAATTCCACTTAATCGTCTGCGGATGTAAGGACAGACCCCATAATCAATGTTCAAAGATGCCTAAGGATAGTATTTGTAGTACACTGTAGAACATTTAGACTGCGAGATCTACTGACTTGCCATTCCAAGCAGCTCGGCGACTCGGCTTCTTCTTTGTTAACTGTGGAAATCAAGAGTTACCCACACACACATACACACACACACACACACACACAGAGAGAGAGAGAGAGAGAGAGAGAGAGAGAGAGAGAAATCGACGCGACGTGGACTCGACTAATGTCTGAAGTAGTACTTGTAGGAACTGACACCATGAATCCTGCAGGCCTGTCCCTAAATTCGTAAGACTACAATGTGGTGTAGATCTGTTCTGAACAGCAAGTTGCAAGGAATCCCAGATATGCTCAACAATGTTCATTCTGGGGAGTGTGGTGGCCAGCGGAAGTGTTGAATCTCAGAATAGTGTTCTTGGAGCCTCTCTGTAGCAATTATGGACGTGTGTGGTGTCGCGTTGTCCTACTAGAATTGCCCAAGTCCGTCGAAATGCACAATTGACACGAATAAGATCGGATGCTTACGTACGTGTCACCTGTCAGAGTCGTACCTAGATGTATCCATGGTCCCATCTCACTCCAACTGCACACGCTCCACGCCATTACAGAGCCTCCACCACTTTGAGCAGTCTTTTGCTCACATGCAGGATCTATGGATTTCAAAGGTTATCTCCATACCCATACACGTCCATCCGCTCGATACTGTTTAAAATGACTCGTCCGACTAGGCAACGCGTTTCCAGTCATAAACAGTCCATTGTCGGTGTTGATGGGCGCAAGCTTTGTGTCGTGCAGTCATCAAGGGTACACGAGTAAACCTTCGGCTCCGAAAACCAATATCGATATTTGCTTCAATGTTTCGCACACTCACACTTGTTGGTGGCCCAGCACTGAAATCTGCAGCAATTTTCGGAAGGTTCGCTCACTACTGTCACGTTGAACGATTATCTTCAGTAGTCGTTGGTCCCATTCTTGCGGGATCTTTTCCCAGCCGCAGCGATGTCAGAAATTTAATGTTTTACAGATTCCTGATATTCACGGTATACTCGTGAAATGGTCGTACAGGAAAATCCCCACTGCATCGCCACTTCGAGGATGCTGTGTCCCATCGCTCGTGCACCGACTATAACACCACGTTCTAACTCACTTAACTCGTGATAACCTGCCATTGTAGAAGCAGTAATTGATCTAACAAGTGCATTCAGACACTTGTCGTCTTATATAGGCATTGCCGACCGCAGCGCCGTATTCTGCCTGTTTACATGTATCTGTATTTGAATATGAATGCCTATACCACTTTCCTTGGCGTTTCAGAATATGTCGCTGTGTGGATAAGAACCAGCTACGTACTATAGTAAATGAGATATGACGTCATAAACACTGAGATGCATCACAAACTGCCGCATTGTGAATGACGTTCAAATTTATTACTTCTTTTTTACATATTTCACTGACGGTATCCACATATACTGCTGCATGTAAATACCCAAATATATCATTCTGCGACACACAGTTTGAATCTTCTTTGTGTTTACTTATTTTTATCATTTCGAACACTGACCTACAGAATTTTCCCAGACAAAGACAACTCAGACTTAACCTATTCATTTGTGGGGTAGGCGTTGCTTTGCTGGATCCTTCTCTTCCATAAATGCCTATAAAGTGCATCTTCTCTGAACCATCCATTCTCCCATAGGTCCCCTGCTACCTTGTCTTTCCATCCTCTTCTCCTTGGTCCTTGGATTTGTAGGTCTTCAGTTCTTCTCCCCGCATAGTACTACCCTCTTCACTGCACATGTCAATACCATATTAGCATACGTCTTTGAACTTTGTTCCCTATGGGCCCCACTTTCACTGTTCCCCTGATGTACTCATTCCTTAGTCTATCCTTTTGTGTCACCCCACTCATCCACCGTCACATTCTCATTTCTGCCACTTCCATCTCTTTCTCTTGGGCTTTTGTAATTGGCCAAGTTTCTGCGTTATACAGCATTGCAGGCCTCACCACAGACTTGTAAAGCTTTCCTTTCATTCTGCAGCTAACCTTCTTATCATACAGTACTCCGCTCAGTTTCCTCCAGTTCATCCATCTACCATTAATCCTGTGCCGTATTTTGGCATCCAGTCCTCCATCACTTTGCATGTAAGAGCCTAGGTATTTAAATTAAGTGAAAAATACCCACAATATATAATCCCAACGCAATCTGACCGCTACACAATGACAATCTGGCTTCAAATAATTAACACAAAAGAATGACCCTGAATTGGAAGAAATCCTAACAATAACCCATACCTTTTATAAGTCACTTACCTCAAAGAAAATCTTCGCAA
This sequence comes from Schistocerca nitens, assembly GCF_023898315.1. Lineage (NCBI taxonomy): Eukaryota > Metazoa > Arthropoda > Insecta > Orthoptera > Acrididae > Schistocerca > Schistocerca nitens. The sequence continues at coordinate 189,755,735 of NC_064618.1, read as the reverse complement.
CACGAACTACAACAATTACAGCAAGCAGCAACTATATCCAGCTATATGAAAGGATTCTAACTACTATAGGCTCGACCTACTAGGAAGCACACGGTTAGCAAAAGGAAGATTTTGTTGAAGAGCAAACAATGTATTTAGCAGAGTTTACCTTATTCATGTGACATACAGTTCCTAAAATTATACAGTTGTCAATAATTCCACTACCCCAACATCACCAACCACATCCATTTTCATTTTACAATGCATGTCCTATCAACACTGAGTCTCCACGAAGGACTCATGTCGAAGCCGTCTGCTCGCTAACTGCTAGTCCGTTCAGCCACAGAGACTTTTACCGAAGGCGCAGAGCGCTGTCAGTGATATTAGTACAGTCTGCAGCACTGCCAACATACAAACATATAAATAGGCTACATACAAGTTCATGAGATTCGACGTAATAACAATGACTTAGGTGAAAAATGCCGCTTTGTACATGAAATTATAACACATTTACTCTTTACCATGAAAATACTTCTACACTCGAGTGAACTTAAGGAAATCCCTACAGCATCCAACTGCAAGTCTCAAACGTCTGTAGGCGAAAACATTAGCCGTCTACAGGGGCTTTGCAATAGAGATGTTTACAAAATGGCATTGCAGAAACGTGAAGCAGCCACGCCCTGCATACAGAGTCTGTCTGGGATCGTGTTTCTTAATTTGGATATTGTACTCATACATTTTTGCATTATGCATATTTCTTTGTACGGCTATTTCATAATTTCATAGTTGTTTTCAGAAATGCATGGAAGTGAAATATTTTCCTCAGTTCACTGCAAACACAGTTCATTTCCTGATTTCGTTTCTACTAGAAAATTGGCAAAATGAATACACAGGCAATGTGGGGTTTGTCAGCTGGTATTTGGATAAAGAATTCCATGTGTGCTCCATCAGCCACAGCAGTAGACACCAACAGAGACCAATGCATTTGAGAACTACATAAAGAGATAATACAATGTAGGTTTTCACGGCCGGTGTTGTCTTCAGTTGAAAGTTCCGGGATGAGAGCCCTTGGTCGATGTATAAAGTTTCTACCTAACGTTTCGTCTCCTTCTGCAGGAGAGATCTTCTGAGGACGTGCGGCTACTGCCGGTGGAAATTTTATACATCGACCATGGCCTCTGAGCCCGGAAGTTTCAACTAAATAAAGAGTTGTTTTATATGATTGTGAGTGTTAATCGACTGTTCTCTTTTTCCACTTGGTTGTACAAAAGCCTACACACCATCTATTGCCCATGTATGTGTCCATATGACCTTGGAAGTAGCGGTATTCATCAGAATGTTTTCCCTACACACCTTATTATTCTAAGTCACGAATTATAAAATGAAATGACGGATTTCTATTGTGCTAACAATTATCTTCAGACTTGAAATACGCAAAAAACATGTTCATAAAAAGTTATACGTGCTTATAATTTGTAAAACATAAAATAACTATCAAAGAACAAAACATAAAATATCGTTACAAAGTGTAGCACATCACAAATTGTGCAATCAAGTACTGAGTCATTAAACTTACGTTTGTCCGTGATGACAGTATTTAAGAGGGAACCTCTCTATTCACAATTACGTAATAAAATGTATCATATCGAAAAGGTTAAACAACATAGAAAAGGATCTCGGCACGTTAACTTACGATAGTACCAGAGTGCAACTGAAAATAAGAAAATTTTGGGATAGTGTATGAGAAGATAGAACAATGTTTTTTTGTAATGAGAAGGCTGCTGATTGATGTTCTCCTTGGTAAAGTACGACGTAATTATTAACAAATAAAATGCAAGGTATAAAATCAGGAATTTGTTCCATGGAGAAGTTCATTGCAAACCGGTAAATTAGAAATAATTTTACTACTAAAATACAAGTTAAAGAAAAGCAGAAAGGAAAAATTGCATCACTCTGATGAGTCTGCTGAAGCCACAGAGGGTTTCTTCCTTCCGGCGTGCTATATCTTGTTGTTGCCCTCAGTCGCCAGTTTATCATGAATGAGTGCAGAAGCAGCGGAAGCAGTCTCTTCGTCCTCACTCTTGCGTCTGCGTCTCATTGTACCACATTTCAACATAGACGTTAAAGTTAAAATCATTAGAACCAAATAATAAAACACTCTTTTTCGTTCAAAATCTGTTCCGGAGAGAACTTTTTGCTACTACAGTGAAACGTCCCCTTTGAACACAAAATTTTTTGCGCAACGCAATCTGACTTTCAAAAATCCCTACAAAAGAATGGCCCTGACTAACATTAACCTATACCTTTCACAAATCACTTACCTCACAAGCAGCCGACTGCCCAACGCTACAATGGCAGACAACAATGCAAACTAGCCACAGACTGCACACAGCACAGCCAGTGATTGTCATACAGAGCGCTACGTGGCGTTACCAATAAAAAAACCTAAACAGACTACTTACAACAGATTTCAACTTCCTCCATCACATTGACAAATCTACCTTTAGTTCCTGTTTGAAGCACTTCGATATTTCCGTCGATAGTAGTTGTCGGATGTTTATTTTCGGCAGTGTGTGAACCAAAACTATTTATTATAGAAATATCTGTGCTCTTGGAAGCATATTTTAAACGGCGATCCCTCCTGACCTACGTAATACTGACTACATCGCTGCAGCTCATTTTGTACTCACCTGAATTCCGGCATTTTGTCGCGTTTAACTACAATATTATACCGTATACGTAACTTCAAAATAAAATTTGTTTGAAAACCTATTGCGAAATTGAATTTTATGCAACTTTGCCCTAGTTTTTGTTATATGGTGCTGCTATATGACATGGACATATACATAGCTTATGTTTTCTGGGTTTAAATAATGACTGGTTTACCTAGAAGTCTTTCATATCTTTTATTGATTTTCCTATAAATACTGGTAACAGTTATTGTTTTATAACCGTTTTATACAGTAATCTGTTCCATTTTACTGAGTTCTTGGTTAATTTCACATTGTTGTAGTGGTAGGCATACTAAATGGTGAATCATACAATCGACAAAAGCTCTACTAAAACGTTTACGATGAGATTAATTAGCATTTAATATCACGTCCGTGCAAGTGAGTTTTCTATAAATACGGAATACATGTTTTCTTGTTTTCTGGTTACAAGTACGTCGAGGAACCATTTCTTATTTTCCTAAGTAGCACATCAATTATCAGCCTTGCTTTTACATTCTTGTATAATGTTTACAGTTACTAAGTCTTTTACTACCACAAATTAATTTTCCAAAATGATTTCGGGCTTGCAGCCGGTCGTCGTAAACTTCATTGCACGATATTTCGGCTGGACAGCTGCCAGTGATCTTCTGGAGATCCGAATTAGGACTGACGAAGTCGTTCTTCGCTCCGTATTATACATTACTGGCCATTAAAATTGGTTCAAATGGCTCTGAGCACTATGCGACTTAACTTCTGAGGTCATCAGTCCCCTAGAACTTAGAACTACTTAAACCTAACTAACCTAAGGACATCCATGCCCGAGGCAGGATTCGAACCTGCAACCGTGGTTCCGGACTGTAGCTTATAGAACCGCTCGACCACTCAGACCGGCCATTACAATTGCTACACCAAGAAGAAATGCAGATGATAAACGGGTATTCATTGGACAAATATATTATACTAAAACTGACATGTGATTACATTTTCACGCAGTTTGGGTGCATAGACCCTGAGGAATCAGTAGCCAGAAAAACCACCTCTGGCCGTAATGAAGGCCTTGATACGCCTGGGCATTGAGTCAGACCGAGCTTGGATGGCGTGTGCGGGTTACAGCAGATTCAACACGATACCATAGTTCATCAAGAGTGGGGACTAGCATATTGTGACGAGCCAGTTGCTCGGCCACCATTGACCACACGTTTTCAATTGGTGAGAGATCTGGAGAATGTGCTGGCCACGGCAGATGTCGAACATATTCAGTGTCCAGAAAGGCCCGTACAGGACCTACAACATGCGGTCGTGCATTATCCTGCTGAAATGTAGGGTTTCGTAGGGATCGAATGAAGGGTAGAGCCACGGGTCGTAACACATGTGAAAAGTAACGTCCACTGTTCAAAGAGCCGTCAATGCGAACAAGAGGTGACCGTGTCGTGTAACCAATGACACGCCATACCATCACGCTGGATGATGCACCAGTATGGCGATGACGAATACAAGCTTCCAATGTGCGTTCACCGCTATGTCGCCAAACACGGATGCGACCATTATGATGCTGTAAACAGAACCTGGGCTCATCCGAAAAAATGACGTTTTGCTATTCGTGCACTCAAGTTCGTCGTTGAGTACACCATCGCAGGCGCTCCTGCCTGTGATGCAGCGTCAAGGGTAACCGCAGCCATGGTCTCCGAGCTGGTAGTCGATGCTGCTGCAAACGCCGTCGAACTGTTCGTGCAGATGGTTGTTGTCTTGCAAACGTCCCCATCTGTTGGCTCAGGTATCGAGACGTGGGTGCACGATCCGTTACAGACATGCGGATAAGATGCCTGTCATCTCGACTGCTAGGGATACGAGGCTGTTGGGATCCAGCACGGCGTTCCGTATTACCCTCCTGAACCCACCGATTCCATATTCTGCTAACAGTCATTGGATCTTGACCAACGCGAGCAGCAATGTCGCGATACGATAAACCGCAATCGCGATAGGCTACAATCCGACCTTTATCAAAGTCGGAAACGTGATGGTGCGCATTTCTCCTCCTTACACGAGGCATCACAACAACGTTTCGTGAGGCAACGCCGGCAACTGCTGTTTGTGTATGAGAAATCGCTTGGAAACTTTCCTCATGTGAGCACGTTGTAGGTGTCGCCACTAGCGCCAACCTTGTATGAATGCTCTGAAAAGCTAATCATTTGCATATCACAGCATCTTCTTCCTGTCGGTTAAATTTCGCGTCTATAGCACGTCGTCATCGTGGTGTAGCAATTTTAATGACCAGTAGTGTATAATGCGCTTAAAGTACTGCCGCGCATGCGTTGCAGTCGCAGAGACAGAAAGGCCACACAACCCAGCGATAGCGCCCTCCCTGGTAGAACTGCCGAAGCACGACTCCCGCCCGGTACTCACAGCTTTACTTCTGCCAGTACTTCTGGAAACATCCCCCTAAGCCATGTTTCCGCTATATCCTTTCTTTCAGGAGTGCTATTTCTGCAAGGTTCGCAGGAGAGTTTTGTAAAGTTTGGAAGGTAGGAGACGAGATACTGGTAGAAGTAAAGCTGTGAGTACCGTGCGTGAGTCGTGCTTCGGTAGCTCAGATGGTAGAGCACTTGCCCGCGAAAGGCAAAGGTCCCGAGTTCGAGTCTCGGTCGGGTACACAGTTTTAATCTGCTAGGAAGTTTTATATCAGCGCACACTCCGCTGCAGAGTGAAAAACTCAATCTGTTCAAAATATTCCTGGTTAAATATAAAATAAGTTGAGGAAAGAGCATGTCGAAACGGTAGCTGAGTACTGCAGTTCCACCAGCGAAGGCGCTGTCGCTGGGCGGTGTGGCCCTTCTGTCTCTGCGACTGAAACGCCTGCGCGGCAGTAGTATCAGCGCGCTATATAAGACGGAGCGGAGAACGTCCTTATTATCTACCGACGCCATATTCCCATTCGGCTCCCACAGGTGATGGTCCTTGGTACCCCAGTCCCATGGGCTCGTACTGCGATGTACTTGGGCGTTACCCTGGATCAGCGCCTAACCTGGCGCCCCCTTATCGACGATGTGCTTCGTAAGGCGATAGGGCGGCTATGCCTGCTCTACCCTCTCATCAATCCAACCTCTTCACTCCCTACACACCTTGCTGTCAGATTGTACACCTCCCTTGTTCGCCCCATCCTTGAATACGCGGTCATGGTGTGGGGCAATGCTGCCCCCACCCACCTCCGCCGACTCCAGACTGTCCAGAACCGGGCTCTCCGACGTGCCCTCCGCCTCACTTCGACTTCCCTACCCAAGATCTCCACATCCTGGCCGAGGTCCCTCTCCTTCGACCACGCATCCTCTCTGCAGCCACTTCCTTTTACCAAGAAACCAGACACTTTCCCAATCCTTTAATACTTTCCCTGGGCACCCCCGAGTCCACCGACTGGCCACCACTCGATGGCCTGACCTTCTCTTCCGCCCGCCATGACTCCACATTCACTAGTCAACTCATTTCATGCCAATTACTCTTTCTCAAGTCATCGATCCATCTCACCACCACGTCTTGCCATTCAGCACCCCCCAACACGCCACCCCCAACACCCCCACACCCTCCACAACGCTGGCCTAATCCTGACAGGCCCTTTCTCTTTCCACTTCTCCATCTGTCACTCTCTGACTTCTTTCTCTTCCCTCCCCCCCCCCTCCTCCACCACCTCAAGATTGTCTGCCACCGCCATCACCGACGCTGCTGCAAAGAAGAACTCTTACTGTCCCTCATCCTCTCCTTTAACCTGTCATTTAGCTGTAATTACCGGCTAGCCAATGGGCCGTTCGTTTCCCTCACAATGTTACTGTCCCTTCTACTGTCCTGTCAGCTTTCATTTAAAAATCACGCTGGCCAGTCCATTGGGCCGTTCGTTCTCCTACCTCTTCTACTATCCCTCTGACTATCCTTTCAAATTTATATTTAAAAAAAGAAACCACAGCACAAAAGTCAAGTCAAAAACAATAACCACCATGTCATCTCCTCACCACCACACCATGCAAGAAGAAGAAGCGCTCCAGTAGCGCTAAGTCTTCGCTCCTAGCAGAGGATCCAACCCTCCGTCATGTGCGTCTGCGTCTGCGTCTTCGTCAGTCCTCGTTCGGCTCACCTGAAGATGGCTGGCAGTTGTCCAACTGAAATATCGTGCAATGAAGTTTACGACGACCGGCTGCAAGCCCGAAATTTTTTTGAACAGTTGATTTGCAGGGAAAATTTCAAATTTTACATGAATTAACTTGTAAACATTTTTTTATGTTATTTAACATTTTTCAAAGTATTATTTTATTCAGTAATGTCCCGTTGGTACACGAAAGATATCACGTAATTACGAAGCATAAGCTGATCGTACATTCAAGCAGTTGCGTGGCTTGACATTGATTCACAGAGATCTCCAAGGAGATATCGTGACAAATTATGTCCAATTGGCGCGATATATCGCCAAAATCTCGTGCTGGTAGGTGGGCCCTGCCCGTAGTGCTCCAAACAAAACCCCTACGTTATGTGATTTTCAAACAGCTGAGCAAAACTGAACGTACTCAGACATTGACTAAAGTGACACACAATATTTTTAGCGCAACGCAATCTGACTTTCAGTAATTCCTACAAAAGAATGGCACTGACTAACAATAACCTACACCTTTCATGAATTCTTACCTCACAAAAATCTTCGTTACTCGAACCACTGCAATACAGCGAGCGCCAATACTGCCAGCTAAATGAAAGATTCTAACTACTGAGGCCACTAACTACTGATAGTCATAGTAAGCAAATGAAAGATTTTGATAGAGAACAAACAATGTATTTACCATAATAGTGTTCAAAAGTCGTAATATATATATATATATATATATATATATATATATATATATATATATATATATATATCCAGTCTTACAAATTTACTGTCTCTGATGGACACACGTCCAGATCATCCGCTCTCAAAACTCCGCCATCTCTCTCCCCACATCCATCACTGCTGGCGGCTCACCTCCAACTGCGCAACGCTACGCACTGTTCACATCCATCTGCCCAACACTACAATAGCAAACAACAATGCAAACCAGCCACAGACTGCACACAGCACAGTCAGTGATTTTCATACCGAGCGCTACGTGGCGCTACAAATATAAAAGCCTAAACAGCCGACTTACACGTTGTCTATTGGGAACCTTGCTGGCACAGGATGCCTTGCCACGAGGGGCAAAAAACTGGACATAGAATATCATCAACGAACCGTTGTGCTGTATGGGTGCCACATGTGACAGCCAAAGAGTTCCTGCTATGAAAAGAAACAGCACCCCAGGCTACCATTCCTGGTACTGTGAGTAACAGTGAGGATGGTGACCAACTGCCCTCCAGGAGGTCTCCAGACACGTTTTCGCTGGCCTTCGGAGCGTAATTCGAAGATAATTCAGCTGCTCTCAATGATATTCCCCGCATTGGAGCAGAGTAATTTCACATTGATAAATATCAGCTAGGCCAAAATTAAGTCAAACTAACGTAGTATCGCACTGGGACTTCCAGACTTCGTTAAATAGCTGTGATTTCATAGGTCTAGTCATTAGCGGAACACTCGTATCACATAGGCTGATGTCAGTTTCATTTCAAAACGCGTATAGGATTTAGACATTTTCAAACCATTCTATGATTTTGACAGGCAAATGTTTTGGTCAAGTAATGGGAAGCAATAAGTAACTTCACAGGTTAACTAAAGATTTAAAGAGCCTATACGCTGGCTCAAAGACTTTAATAAACTGTTAATGACCAAAGCAAAATATTTGAAATAAATAACGGTACTCGAGGAGGGTGCTCACTATCACATATTTAACATCTATATAGATTTCGTCATCCTACTTTGTGCAATTTAATCGCATAGATATTGCTATGTCAAAATAGAGAGTTTTAAATATGCCTTAAGAGTTCAAGATATTTTGGGTTTGGTGGTAAAACATGTGCCTGCAAATCGAAAGGTCGTGGGATCGAATCTTGACAGTCCACGAAAAAATCTAGCCTCTACCTCCCATCATTGTGGAAAGTCGCAAAGTACGGAACATGATTCGGATTCCAGGATAAATTGTGTTTCCTGTTAGATAACTAGAGTAGATTAGGGGCACGACCGTCTCCGATGTGACCGTCAATAGAGGAATTAGCAATCTCCCTTTCAGACACACACAACGATCATTACTACCGTAACACATTATAGAAAAAACCCTTCTAGAATAAATCCTACCCATTTCCAGGAACAAATCTCTGTAGATAAGGGCAGAAACTGGCTACTAAAAGGAAAAAAAAAATACATCTAGCCAAACACAGGGATTCAACATTGAAATCTACAGTGTGATTCAAGAAGATATGCAAATATTTTAATATGTTATTCAACAAGTGAAATTAAAGGAAAAAGTTTATACAAACATAGGTCCGCAAATGTTTAGTTACGGAGTTATGGCTAATAAAAGATTTTGCCTGAGATTTAGCAACTTCGCTAATATGAAGCCATCGGAAAACTGTACAAGGTTAAAGTAAAGCACGATATCCATTTATTTTGTTGTTATTTGTCCGGTGAATCTAATAAAACATGTCCCAGACGTGCATCTGCAGCTGAATGCATTGAACTCTGTGGAGACATTTTTGAACATTTATTATGAATGTATTGTGAACTTGTATGTACGCTGTACAACTTCCTTAACAATGAGCTTGGTTTTTTTCCGGATTAACATGAATTCACATGTCCTATGGTATTAATAAAAGCAGATTATCTGACACATTCATACATGTTCAGTTAACGTTACTACCACCATTTTTACAAAATTGAATTCTCTGCACCTTCTGTTGAAAACTTTGGGCGGTTGTCTGCCATTGTCTCGAATTAAAAAAAAAAAAAAAAACAAATTGGTCCAAGTAGTTACTAAATTAAAAAAATTACGACATTACGTCTTTGCGTCTCTGGATGTGCTGGGAAATAATTTGTTAGTATCACCAGACCAAAAACAACAAAATAAATGGAAATCGTGCTTTACTTTAACCTCGTACAGTTTTGCGATAGCTTCATATTAGGGAAGTTGCTTAAGCTGAAGCAAAATCTTTTATTAGCCGTAACTAAACATTTGCGGACCTATGTTTATATAATTTTTTCTTTAATTTTACTTGTAGAATAACTTATAAAACATTAGCATATATGTATATGTTCGTGAATCACCTTGTATATAAATAAAAATGTAAATTATGTTTGTTGAAAATCTCCTTCTCAGGTGGTTCTCGATAGACTGTTTTGAATTTTTAGCACAACGTTGCATTCTAATACAGGTGAGATGGAGAAAGAGGAGGAGATGAAGATGGACAAACGGAGGCAGACGTGCTGATGTACAGAGAGAGGGGGAGGAGGTAGAAATGGACAAAGAAGAGGGGAGATGGGCAGACAAAGGAGAGAGAGAGGGAGATTAGGATGCATATACAATTCCCATACATATTACAAACGTGTGCTTTCTCTTTTCGTTCTTCTCCAATTAAGCAAACTGAGCCACAGCAGGCTGTGGCTTGGTACAGCTAACTTGTAATAATAAAAACAGGATACTCTGAGAAAAAAACTAGAAGTAGACATATTCAAGAGATAACATGCACGTTCTGTGACAACTGGTATGAAGACACACAAAGCTGGAAAACAGAAGAATTGTCAGACTAGATTTACGTTACTAACCATGTGGGAGGAGTACGTTGTAAGACGTGTACATTTCTACTGTCTATTGTCAAACCACAATTTATGAAAGATGTTTCCATTTTATTAATAGGATTAAGTAAGAATAATTAAGATTTGTCATGTTGGAAATAAGTGTGGTAGCCGGGAATGTCTGCACCAAGTATTGTTGGCAGGAGTGACCGCACATTGATATAATTTTAAAAAGGGCGGGAGAAACCACGTATGGATACATTTTAAGAAAAGAGCGGGAAAGACTACGCATTGTTACATTTTGTAATGGTAGCAGGGATTGTCTGCCCCAGAAAGCATTGTTGGCGGGAGAGACCGCACTTAAGGGTTCGTAGGAAGTAAGTAGTAAGCGAGAAGTGAAGCGAGTCGGTAACAGGTCTGAAGCGAGAGGTTGGGAGGAGCGGTGTGCCTGCCAGCCACCAGCTATGATTTACAAGAGACTATAAACGGATGTACAGAGACATCAGCTAAGTATTATCATAAGAGGAACTAATATTATTGAATTATTTTTTTTGAGAAACTTAAGGCTACTGAAGGTATGTTTGCGCAATGCTAGTTGTAAGATTATTGTAAAAAGTAAGTCCCATTCGAACGCTTGTAATATCATTTCATTCAGAATGTACTTACTTTTTGCCAGCAATATTGCATTACTGATTATTATCCATCCCAAAACCATCAACGTAAAACATTGCTAAATGTTATTGTTGTCAAGATATAGTTTATCTATAAATTACGTAACGTCACTCAAATTAATTAGAGAATAATGTCACCTTTGCTATTAAAGAATAACGTCGGCTTTGGTAATAAATTCATCCACTTATTATGACAGCCCATCAGCAGCTACAAAAGTATAGTAAAACAGAGTAACTACACTCCTGGAAATGGAAAAAAGAACACATTGACACCGGTGTGTCAGACCCACCATACTTGCTCCGGACACTGCGAGAGGGCTGTACACGCAATGATCACACGCACGGCACAGCAGACACACCAGGAACCGCGGTGTTGGCCGTCGAATGGCGCTAGCTGCGCAGCATTTGTGCACCGCCGCCGTCAGTGTCAGCCAGTTTGCCGTGGCATACGGAGCTCCATCGCAGTCTTTAACACTGGTAGCATGCCGCGACAGCGTGGACGTGAACCGTATGTGCAGTTGACGGACTTTGAGCGAGGGCGTATAGTGGGCATGCGGGAGGCCGGGTGGGCGTACCGCCGAATTGCTCAACACGTGGGGCGTGAGGTCTCCACAGTACATCGATGTTGTCGCCAGTGGTCGGCGGAAGGTGCACGTGCCCGTCGACCTGGGACCGGACCGCAGCGACGCACGGATGCACGCCAAGACCGTAGGATCCTACGCAGTGCCGTAGGGGACCGCACCGCCACTTCCCAGCAAATTAGGGACACTGTTGCTCCTGGGGTATCGGCGAGGACCATTCGGAACCGTCTCCATGAAGCTGGGCTACGGTCCCGCACACCGTTAGGCCGTCTTCCGCTCACGCCCCAACATCGTGCAGCCCGCCTCCAGTGGTGTCGCGACAGGCGTGAATGGAGGGACGAATGGAGACGTGTCGTCTTCAGCGATGAGAGTCGCTTCTGCTTTGGTGCCAATGATGGTCGTATTCGTGTTTGGCGCCGTGCAGGTGAGCGCCACAATCAGGACTGCATACGACCGAGGCACACAGGGCCAACACCCGGCATCATGGTGTGGGGAGCGATCTCCTCCACTGGCCGTACACCACTGGTGATCGTCGAGGGGACACTGAATAGTGCACGGTACATCCAAACCGTCATCGAACCCACCGTTCTACCATTCCTAGACCGGCAAGGGAACTTGCTGTTCCAACAGGACAATGCACGTCCGCATGTATCCCGTGCCACCCAACGTGCTCTAGAAGGTGTAAGTCAACTACCCTGGCCAGCAAGATCTCCGGATCTGTCCCCCATTGAGCATGTTTGGGACTGGATGAAGCGTCGTCTCACGCGGTCTGCACGTCCAGCACGAACGCTGGTCCAACTGAGGCGCCAGGTGGAAATGGCATGGCAAGCCGTTCCACAGGACTACATCCAGCATCTCTACGATCGTCTCCATGGGAGAATAGCAGCCTGCATTGCTGCGAAAGGTGGATATACACTGTACTAGTGCCGACATTGTGCATGCTCTGTTGCCTGTGTCTATGTGCCTGTGGTTCTGACAGTGTGATCATGTGATGTATCTGACCCCAGGAATGTGTCAATAAAGTTTCCCCTTCCTGGGATAATGAATTCACGGTGTTCTTATTTCAATTTCCAGGAGTGTATATTCATGTCGCAGTTCGATGTAGCAGTCAGATGGCGATCCAGTAACAGTAAAAAAGGTAAAGAACAGTTTTGGGTTATTGCAGATAACGACTGAGGGCCACGACGACGGCACATTCTATGTTTGTATGCGAAGATTGAGAAAGAGAATAAATTTCAAAGGGAAGATTTCATTTGTTATTACTAAGCAAGAGATAGAAATCCTAAGGGAAGGTTTCATAGGTTATTGTAGAAAGGAAAGTTGCGTAACAAAAGAGATATGTAGAGGAGACGGGAAGGTTTCAATGTTACGAACATTGCTAAAGCTTGTAAAGTGAAGAAGAGAATAAACAAGAAGGAAAAAAGAAGACTAGCGCGATTGGCCATAAGCATTTTTGTAGCTGTTGTGTCTGTGTTGAGGAATAGCCAGTGAATTACTTAAAATGCTGAAATAAATACTTCTTACTTATTAATTTGTTTGTTGTGTATATCAGTGATCAGGAGATAACTCTCTGGGCGACCACTGCAGCTAAGAGATCGGACTAACGATATAAGAGGAGGACGGGTGGTGGGTGGAAGTTTAGGGCGTAGCCACGTATCGAGAGCGGTTTCTTTAGAAACGCGGTAAGCTGGCGGAGCGCGAGATGCCGTTGGCGGCCGGCGCGGCGTAGGCAGCAGGTGTTGTGTGTGTGTGTGTGTGTGTGTGTGTGTGTGTGTGTGTGTGGAGCGTGGCGCGCTGGGACGTGCGTGCCACGCCGCGCCTGCCCGCTGCCTGGCCCTGTAATTATCGCAGTCAGATCGATCGCGCCGCTGGGGACCACAATAATTGCCCGATAGCGTTCCGGCCAGACGTCGGCGCGTGCCTCCGTAAATTATGGACCCCGGCGCCACACCGGCGACCCGGCGCATGCATGCCTGCCTGCCTGCCAGCGGCAACTGTTGCTCCTGCCTCGTGTTCAGCGTGGCGGTGCGCTACGCACTACCCCTGCCGAGCACGCAACACTCACAACTCTGAGCAGAATATTTCCAGATTGCCGGCTGTCACTGCTTTAAGGCCACCTCTTTGCTTGCTCGGCTACTGATTGGTGACTACTTTTATAAGGTTCTATGTTTCAACTACAGACGGAGGTGTAAACTGAAAATCAGTTAGGTGATCGATTCACCTCTCAGAGAGGGAAAGGCGTCAGACAGTCAGTTGTGACGTTGCTCTTGATAAGAAAAACAGGGGTATGGTCACAGGATTTCGTGACCTAGAAAAGATTTTCGGCAGTGTAAAATGGTCCAAGATGTTCGAAATTTGTACAAAAATAAGTGTAAACGTCTGCCCCTTCCACTACCCCTTGCCTATTTTCCTACTAACCTCCCCCACATTCTGTCCCTTTCATCAATACCCGACTTCTGCCTCATCAGCCCCTTACCTCCGCTAAGTGTGTCCCATCCCCCACTCCCCTATCTGCATCTATTCCCAGTCTGCGCTAATGCTGTTAGAAAATCTGTTATTTATGGTGAGCTTTTGTTCGTTTGGACGTTGCTTGTCTGGGGTCTCAATATTTTGGCAGCTGCTTGCTTAATTGGAAAAACCGTTAAAATATGCGTACATCTTCCTTTATAATGATGACATTTACATTGCTGTCTCTAGGGTGAATATTGGGACACTGTGTCTCGTACACCGTACGTTCTTCGTATATGTCCAGTGAGAGGTTCTATTAATAACTGAAGCCACTCTTTCGTAGTATACTAATTGAAATATTTATTTTTATTTGATTTTAGTTATGTAGATGATTATTATGTCAATTTTTGTTTGAAATTTATAAGTCTATTAATATAATAAAATAATTTAGATTTTTCAAGAAAGCTGAAGGCTTCAGATTAACAAGTAGCTGTTACATTGTTCAATGTTTTGTTTTTAGCGCATAGTATACTAACTGAAATAATTATTTTAATTTCATTTGAGTCATCTAGATGAGTTATTATGTCAAATTTTGTTTGAAATTTATAAGTCTATTAATGTAGTAAAATAATTTAGATTTTTCAATAAAGCTAAAGGCTTCAGAATAACAAGTAGGTGTAACATTGTTCAATGTTTTGTTTTTAGTTTATATGTTTTAGACCATAGCGGTACCTTCTGTAATGTTACCTCTGTCTCAGTTACAATCTCGGTTACATTTATGTTTGTTGTTGAAAAGTCTTATTTGTGAAAGTTTCGTTTTGTAAGAGTTACTAATAAAACAGAATCAAAAGTAATCTCTGGTTCAACTTCATAATTTATGGCCTTTAATATGTGCAGTTATTGGAGTGTTACGATTTTACAACTAAGGCTGATTGGTTTCAAATTACTAGTCTGCACTTACTGTAATTTTGAAGTCTCAGTTCAACAGCAGTGAAACAATTTTAATGAAAAAGTTAACTTCCGATCGCAGCACAGAGCGATCAGGTGACTGTCATTTACTTTAAGAATTTCACCAGCTACACTGCAGCAACCTCTATTACATTCAGCGTGTAATTCGACATGAGAACTTAATTACGACGAATTTAAGGTGTCAAGACATTAATTTTCAATTCTCAGTGCTTGAAATTAATTCTAATTAAAAACAAATAGTGTTTGTTCACCAAATTACAATGAGCCTGCTCAGTAACATGGAATGTGAATAAACAATTAACGACGATGTGAAGCTACGTTACGTACGCTATTACTGTTTCAAGAGATTTTATTGAAGTTTGTGACTCATCCTCCCTGCTTTAAACAGAAATAAACCGAACACGACCCTGGAGACCGAAGTCATCGTCAATCCCCAACTTAATAAACTAAAATTTAGCACCCACGAAAGATTACAAAGAGGAGGAGGAGCGATAAAACGTATCCTATGTTATTCAAAATGGCTCTGAGCACTATGCGACTTAACTTCTGAGGTCATCAGTCGCCTAGAACTTAGAACTAATTAAACCTAACTAACCTAAGGACATCACACACATCCATGCCCGAGGCAGGATTCGAACCTGCGACCGTAGCGGTCGCTCGGCTCCAGACTGTAGCGCCTAGAACCGCACGGCCACTCCGGCCGGCCCTATGTTATTAAATTTTTTCACAGATAATATGATACTTACTGTGAAAAACAGATATAATGTTATTATAGATATTTACGAAGTTTCGTATGTTGTAAGTGCTGTGTCCTGGTCTGTTTGGGTCTCGGAGATCAATGCCTTCTATGCCAAGCTGAAGTAAAATGGTTCTCAAGCCTGCTGCTCTAGTCTTGTAAGGTGTCAGGCAAATCAAACACCTTCCATGAAAACCCTGACATGATAAGCAAGTCCAGTAGAATGTCACATAGCTCCGAATAAATCGTGACATTAAAATAACCAAAGTAATACGAGTAGCGAGTGAGCAAATGGAATACCACAGACTAACACAAGAATGCCTAAATGCATGTCGTACCTCCCACCGTGAGACAGACGCAGTTCCGGGGGGGAGAAACGAGAACAGAAGCCGAGAGCAGAACCGTGTTAAGCTAGAAGGCCCTACGATAAGGGACAGACACCCACGTCGTCAGATAACCACCAGGACCACCCACCATTCCATGTTAAAAGCTAGAGCTCTACAGAAGAACAGTATAGATCTAACAATAACACTAAAAGGGCCACACCAGCTGCAAGTTTTAGCGTGAGACTTTTTCGCGTCTATGTTACGTTGCAAACGTTAAAAACATTGCCCCACCACGAAAAGTTTAACGTTTCTCATTGGATAGACAGAATTTATGTAGGTGGAGCTTGAGGTTAACATTGAGACCCTGATTGGTCAGATGAAAACACAGCCAGATAGTTTTTTTTTCGAACCAACTTCGGTAAATTGTAGTATGGAGAAGTTAGAGGGGAGTTGCTTCCGAGGTGGCGAGATGTATGGAGCTGCGCCGGGCGCCGCCCCCTGACGAACACCGACTAGGTAATGAACGCATGCGATGCCGCATTTTTGAGCGCATAAGGCTTCACTCAGAACTGCAGAAGTCTCGTCTGTTACATCCCCTTTTTACGTAATACTAGTGTCGATCGTCAATTGAAGCTCATGGTATTCACATTTGCTACGTAAGTTAAAATCTGAAACGTGATGGCTTTTAAGTTATATAATTATTGAGAAGCCACATCAGCCACTGTAATTTACGACTGTTAGATAAGTAATTAAAGATAATTGAGGGTCACTGTAGACCATTTTGATAGTTTTCTCTTTTGTGAAAGTTAATTTAAACCTAGATTATAGATGTGATATGGCATAGGTCATCCTTCGATCCATTGTAGAACTTGGAAACCCATTCAGGGAATATTCGTTCACATTTTTGCTGAACGCAGTTGGATTTTTAACATCCTGTATTAAAAAAATTCTTTTTATCAATAGTGCAAATTATAAATAATGTTCTGTGAGTAGAATAAAATTTCCAATGGTAAACTTAACTGCTTTTTCGACGTTATTTTACCAGCTAACCAAAAATAGGAAAGCCTTGAACCCCTTCCACTAAATTTAGTTAGTATTAAGATTCTTTTACAGGGAGTGCAGTGGAGCTGACGCTGAAATCATTAAGTATTTGGTTATATCATCGCTAGTCTCACTGAACTCTTCTGAAGTCTACATGTCATGTGTGGTCTGGCGTCTCCTTACCAGCAACAGGTCCCAGGTTCAAACTAGTCAATTCCCTAAAAAACACGCTCAGAGCATCGCTGTGCGAAAGTGGTAGGGAGACACGACATAGAACAACAGACACCATGCAGAATGTTAGACAATGGTGACCCTGCCAGGATGGTAAAATACCATGATTGAAGGGCGACCACATGCCTAACTAGGTCAGAAAAATATCTTGTTGAAAAATTTTTGTAACAAAATATTTTCTTAAAGTTATACATAGTCAAAAACAGTAACAGCAGCGATAGATAGTAAGAAAGTATTCAATAGAAAGTGAGACATTCAAGCAGAGACAATAGCATAATTAAGTTATGAATTTTTATATTGTTAGACTTAAGTTTTCTCTCCAATGCAAGTGCACAGGTGGCGGATACATAGTTGACAAGTTGGTTCTGACCCAACAAGTAAGTGAATTGATTGTCAAGTCGTGTGTGCAAAATGTTTATTAAACGCCTGAGATCGTATGAGCGCATGTTGACGCGAAGTAGGGCGCGTGAATTGCTTTAAAAACAGGAGATAGGGGATTCGGAAAGATTAGCAATGGCAGATCGTGACCTTGACCGAATTGAGGTAGAGACCCAACATGAAGATGGACAGAGAATAGAGGGCAGTACAACAGACGATGCAGTATCGCGAGAAATAGTACAAATAACGCACCATAACGAGGATAAAGTACGCCAAGGCACAGAAATCCTAAGTCAGCATACGACAGAGGAGCAGGAAAGTAGAGAGACAGCCGATGAGGATTCTAACTTGCGTCTTGAATACGTAGAACCCATAGTACAAGTAATCAGAGCTCCCTCACGACAGAGTACTAGGAATGCGAGCAGATACGTGTCACCGCACGGTTCAATGCAATCGGTTTCAAACTAAAAATTGAGCGAAAACACAGAGCGTAGGACGTTGGAAGAAAACGCAATAGGACCCACCAATCTGGCAGAATTATTACAATTAATGACGGAAACCATGACAAGACAAAATAAAGAAATTACGAACCAAATTAAAATTCAGAAAGCAGAAACGACGAAACAAATTGCAGAAACCACGAGACAAATGCGTGAGATTAAAGAACAAAACAAAAAGATTCAGTTACACCTAAGTCATATTGAAGACGAGGCAAAAGAATCTCGAGAAGTGATAGGAAACTTAGTAACAGGTCACAATCAATTGAGAACAGACATTGACAAGGTACAAGCGGACGTAACAACATTGCGTAATGACACTCAGGACGAGATCAAAATATTACGTAACAACACCGAGGGAGAAGTCAAGAAACTAGAGGAACAGACAAACGTAATTACTAGACAAGCGGCAGGTACAGCGCGTGAAATTGTTGAAAACAGTGTTTTACGCAAACGTATCACAAAAGCAGCGCTGAAAAGATATGATAACCGCATACTCAAAATAGAAGCGCAAATGAAGCGACAATTTCAGAAATTGCGAACAGAGTTGTTGCAAACCATTGAAGAGCGTAGTGAACAAGATCGAACAAGCACTGAGTCTACAACCACATCCGTATCTGTAAGAGCACCGGAAAAACAAGCAATTAACGAAGATATTACTCATTTGCGATTCCAATCACAGGCGGAAAGTAACATACGTGAAATCAGACAGCCTGCACAGCAACAAACACGTTTCGAAATTCTTGATGAACAAACGGCACCACAAACACATGCAGAACCACAAATGTATGTTTCAAGACAGTTTGGATCGTCCAATGAAGCGGCAAGGTTAGCCAGACAAGATACCCAACCAATACGTGACAATGGAAAGCCAGGTCGCGAAGAGTACAGAGCAATGCATTCAGCTACACGTTCACAACCGATGGAAGAAAATGATTGCGTACCACTCCAACGATACTACGCAAGGGTACGCGAAAGTTACAGTGGACAATATCCAATATATCTAACACAACCGGAAAGAACGACGGGAGAAATGATCAGAAACAAAAGTGGCGAAGAATCGCGAATTTCATATGGAACTATGACGAAGTACGACAACGACATTTCCTCACAGTGAGAAAATTTCAACACTTTCGGGAAGGAAACTCATTGCATCCACGAACTTTTATTGATCATTTCCGAGTAGGATTGCCAGAACACTGGACGCTAGCACACAAATTAGACTTTATATGTGCACACATGTCAGGAACAGTCGCAGAAACCACGCAGAATGTTGCAGCGACATGCCGATCGTACGAAGATTTCAGAGAGAAGTTTCTTTCACGATATTGGTCCAACGAAGCACAGAACAGAGTGAAGTACGAATCATTACAGAACCCATATTTTGAAAATTAAGGAGAGAAGAGTCCCGTGATATCTTTCGAATTAATGGCAAAGAAAAATCAATGCTTAGATGTACCATACAGTACGGAGAGTTGATTAAATTATGCGCGATGAAGTTACCATTGAAATACCAGCAATCATTAGTAGGGCGCGGAGGCAATGACGTAGAAGCATTTAAAGGTATTCTAAGGGAACTAGAGTTCATATTTTCGGAAGATGACGCAAGAAAAAGACGAAGCACACGTGAAAACGAAAGCAAAAAGCAGTGGAATCCACAAGACACAGTACGAAGAAACAATAATTACGAACCACGTGATAACGTCGCACCAAGAAACGACAATAGATTTCAACAAAGAAGCGGTTATGGATTTAGAAGAGAATATGGCAATAACTATAATTCACCCAGGAACGGCAACAACTCTTACAGAGGGAATAACGACAACCGGAACGGGTATTGGAGAACCAATAGACTGACAAATTATCAACAAAGAAACCAATATCAACAATCGGAGCAAGAAATGAGAATACAGATAGAGGAGGAGGAGGTAAGACCACCAAACCCCGCTAAACGTTCAAATTGACTGCTAAGCGCCCATGCCAAAGAGAATGACGCACCGACCCAGGACAATTGCAGCACCTTGAACAGAGAAGTAAATACCTTATCACGAGAAGAGAAGAGGGAAGAAACAAATCCGCAGGGACCAGATGAAAACGAAGACAGGAAAATAACAATATCGTGTTGGGACGAAATTAATTGGGAGAATACTGACGAGGAAGATGAATTACCAGAGGCACGCACAACGAATGTAGGAGGAGAGGACGAAGTAATGAGTATTGCAGAGTTATTTGAGATGGAAACCAGGGAAAGCGAATTCAATGAGGATAATACGCAGTCAACAAAAGTTGAAAATAAGTTACTAGTGGGCACACAACGCAACGTATATAGTGAAGGAAGATATGAAGCGATAATTAGGGCATTTAGATGTGATTATGTGGAATTAGCGATGAAGTAGGAGAAGATAGACGAGGATGAGGAAGAAGTAGAGGATGTTGAAGAAAGCGTAAATGAAGGAAGAAGTAGAGAAGAGGAAATAAGAGTGAGGGAAGTAGCAGTCGAAGCTTTTCCTACAGAAAGTCCGAATTCACAAGGGAAATTCCTGAAAAGACTCATGTATGATTTAGTGGAGGATTTGTTGATGCAAGAAGAAGAAGAACAGAACCAACCCATTCAAATTCAACCAGTTGTGATGGCCATAGTAAAGCATATCCCAGTCAATATTGTCATTGATAGCGGAAGTGAACTGACTGCGGTCTCAGAAAATTTATTCATGCAGAGTGATGCCAATGAGGAATTTCCAGCTCTGAAAACACGTAAGATTAAAGTAAGAGGTCCTATTAGAAACAATGCTGCGGAAGTTACGAGATAAACAACGTTAACTCTTTCGTTCCAAGGTCAAAAGATCGAAGCCAACTTCGTGATTATACTTAAACTAACTGTAGATTTGATTATAGGTGCAGATTTTTTA
Organism: Schistocerca nitens; assembly: GCF_023898315.1. Taxonomy (NCBI): domain Eukaryota; kingdom Metazoa; phylum Arthropoda; class Insecta; order Orthoptera; family Acrididae; genus Schistocerca; species Schistocerca nitens. The sequence continues at coordinate 189,734,583 of NC_064618.1, read as the reverse complement.
AATGAGAGACGAGCGATAATAGATATGGGGAAACGTAGCGTAACATTCGGGAATGTCACACTTCTCTTTGAGCAAAAGCTACAATTAGAAGAAATACCAGTTATAAACAAACAATTATGAATGATGCGATATAAAGAGGATGAAGAATTAGAATGGTATGCACAAAAGGGGGAATCGCCTCAACTCATGTTAGAAGTCCATAATGAAATCGACGAAAAATTGCAAGAAGTTCAAGGTATTTGGGAACCCAGTGAAAGAGAATTAGAGAGTATTATACAAAATAAAGCAGAGGTATTTTTACCTAAGACTGGCAGTATTAAACACTTTCAGTACAAGTTTGAAGATTAATTTTATTACTGGTAATTAATCAGCACAATATTTCAAGATTATGTTGCAGATAAGATCGTCAGGAGAAAGATGAATGAAGAGAGTAGAAGGTGGGAAAAAGAAAGTAGTTTCAATAAAAACAAAAACAAAAGTAACATCAATAGAACCATAGATTAAGGTGAAGGGATAAAACATAGATAGTCTAACAGCATGAAATACTAAAATGCTATACACCACCACACTATACAAAAATAAAAAACGAATTTGAGGATTCTTGTTGAAGTTAAGATTCAAAATATCTTAGAATTGTAACATGGAAAGGGCGCCATAATTTGTAAATCTTTTTAAGAAGGAGTAAAACAATGTAGGTACTAGACATATGTTAGATGATTATAACTAAAACATTTTGTAAGAACCATTGTAAAAACTCCAGCAAAGACCAGATGCAATGACCCACAAGTTGCAATGCGAGAAGTATCAAGAAAGAAAAGGACGTAATTAGCAAGACACGATCCCTTCAAGGCAGAAGCTTCGAAGGGAAAGGACAGCAAGACGAACAGAGGGTAGCCCAAGTGGGCAGTAAATCTGCTGAACCACAGGGTGGCGGAACCCTGCTGGAACAGAACACGGAACCACAGAGTGGAGGAACACGGAAGGACAAGAGGGTCTTGGAATGCCCCCGACCCAGCAGAGTGAGCAAAAAACGGCCTGACGAGAAGACCGCTTCGGCAAGCCAACACTGGCAAAAAAATATGTGTAAAAGTCACACTACTGCTAGTAAAGAGCACGCTGATGCATGAAACTGGAGAAAACTTCCACAAAGTAAAAATGACACTCCCAAACCATTTATCAAACTGTTACTAAGAGGCGAACTTCAAAGCGACTAGTTATCAATAAATATTTCCATATCCTGCCCAGAGAAGAACCAAGAAGCAAGTAAGAGGCAGAGAAAAAGCAGGAAGAACAGAAGTTGAAGATTCGCAAGATTGAGACCAAGAAAGAAGATGGGTGAAGAATAGACGACATACCTTCCCAAATCCCTATCCTATTGTAAACTAGTCGTCTGCGAAGTATTACTACAGAAAACGACCGCTTTCAGCGACACATAACGATGACTTTCATGCATACAAAGCCAGTAAACCACGAGATTCTGCACTCACAGCTCCATTCCATTATGGGGCCTCCATGACAGCAACACACACTTGCAAAGCCAGCAAGGAACGACGAACGAAGCTGTAGATCAAATACTCCCTCAAGTCCACCACCTTCATGCAAAAACATTCGCCAACCTCATGCTTAAACATTCATAGGATTGTGTGAATGTGTGAAATCAAATTATGTAATGTAGGAATTGTGCAAAAGAAACATGTGAAAAACTAAATAAGTTAAGCAAACCAGACAGCTAATAAACAACAAAATTAATGTCATTGACTATGGACTTAAGTAAAGAATGGACTATCGATAAAAATAAGTCATTAGTTCTGAAATGGACAGTATATAAAGAACAAAAGTAAGACATAATAAACACTAAAACTATATGCCACTTATTTTCTCCTCATAAAAATAAAAGAATAACTATATTTTACTTATTTTCTCCTTATAAAAACAAAGAATAAAAAATTACCTTGTTGGATGTTTTCCCTTTTTTTTAACATTTGTACCATTTGTTAGGATAATATATCAATACTTGAGTATGTATATTTCTTTGTCAAAGCAATTCTTGGGAATAATTCTTATTTGTTAGTGTAACAATGTTGAAATGAGTGTCTAGAAACAAAAACATTTTACTTGTACATGATATTTAGAAAATGTGTTAGGAATAGATTTTACTTAATTACTACATTTATAAAATAAAATATTTCTAACAAAATCGATGTTAAAGACTCCTCACTTTCGATAACAAACTTCTTAAAAAACAAAATTCACACTTAAATAAAGAAAGAAAATAATAAAAAAATAATAATTATAATAGAATAAAAATATTCTTCTCTTTTCAATATAAACATATTTTTGAGAATAATGTGGAAGAATATAAAAATATAAATTAGTAATACAAACTAGCATAGAACCAGAATAACGTGGACGAACAGTAGGCAACAAGATTTAGATAAAGGAATAATTTTTGACTGACTTAGACAACGATTCAATCATTGCCTAACTTCAGTGCAAAAATTAAGTTCGAAGGGTGGTGATATGTAAGGTGACAGGCAAATCCAACACCTTCCACGAAAACCCTGACATGATAAGCAAATCCAGTAGTATGTCACCTAGCTCCGAATAAATCGTGACATTAAATTAACCAAAGTAATAAGAGTTACGAGTGAGGAAATGGAATACCACAGGCCAACACAAGAATGCCTAAATGCATGACATAACTTCCCACCGTGAGACGGACAGAGTTCCGAGGAGAGAAACGAGAACAGAAGCCGAGAGCAGAACCATGTTAACCTAGAAGACCCTACGATAAGGGACGGACACCCACGTGGCCAGCTAACCACCAGGACCACCCCCCACCCCATGTTAAAAGCTAGAGCCCTCCAGAAGAACAGTATAGATCTTACGATAACACTAAGAGGACCACACCAGCTGCAAGTTTTAGCGTGAGACTTCTGACGAATATAAAAAAAATATTTATTATGTAAAAAATGAATGGATGAAAATGGGGAAGGAATGGCTTTAAATATTTTTTTATTTACTCTTTCAGTACGAGCTTTGTTGTAGATCCCTTTTTTTACGTGTGGTAATAAAATTTCATTTAGACAGAATTAAGCACATTTAAAATTACGTGAACTTTAGCTACCCTCTCATGCTGATAAATTCAAACTAACTGATTAATAACATTTATGACTTTGAAAATTATTTAAATTAATTTTTTTGCGTATTTCGGCCTTGGCACACATTTTCTAAATGCAGTGGGTATTTAAATATTTACTGAATTCTTTCCCGGCGTTAGCTATGGAACACAAGACTGTCTCTGTTAGCATAAAATGGTTAAATATTGCCAAGCCGACTTGAACGTTTAATTATCATTGACAAAACACACTTCACTATACGTTTAAGTGATTTCCTTTAGAAACTGAAAGAACCAACAGATTAACAACTTAAACGTGAATTATCCGCCTATGAATGCACAAATGTAAAAGCAGTAATAAATCCAGTCAGCCTCAGGATCGCAGTAAAAGAAAAATATTTCGTAATTCACTGCTAATTTAACCCGATTTACGGGTTTGGTTAATTTTATAGCGGAACAATTTTTTAAATGTGCCGCCGCTGCAAATCGTTCGGTTGCAGCACAGCCCAGCAACACAAACGATAATCGCTAAAAATGCTGAAAATTTTTCAAAGAAATATTATAGATGCCATGGGCAAGCTAATTTACATTAGTAATACACAATTTTGATAAATTATAATGTATTTAGACAATAACAATAATTAAAATTACACAACTTTATTATTTCTCCTCTAATGGCGGCTAAAGATAGATACAGACAAAAGAAGTCGACTCATTCATATAATGCTACGTCACAGGTTCCTCTCTCTCTCAGCTCTCGAGGAAGACGACAAAGAATGCACATTATGTAGTGCTTTTTATACTACTGCTGATTTTCAATATCTCTTTGTAATCTTACAACATTATTTTCCTCTGTGGCTATATTTTACATTTTTTCATCGCAGATATTAACATATTTCGTAATTACATTATGAGTATAGAGATATTACAATCATAAATACATAGAGAATAATATTACAGAAAATATTACAATAACAACCAACGTCCTTTATACATAATATTTTTTGCTAAACAATTATAGTACATACGAATTGCTTCATAGCGGCGTACATAGTACAATTAAATGCCATTTCATTTTATTAATAGTGTGTGTGCTGCCAGGGAACCTTACATTGCCCTCTGGCAGCATTTGGCAAAGAGTTTCGATACTTTGACACAATGGTGCCAGTAACGTTCTTTACAATTCTGCTTTCTTTATAGAATGGCTCTTTTAATTAGTCCCAGGGTTATATATGTTCATGGCTCCCCAATTTGGGCGAAGACAGACAGGATACCTGGTCAAAACTGTGCCGGAGCGCAGCCATCTCAGTTGGTTCATGATTAACCTTGTCTCTTTAACACTAATTCTTTTGAAATGATTTATCACTGTGTCATCAACGGTTACATAATATCACAGTCACATACAGTTCAACGAAAGTTTGTTGTGTGAGTTTAACAACTTGTAATTATCATTTTGCGATATACTGCAACGTCACTTTTCATAGGATATATGACTTAGTTTTTTGAAATCATTTAGTACAACGTCACATTCCCTACGTGTTACAAATCCATCTCCTACACTTGTTAGTGTTCATTTTCTCTCGTCAATTTACGGGTATACATAATAAGTATTCAATGTTTGTCAAAAATCGAGTTCATTGACTTGTTATGCAGTTTGTGTAAATATTTTGGAATATGTCAATAATGCTATAGTTGGTGCGCGGTGCGGAGTGATTGTTGAGGGACGCTTGGGACTGCGCGTCTGCTCCGTGTAGGTCACTGCCCCCGGTGTTGACAGCTAGGGTGCGGAGATCCGTGTGGCTGTCTGGTCTGATACGGGTTGCTGCAGCCGCTGCATGGCTGAAGTAGCCAGATGCGCGTTGTATATCAGCTCGCCCGTGTGACATCTTCATGCAGTGCTCCAGCAAACATGCAACAAGTTCACAAGCAGTGTACTATCCATATGGGCATTTTTCCTGCTGTGGGAAAGAACGCACATAGTTATTGGCAGTTATTATTCAGTAGGCCTTCACTAGTCAGGTTTGCACGATGTTTCGTTGTCACAGTAACGCGTTTTATGGGCACACAATATTTTTTCACCATGTCATGACTTGTAATTAGTCACACGCAAGTTTTCACCTTAGAACAAAATATATCTCTGTAGTCAATGCGCTTTCCTGGCGTCCCTTTGTAACGCCGGAAATTCATATCCTCCTATTTTCATGTATTGTACTATAAATTTTTTCCTTATTTTGGAGATATAACATTTCTGTGTCATTGTATTTTGTAATTTTTTTACTATTTGTATATATATGCATTTATGTCGATGTATAATTGGTTCTTATTTGGAAATATTACTTGTATTTATACGCTGGGTCTGGCATAGGGAAAACTATGCTATCGAACGAATACATCGATAGGTCGTGTGGAGAACCAAAGTGTTAGGATCTTTGGTAGTGTTAACTCTGTCGCGTGGAGCGCGGGAAGAAGGGAGTGTGGCGGGAGTAATGCAGTGGAGCAGGTGTGTTGTGTGACGCTCCCGCCAGTTGCCGCGCTTTCGGGGTTTGGCAGCATGTAATTGCGCTCGACTTGCTATGATAGTTTCTGACACGGTGTCGCGGACGGGAAGCATTAGCTGGCGCACATCAAGAGCCCGTTTCGCCTGGTGACAGTGTCGAGAAGAAGGCGCGCCAACATCCAGCTTCTGCAACAGCGACGGCCTAAACTGGGTGACTGTCGCCACCTCCTCGATCGACGGTTTCAAACTTTCTATCAACCAACAAGGAAGACTGGAAGCACGTAAAGTTTTAGAACTGTATGGCAACCTCAGCTCTTCAAACTGTTAAATTTTTCTCACTAAATTACAGCAACATAGCATGAAACTTTGTTGCTCATTGTCCCAATTGCATTACCAGCAGGGTCCCTTCCTTTTCCGAAATGAACCCGAGTGTCGTTGAAATTCAGACGCCAGCATTAAAGTAATATCATTCCATTTCACTGCTTTAATTTCAAAGTTCAGTTAAGGTATTCATTACTGGCTACAATATTTAGATTACACAAGCACAAATTAAGAGTGCGAATTTTGTTAGCATATTTTAGCTTACCTGTGAGTGCAGCTCAGCTTGGTACGTACTAGATTTTACTATTGTTAATTGTTCAGAATCATTTAATGCAAGTTCAAAGTTAAACATCTTGTTTCTAAACTGTGTATATTCAAGTAACTTATGAAATGATTGTTGAGGTAGCCCAAGACTAACCTTATTTTACTGAATTTCGTAGTGCGTCAGAAACAAAGCCCACTATTAATTTCAGTCACTAAATTAACTTTCAATTTTCCGGTTTTATTAATTCTTTTGCTAAATTAAGTCAGAGTGTAGCGAAATTTATTACTTCTGACAAACTTTCAGTTTTCACACTACACGTGTCAACCTTCAGTTGCCACGCTTCTACTGCTAATTATATGTGTAATAACCTTTCTTTTACAGTTACTATAGTAATTGTCCATAGGACTGGCGACCATAATTTCCCCCAAATCTCAAATATCTAATTACCGCTAGTTAATTGTTAATGTAACGGCCGCACATTTACTTTCTATATTAACTTACCCCTTTCCAAAATTAATTTCCACCAATTTCATTTGCATTTTCCTTTCATTTAGATGTAACCCTTTCCTCCCTCTTTACCGACAGATTAACTTCTGTAACGATTGCTTTCCCCAAATTTCCATTAGGTACACACAGTTTAATTTTTCACTGTCATTAAGGTCGATAAGTGAGGGGGAGGTTACACCTTGACACACAAAGAATATTTTTTTTTGTACACACGCACAGTACAAGTTATAGTTTGACACTAGCTTGGTCCACTTCTATTATCGGCTCACTGTTCGTGTCGTGTTAGTTTCTTGTCCACTTGCATACATGGCGATGATACAGTTTCTTATTGCTTGTTCGAAACAACCTCGTGACGTATTGCTGCAGTTTTAACAGTTACTGTCTGTCTCTGCCACACAATACTGCACTTCTGTTTAAGTTTTTTAAGTTACAATGTCCGTTTTGCAATTTTTTGTAACAGCACATTCGTAACTTCTTTGTTCGCTCTTTACCAAGGTGTGTGATAATTGCGTACATGGTAACAAATATTAAAATTTCGTATTAGTTAGCCCAAAAATCATCCATATTTATGTTCGAGTAGATTTTATTTGTGCATTCCAACCGGATTCAGGCATATTCTTCAATAACTCCTTTGAAATTATGTCTCACTTTACTTGCAAGGTCCTACGTAACTACAGTGTAGTCTCTGTAGGCTAAAATTGACTTGGACTGTATCAGGCTAGCTCGTTTTACTGATTCGATCTGCACATGCTTGAATTGAAGCTTCTTTGGGCGTATCTTTTAGTTACTTAAATTTGCAATACGTTTGCCTCCCATGGTGCCCTCGGGTCGCTACTGGGTGCATTACTCTCTTTGATAATACTGGTTTGAAAATAAAGTTCTCAGGGTCTCATTAATATTATTCTGGGTTCGAACCTGTCAATCTGACAGCTACACACACACACACACACACACACACACACACACACAGATATATATATATATATATATATATATATATATATATATATATATATATATATATACAAGTAATAGAAAAGACTGTACCAAGTAATATTTCAAGTTTGACACACATATAGAATATTATGCAGTACACAAATTAATCACTACTAAAATGTTCCTCCTGACTGATCTCTGTCACAATTTAGCACTACAAATAATTGCACTAATCAGGTTATCTGTGCAGACATTTAGAGCATGTTTAAGCTAACACTAATTAAAAAGAAGACATAACACAAATAATAATAAACAAAAGAGAAAGTCAATCATATTCTTATGACTAAATACTTCTACCCTAGTACATTATCTCTACAGATCACACATCATTAATGTTCATTCATTTCCAAAATAACGGTGTACCTTTTTACACATAACACATAGGACTATTAGTCATTTACTCTAGGAATATTTCCACATCCTTATGCGGATACAGTCCCCGTACTCTCCCTGACTGCGAATCTGCTAAGAGATAGCTACTATTTCCTTCTTGGGCCAAGGAATGGAGTATGAGGCTCGACAATAGGTTTTGTGAGGCTTCACCTCGATATTGTATTGATATCCCTTAATAGTTCCAGGTCGTTCTGAAAATACATCTGCATAGTCAGACAAGTATCAAATCCTGCTGTTGCATTGAGTTCAAATTTTCGGACTGTGATGCTTTGTTCACAAGTGCATCCACATTTGGTTTTACTTGATCACCTTGTAGTCTGGATAATAGAGATTTTGTCCTAGAGAATGATTGTCTAAATGTAGTATCCACTGATTCCTACATTTTATGTTAATAGCATTACAATTAGGCACAGGTACCTCTTCGGATCTGAGCATGGACAATTCTATCCTCCTACCCGTGTTCATCAAACTTAATTTTCCCCGAGAATGGTCGATTACTGCGTCTCTTTCTCTCAAAAAATCTACCCCCAAAATGCAGGCTACCTTTAAACCCTTTACTACCAGGAACGAGCACGCTATGGCTTCTCCCCCTATATACATCTCTACCCGCACTTGGAGTTTAATTATTTGTCGCTGTGCACTGATGGCTCCAGTGACTTTGCAATTGCTCACAGGAAAAGTCAGCATACGCTTTACTTTCCTCAGTACTCTGAATAAGTACATACTGATGACACTGACAGTAGCACCTGTATCTACGATTGCTTGCACATCAATATTGTTAATTTTCATCTCTATTATCGCCTGTACTTTGTCTTTGTGCTCCTTTATGCACGTGGGTGGTTCAGTTATTAATTCATGTCCCATCTGTACCCCGTCATTATACCTGAGGATACAGATTTCCGATGTTTTGTTCTGTGTCGGGCTGCTCTCACTCCAAACCTCAGCCGACGATGGAGAGCGTATCTCTGCTGAATCTAGTTTGTTGGATTATTACTGGTGGATGGGTGTGGCTGCTCTGTGTCGCTGACCTCCACTATGTGTAAGTTGTGTTGCGTCGGCCGCCACGGTTGCGCAGTTGGCGCATTTTGTGGTGGCGGTCGGTTATTGTCATATCTTTCACTGTTTTGCCGGTCCGGACTGGGCCTCTGGTTCTGTGGCCAACTTCGGTTTGCATCGTTATAGGTATTGGTGGTCCACGGCCCCCTGGCATTTTTCCATCTACTATTGCTTGGTGGGCCTGTTTCATATCGGTCATCGAACCTCCTTTTCCGGTCATTGTTCACCGGCGGACTATTCCCGTTCCGGTCTCTACCTCTATTCCCGTTTTGTACATAATCTTGTCTCCTACTGTTACCTCCGCCGTTTCCATTATTTGGTGTAGGCATGTTATTTCGACATTTTCTGTAACCGTTTCCGTTACTTCTAGCCTGTTCAGAGGCTGCCTTAACATCCACCTGAATCAGGTCAATTGAGTCCAGAACAGACAAGAAATGTTCCATGTCGTTTTCCGGTACGTGTATAAGTTTTTCCTTTACGTGTATCGGCAAGTGTGATTTCAAAAGTCTGATCAAATCCCGGGATGAAATCTGCTCGTCCCAGTAACGGGTCTTATTAATGTATTCCTCAAAATATTTTCGCAAATTGCCTAATCGTGAAGAATACGGCTCTGGATTATATACCTCTTTCCGTAATCTCTCCTGAATACATGTTGACCAAATATTTGGCCAAGAATGCCTTTTCAAATTGCTTATATGTGTCGTAACTGTCAGCTGCTTCGGTTGCCCATAATGCAGCATCTCCTTGTATGTAAGACATAGCGAACTGTATTTTCTGTGTATGACTCCAAACACTAGGCAATATGTTTCTAAATCCCTTAATAAATACTACAGGGTGATTTCTTCTCCGTTGTAAAGAACTGAAACTGTCGGTGTTTAATCAGGCTTTCTTCAATCATTATTTTGGAGTAACATTTGTTTGTTTCGCTAACATTGGTTGCCTGTTCTGTCTCGCAGTAGCAATTTTTCACTGCTGTATTTACATGCCTATCATTGTTGGACCTGTCTGGCGTCACACATGCCTGTGCGTCGCCGTGCAACAAGCTGTTTTCAGCTCCGCAAGACGACGGTTGACATTCCGCTACCACAGCGGAATGTCCGTGTGCACCGCCCTTCTTAGGTCCTGCACTTCCGCACTCGAGCCCAAGTCTTTGGCCTCAATCGCGGCGTGCACCTTCTCGTCTACTGTTTTATTAAGGTCGGTGACTTTTGCCTCTAACCAGTTCGTAAATTCCTTTTCAATTTTGTTCGCCTGTTCGGACATTTTCTGCTCTATTGCTTGACTTGTGTCAATTTCTAATTTTTCCATCCTGTTAGCCAGTACACTGATTTCATCTACGATACTGGCGTTAGCCACCTGGATATTATCTACTCTTTCGCTCAGTTCATGCACCGCTTTGGGTATGGTTTCATAGTATTGTCTCAAACTAACAATCTCACTTTGCATAGCTTCCAAAGATTGCATTAACTGTAAGTCTCTCGTTTAGCATCTCGTTCTCTATCGCTTCTGCTTGCATACGTGCAAATTCAGCTACCAATCTCTGGTCACGCTCTGCTTGTTCATGCACAAACGTAGCTTGGAAATTGAGCATGCGCTCGAACATAACCCTTAATGATTGCACTTCTGACACTCTCTAGTCCGTGTCTAGTGCTTGTGGGTGGCACAGTATTTCTACTTTCAACTGAATCATTGGCTGGCAGTGGCAACACTTCTTGCCCTTCTGCCCCCAGATTCTCACATTGTACTTCCAGAACTACGCCACTAACATTACTTTGTGCCCCACTTTCTATTTCGGTGTCACTACTTGCTAACTGTTGTTCATTATCCATGTTTATATATTTCTGACTACACAATCTAACCATAGTCAACAAAAGAAAAAAAATCTGAACTAAATATCCTTACACTCAGGTTTCACTGACATTATCACACAAGAAATGGTCATTTGTTGAAACGCACTTATTATATACTAAGATGACTAACTACTCAAATGTCCTGTTATTTAAAAAAAAACACTAACAACAAGCACACCACTAATGAGAGAACACCGCAGTGAGGCTACTTTACTACCCACAGGACAACTAAACTGTAGCTTTACCTTTTGGTGATCCATCTTGGGTGCAGCTGCCCCTGGTATTCTGGTAGGTAATTAATTTTTTGATATAATGAGCTCTCTTCTTCAGCTTGCCTCTGGCTATATTGTGTTCTCTCGCAAAAAATCATATACAGGTATTACCACACAATATTGGTTAGGCAATACATACAATACATGAAAATATTATTAATTGTTCTCCAACAAAGTTCGACTACAATAATTCCCTAATTATCTCATGGGTATTTTGTGGCCACTGCTTATTCGGGCCCCACGTTGGGCGCCAGTTTGATGAAGATAAAAAAAATATTTATTATGTAAAAAATGAATGGATGAAAATGGGGAAGGAATGGCTATAAATATTTTTGTTAATTACTCTTTCAGTACGAACTTTGTTGTAGAACCCTTTTTTTTACGTGTGGTAATAAAATTTCATTTAGACACAATTAAGCACATTTAAAATTACGTGAACTTTAGCTACCCTCTCATGCTGATAAATTCAAACTAACTGATTAATAACATTTATGACTTTGAAAATTATTTAAATTAATTTTTTTTGCGTATTTCGGCCTTGGCACACATTTTCTAAATGCAGTGGGTTTTTAAATATTTACTGAATTCTTGCCTGGCGTTAGCTATGGAACACAAGACTGTCTCTGTTAGCATAAAATGGTTAAATATTGCCATGCCGACCTGAACGTTTAATTATCATTGACAAAACACACTTCACTATACGTTTAGGTTATTTGGTTTAGGAACTGAAAGAACCAACAGATTAACAACTTAAACGTGAATTATCCGCCTATGAATGCACAAATGTAAAACCAGTAATAAATCCAGTCAGCCTCAGGATCGCAGTAAAAGAAAAATATTTCGTAATTCACTGCTAATTTAACCCGATTTACGGGTTTGGTTAATTTTATAGCGGAACAATTTTTTAAATGTACCGCCGCTGCAAATCGTTCGGTCGCGGCACAGCCCAGCAACACCAACGATAATCGCTAAAAATGCTGAAAATTCTTTAAAGAAATACTATAGATGTCATGGGCAAGCTAATTTACATTAGTAATACACAATTTTGATAATTTATAATGTATTTAGACCATAACAATAATTAAAATTACACACCTTTAATATTTCTCCTCTAATGGCGGCTAAAGATAGATACAGACAAAAGAAGTCTACTCATTCATATAATGCTACGTCACAGGTTCCTCTCTCTCTCAGCTCTCGAGGAAGACGACAAAGAATGCACATTATGTAGTGCTTTTTATACTACTGCTGATTTTCAATATCTCTTTGTAATCTTACAACATTATTTTCCTCTGTGGCTATATTTTACATTTTTTCATCGCAGATATTAACATATTTCGTAATTACATTATGAGTATAGAGATATTACAATCATAAATACATCGAGAATATTATTACAGAAAATAATACAATAATAACCAACATCCTTTATACAAAATTAAATAATATTTTTGTTAAACAATTACAGTACATACGAATTGCTTCATAGCGGCGTACATAGTACAATTAAATGCCATTTCATTTTATTAATAGTCTGTGTGCTGCCAGGGAACGTTACACACAATTTCGCGTCTCTGTTACGTAGCAAACGTTAAAAACATTGCCCCACCACGAAAAGTATAACGTTTCTCATTGGATAGACAGAATTTTTGTAGGCGGAGCTTAAGGTTAACATTGAGACCCTTATTGGTCAGAGGAAAACACAGCCGGATAGATTTTTTTTCGAACCAACTTCGGTAAATTGTAGTAAGGAGAAGTTAGAGGGGAGTTGCTTCCGAGATGGCGAGATGCATGGAGCTGCGCCGCCCGCCGCCCCTGACGAACACCGACAGGGTAATGAACGCACGCGATGCCGCATTTTTTAGCGCATAAGGCTTCACTCAGAACTGCAGAAGTCTCGTCTGTTACATCCCCTTTTTACGTAATACTAGTGTCGATCGTCAATTGAAGCTCATGGTATTCACATTTGCTACGTAAGTTAAAATCTGAAACGTGATGGCTTTTAAGTTATATAATTATTGAGAAGCCACATCAGCCACTGTAATTTACGACTGTTAGATAAGTAATTAAAGATAATTGAGGGTCACTGTAGACCATTTTGATAGTTTTCTCTTTTGTGAAAGTTAATTTAAACCTAGATTATAGATGTGATATGGCATAGGTCATCCTTCGATCCATTGTAGAACTTGGAAACCCATTCAGGGAATATTCGTTCACATTTTTGCTGAACGCAGTTGGATTTTTAACATCCTGTATTAAAAAAATTCTTTTTATCAATAGTGCAAATTATAAATAATGTTCTGTGAGTAGAATAAAATTTCCAATGGTAAACTTAACTGCTTTTTCGACGTTATTTTACCAGCTAACCAAAAATAGGAAAGCCTTGAACCCCTTCCACTAAATTTAGTTAGTATTAAGATTCTTTTACAGGGAGTGCAGTGGAGCTGACGCTGAAATCATTAAGTATTTGGTTATATCATCGCTAGTCTCACTGAACTCTTCTGAAGTCTACATGTCATGTGTGGTCTGGCGTCTCCTTACCAGCAACAGGTCCCAGGTTCAAACTAGTCAATTTGTAACACCATAGCTCTAATGCTCTACTCATCTATTTTGCTTTTTTTTAATATTACACCGTTAAGAACCTGTAAATGTTTTTGATTGAATAGATAACACAAAATTGTATATTCTTTTCTTTGTTAAAACTTTGATGTCGTAGTTTGTTTCAATGCAAAGTAGTGTATCTGTACTGTAAATACTTTGTCCCATTTGGAGGGAACAAAACTTACTGTATATAATTGCAATTCTGTGTGAATAATTTTTTGTAGAAGTGTCAATATGTGCAAAGGTTCTGTTTTATTTAATGTATTTGTTTGCTGTTATGTAAACTGCTGATCCTCACTTACGGCTCTTAGTTATTCTGTATGTAAAAGGTGTAGGGGTTCCCCTCGGGAACAGAACAACGTAGCGCGCGCAAAATGTGGTTGGCTTAGGTGGAAAAGGTGGAACTGATAGTCAGTCGGGGACGAGCAGTCAGTCAGGGACGAGCCAGCAGTCTGAGATGAGCTACGAGTCCGTGCGCTACTATGCAAAAGTTGCATAGTGCTGGTTTCGAGAGAGGCTTTTCTGTTATTTTCCAATGCCTCGGATGGATGGATAAATAGCTGGGCTATTCTGGAATTTGCATCTATCTTCGCCACCAAGAAACGACAGAGTCCAGCAATTCTGCCTGCAATTCCACCTACCAACATGCAGTTGCCATCACATTGCGCAATCATTGCAACGTAATATTATAAGGATGTACAGTGAAGGATCAGCTTAAGGGATGTGTTATTATGCTGAAATATAAGGTAATGTGTATCTGACTTTATGTACCTACCTTGATTTTTCTCCTCATCATAACACCTCTCAGGGTCCTCTCCGTTTGAAGTAAAGTGATTACCGAGTGTCCTTACTGAAAGTACGTTAAAATTCCAGTTTTCTAATTAATGCCTCTTGAACGTAGTAAAGTTAAAGTTAATGTGGCAAGAAAGTGAGTTAGAGTTAATGATGCTTGCTGAAAATAACATTCTTAGTAAAAATGCTTATTAATGTTTTGTTGCCAACTTCAAATTAAAATTTCTCAAGACTGAGGCTTATAACGTTTTGCTTAGTAAATGATCACATTATTGTCTGTAATAAATCCTAAAAGGTGAGTCAGTTTCTTGCAATTTGGTCAGTATTATGTTTCGCAGTAGTAAAAGTGAGAAAGCTGCAGTTGTGAAACTTTATATATTCATGTTTGCTAAGTGTTTGTGTATTTGTGCATTAGAAGTGCATGTTAATAGTAATATTATAAAGACCATTCACTTTATGTAAGCCCTGAAAGTGATAGTGTTTTTTTTTCTGTACGTGTTATAACTGTGCAAATAGTTTTTTTTGTGCTGCTCCAGTCGTTAGCTTCTATCTTAAAACATAGGTGTGTCAGAATTCATTGCATTCGTGTGTGGCCAAGTTTTGGCTGTGTTTGTCCGTTATAGTTACTTATACCTATTTTCCTAATCGAGAATGTTAATCTTTCTCTTGCCTAGTTAGGCTGGCGGCCGTTTTCTTTATCCGTTGAACAGTGCAAATAAGCAAAATTACGTTTGGTACTGTTTAAATATTTACGTAATTCTAATTTTCATTTCCGATAAGCCACTTCCGTTGGGTACAACACGGTCAATTTAACAAAATTCCTCTCAGAGGGTAACACTGCTCTGTTGATTTGCACTATAATTGCTTTTACAAAGGAGTTAAATGTCACAATCTGTTTCTAGCATTGAGGTTATGGTGCAGTAATAACAGCAGTTACTAGTGTTATACGTGGCGACCGTGACAGGACGTTGTTCGATTGGCATCTACAGACGGAAAAAAATTATAAGTAGTTAGAATTTTACAAACATCGAGTGAACATAAAACGTCCAGCGGCACGAACCTGTACCTTAATTGACAGAACGGATAGTAAAAGTTCAGTTTAGATTGGAAACTAAAGGTATCAGTATTTAATAATAGCTAAAATGGACAGGGAACTAGAAATGAATCTAAATACGCGAGAGCAGAATGCAATCGAGAGTAGTTCAGGCGGCACACCAACAGATGGCAGTGTGCGCGAGTTAAATTACGTACGCTACCACGCCGATGTCAATAAACAGATAGAAGCTATGAATGTCGCTCGTACTAAGGAAGACAATATGAGCGATGTTGCGGAAGACAGTGGCTATGTTAATGAATCGCGGGATATATTTGAATCCCCAAAAACAGA
Organism: Schistocerca nitens; assembly: GCF_023898315.1. NCBI lineage: Eukaryota > Metazoa > Arthropoda > Insecta > Orthoptera > Acrididae > Schistocerca > Schistocerca nitens. The sequence goes on along the minus strand of NC_064618.1, from coordinate 189,718,528 downwards.
AAGGGTTGTAGGATTTGAACACGAAAATTCAGTTGAAACCAAAAGTGAAAAGACACCAGATGTGACTGATTTGTTAAAAATGTCGTCTGCACAAATTACAGCACTGGGGCAACAGAATGTAGAGCAAAGACAGCTAATTGCAGCACAGGGACAACAAAATGCTGCGCAATTTGCAGCACACAGTGACAATATTAATGCACAAATCGCAGAACAAAGGCAACTAATTGCAGCACAGGGTAGTGATATTAGTAAACAAATGCTAGAGCAGGGCAAGAATCTTAGTAACCAGATTGAGAAGGTTGATGTAAAAGTAGACATTGTGAGCAATGAAATTAAAAACCTCAAAAGCGAAATTACTGTCATCAATGGCAATATTGCCAACATACAGGGACAAATGGATGACATTAACGAAAGATTTGACACAGAAGTAATTAAAATCCAAGATCAAATAGAACCTCTAGTCTGTACTAAAGTGGATGAAAAGGTATTCGGTATTAAATCCGAAATATAAACTGAATGAACGAGGAATTTGCACAGATCAAACAGTCTGTAACAGAAACAAGCAGAGCTCTAACTAAACAGATTGTTAATTGCGAAAAGAAGTGTGACCATAACACTTCACAAATCCAAGACAAAATGTATGACTTGAAAAGAAAAATACGAACAGGACCTCCACAATTTACAGAAAGGATCCCTTTCAGTAAAATATTAGAGGGCGAAGAGAAATTCGACCCTGTAAAGAGGCATAACGGATGGCACCCCTTAGACTTTATAAAGAATTGCGAAAGAAATTTTCCTGAATATTTGTCCGATCAGGATAAAATTAATGTCGTAATTAGTGCACTAACAGGAGAAGCAAAAAGATGGGGGTGGAATCTGGATACAAACCAGATGTCTTTAGAAAATTTTAAGCAAAAATTTATTGACGAGTACTGGTCAGAACAAAAACAAGACCAGTTGTGGCGTGAATTTCTAATGGCCAGGCTGTACGATATCAGAGGCAGGCAAACCATGAAAGAGTTTTGCGAATCATGGTACAGAAAACTAATACACCTAAAGGCTAGAAGGACTGAAGCTGAGATCGTTTGGGTTCTTTGGCAGAAATTGCCTGAGGATTCTAAAAGATATGTGGGGAGTACACACAGCAGTTTTTCTGCGTTTCTGGAAAGGGTAGAGGATGAAGATCACTGGCGCAGAAGTCGCGAGTCCCGTCCCTATCATAACAACAATTATTCGCGCGAAAATAATGACCAAAACGAACGACAGGAGAATGATAGATTTCGCGTAAACACAATTCAAAGAGGTCGTGCGAGAGGCAGGGGAAATTATACTACGCGCGGTAGAGGATACATGACGCGGAATTTCCAAAATAGAGACGGAATGGAAAACTGAAAACCGCGTGTGTTACGGGCCGGATTCACGCGGAAACCAGTTTTGGCCCCAAAGAAAAGATGCCAAATATTAGATTCGAGAAAGAAAGATGTAAGCTACGGGGCAAGAAGGTTAAGGGCGCGCCTATAGCAGACGGGTGCGGAGTGATACATAGTGGCGTTCCCAGTGCAAAGCCACGTGACTGTTTGTGCTCGGGCCAGCGCTTGCCGGAGCAGCGTACATTGCATTTGGCAGCAGACACAAATGGCAGACGTCAGAACAAGATGGCTGCCGTAGAGAGAGATAGAAGAGGCGGGATCGGACACTTCCGATGGCCGGTTTCAGTAGTAAATGAATGTAGAAATGAAAATAAAGCTAATACGTCATATGATAAAGATAACTCCGTATCGGTTTCGTGCGAAAAGACTTTATTAAAGAATGAAAGGGAGACAGAAAAGGCGAGTGAAAAGGGAAATATTGGCACTGTTAATGATGTGTATGAGGTAAAGGTCGTAGATGTGGGGGGAGTTATGATGAATAAAGAGGAAAGGGAGGTAGAATATGCCACGCAAAAGACTTGTGCTCAATTAATAATAGGTAAAAATGATGTAAAGGAGGACGTCAGTGAACATTGCGTTATAAACAGTGCAGACAAAATTGTTGTCGATGGAAATGTGTTTAGTGACTCTGAGGTAGAAGGGTGTGGTAATTTCGCACGATTGCCTGAAACTGATAGCATGGAAGAAAATGAAATGAAAGTTATCGAAGTACATGACGATTATACTAAATATGAAGTTAAGGCCGAAATCGTTCAAAGTAATATAACAAAAGTGTCTGACTGTCCAAACGGTGTACATTGTGTAGAAAATGAGTCGAAATACGAAGTGACTGAAACATCTAATGATAATTTACCTCACTGTTTAAAAGTTGCATTCCTGCTCGAATCGGATGACGAAAATGAAATCAGTGGTAGCTCAGACGAAGGAGAGACAACAGATTCAGATACAGATGAGTTTTCGGAGGTAGACAAATCTACTTACACCTTTACAGAAAGAGGTTACGAAAAAATTAATGACATCTTTTCGAAACAAAATCCGGAATGTGCAACTGAAACAAAACCGAAAGAGCCGCCGGATGACACTATATTAGGGCAGGCTTTAATTAATATAATGACAGAAATGGATTTACTAAAACTTAAAGAACCTCCAGATACAAACATAGTAGAACGTGAACTGTTAAAGATCTGTAAAGATGTAGAGGTACACAAACCCAAAAAGCCACCTGATATACAACAGAAATCAGTAGGTAATATTTCCTGGAAAGATATTATGGTTGAGCAGGATCTGTTATGGGAAGAGCAGGAGGAAAAGGAACCGAGAATTATTAAACAAACTATAATACCGGTAAATGTTTGTAACACTGAACTGCAAGTACTTTTAGACACAGGGTCCCAAATCAGTGCCATTTCAGAATCATTCTTTGATCATATTTCCTGTAAACCAGGGTTAGTAATAATGTCTGTTAGTGGAGTGAAAATTATAGGAGCTACTGGTAGGTCCAGTAAGCCCATTCAAAAACAAGTACTGATGGACATTGAAATAGGAAGCCAAAAATTTGAACATGATTTTTTAGTGGTCCCTGAACTAAGTGCTGAAATGATTCTAGGTATTGATTGGCTAGACAAGGAAAAAGTAATTTTAGATTGTGGTAATGGAACTGTTAAGATTAATAGGGAAACTGAAACAATAGAAATTAAATTTGAAGGTGACAACCAGGTCCAAGCTATGAATGTAGAACCCATTTTGTTAAAAATAGATTCTGAAAATGATGGTTTATCCCAAATATATGAAATATACCATGTGAATAGTTTATTGCAGGATGACCAAAAAACTGACAGTTTTAGGGAAATTGTTGATGTTATCCAAGAAATATCATGTGAACAAAAAGATGATTTATTTAATATCTTGAATAATAATAAGAAAGTGTTCTCTGATAAACCAGGTGTCGTAAATAACTTTGAATACCGTATGGATATCCTGGAACATGAACCATTCTTTGTCAAACCATATCCAATACCTATAGCTAAGAAAGAAGCAGTACAAGCTGAGATTGATAAAATGTTGGAATGGGGGGTAATAGAAAGAAGCAATAGTGAATACAATAGTCCACTTATTATAGTCAATAAAAAGGATGGAGGTGTAAGAGTTGTCATTGATGCTCGGACATTGAATAAGATTGTCAGGAGAGAAGTAGACAGGCCTGAAAATTTAGATGATTTATTACAAAAGTTCCATAATGTAAAGTATCTGACTAGTTTAGACCTTACGGCTGGATATTGGCAGATCCCATTACACAAAGATTCTAGGAAATATACAGCTTTTTTGTTTGCAGGAAAATGTTACCAATACAAAGTTGTACCATTTGGTTTGAATACTTCGGTTTCTGTTTTCATTAGGGCTTTGGATTCTGTATTAGGAAAAGAACTTTGTGCCAGATTGACTGTATATGTAGATGACTTGTTAATTGCTACTGATAATTGGGAGGAGCATTGTGATCTGTTAAACAAAACCCTTATTGCTCTTCAAGCAGGGGGCATGACTCTGAAGTTAAGAAAGTGTGAATTTGTGAGACAAGAAATTAAGTTTTTAGGACACATAATAACCACATCTGGGATTGGCAAGGACCCAGAAAAGCTTAATGCTAGTGAAAAGTGCCCTCCCCCGAAGAACCGGAAACAGTTGAAAGCGTTTTTAGGTCTTTGTGGGTTTTACCGCAAATTTGTGAAAGGGCAAGCTTTTAATAGCCCACATTTGAATGGTTTGTTAAAGAAAAATAGTGTATATATTTGGACATGTGAATGTCAGAAAGATTTCGAAAATTTGAAAACAGAGCTAGTAAAGGAAAACATTTTACATCACCCAGTTTTAAGTAAACCATTCCACATGATTACAGACAGTAGTGCTTATGGTATCGGTGTTGAAATATTTCAGGAAAACACAGAATTTGGGGCAACAGAACATAATACCATTGCTTTCGCTAGTAGGACTTTAACTAAATATGAGAAAAACTATACTATTTCAGAAAAAGAGGCCTTGGCAATCATTTGGGGATTAAAGAAATTTAGGATTTATTTATGGGGACACAAAACTATTATTCATACAGACCACAAGGCATTAACCTTTTTGAAAAACTGTCGACTGTTTACCGGCAGGTTGAGTCGATGGGCCCTGTACTTACAACAATTTGATTATGAGATATTATACATTAAAGGCAGTGACAATTATGTCGCTGATGCTTTATCACGGTTGCCTGAAGGTATGAACAACTTACCAAGGGAATGTAATGAAGACGGCAAAATTTATATAAGATATATTAAGGAGGTTCCAGGTAGAAAAAGAATTGAGCAAATTTGTAAAAGTATGAGGTTCCACCAGAATGAGGATGTAATTTGGAAGTCAGTGAAAATTAATTTTAGTAACCCTAATTTCCCCCAAATCAGTAGATTTTACAAAATATTCAATGGAGTTTTGTACAGGAGAAAGAACACCAGCACTGAAGAATGGAAGGTGTGTTGGCCTAAGCAATTTGAGACTGAAGTGATTGATTATTTTCATCTTGCCTTAGGGCATTGTGGTCCCAAGAAGTGTATTGAAAAGTTAACTGATGTGGTTGCGATTAACGTAGGTGCTACTAAGAAAATTACTGAGAGAATAAGATCTTGTGATGTATGTCAAAGGGCAAAAGTGACAAATAGAGTAAATCAGGGTTTCATGCAGAATACGATACCAGAGGATACATTAGAATTACTGTCAGTGGATTTGTATGGTCCGTTACCAAAAACCTCAGGTAATTGGTCTTATATTGTTGTAGTGTTGGAAGTGTTCTCCAAATTTATTAAATTATATCCAATCAGGAAAGCCACTGCTAAAGCAGTCTTTAGCAAGATGACTGAGTATTTTAACACCATTGGTAAACCTAAAGCAGTTTTGTCTGATAATGGACCACAGTTTATCTCAAAAATCTGGAAGGAAGGCATGAAGCAATATGGTGTTCAAGTTAAATATATTTCAGCTTACCACCCGGCTAGTAACCCTGTCGAAAGATATATGCGTGAATTAGGAAGGTTAGGTAGAACCTACTGTCACCATAACCATAAGGCTTGGGGCAGATTTGTAAATGACTTTGAAAAGACCATGAACACCTTATACCATGAAACCACCGGTTTTACTCCTGAAGAAATTCTGTTAGACCGTAAAAGTAAAAGTATTATTGAAGAGATCTTGCAATTCCCCCCTATTGTAGGAATTAACCTGCATGAGAAGAAAGAGTTAGTTAAGAAAAGAATGAAAGAGAAAGCGGCCGCTAGATCCAAAAGGCATGATAATAACCTTAAAACAACTAAATTTAAGCTTGGAGATTATGTCTTAGTGAAGACCCATGAAAAATCAAGTGAAATCAATAATGAAATTTCTAAATTCAAATACATTTACAATGGGCCTTTTGAAGTGCAAGGAACTCCACATGCAAATGCTTATTTTCTTGTGTACCCTAGGTCAAGGAAGCCTTTAGGAGTTAGAAATATAGTCGATCTGAAGTTGTATGTCCATAGAAACCAATGATGAATGAAATGCAGTACCCTCAGGGGACATGCACTCTTTGCATTGTCAGGTGCCTGACGAGCACCAGGGACCCGAGTCGTTGCCGGCACTACTTCCGTTTCTTTTCGTGCTGCCAACCTTCCTCTTCATCATTCAGAACTTTTACTATCTTCTTTTCTTCTTCTCTATCAGAATAAACTGAAAAGTGTAGAAGTAATGTAACATACTGTGTATTGTTTGAGGAGAAGCAAATGATTGGGTAAACTAGAAAATGACCAAGAATAATGAAAGTATACTGGATATTGTAAAGAGGAAATGTAATGGAAAATAATTGGAAAGAGAAATATGGAGGTGAAAAGGTAAGAATACTGACAATAAGTTAAATGAATACTGTAATATGGTTAATGTAAATGTTTTCTGAAATAGGGGATTATTATGATGTTGAAAAAGTATGTGTGTTTCAAAACTGAGGAGAGAAACCTGATTAAAATGGGTAAAGTAGATATGAGATATATGTGTCCAGTGCCACAAAGAGTAGGCAAAAATCACTTGCAATAGGATATAAAATTATTGTCCTGGACTTGATGTATGTAATGACCTAACTGTGTGTGGAAAAGCAATGGTAAAGGAGTAGTAAGAAATTCTTAATCCTGACTTAATCCCAAGTATGACATTTAATTGTTTCTTGATTAATGTATATTTTACCTTATGTTGTCATTTGAAAAGTAATGGTTTTGTTGCCAGTGTCTAATTACTGTTTCAAAGTTGCAGGTTATATGTTTTGTACCATTAAAGCAAATTTTACCAAAAATGTGACATAATGATGGAAGAACCTTGGAGATGATAACAATAAACTGCTCAAAAGTATGTTGTTGGGCAGTAAACAAGACAAAACAACAAAAATGCTTGGTGGCAACTGCAGGTGGTCCTGAAGTTGAGGGGGCTACCAAAAATACTGTGTGAGCAGTAGCCAAAGGACTTGCCATTGTGGGGCAAGAAGTTAAGTGGTCACGAACTGCCAAACCTAGAGGATGGGGCAGTGTGTCAATTTAAAAATGTGTATTTTAGTGTTCTTAATGTAAATTGTGTTTTTGTGTCTAAATGTTTACATACAAAGACTGCCAGGCCAATAACAGGCAGATGAGTAACATAACTGCTAGTGCTGAGGCAAGCAGTGAACGTAGTTAGGTTTATTGGTCAATGTGTTATGAACTGACTATTCTTTCTGAAGTCAGTGAAAATTTATTATAGAATATATATGGATTCTTATGCACATGGATGTAGATGTTTTGATGCTAGGTTTTTTGAAATAACTTAAAGTTTTGGACTGCCTTGTTGTAAACACAGCAGTGATGATTAAAGATAGGTTCTGAATAGGTTAATGTGTTTATGTTCAACAAACATTTTGGACTGCTATTAATGAAGAGCAGATTTAAAGTTAACTGTTTTGAGAAAACCTTGAAAAGTTACTTTTGTATTTAAAGAATCAGTTGGAAAAGGGTTCTCATAGCTGTTTGGGTAAATACTTGTGCATATGTGAAAGCAAACTGAAATTTTCAACATTCCATTAATTGCTGAACCTTGCAAAATGTACTATGATTATGAGTATACTTGTGTGTCTCTGAAAGTTACATTCTTTAACAACATTGAAAGACAAATTGGTGTTTTGTTGAGTTGAAATGTTCTGTGCTATTGTATATGTGTTCATTATTATTATTATTTATTTTTTGTTTGAAGGCCATACCTTTTCTACTAATATGAAGCTTATTTTGTGTACTGTTTTGTCTTTTATTTGAACTGTGTGTGTATGAAATGAACATGCTTGAAGGTATCCTGTGTAACGATACAAAATTAGTTTCCTTAAACCAGTGTGAAAATGAAAATTAGTGTAAATGACTCAATTTTGAAAATGTTTTTGAAAAAAAAAAGTATAAAATTTCTTAGTGTATATACTGTATATTTGTAATGTGTGTTCTTTTTTTTCCTCTCCCAACTGAAGTTGGATGAATTTTTTTTGTTTGCAGCCAACACCACTTAGGTGTTATGGATGTTTCCTTGAAGTATCCCTGACAGGAAACTTCAACGAAACATGGGGCATGTGTAACACCATAGCTCTAATGCTCTACTCATCTATTTTGCTTTTTTTTTAATATTACACCGTTAAGAACCTGTAAATGTTTTTGATTGAATAGATAACACAAAATTGTATATTCTTTTCTTTGTTAAAACTTTGATGTCGTAGTTTGTTTCAATGCAAAGTAGTGTATCTGTACTGTAAATACTTTGTCCCATTTGGAGGGAACAAAACTTACTGTATATAATTGCAATTCTGTGTGAATAATTTTTTGTAGAAGTGTCAATATGTGCAAAGGTTCTGTTTTATTTAATGTATTTGTTTGCTGTTATGTAAACTGCTGATCCTCACTTAGGGCTCTTAGTTATTCTGTATGTAAAAGGTGTAGGGGTTCCCCTCGGGAACAGAACAACGTAGCGCGCGCAAAATGTGGTTGGCTTAGGTGGAAAAGGTGGAACTGATAGTCAGTCGGGGACGAGCAGTCAGTCAGGGATGAGCCAGCAGTCTGAGATGAGCTACGAGTCCGTGCGCTACTATGCAAAAGTTGCATAGTGCTGGTTTCGAGAGAGGCTTTTCTGTTATTTTCCAATGCCTCGGATGGATGGATAAATAGCTGGGCTATTCTGGAATTTGCATCTATCTTCGCCACCAAGAAACGACAGAGTCCAGCAATTCTGCCTGCAATTCCACCTACCAACATGCAGTTGCCATCACATTGCGCAATCATTGCAACGTAATATTATAAGGATGTACAGTGAAGGATCAGCTTAAGGGATGTGTTATTATGCTGAAATATAAGGTAATGTGTATCTGACTTTATGTACCTACCTTGATTTTTCTCCTCATCATAACACCTCTCAGGGTCCTCTCCGTTTGAAGTAAAGTGATTACCGAGTGTCCTTACTGAAAGTACGTTAAAATTCCAGTTTTCTAATTAATGCCTCTTGAACGTAGTAAAGTTAAAGTTAATGTGGCAAGAAAGTGAGTTAGAGTTAATGATGCTTGCTGAAAATAACATTCTTAGTAAAAATGCTTATTAATGTTTTGTTGCCAACTTCAAATTAAAATTTCTCAAGACCGAGGCTTATAACGTTTTGCTTAGTAAATGATCACATTATTGTCTGTAATAAATCCTAAAAGGTGAGTCAGTTTCTTGCAATTTGGTCAGTATTATGTTTCGCAGTAGTAAAAGTGAGAAAGCTGCAGTTGTGAAACTTTATATATTCATGTTTGCTAAGTGTTTGTGTATCTTGTGCATTAGAAGTGCATGTTAATAGTAATATTATAAAGACCATTCACTTTATGTAAGCCCTGAAAGTGATAGTGTTTTTTTTCTGTACGTGTTATAACTGTGCAAATAGTTTTTTTTGTGCTGCTCCAGTCGTTAGCTTCTATCTTAAAACATAGGTGTGTCAGAATTCATTGCATTCGTGTGTGGCCAAGTTTAGGCTGTGTTTGTCCGTTATAGTTACTTATACCTATTTTCCTAATCGAGAATGTTAATCTTTCTCTTGCCTAGTTAGGCTGGCGGCCGTTTTCTTTATCCGTTGAACAGTGCAAATAGGCAAAATTACGTTTGGTACTGTTTAAATATTTACGTAATTCTAATTTTCATTTCCGATAAGCCACTTCCGTTGGGTACAACACGGTCAATTTAACAAAACTCCTCTCGGAGGGTAACACTGCTCTGTTGATTTGCACTATAATTGCTTTTACAAAGGAGTTAAATGTCACAATCTGTTTCTAGCATTGAGGTTATGGTGCAGTAATAACAGCAGTTAGTAGTGTTATAAATTCCCTAAAAAACACGCTCAGAGCGCCGCTTCGCGAAAGTGGTAGGGAGATACGACATAGAACAACAGACACCACGCAGAATTTTAGAGTCTGATGGGTAACGTGTCAAAGCAAATTCTTCTGAAAATGCGATTAATGGCAGTTGCACATAAGAGTGTACATTTTTCTAGTATTGCTCGTATGTATGAGTTTTCCTGAGTATATTGTAAGTACTGATACGCACTGTGTACTTACGTTCCTGATGCTGAATTGGTCTTGTAGTATTTACACGAAACTTTTCTTTGTGTTACTTTTGGCCACAGTTACCTGCTGATTGCTCTTAACCCATCATAAATGAAGAATTTACAGTCATGATGTTTCAGTGGAGTTACTGCATGCCAGATTATTTTAAGTTTCTGCTCTGCACGTGGTTAATTTGTTGTATAAAATATTAAGTCATCCGGCATTTATATTCTTCTTCTACATTTGGTAACTGGAAGCTATATATGTCCCAAAAACTCTCAGTAGGAATACGAGAGTGAGCACTTTTAATTTACAATTACATCCCGATCTGGATCGCTTTTTGCACCGTACTTTCAAACACGTACATAATTGTGCGAACTACTTTTAATTTGTGTGATACCATTTAACCTAAATTACATCTATTTGTAAATGAAATTGAAAATAAAGAATGGTTATCAGTAATAGAATGATTTTGTCATGAAACAGTCACACGGCATGGGTAACTGTGATGCAACGAAATCTGTACCTTGCTGGTGAACATAAATGAAATTTTGTTAAATGAAAATTATTTTTAATATTATCTCAGGCGTTCGTTTATGCCCTAAAATAGACTGTTACTTTTCCAACTGATTACTCGGCTTTGCTCTCTCCGCACTGTGAAAGTGATGAACTGAAGTAAATGACTGAGCAGTTCGTATTTTTATCATGTTAACTTAAGATGCTGTAGCAAATGGCTTTTATGTCTTCTTTCAAAAATACTGATCAGTGTTCACGCAATGGTCCAAGGCGTGTCAGTGCAACTTGTTATGAAACATATTTTTCGTTTTACCAGTGAGGATAAGGTTAGTGATATGTTTCTTAAATAAGTAATAGCATGTTTTGCATTAAACTGAAACCTTCTAATAACACAGAAACCATTCAAATTAACACCAGCTGTTACTATTTCTCAAAATTGTCTTTCTCAACATTGTCGTATATCGTACTGAATTAATAGTCACTTTTATAAATTACGTATGATTTGACCTTTTAGTTTCCTAGTGAAGTATCCGTAAGTTAATCTCGGTGGGGAAAACTAAGTATAATACAGAATCCGTGACTGACAATTTTCGCTGGTTACCAACAGGAAGATATTGTTAAGCACCCCGAAATCTTAATACTGCTCTTGCAGTAAGGTGTACTCATTGCAGATAACCTGTATTTAAATGAGCCGTCCCTTAACACAATGACATCAAACGATTCTCTGTCCTCATTACACATAATGGAACATATTCGAATAAAAATCTTTGAGCGACGCATCCACCATTTAGCTCCTCCCTCCCTCTCTGGAAAATTGCGACACCAAAGAAAAAAAAAGAAAATATATATATATAAAAAGAAAAAAAATGAAGAGGAATTTATGGAAATCCTTTTTCTGAGTAATGTATTTAAGTGATTAACATTGGAGGATCAGAGGTTAATTTAAGCGTGAGATTAGCCTTTGTAAATGTAAACTGCTGGTACGTTAGCAACGGGTGTGGCCGTCACAATGTTGAATGGAAGCATGAAAACGTTAGTGCATTGTGTTGTCGGATTCCGGATGTCAGTTTGGGGAATGGTGTTCCACACTTATTGCACGTGGTCAGTCAATACAGAAACGGTAAATCCTGGTTGGGGATGATGGTGGAGCTGTCGTACGATGAGTCCCATATGGCCTCCATCGTAGACAGGTCAAGTCCACGTTTCGACACAGCAAAAAATGGTTCATATGGCTCTGAGCACTATGGGACTTAACATCTGTGGTCATCAGTCCCCTAGAACTTAGAACTACTTAAACCCAACTAACCTAAAGACATCACACACATCCATGCCCGAGGCAGGATTCGAACCTGCGACCGTAGCAGTCGCCCGGTTCCGGACTGAGCGCCTAGAACCGCTAGACCACCGCGGCCGGCGACACACTTAGCGTATGTGGGTTACAACAGTGGTATAAGGGCGAGCGTTGTCCTGTTAGAAATCCCCGTTTCGACTTCTGTTTGCGAATGGCAGAACAACAGGTCTAACCAGATTGACGTAAGGTTTGCCTTCAGGGTGCGTGGGATAACCATGAGCAGTGCTCCTGCTGTCATACTAAATCGCATCCCTGGCCCTAACTGAATGTGTAGATCCAGTGTGTCTAGTACTCACAGATGTTTGTTTCACACACACACACACGCACACACACACACACACACCGTAACTGCGTCAGCAGGCTACACAACTGTGGCACTTGGCTACTGAGATCATCGCAGGGATCCTTCTCTCTTCGCCACCACACAAGCGACGAAAGTGTTATTCACAAACACGCTGTTTACAATGCCAAGAGACACATTAGGTAGTCTGCTGAGTTTTCACTGAATATTCCCAGACCACGGGAGACTGTATTTTATGCTCCAAGGACGATACGAGTCTGTAAAGTCACACCAATGAACTTATAAATTGTTGTTGTGTGAAAACAGATGGCCGGCCGCTGGTGGCCGAGCGGTTCTGGCGCTACAGTCTGCAACCGCGCGACCGCTACGGTCGCAGGTTCGAATCCTGCCTCGGGCATGGATGAGTGTGTTGTCCTTAGGTTAGTTAGGTTTAAGTAGTTCTAAGTTCTAGGGGACTTATGACCTCAGCACTTGAGTCCCATAGTGCTCAGAGCCATTTGAACAATTTTTTAAAATTGTTGCCTGACGACTTTCCTTGCATCAACACTGTTCAGAGCCCGTTACAATAACTGCAGAAAGACACTAAACTTTCTGTATTAAAAGACGTTACATGATACGATATTAAAAGACACTATTTAATTCATTCAATGACTGCAGCTGCAAATTTCGTTGTACCCATCTGTGATCGGATCACAGAGTTGAACTAACATAACAAGATCTAGGTCACCCCTGCTGGGAACAGTTAAAGTTTCAGTAGCATATGTGTGTACGCAACAGACTAAGGAAAAAAATACGCTGTGAACGAAAATGTATAACAAAGAGGTTGCCGTAAGACCAACTGGGACCCATCTGCTCCAACAAAATGAACAGGGTTTCCGTGTGCGGTGAGTACCAACGTAAAATGTGCACGTCTGGTACACAGACTATCACATTGTACCTCTCGTGCGATGAACTAATTACACTTCGAACCAACGCTGTTTTTTTTTCTTTTTTTATCTTTTTTGGGACGATTTTTCAGGGACGATAACGTTAGTTGTGATTTATCAGTTTTGTTATAATTTTAATAGGGCAGCTACAATTTTTCTGTGGTGAACTATATTCTGAATACACTAAGCATCACGAATCAAAAATAAAAATATACCTATTAATTGGAATTGTATTTAGATGTGTAGACAGGATGTGAATCAATGAGGCAAGTGTAGGTTTCAAATGGAGCTATAATTCCATTTTAAGCTTGAATGAACATTTTTCGCGAGTTGCTATTCGATAAAAGTTTTACTGTGTACAAGTATTATCTTATACACCTCTTTAGTATTGTAATTTGTTTACACTCATTTATGTTAAGATCTTTTTCTTATTCTAGTACTGCTACTTCTACCTCGTGATGGGTATGTGTTTTCTTATGTCTTGTTTTAAAGCTTGGTATTAGAAATTATAGGTTTTGCAAGAATTTGAGTGGAGAAAATACTAAATTGTTTGGAGTTTCAATAGACAATAATCATTGCTTAAATAGATGGGATGTTTGAATGTGTACTTCAAACCATCCATGTGGGAGTGTGTAGATAACATGATGTCATATGTTTTATAATGTCTTTTGGTGTGAATGTGGATCAACGGAGAATTAGTTGTAAAGTAAAATTGGAAGATACACGAGTGAGTATAAGCCGGAACAATAACGAAAAGAACAAATACATTTCACCAGCAAAGATCATCGATGAATAAGTGATGGTTTGACAACTTAAGTGGAATTAAATAATGTAATATGAAACACGTTATCCTGACATTATCAACATACTCAACTGTTTCTCAATCGAATATGAAATCCTGATGCCACATAGGACCAAAATTTCTTTGATGCACTTGTACTTTAACATGTTTTGAGAACAACTGCATTTGCCTAAATTTAAAAACTACGAGAAAGGATCGATGTAATGCTACCATTTCTCCAGAAACAGTCGTGCGAAGAATGCAGATCGATTTTGTAAGACCCATTTCATCGTTATATTCAACTAGCGCCGAGGAATACCACAAAGAGCTGTACTAGTAGTTATCGTTAACTAACACATCCTCACTCTTCTTCCACTCTTGAGTTGAGTATCCATAGCTTCTAGAAATGAGGGAGTGCATTCTGAATGGTGCAAAAATCGCTTGGATAACCAGTGGCAGTAGACTCAGCCTTCACCTGTAGAGCCAAGTAGCCAAAAACCTGCTGATGGAGTGGCCAGGGCCAATAGTCCACCCGCCAGTGGGTATGCTTTTGCAGTGCTACACTGGGATATCCAGTTTTGTTCTGAACCAACACAGATAGGATACCCATACCATGGAGCAACCTTCTGTTAAAGACATTTTACAACCTGGGAGTGGATTGAGAAGGTTCGCGTTTTAGCACAAGGCACTTTTGTGCAAAATATTTAGCAAAGCACTGGTCGCCGGAGATAAACATATGATTGTCATTTGTTTTGTCAGTAACCTCGTTGGAATAAATCAAAATAATGGTGATTCATGTCTCATGTAGCAGTCATAAGCTTTCGGCGTCCTAATATTATGGCGACAAATGCCAGGCTATCCATGCTGTTTTAAAACCGCCACATAGTACACCCTTTCTCCTCAAAGTGCAGTACCTTGTGGTGTCTGTGATATTACCGAATGAATGATGGTCATTCTTGAAATGCTTCTTTATCGATATGCCATTCTCTTGAGTACAGTTCCCTTTAAATCTTACTTTAAGGATTTTCCCCGTTTGTTCCACATAGTTCAATTCACAATCCTAGCTCTTTATTTCATAAATTTCCACTTTCACCATTAAGTTCTCCACTGTGCCACTCTTATGCTTCAGCCTCTGCTCCAGACAACTGTCTTCCTTAAAGCTATTTTTATTCCTTTGTTGTTAAATAACCTCACCAGTCTATATGAAATAATCCCCTAATATAGCATGACTCTATATTTCTGCGAATTTTTTTCGTTTTGTTGATTTCTGAGCCCTATCCCATCCCATCTACTAAACGTGCATCAAAACGTTTTCTGACACTATTTACCTTGGTGCTTTCATTTCTTCATTGTTGATCTCAGAACTCAGTAAGTTGGACTTATACCTGGGCACAGAATTTTTGAAGAATGGTGATTAATATTACATGGTTCTCATGATCAACTTACAGTGAGGTTTATAGAGTATAACAGTAAATAATAAGGCTTATCAGCGGGGGCGAGGCACATCAGTATTGAGCATTTTTCGTTAGGTAACGTCACAGATAGCATGAGCGTATTGCAGTTTGAGGGTAAAGCGTAGTTGTTATCAGATGTAGAGGAAGTGGCGATTTTTTTTACTAGAAGGTAGGAAGGCGTCAGCGTGTTAAGTGAGACGACGGAAGCGTCCGAAAGGTATTTCTTGGCCCACTTTACCCATGTACTCTTTCGGAAGTAGCCATCAACTTCATCGAATTAGCGGCGTTCGGTATAATGTTTTCTATTGGTTATTCTCTGTGAACGCACACATTGCAACATAACTGTAGTATTGGTTTTTAGAATTTACTAGCTCTTGACATACGATGTTCATCGATTTTATGACTGACAGCAGAATCGTTGGTAGCTGCGACATACGCGTCGTTGGAAAGTGCGTCTTTGGTGGGTGAAAGCGGCTGCCCTTAGTTTACTGAGATTTGAGAGCATAACACTCTAATGTTCTAGGAAGATTTTTGTGTTTGACAATGTATGCTTGCTGCTGTAGTTTTGCTTTTGACATTGCCTAATAGCGTAGAACCTTCAAGATGTATTACACTACAGGACGGTGTACACATTTAAATCGTTTTCAGTATGCGTAGCTTTGGGAGGTATTGATTTATTTCTTCGTTTTATAGCTCTTGATAATGGTATAACGCAGTTGCGAAAAAATGTTGTAGAAAAAATATCATAATTTTGACAACTGATACGCAAGATTCTCTGTACCTATTCATGAAACAGTTGAAAGCTTCACGACAGTTAAATGCTTGGAACGAAACCTACCAGTTAATTATTGCACATAACCTAGAAACAATTACTGAACTACGGTGATTCGCATTGCATCATTACATGACAGGCTATCTTCGCTAACTCATATCCCACGACTGAATGTCAAGTTATCATAAGAAAAATTCCTATTACCTCTGCGGCAGCCAAATTTAACATATCACTCTGAGGGTCGATAAATTACCATTGCTTTTCAATGAAGGATGCAGACCTGAAATATAGTGTGCATATGTCAAATCTGCTGTATTCCGTTCTGTATCATGGATAATAGCTGCTAAATGCCCTCACTGCTGTGTTATTCGCTTCATTCTATATTTGTCGTGTTCACTGGACTACTAGAAAATCTCATGTGAAACGATTTCTAGTTTTTCGTTTCGTACTACGATTTACGCTACTCTGCGCGTTGGGGTGGTTCAATATTTGCTGTATTTGTTGAACTGTCAGTAAATCTCGTGGGCAAGAATTTCCCGTTTCTGATTACATACGTCGATTTACGCTGCTCTGCGTTTTATGGCTAGTAGAACGTGTTCGTTATTACAAAAAAGTGCTGGTACACTATGAAGTTAACAAGTGAGATATTTACAGGTAAATAAAGGCAAAGACTTTGTTCATTTAACAGACATTGACACTAAAATATGGACAAGTGCAAATTCAGAGTTGAATGCACGGCCAGCTTGACTGATGTTTAGTTATGAGATTGAAAGAATCCACCGTTATGGTCAATTCTGTGACAACTGTGGTACTAATTCCGAGTTATCATACTTAGTTAATCTGGGTTTGTGAGGAGGCTGACAGTATAAATACTGAATCATAACTACCATGATGGATATAGTTACAAAACTTTGAATACAGCTACCATAACACTTACTAAAGTACTTGTGTGAAAAGGTTTAAATGAAACTATGTAGTGTGGGAATTTGGCAAGGGCTATAAACGTTCCTAATTATTTACAACAGAAACGAAATATCTTCATAGGAAAATAGAAGATAACAGTAATGAGTAATTTAAGCTTTAAGGCCTCTCTTGAAGAATTTACTTAGTTGTAAGTAGAATATAGATTTAGTGATCTTGGACTATATATTGGTGATTTTTCTTCCGTTTCATATCTCATAGCTGCTCGAGGCTTGCGATATTTGCCTAAGACCGAACTCACAAGCTGCCTAGAGTTTCAGATGGAGTGCATTGAGGGAACAGCAGCAGCAGGCAGCCAAGTAATGCTACATGTATCTTTTTCAGAGCCTTGTTTTGCAGCTGTGGCACGACGGGACCCTTGCTTCTGTTTGTTTAGTCCTAGTACGACAAAAACAAAAGTATTCTTGACTGACTTTTCCAGTGGTTCCTGGTAGAATATTTATACACTGTGAATGGAAACACACACGACACTGGCGTAATATGCTACAATATTTATTTTTGTTTACAAAGCAGTTTTTGGCTGTTGCGCAATCATCAGGTGCAAAAATACATGTTTGTGACTGTGAAATGTTTCTACAATCAAAGATTTGAAACCAGTGAATTTACAGACTTCCAAAGACATTTGTGAATATTTGATTTAGGACTAAGACCATAAATACTGTTTAATTGAAAATGGGAGAAAAATTAACTGTGTAGGGATTTAAAACAATGGTTCTCGTAAGCAAATAAATTGAACAATAAACATTGGTGACATGGCCCAAGCGAGTGGCTGAACAAAATAATTTTTCCTTTCACAGGGCCAAAGTTACAAACAGCTATGACATGTGAGTGAATTTAAGCTGTATGTGAAAATGCCTAATATGAGTTTGTCGATAATCCCATATATCATTTCGATCTAACCATACGTATCTGTGATCACATTCATACTTTCGAGATATATTTATAGTAAACCTACCACCACATACGTCGTAACACTTGCCATTTCCCTATACAAACTGACCCGTGTAAGAGCTGCGTTTCATTCAATGGTACATTGCCTGATATCCATCCCCATCAGTTATGGCTGCTTCTAAACACTATAAAAGAAACAGCATCAGACATAGTGCATAAAGAAACAATAATAAAGTCTCCTCTCTTCTTCACCATATTGTCGACCCAGCATCTCGAGAACTCAATAAATGGTGCACGATAACATTTTTAGAGAAAGTCTCTTTGAATGTGGCTAGGAAGCTTCAATCCAGGAACTTTCAAACACGATTTTATGTGAACAATACGAATGATTCACTTTTAGACCAATGGTTAAGTCAACACCTCAGCTTTTGGAAAGAATGTGTAACCTCGTATTTGGTAATCGGCCAACTGGATTGCGATATAATAAAACGCGATTACGTATGCCTAATGGAATTTTACAGTTACTAAGACTATCGCTATCGAAGGAGAATAATACCGGTTTGTAGGATGAAAGTATATAAAAGATGATTCTGAAGGAAGAATCTAATCTAAATACTGATAATAATTTTGAAATGGGTGGAAATGCTGCAATCACTAGTCAACCACGAACGAGAAAAAAGAGTACCATGTAATATTTAATACAAAAATACTGATAATACAAAAAACGCTAATTAGCTATAACTGGATAATTAAACGGTCGCCAGCCTGCTAGTGGAATGAATCTCCAGAACCGTAATAAAGTTAATGACAAATAAATTTAAGAAAATAATCACTGGCGTCGCAACTGAAGATTGTCACGCATTTCCACAACACAACTGTTCACGAGAAAATAAGTGAATTAGAAAGCACTGAGTCTGCAGTTACTTATTCTGAAAAACTAGATTTCTAAAGTAAGGTTAAATGAAGTTAATGGTTCAATAGATGAAATTAAAACTCTGTTATGTAAAAAATGACTTTCTGTGACCTCCGTGCAATGTAATCCAAAATTTAGAAAAAGGCAACCAATATACCTTTGATTATTGAAAGACTGAATTGAATTTACTTTAAGTAAATGGCCAACTGATTTTACTTTTAATATAACAGCAACAAAATACATACCAAGCCAGCAGAAATTGCTCGATAAGCTAGATATAGAATAATTAAAATGGCGCACTCTTAATTAGTGCTGCCTTTAGTTATTAGTTTTGACAGCGAAATTTTACGGTACTTTAAACTGATGAAATTAATATTCAGAATTGCAGATTAGTTAAGACGCTGTTATGCAATACAAGAATGAACAGCTGCAGAGGCAGATAATTTAGACTGAAACTGGTCATTAGGAAACAAACAAAACTGGCAGTAAATAGTTAATCAATTTTCATGTTTTTACAGTACTCGGTGGCAGCATCGAAAAGAAAGGAACCCTGCTTGGAAATAATGTCTGAGAACAATGACAACACAGATTTCCTAAAAGTTTTAACTATTGCGGATTATTATTCAAGAAAGTTAAACTTTGTGAAATAAATGCGACTGGGTAATATCTGAACAATATTAGTTAACAGTCTTACGATGCTGTAGCTGTGTGGACGACGAAAAATTTAGCCGACGACAATGCAGAGTTGCCGCTGTTGTTGCTGCTGACTGAGAAGCCCGAGTCATCTCCAGAGCCACGGATAATTATTGGACAGGCAGTAGCTAGAACTCCGCCTGTCAACTAGTGTCGTACTCTCAGTACTCTTGGGTTAACGAATTAGGTACGTCTACACTGGCGCAATCACAGTTATAAAGTACAACATCAAGTACCACATAACGTCCATAAAGACAGGAAGATGATTTTGAAATAATGGAAATTAATAAACATATGTCCATGTGGCTAAGCTAACTACTGAAGGAAAACAGTTCCTTGGGAAGCCACTTCTAAATGCAGATTCTACTCATAACGTCAATCAAATCATACTGTAAATAAACCCTGCTACTAACATGCCACAATTTTACTTTATTTCACTTACTATACTTGCACTTGATCTGTTGAATATTTCAATGTTGTATAGTCTCAGCTTCTTCTCTTACTGCTTAATCTCACTTGTATATCTTACTTGTATGTAATACTGGACCTGTGAAAGACAAGATTAGTTTATTCAGCCATTCATTTGGAGCATGTCTGCAAGGTTTAATGCTCTTATTCACTTTCTTCTCAGAACTATTGTTATAATTTGTTATATAGTTCATTATTCAATATGTTTCATTTTTGACTATGTTCAATAGTTTTTCAGCGCGTTTCTACATAAATAATTCTTCTCGCGTTCGTTCCACAACGGAATGTCGTCTTCGGAAATGAACTGAGGTACTCTGCAGATGCACCAGTTTAAATTCTTTCATCCCACAAAAGTTTGACAGCCAAACGCAATAGTCTTTGTAGCTGCTGGTGGGGTAACAGCCGAAGATCGCTTTGTAAGTGAAAACCATAAATATTGTAGAATTTTACACCAAGTCGTGTGTATTTCCCATTCATAATGACGAAAAGTGCAATTTCACTGACTATGTAGTTGTCTACAATAATACAGGCTACTGTCCGGAAAAGGCTGTACGAAGTTTCAGTCAGATCATGATAATATTTCAAAATGGTGCAAGCTGTAGCACTTCCTTTAACTGCTGTGATATGTAAGAAGAGCACTTCACAAAATGTGGAAACGTAGTAGCCTGTGACTACAATATGAACTAATCACACTAGGAATTGGTTAACATGGTGCAAAATTATGTAGGGGTGTGAAACAGAACAATGAGATAGGTTCAGTTGTAGAAAAAGCCTTTGGCACACATCGATTCATTGGAGGTATAGTAGGAAAATGCAAAGGAGATTGCTTAGAAAACACTGGCGCCACATGTCCTATGATATTTCTCTGGTATGTGGGACTAGCAACACGTAATATTGACAAAGGGTATTCAGCGTATACAACGGAGGACAGAATGCTCGTTCAAAGGTTTGTTTGACCCATGGAAGAGCGCCAGAATGATGGTGGAAGAAGTGAACCTTCGGATTCTTGTAGACACAATTTATCCCGTAAGAGCCTACTTGCTGATATGGTCTGTAACTGATTACACTGAGTGTAATTTTCCTTCCGATAAGTGGAGGACCTGGAGCACCGAAGGCATACGGAGGAAAAGACAGATCGGCAAGTGGACAGTCGTGGCACGGGCAGGTGGATGTGACGGTTGGCGCGCCGAGTCTTACTGTGCTCCGATCGAATTTAATGTTACGGCAGACAGTAGGCGGTGCGGTGCCGTAGTCTACTT
This sequence comes from Schistocerca nitens, assembly GCF_023898315.1. Classification (NCBI taxonomy): domain Eukaryota; kingdom Metazoa; phylum Arthropoda; class Insecta; order Orthoptera; family Acrididae; genus Schistocerca; species Schistocerca nitens. Next base: position 189,697,163 of record NC_064618.1, on the reverse strand, counting down.
CTGTAGTTTCTGTAGACAGCAAGACAGACCGATGAGTACACATGTGTAGCTAACGACAGTAAGGTTGGAAATGTTATGTTTGGACACTACATTAGCGGAAGGGCACCTTCTCAGCGTGAGGTCTTATTAAACCAGTCGTCTACAGGCTTCATGGAAATGAGGATTTCTGTACGAAGGAAGCTCCACGTGGCAGCCGGTGGAGTCAACCGTTGCAACCGCACTGGGCTGCGATATTTTATGGCTCGCACACGTGGTATACTGTGAACGCTAAGCGCCTTTAATTAGTGTCATCCTGGAAGGCGCTTTAGCTAGTGGAAAGTTATTCTAAGAGGTTCAATAAAGCTGAACTCCATTTCACAATGATAAAGGTGAGCAAGTCTATAAAACTTTGTTCATTGGCCACGCTTTAATAGTTTTAGGGGGTTTCGCCCTGTCTCCAACGCCACTGTCTTTTGTTAGTACCATGTGAATTTTGTGTGTTTCTTTATCAGTCCACGTCCTGACTGTACTGGAAATACACGGTTTTTATTATTATGTGTCCTGCTGAAGTTGATTTAAAACAATCTTTTAGTAATTTAGAATTTACTAAGCTACCTTAAGCGGAGGTGAGCTTATGAAAGGTACTGTTATTGATTACTCCCGTTCGCCATCAAAGGCGACATGAGGTGACGGAGTGTAATTTTATTTATTATTCATTTTAAAACACTGGAATGCTTCTTCTCATATATGAAAATATTCTTTAAGAATAATTGCTGTATTTCCTTATTACAACTGCCTATTTCAGGGCCGGGTGCGTAGTTTTAAAATAAGTGTATTTTGTTTTTCTATGTACGACAATTACTTGTTTTAGAAGTTAACTGCACTAACCCGTAATACTGCAGCCGACCGTTGTCAGCATAATATGGCGACTGGGGGCCTATTGTGTCCGACGGTTGAACGGATTGTACATAACGATGCTTTTCAGTTCCAGCTATTTAATTAACGTAAAATATTGCAATAAAGTGTTGCGAATTTAAGATTTTGGTGCCTCTGGGGAACACCCATGATTCTGAACGTAATTTTGCCCTCCTCTTGTGTTTATTATTCTTCTTTGTCTGTATATTATTTGGCCATGAGCTTCAATTTTAAATTTGTAGAAATGCACACTTTAGTCTCAAGGTAATTTTATTTTGTAACGTTCTACTTTGCTAACGAAAGGGAAAAGGGGGGGGGGCGTTAGTGTAGGACATCGTTCATAAAAAGTTTCCAAACGAGCTTTAAGTCAGAAATCTGCTTGTATTCTACCACCCGTTACTTCTCACTACTATAGGGTTCGCGAAAACAAAATTATGCCGATTGCAGAGGTGATAAGTAAGCATTCTTCAAGCGCATCGTACATGAAAGGAACAGTAATAACCCTAATAATACGCACGTTGGGTAATACTCTCTGCCATGCTTATCACAATAGTTTGCCGTGAACAAGTGCTAATGTCGATGTTCTTCTCTCTCTCTCTCTCTGAGTGGGACACTACTTCACATGGTCCTAGGACTAGATCTCAACTCAGGTTTTCGAAACTGTTTCCGGGTGATACGCCTTGTCTGGTACCGCGTACCGCAGATTTTGAATCCACGCCAGGTCCCTGCACCATCGCGCCATAAGCCATGGTTGCGAGCGTCTCCTAGCCCACGTATAATGTGAGGGGGCCACGGTGGAACACATGCTCCCAGCGACCAATAGCGGCGTCCCCGATTACGTATTTAAGTGCCTGCCTCTGGCTCAGCCAGTTCTGCCCGCTCTGTAAATAGGCGCATTTCCTCTGGCAGTGCCCCAACCTACAGTCCCCTCCCTCCTGCAACACCAGTAATCTCCCACATCCCACCTACTCCCAGAAATGTAAGGCCCGATCTCCTTCCACCACTCCTGAACTCACCGTCCCTGTCCGCCCTCATGACGCCCCACCTATCCTAGCAATTCCCTTCGCCAGCCCCCACCGCCGCCGAAGACATCATCAGGCTCCTAACCATCGTCCTCCAAAATGTCCACCCTTTCCAGCGCCCCCACATCCTCCAGCAGAAGTCCCTCGCCGCCCATTCCATTTTCCACCTCAACATGTATACCTCCCACTCCCATAATCAGGCCCATTTCACCTTCTCCTGTCTCGACACACTCGTTTAATTCCCTGTCATGGCGCGACAGCACCGTATCCCTTCCCGCCAACAAGAACCTTTTCCTGCACACCCTCTCAACCCACCGCGTGGATGCCTTCGTCCTCAATGAAACCTTTCTTCAGCCCCAACACACTGTACACACCTCGCCCTACCTCCTTCACCGCTCCGATAATCCTTTCCCAATAGTGCATGGCGGAGTAGCCATTTGTCACCACTGCCAGACCCCTGTTCGGCTCCAACCTCTCCTTCCTGACCACACAAAACACCTGATCGTTAGTCTCTTCTTCCCTGGCCTTGTCACAACCTGCGCCAACATCTATATCCGCCCCACCGCCCCTATTCCTTTTGACTTCCTCTCCCACATTGACCGTACCTTCTCCTTCTACATGATCGCCACTGAACTTAATATCCATAGTCGTTCCGCCACCCAATTATGGCGCTGGCATCGGTTCCTCTCCTCCCTCCAAGGCGACCTCGTCCCCATTCCTCAGCACACCTGTCCTGAATCCAACTCCACTCCCGATGTCATCCTCTCCTCCCCTAACCTCCTTGACTGCATAGCAGTGGATGTCCTGGACCCCGCTGGTAGTGAACATCTCCCTGTCCTCCTCACCATTTCTGAGAGTCGTCGCCCCTGTCCCAACCCTCGTACAGACCCTCCCCCGAAATATGTAAATGATTATTCCCTTGCTGACTGGAATACTTTCCAGGATACCCACTCTACCCAGGTCGATAGCCAACCTCTCACCTACCACCTACCTGATGATATTACCCATGCCGCCTCCATTCTCCAGCAAATCTTGTCTGAGGCTGTGGAGGCCCACGTCCCTTCCATCGCCATCCACCCCCACAGGCCATCCTCCTTCTCCATGAATCCTGCCTTCCTTTACACGCATGATCTGGACACACTACGACGCCACCGGCAACTGCAATGGCACATCAGAAACTCGCGGCTAAGAAACGACAGGACTGGCGACAGACATGCACCCGGCTTAATGCTACACTTCCTATCAACTCGTCCAAGTAATGGTCAGCCTTCCGCCGCCTTACCGGATATAAGTCCCCTCACTACTACCCTCTCCTTCATGATGATCAACCCTTCCCTGACAACCTTAGTAAGGCCAATCACTTTGCCTCCTACATTTCGAATGTCGTTACCATCCCCGACGATCCCCAGTTCGATTACTCCCTCTTCCCGGATGTCCTCGATCGAACTTCCACCTCTGTCCCTCCCCTTGCCCCTGGTTTCCAGTACTTGGAAACATTGCACACACTGAACTCAATGCCCCCATCACTACTCAGGATCTCATCACTACACTCTGCACGAAACGCAACACTGCTCCTGGTCACGATCGTGTCATCTATTGCCACCTCGGTGAAGCTCCTGCCTCCTTCCTCTCCAGTCTGGCCAGGCTCTACAATGTGGTCCTGTCCACCGGCTACTACCCCGACCTGTGGAAAACCTACAGCATCTTTATGTTCTTTAAACCCGACAAACCGCCATCTGCTGTCCCGTCCTACTGTCCCATCAGCCTTCCCTCGGTCTTCAGAAAGGTCCTGGAATCCAACCTTACCCGACGCATTCACCAGCATCTCCGCCAGCAGCGCCTCCTTCCCGTTACCCAGTGCAGCTTTCAGCCATCCTCCTCTACTGATGACCTTCTACTTCACCTCACTCATCTCCTTTCTGAACAGCTTAATTACCGTTGCTCCGCTATCTTCCTCTCCCTCGAAGTTGAACGCGCCTATGATCATGTGTGGCATTCCGGTCTCCTCGTCAAGCTCAAAACTTTTGTCCGTCTGATCAGGTCCTTTCTTTCCCAATGTCCTTCCTACGTCACCATCCATAACATGGATTCCTACACCTTCTTCCCCTCCGCCGGTGTGCCCCAAGGTTCCGTCCTCTCCCCTCTTCTGTACGTTTTGTATACTGCAGACATGCCACCGCCTTCACCCCCATCCACCTTCTCCAGTACACTGATGACACCGCCTTCCTTGCTCTCGCCCCCACCCTGCACCGCTCCCAACACCTTCTCCAGTCCCATCTTGACCGATTCACCACTTGGTGCAACCAGTGGTTGCTTAAGGTATATCCTTCCAAAACCCAGGCAATCATTGTAGGCAAAACCACCCCTTCCTTCCGCCTCCTCGACCTCTATGTCATCGTCTATGGCCGTCCAATCGCCCTCACCCTTACCGTTAAGTACCTTGGTATCACCCTAGACCGTCACCTCTCCTGGACCCCCACGTCCGTACAATCTAAGACAAGGCACGCTCCCAACTCCATCTTCTCAAGCTCCTTTCTGGCCATACATGGGGTCTGAACCCCTCCACCATCCTCCACACCTATAAATCCCTCATCCGCCCTACCCTCTGCCATGCCCACCCTGCCTGGATCTCCACTCCTCCTACCTTTTACAAATCCCTTCAGATCAGTCAACGCCATGCTCTTCGCCTAGCCTATCGCATCCATCTCCCCTCCCCCACGCGGATCCTGCTCGACCTTATTCCGTTCCCCCACCTCCTCCTTTTCCTCGAACAGATACGGATCCTCTACTCCTCCAGTAAACTCGATCTTCCTCACCCGCTTGTCTCCCACCCTCTCCCCCCCCCCCCGGCTGCCACGCCTGTATTTCCATGTCCCACCTGCTCACCATCTCTCCACTCTCCTTTCCCTCCCCCAAGGTGGCTTCTGCCAGCTCCCTCTCCCCTGATGAGTCCCTCCTCCCCTCCTTCTACCACTCCTACCAACTTTGATAGTCCCCTCCCTCTTCCTGTGTTTGTTCCTATGGGCACCCTCTCTCCCTTCTCTCCCCATTCCCTCCCTCCTCCCTTTTACCCCCTTCCTCCCCCGGGCTCCCCTACCCCCATACCTTCGTTCCTTCCACCAACTCCTCTGCCATTGGCATCTTTGCTATACCCTCTCCCTCCCCCACCAACTTCTTCCCCTCTTGGTAGGTCCCTGGACTCGCACACGTTACGTGGATATTCGCGTGTCGGTGAACATCGCCATCAGTTTCTGCAATGTGTGCCATCGTGTTTGTGATTTAGTGTTTTTCGCCGCCACGATCCTTCGTTCACCGTCTAAGTCATCGGTGTTTGTGCGCAGTGTCGACAGTTTTTCATGTTTTTTCGTGGAGTGTGAACGGCTTCGTGTTTTTAATTTTTGTATCTCCTCTTTTTTAACCACCAAACTCTTACTTTTCTGTCTTCATTTTCTCTTTTATTGTAATGCTTGTGGCTGAAGAGCGGAGTAGATTTATCCGCTGCCAGCCCACCTTTGTATGAGGTGAAAAATAACAATACAGAAAAAAAAGAGCTCAGCCAGTAAAAAGTCTGTAGGCGGCAGTGCAGCGTAATAAGCTGCTGCCAGCCCGCCCCCTTCAGGGGGAATCGAAATTCAATAAAGGAAAAAAAAGCTCAGACACTCGTTGCCATTGTGCTAGTGTTTGCCATCCCGTCAGTTACTCAGTGTCTCTCCTTCAATGCTCTTCCGTTCACGTGTGAAACTCTGTGACTCCGTTGTGTACAGTACTGAACGTATTTTTATACAAACAGAGCATCCATGAACACCTTCATTTATCTTAATATCCTCCATGTACGTTTGTTTCTATGTATTCCTGTTTTATGTACCTTTTTCTGTGGCCGAAGAACGGCATAGATAGGTCACTGCAGGCCTACCTTTCTGTAAAGGTCTTAAAATCACAATAAAGAAAAAAATAAGAAGCTCAGCTAATCAGTCTAATCTTGGCGTGTATCTATCGACATCTCGCGTCAGACAGCGTATTTACGTTCTTGTTCCGTGTACGAGTGGACGTGGTTGACTAGTTAGGTTTTCTTGTGACTCTGTTGTTTCTATCTTGTTGTTCGTAAGGTCCTTCGCTGTTAGTGTCCGTCCTGTCCCGTTTGTGATGTTGTCCACGGGCCGCTCCGTGGGTCCCGCCACGCTTTCCGTGACGGCAAACCCGCGACCGTTTCGGTCGCTGTTACAACACCTTGGATATCAGAGGAATGTCTGTACTACAAATGTCTCTCACATATTTGCAGTCAGAATTCTCTCTGCCTCTTTGTCCATTTCGCACACAGTAGAGATATCTAGCTGAAAGGAATGAAGTTTACAACAGCCTGTCCTGCTCTCACGAGTAGACGATGTGAGGCACCTTCTTCCAAGCACCCGTGTAAATCCTCTACCTTTACAAAAGTTTATCAGATCGGTACATATTTGTCTCGGCGTGTTACCAGCGATTCTCATTTTTGGACAATATACGTACATTCCGTCTGTGGGTCGCTTCTGTTATTACTTCAAACTGAGTAGTTTCGCCCATCTTCACATCGTTTCTCGTAGCACCCAGTCTTCACGGAACTATCAGTTATACTGTGATGTACTCTGTTTCCTATACAAGTTCTTTCCAAACAGTCTAGTTTTTAACCGGCCTCGGTGGCCGAGTGGTTCTAGGCCCTTCAGTCTGGAACCGCGCAACCGCTACTGTCGCAGGTTCGAATCCTGCCTCCGGCATGGATGTGTATGATGTCCTTAGGTTAGTTAGGTTTAAGTAGTTCTAAGTTCTAGGGGACTGATGACCACAGATGTTAAGTCCCATAGTGCTCAGAGCCATTTGAACCATTTTTTTGTTCAATGCATACTTCTAAAAACAATGATGGAAATAAAAGAAAGGTTAAACCGTGGGACAAAAATCACGGTGAAAGGCTAATATTCACTGCTGACATTGCTTTCTTCAGTGAAGGTGAAGCAGATTTACAGGATATGCTGACTGGAACAAGCAGTATCTTGAGAGCAGAATGTGGACTGACAGTAAACCGAAGAAAGACGAAAGCAATGAGAACAGCGAGAAATTTAACATGAGAATTGGGGATCACGAAAGAGACGAAGAGACGAAGGCAGCAAAATAACCTGTTGGTTGGTTGGTTGGTTGTTTGGGGGAAGATACCAACCAGCGAGGTTATCGGTCTCATAGGGTTAGGGAAGGATGGGGAAGGAAGTCGGCCGTGCCCTTTCAAAGGAACCATCCCGGCATTTGCCTGGAGCGATTTAGGGAAATCACGGAAAACCTAAATCAGGATGGCCGGACGCGGGATTGAACCGTCGTCCTTCCGAATAAATAACCTGTGTCGAATAGAGCAGGGAGGACATAAAAGAAATGTGGGAAGGATCAAAAGGGCGGTGCTAGCCAAGAGAAGTCTACTAGTATCAAACATTAACCTTAAACTGAAGATAAACGTTTTGAAAATATACGTTTGAAACGCAAAATTCTATCACAGTGTAACATGAACTATGGGGAAATCGAAACACAAGACACTAGAAGCATTCGAGATGTGGTGTTACAGAAGAATGTTGAATGTTAAGTAGATTGTCAAACTTAAGGTAAGAGGAGGCTCTCCGCAAAATCCTCTAGAAAAGGGACATATGGAAAACACTAAGGAGTGTCAGGATATTAGGACATCTGTTAACTCATCACGGGTAACTATCGTAGTGCCAGAGGGCTCTGTAGATCGTAAAAACTGCAGAGGAAGACATGGATTGGAATACATACAGTAAATAATTGAGAACGGACGTTGTAAGTGCCACTCTGAATGAGCACAATATGACAGAATAGGAATTGGTGGCGGCCGCAAGAACTGATGACTAAAAAAAACTTGCAGTTGGTTTCACATATGATTACTTTCCTTTGTAAGTAACAGGAAATTCGACAGTATATAGTGTGCAATAAACGCTTGAATTGTTACCGTCATCACACAGTTCCAAAGTTTTTTTATTGCTCCCGAAGTTAAGCAGTGAACTCACACTTCCTTTTGCCTACTCCTTAACGATGAGAGATGAGATGATCGAAAATATGTAGAGGAGTTACCTCACTCACGAGAACAACAAGATTATTGCATTGTAGTTCGGAATAACACAGGCACTGCAATTATTGCATTTATCTTCCGACACCGGGCAAGCGACTTTGAAGTCGAATATCTTCCCTGAACGGGAATATAAATTATGGATGAATGAGTACAGGATGTTGACGCAGGGAATGGTAGCATATGAAGAGGGAACGCCGCGAGAGCGCCGTTATACTTGCCAACTCGAGCCCGTGCTCTCCTTTCTGAGCGAGTCGAGTGCACTCTTACCCAACAACAGACTCAGGTGACGAGTGGGTTGCGGCGGAGACTCACGAGTCTATGGGGTGCATGGCGGCGTCGAGACCGGAGATGATGTCGCACGGCTCGCGGCGAATTTATGGGCGCGTATACGAAGCTTATTTCTCATCTATGGGGCACATAGGATGCAAGTACGGATATGTGGTTGGCAGACCAAACCCCAGAGCTTGTCACCTTTCTCGGCTGTAATGTCATTACTTCTCATTCGAGTAGCGCTGAAATGGCCCAAGTACGTTCTGTCCTAGTCGTTATATCAAGCGAAAAGTAGAACAATTGTAACTGGATACTCCGAGTGACGACACACTGAACGCTTAGCTACAGTTACGGACTGAGCAGTAGATGATAACCAACTAAAAATCTACCCGAAATTGCGAACTTAATGAACAAGTGGAAACCAGAAAATTCTTAGCTTCTTGCGAATGTAACGCCGTTCCCAGTTGCTTTTCAAGCTGAATTTCACTAAATACACAATGCCTCCCAGGAAAATTATTCTGGCAATTTAGTTGGGAGCCCACTCGAAGATTAAACGGTTGTGCAAATTCTAAGTAGGCTGAAACGCCTGGTGAAATCCGCAGGACAGGACAGGTAGTTGGAATTGTGGAAAGACGTCAAAAATGAGCGGCTGATAGTTACACTCGAACACATCTAACATTATTTAGTTCCCAAACATTACACCGCAAATTTTGGAGCTCAACTATCGACTGAATATATCACTCAGTCTTATGGCTTAAGGGCACAACCTCTTTAATTTTTAAAACGGCTGAAGACCCATGATTTAAAACACAACTACAATAAAATTTCAAAAGGCAGAAAGCGCAAGGTTTTATCCTTAAATAATACTTCAAATGAGGCTGATGGCCAAACAATCTAAGACTTGACAAGTAAGGAATTTTAATTTTATAACATCGAAGGCTCGTGATTTAAAAACACACTTACAACAAATTTTCAAAGACAGAAGGCCAAAAGCTTTATCCTTAAATAATTTTAAAAAAGGAGGCTGAAGACCCAAACAATCTAAGACTTAACTATAAGGAATTTTACTTTTAAAACGGCTGAAGGCCCATGATTCAAAACGCAACAACAATAAATTTTTGGAAGGCAGAAAACCCAAGGCTTTATCCTCAAATAAATTTTGTTAAATGAGGCTGAAGTCCCAAACAATCTAAGATTTAAGAAGAAAGGAATTTAAATTTTAAGCTGGCTGAAGGTCCATGATTGAAAAACACAACTACAATAAATTTTCAAAGGGCAGAAACTTTATCCAGAAAAAAATATTTTAAATAAGGCTGAAGGCCCAAACAATCTAAGACTTAGCAAGTAAGAAATTTTAATTTTAATACCGTGAAGGCCCATGATTTGAAACACAACTACAACAAATTTTTAAAAGGTAGAAGGCTCAAAGCTTTATCCAAAAAAGTATTTTAAATGAAGCTGAATTCCCAAACAGTGCAAGACGTAACCAGCAAGCTAATTTCAATTTTAAAATGGATGAAGGCCCATTATTTAAAACCCAACTAAAAGCATACAAATTCAAACCATCAGCTATGAGACATTAAAATACATAATCAAACACCAATAAGAAAAGGCAGTACAGCCAGCGGGGGGTCGGACTGCACTTGCAATATCAATGTTCGCTTTGGGGAAACCGGTATTCGGCCCAACTATATCCGATCCGCCAGCAACCCTACCAAGAGACAGTCAACGGAACCACCGACAAGGCTACTTGCTTTCCACCCAGCCAGTACACAAGGAACTCCAAAGCCAGAACGTAAAAGGACTAGCTGCCCACAACCAAGTATGCATAAGCTGTCAAAACTACACATACGTATTAGACAGCGACAACACGGTGAGGAAAGGACACTGCCTGAATATTACATCAGCAGCCAGGACAGGTAACCGGAACGCTAACGGCCAAATGGCAGAAAATTCCGCTGGTGCACTTGGACTTCAAATAACCAAATTACAATTAAACTCCACTGGATGGTGGCGAAACTTATCCCAACTCGAACACTCACTGTTGCTGAAGGAAATACGCCCAAGAGCCAACCATGAAAACCAATAGCACAATGTGAACAGACTGGTTTCGGTAATTAAATCACCACTCAACTTTGATGACCTGGCTGTGTGAGCCACGAACCTCCTACCAATAGGAACAGCTTCCACAAACTCCAACACTGCGTAGACCACCAGCAGGCCCAGCCCACTACACCGCACGGTAATTTCCTGTCTGATCCACATTACCGACTGACTGCCGCACACCGGCTAGCCAGGAACTATAATCACCAGACCAAAGATAGTACAAGGTACGAATATCGATACACACCACTGCAGCCACACTTAGAAAGAGGAAGAACCACGGCATAGCCGCAATAACTGCGGGAAGCCAAACGCAGAGTAAAAGTCAAGGTTTAAACCAACGCATAAGCCGGGGCCAGCACGGCTCATGGGCTGCTTTTGTGTTGGCAGCGCTGTGTAGTGCTTTGTAATGGCTCTCTGACTGTGCTTTCTTTGTAAGAGAATCTGTGGCTGGTTGGACTCGTTGTTGGAAGTTAATGGCCAGTAGTGTTGGGCAGTTGGAAGTGATGCCAGCAGTGATGGAAGTACTTTTGCACAGTTGGAGGTGAACAGCTAGCAGTGATAGATGTTAGATGGGAGAAGTTTACGCTGATGGAGGGTAGAGGTCTGAAGTGTTAGCATAGGTTAACGATCTGGAAGACTGGAAATTGAAAATTATTCATGATTATATATCTTTGTACTAGATGTCAATGTCGATTTATATTCGTGCCTGAACTGGATGTCACATTATTAAGGTAAAAAATACATTATTTGGCTTGCAACAAAATCTTTCCTTTGTAACCACATGCCTATTAAGTTAGTGGCTTTAGCAGTTACAAAATTTTATTTAGATGGCAGTATTGATGCTCGCTGTACTGCAGTAGTTCACGTAATGAAGTTTTTTGTGAAGTAAGTGGTTAATGAAATGTATCGGTTATTGTCAGGATTTCTTTTTAGTCAGGACCATTCTTTTGAATCAATTATTTGAAGTCTGGTTATCTTTTTTTGAGCAGTCAGCGCTAGGATATTTTGGGTCTCAGTCATTCAGAAATTTAAGTACAGACACACTCATTTCAAATAAGAAAGTTTCAAAATATAGTTGACCTCTTAGCAACAAATACTTCTGAGCAATAGCTGATACAGCAGTTAATGACCACAAGATGGGTGTAGCGAGATTGATACCGTAACATCCAAACCGACCAAAAATAAACTCAAAATACATCTGTTTGAAACAGCACAAAAATTTGCTTGACGCTTTCCTAAAACAGTATCCACTCCTTCCAATCAGACTATGTAAGCGTAGACCAAATGTGGTATAAATTCAGAGACATTGTATCGAAGGCAACTGAGAGATTTATACCATATTAGTTAATGAGAGATGGTACTGATCCACCATGGTACAGAGAACAGGTGAGAACACCTGAGGAATGAGAAAAGCATGCCATTTTATGTAGAAGCTCTAAATTCAAAGCGAACGTCCATGCGAGAGGCTTTTAATAGAGTCCACAACGAGATTGTATCTCAAAAACTGGTAGAAAGCACAAATAAATACCGGTTGGATGTAAAATACGCCAGTGACAAGGCTATATTAACACCTTCACTGTGCAATAGTAATGGTGATGTTAATGTGGTGATGCCATTAAAGTAAAGTTACTCAAGACAGTTTTCCGACACTCCTTCACCTAACAAGACGAAGTAAATATTCCAGAATTCGAATCAAGAACAACTGGCAACATGAGTAACTTAGAAGTAGATAGTCGTGGTATAGTGATGCAGCGTATAATACTTTATGAAGGCAACGCCTCCAGTCCAGGTGGTACACCACTCAGGTTCCTTTCCGAGTATGCTGATGCAATAGCTTCATACTTGGCAGTCAACTACAATCATTCGCTCGTCGAAATACACGTACCTGATGAATGGAAAGTTGCACATGTTGCACTAATAGCAAGAACGGAGATAGGCGTAATATATATATGTACTACGGACCCATATCATTAAATAGGATTTTCAGTAGAATTTTGGAACATATTCTGTGTTCAAACATTACTAATTACCACGAAGATAATGATTTATTGACAACATAGATTCATAAAGTAGCGTTCTTCTGAAACAAAACTAACTCATTATTCTCACGAATTAATGATTTTTAATGACAGGGGAAGCCAAACTGAATCCATATTTTTAGATTTCGATGAGGTTGTTGACATCATTCCTCACAAGCGACTTCGAATTGCGTTCCTATGCAGTATCGTCTCAGTTATTTGCTGTCAGAAAGGTCACAGTTTGCAGTATGTGATGAAAAGCCATCTGGCGTTTCCCAAGGAAGTGTTATAGGGCCTCTCCTGTTCCTTGCCTACATAAAAGATGTAGGAATCAATTTGGGCAGTCCTCTTAAATTGCTTGCCGATGACGCTTCATTGACTGTCTTGTAAAATCACTAGAAAATCAAAACCAATTGCAAAAACATTTAGAGAAGATATCAGTTCGGTGCGAAGAGTGGTAGTTGACTTTAACAACGAAAAGTGTGAAGTCATCCACATCAGCTAAATTTCGATAAGACGACAAATCACGCAAATCTAATGGCTCTAAATTCAGCTAGATACTTGGGGAGTAAAATAACGAAGAATGTAAATTGGAGCGGTGAAACAGATAACGTTGAGGGCAAAGAAAACCAAAGACCGCGATTTATTTGCAGAACACATAGAAAACGCATTAGGTCTATTAAACAGATTGCTTACACTATGCTTGTCCGCTCTCTTCTGGGGTCTTGCTGGTGCGATGTGGCATTCACATCAAACAGGGCTGACGCAGATCTTCGAAAAAGTAGATAGAATAGCAGCTAGGTTTTTACTATCGCGAAACAGGGTTGGGAGCGCCACGGTTATGATACATAAATTAGGGTGGCAATAATTAAAGAGAAGGTGTTTTCCGATGCGCCAGGATCTTCTCATGAAAGTTCCATTACCAACTTTCTCCGCAGAGTGTTAAAATATTTTGCTGGTGCCCACCTTCATAGGGAGCAACGAGCATTATATTAAAAAAAGAGAAATCAGAGCTCACACGGAATGATTTAAGTGTTCGCTTACCCCGGGCGCTGTGCGATAGCGTAGGGATGGACAAACAGCCTGAAGGCTGTTCGATGACGCCTCTCCCAGCTACTTAATTGTAAATTGCAGGGTAATCATGTAGTTGAAGATGGGGTGTGGATGTAGATCATGATGGAATTAAAGCAGAGAATTTTTTTCGAGGGCGAAGGACTTAAGTTGAAGTGCAGCCTTAGGGATCACAAAACTTTACACACACACACACTCACTCACACACACACACACACACACACACACACACACACACACAGGGATGTATGATTTTTATATGCTTCTCCTTTGACAGGATTAATAGTTCGTACTGTAAATAAAAAGGAGAAGTTGTAGTATAGTTATATATCAGATTTTTAAAGGTTGTTATTCGGGGTACATTATGTTCAAGCTTTGTTTTGCCAATGGTTCTTGTTCAGGATATGGGTAAAATACTTACCCCATGTGATATAGAGATGAAAAGAGCATTTGAAATTAAAACCACCTTAATTAGTACGGTATATTGACAATTTTTATTTATGGACCGTCTGACAGCAACTGAATAAAACACAATTTTAGTGCCATTTTAGTTGCTGTCAGACGGTCGGTAAGTAAAAATTAAGAATATACCTTAATATTACACCCAACTGAGGAAGACAGAACTACAAAAGTTGAAGATGTCACCTTAATTAGTGTAACAGTCTTCGTTATGAGAATTATCAGGGTTAGATGAGTGATCCAACTGCACGAAAGTCACACATGTGTCTTACGAGTGGCCACACTGAGCTGACGTCACAGGGTTTTGCGGGACTACGTCAGAGTTCACTGAATGATTGGCAGCGCTCCATATGCGAGATGAAACTAACTCAGTAGATGCGCATGAATATTCATCAAACGGCAATCAGGATCCAAAAACTTTTACGTGCGAGCGACTGGTGTGGAGTAAAAGAGTGCGTCAATACCAGAGCCAATTCACGACCGCGGCTAACTCATCTCTATCACACCAAAGCGAACTGTCTGGTTCCATTAAACTGTGTTACGACATGGTTCAGTGAAAATTTTTGTGTTTTTAATAAATTCTCTAAAACTGTACTACATTCATTTACTTTGAGTTAAAGACATTTATCAAGACACTGCATGCGGTACTAAAGGGTACTGATGCTACATTTGTTACAGAATACTACATCATATTATAAGCTCAAATCATGACGGTCCTTGAGAAAAAAAAGAGATTCACTCAAATAATCATGACGATTTCAGGAAAAAAATCGCTGGAGTTAAGGCAGCTTGCTTAGTTAACGTATGAAATCTTGCAAACAATAGATGTTAGTGAAGAGGTAGGCTCCATCTCTCTAGGTTTTCGGAAGGTATTCGACACTGTACAGCATAGTTAACTACTAACCTCGAACATCATAAGAGGTATCTTTAAAAGTGTGTTATTGCAGCAATGATCATTTGAGTAATAGTGCTCAGTACACAGACTATTGTAACATCGGCTGTGCCCCCATGAAACGCAATATGATACCCAATGTTCTTAACAAACACACACGACTTATCAAATGGGGTGAAATAACTATTATGATGGTATCAAATCCTTTGAGACGTCCAAAGTTTCGTCCCCGCATGCACAGGACCTCGAAGGACTGTAGCTTATATAAATATCCGATTCCCACACCTCTCTGGTTATTAAATCTTCCCATGCTGCCCATGTTCTACACACTTGTCAAGAAAGCAGATGTATGTGATCGATCGCATCCGCAACTGCTGCGCTGTATGTCTATGCTAGATCCTTCATATACAGGTCAATACCACCACCCAATACATTGATGTCGGTGAAATTATGCGCTACGTGACACCTGATTATCGCGGAGAAGCAACTATACACCGATACTATCTGCCACCAACAACATTCACACCGCAGAATCATAAAACAACAGTCGAAGATTCGATCCTAAATCAAATAAGAACAGCATGAAACTAAAGTGGTCTCATCATAAAAAGAAAAATACGATTTATACACAGAAATATTAAACCGTGGTATTAAAATTTGCCGCTACAGTGAAGGTAAAGGAAAAGAGACGGTCAATATAGCAAAGCGAACAGGCGGGGATTAGAAACAAGGGGAGAATTTCGAGCAAACGATAAATGAAATGGGATGGATCATGCTCAATTAGGCAAAACTGTACGGAAATGTTAGAAACTTTTGTGAAAATTTACTAACGGAAACAAGTGAAAACGGAAAACCTATCAAAAAATTATCTTGAAATTATACTGTGTAGAACCATATTTCATCAACTATGATAGCAAACTGCAGAGTAAGTACCAACAGAAACTGTACAAGGATTCCCAAAACATTTCAATGCTTGTGTAATTCAGGACAGGAATGGAATGATTGGGACAGAATCCTTGTAGAGATTATCTGAATAATGATAAACGTGATACTAAAAAGAGTCAAAGGCCCGTAATACGTATCAAGGGCTTGTGGCATCAGTAAAATCAATCACATAAAATGCCAAACCATGTTATGAGCCTTCTCGGCATGTGGGTCGTAACATGATTAGTTGTTGTTGTTGTTGTTGTCTTCAGTCCTGAGACTGGTTTGATGCAGCTCTCCATGCTACTCTATCCTGTGCAAGCTTCTTCATCTCCCAGTACTTACTGCAACCTACAACCATATGAATCTGCTTAGTGTATTCATCTCTTGGTCTCCCTCTACGATTTTAACCCTCCACGCTCCCTTCCAATGCTAAAATTGTGATCCCTTAATGCCTCAAAACATGTCCTACCATCAGGTCCCTTCTTCTTGTCAACTTGTGCCACAAACTCCTCTTTTCCCCAATTCTATTCAATACCTCCTCATTAGTTATGTCATCTACCCATCTAATCTTCAGCATTCGTCTGTAGCACCACATTTCGAAAGCTTCTATTCTCTTCTTGTCCAAACTATTTATCGTCCATATTTCACTTCCGTACATGGCTACACTCCATACAAATACTTTCAGAAACGACTTCCTGACACTTAAATCTATACTCGATGTTAACAAATTTCTCTTCTTCAGAAACGATTTCCTTGCCATTGCCAGTCTACATTTTATATCTTCTCTACTTCGACCAGCATCAGTTATTTTGCTCCCGAAATAGCAAAACTCCTTTACTACTTTAAGTGTCTCATTTCCTAATCTTATTCTCTCAGCATCACCCGACTTCATTCGACTACATTCCATTATCCTCGTTTTGCTTTCGTTGTTGTTCACCTTGTAACCTCCCCACGGAAAATTTAAAGGACAATACTTAATAGAAATGGAGCCAAGTGTAACCTCCCCACAAAAATGTTATTGACAAAGACAATTAAACAAAATTTAGCAATCTGATCCAAGTATAAGTTCCCATAAAATAATGAAAAATAATCCCATGACAATGAAACTACAGTGATAATCAAAACTCAATTTAAACCGAAATGTCGGTCTTTGGCCCTGTGCAAAAATCAGAATTAATTTCTTACCTTAGTATAACTGCATGTGAAATATCTGCTCTTATTCTTCGCCAGGAGGAGATGCATCGCAATAATTAAATTTTTTTTGAAGTTAACTGAAAATTTTCTTTAAAGGAAATGGAAGGAATTCGAATCATTGTTTAGTTAAAAATTGCTTTGAAATCAGATTATTATTGGGGCGATTTGAAAATTAATTACAACGAATATAGATTAGATTATGTGATGAGCGCAAAGCTGCATGAATACTTATTTAATAAAATTATACCTCATCCTGAATCTCGACCATTGCTGTGCCGACGCCCGCCGACTGCTCTGGGCTACCACTACTCACAGACTCCTAGCACTACTGAGGACTGACTACTACAGACACACTGACTGCTCGCTACTGCGAGTCGAGCGCAACTGCTCTGGTCAGAGATTCTACAATGTCTCAGCATCGCTGCCGCACAACATACGTGTTTCATAACCCTCCACTGGGGGGGCAAAAATTTGGCAGCGATGGTGAGTCATTTGGACTTGCCATCGTAACAAATTTTTCCTTTAATTAATTAACATTTACAAAACATTTGGATGTAATACATGAATTAAATGTTGTGCGCATGCACCAATTACAAAACATTACAGACAAGACAAAATATAAGTACAAAACAAATCAGGAAAAATGTATATACAAATTATTTGACAGATAATAAAATGCACACACACTGAAAAATTCTTTAGCAGTTTCATAACAGGCAAAAAAAAATCATGTTGACAAGTGTCATGAGTGCACATGCACTGAATATTTTTGAACATTTTCATAAGAAATAAACGCAAGTGTACAAAAAAAATCATCAAATCACAAAAGTATATACAATATAAATGACAAGAGTGCACACATACTGCACTTCAGAACAAATCAAAAAATGTCTTTAGTATTTTCACAATAAATAAACATAATAGCAAAAAATCGTGTCGACAGGTGACATAAGTGTACTCGCACTGGAGTTCAACAAATCGAGAAAATGTATAGGCCATGAACATACATGGTGCTAGTTAAAATTGATTTTCACTATTAGGATAGGAAAGGAAAGGATTGCATCATGGTTATAGCACTTTAGTTTGCACATAGCTGCACTGAAAGTCCATATCTTTCCACAGAATCACAACTAAGTGATACAATCTGCAGTTCCGTTCCCAGAAGTATTTATCAGCGTATCAAGACAGTGAAACGTCGTAGTATTATTCCATGCTATCATTTGGCAGTACATCAGGTACACCAAACAGTGGGACCATAATAACGTCTTCTTCGCTTACGGTGGTGGACAGCATGTCGTGTCAACACCACGCTCTTAAGAGGCACACCAACGTAGAATTAGTGCAAAACCAAATATAGTGCTCCATGATTAGGAGGATGTATAGGACAAATGGATATTACAGTAATTCAGGGTAGTTAGCTCAGAAGTTGAAGGACATTAACTAACAGACAAGCCTTAATAGGTGATTACATAGGTAGTATGCGGCATACATAGCTCAGTTATTGAACATTTCTGTACCATGAATGTAATATTACAGAAAAATGTTCATTAATTAATTTACAGACAAGAGTGGCAATCAATGGCCATCAAGTATTGAGTATTACAAAACATTTTTCCTCATTCAAATGACATATTTACAAATAATTATTGGCACTCAGTGGCTAGCAATTATTGATTAGTACAAAACATTTATCATCATTCAGTATTATCGTGAGAAGTCATTGAAAAATAGGAGCTCATTAATGGCATAATTACTAACAAAACATTTAGTTACATTAATTATTGGCACTCAGTGGCCTATTATTAAAAACATGAAGTCAGAATTGAATACAGTAGCTAATTAATGACAATTAATACATAATTCATTAAGTGACACTAATTATTGGCACTCAGTGGCCATCAATTATCGAATTAACGAGTCATTATTAAAAATCAGCTAATTACAATCATAGCATTAAGAATTATGGGCATAATAAGTAGTCTCATTACAATAAGAAGTCATTATTCAAGTGACATACTATTCAGAGCTAATTAGTATTATGCAGAATTATCATAAACTAGTGACATTATATGGGACTGGTAATGCATTTTGTTTTTTGTGCTAGCAATGCATTGCTTGCGTAATTATAAGGGAAAACAAAAAAAAAGAGAAAAAATTGCTTCTAGGTTGTTCCTATAAATGAAAAATGTGTAACGTCATTCGTCATGAGTCAGCTGTAGCAAGGTTGTGACACAAGGTATTATATGTGATCACGTTTGTAAATTATATACAAATGGGTAAAAAAAAAATAAATTGCAAGTACTAGAACAGGTATAATAGGTAACAAGTTCAGTAAGTATCATGAAAAGCTTCTCCTGGAAAAAATACAAAATGGATTATTGAGCTGAAAGAAGAAACGCAGACTATGCTGAAAAGTAGTGAACTTCGAATTAACAGGTAGTGAAATGTGTATAAAAAATATGTGTTCCATGGCTGTCCTTTCCAAAACCTTCAGTCATCCTACTACGCAATATAACACCTGCTGTCAAAGTAAACTGCAACAAATACTTAAATAACTACATAGCATAAATACATAACTTCAACATTATCCTCATCTGTAAAGAAAAAACTTCATTATTCATATCATCATAACTTCATCATTATCATCACCTGTAAACAAAAACTTCATTATTCATAGTACCATATTCTTCATCATTATTCATTATCAGCATTCATTATCATCTGCAAAAATCATTTCATTATTCATCACACAACTATTCCTAATCCCTAGCATATTTCATCACTTAAAATTAAAATGTGTAGTTCTATCTGACAGCTTGCATCAATCGCCTTGTATTCTGAAAGAAAAAATTAGTTAAGACTGCTATTCTGCGATGTGTATAGTATATTCTTGTTAATCCTAATCCATTTACTCTTCCTCATAAGGTTATTGCATCTTCTTTCGTTTATTCCGTAGGTGAAATTCCCATTTCTGTTTAATGTATTTCCTTTACGCATCATTTATTTCTGAAATTGATGAACAAAGATTAATGTCTTGCATTTAAATCATATACCCATTAAATAATGACTGGTTAATGGTGACACAATTAAGCATACAGCATAACATGACAGAAAAACGTAATATGTCAAAAGCATAGACAGTGTTCAAAGGCAAAAAATGTACAGAGAATATCACAATGCAGCAGCAAAAAAAAAAGAAAATGTAAAACAGTCACGATGTTGAGATATCATAGGGCAAAAAGTCAAAGTCAAATGGTGTGTGTTATACCTTAACTAGTTCACAGTGCATACAAACAAAACATGAAAAACAATCATACATACAAAAAAAATGAAAAAATGTGCACGGTCTGATGTGTAACGACAAGAAAAGCGACCTGCTAACCTTACCTTGCCGGGCACTTGCCAAGAAAAAATACGATAATCATCAGTAATTAGTAATGTGAATATAATTGCATAAGTGGTCATAAAATGTGTAAACGGCCTCATAGCATGTTACATCGTAAAGTGGTTTCATTCGATAAAGGGTTTAATGTTTGACACATGATGGATCCCCTTACTTTTCCTGGTTCTCAAAGTTTCGACGTGTACAACATTGGGATGAGGAATGCTGCGAATCCGATATGGACCTGCATATAGAAGTTCAAATTTACTGCACTTACCTTTTAATTTACTGGATAAATAGTGTGTACGTACTAGTATCTTCTGTCCAATGTGAAAGTCTCGACGTCTACAAACCTGTTTTTGCTGTCTTCTCCGGCGCTCTGCGGCACGTTTGATGTTGTTCAGCGCAATGTCAATTATTTCGTGGTGTCGTAATCGACGTGATCTAGGAAAATTTACTAACTCTTTGATTTTGTTTGGTGGTTCAACGTTTTTCAGTATAACAGACGGAGATAGCATAGTGGATTCATTTGGAATGGAATTAATTACATCTTGGAATGAGTGTATGTGTGTGTCCCAATTAACATGTCTTTTGTGGCAGTATATTCTACACAGTTTACCAATTTCTTTCATTAGTCGTTCACAAGGGTTCGAAGAAGCGTGGTACTTGGATATATAAATCGGAGAAATATTTCTAGCTCGTAACATGCGTGTCCATATAGCAGAACGAAATTGTGATCCATTATCTGAAATTACTTTCATCACATGCCCTACATGAAATAAGAAATGCTTTACAAATGCTTTCGAAACAGTTTTGGCAGTAGCTTTACGTAACGGAGTGAAAGTAACAAATTTTGAAGTGAGTTCAACAGCGACAAAGATGTAGCAAAAACCTCTGTTAGTTCTCGGAATTGGACCAAAAATGTCTACTGCGGCCATATGTCTTAATTTAACAGGTATAATGGGATATAATGGAGGAATGTGTGAAGTGGTGTCTGACTTAGCTTTCTGGCAAATTTTACATGACGCTAAAACTCGTCGTATACGTTTTTCCATATTTGTAAAATAACAGTTCTGTCTCAGTATAAGAAAACATTTTCTGGCTCCGTAATGTGCGTAACTTAAATGAGTATACCAGATTAATTTGTTAACAAGTTCGTCAGGAATGCATAATAACCAATTGTTGCTGTCTGGATGAGAACGGCGAAACAGAATGTCATTGCGTACAGTGTAGTGGTTTCTAATCGTAACATTATTCTTATCTTGCCAAAGGTGTTTAATTTCTTTCCACACATTGTCTTTGCTTTGCTCTCGTGCTATGTCCTGTAATGACGATGAAATAAAATTTTCAAATGCAACTTGTTGAATGTACATAACGCTGAAATTTGCTTTGCAGAAGTTGGTTGCTACGTCTTGCTGATTGTTGCTGAGAGAACGGGATAATGCGTCTGCTATTACATTTTGTGTGCCGGGGATGTGAACAATCGTAAAATTAAATTCCTGTAAATACAGTTTCCATCTACTTAATCTGTCGTGAGTAAATTTAGCCGAAAGTAAGAATTGTATAGCTCTGTGATCTGTGTAAACGGTGGTATGTCTGCCATAAAGAAAGTGTCTAAATCTCGTAAAAGCCCAAACAACACATAATGTTTCCAATTCTGTGACGGAATAATTTCGTTCAGCAGGTGAGAGAATGCGACTTGCAAATGCGATGTTTTTAATTACTGTAGAACCATCTTCTTCAATTTCCTGAAAAATATGTACACCTAAAGCTGTGTTGGAACTGTCGGTGGCAATAGAAAAATTTCTAGTAAGGTCTGGGTGCGATAAAAGTGGAGCATTCAACAAAGCATGTTTCAGGTTCACGAATTCAGAATGTGCTTGCTTATCCCATGACCAAATAGTGTTTTTACCTGTTAATTGGCATAATCTAGGCGTGTCTAAAGCAGAGTGATGAATAAATTTACGAAAAAAGTTAATTAAGCCCAAAAAACTGCGTAATTGCTTCTTCGTCGTAGGAACAGTAATGTCACGTAGAGCTTGGAGTTTTTCTGGATCAGGCGCAATGCCTTCTGCTGAAATTACGTGTCCAAGAAATTTTATAGAAGTTTTACCAAAATGCGATTTACTGAGATTCACTGTAAGTCCTTGTGCATGGAAAGTTTGCAATAGTCGTTCTAAAATCAGATTATGTTCAGACCAGTTAGCTTCTGCAATAAGAATGTCGTCTACGTACGTCGTAATTCTGTCTTTAAGTTCTGTCGGAAGTATTGTGTTCAAACCGCGAATAAAAGCAGCAGAAGAAATAGTTAAGCCGAACGGTAATTTACAAAACTGGTAACAGTCACCAAAACAGAGAAAAGCTGTGTACTTTCTGCAATTCGGATGAAGTTGAATTTGCCAAAATCCCGATTTCAAATCTAATGTGGAATAAATAGCTGTACCGTGAAATTTCTGTAAAAGTTCCTCTAATGTCTGTGGTCGATCTGTTTCATTAATAATAATGTCATTAATGTGGCGTGAATCAAGTACAAGGCGAAGTGAGCCATCTTTTTTCTTAACAATATGTAGCGGGTTTATGTACGGACTAACTGCTGGTTCTATAATTCCTTGGTCAAGCATATCCTGCAATTCTTTTTTAACCTGTTCTCTGTGGATATATGGAATGGGATAATGCTTTGCTTTAAATGTATCGTGCTGTTTGACTTGAAATTCGTACATAAAGCCGGACATAGTTCCAGGAATGTTATCGAAAACTGGAGCTTGCTGAAAAAGAATTTTGTGTAATTGCGTTCGTTCGTCGTCTGTATTTGCACTGCTCTGTTTAACTTTATCGGAAATCATCTGCATTACGTCGTAGTCAGCTTCGTCTGGAGTGTTATAGTTATGTACGTACGTGTCTGTGAACAATGTGGGATTACAGTCTATGTTACGTGTTGCGGAAATGACCTCTGTGCGATTAATTGTTTCCTCTTCTGCCGATAATGAGTGCTGAAATTCTAAAGCCAATTGCACATTTTCGTCCTTCAACATTAAATAAGAATTTTGAAAATCGACCACTGCGTCGTGTTGTACGAGAAAATTAGTGCCTAAAATTACGTCTGTTGTCAATAAAGGAACAATCCAAAAATTTGAATGAAAAGTATGACCTCCAATACAGAATGATAAATGCGTCTGTAATTTAACGTCTACTCCTTTACTCGATACTGCTCCTTTCACTTTCGTTTTGCCTAATGGTAATGTGGGATACGTATTCTCTTTGTTGCACTCGTTAAAAGTTTCCTCATTAATGACTGACATAGGTGATCCGGAATCAATTACTGCTGAAAATTTCGATGAACCTATTTTAACTTCGATGACAGGATGTGAAATAGTTTTCTGAATAACTGGTTTTTCCTGTAAAAGAGTGTCTCGGATGTCGTCGAAAGTAATTACATTTTCGTGAACAACATTTTGCGTGTCAAAAGTAGTGCAGGTGTTATTGGAAGATGCGTCCTGTACTGTATCTAGTCAGATTCTATCTGACGTATTATTATCAGGAGGATGTTGTGGCATTTCTACAATTTGAACAGTTCTATTACTTTTTCCAGACGTATTACGCTCCGGATGATACCTACTGTCGGGTTCATTTACTAGAATATGTTGTTGCTGATGATTTTGTTGCTGGTAGGACCGACTGTTATTAAACGTACGCTGATAATTGTGCTCGTCATTTTTACGTCTATCGTGATACTCATTTCTATACGGTGTATTACGATAGGAATTGAAATACTGTCTTCTCTGTACGTAGTTATTTTCTTGCTCCCGTACGTTACTATTTGTTGGACCAGGGACTATACATGCACGCGGTGATACATTAAAGCCTGGTTGACCTTGTGCATTCCATTGTTGGCTAGGTACGCTAACCGGCTGGTTTTGTTGCTGTTGTGAAAAACCTCTGTTGTTACCAAAATATGGCTCCTGTTGCTGAAAATTCTGACGATATTGATAATTAGAATCTTGTCTGTTATTAAAGTTTTGGTGGTTGTCGGTCCTAAAGCGCCTGTTACCTCTCCTATTGTAATTACGTGTCTGATCATAGTTACTGTAAGTTTGCTGACCTTGGTTGTTATATGAAAAGTTTTTGTTTACAAAGGAGTAATCAGATTGTTGTACTTCCAAGAGCTGTAACAGATCTCTGAATGCCGAAATATTTTCTTTTTGTTGACCGGTTAGAAGTGAAACTCTTAATGATCGTGGCAATTTAGAAATGCATAATTGTATAAGTGCAGATTCACTGTAAGGTTCATTTAAATACTGATTTTGTTGCACCATGTGTTCAAAAAATTGCGTAACACTGGGAAAATTGGAGTTCTCATAATTTGGTAAACTAATTAGCTGATCTTTAATTCCGCGCTGTGTCGTCTTCGACCAGTACGCTGACAGAAAAGCATTCTGAAACTCTTCTACTGAATAGCATTGTCTCGCGATCGGTCTCATACGAGTTGCCGGCTCGCCTTCCAAAAAACTGCAAATAAATTCAAGTTTGTGCGTTACGGGCCAAGTCGGTGGAAAAGCAAAACTAAATTGTTGTATCCAATCTAGCGGATGAATCTGTGTTCTATCATTTTTAAACACTTTAAATTTTCTTACTGACAGAAAATGTTTATAATCGAAATTGTCCTCTCT
Organism: Schistocerca nitens; assembly: GCF_023898315.1. Taxonomy (NCBI): domain Eukaryota; kingdom Metazoa; phylum Arthropoda; class Insecta; order Orthoptera; family Acrididae; genus Schistocerca; species Schistocerca nitens. The sequence goes on along the minus strand of NC_064618.1, from coordinate 189,672,164 downwards.
GTGTGATGGAACAGGTTCAGGATTGTAAGAGAATCTATTGAACTGTGGTTGTTCGGAATCTAAGTCGTGTACTCTCTGTAGATTACTCAAATTACACGCGTTGCGCGAGTCTGGCAAATGTTCGTAAAGTGGCGTCTGCTGTGATGTGTTATTAACTGAAATATTTTTCATCTCTGTTACCTCCTGCTGTAAACTTGACAATTTTCTGCGTAAGATGTTATTAGACGAATCAATCTCGTTAATTGTCTGCTGTAGGTTTTGAAATTCAGGTGTTTGAATAAATGGAACCGGTGACGTATCGTCTGATTTGCTGTCATTGGTATTTTCGATAGCATCAATACGACTGGCCAATTCATCATATTTTTCAGTCAGTATTTTTGCCTGATCATCGGTTTTAGTGTCAGTGGCATTAATCTGGTTTTGCAATTTACGTGCAGTTTCGTTCAGTTTTTTAACGTCAGCTTTGACGACATCGGAATCCTGTGTTATTTCTAATTCTTCAAATCTGTCTGTCACTGTCTGAATATCTGCTGTGTGTGTATCTGTTTTTGATTTAAGATCAGAAATTTCATCACGTAACTCCGCGTTCAACTGTTTGATGGAATTAATTTCGTCGGACACTGTGGCAATATTGTTGTCTACATATGTTTTTGCCTTCGCAAACATCTTACGTTTGTCTTCCTGTCTCTGAGCAGTGATTGTTTCCATTACTTGACGTTTTACTTTATTTTGGTCATCAATAAATTTGCGGAAACGCGTATCACTGTTTTGTATGTGAAGACTAAGACGTTCGTTAATCTGAGTGTTCTGTTGTTCGAATTTCGCGTCAATCTTTTCATCCATTGTGCGCGAAAGTTCTACCGTCATTGCTTTAAACTCGTCGCGTAATTGTGTAGCTTTTTCAGAGCATTGTTTAGCGACTCCGCTAATTTCGTCTCTGAGTGTTTCTGTTGCAGTTGTTTGCAATTCCCTTAATTCCTGAGCAACAGACTTAATTTCTTCGCTACTTTTTCGCGAACAAGCCTCGATTTCCTCGCGTAACTGTTCCTTAGTGTCATGGCACTGCGCGGCAACGGCTCTAATTTGTTCACTTAACTGTCTGGAATTGTTATCTAATTTTTCATTAAGATTGTCTTGTTTTTCGTTCTGTTGTTTGACCTGTTCACTAAGTTGTTTGTTATCTTCCTTAAGGTTGTCTTGTTTTTCAAGAACTTGTAGCAATATTGCCATTAATTGATTCGAGGTAACATTACCTACTCTATTCTCTGTACTGTTTGATGGTTGATCTGGAATTGTCTCGCTTTCTGCAACCATCTTGTTATTCTGAGATTCACAAAGAGGTTTATCAGTCGGATGTATACTGTCAGACATTATTTCGGAATTAAATAAATCCGGCGTACTTTGTGTATCCTGCTCATTTTCATTAGAGAAATTTGTCTGTATGTTATTTGAATTTTCCAAACCGGTTGTGTTAAGCTGGGCAGCGCTCATTACAATAGAGCGTCCCGCGTCATCGATTGTCGTCAAATCAACAGAGGACATAACCGAGTTCGTTTGTTCATCATTAAGACAAAAGTCATCATTAGTGGTTGGAACGCATTGATTGTCAGTGAACGCACGATTGTCATCACTACTCTGCGTGTCACAATTGCTATCGGTCATGTTGTTTAAGTCGGAAATTTCATTCAAAATACCTCGCGATACACTATTCACAGTCTTTCGCGGCATTTTTCCAACAGTCACAATTATTCACAAAAACAAATAAGCACAATGCAAAAATAACACACAAGTACAACAAAGCAAAGAATTGCCGATGATCTGAGGAAAAAAAGTCACAAATTAGTAAAAGCGTTGCGCCAAATTCTAATTATATTTAAGCAAATAAGAGCAGATATCTGACTGTTTTTCAAAAGACTCTCAACGAAATACGATCCTGGACCGGGTGTCGCCAAGTGTAACCTCCCCACGGAAAATTTAAAGGACAATACTTAATAGAAATGGAGCCAAGTGTAACCTCCCCACAAAAATGTTATTGACAAAGACAATTAAACAAAATTTAGCAATCTGATCCAAGTATAAGTTCCCATAAAATAATGAAAAATAATCCCATGACAATGAAACTACAGTGATAATCAAAACTCAATTTAAACCGAAATGTCGGTCTTTGGCCCTGTGCAAAAATCAGAATTAATTTCTTACCTTAGTATAACTGCATGTGAAATATCTGCTCTTATTCTTCGCCAGGAGGAGATGCATCGCAATAATTAAATTTTTTTTGAAGTTAACTGAAAATTTTCTTTAAAGGAAATGGAAGGAATTCGAATCATTGTTTAGTTAAAAATTGCTTTGAAATCAGATTATTATTGGGGCGATTTGAAAATTAATTACAACGAATATAGATTAGATTATGTGATGAGCGCAAAGCTGCATGAATACTTATTTAATAAAATTATACCTCATCCTGAATCTCGACCATTGCTGTGCCGACGCCCGCCGACTGCTCTGGGCTACCACTACTCACAGACTCCTAGCACTACTGAGGACTGACTACTACAGACACACTGACTGCTCGCTACTGCGAGTCGAGCGCAACTGCTCTGGTCAGAGATTCTACAATGTCTCAGCATCGCTGCCGCACAACATACGTGTTTCAACCTTATATCCTTCTTTCAAGACACTGTCCATTCCGTTCAACAGCTCTTCCAATTCCTTTGCAGTCTCTGACAGAATTATAATGTCATCAGCGAACCTCAACATTTTTATTTCTTCTCCATGGATTTTAATACCTACTCCGAATTTTTCTTTTGTTTCCTTCCCTGCTTGCTCAATATACAGATTGAATAACATCGGGGAGAGGCTACAACCCTGTCTCACTCCCTTCCTAAGCGCTGCTTCCCTTTCGTGCCCCTCGACACTTATAACTGCCATCTGGTTTCTGTACAAATTGTAAATAGCCTTTCGCTCCCTATATTTTACCCCTGCAACATTTGGAATTTGAAAGAGAGTATTCCAGTCAACATTGTCAAAAGCTTTCTCTAAGTCTACAAATGCTAGAAATGTAGGTTTGCCTTTCCTTAATCTATTTTCTAAGATAAGTCGTAGGGTCAGTACTGCCTCACGTGTTCCAACATTTCTGCGAAATCCAAACTGATCTTCGCCGAGGTTAGCTTCTGCCAGATTTTCCATTCGTCTGTAAAGAATTCAAGTTAGTATTTTGTAGCTGTGACTTATTAAATTGATAGTTCGGTAATTTTCACATCTGTCAACAACTGCTATCTTTGGGATTGGAATTATTATCCTCTTCTTGAAGTCTGAGGGTATTTCGCCTGTCTCATACATCTTGCTCACCAGATGGCAGAGTTTTGTCATGACTGGCTCTTCCAAGGCTGTCAGTAGTTCTAATGGAATGTTGTCTACTCCCGGGGCCTTGTTTCTACTCAGGTCTTTCAGTGCTCTGTCAAACTCTTCACGCAGTATCGTATCTCCCATTTCATCTTCATCTACATCCTCTTCCATTTCCATAATATTGTCCTGAAGTACATCGCCCTGGGTTTCCATCTGAGCTCTTGATATTCATACAAGTGGCTCTCTTTTCTCCAAAGGTCTCTTTAATTTTTCTGAATGCAGTATCTATCTTACCCCTAGTGAGATAAGCCTCTACATCCTTACATTTGTCCATGATTGGTAGCCTCTTCTTTAAATACACGTTCACTGCAAGGGATGCCACGTATAAATTACGTTTCCCTTTGGAAGTCAGATCTATAAGCTGGAGAGATCTGGAGAGATTGAACAAGAGTTTCTGACCGTCTTTTCACCACACTGTCGTCTTCTAAAGTTGTGTCCTCAGCGCAGAAGGCAGTTCGTAGGTCGTGGGATCATCTTCGACGGTGGCTGTTACTCTGTCAAATCGATCCTGTGATTGTGCTTTTCGCGGGGTGCCACGTGTCCAGGTTAGTCTCTGTATCTACAGAGGGCAAGATCTGTAGCACTGACATTGATGCTAGGCGACACTTCTCATTAATGCATCCTGTTTGGTTATTATTCAAATATTCACACGTTTACACAGCGTTTTACAACATTGGACGTAGCTTCTTTATTTGAATGATAGCTTTTCCATGGAAATTCCGAAATATGATACACATGTCTGGCTCTCCAGTAAGCACCACACAGAGTGAGTATTACATACTCACAACTAAGTTACGCTCAATATAGAATACAACATGTCTGGCTCTGAAGAACGCCCGTAACAGAGTACGTCGTCGGCCCTCCAGAATGCCCGAAACTGAGATACGTGTCCGATTCTCCAGTAAGCCCAAATCAGAGTGAGTAGCGCAGCCGAAGTTCTTCGTCTCCGAGGCGCGCCAAAGAGACTCGAAGGTGTCCAAAGCACTTCGGTTGCAATATCGTTACTCTTATATTTCTCAAAATTAGTGAAATTTAATAAACAAAAATGATAGACTCTTAGAGTAATGATGAGAGATTGCCATACTAAAAACTGCGTTAAATACAATGAAAAGAATATAAACAATTAAGAAGAGAAGTTAGGCGTTTTGGTGGCTAGTACCTGAACATGCCGACCAAACATAATCAAGTTCATTACAGTTGGCGGACTCTCCCACAGAACTGGTACATACTGTACCATCTGTCGCTGGTACCTCATCCCACTTTCGTACCATATATTACTTCACGTGTACCAAGCTGCAACAAGGCGAGCTTCTAATAAAATAAAATACTGGCGGCCACAGTCAACGATATCATACATTCCTCTCCTTCTTTGACTTACAAACTGACCTGTTCTCGACGACAACTAACAAGGTAGGAAATGAGAAATTTTGACCCCAAATTTGGAAATATATTGCAGTTTCCAATATCTCAGTAGCTCCCCTACTCTCTCATTAATGGCAATTCTAAAAAAAAAAAAAAAAAACAAAACAAAAAAAACCTAGGAAATTTCTGTGGCTAAAATATCATCCCATTTAAACAAAACCTTTGAGTTATTAATGCTAAACATATACTTTCTCATCTTAATTCTATCATAAAGCCTTAACTATGCACACATTGTGTCATTAACTTCTTGCTACAAAATATCGTTTATGATTAATATTTTAACCACACTTTTATTATTATCTTGTGTAAGCGTTGTTTCTCGTAGCGGTGAAATAAAGCATAATCCCCTTCGACTGCCCACACACAGATAACTTTACACTTCGATTTTGCGTTTTCGCGTTTTCACTTTCAACCACGCCAGATGGATTAATTAGCGGCATTTATAAGTTTTGTTGCTTAACAATTTAAAGAAACTTAACAAAAGTTCAAACAGGACACAATTTGACAGTTCACATAGTGTCGCTTTTTATCTTTTCCATTGTTCATACACTACTGATACGGCCGTTTTGTGATAATTATTACAGTCCCCTGTTCTCACTATGATTTTCACGTCTCACCCAGTTCACAATTCTCGTTAATGGTTAGTAGCCTCTTCTTTAAAGAAACGTTCCCCGTAATGGATGACATGTGCGAATTATGTATCCGTTTGGAAATCATCTGAAAGCTGGAGAGATCTGGAGAGATTGAATAGTAGTCTCTGACCCTCTTTTCACCACCCTTTCGTCTTCTAAGGTTATGTCCCCAGCGCAATAGACAGCTCGTCAATCGTGGGACCTTCTTCGACGGAGGCTGCTACGCTGTCAATTCGAACCTGTGACTGTGCTTTTTGCGGGATGCCACTTGTTCAGGCTAGTCTCTGTATCTACAGAGGGCAAGACCTGTATCATTAACAATGATGTTAGGCGACACTTATCATTAATGTATCCTATTTGGTTATTTTACAACATTCGACTTAGCTTCCTTTCTTGTATGGTACCTTTTCCATCCAAATTCCGAAATACGGTACACATGTCCGGCTATCTGTTGCACACTAGACAGAGTGAGTATTACATGGTCACAACTAAGTTACGCCCGATATAGAGTACAACAGGTGCGGCTCTGAAGAACGACCGAAACTGAAATACGTGAGCGGCCCTCCAGAATGCCCGAAACAGAGTGACTAGCGCACCAGAAGTACTTCATCTCCCAGTCACGTCAAAGCGCTCGGAAGGTGTCCAAAGTGCTTCGACAATATCGTATCTCTTATGTTTCTCAAAACTAGTGAAATTTAATAAACAAAAACGATAGACACGTAGGTTAACGATGAAAGATTGTCATACTAAAAACTGGGTTAAATACTGTGAAATATAAATAACTTATAAGAGAAGTTTTGGCGTCTAGTACCCGAACGTGCCGACCAATCAGAAGCAAGTTCAGTACTATTGTCTGTCTCTCCCATGGGACTGGTACATACTGTACAATCTGTCACTTGTACCTCACTCCACTTTTGTACCACATGCTACATCACGTGTATCGAGCTGCATCAAGGCGAGATTCTAGCAAGATAAAATACTGGTGGCCACAGACGGGAATATCACAACGGCCTGGCATTTTTTGTGATTTATTTTACTGATGTGACAAGCAAGCCCTTGATGTTAGGGGCATTAACTTTTATAAACGGATATACAGATTGTTGCTGACACATTTCATGTGGAGATGTCACATCGCTTTATTAACTGATTGTTTGCTAACGGGAAGTTTGTTTCTTGTTCTTTTGAAGAACACGTTTTTAAATCCGTTGAAACCATGATTAAAGTTAATTGAAAACAACAGTTTATTGCAGCTGCCTTATTCTGTAACCGTTGCTGAAGTGCAGCCATGATCAAAACAATAATACAAATAGTGGCAGTGATAGATACGAAAAGAATTTACAGGTGTATGTTTTCTGATATAGCGAGTTCTGGCGAAAGGAAATGTAAGGAGACTGATTAAGCTAACAATACTGGAAACGAGGATGAAATTGTACTAAGGTAACCAGTGCGTAGAGGGATAATTGTAATCCTTGTTGTTGCTTTAGTAAGTATGCCATAAAATGACTTCTGAAACTGTACATATTATCTGCTCGAGTATAATGCGGGAGGTTATTCCACAGTCAAGATTCTGCCTCGGAGAAGAATTTCGAGAAAGTGGCTGAACGATGGAATTTGAAAGAAAGGATTTTGGTCTGATGGGAAACGGGGTTTCTACCATGATGTTTAGACAAGAGCGTTGAGACTGAGGAGAGATTTTAGGTACAGTGTTCTTTAACAAGATAGTAGAGAAGACAAATGGTATGCCTGTACACAGCCGGTTTAGCTGTGCGCGTGAATGTGAAATATGATGAAATAGTCGAACATTACAGTTACAATGAACACAGGTATTCATAACCAATTCCAGGCGATGTGAGCTTTTCAGAAAGGTTTTGCAGAATAACATCGCAGTAATCAATAATAGGAATTTAGGTGTTTGTGCAAGTTCTTTTTTCAGGTCATAAGGGGAGAGCTAACAATATGTCTGTATGGCTTGGAGAGATCATGATACCTTCTTGTAAATTGTAATTACGTACTCAGCTGAAATGAGATTTTCATCTATTATTACTCCTAGACTCTTTGATGAAGGAGAAAAGTGGACATTTGTCCCATTTTAGGTTGAAGACGACAGCGATTCCCAATATTTCGGTCTGATGAGCCTAGGGCTTACGTGTGGTATTTTCAGCAGGACAAATCTGATGTCACTTCACGTACTACTAAAAGAGTATAGGATCTAATACCAAACCATTGGGTACATTTTTGCAATGAAGACTTGGAGTGGTTTAACTTTATCTAGACTTTATTACCTTTAGCACAAACATTTTAACCAGTTGAACTTAATGATACTATTCATGACATTCATCCACGAACTGAGCACCACCTTTGATCTCTGTGACTGTATGCTCTTTACCAGTTAAACATTCAGTGGCTGTAAACAATTGCGATTGATAACACAAGTATATTCGTTCTCGACAACGGGCTTAATTTGAGTAAGAAATTTGTGATAGCACACTTTTCAAGAACAGCGTTATACACTATGGGACAAAAAGTATACGGACACCCGCAAAACATACCTTTTTTATATTAGGTGCATTTTTCTGCCAAGTACTCTATATCAGCGACCTCAGTAGTCATTAGACATCGTGAGAGAGTAGAATGGGGCGCTCCGCGGAACTCACGGACTTGGAACGTGGTCAGGTGACAGCGTGTCACTTGTGTCACACGTCTGTACTTTGGATTTCCACACTCCTAGATGCCCAGAGATCCACTGTTTCCGATGTGATAGTAAAGTAGAAACGTGAAGGGACACGTTCAGCACAAAAGCGCACAGGCCGACCTCGACTGTTGACTGACAGAGACCGCCGATGGTTGAAGGCGGTCGTAATGTGTAATAGGCAGACATCTATCCAGACCATCACACAGGAATTCCAAACTGCATCAGGATCCAGTATGAGTACTATGGCAGTTAGGCGGGAGGTGAGAAATCTTGGAGTTCATGGTCGAGCGGCTGCTCATAAGCCACACATCACGCCGGTAAAAGCCAACCGACGCCTCGCTTGATGTAAGGAGCGTAAACATTGGACGATTCAGCAGTGAAAAAACGTTGCGAGGAGTGACGAATCACGGTACACAATTTGGCGATCCGATGGCATAGTGTGGGTATGGCGAATGCTCTGTTAGAGTTATCTGCCAGCTTGTGTAGTGCCAACAGTGAAGTACAGAGGCGGTGGTGTTATGGTGTGGACGTGTTTTTCATGGAGAGGGCTTGCACTCCTTGTTGTTTTGCGTGGCGCTATCCCAGCACAGGCCTACATTGTTGGTTTAAGCACCTTCTTGCTTTCCACTGTTGAAGATTAATTCGGGGATGCTGATTTCATCTTTCAACATGATCGAGCATCTGTTCATCATGCACGGCCTGTGGCGGAGTGGTAACACGACAATAATATCCCTGTATTGGACTGGCCTGCACTGAGTCCTGACATGAATCCTGTAGAACCCTTTGAGATGTTTTGGAACGCCGACTTAGGGCCAGGCCTCACAGACCGACACAAATACCTCTCCTCAGCGCAGCACTCCGTGAAGAATGGATTGCCATTACCCCAAGAAACCTTTCACCACCTGACTGAACGTATGGTTGCTAGGGTGGAAGCTGTCATGAAGGCTAAGGGTTTGCCAACACCATATTACATTCCAGAATTACTGATGGATGGCACCACGAACTTGTAAATCGTTTTCAGCCAGGTGTTAGTAAGTTATGGATAGTGGGAAAACCACCTGAGATGCGGTGCTACAGAAGAATGTTGAAAAGTTGGTGTAGTGATAACATGAGGAATTAGAAAATGCTCTGCAGAAATAAGGAACTCATGCAAAACAATGACTACCAGAAGGGACTCTGTAACAGGACATAGGTCAAGACATAAGGAAACAATTTCCATGGTACTAGAGGAAACAGGGGTGGATAAAAGTGATAGGGGAAGACGTAGTTTGGAAGACACCCAAAAATAATTGAGGACTGAATTGAACAGGACGGCACAGGGGAGGAATTCGTGGGGCGCCGCAGCAAAGAGGTCACAAGACAATGACTCAGAAAAACAATGTGCCAGAATGTTCATGACAGCTCACCTCTGAATGGCACTCAGTATGTATGATCGAAGGACGCTTAGTTAAGAGGTTTAATTTTGTAATTAGAGTGGAACTGCGTAATAGATCACTCACTTTATTGGCTGTACTTGTTGTTCAAACAACAGCGTGTCGTGAATTCGTTGTACGTCCATGCACAACCAGGTCCACCCCCCTCGGCTGAACTGATGGTGACAGAAGCCGAGTGATGTAGGGGCAAGCGGCCAATTCATAGAATACGTACGCTGTTTGCCATTATGTCGTGGAGAAATTGCGTCGTGACTCTGGTGGAAACCCGATAATTCTACAAACCCTTTTTCACTATTCTTATTTTTTATGTGAGTTAGCATTCTCTAGTCGAGTACTTCTACACCCCTTTCAATGCATTCAGTTGGGCACTTCCTCTCTGTTACGGCCAGGCATCGTACAGACAGAAATGTAATTTCTCTTCTTAGCTCCTGGACTAGAAACGGAGGTGCAAGAACGCGGAGTATCTTTATTCGCGATGTTAATCACAACCAACTCCGATTTCAAACCACAATTGTACGGGGCCACTAAAATCTAATCTCTCTGTATGTTCACGGCTGCTTCTCAGTCGTCGACTGTCTACGGATTGTGGCAAGCGCATATGTTAACAGTGCGGAATTTTGTCACTAGGTGGCACATATGCGGCTGGTTCCTACTTAACTTGTTATTTGGTTCTACATCTACATGGGAACTCTGCTAATCACACTTATTTATCTAACCACCTTTACAATAATTCTAGATTATTCCACTCTCGAACAGAGTGCTGGGAAAACGGTCACACATATGTTTTAATACGTGCTCTGGTCTCCCTTATTTTATTGTGATGATCATTTCTGCCTATCTAAGTCGCCATGAACAAAATATTTTCGTATTGGAGGATAAAGTTGGTGATTGAAATTTCACGAAAAGATCCCACCACAAAGAGGAATGCCTCTGTTTTAATGATGTCCACCCAAAGTCCTGCTGACATTTGTGACATTCTGTCCCCTCTTTCTCGATAATATAAAACGTACTGCTCTTCTTTAAAGTTTCTAGATGTACTCCGTTTATCCTACCTGGTAAGAACCTCACACCGCGCAGCAGTACTCCAAAAGAAGAATGACAGGCTGGGTGGTCATAATTAAACTTTCCCTATTTGACACGCTATAACACTGAAACTAACTACCGTATGACTACCAAATTTAGTAGCATTAACGTCAAGGACATGGGGAAGTGGAATGATGCAGAATCAATTTAATTGAAACACTTTTAGTATGCTGCTGCAGTACGTTATAATGTTACACACCGGTACCATTACCGCTACAAAAGGGGTTCGATATGGATCCCATCAGTGTGCAGAAGAGTCAGAAAGCCCAGGATTGCATTCTCCGCAGCAGAACGAAACATTTCCGTAAGTATGCTGGCTACCTCTCTTGATATGCTGCGCTTCAGATCAGCAAATGTGTGAATGTTACGCTGGTAAACCCTGTACAGTTAGCCGCACAACCAGAAATCGCAGGAGCGAGATCAGGTGATCGTGCCGGCCAAGCAGTTGGAAATTATCGGCTGGTAATTCGATCGTTTCCAAATATGTTTCGGAGAAGCAGCGATGTGTGGTGGAGCCCCATCTTCCATGAGAACTGTTGAGTTTAATGCGTCTCTCTCCTGTTGAGCGGGTATGACAAGCCGGCGAAGCATATCGCAGCAACGCGAGCCGATCACACTGCACGTCTTTCATCCTTGAGCGCCAACCTTTACAAAAAGGAATGGACCAATGATGAACGCAGCCACGAAGCCACATAATACGCAGACACTTTCACCGTACAGAGAAACTTCATGCACGGCAACTGGAGGTGAAGATCCCCGCACTCGGCAAATATGTGTGTTCACCTAACCCGTCAGAGGAAAATGAGCTTCGTCTGTTCGTTGGAGGGTCCAAAGTCAGCCCTCGTCAACATCAGTCCTTGCCAGATAGTGGAGAGCGAAGTCAACACGTCGTTGTGTGTTCTGCGGTGCAAGCTGCTGTACGATAGGGATCATATACAGATAACATTTGGGAATGGGTCGAAGTATCTTCCGCACAGTGGACCACAGGTTATTCAACTGTCTTGACACAGCACGCGCACTGCCTGAGGATCAAGAATTGCGTTGTCTGCCATAGCAACAGCAATATCATCAACCACGTGTGGTGCAACGGAGCGACGCCCATTCTCCAGTTGATTCGAACTTCTTCATCATGCTCTGCACAGGAGGTGGAGAAAGGGGACCCTTCCGTAATCCTTTCATCCCGCGATATTCTCGGAGTGCAGTTGCAGAATTACTGTTGTTTTGACAAAAACCTCACTAATAACTCCCTTCTCCTTTTTTCCAAGCTGATGTTGACACGTCAACAAGTACACTTGGACTTGTGAGGTCTGTGACACGATGACTCGCGATGAGTGATTATGGCAACTTGTGACCATAGTTGGAACTAGACGGTGGCACTGTGATGCGTGGAAATCATGCACCCCACACTCTGGAAATTAATGTTACTAAGTTTGGTGCTCGTCCGGTAATTAGCTTCCGTGTTATCACGTGTTAAATAGATAAAGGTTTAATTAAAACCACTCGGTAGATCTAGTGCAGCTTGAAACAACTGTAATTCCACCAACCACTCCCTCTGAAATCAGTAGAATAATAAACTCACTGAAAAGTAAAAGCTCTTACGGAACTGATGGCATTTCCAGCAAGGTACTTAAAGCTTGTTCCACACAGATAGGTAGGATATTCAGCCGCGTATGTAATAGCTCTTTGGAGCAGGGTGTTTTCCCTGATAGACTGAAATATGCCATTGTAAAACCATTGCATAAAATGGGGGATACGTCGGATGTCAACAACTACCACCCAATCTCTCTTCTGACAGCTCTATCAAAAAATTTTTGAGAAAGTAATGTATTCATGAGTAGCCTCCAATATTTGTAAAAATAAAGTACTAACAAAATGTCAGTTTGGTTTTCAGAAAGGTTTTTCGACAGAAAATGCTATACACGCTTTCACTGATCAAATATTAAATGATCTGAATAACCGGACATCACCCATTGGTATTTTTGTGATCTCTAAAAGGCCTTTGATTGTGTAAATCATAGAATTATTTTAGATAAGCTAAATTATTACGGTTTGAGGGGGGCAGTGCACAAATGGTTTAATTCATACCTAACTGGAAGAATGCAGAAAGTTGAAATAAGTGGTTCATGTAATGTTAAAACAACAGCTGATTCCTCAAACTGGGGGGGGGGGGGGGCTATCAAGTACAGGGTCCCACAGGGTTCGGTCTTAGGTCCTTTACTGTTCTTGATATACATTAATGACTTACCATTGCACATTGATGAAGATGCAAAGTTAGTTCTTTAGTTCTTTTTGCTGATAATACAAGTATAGTAATAACATCCAAAAACCAAGAACTACGTGATGTAATTGTAAATGATGTTTTTCACAAAATTATTAAGTGGTTCTCAGCAAACAGACTCTCTTTAAATTTTGATAAAACTCAGTATATACAGTCCCATACAGTAAATGGCACAACTCCAGTAATAAATATAGACTTTGAACAGAAGTCTGTAGATAAGGTAGAATTTTCAAAATTTTTAGGTGTGTCCATTGATGAGAGGTTAAACTGGAAGCAACACATTGATGGTCTGCTGAAACGTCTTGGTTCAGGAACGTATGCTATTAGGGTTATTGCAAATTTTAGTGATAAGAATCTCAGTAAATTAGCTAACTACGCCTACTTTCATTCACTTTTTTCGTATGGCATCATATTCTGGGGTAATTCATCGTTGAGTTGAAAAGTATTCATTGCTCGAAAACGTGTAATCAGAATAATTGCTGGAGCCCATCCACGGCCATCCTGCAGACATCTATTTAAGGACTTACGGATCCTCACAGTAACTTCACAGTATATACATTCACTTATGAAATTTGTTGTTAATAATCCAACCCAGTTCAAAAGTAATAGCAGTGTGCATAGCTATAACACCAAAAGAAAGGATGATTTTCACCATGCAGGGTTAAATCTGACTTCGCCACAGAAAGGGATAAATTATGCTGCCACAAAAGTCCTTGGTCACCTACCAAACAGCATCAAAAGCCTGACAGATAGCCAACTAACATTTAAAAATAAATTAAAAGAATTTATATATGACAGCTCCTTCCACTCATACCAGAATTTTTAGATATGAATTAAGGGAAATAGATAATAACTTAACGTTAGTGTCATGCAATATTTTGTGTAATGTAATATCTTGTACAGCCATCTTTTATTAACCTGACACGTTCCACATCATTAGGAAGTGTCGTATTCATGATCTATGGAACAAGTATTAATCTAATCTAATCTAATTCTAGGGCGTTTTCTATGTGTTTAGCAAATAAATCGGAGTCTCCGCTTCCACTTTCCCCAACTTTATCTGTGTATTTTTCTAATTTAACTGAAGGCAGATTTTAAAGCACACTCGGTTAGTTCTCATTTCTAGAGAGTCCTTAATCATTGGAAATCCTTGGAATGACCGAACTGCTTGCGAAATGTCCTTTTCTTGTAAGTAAATAAGAATAAAGTTATTTAAGTACTGAACTACAAACTGCAAGCACAATTTTCAGGAAGAAGAAATTAAGGTAACATTTCTCAGGTTTTAAAGCAGTGTCAAATGAAGGGTTAATTAGTTCCTTGAAGGGTCTGCGTCATTGGCATTCAGCAAGAAGAAGGCCACCTGTCACGATGCATTTTCAGTTTCTCCCGCTACCACTCGCCTCGTCTGCCTCTGACCATTGTAGAGTCAGCCGTCCATTACGCAGCCATTGTCGGCGACGTTTCAATGAGGACAATTAACCGTGACAGAGTATGAAACCTAAACGGCGAACAGCTCTTGGGTGGGTGTAGCCTGTCAACTGCGCTGTAAGACTGCTATATGACTGCGTGATTGCTAACGCCTCTTCTCAGTGGTCGCTAGTCACGATTTCACTGCGTCATCGTTCTTGCGTCAGCTCACCTCTGCGTTCTGTGGGAACCATCGTCTAGTTCCCCACGGAGCAGTTCCCCACGGAGAGTTCGACTTCTTATTACAGTTCTAAGACGCAATAAATTGCGATACGTGTATCCACTTTATCATGGCACTGAAATAAACTGTATCAAACCATGATTCGTATAGGTTAATAACTATGCAGCTTCAGGAATCCTGCAAACATCAGTGGGTATTTGTCAACGTCGAAAGAAGGCACGTATAAGGGTAGAAGTCGCAGTAAATAAAAGTACTATTGTTACAGAAGTACAATTAGTTCAGGCTTTTTCACATCCTATGATATCATTTCTCTCTCACTTATTACTTTACATAACTTTTTTCTGCATTCGTACTACGTAAAGGACTCGTAACACTTTTTGTCCATACGAGTCTTTTTCACATTCCACAGACCATATCTTCGTCTATTTCCTGCAATTTTCGGAAGAAATGAAACTCTGTCACGTAGAAACGTGTCTTTTTAAACACAGTCACAAATTTATTTGACACTATATTGAATACTGCAACTAGCCACAAGTTGTCTTTCTTTTATTACATGATTACTAGTTTCGGGCCTGAGTACATTGTCAAATGGTAGCGTTGACTTCTTTCACATTTCTGTGCTAAAATGTAACAGTTTTCTTTGGTTGGTTGTTTACCAAAGATTTTACATTTGCGTACTGAAATTTAACAAAGTTTTTGTGATTCTACAGATTTGCACTTACATATGCTCCATACAGTGTATTTAAATCCAGAAAAGCCGTCCGTCTCATATTGTAGGACAGAGATCTGATTTTCTTTTCCAGGCCACACTTTTCAATGAACTGATTTAAAAACAACATGGCGTACATATGTGTTTATATCGGGTGCTGATTGGTGGTGTCAAAGAACTTAATATGTGTACAGATATGTTACACTTTTGGAGTAATTTCAAAGATACTTCTGCATAGTACAGATAATTTCATACAGGAAAAGATATAATAATTTAGGTTTCAAAGATCGTGGTAATGGCCAATGAACAATTTTCTCTGTGTCACTTGTTTCTATCGTTTCAAATTATGGGAGCTATATGAAATTTTGGATGGACATTTGGTTTTTATTTGTAGCTGATCATTAAGTAGGCAGCCAGGGTTACTGTGGATGTGGCTGTATATTTATAATTCCTCTAACAAATTTATCTGTATTCCTTTTTAAGCAAAATGTAATATTTGAAGTTTTCTTGCATTATTACGTTTGTGTTTCCGTCTTAGGCTAAATGAGTAGCAAAATCCGACTTATTTAAGTTGTTGAGTCTGAGAGTGTTCACGGAATCGTACGTTGAAACTCCTACCAGTTAAGCCAATGTAAAATTTGGGGCACAAAGAACAATTTGGTTTATAAATGCCAGACCTTTTGGGCACTTCGGTTTTTTAAATTTAAACTGTGAAAACTTTCGTTATATTTTATTGGTTGTGGGACTACTAATTTTGATATTTTTGGCACGCAATAGATCTGCAGTTTAATATGACATCTTGCAGTGAATGGTATGTAGAAATACCTCTGAGTTTTGAAGAACTATTGTACTGGAGCGCAGTTTGCTTCGGGCTTAGAGCAACCTTTGTCACTGTATTTGTTATTAATTCTGTTGTGAAGTTTAGTGGTGGTGTCTGGGCTGCAACCATTGTTGTGGGCTATTAGTTTGTTCTTAGTTCTTGTGGTTTATCTTCAGTGTCCAAAGAGATTTTTTTAGTTCCGTTGAGCATTGTTCTACAATACGCCATATGTTGAGAGGTTGGTTGTTGAGGGTTTTCTGTATATTTTAAAGCCCTGAAACTGATAATGGTATAATAAAAGCATTTCAAGAAAACTTATAAATGGTTTCAGTATCTATTACAGCGTAATTTATGAAAGCACTTGCTGTGTTAATGGGTTAAGTAATGACAAGTACTACAACTTTTGTTACCACTGAAACGAAAAAAAGTTGTCTTTTCTTACTCAAATGTTATCGGCATGTTCATTATCTTCAATCTCATTTGACACATGGAAAAATCTTTACGCTAAAGTGAAATTGCTAAAGTAACAAATGGTTAACGTTCATTTTTTTATAGTCTTCAGCTATTATAAATTGGTAGCTAGTTCCACACTTAGTGTTACGCAGAACGCTTGTCTGCTTTTGTTTTGCTCTAAATTTGTAGCCAGTGCTAGTAGACTGTTCATTCCAATCAGTGTGTCACGTAATTCATCATTTCCATGCAGGAGAGCAATGTCATATGCAAATCTTATATGTCGTATGCTTTAAACATCAGTTTTAAGGTAACTTCTGTAACTTTTTCCTCCTGCATTACTTTTTCAGCATGCAAATTGAACAGTAGACGAGAAGGACGACATGCCTACCTACACTCATTTTAATACAAACGTATCTCTCTTGGTCTTCGATTCGTGCTGTTCAGTTTCAAGTCATGTGTATATTAACTGCCTCTGCTGCGGTTGTACTGGTTCTTAAGGAGGAAGGCTGGCTGCGCTTCACTGAGTTACAAATTGCAAAAAAATATGAATTTATTTAAATCAAATCTTTTAAAATACGTAACAAATTACAATAACTTGAACTTATTGCTCCTTGGATCATCTCAGTCTCGACGTTCGACCTGAGCTCAAACAAAGAACAGCGTAAACGCAGTAATACAACAAAATGTCTCTTAAACAGAAACAAGACAATGCGCATCACCAACTCTAAAGCCGCGTTTAGAAACTGTTTAGGAACACAAAAAATTAAAACAGACCTTTGGAATGACTACAGGAGCTGAAAATTATACAACTAGACAACTCAAACATTTAAGAGATGTGTTTTCGACGAGTCCGGGTTGGGATCAAACACAATCTTACTGAAACCTAGCTACTATTAATTATCCACCTGGTTCCATTACACATGCATTCTGGTTACATAAAAAATTTGGCTCAACATCATTAACCGCGCAAATAGCTTACATCAAAATTAGACATTCTTGAGTGGTATATCTTTGAACAGTTATGTATTAGACACAAGACACAACAGCATGCTAACAACCTCAAATTAACGTATGCATGTCTTGTGTCGGTAATAGCTGAAATATATTTGTAACCTTTCTCAAAGCCATAAGGTTTAGAAGAGCGCACAGTAAGGTAAAGGGAGACCCACAGGCCATTGGGAACACATTTCATCAATGGGTTCAAACCAATTTTAAGCGGAAACGATTCTGAACAGTTGCATCTATTAGCGTGCAACAAAGATTTCATTCACTGCGGCACTTCAGTCACTATGGCAAGTTGATGTAATGAGTAAGTCATCAAAGTTTGAAGAGAACTAAAACAGTTAAATTACTTCAGCTCGATAACAGATTTCCCAAAAACCACAGCTTACTGTGCCTATCGATAACCTCTCCAGACACAAGCTAATCAGATTTACGTACGAATCATAAACTCTCAGATCCAGCGAACCACGCTTTCCTAAACGCACTGTGTGTGCTCTGCCCAATATGACCCGGGGCTGTGTTTGCTGCCGATGCCCATCATATCATGGATTCCACAGTTAACCACCCTGACCTCCATTCTCAGCTAACTTCCACGACTCGGCTACGAACCGCGAATTATCACCGCACAGCCACAGGGGAAATACACCATCTCTAACCAGACACTCATAGATCCAGTATAGTGAAACGTTGCTACATAGGCAAAAAGTATTGCAACTTAGTGGTTTTTCAGTGGTTTTACAAATCGTCTAAAAGTTTCTAACGAAAACGTTGTCTCCAACTCGCTAGGTATTCGGACGCTACCGTATGTCATACCGTATAGCTTCCTTTTGATAAGCTTTTCCAATAATCGTCTTGCCTTTCTCCATTGAACAAACACGTGTTACATGTTACTTGTCTCAGAGAAAAAGGTCATTAGATGACCATAAGTTACACACGGGGCTAACTACTCAATTAGCCAAGAGTTAGCTAGCGGGCATAGATTGATAGTTTCCACGACAGGCAATATGAGATGCACTGGTTAACCGCAAGAGCTATCGATCCCTGCCACTCTGATAAATGTGATGGTAGGCCATAAGGGGCAGATCTCAGATTCACATTAATCAGCTCGGCATAGGAGGAATTTGATTAGTAAGGCATGGTTTTACGTTGATTCCAGTACCTAATCACACTTGTTTAAAGGTATTGGCCATAAAAGTTGTAGCTTTATGTTACCAAAGAATGAGGTGGTCTGAGAGATTCAAAAATTCCTCCCAAATTTTATACGAACACTTGAGCAGTTGCAAAATTAGGAGGTGGCAGCCAGACAGTAATACGTAAACACGTGAACACAAGCTGTGTTGGTTAAATATCGTCTTTTGCAACTGTAATGACCAAACGCGTTTCGATTTTTTTCTAAAGCGTTTTCAGTAGTCACCGTAATAATATAGTTTGTTTCTCTTTCAGTTTTGTTTCATAGGATCATCAACAGTTTGCATGCTTCCACTTACTACTATAAACAGTATTAATTCTTATGGTTATTCACGTTTTTTGTTCTTTTTGCAAGTTTTCCTTTTCTTCCACATATAAGTGTTAGATTTATGGACACAGTACTTTTACTAACACTAAATATATGCAAGTTTAGTATTGTGAAGAACCACTTTCACCTCGCTATTTCATGTTTTTTTAATTATTTTAATTTTATTTATTTACTTATTTCATTTGCTACTGCGGGATGCGTTCGTCTTTAGTTTGGCCGAAAAACAAAGAAGACAACATGTACCTCGACAGAAACCAAAATGTAGCCATTACCGAGTTAGATTTTAGCAAATAACCTACAATAAATCTTCTGAAAAACCTTTTCGATCGGCTTAGCGGCTAAATATCGTATTCCGGGCCGGCTTACTAGCAACACAGTTGCGGCTGCCCCATAAGAAGAACTCTTTGTACAAATACTAAAATTGGATACTAATATTCAGCTGTTGCTATCCTTACCCTGCCGAATATATTCCTGGAGAATTTCTTTGAGAGCTTTATACATGCCAAGATATCCACCTACCAGTGACTTGTGAAAAGATCGAAACAACAAAGGACCAAATTCTTTAGGAATAACTATTTTATATTTATTGTAAGTGTGAGAATTACAACAAATGACCAACTGATGATTTTTTCTCGGGTTATCAACCGAGAGCTGGTGTCGTCTTGTCGCAACGTTTCAATGAGTTTCGCAGCCATCATCTTCCAACCTACTCTCATAAATCACAAGGCTTCGCCTTTTCACCTATTAGTAATTTATCCTTAACTTCCCTCAGTCACTTATCCTGGTCTCGAAATTCCCTCAGATCACGGAATAATTGAGGAATCTCCCTTAAAATCTCGCTTACCGAAGAAAACTCACCTCGATTTCCATGGCCTGACCGTTTATTTGGTTATCATTACCGTGATCGAATCTGTTGCTCAAGCAACCTGCCAAAAGTTTTTTGACCTCTTCATACTGTGATCAACTTTGAAAGGATGCAGGCTGCTCACCAGGCATTATACACCACTTTTCGTGACCTAATTAGTACCCAGCTGTGAACTTGGTTGTTCATCTCAAACGTAAATTTTTGATACTCTAAACAGTAGCGAAATTTCTCCATTCCAAATAAAAGCGAAAATGATTCTAGCTCGAAAATGGATCATTTCTTCTCTAAATCATTCATTACCATTTAGGCATAAAGAACTGCCTTCTTATCGCTTTCTTCTCCCTTAGGCAATAACGCTCCTTTACCCAATGCCATGCCATTAGTTCAAGGTTTAGATTTGACTTTCAAGTTCGATGTGTCTAACACAGATGCTGATTAGAACACTTTCCTCAAAGCCAAGAACGAGGCTTCCCGTTGGGGGAGCTCAAATAAATTTGCAACTCTTCTTACATTACCGATTAAAGCCGGCCGATGTGGTCGAGCGGTTCTAGGCACTTCAGTCTGGAACCGCGAGACCGCTACAGTCACCGGTTACAATCCTGCCTCGGGCATGGATGTGTGTGGTGTCATTAGGTTGGTTAGGTTTAAGGAGTTCTAAGTTTTAGGGAACTGATGAGCTCAGATGTTGAGCCCATAGTGCTCAGAACCATTTGAACCATTACTCATTAAGAGATGTTGCGTCCTCAGCAAAGCAGCCAATGAAGTTTTTAAAGAAAGTAACGATAACCACGATAATGGCAAGTTCTTTAAGGTTTTGTGGGTTAGAAAACTCACTAATTAGTTCCACATTTCTGGTTCAAAAATGGCTCGGAGCACTATGGGACTCAACTGCTGAGGTCATTAGTCTCCTAGAACTTAGAACTAGTTAAACCTAACTAACCTAAGGACATCACACACATCCATGCCCGAGGCAGGATTCGAACCTGCGACCGTAGCGGTCTCCCGGTTCCAGACTGCAGCGTCAGAACCGCGCGGCCACTTCGGCCGGCCCACATTTCTGGATAAATTACATGTACCTTCCTGGAAACTGAATACTCTAAGACGTTCCAATAAACAGGCACAGACTACCTTCTGCATTTAACTATTAGATCTACAGTAGTCCCACAATATATCTACAGATCAAACAAATCATCAACTGTAAAACAAGGCTTTCAAGCAATTTAGTAAATACCAATGTTCAAAATAGAACCTCGAAATGATCACAGAGTTTGACAAAAATGTATCACAATATTACAATTCAAACGTTTAAGAAATGTAGCTTCATTTCGATAATAAACTTTTTGTGGTTCCAGTTTTGGATATTAGACAATCTTGCTCAGGCCTAACGGATATTAAACGC
This sequence comes from Schistocerca nitens, assembly GCF_023898315.1. NCBI lineage: Eukaryota > Metazoa > Arthropoda > Insecta > Orthoptera > Acrididae > Schistocerca > Schistocerca nitens. Next base: position 189,650,807 of record NC_064618.1, on the reverse strand, counting down.
CCACCTGGCTCCATTACACATACAGAATGATTAAGTCAATTAAGTCATAGCTTTGGCTGGAGAATCAGTCATCATCCATCCGTATAATTTTACGCCAAAATTAGGCATTATTCAAACGATTGCTCGAAACAGTTTGGTGTTAGAAACAAGAAAAAATAACACGTTAACAACATCAAATTGACATACGCCTCTCCTGTGTCGCTAGTACTTCAAATATGTCAGACCTTTTCCAAAGCCATAATGCTTATAGCAAAATGGATTTCGCCAGTGTGCTACGTACTGGACACTGGGAACGCATTCATATTCCAATTAAATCAGTTTAAACAGGACCTGCTTCTGAATAGCAGAACTCATTAATATTAAATGAGGACTTCTTTCACTGAAGCCTAGTTAGTAACGGCTAGTTCGTTTAACAAACAGGGTACAAAAGTTCCCAGCGAACTGAAACAGCTAAATTACTCTAGCTAAGCAAGGGCAGAATTACCAAACACTCTTTCTTACAGTGCCTGATCGAAAATCTTTCTACGTACACGCTGCTCACAATTACGTGTGTGTCAAGCATTAACATACAGCGTGCAAAATGTCAGCATTCTATGCCACACGTTCTCAGTCAACACCGGCGAGACACATGTTCCAGATCTCCCCGTGTGTACTCTGCTAAGTGCAACACAGGTCTGCCTACATTACTGACGCCCGTTGCCTTGTCCACACCGCAGTTAACCGCTCTTAGCTCGGCCGTCGGCCTATTTCCACGACCCAGCTTGGAGCCCAGATCTCGGCTATTACGGCAGAGGGAGCATATGTCATCGCTTCCCAGTGACTCGGAGACCAAGAGAGGCGCAAATCTTGTTACGTAACAAAAAATACTGCCAGGCTTGACGCACTCCATAAGTGATATAATTCTCAAAATGTCGAACATTTTTCACCATTATGCACAGACAAGTGCTGTTTCTAGGCCGAAAAATCCTATGAAGTTGTTCAAATGGCTCTGAGCACTATGGGACTCAACATCTTAGGTCATAAGTCCCCTAGAACTTAGAACTACTTAAACCTAACTAACCTAAGGACATCACACACACCCATGCCCGAGGCAGGATTCGAACCTGCGACCGTAGCAGTCCCGCGGTTCCGGACTGCAGCGCCAGAACCGCTAGACCACCGCGGCCGGCTATGAAGTTGTCTTCATGTTTTTAATATCTGGGGCGACTGAATAATATACATTTCCAGAACATTTACAGTGCAATCACTAACTCAGTCAGATGCTTTGATGTAGTGTATATTAGTAACCCGACTGTATAATTTCATTCTCCTGAAGATTATAATTTTGCATTATTTTTTTAGACGATCGATAAAAACAGGAGGTACAAAAGTGTTAACGGAAATTTGGGAATACAGAAATGCGAATCCGTTAGGAATGACAAATGTGAAGAAATAGAAAACGAAATGTTGGGCGGGAGGGCTCATTCAGCTGATAGGAAAGTCAAAACAACCTTCGTTGAAACTAAAAGCAGTGGTGGTAACATTAACACCGCAATGGGGATACCACTGTTAAACGCAGAGGAGAGAACGGATGGGTGGAGAAACGCGAATGCAGGCGTCCATGAGGAGGAGGATTTGTCACATTATTGGGGGAAAACCGGAAAAGAAGAGGTTCGAAGGCCTTTATATATGGTGCTACAGAAGAATGTTGAAAATTAAGAGGACTTGTAAGGTAAGGAATTACGAGGTGAGGAAAGGAATATGCGAAAAATACTGTCAAGAAGCAGGGACAGGATTGTAGCACTCAGTTAAGACATCGGGGAATAACTTCCATCCAACTAGGGGGAGCTATGGATGGTAAAGATTGTAGACAAAGACAGAGACTGGAATACATCCAGCAAATAGTTAAGCACGTAAGTATTATTCCGTGATGAAGAGGTGAAGTTAGCACAGGAAAGGAATTCCTGGAGGTTAGCATCAAACCAGACGGAAGCCGGTGTAAAAAAGAAAAAAAACTCAAGACAGTACACTCCTTACAGAATTTATACCTAACTTACTTCTTAATTCGTAACTCCACTGCTACGCGCAAAGCTGTAATTGTTCCTGTGGTAAGTTTATATTTGACAACAAACTAGTCATCGTACGAACACCTTTCATTTTCCTTCCTTCTTACCGTACGTTAATGTAGTCTGAAGTATCATACAGACCATTTGTCCCTGTTCGTGCCATTTTCGGTAGAGAGAGACGTCTTTCAGTGGCTAGTAGCCTTTCTCACTTGTAACGTTTCTCTGTTTGTTTCTCCAGACACGATTCTCCTCTCAGCGTTTCAGTTAATTAAGGTCTGCTTTTGCCCATCAAAGCTCAGGTGGATGAGATCTACTCCATTCTACTAATTACTCTCCGTGGTCATGCTGCAGTTACACTGTTTGGCTACTTCCCTGGACGTTGATGCAGAAACGAACGAGACGTGCTGTTTTGCCCTTTGGAATGTGGTAAGATTCTGAAATATGCCTGATGTATCATTGCGTTAAAGCCAAGAAGAGAAAGTTTAAGCATCCTGTGCGCTAAGGTACATCTGTATTGTTATCAAGCCAGAGTCGTCAATACAAGGAGCTTCACAGAGCAACGAAAAATATGCCTGTAAGTAAAATTGTGTATCCAATGAAATCACCAGCGGCTGATGATCTCCGAATGTTACATTCTTCTTTCAAACGACGGTCTGAAAGTGCGAGTTCTGCAGCACGAGTTCTGCAGAGTCACTATCTAAATTTATAATGTCGCCAAGCGTTTTCACGTGTTTCGTGGAGCGTTGATTACAATATGCTTTGGCCACTATTTTTCGGCAGTATGTACCTGTGTCGTCCGCTTTGGTATAAAAAGTGCCGTGGTAGTGCAATTTTGTGAAACTTTCTGGCAGATTAAAACTCTGTGCCGGACCGAGACTCGGGACCTTTGCCTTTCGCGGGCAAGTTCTCTACCATTTGAGTTACCCAAGCACGACTCACGACCCGCCCTCACAGCTTCAGTTCTGCCAGTGCCTCGTAGCCTACCTTCCAAACTTCACAGAAGCTCATCTGTGAAAGAGCTTCTGTGAGGTGTAGATTTTTTTTAATTTTGTATATAACTAAGTACAGTTTATGGCAATAACGAAACAATGTGTCAGCTTTCGCAACTCTCCATTTCGCATTTTTTTTTGTAAGTGGGAATTTTCGTGCTTTTCCAATGTTTCCGACAAATGTACAAGATCCCTAAGAGATGTATTGGTACACGAATTTACTTCTGGGCTGAAAATCAGATATTCCTACGCTGCGCCCACACTACTACTTGTGCTAACTGTACACTTCCTTGTTAGATGTTTGCTTCTACCCAAGTTTATTTTATTTTGTCACTCTCTCGATCGAAGTATCTGTTTCCGGAGGTCCTAGTTCGTTCGCCCAACTTTTCCTGTTAATTTACCTTTCTATTCCCAGAATGAGATGTGCACTGATATGAAACTTCCTGCCAGATTAAAGCTGTGTACCGGATGGAGACTCGAACTCGGGACCTTTTCCTTTCACGGGAAAGTGCTCTACCGACTGAGCTACCAAAAAATGACTCACGACCCTTCCTGACAGTTTCACATTTCTGTTAGCATTTAAAAAAGATTCAACATTGTTCACGTTTACACTGCACATGGAAGCCCTTTCCCGCCCAGTAATCAATTAACTCCAAGTTCAAAGTGTTCGTTTGTGGAAATGATAAAACTAAAGTAGTAATGTCTACCAACATGATCACATGATTAGAATACAAATGAGGCGCTGAAATGCATAAGAGCATAAAACACATCACCGTTGATCCCATATTTAAGTGAGTATCAGAGAAACCAGTGATACAGATTTTCGTGAATTTTCATTTAAGCAATGTGGGCCTAACATCACAGATAAACCTGACTCACCATAAGATCAACAGATTTCAAAAGCATGAATAAATCCTACAAGTTTAAAGTCGACGGTGACATGTTTTAGACCCTTATGATTCTCACCAGGGAAACTCCCCACAGTACCGCCGTCAGATTTAGTGGTAAGATTTAGTGGTCAAGTTGATAGCCCGTCAAAAACTACATAGATGAAGCATGAAAATAGGAAGACGGTGTAGTGAACTGTAAAAAAAAGGCCAAATGGAAACATTGAGAGGTCCTTGCTTAATTAGTGCAATATGAAGCACTCCGTCAGAGGCGCAACGTCGTGGTTAAGTGGTCACGGTGTTTTAGTGTGAAGAGGACGAGCCAGGAGTCATTTTCGACAGGTGAGTGGCAAGGACGCCTTGTTTGTGGCTCGTCCGCAGAGTCCAGACCGCGCGTAGTTACTTTACTTCCTCTCCGCAGCTAGTACTCGCGTCCGTTGACGCAGAGTCGATATGGCTCATTCCTACAGAAAGCTATCATCAATATGAGCTTCCAGCTCGACCGCGCAAGTCCATGATACTTTGAAATCGAACGGTTCCTCTGTGATGAAGTTCAGATACCATAATAATACATCGTCGGTATCCATATATCCATCACAAGTAGCGGTAGATGGTCGATAACGAGTTATGTCACGGTGTTGTGAGCAGATGTGCGAACCCTCTAAAGTTAAAATAATCCGACGGTCACATCGGGCAATTACCGTTGACCATGCAGGACTAGGATCACGCACACTAAGTTTTTCCCAATTCTCGTTCGACGTGCCGCCGGACGTAGTTACCGCAGCTTTCCGATGGTGTAGGACGGTAATTAGTCACGTGGCCGAAAAATAGAACACCTTCTATACGTAACAGGTCTTCAACGGCGTTCGACAGGTCAGAATTGAATTAAAGAAACAGCTGCCATCCTACTTAGTCATAGGTGCATGTCGAGCAATCGTTATGTACGAAGGACAGCCTCGTATTTTTTCTGGTTGCGGCCAAGAGGGCCATGTACGCTCGGCGTGATTTCATCTTCGGGTTACACGGCACCCTTTCCTAAGGTCGCGGCCCTTCCCCTCAATTATGCAGGGGGGGATGCGGTCGACCGTTATGACAGACGAATGACCACTTGGAAGACAGGGCACGTTAGAATGCGCAGCCGTCACAAGTCCTGGGTTGGCCGACACAATTACACACTTCACAGAGTTTGCAGAAATCCGTCCATCGACTCCACCAGAAGATTCGACCGAAAGAATGGGACTCGACACTAGTAGTGTACTGACGTCTGCTCTTCTCCCTGGGGGGGATGCGGCGCGGGAACCACACATTCTTTCGGACACAGAAATTCACGTCCGCAAACAGAAGTCACCGAGGAAACAAAGAAAGCGACGTCGCAGACAGATGAAAGCCTCTTGTGGAGGTCTTCTGCAACTGACGACTGGACGGCTGGCGAGACGGGAAAAATGAATGACTCAGGATAGCCCTTACCTGTTGCTTTCCCTGATGTCGACACACCCCTTTCCGCTCTCTCGGGTAAAGAGATCGAAAGCACAGCGCCCGCCACTGATACACAACCAGAAACCATTGCGGATTCACCCTTGGCCACTGCAGCAACGATTAACTTAAGGATCTTGAACGGAAGACACTCTAGACGATTCTAGCTGCACTGTGGTGGAAGAGGAGAGCGATCTCTTCTCCCACACATCGGTCCCTTCCGAGTACCAGCAGATGACGGAGCGGACGCGGCCTGCAGTTGCAGGCAAAAACATTTACGGCGACGGCGACGGCGGTCTCCATTCCAGGAGACGATGCACAGACCTGTCGCTTAGCAACCATTAACGTTAAAACCATTGAGACACGTACGAAGTTGTCGCTGCTCCAAGACATGCTCAATGCAGCAGACGTTGACATTGTCCTTCTTCAAGAAGCAAGAAGTCCCATGTATATATAGTTATACGGCTCATGTGTCCCACGCTTCGCCAACTAACAGTAGAGTCGCAGTCCTCCTCATGGAGGACCACGAGGCGGACGAAGTACGATATCTCCCCTACGATAGAGGAATGTCCGTAACGGTGCTAGGTGTTCAGTTTCCAATGCGTAGGCCTCTTCCGGAACGAATCGCACTCTCGACCGATCGCTCTTCTTAGCGGAAGGAGTAGCACAGTTTTTTCTGGGCAGGCACAATGACTTGGTATTAGGGGGGCGACTTCAATAGCACCCAAAGATCAGCTGCCATGCCATTAACCGTGATCCGAACTTGTGACACCCAACAGCAATCTCCAGCTGCTACATACATGGGAACATTTCCATGGAAAGCGACAAGGATTCACTCATCACACGAGTCATTCGTCTAGTCGTGTTAGTAAGATTTACGTCTTCCTTTCTCTCGCAGCAACAGAGAGTGAAGCGGAGGTGTGGCCAGTAGACTCTTCTGATCACGAGGCCTATATAGGGGCCGTCACCCTACTTGGCCAACGAGTGTGGCGCAGTCTAAATCCTCGGGAGGTAAACACTCTCATCTCGCTTTTCCCGATTGTCGACCCGCCTTCGGGGACACGTGGAGTTCGTGCGTCCGCCACCTCCCAACGTATCCTACATCTATCAGTTGTTGGTTAAACTGCGCCAAGTCGACCCTACGGGGAACTTTGATTACGTATGGTCGATCGTGAGACCGCTGTTGGGAGGCGGCGGACCCTTCATTTTGGTTTCACCGTCTTCGAGAATGCGTCTCCTTGCCATCCACACCGGAACGACGGATGGCAGTACAGCGAGCGAAGGCACAGATCGTAGCCCATTTGTGCCGACACCTGGAAGGGGCGATCGTCCGAGCGCGAACACGTGACCAACTCGCAACGGAACGATCCACCATGTAACACGTCATTCGAGAACGTGAACTGCGAAAACGGCCATTACCACTGCGGAAAGTTGTCCCCATACCACACAAAGCGGTATTGGCTTTAGCCTCCTTCGACCATTACGCACGACTTTATTCTGCTCAATGTTCCGACGACGGTGACAAGAGTCTCACAATTGGTTTATGGCACTGTCCCACTGGAATTACGAACGGAATTATTGAACGACGTTACGGAAGACGAAGTTATTGACGCCATAGGTAAAGGAGCGGCGAATTTCTCCTGGCCCCGTCCTCCTGTAGAGTTTATAGTACTTTTCAATATTTGCTGGCTCCCAAGTTGGCGGACTTCAGTCGGCAGCTTACGTCCCCAGCGGTGCCTCTCCATCAGCCTTCGTAGAAGGAATGATTAAAGCTGTTCACAAACTGAAAGGTGGCACTCGAATACGTGATTATCGCCTTCTGACACTCGTCAACTGCGTCATGAAGATTTCACCAGACTATTAGCAAACGGTATACGACCGATCCTGCCACACGTCATCTCACCAGATCAGATTTCCCTAGGGGGTATCGATAACATCCACACAACACTGTGTCGATTCCATGACATCACTAGATTTTAGCCACGCTCTCGATCGAGTTGCTCACGTGTACCTGGACGTCCGTTCCTCAACACATGTAGTATCCACAGGAATTCATATACGTCGTGATGCACCTTCTCTGAAGGGTGACCTCCAAGGTAACGGGCGTCTCACGCAGTCCCTCCCGTTTTTAAGAACGGTGCGTCAGTGCTACCCCCTCTCGACCTTACTCTATGCTCTGTCATTGGAAACGCTCCTCTATGACCTCCATCAACGCCTCATTGGGCTCACCTTACGTGACGTCACACTTTGCTGTACAGCTATTATGCAGTCGATGTGGTTGCCGCGCGAAGTGGCCGCGTGGTTTAAGGCACCATGTCACGGATTGCGCGGTCCCTCCCACCGGAGGCTCGAGTCCTCCCCCGGGTTTGTGTGTGTGTGTTGTTCTTAGCATAAGTTAGATTAAGTTAGCTTACGTAGTGTGTAAGTCTAGGGACCGATGACCTCAGCAGTTTGGTCCCTTAGGAATTTAGACACAAACGACCTTGCCACTTGTGCTCCGCAATCGCGACGATGTAACCAGCGCTCAAGAATGAACTGTCACATACGGTATGGCTTCGGACAGCTGTCTCAACGTCACCAAATCCGTCGTCAAGGCCATAGGAGAGGGGTTGACCACAGCGTGTGTCGACGCCCGGCAGCTTAGTGCTGCTATCAAGTGTCACGGAGTAGAGTTTCACGACGACATACGGCGCACTGCGGCCCTTAATTATCGCCTCTTATTACAACAAATTCGGGTCCAGATCTCCAACCTTCGTCTGTGGACCCTCAATATTCTTCAAAGGACACACTTCGTCAATGTTTACCTCTCATCGCACCTTCCACACATGGCGCGTGTCCTTCTAATGGCTAGACGTATATTAGAGGCATTCGGAGCCTACATCAGTACAGGCACGCTCTTCAGTTATGATTCGCTGACCCGTCCCCCAGGGAGGGGAGGTCTTGGCCTAGCCCATGTCCACGACAGAGTGGTGGCCCTGTTTGTCAGAATATCAAGCTGTTAAAAGGTTTTGCTGCTGCATTCCTTAGCTCCGTCCTTCCTTATGACGCAAGACATACCCCACAGCCTTTTACTACTTCGGGCACATTTACAATGAAAACAGTTTTGTCCGTATCGCAGTACTACCGACGAAACAGGCGACGACGCGGGTTATATATCGCGTCCTATAACAGAGGCGCAAACCAAACGTAGCGGAGGCCAAAAACCCTCATGTTAGTTGGGAGGTAGTGTGGCAGACGATACACGTGGTTACATGGGATACAGAGGTCCGGTCCGCATGGTAAATGTGAAACGGTAAACGGATCTTCCGATCACGCCTCCACAAGATAAATATGACGGACTCGCCTCTATGTCAGACTGCGGAGTACCGGACACGGACGAGCACCGTCTCAGATGTGGTACGGCAAAAGACGTGTTGCGCTTGGTGCACCAAATTTTGTCGTATTTTCTACGACTTATCCATGAATATATCACATCTCGGATTCTACTATATCCAGATGAACAGTATTCCCCGCACACGGAAACTAACGCAGTCACATGGGTCCGTGGGCACGCGGTTGAATATTTATTTCAATATGGACATATTCATGTATTGAACTTTTGGAACAACCAGCAGGAACGTCATTGCAAGATTGGACGGAACCCAAAATATGGAGAATATTTTTCTAAATACTTAGGGAGTGCCCTACACGACCCTCCACGCAGCTGCGTCATCAACAAGTAGAAGAAGATACCCATTGACTGAGCTGACAAAACCATGTTCGATTATCTTATCTGTGAAATAACATATGACATGAGTGAAAACAAACCTGAATGATGAAGCGTAAGAAGAGTAGCAACACACTCTTCTGCATAGTGTACGAAGCACATTTTTCGATTCCCCACGTTTATTAACTCGGAGTGGGAGAGATATTTGTTTCGTTTGCTTAATGCACAATGCGGTGTTAGGTACATGTGTTTTCGGTGTGATGTAAGGAAAAGCCCTCCCCATGATCCATGAACCTTTCCATTGGTTGGGAGGCTGGCGTGCCTCAGCGACACAGATAGCCGTACCGTAGATGCAACCACAACGAAGAGGTATCTGTTGAGAGGTCAGACAAATTTGCGGTTCTACGGATCGTAGCGTGGAATGTCAGATCACTTAATCGGGCAGGTAGGTTAGAAAATTTAAAAAAGGAAATGGATACATTAATGTTAGGTATAGTGGGAATTTGTGAAGTTAGGTAGCAGGAGGAACAAGACTTTTGGCCATGTGAATACAAGGTTATAAATACAGAATCAAATACGGGTAATGCAGGAGTAGGTTTAATATGTTGTTGCTGTTGTGGTCTTCAGTCCTGAGACTGGTTTGATGCAGCTCTCCATGCTACTCTATCCTGTGCAATCTTCTTCATCTCCCAGTACCTACTGCAGCCTACATCCTTCTGAATCTGCTTAGTGTATTCATCTCTTGGTCTCCCTCTACGATTTTTACCCTCCACACCGCCCTCCAATGCTACATTTGTGATCCTTTGATGCCTCAAAACATGTCCTACCAACCTAACCCTTCTTCTAGTCAAGTTGTGCCACAAACTTCTCTTCTCCCCAATCCTATTCGAAACCTCCTCATTAGTTATGTGATCTACCCATCTTATCTTCAGCATTCTTCTGTAGCACCACATTTCGAAAGCTTCCATTCTCTTCTTGTCCAAACTAGCTATCGTCCATGTTTCACTTCCATACATCGCTACACTCCATACAAATACTTTCAGAAATGACTTCCTGACACTTAAATCTATACCCGATGTTAACAAATTTCTCTTCTTCAGAAACGATTTCCTTGCCATTGCCAGTCTACATTTTATATCCTCTCTACTTCGACCATCATCAGTTATTTTGCTCCCTAAATAGCAAAACTCCTTTACTACTTTAAGTGTTTCATTTCGTAATCTAATTCCCTCAGCATCACCAGATTTAATTCGACTACATTCCATTATCCTCGTTCTGCTTTTGTTGATGTTCATCTTATATCCTCCTTTCAAGACACCGTCCATTCCGTTCAACTGCTCTTCCAAGTCCTTTGCAGTCTCTGACAGAATTACAATGTCATCGGCAAACCTCAAAGTTTTTACTTCTTCTCCATGAATTTTAATACCTACTCAGATTTTTTCTTTTGTTTCCTTTACTGCAGGCTACAACCCTGTCTCACTCCTTTCACAACCACTGCTTCCCTTTCATGCCCCTCGACTCTTATAACTGCCATCTGGTTTCTGTACAAATTGTAAATAGCCTTTCGCTCCCTGTATTTTACCCCTGCCACCTTCAGAATTTGAAAGAGAGTATTCCAGTTAACATTGTCAAAAGCTTTCTCTAAGTCTACAAATGCTAGAAACGTAGGTTTGCCTTTTCTTAATCTTTCTTCTAAGATAAGTCGTAAGTTTAGTATTGCCTCGCGTGTTCCAACTTTTCTACGGAATCCAAACTGATCTTCCCCGTGGTCCGCTTCTACCAGTTTTTCCATTCGTCTGTAAAGAATTCGCGTTAGTATTTTGCAGCTGTGACTTATTAAACTGATAGTCCGGTAATTTTCACATCTGTCTACACCTGCTTTCTTTGGGATTGGAATAATTATATTCTTCTTGAAGTCTGAGGGTATTTCGCCTGTCTCATACATCTTGCTCACCAGATGGTAGAGTTTTGTCATGACTGGCTCTCCCAAGGCCATCAGTAGTTCTAATGGAATGTTGTCTACTCCCGGGGCCTTGTTTCGACTCAGGTCTTTCAGTGCTCTGACTAATAAGTCATGGCTGCAAAATACTAACACGGATTCCTTACAGACGAATGGAAAAACTGGTAGCAAAGCCGACCGTTGGGAAGACCAGTTTAGTTTCCGTAGAAATGCTGCAAACCGTGAGCAATATTGACCCTACGACTTATCTTAGAAGATACACTCCTGGAAACTGAAATAAGAACACCGTGAATTCATTGTCCCAGGAAGGGGAAACTTTATTGACACATTCCTGGGGTCAGCTACATCACATGATCACACTGACAGAACCACAGGCACATAGACACAGGCAACAGAGCATGCACAATGTCGGCACTAGTACAGTGTATATCCACCATTCACAGCAATGCAGGCTGCTATTCTCCCATGGAGACGATCGTAGAGATGCTGGATGTAGTCCTGTGGAACGGCTTGCCGTGCCATTTCCACCTGGCGCCTCAGTTGGACCAGCGTTCGTGCTCGACGTGGAGACCGCGTGAGACGACGCTTCATCCAGTCCCAAACATGGTCAATGGCGGATAGATCCGGAGATCTTGCTGGCCAGGGTAGTTGACTTACACCTTCTAGAGCACGTTGGGTGGCACGGGATACATGCGGACGTGCATTGTACTGTTGGAACAGCAAGTTCCCTTGCCGGTCTAGGAATGGTAGAACGATGGGTTCGATGACGGTTTGGATGTACCGTGCACTATTCAGTGTCCCCTCGACGATCACCAGTGGTGTACGGCCAGTGTAGGAGATCGCTCCCCACACCATGATGCCGGGTGTTGGCCCTGTGTGCCACGGTCGTATGCAGTCCTGATTGTGGCGCTCACCTGCACGGCGCCAAACACGCATACGACCATCATTGGCACCAAGGCAGAAGCGACTCTCATCGCTGAAGACGACACGTCTCCATTCGTCCCTCCATTCACGCCTGTCGCGACACCACTGGAGGCGGGCTGCACGATGTTGGGGCGTGAGCGGAAGACGGCCTAACGGTGTGCGGGACCGTAGCCCAGCTTCATGGGGACGGTTGCGAATGGTCCTCGCCGATACCTCAGGAGCAACAGTGTCCCTAATTTGCTGGGAAGTGGCGGTGCGGTCCCCTACGGCACTGCGTAGGATCCTACGGTCTTGGCGTGCATCCGTGCGTCGCTGCGGTCCGGTCCCAGGTCGACGGGCACGTGCACCTTCCGCCGACCACTGGCGACAACATCGATGTACTGTGGAGACCTCACGCCCCACGTGTTGAGCAATTCGGCGGTACGTCCACCCGGCCTCCCGCATGCCCACTAGACGCCCTCGCTCAAAGTCCGTCAACTGCACATACGGTTCACGTCCACGCTGTCGCGGCATGCTACCAGTGTTCAAGACTGCGATGGAGCTCCGTATGCCACGGCAAACTGGCTGACACTGACGGCGGCGGTGCACAAATGCTGCGCAGCTAGCGCCATTCGACGGCCAACACCGCGGTTCCTGGTGTGTCCGCTGTGCCGTGCGTGTGATCATTGCTTGTACAGCCCTCTCGCAGTGTCCGGAGCAAGTATGGTGGGTCTGACACACCGGTGTCAATGTGTTCTTTTTTCCATTTCCAGGAGTGTAGATTAAGAAAAGGCAAACCTACGTTTCCAGCATTTGTAGACTTAGAGAAAGCTTTTGACAATGTTGGCTGGAATATTCTCTTTCAAATTCTGGGTCAAATACAGGGAACAAAAGGCTATTTACAGTTTGTACAGAAACTAGATGGCAGATGTAAGAGTCGAGGGGCATGAAAGGGAAACAATGGTGGGAAGGGTGTGAGACAGGGTTGTAGCCCATTCCCGATGTTACAGAATCTGTATACTGAGCAAGCAGTAAAGGAAACAAAAGAAAAATTCGTAGTAGGTATTAAAATCCATGGAAAAGAAATTAAAACTTTAAGATTGGCCGATGACATTGTAATTCTGTCAGCGACAGCAAAGGACCTGGAAGAGCAGTTGAACGGAATGGACAGTGTCCTGAATGGAGGTTATAATATGAACATCAACAAAAGAAAAACGACGATAATGTATTGTATTCGAATTAAATCAGGTGATTCTGTGGGAATTATATTAGGAAATGAGACACTTAAAGTAGTAGATGAGTTTTACTATTTGGGTCCACAATAAATGATGATTGTAGAATTAGAGAGAATATAAAATGTAGACTGGCAATGGCAAGGAAAGCGTTCCTCAAGAAGAGAAGTTTTTTAACATCGATTATAGATTTAACTGTCAGGAAGTATTTTCTGAAAGTATTTGTATGGAGTGTAATCATGTATGGAAGTCAAAGATTTACGATATACAGTTTAAAAAAGAAGTGAAAAGAGGCTTTCGAAATGTGATGCTACAGAAGAATGCTGAGGATTAGATGGATAGATAACGTAACTAATGGTGAGATAATTGAATTGGGTAGAAGAGGAATTTGCTGTACAACTTGACTAGAAGAAGGGATCGGTTGGTAGGACATGTTCTGAGGTACCAAGGGATCACCAATTTAGTATTGGAGGGCTGCGTGGAGGTTAAAGAGGGAGACCAAGGGATGAATATACTAAGCGGATTCAGAAGGATGTAGGTTGCAGTAACTACTGGGAGATGAAGAAGCTTGCGCAGGATAGGGCAGCATGGAGAGCAGCATCAAACCAGTCTCTGAACTGAAGACAACACAATATAAGGAAAATACGAATTAAAAATAGCCTTATTAAAAAATGAAATATAATAAATAAACCTTTTAAAAAAAGCAATTTCCCAGCATGGACTTCCCCTCACCATCCCTCATACCTTCACGGACGAGGACACAGGCCACGCCTCGAGATACGACCCCTGTCCACTCTGCCTTCTCCGCCCTCCCTTCCGTGCCTCCCCTCCGTGAAAAAAAAGTCGTGTTCAAAACTCTGTAATGCCATTTGCTTTTTTTTTCACTCCATTATGAACTGTCCATCCGGTCAATGAAATGTTTGTTCTCTTTATGTAGTCTTGGCACTTGTCATACCATACATTGATTACAGAATATGTGTCATGTGGTAAAATTACGTTACCGTCGCAAATAAACGTGATGGAAAGTGAGGGCAGGTGACATACCACATAGACGACTTGCAGTAATGAACACAACAGTAAACGTGTGACGACTATGTTGCAACAAAGAAATTCAAGATTCAAAACTTCCAAAACGGAACGCCGTTGCAAAAACCTTAAAAAAATGGATTCACAGAGCACAGAGAAACTGTGTGATTGTGAAACGTTGCTTAAATTATTTGTAGCTTATGTGACATACTATTATGTACGCCAGCCTGAGTGGCCGTGCGGTTCTAGGCGCTACAGTCTGGAGCCGAGCGACCACTACGGTCGCAGGTTCGAATCCTGCCTCGGGCATGGATGTGTTTGATGTCCTAAGGTTAGTTAGGTTTAATTAGTTCTACGTTCTGGGCGACTGGTGACCTCAGAAGTTAAGTCGCATAGTGCTCAGAGCCATTTGAACCATTACTATTATGTTTTCATCGTCTCTGATCACATTCATATTCTTACGAACGCCTAAATCGGGCAAGCGGGCATAAAAAAATGGTTGAAATGGCTCTGAGCACTATCGGACTTAACATCTGTGGTCATCAGTCCCCTAGAACTTAGAACTACTTAAACCTAACTAACCTAAAGACATCACACACATCCATGCCCGAGGCAGGATTCGAACCTGCGACCGTAGTAGTCGCGCGGTTCCGGACTGAGCGCCTAGAACCGCTAGACCACCGCGGCGGGCAAGGGGGCATATCTCACTCATTTAACAGATGTACAAATTAGGTGCGTCGGTAAGAGATTCCTATCACACGCGTACTGTTATTAATGCCGTGTATGACACAACAGACATTTTTACCGGTGGAGGATTCGGTTGACTTGTCGCCTTGTCAACAAACATTTGCGTTTCCCTTTCGAAAACCACTTGCTTTCGGTAGCTAATAGAGTAGTTGTGCGGAATGAACGGTCTTATATGTCCCATCCTTACAACTCCCTTTTGCAGACGTACGTTACAACACGACACACACACACATAAATTTGAGTACAGGGAACAGCTGGAAAAAAATGGCGCTACACGGCTCGCCGACGTGGTAATCTAACTCCGTGACCAGTTAACCATTACGCCGTCGTTCGTTCACCTTGCTCTATATGGCACTTCTTTTCCTTGGTCCGTTTACTGTTTCTATTTTTTTTTTTTTTTCGCACTGTAGTACATCTTCTTCCTGCTTTCTTTTGTGATGTGTGTTCAGGTTTAAACGGCCTGACCGTTGTGCCCTCTTACCATAAAATCGGAGGGGGGCTGCGATGGGGAGTTTCCTTTGTCAGCGCCTCAAATGGACTGCTGTATGATGAAATTCATAACTTAATATACAAAAACTCATTCAGAAACCCACAAAATAGGTTTACTGTCAGTACAACTTTAACGTATACTGACTTCCGATCTAATTTTACTACAGGTAGCAGCGAGTGAATTAGCTGTCTGAGAAGTGTGCTGTTTTCTAGCAGGATCTACGACGAGCGAACGAGGATAAAAGTCTGCCGCAGTGTGCTACCACCTAGTGGCACTGACGTAAACCTCTAGTTGAGTGTAAGGGCTAGCTGTGCATATCGTGAATCGTGCACGTTCTTAACCAAATCAGTATGCATTTGGCCCGTACGACAATTACGTCATGTGAGTTGCTCATGCACAAAACCTTCTTAAAACGTGCACAACTGAAGGGGCACACTCGACCCTGTTGCCAAGTTTCATGCAGTATAGAGGAGCAGAAGCGCGGTAACACCATTCAAAGAAAAGTAACCAACAAATCAGCAAGGTGCCGGAAGTTAAAGTGTTCGCGTGCTTTTGTGCTCTTACACAGCAGCCGCCTCTTTGAACCGGTTAGTCGTCCGCCATACGACCCGACATTCAAATGGTCTGGCGCGCAATTTCGTTTCATCGCAGGACTCCTCTGGTTGTAACCCGCGGCACTGTTAAAGCCGAGCTGTATGTCGACGATATTCTACACTCTTTTATTTATTTGCTGTTCATGGCACCCTATCCCGGTTACCAGATCCTGGCTATCATTTAGGCTTTCGGAAAGGTAAAGGCACTTGGTGCACTTGAGGCAGTTCTGACGTTGAGGCTGATAATGGGACTAAGACTAAAGAAAAATCTAGACACTCTCATACTATTTGTGGACCTGGGAAAAGCGTTATATAATGTAAAATGGTGCAAGATGTTCGAAAATCCGAGGAAAACATGAGTAAGTTATAGGGAGGGATGGATGATACGAAATATGTACAAGAGCCAAGTGGGATTAATAGGAGTGGAAGACCAAGAACAAAGTGCTCGAATTAAAAAGACTGTAAGACACAGATTTAGTCTTCGACCTCCACTGTTCAGTATATAGTACATCGAAGAAGCAGTGATGGAAATAAACGAAATGTTCAGGAATGGAATTATAATTAAAGGTGAAAGGATATCAGTGATAATATTCGCAGTTAACATTGCTATCCGCACTGAATGTGAAGAAGAATTAGAGGATCTGCTGAACAGAATGAATAGTCTAATGAGTACATAGTATGGTCTGAGAGTAAATTGAGGTAAGACGAATGTAATGATATATGACAGAAATAAGAACAGTGAGAAGTTGACGTAGGGGTTGATGGTCATGAAGTAGGTGTAGTTAAGGAATTTTGCTACGAATGCAGCTTAATAACCCATGACCGATGGAGAAAAAAGGACATCAAAAGCAGACTAGCACTGGCAAAAATGATATTCCTGGTCAAGAGAAGCCTACTAGTAGGAAACACAGGCCTTTTAATCTCTGAGAATGTACGTTTGGAGTAATGCAGTGTATGGTAGTGAAACATGGACTGTGGGAAAACTGGAACAGAAGAGAATCGAAGCATTTAAGATGTGGTGCTAAAGACGAATGTTGAAAGTTAGCTGGACTATTAAGGTAAAGACTGAACAGGTTCTGCGCAGAGTCGTCTAGGAGAGGAATATATGGGAGACATTTATAAGAAGAAGGGACAATATGTTAAGGCATCTGTTAGACGTCAGGGAACAACTTGTGGCTGAAAGTGCTAGTCTGAGATGGAGAGGAATTCGTAGTGTACAATAACAAATCAGTCAAAAGCCTGATGGATCAAGGAAAAAAAATAGAATTGGGCTTACATTTCCACGATATAACTCCCGCTCCCACACAGAGTGAGTTTCTACTGCTTATTTACGTACTTTCCAAGCAGTACCTTTCTGGCAAGGTCGCACACTCCACAACTGTAAGGGTTTGGAGCATCATGAGCTTATCCCTCCAACCATCTCGGGATTTTGACCACTTAACTCGTCAGTTAGAATTTTGCAAGATATCCCTCAAGACAACTCTGTCAACAAATGCCAAGCTGCTTATATAAGCACAGAGGTGCACCTACGCGTTATTGATTTGCTCAATTTGTGAAGTCGTCCAATTTTTCTGAGAATGTTAATCAGTTGTTCTCTTCAATAATGTAGAAATGGACAAATAAATATGATGTATGCATCTATGAGGAGAACTATGGAATTATAAAGTAACCTAATCCAAAAACGCAGTCTGAAAAAGACGTTCTCGCTGCAGTTGTCGTAGATCTGCGGCAGTCAGCCATAACTCTGTTTTACTTAAGATAATACTTGCAAACTTTCTTACACTTAATCACGTACATGTCATGTTTATGGGCAGTAATTTGCAACTGCACTTATTTGGTTGCTGTTTTCGTATACATTACCTTTAAAGTCGTAGATTTATCGCATTTATGTAAGTCATACGTCTGTCATTGTACTGGTGTCTGACGACAACATATTATCCTAAATATCTGATTTCTTCAGTCAAGTCGTTGCACAGTTTAGTATTAAGAATCATATCGGTGAGAAGTGTAATTTGATGATTTACATTAGACATATGTATGAATCGCCTGTAGTCAAAACCGAAGAGCGGTAGTTAAAAAGGTTTTGAATTGATATACAGTCCGTAATATTGGTTTTGGTTTTACCAGCTTTGGACCAATTGTTTAGCAAATTATTTACACTGTGTTTCAGTATTCTGGATAGAAGAGATGTCGATCCATCGGGAGTTGTAGAGTTAAGGGGTTAATACTGTATGAAAACTTGAACAAAAAACCTGTTTCTTTCTATTTTTTTGGCTTAAAATGTTCTCTGTGGTCTCTACTGTAGTGTGCGCCAGAAACTTCGTTATCGAGTTACGAGGCAATTTGAGAAAAAAGTGTCTGCCAAAACCATTCACAGCGGGAAAGAACAGTCCACATGTTAGTTCAACAACGGCCTAACAGGTGTTATGGAATAATGAACGTGTTCGAGCTTCAGATCGGAACAGCCTGTTACAACTTCAGCGCAAAAGCGGACGAAGTGAGCAAGCAGAGCAGAGCATAACTGAAGCTACCAAAAAGGCCGCAGGACTACCATGGCCACAAACAAAATGGAGGATAAATTCCTTCTGCATTAATAAGGATTCCATTATGGTCCAGGGATCTCTGGCTAGAGGTACGTTATTTCAAAAACATACCCCTACAACCCCCCCATGAACCATGGACCTTGCCGTTGGTGGGGAGGCTTGCGTGCCTCAGCGATACAGATGGCAGTACCGTAGGTGCAACCACAACGGAGGGGTATCTGTTGAGAGGCCAGACAAACATGTGGTTCCTGAAGAGGGGAAGCAGCCCTTTCAGTAGTTGCAGGGGCAACAGTCTGGATGATTGACTGATCTGGCCTTGTAACATTAACCAAAACGGCCTTGCTGTGCTGGTACTGCGAACGGCTGAAAGCAAGGGGAAACTACAGCCGTAATTTTTCACGAGGACATACAGCTTTACTGTATGATTAAATGATGATGGCGTCCTCTTGGGTAAAATATTCCGGAGGTAAAATAGTCCCCCATTCGGATCTCCGGGAGGGGACTACTCAAGAGGACGTCGTTATCAGGAGAAAGAAAACTGGCGTTCTACGGATCGGAGCATGGAATGTCAGATCCCTTAATCGGGCAGGTAGGTTAGAAAATTTAAAAAGGGAAATGGATAGGTTAAAGTTAGATATAGTGGGAATTAGTGAAGTTCGGTGGCAGGAGGAACAAGACTTTTGGTCAGGAGATTACAGGGTTATAAATACAAAATCAAATAGGCGCAATGCAGGAGTAGGTTTCATAATGAATAAAAAAATAGGAGTGCGGGTAAACTACAACAGACAGCATAGTGAACGCATTATTGTGGCCAAGATAGACACAAAGCCCATGCCTACTACAGTTTATATGCCAACTAACTCTGCAGATGATGAAGAAATTGAAGAAATGTATGACGAGATAAAATAAATTATTCAGGTAGCGAAGGGAGACGAAAATTTAATAGTCATGGGTGACTGGAATTCGTCAGTAGGAAAAGGGAGAGAAGGAAACATAGTAGGTGAATATGGATTGGGGGGAAGAAATTGAAGAGGAAGCCGCCTTGTAGAATTTTGCACAGAGCATAACTTAATCATAGCTAACACTTGGTTCAAGAATCATAAAAGAAGGTTGTATACCTGGAAGAATCCTGGAGATACTAAAAGGTATCAGATAGATTATATAATGGTAAGACAGAGATTTAGGAACCAGGTTTTAAATTGTAAGTCATTTCCAGGGGCAGATGTGGATTCTGACCACAATATATTGGTTATGAACTGAAGATTGAAACTGAAGAAACTGCAAAAAGGTGGGAATTTAAGGAGATGGGACCTGGATAAACTGAAAGAACCAGAGGTTGTAGAGAGTTTCAGGGAGAGCATAAGGGAACAATTGACAGGAATGGGGAAAAGAAATACAGTAGAAGAAGACTGGGTAGCTCTGAGGGATGTAGTAGTGAAGGCAGCAGACGATCAAGTAGGTAAAAGGACGGCGGCTAATAGAAATCTTTGGGTAACAGAAGAAATATTGAATTTAACTGATGAAAGGAGAAAATATAAAAATGCAGTAAATGAAGCAAGCAAAAAGGTATACAAACGTCTCAAAAATGAGATCGACAGGAAGTGCAAAATGGCTAAGCAGAGATAAATAGAGGACAAATATAAGGATGTAGAGGCTCATCTTACTAGGGGTAAGATAGATACGGCCTACAGGAAAATTAAAGAGACCTTTGGAGAGAAGAGAACCACTTGTATGAATATCAAGAGCTCAGATGGCAACCCAGTTCTAAGCAAAGAAGGGAAGGCAGAAAGGTGGAAGGAGTATATAGAGGGTTTATACAAGGGCGATGTACTTGAGGACAATATTATGGAAATGGAAGAGGATGTAGATGAAGGTGAAATGGGAGATAAGATACTGCGTGAAGAGTTTGACAGAGCACTGAAAGACCTGAGTCGAAACAAGGCCCCGGGAGTAGACAACATTCCATTAGAACTACTGACAGCCTTGGAAGAGCCAGTCATGACAAAACTCTGCCATTTTGTGAGCAAGATGTATGAGACAGGCGAAACACCCTCAGACTTCAAGAAGAATATAATAATTCCACTCCCAAAGAAAGCAGGTGTTGACAGATGTGAAAATTACCGAACTATCAGTTTAATATGTCAAAGCTGCAAAATACTAACGCGAATTCTTTACAGACGAATGGAAAAACTGGTAGAAGCGGACCTCGGGGAACATCAGTTTGGATTCCGTAGAGATGTTGGAACACGTGAGGCAATACTAACCTTACGACTTATCTTAGAAGAAGGATTAAGAAAAGACAACCCCACGTTTCTAGCATTTGTAGACTTAGAGAAAGCTTTTGACAACGTTAACTGGAATACTCTCTATCAAGTTCTGAAGGTGGCTGGGATAAAATACAGGGAGCGAAAGGCTATTTACAATTTGTACAGAAACCAGATGGCAGTTATAAGAGTCGAGGGGCATGAAAGGGAAGCAGTGGTTGGGAAAGGAGTGAGACAGGGTTGTAGACTCTCCCCGATGTTATTCGATCTGTATATTGAGCAAGCAGTAAAGGAAACAAAAGAAAAATTCGCAGTAGGTATTAAAATTCATGGAGAAGAAGTAAAAACTTTGAGGTTCGCCGATGACATTGTAATTCTGTCAGAGACAGCAAAGGACTTGGAAGAGCAGTTGAACGGAATGGACAGTGTCTTGAAAGGAGGATATAAGGTGAACATCAACAAAAGCAAAACGAGGATAATGGAATGTAGTCCAATTAAATCGGGTGATGCTGAGGGGATTAGATTAGGAAATGAGACTCTTAAAGTAGTAAAGGAGTTTTGCTATTTAGGGAGCAAAATAACTGATGATGGTCGAAGTAGAGAGGATATAAAATGTAGACTGGCAATGGCAAGGAAATCGTATCTGAAGAAGAGAAATTTGTTAACATCGAGTATAGATTTAAGTGTCAGGAAGTCGTTTCTGAAAGTATTTGTATGGAGTGTAGCCATGTATGGAAGTGAAACATGGACAATAACCAGTTTGGACAAGAAGAGAATAGAATCTTTTGAAATGTGGTGCTACAGAAGAATGCTGAAGATATGGTGGGTAGATCATGTAACTAATGAGGAGGTATTGAATAGGATTGGGGAGAAGAGAAGTTTGTGGCACAACTTGACTAGAAGAAGGGATCGGTTGGTAGGACATGTTTTGAGGCATCAAGGGATCACACATTTAGCATTGGAGGGCAGCGTGGAGGGTAAAAATCGTAGAGGGAGACCAAGAGATCAATACACTAAGCAGATTCAGAAGGATGTAGGTTGCAGTAGGTACTGAGAGATGTAGAAGCTTGCACAGGATAGAGTAGCATGGAGAGCTGCATCAAACCAGTCTCAGGACTGAAGACCATAACAACAACACCCCTACAACTCTCCTTGCGAATTTTCCAGTGATGAAATTAGTAATGGAAGTCTTCCTCTGCGAACTCCATGATGATCCGTGTCGCTTTTCCTTTCACTGCTCCAGAGGAGTGAAATCTTGATTTAGTTGCAGATTAGCCATGGGGAATAGAGAAAAGCCACGTAGTGCTAGGCTTTGCGAATAAGATTGGTGTTGTAACACTAGGATGCCGTACTTCTCTACAAACCTCGTAACTGGCAATGCAGTATGAGCTGGCGCGTTGCCTTGATGCAGAACCCACGACTTTTTCTTCCAAAATTCGGGTCGTTATTTTTTTATTTTCTCACGGAATTGAGCAAGAATCTCAATGTAGTAATGTTGATTAACTGTATGATCTTCAGAAACGCAATGAAGATGCACAATTCCGTGACTAGCGGAAACCATTGCTTTTAAACTTGATTTCCTCATTCGAGCTTTTTTCGCTCTCACTGCATCGATTGATGTTCAGTTTCTGGACAATAAGTGAAAAACCATGGATCACAACATGTTATTAATCTTTCCATTTTCAATGATATTCACTTTAGTAAAAGATACGTTTCAGTAGCAGTTATTTTGTGACAATTCAATGCTCTGTTATTACACTTATCATTTTACGGGCAAAACAAAATAACAGCTGTTACAGAAACGAAGGCCACGGCCACTGTGACCTGCCTACAAACACCAGATACGCCGCTTTCGATTGGAAAGGCTTTGCGTTTCATTACTATTGCTCGTTCATCTTTGACGTATTCATACTTACCCTGTGACAGCATCGGTCGCTTTGTCACTCCTGATAGTTTGGAGCCACACCACGTATTGTGCAAATGACTTACACGAAAGGGCTTGGGGAATTTCCGCCGGCAACAGTAATCTGGCTGCAAGGCGTTCTACCACTTGGGGTAGCGGTCACAAAAGGCGTTCGATGTGGACACAAAAATTATTTCTTAAACACAGAAGTGTAAGGAAAAAACTGTGCCATCAGCTTTAACTTTCATTTTTATTTCACTTAACGAAAAAATTACAAATATCACCTGCTTTCCGTGCACTCATAGAGAGCTATCCTTTTAAAAGGGAAGCTTGATTTCTATTGGAACCTGCCCATCGAATAAATAAAAGAAATAATGACTTATCTTAACGCGTTTCGACGATAACCTTACCGTCTGGAATAAAATAATTGAACTTACTTTCCGTGTAATGAAAGATAGGAAGAGAATTGAACATTTTGTGCCTGGCAGCTTTCCTGTCTGTACTTGCTTTTGACAACGTGTATGATCTGATAGTCTTTAGCGTACACAATTTTGTACGCCTTGTGCCTTTATTGGTAGCAATATTAATGTGACTGAACAATAGAAGATTATTTCGACGTGAACACATAAGCTTACGCCGTGGCCCTTAGTACTGGTTGTCTATGCAGTGAATCAGAAAACATAGTTATATATTTTCCTTACCTTTTATTTTACTGCGTCGCCTCTGGATAACGTCATCTGACTGCATGTCTGAATATACTCACTCTGATCTATTGTTGATAATTATTTGGATTGGCATTCATTTACTAGGATTGCAAATGTGTGAGCTAAAATTGTACTTATTATTCATTTGCTTTCTTCATTGAAGTTACTGGTGCAAAATTCAATGTCATTATTAAATTAAAAATTGAGAAAACTCAACAAAATTTAAATTATGTGGTTACTGGGTTCAATGAAAAATAATAAGATACTGATTGAGATAAACAGATCTATTCTGAAAGTGACTGAATATAAATTTTTGACTCTTTATAATGATTAAATTTATAAAACTTTAGTTTGGGGATCGTTGGCAGAAAACAGATTAAAATGCGTCAACGAACTTTCAATATGCAGTTAGCGCTTAAATACTTTTGATGTCTTCATGACGTCGATTTTAACAATTCATGAATAATTACCAATTATATAATTATAGTATTCTTCAAGTAATATATAGCTGGTGGCGAACAGGCACATCGCTCGGCCTCTACACACACCTTCACTGCACGCAGGTTGACTCAAGAGTGTTTTATAAACAATGCTGCGCGTTTGTCACCGCGCTCCCTATGTATCAATGCGCAGGCTCTCCCGCCATCAAAGAGCTTGGTGCGGATACTTCACTGTCACCATCGATATGCAACGAACTTAAATGAATGTTACTAAACATTTTTCTTACGCACTATAATTGTTATTTACATATTTCTTAGCTTGTAAATATGTTTCATCACTTTATTACTTTGATTTATTTATGTTTTGGACTGGTTGATTTTCTGTTGACGTATTTCAGTGTGTGTCTTGCTAACTTTTCTCGTCGACAAATACAAATGCAAGAGAGCTGTAGACCCTTACAGCAAATGTCAAGCATTTCACTGCAATATTGTGGTCAGTGTAAACATTTCTACCCTGGAAATGTACAGTCGCGGATTTACACCGAACGTAGTAGGAAATTTCTATTTCCCACGTAGACGTACCTTAAGACACAATGTTTTGGTGTCAGCACCCACGCAGTATGACGTTTGAATATTTCATCACGACAGCTTTTTTAAGCTATTTGTCCCCTTTTAACCATTACCTCTGACAAATAACAGGAAGAAAAATCAAATGAAATCCGATGATGTATACAAAAAGCCAAAATACATTTACATTAGTTGCAACACGGTCCTCAGCCACTACATATGTTCTGAATGCTAATGTCAGTAAAATATTGCCATACTTAATAACTGAAGTTTTAGCGCGGCAAAGCATTTAATTGAAAAAAAACCTTTGCATCAATTTTTTGGTGGAAAATATGCTAGGAACCAACTATAGTTGCATGTTTGTACCAAGTAAGTTACCAGATGGGAAGTTAAGTAAGTTAAGTACCTACGGCACTCAAAAGGTAATATAAATGGCAATGAATGTGTGGTTGTCTCGGCACGGTGAAGACTGCACAGGACAACAGATCGTTCAAGCATAACTTTCATACATTTATTGGTGTCACACTGTCAACAGTTTTTCTATTGTCGGGGCTCGTGTCGAAGCGATTGAGGCATTTGTTGAAGACCACAGGATGTCAATAAAAAGGGGTACTTTCAAGCCCGTAAATTAAGCTTCTTACTGTCATGCAGGATAACCATCTCTTTGTGGATATGCTCCTGAAGAATGCATCACATTTTTAAACCTATTTTTACGTCACGTAACTGACTTCTACAAACGTAAGCTGTATAGCGTGGTTTGCGAAAAAAGTGTTCGAAAATCAAGAACATATGCTTACCAGAATGAAAAATGCTCGCATCATAGAACAAAATGAAGAATATGTTGTGGGTAGAGATAGATATCTGAAAGGAGGGAACTACAGTTTCCATTTGTCTAGCAGTTTCAAAGACATTTAAATCAAAACATCCTGATATATTCGCTGTGTTTTACTTGGTTAGTAATAGTACACATGCCATTTAGTGTAAGACATCGTGTCATTTAAACTAATGCACAATTTGCCTCTATGTCAGCTCCGGTTTGTCGTTCAAACGTTGTTTAATATACCGTAACACAGCAACAGCAAGACAGATGTTTGAATGGCTATACATATGGCCGCTGGCCCAGGCTCGACCAAACATTTTTGCCCCATATTCCTAGTTCAAATACGAACCGATCACAAAGCCTACCCCCCAACCCCCACCCCCACCGACCCCTCAAAAAAAGTCGCCATTCCGAGCGCGTCCTATTCGTACGTACACTGACGGGAAAAAATCGCAACACCAAAAAGGGGTGGTACGACATAAGAGAAAATTGATAGGAGTCGTCCTACACTTCAAAGATGTTGGCTATTGGAATTTTGTGCCAGTCGCGTAAGAATGGCGCTAGTACCAGCTGTACCAGTTATAATGGTAGTGAGCGTTAGTTGTCAGTCAAGAATTCCTTTAAGCTGGTATGTTGCCCT
This sequence comes from Schistocerca nitens, assembly GCF_023898315.1. NCBI lineage: Eukaryota > Metazoa > Arthropoda > Insecta > Orthoptera > Acrididae > Schistocerca > Schistocerca nitens. Next base: position 189,624,875 of record NC_064618.1, on the reverse strand, counting down.
GACCTGCTCGATCAACAAATGTATCTCGAATCGAGCACATATGGGACCTCATCGAATGACAACTCCAGCGTCATCTACAAACAGCATTAACGGTCCCTGTATTGGCCGACCAAGTGCAACAGGCATGGAAAACCATCTCACAAACTTACGTCTGGCACCGGTACAACACAATGCATGCACGTCTGCATACTTGTATTAAACATTTTGGCGGTTACTCCGGTTATTAATGTAACACTATGTCACATTAGCAACGGTTTATCTCGCGCTTAAATTTACCTGTGATCTTGCAATGCTAACCACTTAAGTATGTTACCTCAACAAAAGTATTTCCGGAATTTCATTACTCTACATAGATTATTTTTCGGTGTTGCGACTTTTTTCCGTCAGTGTATATGTTACAGCGCTTGACTATGTGCCATTAAGAAAGAAACGACAGGTGTTGGCTATTCCCGGTCTCAAGCCTCTAGAGGACAGGTGTCTCTCGACTATACGTTTATACCACCTCGCGATGTATTTTGGGGCTCTATGGCAATGTTAACACATTGGCAAAGAAAAGGAGAAGATGTATCGTCATTTAACAAAACCTCTCACAAATGAATCTTTAGTCTCACTGTCAGAATTGAAACACAGAATCGATATTCAGTTTATCAAACTTGCATTGCCTCATATCTAAAAGAAAAAAATCGTCAGTGGCTGATGTTAGCTTAATTTTATTAAAGCTCGTATTTAACATGAATTTCGGATAGCTCCTCAAACAAAGATCACGTATCAGAGATTTAGCCAACAGACGTTCAGAGAACAGTTTGAGAAGGTTTCATTTTACTGTCTTCGTTCATATACTTGTGACGTAATGCCCACCGACAAGAACTAAACCCGATCCAAGAGAAGTTTAGGTAATTAGGGAAAGAGAAACTACATTGCAAAAAGCATAGAAATCCAAGAAAATCGTTGAATATAATAGAAAAATATGTGTAACACCTTCAACTACCCCCTGGAAACGTTTAACAGACTTACTGTTAGATTTTTCACGCCATCGTTGACCTATACAATTTTTTTTTTTTTTTTGCAATCAGGAAGTTTTCCAAATAATTTCTGGCTGTATTTTTTTTTTTTAATTTCGACAACGTTTCATATGTTAATGAGTTTTTCACGTCAGGCTGTTGTGCTCCACAACCAGTTCATACAACTCAAACACCCAAAAATATTTTTCGCATCTCCCGTTAATTATAGCTTTTGTGACTTACAATCTTCTTCTTGTCAAAGCGTCAATTATTGATCATCAGTATATCCCGATGTTTCGTCATTGCTGTTGTTGTTGAGCAGGAAGATAGAAAAATGGTTTTAGAATTGTTTTCTACTTTATTATTACACACTATGTAAAACAATATCTTCTACAAAATGCTGTATTTAATTATTAATGTAACAACTTGTATTTAGTATACTATCCATTGCTCTATGTTGACCATATATAGGAAGCATTTTCCTGTGAATCCTGCCTCAGAATAATGAAACAGTAGTCTTCGTTTTCTTTCCTCCTTAACACATTGCGCTTTGTCATTTTCATAGTTTACTGTGGACCACCATATGTTGCTGTTAGTAGTTCATTACGCTCATACACTCGTAACGGGTATGTCACTCCACTGCTGTTCAAGAAGTAGTTCATGGCAAGTAACTGTTTGTAAAATCCGGTAATGCCATAAAATATTAAGTCATATTAAATGGTCCTTCACTTTATGCATACCAATCTTTATTTTAATGGTTCAAATGGCTCTGAGCACTATGGGACTACTTAAACCTAAATATTCTAAGGACATCACACATATCCATGCCAGAGGCAGGTTTCGAACCTGCGACCGTAGCGGTCGCGCGGCTCTAGAGTGTAGCCCCTAGAACCGTATTTTACCACTGAGTGACCAGGTGAATATTTGGAATGTAACGCATTCATCTGACGGGCCGAACAGTGCAAGTACTGTTGTTCTTCTTTTGCTTTTGTGTTACATTAATACACCGAAAGACAGCAAATGCACCTGAACATTGTTATTCGGAAAGCACTGTATATATAACTACCTGTAACGCCACCATCCTCAACGTTTTCTGGTAGAACAGAAGTTGATTTGTCTTAAATGTCCTGTCGACGACAAAGGCATAAGAAACGTAGGACAAACCTGCCACTTTCAGAGGCACTAACCTGGCATTCCCATTACACGATTTATCAATGTGTCAGAAATCTAAATATGGACAGCCGGACGGAGAATTCGAACCAATTTCTCGGCTAACGCGAGTTCTAAAATGGAAGACAATACGTCTTTGTAAGGATCACCGACCACGTTCATGGTTCAAAAATGGTTCAAATGGCTCTGAGCACTATGGGACTTATCTTCTCAGGTCATCAGGCCCCTAGAACTTAGAACTACTGAAACCTAACTAAACTAAGGACATCACACACACCCATGCCCGAGACAGGTTTCGAACCTGCTACCGCCGCTGTCGCGCGGTTCCAGACTGTAGCGCCTTGAACCGCTCGGCCACTCCCCACGTTATTGCAATTGTACATAATCTTTCCTGTGTCGGACACGATTTATTGTTTGTGATTACGCGTTCCTCATTGACGTTTTAAGGTTTCGAAGATGGTTGAGTTCCGAAAACCGTAATGGGGAGTAATAAAGACAGAAAAAGGAGGTGTATAAATAGGTAAGAGTCCTGTGAATTGGCTGTAGCGCTGCCTCTCTCGGTAACGTTTACTGGTGTCAAATATATCTACAAACCAGATATGTTTTGGTGTAGAGCCCATGTTATGTAGCGAATTTTTCAACGGTTGGTAACTCGAGGACAAGAGAAAAACAAGGTGAAACTCTCTTGTGGTGGCTTTCTTTCTGTACGGGTGCGTGTAAGGAACAAGAATGGCTGACAGTAACCGACTTTAGTCCTTGAGAATACGGGCAAGCAGCTGCATAAACTGGGAAGAATAACGCGACCTACTTCTGCGCAGCGTAAGGAAGTAGTAGAAGGGGACGAAACGGGGCGAACTGAGATTCGCTGGCTCTGATGCTACTCTCGTAGGAAAAGTGAAGCATTGGTTGCGTGTCTAGTTATTCTTTAAAATTTTGCGAAGAGGAGAAGACACAGTTGACGTATGGATATTTATCGAAGACATATGTAAGATCGAAAAGGCGAATAATGTTTACTAATGTATCATCTTCGGAGTGAATGATTGTTGTCTTACTGGTTGCTGCTGCTATGTCAGAGAAGAACTTGTTTTCGTAAATATCGCAATGGCCTGTCACAATACTATTACTTTCTTACTATTTTATAAACAGTGTTGCCTCCCTTTTATGAACAGCCCTATCATAAACTTTGGATACTACAACGCCATTGGTATGTACAGACTCTATCATTGAAACATTCATTAACGGCTCGGTTCATTTATAAGTCGCACCAAGATTAATAAACATCTTAAGTTGTACTAGGCTGCTTCTGGACTCAGGAGTAATAAAGCGCCTTTTAGAGTAAGCATTGAGCGGTATTTTCCCTGGAGGGAATATTCATCAAAACCAAATTTTGGGAATGGTTCCATGAGATGTGTGGTGCTAAAAGAAGCTATTTCTTTTGTTAAATTAATCACAGCCAGCATCCCATTTCTTTATCGTAAACTGTTTAGCCTTTGCTGTACATAGCCAGTCAAAGGAAATAAAATACAGTTTGAAAGTCTCAACGACGAATATGTTGATCTATAAACCAAGTCTATGGAGCATAGGATTCAACCGCGCGCCACTAGAATGCATGTCCAGTGATTTAACCACATCGGGGACTGGCAGTTCTGTATATGTCACTTAAAGGAATTATACAGTGAAGAAAAACGTATATACTGATAGAGTTGAGTCGCCAGGAGATAATAGTGGGCAATCTTCAGACCTAATAGTAGATACAATAAAAATATTAACTATTATCCACCTTACGCGTAGAAACATACGAAAGAAATCTACTCTGGAGCTAAAACTTTTCAAGGCTGGATTAACAAAAAATTGGGGAAAATTAGCATGGTGATTTTAATGCTCCAGGCGTTCTACGCAGCCTCCTCCCACTAGGAGTATAACGTACAGAACCACATGAAATCTCCATAAAGGTCCTTCTTTGGGATGTTGTTGAATGTCATTTATACCGTCAAAGCTTTAAGCTTTGAAGTGAATTTGTTGTTATTTTGAGGTAGGTTCACTGTGATGAGATCAAGACACGTCACACGCGATGCTTTTTCTAGAAAAAAAATTTTCAGCCTTTAGCCTTTAAAGCAAGTCCCGAAAGGCATCTACGTATCTTTCGTTTTGTTTGTGATCAAAGATGTGCACGACAACGTTTACACACACTTTTCCGTTCCTCGAAACGTCCTGTATACCGTCTTGGATCTTTGATGTGGATGTGTCGGTCCATTGCGACGACACACTACACCTGCAAGTTCACTAATTTAACTCCGCCTGCTCTCAAGTAACTGGTGGTTGTCAGTCCAAGCTGCCACAGTAGCTCCTGTGCAGACATAGCTTACACGCCATCGATGAAATTCATCTCGGAACTTCTTACAAGGAGGGTATGCAAATAAAAGTACCAGTTTACCTAAAATCAAGGAAAAGCTACCCACGTAGCTAGTGCAAATCGTTACTGCTAACAAAACTACCAAAAGCTCCGTAATTTTTCTGTACGAACGAATGTAAGAAATTCAGCATTATCATCTCGGTGACATGATAGCGACACGTCATTCACATATTGATGCATGCATCTATGTTAGAGATACACGTACTATAAAGCCTAAAACGCAAAAGAAATATGTTAAAATAAAATTGTATATAAATAGATATGCTGTCTCACAGTACGAATGTTTTGTTGCCAGGACTACGAAAGAGATGTCTATATTACGTCAAATCTTAAACAAACTACATGATCTGCTTACAATAAAAATAATCCAAACTTGCACAACACCTTGATAGAAAAAAGCATTGAGCGATATGACATAAATACCTTATTACTTAAGCACCATTGTGTCATGTGCACTGATCTAAGTTGATATCTTCATAGAAATCACATTTAACAGACTTAACACAGTGTAATACTTGTTTCCTTCTGAAGAGTTTGACAGATTCTGGCTGATTTGCAGCTCCGTCCATAGTGCGCTCACACCGCTTGTGCTGCATCCATATTGTAGGGAAACAAACTTTCTAAACAGCGTACTTCGACGTACACCTTTCAAAATTATCAGAACCAGCATCGACAAGTATAAACTTTACCTACCTGTGTCTCCGTACTCGTATGTATACGGGGCCGTCAAATGAAAATGAGACTTACGGGTGAAGGCAAATAACTGTTTATTATTTCTAAAATTGTCATCACACTTGTTAATGCATTCATTCCACTGTGAGAGAAGATGGCGACTGTCTTAATGGAAAAATGTCAGTGACAGCTTGCGAAACCATGAGTGTACCCAGGCGTGCGGCTCTTCGTCCAAAGAAAGTCGAAGGCCACGAACAACTTTCTTCAAGGCTCGAAAAATATTTGACTCGCATGGGGAGAGATTGGAGCTGTGTAGAGGATGTGTAAGGGGTTCCTAGTGAAATTTCTCCAGCTTAATTGAAACAACATTGGAAACATGTGTCGAGCACACATGTTGCCAAGTTTGTTAGGTTCCGTTGCCGGAGTTTCGCTGAGAAACCATTACATATTCTCCATCTTGTGCCGATGTCTCCCCATTCGCCTTCCGTACTTTGGAGCCCTGAAGAGACATTCGTGGCCGTTGATTTGTTTCTAAGGGTGCATGCTTGGGCACAATCACGGTTCTGCTGGTTATCACTGACATTTTTACAGTAAGACATTCGCCACGTTGTCTCACAATGGGATAAATTATTAACAGTTGTGCTCATAATTTCTGAAATAATAAATAGTTTATTTCTTTTTCCTATTGGTTAGTTTTCGTTTGCCTGCCCCTTATTTTATCATGAAATTTCCAAAGAGCATCACCGTGCACTAGCAGGAAGAAATTGAAATTTATGCAGGTACTACGAACGAATCAGAATCAACGCCCAACGAAGAGGGCAGTAGAGTTATAGTTATTTTCATTTCCAGGTCTACATCATTACTGTGAAAGGTATTTGCGCACTTTGTAGAAAAGTCGGTATCCCATTTTCTTATCCACTGGCTGGTAGTTATCGAGGGGAAAGTCTACGAACGTTTGAATCTATCTTAGTTGACCATTACAGTAATTTCGCGAGATATGTGAGTGGAAATAACTCGTTTCTTAATTCGTCTTGCAATAGCTTCTTTTCAATTTTGAATTGTGTCCTTCCCGTAATAACGACTATCGTTCATGCCACGTCTCTTAGTATGAGAAATCCTTTACATTTCGTTTGTCCGTATGTCAGAGAAACCTAAACGCTTCGATTTCAGATGAATCAGGCAATTTGAGGAGATGAGCCCTTTATCTGTAAAAACTCCCTGTAATATATAATGACCAGCCAGAACACTATGACCACTGACCTAACAGCCGCCATTTGCCAGTTCTGGCGTGGATAATAGCGGCGACGCCTCGTGGTATGGAAGCAATGAGGACTTCTTAGGTTGCTGGAGAGAGTTAGCACCACACATCCACACACTCGTCACCTAATTCCTGTATAATCCGGGCACGGGGGCGATGAGCTCTGACGCCATGTTCAAACACATACCAGATGTAAAACTTCCTGGCAGGTTAAAACTGTGTGCCGGACCGAGACTTGAACTCGGGACCTTTGCCTAAGGTACCAAGTTCGAATCTCGGTCAGGCACACAGTTTTAACCCGCCAGGAAGTTTCATATCAGCGCACACTCCACTGCAGAGTGAAAAATCTCATTCCACATAGCAGATGTGTTCTACTGGGTTCAGATTTGGCAAGCTGTGTACCAGAAGATCGTTACATAGTCAGGTAGCTGATAAAAAAATCATTTACAATTAATGGCATTTCTCTGTGATGCTACAGAGAGGATTTTACTTTTTTGAGCATGAGAGTTGCTGCAGTGCTCTTCAGACAGTAGAGTAAGAGGTGAAGAGTAATATGAGGGAGTGCTGTCATTGAGAAGTCGATAAAGCAGATAGAGAGTGTGATAGCTCCTACTATTATTGGCATGCAGTCATTAGAATTGCTCGTAGGCTGGTGTGATATGTTCGAGAAGGCGTACGTCACAAATGTAATGTACACACGCATTCATTGACAGTCCCAGCTTGCAGTACCTTTCGTACGAAGATAATTACCGTTATACACGGTGAAATGGCTGCTTATTCTTCCAAAAAAATTGCATGACTGTGGCACAGCAGCATCGAAAACTTTATCTTTGGAGAAAGGCATCGCCATAACGAAGTATGGAGAGTACCAGTGTCTCTACGAGTTTCTGTTTTTAAGCTCGAAAGCAAATACTTCAGTACATTTGTTGGAGAGTGAAACGACGCTGACAGCTTCTTACAAACTGCAGTTGTGTGTTCTGTCTAATCTAACCAATGGACCAGAGTTATCTCAAAGTTCTTTGCAGAAGAAGAAATGGTTGTTCCTGTGCTATTTAGTATTAAAGGTCGAAGAGTGTCTCTATACTGATGGGTAATAAGTCTATCGTGAATGACTAAGCTGTCTGGCGTTTTAGACGGGTTAAGTGTGAGACCTATGTTATGTGCCCACTCTAATAGCGCGAGTAATCTGTTACTGGCATGCTGGGTGGCTGTGCACAGGTTGGTTGGACTTGCACTGAGATACGACTGAATGTCGTCAGCTAATAAGCGATATCTGCAGTGAGATAAAAGAGTTGACACATCACTAACGCATAATACGAAGAGCAATTGGTCCAGTACTTATCCTTGTGTAACCCTAATCCTACAGCCCTCCTCTGTGATCTATGGTGAATCGTAAGGTATCAGCGTGTACAGGGGGATCCTCCTCTAGCATTACTTTTCTTTAACAGTAGTAGTCAATATCAGAAATATTTTTCAAGTTTTGGACAGATCAGTATTATCTTAGCTGCTTTTCTGAAAAGTTTCATATAATTTTATACACACTTTGCTATTTCAAGCTAAAATTTATGAAAAGGAATTACTTTTTCTTTGTTGTTGCAATCGATATACACTAGCCCTGAATGTATACTTACATTTTTTTAGAAACATCCGAAACTGCAAAATATTTGTCAGACTCAAAATTTGTATTAATCACGCAATCTAGTACAGTTTGTTATATTTATTCCTGGATTCATTTATAAAATAATAATGTAAACTAATAGAAATTCATTTATCAAGAAACATTGTAATCCATCTGGAATAGTGTTATTACCGCAAAGTGAAGTAGTAGTAAGCATGCCTCTGATGTGATCGGACGTATTTTTGCATTTTGGACGAACAATGTAATTTCGGCTTTGTTAATGTGAAAATTCAAAAGACAGTGAGATATATAGTAAAATTTTAGACAATAAATAATCGTGAAAAGAAAAATTCTTCAAAGCATTCTCCAAAATTGTTATGATCAATTGAACCTTGAGAACCAAAAATATGAGAATTTCAGCTTCAAGAATGAGACTCTTTGACATGAAGTACTGTACCCAAATGGGCAAGATATGATACGTGAACAAAGAAGTTTATTCTAATCTTACTCTTCTCACATGCTCTGAAAATACTTCGCCATCGTGAACAGTAGCGATCACAAGAAAAGGAGGGGTAGATTACGTGCTTGTAAGTTTAGTCGGTAGATTGTCTTGATACTTCCTGGCAGATTAAAAGTGTGTGCCGGAACGAGACTCGAACTAGGGACCTTTGCCTTTCGCGGTCAAGTGCTCTACCAACTGAGCTAACCAAGCACAACTTACGTCCCGTCCTCATAGCTTTACTTTTCATATCAGAGTACACTCCGCTGCAGAGTGAAAATCTCATTCTGGAAACATCCCTCAGGCTGTGGCTAAGCCCTGTCTCCGCAAAATCCTTTCTTTCAGGGGTGCTAGTTCTGCACGGTTCGCAGGAGAACTTCTGTACAGTTTGGAAGGTAGGAGACGAGGTACTGCAGAAGTACAGCTGTGTGGACAGGACGTGAGTCGTGCTTGGTTAGCTCAGTTGGTAGAGCACTTGCCTGCGAAAGGCAAAGGTCCTGAGTTCGAGTCTCGTTCCGGCACAAACTTTTAATCTGTCAAGAAGTTTCATATCAGCGCACACTCTGCTGCAGAGTGAAAATCTCATTCTGGAAACATGCCCAGGCTGTGGCTAAGCCATGTCCCCGCAATATCCTTTCTTTCAGGGGTGACAGTTCTGCATGGTTCGCCGGAGAGCTTCTATAAAGTTTGGAAGGTAGGAGACAACTTACTGGCAGAAGCAAAGCTGTGAGGGCGGGACGTGAGTCCCGCTCAGTCGGTAGAGCACTTGCCCGCGAAGAGCAAAGGTCCCGAGTTCGTGTCTCGTTCTGGCACACAGTTTTAATTTGCCAGGAAGTTTCATATCAGCGTACATTCCGCTGCAGAGTGAAAATCTCATTCTAGTAAATTGTCTTGCTAAACATTCTAGTAAAATTTTTTCTTCAAATGCTGTACAGTGTTTCCAACCAACAAGGAAGTGCAATGATGGGTATACGAGTACAGGAATGTGAGACAAATCCTTTGAAAGTTCAGGAAGGTGAAAATAAATCAAGATTTCGGAAGGATTTGTGGAACTACGATCCAGATGGTGCAAGATGAATGATGCATTACTGATTCAGTCTCTCTTCAGAGAGAAGGACAACTAATTTTAACTCTGGACATCATGTCTTTGCCGCATAAGAATCAAGCAGCAAAGTCCCTATCAATCTTCTTCGGCTCGGGATAAGTTACTCCGGGTGGCAGCGAAATCAATAGAATGTTATGATCATAAGGTAGTCGAGTCTCTCTGCACATGTAAGGGTCAAGGACACTATGTCAGAAATCAGGGACAAGCCTGAAGAGAAGTGGCAGCTGGGAAACGCACCAATTACGTGGGACAAGTTAATAACACCAGACCTACTGCAAGCCACTGAAAACACGGAAGTAAACTCAACGAAGGCTACGGTACCGTCGATGTGGCACTACCAAATGACTTAGTAGAGGGCATTGCTACCATAATAACACTTCATTTCATTGCATTTTCATTTTAGCACTTTTAGTGACAATTGTTTGAACTTTACACGGAGATAACGTCTGAACGTAATGGCATATGTTCTTAGAAAATGTAGATCACTACGGTTCCTCCAGTTGTTTACTTATACAACAAGTTTATAAAAAAAATTGCGCTGAATAATAAATAAGAGATATAAAACCCAATATATCGTTTAGGATTTTAAGATACGGCAGCCACCGACATGTTGCACAAGTATTAGAGTTCTCTTACTATTTTTTAAGTATATTTTTATTTTACTGCTGCTCTTGTGCCTACCACAAGCCTTGCCAAGTCGGAGAGGTATCAAGGGGTTCCCTGTCTGAAAGCGCCTACATCTTAGTCACATGTTATTTATGTATAGGTATATTTCTAAAGTGCTCAATAAAGGCAGGCGGGTGTCACCGAACTACGTGGTCTCAGGAGGACCCTCCGCTGCTTTATTCACGGTTATGTCAATGCCGCATCCCTGTGTGACCAAGCCACAGGAAGACGCGAAACATGAGGGCTGAAGAAGTATAATCACCCTTTGTTGCTTTGGGTCACGTTCAAATTACGCCGAATGGTTTTTCAGGGTCCCTAGATTTTCCATCCTTTTCAGCAGACCTCCAACACAAAAGCATCAAATGAGGCTGTGGAATGTGGGTAAGAAGGCTTGCGACAACTTTCTCATCATGTGACACGTCCACTGTGACGTTTCGCAGAACTGTGCTGACATGTGGTGCTAATGTGACATCATTAACCCACTTCACACCTCAAATGAACTGAGGTGTAGCCACTTTTTCGCATTTATCGACACCAAGCTATTTGAAGTGTAGCCGAACACGAAGGTTACCGTTACAGAGGAAAAGTGTAGGCACCTTTGAGTCAGCCTTCAAGCTTATGCGTTGCAATTGAAGACGTTTGAAGCGTTTCGAAAAATGTGACCCTTTAATTGTGTTGCGCACTGTATATTTGTTTGGACATTTCTACCAAGACTTTCAATGCATTAAGCACACCTGAAGATAGCAAGTACTTGCTGAAACCAGTAACGTGAATATTCTTTATATATTTGAATGATCGTGACGTAATAAATTATTAGACAAACAGTTCAGTCTGACATAATTTTATCATTAGTTAGTTATCTGGTAAAAACATATAAAATGCTACTACAGAGGCTAGGAATATTTCAATGACAAAATGTTTATTATCGTTTAAACAGCGGTCATGTACTCTAAGCATTCTCGTGCAAGGAGATTTTCAGTACGTTTCCTTTAAGAATGTTAACAGTATGAGATCAATGAATGATATTGCCGACTTCGTAAAAGATTTTTGTGGGTAATTATCTGACATTGTTAAAATCACAGCGATCTCTGTATCAATGTAAAAAGCTTCCAAAATAGAAGTCTCACTGCCCAGATCGCAGTTGATATACATCCTGGCTACTAGTTTCACAGAGTTATATTTCCATATTCAAATCAACGGATACATGAATTAAAAAGCCCCTATGTGTGGCACATTGCCATCTGGCCATTGAAAACATGTAAGAAAACTCATAAAAAAGCGTGCACAAAATAAAAAAAAGGATTACTGTATGAGCAAGGCACATAACGAAGAGGACTCCCATTACTGTCAGAGGTGCTTGTATTGATACCCGTATCCCTACAACATAGCTGACAGTGGTGTAGTGCTTTATCTGATATATTTAACACCTCTGTACTTAGCTCATACACTTATTGCTTTTAGTTTAGTGTACTTAGGATTGCATGGGATTGTCTTTTGTATGAGTTAACCACCACGTTGCCAATGGCCAAAGAAAAATGTGACATGCGTAGTGGTTTGATAATTCACGTATCCGATGATCTGAAGGTGGCAATGTATTGAAACTAGTGATGAGAATAAATACAACTGCGATCCGGCCAGTAAAATTTCGATTTTGGAAGGTTTTTTTTTTTACATTTTACTAGGTGGTTGTCGTGGTATATTTGGTATACATATACAAAGTTATGAACGAATTTGAAGTTACAAAACACTAAGAACGGTTTAACGTTGTGATAGAGTCACCAAAGCTCGCCTTTTATCCTCTTTGATGAAATGAAAATTACACGCTGATCTTGTCTACTCTGTCACCTGCAACTCAGAAACCTCTTTCGTGAATTATCTGACATCACAAGCGAGTCGCTGGTGGAGTGAAAAGACAACAGAGCATAGTCGAAATTAATCTAGGAAAATGAATTTCCGCAACACAATAGACCCCTTATAATAAAATCTCGCGTATTCTTTAAAATGAATATCTCGCATATGTACCATACACACGGGTAGCCATTAATGATTAACAAACAACTATCACTCTGTCATGTGTGAGCAGATTTACGTGACTTAATTGCTTCCTAGTAAAACGTCTCTTACTCTCAGAATGCATCACTTACGCAGGTGGTATCGAATAAAGACAACATTTAAGGTGCATCGAACTCTGCTCCAATCGGTAGCTCTCTCTGCTTTCAGTAAAAATACAAGCTTACAAACGTAATAGCTACGATACAATTCTCTGAGAAAACATACTGTTGCATGAGTATTACATTTTAGTCATCGTTACTTCCTGGATTATGTTTACTCCTGCATCTGATCGTTGCAGTCGTTTCGAAAATCTGATGGAATATTATTTTTTCAGTATGTTTCCGTATCTTTCATTTTCTAGATTTCAATTACTCATATCAATAGTTAGGATGTTTAGAGAGGAGTGAGTAAGAGGGGCGGTTTTCCACCAAAACAGTAATATTTTACAACTCGTGTTAGATGAAAACTGATTTTAATGTTCAGCATGGACCATTTAATAAAACTTATTATTGTATATATAAAACTTAGGTTACATAATTAATATGATTGTTACAGTGTGAAAAGGAATCATATCATCTCATGATAACTTGATAATAAGTCCCAAACAGTCGCACACTGAGGTGATGGAACTCATGGGATCGCGATATGCACATAAACAGACGGCGTTAGTATTGCTTACACGAGGCATAGAAGGACAGTTCACTGGCGGAGCTGACGTTTCCACTCTGGTGTTTCATATTAAAAGTGGTCCGACGTGTTTATAGCCGCGCCACGGGAATTCACACACTTTGAACGCCAACTGGTAGTTTGAGCTAGACGTATGGGTCACTCCATTTCGGAAATCGTGAGAGAATTCAATATTCCAAGATCCACAGTGTCGAGAGTTTGCCGAAAACAATTTTCTGCCATTACCTGTTACGATGGACAACGCAGTGGCCGACAGCCATCATTTACGACCGGGGGCAGCGGCGTTTGCGTAGATTTATCATTGCCTACAGACAAGCAACAGTGCATGGAATAACCGTAGAAATCAGCGTGGGATGTAAGACGAACGTATCCATTAGATTAGTGCAGGGAAAATTAGCGTTAATTTGCTATGGCAGCAGACGACCGATGCGAGTGCTTTTGCTAAGAGCACGATATCACCTGCTTCGGCTCCCCTCTGCTGGTGACCATACTGGCTGGACCATAGGCAACTGGAAAACAGTAGCCATGTCAGATGAGTCTGTTTCAGTTCGTAAGAGCTGATGGTAGGGTTCGAGTGTAGCGCTGACCCCACGAAGCGGTGGAGCCAAGTTGTGAACAAGGGACTTGGCTAGCTGGTGATGGCTCCAAATGGTGTGGGCTGTGTTTACATGGAGTGGACTGGGTCCTCTGGTCTAACCGAAAGAATCATTGAATGGAGATGGCTATGTTCGGCTACTTGGACAGCATTTGCAGCCATTTATGGACTTCATGTCCCCAAACAACGATGTAGTTTTTATCGTTAACAATGCGCCATGTTACAGGGCCACAATTTTTTGGGGTTAGTTTGAATAACATTCTGAACAGACCCAAATCGCCGACATGGGATAAAATCAAGGGATCAGTTCGCGCACCGGCTACAGTTTTTCAGTTATGAATGGCTGGACATTTCTGCACTGGACCAGCGATGACTTGTCATGTCGAGTTGGTGCACTATGCCGTGCCGAAGGAGGTCCGACACCATCGTAGAAGGTACCCTATGACTCTTTTTCACCTCCATGTAATATCACTTGTGTAGCCCCAATCTGTAATGTTGTTGTTATCATTGTCTTAATTCGAAAGATTGGTTTGTGCTCCAACAAGAGGGCTCTCCATGCTGCTCTATCGCATTCAAACCTCTTTAGCTTCAGTTAACTATGGCAGTGAACATCCATCTGAATCTGCTACCTGCATTTAGCCATCTACAGTGATAACCCCCTTCTAATTCCTTTCATTGCCCAATTGATGATTCATTGATACCTCACGTTGTGTCGTATCAACTGATCCCTTGTTTTTGTCTCATTGTGCCATATCTTTCTTGTTGCTCCATTCTGTAGCGTCAGAATTCAAAATCTTGTTTTCTTTCTGTCGGAGAGGCTTACTATCGACATCCCACTTCCATACAAGCCTACTCACCAGGCAGATAACTTCAGAAAATTCCGAACACTTACAATTATATTAGACGTTAACAAATTCCATTTTTAAGGTATGCATTTAGTGTTACAGCTAGTTTGTATTTAATTTCCTCTATACTGCGGTCTTTATCAGTTTCCTGCTGCCATAATACCTCAACTCATCTACCAAAATTAATGTCCCGTTTCCTGATGTAGTTCGTTCAGCATCAAATGTTTTCCTTTTGTTAATGTTGGTCTTATTAACTCTTCTCAAGACAGAATCCATTCCATTCATTCATCTTCGTTCACCCTTGCTGTATGTGGGAAAATTCCAATGTCACCGGGTAACGTCAAAATTTTTATTTCTTTTCCGTGAACATTTATTCCCTCCCCAAATATGTATTTGGTTTGCTCCCCTGTTTCTACACTGTGTAGGTAACATCGTGGATAGGCTGAAACATATAAAAAGAAACATATATGTAAGTTTTTTTTATTTGTCTTTATAATGTATTTCTAAGTCAACAGTCTGCATCTAACAGCAGAGTTAGGAGATCTATCAGCGTTTAAACTCATTTCAAGATTTCTGTAAATTAACCAATGAAAATAATTTTCAATTTTTTTGTGATTTCCTGTGAGAAAGAGAAACGAACTGCATCTGCTGAATTTAGCGCGCTCGTGTAGAACTACATCACACAATTCCACCCTTCGCGATTTACGAATGAGGACTACAGATTTTCCGGCGTAACATGCAAATTGTCACGGATCGCTTCCCACAGATTGGAAATATGCAAATTGGCGACAGATACGTCCTCGCTGAATTACTTACTTTCATTGTAATTCGAATAATTCACTTGTCGAGAGAGGCAGCCCATTTTGTATTCTCTGGCGGCCTGGACGGTATTCACATGTTCACATTATGAAGATGGTTCCATGACATGATAAACGATATATTGTTGTTCCTTCCGACGTCGGACGTTAAAGGTAATGAACGATGCTAAATTACGTGTATCTCACGAATACACAAAGAGAAAGTTATCACATTCCTTACAGACTGGATAGCTGATGGATTCGTGATAATAATCGCGGAACAGTCATACAGACGAGGAATGAATGGTATCGTCCTGTAGTGTAGGCCAAAGCACACATAATCACCATTCTGCGAAAGATCTAGCAGAAGTCATAGATTATCATCTAGATGTCGAAATAATAAGTGAATTTTGGTGATCTGGTTTCGCAGGACACAGCGGATCAGGCTATGGAAATGGGCCTAGGTCAATTACTGTTACTTATAGAAGAACACATATAACTTTATTCCACAAACCAGTGCACGGGTTTCTCTTTAAAACAACCAATATCAATTCACGGCTGAGGGCCCAAGTAACTTCTCCAGCATAAGTTTAAATGATTGCTTTTAAAACACCTGGATTTAGAGTACCGACTGAAGGTCTTACTTAAGTAAAATTTCATTATTTTCTCGGCTAAAGGCCGAAATGAAGGAAATTCTTTAAAAGCCAAGCATTTACAAATGCCTGCTAAAGGTCATATTAAGAAAAATTCAAGTTAATTCTTCGGCTGAAAGCCCGATAAAATTTTTTCTTCACGTAACAAAAGAGAGGCTTTAAAGATAAGCATTTACACCGTACAAACAGAAAAACATCTTAAGAAAATTTGAAGTATCATGTCGGCTGAAGGCCCAAATACTTACTCAAGAATAAAGACAACCTTAAGATAAACATTTACCGAACAAGGCTGAAGGCCGTTTCAATAATTCAAGATAATTAAACAAAAACCGTAAAGACAAGGATTTACATATTAAAGCCACAGTTTCTGAAACAAATTCGGCTGAAGGCCTAAATCCTGAGCAAGATGAATTTTAAATGAAACACGGCTGACTGTCTGATCTTAAAATAGTTGTCATAAGTTTCGGCTGAAGGCCATATGCTAAACATAAAACAGACGATATTAATACACGGCTGAAGGCCTGGCACAGTACCTGCGACCAAATAAAATGAGAATCACAAACAACAAACAGTGGTGCACAGTATCTTTCCAACGGTCGGCCTGGGGAGGAAGCTCTAAACACAGTTTAGGTGAGACAGGCAGCCAAGCGTAACACTAAATAATCGGGTGGCAACACGACCCAGGGACGGCTGAAGGACCGAACAACATCCTAATCAATTCCCTTCCGCCGACAAACGGCACGACAACCGAAAACGTCAGCTGGGGCGAAGATACCAGCAGCACTACATCTTCATATATTGCCGTCTAAATACAGCCAACGCATATCAAGCACTGAAATATATGAACAAACACAAAGGCTGTGGAACTGCACGCCATGTGGGACAGCATCAACACGTCGAGGAAACGCACACTCGCTGCTCTGACGCAACTGATCGACTGGCTACTCCAGTACATAGACAGCACTCATCTGCCCAGTGGAAAACAGAAGCTACACACAACTGCACGTAAATTCTTGCGCCAAGCACTCCGACAATCCCAAACCAATCACCGTGGAACCACAAGGAGAAACAACAAGTCGACACACGCAGTTTACATACGCGCCGGCAATGGTCGGGCGAGTCTTGTCCGGATGTCCGGAGGTCACTGCAGCTACAACCCGACCACCAACTCGATGGCCGTTCAGAACTCGGAGATAGGCGATCCGGGCACACTGGCTCGGACCTACACACGCAGAGATAACTCTTGCCCGTCGGCGACGACATCTCCGCACGAGGGAGGAACCGACACACGTCCGTCAAGATGGTTAACTGACGAGGCCCAGAAACGGTCAAAAGACCAAATATACTTCGCCCAGTGAGATGATCAACTGAATGACGAACCGACGGTCTTTCCTGCTCCAATCTGCTTCTGGCGGACAGTTCGTGTGTGTGGCCAGTGGTCGGCAAGTACTGGCTGTCCACGCTCCGTCCCCTACTGCAGCTCCGTCCCCGACCACTGCACCGCTCCCGACTAAACGCTAAACACACGACGATCCGGAAATACTAGCGGTCGCTCTAGAGTTGGTACGTCAGTGCCATTATCGATAAGCGCTGCTGCTGCCAATCAGGGGCAGGAAAACCAGCAACCTAGTGACGCCAGTAAAACGAATTAAAAGAAAAACGAGGCGATAGAACCACAATAAGAAGATGACGAGCAAAAAACGGCATGACTGCGAACCGCGCACGGCTCAGTTGTAACCTATAGACATTATACGACAGCAAAAAGGAGAAAAAGCACAACGAATGAGTTATCAAAATGGGACAGAAATCAGTAGTATGATGTACATGTTTTTTTTTTTTCATCAGTCTACTGACTGCTTTGATGCCGCCCGCCACGAAATCCTTTCCTGTGCTAACCTCTTCATCTCAGAGTAGCACTTGCAACCTACGTCCTCAATTATTTGCTTGACGTATTTCAATCTCTGTCTTCCTGTACAGATTTTGCTCTCTACAGCTCCCTTTAGTACCATGGAAGTCATTCCCTCATGTCTTAGCAGATGTCCTATCATCCTGTCCCTTCATTGCCCTCTACAGCTCCCTCTAGTACCATGGAAGTCATTCCCTCATGTCTTAGCAGATGTCCTATCATCCTGTCCTCCTTATCAGTGTTTTCCACATATTCCTTTCCTCCCGGATTCTGCGTAGAGCCTCCTCATTCCTTACCTTATCAGTCCACCTAATTTTCAACATTCGTCTATAGCACCACATCTCAGATGCTTCGATTCTCTTCTGTTCCGGTTTTCCCACAGTCCATGTTTCACTACCATACAATGCTGTACTCCAGAGGTACATCCTCAGAAATTTCTTCCTCAAATTAAGGCCGGTTTTTGATATTAGTAAACTTCTCTTGGCCAGAAATGCCTTTTTAGCCATAGCGAGTCTGCTTTTGATGTCCTCCTTGCTCCGTCCGTCATTGGTTATTTTACTGCCTAGGTAGCAGAATTCCTTAACCTCATTGATTTCGTGACCATCAATCCTGATGTTGAGTTTCTCGCTGTTGTCATTTCTACTACTTCTCATTACCTTCGTCTTTCTCCGATTTACTCTCAAACCATACTGTGTACTCATTAGACTGTTCATTCCGTTCAGCAGATCATTTAATTCTTCTTCACTTTCACTCAGGATAGCAATGTCATCAGCGAATCGTATCATTGATATCCTTTCACCTTGTATTTTAATTCCACTCCTGAACCTTTCTTTTATTTCCATCATTGCTTCCTCGATGTACAGATTGAAGAGTAGGGGCGAAAGGCTGCAGCCTTGTCTTACACCCTTCTCAATACGAGCACTTCGTTCCTGATCGTCCACTCTTATTATCCCCTCTTGGTTGTTGTACATATTGTATATTACCCGCCTCTCCCTATAGCTTACCCCTACTTTTTTCAGAATCTCGAACAGCTTGCACCATTTTATATTGTCGAACGCTTTTTCCAGGTCGACAAATCCAATGAAAGTGTCTTGATATTTCTTTAGCCTTGCTTCCATTATTAGCCGTAACGTCAGAATTGTCTCTCTGGTCCCTCTACTTTTCCTAAAGCCAAACTGATCGTCACCTAGCGCATTCTCAATTTTCTTTTCCCTTCTTCTGTATATTATTCTTGTAAGCAGCTTCGATGCATGAGCTGTTAAGCAGATTGTGCGATATTTCTCGCACTTGTCAGCTCTTGCCGTCTTCGGAATTGTGTGGATGATGCTTTTCCGAAAGTCAGATGGTATTTCGCCAGACTCATATGTTCTACACACCAACGTGAATAGTCGTTTTGTTGCCACTTTCCCCAATGATTTTAGAAATTCTGATGGTATCTATCCCTTCTGCCTTATTTGACCGTAAGCCCTCCAATGCTCTTTTAAATTCCGATTCTAATACTGGATCCCCTATCTCTTCTAAAACGACTCCTGTTTATTCTCCTATCACATCAGACAAATCTTCAACCTCATAGAGGTTTTCAACGTATTCTTTCCACCTATCTGCTCTCTCCTCTGCATTTAACAGTGGAATTCCCGTTGCACTCTTAATGTTACCACCGTTGCTTTTAATGTCACCAATGGTTGTTTTGACTTTCCTGTATGCTGAGTCTGTCCTTCCGACATTCATATCTTTTTCGATGTCTTCACATTTTTCCTGCATCCATTTTGTCTTAGCTTCCCTGCACTTCCTATTTATTTCATTCCTCAGCGACTTGTATTTCTGTATTCCTGATTTTTCCGGCACATATTTGTACTTCCTCCTTTCATCAATCAACTGAAGTATTTCTTCTGTTACCCATGGTTTCTTCGCAGCTACCTTCTTTGTACCATTGTACCTATGTTTTCCTTCCCAACTTCTGTGATAGCCATTTTTAGAGATGTCCATTCCTCTTCAACTGTACTGCCTACTGCGCTATTCCTTATTGCTGTATCTATAACGTCAGAGAACTTCAAACGTATCTCGTCATTCCTTAGTACTTCCGTAACCCACTTCTTTGCGTATTGATTCTTCCTGACTCTTCCTGACTTTATGATATACATGTATAAACGATTAAAAATTACAGATTCAGAAAAAAAATGTGTGATTTATTCAAGAGGAATAGCTTCAGAAGCTGAGAAAGTCACTATTTCGTTCACTTCTGACCACTATGCAAGCAGTTAGTCAGCGTGGCTCTGATTGATCGAGTTGTTGGACGTCCTACTGATAGATATTACTCTAAATACTGTCCATTTGGCGTGTTAGATCGTCAAAATATGCAGGTGGTTGGAGGGCGCTGCCCATATTGCTCCAAACACTCTCAATTGGATACGATCCCGTGGCCTTGCTGGCCAAGGTAGGGTTTCACAAGCACGAAGGCAGGCAATAGGAACCCTCGACTAATGTGGGAGGGCATTGTCTTATCAGGCTGGAATCCTACTTCTGTCGGGGGCGTCTCCAGACATGCCTTCGCTGGTCGTCGGGGCTCAGTTCGAAGCCAGACTCTCCCTGGAGACAATTCTACTCCAGTTAATGAGATTTTAGGCAGAAGACGAGTCTGGACAGCGTTGAGACACCTGTATGACTGTCACCCACCATACAACCCGACAACCAGGAGTGATGTTTAGGGTGCCACTTCATCTGACGGCAGGACTCTTTTGACTGTCATCCGTGGTACGCTTACGATACAATGGTATGTCAACGATATTCTACGTCTCATTTCGTTACCCTTCATGGTAAGTCATCGTGGTCTTACATTGCAGCAAGATAATTCACGCCCGCACACGGCGAGAGTTTCTATAGCTTGTGTTCGCGCTTGACAAACCCTGCCTTGCCAGGGAGGTCGCTGGATCTCTCCCCAGCTGAGGCGTTTGCAGCTTTACGGGCAGTGCCCTCCAATCAGCTCCTTGTCTTGACTATCCAGGCCGCCGATTGGGCTGAATGTGACACAGCATCTCACAGGAGAACAAAGAACGTCAGTGCGAAGTCGCATTACAAGCTTTCCTAGGAGTTAGAAGCAGACCAACACATTATTGACATGCTCGTTTTCTATTCAATAAATCATCCATTTTCTCTGAAATTGTAATAACTTTTTGCATGCACATGCACGTCACATTTACCCATTTCTGTCCCATGCGGATAAATCCTTCGTGGTGCGTCGTTTTTTTTTCTTTTCCTTAGGATGGATTATAAAAAATACGCATCCTTTGTCGTGTGGTTTGTGAGACAATTTATTATGAATCATTTTCCCACCAACCTCCATTGGGCAGTCCTGTTCTCCAGGTTGATCAAGTTCCCAGTGGTGGTGAGCAAAACGATAGTGTGTGTGTATGTGTGTGTGTGCGTGTATGTATGTGGAAGGGGGGTGCGGAGTGGAGTGGAGGAGCTTTGTAAACGATCTCGCAGCTGCCAGTTACGTGCAGTTTCGGTAATCATTTCGTATATACACTTTACAACTACACCGTCGTTTACCTTCTCTTCATCTCATTTTCTATTCCAATTCAGACATACCAGTGCTACGCTTCTCATCGTACCATCATTGTGAGATGTTAGAGGAGCTACCTTGCAAAGCATCGATGGTTTTTCAGTGTCTCAGTATATAAGACGATATATCAAACTGTGTTGTTACATGTGATAGTAATTAAGAGCCTTATTCTCAGACACGAACGATTCGTTAATATCCATAATACATAGTTTACAATGGCGCAAAGAGTGAATAGCTCATCTGTTCTTTTTCCACCTCAGTTTGAGAGTTTAGACCCCCCCCCCCCCCCAGGAAACGATAGATGTACATACTCTCGCTGAAAGTAGTGAAACCAGCTTGAATTCTTGTCAGTGACGTCATTGGTGCAATAGTCTCTCTCCACAAACAAGTGCCAGCTCTTCTGTTGGTTGACCAAGATAGGCAGAGTGTGCACAAAATAACTTGTCCTGTTTCTGTGCAGATGACGCAGTAGATGAGGGGACAACGGTATGTGTGCATGCATTAAACTCGACATTTCAGCTGGTTGTATCTCAAGTTCTACTGATCGTAGAGGTAGTGCTTCGAGCGTTCTGAATAGCCCTTGGGCTAGAGACCATTTGTACACCCAGCAGTTACAACGAGTATACTTTACCTATCCTACAGTACAGGGTGAAAATTTAAACAATACATCCCAGTCCAGGCAAGGAAAGTACAGCAAGTCGTTTCTCTCTTTTGCATTACGTGTAGTCTAGAGCGGACATTTGCCAGCTTGTAAAAGCACTATTTGTTCGTAGACCGTTCCTAAGAAAACCCCGAACACCCAAGATTTTTGGGTAGTAGAACAACTATCGTGGTGAAGCCCACTTTTAAATTTCTGTTCATGGCAAATCGTGGAAAGTTTTACCATATTTGCTTAAAACCATGTTCTTGGGTAAACTGGAAACTTTTTTTCGAAATCATTCTCCGTTACCGAACCCAGTGGTTTAAAATTACCATACTTATGCACCTAATATCTGGTCTGAGGCGTAAATGTAGGTTTATTTGATGTAATGAACATGTAGTAAGGATTTCATGGTCACTGCAAGAGTTCTGAGGTGTCCAAGCTATGCTTTTAATCTACATTTTTCGCCAGTAAAACATGTTGACCCTTGTCTGTAGACAACAGACACTTATATACAAATATGCCCATTTGGTACTGCGGTAACAAAGATTGCTCTAAAAAGGGTCTTAAGTGCCTGAAAATAAATAAATTTACTGCCAAAAATTATATAAACTGGAAGGACGTGTTCGATGAACTGCAGCGGATGAGCAAAGGAACCACAAAACATGTAAAGTAAACGGTTTTTTAAACCTTACATTATCCATTCTTATTTATTATTTACATGGGACTAAGGATGTAAATGTTACGAAGTATGTAAATAAACTGCAAAACTTTGCAGACCTATGGAACTCAATATACACTACTGGCCATCAAAATTGCTACACCAAGAAGAAATGCAGATAATAAACCGGTGTTCATTTGACAAATATATTATACTAGAACTAACATGTGAGTACATTTTCACGCAATTTGGGTGCATAGATCCTGAGAAATCAGTACCCAGAACAACCACCTCTGGCCGTAATGACGGCCTTGATACGCCTGGGCATTGGGTCAAACAGAGCTTGGATGGCGTGTACAGGTACTGCTGCCCATGCAGCTTCAACACGATACCACAGTTCATCAAGAACAGTGCCTGGCGTACTGTGACGAGTCAGTTGCTCGGCCACCATTGACCAGACGTTTTCAATTGGTGAGATATCTGGAGAATGTGCTGGCCAGGGCAGCAGTCGAACATTTTCTGTATCCAGAAAGGCCCGTACAGGACCTGCAACATGCGTTCGTGCATTATCTTGCTGAAATGTAGGGTTTCGGAGGGATCGAATGAAGTGTAGAGCCACGGGTCGTAACACATCTGAAATGTAACGTCCACAGCGTCAATGCGAACAAGAGGTGACCGAGACGTGTAACCAATGGCACTCCATACCATCACGCCGGGTGATACGCCAGTGTGGCCAAGACGAATACACGCTTCCAAAGTGCGTTCACAGCGATGTCGCCAAACACGGATGCGACCATCATTATGCTGTAAACAGAACCTGGATTCATCCGAAAATGTGACGTTTTGCCATTCGTGCATCCAGGTTCGTCGTTGAGTACACCATCGCAGGCGTTCCAGTCTGTGATGCAGCGTCAAGGGTAACCGCAGCCGTGGTCTCCGAGCTGATAGTACAGGCTGCTGCAAACGTCGTCGAACTGTTCGTGCAGATGGTTGTTGTATTGCAAACGTCCCCATCTGTTAACTCAGGGATTGAGACGTGGCTGCACGATCCGTTAGAGCCATGCGGATAAGATGCCTGTCATCTCGACTGCTAGTGATACGAGGCCGTTGGGATCCAGCACGGCATTCCGTATTACCCTCCTGAACCCACCGATTCCATATTCTGCTAACAGTCATTGGATCCCGACCAACGCGAGCAGCAAAGTCATTATACGACAAACCGTAATCACGATAGGCTACAATCCGATCTTCATCAAAGTCGGAAACGTGATGGTACGCATTTCTCCTCCTGACACGAGGCATCACAACAACTTATCACCAGGCAACGCCGGTCAACAGCTGTTTGTGTATGAGAAATCGGTTCGAAACTTTCCTCATGTCATCACGTTGTAGGTGTCGCCACCGGTGCCAAACTTGTGTGAATTCTCTGAAAAGCTAATCATTTTCATATCACAGCATCGTCTTCCCGTCGGTTGAATTTCGCGTCTGTAGCACGTTATCTTCGTGGTGTAGCAATTTTAATTGCCAGTAATGTATATTAGCAGCACATTCTGACGTAACACTGAAAAGAAGAAACCAGTTAAAAATGTACGCTTGTTGGAGCACAAGAAGGCGAGTACTTTGCTCTTTAAAAGACTATGAAACATAAATGAGGAACCAGCTTCCTAAATATTTTTTTGCCGTAACAAGAGTAGCAGAGGCACAATGCCAGTGGAAGAGAGAGGAGACAGTGGCAGTGGGAGAGAGAGAGAGAGGAAGCAGTAATACTGAGAGAGAGAGAAAGTGGCAGTGTGGGGAAAGAGAGAGACGAATGAACACAAACGCACAGGGAGGCAAAAGAGAGAGGAGCTATTGATGATGAGTGAGAAACATTGTCATAGAAGAGAAAGAGACGTGGATGTTGATGGAAACAGTGGAAGGAAAAGAGAAAAGAGAAAGTACAGTTGAAAAATGGAGATGATTGGAGGCCATAAATGGGCTTGGGATATCTGGACCCTACCCGACCGACGAACTTTAACATGTTGGTACAGGGGAGGGCATATTTTGTTCCGATATTTTAAACACGTGGTTACAGGGCAAAAAATAAATTGGACACCACCCCAGATTTTTTTGAACAGCCGTTATACGGTGGAAAAAGTCGCAGTGGAAAAGTAACACGAAAAGAGACAGTATAAGTAAGAGTGGAAATAGTGGGTGTGGGCAGCTGTACTTCAAACCAGTGAGAGAAAAAGGAGACTGTCGGAGAGACAGATATAAAAAAACGTCAGTGAGAGACAGATGTTGGGTATGAATGCATAACTGCAAAGAAAGAGTGAGAAGAAGCACATAGAATGTTGTATGTTAAAAGAGTTCACGTGCTAAATTTTTGGTGAGGAAGGTGGAATCACGATTGTCGCAGCCGATGCCTCACTTTTGTGTCAAACTCGCGGTAAAGAGTTACATGTGCGCCTTTTTTGTGCACCCCAGCAGAATTTTTCCGCTGATTAAGCGTTTATGTATAACAAATGATTTACTGAAGCTAAACGAGTTACACATTTACATGATTACTGTGCAATTAATGTTCATTTAACCACTGTGAAAGTGTTTCTCTACTGTTCCAAGCTCAAGAGGGTGCTGGTTATCTTCTTCTTTTGCTTGTTCCTTGGTACCACAGTTTGTGCAGGGTTGGCATTCTTACAATCGGATTTTTGGCATTGTTAATTTAAAGGGGTGGCCGGATGCTATTCCTGCCGCCAGCCCATAACCCCTGCGAGGGAATCAGTGTACCCCATCTGTCTGCATCTAGCGTAAATCATGAAGTAATGAGAACGTGTTTCAAATGTCTGCAAGTCGTGTAACAGAGGCGGGATGTTGAGGTCAGCTCGGTATTCACCTAGTGCGATGTGGAAAACTGCCTAAAAACCACATCCATCCTAGCCGGAGTTGACAAGGAAAGTGTTAGGCAGATTCTTCATGAAAGTTTCAACATGAACAAAGTGTGTTCAAAAATGGTTCCAAAGTGTCTCACAATTGAACAGAAGGAACGCCGAAGAATGATTTGTTCTGACATCCTGGAAACTCCTGTTAACTCAGACACTGCTCTGATTGTTAAACGGCGATCTTGTCGAACAAGTTTACCGATTTTTTCAATGT
Organism: Schistocerca nitens; assembly: GCF_023898315.1. Lineage (NCBI taxonomy): Eukaryota > Metazoa > Arthropoda > Insecta > Orthoptera > Acrididae > Schistocerca > Schistocerca nitens. The sequence goes on along the minus strand of NC_064618.1, from coordinate 189,598,943 downwards.
TTGCATCATTTTTTGCTGACAATGGTCTGCCAGTGCGAGTGTCATCACTGGTGTCTTCGCGGCCATCTTTAAATCGTTTAAACCACTCAAACACTTGTGTTCGCGATAAACAATCATCGCCGTACACTTGTTGTAACATTACAAACGTTTCACTTGCAGATTTTCCTAGTTTGAAACAAAATTTGATGTTAACACGCTGTTCTTTCTGTACACTCAACATTTTCCGACGCACAGACAAAACGTCAACTACTTAAAACAGACGCCACGGGCAGACTGAGTGCAGGAGGCAGATGAAACTCGAGCAGTAGGCGGAGCGAGAGTCACGTGACAGGCCACGCGACTTTCAGACTTATTGCATTCGTTTTATTGTTTCACCAGTACTAGTGCGTTTTTTTTTCTAGCCACACCTCGTAGTGCTCAGAGCCATTTGAACCATTCATTCTACCTCATACCCGAGCCAAGGAAGAACCACCCCGCCCACATGGTGTTAAGAGAGAAAAAGTAATTATTTAGTGTTTTTCATCCGGACATAATGCTTTAGAATCAAATGCCCTTTGCAGTGATGCGCATCCTGGCAACTGACTAGCATCAAAAGAGGAAACCCAGTTAGTTACAGTTCGCAATGCGATGAGAAACACGACGACGTTCTTGGCAATCTTTGGCGCTGTCGACAGCCTTCGAATGATTCGACACTTGTCTAACTGTATTGAGGGCCAGCAACGCGACAGAACGTGATCTCACCCTTTTGGGGCGTTTTGCGACTCGATTTTTTTGTGTGGAGCTGCTAGGGAGCGTCAAAACTATTTGACGAAATTTTAACGCAGCCCGTAGCAGCGAGGGCGGGTATGTGTTTTCAGCCAACCTCTTTTGTGCCCTCCTGTGACGTGATCAGGGAGGTGTGCGACACTGAGTCATGTGTGTATAAAATGGCGAATGTTCCTTCTAAGACCTTCTAATTCGACAATACACTTGGTGCCATAGCTCCCTCCCTTTCCCCCTTTTTTGGGTGCTGTAAGAATTTAGAGGAAGCGCGACGACCTTCCGATTGTGTAACACATCCATGGCGGCGTTGGTCATAATAGTGATGAAATTTGGTGGCAACCAACTAGACTTTCGAGCCTTGGCCTTTTCTTGGCATATATCGACACATTGATGTTTGAAGCGTCGCCGAGGGTGACGTCGCGTGATGCAAAGCTTTTGGTGCTTCACACAGGAAGGTTGTAGGCACCTTTGAGACAAATTTAAAAATTATTTCCAGCCATGGGAGACAACTACGCGTTTTCGAAAAGGTTGTCCTTTAACTGTGTTGCGTAAATACAGGGTTATTACAAATGATTGAAGCGATATCACAGCTCTACAATAACTTTATTATTTGAGATATTTTCACAATGCTTTGCACACACATACAAAAACTCAAAAAGTTTTTTTAGGCATTCACAAATGTTCTATGTGTGCCCCTTTAGTGATTCGGCAGACATCAAGCCGATAATCAAGTTCCTCCCACACTCGGCGCAGCATGTCCCCATCAATGAGTTCGAAAGCATTGTTGATGCGAGCTCGCAATTCTGGCACGTTTCTTGGTAGAGGAGGTTTAAACACTGAATCTTTCACATAACCCCACAGAAAGAAATCGCATGGGGTTAAGTCGGGAGAGCGTGGAGGCCATGACATGAATTGTTGATCATGATCTCCACCACGACCGATCCATCGGTTTTCCAATCTCCTGTTTAAGAAATGCCGAACATCATGATGGAAGTGCGGTGGAGCACCATCCTGTTCAAAGATGAAGTCGGCGCTGTCGGTCTCCAGTTGTGGCATGAGCCAATTTTCCAGCATGTCCAGATACACGTGTCCTGTAACGTTTTTTTTCCCAGAAGAAAAAGGGGCCGTAAACTTTAAACCGTGAGATTGCACAAAACACGTAAACTTTTGGTGAATTGCGAATTTGCTTCACGAATGCGTGATGATTCTCTACCGCCCAGATTCGCACATTGTGTCTGTTCACTTCACCATTAAGAAAAAATGTTGCTTCATCACTGGAAACAAGTTTCGCACTGAACGCATCCTCTTCCATGAGCTGTTGCAACCGCGCCGAAAATTCAAAGCGTTTGACTTTGTCATCGGGTGTCAGGGCTTGTAGCAATTGTAAACGGTAAGGCTTCTGCTTTAGCCTTTTCCGTAAGATTTTCCAAACCGTCGGCTGTGGTACGTTTAGCTCCCTGCTTGCTTTATTCGTCGATTTCCGCGGGTTACGCGTGAAACTTGCCCGCACGCGTTCAACCGTTTCTTCGCTCACTGCAGGCCGACCCGTTGGTTTCCCCTTACAGAGGCATCCAGAAGCTTTAAACTGCGCATACCATCGCCGAATGGAGTTAGCAGTTGGTGGATCTTTGTTGAACGTCGTCCTGAAGTGTCGTTGCGCTGTTATGACTGACTGATGTGAGTGCATTTCAAGCACGACATACGCTTTGTCGGCTCCTGTCGCCATTTTGTCTCACTGCGCTCTCGAGCGCTCTGGCGGCAGAAACCTGAAGTGCGGCTTCAGCTGAACAAAACTTTATGAGTTTTTCTACGTATCTGTAGTGTGTCGTGACCATATGTCAATGAATGGAGCTACAGTGAATTTATGAAATCGCTTCAATCATGTGTAATAGCCCTGAATATGTAGGCCTATAGAAATTACTCGTGATGAAAAGCAAAACGTGCCACAGTTTTAGAAACACAAAGAAATTCTTGATTTCAGAAGAGTTGTATTTAATCTGAATGAATAAAATACGACAGCACTTTATGTTGTACAGCAAAGCCAACGACTGGACTTGAGTATCCGTACTAGATGCCATGCTGGTAACCAATTAATTAAACCATTCTTCTCCATTTTAATAATATATTTTACTGCACAGCAATGTCTTGTTCGACAGCGTGTTGTAAGTTTATATCTTCAACCTTCTCTACCGATTTTATGATTGCCCAAGGCGACAGTGAGACGGAATTTACATTTCATTCCCACAGTAGACGAGTAAATTATGGCCAGGTTATTTTGATACAACGTCTTTAAAATTTTAAATATTGGTCAGAATGGTAGCGGTGACCTCCTTGGTTTCTAGAGGAAAGGTAGGGATACTTTTCTGGAAAGAAGTTGGTGGTTAGAACCAGCCAGGAAGTGGGGACCAATCAGATCTGCAGGGTTCCCTCAGAACTGGGTTGTAGGAACAGCTGTTTCAGGTGTTAACAGAAAAAAAGTGTGTGTAACAATCTGCTATTTCCTCGCTGAAACCGAGCTTTAAATAGGAACGAGAAGGGTGATACAGCCTCGTTTCGTCGGTGTCTAGGGACAGTCAAAACGTACAGCCCGCATAGTCAATGTTTGCAGAGAAACTCGCCACGCTGGTTCTAAGGCTTCACGCACTAATGGGAATACTGACAGCCTCTGACTATCGAGTGTTTTTACTGTTCACGAGACGTAAATTATCTATGTGTCTCAACAGGATCGGAAGACGAACGCCCGCCGTCTTCTGTATCACAAAGCGAGATGTTACAGCTTACAGGGTACGTACGAAACGGTTATGCTCCACAATTGTTTCTCGTGGCCAATGCTTCTCTCTCTCGCTCGTTTAAACCCTACAGAACCTGCCTCAATACTATTTTGAGATTTTTATTTACGATTGATGCCTGATCGTATGTGAAACATGGTAATGAATACTAGTGCGCCCTTTTTCTCCAGACTTTAGTGCTTAACTCTTTAGTGCTGGCGTGGGGTGCCCCTATTACGAGTTTCAGGTTTCATAACTGTCTAAAAAATCTGTACGGGTTCTAATAATTATGTAAATAATTAAATTAGAATGAACTAAATATCGGTTATCAGTTGCCATAAGAGTACAATGTGTGTTCAGGGCACCCTGCACCAGTGCCAGTGTAACAAAATGGGATGTATCAGTGTTTTAAAAAAACTGCCGCCGTTCTACTATGTCATTTAAAGTTATATTAAATGAAGCCACTGTTGTCCATACCATTATTCTAACTGCTTTCCAAGTGAAGTAAAAGAAATAGGGTTTTCTCTCACTTTATGGTAACAACACAATCTCCTGTGTGTGTGTGTGTGTGTGTGTGTGTGTGTGTGTGTGTGTGTATGTATGAAGAAGTTGAAGCAGACGAAATATATGATAAATCAGATTCAGAATCGTCCTATGAATTCGAAGAACTGTAACATGAAATTGACACAGAGGCGAATAGTGATAATAATGAAATGAGTTTGGCAAATAACTCTTTCTACCCGTGAAAAGGCACCCGACCGCGCCTTAAATTAATCATGCCAAATCCGTTAATAATCATACTGATCCTGCGCCGATTCGGGACAAAAGTAAAAGACAAAAATAAGCTACATCTTCATTCCACATTTTCTTTCAGCTGATGTGATTGATTCGGGCTCCTCCCGTTCTTGTGACTATGGCAAGTCCTTTAATGTTCACCTACACACTCATAACAAGATTTCGTAATTCGATGTTGAGACAGTGCTTCTTTCACGCGTTCAAATAGGATCAATAGGATCTAGTCAAATGCTTCCAAGGTTACTCAATGCGGCATCCCCTTTCTTGTGTTCAACTAGCTAGGAGAAATGAAGGGCCGACCAGGTCCAGCATCAGAAAATGCTCGCCTCACGGTCTTCCTCATTTTGCTGTGTTCCGGACGCTTGGCGTAATTTGACAAAATCTCCATGTGCATAAAATAGTTGCGTTAATTGTGTTAGTGATCGTCGAAGAAGGGCGGCGAAAATCACGAAGAAGATTCTGGACTAATCGATGGCTTGTCATTTAGTTTTTGACTGACAGCAATATATATACAAGGAATATTTTTCATTTACTATATAGAAAGGTACAATATAATGTGGAAGCTATGATCAATAGCAAAGAAATTACCTTTGTGTTACAGGGCAAGGAAAGTCACACTGTTTTGATGACTGAGGACGACACTGGAATTTCAGATCCTGTTCTGTAATTGAAGAACATTGTGAAGAATATAATGAAGAAATGGTAGATGATGATAAAGAGGCAAAACGTGACATAGAGCGTCTCTATGAACAAAAAGCGTTTCCAAATTTGAAACTGTAAAATAGAAAGGTCACACACAGAGAGATCTGCATAAATCGTAAACACAAACGGCCGCTTCTTGGACGGGAAATGAAAAGTTGTTAGTTACTTCCAACGATATATCACATAAATTTAAAATTGCCGTGGACAAATCACTACCGATATATTAGTTGGATATAAAGAAATGGGCTTTACGAGAGTTGGAAGATGATAATTCATCGCAACATTTGTTGAACGTGGCCTCAAAATGGGTTCATACCATTAACGTAAGACACAAAACTGTTTCAAGAAAAATTAATAAATCCATCGCTCAAGCGGAAACAGTGAATAAAGAGGGACTGAGGGAAAAAGCTTAGGAATTTATGGGGACTATGAAATCCAAAATTGTATTCGTTGGAGAGACCAACGAGTATAATTGTGACCAGTCAAGTTTTAGTTAGATGCATGCAGGGCTAATACATTGCTTCAGAATAAATTCCATAATTTCAAAATTTAACACGTAATTTTACGATACAGCCTATTATATCTGAAAGCGGAAATTTAATGTCCCCCTTGCTCATAGTTTCAAATGCAAATGATGGCGAGTTCGGACCAAAAATTTAACAAGATTTGCAGAAAGCAGGTAATGCGTTCGCTTCTAATCCGGTAAAATGACAGAGCTCGTAAGAAATAAGTTTATATAGCTAATAAAAACATGAATCTGTCTTGTGTTTATATTAATTCAGAGGGCAAAATGAAAAAAAGTCTCAAAATCATTGATAAACGTGAAGAAAGGGCAATATTTTCGGAATGATCGATGTGGTTGAACCATTAGACACATATACTTTTAGACCTCGGAAAAATTTCTTGAAACATATTTCAGACGTAATTACATTGCATAATTACAATGTTAACTTCCATTTCAGTAATAGTATTTTAAAAATTCAATCCCTCTTTCAAAGTCAGTTTGGTTCCCCGCGATTAATGAAGCTTCTTTAAATATACAAGAAGCAAGAGTGGTTACGTTAAAGACAAACCACTTAAATGCGAGACTTCTGTTCACATTTTCTTCAAAAACTATGTTAATGTTTGTGATTCCTACCACAAAAATGCAGTTGTCCAATGTACTTGGTGCTCAAAATCAAAGTACATTAATAATTTGTTGGACCCAAACAATTCAGACTTGCTCATTACATTATAGATTTACAATACTGTACATATAAACAGAAAATGTTACTACCTGAAAGCAACAATCATATGCTAAATGTAAAAAGAAAACACAAATACATCAATGTAGTTTATATTTCACACATGTAAAAAAATTATATGTAGAACCATATATGTATTATATATTGTACATTTAGAATAACCTCTTCTGGAAAGGACTTTTATTACACACCTCCATCATGACAACAGACACTGAAACGTACAGCGACGTACAGATATTTCTGGCTTATTGCTGACTAATTTGTCCTTTGAATGCTACTTCGTCATATGTAACTGAATTTGGTACTAACGATGCTGTGTGTTTTGCTATTAGTCAAATGTCCAAATGGAAACCAAAATATTCCGGAGGGGGGCGGGAGGGGGTAGATTTATAAAGATTAACTTTCTCAAAAAAACTGAGTGCATCGTAGTAACGTGTATTGAAAAGCCCTAGATCCTTTACTTGGATCTGTTATCTTTTCAACGAGATTCTGATATATTAAACTCAGTTCCTTCCAAGGGGTTGTTTCACCCCTTAACGACTGTATCAACACATGTATAAAATTTTTCTCTACACTACAAAATATTCAAAGCTTATCAAAATCTATGAGTATCCCTTCTATAGTTTCACTTTGTGTAGTAGCAGAAGTTATTCGTTAACTCAGTTGAATTTCCGTCACATTTTTGTTGCAAATCGGATATAGATACAGTGTCTAATGTCACTTCTCACATTAGTAATATCCCTATTCCTGATGTCGTATTGACTACCGTCAGTCTGAAGTAACGTACTTCATCACATAATGTCAAGATCGACAGTCTTTCAGAGTTTTATTCCAATGGAAGAGAAGATTATTTCGAAGCTTCTCATCATCTTTAAAAAAAATCGTCCATTTTCCATTAGGACCCCCGCACTGAGAGTTCCGTACAAACTTAATTGAGTACATAGACAGTCCATCTACTGCGGAATCGAGGATATTGACGATATTTGCCTGTTATCGATATCAATACTGGCAGGATATCGGTCCCAGGGATTTCAAGTATATCGAGAATGTTTTAATATCAAGAGGAAGAAAATACTTTTTTCGTATGATATAACTAAAAACTAACAACTTTGGATTTTACTCTTCACTTGCACTGCGAACCATTGCCTCCTGCCAAAATTCATGATTCTACGTCAACGGAAGTATGCTACAGATCTTTATGAACGAGTATTTGGGTATAAAAATGTATGACATACTTGGCCGTATCATTTGGTCACATTGACTCAGAAGCTTAAAAGTTTTACACCACCAGGAGACCATCGACATTAGCATGAAATATAAATTTAAACATGTGCTATTTTGTCTAAAACTGACATGGTGAGACCGTGGCTGTGTACTGTTAATGTAGGTTCATTATTACAAAGAAGAAAATAGCAACCAGCCACAATTAATACTGCTACTTACTTCAATAAATAGCGCCATAACGGGTTTAGAACTGACAAGTTCATCATCAGACAGCTGTTCACAATATTTATAGAATGATCTTTACATAATGGTCAGTTTTCGATTTTTATTCTTCCACTATAGCGAAATATATATTGTATATGATCCGACTCTCCCTATAGCTTACCCCTACTTTTTTCAGAATCTCGAACAGCTTGCTCCATTTTATATTGTCAAACGCTTTTTCCAGGTCGACAAATCCTGTGAAAGTGTCTTGATTTTTCCTTAGCCTTGCTTCCATTATTAGCCGTAACGTCAAAATTGCCTCTCTCGTCCCTTTACTTTTCCTAAAGCCAAACTGATCGTCACCTAGCGCATTCTCAATTTTCTTTTCCAGTCTTCTGTATATTATTCTTGTAAGCAGCTTCGATGCATGAGCTGTTAAGCTGATTGTGCGATAATTCTCGCACTTATCAGCTGTTGCCATCTTCGGAATTGTGTGGATGATGCTTTTCCGAAAGTCAGATGGTATATCGCCAGACTCATATATTCTACACACCAACGTGAATAGTCGTTTTGTTGCCACTTCCCCCAATGATTTTAGAAATTCTGATGGAATGTTATCCATCCCTTCTGCCTTATTTGACCGTAAGTCCTCCAAAACTCTTTGAAATTCCGATTCTAATACTGGATCCCCTCTCTCTTCTTAATCGACTCCTGTTTCTACTTCTATAACATCAGACAAATCTTCACCCTCATAGAGGCTTTCAATGTATTCTTTCCACCTATCTGCTCTCTCCTCTGCATTTACAGTGGACTTCCTGTTGCACTCATAATGTTACCACCGTTGCTTTTAATGTCACCAAAGGTTTTTTTGTCTTTCCTGCATGCTGAGTCTGTCCTTCCCACAATCATATCTTTTTCGATGTCCTCACATTTTTCCTGCAGCCATTTCGTCTTAGCTTCCCTGCACTTCCTATTTATTTCATTCCTCAGCGACTTGTATTTCTGTATTCCTGACTCTCCCGGAACATGTTTGTACATCCTCCTTTCATCAATCAACTGAAGTATTTCTTCTGTTAACCATGGTTTCCTGGCCGCTACCTTCTTTGTACCTATGTTTTCCTTCCCAACTTCTGTGATGGCCCTTTTTAGAGATGTTCATTCCTCTTCAACTGTACTGCCTACTGCGCTATTCCTTATTGCTGTATCTATAGCGTTAGAGAACTTCAAACGTATCTCGTCATTCCTTAGTACTTCCGTATCCCACTTCTTTGCGTACTGATTCTTCGTCACTAACGTCTTGAACTTCAGCCTACTCTTCATCACTACTATATTGTGATCTGAGTCTATATCTGCTCCTGGGTACGCCTTACAATCCAGTTTCTGATTTCGGAATCTCTGTCTGACCATGATGTAATCTAATTTAAATCTTCTCGTATCTCACGGCCTTTTCCAAGTATACCTCCTCCTCTTGTGATTCTTGAACAGGGTATTCGCTTTTACTAGCTGAAACTTGTTACAGAACTCAATTAGTCTTTCTCCTCTTTCATTCCTTGTCCCAAGCCCATATTTTCCTGTAACCTTTTCTTCTACTCCTTCCCCTACAACTGCATTCCAGTCGCCCATGACTATTAGATTTTCGTCCCCCTTTACAAACTTTCAATATCCTCATACACTTTCTCTATCTGTTCATCTTCAGCTTGCGACGTCGGCATGCACCCCTGAACTACCGTTGTCGGTGTTGGTCTGCTGTCGATTCTGATTAGAACAACCCGCTCACTGAGCTGTTCACAGTAACACACCCTCTACCCTACGTTCCTATTCATAACGAATCCTACACCAGTTATACCATTTTCTGCTGCTGTTGACATTACCCGATACTCATCTGACCAGAAATCCTTGTCTTCTTTCCACTTCACTTCACTGACCCCTACTATATCTAGATTGAGCCTTTGCATTTCCCTTTTCAGATTCTATAGTTTCCCTACCACGTTCAAGCTTCTGACATTTCACACCCCGACTCGTAGAACGTTATCCTTTCGTTGATTATTCAATCTTTATCTAATGCGTTGTACAAACCATTATTCTTCACTACACGGATCTGAGGACAGCATTTAATGATGTGATAAACAACAAACTGCGGGATGATGATAGTTTCTTACATCGAGCAATTCGTCTAAATAGTATGATGGATGATAAGACTTTTCTTTTTCTGCTGCAGCTGTACAATTCGATTTTCCATCTCAGGAGAAGTATCTTCTTTGACATCTTGCAAAGTAAAACTGTAGACATAAGACGCTGTAAGCTCGATATGAAAACTGCATTAAGGGGGGCCGTTGATGAAAAACACACACTATTTCCAAAATACACCACATCCACAGTTTTATTTTCAAGAAAATAATGTATGTTCCTTTTTCTCAGAAGATATTCAAGAGATTTCTACAAAAATTTCTCTCTTTCATCTCTTTATATATTGTAAGCTTCTCTCATGAGGTTTTCGGAATAGGTCAAATAGCAGAATTTTCATAATTTTTAATTACAATTCCAGAAGTACAATTTTAAATTCATGCAAAATTACAAGCACTTTGCCGCATATCTCAGCTTGCAATCACGATTTCATAATTTGCTCTTGAGACAACGGGTACAAAAGTTCATAATTCTAGCATTCAAAGAATCTGAGGAAAAGGTTGTTGTTGTTGTAGTCTTCAGTCCTGAGACTGGTTTGATGCAGCTCTCCATGCTACTCTATCCTGTGCAAGCTTCTTCATCTCCCAGTACCTACTGCAACCTACATCCTTCTGAATCTGCCTAGTGTATTCATCTCTTGGTCTCCCTCTGCGATTTTTACCCTCCACGGTGCCCTCCAATGCTAAATTTATGATCCCTCGATGCCTCAAAACATGTCCTACCAACCGATCCCTTCTTCTAGTCAAGTTGTGCCACAAACTTCTCTTCTCCCCAATCCTATTCAATGCCTCCTCACTAGTTACGTGATCTACCCACCTTATCTTCAGCATCCTTCTATAGCACCACATTTCGAAAGCTTCTATTCTCTTCTTGTCCAAACTAGTTATCGTCCATGTTTCACTTCCATTCATGGCTACACTCCATACAAATACTTTCAGAAACGACTTCCTGACACTTAAATCTATACTCGATGTTAACAAATTTCTCTTCTTTAGAAACGCTTTCCTTGCCATTGCCAGTCTACATTTTATATCCTCTCTACTTCGACCATCATCAGTTATTTTACTCCCTAAATAGCAAAACTCCTTTACTACTTTAAGTGTCTCATTTCCTAATCTAATTCCCTCAGCATCACCCGACATAATTTGACTACATTCCATTATCCTCGTTTTGCTTTTGTTGATGTTCATCTTATATCCTCCTTTCAAGACACTGTCCATTCCGTTCAACTGCACTTCCAAGTCCTTTGCTGTCTCTGACAGAATTACAATGTCATCGGCGAACCTCAAAGTTTTTACTTCTTCTCCATGAATTTTAATACCTACTCCGAATTTTTCTTTTGTTTCCTTTACTGCTTGCTCAATATACAGATTGAATAACATCGGGGAGAGGCTACAACCCTGTCTCACTCCTTTCCCAACCACTGCTTCCCTTTCATGCCCCTCGACTCTTATAACTGCCATCTGGTTTGTGTACAAATTGTAAATAGCCTTTCGCTCCCTGTATTTTACCCCTGCCACCTTCAAAATTTGAAAGAGAGTATTCCAGCTAACATTGTCAAAAGCTTTCTCTAAGTCTACAAATGCTAGAAATGTAGGTTTGCCTTTTCTTAATCTTTCTTCTAAGATAAGTCGTAAGGTTAGTATTGCCTCACGTGTTCCAACATCTCTACGGAATCAAAACTGATCTTCCCCGATGTCGGCTTCTATCAGTTTTTCCATTCGTCTGTAAAGAACTCGCGTTAGTATTTTGCAGCTGTGACTTATTAAACTGATAGTTTGGTAGTTTTCACTTCTGTCAACACCTGCTTTCATTGGGTTTCTAATTATTATATTCATCTTGAAGCTTGTGGGTATTTCGCCTGTCTCATTCATCTTCCTCACCAGAAGGTAGAGTTTTGTCATGACTGGCTCTCCCAAGGCCATCAGTAGTTCTAATGGAATGTTGTCTACTCCCGGGGCCTTGTTTCGACTCAGGTCTTTCAGTGCTCTGTCAAACTCTTCACGCAGTATCTTATCTCCCATTTCGCCTTGATCTACATCCTCTTCCATTTCCATAATATTGTCCTCTAGTACATCGCCCTTGTATAGACCCTCTATATACTCCTTCCACCTTTCTGCTTTCCCTTCTTTGCTTAGAACTGGGTTTCCATCTGAGCTCTTGATATTCATACAAGTGGTTCTCTTCTCTCCAAAGGTCTCTTTAATTTTCCTGTAGGCAGTATCTATCTTACCCCTAGTGAGACAAGCCTCTACATCCTTACATTTGTCCTCTAGCTATCCCTGCTTAGCCATTTTGCACTTCCTGTCGATCTCACTTTTGAGACGTTTGTATTCCTTTTTGCCTGCTTCATTCACTGCATTTTTATATTTTCTCCTTTCATCAATTAGATTCAATATTTCTTCTGTTACCCAAGGATTTCTATTAGCCCTCGTCTTTTTACCTACTTGATCGTCTGCTGCCTTAACTACTTCATCCCTCAGAGCTACCCTTCTTCTTCTACTGCATTTCTTTCCCCCATTCCTGTCAATTGTTCCCTTATGCTCTCCCTGAAACTCTCTACAACCTCTGGTTCTTTCAGTTTATCCAGGTCCCATCTCCTTAAATTCCCACCTTTTTGCAGTTTCTTCAGTTTCAATCTGCAGTTCATAGCCAATAGATTGTGGTCAGAATCCACATCTGCCCCAGGAAATGTCTTACAATTTAAAACCTGGTTCCTAAATCTCTGTCTTACCATTATATAATCTATCTGATACCTTTTAGTATCTCCAGGATTCTTCGAGGTATACAACCTTCTTTTATGATTCTTGAACCAAGTGTTAGCTATGATTAAGTTATGCTCTGTGCAAAATTCTACAAGGCGGCTTCCTCTTTCATTTCTTCCCCCCAATCCATATTCACCTACTATGCTTCCTTCTCTCCCTTTTCCTACTGACGAATTACAGACACCCATGACTATTAAATTTTCGTCTCCCTTCACTACCTGAATAATTTCTTTTATCTCGTCATACATTTCATCTATTTCTTCATCATCTGCAGAACTAGTTGGCATATAAACTTGTACTACTGTAGTAGGCATGGGCTTTGTGTCTACCTTGGCCACAATAATGCGTTCACTATGCTGTTTGTAGTAGCTTACCCGCACTCCTATTTTTTTATTCCTTAATAAACCTACTCCTGCATTACCGCTATTTGATTTTGTGTTTATAACACTGTATTCGTCTGACCAAAACTCTTGTTCCTCCTGCCAGCGAACTTCACTAATTCCTACTATATCTAACTTTAACCTATCCATTTCCCTTTTTAAATTTTCTAACCTACCTGCTCGATTAAGGGATCTGACATTCCACGCTCTGATCCGTAGAATGCCAGTTTTCTTTCTCCTGATAACGACGTCCTCTTGAGTAGTCCCCGCCCGGAGATCCGAATGGGGGACTATTTTACCTCCGGAATATTTTACCCAAGAGGACGCCATCATCATTTAATCATACAAATGGTTCAAATGGTTCTGAGCACTATGGGACTCAACTGCTGAGGTCATAAGTCCCCTAGAACTTAGAACTACTTAAACCGAACTAAGCTAAGGACAACACAAACATCCATGCCCGAGGCAGGATTCGAACCTGCGACCGTAGCGGTGGCGCGGATCCAGACTATAGTGCCAGAACCGCTCGGCCACCAGCGGCCGGCATTTAATCATACAGTAAAGCTGCATGTCCTCGGGAAAAATTACGGCTGTAGTTTCCCCTTGCTTTCAGCCGTTCGCAGTACCAGCACAGCAAGGCCGTTTTGGAAAAGGTACATAAACTTAAAAAAAAAAAAAAACTTTTCACGAAACGTAATTTAAAGTTCGCCGTACCTTTTTCGTTCTCTCGCTTCTTCAGAAGGCACCACATTTGTACTCTGGGTCGTCTCTCCTTTCAAGGCTTCTCTTCTGGTTTCTTGTTGTCTGTCTTCTTTCCTTTACCAGTTCTTCAACTGTCTTTTCAGCTGCAGAGACACGCTGTAAATCTATTTTTCTCAGGAAGCCTCTCCTTACGCATGTTGGGTTACTTATCCCTCTGAACTTGTAGATATTTACACCACCTAATGTGGCACCTATTATAAATAGGGTGTTCATCTGTTGACAACATGTGCAAATATGTAGCCCACACTGCAATTTTCATGTCATTTACACTGGATAGGTTCTGTCTGATAGCCTTTCCATAATACACTTGAAGAGAGTCATTCATCTTCTTTGTGAGTCTGTTGTGTCCACCAATGCCCTTTCCATCTTCCAACTTTTTGACCTTTATGTCACTGACAAGTTTCCTCAGTCTTGAGCCCAATCCCTTTTGGTTGTGACCTGTGCATTCAAGTTTCTCAATTGAAAGTTCTTCATAAGGTTTGCTCTCATTCACAGACTTGAATGCACTGGAGTCACGTTCCCCAAGATATTTCACATATCTGACACCACGTTCCTTGACAGATCTCTTAAAAATAATATGCATACCAGCTCCTTCCACTCCAGCACTAGAACCAGAAAATGTTTTGCTGCAGCTGTGTCCTTTTACATCTTCTTCGCATTCTCCACTAAGTGCACAATTATGGCAGGATTTGCTCATAACTTGAACATCTAGTACCTTCCCTGTGTCAATACTTATGACACTTGACACACCATGTAAAGACGTATGCCCTCTTTTCATGAATGTACCATCACATGGCACAACAAGATCTGTTCTGACATGACCAGAATCGTTCTCATCTAACGGGTGAATGTCTGCAATAGATTCTACTGTAGCTGCTATCATACTGTCCTCACACACGTCAGAAATTATGTATTTCAGTACACAGTTTATTTGCATAAATCTCAGACATGGCGCTGGCATATTCATTTTTCCACGCAATAAATTTCCCCCTTCTCATCCAACTCCATTGCACCTCAATCCATACATAAACCTCATATTAGCTTCATAGTACAGTTTTTACATTTAGAAGTTTTGGATGAGCTGTCAGCATCGCATTTTTTGCACACAATATGCAGATTGACTGCCAAGCCTACTCCCTTACTATCATGCTCTGAATGTTGTCGCTACCACACTTCTTACAAACACAAGAAAATGTCCCTGCTGCAGTCAATAATTCAAGGTCAATTAATCTAAATCCAGTATACCGAGATTCATCACTGTAGTATGCAATATTCACCTCACCAATTTTTCACATTTTTCACATTTTCAGCAGATGTTCTTATTTTGGACGTATCCTCATTGCTGGTTTGTCGTTGTTTCTCACGTGTTCCATTCACTAACTTATTGAAGTGCAGTTTATGCAGTTTTTATACACTCTTTGTGATAGTGGCATAACTGAATGAAGAAAACATCGAACGCTTGTAAAATGTTTGCAAGTCGTTCGAAATTCTGCGAAAAACAGGGGTAAGCTATAGGGAGAGACGGGTAATATACAATATGGGCAAGAGCCAAAAGGGATAATAAGACTGGATGTCCAAAAACGAAGTGCTCGGTTTACAAATGATGTACGACAGGGACGTTGTCTTTATCGCCTACTGTTCAGTCTGTACATCGAAGAAGCAATGATGAAAATAAGAGAAATGATCAGGAGTGGAATTAGAATTCAAGGTGAAGGTATATCAATGATACGATTCACGGATGACATTGTTATCCAGAGCGAAAGTGAAGGAAAATTACATGATCTGTTGAATGGAATGAACAGTCTAATAATAAGGAATATGGACTAAGAGTAAATCGAAGAAAGACGAAAGAAATGATAAGTAACAGAAATGGGAACACCGTTATCTGGACATCATTATTGATGTTCACGTAGTAGATGAAGTAAAGGAATGCTGCTACCTAGGCAGCAAAACAACCAATGACGGACAGGGTAAGGACGACATCAAAAGCAGTGTAGCATTGGCAAAAAGGGAATTCATGGCCAAGAGAAGTCTACTAATATGAAACATATGTCCCAATTGGAGGAAGAAATTTCTGAGAATGTACGGTTGGAGCACAGCATTGTGTGGTAATGAAACATTGACTGTGGGGAAACTGGAGCAGAATAAAATCGAAGAATTTGAGATATGGTGCTACAGACGAATGTTGAAAATTAGGTGGACTGATAAGGTAAAAAATGAGGACGTTCTGCACAGAATAGGAAAGGGAGAAATATGTGGAAAACATTGATAAGGAGAAGGAACAGGATAATAGGCGGCCTATTAAATGGTTCAAATGGCTCTGAGCACTATGGGACTTAACAGCTGAGGTCATCAGTCCCCTAGAACTTAGAACTACTTAAACCTAACTAACCTAAGGACAGCACACACATCCATGCCCGAGGCAGGATTCGAACCTGCGACCGTAGCAGTCGTGCGGCTCCGGACTCCACGCCTAGAACCGCTCGGCCACCGCGGCCGGCGCGGCCTATTAAGACAACAGGGAATGCCCTACACGGCACTAGAGAAGGCTGTAGAGCGTAAAATCTGTAGAGGAAGACAGATTGGAATACAGTCAGCAAATAACTGAGGACGTGCGTTGCAAGTTCTGCTGTAAACGCCCCTGGATATGGCGGTATTTACGTTGGTATCTCAAGGTTGGGGTAGACTTTGTTTATGCATGAGGAACTTCTTCCCTTTCTTCCTCCGTGATTGTACCGTACCGCCCTCACAATCTGTTACAAACGTGAAGGCACCATGGACAAAGATTACACCAATGAAGAGTACGCTGACATGCACTTCATTTATGGTAAACCGAATGGCAGCGCCTTTGAGACTGCACGATTGCATGAAGGAGCTTTTCCTCTCCGCAGACGGCCCGACAGGCGTACATTTAGCGGACTACATCAGCACCTTAAAGAAACCGGGAATTTCGCACACCATGTACCAGAAGGTTGACGTAGTTATGTAAAACCAGATGTTAAGGAAGGGGTGTTACACGTTGTACAGGAACATCCGAGTTCAAAAGGTTCAGATGGCTCTGAGCACTATGGGACTTAACATCTGAAGTCATCAGTCCCATAGAACTTAGAACTACTTAAACCTAACTAACCTAATGACATCACACATCCGTGCCCGAGGCAGGATTCGAACGTGCGACCGGAGCGGTCGCGCGGTTTCAGACTGAAGTGCCTAGAACCGCTCGGCCACACCGGCCGCAACGTCCGAGTACTTCAACAATGAGATCAGCGACCCAAGAGTGTGTTCGAGTCATAGCGGTGTTTGGCGGATTTTACATCGAAAAGTACTCTATCCATATCATCTCCAGAAAGAGGAAAATCCTCAAGAATGGAGACTTCCCTCCTAGAGATAGAATTTCTGCCAATGGTAGCAACAACAATGTACCCCCCCCCCCCCCTTCCTCTACCCACGCTGTTTGTAAGCAGTATTCTGTTCACGGATGAGGAGGGATTTCTCCGTGACGGTATTTTTATCTACCATAACTATCTAATTTGGGCCGATGTCAATCCTAATGCAACACATACATTGCATCAGCAGCGTTATTCGTGGAACGTCTGGGGAGAACCGCTCGGAGATCACACAATTGAACCACACTTCCTACCACAGAGAGTAACCGGTCAGCAGAACATGTAGTTTCTGTGGACTACTTCCAGATGTATGTGATGATGTCGCACCGAACCAGCGCCTGAACATGTGATTCTTGCATGACAGTGCTCTGGCACATTTTCATTTACAGCTTCAAAATCAGACGTATGGACACCACTGGATAGGCAGAGGAGGGCTTGTGCAGTGTTGTGGTTCATCAGCGTTTAGGAACACATGGAATCTCTAAACGTTAAAGTAGGTGTTCTAAATGCTGTCCATACGTCTGAATGCAACATTTAACTCGTCTCTGAAATGAGTTCCGCATTCTCTCAAGCAGCCCTGGGGAATTCTGTAAATGCTGTAAGGACGCATTGATCCGAAAGCGTAATTCCTCAGCAGGGCTGAACTCGAAAGCGTATACCAGCCTTTCGACATGAGCCCACACACAGAAATTCATGCGATTTAAATCTGGAGCCCTCGGCTGCACGATTTAAATCACTAAAAACTAATTGAAAATGAAAAGATTTTGATCGATTTTATCGTAAACGAATTATATGACAACGTCACGGAGCAGCCGATCATTAGCCTTCCGCGCGTTGTTGGCACAATTTGTAAATGTCGTGAATCGAGGGTGTTATTTCCTGATGAATGTGTGATAGCGCATTTCACATTAGAGGAATGAAGTTTTCTGGTTTAAGGCAAATCCCCATCGTTTACATGAGTTAGAAAAGAACCCGTCCATTCCATGATGTGGCTTCCGATGTCATTGAGGGTAAATGAATGGAATTTCTTATTTCGACATTTCGAAAACGCGTCAGTACCTCAGCTCGTAGAAACGGGAACCATGAATCATTTGTGGACTCAGACGGATGGAGCTCCAGCATCAGAGCCGACTTCACATCATAGTATTCGGGGGGAGGGGGGAGCAAGAGTCATTATGTAAAGTATCACATGTGACATATAACTCTGTATTTGTTTACTTGCAGCTAGCATATTCTATGTGTTCTGAATTCTCTCAACCAGACATCTTGATGAATAGGCTACAGCAGTGCCACCAAACTGGTGTCCAAAGTATTATATCCCATGAATGAGGTCAGATAAACAAGTAACAAAGTAAACTAATTAATCTGAAGATCTTACGTTAATTTTTGGCAGCAAATATACTTCTCCTCAGTTCATCCCCGCATATGAACTCGATACATAATGCATCAAGTTCATGTGATTCTTCAGTTTCTCCTGGCGTATTTCTTGCTCGAACAGCCCACGAGTGTACTGCCGGTCCATAGTGTCCAACGGGCACAATCTTTCGGCGACCAGACATGTCGCCATCGTCAGGTGCGCTAACGAACTGAGCTCCTGAGGGCGGGTGGCCGTCTTAGATCCCCTTCCCCTGCGAGGCGTTCTCTCCGCAGCCCGCGCCCGCGGCCACGCGTCGGCGGTCGCTGAGACGCTGGCGTCGGCGTCTGTGGTGATGTCGGTGTAACTGTCTCGACTGCCCTGGTCGCCCGTTTGTTTCCTTTGCTGAGCGTCTTTTTAATTAGACTCCTTGCTGGTTCCCATGCCTTGCTAAGGTTAAAGCCGCAATCTCGGTTCATGAGTCCATCCACGGGATGAATTTCGATAGCCTCGACGCTGTCCCACTACTTAGATGTCTGTGCCAAGACCCTGGTATGTTCTTAATCCATTTCGTGATTTTCGGACAAACAGTGCTCTGCGACCGCTGACTTCTTGGGGTACCTAAGTCGAGTGTGCCTCTGATGTTCTCGGCAACGATCTTCAATTGTCCGCATTGTCTGTCCAATTTACGTCTTCCCACACTGACACGGAATTTGGTATATGGCGGCCTTCCGCAAACCGAGATCGTCTTTGACACTTCCCAATAATGCTCGTGTATTATTGGGTCGGCAAAAGTTCCTACTCGGTGTTTCCTCAGTATTCGTCCTATTTTCTCAGGTAGTGCGCCAGTATACGGTATATAGGCAGTGGCTATTTCTTCCTGCGTGACTTCTTCCGCCTCCACACGCTGTACTGTAGAGATGGGGTGGAGAGCACGTCTGATCTGCCATTCCGAGTACCCGTTTTTTCGGATAACAGTTTTGAGGTGTTCCAGCTCATGGGGCAGACTCTCTGCGTCAGAGATGGTGCGCCCTCTGTGCACCAGAGCTTTTAGTACCCCAATCCTCTGCGAAGGGTGGTGGCAGCTATCCGCATGCAAATACAGATCGATGTGCGTTTTCTTCTTGTATACACTGTGGCCCAGAGTGCCATTCGCTCTACTTTTGACCATGATGTCCTTGTGCTTCGGTCCCCATAGTGAATTTGATGTTCGTATGTACGAAGTTCAGGTGTGTAAGGAAGTCTAGGAGCTTGTCCCTTCCATGGGGCCAGATCACGTAAGTGTCATCCACATAACTGAGAAAAGAAATAGGTTTCCATTTGTATGACGCCAAAGCTTCCTCCTCGAAGTACTCCATACAGAAATTCGCGACCACAGGCGAGAGTGGGCTCCCCATTGCGACTTCTGTTCATAGTATTTTCCAATAAAGAGAAACTGCGTCGATGTTTGAACGTGCCTGAAAACGTCGGTCGTCTTATCGTAAAATTTTTGAGACAGTTGTCCACAACATTGGTCACTATACGTCAAAGAATTTTTGAACGATAATTTTCGAGAGTAAACGGGTTGGTTGAGTAAAATCGACTGGCATTTTACCTCATCATACCTCACAAACTGTGACTTCTTAATGTAAACGATACTGAAGAGAAGTTGCTTTTGCTACAAAATCATTGAACATACAGTATTTAAGCTATTTGACTGAATAATAAATTCAAAAAGATTGGTAATAACAGGACGTTATCTGACAAAATATGTAAATCAGTGTTTAGGCGATGTGTTAAATGTCTAGATAAAAGTAGAAGACACTTCGAACAGTTTCAGCAGGGCCAAACACAGATACAAAATACGGTACTGCGTTTTCAGTTAACTGACTTTTGTCACACTCCTTCTTTTCTTGTGTACCTCTTCACATTCTTCTGATTACACTTAGATGGAGACTGGACCCCTTTTACTGAAACGAAGATATAGAAAACTATTTTAAAGAAAACTTTTATAGGCAAGATCGCGTTCAACACTGTTTTCTATTAACCGGTTTCGACAGGTAAGACTGTCATGATCATGTTAACATCGCATGAGTAGTGAACGCACACTGGAACATGATGCACCAAAATAATTTTCTTAAGATCTGAAGATGACAGTCTTACCTGTCAAAAAGAGTGGATAAAAATAGTTTTAAACATGATCTTGGCTATAAAAATTTCTGTAAAATACGCACGTCTCTTATGATGAGAAACTTCAACCAAATGTTTTATGCGAGAATATGGTTGACAAGTGGCCTTGTAAGGAAAGCCAAGAAAACTGTTACTCCATTTAGCACTACAGACTATTGTCTCAGTAGCATGTGCTCATGGAGATTAATTCAAACTCAGACTGAAACCTTGAAACGTGTTCGGCAAGTCTTGGAGGATTTGTATTATACTACACTGAAAGCATTACCTTGTCTGAAAGAGAATAAAAGTAGGATAAAAGATGTACCCGATAACTGCTGATAGCCTCTTCATCCCACTCCTTTTCTGTTAATCTGAAGCAGCAAAGGCAGTGTTAATCAGCCGCTTTAAAGAAAGTCCTACCACTTAGCAGTGTGTGTAACGGCACGGGAGATCTTTGGTTTCGGCGTCGGCAGAGGTACCACTGACCAGAGAGATCACGCGTTTTCTCCTCAGAGGAGGAGAGGTTGGCAGGGATCCCGTGTTTTGCGGTGACCGCTGAAAAATCGGTGCGCTGTGGCGTGGGGTGCAGGCCGCTAGAAAAAAAAAAGGGACAGGCACTTTGTTTTCACGCTCGGTCGAGATAGAAATCTAGAGCTCTGTATCCACGTGGTGGAACCGCATGAGGAGGACTCGCTGCCCGTCGCTGGCTTCGCACGCGTTGCAGTTTACGCACTCAGTATCACTTGGGGAGCACTCAGTGACAAGGGACGCCTTTGACCACGAACGCTCGGAACAGCACGAAAACTGCTTCGAATAACAATCGAGCGCATAAAAAACAATGGTCTATGTCATTTCCCTGCAAAATGGTGCGTTCTAGCACGAGTGACATTTTAATAGAGAGAAACAAAATGACAATGTATCAATATCATAGGCTGGGAATTATATGTAATTCAATGACGTCGTGTCTCATTACATTTTCAGCCAACAGTACCAAAAACCGCCTGGTTAAAGTCGTTATAATAGCATAAAACACACATATCCTACACACCTGATAGATTCCATTTTCGTAGTACAGATGCGCGTTGTCTATGAAGTGGTTAAAACAAACTGGAAAAGAACAATGTGCCCATCTCACTAAAGCCACCTGTTTATGCCCAAAGTCAGTGTCGCATTTAAGTAATCCAATATCAAAAGCCACACTAATTTCACTTTTAAATGACGGGACGGATACGTGAATGTCGCAGCCTGCCTTCCGTCAAACGTACTGTGCTACATTGGCAGATAGCTTGGTGCAGAAAACTGTTTCTAAATCAGAGAGTGAAATTCTATGATGAAATAACGATCATATACCTTCGCCGGTGGCATCTCGTGGTCGTGCGGTAGCGTTCTCGCTGCCCACGCCCGGGTTCCCGGGTTCGATTCCCGGCGGGGTCAGGGATTTTCTCTGCCTTGTGATGGCTGGGTGTTGTGTGATGTCCTTAGGTTAGTTAGGTTTAAGTAGTTCTAAGTTCTAGGGCACTGATGACCATAGATGTTAAGTCCCATAGTGCTCAGAGCCATTTGAACCATTTTTGAACCTTCGCCGGTGGTTTGGCTCAATGTATTCTTACAAAATCAACAATCCTTCTGATATAAAACTTATAAATCCGAAAGAGGTAAACATCAAGGGGCTGACAAATTTGGATGTTTTCAGTGGCAATATCTTTGTTTGGAAAACTTGCACCTATAAGAGTACGATCTGTGTGACATGACGAGGAATCACACAGAGAAAGACTGTTTTCATTTGTTAGATACTCACCAAGGAATGAAGTTAAAATCTATTTCGTGTGTTCTTTAGTCCAATTTTCTTATTTCCACATAAATATGTCGTGGGCGGTTTGTTTTAATTCTTTTTGAAATATTTTGGCTTAAAGTGCCTTGTACCGGTTGAGAACAGATGTACAACTTGTTTGCTAATCTACATGTCGTTGATAAAGCCACATAGGTAGTGTAGCTGTGAGTGGAGCTATGTACAGACTGGAACATGAATATATGCAATGTAAATGTTAATAGTATATTTTTGACATCAGAAATGCTATTTTCAACTTCTTTATGTTGATTTTAAATGGGTCTCTCTGCGAAACTAGTCATCGAATGAATAAAACGTAAGAATTTGCTACTTAGACTGGTTTTTCGTTCTGCTGATCAACAGAAGTGATTGACCCAAGCTACTGCAGCATGCTGGAAGTGCTCAATTTACATGTGTCACGGGCAGCGCAACAGGACTTCCCTTTAAGACGACAACTGTCCCTACCAGGAGTTTCAGGTTTCTTTCTAACGGCAGCTCACAGGTATGACAGTCAAGCTCATCAGCCTCACATGAATGTTTTCCAAGATGTCTGAGTAGCCAAACACCAGGATTCTCACTGATGTAACATTTCTATCAGTTAAAGCTCGATTCATAGGGTGATCCGGCTTGGTGTGCTGCTCATAGGGTAATGTTTTCTTATGAAAATAGTACTTGAGGCTGTAGGGCCAACTGCACCGTGGATCACAGGAGCGAGGAGGCATTCGAAGCCTTCACTCCTGATGGTGAGCATTCTTTAACTTCATGAATTTCTTTTCCTCGGTAGGCATAATAATATGTTCTGGGTCCTTCAAAGTGTAACCTACTACACAGTTTACTAATAACTTGTATGAGGGAAAGGTATTCAGACGCCTTAAGCAAATATGCTGTTTATTCACGCGTTCACTACTTTGGGAGAAAATGATGCGAGACATGTCTCTGATCCAGCAGTGATCATATTTATATTTTTCTTATTTTCCTCAACTGTTGCTTGTTCACATGCATGTTACGTTCACCAACAAATTATGAGAAATGGAGGGATCTGACAACTTTTTATATATCCTGCTTGTGCTGCTCACCTGAATTGCGTTTCTCCAGCTCTTAAGCATGAACCGATATTTTGGTATCCCGCGCCTCAAATTTAGGTATGTTCTGAAGTTTGAGTTGGAACTCGATATCGCCAAATCTGTAGCCCTTATAAACATCGGTACCTATACAACGTAGAGATGGGCTCTGTGGGTCTTTCGCAAAACGGGATCGACCATGTAAAACAAACATGTTTGTCATATTTTTGACATGAATACACGCGTTCTTATTAGCTATTCTTAGGAAACTTGATATAGTGGGGTCCTGTATTTACTGGATCATAAAATGCGTATGAATGTCAACGTGTGGTATTCACACTTAGCTGGCCCTCTAACTTCCATCTCGGAAGACCTGTATGGTAGAGCACTCACGGACTCAAGACACCACTGCGCTCCGCAATTTCACGCCATTTTTACCCCAAAGATAATATTTTCAATGCCTGAGGTCTGGTTGGGTGGGGTGGGAGAGTGGGGAGAGTGGGGTACGACTGTCTAATGCACAGCTTAGCGCTGCATTTAATGGCCGCATACCGTGGATCATTAACAAAGTTTATGAGCTCCGTTTCCAGAACAGGAAGGTTTTCAGAAGCCCTACAAGGTACAGTAATCTCCTGCTGAGTTCTCAAACCTAGTGAACGAGATTCAGTCTTCAAGGATTCCACATCACTGACTACGCTAATTGTTGTATGGTGTTACTAACTGATGCCCTTCACTAACAGGACGCGGCAGGGAACTGCCACTAGTCACAGGATCCATACTATTATTAGAGCTACAAGTAGTTGACGAAGCTGTGGCTGCTGTAGGCGGCGACAGTGAAGAGTGCTGCGTGTAGGAGCGGGGAAGTGGACTTGTGGTTTGCGCGAGAATATGGGGGAGGAGGAGAGCGTGCATTGCACCAATGTGAGCAGCCTGACTGCAGCTGCCATGGACGCCAGAGCAGAGGTGGTACAGGAACGGTGGTAGCGGGAGCAGTTGCTGTTGTGACTGGCTGCTGGGGCTTCCCCTGCAGCGAGTAGCGTCTTACACAGGTGTGCATGCTGCACAGGACCTCGTCTTGTTGGTGTTGTCTTAGCTGCCGCCTGTACTCGCACTATGGTGTATTGTGGCTGGTCACATGCTGGAAGATGAAGAGTTGCGAAAAAGTTAAGTACAACATTGTAGACATTGCTTACTGCTGTTGCTGCTCCAAGGAAAGGAAGAGCATTGATTATATGCAAGCAATGTGATTGTGTATAAAAATTACCTCTATTTACCTGGCTCCTTCACAAATCCATCAGATCATCTCTGATATCTCCTCATGCAGATGCAGATCCTCCTCCATTTCCTCCATGCATTCTGACATTTCATCATTCTTACCCAAACCACCAAGGGTCCATCGATCAAGGTTGCCAAAATCACCTGCAACGGCAACATATTGATTTAATAAAAAAGAGATGTATAGTGATGAATTCTTCTCAGGTTATCAGCCGAGTGGTGGCGTCGTCTTGTCGCAACGTTTCAATGAGTTTCATACCCATGATGTATAACAAAACTAGGAAATATATTTTTGGAGTACAAAGTTACACAATTGCTTTGACGGATAGGGTATCACAGCTTCTACCCGTCCCTACTGCTCTTATTAGAAATCATCTACAAGAACAAAGAATATGGCTCAGGTAACAACATCTTATATATGCATACAGTGCTACGATGAAATATTACAAATAATTTTTTTAATGATGAGAATATGTCTCATTAACGAATTATATAGACGCACTGCATTACTAACAAGAAAATTTGCACTTGCGATGCTGACGCTGCTACTGGTGTTGCTGCCTGTCAGCTTCCAGCTGATGCAGTATTTCATGGCATTATGCTGAAACCATAAATAGAAGACATGTAGTCAATATTACAATATTCTTAGTGAAAGAATTGTGAAGAAAAAGTGTTATCCATCTGAATATTTTCTTAACTGAAAATTCTCCTTGTCTAGGGCACTTGGCACTGGCACTGTTGCTGTTGCTGTCCAAACGTTTCATCTAGTAATGTAAATCAATAGTACACAAGCAAACAAACTAAGACTGGTAGTGCTGATAAGCACAAACACAGCATGATGCAGCCAAGGACAGTTGCAGAATGAGGGATACTGGATGTGGGGGTAGCCTTTACATAGATTCACTAATTCAGCATTTGCCAATAGTAACAAAGTATTCTGAGGAGGGATGAAAACCTTTGTCTGTGTATTTGGACACAGTGGTTGATGCACGTGTTCATATCAACAGCAAGTAATGACTTGGAAGAGACAGAGACAGGAAGTGAGTCTGGAATTTTCTGATCAAATGAATACGACCACCTGATTCTTTTCTCGGATCTCTTGAGAACAAATGGATGTTTCTTGTGTGGGTAGGGCTATGCTTCTCCTCAGACTAGTATTGCCACGTGCAGCTCCTAGAGGGGCTGGCTGTGCGGCCTCTGACAGCAGTTCCTCTGTGGCAGGCTGTGCTGCCCCTGACAGAGGTTTCTCTGCGTGGCACAATGGACGAATGCCCTGTGGATGTGCAGTCTCATTGTAGTTCTGCCAGCTGCCACGTGGCGACAGCAGTATCTCATGCTGCCATACAAAATCTTGGAATATGCTGTTAGTCCAGAGGCTTCCACAGTGACAGCAGGTGTCATCACTGAGTGCTCCACCTGATGCTTGGGGCACCAGGCCAGCTTATGTGGATGACAGTATGATGGGTGCCCAGCTTTTTGACATACTTGTGGGTGACCCAAAAGGATGGGTAATATATCTTGCTTCAAGGCATTCCTCAATGCTTTCAGTTATTAAGACTTGGGTGCTGGGTGCAGAGATGATCTCGACGCAAGTCGATGATGGCAGGTGAGCAGCTCTGTCTCCTGCAAACTGATAAAATAATAATAAGCTGAGCTCTCTTTATCCTGGCAATTTCCATATGGGAGAGTGGAGGAGGAAGTGAAGGACCTGAGGGTATGGCACAGCGATTTTATGGTGCGTGTGTTGTGGGGGGGGGGGGGCGGGGGAGGGGGAAGTTGCTCACAACTGAAATGAGGAGGGATGTCAAAAACTTTCCCTTTCCCACACAGGAGGAGAAGGGGAGTGGGGGTGCAAGTATCTCAGAGGGTCTGAATATCGTGAGAGGAACATAAATCAACCACAGGGGGCTGTAAATCAATTACAGAACAATAGGTTAATGAAGTCGAGGGGAAAAGGTGGTTCAATTGATCAGTTTAATTAATCAGCCTATCAGTTTGATATCAAAAGTGGAGAAGAACTGGCCTTGCCCCACTGTTCTGCGATACAAAATGTTATTGCAAGTCCTTGATTTAACTGTAGACATCTGCATTTGCGTAAGAGAACAGTTAATAAAATAACGCTTTCATTCAGTTCTGCTGAGAAAATCTCACTGATGGTGTCACGTATTTGGTGTAGAACAAATGGAGGAGACTTATGCCAAGCAACGCGACAACAGGTTGATTGTCAGCTTTGTTTACAATTAATAAAATTTACAATCCAGCTACACTGCAGGCTCTCGTTGAGCAAATGAACTAAGAACTGGTTATGGTTTATACTCATAATATTAAGTATAAAAAACGGAAAGAGGAACGAAGCGCAAGGTGTAATTTTCAAAATGTTCAAATGTGTGTGAAATCTTATGGGACTTAACTGCTAATGTCATCAGTCCCTAAGCTTACACACTGCTTAACCTAAATTATCCTAAGGACAAACACACACACCCATGCCCGAGGGAGGACTCGAACCTCCACCGGGACCAGCCGCACAGTCCATGACTGCAGCACCTAAGTTCGCTCGGCTAATCGCGCCCCGCTAAGGTGTAATGGTAGACAGTGACGGGAACTACGAGTATACCAACAAATTACATTCTGCATAGTTATTCGAATAAGAACACATTTGAAGCAAATTTAATCGAAATAAATTATTTATAACTAACGTAAATCGCAGAATGTGGCTGTATTTTCTTTGTTTGCTTCTTGAACGTAATTCTATGAATAGTGTTCCTTTCGCTTAATGCAATTTCTAACAGATAAATAACTTATTAATGCACTGTATACGAATGTGTTTCGGTGGCTCATTGACTACAAGACCAAAGCTTTTGGGTTCGATCCCCCGTTCGTTGTACTATTTCTTCTGTTATTTATAGCTTTTATCAGCTTCAACAATTAGAAAAATGCCAATCGAACTTGCACTGTGTTTTGCAGTACACGTTTAACTCTAGGTCCTCTTCTTATTGGGTGTATAAGTCGAGTCACTGGAGGGATCACTGGAGGGAGGCAAACAACGGTACACGAAATGCATGGAGAAACGCTTCAGCGTTGAAACAAAACTTCGCATTCAGCACAGCTTCACTTGGTTTACAGAGTAATAAACGTAACACAAAAATACCTCATGGACGGACGGCCGTAGCAGCTACACTCCGGATTCGGCGCAATTCAACCGACTGTATACTTGCAGGTACTTGCCCTCTCCCTCTGCCAACATTCGGAAGTAGTTACGTAAGTAGCCAAAGATGAGTCAGGCAGCCAACAAAAGCTCTTAATCTGAAGCACATTTTTCCACTGTATCATGACTGCTAACATTATCGAATATAGCTGTATTGCTGATATACACTCCTGGAAATTGAAATAAGAACACCGTGAATTCATTGTCCCAGGAAGGGGACACTTTATTGACACATTCCTGGGGTCAGATACATCACATGATCACACTGACAGAACCACAGGCACATAGACACAGGCAACAGAGCATGCACAATGTCGGCACTAGTACAGTGTATATCCACCTTTCGCAGCAATGCAGGCTGCTATTCTCCCATGGAGACGATCGTAGAGATGCTGGATGTAGTCCTGTGGAACGGCTTGCCATGCCATTTCCACCTGGCGCCTCAGTTGGACCAGCGTTCGTGCTGGACGTGCAGACCGCGTGAGACGACGCTTCATCCAGTCCCAAACATGCTCAATGGGGGACAGATCCGGAGATCTTGCTGGCCAGGGTAGTTGACTTACACCTTCTAGAGCACGTTGGGTGGCACGGGATACATGCGGACGTGCATTGTCCTGTTGGAACAGCAAGTTCCCTTGCCGGTCTAGGAATGGTAGAACGATGGGTTCGATGACGGTTTGGATGTACCGTGCACTATTCAGTGTCCCCCCGACGATCACCAGTGGTGTACGGCCAGTGTAGGAGATCGCTCCCCACACCATGATGCCGGGTGTTGGCCCTGTGTGCCTCGGTCGTATGCAGTCCTGATTGTGGCGCTCACCTGCACGGCGTCAAACACGCATACGACCATCATTGGCACCAAGGCAGAAGCGACTCTCATCGCTGAAGACGACACGTCTCCATTCGTCCCTCCATTCACGCCTGTCGCGACACCACTGGAGGCGGGCTGCACGATGTTGGGGCGTGAGCGGAAGACGGCCTAACGGTGTGCGGGACCGTAGCCCAGCTTCATGGAGACGGTTGCGAATGGTCCTCGCCGATACCCCAGGAGCAACAGTGTCCCTAATTTGCTGGGAAGTGGCGGTGCGGTCCCCTACGGCACTGCGTAGGATCCTACGGTCTTGGCGTGCATCCGTGCGTCGCTGCGGTCCGCTCCCAGGTCGACGGGCACGTGCACCTTCCGCCGACCACTGGCGACAACATCGATGTACTGTGGAGACCTCACGCCCCACGTGTTGAGCAATTCAGCGGTACGTCCACCCGGCCTCCCGCATGCCCACTATACGCCCTCGCTCAAAGTCCGTCAACTGCACATACGGTTCACGTCCACGCTGTCACGGCATGCTACCAGTGTTAAAGACTGCGATGGAGCTCCGTATGCCACGGCAAACTGGCTGACACTGACGGCGGCGGTGCACAAATGCTGCGCAGCTAGCGCCATTCGACGGCCAACACCGCGGTTCCTGGTGTGTCCGCTGTGCCGTGCGTGTGATCATTGCTTGTACAGCCCTCTCGCAGTGTCTGGAGCAAGTATGGTGGGTCTGACACACCGGTGTCAATGTGTTCTTTTTTCCATTTCCAGGAGTGTATTTATGCAATTTGCTCGTGTTTGTAGTGCTATGGAATGAGTGAACGGGGAAGTCTTCTTTTAACTTTCAATGCGAATATTTTATGTTAGGCTTTACTATGACTGTTATTGACATTATATGAAACAACAAGTTTATTGTTACCAGTCACTGTTTATTTATCTCCACGACACATTTAAAAGGTTTAAACCTGCATCATCGGGTGGATTAACATTTTCGAAATCTACCTTGTGATGGAGGTTTAAACCTTTGAAACGCGTCGTAATCCACCTGATGATGGAGGTTTAAACCTTTGAAACGCGTCGTGGAGGTAAATAAACAGTGACTGGTAACAGTAAACTTGTTCTTCCATTTAATCTTTTCCTAACGTCTAAGATCAACGGTTTTTAAATAAAAAGGTATTCTAAAACGTTTGTGGAATGCTGCTGGATGTCGAAAGTTAACCGGTAGTATTTTAGGATGAACTCCGAGTAAGCTTTCCATTAAAATATGGAATCATTTTTCGATGTAGTATGCGTCCCTCCAGTTACGTAGAGGATTGAAATTCCAAAATTTCGAAAGAGACGTTAGGTTTGAGCACATAGATGAGTCATAATATTACACCACTCTGACAAAAGTTTTGTCGGGGATGTGTCAAGAGACGATTGGAAGATGCTTTTCGCCTTTCTACACCAACCAGAACTATTTCAGTCATGTCTTACCCCCTATCTTGAGACAAATATTTCACCTGAACTGCTGTCCCCCACTAACAGAGGCTTACAACAATCTACACTCATATAATAGTTTAAAAAATGGTTCAAATGGCTCTGGGCACTATGGGACTTAACATCTGAAGTCATCAGTCCCATAGAACTTAGAACTACTTAAACCTAACTAACCTAAGGACATCACACACATCCATGCTCGAGGCGGGACTCGAACCTGCGACCGTAGCAGTCGTGCGGTTCCGGACTGAAGTGTCTACAACCGCTCGGCCACCGCGGCCGGCCATAATAGTGAAGGAAATATCGAAGAAACTGGGTCACGAGTTTCCAGTGATATTATGACGTGGAAAGAAAAGTTTATCTGGAATGCATTTCTAGAGGTAACCTAACGTCTAATCGCAAAGAATTATTTGGCGAAATTACTTTGCTGAAGAAGTTTGTGAGTTGGAAATCATACAGTGTTATCATGAAATGAATACGAATTCAGAAGATACAGTATGCCGATATCCTCTTAGCAAGAGTACAACATATTTTCTTTAGTGTCACAACGGCAGATCTCCACAAAGCAAAAAACGTCTGTGATGAAATGTTTGAGAAGAAGTTTGTTCCAAAAATTAATTCAAAAGAAGCCAAAAGTATATTCCTTTAAAAAAAATTCAAAGTATTGGAGCAATAAATATGATTCGATTTCAGAGTTATACATTATTCGTAACGCATTTTATTCGCAAATGATGCGAGTAATGTTTTTGCGTGTAGTTTCAAAATGCTTCGAATACAATTTGTGATTCACGAATAATGAATAACAATTTTTTTCTGTATTCGTTATCCGTCATTCGAATAAATTTCGTCCTACTATGGTGGTAAGCGAATTGCATCGGAATTGTGCGCACTGCAAACCCTCAGCACACGTGTAAGTCAATGGAAACGTGTCCCATCCGCGTTGCCGAGTACAAGTGGTCACTCGGCTGTCATTACCATCGGTAATCTTCGTCATTCACTAGGTGATCAAAAGTATCGGGACACCTGGCTGAAAATGACTTACAAGTTTCTGGCGGCCTGCATCGGTAACGCTCAAATTCAATATGGTGTTGACGGCCCTTAGCCTTGATGACAGCTTCCACTATAGCAGGAACACGTTCAGGTGGGAAGGTTTCTTGGGGAATGGCAGCCCATTCTTCACGAGCTGCCACACTGAGTAGAGGTATCGATGTCACTCGCTGAGTCCTGGCACGATGTCGGCGTTCGAAAACATCCCAAAGGTGTTCTATAGGATTCAGGTCAGGACTCTGTGCAGACCAGTCCATTACAGGGACAT
Source organism: Schistocerca nitens (assembly GCF_023898315.1). Lineage (NCBI taxonomy): Eukaryota > Metazoa > Arthropoda > Insecta > Orthoptera > Acrididae > Schistocerca > Schistocerca nitens. The sequence goes on along the minus strand of NC_064618.1, from coordinate 189,567,291 downwards.
TATTGTCGTCCAACCACTCCGTCACAGGCCGTGCATTATGTGCAGGTAGTCGATCGTGTTGAAACATGCAGTTGCCATCCCTGAATTAATCTACAGCAGTGGGAAGAAAGAAGGTACTTAAAACATCAATGTAGGCCTGTGCTATAATAGTGCCACGCAAAACCACAAGGGGTGCAAGCCCCTCCATGAAAAACATGACCACACCAATACACCACCACCTCTGTATTTTACTGTTGACGCTACACACGCTTTCAGATGACGTTCACCGGGCATTCGCCATACCCGCACCCTGCCATCAAATGGTTCAAATGGCTCTGAGCACTATGGGAGTCAATTGCTGTGGTCATCAGTCCCCTAGAACTTAGAACTAATTAAACCTAACTAACCTAAGGACATCACACACATCCATGCCCCAGGCAGGATTCGAACCAGCGACCGTAGCAGCAGCGCGGCTCCGGACTGGAGCGCCTAGAACCGCAAGACCACCGCGGCCGGCACACTGCCATCGGATCGCCGCATTGAGTGCCGTGATTCGTCACATCACACGACGTTTTTCCACTGTTCAATCGTCCAATGTTTACGCTCGTCACCCTAATCGAGGCGACTTTTGGCATTTACCAGCGTTATGTGTGGCTTATGAGTAGCCACTTGATCATGAAATCCAAGTTTTCTCACCTCTCGTCCAACTGCCATAGTACTTGCTGTGGATCCTGATGGAGTTTGGAATTTCTGTGTGATTATCTGCATCGATGTCTGCCTTATACACATTAAGACCCTCTTCAACTGTCGGCTCTCTCTCTGTGAGTCAGCAGACGAGGTCGGCCTGTACACTTTCGTGCTGTCCGTGTCCATTCATGTTTCCATTTCACCATCACATCGGAAACAGTGGACCAAGGAATGTTTAGGAGCGGGGAAATCGCACGTACAGACGTGTGACACAAGTGACACCCAATCACCAGACCACGTTCGAAATCCGTGAGTTGCGGAGCGCCCCATAATGTCTAATGACTCTGAGGTCGCTGATATAGAATACCTGGCAGCAAGTGGAAGCACATTACACCAAATATGAAAAACGTATGATTTTGGGTGTGTCTTTTTATCACATAGTGTATTCCGTGAAAGAATGGGAAGTGCTTGTAGCGTCGGTAAGTTTCTGCTTTGGTGTGAACGTTCGAAAGAGTTGATAATGTTAGGATGTAAGGCTAGATAGGTGCAGTCAGTGATTTCGTAGTCCTTTCCACTTTCAAACTATTTAATCAGTTGTTTGTGGATTATTTTTCGGTGTTTAGAGATTTTAAATTCTTAGCATTTCTTCAGTGAGTATCTGAGAATACAACTGTGTGTACCCGTGTGCACAGGTTAAATATTCATTTGACTAACGTTTTTATAAAATTTTTGTGCCTTTAAGCCGAGTTTTCTTTTATGCTGGTGTAAACCTGTGCAGCAAAAGTCAGTTGACATGAAAGTTTTTTGTGTATAGCATCGCATCATGTTTTAAAAGCTATTACTGTTTCGACCACCGGTACACCAAAAGGCAATAGTAACCGTAGTCGAAATGTTCGTTTTACCAGCAGTAGTTTTTATGACATGATGTGGTATCGTACTCAAAAAGCTTTTATATCAAGTTTCCTTTTTTGGTCTATTATAGGTTATTCTAGTCAGTCTCGTATAATCCCACATAATTCAGATCACTTCAATCACTCCACTGTATTCCTACCTCAGTTTAAATTACACCAATATTGGTTACATTCTTGCAGTGAGCTGTACTATCTTCTCGATGAGTCGCCCGCGACACTAGGCAGTATTTCAAGTCGCTTATGACACGTGGAGACGGCCATGGCTTGTGTGCTTGGTTGATTTGATCAAAATCCCAAACCGAAATTATTTCTAGAGATGTTTTCGGGCATTATATAAAATCTTCATGAAATTATTTTGTCAACAAGCACACTCCAAAAGAAGTAGGTATTTTGTCATGTGATTCGTAGATACTGACAGTTCCATTTTACCCCTGCATTAATTTTCTTGGCACTGTGAGAGATGGCTCGAACAATCATGGTTGAAACTGATGCAATTTTCGTGGTGTCTCATTTACGTCGCCACCAACATGGGGCTGATGAAAGCTGCTAGCCAACCGATTTTCACTAGTGTAGTATTGATCTTACCTGCATGTCACCTTACCCCTTACAGACTGATGAGAGCAGTTATTTCTATGAAAATCTTTGTGTAATCAATCCCCATGACGATAAATCCACAGTCTGTGATCCTTTATCCCATACGTGAGTGATAAGTGGCAGTATTGGCTTAAGCCAGATGTTTCCTTGTTCATTGAATAGGAAGTTTGGGGGTTATAATATTAAGATTCCGCATATGTAACTTGAATAAGCTTTGAATTGTTTGGACACCCACACTTTCATCACGTCACAGATATCTCTCATCAAATTCAACAAAATCTTATTATTTACATTCTGGAGTAGTGGGGAGCATATTGGTTGTTGCACATTCGAGTGCAATACCATACAAAAAGTGGCGATATGTCCAAAGCTCAAATAACTTCTTACAATCCCACAAATTAAAACATCACTGACCAGCTCTGATAGTGCTGCTCACTGTCAGTATTGTAGTCTGTTCACTACGTAGAGGCTGATCCTGTAATGTCAGCTACATCAAGAGATTCAGAATGATTTAGTGTGTATTAGTACGACGAGATGTATTCGACCGATTGTTCCCTACAAACCATAAATTTTGACAGGTATGCGGACGATGTACCGCAAAATATTTTGGAAGAAAGAAAAACTACTGGAAAGCCTGTTGTTATTTCATGCATACCAATGAAAATCCACCTAATTCCCGATTTAAAAGATGTTTTTGATGATATAATAGTTGTTTTGCCTCCTCGGCTCTCCAGATCTAAATCCACGTGATTTATATCTTTGGGAAATATTAAAAGGTGAGGTAGACGCAAACACATTGCATTATGAAGAAGTTGGGCTTCAGAGAATTGTCGAGTGTTGAATGTGTTCAAATAGTTCGGATTCACTTTTTACAGGAAGATATAATTTCGGACACAGTCTGTAAATAACGGTAATCTTATCGCAGTTCCATGGTACCTTAATTTACGCTGAGATCTGGGAAGGCTCACCAAGCCGTCATGCTGAAGCTGACGATACTGAAACTCTATAAAAATCACGGGAACACGCTTGCGTCATACGTGTTGCGTCCTCAACATCGGGTTACAACACACACCTTCTTCCAATATCAATATGAATTTTTCATTAATGGAAAAATATAGTATTACTACGTAATTAACATATGTATAAAATGATACGACCAATTGATGACTGGAGATAGGGCGATGTAAGTGGTAGGCAAAATCTGCGATCTCAGTGAAGCAGATGCTCAGTGTCAACTTGGCATTGCACTGTATGATTACATGGATGAACCTATTACACAGAGGTTTGACATAAACCTGAAGCACATTGAACGGGGAAACAAAATGAACCTTCACTGGATGAAAGGGTAAATGATATGATTTCAGTAATTGATAAATCGAATCAAATTCACAAAGAACTGGACACTGTGATCTCATTTATCGGTGTGTCCTCTGGCCTCGATGCATCGACTAATTACCTCGGAAAGTATATCATCAAGTCGTCGTATCCTCTCATGAGGCAAACTAGCACACTACTGTTGTAACTGGGTCTATTTACTTTGGATAACGGCACTGCGAGCAGTGCAACCGAAATGACGTCATAGCTGGTCCTAAATATGTTCTGGCGGGCACAGATTTGTGGAGCATGCTGACCTCGGAATAACTTCAGCATCAAGGAGACAGTTCGAGGAGTCACGTGCAATGTGTGTCCGAACATTGTCCTTTTCAGAAGAGGTAGCATGATACTGTCGCACGAGAAGTAACACACGAGGATGCTGTATGGTCGTGAAGTTCCGTTGTGCTGCCAGGTTTCCCTCAGCCGTGAAGTAATCTCAAATGGCTTCCGACATAATGACGCCAGACGTTAAAAGAAGGCAGCTCTCCACGGGTCAGAGTCCAACTGATCGACAGTGGTAATCAGAGATAGAGCAGAACTGCGCATGGGATGGCAATATTCCATACTCCGTCTTCTGCTAGTCTCTGATAAAAGGTGGTGGATGATACAGAATGTTGCAGGCACTTCATTACTTGCTAAGCTAATCCACTACGGATGATTAATAATTCGTGACTGTTCATTCAACATAATTATATAAAATTGCAACCAGTCACAGTTTCAAATAGTTATTTATTCCATGAACCGGTTTTCGAACCTTCTAAGGCTCATCGTCGGACGGTTTACAGGAGCTTACATAACTATTTCAAAGCGTAATCCTGTCTGCTGGCTCAGTGACAACAAGATGGAACATCCTTTATGCATCGCCATGAGTATTGCTTATATGTCGTTTTCGATCCAGAGTTGAGTTTTGTACTTTTTGCGACAGTATGGGAGACTTTCATTGTTAATATCCAACTATCTGCTTCCATTGAGATTGACAGTCGGTTCCACTTCAGTTAGTTTTACAAAATATGTATCCGTATACACTGTAAAAACAAAAATTTTCCAGCCTCCAGTATGTGCTCTACAACTGTTTCTTGTTACAAGGATCTTCACATGAAGATTTATCATAGGCCTACATTGCTCAGAGGTAGTGTTCGTTTTTGTCTGCACTGATTAAAATTGTTGGAGGGGCAAATACATTAATAAAAACTGGCATTCACATAAATGTCCAGGAGCGAAATAATAGAAAGCTATAGTATTTGTAGTGCACTTCAGCTGTTTGTATGACCGAAATTTATATTTAAAAAAGAAGAACAAAAATTCAAATGAACAGCTCACTTATTTCAGTTCTCACATTAAAATTATCTGGAAAATTAGTAAAGGTAGATTCCGTTCGTTTAAGCTGAAGATAACGTATCAAGACGTTGATTTATTTTAGGAGGAGAGGGCTTCTACTTTTAGGCATTTAGTAGAGAATTTTTTTGTGGTTGGATATTTGCGTTGACGTCAATGTAGTTAGAATGTAAGGAGAGGAATAGAAGGGCGTGAGGACTGGGGGGAGGGGTGTTGGGAGGAGGCAGGTTTGGTTGATTACCTGTTTTGTACAAGTAAGCATCCGAACTTCTGAAGGGAAAATTGATTTCTCACTTCACTTTGGTCACTGAGCAAATAGTCAGATGCTGTATTTGTATTGACAATGATTTCGATTTATTCGAGAAGGTCAAGTATCATGTCTTTGTTAGCAAAATGAAATGTTTGGAGGTTCTGTTTCATAGTGATTACAGAATGATTGTTTTGGGCTAGACGTGAGGAAAACCTGGATTTGTTTAAATCGTTAGGAAGGTGTGGCATCTATGTGCTCTTTAAATATTGTTGTGAAGCCTCTACCAGCTTGTCCAATGTAGAAGCTTGGAGATAAGTTTCAAATGAGTGCGTATACACCTGAAGTTTGATCCTGTTGTATATTGCTTCTGGTACTGTGTATGATTTTATGCTGTGTCTTATTGTATGTGAAGAATCTTATTTTTATGTTGTATGTCTCTAAGAGGTTGGTAATTTGCTGAGAAATCTTCGCTAGGAACTACAGGCTTACAAATGTCGTCTTCTTGTTTGTGGATGCTTGTTAAGCAACTGGATGGTTTTATTTTGTTGTATGGGTTGATATATCTATTACAGCAGGATTGTACCCATCGCTGGAGGAAATTGATTTAATAATTTCTCTTTCTTTTAATGATCATTTGTGTCCTTTGGAGTTTTAAGCATGTGATAAACCATTGTTCTGACGAATGGTTTCTATGTTACTCTGGGTGGTAAGAAGAGCTATGTATGGTAATACTGGTGGTTGATGTCTTCCTGAAAATTTGAATGTTATATTTCTGATTTTTATTTGAGATTTTTAAATCAAGATAGTGAATGCCATCTAGTGTTTCTTGTTCTACAGTGAATGGTGTAAAGTATTAAGTTCCTTGGCAATATATTCTAATCCTTTTGTGTTCCGTTGAACATAATGAGAGTGTTATCAACATAGCGTTCGTAATAAAGTAGCTTATTTTTTAGTTGGGTTTCGGATCTAAAACAGTTGTTTCCAAATTTGTTAATGTATATTGTTTGACTGATAGCAAGCCCTCAACGCCTGAATATAAAACTTGTTGTTGAACAGGAAGTAGTTGTGTGATAATGTAATCTCCACGATCCTTATGAGTTCATAGGTTCCAGCTCAAAGCATTTCAGGAAACGAACAACCACCAATATTACCACACATAAAATTGCATTTGCGATGAAAACGTGAAATTTTTAATGAACGACTCTCGGATTTAAATCTGCAGCAAGTCGTTAAGTGACCATGTGGTTCTAGCAGACACCTTCTCCGCCATTGTCAAGTGCTTGACTTGACAATGGTAGAGGATATCTATGCCGAAAGTTTATGGGCATTTAACCACTTTGCACAGCTTGAAATCCGAGAGTATTTTATTATTGGATTTCACTGTGAAAGCATGCATTCGTACATGTAAAAATTTTTATGTAAACTATTTGCATTTTTGTTAAAACTGGAATTTTTTCAACAAATTTGATTTCAGAGTAAATATTTATTGTTAAGCATTTGAAAGCTTAGTTAATAAACTACTTTTAGCGTGATGGAGGAAAAATCATGTAGACATAACAGCTGTCAGCTCTCATCGTGTAGTTGGATTTCTGGAGTCCTCTTGACCCTCACAATTAACGTAATTTTTTAAAAAAATGCTGATATCGGCGACGTTCGATTCTGATACACATTTAACTTGTGTTGAAATTGATGTACATAACTTATAATCATCCCTCTTGTAAATTGTGTACTAGCATTTCTAACATATCCTACCACATTATGTCTGGTACATGGTACTTTTCATACACATTTCTTTAAGAAAACACCACAGGGAAAAAAATATGGCGACGAAATGTCGGCTGATGTGGAAGGTCACTTCCAAATTTTCAGTACTCCAGCAACCACCAGTATCACCGTGGATAACATTTCTTGCCATCGAGACCAACATAAGAAATCATTCTTCAGAATAATGATCAATCATGTGCTTAATCCTGGAATGGACACAAGCGATAGACAAAAATAAATGGATATTAAATAAGTTTCGTCCAGTAATGGTTACAGTCCTGCTATAAGTCATAAACTTACACATATAAAAATATGAAACCAAGCAATTACTGAACACCACTCACGAACAAGAAGATCACACTTTTAAGCCTGCCTTTACTAGTGGAGATTTTTCAGGAAACTGCCAAACTCTCCAAGACATACAATACAAAAATTAACTTCTTCACCAAAATAAAACACAAAATAAAATCATAGCACCAAAACCGCTATAGAACAGGATAAAAAGTCAGCTGTGTACAGACACATTTGCAACTCATATCCAAGATTCTGCATTGGACTAACTGGAAGAATCTTTACTAGAAGATTTAAAGAACAATTCGATGCACTCCATTTTAACAACTTGAACAAACCGATCTCTGCCTCACATCTCGCCAATCATTCTGTAAACAGTATGGAGCAGAACCTCGAAACACTTCATCTTGCCAACAAAGACATGCTACTTGACTCTCTTGAAGAAATCTAAATCTTCATTCACAAAAATAAAGCACCTGTCGACCAACTTAATAACCAAACTGAAATGAGGATTTTTCCTTCAGAATTTGGAAGACTTACTACTTCAAATCATGTAATCAATCGACAAATCCTGCTCCTCTCTCAGTCTTCCTTACGCCAATTTCTCTCCCCCCCCCCCTTTCCATTTACAACCTATCTACATTGATGGCAACACAAACATGCTACCACAGAATAATTTATGCACAATATGTCTAAAATAAATTAATACATTTATACATATTACCTTTAGCTGAAACAAACGGACTGTGGCTTCACTAATTTTCCAGGTCCTGTTAATGTAAGAACTTTAAAAAGTCAGCAGTTCATTTGAAATTTTTTCTTTTTTTTAAATATAAAGTTCTGGTTTTACAAACAGCTGCAGTTCACTGCAAATACTAAAAGTTTGTATTATTTTGCTCCTAGGGTTTCAAGTTAATGCTAGTTATGATCAATGTATTTTTCCAGTCAACAACTTTAACAAGTACAGACAAAAACGAATAATATCTATGAGCAAAGTGGTCTATGTGAGATCTTCGTGTGAAGACCTTTGTAACATGTAACAGTTGTGTAACATATGCTGGAGGCTGGCAAAGTTTCGACATTACAGTTTATACGCATACTTATTCTGCAAAAGTGTCTGAAATGATACCGACTGTCCGTTACAATGGAAGCAGACAGTTGATGTTAACAACAAAAGCCGCCCATACTCTTGCACTTAGTACAAAACTTAGTTTTAGATAGAAATCGACATATAAGCAACACTCATGGTGAAGGATTAATGAATGTTCTATCTTCTTGTCACTGAGACAGCACACAGGGTTACGCTTTCAAATAGCTGTGTAACCTCCTGTACCCCGTCTTAAGATGAGCCTCAAAAGAATCGAAAACGGATTCGTGGAGTATGTAACTATTTCAAGAACGAGAGTAATTGCAGGTTTATGGATTTACACTTGTCCATTAGGTGTTCTTAGCTCGCCGGCGCAGATTTTGTTACGATGTGCTGTGTGGACAGTATGGCAATACGGCTATCCCCCATAGCGTTTGTGCACAGTACGACAATATATACAGTACGACAATACGGCTGTCACCATCGAGTATGCTACCCTTCAGATACAGTCGAAATGTCAGATGCAAATGCTCCACAAACGTGGATTTTGTGATTCAACTTCCCAGTCAAATGGAGACATGCAATGACGCACCTATCAGATGCTATAAGGTGCGGCATTTGATTATTATTCTTACGATCCTTTTATGTAATTTGAGAAATGTGTTCACATTTTGTGCATTTGCATAACGTCGTTGAAACTAAGATAAGTGTTCAGACTACAATTTTATCTTCTGTTGTGATATATTGCATATTGTCTTTGCAGACCATAAGTCAATTTGTACTGCAATAGTTGCCTCAAGGCTAGAATTTGTGTGTTTCAGATGTATTTTTGTACTAATTTAGTAGTAGGGCGAAGAGAGAATGATTTTGTTCAGTAAATATTCATTAAATAACTAGAGAGATCTTTCTAATACCTATCATGTACCATATTAAAAAAGATTAAATGCAAACATTGATATCCCACTCCTGGGTAATAGTTCCCTCATGACGTGAAGCACCAGCACTATTACTTTCCACCGTAATATTGTAGACTTACACCAGTTGCTAAGGTCTATCGTGCAACGTAGCTGTTTAGTAGGACATATGATCAATCCAATGTTACCTTAACCAAGGACATTGTATTTATTTCTGTTTATTTATTTATTGCATACAGGAGGGTGGAGACAATAATTAGGCTTAAATCTGTGGGTATACTCCACAAGTAATGCATTTTACAACTTAATTACGGAACATGTATCAGTCGAAAATGATGAAATAGTTCCCAAAAGCGAAGCCCTCAACTAATAATTAAGTCGCAGAGATATGACTTTCGTTATATGAATTTTTCCTCCTGAACATGTTTTGACCACAAAACGTGACATATCTTATTTTAAATTCTTCCTCTAAAGTTTTCAGAAAGCGAACTGTATTCTCCAACTTCTACAATTTAGTTGAAGACACTCATTCTGTAAGAATGGCCATTCAAAATTAATTTAGACATATTTCATTCCTCTGTAGTTAAAAACTGTAGTGATGAAATTTTTCCGTGTAGAATGTTGGAAAAAAATTCTTAACATTCGTGTAAGTCGTGTTCAAAACGTTGTAGAAGTAAGGCACACGCTCGAAAGAGTTACTGAAACGTTAACGTTATAAGTGAGACTCGTTACCATTGAAAAATAAACGATCGACGTAAACGGTCGAGTTGTAAGAAAATGGGAACAAAGAATTCCATGCAATGTACTGCATAATTTGATTCCAACTTTAACTAAATTCCAGACTTGACGTTACTTTAACGAACACAAGAATTTCTCATTATCGCCCCTAAATTCAGCTATTTACTACGTTTTCTACGCCATCTGATGCTATTAACTTCGCCTGAGGGTGGTAATTCCAGAGAAAGTTTGTGAATAGAGAGTCTGAGTTCGGAAGAAAACGTTCTACGACAATCATCACTTCTAGTGATGTATTTTAGGAATCTTATTGTTTGCTGCTGCTATCAGAACGACTGTTTTCTCCTTTAATTATACAGGACCATAAGGGTCAGTAAAATTAATTAATCAAAACGAACGGAAATATCATTCAATATTCTGTGAAGAGAAACATTTGACAGACAGAAATAATATGTAGAAACAGATGTCTCATTTGAAAATATTAGCTTATCATGTGGAACATTTTCTTCGTATGCCGCATTTTTTTTTTATTTTAAAATTTGAACCACCATTTTCAATGCAGATTCGGATTCTATGCTAAAAAATTTGCAGGGATTGCCGGAAACATTTATTTTCCATTAATGGCAGATGACAATATAATCGACAAAATTTATTGCAGTTTATGCAATTAAGAACAAACGTTCTATATTACATTTGCGATGAAAATGTTCGAATTTTATTCTGAAATATTCAAATATTTGTTAAAATTTGATTTTCTTTTGAAGTAATAGCTGCCTGCTCTCATCCGGAGCTTGATGTCAGTGAATCCCCATCTCTCTGACAAATATTGTAATTAAATGGTCAAAATGACGACCTTCCATAACGATTTATTTTTAATTTATGTACATAACTAAAACATCCCTGGCGTAGTTTGTGCACAAGCATTTCTAATGAGTCCCAACACGTTTTGTCGAGTAGCTACTACTTTGTTTTTAAGATAACGCCACAAGAAAAAATTCCGGTGACGTAAGGCCACTTCACCGGACCACTTCTGCCGATCCAGCGAGCACTGAAATCACGATTTAATACTCTTTGACCTATTGTGGAATAGTTAGCTGGACACCCATCTACATGTTCTCTCGCATTACGAGAGGTATATCTACCAACATAATAGATAGCTCATCTTATAATAAGTTACCATAACTATCTCCGTTCAAAGTACTTTTCAAACTAAGGGACCGATTAATTTGTCGCCTATGATACCACACGAAACGTTAACAGACCAAAGGCGCGAATAATCTACTTCGTGTTTCCAGTGATGGATTTCTGCGCTCCAGTAATACATGTTGGGCTTAATTTTGTCCTGGTTCATAAAAGTTAACTCTTCGGAGAACATTACTCGACAAAATAAATGCGGCTGTATCTGTAACTGCATCAGTGCGCAGTTGTAGTACCACATTGGATTCCTAAAACCATTCCCACTGAGTTCTTGACGCGTAGAGATGTGGTAGGAATTGTATCTGGAACGTTTTAAGGTCGGCCAGACCTTTCTGTGAGCGAATCTTGGCTAGTAAGATACTTCTCGTGTACTCGCGTGTGGATTATAACACATTGCATGTGGTACTGCATTTTCGTTCTGTCAGCAAAAGTTCTTCACAACGAGCAACAGCAGCGTCCAAATTTCTCTTAAAATTATTTCGATTTTCTCTTCTACGCATAAAATATCAATTACTTCAAATTTTCCAGAAAAGGCTCCGACCTTTTCGGTATTCGTTCTTATACACTGAGTTGGCGAAGGTCATGGGACTGCGATATGCACAAATACAGAAGACGGTAGTATCAAGTACACAAGGAATAAAAGCACAGTGGGTTGACATAGCTGACACCCGTACTCAGGTGGTTCATGTGAAGAAGTTTCTTACGTGATTATGTTCTCTCTTCGGGAATTAACAGACTTTGAACGCGGAATGGCAGTTGGAGCTAGTCGCACTGGAAATTACACTTCGGGAATCGTTAGGGAATTCAGTATTACGAGATCCACAGTGTCAAGAGTGTGGCAAGAATGCCAAATTTGTGGCATTAACTCTCACCTCGGACAATGCAGTGGCCGACGGCCTTCACATAACGACAGAGAGCAATGGAAATTGCGTGGAACCGTTAGGGCTGACAGACAAGCAAAACTGCGTGAAATATCAATATGGGACGCACGACGAACGTATCCATTAGGTCAGTGCCACAAAATTTGTCGTTAAGGGCCTACGGCAGCAGACCGCTGACACGAGTGTCTTACTAATAGCACCACATCGCCGGCAGCGCCTTTCCTGGGCTCGTGATCATAGCGGTTGGACCCCAGACGACTGAAAAACCATGGCCTGGTCAGATCAGTCCTGATTACGATTGGTATGAGCTGATGCTAGGGTTCTGGTATGGCGCAGACTCCACGAAAGCATGGAGCCGAGGGGCTCAACAAGGCACTGTGTAAGTTGGTCGTGGCTCGGTAATGGTGTTGGCTATATTTACACGGAATGGGCTGTGCCCTCTGATCCAACTGTACCGATCATTGACTGGATATGGTTATGTCCGGCAACTTAAAGACCATTTGAAGCCATTCATGAACTTCGTGTTCTCATGATGATGCACGATGTCACGGGGTCGCGGTTGTTCGCAATGGGCTTGAACAACATCCTGAAATATTCGAGGAAATGTTTTGGCCACCCAGGTCGCCCAGCATCAACCCATCGGATATTTATAGGACTTATAGAGAGGTCAGTCTTTGCACAAAATTCTGCACGGCAACACTGCCCCAATTATGGACGACTTTAGAGGCAGCGTGGCTCAGTAATTCTGCAGGGAACTTCCAACGACTTGCTGAGTTCCTGTCACGTCGAGCTGCTGCACTACTCCGGGTGCACGGAGGTCCGACAGGGTATTAAAAGCTATCCCATGACTATTATGACCTTGTTGTATCACTCCGACGCTGTCGTGGGGCCCGCCTCGTAGTGGGGACTGGCCGATCGGGAATTTGTGTGAGAGTCCACTATGTGTGTGTGTGTATTCGTGGAAGGGGCACTTGTCACTATTATTATTAACGTTTTTCCTTATAATGGCTGTGGATTGTTTTCCACCGATAACCGCACAGCGGCCAGCGTGAGAGTTACGGTGGTCAGCTGGAAGAACACACCATAATCACTCACCCTGATGGTGAGATGGAAGGGGACTAACTGCAGTCAAACGTCCCGATGGTGTGGGGCTCCAACTAAATGAGAAGGGAGCAGAAAACTATGTTGCGTTAAAATGTAGTTTATTTGCGGGACTTCTAATGTCTGTCCTAAAAGTTTTATCATACGATCAAATTTGAAAAACTAAATTAAATTTTTAACAAACGTTTCAGCTGTTTCATATAAAAAATTTACATTTTTATAGCAATGTAATTTAGAATGAAATAAGTTAGCTTATAGTTAAGGAAAAAATTAATTCTTCCGATCAGTCATCTATCACGAATGGAAAAAATATTTCAGGTAAACCCTATGTACTTGAAACATTACGTACGTTTTAAGGTAGAAACCGAATCTGCCATAAAATTTGGAATACCTTTGAAAATAATAAGTTGAGCTCGCCATGCAGAGGTAAGGGGGAGGGGGCGAGTGGGGGCGGGAGGTAGGGTGTGACCAGTTTCACGACACACGAATCACCTGTTTGAGAATATGAACTTTACATCTAAAACAGTTTTTTCGTATAATGCTTTTTTTTTCAAGGTATTCAGTTGTTCAAACGAACGTCCACAGATTTTATAAAAAAAAAAACAACTTCCCCCTTTTTTAGGGTAGAGAGGGGAGTAAGAGTGGTGAGACAAGTAAATCAAAAGTATTCCTCTAGGTCTGTAGAGAAGAGGCAGTGACGATGTCTTCAGCAAGAGACTTCCATAACCCACTACTTTGAATCAGCTGAATATCCATCAGCCACGTAGCAGAATGAGTTACATTGGAGTGCTAGTTTCCGTGAAACCTTCCCGTCTCCTCTATATCTCTTTTGTTACGCAACCTTCCCTTTTACAATAACCTATGAAACCTTCCCTTAGGATTCCTATCTCTTGCTTAATAATAACAAATGAAATCTTTCCGTTGAAATTAATTGTCTTTCTCAATAATAATAAGTGCAATCTTCGCACACAAATTTAAATCCTACTTATTAAAAGTGATTTGCTGATTATTTCGACAAGACATAGAATGTGTCGTCGTCGTGGCCCTCAGTCATTACCTGCAATAACCCAAAACTGTTCCTTACCTTACTTACTGTTACTGGATCGCCATCTGACTACTACATCGAACTGCGACATCAATATATTTAATCTGTTTTACTATACCCTATTAGCTGCTGATGGACTATCATAATAAGTGGCTGTATTTATTACCAAAGCTGACGTTATTATTTAATAGCAAAGCTGACGCTATTCTTTAATTAATTTCACTGAAGTTACGTAATTCATAGTTAAACTTTTTCTTGACGACAATGATATTTTGCAAAGTTTTATGTTGATGGTTTTTGGGATGGATTATAATCAGTAATGCAATAATGATGGCAAAAATTAATTACATTCTGAAAACGATTCTTCAAATATTTACTGTTGGTGATGAAATGATTTTACAAACGTTCAAATGGGACTTACTTCTTACAATAATCTTACAACTGGCACTGCGCAAACATACCTTCAGTAGTCTTGAGTTTCTCAAAACAAAACAAAAAAAAATTCAATAATATTAGTTCCTCTTATGATAATAGTTAGCTGATGTCTCTGTACATCCGTTTATAATCTCTTGTAAATCATAGCTGGTGGATGGCAGCCACATCGCTCCTCTCAACCTCTCGCTTCAGACCTGCTACCGACTCGTTTCACATCTCGCTTACTACTGACTTCCTACGAACGCTAAAGTGCGGTGTCTCCCACCAAAACTGCTTTCTGGTGCAGACAATCCCTCCTAACATTACAAAATTATCAATGTGCGGCCTTTCCCGCTCGTTTCTTAAAATGTATCCATACGCGGTCTCTCCCGCCCGTTTTAAAATTATATCAATGTCCCTCTCGCCCACAATACTTGGTGCAGACATTCCCTGCTACCACAATTATTTCCAAAATGACAAATATTAATTATTCCTACTTACTCCTATTAATAAAATATAAACATCTTTCATAAATTGTGGTTTGACAATAGACAATAGAAATATACACGTCTTACATCCGTAACGTTCTTTAAAGGCGATTACACTGCTACAGACACAGTGGCAAACATGACACTTTTCCAAAACATCACTGCTGGAGAAATGCTACAGACACATGTGTATTACCGAGAATGCAAAGAATCGACTCAGCTGTGTAACTAAAGAAAACGTAATACATGAAAGCTAAGATGTAGACAAAATAACACAGTTCTGTTTCCTTTGCATGATGAAATAATTATGTAAGGTACGACAGTTAATATGCAGCCTCAGCTGCCAAAAACTTTGCCCGACATACATGAAAGAAAAATGCCCGCATTGGACCCAATAAATTCTCTTGTCTAACAGACTGATCACGCGCAAACACATTTGGGAGTCAAGCAGTTTACCGTCAAAATGAAAATGGCAAAGGTTTTGAACTCACTTTACATGCCAGGCCTCTGGTTTGTGAACTAGAACCGAATGTGTCCACGACTTAGATCAGGTGAAACTAACAGATACGAAAGAAGAAAATTACAGTCTTTGTGGAAATAACCACTTATACACAAACGCCGCTTCTCCATGGACAAACTATGTTCTTAGAAAACAATGTGGTAGAGACAGCGAGCAAGGGTACCGGTAGTTACCGAATTTGCAAATATCAGTCTTTCACTCTCTTCGGAGTCCTGTTTCACGAAGAAATATAAAATGAAATACACCACGTGACAAACACTGTGAAATACCCTGTACACATGGTCGGACGTCAATGTATAACTTCGTACAAATAGACAGTGTCAGCTGGTGACCGATGGTCACAAGGATGCATTTGGTATTTGTCATGTTTAGTGTATTTACAAGCCGGGCCAGTGTACATAAGGGACGAGAACAGTGTCAGATGTTGAGCGATCAACTTGGAGACACGGAGACTGCACTTACCCGTCAAAGACATCAGTATCGGTGTCAGTACCTGACGGAATTTGAAAGTCGTCTCACTGTTGGTCCTTGTTTGGCAGTTCGCCTCCTTAGCTGAGTGGTAACATGTTTGCCTCTCACGGAGCGGGCAAAAATGGCTCTGAGCACTATGGGTCTAAACATCTATGGTCATCAGTCCCCTAGAACTTAGAACTACTTAAACCTAACTAACCTAAGGACATCACACAACACCCAGCCATCACGAGGCAGAGAAAATCCCTGACCCCGCCGGGAATCGAACCCGGGAACCCGAGCGTGGGAAGCGAGAACGCTACCGCACGACCACGAGATGCGGGCTAGAGCGGGCAAAGGTTCGATTTCTAGACTGGGTGCTGTGTTGTCCTTATTATCAGTTCATGATCATCGTCACGTATGCCGCCCAATGTAGCGTCATGAAATAATACTTGCAACTCGGCTGCCGAAACTTCCCAGATCGCTGCCAAGAGATCGTTTTCTCCATTTGGCCAGTGGGTCGAATCGTGCATTAGACAGATCTGTGGGGCATTCAGATGTGACAGTGGCCTGAAGTTGAACTCCATGGGGACTTCAAGGAAGGCATACTCGTCATCAAGGGTCCAACTGATTCCGACTGACCACATCTGCCCATGAGAGGGTCACCGTATTGTGCACCACATCATAAACCCTTCCCATCTGCGCCTGCCATCCGAGAATGAGTAATGGACTCCTGCAACACTCTGTATCATACTGCATCAGTGGTCGGAAGTAGGCAGCAACCGGACTGGGGAATTACCATCCCAAGAGTAGGATGCCTTTGGAACAATGCTGTAACCAGGGAGCAAGGACTGCACATGAATGCCGTCGCACTGTGTTAAGCCACGAAATACTGTTGTGCACTAACCCGGATGATCATTGTCAGCCAGTAGGCTATAGTGGCGGACTGGGGAAGGACGCAGTCTTAAAATTGTTTGGAGAGGCAGAGCGATATTACTCATGGTGCTACCCCTTACACGGATCTATCGTCGGGCCATTTTTCAACAGAAAGCTCGTCCGCACTTGGGACGAGTCTCTATGAACTTTCTGCGTGATGCTGAAACATTACCGTGGTCAGCAAGCTCACCATATCAGTTTCTGATGGAAGACACGTCAGACCATGTCGAAATTCAACTCGGTCTCAGTATCCCTATCCATGGTACTGAGGGCCTGTTTCAAAAGTTGTACGGCAGCGTGCCTCAAGTCAGGATACAGCGGCTTCATGAGACACTTCCCAATCTAATCAGTGCATGCAACCAGACCAGAGTGGGTTCCAAGCGATACTGGTAATTCGATTCATATTGCCTAGTTCTTTGTTAATCTGACAATTTGTAATCACTGAAATAACATTACCCACCCTCTCAGCTGGAGAAATTTCATCTCGTTTCCTCCCTACTTTCAGGGTGTTATATTTCCATTGTCAGGCGGTGTACAAAGCAATGATATTCCTAAAACTTCGTGGAAGATCAAAACAGTGTGGCGAACGGAGGCTCCAGTCTTTGCCTTTCCCGAGTTTGAGTCTCCGTCTGGTACACAGTTTTAATCAGCCCACACTCCGCTGCAAAGTGAAAATTTCATTCAGATAATATTCGTGTCAGTATCAGAGACCTACAACAAGAAGACACAAAATATGACCTCCACAGCAACCGATCAGGTAAATCTTTACTAGTATACCCTGTCACTAAGTGAATAACGTTGAATCATTTTGTGGAGAGAACCTCAGCTATGATCCAGCATTGGTTACCTTTTTTCTTTCATTTACATAATAAAGCCATTTCTCCAGCTCCAAGACTGAGTGTCTGTGAGAGCTTCCACTATATTACAGAAGCAATATTCTGAGTTTATGATACAGTTAGCTACCAACGCTATAGTTAACGGTGCGCTCGCTATAAATTAAATGCACATCCGGCGATGGATAAGGTGAAGCTACTGATTCTCTCCCCTAGCGACACTGTGGCTAAAGTCTCTATTAATGAGCGTACAAATACTGGTTCCTTACCACACGGAAGTAAGATGAAATGAAAAGAAAATCCTTACCACACAATATGAGCTATTGCCATGGTTTGGTGCTAGAAAAATGTTTCACGTGAAACATAATGTAGTTGACTGCTTTGCCAACACGATCTGAGACAACATGTAAATCGCTTAGTAAAAGTCATCAATATTGCAGTAACATAATTAGTATTTCCTCAGTTCCTGATAATACTCGAACACCAGCTACAATGTATGCAAATGAGTAGCACATTGCCGGCGGGAGTGGCCGAGCGGTTCTAGGCGCTACAGTCTGGAACCGCGCGACCGCTACGGTCGCAGGTTCGAATCCTGCCTCGGGCATGGATGTGTGTGATAGGTTAGTTAGGTTTAAGTAGTTCTAAGTCCAAGGGGACTGATGACCTCAGACGTTAAGTCCCATAGTGTTCAGAGCCATTTAAACCATTTTTGAGTAGCACTTTACTTGATTTTAGCGCTGATAACTTACTGAACATAAGAATGGAAACGAAAAGGAACTCTACACATTAGTGGATCATTTCTTGGTTACGGACGTAACATTTGTATAACTTACGTTAGAGTATTGACACGAAAACAGAAAACAGAGAGACCTGGAAAGCCGCGAGGGGGAGCCATACGGTCTAAGGCACTTTGCCGCGGTTCGCGAGGTTGCCCCCGTCGGAGGTTCGTGTCCTCCCTCGGGCATGGGTGTGTGTGTTGTCCTTAGCATAAGTAAGTTTAAGTTAGATTAAGTAGTGCCCAATCCTAGGGACCGATGACCTCAGCAATTTGGTCCCATAGTCCTTACCACAAATTTCCAATTTTTTTTTTCCTAGAGCTGGAAATGATGATGTGTGCTGTGTTGAATTGTCACTAAACAAAGGAACGGGGAGTGTCACAGACGTAACGAAACCTTCACTTCCCATGGCAAGACCCATAATAACCACAGGGTTAACGAAGTACAAAAATCACAGGAGTTACCAGACGTCAAATCTAATATCTGTGTCATTAAAATATACGTAAGACAGACTCCAATAAATAAATGCTCCTCTTCTACTGTTAGAATAAGGAACAATCAAATGAAAACGAGACACAGTGAAAAGAAATAAGTAAAATGTTTAATATTTCAAAAGTAATCGCCATAATTTTTGATACCAACAGTGAGAAAAACGGTCAATTTCTTCACGTCAGACGTTTGCGGTTGCCTACGGAACCGTGCTTATATGCTGTGCAGCATGTCTTCGTCCGAAGTAAATTATATGCCACAAATGTCGTTCTTCAAGGCTCAAAAATATGGAAATTCCGCGGGGAGAGATAGGGACTCTACGGAGGGTGTGTAAGGGCTTCCTTGCCAAACTTCTGCAGCGTAGTCGAAACAACCTTAAAAATGCCGTCGTCGATATTCCTCTCAGTGTGGACTTGATGACGCAATTCACGTTTTCTAAACTTTCCAGTTACTGGTGTACTTTATGGCGCTATGTTCAAGTAAGTCAATGAGCAGTTGGTCTTTGAAATCAAACAAATAGGTCATCATGATCCTCCCAGAGCAGGAATCATGTTATTTCGACTACGCTGAAGAAGCTACATTAGAAAGCCCTTACACATCCTCCATAACGTCCCGATGTCTCCCCATGAGGTTACTGCTTGTGGAGCCCTGACGAGACATTCGTGGCTGTCGATTTGCTACAGACGAAGAGGTATACCAGGTCGTACAACCTGGGTACAATCATGATTCCACAGGCAACCGCAAATACTTTTCGTGAAGACATTGAACGTTTTATCTCACAGTGGCATTAATGTTTCAACGGTTGTGGAAATTACGTTTGAGATACTAAACAGTTTACTTGCTTTTTTCCGTCACGTTTTCATTTGACTTCTCTTATATAACGAAAGAAAAAAGAAAAAAAAAAAACAAGGGTGCACTACAGAAAGTACCGCAGCGACTCAAGGTGGCAAGCCTGAATGCAAAACATGATGTGAAATTGAAGTCTGCTGGAAATAATGACAGTATATTAATAATGTGTTATGATCTGACGAAACTGCAGTCATCTGCTCATACCCGGAGGTTCTTTGATTGCTCTGAGAGATGGCTCACCGGTACTAGAACATACGAAACGTAAATTCACTTTGTTACAAAAACAGTGTACAGATTTATTTTACACAACGTATTGTGAGACGATACAGTCCCCAAAAAGGTGTCCATGAACTGTGAGAGCTGACGCGGCCGTGCGTGCTTTCTTTCTTTTTTTTTCTTTTTTTGTGGTTGAATGACGGGCGTAGAAGCGCGAGTACTCGTTTGACAGTAAAAGAGGAGTGGCAACGTGGAACTTAGGACTGCCTGTAGCGGCACCAGCTTTGTAGTTCCACTGTTAAATGTCAACGCACTTTGCGCATCTGCTGTTGGATCGTTCTGGAAGTATGAGAAGGTGACTAGAAAGCGTTTAGGATGCTCTAAAGCCAAGTGATCCGAATTTCCCGTGCTCGCTGTCCACTGGGTGCAAAAAAAAAAAAAAAAAAAAAAAAAAAAAAAAAAATGTGCCGGCCGCGGTGGTCTCGCGGTTCTAGGCGCGCAGTCCGGAACCGCGCGACTGCTACGGTCGCAGGTTCGAATCCTGCCTCGGGCATGGATGTGTGTGAAGTCCTTAGGTTAGTTAGGTTTAACTAGTTCTAAGTTCTAGGGGACTGATGACCTACGATGTTAAGTCCCATAGTGCTCAGAGCCATTTTGCAAAAAATGTAGAGCCCACCATGACTGGCCAGAGGTACCAGCTGAAATGCTAAGTTCTTTTTCTATTTTTATTTTATTTATATTTATATGTTTTATTTATGTATATTTATATATGTTTATATATTTTTATTTATATTTTTATTTATATTTTCTAAATAGCATAAATTTTAAAAATTTAAAATTTGACAACACCGTGACTGAATTTTATAAACGAATCAAAACAGAAATGATATAAACATTACCAGTATTGAAATAAAGGCTAAAATGTTTATTCCACTAGGAAATAGTGAATTTTAGCTGTAAGATAAATTAATACGTGGAAACTAGCGGCAGTATTGTAAAATGAATGTACTTAGGAAAGTATAAGCTTGCATATTTTTAATTGTTTGTCTCTTTTATCGACAATATAAGACAAATAATGTTTTCCATGATAGAATTAGAATTTAGGAGAAAATTTGTGAGTGTGATGAAAGACTGAAGGCAGCTATGAAAAGATGAGAAAATTTTCAAATAAATTCATGTGTGATACATGTGCATAGCGATTAACTGTGCTTTCTATATGTTCTGGCAGGAAGAGAGTATATTTTTTGAATCATGTTAAAATGAAAGGATATAAATATTCGGCAGGCATCTTGCCGCGGATTGACTGATTTTGTCGGCGATAGGAGGCGAATGGCCTGATTCTGGCAGTATTTGGAGGCAGTTCTGTGATGAAGTTTTGCATGCTAAGACAGTCGCTTCGTGAAAGTACTGAAATTTTATTAAGTGTGTAAACGTGGACTTACAAAATTTACGCATGTGTCGATAGCCAACACTTAGAAACATTTTCGCACAGTAAACACAAAGATTTTTCGTCAAGGAACGTTTCTGACCTTTGAAACTTCAACACCAATCTTTGCGAGTGGCTTTTGGGACTTGTGATTTGGCCATTTCGCAACCGAGGCACTTAAATTTTAAGTGAGTGGAACTTACAAACAAAGCGAGATATTCGAGTGTACGATTTACTGACTGGGTTTATCCAAACAATCGCATTGGCATAATAATTGTCAATATTGGCTATCTGTAAACTTGTTAATGTGAGAAAAACAAGAAATAAATACACTTTAATCTGCGAGGGTAGTGCACTCTCTTAAGCAAAATTCCTGCCTGCATTTAACTGCAAATACGCTTTTTTAAAATTGAGAATTTGAAAGACCAATGTGACGATTTGTTGGTTAGCCACTAGACTTAAATGCAGCCAAATTATAAAAACATTCAACCGTTCACACTAGCCCTTGGTAGAGGGCTACTAATTGGAGCATTTTTACACAGACAATCTGCGCAGTATCGCTAGGTGCTCTGAGCTAATTTAGTTACTCGTTTGGACATAAACTTTTAAGAGATTGCTGTTTTTTTTCTACCACAAATGAACACAGTCAAACCACAATTGCTATAGGACTATGTCGAATAATTACAACTGTCTTTGAACAGTAAAGCATCACATGTTGAATGCAATTACAAACTTTACTCTTGAAATACATGTTCAAAATTTATAAAACTGCAGTTCCATCTGACACTTGAATAGCACTGGTGTCCTAATTAGATGATGCTGAGTTCTTCAGCAGACGTCACGAACTGGGGCAGGTAGAGTCCATATTCAGCTAAGTATCGACTTCAACGCTATGGCACTGTAGAGCTGAGAGTGCGGGCGTGTCTTTCTTACTCTCTTCCACTCGTCGTTGCGGATTGCAGCGAGACATCGCTAGTGTCTATGGTATCAATGCGGGTTGCCGATTTTGTTGTGACACCGCGACCTTTGGACGATACTATTTGTTGAATGAAGTCCTTCATAGTTAAAACAGAGGTTCGTTGGTTGCAGAGGGATGTTACTCAGCCAGTTTGGCAGCAGCATTACAACCGCTGATGCTTTCCTACAATTACCTTACAGAATTCCGGTCCGCCGTTTCACATATAGGTTACAATGGAAGAAAACTTGTACTGTGGAAGATACTCTCAACTAAATCACTATCTTTGTCTAATTTCAAAATTTAAATTTTTTATCCGGTGTCACATCATACTTGCGAAATATTCACAATGACGTGTCGATTCTGCAAATTACTTTTATGAAATATCTAATCACTCTATTAATCTAAATAATTTTCATTTTTACTTTCCATATTATTTTACACATCTAGTTCCATAGGACCAAACTGAGGAGCAAATCTCCAAGGTCATGGAACGTCTCAAACACGACACTGCAACACAAAAGCAGTAACAGATAAAATGTTTATGAAACCAAATAAACAAGTCACAGGTTTATGTAAACTCAATCAACAATATACCACAGGAATCAGCTAAATTCTTCGAGTAACTCCACGACAGAGTGGATGGAGTGACCCATGGAGAAACTCTTCAATTTAGATTTGACAGTGCGGGGATTACTACTTAGATATTTGAATTCTTGTGGAAGCTTATTGAATATGGATGCAGCATTATACGGCAAGGAAGTGTGATCCAAATTCAGACTGGATTTCTGCCTTTTATTTACTGAGTGAGAGCTGCTAATTCTTGTGAATAAGCAGATACTGTTACCAAGACACGACGATAAAGAATATGTTTATTGTGAGGCCAATGTCAGATTACCCGGACTAATGAACAGGGGTCGACAAGAGGTTCGCGAACTTACACAACTTTTTGCCCGAAGCGCCTGTTTCTAAGCCAAAACTATCCCTTGAGAATGGAAAGAGTTACCCCCCAAACATAATACCATACGTCATAAGGGAATGAAAATAGCAAGGTAGCCAACATTTCGAGGCTAACTATCACTTAGTTCAGATGCCATTCGAATAGTAAAAGGGGCAGTATTACGTCTTTGAACACGATTCCTGAACGTCGGCTCTCATCGACAGTTTACTATCTACCTGAACACCTAGAAATATGAACTGTTCAGTTTCACTCACCATATGACCTTTCTATGAAATAAAAAAGTTGGAGTTTGTTGAATTGTGTGTTATAAACAGTAACAACGGAGTCTTATTATGATTTAGCGTTAGTTTATTTCCTACAAGCCATAAACTTATGTCATGAACTGGACTATTTGAAGCACAGCCAATGTTGCACACAACATCCTTTATTACCAAGGTAGTGTCATCAGCAAACACAAATATTTTAGAATCGCCTTTAATAGTACAGGGCATATCATTTATGTAAATAATGAACAGGGGTGGCCCCAGCACTGATCCCTGGAGCAGCCCCTCCATTTGACCATGCCCGACTTACAACCCACACCATAGCCATACTCAACACTGTGGATAACGACCTTTGGCTGTCTGTTATTGAACTAAGAGGTGAACCAACTGTAAGCTACTCCCAGTATTCCATAATGGTCCAATTTCTGAAGCAATATTTTGCTGCCAGCACAATCAAACGCTTTACTTAAATAAAAAAAGATGCCTAGCGTGCGAAATCTTTTGTTTAATCCACCTAGTACCTCACCGAGAAAAGAGAATTTAACATTTTCAGTAGTTAAACCGCTTCTAAGAGCGAACTGTACATTTGATAACAAATAATGTGAATAAAATAACAAATTATCCTCATATAACAGGCTTTCCAATAACTTAAGCAAACATTGATGACATAGAAATAAGTCTAGAACTGTCTACGTTTTCTGTTTCTCCCTTTTTATAAAGCAGCTTTAATTCTGAGTACTTTAATCGCTCAGGAAACTGACCATTTTTAAAGGACAAATTACAAATATTACTAAGTACAGGGCTAACATGTATGGCACAGTACTTTTATGTTCTGCTATGCACTCCATCATGTCTATAAGAGTCCTTAGTCTTCAGTGATTTAGTTATATACTCAGTCTCCCCGTTGTCTCTATCACAGAGGAATATTTCAGGCATCAACCTCGGAATGTTATTTTGCAAGAGAGCTATAGGATTCCCTGTAGAAACTTGGTTTTTATTTCATTCTCCAGCAATGCTCAGAAAGTGATTATTAAATACTGTACACATATATGACTTATTAGTAACAGAAATATTTTTACTACGAACTGACTTTATATCATCGACCTTGTGCTGCTGACCAGATACTTTCCTCACGACTGACCATACCGTTTTAATTTTATCCTGTGAATTAGCTATTCTATTTGCGTGACATATACTCTTTGCCTTCCTAATAACATTTTGAGCACCTTACAGTACTGTTTCTAATGAGGTACTGTAGCTTGATTGTGACTACTTCTAACATTTTGATATCGTTCCCACTTTATTCCACATGGTATCCTTATCCCACTAGTCAGGCATCCAGGCTGCCTTTTACTGTGACTACCCTGTTTAGAATGTACTAATGGAAAGCAGCTTTCAAAGTTCGTGAGAAATGTGTTAAGGAAAGCATTATATTAGTCATCTTTGTTATAGACACTATAAATGTCCTGCCACTCTTGTCCCTTAATGTGATTTAAAAAACTGTCTAGTGCCGTTGGATTAAATTTGTTTGAGTACTAAAACCTTTTAGTGTTAAAATTTGTGCATCATATCTGAAAGGTCGTACACCCTTTTACTAACACAATGCCTATCTATTAATGAAGATTGAATAAAAATAATTGTCTATGGCTGTGCTGTTGTTCCCCTGCACCCTGGTTGGAAAAAACACAGTCTGCATCAGATCATATGAGTGTAAGAGGTCTTACAACATCCTTTTCCTTGCAAAATAACATATAAAATTAATATTGAATTCACCACGCATAATTAATATTTTATACTTCCCTCTCTAGTGTGACCAAAATGCTTTGAAGTCAGAGTTAGAAACCTATAAAGAATAACAATTAGACGTTTACTTTCACGAAATTCAACTGGCCATGCACAACATTCAAATATCTGTTCAGTGCAATGCCGTGATACGTTTGTGGACTCAAATGAAATACTGTTCTTTACTTAAACATGGCCAGTGTCCCACTCCACAAAGAAATTGTTAAAAAGCAGCCAGCTAACCTCTATCGTGGCAAAGAAAGCCTCTGAACTGTCAAATTATTTATGTGGTGGTCCAATATACCAATAATGTCAATGTCTACAACTATCAGTAGTTCACTATAACACCTCTTATATTTTGATGAAGTATACTAATTCCCTCACTACTTGGATACCTGTCCTCCTCTGAAGATGATTCCTTTCTTAAGCAGGGATACCTATCAGTTGACTTCAGTCTAAAAAAGGTGCAGCTTTAACACCAATTACTGCAGGAATTCTTAGTGATCCCACCACCGCCCACTGCGCCGCCAAGCTTTGCGAGCCACTCCTTCCTATTCCTATTGAGACTCAGGGCATGCCTAGCGGAACCCATTCTATTGATGGACTGAACGGCACCACTGCAATGTGAGCCGTGCCGTCCGCCATCGGCGCCTTCTCCAGCACCATGTTATCACGCCTGAGGCAGCATTAAGATGAGGACGATCATGACGCTGAAACAACTGCACGAAGAGCACGTTAGTGCCACCAGTTTGAGTAGCTATCTTTACCAGGTCAACCCCTACATCATACTCCCCGTCCATATCAAGACTATTCCCCGCTCCACACACTATCACTACCTGATCCTCTTTCGTAAAATTCCTACTTAACGCCTCTATGTTAGCAGTCACCTGAGCCAACCCTGCACTAGGCTTCACAGTGCTGGCGACCTGGTACTCACTCCCCAACACTACCTGCAACTGGTGGCCCACACCTATGCCACGCGAACTATCTAGCAGCAGAATATTCTTCTTTATGTTAGAATTTGCAGCTGACTTAGGCTCCCGTACTGCTGAGGGCTGCTGCATTTTTTCTACACCTACAGCTACAAGAGACTGCTCTCATCTCTGACTGTTAGTAAAATCTATTGGTTTTACGCAAAGTACAACTCTCAGAATATCTCCTCCTCCTCCTGGCTGCCTTCTTACCAACTGCCCGTTTCTACTCTCCAACCTTCTTCACCCTCCTCAACCTATCTAGTTCCTCCATCGCATCTTGTAACTACACCTGAAGAGCACAGACCTAACGCTCCTGCTCGTCTGTCAACTTATTTCTGCTACAAATTCTGCATTTCCAGCAAAGGATCTCGCTAGAATTCCCAGTGGCTTGCCCACTACATTCTGCCCAATGAAAATACTTTGAAAAAATCTTACACTGTCACCTGCTACTCACAAACCTAGGACAAAGCCCACACCTCACACTCGTGATAAAATTTTAGCAGTTAGTGAAAAAACTAAAAGTCTACGTTACCTAAGTTCAATTACAACATCCGAACTACTTAAAAAACTAACAATTGTGATCTCGAATTTCGCTCTCTACTAAGAACGCAGCCACTTTTGTTAATACTACTAAATCACAACTAATACCATTATCACATAAACTTCACAAAATTTCTTATCAGACACAAAAAAAATTTAAGCGACCACTGAACAATAAACGAAATTAAACACAGTGAACGATAGTTTTGCCGAAATATTTCACTGCAAGCAATAAGAAACGTCAGCTGAAGACTACCATACTAAATTTATAAATGACTCCAACGCAGCAACAACTCTGAGAAACATAGTTGGTGAAAGTTTCCGAAAGTTTATTAAACCGTTATTTTGTCAAAAACGGCCCGAGACACCGTTGAAAACTACTAAATTTAATAAGAGAACAACAGTGCACAAACAACTTTGTCAGGACTTGACAACTGCTACAGCTACAACTCCAGGTCGCGAAATGTAAACACAAAGCTAATATTTGGATGTATGATTGAAAACTACTAGATTTAATATTCGAATACAGTGCACAAACAACTTTGTCAGTACCTAGCTTTAGAAACGCAACAGCTTTTCATAATCTTAATTCAAGCTCTTAAAATTTTAGTTAGGTACTTGGAGGTAGTTGAATGTGTAACTACAAGAAAAGCTGTACTTTATATAAAGTAGCCTAAATTCTTATTGATTTCGGTGTTCTGTGAAATTGTCAACGTAAGTATATAATTATCAAGATATCAATGCGAAACTGTCAGCTGGTATTTAAAATAAATCGGGAATGAACAGATATTGCCTGTATAGTGGCTGCCGTACTAGTATATTAGATTATATTTGACGTTTTTAGTTGCAAACATTTTTCGGTACAAGAACAGTTAAACTTTAACCTGGTTATTTCTTGATGGGACCTTTCAAACACGGTGAATGAACGGAACATTTGGTTAGAGAAAAGTTAATCTACCTGTTTGATTATAATGCACGCATACCAGGATATAAATGAATGAAAACGACATTTCCTAAAACTTTCAGCGATAGATGGCTGGGTAAATAGCTGTTCTATTTACTGAGGCACTCCAGATCTCTCGCCCTGCTAAGTACGGCCACATTTGTCCAGCCTTCAGAGATAACAAGCAGTGAGGCGCACCATAAATTAAGATGGCGTAGTTTACCGTGCTGAGCTATAATAAGTACATGTTTTATACATAGCATCCTGCAATTGTCACAGCTTATCCATAACTAAAGGCTATGGTGAAATAACCAGGTAAACCACGTAATTACAAGTAAAACACAAAAAACCGTGCACAAATTGAAAACAAAGAAAAACTGGTCTTGTCTTTTCTCATCGTTTATATAGGCCACCAATGCACCGTACTAGCTCATTAGATAACCCTACACAAATTTATTATGATTATTTATTAAATTTTAAAAACTTGGACTTCTCTCTCTCGTGCATCAAAGTGTTTTATTTTATAAATACTTTATCAATTTAAAAAAAAAACAATAACTAAAGATTCAACTATTCGCAATTTACGGTTACTGAACATTATGAGGACTTTTAGATTTAAAAGAATTGATAACGTCATAAAATTCATAGCTGTGTTATAGTATTAAGAAGTTCATTGTGCCTCTCGCAGACCAGCTTACTATGGAAGTCCATGTGTGAACCTGGGACCTACTTCTTGGGAACCTTACGATATTTTTATATTTCTCAGATGCAGTTGGCACAGGCCGTTCATAAACTTTTCTCTCAGAAAAAGTCAGTGCAGCTGAAGCCTCTTGTATAATGAAATCATGGTAGCTAAGTTGTGATAATGAGGCACTACAGCGAACTACATTCTTGTGTTTAGTGGAGCATTCCGAGAACCTCTACTTTGAAATAGTTAACACTTCATTGCTAGTACTCTTAACGTTAGACTGAAATTGCTTTTTAGGGTGCTCGTGGAGTCTGTACGTTATGTACACAAAGATGACACCGCAGAAATACCTGCCTCATGTTCCGTTCCTTTCATATGCAAGGACAGCTATCAGCCTACAGCCACTATCTGGCTGAACTTGAAAGTGTACTTCGTATCTTGGTTCACAGAGCCCATGCCATCTTTCACCCTGAGGTTTTGTTAGCTGTTTCAGCCCAATTCGAGCTCAGCCCAATTTCGTCAGAATGGTTATAGTGAAAGACAGATCAGACTTGCGTTGCGCTGTCGATCAACTATGTACATGATTGATGATAATACTGTGGTGTCTCCGAAATATACGGCCTTTTTGCCCTATGCAGGAATAATTTATGAAAGGACTGGTAGTATCTTGTGGAACTAAGATATTAAATGTGTTTTTCGACCACTGTCTATAATATGGTTCGATTTAGGTTCCGTAAAGGATGATCTTTGTTTGCGTAAGGTGGGCGTCTACAGTATTCATTGCAGTCGTGACATATATATGTTGGGTAGATTATCACGATTCTTGAGGACTGACGTACTCAGCATAAGCGTCACACACGCTTACAACAGCCGAGCAAATCCGTCATTGCAGAACTCCGTCTTAGCGCCTGCCATCCTATAATATATAACAACGCGTGGACTCTGGCATGTACTTCCATCTACTGGGGTGACGCTATTAAGTAAGCAGTTGACATTAAACTAGCAAGTAATCTTATAAATAGCCCGCCCGACAAGCCGCGCCGTCCAACACGCTGCTTCCCGGGCACGAAGGCGTGCCGGTGCCCGGAACGAATCCGCCCGGCCAGCCTATTGATGGTTTTTATGCGGTTTTCCATCTGCCTCGGCGAATGCGGGTTGGTTTCCCTTATTCCGCCTCAGTTACACTATGTCAGCGACTGCTGCGCGAACATGTCTCCACGTACACGTACACCATAACTGAACCCCGCAAACATTTGGGGTACACTCGTTGGTATGAGAAGTTGCCGGGGGGGGGGGGGGGGGTCCACTGGTGACGGAAGCGCACAATAACCTTGTGTTCGGTGTGGGGCGGCGGTGGGGTGGGTGGACTGCTGTGGCATGTTGTGGGTTTGTGAAACACTGACAGTACGGCGGGACGAAGCCTCTCCGTCGTTTCTCGGTCTCCGGTTCAGTACACCACAAGGTACAATACAATTTTATAAATAGAGGTGGCGGTTTCTCTTTAAATTCTGCATGGAAACCTCTTGTCTAAAAAGAGAGGGCTAGATGCAATGTGACCTGTTGATTACTGTTTTCAGGCCCTTCCCGCTGGAGGTTCGAGTCCTCCCTTGTGCATGGGTGAGTGTGTATTGTTCTTAAAATAAGTTACTTTAAGTAGTGTGTAAGTCTTGGGATCAATGACCTCAGCAGTTTGGGTCACTTAGTAATTCACACACATATGAACACACATTCTCTTTTCACTATCGATAACTTCTGACGACGGTCATCTGTGGTTTGTGATGGTGCTAGTGTTACAGTTGTGTGTGTGTTTTGCCTTTTAGTAATTTTTCTGCAAAGCGAGATTTTAAGTTCCCTTGCACAGCGCTTCGTTCAGTTACGCTTTGGAAAAGTCAAAATATGAGCGGCGTTCGGAGACGCTGCTCGGCTGCATTCCAGCAACTTTTTTTGAACGTTGTTTGCGCCGGGAGAAATGTTTCACAACGTGTTGCACTTCTCTCCCTACTCACCGTTTCTTTGGAAACGGCTGCGTTATCCACATTTATTGTTTCTTTATGGCGCACGTGGTTACGAACAAAATTTCACATAATCCGAATAGTAAGGGGGGCTTACAAGTCGACATCTCTAAAAGCAGTAAAGATGAACTTTTCCAACAGATCGAATGCTTTTCAGTGTGTCTGCTGTAGAGACGCGGAAGGAACGAAAGCAAGCGTTTTTATCAAGTAGTCGGCCCGTCACTAAGGGGCAGCGAAACTCGATGCTGAAGGAGCGGGATGTGACATGTCTAATGCTAGTAACGGAACGGTTTGTTACTTTCAAAGAAAGAATCCACCAGAAGCGGTAGGAAGATGTCGGTGTTTAGCTGTTAATGAGCGACCACTGTTAACCTTCCGCAGGTAGCTGCTGGCGTAACTGACACCGGTAGTCAGTTCTTTTAGTACGTGTAAACTGTAAGTCAACAAACGACTCTATCGTAAGTAGCGACAATGACCAACTTACTATACATAGCAAGGTACTTTAGTGACTGAAGGGAGCGCCAGCAACGCCGAATTTTTAAAACCTAAGTAGACGTTAATCTGCGCTGAGGGAATGCGGTATGACGAATCGTCACTTCCAGGATTACCCTCGTAAACAATACATACCTATGTACTGTTACTACTGATTCTAGCGTGGACGTCACCGACAGTTCTGCTGGTAAACTTTTGGAACTGAATGCGACACACCCAGCGATTTTTATTCTAGTGATTTGGCTAATTATCTCTTCGTAGCTATGCGTTAATAGATTCAGTAACTGGGGGAAAACTAGAGGATGTTCCGCAACTTTCTGTAGCAGTCGTCGATTTCCAGTACTGTTCAAAAGTATACTCAGTCTAAACTCAGTACCTGACTACAGCAGTCGGAGGTTGGTGCTCGGGGAAAACCGAATTACATAGTTAAGAGATGTCTCCTACAGTAGGTCAAAAATATCAGCAGTCAAGGAATTTAAGATATTTCCTGAAACAAGAAGCATATTACAGTGTGATAGATTCCGCGAAGTAAAAACAATGATAGTGACCAATTAGGATTTTGCTCATCTCTCCTTTGTTTGCACATGAGATCACGAAGTGTTTAATATTTTGTGAATACGCAGCTCGATTCAATTTTTTGGTGGTGAGGATGGACGAAAGAGTATGAGTTAAAGTTCAGTCTACGATGACGTATGTCATGCCCAGGCTCGGACTGCAGGAAACGGGTAAGGACAATGGCCAGTTCCTTTTCCGAGAAACGGTAACATACTCTATGTGGTATGAGATAATTTGTTTCTAAAGACGTTATACATTTTCTCCTATCACCGTATTTGCACATTTTCGGGCAGGTCCTGAACTGCGGATCCTAAATAACACAAAATTGCACTTTGTCGCAAGACGGTTTGTGATAAGAAAAAGCACAAAATATCCTGTAGCGGGCTGCCTGCTACTTAGTAAAATTTTTAAGAATTTCTAAGAAAACTCCATTTATTATTGCATTAGCTATCGCTGGCTGGTAAGTGCAAAATGGCGACATGTACACTACTGGCCATTAAAATTGCTACACCACGAAGATGACCTGCTACAGACGCGAAATTTAACCGACAGGAAGAAGATTCTATCATATGCAAATGATTAGGTTTTCAGAGCATTCACACGGGGCTGCCGCCGGTGGCGACACCTACAACATGCTGACATGAGGAAAGTTTCCAACCGATTTCTCATACACAAACAGCAGCTGACCGGCGTTCCTTGGTGAAACGTTGTTGTTATGCCTCGTGTAAGGAGAAGAAATGCGTACCATCACGTTTCCGACTTTGATAAAGGTCTGATTGTAGCCTATCGTGATTTCGGTTTATCGTATCGGGACATTGCTGCTCGCGTTGGTCGAGATCCCACGACTGTAAGCAGAATATGGAATCGGTCGGTTCAGGAAGGTAACACGGAACACCGTGCTGTATCCCAAAGGCCTCGAATCACTAGCAGACGAAATGATAGGCATCTTATCGGCGTGGCTGTAACGGATCGTGCAGCCACGTCTCGATCCCCGAGTCAACAGATGGGGAAGTTTGCAAGATAACAACCATCTGCACGAACAGTTCGACCACGTTTGCAGCAGCACGGGCTATCAGCTCGGAGACCATGGCTGCGGTTACCCTTTATGCTGCATCACAGACAGGAGCGCCTGCGATGGTGTACTCAACGACGAACCTGGCCGCACGAATGGCAAAACATCATTTTTTTCGGATGAATCCAGGTTCTGTTTACAGCATCATCATGGTCGCATCCGTGTTTGGCGACATTTCGGTGAACGCACATTGGAAACGTGTATTCGTCATCGCTGTACTGGCGTCTCACCCAGCGTGATGGTATGGGATGCCATTGGTTACACGTCTCGGTCACCTCTTCTTCGCAGTGACGGCACTTTTATCAGTGGACGTTACATTTCAGATGTGTTACGACAGTGCGAAACCCTACATTTCAGCAGGATAGTGCACGACCGCATGTTGCAGGTCCTGTACGAGCCTTTCTGGATACAGAAAATGTTCGACTGCTGCCTTGGCCAGCACATTCTCCAAATCTCTCACCAATTGAAAAAGTCTCGTCAATGGTGGCCGAGCAACTGGCTCGCCACAATACGCCAGTCACTACTATTGATGAACTGTGGTATCGTGTTGAAGCTGCATGGGCAACTGTACCTGTACACGCCTTCCAATCTCTGTTTGACTCAATGCCCAGGCGTATCAAGGCCCTTATCACGGCCAGAGTTGGTTCTTCTGGGTACTCTCGGGATCTATGCACCCAAACTGCGTGAAAATGTAATCAAATGTCAGTTTCAGGTTAATATATTTGTCCAATGAATACCCGTTTATCATCTGCATTTGTTCTTGGTGTAGCAATTTTGATGGGCAGTACTGTAGATAATAGGAGAAGAATTGGGAAACGTGTTGGCCGCGTCCAGCGAAACCTACACTGCACAGTGGTTATAGTCAGAGTGGGAAGAGGGTGTCGCCACAATATGGCAACGACAATGTGGTTGTCGGGAACCAGTGAAACAAATGCGCCTCGAACAATATAAAAACAGAGCCATTCAGTAAGTAATGAAACACATATTTCTCGGCCAGTTTCCGTTGAAAAAACGTGAAATTTATTTTGGTGCGTTGTCCAATATTTCCGCTTCAGCTCCTATAGCTTCATGAAGATCCGATAGGGAGGAATGGTATGCGTAGCCTTCAAAAATGCATTTATAATTGAGATGCTTTCCAAGCAGAGAACTATTGCTGAGACTATTTCGGTGAAAGATATTCATAGGCCGCTGCAGAATGTCTACGGACGTCTGTCGAACAAAACCATGGCCAGTCGTTGGGCGAGGTGTCTGCCGTCATCGCAAAAAGCCCGAGGAAACCTGTCTGATCCCCTGCGTGCTGACCGGTCACACACAGCTGTGACTCCTGCAATACCAGAACGGGCGCATAATTGCTGCTCAACTGGACGTCTCTGATGGTAGTGCTGACACACTCGTCCACCAGTTGTTGTACTCATATGTGTGTGACCACTAGGTTCCTTGCCGCCAAACACAATACCGCAAAGAGCGACGTATGATGATCTGTAGCCTTACGAGGCTGACTGGGACAAACTTTTGGCTAATGTCGTCAGCGGCAATGAACTTGTTTCATCACTTCGATTCGGGAGGAGATCTCTCCTGTGACGAAAAAGTTCAAAGCTGCACCTTCAGCCATATGAGTCATGACAAAAATCAATGAGTAATGAAACACAGTCTTTTCGGCCAGTTTAGGTTGAAAAATTGCGAAATTTGTTATGGAGTATTGTCGAATATTCCCTTTTGACTCCTTATAGTTTCACGCAGTTCCGATGGGGAGGAACGGTATTTTGAAGGGGTTATTCTGTCTGATGTCCTCCCTCATGACGCAACCATCAACTCTGTATTGTGCTGCCCTCGGGAAGGAAAGAAACGGCTTTAGTGTGTTCATCGCCAAAAAAGTGCAGATGATCTTCTCCTTCTACATGACAACGCAAGACCTCACAGAATCCTGTACACTCCAGAGGAGCTCGCGAAACTTCATTGGACTGTTGTTCCTCATACACCCTAGAGCCCAGATCTCCCACCTTTTAACTGACAGCTGTTTGGCTCACTGAAGGATGCACTCCATGAGAAGCAGTACGTGGATGATGGGGCGGTTTTTGAGGCAGCAAGATGGACATCCTGGCCATTCAGGGAAGGTAGCATAAGGCCGTCACACTGAACAGACATTGTGTTGATAAATAAAGTACAGTAACCAAGGGAATGAGGAATAATATAGTGTACTGGAAACCTGACTAAAACAATACGCTTTCAGAAAAAAAATCTCTTGCATTGCTTATTGAATGCCCCTCATCAACTGAATTTGGAGACATTTGTATTCGGAGCCCTGCAGTACTACCACGCTGCCATGGCTATGCTAGACAATGACACGACCGGATGCTACCGGCTATAGCCGTGAGTGCTACACAGAGTCGGGGCAGATGCCTTCTGCAATAAGTGCACCCTGCGAGAATCGGTGCTACAGTGCAACGGACCTGCTAACGCCGGACTACTGCCACGAGGCAGCAGCTCATTTCCCATGCACAGCAGTCTTCCTCCGTCCCACTGGCGTAAGTGCCTTGATCCACTGATTGACCGCTTGCATGCCGCCCGGAGTGATGTCGGCATCACAGGGTGCCAACGTGTGCACCATCCAGCCGAAGAGAGAGGCCAGCTGTCTGCTGACCATCACCAGCCCGTCACACGCTAGAGAGGAGTGTCTGCCTCAGATTGAAGATGGAGAAATGTGACCAAGCATTTCTTCGACCATCAGTCTCACTGGGCACCACGCCTAGGAGGGGTGCCAGAGGTAGCGCCGCCACCCAACAATTTAATGCGTCATCGTCATATCGGTTTTCACAACTTTTCACATGTCTCCTTGCATTCGAAATTATTGCGTTGCTAATTTTGTCCTCTTCTCGCCCATATCCGCACTAGGAACTCTGCATAGCAGCTTTAATTCTGGTTTAACACCTCTGTATCATATTCAGTCAGATTACATTCATCATGAATCAGTGAGACCAGCCAAAAAGTGAATAGTTCATCTGCATTTTCGTCGATCTCGCTCCAAAATTGTACCCACTAATTTTAGAGTATACAAGGAAAATCATACGATAATACACTAGCAGAAGTAATGAGCAGAACAAAATGATT
Organism: Schistocerca nitens; assembly: GCF_023898315.1. Classification (NCBI taxonomy): domain Eukaryota; kingdom Metazoa; phylum Arthropoda; class Insecta; order Orthoptera; family Acrididae; genus Schistocerca; species Schistocerca nitens. The sequence goes on along the minus strand of NC_064618.1, from coordinate 189,531,404 downwards.
AGAACCAAAGCGAGCAATGAGACGTTACGAGCGTCTCAGCATCGTTGCATATGGCAGAGAGCTATAGGGTAAAATGTATCCAAAGAAGAACTAGCAGTTATGACCTCTGTTGCAAATAAGTTTTGTCTTTTATTCGAATAATCATTCAGAAGAAATGCACTGAGAAAATAATACAGATTTTATGTTTTTCGCACACAGCTCACCATTTATCAGAGGCTCGCCGATATATACAACGAAATACAATGTGAACGGTATTACCCAACCCAACAGTCAACATTTCGGCAGTGCATGATTTTCGAAGCCGATAACACGAAAGTACACAACGATGGGTTCACTCTTTTGTACAGAATTTGAAATAGTGATGCCAATTAACGATTTACTTTCCTCATACTGCTAATTGATTCTCTAAAGATTGTAGAGAACGATAAATTCAAAATTACTTGAATCGAATTGTAATAAATGATGGCAATGTGCTGCTACTGATGTGCGAACGTGTTCTAAAGAAGTCTGCGTGTTATCAGAATAACACAGGCAGTGCAATATCGTATTTATCTGCAGGTTGTGGGCAAGCGATTTTCCAGTACAACGTCTCACCTGTACAGGAATTTTCATGATGGATGTACGAGAGTACAGGTAGTAGACGCATGGTTGATGACATATGGAGATTTGGGACTGGCTGTGAGTCATACAGTGGTAGCCAAATGGTAAGGCGACCGCTCGCGATAAGCGGGAAATACGGGTTCGAGTCTCGGCCGACACAAATTTTCATCGTCGTCATTCCATTCTGCAGCTAATGCTTGTCCTTATTCGCAATTGCGAATTCGTTTACTGCGTTCCAACATCAGTGGTCAAAACTAATTTTTGCACAAGAACTTTATCACCAGTTAACAGTTAAAACAAATTATAATGTTCAAATCAGTAACAAGTAATGAAACTCGTTTCGAAAACTCTCACATTAGTATGTTCAAACAGAGATATTCTACGCACTGGTGGCCCATGCAAGATCGTCGCATCGGGTAGCGTGAACCACCAGTGGCTCACACTAAATCCTCTCATCAGGTAATGTTAATCGTCAGTGGCTTACGCTAGATCTTTCCATCATGCAGTATGAACGAATGATGGTCCACATTAGATCCTCCCATCGGGTGACATTCTGCTACATCTTGGAAATTATGGTGCCAAAAATACACGAACGTATTATGTATCACCTATCAGCCAGGCACAACGAACAATCTTGAATACAATTTTGTGTCTCCCTTCAACTGGAGAAGACATTATATTATTCGTGATTAACGTGGAGCAAAATTATTTTATGTTAGCTCTAGTTGTTTTAAATGAATGGACATTCCAAATAAAAGGTCAGTTTATTAAAATAGTAGCCTACTGAACTTGAATAAGACTGACACTCCATCGTGAGAAATAGGAGAAACAAGGCCGGCATGTGCACGAAGTATGAATACGAGCGCCACCCCACAGCGAGAAATACATTTCTCAGTACCGGCCTGAAAGTATTATCAATTAACATTGATGTAAAGTGTACCCACCAGGTTAGCTGAGAGCCCTAATGCACAGCTTCCTGGACTTGGGATTGCGCGCCGGCCCTGGATCGAATCCGCTTGGCAGATTAACTATGAGGGCCTGTGTGCTGGCCAGCCTGGATGTTGCTTTTAGGCGATTTTCCACGTCCCAGTAGGTGAATACTGGGCTGGTCCCCACGTCCCGCCTCAGTTAAACGACTAGCAGACATTCGAAACACAGTAGCACTATTCCACGATTTACACTAGATTCACACACATGGGGTACACTGAATCCGTCTTGGGGGGGGGGGTGTTACGAGGGGGGGGAGGGGCAGCAGGAAGGGCATCTGGCCGTCCCTTGAAACTAACCATGCCAATTCAGACTGTAACCCTGTCGACCCTGCATGAACTGTGGGATAAAGGCACAAGCAATAACAATACATAGGTCGATGTGAAGTGTAGACGATGATAAAATATTACAGAGAACTAGAGCTGCACTGTTCGGCCCCGTTCAGAACATATCCTGAAGCTGTTATGTACGACTTTGTACGCAAGGGTAAGGAGAGGTGGGCTACTGGGTGGTGTGCAACTGTTGCCGTAGGAAAACGGCAGAGGAGCCGAAATGATTGGCGTGCAAGTTAAGACAGTAAACATAAGATTTACTTAACTTCTATTTCTACAAGTTTATGAAGTCATTAGAAATAATTCAGCAAGAAATGTTGTCCAGATTTCAATGTCGACAAGGATGAGGCTCTCTGAACTAAAGCATGAACAATAGTGTCGGAGCTGCAACTACTCCGGACCTGCGTAGCAGCGCGTAGCGAAGAGGCTCCAAGTGCGAGTGGGTTGGCTGGACGTCATCGTCCATCCTGTATTGCGGTGACAGAGAGCGCTCGTGGTACCAAGCTGCTGGAGACGTAGGTCCGCCGATCACACATGACTGCTGTCGGTGTGTGATGAAAACTTGCAACGCCATTGTCAATTTTGATGCCTGTAGGGTGGTATCCATATGTGATACAGCAGATGCCTTATATGCTCTCTTCGTTGCAAAGGAGTTAGAATGAAATAACGTGTAGAGACAGATGTGCGAGGCTTCTTGATAGGATCAACTCTGCCAATCTGGAATGTTATTTTAATCTGGTTATCATGCCTAACAATGTCTTGAAAAGTATCCCGCATACGCCGAATTTATTACAACCTGGGAGTGTGGGCGTAACACTCACGCTGGGGTAAAGATTCACAGTTTGTGATTCAAGGTTAGATTACAGAGCGCCTCACTCTTAATCCTGTTTTTTTTTTTTTCCATAAGCCATGCCGCATCATCAACAGGGTATTTGTAACCCGTGACCATGTAGAGGTAGGCAATTTATCGGCTACGTAGGCAGGGGCACGGTGTAGCATTTCTGAGTGCATCCACACGGCGGTTCTGGGAAAATGTTGAATCGAGCAGGTAAGCGGAAACTGGAGTTTTCGTGGTTCGCACTGTCACTAAGCTATCAGAAGAAATAGGAAAAATGGTAATTTTCAGCAATTATACGTGAAATTAAAATTAAATACAAAATTACGCCATATGGCTTCATCCAGTGCTTTATTATATCAAGCATATGTCAGAATAGTTCTTGCAGGGTTATACCGTTACAATAGCCTCTAAAAAGATTCTAAATAAATCTCTCTGTAAATTCTCTGTAGTAGTTTGGGTATATTTACCTCGAAAAACTCCTCTTTTCTTAGAAATTAATCTGTTAGTGACAACCACAAATAAAACACAGGAATGAGCAATTTCCTTTCACTGGCAGCTAAATTAGGCAATGACCATAATTTTATCCATTTTGCAGAAATGAAAATATTCTGTGTCTGACCAAAATATCAAAATATTTCATTTTCCTTTTAACAAATGTTCGCTTTGTGTTTTTTTCCCTATTCAACTGTTTAAAAACACCTTCGTATTCATTGATATTTTCTCTGTCCAGAATATCCTCACTAGACCTGTAGAGACCAATATGTTATTTCTCACCTTCTTAATAGCAAAAGTGAAGTTGCAGCAGGTTCAAATTTTGATGTCAGTATTCTGCCCCTTTATTTACTTCGTGTATTAATTATGTTTCATTTGACTATTATTACAATTTCCAAATTTTCACAGTTGTTGCAAATTTAGAAACTGTATTCTCCATTTGTATTTCATTATTTCAGGAATACACTTTTATGTAATGTACCATCTCCATGGCAGAAGTTAGTTTTTCAAATATAGAGTGAATCAATACTTCCTACAACTTTAACAAGTATCGTACGAGCACTCATGGTACACTGTCCACCTTCCTTAGTGGTTACTTGGCTCCTTATACCTCTACAACTACAAGTATTGTAAATCGATTAAATTATGCAAAGAATGGTAATGTGAGTACTGTGACGCAAAGAACTAATGACTGGAAATAGAAACGTAGCTACTATTGATGTAAACTACACTACACAGCTACAACATAATCTTATAGTAGAGGTTCGATGACAATTTTGTCAGACTGCATGCATTACAGTGTTTACTGGTAATAACTAAACAATTGACAGCAAACTGATTTGCCCAAGCTAGTAGATATTTTTGTGAACGTGCTATTGCTGCTTCAATAATGTTATTATTATTCTAATTGTCCTCTTCATGTGCCAGTTAGGAGCAAATTAACGAATATTCCCTCACTCATTCCAGCATCAACTCTTCCAATTCTACAGTGCGAACACTTCATCGAGACATTTGGCCAGCGTTCTGCGGCTTGTAAAGCCAAGTTACTCTTGGGTTTCAGTTCACTACAATAAATTTCCTCTCCTTACGACGGGGCCTGTCCTGAAACTTTCTTTTACGGGATATCAAATCTTGCTATACCACATATTAACTTCATGTCAGCAGACTCTTCTAAGAGGAGTACTTCACCATAGACGAACAGTAATCAGTTGTATACTAGTCCCACCATTGATTCCTCTCAGATGATTGTCTGCTTTTTGTCACAGCAGCGCTGCTGACGTCACCATGGTCGACAATTTTTTATTTGTAACGGAAGCAGTTTGCAAATGAGTAAGCTCACATATATTGCTCGTTAAAGACCACATATCGTTTGAAATATTTATTTCCGGTCATTGGCATAGCATCTAGAAAAATAATTTCATGCTAAATGTTTGAAACACCCTGCACATCTGTTCTTTGTAAGTCACCGAGAAGTGGATGATGTCAGTGAGTCTCATTTAACCAAAGCAGACACGTGTTAAATTTAGTTCTGTTTCAGCTTTCTAACTTCGTGAGAAGAATGACCGCAAATGCTCAATTTTTACTGACGCTTCCTATCAGCTAGCAATAGAATGTTCAAATTAATACTCTGAATATTGGGGATTCTGATCAAAACTGGTAATGAATAATGTGAGAACGATACTTCTTAAGCAGTGTAGTTACTACTAGTCAGCATTTAACAAATTGCATTATAATATCAGCTACTCGAGATGCGGCCTAGTGGGAAGATAAATTATTCCCTCAGTATATTCAAGTTTCAGGAAGTTCAATTATTTCTTTGCCGGCGCTAATGGCGGTGCGATTGATTTATTAGCTTCTCCTAACGAACACCCCAGGTTGGAAACCTGCCGAAATTTTTAGTTGGTGGTTGGGAGGGGTGGGGGGGGGGATGCCAAAAAATACATTTCGAAATGCAACCAAACCTTTCATAACAAGATATTGTGATAGGTGCAACAAAAGGCGTAGGAAATACTATACTTTGTGCTTATTTAGTTGTTAAAACAGCATACGTAGGATCTTGTTTTCCGCCCCACTACAAGTTTCACTTCTACTGCAGTTGAAAGGAATACTGTGTTTAGCTGGCGCAGGTACAACAAATTTGTCATAATGGAACGACGGCTATCTGAATTTGTCTACAAAAGAAGTGTCGTTCATTACATCTCAGAAGAATAGGCCCTGATAGTATCCTAGTGCTTTCGAGTCCGAGAGTATTAATGTCCAGCTGTGGCCATTGCTGCCTGTGTAACACATAAACGGCGCCTTTTGCCGATGTGTCTGTGAAATTGCACCCCAAAACGAAATAAGCTGCTTCGCGACGGAGAACTTTCAACCCGGTAGAGGGAACAGGAGAAAAAGAATAGCACGAAATTCCGATGGCGATAGCCGTTTTTGTTGAGGAGAATGTAAGCCCCTGGACTCCACCCCCATGACGGCGATTCGTGCGGTAAATCGTTGGGGCGCAGACCACAGCGTTCCGCCACATTCATAGAAGGGGGCGGTTGGCCTCGGACAATCGCCGAAGCCACTGCGTTGTGACCTGGAAAAAGCTGAAAAGAAAAGAGAGGAAAGATGTCCGTTCCCGGGCGTCTCCCCAGATGTTTGTTCGAATTACTAACGTCTGGCAAAGAAATTCACTCTCAATATTCCTCACCCGCGTACTAATCTTTATTTAATCTATTATGGAAATAATCTGCAAACGAAACGAAGGAGACAAGCTACAGAAGATAAAAAGTCCAGTTCATCGTAAGTCTAGGTCGTCGATCTCAGAGGCGGTACACTGCCCCGGTTGCTGATGATGTCTGAGTAAATTAAGGTGTAATATGTGTGGTAAGACGAAAATCATATTCACTCACTTACATAAACACATAGGTACCCTCAAAACATTATTATTATTAGCAACTGAGGAAACATGGACCAACAAGACGGAAACATCGACGTAAAACCAGTAATTATTTAGCTAATACTAAACGATGAGTTTAAACCCTTCTTAATAGCAGCACTCTAGGTTTGCGTAGACTGACTGCATGTAAAGTAGAATTTGACTATGTATTTTTTACAGACTAGCATGAAATATGGTGTTTATCTGTGTGAACTGCATGTTCATAGTAATCCATTATTGATGTTATTGCCGGCCGCTGTGGTCGAGCGCTTCTAGGCGCTTCAGTACGGAACCACGCGGCTGCTACGGTCGCAAATGGCTCAAATGGCTCTGAGCACTATGGGACTCAACTGCTGAGGTCATTAGTCCCCTAGAACTTAGAACTAGTTAAACCTAACTAACCTAAGGACATCACAAACATCCATGCCCGAGGCAGGATTCGAACCTGCGACCGTAGCGGTCTTGCGGTTCCCGACTGCAGCGCCTTTAACCGCACGGCCATTTCGGCCGGCGCTACGGTCGCAGGCTCGAATCCTAATTCGGGCATGAATGTGTGTGATGTCCTTAGGTTTACATAGTTCTATGTCTAGAAGACTGATGAACCCAGATGTTAAGTCCCATAGTGCTTGGAGCCATTTGAACCATTTTTAATGCTGGTATTAGTTCCCAAAATCTACAAAGGGTTAAGAATAATGTAAACATTATGGATTAACAAATATGTCTATGTCAGAAACCATACACCGTGCGAGGCACAAGCCTTATGAAAAGTGGAAAACCTACAACCTGTTTGGGAGATTATTCACTTTTTTGAATCTTCGTTGGCTTTTCCTTGTTTTCAGCAGACGTCCGTTATTTTTTCGTCACGTCCTAATCTTATCAAGACAATAATCTGTTTTCCTTGACCTTAAATTAACTATTAGTGGCTCTCTTACCATACATCCCATTCGAGCCTTGGCTATTTTTTCTGATACCTTACCATTTTATTCACATTAGGTGTACCTACGTAATTTTAATGTTGTTCTGCAACATAAAACCTCAAAAAAATTTCGTGTTGTTTCTTCTAACTCACATTTGGTAGTAGTTTCCCTCCACGCAGTTCTCTCCTCCAAATTATTTTTTGTTTTTAATTTCCTTCCAAAGTTGAGGAATAAATGGTTCAAATGGCTCTGAGCACTATGGGACTTAACAGCTGAGGTCATCAGTGCCCTAGAACTTAGAACTACTGAAACCTAACCAACCTTAAGACATCACACACATCCATGCCCGAGGCAGGATTCCAACCTGCGACCGTAGCAGCAGCGCGGTTCCAGACTGAAGCGCCTAAAACCGCTCGGCCACACCGGCCGGCAAAGTTCAGGAAAAATATTGGCTACCGGCTCTTATGGTGAAGTGTTCCTTTTCCGCATGAGCTGCCAACTTATAAGGGCGTGCTGAAAAGTTATTCCTTCGAATTTTTTATTCTGTTCTCACTTTCAGAAGCTCCGAATTCTAGCGTGTAACATGGCTGCGTGTCACGCAACTATTTCGGTGCGTGAGAAACAGCGTGCTGTACTCGAGTTTCGATTTCGAAGAATTCATCCATACATGGGGCAGCATCTCCTTCATCATAACAATGACAGACCACACACAAGCGCTGCGACATGTGTAACAATCCGACGCATTGTGTTCACTGTCACAGGTCATCCTCCATACAGTCCCTAAAACGACCTGTCCGATTTTCAACTGTTTCCAAATCTTAAAGAACTTCACTTTGATACTGATGAAGTGGTGCTGGCAGAGGTGACGTTGTGGTTCTGTCAACAATTTCAAGCATTCTATAGCAATGGTATCAACAAACTGGTCTCTCGCTGAGATAAATGTGTGGGTTGCCAGGGTGACTATGTTGGGAAATAGGTAGGTAGACACGATGAGTAAAGGAGTGGAAGGTTATTAAAGGGTGTTTTATTTTCATGTAAAAAAATTTGGAGATGCTTACGTTTCAGCATGCCCACGTGCTTTCTCTTAATTTTAACCACCAAAATTTTCCATCTAGAAAGGATATTTCTTGGTTTTGTAAATTTCTCAATTCAAGTTTCGATGTTTTCTCCGTCAGTGGATCGGCTTTGATAAATATTTCCTTCCACCTTTATTCTGATATACAAATGTCTGCACCTTATCATAACTTCTCTGAGTTACACAACTTAGACGATACTTGGGACTATACTCTGTCCATCATGGATTTGGCTTTCTTCACTTTCATTTCTGGCACTCTAATGTGGTTTCTGTAAACAATGTAAATTAGTCGAATATTATTTTCATTTATCTGCGCAGATCGAGATTTGTATCCATCTGTAGTGTCGTGGCCCAGTCTTTGGCCGGAAAAAAGTCTTTAACAAAAGTACGGAAAAGTACCATGGAAGCACCTTGCATCGTTTCGTTTACACCATGCGCCAGTAGTCACAAGATTAATGAACTCTGTGTTACACTGACAGACACATGGAATTTGGCATTGAGGACAGCAGCAGCGGTGGTTAATGGCGCTGCACAGCCTTGGCAGTGTAGCAAGTGGGGCGGCGTCCACACACCAGGGCAAGTCTCTTGTTTTGGCAATATAACTAGAAACCAGGTTTTAACGAAACAAATGGGCACTGGAAGCACATCAGTAAGTCTGCATTTTAAGCAGGGATCACATCATCGATGGAAGGCAGCAGTACAACTATGATGCCAGTGCACCGTCGGGCAGTGAGACGAAAGGACTCCACCAGCTGCTGCCATGACTTCGAGACCGGGCTGCGTCTGCTTTCTGCACCAAGTCTTTCATAGTGCTTGATGTCACAGCCCTGCCGTCAGCATCTGCCAACTCCAACGCTGAGTTCCCATCGAGACTCAACGGCACAGCATTAGCCCTAGGCGGACTGGTGTCCGAGGGCTGCAACGGTTCGTACTCTGTGCACAGCTGCCCTGGTGCTTCATAGGAGTGACGGAATTGGTGGGAGGGTGCGCCGAGCCTGCACTATGCCGAGGGAAGCAGCGCATACGCCACCAGCGCGGTCGCACTTGGAGCCGAAGGACCGCCTCTGACGTGACGCCGTCGCAGCACATCTCGACGCGCTGCCGGAGTCAGCGCCTCTGGCCTGGGGTGTACTGGCTGCTGGACTCGGAAAAGCAAGGAAACAGCTCAGCAGCCAAATGGAAGTCGCTGTCCATTCACTGACAAAAGTCAGGGCCAACGACAAAGAGTGCGCCTCCCTCACTGTGCATTGCAACAAGATCAATAAAGCTCTTTGAAATTCTCGATAATATTTGCCCATGGGCCTTCTCGGCTCTGTCATCGCCACACACCACCTGATGTCTTCACATTTTACGTTGAAGAATGCTGCATATGATAGGTAAACGTATTTATTTCTATTCTTTCTTTCATTACAAGGCAGCGGCATTTTATTTATATGCAAGAATATGAACCTGTTACAGAAAGTATTTTACTACAGTCTATTTCCACAGTTTGGAGAGATATAACGTACTACAAAATTTCAATGTATGTCTGATTTAACTTTCTCATAGAGCAAAACCAGCTGCATTAAGAGACAAGGGTATAATATTTTAGGCTCCTATAGTTCACTATAAGTTGTCACCATTATTATCAATTGTCTTGATAACTTTCCCGAAATTGCTTGAGTGTTTATTTATTCCTTCTTCTACTAATTAGTCCATAATTGGGGAAGTAGCAAGCAAAGTACTATTCACGTTGATGTATCGAATGTATGAGACTGGTGATATACCATCAGACTTTACGGGGAACGTAACGTCGTCTACACATTTTCGAAGTAGAAAGGGAAGAGAAATGCGAGAATTATCGCACAATCAGCGTAATAAATCATACATCTAAGTTGCTACCAAGAGTAATATACAGAAGAACAGAAAAGAAAATTAAGGATCTGTTGTATGACGATCTGTTTGCCTGCAGGAAAGATAAAAGCAAGAGAGAGTCACTTCAGAAGTTACAGCAAGAGTGAAGAAAAGTCCGTAAACATTCGTAAGATTTGTCCACCGGGAAAAAGTTTTCGACTGTATCAAATGGTGCAAGATGTTCGAAGCTATAAGGAAAATAGGGGTAAGCTATAGGGTAATATACAGTATCTACAAGAAGCAAGTGGGAAAGATGAGACTGGAATAAAAAGAATAAAGTGCTCGGATAAAAAAGGGTAAACACCATGATGTAGCCTTGCGGCCCTGGTATTCAGTCTGTACATCGAAGAAGCAGTGAAGTAAATAAAAGAAAGTTTCAGACGTGGGATGAAATTTGGAGGTGAAAGAACATCAGTAATGTTCCCTTTTGACACTGCTATCCTGAGAGAAGAAAAAATACAGGATCTGTTCAATGGAATGAATACTCTAATGTGGACGGACTATGGACTGAGAGTAAATCGAAGAAAGGAGAAATTAATGAGAAGTAACGAAAATTACAGTAGCGAGAATCTTAAGATCGGGATTGGTGATGATGAGGTAGATGGAGTTGAGGAATTCTCCTTGTTAGGTATAACCCCTGATGGAAAGGGAAGGGAAGACACTTCCAAAAAGGCTACTTCTGGCCAAGAGGAGTCCTCTATTTCAAACATAGGCCTCTATTTGAAAAAAAAAATTCGGAGATTGTACGTTTGGAGCATAGCGTTATGTGGTACTGATACATGGACTGTGGGAACCGAAAATTCTGATGTTTGGTGCTACAGAAAACTGTTGAAAATTAAAGCAGTATATGGACAACGCTGACAATGAGAAGGAACTGAATGATAAGATAAATGTTAAGACAGCACGGAATAACTTCCATGATACAAGAGAGAACTTTAGAGGGTAACAACACTAGATGAAGACAGATATTGGGACGCACCCAGCAAATAATTGAGGGCGCCTGTCGCAGTTGCTACTCTAAGATGAAAAGATCGCACAGGAAGGGAAATCATGGGGTGGAGCTCAAACCAATCAGAAGAAGGATGAGTCGAAAAATACAGAATAAATAGAAAATAAATTAGTCCAACCCTTCTTCTCTATCTGCTCTTCCTCCCCCTGCATCTATCCTTTTCGTCCTCCCCTCCCTCGCTCTGTTCATCTCCTGCTCTCCCACGCCTCTATCTTTCTCTTTCCCCCTCAGCCCACCCTGGTCCGTCAATCACCCCGTTATCACCCCCAACAGGAACCTAATGGCAAGCGGGTATTTCTTGCTAGATATTTGGTGACATGAGTATCGATCCAGGGATTAGGTGGATATGTTGAACATACGTTTTACACCATATGGAGCCAGAGAAGACGTTTAATTAATATGTAGTATTCATCCATGTGGTTTGATCATAAGTCCAGAAATACGTTGAAGATGTTATTGGCCCGTTTGCACTGTTCGTTCTTGAGACCTGAGCGACAAACTGGACAGCACAAACATCATTCGAATTGCACTTGATATCCTTAAAAATATTTCAAGTCAACTAAATACAGGAAATAAACACAAGTAGTTTCGAGTACTTTCACGCCACGCTTTCTCACTCACACCTAAATCGCTACTGGTTGTGAGGAGTCTTTTTAGTCATCAGTCTCCAGACTGGTTTGATGCGGCCTTCCACGAATTCCTCTCCTGTGCCAAACTCTTTCTCTGAGAGGAGCACTTGCAACCTACGTCCTGAATTCTGAATGTATTCCAATCTCTGTTTTCACCTACTGTTCTTACTCACAACGGCTTCCACTAGTAACATGGAAGTTACTTCAAGATACCTTAAATGATGTCTTATCATGCCTTTTGCTTTCAGTGTTTTCCGTATTATATTCGATTTTTCGCCGATTCTCCTTACCTCATCCGTCCACTAAACTTTCAACATTATTCTGTAGCAGAAAATCTCGAATGTTTCGATACTCTTCTGTTCCGATTTTGCCAAGCTCTGAATGTACATTCTCACACATTTCTTCCTCAAATGATGGTCTGTGTTCGATTCTAGCAGACTTCTCTACTTTCGTATGCCTCGATTTACTCTCTTTCCATGTTTTTTAATCGGTAGACTGTTCGTTCCATTAACCATATCCTGTAATACGTCTGCACTTCCACTGAGGATAGCAACGCCATCAGCGAATCTTATCATTTACATCCTTTTACCTTAAATTTTAATTCCACTCTCGAAACTTTCAGTTAGTTCCGTCATTGCTTCGTCGAACAATAGACTGAAGAATAGCGACGGAAGACTTCATTTCTGTCTTACACCCTTTTTAATCCGATCACTTCGTTCTTCGCCTACCACTCTTATTGTATCGTCTAGGTTCTTGTACATATTGTATATTACCCGTCTTTCCCAATAGCGTACCCCTATTTTTCTCAGAATTTCGATCACCTTGTACCATTTGACTTCGTCGAAGACTTTTTCCAGGTCGACAAATCCTATAAATGTGTCTTGATTTTTGTTTAGTCTCGCTTCCATTATCAACTGAAACGTCAGAATTGTTCCTCACTGATGCCTTTCCATTTGGTAAAGCCGAACTGATCGTCATCTAACTCATCCCCAATTTCCTTGTCCATTCTTCTGTGTCAGGAACCTGGAAGCATGAGCTGGTAAGCAGATTGTGGGATAATTCTCGCACTAGTGAGCTCTTGCAATCTTAGGAATAGCCGTGTGGTTGAAGTTGCCTTGTCATGGTTCGCGTGCCTCCGCACGTCAAGTTAGATTAAGTAGTGTGTAAGCTTAGGGACCTATGACCTCAGCAGTTTGGTCCCATAAGACCTTAACACAAATTTCCATTTTTTTCCATTTTGAACTGTTTTTGAGACGGTTTTTACTTTTGTGTGTGTATAGTCTTTATTTTGGCTCTTTCTTCACCAGTTGGCGACAGCCTTTTTAGAGTACACAAATTGATGCAAGTTTAACTTCTGTCACGATTTAAACACTGATGTAACGTGAAGTAATTTAATTTTGTTTTTTAAATGATAAAATTACGACAGAAACGTGTGAAATTATGCAGTAAAATTTTAAAAATGATTGCCCTAGCCGAATGGCTTTCGCTGTTTATGTATGGTACAGCGTCCCTATGCCTGTAGGCCAGACGAAGTGATGAACCTTGTACGAGACTGTTTTACGCCAACATACTGACTAGCGAGAATCCATCGCAGTAGACGCTCTTCATCGTACCAGTCGCGGCAGGTGATCTTTTACTAAGGTGCTACAGCACACTGTAAATATCGCAAAAAACTTATGCCATTTCTCTTCGAAAGTGTGCTGGTAGGCAAATAAAATTGACGAGAACATGTTCAGTAGAACTCTCTTCGCGATAACTAGATATCAGTGTCGAGTGCTGAGATGATGGTCAGGCATGCTGCGGTAAACTCAAAGAACGGACGCAGCTGTCTGTAGTCCACTGTACATGCTGTGAGGTGACGTCAAACCTGCCGGCACTAGGGGTGGTACGTTGCTCACAGTGTCAGGTCAGTAATTTTCTGTGAAAAGTACTTGTAAAATGCTGTGTAAGCAACATGGAGAATTATGCAGATATGTAGATGGGGCTACCACTACAGATAATGACAGTAACTGTGTCCCGGAATCCAGTAGATCGTAGTAGTTGAGGATATTTCCATAAAGGATAGATACTCAACTGAAACAAGTATTTTCGTACTCCTGCAGAAATAATCAGACACCGTCAAGTGCTTCCACAGAGCTCACAACTAACTGGACTGTTATTGCCCTTAACACGATCCACATGCAACCGCATATGCAACTGCGGTTATCCTATATGCAGTAGCTGTTAGCCTGGCATCGCACAAGAGAATCAGCTTGGACAAGTGGCAAATCGAATAAAAGAAGTTAAATATATCAATACACTTTTCACAAACTACAAAACCACAATAAAAAAATTAAAAAATCTTCATTAACAGATGTGTTTCGCAGTGGGCTGTGGAGTCACACAACTGGACACGCGCAACAAGGCATTGCTGTTTGGCTAACTTAAGACACTGTTTAGAGATTAACCTTTGGAGCCTCCGCCCCCATAAGATGTGCGTACATTCGAGAGAAATTGGTCAAGCACGAGTTAGCACGTACGTGAACTGGGGCAAAACTGGGACTCTTGTTTTGAGGGCATATAGACTTCGCTGTAGCCCCGTCTGAGGAATTCGTAATAATAACAATAACTAACTGTTATTTATAGCTGTTAAAAGTAACTGGTACTAAACAGTAACCGTAACTGACACTCCGAAATAGCCGTTCGACACACCTGTGGTAGTTGACCTTTCCAGTAGGTCTCTGGAGGAGAAAGCTGAGAGTTAAGGAGTCAGGACAGACCCACTCCAAAATTAAACCTAACAAGGGGAAAGTGTGGGATGAGGCTTTACGATTTGGCACGAATAGCTTGGTTAGAAGCAAGTTGTTGGCCTTTCACGTTCGTACAACTCTTCGCCTGGGTGGGCCAGAAGAGAAGGTAAAACGCCTTCTGAAGATTTACAAGCAGACTTTGAGGGTCTTTTCAGCAAAACTTCATACAACGGTGTGATGGTAGAGTGGTCAAGCGCACTGGCTAGGAACTGCTCTGTTTGGGTCATTTTCTCATTCATGCCATTTTTTCCTTTTATCCATTTATTTGTTCTCCGCAATGTTAAACTATTGAATTTAAAATTTAAATACATTTAAAACATGCCATTTATATACACACAGTTACTATATATAGTTTTCTTTTGTAAGTCTAAAGGTACAAGTAAAGTTAATAAAAACTAGTATACCAGAAAATTTTGTATGACAGTGTATGAAAAGAGTTGGATCTACAGGTGTGATGTTCTTGCTTTCCCCGTTTCTTATTGGGGAACGGTGATTCGTGCGTGCTGGTGGGTGGATATATTTAGGACATATTAATGCGCTAATAAAAAATATAACGGAAATTGTAAACATATAAACAATATACTTGATCTTAGCAAATTAGGTAAATCAAATATCAACAATATTAAGTCACACCTTCACAAAGCGGAATGCAATCCGTTTACTTTTGTGATATTGTTGTTGTGGTCTTCGGTCCGAAGATGATGCAGCTCTCCATGCTACTCTATCCCGTGTGAGCCTCTTCAATACCGAATAGCTACTGCAGCCTACATACTTCTGAATCTGATTACTGTATGCAGCTCTTTGTCTCCCTCTACGATATCCCGCCCCCTTTCCCCCTTCACCCACACTTCCCTCTATTACTAAATTACTAATCCCTTGATGTCTCAGAATGTGTCCTGTCAACCGATCACTTGTTTTGGTCAAGCTGTGCCACCAATTTCTTGTCTCCCTAACTACACTCAGCACCTTCTCAGTACTTACATGATCTGTCCGTCTAATCTTCAACGTCTTCCTGCAGCACGACATTTCAAAAGATTCTCTTCTCTTTATGTGTAAATTGTTTACTGTCCATATTTCACTTCCGTACATGATTACAGTCCAAACAAACACTTTCAGAGAAGACTTCCAAAGACTTAAACCTACTTCCCGTACACTATACTGTGAAGTGGCCGCTCATCGAAAATTTTACGATTGTCCTACAGTATCACAACTAACTGTGATATTGCAGAACAATTATAAGATTTTGGTCGAGCGATCACTTCACAGTATCATGTATGGTAGTTTATTAGAGCAAGGCGTGTGGATGGTGTATATCAAATATTTCCCGCACACGTTGACATCTGTCCCTCATATTTTGGTTATTAGTCGCGAGAATTAAAGCCACCCCTTGCTCACAAATCTGTTTTCTAAAGGTGACATTTTAAGGATATTAAATTCATTCAATGGAATGATTACTTGATTTGAACAGCATCTGTCCAAGTATATTGCATTAAGAATGTGTAGGAAACCAGAACAAGAAAAAAATTATTTACGTAGGAAACATGTATCCGGGATAAAGGTAAAGACACTCTCTAAGATTAACAGAATATATACAAAAGAAAGAAACTATTCCACAGAGCGACACATGTAATGAATCACTATCGAATGGACATCATAAAGAAAGTCCTCCAGTTACTAAGGCTTTAAAAATAACCTTCATAATACCAGAGAACCGACTAGGTAAGACAAGAACGCTAGTGGACAAATGTAAGAGGTGATGACGGTAACAGAAGGAAAGGAAAGAAACAGCACCCATTCTGACACCTGGTCATCGGTGACGAAGCCTGGACTCTGCATTCCAATAACGAAGTTGGACGTCCACTAAGTGCCGACAGGTTACCTTCAGATGAAGTATGTTTCACCCTCCATCGCACAGATAATTGTTTGTGTGTACGGCGTGAAACGTCTGAAAGCAAGCACACTATAACAATGGTCGGAATGGTTCCGGCCGGACGAATGAGCCCTAGGTTCTGGTGAATGTTCTCGTGGCATTCCTTGGATGGTCTTGTCATTAGGGAAGGATCAATGGATCAAAACAAGAATGCTTTTATGCTTACAGACCATGTCCACCCCTAAATGCAATTCGTTTTTCCTCAGCATGATGGTGTCTACCTGCAGGACAAAACAACGTGTATCAGAGTTCGTAGTGAAAGTTCGTGGATCATACAGCACCAGGATGAGTCTATCGTACTCCCATGACCACCAAAGTATCTGGATTTGAACCCAGTCAAGAATCTGTGGGATCACCTTAATCGGACTTTTGGTATTATGGATTCTAAGCCGAGAAACTAGGCGCAGATGACCACTGCATGGAGACAGCATGGTTCCACATCCCTGTCCGTACCTTCCAGAAGCTCACTGACTTTCACCCTACATTGCAAAAGTTGTTTAGTTAGTATTCTGACAGGTGGTCACACTAATGTGACTGGACAGTGTATTATGTAAGACATTTGTCTTTAAATACTCGAACAGTTCTCCCTGTTGCCTCCAGCAATGGCCGGCCGCGGTAGCCGATCGGTTCTAGGCGCTTCAGTCCGGAACCGCGTGACTGCTGCGGTCGCAGGTCCGAATCCTGCCTCGGGCATGGATGTGTGTGATGTCCTTAGGTTAGTTAGGTTTAAGTAGTTCTAAGTTCTAGGGGACTGATGACCTCAGCTGTTATGTCCCATAGTACTCAGAGCCATTTGAACCATTTTTTTGAACCTCCAGCAATCAGCGGACTCTCTGACAAATCTTATTCGGTCATCCTACAGACAACACAGTCCCCCTTGGCTAATGCAGCACAACATTGCCCAACACTTTGCCATGCAGAAATAAACCGTGATTCACTAAAACAATTATAATTTTTAGAATGTCATTTAGAAAGGATAAACTGCTCCCTACACTTTTCCAAACCAGATGCGGTATTTTGACTAATGTTTAATATCACAATGCAGTTCCTGTTATTTGTCTATCCACGTACAGTATTAAGGATTAATGAACTAAGCATCTACCACAGAAGTATCTATAACAGCAATTAAATGTAAGTTGCACAAGACAGTGAGTTTGTGACTTATACTTTAAAACTATTATTAGCTAAAAATTGCGACTATAAAATGTTTCAGTGCGTTTACCAGGAAAAAGGCCGTACTCCAATACCCTGTAGTCTTCAGCACTTTTCTTCTGCGAGAACAATGGACGGGCTGAACTCAACCTCATGAACTGAGGAACTTCGTGTGTTAGAGATAGTGTGCTGACCGTACGCCCCTCTATATCGCATCGAAAAAGTCGCCTTGGAAGGAAAATGACAGTGTGACCTATCAACAACGCATTTTCTTCAGGGCGTGATAGTAGAGTTCTTATTATTAAATAGTGTACGTATTAATAGTCTGAAATAAAATACTTTGTAATGTATCACTGACTGCAAGACCATTTAGTCCTCCCACTATCATTCTGCAAACTGAAACGCAGTTAATTTGTGAAGAGTACTTTCACCGTTCTGTTCATGGTATAGCCGAGTTTTATATCCCACGGTGCACAGGTTTGTGTAGATATACAGACATAAGTTTGAGATCAATTTTTTTTACCTCTGAAACAGCTGAACTCTTAAGGGATCAAAATGGTTCAAATGGCTCTGAACACTATGCGACTTAACTTCTGAGGTCATCTGTCGCCTGGACTTAGAACTAATTAAACCTAACTAACCTAAGGACATCACACACATCTATGCCCGAGGCAGGATTCTTAAGGGATCCATAATACTTATAGACAAAGGTGCGAAAGATTGGCATTCACCATGCAGTTAAGAGGAGATATAAGTCCTTTGTAAGACATTATGCAACTTGTACTGGCCTAGAGTCAACCTTCTCTTTGTTTTGTTACTGCCTTCAAAGCACAGGAATAATACTTCTTGACTCCTTCCATTCAACTGTTTTCTAAGTGGGACACCCCACCCTAAGGATAACAATCTTACGTTGTAGCAAAATCATGAAGCTGTGAGGACGCTGTGTCAGTCGTGCTTGGGTAGCTCAGTTGGCAGAGCACTTGCCCGCGAAAGGCAAAGGTCCCGAGTTCGAGTCTTGGTCCAGCACACAGTTTTAATCTGCCAGGATGTTTCATATCAGCGCACACTCCGCTGCAGAAAGAAAATCTCCTTCTGAAGAAGGTTGTTTTGACATATCACTAAAACTTTTACTTTCAGTTTTCCTCTCTTCTCAGTTACGTTTTACTTTCAACGATTTTTGTTGAGTCATCTTGAAACCTCTTTATTTAAATGTGTGAGTCTGTACTAAAATTGCAGAATGACTGACAAGGTGAAACTTCTACGTTATATGATTCTGAAACAGCTGAATAAAACTGAACGTACTGAGACTACTTTCTCTTTACTTTTTATTATAATGTCAACACTGACCCACAATATTCTAGAGCAACGCAATCTGACTGCTGAAAAGAAATACAACCAGACTTCCAACAATTAATTCAAAAGAATGGCTCTGATTAAAGAGAAATCTTAATAGTAACCTATAGATTTCATTAAGCACCTACCTCACAAAAATCTTCATTACGCGAACTACTGCAATACAGCGAGCGTTAATACTGACAGCTAAATAAAAGATTGTAACTACTAAAGCCACTAACTAGTAATAGGCATGTGGTTATGAAAGGAAAGATTTTGTTGCAAACCAAATAACGTATTTTTTTACCTTAATAATGTGACATCCAGTTCAAACACGAACATAAATCGTCATTGACATCTAGTACAAAGGTATATAATCATGAATAATATTCAGTCTCCAAGTCGAACATGTACCGATCGTTAGCCTACGCTAACACTTCAGATCTCTACCCTCCATCACTCCTAACTTCTCACATCTAACATCCATCACAGTTGGCTGTTCACCTCCATCTGCCCAACAGTACTTCCATCACTGCTGGCGACTAACTTCCAACAACGAGTCCAACCAGCCACAGAGTCTCTTACAAAGAAAGCGGAGTCAGAGAGCCAATGCAAGGCGCTACACAGCGCTGCCAGCACAGAAGCAGCCCACTTACAGACCTGAAGTAGCCGCCATGATTTCCTCTTCTGTCAACAACCATAGGCAATTATTTGTGTTCCCTCTACGGCTCCCACAAGTTTCGTTACTCTTGTCTTAACGTATGTGTCCTATAATACTATCGCTTCATCTAGTTGGACTTTCCCCCCTCCCCCCCCCCACCCCCCATTTCCCTACTTACCGATATTATCTGCCCCATTTGATTATAAGTTCCTTCTATTCCACAGGGCGTCTTAATCCACCAAATCACATCTTTTCAGTTTCTCCCTATTCCGAGCAATACTTCCATGTGATTCTGTGAAAAAGACATACATTGTGAAAAATATTTTTCTCACATTTCGGTATATATTTAGTACTAGTAGACTTATTTTAGTTAGGAATGCTCTCCTTGCTTGTACTAATCAACATACGCTGTCATGAGTTGTTCTAAGTTCAAGGTAGTAGAACTCTTCCCCTTTATCTATGACTAACTGCGTACCTTGTGTTGCCCAGCTATATATGCACTTAAAAAATTGTTTTTCATTACCCCGGTTCCCAGAACTTCTGAAGATAGATGTTAACTGTTGATACTGTATACAGACGCAGTCCCTTTGACTGTTCACATATGTCACTAAACCCGCCCAAAGATCTAAACAACTATGTATGAGGAGCACCTATTAGACGCAGGGGGCCGACAGCCGATCAGTTCCAGTTATTCCTACAGGAAGGAGGTACGCGGCTCGTGTTGTTTGTAGTTCAAACATACCTAGACGGTCAATACTGCGTTTCGATCGTGTCCGCAGTGTTACTTTGTGCCAGGAAGGGCTCTCAACAGGGTATGTGTCCAGGCATCTCGGAGTGAACCAAAGCGATGTTGTTCTGACATGCAGGAGATACAGAGAGACAGGAACTCTCGATGGAATGCCTCGCTCAGGCCGCCCAAGGGCTACTACTGCGATGGATTACCGCTACCTACGGATTATGTCTCGGGGTAACCCTGACAGCAACACCACCATGTTGAATAATGCTTTTCGTGCAGCCACAGGACGTCGTGTTACCTCTCAAACTGTGTGCAGTAGGCTGCATCATGCGCAACTTCACTCCAGACGTTGATGGCGAGGTCCATCTTTGCAACCACTACACCATGCAGCGCGGTACAGATGCGCCCAACAACATGCCGAATGGATCGCTCAGGATTGGCATCACGTTCTCTTTACCCATGAGTGTGGCATATGCCTTCAACCAGACAATGGTCGGAGACGTGTTTGGAGGCAACTCGGTCAGGCTGAATGATTTAGACACACCGTCCAGCGAGTGCAGCAAGGTGGAGTTTTCCTGCTGTTTTGGGGTGGCATTATGTGGGGCAGAGGTACGCCGCTGCTGGTCATGGAAGGTTCCGTAAAGGCGTACGATACGTGAATGCCATCCTCCGAGCAACCATCCTCCGTGCAACCGTATCGGCAGCATACTGGCGAGACATTCGTCTTCACGGACGACAATTCCCACCCCCATCGTGCACATCTTTTGAACGACTTCCTTTAGGGTAACGACATCGCTCGACCAGAGTGGCCAGCGTGTTCTCCAGATATGAACCCCAACGAACATGCCGCGGATAGATTGAAAAGGGCTGTTTATGGACGACGTGACCCACCAACCACTCTGAGGGATCTACGCCCAACCGCCGTTGAGGAGTGGGACAATCTCGACCAACAGTGCCTTAATGAACTTGTGGATAGTATGCCACGACGAATACAGGCATGCATTAGTGTAACAGTATGTGCTACTGGGTATTATAGGTAGCGGTGTGCACAGCAGTCTGGACCAGCCAGCTCCTCTGAAGGACTCGCTGTAGGGTGGTCAACATACAATGTGTAGTCATGTCTTAGTCCATCTTCTCCTTTCCTCTCTCTATCCGTCTACTCCTCCACGTTCTATCCGTCCATCTGCTCTTACCCCTTATATCTGCTTTTTCCCGTCCACCTGCTTCTCCCTCTCCTTATGTCAATATCTTGCTTCCTCTCCATCTTGTCCATAATCTTTCTAAGACAGTTTCCACCGTCCCCCTCTCTCCTTTACCCTCTCTGTCTACTCCTTCCGTTCTCTTAGCTAATATTTTCCTCCCCCTCGGTCCATCTGCCCCTTTCCCCTCTTTCCACCTCCTCCCTCCAGCCTATCTCTTCCTCTTGCTCCTCCGCATCCCCTCTAAGTCCATTCCTCCTTCCCCCTCTATGTCCATGTCCTCTGCCCTCCTCTCTTTTCATCTCCTTCCCCCACTTCCGTATCTCGTTAGTTTGGCTTTAGAAAAGACTCCGGAGAGTCGATTTTGACGTTGCACTTGGTAATGTTTTTATAAAACAGATTGGAAGATGGTCATTATAGACCGAAACCGGTAGTCTGGTGACGCAAAATTTGTGACCATACAAGTGAAGTAAAGGAAATTTATTGTATATTCGGGTTATTGCGGCCATGTCGCAGCTTGTGAATGGAAGAAAACTCAAGTAAAATCATGATACGTTCGTAGGGCTCACCAACCTGGAAAAAACGTTCGACAATGAAAAAAGGTGCAGTAAGTTGTAAATTCAGAGAAAAACAGGGGTGATATATTGGAAAAGATGGGAGGCGAAGAACGAAGAGCTCGGATTAAAAAGAGTTTGACGGGGCGTAGCCTTTCGGCCCTACTGATTCAGCGAAGAAGCAATTACGAATATAAAGGAAAGCTACAAGATAGGAATTAAAATTCAAGGTTAAAGGATATCAGTGATAGGATTTGCTCAAGACATGGCTATCCTCAGTGAATGTAAAGATAAATTACAGGATCGCCTTAATGAAATGAACAGTCTAACAAATACAGACTATGGATTGAGAGTAAATCGAAGAAATACGAAAGTAATGAGAAGTAACAGAAATGAGAAATGCGTGAAACTTAATATTAGGATTGATGTAGATGAAGTTAAGGAATTCTGCTACCTAGGCGGTAAAATAACCCGTGACGGATGGAGCGGGGAGCAAATAAAAATCAGGCAAAAACGGCATTCCTGATCGAGGGAATTCAGCTAGTACCAAATAGAGGTCTTAATTTGAGGAAGAAATTTCTGAGAAATTACGTTTGGAGCACAGCACCGTATGGTAGTGAAACATGGACTGTGTAGAAACGACGAAAGAAACGAATCGAAACATTTAAGATGTGCTTTACTGAAGAATGTCGAAAATTAGGTGGGCTAGGAATATAAGGAATGAGGAAAATAGGAGAGGAAAAGAATATATGGAAAACATTAACAAGATCAAGGGCCAGACTGATAGGATATGTGTTAAGATGCGAGGGAATAACTTCCACGGTACTGGAAGAAGGTTAAAACTGTAGAGGAAAAGAGAGATTAGAATATACTCAGCCAATGTATGAGAACGTACGTTGCAATTGGTACTCTGCGATGAAGAAGCCGGCACAGGCCAGAAATTCATGGCGGCCGCATCAAACCACTCACAAGACTGATGGATTAAAAAAAATTAAAGTCTTATTATATATGTGTCGTGCGGTGATATAATGTTGCATGTGCATTGAGTGATATATGTGAATACTGTCAGCGAAATGTGTCGCGTTTACAGCTACTAGCGACGAAAAAATATATTAAAAGGTCGTGCCTGATGCTGCAGTTTTACTGCACGTGCGGGAAAAAATGTAGTAAGCGATGAGCTTTCTTCCTTTAATCACTTTGTGTGGATTGTCAGCTGGCAAAAGTTTCGTAAGGCTTTTAAATAATGTGTAATATCTGTTACAAGTCACTAACTGCTCTGATTCTGAAGTACAGGATGAATAAAATCTGGCTATTGGCGCGTCGTGGGCACACACTCTTCTCCACCCACATTCGCACCCGTTTTAGAGATACCTGATTCTTTTCAGGAGGTAAGTGATATGTGTACCAAGGTTGGCTGAAATCGAGTCATTTGTTTAGGAGGAAATGTGGAACATACTTATAAACAAACACAGGCGTACATACATTATCAAATTTATTTTTATAATACCCATGGATGTGGCTCCCCTCTTTGATGCAGAGCTTGTCGATATTTCATTTTGCTGCTACTCAGTACTTTCCGCTTCCTATGGATTACTTTCAGTCGATACGGTAAAGCAATAAATAACGTGAAACTGTCGTTAAGTTAATATTTTAAGCTTCTTCATGCTCTGGATGTTACCGTGAATATACTACTTGAAGACGTATCACACAGTGGCATTATAAAGCAGCTCCTCTTACATCACGCAGCACGGCTGTCGCTGTCTGTGGGTCGCCTTCGAGATCTTCCGGGTATTTATTCTTAAAAAGACAGCCTCCGGCTTCAGAAATCGCAGCAGAAAATGTCTTGCATATCGGACTGGGAAGTCGTGATAGCCGAGCAGCTGACGGCTGGTAAGGCGGGCGAGGATTTGCATGAGAAACGGCCCCCATCCATCCCCCTCACCGTCGCCCCCGGTGCGTCTGCGGTGCGGGCGGCATCCATCACAGCGCAGATCCGGGCAGGGCCCTGCGAAGTTAAAGACGTCTCGCAGCGCACGCCCTGCCCTGTCTGTCTGGGTGACCTACTAAGCGAGAGCCACGGATAACGACGTGACGGAGAGTTCCTCTGCGTTTCATGCTCGCAGTAGATTGCTCCTCTCATACAGTTGTAATACGCGCGGTGCTCCATGTACCGCTGACAATTTCGCTAATGGATGGAGGCAGCACTGGTCACAGAGTGGATGTTCCAGAACAGGAGGTCTTAGAACTTTTCATTTGCAGTCTGGAAATTTCTCAAATTGTGGAACTTTATACGGATTACATTAAATGTTCTCGGGTTTCCAACCGCTTCAATTGCTTAAAGCTACACGAGCTTTCGGCCAAGCACTCCTTGGCCATTGTCAAGTGATATGGCTGCCATTGGGCTGTTGGTGAGCACTTATATACGCTAGCTGGCGGCTGTGACGTCACTGGTGCCCGTGACATTGCCATATATGGGCATGTTTTGAGTCGGCGTTCGGTGTGCCCTCTTCAACCGCGCGATCACTGGATCCCACGCAGCACTGAACTACAAGCCACCGTCTCTATTCAGGGTGTTTGCTGTAATTTTTGTTTAAATAGCTTCCATTATTAAAGTCCCAGAAGCCGTTAGTGCGAGTCACGACAGGTATCGTCAAATTTTATGTGGTGACCGTTTTCTAACGCATGCTCAGCTAACGCAGAGACAGGCTGGACAGTGAAGGAGGAGGCGTGTTCATAGCGATAAGAAGTGCAATAGTATCGAAGGATATTGACGGAGATACGAAATGTGAAATAAATTGGGTGAAGGTCACTGTTAAAGCAGGCTCAGACATTGTAATTGGATGTCTCTATAGGCCCACTGGCTCAGCAGCTGTTGTGGCTGAACACCTGAAGGATAATTTGGAAAATATTTCGAGTAGATTTCCCCACCACGTTATAGTTCTCGGTGGAGATTTTAATTTGCCGGATATAGACTGGGAGACTCAAACGTTCATAACGGGTGGCAGGGACAAAGAATCGAGTGAAATTTTTTAAGTGCTTTATCTGAAAACTACCTTGAGCAGTTTAACAGAGAACCGACTCGTGGCGATAACATATTAGACCTTCTGGTGACAAACAGCCCCGAACTATTTGAAACAGTTAACGCAGAACAGGGAATCAGCTATCACAAACCGGTTACTGCATCGATGATTTCAGCCGTAAATAGAAATATTAAAAAAGGTAGGAAGATTTTTCTGATTAGCAAAAGTGACAAAAAGCAGATTTCAGAGTACCTGACGGCTCAACACAAAAGTTTTGTCCCAAGTACAAAAAAATGGCTCTGAGCACTATGGGACTTAACATCTGTGGTCATCAGTCCCCTAGAACTTAGAACTACTTAAACCTAACTAACCTAAGGACATCACACACATCCATACCCGAGGCAGGATTCGAACCTGAGACCGTAGCAGTCGCGCGGTTCCGGAATGAGCGCCTAGAACCGCGAGACCACCGCGGCCGGCTCCCAAGTACAGATAGTGTTGCGGACCAGTGGACAAAGTTCAAAACCATCGTACAATATGCGTTATATGAGTATGTGCCAAGCAAGATCGTAAGAGATGGAAAAGAGCCACCGTGGTACAACAACCGAGTTAGAAAACTACTGCGGAAGCAAAGGGAACTTCACAGCAAACATAAACAAAGCCAAAGCCTTGCAGACAAACAAAAATTACGCGAAGTGAAATGTAGTGTGAGGAGGGCTATGCGAGAGGCGTTCAATGAATTCGAAAGTAAAGTTCTATGTACTGACTTGGCAGAAAATCCTAAGAAATTTTGGTCTTATGTCAAAGCCGTAGGTGGATCAAAACATAATGTCCAGACACTCTGTGACCAAGATGGTACTGAAACAGAGGATGACAGACTAAAGGCCGAAATACTAAATGTCTTTTTCCAAAGCTGTTTCACAGATTAAGACAGCACTGTAGTTCCTTCTCTAGATTGTCGCACAGATGACAAAATGGTAGATATCGAAATAGATGACAGAGGGATAGAGAAACAATTAAAATCACTCAAAAGAGGAAAGGCCGCAGGACCTGATGGGATACCAGTTCGATTTTACACAGAGTAGAGTTCCAAAGGATTGGAAAAGGGCACAGGTCATCCCCGTTTTCAAGAAGGGACGTCGAACAGATGTACAGAACTATAGACCTGTATCTGTAACGTCGATCAGTTGTAGAATTTTGGAACACGTATTATGTTCGCGTATAATGACTTTTCTGGAGACTAGAAATCTACTCTGTAGGAATCAGCATGGGTTTCGAAAAAGATGGTCGTGTGAAACCCAGCTCGCGCTATTCGTCCACGAGACTCAGAGTGCCATAGACACGGGTTCAAAGGTAGATGCCGTGTTTCTTGACTTCCGCAAGGCGTTCGATACAGTTCCCCAAGTTGTAACAATGGAAAATTGTACTGAAATGCAGGAGGATCTGCAGCGAATTGACGCATGGTGCAGGGAGTGGCAATTCAATCTCAATGTAGAAAAGTGTAATGTGCTGCGAATACATAGAAAGATAGATCCCTTATCATTTAGCTACAAAATAGCAGGTCAGCAACTGGAAGCAGTTAATTCCATAAATTATGTGGGAGTAAGCATTAGGAGTGATTTAAAATGGAATGATCATATAGTTGATCGTAGGTAAAGCAGATGCCAGACTGAGATTCATTGGAAGAATCCTAAGGAAATGCAATCCGAAAACAAAGGAAGTAGGTTACAGTACGCTTGTTCGTCCACTGCTTGAATACTGCTCAGCAGTGTGGGATCCGTACCAGATAGGGTTGATAGAAGAGATAGAGAGGATCCAACGGAGAGCAGCGTGCTTTGTTACAGGCTCATTTAGCAATCGCGAAAGCGTTACGGAGATGATAGATAAACTCCAGTGGAAGACTCTGCAGGAGAGACGCTCAGTAGCTCGGCACGGGCTTTTGTTAAAGTTTCGAGAACATACCTTCACCGAAGAGTCAAGCAGTATATTGCTCCCTCCTACGTATATCTCGCGAAGAGACCATGAGGATAAAATCAGAGAGATTAGAGCCCAAACAGAAGCATACAGACAATCCTTCTTTCCACGAACGAAACTGGAATAAAAGGGAGAACCGATAGAGGTATTCGGGGTACCCTCCGCCACACACCGTCAGGTGGCTAGCGGAGTATGGATGTAGATGTAGATGTAGATGTAGAACGCAGATTTCTCTGGATAGTGTAGGTGATAATACCTCTCATGTTCTTTCCTGTGTTGTTCAACAGTGAGCACTGTTTGTCCGATGTAGTTCGGGCCACACTCACAAGGTATTTCGTAGACTCAAGGTGTTCTGAGACCTACTGCGTCTCTAACTGGTCTCAGTAATTGACGGATTTTCGCTGGAGGCCTGAAGATTGATTTGATCTTGTGTCTTTTCAACAGGCGCCTTATCTCGCCCGACACAGAGCCAAAGACCGGCAGCAAAGCAAGTTTTTTTTTTTTTTTTTTTTTCCTGCTCTTCGTCGGTGGTCTTATTCTGATATTTCCCAGAAATCACTTCTGTCACTTGATGGGCGCTGTAGCCGTTATTCCTGAAAACCTTGCGTAGGTGGCTCAGTTCACGGGGCAGGTTATCGTCGTCTGATATTACTCTTGTACAATGCACCAGTGTTTGTAATACTGTGCTCTTCTGTGCTACATGATGATGGCTGGTGGTGTGCAGGTACAGGTCTGTGTGGGTGGGCTTTCTGTAGATGCTGTGGGCAAGGCACCCATTTAGTTTACCGTGGACTAGGACGTCGAGGAAGTGCAATGCATTATCTTTTTCCACCTTCATGGTGAATTGGATGTTACTGTTGATACCATTGAGATGTTTCTAGCGTCCGTGTGGCCAAATGACGAACGTGTCGTCTATGTATCGGAAGAAACACTTCGGCTTCAGTGGCGCAGTATCTATGGCAATATCCTCAAAATTCTCCATGAAGAGGTTTGCAACAGCGGGAACCAACGGACTACCATTGCTACGCCTTCTGTCTGATCGTAATACTGGTCGTTGTACACGAAATAGGAGGACGTAAGAGTGTGCCTAAATAGTTCGACCACGTCACTTACCATGTACTGGGAAATTAGGTCCAAAGCGTCTTTGACAGGTACATTCGTAAACAGCGCCATTACATCAAAACTGACCATAATATCATCCTTACTAAGGCGCAGACGGCAGAATTTATCAACAGAATCAACTGTCTACGCCTTAGTGAGGATGACATTATGGTCAATTTTGATGCAGTGGCGCTGTTTACGAATGTGCCTATGAAAGACGCTTTGGACATAATTTCCCATTACTTTGTAAGTGACGTGGACGAGCTATTTAGGCACACTCGTACGTCCTCCTATTTCATCCCGGAACAGTTTCCCTTCACCAATTGATTTCTTGTTTCGTTTTCTGTGTTACCTGCCTGGTGCAAACTGGACGTCAATTACACAATAGGTTTAGTTGTCCTCTTTGTCAAACTTTATAGAGAAGATGAGAAGGGGGAGCTCTCGTTTGCTGGAATGGATGTTACAACAGATAAGTAATTCTTGTGGAGTTGGCACGATTGATCTGCTGGCCAACAAATTTGTTTATTGAGGTATTAAACCAAGACCCAGCAACGGAATACCACATACTTCCTAAAATCACTATGAAGGACCTTTAACAGAGACAAGTGCCTTAATTGCCACTCTATCTGCTGACTACTGACCACTAGGTATAAATCATAAATCATCAACATTGAAGTAATTCACTATCAATCACGCGCCACGTGTCGTACAGTACAAGACACAAGTAACGATCAGTAGCCTACTCCCGCTGTTCACTGAAATTCCTCTAACTTGATTCTGTGAAACAGGACAGGCTTTTAGTGTTCCAATGTTTACTGAAAATTGGTGGTTAGCTTGCAGTTTCCGTGTGTCCAACAAAGTGCATCACCATCTTCTCTTAGCTGAAGTGCCTGTTGCCCCAACAGGTCCTGTTTGAGGAGCGTCATTGCACTTCGGCTGCTCCGACTACTCATCATTGCTTCCTAACCTTGTCTCTGTTTTTCCAAGAATGCTATAGAACTCCCTTGACAACCACACAGAACATGTTTTTACCCATTTATACGAGGTGCGACAATAAAGTAGTGAGACTGATTTTCTTTGCAAGATGCGGCAACCCTGCAGGCTTGCGTAGATATAATATCTTTGACCTTGGTCTATAAGCTGCTTCTAGTCCAAGCGGCGCATCGAAGCAACTGCACAGTCGTGAGTTGTGCTGTAATACGTTAACACATGTTTGTGTCTCTCGTCACGGAAATGGAACCGCATAACATTGCGCAACGAAATGCCATTTCTTTTTGCGTTAAATTGGGTGAAAACGCGATGACCACTTACATTAAGCTTCAGAAGGCTTTTGGAGAGGAGATTACGTTAAGAGATCAAGTTTTTCGTTGGCATAAAATGTGTAGTGAAGGCAGAGCGAATGTTAAAGATTAAGACCACGGTGGACGACCACCTACCTCACGGACGGATGTCAACTTGGCCAGGCTGCGTCAACTCGTACGATCTGATCGAAGATTATCCGTGAAAATTGTTGCAGAAGAAGTGAACATCAATCGAGAAACAGTTCGTCTCATAATAACTGGATACTGCATCACAATAATGCACCATCCCATACTGCTCTGTCAGTACAGCAATTTTTAACCTCAAAACAAATTTCAGTACTACCACAGCAACCTTATTCACCAGATATCGCTCTGGGCGACCTTTTTCTATTTCCAAGAGTCAAAACAGCGGTCAAGGTACACCATTTTCAAACAACACAATCTGTCCAAAAATCTGTGACGAGAGTCTTGAAGGATATTACAGAAGTTGAGTTCCAGAAATGTTACCGTCAACGGCAGAAGCGCTGGAAAAAGTGTGTGCAATCAGAAGGGAACTACTTTGAAGGAGACAACACTAAACTGGACTAAGATGGCAAGCAAAATTTTTTTCACATCAGTCTCATTACTTTATTGTCGCACCTCGTAGACGACTGGAAATCTTTTTGAATACCTGCTTTTTCCCCACATCGTCTTAGGTATAGTAATGTGTTGTGTTTTTGATGTTTCTATTTTTTTCCATCCCATGTAGTCTGGCGGCAAGGGACAGTTTGGTACTGGTGGGAAGTGTCGGGTAGAAGTTATGGAGGTATCAACGCCTGTATTATATTATGTGCTGTTTCAAATAGATGTAGGATGCAATTATAAATGTAGAAATTAAGACACATGCACAGGACAGACTATAGCGAAGAGCTGGCTCGAACGAGTCACCTATCTGAAGGCCAACAGGATGAGATCCAACGAATGACCAAAAAGGAAAAAAGAGAAACAGTAACTCATCATTAGTATATTATAAATAAAAAAATCGTAACGTGTGGGCACAGTCTAAAGAAAAAAACCGTTTGTAATGTCTGCCACTGAAACAAAAACAGAAGGCAAAAAAAGCAGAGAGAGAAACGACTGGACATGCTGAGAGATTTGACAGAAGGAATATATCACAAAGTAGTATCTGAGCAACAATGAATAAATTTGGTAACAGTAAATTACTAATTGATTTAATGATAATACGTGCAATATATTGTGTGGTCAACTGCTATAATATATTCCGCTAAAACGTTGTTAAAACTTAACATCTCTTGGATTACAAGTCGGTTGAAACCTATTTAAACAAATTTCAAAATTATAATATTCTAATTGGGAATTATAATGTTCCTACAAATGAAACTAAAAACTAATCTAAACTAAACTTTTCCCGAACAGGCCATGAAGGCCCAACTTTACCGACCGGCCGCTATGTCATCCTCAGGCCATAGGCGTCATTGGATGCGGATATGGAGGGGTATGTAGTCAGCACACCGCTCTCCCGGCCGTCTGTCAGTTTCCGAGACGGGAGCCGCTACTTCTCAGTCAATTAGCTCCTCAGTTTGCCTCACAAGCGATGAGTGCACTCCGCTTGCCAACAGAGATCGTCAGGCCGGTCGGTGTGGCCGTGCGCTTCTAGGCGCTTGTCTGGACCCGCGTGACCGCTACGGTCGCTGGTTCGAATCCTGCCTCGGGCATGGATGTGTGTGATGTCCTTAGGTTAGTTAGTTTTAATTGGTTCTAAGTTGACCCCAGAAGTTAAGTCGCATAGTGCTCAGAGCCATTTGAACAGCGCTCTTCAGACAGGATGGTCACCCAAGTGCTAGCCCAACCCCACTGTGCTTAACTTCGGTGATCTGTCGGGAACCAGTGTTACCGCTGCAGAAAGGCCGTTGTCTACAAATGAAATTAACAGAATTGTTACTTCGTCACATGAGCAGTGCACTACAGTATTAGTCAATGCCGCCTGCAGCTAGAGATGACAGGACTTCAACCGGTCTGACATGACGGTGAAGTTAACAACGCATGGTATCATTGTCCTGGGATACAATTTTTCGTAATTTTGCGAGAAAATTGGAAATTCTATTTATGACAACGCGTAGTTCATTTGCTGAAGTAAAGGTATGTTTTCGTATCAAGCGAACAATATCGCTTTAATAGAAATTTACGACAAGCGTATAAATAATCAGAAAACGTGCTCACTACGCTTCATTGAAGACAATGAAACAATAACCGGAAGCATACAATGGAAGTAGAAAATTTAGCGTATGGTATCATTGCCTTGAAAAAATCACTTTGAGAAAGATCATTACTCGAAAGCATAGTGCAAAAGCGGGGATAAACATGATGGTAATCCGAAAGTGATGACTCATGACCATGACACTATGCTCCTATTTCAGAGGAGAGCGTTTGACATTCCAGTTCTCGTTTACTAATCTGAAATGTGCATGGGAAAGACAACATTTACGTTCCCGGGACGAAGGTGCAACTACTAAAATTAACATTATCGTCACAGGATGAGTAAAATTTGTATCTAATCAGCATGATTTGTATCCCGCAAGGTTGAAATAACGAGTATTTCGTCTGTTATTGACGATAATAGTATTTAAGTACCCATTAAAATGTAAATAACACAGAGAGACATAGCCTTGTTAAGTGACGGGTGAAAATCATATTTACTCCGTGACCTATTTTTATGACATTTTACCGTAATTAAAAAGTTTGAGACGTTCAGTGGTAACGCATGTCATCTAGTATATATGGCATTACTATACAAAAATATCTCTTTTGTTGATATTTTGCTGGAGAGCTAGGATGAGCCTTCTTTCTCTGCAAAGCCTGTTATGTCTGCAAATGTTATCGATCGACAGTCAGTCAAAAAGACGGTTGGAACTGACATATTTTCTCTCACAGCAAATTCTACACCCCGCATGATGTTTAGGAACATCAGCGATATTGGATGAGTTACTACAATCTATTTGAAACGTTTTTCACCGCATGTAGATTCCGAAGGTACGTGTCTCGACACGTAGTTCCACTTGCTGGCCCTCGCACTTCGGACCGCTGCAGTCGTTTCACCTTGGTAGTCCCCCAGAATGACCGAAATTTTTTAAAACTTTTCTATTAATATTTGTCATATTATCCTGCTTCATCATGTTTCGCATAACTGCAGATAGTTCGACCGTAATTAAATGAAGATCGATCCAAAATTTCCCCAATACAAACGATTCGAAATGGACTCATCCAAGTGGTTCGCGGCTATAAGACCTCTTTATTATGTGAGCAAGCCGTTCGGTCTCGCTCCGTTTTCCCTCGATCCCACCTCGACGACGTTCACCACTTGCTTCTTGGAAAGGACTTACTCGCTCGTGCTGGTAGCAGCTGCGCTCACCCTCGGCGTCCTGGCGGTCACGGAACGACAACAGTCGACACATTTCATTCCCACCGTGGTGATGAACGATTTGATTGAGGTCCTGTTTCTAACTTCGTCCGGTTTATTGATTTTGGGAAAGTGGTTCCTCTGCAATCACAGCATCGTGAAGCACATCTTCAAAAAGATGATCGAAGTCGACGTCATATTAATGACTGATCCGAAGGAAGAATGCGAGAGAATTTTTATATTTTCACTTATTGAAGTATCACTTCTGGTCTCGATTTACTTGTTAATATTCACTTTCGACGCTTGGTCCTGGAAGAAGTCTTTGAAGCACTTTGACATGTTCTATTTCGCTGCACCTTATCCGTTTTATGTAGTTAACGGGGTTTCCGACACACAGTTCTTCAACTTAGTACTTTTGCTAAAGAGGCGTTTTCGAGTGATCAATGAGCGTCTGAGGGCACTCAGGCGGCGAATGGATTCAGCTGGAACTGAGCGACCACTGCCTCGGTTGCAGGCGGTGTTTCACCCCAAGGGACATCTCCTCGACACAGTGCTGCAGAATGGGAAGGTATGTAGGCCGTAGTATCTTCAATTTAATCCAGAAATGATCTTTTTTTTCATGTAGCACACCACAATCGTGAATTCGATAAAGGATAATTTTAGGGTTACACGTCGGCTGTTGCTTAATTAACAAGTATTTACTTCATTACGTTTCGTAGTGTTGGTCAGTTTCTGTCTTACAAGTCATTCTCAAGTGTTTCTGATACTAATAACACTTTGCAATACAGAGCCTATGGTGCTGAATTTGACCAGTCGTTTTACAGTTAACAGGGTGAATACGAAGTAATTAAGTGGCCATCGAGACGGAACAATGGCACAGTGTTTTAATGCAATTAATTTGATAAACTTATTTGAACTGCGAGAGAAAATCATTGTTATGCTTTAAAGGTTCTCGACTGTTCCATCAGATGGTGCTGTACAATACTTGTACAGGATAGTTGAAGGTCAACTTCAGGTACGCCTAAAGCTCTCCAACCTAGCTGGCCACGAGATCATAACCAGGTTTGTGTATCCCAGCGCATGGTGCCTAGTAAACCTTCAGTTTGGTCCTACAGCCTAGGTATCGTCGATTTTTTAAAATTTTCTTATGACTAACATTACGATTTTGTGTGACAGGCTGGCTGTTGTGACTCACCAATTGGTACGTTTTTTTAGCTTGATTTCGAGTCGGGCATAGATGCCCTAGTTTCGGTTCTTCCTGAATCTGACGTATGATTAATGCCACCAGTGCTGATTCTCATTACTTGCTGAGCTGAAATCCTGGGCCGCTTAACAGGTATGGGCGTTTCCTGGTGATGGTTGCTGACTAGGACTGAGTCAAAAGTAGCTCGTTGTCAGCCATTACCGATTTCCCCCAAGAGTGACTGCTGATGGCTTGTACCCAGAGGTGGCGGCCGTCGTGCGCGAAAAGTAGTGGTAACACAGTTGGTTGTTGCTAGTTATTAGTCAGCACGCCAGTGCAAGGACGTCATACCGTCTGCACACTTGGGCTGCCGGCGGTGCTGGTCCGATTGTGGTACGAAGTGGCCTGGCTGGCTTAGTCGTGGGTGAAGCTGGCTGGGTGGCAGTTTTTCAGATCTGAGGCAGAAGAGATATTTGGGTAACCCTGGACATGCGGCAGTCTTGCAGAGTCTGGTACTGGGAGATGCCCAGTTCTTCGGTGGCAGGGAGGGCCTCAGTTTGATTTTCAGCCTATTAGTGGAGAATCTTACAACGGTGACCGTCTAACAGTACCGGCCATTACTAGTTCTCTTTTCTGGTACTTGGTGCCACCACACAACAGGTGAGCTGAAGGAAGCCATGATCCCACTGACGATACGTCAGGAATTTTGTCCAGCTTTCAGTTGCTTGTGCGTTGTCAGTGTTCAATCTTGTCTGTGTGAGAGGACCGCACAAGAAGTTATTTTCAAAACTGTGGTACAAGTTTACGAGGTGAGTAACTGAATTTATTTTTACTTCATTTTAACTGTAGCCGTAAAACTATCAAGAGATCGGATGTTAAACAATACGGAATCGGTATCGCTTTTATTGCATTATTGTCGTTCTGTACCGATTAGCCACTTGTCTTCCAGTACCGACCAGGCAGAATGTTAGCGGAAAAATAATACGAGGGCAGTTCAATAAGTAATGCAACACATTTTTTTTCTGAAACAGGGGTTGTTTTATTCAGCATTGAAATACACCAGGTTATTACCCAATCTTTTAGCTACACAACACTATTTTTCAACGTAATCTCAATTCAATGCTACGGCCTTACGCCACCTTGAAATGAGGGCCTATATGCCTGCACGGTACCATTCCACTGGTCGATGTCGGAGCCAACGTCGTACTGCATCAACAACTTCTTCATCATCCGCGTAGTGCGTCCCACGGATTGCGTCCTACATTGGGCCAAACATATGGAAATCCGACGGTGCGAGATCGGGGCTGTAGGGTGCATGAGGAAGAACAGTCCACTGAAGTTTTTTGAGCTCCTCTTGGGTGCGAAGACTTGTGTGAGGTCTTGCGTTGTCATGAAGAAAGAGAAATTCGTTCTGATTTTTGTGCCTACGGACACGCTGAAGTCGTTTCTTCAATTTCTGAAGAGTAGCACAATACACTTCATAGTTGATCGTTTGACCATGGGGAAGGACATCGAACAGAATAACCCCTTCAGCGTCCCAGAAGACTGTAACCATGACTTTACCGGCTGAGGGTATGGCTTTAAACTTTTTCTTGGTAAGGGAGTGGGTGTGGCGCCACTCCATTGATTGCCGTTTTGTTTCAGGTTCGAAGTGATGAACCCATGTTTCGTCGCCTGTAACAATCTTTGACAAGTAATTGTCACCCTCAGCCACATGACGAGCAAGCAATTCCGCACAGATCTCCTTTGCTCTTTATGGTGTTCGGTTAGACAACGAGGGACCCAGCGGGAACAAACCTTTGAATATCCCAACTGGTGAAAAATTGTGACAGCACTACCAACAGAGATGCCAAGTTGAGCACTGAGTTATTTGATGGTGATCCGTCGATCATCTCGAACGAGTGTGTTCGCACGCTCCGCCATTGCAGGAGTCACAGCTGTGCACGGCCGGCCCGCACGCGGGAGATCAGACAGTCTTGCTTGACCTTGCGGCGATGATGACACACGCTTTGCCCAACGACTCACCGTGCTTTTGCCCACTGCCAGATCACCGTAGACATTCTGCAAGCGCCTATGAATATCTGAGATGCCCTGGTTTTCCGCCAAAAGAAACTCGATCACTGCCCGTTGTGTGCAATGCACATCCGTTACAGACGCCATTTTAACAGCTCCGTTCAGCGCTGCCACCTGTCGGAAGTCAATGAAACTATACGAGACGAAGCGGGAATGTTTGAAAATATTCCACAAGAAATTTCCGGTTTTTTCAACCAAAATTGGCCGACAAAAAAAAATGTGTTGCATTACTTATTGAACTGCCCTCGTAATAACTGTTTCGCTTGTTTTTTCAAAGTGAAATGGTTGAAATTAGGGGACAATGAAACGAAGATGTACTGGAAAGAATACGAGGCTGGCAATCAATGAAGTAATATCTAAAAACGACAGCAGGTCTGGCAGATGAGTCTTTTCGTGTTTCAAGTACTACTATAGGTGATCCAATAAAAGACAAAAAGCAGAGAAAAGGAAGTCACAAAGAGATTTGAAGACAGCTCAGGCCCTCAAAAAGAAAAATCAGAAGCAAACGAGTAAGGAGTTCCGTTAGTGATGCAACAACAGGAAGCGTCAAAAGATGCTGGAAATTTATGGGGACGCACTAACAACGGAATCGTTTAAAGAGCAATGCGTACAATGCACATAAATGTAAGGAGTGGGCACATGTTGGATGTGTAGACTACTTTTTGTGATCATTGTGATAACCCAAGAATAGTTTTTCAAATTAATGAATTTCGTTCTTATAATATTGTGTTTAATACACTATTGACCATTAAAATTGCTACACCACGAAGATGACGTGCCACAGACGCGAAATTTAACCGACTGGAAGAAGATGCTCTGATATGCAAATGATTAGCTTTTCAGAGCATTCACAGCAAGGCTGGCGCCGGTGGCGACACCTACAACGTGCTGACATGAGCAAAGTTTCCAACGGATTTCGCAGACACAAACAGCAGTTGATCGGCGTTGCCTGATGAAACGTTGTTGTGATGCCTCGTGTAAGGAGGAGAAATGCGTACCATCACGTTTCCGACCTTGATAAAGGTCGGGTTGTAGCCTATCGCGACTGCGGTTTATCGTATCGTGACATTGCTGCTCGCGTTGTTCGAGATCCTATAACTGTTAGCAGAATATGGAATCGGTGGGTTCAGGAAGGTAATACGGAACGCCGTGCTGGATCCCAACGGCCTCGTAGCACTAGCAGTCGGGATGGTAGCCATCTTATCCGCATGGTTGTAAAGGAACTGGTCGTGCGGTAGCGTTCTCGCTTCCTACGCCTGGGTTCTCGGTTTCGATTCCCGGCGGGGTCAAGGATTTTCTCTGCCTCGTGATGACTGGGTGTTGTGTGACGTCCTTAGGTTAGTTAGGTTTAAGTAGTTCTAAGTTCTAGGGGACTGATGACCATAGATGTTAAGTCCCATAGTGCTCAGAACCATTTGAACCAATTTTTTTTTTTTTTTTTTTTTTTGTAAAGGATCGTGTAGCCACGTCTCGATCCCAGAGTCAACAGATGGGGACGTTTGCAAGACAACAACCATCTGCACGAACAGTTCGACGACGTATGCAGCAGCACGGACTATCAGCTCGGAGGACATGGCTGCGGTTACCCTTGACGCTGCATCACAGCAGGAGCGCCTGCGATGGTGTACTCAACGACGAACCTGGATGCACGAATGGAAAAACGTCCTTTTCCGGATGAATCCAGGTTCTGTTTACAGCATCATGATGGTCGCTTCAGTATACAGAAAATGTTCGACTGCTGCCCTACCCAGCACATTTTCCAGATCTCTCACCAATTGAAAACGTCTGGTCAATGGTGGCCGAGCAACTGGCTCATCACCATACGCCAGTCACAGCTCTTGATGAACTGTGGTATTGTGTTGAAGCTGCATGGGCAGCTGTACCTGTACATGCTATCCAAGCTCTGTCTGACTCAATGCCTAGGCGTATCAAGGCCGTTATTACGGCCAGACGTGGTTGTTCTGAGTACTGATTTCTCAGGATCTATGCCCCCAAATTGATCACTAGTCAGTTCTAGTACAATATATTCGTCCAATGAATACCCGTTTATCATCTGCATATCTTCTTGCTGTAGCTATTTTAATGGCCAGTAGTGTAGTTTTCTTAATTTGTGTAATGTAGTTTATCAATAAAGCCTGAAATCTTCCTATAGAGTCACTGGCCCGTACTGTAAGAAAATTTTTAGACTTACTGAAAAACCAACTCTTTTTACTTCTGCATAATCTGACATGTTTGCAGAGTTTTGGGAGATCATACACGGCATTGTTTTATGTAAGAGATTGCTGTATTAAATTCCCAATTTTTAAGTATTTTACATTTTACAAGTGAAAAGCTTAATTGGACCGATGATGTAGCTCTCCTAATACTGCGACCCTTGACTCCTGGCAGGCAGTCTTCTGAGGATGACGGTGCCATAGTAGAGCCGCACGACACGAGCCAGCACTACGGTGGATAACTTTCCTACTCCACGGCCAGCCGGGCAGGGCAACCAGTATTTATAAACGAAAAAAAGCGGTTGTCTTGTGATTTGGCTGCCACAAACATCATGCACGCTAGATGTGTCGCTGATTTAGGTAACAAGCTGCTCGCCAAATGACAGGTGGGCTGTGGTGGTAAGCAGGAACCATACCGCAGTGTCGCACTAGCCTATTATGGAAAGTGGCTACCATCACTAATGTGCTCTCTTCCTCCATTCTCTCACCGTTATGTTACCTATATGTATTTTAACTGTTTCTTTATTGACTAAACGATGGAGTAGATTTCAGCTCAGCAAAGTATGGAAACTAGCGCCATGGAATTAAGGCATCATTAGACACAGGTAAACGGAATCCATGAGATCAAATCGATGGGGAATCGAAGCCTGGGCAACTAACCCAGACATGAAAACCTTCCTAATTGCATGTACTAGTGTCTGTAGCTTATGACTGGGCTTTCCTCCACTGTGCTTTCATAGTAAGTGGCTCAGTTCTCCGAATTGGTCTTTGGATGCCAACATGGCTCCTAAGGAGTTACAGCCTTATGGCTGTACTTTTCTAGTGAAACTACTTATTAATTGGCGAACGACAACAGCTTGTAACAGTAGCATCTGCTGAAGATGAGCAGCTACCTCACAGAAACATTGTGTGGTTTTGACACCTCCTTCCAACGATATGCTCGAGAATCTTTCATGCAATTACTATATCTTGAACAGTACAATCAGATTTATGTTATTAGTTTAGCGGTTTCGACCCTCTAAAACGGTCATCCTCGTATCTTAAACTCGAATGTAATATGCATATAAGTAGATGGTTTATGGGAGACCTGACATACTTCTTCCAAAATATGTGACTTCGTGTATGACAGTGCCATGTCCTGTACGTTATAGACCACGTCCCCCCTTATCTACCACGTTGTCATCATGACATCACAACCCACGCCACATCTTTTCTCTGCCATCGCAAGCCATTCCACCTATTTCTATGACTTATATTAGCGATTAAAGCGAAACAGCTAATCAACTTCTAGGGCCAGACCTGCAAGCTTGACCTTGTTCAAAATTATTCGA
Organism: Schistocerca nitens; assembly: GCF_023898315.1. Classification (NCBI taxonomy): domain Eukaryota; kingdom Metazoa; phylum Arthropoda; class Insecta; order Orthoptera; family Acrididae; genus Schistocerca; species Schistocerca nitens. Next base: position 189,491,769 of record NC_064618.1, on the reverse strand, counting down.
ACAGTAGTAATTTTTACCAGGTTCAAAAGTATTTGTTTACTTCTAAAAATTATTGCTGATAATACTTCTGTAATTTGATCCTATTGAATTAACTTGTACGTTAAGTACACTCCTTAAAGGGGTCAGTTCAGTTAATTTTCAGTCTTGCTGTAAGGCACAATGAACTGTCAAATAAATACACACACACACACACACACACACACACACACACACACACACACACACACACACATATATATATATATATATATATATATATATATATATATATATATATATGTGTGTGTGTGTGTGTGTGTGTGTACTGCCTCATTACTGAATTTATCTCTCTCTCTGTTTTGTATGTTTTGTATTTCCATAACTCTTTCTAATGAAATACTGTACTGTCTCGTCAGTAATTTATATCTCAGATATGCCCACACAGGATAAAAGTTACATAATGGGTGTCGTTTTACTGTAAGCTTTGCTGCTCATGGCACAAAAATGGAACTATGATTGCCTGACTTTTCAGAATATTTTCAGTAATACTTCAACCAGTGCTTCAACTCATTAAGTACTAATGTAGTGAGCAAGAAGATAATGATCCGTGTTCTACTTTAGAAAAATATTATCAGTATTACTGACTGTTTCATACAGCTTTTCATTGCATTTGACCTCATATGTAGCTGTGCTAACACGCTTTTTCACCAATGTTATATTTTACGACAGTTTAGCACAATAAACTGCACTTATGTATCTAAAATTCTGCCTCATCAGTTAATTTCATCTCTCTGTTTAGTACTTCCCTAAAAATGTTTATGTCAAATACTGTACTGCCTTATCAGCAAATTTCGTCTATGTCTGTAATTGTTACTTTACATAGTAGTACAAATCATTTGTGACTAAAAGAAAACTCCTAAGCAGGCACTTGACACTTAATTTTAGGCATAAATATGGCTCTGTATCAAACCAAACATGACTAAAAATTTAACTGCGCAAAACACGTTAGCTAAAATACTATGGAAACAGCCAAACACACTAGCGAACAGGTAGTCTGAATTACTGTTCTATAACTGCCAGCTAGTGCAAGAATACCAATAATTTTTAACTTATCCTTGACCTCTAAAACATGGTTGCAGGTTTGAAAATGATATTTCCACGTCTAAATTGACTGTAACATTTGTCAAAACAGGTAAAGGTATTTGCGTTCTAACATTGGCCATAAATAAAGCTAAGTTGCTCATGGTACAAATATCGCATTATAATCACCTGACTTTTTCGAAGAGTTTTAGTAATACTTCAGCTCACAAAAACCATTTTATGGGGGAAGAAGACGATAAATATATTAGAAAATCCATATCTGTACAACACACATGTGTCTATGCTAAAATAATTTGCTGTACAGGTAGGTTACGTATTATCCAACGCCTAAATGTGATTATGTAAAAAAAGTAAAAACATGAGAGGCCCATTTTAGGGTGGAAGAAAGTAACAACACACACATGCGCGCACACACATACCCACCCACACACACACACATACACACACACACACACACACACACACACACACACACACACACACACACACACACACACACACACACACACACATTTTCACTTTCAATGTCCATCAAAATAGATAAAGTTTTTAACTTCCATTGTTTCCATGTCGAAAAGGTATGTCAAAAAATAACAGCTACACACACAATGCTTAAATAAAGCGTTAGAATGGTATTTATACATCTAAAACAATTGTCAAAGTAAGTGAAGATATTGGCATTTCCATCTTAGCCATAACTGTAGCTACATTATTCGTGGTACAAAGATCGTATTGTTGTTTTTACAATCTTTTCAGTGATGCTCCGCCTCACCAGGCACAGTTTCAGAGGTTGAATATAGGGAAGAAGTTTATGCATCGCATTACATCACATAAAATTTTAATCGATGTCGATGGCTAGGTAATTTCTTTTCCGTTACATTCCACTTCTACCGTACATGAAGTGCCATGGTTATCCAACTACTGCACATTTTCTGACGCTTTAACACAAAAATTGCACTAAATGTGATATGTTTTGACGAGATGCTGACTGCGCTATATGAACTAAATACAAATTTCCGAAATACGTAGGTAAAGCTTCCTAACGCACAAACTACGAATGCAAAACACGCCAAAGACACTGATGGAGCAAGCTTCCACGCAGAGATAAAAGTTCAGTAGTTCAAAGATACATTCCTTGAACCACAATACAATTATTTTTCGAAATACATAAATATTCAAGAATATTGCGTATCACAATAAGGAAGTAGAGTTACAGATCTCTGATCATGAATAAAAATTCGATCTTTGTACTGAAATATTATTTATCAAAATAAGGAAGATTTCGGGTACACAACACAAATACTAGTAATGTTGTAGTGGAGCCTCACTGTAACATTTAAACAAAAGTACAGATGACCGGCATAAGAGTAGTACTGATCAAACTCGCAGGTTAAATAGTGCTCAGCAGTGAGCTTTGGTCGAATTTTGTGTCAAGCATTAAAGAAACCAAAATTGCTTGTGCTGTTTAACGAAACCTAAAAAAATGTTATGCATCATAAAAAACATGGCAGTAGTGCTGATTTAGCTTATAGGTTGTATTGTATTGTATTGTATTGAAGTGGGGACCTAGAAACGACGGAGAGGCTTCGTCACCGTCGTAGCCCTCGGTGGTTCACAACCCCACAACAGGTTGCAGCAGTCCACTCACCCCACCACCTCCCCACACCGAACCCAGGGTTATTGTGCGGTTCGGGCCCAATGGACCCTGGGGAATGTCTCACAGAAGACGTGTGTAAACCCAATGTTAGCGTGGTAGAGTAATTATGGTGTACGCGTACGTGTAGACAATGTTGCGTAGCAATAGTCGACATAGTGTAACTGAGGTGGAATAAGGGGAACCAGCCCGCATTCGCCGAGGCAGACGGAAAACCGCCTTAAAAACCATCCACAGACCGGCTGGCACACCGGACCTCGACACTGATCCAACGGGGGAATTCGTGCCGGGGACCGGCACACCTTCCCGCCCGGAAAGCAGTGCGTTAGACCGCGCGAACCTACATGTTAATGTGCAGTTGTTGACGAGAACAGTCTGGTCATAGCACCAAAGTAAACAATGACTTTCCAACATCTAAATTGCATGTATTATTCGCGAAAAACTCGTTGTCGATCGGATAAAACCGAAACGTTGTAGTGACCTCCAACGTAGGATAGTAATTTTATTTTGCAGTACGAGGTATTTGTCACATTTTGCTGACAATGCCTGACAGCTAACACTTTCAAACTGTGGAGGGTACATAACATAGCAATGAAATACCATGCTGAATAGTAACAATCTACATTCACATGGGTAATGAACGAGGATTGCTTTGCTTTCAACTATGCACTTTCAGCTACTTGTCAGAGTCACCTAAACACTGCAGCATTTACATATTAGAGTATTAACTTTATGTAGCCGTAGAAAACATGTCACTTCTGCTGGTAATGATTATACAGTCACACAGAGGAAACTACGTGAGACTTCGACCATAGATCGCCATTTTGCAGAAACATTGTAACAAATAGCCCCACTCATCAATATTTTACTGCAAAATTGTAGCAAACTGACCCAACATTGCTCCACACATCGCTATGTTTCAAAGGAAAAGAAATTGCTCTACACATCACTAGAATTGCATAAAATTGTAACAAACTGCCCTGTACGTTGTTAATACATGGTGGATACTATTGAGTCTGTTGATGAGGTGACTACCATTAGTTCAGATCCCCCGCCCCCCTTATTGCTGTGATGCAGTTTTGTCAGGTTAACAGACTGACTACAGCTATCCTTGATAATATTTGCACAATGATTACCACTTGATATGGTGATACTATCTAGTAGAGCGGAGATGTTCACTTTGCAGGGCAATTTCGCATACTGTGACTAACATTACCCCCAATGCAGTTGCGGAAATTATGTTCAGCGGACAATGTGAATGTTTGTGCACCAAATGAAATTAATGAAATTGAGATAGTAAAATCACTTGACACATCGTGACTACAGTTACCCTGAACAGAACTGGAAAAAGTCAGTCAGGTAGCAAGATAGCTGCTATTACCCTTCCCCCAACTAATACAATCGTGGCAGTTAAATTATTGTCACTTGGCTGGGTGACTACCCTGAGCTTCAGTATTACTAGGTGGGGTAATGTTAGTCACTTGGTATAGTAACTATAATTACACATGTACATGGCGATAGCCTGTGTACCATGCCCTGGTAGCATTGTGACACTAGAAGGTTGACAGTGCATGTGCCAGAGCAGGAATGTAAGTGCCGTCTAATGGGTCTCAGATAGCAATATAATACCTCAATCTGACAATGTGTATATGTGCCATACAACGAGAGTGAGTGTGAACTACTAGTTCTCCTTCATTCATTATTTAGTTACAGATAAGCATCAAACAAAATTGCAACAGATTTCCCTAAATGGTAACAAGTTACGGGAACTGAAAAAAAATTACCTACTGTTATAGAAAAATTTTAAGAAATCGACCCATTCTTCGACATGTTATGGCATAATTGTTGATTGGTTGGTTGATTCGGCACATGAGACAAAACAGCGAGGTCATCGGCCCATCGGACTAGCGAAGGATGGGGAAGGTAGTTGGCCGCGCCATTTCAAAGGAACCATCCCGGCATTTACCTGAAGCTATTTAGGAAAATCACAGGAAACCTAAATCAGAATGGCCGGACGTGGTTTGAACCGTTGTCCTCCCGAATGCGAATCCAGTGTACTAACCACTACACCATCTCGCTCGATGGCGTAATTCTAATATTTGTCCCATATATCATCAAAATATAACGATTTGTTACGTGCGTCACTGTTTTACATCAAAATTGTAGCAGATTGTCGCATCATCGTTCTTACAACAAACATTGTAATAAATAGCCCCTGTTATATCAAAATTGTAACAGACTGCCCAGGATATCGACAGATCATAGCATAATTATAACACATCGCCAGTTGGAAACTTCATGACAAATACAATTCTAACACCAGAAGCTGACAATGTACATGCCATGAAATGACAGCCAGGGGCAGCTAGGTTCTCAAATACATTCCCAAGCATCAAACAAATTGTAACAAATTTCCCTAAACATCATCACTGATGTGACTCTTGCAATAAGCAAATCTATTTGAGACTTACGGATGACAGTAAGACAAGAATTGTTCCCAGAAGCAAAACAATTCGAATTGTGATGGCACATTTACATGCCAGTACCGTACCCCCAAGGTCATGAGTCACACCCCCTTTACTGTGATGTGATCTTGCATGTCGCTGACTTTGACTGCATGATGTCACGGATCAAAATGGTGGAACCCCTGATGTCACAGTGGCATTACACCAGTCATGAAAACAAAACAGCCAATCACAGTGCACTATATTAGTGGCCATTAAAAATGAAGCACGTGACACAGTTAGGATAGTATGACGAATTATTCTAGCAGTGATGTGGGCTACAGAAGGAGAAGTCCATTAAAATAAGTGATTTTTCCAAAGGGGAGTGAGTTCTTTTCCAGGGCAGGTTCAACCATCTCACCATCCCAGACCATTAAAATACCCAGTGAGTGGTAACCATGTCTACCTTCGGTTTCTTCCTAATGACAGCATAATCCAAACTTTGTCCACCCTAATTGATTCCATACCAAATTTCCACAACCGACGTTCTTTCTCTTGACCCTTCTTGTAAACAATTATTCCTCATATCACTTCATGTCTAATATCTCGGGAAATGCAGATTTCTGTAATGCGACCACGAGCCCACAACAACATAATACTTATAGATTCTAGTCCCGATGTGTCGTGATACTATGAAATTAATTCAACAACTTTCATTTCAGAGCTTTTTAATGGCATTTTCAAATAATCTCGATAAAACTATGAGAAGGGTCATCGCGGCTGCTGATATATATCCCCCACAACGCAACATTTCACCCTAAGGTGGAGATGTAAATTATTAATTAAAAGAAATCAAGAATGCACGGCTGCCGTTAAGGCTCTTTGTTCGAGAAAGATTTTATTTTGCTTCTTCATAAGTAACGGTATAAAGATTCCTGTTATAGCTGATTGTGTTAACACATAGTTACAGTTCCTAAATTACACCAATTTCCCATTGAGCTAAACCTATGCTCAAATAAATCAATTTGGTACTGTTGTTGCTTGCATTTTGCAGCTCCAATCAATCAAATGATGCCTAGGAGCTGCTGAAAATTTGTGGTCATTTAAGAAACGTGAAACATGGTTCAAATGGCTCTGAGCACTATGGGACTCAACTGCTGTGGTCATAAGTCCCCTAGAACTTAGAACTACTTAAACCTAACTAACCTAAGGACATCACACACATCCATGCCCGAGGCAGGATTCGAACCTGCGACCGTAGCGGTCGCACGGTTCCGGACTGCGCGCCTAGAACCGCGAGACCACCGCGGCCGGCGTGAAACATGAAACACGTAAATTGTGAATCATGCAGACAAATATAAACTGGTCAGCCAGTACATTATCACCATCTACGTAATAGGCGGTATGTCCATCTTTTGCACGCATAACAGTGGCGATTCATTGTCGCTTGGAAGCAATGAGGCCATGGTAGTTTGCTGGACGGAGATGGCCCCACATCTGCACACGCTAGTCACCTAATTCCCGTAAATTCCGGGAGGGTGAGCGATGAGCTCTCACGCCCCATTCAATTACATCGTAGATGTGTTCGGCAGGTTTCTGATCTGGCGAGTTAGGGGCCATCAGAGCAATTGGTACGCGACACTGTGTTTCTCGAACCACTCCCTCATGCTCCTGGCAGTATCTTGCTGAAAAATTCCACTACTGTCGGGAAATACGACCATCATGAAGGGGTGTACGTGGTCTACCGCCAGTGTATTAGACTTCTTGGTCATTACGTTGCCTTGCAAGAGCTCCACTGGATCCATGGGAGCCCACGTAAATGTTTCCAAGAGCACAATCGAACCAGCCATCATTAGAGGTGTTCCCGTGCAGGACGAAACATTCGCGCCCTCCCATAGGCATGATGAAGAAGATACTGCGATTCATCAGACCATCCAGTTCTCTGTCACTGCGCCAACAGTCAGTGCCGACGGTCAAATGCCCGTTCCAGTCGTAGTGGCCGATGTTGTGATGTTAACATTGGCACATGCATGGGTCGTCGGCTGCGGAGGCCCATCGTTAGGAGTGTTCGTTGCACCAAATGTTCAGACACACCTGTACTCTGTCCAGCATTAAAAAATGTTCAGATGTGTGTGAAATCTTATGGGACTTAACTGCTGAGGTCATCCGTCCCTAAGCTTACACACTACTTAACCTAAATCATTCTAAGGACAAACACACACACACACACACACCCATGCCCTAGGGAGAACTCGAACCTCCGCCGGGACCAGCCGCACAGTCCATGACTGCAACGCCTAAGACCGCTCGGCTAATCCCGCGCGGCCCAGCATTAAAGTGTGATGTTAATTTCGCCACAGTTAGCCGACTAGCCTGTATTAATAATCTACCCAGCCTAAGACGTCTGACATCTGTAATGAGGGGCGGCCACCCAACCGCGCCACGTTTGGACGTAGTTTCACCTTGGTTTCGTCACATGTTGAAGACTATCACCACAGATCTGTTGACAACCTGGCAAATCGTGCACTTTCCGATAAGCTCGCACTTAGCCTCCAGGATGTCACAATGTGCCCTCGGCCAGACTCAGGTCGATCTTGGCCTTCCACATTCTACATACGGACGGCAAGCACGCTGATGCTACATGCACCGTGCTTGGGTCTAACTAGCAACCACTCGTCGTCAGGTGAGCTGATATCACCTGGGCGGGTTTATGTCGATAGTTGGTTGGTGGTCGACATGTTCTGGCTGATCACTTTGTCTGTAGTATATCATATGTGCTTCAATATTCTAAAGGTATCTTATCTGTGAATATAAATGGTACAATTAACGTATTTCCTGTCTAGAGACCCTAATTCTAATTACTTCCCTATTTAATATTAATTTTTTGCCTGACTCTCGGGCAACAACGTTTGTTGATTGCTCAGCATATTTTTTAGTCAACTGACAGGTTAATGGTTTATGGATGACTACATCTAAATTTAGGTCAGAGATTATAGGCAAAGTATCACCACAAACCAGCGCATGGTTCTCTGCAGCGTGAGGTCAATACTGGTGTCGACAGGCATTATGGCAAACTAAGGTGTTGTCAGGGATCTAACCCTGAACCACTGGCCAGATTCAAGAGGCGGGCAGATCCGAGATGGCAGTGGAGTGTTCCGTCCAATGGTCTGGGTAGTCGAGCAATGGTCCCCTGTTCATGGTACTGTGAGAGTAGTCAAGGCAACAGGACAGATACGGAGAAGAATCCAAGGCTGTCGCTATTGCACACCGGACTAAGTTTCGTTGTCCATCTGGTCTAACGTTAACCAGCGGTAGGTGGGACTGTAGTAAGACTGATTCAGATTTCAACAGGTGTCCGTCTGACGACATGGAGGCTTTAGCGTGCGTTGATCATGCAATTCTATGCCCAGTGACGGCTTCTGTTGAAATTCTGCTACAGTTGTATTCCCTAAAAACTCCTCTCTTCTAAGAGAAACTCATCCCTCGAATTCCCGTAGAAACTTTTTCTGTAAAATAGGCACGAATTTACCTACAACTCTTTACAATTTACCCTCAGACTTCACTCATGGTCGCATTTGATCCTTTAAATGTATTAACGTTTATTTTTTAACCACACTAGCTCCTGGCTACCCAATGTCTCTCTATTTTATCATTTTCACACTCTTCGCTTCATCTCACCTTCACTCCCACCCAACATCACATCATGGTGAAGGAACGAGGACCAAGAAGGTCTCCTATTACATGCTGTGATTCGTATCTCTCTTATTCTCTTATCATATACAACAAATACGTGTAGTAACCAACAAGAAGAGACTAGAAACATTTTCCTATATCAAGCTGAGTTTCATCCCACATATACTCAAATAATGCCCTGTACTTTACGGCAGTAATACCATAAAACCACGTAATATTATGTTGTGTTTTTTGTCTTCTGAATGGTTTGATGCAGCCCGCCATGAAGTTCTTTCCTGTACCATCCTCTTCTTCTCAAGGTAACAATTGCCAACAACGTTCTCAATAACTTGCTCGGCGTATTCCAATCTCTGTTTTCCTCTATAGTTTGTACAGCCCTCTCCAGCACCATGAAAGTTATTTCCTGATATCTTAAGAGATGTCCTACCAGCCTGCCACTTCTTCTTAATACTGTTTTCCATGTATCCGTTTCCTTGCTGATACTCCGGAGAATCTCCACATTCCTTACCTCATCAGTGCAACTAATTTTCAACATTCTTCTGTAACATTACATCCCAAATGCTTCGATTCTCTTCTTTTCTGGTTTTCCCGCAATCCATGTTTCACCAGCGTACAATTCTGTTCTCCAAACGTACGTTCTCAGTAATTTTTCCTCAAATTAAGGCCTTTTTTTGAAACTAGATGACTTCTCTTGGACAGGAGTGGCCTTTTTACCAGTGCTGGCCTGCTTCTGATGATCTCCTTGCTCTTACCGTCATGGCATATTTTGCCGCCTAGGTAGCAGAATTCGCCGCGCTGAGTGGCGACGCGGTTTCAGGTGCCATCTCACGAACTGCGCGGCCCCTCCCGCCGGAGGTTCGAGCCCTCCCTCGGCCATGGATGTGTGTGTGTTGTTCTTACCACAATTTAGTTTCAGTAGTATGTAAGTCTAGGGACCGATGACGCAGCAGTTTGGTAGCTTAGGAATTCACACACATGTGAACATTATTTTTAGCAGAATCCCTTAACGCCATCTACTTTGTGATAACCTATCCTCACGTTACGTTTCTCGCTGTTCTCATTTCTACTACTTCTCATCAGTTTCCTCTTTCTTCGATTTGCTCTCGGACCATATTCTGTACTCATTAGACTGTTCATTCCACTCAACAGATCCTGTAACTGTTGTTCACTTCTGCTGAGGACAGCAATGTCATCAGCGAATCTTATCATTGATATCCGTTCACCTTGAGTATTAATTCCACTCCTGAACCATTCTTTTATTTCTGTATTTTTTTTTTGTGTACAGATTGAACGTTAGGGGCGACAGACTATATTCCTGCCTTACACCCTTTTAAATCCGAGGACTTCGTTCTTCGTCTCCCACGCTTGTTGTTCCCTCTTAGTACATAGTGTATGTTACCCTTCCCTATAGCTTTGATCTGTTCTCCTGAGACCTTCGAACATGTTGACCATTTTACGCTGTCCAACGCTTTTTCCAGGTCGGCAAAAACTTATGAAAGAGTCTTGATTTTTCTTCAGCCTTTGTTCCATTATCAACCGCAATATCAAAACTGCCTCTCTGGAACCTTTACCTTCCCTAAAGTGAAACTGCTCATCATCTAAAACGTCCTGAATTTTCGTTCTCATTCTTCCTTATATTAATCTTGCCAACAACTTGGATGAATGACGTGTTAAGATGATTGTGCGATAATTCTCGCTCCTGTTGGCTCTTGTAGTATTCGAAATTATGTCGATTATATTATTCCGAAAGTAAGATGGTATATCGCCCAACTCATACATTTTACACAACAACGTTGAAAGTCGTTTTGTAGCTATTTCTCCCTATGATTTTAGAAATTTTTGTGGTATGTTGCCTATCCCTTCTGCCTTATTCGATCTTATGTCTTCCAAAGCTCCTTTAAATTCAGATTTTACTAATGGATCCCCTATCTCTCCTGTATCGACCCCTGTTTATCTTTCTACATTAGATAAGTCCTCCCCTTCATAGAGACCAATGTATTCTTCCATTAAATCCGATCTCTCTTTTGCATTTAACAGTAGGATTCCCATTGCAGTCTTATGGTTAAATGCCTTTCCTTTTTCTTAAATTTCAGCGATGGTTGTTTTGTTTTTCCTATATGCTGAGTCAATCCTTCCGACAATTATTTCGATTTTGATTTCTTCACATTTTTCAAGCACCCATTTCGCTTTGGGTTCTCTGCACATCCTATTTATTTCTTTCCTATTTGACTTGTATTTCTGTATTCCTGAATGTCCTTGAACGTTTTTGTATTTCCTTCTTTCATCGATGAACTGAAGTATTTCTTGTGTTATCCATTGGTTCCTTCCAGTTACGTTCTTTGTACCGACCGTTTTCTTCCCATCTTCTATGACTGCCGTTTTTAGAGATGCCCATTCCTCTTTATCTGAACTTCTTACTGAGCTATTACTTATCGCAATATCTACAGAGAAGTTCTTACATCGAAGACTCCAGGGCTGCCACTGATGAAATTTTGGCGTATTTTTGTTGCCCAAGCTTTTCGAACGATGAAGAGCCCGTTCGTACCAGTTCAAATGCTGCTGTGCTTTGCTGCTCCGCGGTAATGTCCGTGATTGTATGTCACGCCGAACGATCAGGTAGGGGGTCGACGAATGGGTGGATACCGTAACCGTCAGTAGCCATTGGCATACAGCGGATGCCTCCGCTGATGGTTCAAATGGCTCTGAGCACAATGGGACTTAACATCTCAGGTCATCAGTCCCCTAGAACTTAGAACTACTTAAACCTAACTAACCTAAGGACATCACACACATCCATGCCCGGGGCAGGATTCGAACCTGCGACCGTAGCGGTCGCGCCTAGAACCGCTCGGCCACCAACGGCCGGCCCTCCGCTGATCACGCAGTTCAATGACCAATGAGCACGGGCTGTGTCTGTGATTTCAGACAGGACGGTGTCTTTGTTGTGCTCGAAGTTCTTCAACAGGGTATTCAGAAATTCCCGATACAAGTTTTAGGGCGTGTAGAGGGGAGTGACTGCATAATATTCTGAATAGGAAACAGTGTCTGGAAACCTCATCCAGTGACGCTAAAGGGTGTCAAAGTTACATGCACCGGCACCTGTAAATGTATGTATATACAGCGTGATCCGGTGATGACGTTAATACCTTTGTACGATGAGGGAGAAGGTTAAATGTATCACTATGAGGTATGTGTCCCTCTGCTAGAAGGGAACGAGTCGAAAGATATAGGCTAAAACATATACAGTGGAGTATATGTACTGCTACAGGTAAAGCTAAGAATTTAGTGTGTACAACTTTCATAAGTGGTAGTATAGACCAAAAGAAGGAAAAATGTCTAGTAACCTTGGGATCTGAAGTGCGTAACCTGGGAGCTATGGGCACTTGTTCATATTCGCAAGTGCAAAACACATCTCCTCTATTTAACAAGTAGTCATGGTTCTTAAGGAACGCATTTTAGAGCACATGCTTACTAGACATTATTTCATGTTTTGGTATATTCTGCCACCTCTGAAAGCTGCTTATTCTACAATCATAGTAACAACAGTACCAGTACATGTATTCCACAATCAGAGGTGTCAGAACAGGTTTCGCTAATAAGTTTCGACCCGTTTGTTTCCGGTAGTGAGATCCTCACCTCAGATTGATACATTTATCCTTCTCCGTCAGCCTTTTAGAGTAATATAACGGAATCGTCCTGTATACACATACATTTACAGATGCCGGCAGCTATACCTTTGACGCCCTGCTCCGTCGATGAAAGACGTTTCCGGACATGGATTCCTGTCCAAACATTATGGGGTTACTCGCCTCGACAACACCTAGAAGTTTGTAACGTGAATTTCCAAACACCCAGTATAACTATATTCCCTTACATTAACGTGCAGTGGCAGAAACGACATTACCGGGAAACGTAACACCAATATTGGTGACCACAAAGTAGTCGAATTAAGGTATCTGCTACAATGGACGTAAAATAAGACAGCGACGACCAAGCAACAAGAAATTAATAGCTAGCTAACTACCACAGGCAAAGTGGTATCTCCCGTCCCAAATGGGTCTACTGGTATCATGTATCAGTCTTAATTTGAGTAGAAATATCTGTGGATGAAGGTTTGGAGCACAGCAGCGCATGCTATTGAGTAATGAACGTTAGGAAAACTGGAACAAAAGATAATGGAAGATTGTGAGATTTGGTGCTACAGAAGAGTTTGAAAATGAGGTGTACGGAAAAGTTATCCGCAGAATCATCGAGAAGCAAATATGGAGAACACTGCCATGAATGAGGGGGAGGTTGATAACACATGTGTGGGGGCATTAGGAAATAACATTCGTGGTTCCAGAGGGAGCTGTGTTGCGTCGACTTTTACACATGGGACCATAAAAAATTATTCTACTGCAAGCTCTTCATGAGGGTGATAAACAACAACCTGCGGAGTTCTGTAATTTCGTTCTCAGGAAGGTGGAGGATTACAGTTTTCTTCCTCGCTTAGTGTTTAGTGACGAGGCAACATTTCATTTATATGGACAAGTGAACCTTCATAAAGTGGAAATTAGGGTTACGACACAACCACGTGAAATTGTACAACATGAAAGGAACTTTCCAAAATTTAATGTGATTTGCGCAGTTTCACTGAAAAAAGTTTTTCTCTGTCGGCAACAGTGTTGCAGGAAGCACATATCTCGATATACTCGAGAACTTCCTTTTTCGACAGTTGGAGACTGATACGAATGACCTCATTTAACAACAGGATAGGTCACCGCCACAGTGGAATCTGGAAGTGCGGCAATCTTTAAATCAAAGGATTATTGAATGATAGATCACTCTCACTGGACTATATGATTCAGCCTTACATCACTGGCCTCCAAGGTCACCGGACATGACTGAATATGATTATTTCTTGTGGAGGTTTATAAAACACACTGTTTGTGGTCCTCCATTAACTTCAACAATGCATGAACTGAGACATCACATAATAGCAGCTGTGAAAGTTGGAACTCATGACATGCTCGCTGCATTGTGAGAACAGTTTGAACACTTCTTCCCTATCATTATTTGATATATGCCGAGCATCTCAAGGGGGGGGGGGGGGCATATTAAACACCTTTGAAGAGGTACTAAAAACTTTTTGAGTTTCCCGTACATAAAAAAAAATAATTAAATTATGACTGACTGACAACCTCAGCTTCCGACAGGTGTTGTTGATATACCTCAATGTGGACAGCTGAAAATGTGTGCCCCGACCGGGACTTGAACCCGGGATCTCCTGCTTACACGGCGGACGCTCTATACCTCTGAGCCACCGAGGTCACAGATGAATAGCGCGACTGCAGGGACGTGTCCCTTACACGCTTCCCGTGAAACTCACATTCCCAACTGTCCCCAATTCTACAACCATTTATTCCAGGGAAAAGCTGCACGGTCATCAACAGTAACTGTTCTTTCGAGAACAAGTTACTGCCTTCGTATATATAGTTAAAGGCTACCCAGCCAGTTACCTCTGTCTGTGCGAATGCGCACAGGTTGCCCAAACTCTTACGGGAATCGCCAAAGCGTGCGCGAGTAATGAGTGGGTGGGCAAAAGTCTATAAGTTACAATACATATGTAGAATTGGGGACATTTGGGAAGGTGAGTCTCACGGGAAGCGTGCAAGGGATAAGTCCCCGCAGTCGCGCTGTTCATCTGTGTCCTCGGTGACTCAGATGGATAGAGCGTCTGCCATGTAAGCAGGAGATCACGGATTCGAGTCCCGGTCGAAGCGCACATTTTCAGCTGTCCACATCGAGGTATATCAACAACACCTGTCGGTAACTGAGGTTGTCAGTCAGTCATCATTTATTCCAGGGAAAAGCTGCACGGTCATCAACAGTAACTGTTCTTTCGAGAACAAGTTACTGCCTTCGTATATATAGTTAAAGGCTACCCAGCCAGTTGCCTCCGTCTGTGCGAATGCGCACAGGTTGCCCAAACTCTTACGGGAATCGCCAAAGCGTGCGCGAGTAATGAGTGGGTAGGCAAAAGTCTATAAGGTACAATACATATGTAGAATTGGGGACATTTGGGAAGGTGAGTCTCACGGGAAGCGTGCAAGGGATAAGTCCCCGCAGTCGCGCTGTTCATCTGTGTCCTCGGTGACTCAGATGGATAGAGCGTCTGCCATGTAAGCAGGAGATCACGGATTCGAGTCCCGGTCGAAGCGCACATTTTCAGCTGTCCACATCGAGGTATATCAACAACACCTGTCGGTAACTGAGGTTGTCAGTCAGTCATCATTTATTCCAGGGAAAAGCTGCACGGTCATCAACAGTAACTGTTCTTTCGAGAACAAGTTACTGCCTTCGTATATATTGTTAAACGCTACCCAGCCAGTGAGTCTCACGGGAAGCGTGCAAGGGATAAGTCCCTGCAGTCGCGCTGTTCATCTGTGTCCTCGGTGGCTCAGATGGATAGAGCGTCTGCCATGTAAGCAGGAGATCCCGGATTCGAGTCCCGGTCGGGGCACACATTTTCAGCTCTCCACATCGAGGTATATCAACAACACCTGTCGGTAACTGAGGTTCTCAGTCAGTCATCATTTATTACAGGGAAAAGCTGCACGGTCATCAACAGTAACTATTCTTTCGAGAACAAGTTACTGCCTTCGTATATATTGTTAAACGCTACCCAGCCAGTGAGTCTCACGGGAAGCGTGCTGGGGTAAGTCCCTGCAGTCGCGCCATTCATCTGCGTCCTCGGTGGCTCAGATGCGTCTGCCATGTAAGCAGGAGATCCCGGATTCGAGTAACTGAGGTTGTCAGTCAGTCATCATTTATTCCAGGGAAAAGCTGCACGGTCATCAACAATAACTGTTCATTCGAGAACAAGTTACTGCCTTCGCATATATAAAAAAAATTAATTGTTTATGTTTATTCAACAATCAGTGTTACGTCTTAAGGGATTAAACTTCAGAGGTCATCGGTCCCTGGACTTACACACTACTTAAACTAACCTATGCTAAGAACAACACACACAGCCATGCCCGAGGGAGGACTCTAACCTCCTGCCGGAGGGGCACCGCAGTCAGTTGCATTGCGCCTCTAACCGCGCTGCTACTCCAAGCGGCTATATGTTTACTACTTTAAAACTGGCAGATGTGCCAAACCGAGTGATTCTTTTTTATGCAGCCTGAATTTCATTTTGCTTATCTACCGACATTCGGTATCTCGTCACTCGCTACTCTTAACAGGGTAGGATTCCAACGTATAAAAGATCATGTTTAATATTAACTGGAAATCGCTAAGTGAACTCATTATCAAAGAGTGGATGAGTATGTTATGGATAAGTAGTGCCTCATTTTAAGAAAAGCTTATGTTGCACACATATGTGTGTTTACACCATATCTCGTGAGCTATACCTCATACATTGATATAATTGTGCAGGTTCCTTGATTTTTATTTGTGGATAGTATCCGCAAAATGTGTTGTGAATACAATTAGTAGTGAGGAAGCTATAAATTATAAAGTAATTCCTGATCCTGAATTTTTACTGTATGAATATCGGAAATGTAATAAACTGTAAACTTCTTCCCTTTTATTATTTAGTTGGGGATATCAGCGAGAAAACGTTTCCAAAAGTTTCGAACTATTTCATTAAAGTTGTTGGAAGTCGCTTACTGATCTGATTATCTGGTTCCGGGTAATGTGTGCATTGTCGTTTACGCTGCTCCAAAAAAGATACACAGTTTATTACTCTAATACATGTTGCACGGTGTTAAACCTTGAACATAATCTAATATCTATTAATGAGTAGTTTATGACTGAATTTATAATTCTTAATTTAGGTTAATTGTCATATGAAGTACTGAAAACCACAATTTTGTTTCCCCTGGAAGGCATCAGATAAGCAACCTGCCACTGAGATTGCAAGTATGTGATCGTTTTAGTTAATTACTAATAAAGGGGCAACCACAACGGAGGGGTATCTGTTGAAAGGCAAGACAAACGTGTGGTTCCAGAAGAGGGGCAGCATCCATTTCAGTAGTTGCAGGGGCAACAGTCTGGATGATTGACTGATCTGGTGTTGTAACACTAACCAAAACAACGTTGCTGTGTTGGTACTGCGAACGGCTGAAAGCAAGGGGAGACTAGAGCCGTAATATTTCCCCGAGGGTATGCAGCTTTAGTGTATAGTTAAACGAAGATGGCGTCCTCTTGGGTAAAATATACCAGAGGTAAAATAGTCCCCCATTAGGATCTCCGTGCGGAGACTACTCAGGAGAACGTTGTTATCAGGAGAAAGAAAACTGGCGTTCTACGGGTCGGAGTGTGGAATGTCAGATCCCTTAATGGGGCTGGTAGGTTAGGAAATTTAAAAAGGGAAACAGATAGGTTAAAGTTAGATACAGTGGGAATTAGTGAAGTTCGGTGGCAGGAGGAACGAGACTTCTGGTGAGGTGAATACAGGGTTATAAAAACAAAATCAAGTATGGGTAATAAAGGAGTAGGTTTATTAATGAATAAAAGAATAGGAATGCGGGTAAGCTACTACGAACAGGATAGTGAACGCATTATTGTGGCCAAGATAGATACGAATCCCACGTCTACCACAGTGGTACAAGTTTATATGCCAACTAGCTCCGCAGATGACGAAGAGATTGATGAAATGTATCATGAGATAAAAGAAATTATTCAGATAGTGAAGGGAGACGAAAATGTAATAGTCATGGGTGGCTGGAATTCGATAGAAGGAAAAGGTAGAGAAGGAAACGTAGCAGGTGAATTTGGAATGGGGGCAAGGAATGAAAGAGGAAGCCGCCTGGAGGAATTTTGCCCAGAGCATAACTTGGTCATAGCTAACACTTGGTTCAAGAATCATGAAAGAAGGTTATATACATGGAAGAAGCCTGGAGATACTAAAAGGTTTCAGATAGATTGTATAATGGTAAGACAGAGATTTAGGACCTAGGTTTTAAAATGTGAGACATTTCCAGGGGCAGATGTGGACTCTGACCACAATCTTTTGGTTATGAACTGTAGATTAAAACTGAAGAAACTACATAAAGGTGGAAATTTAAGGAGATGGGACCTGGATAAACTGACAGAACCAGAGGTTGTAGAGAGTTTCAGGAAGAGCATTAGGGAACGATTGACAAGAATGGTGGAAAGGAATACATTAGAGGAAGAATGGGTAGCTTCGAGAGATGAAACAGTGAAGGCAGCGGTAGGATCAAGTAGGTAAAAAGACGAGTTCTAATAGAAATCCTTGGGTAACAGAAGAGATACTGAATTTAATTAATGAAAGGAGAAAATATAAAAATGCAGTAAATGTAGAAGGCAAAAAGGAATACAAACGTCTGAAAAATTAGGTGGACAGGAAGTGCAAAATTGCTGAGCTGGGGTGGGGGGAGGGGGGGCCAGAGCACAAACGTAAGGACATAGAGGCATATATCTCTAGGGGTAAGATAGATACCGCCTACAGGAAAACTAAATAGAGCTTTGGAGAAAAGAGAACCACTTGCATGAATCTCATGAGCTCAGATGGAAACCCAGTTCTAAGCAAAGAAGGGAAAGCAGAAATGTGGAAGGATTATATAGAGGGTCTATACAAGGGTGATCTCCTTGAGGACAATATTATGGAAATGGAAGAGGATGTAGATGAAGATGAAATGGGAGATATGATACTGCGTGGAGAATTTGACAGGCCACTAAAAGACCTAAGTCGAAACCAGACCCAAGGAGTAGACAAGATCTTATTAGAACTACTGATAGCCTTGGAAGAGCCATCCCTGACAAAACTCTACCATCTGGTGAGCAAGGTGTATGAGACAGGCGAAATACCCTCAGACGTCAAGAATAATATAATAATTCCAATCCCGAAGACAATCCTCTTGACAGATATGAAAATTACCGTACTATCAGTTTAATAAGCCACAGCTTCAAAATACTAACACGAATTCTTTACAGACGAATGGAATGACTGGTAGAAGCCGACCTCGGAGAAGATCAGTTAGGACTCCGTAAAAATGTTGGAACACGTGAGGAAATACTGACCCTACGACTTATCTTAGAAAACAGTTTAAGGAAAGGCAAACCTACGTTTCTAGCATTTGTAGACTTATAGAAACCTTTTGACAATGTTTACTGGAATAGTCTCTTTCAAATTTTGAAGTTGGCAAGGGTAAAATACAGGGAACGAAAGGCTATTTACAATTTGTACAGAAACCAGATGGCAGTTATAAGAGTCGAGGGGCATGAAAGGGAAGCAGTGGTTGGGAAGGGAGTGAGATAGGTTGTAGACTATCTCCGATCTTATTCAATCTGTATATTGAGCAAATAGTAAGGGAAACAAAAGAAAAAACCAGATTAGGAATTAAAATTCATGGAGAAGAAATAAAAACATTGAGGTTCGCCGATGACACTGTAATTCTGCCAGAGACAGCAAAGGACCTGGAAGAGCAGCTGAACGGAATGGACAGTGTGTTGAAAGGAGGATGTAAGATGAATATCAGCCAAAGTAAAACGAAGATAATGGAGTGTAGTCGAATTAAATCGGGTGATGCTGAGGGAATTACATTAGTAAATGAGACACTTAAAGTAGTAAATGAGTTTTGCTATTTGGGGAGCAAATTAACAGATGATGGTCGAAGTAGAGAGGATATAAAATGTAGACTGGCAATGGGAAGGAAAGCGTTTCTGAAGAAGAGAAATTTGTTAACATCGAGTATATATTGAAGTGTCAGGAAGTCGTTTCTGAAAGTATTTGTATGGAGTGTAGCCTTGTATGGAAGTGAAACATGGACGATAAATATTTTGGACAAGAAGAGAATAGAAGCTTTCGAAATGTGGTGCTACAGAAGAATGCTGTAGATTAGATGAGTAGATCACTTAACTAATGAGGAGGTATTGAATAGAGTTGGGGAGAAGAGAAGTTTGTGGCACAACTTGACAAGAAGATGGGACCGGTTGGTAGGACAAATTCTGAGGCATGAAGGGATCACAAATTTAGCATTGGAGGGCAGCGTGGAGGGTAAAAATCGTAAAGGGAGACCAAGAGATGAATGCACCAAGCAGATTCAGAAGGATGTAGGCTGCAGTAGGTACTGGGAGATGAAGAAGCTTGCACAGGATAGAGTAGCATGGAGAGCTGCATGAAACCAGTCTCTGGACTGAAGACCACAACCACAATAGGTGTCTGATGTAAAAAAGCTTCCGAAATAGAAGTTACATTGCCCAGATCGCAGCTGAAAATATCCTGATTACTAGTTTCAGCATAGTTACATTGCCATATTCAGATCATCAGGTATGTGCATTGTAAATCCCAGTGCAATGTGACCACTGACAACATGGAGGTAAAATCACAGGTTTCCAAGGACCATACGGCAATGCGCTGCACGTAGGGGCTTTATAATTTACATATCCGATGGTCTGAAGATGACGATATAACTCTGTTGAAATCTGCAATCAGGATATTTACTAACAGCGATCTGGTCAATGTAACTTCCATTTCTGAATGTTTTGTTCATTGATATAGAGGTCACTCTAGTTCTGACGGTGTCGCGGTAATTACAAACGATGTTTGATTTTAGAGAAAGTAGGAGACAATAGATAGAAACATCCAAGTGTGACGAACGATTGTAAGCGCGGCCTTAGAACTGTATTATCAGCTACTGTGGCAGCTAGAGCTCTGTATGTTCAGCACAGTGGCGACGCGAGAGCGGTGCGGTCGCTGCGGGAAGCTCACGACGCGCTGCTGGACGCCGCTGCCCTCGTGGACCAGGCTTACGGGCTGCCCCTCCTAGGAAGCCTCGCCGCCAACTTCGTACACTTCATCTCGGCGCTGAACCTCATGCTGGCCGTCAAACTGCGTTACCAAGTAAGCAGGCTTTGCTGTCCTTAACAAATACTGCTTTTGGTTTTTTAACGAGGACGTCAAATAACACTTTTTCTTTGCTGTCTCGTTCTATTACCAGGTTAGCAGGATTTTCTGTCCTTTACAAATAGTTATTTTTTTTTAAGAGAACGTCAAAGACACTTTTTCATTGTTGTCTCGTTCTATTTGCGCTAAGCTCGACACTGATTACCGTCTTCGTAGGCGGTGATGTATCTAAAATGCGACTTTTCCTTGTTCGTCACATTCTTCTTCGCTAAAGCCTAACCAAGCAGGCTCAGTTATTAAATACTGATTTCATTGGGGCAATTACAGTATGTAACATGAGGTACGAGGACGTTCGACTACAGTGTGCTAGGAAGGTTTGCAATCTATGCAGTTTTTACAGACAGGATACGTTAGCATAAACTCATAAACAAATATTTGTTTCACCATTTGCATAAAGACAAGAGATTTGCAGATAATGTCGGAAGATCATAATGAATTAGAAAAATATATGTAAAAGTTATCTGAAAATTAGGGAAGGTAGCGTTTGTTCCTTAATGTGAATACCGAAGATCAATTCCTTTATTTAGTGTTACAATGTAAATGATATTATTGATACAACTATAAAGATAGGGTATTCAAATAAATACAGTGACGAAAAAAGCTGCACCGTAAACTCCTTGTCGGATCACTAATAAACTGATTCTTCAGTGTCTCCATATCTGTGGGTTATATTCATTGATTTTTCATCCTTCTGTGAAATTATTGACAGTAGTTTCAACATAGGTAAAAGCGATTCCTACAGATGAAAAATAGCGCGAGTGCATGATGGCTGTTTGGTTTTTCCATCTTTAACAGAACTTATTAGTTTGTGATCGTAAACCCAGCATGCCCATAGGGCGTCCAAAACCAGCTTATTGCCGCCTTTTGGGCTGTAGAAGGTCGAATCAAAAAATTGGATCAAATATCTCTAAGCACTATAGGACTTAACGTCTGAGGTCATCAGCCCCATAGAACTTAGAACTACTTAAACCTAACCAACCTATGGACATCACACACATCCATGCCTGAGGCAGGACTCGAACCTGTGACCGTAGCAACAGCGCGGTTCCGGACTGAAGCGCCTAGAACCGCTCGGTCTCAGGGCCCATCAAGATCGAATCACTGGCATCAGGTGCGTGGGAATAAAGTGCCGACAGATAACGCAGGTCTGTAGGGCAACTACCACGGAACGAGTACCGACGAGGACTCTTGACAACAGAGTGAAAAAAAAAAAAAACTATAGGCATGGGTTCTCCCACGAAGATTACACCACGATGTGAGTGTAAGATGGTTCGATAGACTATGTCATTAAGGCACGTAACAGGCGCAGATTTAACTGACAGGTTGTCACGTGAACTTTCGGGAACATATTAATGGAAACTCAGGTTAGATCGTTAACTACTAACACCATGACACAGACAACAGAGAACTGCATAGTGTAGAGAAAATCATCTCGAACACTGAGTGGATATCTGTAGTGTTCAGAGATGTGTCTCACTTCTACTTTTGACCATGAGATAGTCACCATTGTGGCTGCAGACGGTGAAACGTAACAGTAATCGGCGATTCTTGAGACCTGTGGCGCTCCGACTCCTGAATCATGGTGTGGGGAGATACTGGGTATGTCAACAGGTTTTGTCTGGTAATTGCTGAAAGGAGGCTGAAAGTTCGGCAGTATTAAAGAGAGTAATGATGTTCTCCTGTCATGCCTTTCACGACCGTGCACCACAATGGCATTTTAAAGCAGTAAAATGCAACAGCCGACACTTTAATGCGCAATACGCTCAACTTGATCGAGCGAGGTGGCGTTGTGATTAGCACTCTGGAACCTCTCTCGGAAGAAGGACGGTTCGAAGCCGTGTCCGCCCATCCTAATTTACTTTTCCTGTGATTTCCCTAAATCGCTTCAGACAAGTGCTGGGATGGTTGCTTCGAAAAGCCACGGCCGACATTCTTCCCCATCCTTCCATAATCCGATGAGACCGATGACCTCGCTGTTTGGTCCCCTCCCAAAATAAGCCCATCAACCAACAACTTTGGGTAATATTGCGCGTTAAGGGTTCCGTAGCAGAGACGACCTACAAAAACATATTGAGCTGTAACACGCAAGTTGTTCAGCTTTGTGAAAGTCATGCTCTAATTTCAAAAATGGTTCAAATGGCTCTGAGCACTATGCGACTTAACTGCTGAGGTCATCAGTCGCCTAGAACTTGGAACTAATTAAACCTAACTAACCTAAGAACATCACACACATCCATGCCCGAAGCAGGATTCTAACCTGCGACCGTAGCGGTCACGCGGTTCCAGACTGAAGCGCCTAGAACCGCACGGCCACACCGGCCGGCATGCTCTAATTTGAGAAGCACCTGAATTTGGTATGGTTTCCTCTCTAGCGTAATGTGTAACACTTCCAAATCGTTGATTTTGGCACCTATAACTCGTTTATTATACTTCAGTTCTTTCCACGGTTTCTTCGGTTTGCTCAAGAGAATATTGTGGAACGGAAGGTCTGCCGGAGCGTGATTTATCAGAAAAACTTAAAGTCCTTTGGAACTTGTTGTTAAGCTACCAGACCTTTGCTTTTCTTCGTGCTGGTACGTGAAATTTTCGAATGAACTCATCTCCAGTTAACATAAAAGGTGCAACAATTACCAGATGTTCTGAAATCGATAAGTGTTCAGCTTGATTATCCGAATTTAAACAATAGATCCACATCATCACAGAAATGGATTACAACTATGAATTATATATATCTAGGGGTAGTGTCTTTGATTCATAATCAAAATATCTTCGGTCCCGGTTTCGAATCCCACCGCTGCTTAAATTTTGATTAATGATCAGCATTGTCGGCCGAATACTTCCGGCATAAGAAGTCACCCCCCCCCCATTCTGAAAACGGCCTTGTCAAAGAGGGCATAAGGGCGGACAGAGGTTCAGGGCACTCTCTTGTCCTTGGGGTGGGAAACTGCCCCTAAAGGTGGAAGAATCAGCAATGATCAACGGCATTAGGAGGCAGACGGCAATGGAAACCACTGCATTAAATACACCTAACGTGTACCCACAGGACGTGTGGCCTGTAATTGAAGAAGTGTCATGATGATCTCTCCATTGGCTACAGATTCCGGAATAGTCCCCCTTTCGTTTATCCGGGAGGGGACTGCCAAGGGGGAGTTTACCACGAGAAAAGATTGAAAAATCAACAGAAGGATAAA
This sequence comes from Schistocerca nitens, assembly GCF_023898315.1. NCBI lineage: Eukaryota > Metazoa > Arthropoda > Insecta > Orthoptera > Acrididae > Schistocerca > Schistocerca nitens. Next base: position 189,467,793 of record NC_064618.1, on the reverse strand, counting down.
GTTCTTCGAGTCGGGACGTGGAAAGTCAGAAGCTTCAACGTGGTACAGAAACTATAAAATCTGAAAAGAGAAATGCAAAGGCTCTATCTAGATATTGTAGGGGTCCACTGAAGTGGAAAGAATACAAGGACGTCTGGTCAGATGAGTACAGGGTAATATCAACAGCACCAGAAAATGATATAATGGGAATAGGATTCGTTATGAATAGGAAGGTAAGGCAGAGAGTATGTTACTGTGAACAGTTCAGCCTTAGGGTTGTTCTTATCAGAATCGACAGCAAAGCAACACCGACAACGAGAGTTCTAGTATACATACCGACGTAGCAAGCTGAAGATGAAGAGATAGAGAAAGTGTATGAGGATATTGGACGGGTATTACAGTATGTAAAGGGATATGAAAATCTAATATTCATGGGAGACTGGAATGCGGTTGTAGGGGAAGGAGTAGAAGAAAAGGTTACAAGGGAATAAGAATATGGGCTAGGGAAAAGGAATGAGAGAAGAGAAAGTGTAATTGAGTTCTGTAACAAGTTCCAGCTGGTAACAGCGAATACTCTGTTCAAAAATCACAAGAGGAAGAGATATACTTGGAAACGGCTTGGTGATAAGGGAATATTTCAGTTAGATTACAACATGGGCAGACAGAGATTCCGAAGTCAGATACTGGACTTAAGGTGTACCCAGGAGCCGACATAGATCACCATGTAGTAGTTATGAAGAGTAGGCTGAAGTTTGAGAGATTATTCAGGAAGAATCAATGCACAAAGAAGTGAGATACGGAAGTACTGAGGAATTACGAGATGTGGTAGAAGTTGTCTAAGGCTATAGATACAGCACTAACGAATAGCTCAGTAGGCAGTACAGTTGAAGAACGATGGACATTTCTAAAAAGGGCAATCACAGAAGTTGGAAAGCACACATAGGTACAGAGACGGTATCTGCGCAGAAATCGTGGGTAACAGAAATAAAACTTCAGCTGATCGATGAAAGGAGGAAGTACAAAAACGTTCCGCGAAATTCAGGAATACACAAATACAAGACGTCGAGGAATGAAATAATTAGGAAGTACAGGGAAGGTCAGACGAAACGGCTGCATGAAAAATGTCAAGAAATAGAAAAATTGATGATTGTCAGAAGGACTGACTCAGTACATAGGAAAGTTAGAACAACATTCGGTGGAATTAAAAGCAAGGGTGGTAACAAGAAGGCAAAGGGAATTCCACTCTTCAACGCAGAGGAGAGAGCGGATAGGTGCAAAGAATACATTTGTCAGATGTGATGGCAGAAGAAATAGAAGACGGTTTAGAAGAGATAGGGGATCCAGTACTAGAATCAGAATTTAACAGAGGTTTGGGAGACTTAAGATCAAATAAAGAAGTACGGATAGATAACATCCCATCAGAATTTCTAAAATCATTGGGATAGGTGGCAACAAAACGACTATTAACGTTGGCGTGTAGAATGTATGACTCTGGCGACATACCATTTGACTTTCGGAGAAGCATCAAGCACCCAATTCCAAAGACAGCAAGAGCTGAGAATTACCGCGCAAACAGCTTAACAGCTCATGCATCCAAGTTGCTGACAAGAATAATATACAGAAGAAAGGGAAAGAAGATTGAGGACACAATAGATGACGATCAGTTTGGCTTGAGAAAAGGTAAAGGCACGAGAGAGGCAATTCTGGCGCTGTGGTTAATAATGGAAACAAGATAGTTCACAGGTTTTGTCGACCTGGAAAAAGCGTTCGACGGTGTAAAATGGTGCAAGATGTTCAAAATTCTGAGATAAGTTAGGGTAACGTATAGGGAGCGAAAGGTCATGTACAATATGTACAACAGACTAGAGAAATTAATAACGCGGACGACCAAGAACGAAGTGTTCGTATTAAAAAAGGGGTAAGACAAGGCTGCAGCCTTTAGCCCCTGCTGTTCAATCTGTACATCGAAGAAGCAATGATGGAAATAAAATAAAGGTTCAAGAGAGGAAATAAAATTCAAGGTGAAAAGATTTCAATGATACGATTTGCGGATGACATTGCTGTTCTGAGTGAAAGTGAAAAAGAATTACATGATCTGCGGCGGCCTAGGTGACCGAACGTATCTAGGTGCTACAGTCTGGAACCGCGAGACCGCTACGGTCGCAGGTTCTAATCCTGCCTAGGGCATGTGTGTGTGATGTCCTTAGCTTAGTTAGGTTTAAGTAGTTCTAAGTTCTAGGGGACTGATGACCTCAGAAGTTAAGTCCCATAGTGCTCAGAGCCATTTGAACCATTTGAACATGATCTGCTGAACGGAAAGGTCTTATGTGTACGGTTGAATGCAGGAGAGCCGCTCAGTAGCTCGGTACGGGCTTTTATTGAAGTTTCGAGAAAATTTCTTCACCGAGGAGTCAAGCAGTATGTTGCTCCCACCTATGTATATCTCGCGAAGAGACCATGAGGATAAAATCGGAGAGATTAGATCCCACGCAGAGAAATACCGACAATCCTTCTTTCCACGAACAATACGAGACTGGAATAGAAGCGAGAACCGATAGAGGTACTCAAGGTACCCTCCGCCACACACCGTCAGGTGGCGTGTGTAGTATGGATGTAGATAGATAGATACAGAGGATGGATTGAGATTAAATCAAAGAAAGACGAATGTAATGAGAAGTATTAGAAATGAAAACAGCGAGAAACTTAACATCAGTATCGATGATCACGAAGTAGATGAAGTTAAGGAATTCTGCTACGTAGGCAGTAAAATAACCAACCACGGACCGAACAAGGAGGACATCAAAAGCAGACTACCAAGGGCAAAAAAGGCATTCATGGCCAAGAGAAATCTACTAATATCAAATATCAGCTTTAATTTGAGGAAGAAAATTCTGAGAATGTACGTCTGGAGTACAGCATTGTATGGCAGTGAAACATGGGCTGTGGGAAAACTAAAACAGAAGAGAATCGAAGCATTTGAGATGTGGTGCTACAGGTGAATGTTGAAAATTAGGTGGACTGATAAGGTGAGGAATGAGGAGGTTCTGTGCAGAATTGGAGAGGAAAGGAATACGTGGAAAACACTGATACAGAGAAGGGACAGGATGATAGGACATCAGTCAAGATATGAGTGAATGACTTCCTTGATACTAGAGTGAGCTGTAGAGGACAAAAACTGTAGAGGAAGCCAGAGATCGGAATACAACCAGAAAATAATTGCAAGTGCTACTCTGAGATGAAGCGGTTAGGGAGGCGCAACAAACCAGTCAGAAAACTGATGATAAAAAAATGCATCCATTTTTTCTTGGAGAGGGATTGGGACTTAATGTCCAGCGTGTATTATTGCTCTGAAAAGGAATTAAAGCTGGTGTAGGGTATCCCTACACAAGTATTAGCCATCCTCTGAGGAAGACTGGAGTGACCATGTGAAGAACTATTAGAAATAAGTATGTACACCAATCTATGAAAAAATGAAAACAATAAAAGTCGTCCAAAGCTATCTTAAGAATCAGCTTGGTTACCTAATACCACTGCGATTCATTGCAACACAGTTTTGCTCCTGATGCTGAAGAGGTTTGATATCAACTTTGGTTTGTTTGTTGAGTGATTGTTATAAGACTATCGTATATAGTTCACATGAGACAGCTTTTAGGTTTCGTTTAATGTTTAAGTTCGTTACGAGACAATTTTGATTGTGATGCTGAAGAGGTCTGACATCTGCATGATTTGTCTGGCTGATGCGTATTGCGAGACTATAGTAGTGCAATTGAAATTAGTCTGAGTGATGGGAGGTTCTCCCCAACTGAAATCTAACTTCTCAGTAATACTGTATCCATCTGTCAAGAGTTTAGCCTGTGAGAGGATTTACCGGAGCGACCGCCTGCGTTGTGTTCTGTGAAATTCCGGCAAGAGAAGATGTACACAAATGTTATTTCAGTATCACAGAGGTATGAGCGCCCACCCATTATGAAGTAGCATAGCAAGGTGAGTAAAGCAGGTTACATGTAAGAAAGGCCTCGGTAATGTTGCCTGTAGTAGCACAAATGGAAACAAGAATACCCAGCTGCAGATTAGTGAGTACTTCCCATCGTAGTGCGGTGAGGCAGGAGCGCAAGCTAGGTGGATTGGTACGGCCAAGGTGATGTGGAAAACACATGCAAGCCCCTACTTCGGAATTACAAAATCACTTAAACTTAATATTGTAAGTTACCAAGAGTGACATAAATATTCTACTCAGATACACTGAGTAACATGTGAATACACACCACAGCATAGGAAAATAGGAGAGTCATTAGTTTTACACCACTTCCATTACGTAGACGTATGACATTTGGAAGTATGGTTCTATGTTAGGGAAACGGTATTTTTATATTATTATTATGTAGTATTCTGCCTAGTGGCAGGTCCATGTCTTCGTACGGAGAATTTCTGATTCCACTGTTCCCTGTCTTCAGCTTCTTCCTTCAGTCTGTTGATTCTCCTTCCATCTTTCATGTCGTATAGATGTTTAATTCTTCTTCTTCCTCATCCTGCGTTTCCTCTGAGTTTCCCTTCGGTGACATCATGAGAGGGAAATGGTACACACGGAATACGGGTAAATGATGAGTGGTAAAACAGATTTCATTAGTAATAAGATAATTACAAGGGGCATTCCATATTGATTTACACTATTGCTTTTTCCCATGATTCACGGTACGCCATATGACTTATCATAGCATCTGCAACTGTGTAGTACTGAGGCTTAACCGCAGGTGGCAGGTAAATCGCTAGAAGTGTAATCCCTACATAGGACAGCTCATTTTTGCTACTGCTGACATTGCATGAGCGAACAACATGAAGTGTGATCATCAACGACAGCGCTGGACGGCATGGTTTCCCCCAGAAGGAGGGTATAAACACTCCAGATATTGACACGTGATACTTCTTCGGGTGCTCAGCGCGTGCACCGTCACAAAAGACCTCCTGAAACACAGCAAATCTTATCCCTATGCGCCGGCCGAAGTGGCCGTGCGGTTAAAGGCGCTGCAGTCCGGAACCGCAAGACCGCTACGGTCGCAGGTTCGAATCCTGCCTCGGGCATGGATGTTTGTGATGTCCTTAGGTTAGTTAGGTTTAACTAGTTCTAAGTTCTAGGGGACTAATGACCTCAGCAGTTGAGTCCCATAGTGCTCAGAGCCATTTGAACCATTTATCCCTATGCGCGTCGGAAAACTACTACTGTCATCGCTGCAATAGGATTTCAGATACTTCCACACCCACCATTTTCTGCTCACTCGGCCCCTGTAATTTTTGTAGGCTCTTCTCGAACTAATTTTCTGGTGTCTGTCGCACCCACCACTTGACTGTTAGCTGCAGTTCCTGGAAGTCTGAGAAATAAGGTCAGCGAGGAGGTTACATGGGAGCCTGGTGATCAAAAGGGCCCACAGTGCGCGAGGGCAGCTGGAACCGTATTTCAGCGGCGGCAACCGTGATTTTCTACTAATATGAGGACGAGTGTTTTCGTGTTGCAAGAGCACATTTCGTGACAGTGTACACTCTCCACACATTGTAACCAGTCGCTTGTGAATATCGTTTTCACACCCTCCTTACACAGACACCACGTGAAGCAGTAACAAATATAAAGCCAAAATATTTACATAATAATTAACATACATAATACCCAAAATGTGTAAAATAATACTAATGGATATTTGGCATGTGGTACAGCTTATAAACGTAGTAGTTTCAATGTCTGACGCTTAATTTTTTCCCTTTAGGTGATATCTCATGGCCATGCGGATCTCCTGATTCTGATAAGCAGCTGCTGGGCGCTGCTTCACGTCATTTGTGTGTTGGCCGTGACAGGGGTGTCCAGCGCTGCAGCTGCCGAGACTCGCCAAATTCCTCGACTCGTACACAAGGCACTGCTGCCAATCACAGACGTCGGCACCAGCGACGCACAGCTGCGTGAACAGCTGCAGCTGTTCTCGCAGCAGGTGATGCACCAGCGCCTGTGCTTCACAGCATGGGGTTTCTTCACAATCGATCTGACGATAGTGCTCTCCATGGTTGGGGCTGTCACTACTTATCTTGTCATTTACTTACAGTTCAGTGCTACTCACTAGGTGTTTAGCATGTAGACTAAACAAAAGTATTGATAACCTAGCCGCACAATATATGCATGACTACACTCCTTCCACAAAACACCAGAAATGTACTAACCAAAGATTTCCATTACAGCTCCATAGAGCTTAACTCACAACCTATATATCAGATTAACAGATGCAGAAACACTCTGAATATTTCTAACAATGTATGAGAATTATGGCATTGCAAGAGTGCGCTTAAGCACACTTGTACTTATAAGTGAATTTCATAGTTGGAAACAGAAACCACATGTATCACACAGTGGCTCCAGGATACTGTGTGGGATTGACTGAAGAAGGTTGTAATAAACGAAATCGGTTACAGTTTAAGATAGAATAAATTTATTATGTCGACTGCTTCTTTTTAACAGAAAATTATTGCAGTAGTGAGTTCATTTATGATGTCAAAAATTCTAACACCCAATATTGAGTTCACCAAATTACCTTCCATTTGGAATGTGGAATGCACTCAACAACCGTGATATGACTTTCAAAATGATGGATAGCAGCAATCAATCGTTTCCTTTCTAACTTTATTAAGACAAATCCAGACTTCGGCCAGGAACTAACCATTATCAGTTTTAATGATACATACATACAAGTACACAGTCAGATGACAGTTTAGAAAATTATGACTCGTGGCATAAACTACATGATTTGTGATTAGATTACATACCAATATTTCAGAGTTTTAATAGATTCCTTAGTGTATCAACCCTTGTTGTTCAGGATCCTATCACAGTACCTTCAGTACTACTATATAATGAGGCCAGGCTTTGCTGAGAACGTATCAGTTGGCTGTTGGCGCCCTCTATATGAACTATGTATTACATAAAATTAATAGTAAAGCAGTTACAGTTTGCCATAATATTTAAAATTTGCATATGAATAAAAGAATATAAGTAATGTTATTGCTATTGCAGTCTGACTTACTGCCACATTTAACAGTTATTATTAGAAGATCTAAGAAACGCCTGATTCACTACTCGTGGGTCAGTGGCTTTGTTATTCCTCAAAACACATAAGTAAAGTTACAGTAAAAAAAATTTTCCTAAAATATTCAGAAAACACTAGGAGGCACATGATGTATGCTGCTACTATTAGGATTTGTTTGATTTAAATATTTTTTTCTTTTGTACTATTTTTCTCTTTACTCGTCTGGGCGAGATATGTGGTTCCTCTTACCTACTGAACGGTTCACTGATGACGTCAGATATCAGCAAGACAGATAGTTCGTGTGATCTCCCATTCCATAATGTATGCAGAGAGTACTGACCTCTGTGCCACTTCAAAGAGATCTTTTGACCATAAGTATCATAAAAATAATAAACTGAATTGCTCTTATTAACAACATACATGCACCTAAACCAATATAAAATGGTAAAAATTCAGTATGTTCAATATTATGATCATCATACTTGTAGAGTATTATATTAATGGCTGCTGCATATTGGCAGAAAGGCAGAACATATTCCATACTCCCTGGGTTGTATCCTACAGTGCGTTCTAGCATGCAGTTTTCAAATGATTCCCAAAATTGCGCATTTTGCATAGTCACCTGATCATTATCATGGTTGTAGCCAACAGCCAATATTTTTTTCATGACAATAAGTCTCAAAACATTTTCTATGAGGTCGAGTAACTTCGATCTTGTGCAGCAACCTCACAATATATGTCAAAGTCGTCAATTAATGTTTTGTTGTAAATGAATGAGCGGCCATACACGATTTCTCAGTGGTATCTTTTCATTCCAACGCAGTGTGCTCCCAAACCTAAGTTACAGCATCCATCCCATTTGGCCAACGTAACAGGTCCCACAGCCCAGGCAGTCAGTTTTATAAGCTACAGAAGCATGAAATAGATCCTTCCTATCTACAGTATGTTGCAAAATACATCATCAGTTATTTGTGATTCCAAAAGATAATGTCGAATGATACTTCCTAAAGACTGTTGCAATCCTTGCACTCATTTTTCTCTAGTAAAACAAGTTAGCAAACTTGGAATTTTCTTTTGAAGCGATCTTACTTTTGTATTTATTAGCCATGTTGTTAGCAAAATTGAAAAAAGCCTTTGTATTTTGAATTAGGTTGTATGATGTAAAATCCACAGCACGGTTGATACAAGATTATTTGCGAAAGATATCAAATGTGTGCTTGCAGTTTTCATTCTCAAGTGACAGATCTACAAAATTATTCCATCTAATTTAATCATTTGACGCAAGTTATTAAAATGGTTGTTATAGTAGTGTATTAACAGCAGCATATTGTCCATGTACCTTAAATTCTATACATTTCTATCTACCCATGATGGATTGTAAGAAATGAATCTGTTTACTAGTTAATTAATAGATGTATCAGCGACCTATATGAATATTGAGCTCCCCATACTTAGATCGTCTTGTTGGGAAGAAGTGCCTGAATTTAATTTAAAGTAGTTAAATTTCAAAATTTTTTTAAGTGCCCAGTAAATTCATCTGTTTGTCTCTTAAAAGTTTATTTAGTTCCGTTAAATTACCCAGAATAACCTGCACAGTTTTGTCAATTGGTATGTTTGAATATAAGTTGAAGATACAAAGAGAAACAAATTTTCAGCTGTTATTGGTGTTTTTATAATTTTATTGACAAATTCAAATCTACATTTACCGGAAATTTGGATGTAGAACTAATGATGATTTTTAAGAAAATGTAAGCATTTTGCCGCCATTCTACGGACAGTACTGCTCCTACCATCCACCACCAAGTATATTGAATAGCCATCTTTATGTACCTTTATTTGTGTCATAAGTGTGGGTGATAGGAGATTCATAACTGTCAACATTTGTACCCCCTTGGAGATATTATCTCACTGCTGGTTTTCAACTGATAAAGTAATTTCTTCTGACCTTCAGACCTTAAAATCCTTACCGATTTTCTTAATACTATTCTCTTCAAAGAACTTTAAAGTTTTAGCAGTAAAGTCATCTTTTGCAAAGAATACAATAGTTACCCCTTTTGTCCACCCTTGGGACGATAGCGTCGCGTTCAGGAAGCTTAAAATTAATAGTTCCCATGACCCTGTTCTCCTTTACAGAACTGGGGGCAGGTTTCTTTTTGTTTCCAATAACATTATTACTCGCTAGACAAATCTTATTCTGATCAAGTTTTGAAACTTTGAGTGCACCAGTAGCATATGTAGCATGGACTATGTTGTCTTTTATAGCACTGCGATTCTCTTTCCTATTTATATTATACTTCGTACCATTACTAACAATTTTCCACTTTGATGAAAAGCAATGTTAGTCAAATTTAACACTTATGGGAAGAAGTCAGACTTTGTTTGATAAGAATGTTTTACTGTTGCTTTATTTTCTAACCATGTAATCTTATTATGATGTCTTTGCTTTACATTATACACTACTTTGTCTACTATGTTTCTAACAACACTTTAAAAGCAAAAGTAAATTGGCCAGTTTAAAATGTAGCCCATAGAAACTATCACTGATTATTTGTTCTTTCACAAACAGAGCTTTAATCTCATTTTTCATTATGACCAATTCATATTTCCGCCTACATCATGTCATTCGACCGTTTGTATTCTTGTTGCTGATCTGTGACTGTATGTATCTTGACACCTATACACATGTATCTTGACATCTATACATATTTTTGGGGTCACGAGGAGTGAATCCAGCATTTTTTCTGTCTTATAATGCTAACTGTTAAATGTGGAAGTACTGTGACAGAAACGTCAATAATTGTTTTTGTATTTTATTTTCTACTATTCCTATGATAATTTAAAGTTTTTTAGAAGCTGTAACTGCTTATCATAAATGTTACAATTCACGTCATTCATACAGAAGGGACAACACAGGCAACATACAGTAGTCTTGAATGAACGGGAACCAGAGCCCAAATAACAGGGTTGACATATTAGTGCACATAGTAAAACTCTGAAATACTGGTAGGTAATCTAAAATACAAGCGATACAGGCTAAGTCACGAGTTGTAGTTTTTATGTTATTTACTTCATGTTTATTTATCTTTATAAAGACTAGTTCCTAGCCAAAATCTGGTTTTGCCTTGATAAACCTAGGAAGGAAACGACTCAATGCTGCTCTCCATCACGTTGAAATAATCAGTTCGTGATTTATATGCATACGGCGTAGAAAAGGTATGCAAATATTTAAAAAGGGCCAGAAAAATGCATGCATTTGAAAGATAATCAAAAAAGGCTATATGAACAATTAAACTGAAACAGAAAAACATGAATACTTTCAGTGAGGTAATAATTGCATTATATTAAAAATCGTAGGCCTACAATAGGTTTATCAGTATACTGAGTGGCGCAGGAGGAATGATCAAACTCCATGGGCATGACATGAGCTGTAATTCTAAGCAAAAACGTCAAGTAAACTTGGGATCTACAATGAACATCTTCAGAGCTAAGAGCACTTCTTCATCTTCAGTATGGTTACACATATCTCTCCTATTACAAGCACTTTGCTTTCCGTATTTTGAGAGGTGGTAGTAGGTACCAAAACAAGAGGAAAGATTCCAGTTAAAATGGGCTGTAAGTTGCATACCTTAAGAGCAATTGGTTTTCGCTCTTCAACTGAGCAAGTGCTCATAGCTCTTAAGGAATGCATTTTAGAGCCCATGTTTACTACACCATTTACCTCTGAATGATCGTTCCTGTTACATCGCTGAATACTGACCATTTCTCCTGAGTCACATCGTCTATTAGACCAGATAATTAATAAATAGCTACCGAATCAAACCGAGATGAAAACTAATTTTATGGTAGGGTTGAACGGTAGGGATGTGCTTTCATTCCTCTAGGGAGACAAAGTGTTGATTACAGTAAGATGTTTGAAGTGGACAAAGGTAGCTGCGGTTATATAAATACTGTAAACCCTCAATACCGCGTCGCGATTTGTTCCTCAAATTACACATTTAAGTCGCAATATACTCCGGATCGGAATTAATCGTCTCGTCAGGTTACAGAATATACACCAGTCACAATCAGGTGTGGTTATCAGTGAGAGCGATTGACATGATAACATTATATTGTTTATTTTCTCGGAACACAAAAAATTTTCTCAGGTTATCCCCTAAGCAGTAAAATGTAATTTTGTAACTAGTATAAACAAAAGGACTCAGTTGTATTTCGGTGATGATATTAAACAATTCTTAAAACATATTTGCTTTTAACAGTTTTTCGTATGACTGTAATACTAGTTACATTAAGTTAACAACAATTCTACTTTTCAAATACTACCATTAATGCATGGAACAGTGTTTTGTGGGTTATAGCTTGTGCAACGAATGTGTCAACATCCTCATAACGCAGTCCACCCACTACTTTGTACTTTGTACCACGTGACCGTGGTAGTAAAAGTGAGACAGATACATCAAATACTCTTACACACCTCGTGAAAATGCCTTCTACGAGCTGTAGGTACCTCCCGCAACAGACCAGAAACTGCTTCAATACTCACTTCGCAACAATAAAGAGATTAACAGACAACACAATAGTAGACGCGTAATGGCTACTACCCTGCTGTGAGGCGCTTACTTTCATAATAATAATAATAATTATTATTATTATTAGTGGCAGCAGTGAAACACAAAACATTGGCAGCCTGAATTTTTCCAGTTTCTTTCAGTTCAGAAGTAAGGAGCCCACAAATCAAGTCGTTTACATGCAGTAGACCCTAGTGTAGAGCACAGATCTTAATTTGGTTGATTTTAAATGTGAATTCATGGTATGGATGTATCAAGTGTTGGTAGGGAGAGGAATGGTCCAGAGGAAAGATATTTTACAACACGTTTCTGCGCTCAATATGGTCAGTTATCCATAGTTCCAGAGAGGAATTGTAGGTAGCAATCGCAATGCATTCGGAATTTCTTCCTCAATCTACACAAAAAGTTCTTAGGAATAAGCCACATTGCTGTCTCGTTGGCTCATTGAGGTTGTGGTTCAATAAAGCACCTATGAAACTAAATATCTTTTATCGTTCGCCATTTTGAAAATGAAAGTGTTCATAGTAAATTGTTTTTTCATTCCAAACATACGTTAGCTGCTAATGTTGCTGAAAGCGGTGAATGGGATGTAGTAGCTACCAACTGACTCACTCAGGGGTAATGGTCTCAGAAACATTAGGAACCACTGATTGGTGCACTTGCCTGGAAGAAGCAAAGATCTTTTGGAAATCCCGTGTCCATCTTTGCAACATTTCCAGTGCTCCTGAGTGAAATTTATTTTCGTTGTCTATTAGCTTCTTCTTCAGTAGACAGCATGATTTTCTCGTACCTTTTATTGTCTCGCACTGTATTCACTTCCATCAGAAGACTTAAATGCGCATGGCACAGTTAATTATTCATACTGCATTAATGACATTTGTGCCCCTGCCATTGCCTTATTCATGAAGTACTTTATACAGGATCAGCCCAACTCACGAGAGTTTTAACTACTAGTTACTTAGAGATTGATGTAACATTTACACATTAGAGTACAATTATATACAGTTTATTATTTGTCACGTGATGGAAATAAAACATTAAATACCAAGTAATTATTTTATGTTCTAGGATACTAAGCTGTGAGCACTTTCCAATATGCTTGTTTTCTTCTTTAGACACCCAAAACACAAATGTCACTCATTTATGTACTGTCAAACAGTCCCGTTGCTTTCACTATGCGAAATAATGTAACAGTTGTATCAATTCATGAAGGTACAATCTCAACCAAAGGAGACATTAAATCCTCCGTCATAAAATAATCTGGGAGAACCTATTTATCTGACACCCACGCTTGTAATTCCACAGTACCTCTTGTTTATCTATTCACCCATCGAATGTGGATAAATATACTGGCTGACAGTATTTTCTCAGACATTAATTAGCAAATGCTTTTTATCTATTTTAATTACAGATGATAGGAAGTAAGTAATTACTATACTTACCGCACTTCCTGTACTCTTTAGGTCAGTAACATTAAGATTTAATTTCATTTGCAAGTTTCATATAATTCAGACTAGCAGAATGTCCTCTGCTTATAAAGGATAACGTTTCTTTTCCTAATTCAAAGAGTAATGAATTAAAGTTCATACTAACTACTACTACCGCTGAGTACAGCATGATCTATTTTAGAAAATTCAGACGTCAAATTCCTACCTACACTCTAAAAACATTTCTTCCTTTATTAAGATTTATGTAATACCAACCCAGTTGATGGTAGTGTAATTATTTACCTTACAAAACAGAAAACTAATTAATACTCGTTCTATATACTTCCACAGTTCATGACTTTTATGTTAGGTGATCACCTTCTTACTAAAAGTAGTTCCTAAGTTATGCACTAGGATGTTAATCCCTAGTTGATTGCTTTCCATTGTATATGAATTATTGTATTATTCCAAGGCGGAAAAATCATTTTACATTGGACATGAAGAAAAATTCTGCAGTGTGGCTGTAAACGAATGCTATCTGAAGGTTCCAGATCTTAACTATAAGTCAAAGCACATGTGCTTAGTCCACTACTTAGTATGTTAAAGCTCCCACTTCAATGAGTGTTCGTTATAACATTATTCGCCTTATTACATTTCTAAGTACGCTAATTACTTAACTATAAAAAGGTGGATAAATTATTCAGTAGTGATAGATGTCACCATCAGTGCATTGATCAGATATTAAACAAAGCTTCGTACACCTATTTATCTGCCCAACGTTGAAATAACTTTTGTTATAGAAGTTCGATTCACTCGTTTTTTCCTTGCCCTATAATCTTGACCAGACTGCACTTCGATACTTGTTGAGCCATGCAAACTGACTCCGATCCCCTACATTAACTTAGCCTGACACTATAGTGGCCATAACACACTCAGAAAAAGTTTTACATCACCCCGGCTCCCAGAGCTCCTGAAGACAGAGGTTCACTGTGGATATTGTATCGCAGACACAGTCACTTTGACTGTTCAGACATGTCACTAAACCAGCCCAAAGATGTAAACAACCATGTATGAGCAGCGCCTATAGATGGAGGGGGTGCGACAGCCGATCACTCCAAGTCGTTCCACCAGGAAGGTGGTACACAGCTCGTGTTGTCTGTAGTTCAACCATGCCTAGGGAGTCAGTACCGAGGTTCGATTACGTCTACATTGTTATTTTGTTCCAGAAAGCGCTCTCAGCAAAGGAAGTGTCCAGACCTCTCGGAGTAAACCAAAGCGATGTTGTTCGGACATAGAGGAGATACAGAGAGACAGGAACTGTCGATGACGTGCCTCGTTCAGGCCGCCCAAGGGCTACTACTGCAGTGGACGACCGCTGCCTACGAATTATGGCCCGGAGGAACAATGACAGCCGTACCAACATGTTGAATAATGCTTTTTATGCAGCCGCAGGACGTCGCTTTACGACTCAAACTGTGCACAATAGGCTGCATGATGCGCAATTTTACTCCCGACGTCCATCGTGAGGTCCATCTTTCCACCCATGACACCATGCAGTGCCGTACAGATGGGCCCAACAACATGCCGAATGGACCGTTCAGGATTGGCGTCAAGGTTTCTTCACAGATGAGTGTCGCATATGCCTTTAACAAGAAAATCGTCAGAGACGTGTATTGAGGCAACCCAGTCAGATTGAACGCCTTAGTAAAGTATCCAGCGAGTGCAGCAAGGTGGAGGTTCGCTAATGTTTTAGGGTGGCATTATGTGGGGCCGACGTACGCCGCTGGTAGTTATGGTAGGCGCCGTAACGGCCGTGCGATACGTGAATGCCATCCTCCGACCGATAGTGCAATCACACCGTCATCACATAGGCGAGGCATTCGTCTTCATTAACGAAAATTCGCGCCCCCATCGTGCAAATCTTGCGAATGACTTTCTTCGGGATAACGACATCGCTAGGCTAGAGTGGCCAGTATGTTCTCTAGATATGAACCCTATCGAACATGCCTGGGATAGACTGAAAAGGGCTGTTTATGGACGACGTGACCTACCAGCGCTCTCCGGGATCTACGCCGAATCGCCGTTGAGGACTGGGACAGTCTTGACCAACAGTGCCTTGGTGAACTTGCGGATAGTATGCCACGACGAATACAGGCATGCATCAGTGCAAGAGGACGTGCTACTGGGTATTAGAGGTTCCGATGAGTGCAGCCATCTGGACCACCACCTCTGAACGTATCGCTGTATGGGGGTACAACATGCAATGTGTGGTTTTCATGAGCAATAAAAAGGGTGTAAATGATGTTTATTTTGGTATCTATTCATATTTTCTGTACTGGTTCCTGAAATCTGGGAACTGAAGTGATGCAAAACTTTTTTTGATTTGCGTATATTCTTTTGCTTAACATAACTGTTGCAACTACTTTTTATATTTGCTTAACATAACTGTTGCAACTACTTTTTATACATATACATCAACCTGGTTAGCTGTAAATAACGTCTTTCATAAAGAAAGACTAAAACATAGCACCAAAGATAAGAGATTTATCTTATTTCATGAAAGCAATGTGATAACTTCTTGCTTTCATTCTAATTTATTTCAGTTATTGTCTTAAGGTACTTTATGCTATCCAGTTGTACAGGTAACATCTATAACGCCACCTAAAATTATGAATACTGAAACTCGTATCCTCCTTCCACTTTCATTAATTATTGGTAAGCCCTGGTGAAAGTACTTTTCAGTGTCCCTGAGGGGATTCAGTCCGTTAATTTTCTTACTGGATAGTTAAGCAACTGAGTAACAGACCTTGTGTTGAATTCTTAAAATTTAGAAGGAGCTCGGGTACATCAACAGAAATTTCTTGGTTTTCTTTGATAGAAACGAAGGTTTATACTGAGTGTTGAGCAATACTTTTTCATCAGTAGAGTAGTTCTGCGTTCTCGCTAATTTTTTATCGTAGCACACTTACCATAAAATTGCTCTTTCTGTAATGGACGTCAATACCTGGTTTATATCCTCTTACCAGGTGGTTTCTGCTCGGGGCAAACTTGGTATTGGATCTACCAAGTCATTCCTTTCCTTTTCCTTATGTATTAGATTAGCTGTGGTATGTAGTGTACTCCACGAAGGAAGATTGGTTACTGATTGTTCAAAAACTTCCAAGAATTCAACACATTTGGTATGCTTACTCACTGCATATGTCCCCATAAACCTGCTAAAATCTCAAAAACCATTGCTGTGGCATTTTCTGGAGGATTATATTTTGGGAATAATATCTGTTGAATTTGTTGATTCTCCAAATATTCTTTTGTATTTATTCAGGTAATGTTTGATGCATTGCCTGCACCTCGCAGATCTCGAGTTATGATAAAGTGTTAACTGTAGCATTGTGTGTCCTTTTACATGTCTAATTTCAAAATAATAAGGCTGCAAGAACATCAGAGAGCCAAATTATTATGCAAAAACTGCAGGTTAACAAGATATTTAATGTTGGTGATAATAGACTTCCAGGTGTTTTCCAAACAGATAACAGTTAAAGTAATTAAACGTCCATATTATGGCCAAGACTGAATAATCACGTTCACATTCCGATAAACCATGACTAGCAAAACTGATTTTCGTAATCTCAATTTTACCTTGTTGTAATAGGCATGATATCTGCCTCGAAAATGAGGCGTCAGAGGCAATTCAAAAATGTTTTCTCATTTCAGAATGACGTAATGTCCCAGAATGTGTTAACATCTTTTTGACATGGAATTGTCCAAGACCAAGGTGCATTTTTTAGTAAACTCAACAGGCAATTCTGTTTAACAGTTGATGAAGGACTAAATGGCTAAGGAATTAACATAACAGTTAGTGAAGTGTGAAACACCCAAAGAGGGAGTATAATCCCATGAAAGCTTTTAACTGTCTGTTGTTTTGGAAACTAGAAAGCTTTCTATAGCACTCATTTTATACCGTCTCTGGATTATTCCTTATGCGAAATGATGTGTCCGAAAAGTTTAATTTCATCTCTTCCAAATTTGAATTTCAATACACTGACCGTGACACCTGCAGATAAAAATTTCTGCAATATCTCTTCCAACATTTCTAAGCGTTCTTACCAGGTGGGAGTGGCTATGAGACTATTATCGACATAAATTGTAATTTTTTCTAATTTATTGAGCACAGTATCAAGTTCTGTTATGAAAACTCCAGAACTGACCTTTAGACGGCAAGGTAACATGCAAGAAGATCTCCCAGCGTATACAAGTATAAAGGGTGTATGTTTCCTGGATTGTTTGGAAAGTGTCATCTACCAGAACAAAGCCTCAGGATGGATACCAGACAGAAACTTGAATTGGAGCAATTTTTACACTTCTTATTTGAGGTTTTCCAGTCATCTTTGCACAGTTATGACAATGTGGTTGATTGCTCCAGCTTCCAGTACTAGGTGTATCCTCGTGCCTGGTTTAACTACTGCTAGAAGTGGACTGCTTTGTGAAGACAGTGAAGCTTACATCTACGTCTACATCTGTATCTCCATGGATACTCTATAAATCACATTTAAGTGCCTGGCAGAGGGATCAACGAACCACCTTCAAAATTCTCTATTATTCCAATCTCGTATAGCGCGCCGGGGAGAATGAACACATATATCTTTCCGTACGAACTCTGATTTCCGTTATTTTATCTTGGTGATCGTTCCTCCTTGTGTAAGTCGGTGTTAACAAAATATTTTCGCATTCGGAGGAGAAAGTTAATGATTGGAATTTAGTGAGAAGATTCCGTCGCTACGAAAAACCCTTTCTTTTAATGATGTCCATCCCAAATCCTGTATCATTTCTGTGACACCCTCTCCCGTATTTCGCGATAATACAAAACGTGCTGCCTTTCTTTGAACTTTTTCGAAGTACTCAGACAGTCCTATAAGGATCCAACACCGCGCAACAGTATTCTAAAAGTGGATGGACAAGCGTAGTGTAGGCAGTCTCCTTAGTACATCTGTTACATTTTCTAGGTGTCCTACCAAGAAAACGCAGTCTTTGGTTAGCCTTCCCCACAACATTTTCTGTGTGTTCCTTCCAATTTCAGTTGTTCGTAATTGTAATACCTAGGTATTTAGTAGAATTTATGGCTTCTAGATTAGATTGATTTATCGTGTAACCGAAGTTTAACCCGTTCCTTTCAGCACTCATGTGGATGACCTCACACTTTTAGTTATTTAAGGTCAACTGCCACTTTTCACACCATTTCGATATTTCTTCTAAATCGTTTCGCAGTTACTCGATGACTTTCCGACAGTTACAACGAACTGTGACCTCTCTGACAGGAAATCACAGATCCAGTCACATAAGTGAGACGATATTCCATAAGCGCGCAATTTCACAACGAGCCGCTTGTGTGGAACAGTGTCACAAGCCTTCTGGAAATCCAGACATACGGAATCGATCTGAAATCCACGGTCAACAGCACTCAGCACTTCATGTGAATAAAGAGCTAGTTGTGTTTCACAGGAA
This sequence comes from Schistocerca nitens, assembly GCF_023898315.1. Classification (NCBI taxonomy): domain Eukaryota; kingdom Metazoa; phylum Arthropoda; class Insecta; order Orthoptera; family Acrididae; genus Schistocerca; species Schistocerca nitens. Next base: position 189,449,262 of record NC_064618.1, on the reverse strand, counting down.
CGATGTTTCCTAAACCCATGTTGACTGTGTATCAATAGACCGTTTACTTCGAGGTAATACATGATGTTCGAACACAATACATGTTCTAAAATCCTGCTGCAAATCGACATTAACGATATGGACCTGTAATTTAGTGCATTACTCCTACTACCTTTTTTGAATATTGGTGTGACCTGTGCAACTTTCCAGTCTTTGGGTATGGATCTTTCGTTGAGCGAACATTTGTATATGATTGCTAAGTATGGTGCTAACGCATCAGCATACTCCGAAAGGAACCTAATTGGTATACAGTCTGGACCAGAAGACTTGCTTTTATTAAGTGGTTTAAGTTGCTTCACTACTCCGAGGATATTTAGTTCTACGTTACTCATGTGGGCAGCTGTTCTCGTTTCGAATTCTGGAATATTTACTTCGTCTTCTTTTGTGAAGGCATTTCGGAAGGCTGTTTTTAGTAACTCTGCTTTGGCAGCACTGTCTTCGATGGTATCTCCATTGCTATCATGCAGAGAAAGTATTGACTGTTTCTTGCCGCTAACATACTTCACATACGACCAGAATCGCTTTGGATTTTCTGCCAGGTTTCCAGACTAAGTCTCGTTGTGGAAACTGTTATAAGCATCTGGCATTGAAGTCGGCGCTAAATTTCGAGCTTCTGTAAAACATCGCTAATCTTGGGAATTTTGCGTCTGTTTAAATTTGGCATGTTTGTTTCGTTGTTTCTGCAACAGTGTTCTAAACCCGTTTTGTGTAACAAGGAGGATCAGCTCCGTCGTTTGTTAATTTATTTTTTATAAATCTTTCAATTGCTGCCGAAACTGTTTCTTTGAATTTAAGCCACATCTAGTCTACACTTCTATTATTAATTTCTAATGAATGGAGATTGTCTCTTAGGAAGGAGTCAAGTGCATTTTTATCTGCTTTTTTGAGTAGGTATATTTTTCGATTATCTTTCGAGGATTTGGGGATTACAATATACAATCTTGCTACGACAGCCCTGTATTCACTAATCCCTGAATCGGTTTTGATGCTCGTTATTAACTCAGGATTATTTGTTGGTAAGAGGTCAAGTGTGTTTTCACAACAGCTTACTATTCGCGTGGGCTCATGAACTAACTGCTGGAGATAATATTCAGAGAATGCGTTTAGCACAATTTCGGATGATATTTTATGCGTACCTCCGGAATTAAACATGTATTTTCGCCAACACATCGAGGGTAAATAAAAGTCACCACCAACAATTATCGCATGATTCGGGTACGTGTTTGAAATGAAACTCAAGTTTCCTTTGAACCTTTCAGGAACTGTATCATCTGAATTGGGAGGTCGGTAAAAGGATCCAATTACTATTTTATTCCGGTTGCCAACAATGACCTATGCCCATACTAATTCACAGGAAGTATCTACTTCAATTTCGCGACAAGTTAAACTACATGTGACTGCAACAAACATGCCTCCGTCAACCGTGTTTAGCCTATCCTTTCGGAACACCGTTAGGTTCTTCGCAAATATTTCGGCTGAGCTTTTGTCAACTTTCAGTACCTATAACGATTAGGGCATCAGTGGATTTTATTAGTGCTTAGAGCTCTGGTACTTTCCCAACACAGCTACGACAATTTACAACTGTTATACCAATGATTCCTGTATCTATATTTCCCTGTGTTCAGCCTGCACTCTTTGTGCCTGAATCCCTTCTTGTGTTTTCTCGAGACCCTCTATCCTAAAAAACCGCCCAGTCCACGCCACACAGACCCTGCTACCCGTGTAGACACCTCCTGCGTATAGTGGACACCTGACCTATTTAGCGGAATCCGAAACCCAACTACCCTTTGGCGCAAGTCGAGGAATCTGCAGCATACACCGTCGCGGAACCGTTTGAGCCTCTGATTCAGACCCTCCATTCGGCTCTGTACCAGAGGTCCGACTATGCTCCAAATGGTCAGCTCTGCTTTCATCTTGCAAGCAAGACTGGCAGCCTTTACCTCCTCAGTTAGCCGCTCGTAATCCATGACTGTCCACTCTAACATAAGTCAAAGTCCTTAATACGAGTAGGTGTTGACCATAACTGGCTTACTGTGAAACACAAACGCCAACTTAACAGTGCGTCTTTATGTCCCTTTGGTTGCTGTTGAGAAATGCCAGTAACTTCAAGTACTTTGTTACTAACTACATTGCTATCTTCGTATGTTGTAACCTCATTTTCAGAGAGATTAGTGATCAACAGCTTTTTATTCCAAATAAGCTTTATCAGTATATTTAGATAAAACTACCTATGGCATATACGTATCCTAACAAAGTCCACAACACTATCTACAGATGGCAGTTTTTGCATTTCTTGCTCGAAGAAATTCGAGACCGAAAATACACCTTTTTACTAAATCCTTGTAATATACGCCTTACTGTTAACCTAGAGATAATTAGTATAATGCAGGTTACTGTCAATGATGACAATGAAGAATATAACATGACAATCTCTGATGTATAAAATAAGTTAGTTCCAGATAAGCAGGTTCGTATGTATAACATCAAAATCGATGTAGATTCTGTTACGAAATTTTATGTTAGTAATGGGAGTGAAAACCATGACGAATCATTCTCCAATTTAAACAAAGGATTTGATGAAACTCGGTCAGCATTGTACCTGATGCATTCAGTAGGTAATGTAATACAAAATTTATTTTTGAAAGCAGATTGGCTTTAGTCTGGATTCCAATGTACGATATTAATCTCCAAACTTTTGACTACAAAATTCCAATTTCTGTAATCTCTGTTCAGTGCAACAGCCTTACATCACCTTACTGTGGGTCCTTGGTACCATTTTACTGGTTGACTTTGGAATCAATGTCTTGCGGCATCAATAATTTCATCATCAACATACGGCTGCCTATGGAGCTCATCCTTCATATGGCAGACGGGTGGAAGTCAGAAGGTGCGAGACACGGGCCGTAGTGTTGATGAGATAGAGCAGGCCGATGAAGTTCTGTGAGCTCCTCTTGTTGTCTGATCGTTGCTCGTCGATTACCTCGAATGAGACTGTTCACACGTTCCAACAATACAGGAGCTGCAACTGTGTGACCGACCAGCTCACAGGAGATCAGATCGCACAAGTTTGCTCGACCTTGTTGCGATGATGACACACGTGCCACTGAACGAATAACTGTGCTTTTATTTACTACCGAGTCTCCGTAGGCATTCTGAAAGTCTGCGACGCTCAAAATTCTCGCCAAAAGGCAATGACAGGTATGTGGTTGGAATGTACCTCCCTTACTGACGCCATTTTGAAGGCTATGTAGAGCACTGCTACCAATCGGAACTTCATGTAAACATAAGGGCTGATTCGTGAATGTCCCACGATCTTCTAAAACAATTTTAGCATGTTTCAAAGAATCTGTCCGAGAGATACATTTTATTGCCTTATTTGCTGAAAGCCGCTGATGTAATAGAATGTTGTCAACATAGAATTTTGCAAAAACTAATCCTAAAATGACATTTGGCAGTGTAGCTGGCATTCAGCAAGATATCAATGATGTTACTGCCAGGAGCGCTGATATCTTCGCTGAGAGATTAGATCTGAAGTTAAGAAAACTTATTACAGCAAATAACAACAGTCGAAATGCTAACAAAGGAGACCACTATGTAAAAATAGTTACCTTTCTCGAATTTGTTGGTAAGAGAAAAGTACATAGTATAAATAGCCACGGGACGAAAAATGGTGATATTGTTAACGAGGTCCACTATTTGAGACTAAGTGGATTAGGCAAAGTTGTCACTAAGATAAAAGTACGCCCTATCGGGAATCGTAGGGAGAAACCCGGGAATACTTCGAAGACTCCATGTCAGGTGGTTGCTTTGCCAAACAAAGTAAGGAAAGGTACCGGTTGGAAAGGCCTAAAGTTGAAATAAAAAAAGAGTGGGAACTAAAATAGTAATAAAGTAAGCAACGTTTCCATAAATGAAAATGACAGATATAGTAAAGGTTTTCTCAAGAAGGGAATAGGTTCAAAAAGAAAGAGGCTCACGTTTCCGTGGCGGTAAGCAAAATAAAGATCGTGGCAGAAAACACTTATGAGAATATATATTTTGATGACTGTAGACAAAATGACGGTTGTGACACCAAGAACCCTGGCGGGAGTTCAGTATTTCAATAACGAAAGACGAGTCAATAATAATGTTAAGGCAAATATGGAGAAAAGGAAAGGGCCAAGGAAAGAGAATAAAGATAATCATCATTTCGGTGTGAGGTTTGAAGTTGGTAATATTGACACGTAGCAGTGATTGTTATAGCTAGCAAGTTAGGCCCCACTGTAAAGGAGAAGTTCGCGAACAAATAATAGACAGAGAGAGCCGGTGTTATCAGAGCAGTGATCTGACATTGTACAGCAACGAATGATAGTAAAAGTGGGGCATAAAGAAAAAGTTTTGAGATAAATTGTGGATGGTGGTACCAGATGAATCTTCCTTTTTATTCGTATGATGGGAAAGAATCTGCTGGGACACTATGCTGACTTCGTGAGTTTGAAGAAGGGCACTATGATCGTTAAGGTAAGTGGTATGGAGCAAACTATGAAATTGGCAAATGTTGATTGTTTCTTTAAGAGAAGTGGTCAGCGAATCTATGTGGCGATCAGTAAATGTCTTCAATTCGAATTCAACAGATATGAAACGAAATCAGAGAAGGAAATAATAGTCGGAACTTTTGTGAACAAAACTAGTAAACTGAGAAATGAGAGTTAAATTAAAGGAAATTATTATGATCAATGAAGCAGTAGAAGCAACAGTAAAGAATTTGATTTTAAAGTACCTTGAAACATGATGAAGGATGATGGTAAAGTATATAAAGTTACAGACACAATGAAAATAATTGAGAAAGCTATAAAAGATAGTTACAGAATTAGTTTTCAAGGAAACTGAACGTAATTTCGAAATAAACAGGATTAATGAAAAATGACGAAAAATCAATGAATATTATGCACAGGATGGTGATGCATGACGGGAGTTTTGAAGAGCAGTATATTACGAGCATGGTGGAAATGTGAATTTAATTAGAAATGATACACTCTGAATACAAAGTAATATAAGGGATATACAATGTACATGATGTTAAAACGTACCATGGCAATCAAGGGAGAATCTATAGGCTCTGAGATGCTTGAGTAGAAGATACCGACGAGAATACCTCACTAGTAATTACACCTACGAAGAATAGTAGCACAATAAGCATATAAATTAGTAACACTAACAACAGTTTTAATAAGTTGAGATAACGTGTATTTAGTACAGTGTTTGCATACAGTAAGCAACAAACGCTGAATGAGCTCCAGGAGAGCAAAGAATCATACCTGTCTTGGCGGCACCAAGGCATTTAAAAAAATTGTTCAAATGGGTCTGAGCACTATGGGACTTAACATCTGAGGTCATCAGCCCTCTAGACTTAGAACTACATTAAACCTAACTAACCTAAGGATATCATACACATCCATGCCCGAGGCAGGATTCGAACCTGCGACTGTAGCAGCAGCGCGGTTCCAGACTGAAGTGCCTAGAACCGCTGGGTCACAGCGGTCGGCAAGGCATTTAAAGGGCCAGGATGGTGGAGAGGAGCTAAACGGCTTTGAGAACTGCGGCCATCAGCTGACACAGTCGGAGTGCGAGAATGTATGAACGCAGGTGTACAGTACACAATGGCTTCAAAGAGTATGGAGAAAGGTACTTCATACGTATAGTTTTTTTCATATTGGAGATCCTTATTGATGACTAAGTGATCAATTTAAAAAAATATATATACAATGGACTTAGATTCTGAAAAATGTTGAGAAAGACAGTGAAAGCATTAGTGTATCATATGATTAGTTAGTCGTTTACTATGAAATAATAAACTATAGAAATATGTGTAAGAGTAAATATTCGTGGGTTAATAAAATTATCAGTTGAAGAATCTTTTAAATTTCCCACTTGAGTAGAATAAGAAAATAATCATCATAATATGCAGTTTCGGAGATGTGACAATCATCAAATAGCTCTGAGCACTATGGGACTCAACTGCTGTGGTCATCAGTCCCCTAGAACTTAGAACTACTTAAACCTAACTAACCTAAGGACATCACACACATCCATGCCCGAGGCAGGATTTGAACCTGCGACCGTAGCAGTCGCACGGTTCCGGACTGCGCGCCTAGAACCGCGAGACCACCGCGGCCGGCTGTGACAATCATAATTGTTTTGTTTCCAAAATGTATGTTTTTGTTACATGTACTCGTACTAGACTTAATGGTGAACGGAAACATGGGGAAATTCGCAGCTCATGTAAACAGGTGACAAACTAAGAGTCATATCGGATGAGCGGTCAGCAACAAGAGACACAGTTGGCGTATCCACACTTAATGACGCTCAGCAGGGAAACACAGAGGACACACATCGCCTTGGACCTACAATTTCAACCAGCGGGTAATAGTGTTTCAAGCAAACTTAATCTGTTAGTGCCAAGAGTTCCCAAAAAACGAATCTGACTCATAAGTGGTCCATAATAGACGTAATAGAGAACGTCACTGCACCGTAGTAAAGAGAAATGAAGTTCCTTAATGTATTTTGTATAACGTTTTTTTTTATTCCGTCTGTTTTGTGTCAGTGTAGTGTAAATTTTGCAGTAATGCTCCAACGTATTTCTCTGGGACAGCCAACAATAAGCTGAAAAATATCAGTGAAACAGGCTATTGTTTTTCATACGATTTTGGAAAACCAAATAATATTTTGCTGATGATATAACCATATCTGTATACTTAATCCATATTTAGAAACTGATAATTCGTGGTCTTAGACATGTTACGTTTCCTATGTTATTTTTCTTCAGTGATTCTCTACTTAAAAGAGTAATGATCTGTAATATTATGAGCGCATCTGAGAAGAATTCAAAGATCCTGGTGTGACAATTTTTGGGAAACTTAAAAATAGCTACTTACCAGCTGCTAATTTATTGATATCTGTTGAAATGCTGGATTTTATGTTTAAAGCCTTTCATAATGGAATACTAGAAATAGTTTGATACAAAAAAAATGTCAGATGACCTAAATGATTCGCCCCAAGAATCGTAAGACCTTGAACCCAATGTTTCCAAAATTATGATTCTGATGTAAAGAAAAAGACAAATTTGAGAAAGAATTACCGAGGGGAATGTGTAAAGTACGCCTTATTTTCTAATTACATTTTATTTCCTGATTTTCGGGATTAACATTTTACATCACGTCTGCATTTATCAGTAGCTTTCAACAGGCTCGGGCAGCACGGCAGACCGCAAACCAGGGAGTAAGATTTCAGTTTCCATGCTGGCTGAAGCAGCTGATGGAACATCTGGCTTGGCCACTAGACGGTGAGAATGAGGTGTTATGGCTAGATGTGAGAAAGACAATTATGAAAACGCATGATACATAAAAACCCACAGTCATGCTGGCGCTAAGCAAGTAATTTTGTTTAATAAATACTAGCTAACAAAAGACACTTTTTCCGCTAGAGATACTATAAGAAGCCTACAGCGCAAAATACTTTCATGCAACAATATTGCGACGCAGCGAAACAGCTATTTCAATAAACTGATGGATAATGTTTAATATAACGAAGTTTTGTGAACAGCTACAATGGTTCAGGATTGTTAAGTACCAGTTCTTGACTATGCACCACTGTTGCCAATCGTAGATGCGATGCATTTCGATCTATTTCTGTCACAAGACCCTGCCCTCACTAAATAGTTAGTTTCATGTTGTAACTGATCGATTGTTTAATTTATTAATAGATTACTTTGTTTTCGTAAATTAAAACATCTTAACGCACCCATCAAGATTACTTCAAATACTGTCGACTCCAAATTCATACTCAGAAATTACAAGATACAGAAATGCACTTTCCAGAGAATGTAATGGAGCTGATACTGCTTCTGCGAGGGAAGTTCACCACGAGAGCGTTACAGCAAAAGAGGTAGGAATAAATCCTACATGACGACTCACTAAGACAATCGAAGGATGGGCTGTCCGACTCTTTCAAGTCTCAGCTGGAAAAGACAACCAGTCATATTGTATGCCTCTTATGACAACTTCTACAGACTCTTTCTCTAAAATTTTATAATTCTGGAGGTTCAGAAAAATAGGGGGGGGGGAGATTTTACATCCTCTACTACCCGAAAATTACTTCATCATCCTATTTCTTACATTAACATCCTACCTCCTACAGCGCCAATTATTCTGTAGTTTTGCGCAGGATAAGTAGGTGATGTTTTAACATTACTGATTTCACTACATAACGTTTTGGATATCATGTTAACCATAGCTCCAGTATCAAGTAAAGCAACTGTAGGCAAAATTCCTACAACACCTCAAATACAAGCTCTAACAATCTCTTCTATTCCATCTGAACATCTATGATAACTGCCTGGCAATTCAGTCCGGATTTCCGTATCATCATTGTATCTCTACACCTTACTTATTGGATTTAAATTGCCTCCACATCGTTCATGGCCTACCTCTGGAAGCTTAATGTGACCAAATGCATTTCGACAGACTGCTGCTCACAGTTTGTGTCTTATCTGTGACTTTCACAATACTGGCTATGGGACTGTGATTTCTCCAATGCAGGTGAGCATTATGATAGAACTGTGTTTGTGTGTATTTTTCACATTATACTGTGGGTGGTTTCTTTGATGAGGGTGCCACTGATTGTCGCAGTTATCATGATTCTGCCGAGAACCTCCTCATTCATTACCTTATGAGTCCACCTAATGTTATACATTTGACTGTAGTACCTCATCATAAATCCTTTGAGTCTCGTCTGGTCCATTTGATCGACTGTCCATGTTTCACCATTATACAGATGTATGCTACAAACGTACATTCTTACAAATTTCTTCCCGTAATTAAGGCCTACATTTGACACTAGAACAATCTTGGCCAGTTATGGTCTACTTTTAATGTCCTCTTTTCTTCTGCCATCAGGGGTTATTTTCTTGACTACGTAGCAGAATTCAATAACCTTCTTCTAGTGCGTGATTCCTAATCTTGTAGTTAAATTTCGCGCTATTCTCTTTTCTTTTACTTTTCTTATTATTTTTGTCTCTCTTCCATTTACTCTCAATCTACGACCGTTGGAACTTTAACAGTGGCAACTATTTATTTATCGCTCGTAAAAAATAGATACGTGTTTCAAAGTTTTACTGACCTTCAAAGTAGTCATCAGTGTTGTGAATAAACCGTTGCCAGCGATGTGGAAGTCGCGGGATACTCTTATCAATGCCAGTTGTGTTGACAGTTCGAGCGGCGCCGTCTATTGCCTGACGAATTTGTAGCAGTTCTGAAGCGAATGCCGTCGAGTGTTTCCTTCAGTTTAGAAATAGAGTTGAACTCACGAGGGCTTAAGTCAGGGGAGTGCAGTAGGTGGTATAGCACTTAGTAGGCCCATCAGTCAAACAAATCGGTAACAGCTTGCACTGTACGTGCTTGAGCATTGTCCTAGAAAATGATGGTCATTCCCTACAGAAAGTGTCATCACTTCTGTCTCTAAGCTGGTTGTAGGTTGTGTTTCAAAAATGAACAGCATAGAGAAAGAAGTGGTGACACTTTCTGCAGAGAAAAAACATGTGTTTGGAAGGCTACACCAGTCACTCTTTGTTGTACAAACTACTGCGAAATTCCATACAACGTGGGATATCTGCTGCTTCTAAAACCTGCATTCTTTGAAGATTGTACCCTTTTAGGTTGTACTGATGTAATACTCTCCAAACAGATACATGACCTACTCCCACAGCACGCGCTACAGAACGCATGCTGCCTGAAAGCTCGTTGCTAAATCTGCGGACCCCTTCACCCATTTGGCGCTCTCATGTGACATCTTCCAACACCAGCGTGCTCGAAATCGTCCATGAACTGCGCAAAAGGTACTGTTGTGTGTGTGTGTCTTCCGCTACGAAACCTTTTTTCGAGTATAGGAAGAGCTGCTCTTCCATTCCCCCCCCCCCCCCCCTCTTTTCGCCAATCATGCAGTGTGTTCATAACACATATCTTCCGTGTTACCTTGAGTACAACACGAAGAAAACCTTAATGCGGCACCAGTCACATGGAAGACACTGACGCGACACTACAACAACAATGCAAGCTGAATGCTACACTGGTAACATACAGGCCACCATAGATACAATTATTACAATAACTTAAGCAGAGAGCCGCATTGGTAAGATGCACGCCACTGAGATTACGGTATTACAACAAACAACACAGTGTGAGTAACAGGACTGGCATGGTTCCATATAATAACAGCCTCACTAAAGGTGCGCAGCATGACGCTGGGTGGTGCTGCGCATGTATATCACTCGCGTAGTTTACAAACAACGGAACAAAACGTTTTGTTCCTCAACAAAAACTGAGAGTCTTTGTGTGATTCTTTGTGTGATCTATCATCCCTCAAGATTGTTGATGAGGTCCTGAAACCCCTGTATATTTGTCTGTCAGACGTTTACACTACAATGACCGGAAAATATCGCAACATCAAAAAATTATTATTGTAGAGTAGTGAAATGTCGGGAATACATTTGTCCAGGTAATATATGTAAGTGATTCGCATTGCAAGATCACAGGTAAATGTGAAATGCTGGTACATTAATAAACGGTGTAACCATCATACTGTTGCATGTAAGCATGCAGAGGAGCATGCAATGGGTTGTACAGATTCCGGACATCAGTTGTTGAATGGAGTTCCTTGTACGCCGCTTTTGGTCGATCTAGACAGGGACGGTTAAAGGTGCGTGTGCATGACGCTGTTGTTGTCGTCTGATGATGTCATATGTGTGCTCCGTTGGAGACAGGTCTGGTCATCGAACAGGCCAAGGCAACATGAAGACACGCTGTAGAGGATGCTGGGCTACGTCCGCGGCACGAGGGTGAGCGTTATCCTGTTGAAAAGTACCCCCTGGAATGCTGTTCATGACTGACAGCACAACAGCTCGCTTTACGAGACTGATGTCAGTATTCATGGTATAACCGTGAGAGTGTTCCTGCTGTCATAAGAAATCTCACCATTGACCACAGCTAGAGGTGTCTCTCGGGCAGGCAGTTTCGTCACAGGCCCTCAACAGCCTTCCTTCTAACCATCATTGGCAGCATGGCAGATCCAGCTTTCATCAGAAAAAACAACAGATCTACACCCTGGGCTCCGATGAGATCCTGCTTGACACCACCGAAGTCGAAAACGGCTGTGTTTTAGAGTCGTTCGAATGCACACTACAGATCGCCTGCCTCAGAGATATTCTTGAAGTAACCGATTTGTAACATTTCGTTTTATCACTGTGGTGCCAAAGGCTGCTCAGACTGCTGCTGCTGATGTAGTTCGATGCGCTAAAGCCATACGCCAAGCACGATGGTCCTCACTCTCGATAGTGCCACGTGGCCTTCCGCAACGTCGTCTTCTTAGCACTGTACATTCACGACAATGGATACCAATCACGTACAGTGGTTACATTCCCGCCAAATCTTTCTGCATGATCGCAGAAGCAACATCCCGCTTCTCGTAGCCCTATTACACGACTTCCTTCAAACTCAGTGAGTTCTTGATAATGGTTTCTTCGACACCTTAAGGGGACCACACAGTGGTTCAGGTCCAACAAAATCGATATTTGGTTTTCATCGTATTTCTATAGATTAAGATTTTATTAAAGTACTCTGAATCGTATTTTGCTGAAAAAAATTTTTTTTCGATCATTTAAAGAGCATTCTCCTACCACGTGTGTTTATGTGCCACGCCCACTTTTCAGTCACCCACTTTTCTGCATATGTTTTAGATATTTATATCCCCTACATTGCACCTTAGGGATTTTTTTTACTCCCGAGTGTGTTGGCTATCCTTAGAATGCAACGGTCGTTATTGTTTTGTTTCTGCTCTTTGTAAACAACACGCTTTTCAAACACACGGTTAGTTTTGTTCAAGTGTGATTGCCAGTAGTTGTTATAGAAAACTTGCAGGTGTACTCGTCGTCGGCTGATACTCGTATCCGAGTTTTCATTTCTCTCCTGAGATTTCCTTTGTCACTGTTCAGGCGTGGAAGTGTCGTTGATGGCTTAGCAATCCAATCCTAGCGTGGAACAGGCGGCCATAGACATTACAGATGATGGAAGGTGGAGGACGTGGCTGAGCCTGGAGGAGTTTACGTCTCTGGCGTTTGTCATTCTCCATTCTTAGACGTTCCAGCTCAAAGTTTTGAAGAGCATTTGAGGTAACTGAGCGCCAGCGACTTCGGTCTTCTGCTATTGTGGACCAGTTACTCGGATCGATGTTCAAGTTTTTCAGATTTTTCTTGTACTGATCCTTATAACGTTTGAGAGGGGCACCTCGTGGCCTTTTACCTGTGCTCACTTCGCTGTACAGCATTTGGCGTGGAAGTCTGTCATTTTTCATCCGCTGGACATGTCCGACCCATCTGAGTTGATGCCCAATGATAAGAGCTTCCATGCTATGCATTTTTGCTTTCTCTAAAACAGCCGTGTTGGATATGAAGTCATCCCATTTCAGGTTCATGATATATCTTAGCTTCTGTTGGTTGAAGCGTTCTAGTTTCTTCAGATCGCAGCGATATAACGTCCAGGTTTCGCAACCATATAGCAGGGTGGAAATGACTACAGCTTTGTACACCATCAGTTTGGTGTACAGTGTTAGGTCTTTATTCAGGAAGACACGCTTTGTAAGACGACCAAATGCTACATGTGCAGCACGTAATCTATTCTCCACATCTTTTCCAGATGAGCAGTTGGATGACAGTATGCTTCCCAGGTAGAGGAAATGGTCCACTTGTTCCAAGAGTGTATCATAAATGGATATGCTGAAGTCAGGAACGGAGGAGCCAGGAGTTGGCTGCGCCATCACCTTTGTCTTTGGAATATTGATGGAGAGACCAAATCGTTCGTACGCCCTGCTGAAGGAATCAACTAACAGCTGCAACTCTGCAGGTGAATGAGCTGGAGAGGCATTGTCATCAGCATACTGCAGCTCTGTCACACGAGTGGTACTGGTGAACCTTTTCGAATGGAGTCTGGACTGGTTGAATAATCCTCCATCAAACCTGTACTTTAGTTCTATTCCTGCATTGTTTACGGTTGTCTCGTAAAGCATAGCTGCCAGATACAATGCAAATAATGTTGGTGCAAGAACGCATCCTTGTTTAAGCCCACTTGTTATTGGGAATTCACCAGTCATTTCATTCTGGCAGAGGACCTGTCCAGTCATATCATCGTGGAGAGCCTCAATCAGGTCAACAAAATGTTCAGGGCAGCCGAAGCGTATTAAGACCATCCACATGGCTTCTCTGGGAACTGTATTAAAGGCCTTTTCTAGATCGTAGAAAACAAGTAGTAAAGGCTTTTGCTGTTCTCTGCTCTTCTCCTGTAGTTGTCGTGCACAGAAAATCATGTCAATTGTCCCTCTTGAAGGTCGAAACCCGTATTGAGACTCAGGTAGTATAGTCTCTGAAAGTGTTTGGAGGCGATTTAAAATGATTCTTGCAAAAATTTTTCTAGTGACAGAGAGTAGAGATATTCCCCGGTAGTTACCACAGACGCTTCTGTCGCCCTTCTTGAAGATGGTGACAATTGTGGAGTTCTTCAAGTCAGCTGGTACCTTGCGGGTTTCCCACATTAATATAATAAGTGAGAAGAGTCTAGTTTTTAGAGGCAAGCCGCCACCCTCAATAAACTCCATCGGGATGCTGTCAGGTCCAGGAGCCTTCCCAGGTTTCACACTCTTGAGTGCCTTGCAAAATTCTTGAAAAGTTGGAGGATCAGCCAGCCAGGGTTTTGGAGGGTGCTGTGGGACATTTTTGAGAAAATCTCCAGCGGCAGTAGAAGGGCTGTTTAACAGTGAGCTGAAGTGCTCTTTCCAACGATTTAAGATGTCCTGACTTTCAGTAAGAATGGTGGAGTTGTCAGCAGCTTTCAGTGTTCCTGATGAGGAGCGGATAGGTCCATACAGCTCTTTAATACCAGCGTAAAAGCCACGCAGGTTCCTTGCATCAGAAAGATTTTGGAGTTCTGTGGCTTTCTGTTGCCACCATTTGTTCTTCATTACTCGTATTTCACTTTGACATTTCTGCTTGAGTTCTTGAAAGTGTGCTTTCTTTTCTGCGCAGGATGGATCTTGAGCAAGGGATAGGTAAGCATCCCGCTTTGCATTGATGATGGCTTGGATTTCTCCGTAGTTGTCATCAAACCAGTCACTTCTTTTCCGTGCACTACAACCAACAACATTCTCAGCAGTTTCTTTGATGATGTTCTTTAATGTGGTCCATTCTTGTTCGACGTCATCTGTGGTTGCTGGAGCTTTGTTAAGTTGTTCAGACAGTATGGCTTGGAAGTGTGAGCGAACGTTTTTGTTGTTCAGGTTGCTTATGTTGAATTTTCTGCGTGGTGGGTTTGAAAAGTGGGATCGTGGCTTGCGATACTTTGGTACTCTCAAACGGCTGACTAAAAGTCTATGGTCAGTCCAGCACTCATCGATGTTTAGTGCTGCTTTTGTGATGAGAATGTCTTTCTTGTCACGCTGTCGCGTAATAACGTAGTCTATAAGATGCCAATGTTGGGAGCGTGGGTGCATCCATGTGGTCTTATAGCGGTTACGCAAACGGAATTGGGTATTGGAGATGATAAGCTCGTGCTCAGCACATAGACCAATAAGTAACAACCCATTTGCATTGCAGTTTCCCACCCCTTGTTTACCCATGACATCTCTCCAAAAACGGAGGTGCACTACGGGCAGGCAATTAGGACAAATAAAGAAAATCTGGAGGCAGTGAAGAGTTTGGACCATATTCTACCATCAATCCTCTACTGACAATAAGCCATGTCATGTATTGTGTCCATCAGGAGAAAATTCGTGGGCCCAGGCAACTGGAGAATCTTATTCTCACCAGCATTCTCTTCCTGCTGCTGTTATTACAACAATTAAACCTATTTTCAGAGACTTGGCCCATTCAGACCTTCTAAGGAAATGTCTGCATGGGCAGACACAGAACCCAAATGAATGTTTCAACAGCATAATTTGGAACCGCCTTCCAAAACTGTATTTGTAGGCATGCATACAATGAAACTAGGAGTTCATGATGCTGTTATTACATTCAATTGTGGTAATATTGGAAAGTGTTGAGTACTGAAAAAGCTGGGAATTAGTCCTGGTGAATATATGATAACCGGGCTGCAACATTGCAATAAAATGAGGATAGCCGATGCAGACAGGTCTGCATCTAATATGGCCAAGAAAGTAAGACAGGAAGGTGAAAAAGAAGCTGGAACACCTGCTAGAGGCCAAAGAAGGGCCATCACATGCAGAAGGGCAGTTTTAATTAACTGTGAGTAACAAATTTCAAAAGGTTTTTCTTTAAAGTCAATTTCCCGCAAACTAAAATTTTCAGTACATATGCCCCATTATATCAGAAACTATCATAGATCAATCAGTGAAATTTTCAGAGACTACGTAACATGAAAAGCTACCTATGGTACTACATTCATTAACATTCCCCCAATAGGAAGATCACAGAAAAATATTTTCTGCAGAAAAAACTTAATATTTTCTGTTAATACATTTAAAAAAGTATTTCTTAAAAACTATAAAATGGGTAAAGTAGATTTTAGTACAGTTGACTCTATTAGCATCATGTAACATATAGTAAAAATATGGAGGTCCTGCATCAAATAATTTTTTCATAAATGAGTCAAATACTTGTCTAATTTAACATGGGTTAGATAGGCAGGGTGTGGTCCCCTTAAAATTATTCTTGACTAATGTCAATTCACCAAGTCAAATCTCAAAGGCAACTAAAGCTCATGACCGTTATAGCGTCTATTTGAAGCAAGTATGATTTGCATCGTCATAGTGGCGCTTGCCATTCTTGTGCGACTTGCGCGAAATTTGAATAGACATAATCTTTCAGATGTAGAAACACGCCTACGCATGTCGCACAACTCTTCCTTTGTGTTGCGATAATTTTTTCCGCCAGTGTACTGTAATGTGAAGCAGTGCGTCTTTCAACACATAATATGAAGGGAACACAGCATACAATTACTTCGGACACCCTTACTCATTGAAACTCAGGATTTAATGCACATATCGTTTCCGTTGCATAATTCTATTAATTGCTTTTAGACACTAAACTGCAGTGCATTGAGGTGCTTTCTAACGTGCCGTACTACACAGTGTTAGCTCGTACATGAGGTGGAGTAATACGTTCAAAATCCGGAAAAGTCCTATCAATTTCGGAGTGCCCTCTCCGCTTCGAAACAACGGACATTTGTCTGCACTAATTGCAGTGTAGTCGCACATTACGTGGCTATTAAGGCAACCTTTGTCTGTTGGGAACTATCTGGTCGTGATCATGCAGGATACAGGGCTGTGATTTCGCTGCCTTGCGGATCGTTCGTAACGAGTGCTGCGCTCTGTTAACAAGCTCTTTTAGGCCATTTCTCGTGTCTATGTGAGAAACGTGCGAGCACCATTGAAACTGTCAGCCCGAAAGACATCGAAGTTACTATGTAGATGTAATGAAAGGCAAAGCTTCTTGGTGCTATTCACTTGGAGTACGTTCAGCCGGCATTGTTTCTACGACTATAGGCAATGGGAACATTTAAATTTTCATTAGAGCAGTACTTTATGGGCATATTTGTTATTCCGTAATTACACGAGAAATACACAACAAATCGTTTCTATGCCATCAAAATATACCATTGAATGCTGTGTTATACTTTTCGCGTTAGTTCCGTCTGTATGCAACAGATTTTGAACTACTGGAGGAAATGAAACTATGAGGACGGGTAGCGAGTCGTGCTTCTTTAGTTTAGTCGGCAAAGTGCTTGCCCGGAAAAGTTGAAGGTCCAGCATAAAGTTTCAATCACACACTAAATTTCAAGAGATTATTGAGTTCTGTAAGTGGTGATCCAAAAGTTTCCATTCGAAGCCGTACAGTTCAGTATTGGTATGTCATTCAGGCAAAATCGCCATAAGCACTAGGGTAATCATTCGCCGAAGCACCAGGTTGAAGATGCCCGTTTGGTAAAACATCTCATCCTCTTGGTCTGAGAAATCCGTAATTTCCTGCTGGAAACATTCGTCCGACAGGAATCTTCGAACCTTCTAGGCCCGATAATCGCATGGGGAGATATCAGGCCAAGGTGGAGGCTGCCCGAATATCTCCCACTTGGGTTGGCGTAACTTACCTATACGGGGACGTACGTTGTCACGAACCAGCAGCGCTCCTTTTCTCAGTTTTCCCGGATGTTTCACCTTCATTAGACGCTGTAATACCTCCAGCGTTGCGCAGTACCTTTCTTCAGGAACGACGACACCAGGTTCCCTGAAGTGGATCAGGCTGCCTCCAGATCGGCCGGCATCTTGCGTCTAAACGCGGCCAGCACCGAAGTTGGCGCAACATCTCACAACGGTGGTTTTCGAAAGACATGTTGCCTCATACACATTCTTCATTCTCCGATGGATGTCTACCGATGATCGTCCTTCAATAGCCAAGAACAGGAGGACAGTTTGTCAGTACAGTTTCGATGCATTTGATAATAACGTGGCGTCAGTTCACGTTTCCTTATTTATCGCACGCACCTGGGAAAGATACGAATGCCACTGTAATCTCTTACCTACCTGTCAGTGCTTATATACCAACATCGGAATCACACTCAGTTGCATATACGCTGCAGCAACACCCTCAAACGGCATGTTTTTAATCACCCCTTATATACAGACGGACATAATGTGAAAATTATCAACAAAACATTCCACGTAACAGAGAACGGCAGTAAAAAATAAAAATAAAATAAAATAATGTCAACACACTACGTCACGTTTTTCTTGAGGCGATATGGGCAATATTACGCTCAGATCCTGACCTTAGACTCGTGTACAAGACAAAATGTTAACGAGGATCATAACATCAGAGCAATCAGCCTCTACTGAGCTTGAAATTGTATGTGACAGTGTAGTTATCTGATCGCATATAACTGGAGCTGACTTCTGAAACTTTTTACCACCCAACAGTTCTAGAGGCATACAAAGATAGCCTACAGTCAGTAGCGCGTAAATATTCACATCATACAATACTAGTTGAAGGCAAATTTAACCATCTACTATCGACAGTGGGATGGGTTTGGATTCTTTGTGTGTGTTGGGGGGGGGGGGGGGGCGCCAGGGGGTGCAGACTGAATGTCGTGCGAAATAGTATTGAACACAGTTTCTGAAAACTGTCTTGAGCCTTTTTCTCGGCAGCGCACATGCAATGGAAATATCCTAGACCTTGTAGCTACAACAGGCCGGACATTAACGACAGTGTCAGTGTGCTAATGGGGATTACTGATCATGTGTCATTGCAAAAACTAGTTAATAAATCAGTCAAGAAGGCTAGGAGAGTGTTTTTCCTAGACAGAGCAGATAACTAGATGTTAGCATCTCATTTAGATAGTGAACGGACATCGCTTAGTTCCAGTATGATAGATGTAGAAGATGTATGGGCAAAGCAGATTGTCATCTGGAGAGTTACGAACATAGTAAGTGGACAAAGAATAGAAAAGACCCACCATGATGTAAGAATGAAATTCGGAAGATGCTGAGAGAACAGAGGCTGTTGCATTCACGGCTCATAAGAAATCGAGCAAATAACGACAAACAGAGGTTAGTAGAGCTTCGTGCGTCTGTGAAAAGACGTATGCATGAACCGTACAATAACTACCACCGTCATACCTTAGCAAAAGATCTGGTCGGAGAATCCGAAAAAAATCTGGACGTGTGAAATCGCTAATTGGTTCTAAGGCTTCCATTCAGTTCCTTGTTGACCAGTCTGGCGTGGTAGTAGAAGATAGCAAAACGGAAGCCCCAGTTTTAAATTTCACGTTCAAGAAATACTTCATGTGGGAGAATCGTACAAACATACCATCTTTTGACCATCTCACAGACTCCAATATGGACAACATAGTATTAAGCATCCCTGGCGCAGAGAAACAACTGAAAGATTAGAAAGCAAATAAATCACTAAATCCGGAAGGAATACCAATTAGGTTTCACAAACAGTACTCTATAGCATTGGCCACTTATCTACGTTGCATTTATCGGGAATCTCTCACCCACCACAAAATTACAGCGACTGGAGAAAAGCGAAGATGATTCCAGTATATGAGAACGATAAAAGAACGGACCCGCAAAATTACAGACCAACATCCCTAACTTCTGTTCGCTGTAGAATCCTTGAACATATTCTCAGTCCGACCATAATAAATTTTATTGCCCGAGGCAGCAATTCAGCCAGCGACCGTAGCGGTTCCGGACTGAAGCGCCTAGAACTGCTCGGCCACCGCGGCCGTTAACAAACAAAAGAGATAATATGTTCCCCTTATCAGTTTCATTATTCATATTCCCTAAACACAGTTTAATAATCTGTGTTTCCCAAGTGTGCAGAATGCGTGAATAATATTTTTCAATATTGTGAATCTGGTTACATAGTAATATTTCCCAAGGAGATATGTGAAAAGTGAACTACATTTTAAAACGTAAATACCCGTTACTACATAATTTACATACAATATCTTATTCAGAAGCCAGTCATCACAGAATTTGAACACAACCAATATTACAGTGCCACTTTTAAATTGAGTAAAGCTGTCGGCGTCCATGGTGTTCCACAGGCAATTAATGCCCCGTGTTTAGTTCCAAATAATGAAAGCCCCAGAGGACTCAGTCGTCGTTGGCTGGCTAAGGGTTTGTGGAGCCCGGGCTTCCAGAGATGAAGTCTGGTAAGCGCCGCGACCTCAGAAAGCCGCAAGGCCAATGTGGCCGTAATCTCCATCATGGTTCAACGGCAATGCGGGGTCGTTGTGACACATTTTGCATCACCCTCTGTATTGTCACAAAACTGGTGAATCCTTGACCATCAGGATTCGAGAAAATTTCAAACCTAAAAAAAAAAAACTGAAAATCTCAAGGTGTGCCGCACACCGATGGGGTGTATGTATAGATGATATGAAGGGCTTATATCAATAGTGGTACAAGTCAATTACCTCCACTTCTCTGTCTACGATCCTTCTGAAATTAATGGTGGAAACAAACAGAAAGAAAGGTTCATCTCTAGCAAGAAGCCATATGCTTGAATATTTCTGCTATCTCAACTGCAAATTTTTCAGCGCTCGTTTAACTTTAGGACCCTGTATCTCAGAATGAACAAAAATGGACTTGTACCACTATTGAAATAAGCCCTTCATATTGTCGTTCATAAAGTATCTATGAGGCAGCTCCCAACATACATTAAACTTACCCAGGTAAGCGGAAGCTGTTTCAGTGTGGATAATTATTTCACCCGTGGTACGAAAAACTGCCTACTTCTTCTACAGAAAACATTCCAGTTGATTGGGTAGATCACTGGTGAGTACCCACGTGCGGGTGGCTATCCAACTGACGCACAGTAAACCGAAACAGAAATAAATGAGTAGTAATAGAGCGCTCTTCACTCAAATGTTTATATATTAATAAAAACAGAGTTAGGGATGTTTTAGGATTAATCGGAATATTGAGTTTAGAAAGAGTAAGAGGCAGTGAATAAGGTCCACGTGTCTGTAAAAAGTCCAAGAAATCGCACCTACCTCACTGAAAAGTTAACATCCTAGCTGATGGAATGTATTTTTGATTGTACGAATATACAATGGACTATCCGGTCACTGCCGTAAAGCAAAAAGTGCTCAACCATAGCAAAGGTAGCGTGTCATTCCGTGACAATAAGTAAAAACGACGTCAGAAAAAAGCCAAAGGAATGCTCAGAAGACGGCATTATAGAACATTTTGAAATATTTTAAAGTGAACTGACCAAGCTGTTGCGTTTACTGTAAACTTTGATTCCCCAGTTTTACCAGAATACACAGGGTTATTCAGCTGCGCCCACCGATGTCGTTTTGGGCAACACACTATGTTATATCTAGCCTTCAAAAACCATGTGAGGGATTTTCATATTCTCTCTCAACGCAGGTACTATTACTTCTACAGAAAAACGAACAGGACCTTTTTGTAGGACATTAAAATAGTTAACTTTTGCATTTTGATAAGTTTTAGCTACAGGACGTGATTTTAGAATTATTCAAGAAAAATGTACAAAGGAATCTCAAACGCACCCTAAATCCCACATTCAGCCCCCACTGGTCAGGATTTATAGTATATTGTTGCTGGTAATCCCTCCCAACACTGTAGACAAATTTGCGACTGCGTGAATTATTTCACTTTTTTGGTCTTCATTGACTGCCCTTATTACGCCGCCGTGGGTGGGTGGGGTGGGGGGTGGGGAGGAGGCTTAGTTTAGCACTTGCAATTTGTAAAACTGATGTTTGTGTAAATTTCAGCTATCAATTTTATGCATTTTAACAGTAAAAAATAAACATATGCATCGTTATATTCGTCAGGTCTTGTGACTACGAAACAACTATGTTTGTAAACGTTAAATCTGTTTTGCAGAATTTCAAAATATAGCACGTATAATGCGACAGGTTTTTAATATTTTCCACAACGAAATTCTGTCTAGATAACTGGCACAACACCCAAAGAGATTCTGGTCATACATAAATCACATCAGTGGCAAGACGAAATCAATACCTTCACTGCCGGTCGGTGTGGCCGAGCGGTTCTAGGCGCTTCAGTCCGGAACCGCGCGACCGCTGCGGTCGCAGGTTCGAATCCTGCCTCGGGCATGGATCTGCGTGATGTCCATAGGTTAGTTAGGTTTCAGTAGTTCTAAGTTCTAGGGGACTGATGACCTCAGATGTTAAGTCCCATTGTGCTCAGAGCCATTTGAACTAATACCGTCACTGCGCGATAACAACGGTGAAGTCACTTGTGACAGTGCCACTAAAGTAGAGTTATTAAACACGGTTTTCCGAATCTCTTTCACCAAAAAATACGAATTAAATATTCCAGAATTCCAATCAAGAAGAACTACCGAGTTGAGAGACATAGAAGTAGATGTCCTCAGTGTAACAAAGCAGCTTAAATCACTTAATAAAGCCAAGGCCTCTGGTCCAGATCATATACCAGTCAGGTTCCCCTCAGAGTATGCTAATACAATACCTACATATGTAGCCATTATATCAACCGTTCGCTCATAGAAAGATGCGTACCTGAAGACTGGAAAATTGCTCAAGTCACACCAGTATCCAAATAAGGAAGTAGGAATAATCCACTGAATTACAGACCCATATCACTAACGCCGATTTGCGGTAAGGTTTTGGAACATATACTGTATTCGAACATTATGAAGTACCTCGAGGAAACGATTTATTGACTCCTAGTCAGCACGGATTCAGAAAATATCGTTCTTGTGAAACACAACTAGCTCTTATACTCATGAAGTAATGAGAGCTGTCGACAGGGAATGTCAAATTGAGTCCATATTTTTAGATTTCCAGAAGGCTTTCAATACCGTTCCCCACAAGCGTCTTCTAACCAAACTGCGTTCCTATGGAATATCACCTCAGTTGTGAGACTGGATTCGAGATTTCTGTCAGAGAGGTCACAGCTCGCAGTAATAGACGGAAAGCCATCGAGTAAAATCAAATTAACATCCGGCGCTCCCCAAGGAAGTGTTGTAGGTCCTCTATTGTTGATGATCTATTTGAATGATATAGAAGACAATCTGTGTAGCCCTACTAGATGCTGTCATTCACCGTCTTGTAAAGTCACCAGATGACCAAAACGAATTGTAAAATGATTTAGATAAGATATGCGTATGGTGCGAAAAGTGGCAGTGACCCTGAATGAAGAAAAGTGTGAAGCTATACACATGAGTACAAAAAAAAAAAAAATTCTACTAAATTTCGATTACCCGATAAGTCACACAAATCTGTACGATATAATACAGTTACAAACAACCTAAATTGGAACGATCACATAGATAATCTTATGGGTAGAGCAAACCAAAGACGGCGATTCATAGGCAGAACACTTATAAGGTGCAACAGGTCTACTAAAGAGACTGCTTGCACTATGTTTGTACGCCCCATTCTGGAGTATTGCTGTACGGTGTGGGATCCGCATCCGGTGGAACTGACACATGACATCGAAAAAGTACGCAGAAGGGCAGCTCGCTTTGTATGTAGCGAAATAGAGGAGATAGTGCCACAGACATATACGTGAATTGGAGTGGCAATCGTTAAAACAAAGGCGTTTTTCGTTCGGCGGGACCTTCTTTTGAGATTTCAATCACCAGTTTTCTCCTCCGATTGCCCAAAAATTCGATTGGCACCCACCTACGTAGGGAGAAATGATCATCACTATAAAATAAGAGAAATCAAGGCTCGCACACAAAAATTTAAGTGCTCGTTTTTCCCGCGCGCCGTTCGAGAGAGGAACGGTAGAGAGACAGCTTAAAGGTGATTCATTGAACCCCCTGCCAGGCACTTTATTGTGAACAGCAGAGTAACCATGCAAATGTAGATGTATTGTCAAAGTAATTAGTCTTAGTGTAACATTTACAATAGACTTTCATTACCCTCACGGGCAAGTTTGAACTAAATGTTAACAAAATACATTACTATGCCGTTGGCGTAATCTGTCAATCTACAGAGACAAAAGTAGTCGAATATGGGGAATAACTTGTGTCGTCGGAAATTTTTGCACAGAGGTAGGAGGGAGTGATACGAACAACAGACTAGAAATCTTGACCGGTGAGTGATGGGTGTGGGGTGGAGGTGCATTGCATTTGAATGTCAGTTTTGTACATTTTTCTTGAACTACTGAAAACCGTGGCCTCCAGTGCAAATGTATCTCTCTGCATAATTTAACTACATTGAATTTCTAACAATAATGTTCTGTTCATTTTGTCTGTGGGACTATAAGTTTGCTCGTAGTGAGCGACATAATGTGACAATATCGCGCGTGGTTTGTGAATGCCGGATAAAAAATGCAGGTTTTATAAAACGACATAGGTAGGGCAGGTTAATCATCCTGCATATCAAGGTAGGCTCCCTCCGTTTTCATGTGCGGACGTAGATCCGAAATCTCATACATCATTATAAAAGTTAGTTTTTTTGGGAATGCTACTCTCATGTGCAACAACTATGCAACATTTGACAGTTGCGGTGGAGGAACTGATCATATGAAATTACCAGCTCACTACTCTCAGTCTGTGTGAAGTGCTTGGCTAATGATGCTACCTGTAGGCCAGATGATTTCTGTTGCTTCGAGAGAAAATAATAAAAGAAATTACGGTTACCCAACATATGTACTAAACTGCCCACCAGGCAATGTTGCCCTTCATCCTAAAGCAAAGGAATTTGAAAATAACAATGAGGGGTATAGGAAATACTAACGTTTAAATTGGAAAGCTAACAAATATTTCTCTTGTAGTACATAACACGCTACACAAACATCGTCTTAAATTGAAATAGAAAAATTAAAAAGTAAGAAAATCTATTCCTGCACGAGAGGGCGATTCTCCTGAGCTGGTGGTTTAGTGTCCATGCAGAAAAGTGAGACCGATAGGGGATAGCGCTAAAGAATTTATGTAACTGTCAATGACGAATGTGACTACTCGCGTCTCCCCCAACAAACCAGCTCTCAAACAGTGTAATACCATACGTCCTTTGTAAAGCAACCACAGTCTCTCCAAACCTGACCCCTAGTGATGACCTAGACATCTAAATTGGCAAAAACATTATAATAATGTTAAACTGACCGTTTTACTGTAGAGAGTATAATATTATTGTGCTATGGGGATCGGTGACCACATGCCGCCGGCCGCTGTGGCCAAGCGGTTCTAGGCGCTTCAGTCCGGAACCGCGCTGCTGCAATAGTCGCAGGTTCGAATCCTGCCTCGGGCATGGATGTGTGTGATGCCCTGACGTTAGTTAGGTTTATGTAGCTCTAAATTCTAGGGCCTGATGACCTCACATGTTAAGTCCCATAGTGCTTGGAGCCATTTGATTTGATAACATGCTCCAAGGCGTAACAGCCTTATGGAAAACGAAGACTTACGAACAGGGTAAACAGGACGGCTACGGCGTTCAATCTTCAGCCCTTGTGGACGCTGCTCGGTTGTTGGTGGTAGATTATCTGCATGACAGCGACCCCTCCTCAATCCGCATACGTGTTGCAGATCTACAAATGTCACCAGAAAACTACCAAAATCGATTCTCACCACTGCCAGTAGGATGTCCAGTCAACCCATTATATTCCAACATCCTAACAGTGCGCATAAATTGGACACATTAAGACTGTAACTCACTGAGGTGCTGGTGTATTCTATACCTGGTTTTAATCAGGGTGCCACTTGTCTCGTGGTCGAATGAAATGTGCTATTCTTTAATCAGAAGCAGAGTCGTATGGGTCTGCAACAACTAGAACGCCAACCAGCCAGAAGGAACACCTCAGACTTTCAGATAAGTGGGGCAAAGAGCAGCTGAATAGACAAGAAGAGCAAAGGGAGATCGTCGAAGGGATTCCAGCATTTCCCTAAGTCTAAATTAATGTTCGAGACATTATGATTTTTGGTAGAGATAGTAAGTATCTAATAACTTGTGCAATGTGCAGCAGCGTCCTTATGACCGGCCCACGAGATTCAGACCAGTTAATGTCGGAACAATTTGCAGAATTTCCATCAACCAGTGTCCAGCCTTCCACACATCTATTGCCGTGGAAGGTATCTGAGATATTCTCAGGAAGGAAGTCCTGGATGACATTTTGAATGGCATTGGGCGAACAGAAGACTTTCCAACGTTATGACAGGAGGTACTCTTCATTCCCATTCTCACCCCGGGGAAGTAATGCACTAGCACAGTGGATATTGAATTCTGACGAGCGGTCTAGGAAACGATTTAGAGCATGTGGTGAGTAGCACTCTAGTCTGGTTTTCCCCAATCCTTGGATTCAACTTACAGGAAGAATGTACACTCGACAGCAAAAAAAGTGGGTCACCCCTGAATTCCAACGTGTAGGCTGCACCTGAATGTATGCAACCAACATTGCATATCTGTGCTGCACGTCGTCGCAACCCTCCACAGTACAGTCGTTGTAAGATACACAATGGGTACCACTAGAGACTACTAGAGAACACCAGTCTTTATGACAGTCCATCCAGATGTAAAGTAACATCACGATAGTACAGAAGAGATCAGACAGTCCTTAACGTTTGTAAACTAAACTTAATTACAATAAGTGACATTTCAAATGTTATGGGACAACTAGTTTTGTGACATAAATCGTTCAGTAATCCTTAGGTACAATTCAATATTTGAGACGGTATATGAACTTATAAAGTTGTATGGCAATTGGAAACAAGTTCTTTGCTGTTTAAAAGGTATACCCAACACATGCTGAACGTCGTTCAACGTTCAACGGGGAGTGTATTCGCATCAACTTTATGTAATACTAAGCAGTTAAAAGAAAACGTGAAAAACGGCGGCAACCACTCTAAGGAAATCCCAATATTAACAGCGAATCACAAGTAATATCATTGTTCACATTACTCATCAACAGTTACTTGTACATGAAGTTGTACTTTCAATGACATGACCAACGTCTTTGTTCTGGATCCGGATGCAAACCCAGAACGTAAAGCCATTGTTAACCAAGCAAAGCTTTGTGCCTTATCGAGACTCGATCACTAGGCAGAAAGAGACGTCAAATATTGACGTTTGCACCAGTATCAGTTATCAATTCTCATCTAGAACGTAAATGACGATAATGTTTGTACGAAAGCAGGAACCCTAACATGACAATTACCTTCTTGGTAATTAACCTCGAAAGACTTCGTATAGTGTAGCATTGTCAAGGAATAAAGGATGCACATGTTTAAAATTGAAATGCGATCATGTAATGCTGCGGACAAGGATGCGAACCTAGCACCTAATCGGATTGTTGAATAAGTACGTAAAATCAGAATGTAGATATCACAGTTTGTCACCAGTAGTGGGGTTGGAACTTTAATGACGACTGAAGTTGTATTGCCTGACCGGATTCGAAACCGGCGCCTATCGGCGTCGTTGTCTAACCAGGAACAGACGAGAAATGTCCAGTGTTGGTCCACCATCAGCGAGATGTGCACAGTGCACACGTTTAATTAGAAATAAGGTGACGAAAACGTCTATGCTGACTGAGAGTCGAACGCCGCACACAGGGTTATGAAGACACGTTAATAATCAACTTCATATTCAGTAGTAGCTAGGAGTAGCATCTTTAGTTGCAAACCTTAAGGCCTTACTTATCCCTAGTAACGTGTTGCCTAATATCTGCGATATCATGATGTTAATTTACAAGTGAATTGACTGCCGTAAAGAGCAATGTTCTCTAGTAGTCGTGTATCATTGAGACGTAAATGAAGTGCGTCAGCAGAAAGTAATTTCCGTCGTGCAGCACGTATTGTTTTAGAGACACTGAGTACATGTTGTAAGTGCACGAAACGTGTATTATATACTAAGTGTGTACTATCATTTGGAGGAGCTGCCGCCAAACCTGCTTACTTTTACATTCCGCTTACTTGTCGTGGTTGAATACAGGTTTTCTTAAGGCTACATCTAATGCACAGCGGTTACAAGAAAGTACAGTTTCCTGCGTCACGCTATTGCTAGCTAGGTGAAATATTTTGTGGTAGCTATGTTCAAAATGAATGTATTTTTGAAAGTATTATTCGTCAAATATTAGAATAAATCGTCAACTGTAGGTGTGCCTGCACATGTTATAGCGTAATAGCTGTAGCTGCGTTAGTTTTTACTACAGACTTGGGTAGGTAAGGTGTAACTTTTGATCCTTCAAGGGGTGATCGTGGCCATGCAGCCCGGGTCTGTACTAGCCGCGGCTCGCGAACTACGGGCCAGCCAGGCTGGCCGAGGCGAGACGCAAGTGAGCTAGCTGGCGGTGGCGTTGGTGGGCCAACAGCCCAAGACGAGGCAGCACGGCTGCGCCGCATGCCTCTGCCTCTGCCGCTCCCTTTGACGTAAATATGTTTACCTCCTCTTCTGGAATCGCTATAAGAGCGGCAAGCAGAAATACACATCAGGCTGTCTGCCGTAATGGCTCACTGGGAGAGGTCTATTCGACGTAGAGTCAAAAAGTTGTTCAAATAGCTCTGAGCACTATGGGACTTAACATCTGAGGTCATCAGCCCCCTAGAACTTAGAACTACTTAAACCTAACTAACCTAAGGACATCACATACATCCATGCCCGAGGCAGGATTCGAACCTGCGACCGTAGTGGTCGCACGGTTCCAGACTGAAGCGCCTAGAACCGATTGGCCACAGCGGCCGGCACATATTTCGGTAATCACCGAAATAAAATAACGTAACTGCCACCTACACAGAACTGCCAACAGTGTAGGATGCAGAAATTTAAATAGGAAGTGTTCCTTTCCATTTGAGCTACTCTGTTGCGCTATCTGTTTGTTGAAACCATCGTGCAGTGCAAAGAAATGCTGTAACTGTCTGTCTCTCAGAAGACTAGATCCGGCCATATGCATTATCTCACAGCACTGTGGAATGCCGAAGTTCTGGAGGAACTGTTGTTCACTTCCACAGGTGCTGTAGTTACGTCACAGCTAGTAGCGTAACGGTAAGCATCGCGTGTTCTATTACATTCGCTACAATTTTTTTTTAAACGCAATTCTGCTGTCTGTTGAAGTTATG
This sequence comes from Schistocerca nitens, assembly GCF_023898315.1. NCBI lineage: Eukaryota > Metazoa > Arthropoda > Insecta > Orthoptera > Acrididae > Schistocerca > Schistocerca nitens. Next base: position 189,420,614 of record NC_064618.1, on the reverse strand, counting down.
AATGAAAAGAAACCTTACTAAAACTGTGCACTGTATTGTAAGAAATGAAATAAAACTACCCACGAAAACCTTACGACGAAAGTCTGTTCTAACAAAACTGGGTATCTGTACACAAGCGTGCATCGATCTGCATGAATTAGTAAAATACTACTAACTTAGATTCCGATTGGGTCTGTGTTTAAATGTTATGCTGTGTCTTACTCAACAGGTATACAAATGTGGCATTGCATAAATAAAGTTTCACATTCCTAGAAAACCAAAATTTGCTTGTCAGCAGCGGAAACAGGCGTTACCTGTTGTGCAGCATTGTAAGTTTTTCACCATTGCACTTTGAGCTGAAAGTATTTTTTTGCGATTTGCTAATCAATTTATTTCCTTCATACTTATCACCCTGGCATGGGAGTTTTAAGTGAAAAACATTATTGAATTTCGTATCGTTGACGGTCGATTCGAATTTCTTCAGAGACGCTTGTATTGTATGACAGCTTGGCAGTCAGAAAGCCGAGACCTACGACCATTAACACAACTTACTGGGTCGAGCTGCCAAGAGGATTTGATGTGTAAAGGTTTTCTTCTGATTTTGTTACAGAATTTTTTCTGGGAATTCGCAGCTCCATGAAATAATACACAAAAAAAGCTCGCACGCGCTGCCCCTACCACAATTAGAACTGACGATTCTCTTAACCGTTGGAACACGACACACGGGCGGTACCACGGGGCTACGGACACGCTGCTGCCAGCACGCCACTCTCGTCATGGTATTGGCCGCTCAGCCTCATAACGCATCGTGAAAGATATTAAAAGTTGTCACTTATGTGAAGAATAGCATTTCTTTAGCCAAAAAGTTGAAATTTCTGTCTCAGTGTCTTAGCTTACGTGAGGATTATATACAACGAGTCATTCAAATGGAAGGGGAATATCAAGTGAATTTAGCGACTCAGTTCAGTACCCTACGCGGAAGTGATTGCACTGTCACAGTGTTGCCAAATGTTTGTGACGATGTCGCCAATTCTCAGCTGTGCTAGGGACAGCTCTGTAGGAGAGTCCTGTGCTCATGTCATAGGAGGATACGGAGGCGCGGGGTTTGGTTAATATGCAGCGTTTTCTCCTACCAGCTGTGTCAGACATTCGGGTGTGTAATCTTCCGTCACGATTACAGTTTCCTACAAAATATATACGAATAAAACACTTACCTTGTTACTTTGTTACAGAAGTATTTTCAGTACAATAAAAAGTCTTTGGAAATCAACTTTGCCAACCTTTCACGAAAAGTAAGATAAGAAACACTTTGCACCTCGAAATCGATTGCATCTATGTGCAGTCTTGTGATCATACACGTAGAACTTCATGAATTGCACGAGAATGTAGAAAAATTTTGGTGCGAATGGAAGCTGAAAGAAACACAGTTACCTAATTATTCTGTATCACGTAATAATCAATTCATTTGATAATTCAGAAGAAAAGAAACTAAAAATTATGCCCATTAAGACAGAAACTAAAGTGCAGATGCGGGCACTGTGCTGATCTGCGCTTTTTCATCTTCAGATCTATACAAATAATGTATACTAACCAGCGTATTCATTGCTTTCGTAATGTTTCCCTCTTGTTTAGTCTTCTTATGATGAACTGGATCCACACCCATGAGTCTGATTTTTTCTTTTTACCATTCCATCCACTATCTTTGTGTGTTATTGTTCGGTGTTCAAAAAGTAAAATATTATGCCTGCTCCCACGTGGTATTAAAATGAGGTCGCAGAAAGGCTAACGAATTATAATCAAAATACAGTGAGACACCAAGTTGTCTGTCGTCATGGTATTAAGTGGACAGAAATAGTTGGGTGCTATTATCGTCTTTTCTTATTGAGACTTTCATATTACCCTGACACAAGACGCCGAGGTAAATGTGTATATTCTCCGTGACGAAACATCCCACATCCCATTCATCCTGATCCATTCGTTACGGCAATGAGTGAAAGGAAAGCTGTTGTGGGGTGACGAATAACAATAACAATGGTAGTAATTAGAAATCAATAATCAAGGATGTTTACTGCATTATAGACGATTAACAAAATAACCAAGAATGGCTGAGTGTTTAATTGGCGTACTGAGTAGGTGTTCATACGACTTTGTTACTGAATTCTGTTCTAGTTGTTTGCAGAGAGAAAACAAAGAACCCCATAGCCATACATATCGCTAGTACAACGAGATATTACCTATATATTATCCTTGCTTTAGATCACGAGACGAACATGGCGTCACTGAGCTGATATTTGAAATACATTTCTGTTTTCTCTCTCTGTCTCTCTCTTTATTTTTATTTTAATTTTTTGAGGAAAGCATCGAGAAGCGCAATAATAAGCAAGTTGGCATAAAACGTGTTTACAGTTATTTTCATCGGGATACATAATGCAAAAATACAACTTTTAAGTGTGTTATTGCGTAATTCCAGTTATCGACAGTCTATTCGTGAGGTTGCTCGCATTCAGTGGGGCGAAACCTATCACAGAAGCAAGCAAAAGACAAATATTTCTTGCACCATGTGCAACACATAAACGAAATCTCGCTGCACTGACGTGTTGTCTGGTATATTGCACGGAAAACATATCTGATTCATGTTGCTAAATACAGCTCTATCAGATATCAATTTGGAAGCCTACCAAGTGTATAAAAACATATCTTGCAATACGCAGAAAGGCCCATAGAGGTCGCTACGGTCGCAGGTTCGAATCCTGCCTCGGGCATGGATGTGTGTGATGTCCTTAGATTAGTAAGGTTTAATTAGTTCTAAGTTCTAGGGGACTGATGACCTCAGATGTTAAGTCACATAGTGCTCAGAGCCATTTTTTTGAACCCATAGAGGTATTCGACAGAAACATTGCCATGACCAAAATTGTAACTGGGGTCGACAGCATCGTCGTGTATCACCTTGACAACTCGAACGGTGACAGTGCTCGGCCGGTTACTTACGTTTACTTGTATCAAAGCTACAGCATGAAAACAAAAAAAAATGTTAATAACCCGAAGATCGTTAGTTTTGGAACCCATAGAAAGTAAAGCAGTCATCAGTCGCAAGAGTGGTTTAAACACCACAGTGCTTTAATAGGCACGGTCTTGTTGGAGGTGGTACGCTGTTGCTTTCATCCGACCTTTGAGTTGACTTACCAAGCCAGTTAGTAGGGGAACCAACAGTTTTACGTGCATTTCGGACCACGGTGCAACTCGGCATTTTTCACATCAACAAACACTGCCCCAGGGGAAATATGTGTAAACCGGTACATAAAAATCGTGGGACTGGTGAGGGATCGAATGTGAGACCTTCATATCCATAGTCTTGCTCTTTATCACCTTGATACCATGCAGCCAACACTGTGGTTTGTGCTTGCCATTAAAATTGAGGATCTCTCGTTTGTGCCTGCGTTGGCAGTTGAGTGTCCCTTAGGAGACCTTACCTTTGGGATTACCCTCGTATACGTGTGTGTAAACGCCTTCCAATGCCCACTCAAGGAAGACAAGGATACCTAGCCTAGCTTCATTATTAGAAATACGCCTCAGTTTGTGGATGAACGCAGACTTGGGTTGATAATCAAATGGTTCAAATGGCTTTGAGCACTATGTGACTTAACATCTATGGTCATCAGTCCCCTAGAACTTAGAACTACTTAAACCTAACTAACCGAAGGACATCACACAACACCCAGTCCTCACGAGGCAGAGGGTTGATAATCATTTTGAATATTTATCAGTACTGTACCCATTGGTGTGAAACTCGTTTTCTACCAATGATTCCCACAGCTACAGGAACACTACTTTAATACCTCTTACACAAAATACTTACGCAGTGCTATCAGACGAAAAGATCAACCTGACACAAACTGTGGGAAGTTTGCTTTACAACTTTCGTACCTGGATAAAGAAGTTTTCCTGTTAGAGATATCTGTGAACGTTGCTGCATAAGACGATTTAAGAAGAAACTAAATTCCTTCAGCTACGCCAATGTTTAAAGAAATCGTGTTAACGGCACTAAATCGTCGTTTGTAAATCGTTTACCAGCCGTACTCTGCCACATTTCGCTGGTTCAAAGGCAAAAAGCTTACTGACAAATTTCACGGAAGGAAAAGGGGGACGAAATGTCACCCACTGGAAGATCATGTTATTTTATTTCAATGATTACAAAACCAGGTAAAACGAACAGTGAGGTTGTCAGTAAAAGCACATTACTGTTGTCAGTATGATGTTGCACCGCCCAGGGCCAGTAATTATAAAGGGCCCGTTTAAATCAGGCATAATGTATACACAAGTGGAAGAGAGAGCACCACGATATTCAACAATCCGTATGCATTGCACACAAACAGAAATTACCCTTACAGTGTGCTTATGGAGCCCAATGGGTTAATCCCGTATTTTCCGGTGATAAAGAGCACTGGCAAACAGTATTTGCTACATTAGGTTACTTAAACTGATGTCACTCTGAGCTAGAATTTATGGTCAGCGTAAGGTCAATGGGTCGAATGCGGGTTTTGCAACTGTGAAATACTTTTCCACATTACAGAAGCGAATATTAAAGGTGAACTAACACTGCGAAAATTTTGAACTTGGTTAGCTTAGAATGAAGATCTTTCTGTTGATAGCAAAGGAAAACAATCGATTTTATAAAATATTCTCTGTCATGCACAACTTGAAACAGGTCACGTCGACCAAATCATATGGAAGAACGGACAGCTACGTATATCGGAAGGCAGTAAGATCCCTTGGCTTTTGGTTTGGCAGTATTCGACAGTCATTTCTAGGCGCAGGTAAATGAAGAAAGACAGTGCGTTTTTGTTATCAAGTCACATCTTCATCAATTACTTCATTTTCAATGTAATCTACAAGTAATTGCTGATGTTTGATATTAACATGAAAAGAATTCCGTAGACAGGGAAAGAACCTGTTCTTGGACAACGAATTCTATAATGACCAAAATGATTTTCAAGCACATGGGTTCCAGCAGCGGTATGAAGAAAATGATAGTAATAATGACGGTGATAATCGAATTATCCGGTAACTTCACACTTCACAGTGCATTTCTCGAACTAAGAAATTTCCTGAATTAGTGAAAATTTCAAAATGGCTTCAAATCGAGGCTATGACGCCTAGAAGAGTCTTTACATCCTGAGGACATGAGAATAGCATAATCTCCACGTCAGAAGCTTCCTTATACTTAACCATTTAATAGACTCGCGTTTTTTCCCACCGTGACTAGTTTAGTAAGCTAAGCACATCATCCATTACAGCACACATCTGGTGCAATGCGTGGGTTCAGGTATTTACTATTAAGAGGCACAAATAGATTTACTTTACCTCTGGTAACCTCAAGAGAAAGTTGCTATAATCCAGACTCCGCGTTAAACAACTCGTTCCTTCATTCCAAACTGGGCAGAGCCGGTTTACGTTGGAAAATGACATAGATGGAGGTCAGGTTAAACAGATATACTGTCACCAGTAAACTTAGTTACATTAGAAAATTTTATTTCATTTGATGAAGTGATAACCATCTAAAGGAACAGGGCTCTTATTTTATTTGTACTTTATTGAACTAGAGACGTTGAAAAATTTGGTGCTGGATTCTGATTCTAATTCGTATTTCCTCTTTCGAGGATCTGAATCTCTCGGAACAGTATAGTTCAATCACTTCATTTCTTTTCCCAAGACTGTAGTCTTCTCTAGGTCTCCTCCAAAGGTAAATATGTGGGTTCGGATCCTGATCCAGTACAAAAATTTTGATAATTTCATTTCAAGCTCTATCACGTGCACACCGGCCCGCTAGTGAAAATTAACGTGCATTTTTAATGTCTGTTCATGTTGCCAACAATTTCTGGTCAGACACGCACACATCTTACTGTTGGTGAGTAAGCAATTGATACTTAAGCAATATGCGTGGGCAATAAAGAAGAACGATAGGAGTGCGGTTCGGTTGTCGCTCAGGCACAAAAATTTGTCTCCTTATTTTATATTCAAACACCTAGCAGTTGGCAAGAAAAACCGATACGTAACATTTGATTTTACTTAGTTAACAATCCGATTACGTCTTGGGTTCGTATCTCCGTCGCAGAACTTCACATCATGCGCTTCATCTTTATATGCATACACACTTCGTTACTTCTGAATTGAGGTATATCAGACATCTTTCATGGTTAGTTAACAGGGGTGAAAGTGTCTTGATAGGAGTCTCGGTTTATTACAAAAACTGTCGTCTTTTATTTTCAAATTTAGATTTGGTTACTGATATAGGCGAAACTTTCGGTACTTCATGACTCTTCATGGATAGTCAGCAATATGATATGATTAGATTAGATTAATACTTGTTCCATGGATCATGAATACGACATTTCGTAATGATGTGGAACGAGTCATTTTAATGAAAGGCTTCTTTAAATACCAGTTTTCAATTTCTTTACAACAATTTTTTACTCTCTCTCTCTCTCTCTCTCTCTCTCTCTCTCTTCTCAGTCTCTCTCTCTCTCTCTCTCTCTCTCTGACACACACACCCACCCACACACAGACACACACACACACACACACACAAATCCTCTTTTTATTTTTATGTGTTTGTTGTGCTCGACTATCGGCGAGGCACGAAAACGTAAGTGAATGAGTTTCTTAGTTTTGAGTACGATTACGAAAGAAATATAAAAACAACTATGAGAGTTACTGATGTATGATGCTTAGTAGCAGTCAGTTCTGAGTATTATTAGTAACTACGCTCCAGTCCCTAAACCTAGTTACAGAAATGCGAATCAGACGCATTACGTATTTCAGGCCGTAGCAGCCGCGTCTTTGAGGCGCCAGGTATGGTCACTTCCCAGCCCGCTGTAGGATCACATCGGTTCGTCTTCTTCCTGCTGGTAATGTAACTGAGATTTGGCAACAACGCAAGGTATGTTTGGCAACTCTGTGATCGGCGAGTCATTTCCTGGTGTGCACGGAATTAAGCCTCGAAGTTCACTTGATTTCTCGTGTCATTTCCATTGAATAACGTGAGTAGTTATCGCTTGAGGTGTAACAGAAGATTGTAAATTTACGGTTTTCTGCCCAGAAAAGTCATTGAATGTGGCAATCGCAACTATTCTTGTCCTGTAAATAGCGGTTTACGAGTTCTAGCCACAATTGGCCTCGTAAGAGGAAGGCGTAAACCATATTCTTCCGATAGCTCTGTGTTGACGTGCTGACCTGTGAAAATGCGACTGTTATGATTCGCGGTTCCAGTCTCGCAGAGTGTAACGTTTTTATCCCTTCTCTGTAAGAGCTGCAAGCAGTCAGATCAAACATCGATTAGCAAATCGTAAGAAAATACTTTCAGCTCATAGTGCAATGGTGAAAAACTTACAATGCTGCACAACAGGTAACGCCTCTTTCCGCTGCTGACAAGCAAATTTTGGGTTTCTAGGAATATGTAACTTTATTTATGAAATGCCACATTTGCATACCTGTTGAGTAAGACACAGCATAACATTTAAACACAGACCAAATCGATATCTAAGTGAGAAGTATTTTACTAATTCGTGCAGTTAGATGCACGCTTGTGTACACATACCCAGTTTTGTTAAAACAGACTTTCGTCGTAAGGTTTTTGTGGATAGTTTTATTTCATTTCTTATAATACAGTGCACAGTTTTCGTAAGGTTTCATTTAGCGTTGTTAAAACAATACTAAACATGAGAGAGAAATTAATCATCAACGATATATACGAATTCTCTGATGTTATCTATAACAGTCTGGCAATGCACATGCAGATTATTGATTATATGTATGTAGAAAACTTGTTCTGAGTTAAAGCTGTCAAACAAGGTTTGAAGAAGAATAAAATGCCACAACCAGACGACAGCTAATGCAGAAAATACTTTTCTATTTTGGCACGATGGGCTCTCCCCATACATAATACAAAAGCTTCGAGACGCATATGCTGCCTGGCCGTCTATTAAACCTGAAAAGAACAAAATGACACAGAAGTTAGGCTTTTTTCCACATACGACTATTTTGGGTTGAGAAGTGAAGAGAATTATGTTCAAAGTTACATTAAATTCATAACTTCAGAAGACAGCAGAATTGCGTTAAAAAAATGTAGTAGCGAATGTAATAAAACACGTGACGTATTATCAACAGTGCGCGACACTTACCGTTATGCTACTAGCTGTGACGTAACTACAGCGCCTGTGGAAGTGAACAACAGTTCCTCCAGAACTTCGGCATTCCACAGTGCTGTGAGATAATGCATATGGCCAGATTTAGACTTCTGAGAGACAGACAGTTACAGCATTTCTTTTGCATTGCACGATGGTTTCAACAAACAGATAGCGAAATATGGTAGCTCAAATGGAAAGGAACACTTCCTATTTAAATTTCTGCATCCTACACTGTTGGCAGTTCTGTGTAGGTGGCAGTTACGTTATTTTATTTCAGTTATTACAAAATAGAGTCGAATGTATGCACTGGGTAGCCAAGGCAGCTAGTTCATGGCGATTCGGTCAACCAAGTTAATGAATGTACTGAACATCCTGCAAACCACTACAGGGAGCCTGTGTGTAAGAATTCTCATCTTGTGTGCCGCAATGGTGTTATGATAGAGAAATGAGTTGTACCGAAGACGGTCTGGTGGTCAGTTGGACAGATGGTAGTTTCGTATGATGATGGTCTCGGTTCGATTCCAACTTCTGCCGATTATTTTTTTTTTATATGGAGAGGCAGATTCTCTTCTCTTCTGGCTACGTCAAGTGTTGTTGTTGTTGTGGTCTTCAGTCCTGAGACTGGTTTGATGCAGCTCTCCATGCTACTCTATCCTGTGCAAGCTTCTTCATCTCCCAGTACCTACTGCAACCTACATCCTTCTGAATCTGCTTAGTGTATTGATCTCTTGGTCTCCCTCTACGATTTTTACCCTCCACGCTGCCCTCCAATGCTAAATTTGTGATCCCTTGATGCCTCAAAACATGTCTACCAACCGATCCCTTCTTCTAGTCAAGTTATGCCACAAACTTCTCTTCTCCCCAATCCTATTCAATACCTCCTCATTAGTTACGTGATCTACCCACCTTATCTTGAGCATTCTTCTGTAACACCACATTTCGAAAGCTTCTATTCTCTTCTTGTCCAAACTGGTTATCGTCCATGTTTCACTTCCATACATGGCTACACTACATACAAATACTTTCAGAAACGACTTCCTGACACTTAAATCTATACTCGATGTTAACAAATTTCTCTTCTTCAGAAACGATTTCCTTGCCATTTCCAGTCTACATTTTATATCCTCTCTACTTCGACCATCATCAGTTATTTTACTCCCTAAATAGCAAAACTCCTTTACTACTTTAAGTGTCTCATCTCCTAATCTAATTCCCTCAGCATCACCCGACTTAATTTGACTACATTCCATTATCCTCGTTTTGCTTTTGTTGATGTTCATCTTATATCCTCCTTTCAAGACACTGTCCATTCCGTTCAACTGCTCTTCCAAGTCCTTTGCTGTCTCTGACAGAATTACAATGTCATCGGCGAACCTCAAAGTTTTTACTTCTTCTCCATGAATTTTAATACCTACTCCGAATTTTTCTTTTGTTTCCTTTTCTGCTTGCTCAATATACAGATTGAATAACATCGGGGAGAGGCTACAACCCTGTCTCACTCCTTTCCCAACCACTGCTTCCCTTTCATGCCCCTCGACTCTTATAACTGCCATCTGGTTTCTGTACAAATTGTAAATAGCCTTTCGCTCCCTGTATTTTACCCCTGCTACCTTCAGAATTTGAAAGAGAGTATTCCAGTTAACGTTGTCAAAAGCTTTCTCTAAGTCTACAAATGCTAGAAACGTAGGTTTGCCTTTTCTTAATCTTTCTTCTAAGATAAGTCGTAAGGTTAGTATTGCCTCACGTGTTCCAACATTTCTACGGAATCCAAACTGATCTTCCCCGAGGTCCGCTTCTACCAGTTTTTCCATTCGTCTGTAAAGAATTCGCGTTAGTATTTTGCAGCTGTGACTTATTAAACTGATAGTTCGGTAATTTTACATCTGTCAACACCTGCTTTCTTTGGTATTGGAATTATTATATTCTTCTTGAAGTCTGTGGGTATTTCGCCAGTCTCATACATCTTGCTCACCAGATGGTAGAGTTTTGTCATGACTGGCTCTCCCAAGGCCATCAGTAGTTCTAATGGAATGTTGCCTACTCCCGGGGCCTTGTTTCGACTCAGGTCTTTCAGTGCTCTGTCAAACTCTTCACGCAGTATCTTATCTCCCATTTCATCTTCATCTACATCCTCTTCCACTTCCATAATACTGTCCTCAAGTACATCGCCCTTGTATAAACCCTCTATATACTCCTTCCACCTTTGCTTAGAACTGGGTTGCCATCTGAGCTCTTGATATTCATACAAGTGGTTCTCTTCTCTCCAAAGGTCTCTTTAATTTTCCTGTAGGCAGTATCTATCTTACCCCTAGTGAGACAAGCCTCTACATCCTTACATTTGTCCTCTAGCCATCCCTGCTTAGCCATTTTGCACTTTCTGTCGATCTCATTTTTGAGACGTTTGTATTCCCTTTGGCCTGCTTCATTTACTGCATTTTTATATTTTCTCCTTTCATCAATTAAATTCAATATTTCTTCTGTTACCCAAGGATTTCTATTAGCCCTCGTCTTTTTACCTACTTGATCCTCTGCAGCCTTCACTACTTCATCCCTCAGAGCTACCCATTCTTCTTCTAGTGCATTTCTTTCCCCCATTCCTGTCAATTGTTCCCTTATGCTCTCCCTGAAACTCTCTACAACTTCTGGTTCTTTCAGTTTATCCAGGTCCCATCTCCTTAAATTCCCACCTTTTTGCAGTTTCTTCAGTTTCAATCTGCAGTTCATAACCAAGAGATTGTGGTCAGAATCCACATCTGCCCCTGGAAATGTCTTACAATTTAAAACCTGGTTCCTAAATCTCTGTCTTACCATTATATAATCTATCTGATACCTGATACGTCAAGTGAAGAAGGTATAATTGCATTGTGGTCTGAAAATCACATTAAACATGATATTCCTTCTCTACCAGGTAGACGTTATGTGGAACCACAATAAAGTAAAGGTGGCGACATGTAGAAACTCTATCACCAGTAACCTTTCTTATACTAGTTATTTATTTCTAGGGACGAAACAAACCCAGTGTATGGTCACAGGACACTCATTCCATCTTTTATTTGAGCTTCTGTATGTCGATAAAATTAGTTCTGAACTGGGAATGCAATTCAAACCGCCCTTAACGCGGAATTTGATCCCTTCGTGACAATACAGCTCGACTACAACTTGTTGTTTGTTCAAAACTGCAGATTCCTCAACATCTCCACATATTGCGCAACAATGGGTTGGAATCCTGGCCAAGCACTAAACTTTTCACTATGTATTATCGAGCTCGAGCATGAGAAAACCTACCTGCTGATGGATAATAATTTTTATTTTTAAAGCATTTTCATTCGTTGTCAACACTAACGATATCTGACGTTTTTGACTCCCAGTGAGACGCAGAACTATTTGCGAGATCACTGTAAGTTCAAGGATGTTATTCCGAGCTGCTGGTGGAGAACAATTCAGTAGCTGACGTCTCTTTGTGTGTAGTCCACAACGATATGTTTGGGGTTCGATTCCTAGTCAGCACTGAACTCTTTGTCATATTATTTCTAGTTCAAACATGCTCACATGTAGCTGCTGGTGTAGCAAACCCATACTTAACGTTCTTTTCTCTAGAGTATAACAGCGATATGTGCCGGGTTGGAGTACTGGGAAGGAAAAAATTAATGTTTCGTCTCGTCATTTCAGTTAATACATCTAGCTACTGCCGAGAAAAACCGATATGTCAAACTTGATTGTGCTTCGATAACAATCCGATTAGGTTCTGGGTTCGCATCCCAGTCAAACACAAAGCTTTACCTCACTGCATTTCAAATAAGTTACTTGTGTAGAAGCAGTATTTAACATCTCTCGTACTTCGTTAACAGGGACAATAGATGCTGGGTAGGAATCCGCGACCGTTAAAAATGTTTACGTTATGTAATTTAAAGTTGATATTTGTTATCTGATACTGTCTAAAATCCAGGTATATCACTCTCTTTACGCCTAGTCAGGAATGACTGTTAATTTCCGTCAGTCACGAAATATTAGTTTGCATGACCTGGGTTTGAATCCATATGCAGAACGAGTCGGCTCGTCGCGTCATTTGAAGTTCATACATATTCTCAACTAGCTGCTCATGAATAACGTAAATTTTTAATGAAATTTTGTGTTAAATAACAAGTATGGTATGTTACTTTGAAGAGTAAATCATGAATACGACGAACTTAGTACGTGCATTACCTATCTGACGTAATAATGAGAGTGGTAACAATTCAGGTATGTCAGTTATTCCAATAAATGCGAGCTTACAAGCCTTAAGGACAGTCTTATCTGTGGTGAGGTGTTCCCTGATATTTTTAGTATCGTGGTATTACTTTACATCTTGAGTTATTGCGATACAGAGCAGTGTTTTCTAATGGTGAGTGTTGGAACCATTTTCAATAGTCAAACGACTGTATCAAGGAGTGATTAGAGGACCTGCTAGACAGCTGCGTTATGTGGGTTGCATGGGAATCAGGCGAAATGCAATCCAGGTAGTTCGGATACTTTTGAGCATGACTGTACTTCGTTAACAATCCGATTAGATGCTGGGTTCGCATCCCTGTTAAAAGCTTTATATGATGGCATTTCAAAAAAAAAAAAATTGGTTCAAATGGCTCTGAGCACTATGGGACTTAACATCTATGGTCATCAGTCCCCTAGAACTCTGAACTACATAAACCTATCCAACCTAAGGACATCACACAACACCCAGTCATCACGAGGCAGAGAAAATCCCTGACACCGCCGGGAATCGAACCCGGAAACCCGGGCGTGGGAAGCGAGAACGCGGCATTTCAATTTTAAACATGAGCATACCTTGTTCCTTGTGAATGACACCATATTAAACGTCGTTGGGGGTAGTTCCTTGGACGGTAACTGTTATGACAGGATTCCCAGTTCAGTACAAACATTTTCGTCATTTATTTTCAGGATCTGAATTGATAACTGATACTGTTGCCAACGTCTACACTTCACGTCTTTTTATGCCTAGTGATCGGGTCTCAATAAGGCACAAACAAAGCTTAGCTTAGTTAGCAATGGCTATAGGTGCTGGGTTTGAATCCAGGACCAGAACGACGACGTTGGTCATGTCATTTGAAGTTCAAATTTGTGTACACGTAGCTGTTGATGTGTTACGAGAACAATGATATTACTGGTCATTCGCTGTTAATGTTGAGATTTCCTTAGAGTGCTTGTTGCCGTTAATCGCGTTCTTCTACTGGTTCGTCCAATATCCAGTTTCCAGAGCCATTCGCCGTTGAGCGACCTTCAGCATGTGGATGGAAAACCTTTTAGAGAGCAAAAAACTTTTTTCCAATTGTCGTACAGCTTTGTAACTCCATATATTGTCTCAAGTATTTAATTTTGACTAAGGATCACTCTACGATATATGTAAAATAATCCGTTTTCTCAGAACTTTTGGAATGTCACTTGTTGTAATTAAGGTTAGATTATTAGTGTTATGGGGTGTCTCATCGTTAAGAACGTGTTTTCTAATACGTTTTGTATGACGATATTAGTTGACACTTAGACTGACTGCCATAAATACCTTTGGTCTCTTAGTAGTTTCTTGCGGTACCCATTGTGTGTAGTCAAACGACTGTACCCCACGGGGTTTTGGTGTTTGGAGGACCTGCAACACAGCTACGTTATGTTGGTTGTATTCAGCAGTGACCCACTTTTTTTGCTGTCAAGTATACATACACAGTAATAGCCACATATGGAGGAATTCCTCAATGTCGTTGCTGGTTATCACCTCTCATCAGAATTTGAAAGGAACAGCTATTAGACTTCTGTGAGAGCAAATGTACAGAAAGGGCATGCTTTTGCTACATGTTTCATCAGAAGAGTGACTTTAATATATACCCTCATCTGATGATTATCAGGAAATATCAACAAGGGATTGATGAAAGTATTCTTTCATTCTTCACGATATCTCTGGTTGAACTGATAAAATCTTTCTACTAAAAGTTTCGATTTTAGTGTAACAGACAATCTGAGAAATTTTATTCCTTCAATACAGTAAAGCACTTGTTATAAACTTTGTATCCAGTATGTATTGATTGTGATGAATTTACATTAACATTGAAATGCGACACATTTCTGATTGCTTCCACTCATTTACATCTACATTACTCCGCAAGTTACCAGACGAATTGTGGCAGAGGGTACTTCTGGTACCACTAACTCATATCCTTTTCCCTGTTCCATCGCGAATGGCGCATTGGAGGCGTGATTATCGGTAAGTCTCTGTGTTAGCTCTAATTTATCGAATTTTCCCTTCGTAGTCAGTTCGTGAGATGTATTTGGTATGACGTAACAAGTTTTCCAACTCTTTCCGGAACGCACTCTCTTGAAATTTGAATATGAAACATTTCCGATAAGGAGAACGACTCTTTTGTGGAGTCTGCCACTGAAGTTGCTTCCTTTCTTTTGTTAATTTATTGGTTTTTCATACGTATCCATACACCATCTGAACTGAATGAACTAGAGTTTGTTTCGATAGTTCGGAGTATTCATTAGAGTATGCTTGTGAACATATGACCATGAGCCCGAAGATTACTTGTACAAACGGTTTATGTGATATGTGTTGCAGGAATTTATGGTTTCGGGTTTCTTCTTCTCTGCGAACACGTAGAGGTGTGGGCGAGAGAGGTGTTTGTTGAAATTCCAATGATAAAATTTCAGCTATGCTGTAGCTGTCGTGAATCACTTCGATTTTTGTGTCTTATTACACTATGGTCGTCTTGGAATCGTACGATGAATTAATGTGTAGTAATTGCCAGTCCGATGACCACCGCTTTCTGTTCATGCGTATCGCATTTGTGAGAATGGGTTTATCATATTTTATAGCTACATTTAGAGATACTTGCTTTACTAGAACATCTACCACTGCTCTTTGTTGATAATCTTTGCAACGTTCTTGCGCTGACTAAACGATATCGTAACGAAACGCGCCGCTCTAGGACCATCTCTATCTCTCCTATCAGTTTTACCTGGTAAGACTCCCAAACAGATGAACAATATTCAAGAATCGATCGAACAGGCACTTAGTAAGCCTCTTCTGTGGCGAATGATTTTCTTTTCCTTAAGATTAGTCCCATGAATATCATTCAAGAATCCGGATATCTGCTTCTTCTACTATTCTGTTTTATCTGGTCATTCCACTGAATATCGCTCCAGGTGGATACTCTCAGGTGCTTCATGGTAGTTATGTTCCCGGCACCTTCTCGTCAATAGCGTGCATTCCTTTTCCTATGTGTGCCCAATATCTTACATTTATTTACTTTCGTGGCCCACTGCCACTCCCTACACCATTTATTCTTCTTCTGCAGGTCCTTCTACGAATCTTTAGTCGCCTAGCGTTGCTGTTTTTTTTCTAGACAACCACATCATCTGCCAGTAGTCTTACAGGTCTTCAGTTTCTACTCAATGGGCAAGTGAGGTCTTAGAACTGTGTAGTTTTTCTTTAATGGAACCGTATACTTTTTATAACTACATTCAATAGCTCTTGAGAAGACACTTACAATGTTATAGCGTATATTATCGTTGGCGTTGAAACCTGTAGTAAAAAAGTACGAGAAATGATCCATAATGTGAGAGCAAGGAGGTCGGAAACGGTATTTGCGATGCAAACAGTGGCAAGTACGTGTCTCGGACCAGACTGTGTAGTTACATACCGTAAGGTAAGCCTTCGCTAAGAGAATAAAACTTTATTTGTGCTTGAACAAGCTTACGATCTAGATCAGGTTCACCTAGGAATGCTCTATGTGGAAATACGACATAAGTTAGACTCTAGTGTTCCACCAAAGGTTTAGAAAAAACTATTTAACATGTTTGTATCCTCACAGATATACGTGAGCTGAAACAGGGAAGTCAACTGTTTATTCCTCAAAAATACTGAGGTCTTTTACGCTCAAAAAGCCACTACTGTAATGAATATCTAAATGTTAGAAGGGAGATTTGACATATATTTTCCTACACGTGACTATGTGCTTCTTAGTGGTAAAATACTTGCTGTCGGACAACTGTCTCTACCTACGCTGCTCTAAATTATATAATATGGGATACATTTGTTAAACTAAACATTTTATGAAAAATACTTTGATGACCACCTATACACCGTAAGGTAAATATTCTTCTTAACGAAAAATCGTTCCGTGCTGAACCTAAGCTCGTAGTGACAGTGTTGCAGTTACGTGCAGTATACCTGTCGACTTATTTGGCATTGCAAGCGTTCAAACTTTTGAACATGGCCTGTAATAACTTTACAGTCGCCGCTCGAAAGAACAATGAACAGATGTAATTAAAGAGGATGATATGGTGAAGCATACACTGGCGATTCGACGACACATATCGTCTGGCGTAGTTGGTGCTTCGTCAGAGACTACATCTTTGAGTCCCACTAAAGAAAGAAATCGAGAGGATTCAAATCGGGGGACCTCGCAGGCCGATTGACAACAGAACTTTATCCTATCCAATGTTCAGAAAAGATGTCATTGAGTGTTTGCGTTGCAACACGGGAGAGAGAGATGCACAGCCGTCGTGTTTCCGCCACATACACTGTCGAATTACAGTTGGCACCCCTTCTAGAAGAACCGACAGAACGTTCGTCAAAACGTGTGAGTACGGATGTCCTTTTAGTCAGCCTCACATGAAGTGAGGACCCACATTGGAATTTCCTATGATGCCGCACCATACGTTTACGCTCAACGGCCGTTGATGTTGCACCTGACGAAGACAGTGTGGATTTTCGGGTGCCCAGTACCGCATGTTACGTATTTTTATATTAGCGTGGTTAGTAAACGTTGCTTCATCGGTAAAAAAGCACACGATGAAAAACGTATGGTCGTCTCTCGGTTGATGAAGGACAAATCGACAAAATTCTATACGACGTTAGAAACCACGGTCGTCGAGTGCCTGATGTTGTTACATGATTTTATTCTTCTTGTGTCATCAGACTTCTGAATGGTTTGATGCAGCCCACCACGAACACCTCTCCTGTGTCCATCTCTTAATCTCACTTTAGCACATGCAACCTACGTCCTCAATTTTTTGCTGGATGTACTCCAGTCTCTATTTTTGTCTACTGTTTTTGCCCTCAACAGCTCCCTCTAGTACCACGCGAGTCATTCCCTGGCGTCGTAACAGATGTCGTTTCATCCTGCACCTTCCCCTTGTCAGTGTTTTCCACTTATACCTTTCCTCTGCGATTCCGTGCAGAACCTCCCCGTTCTTACCTTTCCACTTAATTTTCAACATTCGTCTGTAGCACCACATCTCAAATGCTTCCATTCTCTTATGATCCGATTTTCCTAGTCCATGTTTCACTACCATACAATGCAGTGCGCCGGCCGGAGTGGCCGTGCGGTTCTAGGCGGTACAGTCTCGAACCGAGCGACCGCTACGGTCGCAATTCGAATCCTGGCTCGGGCATGGATGTGTGTAATGTCCTTAGGTTAGTTAGGTTTGATTAGTTCTTAGTTCTAGGCGACTGATGACCTCAGAAGTTAAGTCGCATAGTGCTCAGAGCCATTTGAACCAATGCAGTGCTCCAAAAGTACAGTCTCAGAAATTTCCTCCTCAGATTAAGTCCTACGTTTGATACTCCTGGCCGTGAATGCCCTTTTTGGCAATGCTAGTCAGCTTCGATATCCTCCTTACCATGTTCGTCATAGGTTATTTTGCTGCCTAGGCATCAGAATTCCTTAACTTCATCTACTTCGTGACTATCAATCCTGATGTTAAGTTTCTCGTTGTTCTCATTTCTTCTACTTTTCATTACTTTCGCCTCTCTTCGCTCTACTCTCAGTCCATATTTTGTAATCATTAGACTGTTCATTACTTTGAAGAGATCATTCAATTCTTCTGCGCTTTCACTCAGTATAGCATTGTTACCTACGAATCACATCATTGATATCCATTCACCTTGGATTTTTAATTCCACTCTTGAACCTTTCCTCTATTTCTATGATTGCTTCTTCGATGTATGGATTGAACAATAGGGGTGGGGGGTGGTGGGTAGAAGACTACATCCTTGTCATACACCCTTCTTAGTAGGATCACTTCGTTCTTGGTCATTCACCCTTATTATTCTTTCTTGGCTCTTGTACATATTGTCTATTACCCGTCTCTCCCTGTAGCTTACCCTTATTTTTGTCAGAATTTCGGACATCTAGCACCACTTTACATTGTCGAACGCTTTTTCCAGATCGGCAAATCCTACGAACGTCTCTTGATTTTTCTTTAGTCTTGCTTCCATTAGCGGCCACAACGTCAGAATTGCCCCTCTGGTGCCTTTACATCTTCTAAAACCAAGCTGCACCTCATATAACACATTCTCAATTTCTTTTTCTCATTCTTCCGTTTATTATTTTAGGAAGTAACTTTGATGCATGAGCTGTTAAGTTGATTGTGCGATAATTCTCGCACTTGTCAGCTGTTGCAAATGGTTCAAATGGCTCTGAGCACTGTGGGACATAGCTTCTGAGGTTATCAGTCCCATAGAACTTAGAACTACTTAAACCTAACTAACCTAAGGACGTCACACACATCCATGCCCGAGGCAGGATTCGAACCTGCGACCGTAGCAGTCACGCGGTTCCAGACTGTAGCGCCTAGAACCGCTCGGCCACTCCAGCCGGTCCAGTTGTTGCAGTCTGCAGAAGTTTGTGGAAGACATTTTTCCGAAAGTTTGTTGTTATGTCGCCAGAAACATACATTCTACACCCCAACGTGAACAGTCCAAATGATTAGATTGATGGATATTTTTTCGTTGCAGAATTAGAATGACGCTCGTCTGGCTGATTCCACATTCCTTGACAATATGCCTCGTATCACCGTGCGGATTCTATAGCACTGTAGCCCGAACAGCTTCTTCATGTTCTCCACCATGTGCAGTCTGCTTGCAGAAATAAGCGGCCTGCGGTGCAGACAAGTAAACAGGAACATGTGTTAACATCCGGACACAGCATGGCACGAGAGCTCTACATGGCAGTGTTTGCTACATCTCAGTGGATCTATAGAGGGACAGAGCGAGCTGAGTTTCTCTTGATACGTGTTTGCGTAATGCATGTTTATCTTTGTAGAAATTTTCCTTCTCCGAAAATGTCATGATACAAGAACGTGAAACGTTAATCTGCAACAGACTGACGTCAACGATGTAAGCTTGTAACTACGTCCTACGACCATTCTTGAAAACGGAGATGACCAGCGTTGTTTCTCCGTTTGCGGGGTACCGTTAGTTTCACCGGCGACCTGCGATAAATTGCTGCTTGGAAGGAGAGCACCTTCTGTCACATAATCTCTGTAAAGTCTTACACTATGTAATCTGGTCATGATACTTTTCCACTACAAAATGGAGTGTAGCTATTTTTCTACTGCGCGATTAGCTATCTTAATATCTGCTATTTGAAAGTTCGTACGATGATCTAAACGACGAACCGTATTACGATATTGCACGATGAAAAATTTTCAGAAGGCCGCATTCAGTATTTCGGCCTTCCATTCGCTATTTCCAGTTTCGGTGCCATTATGATCTCTGAGTTACTAAATAAATGAATTTGAAACGCTTACAGATCTTACATAAGACCAAAAACTCACACGATTTTTAGTTAGGTTGGTTGACAAAGTTTTACTTTCAAAGAAATACTTGAGTGTTTCTCTAATTGCTTTCCTTTCGCTCACTTTCCCTTCCTTCGGCTATAATTAGTAAGCTATGTTTTCATATTTCCTGAATCTGCAATGATGCTCATTATTAGGTGTACGATGTCGATTTACATTAGGATTTTGGAACATATACTGTTTTTCTTAATTATGACTTACATCGAAGGTCAGCACGGATTCAGAAAATATCATTCATGTGAAACACAAACACCTCTTTACCCGCACAGAGTTATGAGTGCTATGGACATAAGACTTCATATTGATTCCATATTTCTATACTTCCGCCATTCCTCACAATAGACTTCCAATCACATCGCATGCCAACGGAGCACTGTTTCGGTTGAGCTACTGGATTAATGTTATCCTAACAGAAAGGTCACGGTATGTAGTAATCTATGAAAAATCATCCAGTAAAAGTGTTATAGGCCGTCTGCTGTTCTAATCTACACAAATGATTTAGAAGACAATTTGAGCAGGCCTCTGAGATTGCATGCAGATGATGATGCCAATTAACAACTAACAAACTGATCAGAAGATCAAAACCAATTGGCAAAATGACTTAGACACGATGTTAGTATAGTACGAAAAGTGCGAATTGTCTCTGATGAAGAAAAAGCGTGAGGTCATCCATATGAATACAGCGGATATACGATAAATCACACAAATTAAAAAGCTATCAGTTCAGCTACATACGTAGCTAGGAATTAACAATTACGAAAAAATTATATTATAACATTCACATAGTGTTGTGGGAAAGCCGGACCAAATCATGCATTCACTTTTACTAAATAAACTGTGTACACTAAACTTTACCGTACTGCTGTGCAGTATAGGATTCTTACCAGTCAGAATTGACAGAGGACATCGAAAAATTCCAAAGAAGAGAAACTCATTTTTGCATTATCGCCAGATAGGGAAAACAGTGTCATGGATATGATAAGCGAGTTGTGGCGGTAGTCATTAAAACATAGGTATTTTTGACAGCGATGAGATCTTTTCGTGAAATTTCGATCACCAACTTTCTGTCCTGAATGCGATAATATTTTATTACTACCAACCTATACAGCGAGAAATGATCATCGAAATAAAATTTAAAAAATCAAAGGTCTTACAGAAACATTTCAGTGTTAACTTTTCCTACTCGCGGTTAGAGGGTGTCACGGGAAAGGAAAAGCATGCAGTTGGTTCGAAGAACCCTCTGCCATGCACGTAAGTGTGGATTGAAGAATAGTCATCCAGATGTACATGTGCCGGAACACTATACTTATTTACTGTTTAAACATGATATTCGTACATAGTAACGAAATCATTATGCTGGAAGCGAGGGGTGGGAGGGGGGTGTTGCTGCTGATATCTTCATGCTACGTGTTTGTAATTTTGTTATTTTCCTTCCACAAGTTTTATTTGCCCATACAGTATGTGAGCAAGTGTGACCTCAGTGTTAATACATTTTCTAACGGATATATTTTTCTCATAACATTTAATATCGTACCACATGCATTTCAGCTCAATCATTTTGTCTGCCTGCTTGAAGCAGAATCACTAGATGTTTGTCTGACATCCACTTTTCATGCAGATGAAAGAGTGATTCTGTTGGAGGCGTCTCACCTCTCTCTTCAGCACACAAGTACATCATTACGACAAATCCTCTAATCCCCGTGTTGATTACGGTGAAAGATGAGCAAGTCACATAAAAACCATATGTATTTAAGTCATATCTGATACACACGTATATTTCAGTTCCCATGTCTTTAAGCAGAAGAGAACAATTGACTTTGTAATAATTTTCTACGTATTCTTAGCGATTCATTTACAAATGGTTACTAATATCAAAAAATCTTGTAAAATAATATTGACAAACCAGTAGAATTTTGTAATTAATGCTGATTTTTATTCAGTGTAGAAGATACAAAATTGTCATTTCAAATGTTGGCGAGAGGGGAGTAACTTTATTACTGAGCATATAAAATTAGTAACGCATATAAAATTAGTATGATTGATTCATGAATGTTATTGAAATATCGTTATAAAATTTCAACTTTTTTACTCCTGTCCTCGTCATCTACATATAATATTGCGGTATGGTGATAATTTTTACTCTGGGACCGTTTTATGACAACTGAATGAAACACAATTTTTGTACCATATGCGTTTCGCTTTTAACTTTGCAAGGCATCTTCAGTGGCTGACTTCGTGATTGTTGATCTACATGTTCCATTTTCGTTCCTTTGTTATCACTGCTCTGTTTCTTATAACTGCCTTCTGCAATTCTTTTCCCAGACTTCAAAGTACTAGGAACCGAACACTCGTTTTGGCGAAGACTCGTTTTGTGAACCAAAACAAACCATCAAAACGAGTGATGAGTTCTTATTGCGTTGAAGTCTGAAAACCAAATTTCAAATGGCAGCTATAAGGAAGAAAACACAAGATGCACATCAACATTTACGAAATCTGCCGCCGACGTTTCTTGCAAAGAATAAAGGCGAAACGCGCATGCTGTGAAAGTTGCGATGCATTCGACCCAAATTATAAACTATCAGCATATCATAATCTGTATAAAGTTTTCCATTCACTTCTTTCAGCGTAAAGGCACTAAGAGGGCAGTGACTTCAGGTAAATTTAATTCAGATTCTCTCATAAAATGATTTGCCTCACAGAATTTATGCAGCTGAAACGTGTGGAGAAAAATTAATTTCAGACATCGTCTATTACGTAATGTGTATTCAAATGTCTAGTAAATGACAGCCACATTCAGAATTACATTACTCACATGACTGTCTGTTTCGTTATTAGAGTATTGGTTACATCCAGTGTGCTGTGCGGCATATTGAGGTATTGTTATATTCGCGTATTTAAAAATTCGCAGAAATTCATTTATTATATTTCACAATCACTCGAAGTCTCATAATACGTTTTCTCTCTGTATATACAGAAAAAAAATCCGTCCAAACCGTGATTCTGTCTTCTGGTGCATTTGTGTACCGTAATCTATACGTTGATGTGTACGTGCTTGCCGTACCTCTGTCTTAAGACGGAGAGAGCTAGATAGTTGTGAAGTATGGTATTACTATACCGGGTGTCACAGCGAGAACGGTCGATATTTTGGGATATCTCAAGGAAAATGTACACATAATTCCAGTAAAACATTGCATATGGCGTTTGTCCAATTGTTACTGATTGCAGGTAACATCTTTTATATTCTGATCAATTCATCTCTTATACACAGGGTGAGTCACCTAACGTTACCGCTGGATATATTCCGTAAACCACATAAAATACTGACGAACCGATTCGACAGACCGAACGTGAGGAGAGGGGCTAGTGTAATTGTTTAATACAAACCATAAAAAAATGCACGGAAGTATGTTTTTTACCTCAAACTTAGGTTTTTTTTAAATGGAACCACGTTAGTTTTGTTAGCACATCTCAATACATAAACTAATACATAATCAGTGCCGTTGGTTGCATTGTAAAATTTTAATTACATCCGGAGATATCGTAACCTAAAGTTGTCGCTTGAGTACCAATCCTCCGCTGTTCGATCGTGTGTATCGGAGAGCACTGCAACATACATCGCGTTTCTACAGAATGATCTGCCAACGTTGCTCGCAAAGTCCCAGTGGAAACCCGTCGACGTATGTGGTATCAGCATGATGGTGTACCTGTACATTCCGCAAATAACACTAGGCTGACCCTTGCCAGGATGTTCGACGGGCGTTTCATAGGACGTGGAGGACGCATAAATTGGCCAGCCCGTTCTCCTGATCTTAAACCTCTGGACCTCTTTGTGTGGGGTACGTTAAAGGAGAAAGTGTACCGTGATGTGCCTACAACCCCAGAGGATATGAAACAATGTATTGTGGCAGCCTGTGACGACATTACACCAGATGTACTGAAGCGTGTACGACATTCATTACGCCAAAGATTCCAATTGTGTGCAGCAAATGATGGCCACCACATTGAACATCTATTGGCCTGACATGTCGGTACACACTCTATTCCACTCCGTAATTGAAAACGGAAACCACGTGTGTACGTGTACCTCACCCCTCATGGTAATGTACATGTGCGTCAGTGAAAAAGATCAATAAAAAGGTGTTAGCATGTGGACGTAATGTGCTTTTCCAGTCTCTTCTGTACCTAAGGTCCATCATCGTTCCCTTTGAATCCCTACGTAATTCGGTGCTCTCCGATACACACGATCGAACAGCGGAGGAGTGGTACTCAAGCATCAACTTTAGGTTACAATATCTCCGGATGTAATTAACATTTTACAATGCATGTTTATATGTTCTGATGTGCTAGCAAAACTAATTAAAAAAAACTTAAGTTTGTGTTAAAAAACATACTTCCGTGCATTTTTTATGGTTTGTATTAAACAATTACACTAGCCCCTCTCATCACGTTCGGTCTGTGGAATCGATTCGTCAGTATTTGATGTGGTTTACGAAATATATCCAGCGGTAACGTTAGGGGACTCACCCTATATATATATATATATATATATATATATATATATATATATATATACACTCCTGGAAATTGAAATAAGAACACCGTGAATTCATTGTCCCAGGAAGGGGAAACTTTATTGACACATTCCTGGGGTCAGATACATCACATGATCACACTGACAGAACCACAGGCACATAGACACAGGCAACAGAGCATGCACAATGTCGGCACTAGTACAGTGTATATCCACCTTTCGCAGCAATGCGGGCTGCTATTCTCCCATGGAGACGATCGTAGAGATGCTGGATGTAGTCCTGTGGAACGGCTTGCCATGCCATTTCCACCTGGCGCCTCAGTTGGACCAGCGTTCGTGCTGGACGTGCAGACCGCGTGAGACGACGCTTCATCCAGTCCCAAACATGCTCAATGGGGGACAGATCCGGAGATCTTGCTGGCCAGGGTAGTTGACTTACACCTTCTAGAGCACGTTGGGTGGCACGGGATACATGCGGACGTGCGTTGTCCTGTTGGAACAGCAAGTTCCCTTGCCGGTCTAGGAATGGTAGAACGATGGGTTCGATGACGGTTTGGATATACCGTGCACTATTCAGTGTCCCCTCGACGATCACCAGTGGTGTACGGCCAGTGTAGGAGATCGCTCCCCACACCATGATGCCGGGTGTTGGCCCTGTGTGCCTCGGTCGTATGCAGTCCTGATTGTGGCGCTCACCTGCACGGCGCCAAACACGCATACGACCATCATTGGCACCAAGGCAGAAGCGACTCTCATCGCTGAAGACGACACGTCTCCATTCGTCCCTCCATTCACGCCTGTCGCGACACCACTGGAGGCGGGCTGCACGATGTTGGGGCGTGAGCGGAAGACGGCCTAACGGTGTGCGGGACCGTAGCCCAGCTTCATGGAGACGGTTGCGAATGGTCCTCGCCGATACCCCAGGAGCAACAGTGTCCCTAATTTGCTGGGAAGTGGCGGTGCGGTCCCCTACGGCACTGCGTAGGATCCTACGGTCTTGGCGTGCATCCGTGCGTCGCTGCGGTCCGGTCCCAGGTCGACGGGCACGTGCACCTTCCGCCGACCACTGGCGACAACATCGATGTACTGTGGAGACCTCACGCCCCACGTGTTGAGCAATTCGGCGGTACGTCCACCCGGCCTCCCGCATGCCCACTATACGCCCTCGCTCAAAGTCCGTCAACTGCACATACGGTTCACGTCCACGCTGTCGCGGCATGCTACCAGTGTTAAAGACTGCGATGGAGCTCCGTATGCCACGGCAAACTGGCTGACACTGACGGCGGCGGTGCACAAATGCTGCGCAGCTATCGCCATTCGACGGCCAACACCGCGGTTCCTGGTGTGTCCGCTGTGCCGTGCGTGTGATCATTGCTTGTACAGCCCTCTCGCAGTGTCCGGAGCAAGTATGGTGGGTCTGACACACCGGTGTCAATGTGTTCTTTTTTCCATTTCCAGGAGTGTATATATATATATATCGATGAGAAACAAGCAGCTATGTGGTAAGTTAACACGGAAATATATTTCTTCAAATCTCTTAAGCATCCAGTGGCAACACCTAGCAATGAAACAAATATCCTGGGAAAAGTTAAAAATTTTGCATTATTTTGAGAGAAAGACAATGTTTTTAAATTTTATGGTCGTATATTACAAGAGACATGGGTCTAAATGCCACGGGTGTTCTGTTTATTTCTGCAACTTCCACCGTGCTTTATACACATCCTGAACTGAATTAGTACACCTCGAAAGACGACGTCGATTTTGATCCGATGACGGCATATACCTCCTGGTTTACGTGTACTGATAATGCTTTCAACGTCGTCAGCCAACAGACAGTGTGGTGTCATAGCTATCAGAGCGCCGTCTTGTCTGTCCTTTAACAGGGAATGCTCACAGCCAGAACGTTCAGTATGGTGCAAACGTGTGAAGCAATCAGGCCACCGTGTCACAGAGACACACTAGTGCTCCCTACAGCAAACTGAGCGAGTTTGAAGGTGCTCAAATTTCCGCCTTCCGAGATGCGGGATGGTAATTGCGGATAACTGCCACGCAAGTTTTACATGTTGCATCAGCTGCACAACGGTACTGGTTCAGTGGTCAGTGAACATTCTTACAGTCGTAGGCGAAGTTCTGGAAGTCCACGCAGCACAGACGCCCGCCTGGGTCGTCATATTAGATGAGCAGCAGTGGCAGATCGTACAACTGCCACAACACAGAAAAGAGGGCTTGTGAGCTCTGATGTATCAACTGTAACTGTTGCGAAACGGTTATTAACAGTGCGACTACGGGCACGCTCATCTGTAGCCCGTCTTCCCCTCAGGCCAGAGCATCGACGTGCACGGTTCGACTGGTGCCGCCAGGGTATCGTCTGGAAGATGGAATGGCTCGCCGTCATCTTTAGCGTTGAAAGCAGATTCTGCCAGCACCCAAGTGATGGTAGTTTGAGCTTACGACGTAGACATGTTGAGCGCCGTCTCGTACAGTGCATTTGTCCAAGACGCACTGGCCCCACAACAGTTCTTATGGTCTTCGAGGCGATAAGCTAGAACTCTCGTTCACCATGGGTGTTTCTGGACGCGATGCTAACCAGTGCTCGGTATGTACAGAATGTTCCTAGACCCATTGTTTTGCCGTTCTTGGAACAGGAATGTGATTTGCTCTTCCAAGGGAGTAATGTTTACCCACACGCCGCCTGTCAAACTCAATGGGCTCTCCAACGCGTGCAGCAATTTTTCCTGGTCAGCACGAGCTCCGGAATTGTCTCCAACGGAACGCATGTGGGATATAATGGAACGAGAAGAGACTCTGCGACTCGTGAATCAACAACCGTTACGGAACTACGTGTATAACTGGAGGTGGTACGGCATAATGTATTCCAGAACAGTATTCACCCTCACTACGATCGACTGCATACCAGAGTCAGCGCCTGCATTGCCAATTGTGAAGGCTACATTATTTCCTGATGTGGGTGTTTCAGCTGTAAGATGGCTATAATTTCGCACTTTACAAGCACTCATCCACATACTTTGCCGTGAACTACAACCACAATTAGGTATCGTTTGATAGGTAGTACATCATATATATGAATATTTAAAGGAGACTGACATTGTCACGTATGTTAACGCTTATTGCATGAAAGGTGACGGAGTGTCTTTTTAACAGAACAGCGCAATGAATGATTGCCTGTACTAGTAGAGGTTGGAAGGTCAGTGGAGATGAAACGGCCGGCAGAACTCAAGTTCTGGGTGGAAGGCCCTCACAAGTGTTAGTCCTGTTTAAAAACAGGAAGTAGCTAGACGGACGTCGTGGCACCTGAGCTCTGGAGCCCAATAGGTTGACAGCCGGCCGCTATTGTAGTAGTATTGGAAGGATAACCGGAAACTCTGCATATCTCGGACGCAGGCGAGAGGAACGAAGAAGCGGCACCTCGGAAACCACGAAGGCTGCGTTACTTCCAAGGATTGTTACTCAGAAGGGTGCCATTGTACGAGTATAGGTTTTTCCTCGCAAACGTTACGCGCTGGACGACAAAAGACTAAAATATGGTTGGTCGGCTTTCGGAAGAATCTGTAGACAGGGGGAATATTCCGTGGTTTCGGAAATATGGCTCGTTTTCGGAATTACGAGGGTGCGGAGCCGAGCCTTGCTGGGAAGCCACCAGTGGAGAGACGAGTCATCCGTTGTGAGCGCCCGTGTGTGACGGTCGCTCGGTATCAGGTTCGCTGGTACAGACGGACTTGCTGTCTTTGCTCTCAGGAGAGTTTATTGTTATGTTAGAACAGTTAGGCACTGTACTATTGCGGACGTTTACGATTCTGGACATCAACTCCGGGTTGGAAGTCGTCGTTGAGTGTGCAGCGTTTGGTAACTGAGAGCACTTCTTCTGCCTACACTTACGTTGAGACGTTATCTGAACTCCGTCCTTGTGGCTGGGAGTTCGCGTTTCTCGTCTGTAGAACACGGAGAGGAGAAGACAGTATTAGGGTATACTAGTCAGAGGACCGCCTTCTGCCGTCCTAGTGTTTGAAAGCGTTTACTTGTGCCTCGAGTTCTTCCATCATCGCAGACGAGTACGAGAACCATCACTTCGATGCACCAGACGCAATTCATACAGTGATATCGCAAATTGATTCGGCTTATTAGGGCTATAAAACGAAACAGCTGTGATCACGTTAGTTTATTTCCACGGAGGTTCCACACCACCGTAGATAATCTTTTAAAGTAGCGTCTTCTAGTGTTTGGTACGAAGATGATATGTCATTTCACGTTAGTGATATTAGACCGTGGAGTCATAATAAGGTGCAGAGATAGGCAATTGATTAATAATTTTAGTTACGAAATATAGACAATTGTACTTAAATGGTTGATTTTAATGTACAATAAATACATATTGAACAACAGCGTTTGTCATTTAGTAGTGTTAGTTGCCTTCATCATTCATTTATGTTTACATTGTAATTTATATCTTAAAAAGAGCATTAAGAGATCCTAAGATCTGCTTCAGGGGGTAGTTAGACAGGGCCAAATCATCATTTTAGCGTTTATTATTTTCCGTTGCGCATATTCATTTTTACACACGCCTGATGCCTAAGAACCGCATGTGCTATTAATCTGTAAATGTAATCATTTCATCTATTCCATATGCACTATTGGTACAATAAATCTTGAGTGAATTGGAAACTCTAAATGGGTGTACTAATCTTTTCCCGTCAGTGTATCTTATGACAGAGCACTAGTATTTCTGTTATTACAGACATTTTTGTATGTAGAACGTTTAACTGATGAAAAGTGAAGTTGGTTTAGGAAAAATCGGACAACTAACGCACAAAGAGTAAATCCTGCTGAAGCTTAGTAACATTTGTAATGTGCCTCACTCAAAGACGTAATATTACTCCAGTTTTAATAATAATCTGATAACGAAGTCCTCCCTAATTTAGTTACGGAGTTGTTTTACCACTCCTCTAACGGTTGTAGCGAACAATACGCAGCACGAGTCGTCGCAAAGTTAGCCGGAACGCCGGCTACGTTGCCGTGTTAACGAGACTGGCGTTGCTCGCTTTTACGAGGCTGTAAAACGCTGGAAGCTGCCCCCGCAAATGCAGGCCTGGTGTTCTCTCGGAACGTCATATTAGCACTGCGTTCCGCACCAGGAGCATTTCTTGTAAGCACCTGAAAGGCACCCTCTAATTAAGCTTTCAGTGTAGCGTCATGCGTGACAGCTAACTGCATGATGTTGACAATAATCACAACAAATGATATTCTTCCTGAGTGATGTAAGGCACGTGTTTCCATACTCAACATCCGAGAAATTTTCTTACCAAGTCGGGATGTACAACGTGTGTAGGGAGATGTAAACATCAGATAATATTAGCGGACTTTGTTAATTAAAGCAACCACTGAACCAACAGCTGGACTTTTTAGAATTTGGTAGATACGAAAGTTTAGAAAATCATCTCGCAATTATCAGACATCCTAGAATGTATGTCTCTGTCAGGAAAATGAAATGAGTCAAGGTATTCATAATAAAAATCTAACTCCGTTCACGTCCTCGGTTTTTATATGTAACACAAACCCCTTTCAGCTCTGCAAATCGTTCTCTATGTGAAGTCTGCCGAGTTTCATCGTCGTCTGGAATCCACGTTAAACTGTATGCCACCTTCTACAAACTGATTGGGTGGAACTGTTCGTACTTCAGAGAAATGGAAGGTCATATCAACTTCAGCATGACGAAGCCTAGTAACGTATTTTCGCGATCAGATCAGTCTTCAGGCTGATGATAGATTTTGCCTTTCTACGTACACTATCAAATAGCATCATTGTAGTCCCTTGTTTCATTTGCCCTTACGCAAGCTGTAAATGAATAAAGGAAACAATGGTCAAGCGGCTTCTAATCTTCTGTTCACCTATTTGTGACGTGCAGCTCCTAATGATCTTTTCGTAGTGCCTTTCTCCACATCTGTGAAGGGCCTAAGTTTTTACCTTTTACAGCTTCCCCCAGTACAATAGAAGTTATTATCCTGATGTCTTACAGATGTCCTACCATCCAGTCCCTTCTCCTTGTCAGTGTTTTCCATACATTCATTTCCTCGCCGAATCGCCGGAGAACCTCCTCATTCCTTATGTTGTCAGCCCACATAATTTTCAGCATTCTTCTGTAGTACTACATCTCAAATTCTCCGATTCTCTTCTTTGCTATTCTATTACTGCTTATTAAAGCGCTACGTATTTACAGCATACAATGAATGACAGTCATTTACTAGCCATTAATGTAAATATTTGTTAGAAGCGTACGTGGTTACAAGTTATATGCTAACAGTAATTTTCCCGTTACTGGAGTAACAATAAGGAAAAAACCTTAGAAGTATTTAAGTCTCGTAACTAATCTTTCGTTTGTATCCAGTTACATGTTTAGAGATTTGATATACAGTATAAGCCATGCACCAAAGCTTAGTCGTCACAATGCTGCAAGATATAAACAAAATGGAGCAGCCCGTTGATAAGCTGCACATGGTGTGGCGATTCCTTTTCTGCAGTTGAAAGGGCACGTCCCATGCTGAGTTTGTGGCAATGTAAGAAATTTAATTTCTTTGAGCTGATAGTAAATTCTATGAATACCCTTTCTTAAGATTAGTGGTAACTACCACTTCTTTTAAATATTAAGGGCTGATACAAGTTAGCAGTAAGAACTACTGTGAACATGTGGGGTTAGTAGTGGGGTAATCTAACACCGTATACAAATTGCTAACAGTCCTTCCAAAGCGTTTGGAATTTTATCAGCAAGGACTGACAGCATATGATGAATTGAGAGACAAGCTGCTGGGACTCTAACGAACTGCCCCAGCGAAAAAGAATTCTTCAAAGAACTTTAAACATTCACGAGAGAAGATGACAATGTTTTCGGGACACCTGTTTTTCAGGCATACATTGCTACAGTGGTGGATTGTGCTTAGTGTATTGCACCATTCGCGAGGGTATGTGCTAGCGACAAAGTAGCAGACGAGCATAGCGTCCCTATCTGACTCATCAAAAATGTCACAAACATTAAAAGTTTTCCCAACTGCAAATATGGACCGCCATCATCTGTAGAACGGAATGATGACAATGAAAATTTGTGATGGACCGGGTCTCGAACCCGGATTTCCCACTTATCGCGAGTGGTCGTACATTGCATCGTAATTCCGAATAATGCAGGCACTGCAATATCGTAACCACATGTGCTCAACACATGAGATCCTGTAGAGAGGTTTGAAATTTGAACTAAACCATTGGAACAAAGACTGCTGATCAGGAATTTTACGCCACCATTGGCAGCCAAAGACTGAAAGTAAAAGTTTCATCTGTTACCAGGATTCGAACCGACCTTACCTCAGTGTCGAGCACCATCGTGTACACGGGTGAGTAGCGACCTTTTCTTTTTTTCTTTTTTTTTTTTTCAAGAAAACCAAGGGGAGAGGAGAAACAATCGCGGCTATACAACTGTCCGTCGACGTAGCCAGAGGGTAGGGAGGCGGAGGTGTATTTCAGGCCTGGCGATGATGCCCCCGGACCTCTTCACGGTCGGATAATAGGGGTCTGCATTTGTTAGCTAGGATGGAGTGGCGGAGTTTCTCTTTTGTTTATTTATTTAATCCCAGATAGGACAACGTTGGAGAAGAGGGTAAAGTGTTCTGGTGCTAGTTTATGGGGGCTGCATAGGTCGGCAATGAGATTCGCTCATCCATATGACATCCTCAGAAGGTGGAACGAAAAATGCAGAGGCAGCGAAGAGAACGGAGAGAGAAGTCATAAGCAGAGGAGAGGACAAGCTCCATTAGGCACCAAATTGATTTGGTGGGAGGGGTGGTTAGGAATATTCCATGCAATTAGTTGACGCACAGGATCTGGAAATTGGGTCGCCGCTCCAAGACGGATTTGGCACCAAAAGCCAAGCATGATTTGTCACCGTCGCCGTACAGGTATCCAAATTATGGACTGGTTGTGGCAGCTGGGAAGTACATTTGCTCTGGAGAGATGCATGTCTCAGGTAATCATTGTCAGATAAATGTGGAGGTATCAGAGATCAAAGATTGATGGGCATGTGAGGTGATGGATGTCGTAATGGTTGGTAGGCGGAACACAACAGAATGTACAGTTGCGTGTAACTTCTGTTGTCTGGCAATTTCTCCATTGGTAACCAAATACCATGTTGCTCGAACATATGCGGCGATGTAAATTTTGGAGGTTGTGGCCCCATACATTTGAACAACGGACTGAAGAGTACTTGGACTATGTTGCGTAACATTTGTCGCAGCGGGGTGAGATAGATGTCTTTGGCCGTATTACGATATGTGGTCGGGGGTGCAGGATGCACATACAGTAGGCCACAATTATGGTCGTAATACGTGACAAGGTATGAATCTGACCACCCGGCACTGGTGGAAAGACATACACTGGCTTGAAGGCGTCTAGCGAACTGAGTGCAATGAACGCTGTGATCCATTGCATTGTTTCTGCATCGTTTGCATGTACTGAGCATTTGTGCTATGCTCTACGTGGAGTAGATCAAGTTCTCTCCCATGTGTGTTTCATACCGAACTTTAAAAACCGCTCCCGCCGTCAGATTGTAGCCGAAAGCCACTTGCGAACGGAGTCTAATCGTGGTGCAATAAGGGCAAGAACTGTGTAACTGGCACCTGTTTCGATGCATCATAGCGAGAGGCCACTCGATGACAGGGCTGAGAAGGCGGAGTAGATTGTTGTAGATTTCGGCGCGGACAATCTGCAATGCGCGCTGAAAATTAGTGGCTGTCGAGCGGAATGTGTAGGGGGTGAAGACATTGCCCAGATACTCGATGGTCTGCTGCCTTGTAAACAGTGCTCGTTCGGTATGTGGGACGCCACGACCTATTGGCAGCACTACAGATTTATTCACGTTTATGGAGCTGCCTGCCGCTGTGTTGAATGTCACGACTGCTTCAATGGTCAGTCGTGTTTCCGCTCCAGAGCGGAGTAGATGGTCGGCTTATGCTCGACAAAGGAAGGCGTGTTGTCGTTATGTCACTCCCATTAGCACAGATAGCAGGTTCCCAGTGACAGGTTCCATTACGAAGGAGTATAGTAGGTTTGATAGCGGACAACCTTGACAGACAGATCGCACTTTCGGAACTGGACACGTTAAGCGACTTCAGTCGTGTATGTTGGATCTAACTCTGTCATGTACATCATGTATGACGTTGAGGAAGGTGCCATCGCAGGGAATAGGTAACTCTGGTATGCTTTGTCGTATGTACTATCGTGGTCGATTGCAACCATAGCTACCTGGAGCTGGCACTTCGGGGATAGTGCTACAACATCACGACTATCTCCGGTTGCTGTCTGCATAGTCACCTGACCACCGGGGGTCGTCGGTTCCAGTGAAAGGATGCTGGGAAGAAGCGGACGAAGGCGCGCCGCCAGAACGCTGGCAAAGATTCTGTAATCTGTATTAAAGAGGGTAAGTAGACAGTAATATGTGAGTGCTACTCTACGGCGTGGCTTATGTGAAGGAAATGATTGTGCCCATGATGAAGCTGAGAGGGATGACGTAGACTTTTGTGGAAAGTTCTGATACATGCTGGTCCACCTAGAGGCCATTGTCTTCCAGAAGACACGATAAAACTGTACTGGCCAACCATCCATACCGGAAGGTTTGTTAAACGCAATCTTGTCAATAGCAGCCTCCATTTCGTCCCTGGCAATCAGTTCCTTCAAGTGGGTATTCTCCATCGAGATGGTGAACGTGTTGTAAGGTAAGACCTGACCATTTGCTGTCCCATAGGCAATCCCGGTGCCGTAGATGTTCCGGTTGTGATCGGCGAAAGTGGTGTATATTTCAGATTTTTGGGTGAAAGTTTATACCATTCGGATGACGATTTTGGTTATGAGCTGCTGTTGTCGTCGTGGGTCACGGGTTGCGGTTTCATGCATGGTACGAATCTCGTTATACAATGGGTCCCGTAGACAAATTTTCACGAAAATTCCCTGTAGACGACATCGGGAAATCGTTACTATGCGCGCCAAAATCCGCTGCTGAGCTCTCTGGATGGCGGCGTTCATTCCTTGGGTGTCTAAGTGTCGGAGGAAGACGTAAAATTAGTGAACCGTTTGCCGGCGGCATTCCGCCATGTCCTTCCCGTATTGCATCACGGCCTGATAAAGAGGGCATGGCACGCCATAATCTCCACTCTAAGGTTGTTCTATAGGTGGGAAGTCGTCGTTTACAAGTTGTCTAAGTCTGTCGACCGCGGCAGACCGGTTGTGACTCAAGCTTTCAGATGTACGCACTGTTGTCAGAGAAAGCCAGCTGCCACAGTTCAGCGTCTGGGACATCAGATGCTAGATCCCAGCAGACGTAAATCGTATCAAGTCGACCTACCGAATAGCTTGTTTGGTGTGTGGGGCCGTGACCATTGCCAATATTCTCTTCCCATGTGTCATTGAGCCAGAGATCTCGGGCGATCATGTGCATTTCTTCTCAGGTATCGAAGTGAGAGCCTGATATTTCTATTGCAAAATACAATTGAATTCAGCTCACAGTATGCAGCTATAATAATACCTTAAGAACAATGTCTTCGGCGTAGAATGGCTCTCTTCTGCCAACGTGTGAGACCAGATGGTGCATAGATGTTGATGATATGCACGTCGATAGTGGTGAAGGCGATGACTCTTGCTGTTGGAAGAATGGTTCCCTCACGAACATATGCAGTCAAGCCACTGCCGATGGATCACCAGAAGAATTATGTGGAATGTATTCAGCAACGTGAGGCAGATCGGCCAGATCTCCAGATCTCTGCAAAATCAGGCAGATTTCCGCCATCGTCGATTCACAGCTGTACTCTTTCCCCCACATCCGGCGACGTTCTTTAAGTGTATACCGTCCCGTGTTGCTTATTTTATGTGTAATTGCTTCACGGAGATCTACAGTTGTCTGTGGTCTTCAACACTCGGCGTTTAAGATATTCCCACAGTGAAATATCCTACTGTCCATTAAAATTGCTACACCAAGAAGAAATGCATATGATAAACGGGTATTCATTGGACAAATATACTAGAACTGACCTGTGATTACATTTTCACGCAATTTGTGTGCATAGATCATGAGAAATCAATACACAGAGGAACCACCTCTGGCCGTAATAACGGCCTTGATACGCCTGCGCATTGAGTCAAACAGAGCTTGGATGGCGTGTACAGCTACAGCTGCCCATGCAGCTTCAACGCGATACCATAGTTCATCAAGAGTAGTGACTGGCGTATTGTGACGAGCCAGTTGCTCGGCCACCATTGATGAAACGTTGTCAGTTGGTGAGAGATCTGGAGAATGTGCTGGCCAGGGCAGCAGTCGAACATTTTCTGTATCCAGAAAGGCCCGTCCAGGACCTGCAACATGCGATCATGCATCATCTTAGAGAAATGTAGGGTTTCGCAAGGATCGAATGAAGGGTGGAGCCACGGGTCGTAATACATCTGAAATGTAACGTCCACTGTTCAAAGTCCCGTCAATGCGAACAAGAGGTGACCGAGACGTGTAACCAATGGCACCCTATACCATCACGCCGAGTGATACGCCAGTATGGCGGTGACAAATACACGATTCCAATATGCGTTCACCACGATGTCTCCAAACACGGATGCGACATGATGATACTGTAAACAGGACCTGGATTCATGACGTTTTGCCATTTGTGCACACAGGTTCGTCGTTGAGTACACCATCGCAGGCGCTCCTGTCTGTGATGCAGCGTCAAGGGTAACCGCAGCCATGCTGATAGTCCATGCTGCTGCAAAACGTCGTCGAACTGCTCGTGCAGATGGTTGTTGTCTTTCAAACGTCCCCATCTGTTGACTCAGTGATCGAGACTTGGCTGCACGATCCGTTACAGCCATGCGGATAAGATCCTGTCATCTCGACTGCTAGTGATAAGAGGCCGTTGGGATCCAGCACGGCGTTCCGCATTACCATCCTGAACCTACTGATTTCATACTCTGCTTACAGTCATTGAATATCGACCAACGCGAGCAGCAATGTCGCGATACGAGAAACCGCAATCGTGATAGGCTACAATCCGACCTTTATCAAAGAAGAAAACGTGATGGTACGCATTTCTCCTCCTTACACGAGGCATCACAACAACGTTTCACCAGGCAACATCGGTCAACTGATGTTTGTGTATGAGAAAACGGTTGGAAACTGTCCTCGTGTCAGCAAGTTGTAGGTGTCGCCATCGGAGCCAACCTTGTGTGATGCTCTGAAAAGTTAATCATTTGCATATCACATTATCTTCTTCCTGTCGGTTAAATTTCGCGTCTGTTGCGCGTCATCTTCGTGGTGTAGTAATTTTAATGGCCAGTAGTGTCTCTGGGGTGGTGAAGGGGGGCGGGGTAGGTCAAGTGAAGAGGGCCAACATTTTTTTGTGGTTATTTGGCCCCGAAACAAACTGCTTACGAGTTGCGTGGAAGAGTTAGATGTGTGACACGTTGCTCTATCCTGTTGTCTCTGAGTTCGATGTAATCCAGCTGCTCCACAAATATACTGATATGCCCGTATAAACTATAATGTCTACGTCATGTAAAAGAGAAAGGGGCTAACACTCCTGGATATTAAGACGGCTCACCACACTCCGACATTCTCAATATGCAGGGATGCTTCACGGATAATATGGGGGTTTACACCACCAGAATATCTGCTGTTTTGTGTGTTAGAGTAACCTGAGAGTTGATGTAACGTGGTGTAACTTGGGAGCCTCATCCGTGAACCGTATTATGGAGAGAAAGTCTGGACCTTGAATAAGAAACCCATGAGAGCATCGACAGTTACACCTTCTTTTCTCATGAGCTGTCTCTTGCATTGCGTGCATCATGTGCGCTCTTTGTAGTCATAATGCCGATTTCTTCGCAGGTCTCTAACATGTGCCATAAGATATGCCCGTGAGAGTTTTTCAAGCGTATTCTAACATTATGAAGTGCACAGTGCACATTGAATTCTCTCCGGATTGCCCGTTCTGCTGTAATCAATGAGTCGGTCTTCCAATAAGTTTTCACAATTTAAAAAAAAATCACAAACCACTGCAGGTGAGGCTACGAACGAACTAACATGAGCCGAGCGAGAGCGGCATTGTTCTGAACAAAGGACCTCACGAGCAGAAAGAAAAATCAACTTTCCAACAACGAGCGGTACTTCAGATTCTCCCAGAATTACTGAGATCATTAAAACAACTTCCGTTTGTACAAGCTTTCGGAGCGATATTTTGACCCATTGAAATAGTTCAGGTTTATATTCGTCGCCCTTTAGTAGTCGGGTACTAGCCGAACGAACGTTTCTTACGCAAATATACACAATGTTACTACTATAAACGGCACTATTTAGCACGTGACCTGTACAATTTTCCATAGTGTGATAGACAAATGGGTAGCATAAATTTGATCTAAATTCCTAATTTTTCTGTTTGAATGAACATTTACCAACATAAGGTTCTTCCGCTTGAAATATGATTGGGACAGAATTGGTTGCACAATGATCAACAGAATACCAATGGCAGTACCTCATTCAATGTCAGGAGTAAAACAAGGTAAAGAAAAGGCAAGGAAAAATGAGAATTAACTTTTATTGAATATATTTTGTTTATTTTTTCCTACAGTGATGGGCACATAGCTGAAAACGGGAGTGTTTTTTTTTTTTTCAGTGGGAGGAATGTTCTTTAACTTTATTCAACGTTTTTAAGAGCTATGATGACTATCACTGCAGGTTTTAACATAATTTTCTCCCTCTAGCTTTATATTGATTGTAAATTTTGCTACAGTACGAAAC
Organism: Schistocerca nitens; assembly: GCF_023898315.1. NCBI lineage: Eukaryota > Metazoa > Arthropoda > Insecta > Orthoptera > Acrididae > Schistocerca > Schistocerca nitens. The sequence goes on along the minus strand of NC_064618.1, from coordinate 189,382,468 downwards.
ATACATCAATTAATATCAAATTTCCACCCCTCATTCAGACTGTGTAGAATAATTTCAGACACAGTACACTACAGCCAAACAACACAAATTTCCGTAACGATAATGTTCTTCTTTCCAGCTATAGGAGTGAAATTAAGCACCTGATGAACAAAGAGAAATGCTGTACATAAGAATTTTGAGGTGGAACTGAATAACCTGTTAGTTTTACGCAAATAAACATTTAACAGTCCATGGGAGATACTTTTAACCAGAAATACACTGACAGACCAAAACATTACGACCGACGATGAATGCCGCCTGGTGGCATTTCGGGCACGTGACATGTAACAAAAGCATGTAAGCGGAGCACGCACGGACGGGGTATCACACAAGCGAAGATATGAGCTGCAAATAGGGAAATACATTCAGATTGGCGACTTTGAAAAGGGGCAGAGTATGATTACGCAAAGCCTGTTAACGAGTATCTCGAAAACGGCGAAGCTGGTCGAATATTCAGGGAAACTGTCGTGTCTACGGAAACAGTTAGGACAGCGAAACTACCATTAGGAGCTATATGGTTGGACGTCAAAGACTCTTCACAGAACTTGGGGTCCAGAGGCTTGTCTGCTCTGTAAAGTAGGATGGATGGTGATCTGTGGCATCCCTGCCGAAATGCGTAATGCTGGTCCACGCACAAGTGTTTCGGAGTACAGCGTTCATCGTACCCCTACCCAACGACATCATCAATTACGATTGCAGTAGACACGGGACCATCGGGATTTGACCGTTGATCAATGGAAACGTGTTGGCTCTTCGGGTGAATCACATTTTTGCTACACTAGGTCGATGGCCGTCTCCAAAATACCGTCATGTAGGTGAACAGCGCCTCAAAACAAGCACTGCACCACGGACGCCAACTGGAGAGACTTTCTCATGCACTGCATGGAACCTGTGGTAGTAAACGAACACACGTTGACCACCTGCATCCCCTGATGCGATGCCAGAGTGCAGCAGTATACTTGTCCATTTCTCGGCGCCAGAACGATGTTACAGTGGTTTCAGGAACATTATACTGAACCCACCTTCACTTCTCGGTGACCAAATTCACCTGATGTAAATCCTATGGAACCCGTCAGGGCCGCCATACGGTGCCATCACCGCGTACACAAATCGGTAGCCCATTATTTGCTCGAATTACCTGACCTGTGCGTGGACATTTTTCCACATACCTCCACACAACTACCACCGAACAGGCGGTTCTACGTCGTTCCAAAGGCGGACAGACAAGCTACTAAGCAGGTGGTGGTAATGTTTCGGCTCACCGGTGCCGATATCTCCGGTTTTATTTTAATCAAACATTTTTAGTACAATATAACTTACATGGTCTTGTTGATAATGCCATTATTGCATGTAGGACAGATGGGACTGTAGTTTCGCAGGAGACAGAACTCTGGATAACAAGCAGCGAGTCAAGCTTACAGGTCTGCATCTATTTAGGTTGAGAGAGAACACTGTTCTTCAAACAGAAGTGGAGGTCATTTGAAAACAGACCTTAATGCGCTACAGGAAGTTAAAACAGAGAACAGCTGCGTAAAGAGAGAAGTGGAGCTGTGTCTAGTATGGCGTTTGAATCGAGCTATTTTGGAGTAATTTTGAAACTTGTGCCAGCTGTAATGACGGTAGCTGACTACGACACTGCTTAAAGTGTTGAAATGGCAGTTTCTGGGTGATGGAGGTGTGAGCGAATATCTTTTAAGATAATGGAACATGCAACAATGTACTGTACTGCACACTTATATTACAGACATCAGGACAATATCATAAGAAACCAATGCATCGGAAGAGTTCTGCTCCTTTCAAAGGCATTGTTCTTCAGTGTTAGAACCACTGACGAATACGTTAATTTTTATTGTTGGTGGAGGTTCGCACAGGCAACACTCACAGTGGGAGTATTGTAAATCCTTAAAATAAAGTCAAATAAAATTAGGGTGCCTTGGGCTGTGGTAGACTACACGTTGACATCACTACATTTAATAAACCATACTCTAATACTGTCATCACGTAGTGGCACACTGTGCTTGAGTTTTGAAGTGTCAGAATGTGGCACTGCAATACTGGCAACATCAGATTCCTGTTGTTCCACGTTTGCAAACTGTTAGCTGTCCAAACTTATATTCAAATGATATCACGCAGGAAAACTCACTACCACAAAATATTGAACGAAACCCACAAAGGCAGCGTGTGTGTGTGTGTGTGTGTGTGTGTGTGTGTGTGTGTGTGTGTGTGTGTGTGTGTGTGGCAGTGTTTCATTATTATAGATTATTTATATTTCTTATTTATAAACAAGCATTTAGGACAGAAGCTATCAACAGTATACGCATTCAGACATTGTTTGGACTATAATATAAGTTACTGAAACGGAAATTTTAGATTCATCTACATATTTGAGTTTTAGGGAACATACAGCAAACTTGGTTTTCGTTGCATAGGATACTGTTAACAGGTTATTCCTTCGAGCTATATACAGACTCAGTAACAGAATGCCTAATTCAATGCTGTAAATGTAAACAGTTCTTTGAACAACTTGGAGAAAAGCATGATACAAACTGTCCTGTCTTACAGTACATTTATTCACTGGGTCTTGTGCCTGACCAATGGTGATGTGCGCTTACTGCTGTTACATGTTTTCAATGTTGGTTTCTGCTTGGTTAACCTTGTTTTATGGTGTTAAATATCATTTCCTTATTTTGTCAAGTCAACAATTGCATATACCTTTATGGTTAATTAGCACTTATAGCACGTGAGGTTGTTACGATAGATGTTTTACCTCTGTGACTATGGTCCATGATCGAAAAGGCTAGTGAATAAATGTGTTGTGAGGCAGCACATTGTGTATCATGCATTTATCCAAGTACATTAACGCTGTTGAGAATTGCCTGAGGAAAAGTAGTTGACGTATGAACAACATTAGTATTTTCAAATGGATTCCACCTTCTAGTGCTTATACACATGTGTATGAACATCTACAAAATTTGAGTACTGTTATGTATCAAACTACTAGTACCAATTCCATTACGAGACATATGAAGGCGCTTAAATATTTTTGGTATCGTTGAACTGCAAATAAATCACGAGGTAGGTGGTGATGGCACCAGCCATGGAAAGGAGTATGGTGAGGTCAACCGTGAAGACACCGGCAGCGGTGAAGCGGAGACGGTGGTGCAGCAGCTGCTGCGAGAACAGCTGCAGCTGGTCGCGCAGCTGTGCGCCAGCCGCGCCGGCGCCCGCGTTCGGCAGCAGCACCTTGTGCACCAGAACAGCTGTCTGGCGGGCCTCGGCGACAGCGGAGCTGGAGCACCACGTGACGGCCAGCACGCAGCTGACGTGCAGCACCACCCAGCTCAGCAGGTTCAGCATCATCAGGTCCACTTGGCTGGGCGGGATAGGCTGCCAGCGACACACAAACTACAGTGAGCGACACAGCTAACCTCTCATACGGCCGACTTAAGAGCTATGAGTTTTTCAGAAGGAGAGGTCACAATGACTGTGACGCAAGACAACATGGACTATTATTAAATAAAACCTACAACTGTACCGTAACGCTGTGTTACTTTCCAGCGTATTAATTGACATATTGTCTGCCAGACTTGAATCACCCAAGGTTATGTACTAGGCCAAGTCCTTTTACAGTGTGGATAATTGTCAGAGACATGGCCTGTGAAGTTAATTTCTTCAGTATCGTTCCTGTTTCGCTATCGTGTACAGGAATTATGCAAATCTTTAATAACAAATCAAGATACATTTAAGCATTTCAGAAAAATGGCGTTTATTGTTTGGAAGTATAAAGCCAAAATAATATAAATGCTGAATATATAATACTTCAACAGGCTAGTTTACAAATTCACAGCAGATGTAACAACATAGTTGAATTATCTTATAGATTGTATGCTTTACTTTACAAATGTGAATAATGAAAAGACAATCCTATGACGTAACCATTACACGAATGTCGGAACAAAACGTGCACTGCCTCTCCAGCAGGCCTCAGCAACTATATATCCATCTGAACTGAATGTAGCTGTGTGTATGAATTACATTCACCTTCTCAAATGTGTTTATCAATTTGCTTCATATAGCTTGCCAGGGAAATCACCGTGTGTAACAGTTTGATACACATGGCAGCCATGTGTCAAATAAGACTCAGTTGAGTTCCCATCCTCCAAACGCTTTCCAATCTCTTTCGCGTAGAAGTACAGACAACAATTTTCAGAATGAAATGGGAACCAAGTCCTCAATAGTCGTGTTTTATGACAAAGACAATACATTTTTAACTTTTGTAAACAAACTGTGAAGCTTGTATTTGAGTTTTAATAGTTGGGTGAGGTGGGAGAAGACGAAAATGAAACGTTAATGAGCACGTTTCAACAGAAATCATTTGAAAGAGAATCTGGGAATGTGGATTCATCTTACATTTTCTGACTTATGAACTGGACAAAATAAAAATATAAAAATGGGCTTAATTCCATTTAAACGAACTCAAAATCCGGTCCTGGAAACCACTGATTTTAAGTTCTTAAAGTCAAATCGTTCATTCTTCCGCAGCAATGCTACCTGCAGTATAATCGAAGAAGATAGTAAAAAAGCAGTATATTCGCATCACCTGGAGATCGAATGGCAGTGATGAAATCAACATAGAAGAATAGGCATAAATTGATGATTATTTTCACGCTATAGCAAGAATCTAAGCACCAAAATTTCGGAAATCTCCGTAGTTAGTATCGAAGCGGGTACACTATGCCGGTTGGTCGACTGAAAGAATATACAATGACCTGAAACTTGAAAACAACTTTCCCAGTTCGATTAAATTCAAAGAAAATCTCAATGATCTCTATTCTTCCTCTCGAAACATTAATCTGAAAGAGAAAGGACAAGAAAGACCTATGCAGACTATAGCAAAAGATTGTACATCAAGATTCATTCCTTAAGTCCGAAAGGTTAAGTATGTACACGAAAAGCGATGTGAAATCGCTCTGGCCATATGTGTCACCACGAGTACCTCGAAATCCTTCTAGTAGATATGAGTTCACCCTGCAGCATGACAGAATGAGAATGACGGTGATGTAATGCCCAGAATACTGAGAAAAATTGTAAAGTGCAGTTAGGACAGCTATAGTGATATTGCAGGCTTTATAGACACGATTTTTGGTATAACTGAAGCTATGACTGTATCTTAATATAGAAAGATATATAGCTGTATATTCTATTATATGAATACTATATTGAGTATAAATCTGTTGTGAAATATTTTCCTGAAATATAGTGGGAAATTTAACCAAGCCCTAGAAATCATTACATTTTACCCTTCCAAACAGTAATTATGATGAGTTTGTGAACACAGTATAATACAATCGTCAATCTACACAAGCTCTCAAAACTGACAGTAATGGACTTGGTTGTATTTAGTATTGGACCCTCCGAATATTTTTAAAATGTAGCAATACAAAAACGGTAGTTCTGTATGCTGAAGTTCACTGGCTACATTAATTTCCCTACAGATAAAAAATCTGAAACGACCCATTAAACATGAGAACGGAAAGACCCAGCCTACTGACACCTGACAAACAGACGTCGCGCAAAAAACGGTTGAAGGGGAGGCGCAGGGAAGCAGTGGGGTAACGTGACTACAGCAGATAACTCAGAAGTAGTGACTGTAATCGGGAAGCAGGAGTATGGGACAACTGTTGCTGGTAACAGAAATCGAAGGGGAAAGAAAATATTAATGTCTCAATTTTCTCTGTATGATGAGTAAAACTCAACATGTCAAAAATAAAAGTAACCGAATTAAATAGCGCGTTGTTTACCACACTGGATTCGCATCAAAGGCCTGGTAATAGGTTGGGTGGAGATTCGTATCTGAATCTCTTCCGTGACCCTATCAGAATCCACAGTAAACCAACATGTATACACGCTGACGTCGCAAGCTTAAGATGAAGAGATAGAAAAAGTTTATGACCATATTGAAAGGGTAATACAGTACGTAAATCTGTAAGTCATGAAGAAACCGAATGCAGTTGGAGGGGAAGAATTAGATGAAAGGGTTACAGGAGTAACGAGCTTGGGACAAGGAATGAGGAGAAAGGCTGAGTTCTGTATAAATTTTAGCTGTTAGTAACAAGTAGTCTGTTAGAGAATCACAAGAGGAGCGGGTATACGAGGAAAAAGCCGGGTGATACGGGAAGACTTCACATAGATTACGTCATGATCAGACAGGGATTCCGAAATCAGATACTGGATTGTAAGGCGTACCCAGGAGCGGTTATAGACACAAATCACAATGTAGTAGTAATGAAGAGTAGGCTGATGATATTAGTCAGGAAGAATCAGTACGCAAAAAAGTGGGATACGGAAGTACTAACGGATGACGAGATCCTCTTGGAGCTGTCTAATTCTGTAGACACAGCAGTAAAGAGCAGCTGGGAGGGCCGTACAGTTGAAGAGGAATGGGCATCTCTAAAAAGTGCCATCACAGAAGTTGGCAAGAGAAACATGAGTACAATGAAGGTATGTACAAAGAAAACATGGGTAACGGAAGAAATACTTTAGGTGATCGATGAAAGAAGAAAGTACAAAAATGTTCAGGGAACTTCGGGAAAACAGAAATACAAGTCGCTGAGAAATTAAATAAAGCAGAGAAGCTAAAGCGAAATGGCTGCATGAAAAACGCGAACAAATCGCAAAAGAAATAACTGTCGGTCGTACTGACTCAGCATATAGGAAAGTAAACACAGACTTCAGTGAAATTAAAGTAGGGGTGGTGACAGTAAGAGTGCAACAGGAGAGAGTGCATAGTTCGAAAGAGTATATTGAAGGCCTCCATGAGAGGGAAGATTTGTCTCATGTGTCAATGTAGAAGAGATAAGGGATCCAGTACTAGAACCAGAATTTAGGAGAGATTTGGATGGATTAAGAAGAAATAAGGGAGAACGGATAGATAACATTGCATCAGAATTTCAAAAATCATTGGGGCGAGTGACAATAAAACGACTATTCATGTTTGTGTGTAAAATGTATGAGTCTGGCGTGATAACGTATAACTTTCAGAAAAATATCATCCACACAATTACGAAGACTGAAAGAGCTGATAATTGCGAGAAATGTCGCACAATCAGCTTAACAGCTCTTGCATCCAAGTTGCCTACAAGAATAATATACAGAAGAACGGAAAAGAAAATTGAGGACGTGTTAGATGATAATCAGTTTGTCTTCATGAAAGATAAAGACACAAGAGAGGTAATTACGTCGTTTCGGTTGACAATGGAAGCAAGATTAAGTAAAAATCAAGACACTGTCATAGGGTTTATTGACCTGGGAAAAGCGTTCAGCAATGTAAAAAGGTGCAAGTTGTTCCAATTTCTGAGAAAAATCGGAGTAGGCTATAGGGAGAGACGGGTCATATACAATATGTACAAGAGCCAAGAGGGAGTAATAAGAGTGGACAACCAAGAACGATGTGCTCGGATTAAAAAGTGTAATCTTTCCCTCCTAATGTTCAATCTGTTCACCGAAGAAGCAATGACAGAAGTAAAAGAAAGTTTCAAGAGCGGAATAAAAACTCAAGCGGTTAGGATACCAATGACACGATTCACTGATGACATTGCTATCCTGAGCCAAAGTGAAGAAGAATTTCTTGTTCTGCTGAATGGAATGGGCAGGGTTATGAGTACAGGATATGGACTGAAAGTAAATTGAAGAAAGATGAAAGTAATGTAGCAGTAATGGGAACCGCGAGAAATTTAACATCAAGCTTGATGGCCACGAAGTAGATGAAGTTAAGGAATTCTGCTGCCTAAGCAGTAAAATAACCAATGACGGACGGAGCAAGGAACCCATAAAACGCAGTCTACAACTGGCAAAAAGAGCATTCCTGGCCAAGAGAAGTGTACTAGTATCAAATACAGGCCTTAATTTGGGGAAGAAATTTCTGAGAATATACGTTTGGAGAACACCATTGTATGGTAGTGGAACATGGACTGTGGGGAAAAAGGAGCAGGAGCGAAGCGAAGCATTTGAGATGTCTACTACAGACGAATGTTGAAAATTAGATGGACCGATAAGGTACGGAATGAGGAGGTTCAGCACAGAATCAGAGGCGAAAGGAATATGTGGGAAACACTGACAAGGAAAAGGGACAGGATCATAGGACAAACTGTAGAGGAAGATAGAGATTGGAATACATTCAACAGATAATTGAGGATGTAGGCTCCTACCCTACTCTGAAATGAAGATATTTTCACAGGAGAGGAATTCATGGCGGCACGCATTAAACCAGTCAGAAGACTGATTGTAATGGATGAGGCTGTCCTCTCTCTAATCCACTGGCCTTCTGTGTCGAATAGCTACCAGCAAAGAACTTGGCGCATCATTGGTTTTCGAGCAAATCACGCCTCTGGTTGATAATAAGTGAATGCTGTGTTAGCACTGTGTGTACGATTCCACTTACTGTGCATAACGCAGTTTGAAGCCGACCTGTGATGAAACGTGATATTACTCACCAGGGTTTGGACATCAGAAGAATAGCTGCCATCAATGTATCTAAAATATTCCACTGAGGTAGGGAGCGGATCTCTGACTTACAATAGACAAATAGTCCCTGTAATTGTATTTATTGCAATCACTTTTGCATATGCTGGATAATTACAGTGCACAACAGCAACCTCAGGTATCGCCTGTTCAGACAAGGATATACTGGTACAAAATTTCTCAAATAACATAAAATATAAAAGATCAATAATATCAAAAAATTGACGATAGTTAATTATTTTAACTGATAGAAAGACTATTTGGCGGAAGACTGTCCTAATGTCAAGCTGATCAATGTTACCAGCTCTAACAAATTTCATTCTTTCCCCACAAATGTTAACCAAACGTTGCCATGGAGTGCACGAAAGAAATACGTTACTCAAATAGTGCAAGGGGGATAGGTCTTCCCACTTCGAGCTTGGTATCACTGGAGTAAAAACTGACTTGTAACACAACAGTTGCATTTAATGATGTGCAGCGTTATTTATCCTCTGTTCCACAGAGTCGTTGGCTTGGCTGCTGCTGTGTTTCGTCCGATCTGTTCAAATTGCTCTGAGCACCATGGGACTTAACATGTGAGGTCATCAGCCCTCTAGAACTCAGAACTACTTAAACCTGCCGTAAGGACATCACTGACATCCGTGCCCGAGGCAGGATTCGAACCTGCGATCGTAGCAGTCGTGCGGCTCCGGACTGAAGTGCCTAGAACCGCTCGGCCACAGCGGCCGGCTTCCGATCTGTAAACCTATCATAATCTTATACTGATTCTATATCAACAAACTTGCCCTACGTTTTCGTGACGCGAAAAACTTTAACTTCACCCTAGTATCCCTTTAACGGCTAAACACAGGCGCAAAGCTGGTGCGCCGTTTGTTACTCCGTCCTCGCTGTTCTGGCAAGAACTTCACTATATTGGCTCTCTTTGTTCTCTGCACAGGAGATTTTACGGAAAGAACTGAGCCAGTTCTTAACTGAATTTTGGAGGCGGCTGAACAAAGTTTTCACACAAACGTATCCCCTTTCCCCATCATCACGTCAGAGAGGGAAGGCCTCTGACCACACTCGACTACGTCTCAAGGGGAAGAGCCTGTCGCGCTGTGAAGTTGCGCATCTCCTCAGCCTAGCTTCCCTTCCCTCCCAATGGTGTTGGACACTGGTTCGAACAGCCAATGGCAGTCACTCTTTCATTTTTGTAGCAATGGCTTCCCAGTCAGCAAATGCTTAGTAAGTACCGTGTCGTATAACTGGCTGACTTTCAAGTGAACAGCCAGGTCTGTTACAATACACTGCGTCATCCACAAGAGTGGTAAGTTACGGCCTTAAGCACCGCTCACGTGACATACTGATCTTCCCCCCAGTTCTCTGCCGTGCCCGTCACCTGCACTTGACCTTATCTAGGCAGCTGCTCTGCAAGGCATCGTGCCATAGCATGGCTAACTAAAACTGGCTTCCCCTCCAGTGATGCTTCCACACTGTTCTACCTAACTTAATAATGCAAATTTACATAAGGGAGTTATTCTCGTGACTCTCGATGCCACATGTATTAAATCTCAAACAAGTGAAATATACGCACAAAAACAGTTCCATGTAGCAAAACCAGTGTCTTGAGACATCATAAACGACACTTAAAACTGAGGCACCCAACATGTAAGGTGTCCAAAATCCCGACTCCTTACATCGACGGATGTGCTGCCCCGTATATATTCTTCATTCCTTTCTTCAGCCAAGAAAAGAATAACAGCACGTTGGTCCTGCATGGACGCATTTGGTAATAACATTGCCGTAGTTCACGTTTCCGCATTTGCTGCACGCACATCGTAAAGGCACAAATGCCACATTAATCCTTTGTCCACATGTAGTTTATTACATACCCGCACTGTAGTCGTGCTTAGTTTCACATACGCTGCTGCAACACCCTCAGACGAATACTTTTTGATGGCCCCTGATGATCTGGCTACTGCTGACGTTCTGTTCATGTTGTAAAGTTTCCTGACAACCTCCTGTCACGGCCCCCGCCGCAACACAGGCAATGGTCACGAGCAGCGGCGAAATTGCAAAACTCTTAGGACCTACAGGTTTCCGGAGAGGTCAATCAATCAGTTGGAGTTAAAAATGTGAAATCAATAAAAGTCAAAATGAAAAAGGCGTTAATATAGAATCTCTCTAATAGAAGTTTGCCGTAACAAGAAACATCCGCTTTGCATACGGTGGTCGATCGGCAGAATAGTCCTCAGCGTTCCAGCAACCTTTCGACGTCAGTGAGTACAGCTATTAGAGTAACCTCATCTACACCTTCTGTTTTATCCTCGAAGATGTATGTTTCATCATTATTTTAGTTCGAAAGCATTCCTTCTATCCTTATTATCCTATGTAAAAATTACACTACTGGCCATTAAAATTGCTACACCAAGAAGAAATGCAGTTGGTAAACGGGTATTCACTGGACAAATATATTACACTAGAACTGACATGTGATTACATTTTCACGTAATTTGGGAGCATAGATCCTGAGAAATCAGTACCCAGAACAACCACCTCTTGCCGTAATAATGGCCTTGATACGCCTGGGCATTGAGTCAAAGAGAGCTTGGATGGCGTGTACAGGTAAAGCTGCCCATGCAGCTTCACCACGATACCACGGTTCATCAAGATTAGTTACTGGCGTATTGTGACGAGCCAGTTGTTCGGCCACCATTGACCAGACGTTTTCAATTGGTGGGAAATCTGGAGAATGTGCTGGCCAGGGTAGCAGACGAACATTTCCTGCATCCAGAAATGCCCGTACAGGACCTGCAACATGCCGTCGTGCATTATCCTGTTCAAATGTAGGGTTTCGCAGGCATAGAATGAATGGTAGAGCCACGTGTCGTAACACGTCTGAAATGTAACGTCCACTGTTCAAAGTGCCGTCAATGCGAACAAGAGGTGACCGAGACGTGTAACCAACGGCACCCCATACCATCACGCTGGCTAATACGACGAATACACACTTCCAATGTGCGTTCACCGCGATGTCGCCAAACACGGATGCGACCATCATGATGCTGTAAACAGAACCTGGATTCATCCGAAAAAATGACGTTTTGCCACTCGTGCACCCAGGTTCGTCGTTGAGTATACCATCGCAGGCGCTCCTGTCTGTGATGCAGCGTCACGGGTAACCTCAGCCATGATCTCCGAGCTGATAGTTCATGCTAATTACCCTCCTGAACCCACCGATTCCATATTCTGCTAAAAGCCATTGTATCTCGACCAACGCGAGCAGCAATGTAGCGATACGATAAACCGCAATCGTGATAGTCTACAATCCGACCTTTATCAAAGTCGGAAACGTGATGGTACGTATTTGTATTCCTTACTCGAGGCATCAAAGTAGCGTTTCACCAGGCAACGCCGGTTAACTGCTGTTTGTGTATGAGAAATCGGTTGTAAACTTTCCTCATGTCAGCACGTTGTAGGTGGCGCCACCGGCGCCAACCTTGTATGAATGCTCTGAAAAGCTAATCATTAGCATATCACAGCATCTTCTTCCTGTCGGTTAAATTTCGCGTCTGTAGCACGTCATCTTCGTGGTGTAGCAATTTTAATGGCCAGTAGTGTATTAATTTCGCTGCGGTGTGTGCGCTTATACGAAACTTCCTGGCAAAATAAATTTGTGTACGCATCTCACCTGGTATTGTAACTTGAGCGCTAGTATTAGGTTGAGCAGTGATACGCAGTGGATGAAGTGGGCGGCGACAGCAGTCAGTATTGGCAGGCCGAACGCTTCGTTAACGAGTCCTGCTGTGTCGAAGAGCTGACCGTGCACTTGACGCAGCAGATGAACCTCTCCAGAGTCGTCAACGTTCTGCGGGCAGAGGCATTTATACTCTTAACATCACATTCATGATAACCTCACCATACCATATCACTACCAGGGTGGGCGTTTGAATCATTGGGAAATGCTGACAGAAATAAGAAAATATTCTACTGTACAGCCCGTTTGCTTAACTCGGACGCCACTGTATTACAGAACCGTTGCTAGACAAGCCATATACAAGTGGGAAGAAGGCTTTTCCGATTATATTTAATCTTGACAGAAATAATCGAAAAGGAGGTAGCAGAAAGACAGTATCACTTATAAAAATTCGCCATATAATATTAAAGCAGTCTGTAATACATAAATGCTAGTTATAACTCTTTTCGCTACTCCTTATGTAGGATCAACCACGTTTGTCAACAGAACAACTAGTGACATCTAGTATAAATTTGAACAACTGCTTACATTTAAAAAATTATAATGGAATGGGGCTATGTGAATCAGTTTTCGTAGTTTTTTTTAATCGGAATATAATATGTATTTCTTCTTTATTAAAGTATTCATGTAGACTAATTACAAAGAATAACGTCTCAAACACCACTGCAAAAGTAGGTTTTAGCAAAATTTTCGACATCGCTCGTAGACATGGAGCTATTGTAGGAAATGCTGTGAAGGGATTTGAGTGCATGAGAATTTTCCCGTCATTCCAAACAAATAACCGTCACACAGATTCCTTTCTTCACGCACATTCCTAAGTGACCAGTTCTCTTCTGCTGTCACAGGATCAGAAGTAAACCCACGCTCTCCAAATACTACTAATCCTGCAGGTAATACGGAAGTCGGAGCTCAGCAGCATCATCTTCTCTTGTTTTGCCAATCCCAACAAAAAACACCGGAACCCCGCGTCGGAGGAGAGAGAAAAATTCAGCATGTTATTTGATTTCACCATTTCAACTCAATCTAGCAAGAGGGAAGAGAAAATTGCATTATGAAAACTACTGGTGAAAGGAGAACAGTGACTGCAGGAATCGTGGGATTTTCAAGGGAAACCTTCAAATTCAGATGAAAATCCATCTTCATCAGCACATTAACCTGATTCGGAGGAAGAAAACGAACATCGTGCATTCTGAAACATCAAACGTTATGATCGTAGATCTATCAAGGAAGGGGAATCGATCAGGTGTGATAAGTGCAAGGTTTGGTTCCACGAAATTTGTGAGGTGGGTGCTGGTAATAAGCAATCCCACTCCAGAGAACTTATGTTAGGGCTACTGGAGCAGTTAAAAAACCTAAACTACCGTATTGTATTTAAGCGTGTGACAGTTTACAATGATCCACGTTGCCCCCATTTACCACACAAACTGCTCCACATACTTTTAACTGTTCCACGGTGCCAACATTTTGCTGTTTACAATGAAGAAGTGTAGACCTCGAAGCAGTGTACCGTTATCACACAAAACATAACTATAACCTGTCCACAATTACAGTTTAACGTGTGTAGTAAAAAATTTATTACCTGTATGAGGCCCAACAAATTGAAATTATTCATTTGGCTCCACCTTACCCCATGTTCAGTAGGCATTAGCCAGGAATTACGCTTGAGGGTACACTTTGTATGTCATAATAATAGATAAACTGAGGATCATCACTTTGCTAGGTAGAAAATGCTGTTGACATGTTCAGAAAAAAACATTTCAGAACATGATATCAAATAATGTAAGTCGTCTCTACCGAAATCATGTGTCATATGTAAAATATCTCCCATGAACCATGGACCTTGCCGCTGTTGAGGAGCCTTGGGGTCTCAGCGATATAGATAGGCATGCCGTACGCGCAACCATAACGGAGGGGTATCTCTTGAGAGGCCACACAGACGTGTGGTTCCTGAAGAGGGGCAGCAGCCTTTTCAGCAGCAGCAAGGGTAAGAGTCTGGATGATTCACTGATCGGGCCTAGTAACATTAACCAAAAGGCCCTTACTTTGCTGGTACGGCGAACGGGTGAAAGCAAGAGGAAACTACAGCCATAAATTTTCCCAAGGGCATGCAGCTGTATGGTTAAATGATGATGGCGTCCTCTTGGATCAAATATTCGGAGTTAAAATAGACCCCAATTCGGATCTCCGGGCGGCGACTACTCAAGAGGATGTCATTATCAGAAGAAAGAAAACTGGCATTCTACGGATCGGAGCGTGGAATTTCAGATCCCTTAATCGGGCAGGTAGGTTAGAAAATATAAAAAGGGAAATGGATAGGTTAAAGCTGTATATAGTGGGAATCAGTGAAGTTCTATGGAATCAGGATGAAGACTTCTGGTCTGGTGAATATGGGATTATAAATACAAACTCAGATAGGGGTCATCCAATAGTAGGTTTAATAATGAATAAAAAACAGGAGCGTAGGTAAGCTACTACTAACAGCAAAGTGGACCCATTATTGTAGCCAAGATAGACACAGTGCCCACGCCTACCACAGTAGCAAAAGTTTATGTGCCAACTAGCTCCGAATATCATGAAGAGATTGAAGACATGTATGATAAGGTAAAATAAATTATTCAGATAGTGAAGGAAGAAGAAAATTTAGTAGTCATGGGGGACTGGAATTCGATAGTAGGAAAAGAAAAAAACGGGAAAGCAGTAGGTGAGTACAGAATGGGGGTAAGGGATGAAAGAGGAAGACGCCTGGTAGAATTTTTTGTAGAGCGTAACTTAATCACAGCTAAAACTTAAGAATCATGAAAGACGGTTGTATACGTGGAAGAGGCCTGGAGACACATGAAGGTTACTGATAGATTATGTAATAGTAAGATAGAGATTTAGGAACTAGGTTTTACATTGTAAGACATTTCCAGGGGCAGATATGGTCTCTGACCACAATCTATTGGTTATGAACTGTAGATTAAAACTGAAGGAATTGCAAAAAGATAGGAATTTAAGGAGACGGTACCTGGAGGTTGCAGAGGGTTTCAGAGAGAGCATTAGGGAACGATTGACAAGAACTGGGGAAAGAAATACATTAGATAAAGAACGGGTAGTTTTGAGAGATGAAAGAGTGAAGACAGCAGAGGATCAAGTGGGTAAAATGACGAGAGCTAGTAGAAATCCTTGGGTAACAGAAAAGATATTAAATTTAATTGAGGAAAGGAGAAAATATAAAAATGCAGTAAATGGAGCTGGAAAAAAGAAATACAAACGTCTCAAAAATGAGATCAACAGGAAGTGCAAAATGGCTCAGCAGGAATGGCTACAGGAAAAATGTAAGGATGTAGACGCATATTTTACTAGATGTAAGATAGATACTGGCTTTCCTCCACGCCCAAACAACAGGGAACTGACATGTATCGAGATTAGAATATAGTGCATTGATAATGGCTAGGCACTATACGAAATCTGGATTTGCCACATAAAATCTGCAAAAAATGGACGACTGATTGCTAACGTGATGGTATTCTTATCTTTTGTACTGATGTCAATGGCTTAGTTATTTCTCAATGCTTAGAATCAACGATTACGTGTCTAAAGGGGCACCCTTACAACATTGCTGAAAGTTATTAGCCGAAAGGAAAAACGTTATTAAATGTGGTTAGTTTATTGGTCAATCATTTATTATTTAATGTTTACGCAAAAGCTATGCAACATTCGTTTTCGTTGCGCTTGTTCTACGTAACAGTGTGCGTGCCTCTGTGTTTATTCAGGTAAATAGGAAAAGTCAGATTTGGTTTCCAAAATAGTTTTTGAGGTTTATAAATATTCATACTTACTGCAGAATCTAAAAGCTCAGGGTTTTACCTTCACTGTTCATAGGAGGAATTCACGTATCCGACACACACATCTATAAAACAAAAACATTCACAAAATATCTCGATTGTAGCACTTCGCATCTGGAACAGAACTACCGTCTGTTCTTTGCATAGTTCAATATCCCGTCGCCTTTGGAAAAGACTGACCTTCGGCTTTTTCTTATTTTCGTCATCCAGACGGTTATCCTCCCACAAGTTAACAGAATGATCATTACACATCCGCTTAGTTCAGGCACATCTTCTTTTTCTTTCTTCGTCTATTCACCATCTGTTTCCCACTTCTCTGAGCTCCTCTGGTCCCTCTGTAATCTATCTTTCACCCTCTCTGACGTCAGTACTTTAAAATTTCAGTCTATATTTAGTGATGAGCCAAAATACTACCAGCCAAAATATTGCCACAGTGGATACACCTGTTTCCGTCGGATCACCGAAGTTAAGCGACATCGGGCGTGGCTGGCACTCGGAGGGGTGACCATCCGAGCCGCCATGCGCTGTTGCCATTTTTCGGGGTGCTCTCAGACTCGTGATATCAGCTGAGGAGCTACTCGACCGAATAGTAGCGGCTCCGCTCAAAGAAAACCACCATCCTAACGACTGGGAGTGTGGTGTACTGACCACACGCCCCTCCTAACCACATCCTTAGACCTGAGGATGACACGGCGGTCGAATGGTCCCAATGGGCCACTTGTGGCCTGAAGACTGAGTGCAAAATATTACCACCTCCTTCTTAATAGCTTGTTTGTCGGACTCTTGAACGAAATACATCACAGATTCTGCGTAAGGGTGTTCCGATGTTCTATTGCTAGGTTTGTGGAGGTATGTGGCATGCGATTTCTCCGCCCGCGTCATGTACCTCGCGTAAATAACAGGCCGCTGATTTGGGTACGTGGAGATGGCGCCCAATAGCGACCCACAGTGGTCCCTTAGGATGTACAGTCGTCCTCAAAAGTATCCGAAGGACCGGAATTGCTTTTAGCATGATTCGCATGCAACCCACATAACGCAGCTGTCTAGCAGGTCCTCTAATCGCCCCTTGGAACAGTCGTGTGGCTATTGAAAATGGATTCCACAAGTCATCACTAGAAAACTCTGCTCTCTATCGCAATAACTCAAGGTGTATAGTAATACCACGATACTACAAATATCAGGGGACACCTTATCACAGATAAGACTGTCCACAAGGCTTGTAAGCTCACATGACATACCTGAAATGTTACCACTCTCATTATTACGTCAGATAGGTAATGCACGTAGTACGTCCGTCGTATTCATGATTTCCTCATCAAAGTAACATACTGTACTTGTTATTTAACACAAAATGACATTGAAAGTTTAAGTTATTGATGAACAGCTAGATGAGAATATGTATGAACTTCAAATGACACGACGAACCATCTCGTTCTGCCTTTGGATTTAAACCCGGGTCATGCATACTAAGATTTCATGACTGACAGAAACTAACAGTCATTCCTCACTAGGCATACAGACAGTGATATACCTCGAATTTGGACAGTATCAGTTAGAAAAATCAACTTTAAATTACATAACGTAAACATTTTTAACGAATGCGAGTTCCTACGAAGCATCTATTGTCCCTGTTAACGAACTATGAGCCGGCCGGAGTGGCCGTGCGGTTCTAGCCGCTACAGTCTGGAACCGAGCGACCGCTACGGTCGCAGGTTCGAATCCTGCCTCGAGCGTGGATGTGTGTGATGTCCTTAGGTTAGTTAGGTTTAATTAGTTCTGAGTTCTAGGCGACTGATGACCTCAGAAGTTAAGTCGCATAGTGACAGAGCCATTTGAACGAACTACGAGAGATGTTAAATATTGCTTCTTCACAAGTAATTTATTTGAAATGGTGTGAAATAAAGCTTTGTGTTGGGCAGGGATTGGAACCCAGAACCTAATCGAATTGTTATCGAGGCACGATCAACTGTGACATATCGGATTTTCTCGGCAGTAGCTAGATGTTTTAACTGAAATGACGAGACGAAAAATTACTTTTTTCCTTCCCAGGACTCAAACCCGGTACATGTTGCTGTTATATTCTAGAGAAAACGAACGTTAAATATGGGTTTGTTACACCAGCAGCGACATGTGAGCATGTCTGAACTAGAAATAATATGAGGAAGAGTTCAGTGCTGACTGGGAATCGAACCCCACACATATCTTTGTTGACTACACACAAAGAGACGTCAGCTACCGAATTTGTCGACACCAGCGGCTCGGAATAACATCCTTGTACTTACAGTTATCTCTCAAATAGTTCTGTCTCACTAGGAGTCAAAACCGTCAGATATCGTTAGTGTTGACAAGGAATGAAAATGCATTAAAAATCAAAATTATTATCCAACAGGAGATAAGTGTTCTCTTGCTAGAGCTTGATTATACGTAATGAAAACTTTAGTGCCGGGCCAGGATTCGAACCTATTCAAGTGCAATGTGTTGAGATGTTGAGGAATCTGCAGTTTTGAAGAAACAACAGACAGTAGTCGACTGTATTGTCACGAAGGGATCAAATTACGCGTTAAAGGCGGTTTGAGTCGCCTTCCAAGTTCAGAACCAATTTATCGGCATACAGAAGCTCAAATAAAAGATAGACTAAGTGTCCTGTGACCCTACATAGCGTTTGTTTCGTCACTAGAAATAAATAACTAGTATAAGCAAGGTTACTGGTGATATAATTCCCACATTTCGCCACTGCTGACTATATTGTGTTTCAACCTAACGTCTACTGGGTAGAGAAGGAATATCATGTTTAATGTGAATTTCAGACCACAATGCCATTATATCTTCTCCGTTGGTGTAACCAGAAGAGAATAGAATCTGTATCTCTCGATTAAAAATCATTGGAAGACGTTGGAATCGAACCCAGACCATTACCACAGCAACCTATCATCAATCCAACAGACCACAAAAGCCTCGTCTCTGAGAGTCATTTTCTATCATAATACCGTTGCGTCACACTCGATGAGAATTCTGAAACACAGGCTCCCTGTAGCGGTTTGCAGCATGTTCAGTACATTCATTTACTTGGTTGACCGAATCGTTATGAACTAGCTGCCTCAGCTACCCTGTGCATACATTCGACTCTATTTTGTAATCACCAAAATAAAATCAAGTAACGGTCACCTACACATAACTGCCAACAGTGCAGGATGCAGAAATTTAAATAAGAAGTGTCCCTTCCATTTGAGCTACTCTATCGCGCTATCTGTTTGTTGGAACCGTCGTGCAGTGGAAGAGAAAAGCTGTAACTGTCTGTCTCTCACAAGTCTTGATCCAGCCATATGCATTATCTCACAGCACTGTGGAATGCAGAAGTTCTGGAGGAACTGTTGTCGACTTCTAGAGCTGCTTCAGCTGTACGATAACTAGTAGCGTAACGGTAAGATTCGCGCAGTGTAGGTAAGGTGTCGTGAGTTCTATTACACTCCCTGCAACCTTTTTTTTAAAACGCAATTCTGCTGTCTGCTGAAGTTATCAATCTATTGGAACTTTGAACATAATTCCCTTCACTTCTCAACCCAAAATAGTCGCATCTGGAAAAAGGACTAACTTCTGCGACATTTTGTTCTTTTCAGGTTTAATAGATCACCAGGCAGCAGGTGCATCTCGAAGCTTTTGTATCATGTATGGGGAGAGCACATCGTGCCAAAGTAAACGGAAAAGTATTTTATACATTATCTGTCGTCTGGTAGTGGCATTTTAAACTTCTTCAATTCTTGTTTGACACCGTCAACTCAGAACAAGTTTTCTACATGCATGTAATCAATAAACTGCATGTGCATTGTCAGACTGTTATAGATAACATCAGAGAATTCGCATATATCGTTGATGATTAATTTCTAAAACAATGGTTCAAATGGCTCTGAGCACTATGGGACTCAACTGCTGTGGTCATTAGTCCCCTAGAACTTAGAACTACTTAAACCTAACTAACCTAAGGACATCACAAACATCCATGCCCGAGGCAGGATTCGAACCTGCGACCGTAGCAGTCGCACGGTTCCGGACTGCGCGCCTAGAACCGCGAGACCACCCCGGCCGGCGATTAATTTCTCTCTCATGTTTAGTATTGTTTTAACAACACTAATAGAAACCTTACGAAAATTGTACACTGTATTATAAGAAATGAAATAAAACTACCCACGATAACCGTACGACGAAAGTCTGTTTTAATACAACTGAGTATCTGCACACAAGCGTGCCTCTATCGGCACGAATTAGTAAAATTCTTCTCACTTAGATTGCGATTGGGACTGTGTTTAATTGGTATGCTGTGTCATACTCAACAGGTATGCAAATATGGCATTTCATAAATAAAGTTATGTATTCCTAGAAACAAAAATTTGCTTGTCAGCAGTGGAAAGAGGCGTCACCTGTTTTGTAGCATTATAAGTTTTTCACCATTCCACTATATGTTGAAAGCTTTTTGTTGCGATTTCCTTATCGATGTTTGATCTGACTGCTTGTAGCTCTTTTACAGAAGGGATGAAAATGTTACAGTCAGCGAGACTGCAACCGCGAACGTAACAGGCGCTTTTTCACATGTCAGCACGTCCCCTCACGTCTAGCCAAGAGGTATGTGTTGAGCCTTCCTCTTACGAGGCCAGTAGTGGCTAGAAATCGTAAACCGATATTTAAAGGAAGAGATTAGTTGCGATTTCCACGTGTAACGGCTTTCCTGGGCTGAAAACCGTAAATTTTCAACCTCAAGCGATAATAACTCAGATTATTCAATGAAAATGACTGAAAAAATCAAGTGAACTTTGAGCCCTAATTCCGTGCACACCAGGAAGTAACTCGTCGATCACAGAGTTGCCAAACAGACCTTGCCTTCTTGTCAAATCTCAGTTACAGTAGCAGCAGGAAGAAGACGAACAAACCTACGTGATCCTACAGCGGGCTAGAAAGTGACCATAGCTGTCTTCTCAAAGACGCGGCTGTTACGGCAT
This sequence comes from Schistocerca nitens, assembly GCF_023898315.1. Classification (NCBI taxonomy): domain Eukaryota; kingdom Metazoa; phylum Arthropoda; class Insecta; order Orthoptera; family Acrididae; genus Schistocerca; species Schistocerca nitens. Next base: position 189,361,355 of record NC_064618.1, on the reverse strand, counting down.
GGAATACGTAATGCGTCTGATTGGCATTTCTGTAACTAGGTTTAGGGACTCGAGCGTTGTTACTAACTATACTCAGAACTGACTGCAAACTATGCATCATAAATCAGTAACTCTAATAGTTGGTCTCATATTTCACTCGATCGATTGCATCTATGTGCAGTCTTGTGAACATACAAGTAGAATTTCGTGAATTTCACGTGAATGTAAAAAAAATTTGGTGCGAATGGAAGCTGTAAGAAACACATTTAACTAATTATTCTGTACCACGTAATAATTAATTCATTTGAAAATTCAGAAGAGAAGACACCAATAATTATGCCCATTAAGACAGAAACTAAAGTGGAGATGCGGGCACTATGCAGATTTGCGCTTTTTCATCTTCAGATCTATACAAATAATGTGTACTAACCGGTGTATTCATTGCTTTCGTAATGGTTCCCTCTTGTTTATTCATCTAGTGATGAGCTGTGTCCACACCATGAGCCTGATTGTTTCTTTGTATCCTTCCATCTACTGTGTTTGTGTGTTATTTATCGGTGTTCAAAAAGCAAAATGTTATGCTTTTTCCCACGAGGTATTAAAATGAGGTCCCAAGAAGGCTAACTAATTATAATCAAAATAGAGTTAGACGCCAATTAGTTTTTCGTCATGGCGTTATGTTGTTTTTGTGGTCTTCAGTCCTGAGACTGGTTTGATGCAGCTATCCATGGTACCCCATCCTGTGCAAGCCTTCTCATCTCCCAGCACTTACCGCAACCTACATCCTTTTGAATCTGCTTAGTGTATTCATCTCTTGGTCTCCCTCTACGAGTTTTATCCTCCACGCTGCCCTCCAATACTAAATTTGTGATCCCTTGATGCCTCAGAACATGTCCTACCAACCAATCCCTTCTTCTTGTCAAGTTGTGCCACAAACCCCTCTTCTCCCCAGTTCTATTCAATACCTCCTCATTAGTTATGTGATCTACCCATCAAATCTTCAACATTCTTCTGTAGCACCACATTTAGAAAGCTTCTATTCTCTTTTTGTCCAAACTATTTATCGTCCATGTTTCACTTCCATATATGGCTACACTGCATATAAATACTCCGAAACGGCTTCCTGACACTTAGATATATACTCGATCTAAACAAATTTATCTTCTTCAGACACGCTTTCCTTGCCATTGTCAGTCTACATTTTATGTCCTCTCTACTTCGACCATCATCAGTTATTTTGCTCCCCAAATAGCAAAACTCCTTTACTACTTTAAGTGTCTCATTTCCTAATCTAATTCACTCAGCATCACCCGACTTAATTCGACTACATTCCATTATCCTCGTTTTGCTTTGGTTGATGTTTATCTTATATCCTCCTTAAAAGACACTGTCCATTCCGTTCAACTGCTCTTCCAAGTCCTTAGCTGTCTCTGACAGAATTACAATGTCATCGGCGAACCTCAAAGTTTTTATTTCTTCCCATGGATTTTAATACCTGTTGTTGTTGTTGTGGTCTTCAGTCCTGAGACTGGTTTGATGCAGCTCTCCATGCTACTCTATCCTATGCAAGCTTCTTCATCTCCCAGTACCTACTGCAACCTACATCCTTCTGAATCTGCGTAGTGTATTCATCTCTTGGTCTCCCTCTACGATTTTTACCCTCTACGCTGCCCTCCAATACTAAATTTATGATCCATTGATAGCTCATAACATATCCTACCAACCGATCCCTTCTTCTGGTCACGTTGTGCCACAAACTTCTCTTCTCCCCAATCCTATCAATACTTCCTAATTAGTTATGTGGTCTACCCATCTAATCTTCAGCATTCTTCTGTAGCACCACATTTCGAAAGCTTCTATTCTCTTCTTGTCCAAACTATTTATCGTCTATGTTTCACTTCCATACATGGCTACACTCCATACAAATACTTTCAGAAATGACTTCCTGACACTTAAATCTATACTTGATGTTAACAAATTTCTCTTCTTCAGAATCGCTTTCCTTGCCATTGCCAGTCTACATTTTATATCCTCTCTACTTCGAACATCATCAGTTATTTTACTCCCCAAATAGCAAAACTCCTTTACTACTTTAAGTGTCTCATCTCCTAATCTAATTCCCTCAGCATCACACGACTTAATTCGACTACATTCCATTATCCTCGTTTTGCTTTTGTTGATGTTCATCTTATATCCTCCTTTCAAGACACTGTCCATTCCATTCAACTGCTCTTCCAAGTCCTTTGCTATCTCTGACAGAATTACAATGTCATCGGTGAACCTCAAAGTTTTTATTTCTTCTCCACAGATTTTAGTACCTACTCCGAATATTTCTTTTGTTTCCTTTACTGCTTGCTCAATATACAGATTGAATAACATCGGGGAGAGGCTACAACCCTTATTACTCCGTTCCCAACCACTGCTTCCCTTTCATGTCCCTCGACTTTTATAACTGCCATCTGGTTTCTGTACAAATTGTAAATAGACTTTCGCTCCCTGTATTTTACCCCTGCCAACTTCTAAATTATCAAGAGAGTGTTCCAGTAAACATTGTCAAAAGCTTTCTCTAAGTCTACAAATGCTAGAAACGTAGGTTTGCCTTTCCTTAATCTTTCTTCTAAGATAAGTCGTAAGGGCAGTATTGCCTCACGTGTTCCAGTATTTCTATGGAATCCATACTGATCTTCCCCGAGGTCGGCTTCTACTAGTTGTTCCATTCGAATGTAAAGAATTCGTGTTAGTATTTTGCAGCTGTGGCTAATTAAACAGATTGTTCGGTAATTTTCACATCTGTCAACACCTGCTTTCTTTGGGATTGGAATTATTATATTCTTCTTGAAGTCTAAGGGTATTTCGCCTGTTTCATACATCTTGCTCACCAGATGGTAGAGTTTTGTCAGGACTGGCTCTCCCAAGGCCGTCAGTAGTTCCAATGGAATGTTGTCTAGTTTCGACTCAGGTCTTTCAGTGCTCTGTCAAACTCTTCACGCAGTATCGTATCTCCCATTTTATCTTCATCTACATCCTCTTCCATTTCCATAATATTGTACTCAAGTACATCGCCCTTGTATAGACCCTCTATATACTCCTTCCACCTTTCTGCTTTCCCTTCTTTGCTTATAACTGGGTTTCCATCTGAGCTCTTGTTGTTCATACAAGTGGTTCTCTTATCTCCAAAGGTCTCTTTAATTTTCCTTTAGGCAGTATCTATCTTACCCCTAGTGAGATAAGCCTCTACATCCTTACATTTGTCCTCTAGCCATCCCTGCTTAGCCATTTTGCACTTCCTGTCGATCTCATTTTTCAGACGTTTGTATTCCTTTTTGCCTGCTTCATTTACTGCATTTTTATATTTTCTCCTTTCATAAATTAAATTCAATATTTCTTCTGTTACCCAAGGAATTCTACTAGCCCGTCGTCTTTTTACCTACTTGATCTTCTGCTGCCTTCACTACTTCATCCCTCAAAGCTACCCATTCTTCTTCTACTGCATTTCTTTCCCCCATTCCTGTCAATTGTTCCCTTATGCTCTCCCTGAAACTCTGTATACAAAATTTAATACCCACTGCGAAAATTTCTTTTGTTTTCTTTACTTGTGTTAAGTCGACAGAAATAGTTGGGTGTTATTGCCTGCATTACCGGCATCCCATTGTCGTCTTCTCTTATTGAGACTTTCATATTACCCTGAACACAAGACGCCGAGATAAATGTTTATATTCTCCGTGACGAAACATCCTCACATTCCATTCATCCTGATCCATTCGTTACGTGCATCGGCAGCAATGAGTGATAGGATAGTTGTTGTGAGGCGACGAATAACAATAAAATGCTAGTAATAACAAATCAGTAATCAAGCATGTTTACCGCATTATAGACGATTAACAAAATACCCAAGAAAGGCTGAGTGTTTAATTGGCCTACTGCATAGGTGTTCCTACCACTTTGTTACTGAATTCTGTTCTGGTTGTTTGCATAGAGAAAAGAAAGAACACTGTAGCCATACATATCGATAGTTCAACGAGATATTACCTAACAACTATCCTTGCTTAACATCATGAGACGAACATGTCGTCACCGAGCTGATAGTCGAAATAGATTTCTGTTTTCTCTCTGTGTCTCCCTCTCTCTTTTTCTATTTATTTTTTGATGAAAGAATCGAGAAGCGCGAATAATAAGCAAGTAGGCATATAACCTGTTTACAGTTCTTTTTATTGGGACACATAATGCAAAAATACAAGTTTTAAGTGTACTACTGCGTAATTCCAGTTATTGACAGTTTATTCGTGAGCTTGCTCGCATGCAGTGGGGTGAAACCTATCACAGAAGCAAGCAAAACACAAATATTTCTTGCACCATTCGCAACACACAAATGAAATCTCGCTGCACTGACTTGTTGTCCGATATATTGCACGGTAAACATGTCTGATTCATGTTGCTAAATATAGCTCTATCGTATATCAATTTGCGTACCAAGTGTATAAAAGTATATCTTGAAATACGCAGAAAGTCACATAGAGGTATTCGACTGAAACATAGCCATGACCAAGATTGTAACTGGGATCGACAGCATCGTCATCTACCACCTTGACAACTCGAACGGTGACAGTGCTCGGCCGGTTACTTACGTTTACTGGTATCAAAGCTACAGCATGAAAACACAAAACTGTTAATAACCCGAGGATCATTAACGTTGGAACCCGTAGTAAAGTAAAGCAGTCATCAGTCGGAAGAGTGTTTTGAACACCACAGTGCTTTAATGGGCACTCTTGTTGGAGGTGGTATGCCATTGCTTTCCTCCGACCCTTGAGTTGACTTATCTACCCAGTTAACATGGGAACATACCGTTTAACGTGGTTTTCGGAGCACAGCACAACTCGGCATTTTTCACATCAACAAACACTGCCTGGCGGGAAATATGTGTAAAATGGCACATATGAATCGTGGGCCTGACGAGGGATTGAACCCGAGACCTTCGTATCCGTAGTCTTGCTCTCCATCACTTTGCCACCATGCAGCTACTACTGTGGTTTCTGCTTGGCATTAAAATTAAGGATCTCTCATTTGTGCCTGTGTTGGCACACGCGTGTCCCTTAGGAGACGTTACTTATGGGATTACCCTCGTAAACGTGTGTGTAAACGCCTTCCAATGCCCACTCAAGGAAGATAGATACACAGTCTAGCTTCAATATTATAAATACGCCTCAGTTTGTGGATGAACTCAGATATATAGCAGTGCTGTACCCACTGGTGTTAGACTCGTTTTCAACCAATGATTACCACAGCTACAGAAACACTACTTGTGATACCTCTTAGACAAAATACTTACGCAGTGCTATCAGACGACAAGATCAAACTGACACAAACTGTGGGGCGTTGGTTTTACAACCTTCGTACCTGCATAAAGAGCTTTTCCTATTTGAGATATCTGTGGACGTTGCTGCATAAGACGATTTAAGAAGAAACTAAATTCCTTCAGCTACGCCAATGTTTAAAGAAATCGTCTTAACGGCACCAAATCGTGGTTTGTGAATCGTTTACCGGCCGTACTCTGCCGCATTTCGCTGGCTAGAAGGCAAAAATCTTACTGACAAATTTCACAGAAGAAAAAGGGGGACGAAATGTCTCCCACTGGAAGGTCATATTGTTTTATTTAAATGATTACAAAATCAGGTAAAACGAACAGTGAGGTTGTCAGTATAAGCACATTACTGTTGTGAGCGTGATGTTGCACCGCCCAGGGCCTCTAATTATAAAGGGCCCGTTTAGGTCAGGCATATTGTATACAGAAGTGGAAGAGAGAGCACCACTAAATTCTATAATCCGTATGCATTGCATACACACGTAAATTACTGTTACAGTGTACTTAGGGAGCCCAATGAGCGAATTGCAAATTTTCCGGTGAGAAGAGCACTGGGAAACAGTCTTCGCTACATTAGGTTACTTAAACTGGTGTCACTCTGAGCTAGAATTTATGGTCAACTACTAAGTGTAAGGACAATGATTCTGATGCTAGTTTTTGCATCTGTGAAATACTTTCCTACATTATAGAAGCGAATATTAAATTTGAACAAATATTGCGAAAATTTTGGACTTGTATAGCTTAGAATGGAATTTTTCTGTTTATTGCAAAGGAAAACAATTGATTTTCTAAGACGTTCTGTGTCATACACAACTTGAAACAGGCCACGTCGACCAAATCATATGGAAGAACTGACAGCGACGTATGTCGGAAGGCAGTAAGAACCCTTGGCTTCTGGTTTGGCAGTATTCGACAGCCATTTCTAGGCGCAAGTGAATGAAGAAAGGCAGCGCGTTTTTGTTATCAAGTAACGTCTTTATCAATTACTTTAGTTTTAATGAAATCTACGAGTAATTGCTGGTGTTTGATATTAACATGAAAAGGATTCCGTAATCAGGGAAAGAACCTGGTCTTGGGCAACTACTTCTATAATGACCAAAAGGCCTTAAATGATCTTCAAGCACATGTTCCAGCAGCAGTATGAAGAAAATGATAGTAATAATGACGGTAATAATCGAATTATCGGGTAACTTCACACTTCACAATGGATTTTCTCGAACTACGAAATTTCCTGAATTAGTGAAAATTTAAAAATGGCTTCACATAGAGGCTATGATGCCTTGAAGAGTCTTTACATCCTGCTGACGTGAGAATAGCATAATCTCCGCGTCAGAAGCTTGCTTCTACTTAACCATTTAATAGACTCGCATTTTTTCCACCGTGACTAATTTTGTAAGCCAAGAATTCATCCGTTACAGCACACTCCTGGGGCTGGGAAATGTGGCCACAATGGTCTGGTGGAACGAACTATCACAAGTGCAATGCGTGGGTTCAGGCATTTACTTTTAAGAGGCACAAACAGATTTACTTTATCTCTAGCAACCTCAAGAGAAAGATGTTATAATCCAGAATCCGCATTAAACATCACTTTCCTTAATTCCCAACTGGGCAGACTCGGTTTACGTTGGGAAATGACATAGGTGGAGGTCATGGTAAACATAAATACTGTCGCCAGTAAACTTACTTACATTAGAAAATTTTATTTTATTTGATGAAAAAGGAACAGGGTTCTTATTTTACTTGTACTTGATTGAACAAGAGACGTTGAAAAATTTGGTGCTGGACTGTGATTCGAATTCGTATCTCCTCTTTCGAGGATCTGAATCTCTCGGAACAGTATAGTTCAATCATTTCGTTCCTTTTTCCAAGACTGCAATCTTCTCTAGGTCTCCTCCAAAGGTAAGTATGAGGGTCCGATTCCTGATCCAGTACAAAAGTACTTTTAATTTCATTTCAAGCCCTATCACGTGCACACCGGCCAGCTAGTGAAAATTAACGTGCATTTTTAATGTCTGTTCATGTGTTCCGAAAAATTTGTGGTCAAACTTGCACACATCTTACTGTTGTTGAGTAAGTAATTGACGCTTAAGCTATATTCGTGGATGATAATGAAGAATGATAGGAGTGCGGCTCGATTGTTGCTCAGGCACAAAAATTTGTATCCTTATTTTAGATTCAAACACCTAGCAGCTGGTAAGAAGAACCGATACAAAACATTTGATTTTACTTAGTTAATAATCGGATTACGTGTTGGGTTCGTATCTGCGTCACAGAACTTCACATCATGCGCTTTACCTTTAAAAGCATACACACTTTGTTATTTCTAAATGGAGGTATATTAGACATCTTTCGAGGAGTCCCGTTTTGTTACAGAAACTGTCGTCTTTTAATTTCAACTTTAGATTTGGTTACTGATATTGGCGAAAATTTCGGTAATTCATGACCCTTCACGGCTAGTCAGCAATATGATACGATTAGAGTACATTAGATTAATACTTGTTCAATAGATCATGAATATGACATTTCGTAATGATGTGGAACTTGTCATTTTAATGAAAGGTTTCTTTTACATACTGGTATTCAATTTCTTAACAACAATTTTTTACCCTCTCGATTATTATTTTTTTATTTCTCTCTCTCTCTCTCTCTCTCTCTCTCTCTCACTCTCTCTCTCTCCCACACACACACACACACACACACACACATACATTCTTTTCTGATTTTTATTTGTTTGGTCTCCCGGACTATCGGTGAGGCGCGAAAACGTCCGTGAAAGTGTTCTTAGTCTTGAGTACACTTACGAATGAAATATGAAAACAACTATTAGAGTTACTGATTTATGATGCATAGTTTGCAGTCAGTTCTGAGTATAATTAGTAACAACGCTCGAGTCCCTAAACCTAGTTACAGAAATGCCAATCAGACGCATTATGTATTCCATGCCGTAACAGCCGCGTCTTTCAGACGCCACCTATGGTCACCTCCTAGCCCGCTCTAGGATCACGTAGGTTCGTTCGTCTTCTTCCTGCTGGTACTGTAACTGAGATTTGCCAACAAGGCAAGGTATGTTTGGCAACTCTGTGATCGACGAGTTACTTCCTGGTGTGCACGGAATTAAGGCTCAAAGTTCACTTGATTTTTCCTGTCATTTCCATTGAATAATCTGAGTTATTATCGCTTGAGGTTGAAAATTTACGGTTGTCAGCCCAGGAAAGCCGTTACACGTGGAAATCGCCACTAATCTCTTCCTTTAAATAGCGGTTTACGATTTCTAGCCACTATTGGCCTCGTAAGAGGAGGGCCCAACAAATACCTCTTCGCTAGGTGTGAGGGGACGTGCTGACATGTGAAAAACTGTCTGTTAAGGTTCCAGTCTCGCTGACTGTAACATTTTCATCCCTTCTGTAAAAGAGCTACAAGCAGTCAAATCAAACATCGATAAGGAAATCGAAAGAAAATGCTATTAACATATAGTATAATGGTGAAAACCTTACAATGCTGCACAACATGTGACAACTCTTTCCACTGCTGACAAGCAAATTTCGGGTTTCTAGGAATACACAACTTTATTTATGAAATGCCATATTTGCATACCTGTTGAGTATGACACAGCATACCAATTAATCACAGTCCCAATCGCAATATAAGTGAGAAGTATTTTACTAATTCGTGCCGATAGAGGCACGCTTGTGTGCAGATACTCAGTTGTATAAAAACAGACTTTTGTCGTACGGTTATCGTGGGTAGTTTTATTTCATTTCTTATAATACAGTGCACAATTTTCGTAAGGTTTCTTTTAGTGTTGTTAAAACAATACCAAACATGAGAGAGAAATTAATCATCAATCATATATGTGAATTCTCTGATGTTATCTATAACAGTCTGACAATGCACATGCAGTTTATTGATTACATGCATGTAGAAAACTTGTTCTGAGTTAGAGCTGTCAATCAAGGATTGAAGAAGTTTAAAATGCAACTACCAGACGACAGATAATGTAGAAAATACTTTTTCGATTACTTTGGCACGATGCGCTCTCCCCATACATAATACAAAAGCTTCGAGATGAATCTGCTGCCTGGTGATCTATTAAACCTGAGAAGAACAAAATGTCGCAGAAGCTAGTCCTTTTTCCACATGCAACTATTTTGGGTTGATGGATAACTTCAGCAGACAGCAGAATTACGTTTTAAAAATTGTTGCAGGGAGTGTAATAGAACTCACGACGCCTTACCTACTGTGCGCAACACTTACCGTTACGCTACGAGTTGTCATACAGCTGCAGCAGCTCCAGAAGTCGACAACAGTTCCTCCAGACCTTCCGCATTCCACAGTGCTGTGAGATAATGCATATGGCCGGATCAACACTTGTGAGAGACAGAGAGTTACAGCTTCTCTTTGCCACTGCACGACGGTTTCAAAAAACAGATAGCGCGATAGAGTAGCTCAAATGGAAAGGAACACTTCTTATTTAAATTTCTGCATCCTACACTGTTGGCAGTTCTGTGTAGGTGACAGATACTTGATTTTATTTTGATGATTACAAAATAGAGTCGAATGTATGCACAGGGTAGCTGAGGCAGCTAGTTCATGGCGATTCGGTCAACCACGTAAATGAATGCACTGAACATGCTGCAAACCGCTACAGGGAGCCTGTGTTTCAGAATTCTCATCGAGTGTGCCGCAACAGTGTTATGATAGAAAAATGACTCTCAGAGACGAGGCTTTTGTGGTCTGTTGGATTGATGATAGGTTTCTATAGTGATGGTCTGGGTTCGATTCCAACGTCTGCCAATGATTTTTAATAGGGAGAGACAGATTCTATTCTCTTCTGGTTACGCCAACCGAGAAGTTATAATGGCATTGTGGTCTGAAATTCACATTAAACATGATATTCCTTCTCTACCCAGTAGACGTTAGGTTGAAACACAATATAGTCAGCAGTGGCGAAATGTGGGAATTATATCACCAGTAACCTTGCTTATACTAGTTATTTATTTCTAGTGACGAAACAAACGCTATGTAGGGTCACAGGACACTTAGTCTATCTTTTATTTGAGCTTCTGTATGCCGATAAATTGGTTCTGAACTTGGAAGGCGACTCAAACCGCCTTTAACGCGTAATTTGATCCCTTCGTGACAATACAGTCCACTACTGTTGGTTGTTTCTTCAAAACAGCAGATTCCTCAACATCTCAATACATTGCACGTGAATAGGTTCGAATCCTGGCCCGGCACTAAAGTTTTCATTACGTATAATCAAGCTCTAGCAAGAGAACACCTATCTCCTTTGGATAATAATTTTGATTTTTAATGCATTTTCATTCCTTGTCAACACTAACGATGTCTGACGGTTTTGACTCCCAGTGAGTCACACAACTATTTCAGAGATAACTATAAGTTCAAGGATGTTATTCCGAGCCGCTTGTGGCGACAAATTCGGTAGCTGACGTCTCTTTGTGTGTAGTCAACAACGATATGTCTGGGGTTCGATTGCTAGTCAGCACTGAACTGTTCGTCATATTATTTCTAGTTCAAAGATGCTCACATGTCGCTGCTGGTTTAACAAACCCATATTTAACGTTCGTTTTCTCTAGAATATAACAGCAATATGTGCCGGGTTGGAGTCCTGGGAAGGGAAAAAGTAATGTTTCGTCTCGTCATTTCAGTTAAAACATCTAGCTACTGCCGAGAAAATCCGATATATCACAGTTGATTGTGCCTCGATAACAATCCGATTAGGTTCTTGGTTCCAATCCCTGTCCAACACTAAGCTTTACTTCACGCCATTTCAAGTAAGTTACTTGTGAATAAGCAATATTTAACATCGCTCGTAGTTCGTTCAAATGGCTCTGAGCACTATGCGACTTAACTTCTGAGGTCATCAGTCGCCTAGAACTCAGAACAAATTAAACCTAACTAACCTAAGGATATCACACACATCCATGCTCGAGGCGGGATTCGAACCTGCGACCGTAGCGGTCGCTCGGTTCCAGACTGTAGCGGCTAAAACCGCACGGCCACTCCGGCCGGCTCGTAGTTCGTTAACAGGGACAATTGATGCTGGGTAGGATCTCGTATTCGTTAAAAATGTTTATGTTATGTAATTTAAAGTTGATTTTTCTAACTGATACTGTCTAAATTGGAGGTATGCCTAGTATGCCTAGTGAGGAATGACTGTTAGTTTCTGTCAACTCATCAATAACTTGAACTTTTAATGTCAGTTTGTGTTAAATATTAAGTACAGTATGTTACTTTGAAGAGAAAATCATGAATACGACGAACGTACTATGTGCATTATCTATCTGACGTAATAATGAGAGTGGTAACATTTCAGGTATGTCATTTATTGCAGTAAATGTGAGCTTACATGACTTATGGACAGTCTTATTTGTGATAAGTTGTTCCCTGATATTTGTAGTATCGTGGTATTACTTTAGACCTTGAGTTATTGCGATAGAGAGCAGAGTTTTCTAGTGATGACTTGTTGAATCCATTTTCAATAGCCACACGACTGTATCAAGGGGCGATTAGAGGACCTGCTAGACAGCTGCGTTATGTGGGTTGCATGCGAATCAGGCTAAATGCAATTCAGGTCCTTCGGATACTTTTGAGCATGACTGTACATCTGGTGAATTTGATCGCCGAGGTATCCATGTGAGTTCGCTATGATGCTCCTCAGATCACTGTAGTAATGATCTCCGAGACAAATTCGATACACTACTGAAAGACGTTATCGGCGTCGGCGAAGACATCAGGCATGAACGGATCGGTGTTTCACAGCTGTCACTGTGTCTTCGATTACTACAACAGGTTACATGGACGTGCAGAACAATATATCCCATAGCGTAATACTGCTCTCACCAGACGGAGTCCGTGGCACGCTGCACATTTCGAGCCACCGCTCACCCCGATGACGGCTTTTTGGTGACGGCCATCGACCTAGTGTAGCAAAAGTGTGGTACACCTGAAGAGCCAACAGGGTTTCTGTTGATCGACGATGGGGTCAACGTATGAACACGTAGGGGTGGTCAGCTGCGGAGCTCAGTGTTTAACAGTATACGGTGACCCGTGTGCTCTGAAACACTTGTGTGTGCACCAGCACTGTGCTCTTTCGGCAGACATGCCGCAGATCACTATCTATCTTACACTACAGAGAACACAAGTCTCCAAACCCCTCGTTCTGTGATGGGTCGTAGATGTCCCACTATTGTTTCAGTGCCCTTTATAACGGTACTTTGCGGGCAGGCGTGTCAATTAGCATCATATTAATTAAAATCGGGGAAGAATTAAAAAGGGGAAAGTAATACGAAACTTTAATAACTGCACAGTATTAGTAAGAAGCAATATAATGAAAAGTAATAAAAAGCAAAGACCAAGCGGGACAGAAAGATATAGGGACGCGTTTGTTTTTTAATACATATAAAAGAACATATAACACATTATTGAGCTCTCTACCTCCAGGTATCGCGATCGGGCTAGTCGATGAAAAAGTGGTACGCGACTGCGAAATTCGTCAAGGAGATTATTTAAAGACTCTTGAAGCACGTTTAAAATACATTACGTGTGACAAAGTGATCAGAGACGTTTATTGTCGGGTGAAGTGAAAATGATTCCGACAACATAATTGGAACTTTGTGTTAGCTGGTAAAAGTACTCTTGGGAAACTATACCCACGAAAATTGTACGCAACGGAAAGCTATAGTTTACGTAATTCTGCATTTTTTAAAATTGTGAAACGCGTGTGCGCGGAACATTAAGAGAATCTTATCCTTGGACGGTTGTGGGGGTAACTGATACAAACATCGCGCCAGCATAAAAATAGTTCGCTTATTAACTACCAGATATTAATTAACGGCGACCTAAATTACTAAAAACAGTGCGAACTCCGTTAAATTAAACCCTGCGTGTGAAAGATAATCACATCGAACATTTCGAGAGCGAAGAATAGACATATAAGTGCCGAATTGATAGCCTGGGTCGTGTCGATATTTGGACATTATATGACACGCGTTATTCAGAACACGATATCGACCGTTCTAATATGAAAAGAAGGATAGGATCATCACCTCCAATCCCGATTCATATTTCATATTTAGTTAGTGAAAAGAAAAGTGTTAATAAACAAACTACATTTCAATTTTATCCACGATTTTGGCTTCATTACATAGTGTTGACTACACGATAAACAATATCTGTGGAAGTTGTATACAACGTACCGTCATTATATTTTGCCAAGCAATGTTGTGGGACACCAAAAACGTAAATGCATGAAATTGTTCTTACAGCGGATATATAATGTGTGAGTGCGACGAACTACGAGTATATTGAGAAACTGAACATCCATTACGTACTTGCATGTTTATCTGTGAACATGGTCCTTGTCGGTACATCAGCATAGAGTTCGAATAGAATCCCTGGAACATTGCAAACCATTCAGATTAATCGAACATCTAAATACGCATAATACTGGTATCACCAGGATGTATTCTTTCTCCTCACCCCCGTGGCAGTAATTGAAATAAGAGTCACCCGGGAATAACATGTAAATCAACTGACGACCATTGAGCTAGCGTCACGAATTTTCAAACGTCCACTGCCATGTATGAAGGTGAATGACACCACGAGTGTTAACGTCGATCGAGAGGTGTCGTGGTGATAGTAGTGAATGACACTGAGCGGTCACACTTTCTGACTCGTTCTGTAGATGCTCACGCCAAAATCACGTGAATATTCGGCGAGCTGCGCCGTTTCCGAGATACTCGCTCTGCGTCGTGATGTAACTCTTGTCAGTGTTGCTTACCTGACTTTTCCATTTGCAGCCCGTATCTTTGCTAGGGTGATCTCCCGTCCGTGTTAAGCTTACATGCTTCTGTTGTAGCACGAAGTGACCGTAACGCCAACAGGCGCCATCCAACGTCACGGCGGGCAGTGGTCGTAATGTGTTGGCTTATCAGTGTACCATGCACACTGCCAGACGAAAAAAGTGAAGCGCCCAGAATGGGAGGTGAAAATAAAAAGAAATTTTGCGGTTTGAGAATCTGTATGATGTCTCTGCAATGATGACGAAGCGGAACTGACAAAGATCCATGCACTGCTTCGCTTGTGAACTGTGTCATAAAGCCATTATATCCTCTCCTGAGGCATTGTGGCCCACAACTGTTGTAACTTGTTAATGATATCCTGTATAATGGCTCAGGAGTTAAGTTGACGACGGAGATAGTTCGATAAAATTTCTTTCGGTGATAGATCTGGGGATCTTGCTGGAAACTGACGAGTGTCAACGCGCAGTTCATAGGGAAACTTGCCATATCTGGACGTGCATTAATCTGTTGGGAAATGGCACCACACCACGCCGCATAAACCGTATCACAGAAGGGCGCAGCATTTTAGCGGTGTACCATTACGCTGTAAGAATTCCCTTAATCTCTACTAGCCATGACCTGAAGTCACACCGAATGGCTCCCCACACTGCAACCTTACTCGTAAAGTAGTTCCAGGTGTAACACATCTGTACCTCTCTGCAAGTTTGAAGCCTCTCCGCAAGTCGTAGCCATTTTCGCCGATGACTGACATCCGAGGTTTGTGAAACCACGATTCGTCGCTGTTAATAATGTGAACCAGTGATCAGCAGCCCATCCATCCTGTTCACGGCACCCCTCAAACGCCACCATGTGCGTTGTTCTGCTTATGGCAGCCTACGCTTGGGACAGTAATCTCGTCGTTCGGCTGCTGCTAGTCTCCGTCCAATAGTGCAGGATAACACTGATTACTGCAGGGCGACGATTACTTGTTCTCAGATGTCAGATGCAGATGTGACGGTATTACGATGCGGTTGGTGCCCATTAGGGCTATCCCCGCTTTCAATTGTGATACGTGACGGACCGGAACCACGACGAGGAGTGTGCCTGCCCTAACGTCCGTGTCCAGTCCCACATCGGACCGTGGTCACCTCCGAATGCCCCATAAAAATATGGATATTGTACGAGGGTTATCCCAAAACTAAGGTCTCCTATTTTTTTATAAGTTCAGAATTCAGTTTGTGTGGCGGTTGGTCACACTGTTATGAAGAGTGCTTCACGCACTGTGTGTAAACATGCGCACGCCGCGCTGAGGCGCTCAGTGTTGGCTTCGCAGCCGTTGAGAATGGAGCTCCCGTTGGATGTTACCGCCAAGTGTGAATTCCGCGTAGTTATTCGGTTTTTGAACGCAAAGGGCACTGTGCCGATGGGAATCCATCGCCAAATGATGGAAGTGTATGGTAAGTCGTGCATGAATGTTAAAAATTGTTCGTAAGTGGTGTAGAGAGTTTGCACTTGGTCGGACCGAAATTCACGACGAACAAAGGAGTTGACCGCCAGTTTCTGAGGAGACTGTGTTTAAGGTTGAGCAAAGCATGCGTTAAGATCGGCGGATTACCCTGGATGATTTGTGTACGTTGGTTCCTGACGTTTCCCGAAGCACCGCTCACAGAATTTTAACGGAAACTATCGGAAGGCGTCGGCAAGATGGGTGCCACGCATGCTGACTGAGAACCACATGCGGCAACGTGTTGACGCTTCCCGCGCATTTCCTCGCCACCTTGTAGCCGAACAGGACATCTTAATGGATGGACTCAATTGTCGCGGGTGACGGAACCTGGGCATACTACTTTACACCTGAGACCAAGCAACAATCACGCCAGTGGCGGCATCCTTCTTCGCGAAAGCCGCGGAAATTCAAACAAACACAGTCTGCTGGTAAAGTCATGACAATCGTTTTTTGGGATCGGAAAGGGGTATTGTTGGTCAACTTTATACCCACTGGGACCACAATTAACGCTGACAAGTACTGTGAGACTCAAACGGGCAATTCAGAACAGGAGAAGAGAAATGTTGAGCAAGGACGTTCAGGTTCTCCATGACAAAGCTCGCCCACACATCACTCGGCAAACCGTTGCTCCCCTGCAACAGTTTAAGTGGAACATGATCACCCACCCACCCTATAGTCCTGACTTGGCGCCCAGTGACTATCAACTGTTCCATAGGTTAAAAGAACAATTGGCCCAGAAGCTATTCAGCTCCGACGACGAGGTGAAAGAAGAGGTTCATAACTATATGAACAGCATGGAGGCGAGCTGGTATGACATGGGCATACAAAAACTGCCACAGCGTCTACAAAAATGCATCGACAGAAATGGTGTTTAACTCGAAAAATAGCTAAATGTTCAAGCTGTAAAATGATTTAAACCATTGTAGAAATAAACCGGTCTATGTACTTATAAAAAAATAAGAGGTCTTACTTTTGGGGACTACCCTCGTATTATGCTCCTAGCCGGGAAAAACGAGAGCCGCAATGAGGCGCCTTTTATACTCCGTCAGGTGTCGATAACGTTGCTCCATACAACTGCGAACCAGCACTGTGTCTTTCACAGCGGTCACTCAACATCTAACGTTGCTTACGCTCCATATTTAACAACACTAAACATGAACAAAATTAGTGTCATCTCATGACCTTTCCACCTGAAACAGTTAATTGCAATTCTGATCATTCATGTAACTGTCAACAGTGTGTACGTTTACAACGGTACCTGAAAACTTACTACATATTCTGGGAGCTTAACTTTTTTCCAGATAGTGTATGAAAAGCATAATAGAATTCTCTGATAAAAAGTTGTTCTTGAAGCAATATGTCAATGAATAACCTGTTCTTCGTATCTGATAATATTCTCCTGAAGATAAGAGTAGTTGCTGAAACGTTGCACAGGGCAACACTGCCCCTCAGGGAGAAACCATAAAACATTATCTGTGTAATACATCTATTATAGTAATTTCACTGGCATACATACGAATTCAAAAAGAAAGTGGACTGTGTTCCTTTCTAACAGCGGTGTTATGGCACCATTGCTTTTCACAATATATATAAACGACCTAGTAGATAGTGTCGGAAGTTCCATGCGGCTTTTCGCGGATGATGCTGTAGTATACAGAGAAGTTGCAGCATTAGAAAACTGTAGCGAAATGCAGGAAGATCTGCAGCGGATAGGCCCTTGGTGCAAGGAGTTGCAACTGACCCTTAACATAGACAAATGTAATGTATTGCGAATACATAGAAAGAACGATCCTTTATTGTATGATTATATGATAGCGGAACAAACACTGGTAGCAGTTACTTCTGTAAAATGTCTGGGAGTATGCGTGCGGAACGATTTGAAGTGGAATGATCATATAAAATTAATTGTTGTTAACGCGGGTACCAGGTTAAGATTCATTGGGAGAGTCCTTAGAAAATGTAGTCCATCAACAAAGGAGGTGGCTTACAAAACACTCGTTCGACCTATACTTGAGTACTGCTCATCAGTGTGGGATCCGTACCAGATCGGGTTGACAGAGGAGATAGAGAAGATCCAAAGAAGAGCGGGGCGTCTCGTCACAGGGTTATTTGGTAACCGTGATAGCGTTACGGAGATGTTTAGCAAACTCAAGTGGCAGACTCTGCAAGAGAGGCGCTCTGCACCGCGGTGTAGCTTGCTCGCCAGGTTTCGAGAGGGTGCGTTTTTGGATGAGGTATCGAATATATTGCTTCCACCTACTGATACCTCCCGAGGAGATCACGAATGTAAAATTAGAGAGATTCGAGCGCGCACGGAGGCTTTCAGACAGTCATTCTTCCCGCGAACCATACCCGAATGGAACAGAAAAGGGAGGTAATGACAGTGGCACGTAAAGTGCCCTCCGCCACACACCGTTTGGTGGCCTGCGGAGTATAAATGTAGATGTAGATGTAGATTAAAGTTAACGTCATAATCTAAGCGTAAGTAAGAAATTGATAACTTTAGTATTAAAAGTACTTTATCAACGGGAAAACTATGTGGTTTTCGGCAGAAACAGTTACAGTATCAATTTTATTCACCATATTAGCTTAGACTGAAGACAAATGGAAGACTAATTATTTTGCAAGTATTTCAGGATCAAACGTCAGGGCTGTATTGTGCGTACTAGAAACTACGGTGAATAAACAGCTTTTTATGTACAAGTGGTCTATAACGAAAGTAAAGTCTACTTCTGATGCATTAAATGCTTACTTTACCAGCCACATAAATTAAATTTTCTGTTACGTTTTAACTTTTGAAACTTTGCTGCATAGAGCCATATCGCCAAATCCCCTGAATCATGAAAAGAGTGGCTACATTACTCTGGGAGAGCTGATGTATGGATTAAAGAGAGGTTATTATAAAAATTGTAGAACAGGAAAAGATATTATATTCAGTACCTAGTCAAACGTATCCGAGTACGCCTATGATATGCGGAACTGACCACTGGACGTCACGAGAGGCCTTCCCGACAATATAAAACAAACCGGAAATTACGCACAAAATGCTGATCTGCTAGACCATCGTACTGTATTCTGTCCACCGTGAGTTGACACAGTCGGCACAGGTGCATTCAGAACGAGCACTTTTCTTAGTCTCTGCGCCGAAGAGCCTCCACTAGGAATCAGGTGTCGACTAGTCACAGCAAGACAGGAGTTCTTTATTCCGACTGACCTAAAGTATTTGGAAAACGTTATGTAATTCGGAATTTAGCAATAGATGATACTAAGGGCGGAAGGCAGGAAAAACGAGGGCGGGGAGAGTTGACACAATTAATAACATGTTCTGGGCTATTATACCATGGTCGAATTGGTTTGACCTTAAAACCCGGCGTTTCGTCCCCATCCTCGGACGGTTTTCTCAGGTGTGATCCTAGCTTTGTTGGATGTCCGATTCATACCCTGGCTCGCTCACAAGGGTGTGAATCGGACATTGGGCAAACCTACGATCCCCCTTGAGAATGTCCTCCGAAGATGGGGACGAAAAGACGGGTTTTAAAGTGAAATCCATTGGACCATGGCATAATAGCGCGGAACATTTTATTAACTGCGACGTTTCCGGTCGTGAAAGATAACATTTAACAAAGGGGAGTGTTGCGTTGTTAGTAGGGAAGCAGTAACAGCAGAATGGGATGGTCTGGAGTGCTGAGTGACTTGTAACGTTCACTAATCATTGAGTGTCACCTGAGTAGCAAATCCATCAGGGACATTCGAATTCTTCTAACTCCCTCCAGAGCATCTGCTGGTGGCGTGGTTTTGAAGTGGAAACCCGAAGGAGCAAACACGGCTGAATCAAGTCGCTTATTGAGAGAGGCAGGCGAGCGTATCGAAACATTTCATTTAGCTCAATGACTGTGCGTAAGGAATGAAAAAGATTGGGCTACAATGATCCAACAGTTCCTCATAAACAACACATTTATGTAGCCAGTGTTAATTACCGCTTGAGGTAATGTAAAGAGCGACTTCACTGGAATATGGTGACTAAAAACAAGTGATTTGCTTTGATGTATCACGATATACCCCGTGATAATTCAATAGAAGGGTTTGAGTTTTACGAATGCCTGGAGAATGTTCCCTGCCGTCATTTATAGTGCAACAGTAAAGTGCGGAGCAGGTGATGTTGCGGTATGGGGTTGCTTCTCTTCGTGAGAATATGGCCCTCTCAATGCGCTTAAGAAAACGCTAAAATCGGAGGATATGAACAAACTTTACTGTATCGTTTACTGTATACAGAAGAGCAACAGTTCGGAGACGATGATAGTATCAGTATGACATTACACCCTGTCATAAATCAGCATCTTTGAGGTAAATGATTTGTGGACAATAATATCACTGAAGTAACTTTTCCTATGCGCAGTACATACTTGATACCAATGTAACACTTCTGGGATGAATTAGCACCTTGACTTCGCTACAAACCGTAGCGTGCGCCTCGCGGGGTAGCCTCGCGATCTGGGGCGCCTTGCCACGGTTCGCGCGGCTTCCCCCGTCAAGGTTTCGAGTCCACCTACAGCCAGCAAGTATATTTCCAACGTGGCGATAGCTATTTATAGCGGGTGGACTGCTGTCGAGCCCTTAGCCGCTGAAGGTGTGGTTGCTACGGTATTCGCCGCTGCGAAGCACTATGGCAAATAAGTGCTGTGTACCAGGCTGTACTGACAAAAACCAGACGGCATGGGTGAGTGTGTTTGTGTGTGTTGTGCTTAGCGTAAGTTACTTAAGTTAGATTAAGCAGCGTGTAAGTCTAGGGACCGATGACCTCAGCAGTTTGGTCCCATAGGAACTTATCACAATCACCACCTAGCGTCCATCTTCACTACCAATCTCCGCTTTCAGCTCTTGAGGAATAATACACTGCTATTCCTTAAAAACATTTAAACACATCACTAAATGCATGTTCAGGAGAGTTCAAGCCATCATAAAAGCGAAGCGTGGCCTACCTCTTATTAACGTCCACTAATGAGTGTCTAAAAACGTTCGATTGGAGAGTGTATAATAAATAACACATTAAAGTTTTAGTATATAAGCAACTACGAGGAAAACATGATCGTAAGAAAAGAACTGTTCTCTGAGGAAGCCTTTCAGTGTTGCTGTGGAAATCATTGTATTATCAATTTCGTTTCATTCTCGCACTTCAAAGATGTGTGAAATCTTTGGGGCTTAACTACTAAGGTCATCAGTCCCTAAGCTTAAACACTACTTAACATAAATTATCCTAAGGACAAACACCCATGCATGTCCGAGGGAGGACTCGAACCTCCGCTGGGACCGACCGCACAGTCCATGACTGCAGCACTTGAGACCGCTCGGCTAATCCCGGGCGGTTCTCGCAGTCCATTCCATCTGTTTGTGACAGTAAACATACCGCACAAAATAATTGCGTGGGCATCCGCGGCCAGAGTCAATCGACATAGAGTTTTCTGGGTGTGGTATCGCGTCATAATGTTTAAAACTACTGCTGCTGGAGGAAAACCAACGTTTCGGCGACGGTTGCGGCGGCCCACCTCTGGGTCTACAGGTGCGCCCTAGCTATGCAGTGCCCCTTAAAAATGGTTCAAATGGCTCTGAGCATTATGGGACTTAACATCTAAGGTGATAAATCCCCTAGAACTTAGAACTACTTAAACCTAACTAACCTAAGGACATCACACACATCCATACCCGATGCAAGATTCGAACCTGCGACCGTAGCGCTCTCGCGGTTCCAGCCTGAAGCGCCTAGAAACACTCGGCCACTCCGGCCGGCAGTGTCCCTTAAAATTGGTTGTTACTGTTCACTGCGCATGCCATTACATACAGACAGGTATCTGCGCGCCAAATCCTACTGTAAGTAGGCTGTTTAGGTTTTTTTATTGGTAACGCCACCTCTGTATGAAAATCACTGGCTGTGCTGTGTGCAGTCTGTGGCTGCTTTGCGTTGTTGTATTACTCGCCATTGTAGTGTTAGGCAGCTGGCTGTGAACAGCGCGTAGCGTTGCTCAGTTGGAGGTGAGCCGCCAGCAGTGGTGGATGTGGGGAGAGAGATGGCGGAGTTTTGTAATTTGTCATGAACTGCTATATATATATTATGACTATTAAGGTAAATACATTGTTTGTTCTCTATTAAAATCTTTCATTTGCTAACTATGCCTATCAGTAGTTAGTGCCTTCAGTACATTGAATCTTTTATTTAGCTGGCAGTAGTGGCGCTCGCTGTATTGCAGTAGCTTGAGTAGCGAAGATTTTTGTGAGGTAAGTGATTTGTGAAAGGTATAGTTTAATGTTAGTCAGGGCCCATTCTTTTGTAGGGATTATTGAAAGTCAGATTGCGTTGCGCTAACAAGATATTGTGTGTCAGTTTAAGCACAGTCGTGTATAAATTTTTCTAAAGGGGAAGTTGCATATGTCGACCCTTAGCCGAGGATACCTCACTGGAATCTTCTGATTTTTTTCTTGTAGTTTGTGTAATTAGTGTAGCTTTTGTTTATTACTAGCGCGTAATTGTACAGAAAATCTCCTTTGTAGTTGTAGTTTTTCATTGTTGTACAGTAAAACAGTTGTGGCATGCATGTAGATTTGCACCAAGTATTTCGCAGCTGCAATTAACTAGATATTATTTTCAGTGCTATATTAATGTGTTCTCTTGTTTTTGCTCTTCAAATTGTGCTTTTCTGTGTTATCGTGTGAAATATTGTGACAATAATAGCGTGTGAAAAACGTAACACTAGGCTACAAAGTAAACTGAGAAATAATAGTGACGACGAGCGTAGCTTATCAGCACCACTGTGTAATGAATTAACAGACATTCAAAGTAGTAATTTGGTAACTGTGCATAGGGAAATGGAGCGGGCGTCAAATAATGGCGTAGACAATGAAACAAGTAGTGAACAGGGAAGCATTATCGATCGATCGGTCGGCAATAGCTCGCCTCAGGAAGCCGAAATGACACGACACGATCTCGCAAATACTGTAGACTCAGGTTTTGGGTCCTCACCGTTTTCTCAAATGAGTCAAGACACATTTTCTGCTTGTCAAAATGTGAATGTTGCCGGTGAAAATGCACTGCAAAAAAGCATAGAGAAACAGATTCCAGACACTAATACATTATTATTGCAATTAATGCAACAAATGGGACAAAATCTTCAAAAGTTAGACACAATGGAACAAAATCTTAAAAAGTTAGACGCAATGGAAAAAAATCTTCAAAAGTTAGACTCATTGGAGCAAACTCTTGAACAAACACGTGAGGATTTAACTACTGAGTTACATCACATTGAATCGAAATGTCAAAAAGTCTGTAATGACGTAAAAACACAAATTTGTGAGCATTTCCAACCTATTTTTTCGCGTCATGAAAATGCACTAGAGAATCACGAAGCAGCCATAAAAGAAGTGCAAACTACTGTTCATGAAAATCATGAGACCTTGCAAGCTAAATTTGACTCAGTTGCATCTACCGATTCGGTTACGCAACTTGCAAAAACTCAGGAAAACTTGAAGGACACAGTAGAATCGATTTCAGCACAAATGGACACTCTGAAACTTGGTTCAGAAAAACACACTGAGGAAATGTGTTCACTATCGGAGAAAGTAGCCGAACTTTCGGATCAGGTCACTAACTTATCTACAAAGGTAGATGATGATCTGAATGACACAAGACCTGTAGCCTTCACTGACACAGAAGAGTATGAACAAATTAGAAAATTCAAACAAAATCAAAATCAAATCGATACACAGTACAAAAGAGAAATCCGGGAAGTGCAAGATCATTTGGCACAAGTAATACAAGAATTACATATTTCAGAGGACACTCGCGCTCCAGTGCGGGAAGAGGGACATAGAAATACGGAACAGACACAAAATAACAACACAGGGCACTTCGGAAATTATGAAAGAAATTGGCAAGGTACACCGAATTTTGAGATGGAGCCGCCGAAACGACGTAACAATGACCGACGTGCGACTTGCCGACATGATGATTTTGACTATAAGCTGTTCATTACTACACGTAAATTCAAAACATTTAAGAATTCTGGCAACGACATTCATCCACAAGCATGGCTCCATCAATTCTCTCATTGTTTTCCTCCCAACTGGTCGTTAGAACACAGATTAGAATTTATGTGTGGCTACTTAGAGAATGAACCAGCTGCAAGAATGCGATCGGTCATTCACGATTGCCACAGTGAAGGAGAATTTTACCATGCCTTCCTCTCAGCATATTGGTCTCAAGCCACACAAGACCGAGTAAAACATGGCATCATAATGATGAAACATTTCGAACAATCTGAATTCTCCAGACTTGTGAAATATTTTGAAGACATGTTGCACAAGAATCAGTACCTGTCAAACCCATACAGCCCCTCAGAACTCTTCCGCATTGCTTAATCAAATTACCTGAACATTTACGACATATTATTTTAGCAGGACGTTCCAAAGAAGACATTGAGGCTTTTCAGGGAATGTTACAAGAACTGGAAATTGACACTGACAATCGGGGAACGCGGGAACAGGAGCACAACAATTACAGGTCACATCTGTCACAATTCCGCGATGACAGAAATAATACACGACAAGGCTATTCTTATAACGTAAATCGCGACCAAAACAGACACCACCCGTATGACAACCGTTGGCAGAGTAGTAATAATTACAGGGAAAGATCACCTCTCCGCGGTAATGACTATTACAGAGACAATCAGAGAAACAGACAACATGGGAACCAAAATAATTATTATTACGGGAGACAGAATAACTTTAGACGCAACGGTCCAGCGCACAGTTACGATTCAGGGAGAAATTCTCCACCACTTAACCGACAAGAAAGAAACTACAGGAACTACCAACATGACGACAGACGATGTGATCGTAACGACAGACCTGAATTGCATCAGAACTGGCGGGATTTAAACAGGGCAGGGCCTTCTCGTCAGAGTGAATTTGTAGAAGTTAGGTCTCCTAATCCCAATAACGGCGCGCGCCAACACAGAGACAGACAATGACTCGCACAGCAGGCAGCCGCGTGCGCCGGCTGGCTCAGAGAAAAATAACATAAGACGCTAGCCTTGAGAAAAGATTTAGCATTCCACACCGACGTATAAAACATGACAATTGCTTTGAAGTTGAAACTCTGTGCACTAGGAAGAGTAAAGGTTTACACCACATTTCACATGTAAAACCGTTTATTGATAGAAAATCTGCTTTTTAACTTTGTCTTTGCCATAAAACGTTTCACTTCACATTTCTAGTATGCATTGTCAGACTTAAGAAACTGCTAACATGCAACAATGTTTGAAGTTAAATATTCAGTCAAGAACCAAGAGAACTTATTTAAACAGAAATTACGAATGCATTGTTATTGTGAACAGACGACACAGTGTTATTGTGTGTGTGCATTCTTGCTTGTTTGTCGCACGATTACGTAACGACTATAAGGCTCACATACTTAGAACATATACTAGTACTGCTAATGAGATTTTAATGCAACATTTTGGTTTATTTGAAAATACATTCTGAATTTAAAGTGCTTTCTGAGAGATACTAGATGACACAGTGGTTAGTTTATGTGATAGCTACACGATTTTAACACGACGCTACTAATGAGTGACAATTTACAATGTTGCTTTTGCGGTGTATCTGTTTTATATCTGCACAGTTTTCTGAATTCTTCTGGAAAGAAAAACATGTTTTAGTAGTAACTTTTGTGGTATAGCAACAATGAGACAGCGTTTTTCGTGGCACAACAATACGTTACATCATGGCAATAAGCGTAATAACTAAGATATCTATACGCAAAGCATTTCACTTTTGTTTATCATGAGGTAAGTACATTGACTTCTGCAGAACTTAGCTTTCGGAGGACAACAACTACGACACTTCCACAGAGATTATCTTACAACAAGATGCACAGTTTAGCGCTACAGTACACGTATTTGAGTGATTAATTTTGTACTTACAACATCTATTTTTTTAAGGTATTTGAAGAACAATGATACAAAGGTTTTCCGTGATACATTTCATTCCATTGCTGTAATCTGTAACACCTGAGGGTATAATTACATTAATCCTCAGGGGGGTACACGTTTACTTTGTGTACCATGTGTTTGGCAAGCACAAGGAGCCCTAGCTAATATGGTATTTGCTTATACAACTTTACAC
Source organism: Schistocerca nitens (assembly GCF_023898315.1). Lineage (NCBI taxonomy): Eukaryota > Metazoa > Arthropoda > Insecta > Orthoptera > Acrididae > Schistocerca > Schistocerca nitens. The sequence continues at coordinate 189,335,530 of NC_064618.1, read as the reverse complement.
ATCGGTACCATATTTCTCTAACACACAAATTACACAGCTATCTGATCATTTAACTGAGAGAGACAAACGTTTTTACTACGGCAGTGACAGATGTTTATGTAATTACACAGTTGGATAATTTCACACTTACGAAATTGTATTTTGTCTGTACTTTGTGAATTGTTCATATTTTTTCGGAACCATTGTGATACTATGAGAGCTTTGAATGATGTATTTGGTATGAGCTCCTGATTTTTAAGGTACGTTTCAGGTAGATGACACTTTTGAAATGAGCAGAGAATTTTTTTTAGGTTTTGAAACTATTGGAGGAAGCTACGACGATTTTGAGATTTGGCTGAGGTTTATGATGTTATTATTACGATGATGATGTGTATTATGCTGTTGCGGTATGTTTATGATCAGTAAGCTGATGCTATATGAGTTATTTGATTATGCTACATATCTGTTACGATGAAATATTGTAGAAGTGTCGACGAATAAGGTAAGGAATAATGAGTGTGGAAAAGGATGTTGGAAACCAAGAATCGTACTTTAAGAGTTATGAAATGTGTGTAAATGCGTGAATGTATCACAATGCCGACGAAAATTTTTTTGGACTCTGTTATATCAATAGGATTTTGTTTCTACAGATTTGTAATGCAAATTCTTGACCTGTGAAATATTTTTATATGAGACTGTCACTGTATCGGAAACTGCTGTTGTAAATATTTCCGTACGAAAGTTAAGTGACCACCTGCATGTAATGCGCCGCGGGCACCCAGCTGTGTCAGACGCCTGGAGAAAAAGCCATTATTGCGAGCCCTTTTCAGTGGCACAGGTAGAAAAAAAAAAGGGAGGCCATTATCCTCGCTATTGACGTTCCTTTGTAGAAAGCATCGCAAAAACGACACGGTCGAACTTGAAAACATATGATTACACTGTGGAACTCTTAATTTATGATATTTCCTAAAATGCCTAATGAAACGATGAGAAACATTTCACGGCTACTGTCTTGCTAATTGAGAGAAATGCCATATGGCTTGCTTTATGTATGTGTTTACTCATTTTGTTTAATATCTAGTTTCTAGCTGCACTGCAGCATTGGTTAAAATAAAATTTTATAGATGTACTAATATAAATATTTTCTGTCTACAGATCCAGTAAATAATAGTTTTGTGATCTACTTCCAAGAAAACGAGGGCACATAAATAGACATTTCCCTTCACAGGACTTGCATAAATAATTTCTTTACGATTTGGTAACTTATCTGCTAGTGTAAGTTCTCGTGATGCATCACTCTAGTGTTAAGATGTGACATAGGTATAAGACATGGCCATTTTTAGTGTAATACTTTTTCTGCTTGAACTTTGTCATGTTTAGGTATAAGTTATGCTGTTTGCCAGGAATAGTGCTACTGAATTTTAATTTGTGTTACTCTTCTAAGCCAGTTTTACTACTGATTTATTTTTCTTGTTTGCTGCTCATTGCCTTATATTAGTTGTAATTTATGCTGCTTGCTTCTCCATTTGTCTTTTTGATCATTGCTGTTTGTGTTAATTGTTTTGTGCTGCTGCATTGCCTCGTCCCTTAGTTTAGCATCTGAGCTCAGTAGATTTAAGTTAGCTTAAGAGGGGTAGACTATATAAGAACCTAACTATGGAAATAGGGAAAGAATGCATTGAAAGTTATATGAAAACGATTTAGGCCAAAATGAGTATTGTACAATGAGCCATAATTATTTTGAAAGAAATATGGTTAGAATACAGAAAAGAGGTATAAATAGGACTTTTTGGGAATAATGATGAATGAAGGGAGATCTCCGAGAAGTAAAGAAAGTTTTGTTTGCAAAATACTGCAGTAAAACAAACCCTGTCCTTTCCTTTTGTATTATTATGCTATGTGTTTGTGTACCCTTGTGTATTTGTGTACTTCCTGTCTTTAGTTGTTTATCTGATAAGACCTAAGTTGTAGAATATTTCTAATACTATGTTATTTACTTTGTAAAGATGTTTAGACATTATTTATTCTGGTTTGTTGCTCATATGTGAAGGTGATGTTTCAAAAGTTCTTCTGATCTTTATGTGTTTACTTATGTCATAATTCCTGTAACACTGATGTATATGTTTATTTCTATTCTTTTGTAAAGCCCCTATTACTACAAATGTTATCTGTATTGTTATGTTCTTTAATAATGTATTTTGTACCTTTGTAATTGTATTCTTATGTTATAATATTCTAATTGACACCAGTTCTTCAAATTAAGTATCATTTCACTGCACACGTTTCTGTTGGTCATAGTATATGGACAATATGTGAGAAGTAGGGACTGTTAGTGTTTGCACGTGTGTTAATAATTCAGCAAGGGACTGGATAACAGCATTGCTGGTTCTAAGGGCAATTCCAAAAACTTTGTGAGTGCACAAGTGGTGGTTATGGACTTGCTATATTATCCGCAAGACTCTTCAATGGTGATTGTGCACCCGCACAGTCACAACGGATGGCTGCTGGCCATCTCTACAAGGACTACAGTGGGTCTGCATCTTTGATGATCCATCAATACCATTATTTCTACAAGGACTGCAGTGGGTCTGCACCTCTGGTGGCCCACCAATACCGTAATCTCTACCAGGACTACAGTGGGTCTGCTCTGTGATGACCTACCCACCAATACTCTTCAAAACTTCGACTGACTCCGCTGTGGGTTTGCTCTGTTGTGGCCCATTACCTGTCAGCATGTCAAGAGTCAGCACTGTCTTTCCGTTGGAAGGACAACGCTACTTCTTCAAGGCTGCATGGAAATCCACTACTTCCGTGTGAATTTTCTTTTACTGCTCAGACTTTGAGAAAAACACTACAATGTGATGAATGATCAGGACTGTCTTTATGGACTGTGAGAAAATTTTAGCTTTTGACCAACATTGTATCAATAAGTGTGTGCATTTGATTTCTTTGTTATTGTAATTACGATTATGAAAAATTTTAACAAATATGTATTGGCCACTGCCCAAACCAATTTGTAAAATTTTTTGTGGGGAGCATGGGGGCTATGTAAGTAGGCTGTTTAGGTTTTTTTATTGGTAACGCCACCTCTGTATGAAAATCACTGGCTGTGCTGTGTGCAGTCTGTGGCTGCTTTGCATTGTTGTAATACTCGCCATTGTAGTGTTAGGCAGCTGGCTGTGAACAGCGCGTAGCGTTGCTCAGTTGGAGGTGAGCCGCCAGCAGTGGTGGATGTGGGGAGAGAGATGGCGGAGTTTTGTAATTTGTCATGAACTGCTATATGTATTATGACTATTAAGGTAAATACATTGTTTGTTCTCTGTTAAAATCTTTCATTTGCTAACTATGCCTATCAGTAGTTAGTGCCTTCAGTACATTGAATCTTTTATTTAGCTGGCAGTAGTGGCGCTCGCTGTATTGCAGTAGCTTGAGTAGCGAAGATTTTTGTGAGGTAAGTGATTTGTGAAAGGTATAGTTTAATGTTAGTCAGGGCCCATTCTTTTGTAGGGATTATCGAAAGTCAGATTGCGTTGCGCTAACAAGATATTGTGTGTCAGTTTAAGCACAGTCGTGTATAAATTTTTCTAAAGGGGAAGTTTCACTGCCACCACCCAGCCCAGAAGAACTCGGTCATTCGTTCTTTGCTGAAAGCATAGCACCTAAGCTTAAAAGGCTACACACCATGTTTCTACCCAATGGCTACAGCCATAATTCGATTCACACAGCCTTGTCGACGAACACAAGCAAGAAAGATAAGCAATAAATAGACAAACTGCAGCCAACAGTGCGCTTACCTTATGTGAAAAAGTATTATTGATCGAATAAGCAAAGACCTTTCCCCTGGTTGGGGTGCAGCCTGTCTTCTATAGTGGTCGCAGGATCCATAGCGTGCTAGGCTCCACCAAGGACAAGGTGGATGCATTAGACACTGCAGGCGTGGACAAGGTGGAATTCGAATGTGGCGAGGCATATATCGGGGAGACTGGAAGGCCAATAGCAACGCGCATTCGGGAAAACGAACGTTATATTCGTCTATCGCAACACAACAAATCTGCAGTGACAGAACATCGGTAAGACTGCGGAAAAGAAATAAAATTCAGCGAAGCCTGTGTGTTGGTAAAGCAACCGGTTATGACGAAACGCAAAATCAGAGACGCCATCGAAATACTTAAACAATCTAATAACGTAAATAGGCGTGCCTCATCTTGGCTGCCAGCAACCAGAACCCAGCAGACCGCACTGTCAACATGAGGCACGAGCACTACCGGCGAGTATCCGCCGGTGCGCGGCCGACGTCCAGCATTTCGTACAGAGGATCCAACTTCTCATTCGACAGTGACCACCAATCATGGCACATAACACAAGAGCCGGTAGACAACAGAGGTTACGTTCTCCCTCCACCGCAACAGCCTACTAAAATGAAGTTCATTCTCTTTCTTTCTTAGGTGACCAATGGAACTATCTTTTTAAAATTATGACGTAATGGCAAGTGCGTTGAACAGACAGAAACAACAAAGTATAAGGGACACTGCATAGCTAGAACGCACCTGTAGACCCAGAAGAAGGCCGCTACCGCCGTGGCCGAAACGTTGGTTTTTCTCCAGCAGCAGTAGTTTTATACATTATGACGCGGTACCACACCCAGAATACTTTATGTCGACATTCCGCACCAAAGTGACACATTTGTCAGTAAGAAGTGATTAGAGATCACTATTAGTAGGAAACACGTTTCTACAGTATGTCTATTGCTATTTTGCTTTCCCAAGTTAAAGTACTTGATCACATGAAACAGCTATCGACAATATGAAAACACTAAATTTTAATAGTTTCATGTCAGAACTGGAAACAGTGCGATTCCTTGCCGTTAAGCGTCCTAATTGAAGTAAGTGTTGCAGGAGGAAGCAGTTAGGAAAAGGGACAAAAGATTGCAGAGCCAGTTTTCTATCGAGGCAACAGAGGGCCTAACGATGGTAGTAGTAAATACAATGTAAAATGCAGACTGGAAATAGCAGGAAAAGCTTTAACGAAATACGCAAATATGTTAAGTTTTAGGAAATGCTTTGCCTTGAAAAGAAATTGATAGTATATAGTGCAGGCAGCAAGAGAACAGAAGCTTTAGGAACGATGGAGTAATGTACACAGGTGAAGATCATTTGTGTAGACTGGCTATGAAAGGAAGGGGTACTGAACCTCACTGAGGGGAGAGAAAAATTATGGCAGAAACTAGATAAAAGAAGGGAGAGCTTCCCAGGGCACATGCTAAGGCGTTAAGGAATAGTCAAAGAGAGGTCAAATGGTAATGAATTGGCTACAATTAACAGTTTCATGTAGTTGGATATGCAGAGGCAAATACTCTCCCACTAGCGCTGGATAAACTAGCGAGAAGACCAGCTTCAAGGTAGCCTTACAACGAGGTTTCTGTAAACAACGAGCTTCAATTTGGTGTATGCAGGATATCCAAGAAATCTTGCCACGAACTCCAAGGGTTAGAAGAGGGTGTCTTCAGGAATAAATGGAGGACAAAAACCTTTCTCCGGAAAGGTCATGCAATGTCGCTGCAGTGCGGCGAAGTTATATGTGTCCCTTGCCACGAGGCCACGAATTTGCGGCAAATGTGACTGCATGACGGCGGACCGTATGCGGAAGGTCTTGCAATATTGTTTGTTATTCAGTGAACGCGACTGATCGCCAGTGGAGAAGATGGATCTACCTGGTGCCTAGAAAGGCTTGTCTCCTATGAATGCGCCGGTGGGTGACGGTTCTGGAGACAATTTCCCATCTGCAATCTATTTTTCTCCTGAATACCGAAAAACATTCATTATTGTAGGGGGTTCCAGGAGAGAAATAAACTGTAGAAGGAAACCCTTGCCCAAAACTGTCCTCCACTGAGGCAACGAAGATCAGATTCATAAGAGACAAGGCCTTTCTAGGCAGTAGACAGCTCCATCTTCTTCATTGGCCATCGTGGCAATCAGTCATCATCACTGAATAACAACATTGCAGAAAGTTTCCCCTGTTGCCAGTTAGTGTAAAGACTCACATTTTCTGCAAGAGGGGTGGCCTAATGGCTGGCGGTGGCTCCTGTAATATGGGCGCCCTCTAGCATCATTGGATGACGTTTCCAGACACGAGTTCTATCCCTGATTTGTTCCTCAAGACACCATCTACAACCCCCTTAATTCTGTTGCAGCATTTCTGGGACACCCGGCAGACAGGTTTGAACTCAGGACTTTATCACAGCATGGCTGGAAATATACCAGACTCACCTTGGCTTGCCGCATCACTGTATCAATAAAGAGTCTCCTGCTAGGGCGGCCGTCGTCGGTGGTTGCTACCATGTCCGTCCAAGGTGTTGACCGCTTTAGGAATGAAGCTGACTCTGCTCTCTGCCACACCGATCTCAGCCTTTGGTTCACTCGTGCATAGCGACACTTCAGCAGCAGCACCAGGTTGAAGAACTGCGTTTCTGACATTACGACCACAGCGTAATAGGGATACGGCGCAGCAAAGTAGCATAGGTCGAAGATCTTCATGGACTCCTTCCACGTCCAGGAATCACACACGAAGAGGAACAGAAGCGCAGGAACCAGCACTGCTATTTCTACCATAAGAATCCTGAATATTTTCCTGAACTCCGCTACGGAATCAGTCAGGAGAACTTCGTCGATTTCGATTATCTTATTTAGAATATCTTTAACAATCTTGTAGTTGGAAAGAAACCATTTGAGCAGAATCAGTGTGCCAGATGACGTAACCATTACTATCTCAATCATATCGTTCAAGTCGACAGTTGGTATGAAATGCGTAGCCTCGTCTCGTTCTGTTGTGGCTAGAACGCCCAGTACAAATGCAGCTGTTACCAGTACAAGAGGATAAATTCTGTCATACAGAGCACAGGTGAACTTACTGGTTTTAGGATTGAAAGAAAATGGAGCCAGACCAAATATCCTGCTCAAGTAGTATAGTGGTTTCACGGCGCCGAATAAGTTGTCTACCATCATCAGGGATTTTAGCTAAGGTCAAACTCTTATTTTTACGGGCACAGATGTACTCTGCAGTGCCCAAATATTTAAGTTCCTGATGACTATAGCTCCTGTATGTATATACTGTAGCTACATTATCTCTTGCGAGGCTCAAAAGCTGAGTAAACAGCGTTAGGAACCGTCAGTCACTACTGACAAGGAGCCGTCATTCACTACTGAAACTGTCGGAGTGAAGAGCCTGCTACAGAAAATTACAATCCCGTTAATTGAGGTATCCAATTCTGATAATGCATTGGAAGTACATGTCGTTAATCAGCTTGCTTTTAGAATTTGATGCAACGATAAACGTACCATCATTATTTCCATTTACGTTTCCCTTTTGTTTATTCTCACAACAAAGAAAATACTTATGCGGCTGGAGATATCTTTTGTGGCGTTACAATGAAGTAAGTTCAATAACGGTGCCTTTCTTATACTTTGCAGAATGGTCAGAAGCATTCACTCATGAGTAATATTGTTTCATTACAGCAAAAACAAAAATTCGCTTAAGGGCGTTACACAAGACGAATTTGTACTGTGGCGCTCATTCTCATCATAAATATCGTAATCAACGAGTTTAGGGATAAAAGAGCTGTATAGCACGTCTTTCACTCGCGAACTGCTTGAGAACTTTGCTAATCATCGAAGCTTAGGCGTGCAGTACTTTTCCTGAATTACGTAAAGCAACACGGCTAGTAGCGTGCTTTATTCCTTCGCAATGCGAACGTGTGCTCCATCTCTGATAACTAGATCATCGGCGGATGGACAACACTTATTTTTCCCTGTTGAATACTTCTGTCGTGCACGTTGCAAAATGGTTCAAATGGCTCTGAGCACTATGGGACTCAACTGCTGAGGTCATTAGTCCCCTAGAATTTAGAACTAGTTAAACCTAACTAACCTAAGGACATCACAAACATCCATGCCCGAGGCAGGATTCGAACCTGCGACGGTAGCGGTCTTGCGGTTCCAGACTGCAGCGCCTTTAACCGCACGGCCACTTCGACCGGCGTGCACGTTGCACTGCTTAAGAAAGCATATGTAGTACCACACAGCACCAGATGTTTCATTTTTTTGAATTTTCTCCTCATTAACTTCAACTGACAACCCTATTCCCTTTTTATTTTTTGTATACTTACAGAAAACTGAATGAAGTGCGAGCATTGTACTCATTGAACTTCCGGACTATTCGCAGAAGTGTGATGGAGAATTTGTGTTGTATTATTATATTACGAATTGCAGGATATACTGGAATACCAAAACCGAAACACTTCACTTGCTTTACTTCAGTCTACAAAAAGTCATACGGGTGAGTTTATATTGGTGATGATCTCTTTACGTCGGAGCACCATGTAACACTCTACGTGACGGAACCACCATTCAGCTACACCACAATAAAATTATACACATTAAAGGTCTAACATTCATCAATAATTTGGCCCTGACGGTGAACCTGAGGTGGACACAGGACAATAGATTTTTAACTGCTTTGAGTATCTCCCACATAAACTAATCTACAATGGTTACGGGGACGGATTTCTACTGCAATAACAGATGCTCAGTGTGATTACACAGGTTAATTGTTGAAAAACACAATGGTGAAAGTCGATGGGAAAAGATAAATAGCTTTTAATTAGGATGAATGATTAAAGTACTGCAGTGCAGTTAAAGTCAGGAATGGGTGATGTCTCTATACCACGGTTCCCTATTATAATGTGGCACTGCTAATAATAATTCACTGGATTGACAGGAATTGTGAATGGCAAACGCGTGATTATGTCATACGTATCTCGAGCTAAGACTGCTACCGTTAGAAGAGGCGAAAACAGTAATGTAAGAAATTCCCCCCCCTCCCCCTCCCCCCCCCCCCGCCCAACATATCTATCAAGCTGGAGCAGCACAATGCTTACCACACACCATGGGGAGTCTGCAATGCCGTGACCTGACTGCTCGACACAGGATCAGATTATGTGTCTCCGAACCAGACATGGAATCGCAATACCACACGAACCAAGGCTCTTCGTCAGAAAAGTCACTCAGGTTTGCCTTATGGCAAAATCTACCAGAGTCGCCTTGCGGCTACCACACAACACACCCCCATCCGATTATGATTCACACTTTAGCAGTCTAATCATAACAGTCGTCTGTCTCTGTCCTCCCTCGACCCACTACCCATGCTCCTTTTCATTATTTTCAGGAAACGAACACTTAACATGGAGTTGCTTCAAAAACCACAATCCGTCAATGGCATAGCATGAGCGGCGCTTTTCACCAATTGCATCTTTCTCGGTACTGTCTCCCTACAACAGACAGACGCTTTTCCACCAATCCTCCCTCTACTGTGGCATCGAACATGCACCGTCCAGTATTCTCTCTGATGGCACAGTAGGCTCGCCAATCAAGACGTAAATTCACTATTTATGCTGGTACACTGGCATGGAAGCCAACCTGACCCTCAGAAAAATGAGAAGTTTCCGAAACAACTGTGTGATGGACATCTATCCGCACTGGTGCATTATGGAAACAAAAGCAAAATGTTTTTACACTGGCTCGTATCGTGTTGTCAGGAAGGCCCACGGAAGAAAATTGTCAGGGCTACTTGTGAAAGCCGAGGCATGCTCTCTCCTCCAAAACTAAGCTAACCTTCACCTGAAAAAACCAACGGAGCTGACCGACCGCCGTGTCATCCTCAGCTTCACAGGCGTTACTGTACGCAGATATGGTAGGGCACGTGGATAGCACACCGCTCTCCCGGATGTATGTCAGTTTAAGATACCGGAGGCGTTATTTTTCAGTCAAGTAGGTCCTTAGTTTGCCTCACAATGAGGCGACAATTCCTTCACCTCGGAAGACTACACGCTAAATTACATTACAATCAACAACATGTCAAATTAATTGTCAGATGGACACCCATCCAAGTGCTGGAATGTTCCAGGCAGTGGTAGATGAGGTCAGAACGAACTGCAAACGATCATCTATTGAACTATCTTCATCAGTGGGCGCAGTCGCTGGGAAGCCTAACTACGAAGTGGTAGCTTAATTTCATGTTATTTATGTTTACTATCTTCGATGGTGTCTTCATTCTGTTTTAGTTTTCCAGGCTTGATTAACTATAACTGTTCGCACATCGATATCTATGTCAATAAAAAAAGCAGGACAGCGCATAACTGCAGCAAGGAAGCTCTCTCCCCTGCACGGATCAATTACTAGCAAGTTATTCTGTTGCGACTCGGTATGGAATTAGTAAGATCTGAGGCGGCTGCCTGTGCTTGGTAATGTCGTGTGTCTTGTTAAACACGGGCCTGTACAGGACACTTGCGAACGCCTTGCTGCTTAAGACCCATTCCTCCCGGTTCCTCCTACAGCGAGGAAGCTGTCTCAAACACTCCACCCATCATCCCGTATATCTCATCTCGGTCCTTCGCATTCTCTAAACTGCCAGAAATAAAGTGGCCGTTCTGCTCTCTACACTGTTAACCATCACCTCACCCGAAAGAAAGCTTAGCCATGTGAACGACACCCTTCCAACATAAGCACAATTCCTTCACCTCGGAAGACTGCATGCTAAATTACATTACAATCAACAGCTTGTCGAATCAATGTCAATCCTATATACTAGTCACCGAATTGGAACATTTGCTCCTTGAGGCGACATGAGTGCCCTGGTGCATTCAGTCCATAATTGTGATTAGGTAAAAGAAACGTGAGCCCAAACAACTTGCCATCTTTCAAGTCCACCAAATGCACCTGTCACTCACTCTGTGTATCACCCCTTGGGTAAGGAATTTTGTTTTTATATTCAAGAAATTTTTCGTAGTTACATCTGGGAGGAGATATTGCACATTTTTTCAGATGACAAATACCTAAGATACAACCTGTCTAAAATGATCACCTCAACAACCAGCCTTCATGATGAGAAATGATGCTTACGACGCTTCAGTTTCTAGTATAAATGAGGTCTAGCATTGTCAGAAGGGAACAAACCTTGCATTATGACAGAAGAACATGCCATCGTAATTTTTCAATATACAGGCACTGCTCATGTGCGACACGGAGGTATTCGTTGCATACTAACATCAGAAACTCGTCTGTAGCGAAATTTCATCCAGTACATATTTTCAGAAGAAAATGTGCGTCAAATAAAGGAAATGTAGTAACACTGCAATCATATGTATGACAAGTAACTTCTTTCAGCACTGAGAAGATGTACTGCCAATTAGGGCAGTGGGTGGAGTTATGATTTAGAATATTCTAGTTCAGTTCTGCGTCTAGCGACATCTCCCTCCTAATTTTAGACTGGGTGATGTGATATGTTGCTGGTTAATCGTAATACAGCAATTACAACAGGTCTATCAGAAAACAGCAGCAAGTATTTAATGGTAACACAAAAATGAGATTAGAAATCGTTATTCACTAACACTTTTAAGTTGTTATGTTACCTTTTCTCTTCCACACGCTTCACTCTTCTATGCATTCCGGTCCAGTGTAGACGTTGCTGCCCCTTGCTTCAGTTACATCTTTCTCCTTCTTCAACTGTGGGAACTTCTTTTATCGTAGGTAGTTTGCCTGCAACCACACAAGTCACACAACGTCATCGTCTAAGTCCATTCTTTCACACCTTTGAATCAAATACATTCTACTTTGCTTCGGTTTGCTCTCCTGTCATTCTTTGTGTCGCTTAGCACTGACTATCATACTTACTACTTTCAAGTCCATATACCTTTTTAGGACCTGTCAGTAGCATGGTTAGCGACCAGCTTTACTGGTAATTATCAAACTCTGATACCAATTTTATTATCATAATATTTTCAGTGTATTATTATTATTATTACTATTGTTGTTATTGTTATTATTATTTATACTGTTATTACCGGCTACATCGATGGAAACCTGTTATTGCTAGGTAAACGGTGCGACTGAAGTCTAACATCTTTCATTACCAATAGTGTTAGACTGAATATTGTAGAACATATGTTTTCTTTCTGCATGTCTTTAAACATACATGTAGCCGATTAGTTGTTGACAGCATGGTTGACAACGTGATATACGACGCGACCGTTTTTCAAACGACTGATTACTCATAATCAATGTTTCTCCAAAAGCACTCCGAAAGAATTCTGAAAATCACTCCGCTCTCTTTGTCAAGGAATGCACTGCTACTTAGAATTTAATTTAAAAAACTCAAAGTTGAGTTTCATAAAACCTTATTGTAAAAACGGCACCAAATCAACCTTTAAGACAGAAGGGTTTCGTTGCGCTTTACCACAGCTACAGAATCGATGTGATCGAAGCAACACAACGTAGCTCAGTGTACAGTCATGCACATATCGTACTTTCATCTCGTATAAAACAGTGCGGGCAGTAGTATGGCGCACTAAGAGATCAAATACGTAGATATGCATTTGGTCTTTCGTCCATCTATTAACAGGCCTGCTGCTGTTCGAGAGTGCCCTGCTAAGTATACTTGCCGACGTAATCAATACAATAACATGTGTCGTTGTCTGGTGCCTCGATTTCGGGTGACAAGTTCTCACCCTGCATGATGATCATTCACAAGATCTCGGCCACGGAGTAGTCATAGTCCAGGTAATGAAGAAGCCGTCCTAGAAGCTGCATATCACATCTATTGAAACTGCGTGCACGTACGAGTGTATTTTCATTACGCATAACGCCCATCATCTTGGATACCTACAGCTGACAAACCAAATAACAGAGTAAAGAACCGTACATTTCTCACAATCAGTTAGTCTGAAGAAAATATTCCACTTCCTACGCGGCCAAGGTTTTGGTTGCCACATGATAGTGCGATTGTAGATTGCAGATTAGGAAGAAACGTGACACAGTATTTACGCTGAATCCTTCCTGGGAAATGAACCGGTTGTGAAAGCTCAATTTTATGGCCTTCTGCTGACGTCAATCGCCAGGATTCTTTCTGCAGGGCAAGCAGAACGACAAGACATATTCATATCCGTCGTTGAGCAGGGAACAATTGTTAGTGCGTTTCCCTGCAACTGCGCATGCTTCTATGCTGCGAGAAGTTCAGAGAAGTATGATCAAGTTACCACTGGAAATGAAGGGAGACGCTAAGAGCATCTGATCTGAAGACTGCTTACGTGCTGTGAGAGAAGGGTTGTCACTTAAAATATACTAGCTGACCAAACTATAATTGCCTGCGTACCATTTAACAATTTTCTATTTGAAACGAATACAAAAATTGACTGTGTTTGTTGTGTAACATCGAAAAAATTTATTTGCATTCATTCGTGAAAACATCTGTGATAGTATGAAACAATCGTACAGAGAAATACACTTATGAGCCAAAATGATATGACTACCTACTTAATGGCTTGTTTATCCGTCTCAAACAAAATCCACACATCAAAAAGTTTTGCATGACCCTGATTCCGAGAGCTCTGAAACTTGTAAAAAAACTGGATTTTAGATCAACATAAACATCACTTCCTCCCTTTTTATCGCTCATGAAAATCACACATTGCATGTTGTACCGCCATCCATACAGCGAGACCTTCAGAGGTGGTAGTTGGTAGTGCAGACTGTTGTACATACCGGTACAGTAGAGTCTCGATAGTTCGAGTCTCGATAGTTCGAGTTTCCAATAATCCGAGACTCTTAAAAAAAAAAAAAAATACAACGACATACTTTTTTTTACTGACATGATAAATAATGAAAACATCATTGCAAAAGATAGATAGGGAGAGTACAGCTTAGTGACAAAGCAGACAACAATGCAATCAACACCGACGATTAGCTCGCTGCCCTGTTCCACGAACATCTGTTGTCAGTAGGGCACGAAATACCCCGAATGTTGCCGGCTGCCGGCTGCTACCGATCAAAACTGGGGAGTTCATACGCTGCTGTAGTTCCCAGTACCTGTGCTGTACAGTGTTGTGTGTCGTTTTGGTTGTTGACTGTGTGTTCCGTTGTACACCTTACAAAGATGAGTGCTGTAACAAAAAAGAGGAAATTTGCGCCTTTTCATCTAAAATTAGAAGCACTAAGACGACTTGACAAAGGAGAAACAATAAGAAAACTTGCTCTCGAATGTGGTGTCGGTAAAGTTGCTGTTGGTGACTCGTGAAGAAACCGACTTAAATTGGAACAGTTTTCTTCACAGAAATGCTCACACGAATCTCTCAGTCGAAGAAGTACAAAGAAGTGAAACTTCGAAAAAACAATTGAGGTATTGTTCACGTGGTTTACCCAACAGAGACAGAAGGGTGCTCCGATTTCTGGCCCAATCTTGCAAGAAAAAGCTTTGTTTTTCAGAAACCAACCGCAGGAAGGAGATGACAATTTCGCCGCTAGTGTGGGCTGGCTCGAAAAGTGGAAAAGACGTATGGAGTGCGTCAACTAGACGTATGTGGAGAAAAGCTTTCTGGTGACGCTCAGGCCGTTTCAAAATTTATCGTCGAGTTTAAAAAAATCATAACTGACGAAAATTTGTATAATGAACAAATATATAGCTGTGACGAAACTGGGCTAAATTTTAAAATGTTACCAACGAGAACACTCGCTTCTTGTGAAGAAAAAAGTGCTCCTGGGCACAAAGAAAGCAAAGAGCGGCTCACAGTTATGGCAGCTTCAAAAGCAACTGGAAACCACAAACTAAAACTAATTGTGATTGGGAAGTCTGTCAAGCCAAGAACATTCAAGAATGTATCCATGTCAGCTCTTCCGGTTGTCTATACACATCAGAATAATGCCTGGATGAATCAGGAAATCTTCAAGGACTGGTTTTTTAACTCATTTGCACCTGACTGCAAGAATTTTTTAAAAGAAAGCGGACTGCCATGCAAAGCAGTTTTGCTCACGGATAATGCGTCCTCACATCCAAGTGCGGGAGAACTGCAGTGCGACGGTATCCGCGCCTTGTTTTTCCCACCAAACGTTACCTGTCTCATTCAGCCCATGGATCAGGGCGTTCTGGAATGTGAAAAGAAAGTATCGACAGCGATTGCTACAGTCAATCCTTATTCCGAAGACAACGAAAGCATTGTAGGAACTTTGAAGAAAGTGACTTTGAAGGACGTCGTGTACTGGATTAGTGAAATTAAGTCAGACACAACTTCTAAGTCATGGAGGAAAATTCTACAGGAAAGTATGCCAGACACAGAAACTGAAGATTTAGCAGATGAGGACGATCAACCATTGTGTAATGTAATCAGAAGTTTGCAGGGTGTGAAGAGGCAGAGGATGTGGAAGTAGGCGAGTGGTTAAATCCGGACGAACAGTTGGAAGTGGCAGACTCTTCTATAATTGACATGGTTAACATTCCACCGCAGTGTGAGAGTAACGAGGATGACGAGGCAGAGGCTGCACTGATGATGAGTCACACCGATGGCTACGCTGCTCTCGAGGCCGCCATATGCTACCTGCAACAACAGCCTGAGGCGACACCAACTGATCTATTGCTCCGGAGAAGGCGGCGTGACATTGCCGCGAGGAAACGTTGCAGCTTCGCCAAACAAAACACACTTTACTATTACTTGTCTAAGTAAATAATTATTGATATTCTGCACATGCAAATGCATTTGTAAATACTTTTATTTTAATAAAGTTCATATTTTGACCTGTATTACTTTCAACATCATAATATTTCTTTTTCTCATTTAAATTTCGATAGTCCAAGTTTTCAATAGTTCGAGGAGGTTCCGGTCCCGTTCACCTCGAACTGTCGAGACTCTACTGTACCTCTAATACCCAGTAACACCTTCTCAATGCTCTCACCACATATGTAACTCTGTGGACTTCATTTACAAACTGAAATCACCCCAGCTGTACAATTGTGATTGTTAGTGTCGATGTAGTGTCGTTGTTGACAAAGGTTCCTGTTTTGGAATCATTGTATCTCTTTAGAAAGACTTTCGATAAAAAGATTTCAGCTTTATTTAAACATGTTTTGACCTCGACATAATTTTTATTCAATAACGAAATTTATGAACCGACTGACGTTGTCGCCAAGGGCTGTCCTTTGTCAGCCTTGGTGGCCTACTTCTTTACGGAGGACTTGGAGGAGAAAGCGCTGGAATCTGATAGCTTGAAACTTACAGTGTTTTGGAAGTATGTTGATGACACGTTAGTAGTGTGGCCCCAAGGTGAAGACAAATTAAAAGAATTTTTAAATCATCTGAATTCTATCCACAGACAAATTCAGCTCACAATGGAAATCGAAAATAATGGATGCTTCCCATTTTAGGATGTGCTGGTATGGCGTAAGGATGATGGCACCTTTGGAAATGCAGTGTATCGAAAACCGACTCTTACGGGTTTATATTTACGTGCAGATAGCTGCCACAATCCTTCGCAAACGATGAAAGCACTGAGAACTACTGCACACTGAGCACAGTTCATTGCTGACGAGGGCGGTCTGAGGACGGGCTACTACACCTGAGAAGAATTTTTGAAGTCAACGGATACCCTCCACAGCAGATACGTAAGGCACTACAAATGAAATCAACAGTGGGCACAAAGAAAACGAAAAAGACACGGAAGGTTTTAAATCCATGGCTTTCATGCCATACGTGGGAAGCTTTTCGTCAAAAATAGGACTGGTCCACAGTAACACAAAGTGAAATTCATTTGTCGCAGTCCACCAATGACTGCAGCACTCCTGGGTTCCTGTAAAGAAGATTTGGTGCTTCGGAAGCCTGCGCTTTATAAGATCCACAGTGAGCGCGGCCGTTCATATATCCGTCTCTTACAACCTAATAAATCTGCATATACTTATGTGGATATGGCGTCTGCTCTTTAGATGACCTGCAGCTGTCTAGAACGAAATTCGAATTATATTAATACCTTCATCTGTTGACGGGCGTTGATATCTATCAACGAGGACAGGTGAAAATGTGTGCCCTGACCGGGACTCGAACTCGTAATCTCCCGCTTACATGACAGACGCTCTATCCATATGATCCACCGAGGGCACAGAGGATAGTGCGACTGCAGGGACTATCTCGCGCACGCCTCCCGCGAGACCCACATCCTCACCTTGTATGTGCACATATTACAGTCGTAGTGTCCCACCCCAGCACACTTATTAATCGTGGTAGACATTCTTACCAAGTCCCTTAAGAGTTCGGGGAATATGTGCGCATCCGCACAGAAGAAGAAGGATGGCCGGTATTGCCAGAACAATATAAAAAGGATATGGTGTCTGTTTTTTCGGACATGTCCCAAAGAACAGACACCATTGATGACCTGCAGGTGTCTAGAACGAAATTGGAATTATATTAGTACCTTCAGCTGTTGACAGGCGTGAAACCTTGCACAGCGAGTGTAACTATTTCCAGAATCTTACTCGTAATGCGAAATACTCGATATGAGAAATAATTTATCACATATAAATTAATGTAAAGTATGACAATGCGTTCTATGCATAAAAAGTACTAAAAGTGTTATCTCATTCATGCCATTTGCCATTTATTCAAAGAAAATTACACATACAGTATTATGTACTTTATTATTCACGATACATTACTAAGTTTTCTTTTAGCAGGAAGCTACTATAAACATTTGTTTCTGCCGACGCTTCAATAGTAGGTAAAAATGCGACACAACATCATCATCAAATAAATTTGTAGCTCTCTTAGCCGCTGCTTTATTGGGATGGTGATTTTCTGTGTACGATGCAACCGGTTCCCATGCTTTTTAGCATTTCTCTTAGCGCACCAGAAGATCGTTACTTTGCTGTTACCGCCTACTCCTACTCCTCTTCCTCTGAAGAGCTCCTCTCCATATCTTTCTTCTGTGAAACATACCGCAACTCAATAATACCTTAGTGGTCATGTGTTAGCTGTGATCTTCCACAAACTCCTCGATATCGTTCTTATCCACTTGTAGCCCCATGCTCTTGGCCAAAGACACAACCTCGTTGACTACAAGCTCCAATGATAATGACTCAAATGCCTCAGAGTCAGATTCGACAGCGAACTCTGGCCAATGTTTCTTCCAAGCAAAAGTGAAGGTTCTCTTGACAGCCCCTTCCCACACCTTTACGATCATCTTGACGCAGGCAACGATGCTGAAGTGATATTTCTAAAACTCTCTGAGAGTTAGAGTTGTTGTGGTTGTTGTTGTTGTTGTGGTCTTCAGTCCTGAGACTGGTTTGATGCAGCTCTCCATGCTACTCTATCCTGTGCAAGCTTCTTCATCTTCCAGTAACTATCGCAACCTTCATCCTTCTCAATCTGCTTAGTGTATTCATCTCTTGGTCTCCCTCTACGATTTTTACCCTCCACGCTGCCCTCCAATACTAAATTGGTGATCCCTTGATGCCTCAGAACATGTCCTACCAACCGATCCCTTCTTCTAGTCAAGTTGTGCCACAAACTTCTCTTCCCCTCAATCCTATTCAATACGTCCTCATTAGTTATGTGATCTATCCATCTAATCTTCAGCATTCTTCTGTAGCACCACATTTCAAGAGCTTCTATTCTCTTCTTGTCCAAACTATTTATCGTCCATGTTTCACTTCCATATATGGCTACACTCCATACAAATACTTTCAGAAATGACTTCCTGACACTAGTTAGAGTATTATCCTCATTTAATTCACAGCAATATTTTAAGAGTGTTTGGTGTAGAGCTTCTAAAGTCATAAATAACCTGCTGGTCCGTAGGCTGGAGTAACGGAGTATTGTTGGGAATTCATGAACTGAAATTCTACAAGGAGGTGGTCTTGTAGGACTGGGGAATAGCGAAGAGCGTTGTCCATAATAAGCCAGACATGAAATGGCAGATTCATCTCAAGCAAATGCATTTTCACCGAAGGACCAATCACTTCATTCATCCAGTCACAAAAAAGATCACGTGTCACCCAAGCATTGTTGTTGGACCTCCACATCACGTTTAACCTGCTCATCTGGACTTCTTGAAGGTTCGTGTAGTTTCTGAATGGTAAACAAGCAGAGGTTTAATTTTCAAATCTCCGCTTGCAATGGCACAGAATAACATGTGAGACGGTCTTCCAATCTCTTTTGACCGTGCCATGCATTCTCCTCTGCTGTTATAGAGGTCACTTCAGCATCTTTTTCCAGAATAGACTCATCTCGCCACAATTAAAAAGCTGTTGCGACAGATAACCGCCAGAATCTACTGGCATGTGGAAGTTACTGATGAAGTTCTCGGCCGCCTTTGTGTCAGAGCTGACTGCTTTGCCGTGCCTCACAATTCTGTGCATGCCGGTTCCACTCTAAAACTTCTCGAAACACCCTCGGCTTCCCCTAAACTCTTTTTCGGCCGCCGGCGAACCTGGCGTCATCTTAACGAGGTCGACGAAAATCGTCTCGAATTCTTACAAATTTTGTGCTCGTTAATAGCATCGCCCTGCAATTCCTTTTCATTTATCCATATAAGGAGCAATCTTTCGACATCGTCCGGAATACGAAACTCTTGTCACTCTATTTGAATCATCTGTCTCCTTAATCTTCTCCTAGTTCCTGAGGATAGACAATTAATTGATGTAGACCGATTGTATCCGAGTGCTAAATCAGCAACGCTTTTTTCAGTGCTTTTGCGTTTCATTCTCCTATGCGTTTCATTTCTCTTATGCTCGTCTTCTTGAGGCATTATCTTCGGGGATATTTCTGTGAAGGTTATTAAAATTTGCACACAAAAAACACAGTGTCAACACAACTTCAGAAAAGCGTGTAATTACAAGCTGCACTAAGATGGTAGTAGAACGAAAGCTAAACCCAGACTGCAGTACGTGCTAAAGACATTATTCATATGCCGCGACGTAATGTGAAAGGTGTTCATATTGTTGATCGTTTCCCCTGCAATGCACGAACGGCTGGTGACGTCACACAAAATCGTCGTCACTCGTTATATGAAACATCGCTCGTTAAGCGAGTCATTTTCTTTTTTTCTACGTTTTGTTTCGCTCGTTATGCGAATTGAGCGTTGTGGCAGATGCTCGATAAGCGAGGTTCCACTGTTCTGGCAATCATTTTACGTCGCAAGGTAGTCCAGTTTGATGTGTGTGGGTGTATTGCGGTTGCGCAGTGCTTGCAATTTGTGCGGCCCAGACTTATTGGCGTTATTTGATGAGAAGTGTAGTTTTCTAAGACGGAAAGGTCGACCTGTTTTTCTAAACAGACTTGTGGCTGTGTGTGTGTGACTGAACTGCGCTAGTGCTGTGTTGTGCAGAGGTGTTCCTCGGTGCGGTCAAGGGTTGAGCTCATTACTTGAAAAAGTTTAAGTTGCCATTCTGACATTTGTCGTGGTTTCTTTCTTTTTAGACCAAGTGATCGTATATGGAGAATGTAGTCTTCTTATTGTCTTCTAAGAGGTTTCTTTTAACAGGTGTTGACAGTTTCCGAGGCTGACTTGAGTATTTATAAATCACTTGCTAAGTTATTTTTTGTAATTTGTTGATAAAGTTAATATCGTTATTTTAATTTGGCTTACCAATTTTATTAAACTTACTTATGATTGGCCCGTTGTGTTTGGCATCTTGGTGGCCACTTGTTGAATGTTCTTCAACCTTCAATAGTTTCTGTTCTAAGGGGGGTTTGGACTGTCTTATTAGATATAGGTAAGTCTTTTTTTCTAACCATACTGAGCTATCAAAATGGCCATTTTTGTGGTGTTCCTGTTTTTATAGCAGGTTTGAAGGTCTGGACAGAGCTACTGCCAATAGTGATTTATGGGTACAGTTTTTGGCTTCTGAGACAAGTACGCCAGAGATTCTGTCGCGCCCGATCCGCTGCAGCTAGATCGATGAAGGCGGTTCCCGCATTCGGAGCGACAGGGAACATTGACGTACCGGTCATCTTTGAGAGTTTCTACCATATCTGTCCATGCATTAAATCAATAGAACAGTATCAGATCAACCTCGTCATAATTAATATCCTGCCCTTCATTACCACCAGTTAATCAAATCCTAGTTCAACGTCCTTAACTCGCTTTCGGTTGAGTCTGGAAACAGTATTACGCGAAAAGCTTCATATTTTTCGACACGATCATTCCCAAATTCCTTAGCATGGCAGTGTACCCTCTGGTAAATAGACGATTTACTCATTAGGCAAATGTTTGATTTCAGATTTTGCTGTCTGGACTCATAAAGAAAAATTCATACACATGTCTCAGAGCCAGTTTCCTTCTGTCATGAGTGTCCAAGTAACGGCGTGATGGAAAAGTTTTATGGATGCGTGTTTGTGTCAGCTCTGTTGATTCCTAGACAATGTAACACTATCAATCGTGGCTTCGTCGGCCGGTGTGGCTGAGCGGTTCTAGGCGCTTGAATCTGGAACCGCGCGACCGCCACGGTCGCAGGTTCGAATCCTGCTTGGGGCATGGATGTGTGTGTTGTCCTTAGGTTAGTTAGGTTTAAGTAGTTATAGGTTCTAGGGGAATGATGACCTCGAATATTAAGTCCCATAGTGCTCAGAGCTATTTGAACCATTTGAATCGTGGCTTCACTTACGGAAAAAAAAGATAGAGTAATTTATGGGCCAGGCTCTAAGGCATCATCACCAATAACATTTGCCACATTTCTGCATTACGGTTGGTTTACCTTTATAACTGCGTGTGTTTCGAAGTAAGTAGCAGCTAGTTTTTGACACTAATTCATTTCTTCATTTTTTCTTTACACTTTTGTGCGTTGCCAATCTTCGACGAAGAAGCTGACAGCTTTCTGTGAACAATAGGAATATGCGTTGACGCATGTGACCAATTCTATAAGACCAGTACGAAATGAACGGTAATGGAGCTGAAGGATGGTCTCCAGGTGTCATATGACTTGCCAGCTACTCCTGTTTCCGAAGTGGTCTAGATCAAGAATCAGGCAGTCACCTAATAGTCGTTGGTGGCCAGTGACGAGGTCTTTAGCGGTTTCAAGGGGCGGTTTAATCTTGGCTGAAACACTATCCCAAATCTTAAGACTATTACGTTTGAAGCATTCAACTATATACCTAGGAATTACAAATACAAACTACATAAATTGGAAGGTGTGGGGGAAAAAGTGTTTCATTGGCATGTAGAAGCTGCGAAAAATCCACTACAGACCTTCTACACTACACTTTTTGGTCCTTCTCTAAAGTATTGCTATGCGGTATCGAATCTTTAACTGATGGGATGGACAGAGAAAGTCGAAAAAGTTCAGAGAGGGGCAGGTCGCGTACTGTAGAAAAACAGGGGACAGATTGTCACGGATACAATACGCAAGTTGAGGTAGCAGTCATTGAAACAAAGGCGTTTATCTTTGCGACGGATCTTTTCACAAAATCTGAAACCTCCCTCTCCCAATGCTAAAATGTTCCGTTGGTGTCGACGTACATAGTGAGAAATGACAATTGTAATTAAATAAGATAAATCAGAAATTGCATGGAAAGACTGAAGTGTTAGATTTTCCTGCACGCAGTTTGGGAATGTAACTGTAGAGAAATAGAGTGAAAGTGGTTTGGTGAACCTCTGCCAGGTACCTATCAGTGAATTATAGAGAAATCGCGTAGATGTAGATTTAACTGTACAAGGAGCGTTCAAATATTAATGCAACAAATTTTTTAAGCAGGTTGGTGCTATTCAGGATTCCAATAACCATATTATTCACCACTCTTTTGGCTACAAAACCATATTTTTCAATATAATCTCCGTTCAATGCGACGGCATTACGCCACTTGACTCGGAGGGCTTTTACGCCAGCATGGTACCTCTTTACTAGTCGACGTCGGAGTCAACGTTCTGCTGCGTCAGTAAATTCCCCATCATGCATGTACTGCTTCCCACGAAGTTCATCCATCAATGCGCGAAACAAATGGAAATCCGGAAGGTGTGAGGTCCGAGCTGTAGGGTGGATGAGGAAGAACAGCCCAATGAAGTTCTGTAAGCTCCTCTCGGGAGCTCAGTCTTGTGTGAGGAAGTGTTGTCATGGAGAAGGAGAAGTTCGTTGGCATTTTTGTGGAAACGTGTACGTAACTTGGAGTACCCCAACCTGTGGACGAGTGTGTCAGCACTGCCAGCGGATAAGTCCAGTTGAGCAGCGAGGTGGTGATTGTGATTCATCGATCTCCTTCAGTGCGAATGGGACGGGCCAACACTGCACGAACCAGCGCTGTGTTCGCCCAGCCGGCACCGTTGGATCGGACATGTTTGCGCGACCTTGATGCGATCGTGACCGACGCCCCGTCAGTGACACCCCTTGCATTTGCTCACTATCAGGTCTTTCTAGACACTCTGCAAGTACCTACGAATATATGCGAATTTTTGGTTTTCCGCTAAAAGAAACTCAGTCACTGCTCTGTGCTTAGAACACATCTGCGTTACAGGTGCCACTCTGAAGGCTTCGCCTTCGCGGCTATAGCGCCGCCAGTACCGGTAACTTTATCAAACTAAAGGGGATGAAGTAGAAATATTCCGCTATGTCCCACAACAAATTCGTCATTTTTTTCAACCGAAACTGACCGAGAAAAAACGAATTGTGGCGTTAGTCGTTGAATGCCTTTAGTAGATGTTGCCCTTCGCTGCTAATTACACGCAGACAGAATTCATTGCGTCCCCTTCTCGATCGTATGGTCTCGAATTTAGTACCGAAACTAAGCCTCAGACTTCGATTCTGAGACAAGTGCGGTGATAGTGTTGTCGAACTGCTCTATAGGATAGAAAATCGTTATGTCGAAGTGGGTGGTTCAGGTACTCACTACACACTGAAACTGACACTCGGGTGGGAGATTAGGAATGGAATACACATGGTTGTTAAATAGATCAGCTGAAGCACGGAATTTATAGTAAAGAAAGAGAGAAAGAAGAAATAAGATAAACCAATAAATAAATGTAAATGTTGTGTGACGAGGGCCTCCCGTCGGGCAGACCGTTCGCCAGGTGCAATTCTTTCGGTGTGACGCCACTTCGACGACTTGCGCGTCGATGGGGATGAAATGATGATGGTTAGAACAACACAACACCCAGTCCCTGAGCGGAGAAAATCTCCGACCCAGCGAGGAATCGAACACGAGCCTTTAGGATTGACATTCTATCTCGCTGATCACTCAGCTACCGGGTGGGGACAGATAAACTAATTACTACACGAGATCCGTTAGCAAGTAAAGTGATTTGGAATCTTACATTATTGCTTGTTACCCGACGAAGCATTAACGCCTGTCGAGCCTCACCTAGCACGTAATCATTCCCCACCACAAACTGAAAATTGACTGTGAGCTGATACAAGAATCTGAGTACAGGGATATGTTCAACAACATGTGGAAACCAAATGAGCAGTGGATTAAAAATGGCCTGGAGTACTTTTATTAGTCCATATAGGATTTTTAAATCGTTGGTGACTGGAAAAGGAGAGTTTATAGCCATTGTCTATTACCTTTTTTTTACATGTGACAGAGCGTCTTCAACATTAACTGCAAGACCCATTCAAAGCCTGTCGCGTTAATTGTGAGCAATGGAGATAAGTATGTTTGGAATTACCAAAAAAGGCTGTGCATGGGGGCTTAATTAAAAGGAAAAAGGACTATTGTCAATGAATAAATGCAACAATTTTAATAACTGTGTGGCATGTTACGGAGTCTCGTAACCGGTTGGCCCTGACTAGTATTAGCACGTAATCTGACTGCATAAAATAAAAATAAAGAATGACAAGGAATTTCCATTAACACAATTGATTAATTAAGTCCCCTGCAACTATAAAAGCTACGGAACAACAAAGCACAAGTGTAACTGTTCTGTGTGTGGTAGTGTGACTCAACGTACATGTATTAGGCTCGGTTCTTTCTCAATACGACAAAATATTTTAAACACCATTTACAATGAACTAATTGAAAAACCAGATATACGAAATAGAAACCAGATTTACAAGTCTAATAAATGAACACGAGCCAGATGCTTTGTTGACTGTACCTGTGAGCAAGAGGGATTGTCATTAAAGAAAACTGTAATACCTTTTTACCTCATTATGTATTGACGAAAATATTCCATTACACCAGCATCATTAATCAAAAGCCCATCTCTTTTCTCAAATCTATTCTGACAGTTGCAACTTCTTCCATCTATACATTACACCAACCGAACAGCGTATATTCTCTCGCCCAACAGAACAAAAAGTACCCTCGACATCCTCTGAAGTACTACTGCCCCGTGGAGGCGGCGGAATAATTATCTTTGGCGCAATCTCTGGCGCTGTGACTCAGTGTAGCCACCTTTCAACTGGAAATAAAACATTCAAATGTAGCTACTGTGCACCTCGTTGGAATTTTCGTAGAAATTCTCTGCTCTGCAGTACAGCCCATCACGTTGTTATGTTCTCCAAAAGTTCTTCTTTGACTCTACCAGAATGTCCTCGTCGTATTCCAGAATATGCTTTCTGGCATAATATATGACGAACAGACATTTTGAAGTCATAGCTCCGGCACATTTCGGTCATTTTCTGGGAATGTTATTCACTCTTCAACGTCTTCTGAAATTTGTGATATGGTAAATGAACCTAACATAGAGCTATGGTGTTTTTTAATAGCACTACACTGTCTACAGTTGCTATTAAACGAAGATGACTCCCGCACATCCCACGCTGTCTTCTGCAGCACACGCTTATGTAGCAATTGGCACAGAATATTTCAGAAATTTGACCATTTTCCAGATCTGTTAGTTCCTCTTAGAGTTTCTAATATTTGTCTTTCACCATAGCTCTTACCAATCCCAAAAATATCTGTAACATTACTGACTGGTAATGCTATTATCATCATTCTTATCACCATATACTTTGTTTGGGTTCACTGAATTAAGAAGTTCATCCAACTTCGTTCCGTTAAGATCTCAGCTGATTGTACTTTTCGAGTAATAAGATGAGTAGCATCTCTCGGAAATACTTCTCTAACCCTTTCGCCCAAAGCGGCTAAACAATGTGACAGACTATACTCGCGTAACGTTTGGAACGTAGTACCATTAACACACAATTTATGATACGTGTCATTCAAAGCATTTCTGACACTAATATTCCATTAATTAGAAGCAATTAGACCACTGAAGTGAACACTACTTGAGTCTGGGCTTTGAAACATGGATCCGATTCCGTAAACTATAAACATATTACGTGGTTTCATGAGGTTCTTCCTCCAAATAACGATAGTAGATAAATTA
Organism: Schistocerca nitens; assembly: GCF_023898315.1. Taxonomy (NCBI): domain Eukaryota; kingdom Metazoa; phylum Arthropoda; class Insecta; order Orthoptera; family Acrididae; genus Schistocerca; species Schistocerca nitens. The sequence goes on along the minus strand of NC_064618.1, from coordinate 189,309,428 downwards.
CTTGTGCTCTTTCCTAATGAAGTAATCGATGTGAGTTGGTAGAAAATATCCCCGTTAACGAAAAAATGAAGCATTGGTACAAAGAGGGATACAAGAACGTAACAAAAAGAGTCGTACGATTTTTGTATTGACATCAGTGATGAGAGTTCCTTAATAAAAGGGCACAACAAAAGATTTTTCCCTAAAGGACTACTCCAGGGCAGGAATGGACGTAAGAGTCTTGAGTAATGGACAAAACTTGGGAGACAGGAAACTAATTTGAGAGTTAAAGAGACGGCTGGGCGTAATGAAAATCTGCCGGACCGCCTCTGAGCAATTATTTCAAACAGCCTCTCTAGCGAATTCTGTCGATGTTCATTTCTGTACTCATTAACAACGGGTGCGCTTCTTCAGTTCTGTGAACAAAAGACCTCTAATTACGATCTGCGTGCTCTGGTTAATTCAAACTACTTCTGTTTAGTGTCGAATGTAACAGAAGTTTGATAAGAAAAAGGAGCAACATGGAACATGAAATTCTCCAGTGGTCTCTCGCAAAATGAACTGTATAATCTCATTGAGGCTAACGTAGGCATAATATTTTCCACGTTTAAATACCCCGGATCCCATAGTTTGGTTATCGCAATTTCCTAACACCAGAGGTCATACGGTATATGGCTTCGCTGGTAAAAAGAAGGAAAGAAATAAGTCAATTGTTATTCACTACTTTATGGTATATATACTGTCTTACGAAACCGTTCTTACTTAGATATCAAAGCAATGAAGGCAGTAAAGCAGGCTAGCAGCGTTATGGATTAAAAAGAAATATTTCCTTGAAGTATAATGGTCTTGCAGCTGAGATAATTAATATTTTGAACTAAGGAGTTATGACATTTTGCCTATCATTGAATGTTCTTTACGACAGATCTTCGTAGATATGTGATCGACAGCCATATCCCGCCAGGAGATTCAAATAAACGTACAAGTAACAACATTGCTAATATTGAAATAAAGACAGGGTTCGTGTTTCGGATCGTCTATCGTCTCCAAGTATCACAAAAAAATCACAAATCTGCCTTAAAGTATATTTCCTGTTCTGAAGAAAATAATTTGTTCGAACATCACCTACTCATGTTCCCTCGTTACTGGTAATTAATCAGGTATTCTAGTCTACACAACTTATCTCTTCAGAATATTCTTCATACCTTTTTCATCGATCTACAATGTATTTATGTTGTCTTACGCTGTAATATCAACGTGACGATATTTCGATCCATCTCGCATTGCTTTCTGACTTTTGTGCAAAGGGGGCCGTTAAGAACAAACCATATTAAATTGTCGATGAAGGCAGAAGAATTGTCCATGTTTGACGCATCCGAGGCACTTACTAAATTCTTCTTCTAGTTCTTCTTCACTTCATACATTACACGACTTGCCTGTTACAGTACTCCATGTCTTATTTGGCCTTCCTGAATTTCTTCTTCCGGAGAATTTATAATTCAGAATATTTAACTTGAACCTGTCTCTACTTATACAGTCTACATGTTCCAACCATTCTGTACTATTTCCTTTAATTTTGTTTCCTTTACTTTATATATTTCTAAATCTTTCCTTATATCCTCATTTCTTTTACGACTTCCTCTTGTATATTCTTCCACAGCTTCATTTAATTAGTCTCAATTCTACTTTATTGGTGTCTTGTAATCACTATGCCTCAATTCCGTAAGTCAACGATGTTACTGCTATGGTTTTCTAAAGTCAGATATTTTTCTGTCTGGCTTTATTCGGCAAATTTTTTGCAGTCATTCCTCTGATGGAAGTAAATTTATTTTAGTTTTAGTGCACTTCAATACTGCACTGGTATATGATGTTGAACGCTTGATAATTAAATTGTTTAAATGTTCCAGTATTTCATCACTCAAGGCTACTTTTAAAGTTGCTGGTTGTATGCGTCGAAACACCATGAATTCCATTGTATTGTGAAGTTATTTGCTGCAACTCAAGGACTGCCATCTGTAAGTCATCTTCAATCCCTGCAGTCATTTTAAGTCTGTATGCATGTGGATATAGGGTTGCTCTCAGTCTAGTGTCACTATCTAAAACTATTCCTTTTCTATTCACCAGTTTGTATTTACTGATCAGACCATCTATGTATGTAATAAAGAATATTGGGAAATGCAGCATCCTTTGTTTGTGTTCACTGCCTTTGTGACTATGTTTCCCTTATCTATTTTCAGCATTTATGATATGAGACAGATAACCTCTTTCAGACATTATATTCCATAGGATTTCTTTCTTCACATTACCAACTGCTTATTCAGAATCTATGAAAGCAAAATGGGTTTACTTATTGAATCCCAATCTCATTTCCATAACTTATGATGTAAAAGTTTGTCAGTAAGTGATCGTTTCTTTGTAAGACCTGGTTTTTCTTCAGATATTAGTTTTTCCAAGATATTTCCTAGTCTTGCGTTCAGGATTTTGGTACGTGATTTATAGGCTGAATCCAGAAACCTCACACCTCTGTAGTTATTACATTTATTATTACCACCCTTTTTAAAGATCGATGTTACTTTGCTTTGTACCTAGTCCTTTGCTGCTTTCTTACTGCGCCAATAAACATATATAAAAATCTGAGGAAGACATAGATGCAAAATTAGCCCTTCATATTTCGACAGTTCCCTATTACTGTCATCTAAACCACTGATAAGTGATTGTATTTTTCCTTGTAAATCAGGCTCTATACTCGTATTGATAATAAAGCTTTTCCATGAAGCTGTGCGCTTTCCGAGTAATATGTCTCGCGTTATATCTTCATTTATTATGTCTTTCAGTTACGGGGTTTATGTAGTTTGAAAGCTTCTTGTTTCTCTTACTTTTACTGGTTACCCATTTCTTTTATCAAATTCTTACTCCTATACGTTTCTTGCTTTTCTTTTTCTATCAGAGACCATCATTAGCAAAGTGTATTACAACTGAAACTTCATGAGGGATTAAAACTGTATGCCGGACCGAGACTCGAACTTGAGACTTTTGCCTTTCTCGAGTCGTGAATCGTGCTTGGGTAGCTCAGTTGATAGAGCACTTGCCCGCGAAAGGCAAAGGTCCCGAGTTCGAGTCTCGGTCCGGCACACAGTCTTAATCTGTCAGGAAGTTTCATATCAGCGCACACGCCGCTGCAGAGTGAAAATTTCATTCAGGAAACATCCCCCAGGCTGTGGCTAAGCCATATCTCCGCAATATCCTTTCTTCCAGGAGTACTACTTCTGCAAGGTATGCAGGAGAGCTTCTGCGAAGTTTGGAAGGTAGGAGACGAGGTACTGGCGGAATTAAAGCTGTGAGGACGGGTCGTGAGTCGTGCTTGGGTAGCTCAGTTGGTGTCTGCGTTCGGCAGGACAGCAGTGCGCACCGCGCTCGGCCGTCCACGCCGCTGCGCGCGCCGGGTGTTTTGTTTACTTCCTCGTCACCGCGCTTCTCAGTCGAACAAGCTGTAATGGCCACCTCTTACAGGAAGAACACTCCTAAATTCACCTTCTCAAACGAATACGCACGACCCAAAGCACTGGCCGTCGAACGCTTCCTACGCGAAGACGTGAAGATCCCCCGTGACGAGCTCATCGGCATACACCTATCGATCATTACCAGCGTCGTTTATGTTAAGATGACTTCCGACGCTGCCTGCAACGAGATTATTCAAAGGACGCGACATGGACTAAAATTTTGGCACTCCGACGGAAACGTCGGGCCTGTGGATGTCGACCATGCAGGACTTGGCCTTCAGACGATCCGTGTATTCGAACTGCCTTTCGAGGTGAATGAAGATGAAGTCATCGCGGCGCTAAGCCGTTCGGAAAAGTCTAGAGCCACGTTGCCGAGACATGGGCACAGTTTACGACGTATCCGGTGCTTAATGGTGTGAGACAAGTCCGAATCGATCTCAAACGGCACGTTCCATCGTACATTTCTATCGGCGGCTGCCGTGCGGTGGTCATTTACGACGGACAACCTCGAACATATTCCGGTTGTGGCAAAGAAGGCCACGTCCGTAATGAATGCCTGCAACGCCGCATCACACAACTAAGGCCCGACGATACGAACACCGACAGGACCACGACCACCCTTCCAGTCACCTATGCGGCGACACTGCACGTCTAGCCCACACAAGACGCCGTTCATGAGCGTCTCTCTGGTCCGATACACCCGGAGGCGTCCCAGCACCTTCACACCGGCGATGCCGCCCGTGAACATGTCCAACAGCCGGACACACCCATGCTAGACGATCACAAGGATACCAATGAGAGTGTTCTGGAGAATGACGACCGCATCATAGCACCCGCGGCTTTTGTACCGGAACGACGTGAATCTCTTCCTTCCTCAGACACCGAAACTCATTGCCGAAAGCAGAAGTCGCCCAAACGACGCAAAAAACGCCGCAAGACATCAGAATCGACCATTGAGCCCCCTCCGCAGGACGAAGAGATGGCACATCACTCTGACGGAGAACACGATAACACTTTCTCCTCTGCCACGGAGACGCGTCGTCCACAAGACGGTGAACCGTCCAACAGAGATCGTGCGCAAGCCTCGCGCCCAGAAGCCATGGAACATAGCACGCCTGTTGTCACCGACGCAATTGAGCCGACTCGGCCAGCGCTGCCACCTCTCGCGGATGTCAAACCTGTCGGACATTTTTCATGGGCGGATGACACGGATTTCCCACCTCCATCTGATGCGGAAATGACATCTGATCCTCCGTTAGACCGACACTAAAATGGGGGAAGTTTCTACGGCGACTCCTGCGACTTCTATGGACTTCCAGCATCCACCACAACAATCTTCACCAGCTACGAACCTATCGGCAGCACGGATCTCCCATCAGGCGTACCGAATAGCTACTATCAATACTAATAATATCGGCTCCCACGCTAAACTTCAACTGCTCCGTGACACGCTAAGAGCAGTGGACATCGACATCGCCCTGTTACAAGAATTGAGGACAGCAACTTGGACTGGGTGTTATGGATATGAGACGTACGCCGCCCCTGCAGCTATGGAACACACAGGCGCAGCCATTCTCCTCCGAGAAGGGATTGCAGTTTCCGATGTCGCATACCTCCCAACAGCGCGAGGGGTGGCCATAACAGTTGAAGGACTCAAAATCATAAATCTCTACGCCCCATCGGGCACTGATAAATGGAGGGATCGCTCCCAGTTCTACGCAGAAGATATCACGCCTTTATTCCTCGGTCGATACGATCATCTCATCGTAGGTGGAGATTTCAACTGTGTTCTCGAGCGCACAGACCAATACCCCCATTTCACCACATGTCCGGAACTTCGCTTCCTCGTCCGCCGCCTTCGTCTCCTCGACACTTGGCGATTGGTACACGGCGACCGCCCGGGGTATACACACATCACGAGCCACTCCGCCAGCCGACTTGACAGAATATACATCTCTAACGCTCTAAAATCAGTTCTCCTTGACGCGGAATGTTGGCCGTCTGCCTTTTCGGATCATGACATCTACATCTGTACCATGAACCTACGTCGAAAATCTATATGGCGCAGTGCAGGACCTTGGAAACTCAATGTCGCGCTACTGCGGGACCCTGAATGTCGACAACAGGTCACCGACACGTGGCACACCTGTGTTCAACGCATTATGCGTTACGAGACCACACTGCAGTGGTGGTTGCTGTGCGCCAAACCGGCCATCCGACACACATTGACACACTATGGCAGAGCCAAAGCCAGGTGGAATCACCATACAACTGATTTCTACTATAGCGCTCTACGTGAACTCATGGATCAACCTCCATCCCCGGATCGTCTAAAAGAAGCTCAACGCATCAAGGCAAAGATTTTAACCTTGACCAGATGCCGTCTAGAGGGAGCTATTGTACGCGCACGCAGCCAAGATAGGATTAACGGTGAAGAACCTTCTATGCATCATATTATTCAAAATGTTCGTCGACGCCCACAACTTTAGACTTACCTGATGGATGACGGCTGAATTCGCAAGCTACCATTGCGGATGCATTCACAACGCACTATCGACTTTTCTATCAGGAAGTACCTGCCGGTGCAGAGGCCATTGCTGAGGTTGCCCAGGAGACACTTGGTACTCTAAACGCAGTAGCTGCAACCGTCCTGACTTCTGAAGTGACCACCGACGACGTCAAAGGCGCTGTGGCCAAAGGGTCTCTGAATCGATCTCCCGGCCCGGATGATTTACCTCTCGAATTTTACAGAACCTTCCAAGATTTGATGATGCCACGATGGAGGGACATGTATTGGGAACTTTTGTCCGGCGCGGCGAACCCGCCACCAATGTTCATGGAAGGCTTACTTGTACCAGTCCCGAAACCCGCAGGAGGAACACGACAGTTATCGGCCGATCACGTTACTCAATTCCGACTTCAAGATTTTCACACGCCTTCTAGCAGTGCGACTCAAACATGTCTTACGAGACATTGTTTCCCACGAACAAACATCTTTAGGCGGCGATCGTAATATACAGACAGCCCTCAGTGAATATCGAGATGTGATCGCTGTGGCAACACACTCGCGACTGCCAGGCGCTTTAATCTCCATCGACTTCAAACAAGCGTTTGACCGCGTCAATCATGCATTCCTCAACGCAGTGATGGACCGAATGGCAATTCCCCCGACGTTCACGCAAGAGATTATGCGGCTCCTTCGTGGAGCAACGTCCAGACTTCTCGTCAACGGCAGACTTACAGAACCTATACGGATTGAACGCTCAGTACGGCAGGGTTGCCCTTTGTCGACTGTGCTTCATGCCATTGCGATGGAACCACTCATTTGCGGATTACGGCGACGTTTGACAGGTATTCCACTCCGGGATCATATGTTCCGCTGCCGAGCTTACGCGGACGACTTGGCCCTCGTCGTACGTTCAGCGGCCGACGTACAAGCTGCGATGCAGTGGATTACCCGTTACAGTGCAGGGGCAGGGAGCGCTATGAACGTGGCAAAATCATGCGCCATGAAGATCGGCCGCGGCCTTCCCGCAGACAGCGTAGTCCCATTTCAACTGTTCGACACCCTTCGTTGTCTCGGGTTGGTGTACATGCGAGACATTCGCCGCACCTCGCTGCTGCTGCAACGCTGCTGCAACGCTGCTGCAACGCATCCGGGCCAACATACAACATCACATACTCCGCCCGCTGACTATGTGCCAGTGAGTCACCTTCGTCAATACCCATCTGGCAGCCCGGATTCCCCATATAGCGCAGATTCTGCCCATCACTGCGACAATGGCGGCCAGATTACAGGCGGCTTTCGGCTATTTCATTTGTTCTGGACACAACTTCAAAGTCCAGTATGAAGCTCTCACCTTACCGAAGCGGGATGGTGGCCTCGATCTGATTAATGTGAGAGCCAGGACTACGGCACTTTACACCAATACTATGCTCCGGTTATGGAAAAGCCAAAATGCTAGTTTTACTGGAATGTTGACCACCGAGCTCGCACCTGTTTCGAGACGCCCACCGACGTCTTTGGCACACATCCCACCTCCGATGTCACATATCGGCCGTTTCTTTTTGGAGTACAGCTACATATGCACCGAGCTCCCCACGACCAAAAGACGACCACCCGTGACATCTACCGCCTTCTCCGAAAGTCTCCACCCCGCAACCCAGTCGAAACACGTCACCCCCAGGTTTCATGGCCTACAGTTTGGAAAACGATCCACCAACCATATCACACCACTGACACCACCTCTATGTGGTACCTTCTCGTCAACGGCAAGTATACTACAAGACAGAAACTGCATCGCATCGCACTGGTGGACTCACCCCTGTGCCTCAAGTGCAATGTCGAAGATACAGATTTACATCGTTTTGAGTGTGGGCCAGCAGCAGCTGTCTGGACCCTCGTACAGAAGATTGTGGCTTCCTACCTCCGAGTACCACCACATCACGTTTCTCCTAACATGATGATATATCCCGACACGACCTACTTTCCATCGGCTAAGTGGCACGCCATCACATGAATCAGTGGCATGGCTTTCAACTACCTCTTCCGGGACGACATCGTCGATCCGGCGGACTTTTGGACACGCCTCCAAGTACATCACCACACCCTTCGCCGACATCGACACTATCGGGCCACTTTCGCGAACTATTTACAGAGTATTTTCACCAACCCGCCTCAAAGCTGGAATCTCAACGAACCGTGCCAGCCAAGACTGGACGATCCTACGTTCCCCTTCAATGGTCAATGATAGAATGCATTTTGTTCTGATGGCGCGCCAAAGTGGAGCATGGCGCGGAAAGTATTCCTATTTTATTTCACTTCTCTTTCCTCCTCCTCTTCTAAGTTTTTTTTTCTCCTTACACATGTTTATCCAAATGGTTCAAATGGCTCCGAGCACTATGGGACTCAACTGCTGTGGTCATAAGTCCCCTAGAACTTAGAACTACTTAAACCTAACTAACCTAAGGACATCACACACATCCATGCCCGAGGCAGGATTCGAACCTGCGACCGTAGCAGTCGCACGGTTCCGGACTGCGCGCCTAGAACCGCGAGACCACTGCGGCCGGCCATGTTTATCCCTTTCACACATAGCTCTCTATCTGCAGCCTCTTTGTTTTTCTTTCTCCTGTGCTCCAAAAAAAAAAAAAAAAAGTTGCTGCTGATGGTGAGACTGTATACTCATGTTAACAAAAAATAAAAATAATAAAAATAAAAAAGAATAAAAATAGAAGGCCGTTGCGGAAATATAGCTACCTATTATGTTTTCCGTTTTCAAAGGATATTGTGTTATTTTATGAAGAATGTCGTCTTTTATTTTCATACACAAGAGGTTTTTTATTTGTTTTCTTATAAGCTGCAAAAACAAAAAAACAAAAAACAAAAAAAAAGTAAACAAAAAAAGAAAAAAAGATGGTAGAGCACTTGCCCGCGAAAGGCAACGGTCCCGAGTTCGAGTCTCGGTCCGGCACACAGTGTTAATCTGTCAGGAAGTTTCATATCAGTGCATACTCCGCTGCAGAGTGAAAATTTTATTCTGTATTACAACTGTTTTCAGTTTTCTATTCTTCTTCCAAGTATTCAATCTGAATACTTATTACTTATGAATTATATATGAATACTTATTATTTGTGAATTATTTATAAATGTATTTTATTTTGAGTAATTGTTACTTGTGAAAATATGCTTAATACGAAAATTTGTAAGGAGTAATAATTTACCGTAATTCGATTCACGAGTTATGCACCCTTAGGTACAAAATGTATTGGTCACTTTAAGTAAGCAGAAGGAGGAGGAGGACACTGAATGTCACAAGTACTCTAGAGTGCCCGTTTTTAAGAGGGTCGGTAATGAAGAAACGTGGGGTAGTAATTTTGACTCTGGTGTGCCAAAATGAGTGTTAAAAGAAACGCTTGTCGATGCAGTGAAGAGAGAAATCGGGCTTGAAAAATTCTGTCGCGTATGGTGTCTGTGTCCAAGAAGGTGCGTTAGGGCTGTTTAATGAACATTACATTGAGCCATCGCTTATCGAATTTACATGAAGACGGTGGATGAACTAAAGGATACTATACTAGATGGTCAAGAAACTGAAGAACCAATAGACGGTTTTTCTCTTGAAGATTCCCGAGCGAGGGAAGTGTAGAATAAGGTAATCAGTAAGCTTTTAATACATCTGTGTGAAGTTCCAGAAGTTACGTGACTGTTAGATAGTCAAGTTAGATTAACAGAAACGTTAATAAATCGTTAATATCAAACGTTTATAGCCTTTATATAAAAGAACAGACGCATATATTGATTATGGGAAGACAGTGAATTATGTTGTGTGGGAATGTAAAGTATAACGACGACATATAAAATCTGATAACGAAATTAGAAAAACTTAACGTTGTAGGGGACTAGGTCAAAGCCTTACATGAAGTAACTTTGCTAATGAATGTGCATGTCCTCAAATAAATATTTCCTATTAGCATGTGGTAATTCCTACCGTAATAGTAGGTTTTTTCTGAAATCACAGGGAAAATTAAAACCAGAAATTCCCTGGAGTTGTTTAAACGTCTATTTTTCCGTCAAATGTGTGAATAAACTACGTCCAGGACCAAGATTTCGTGTCTTACAATTTCCGATGTAACTTGTTCAAAATGGACATCGAACGCTGGCATTAGTAACTAACTGCGATATTCAACTAAAATAGAAGAAGAAGAAGAGAGAACGTGCATCTAACAGCAGCGCAGCAAGTTAGGAATCTACTAAAAATACATCGCTCGTCGAGGAAGAAATATCAACAAAAGGACTCTGTGTACTAAAACCACATACACAGATAGCTCAATTAAATACGTCGCAGTTAATTACTCTAGTGAAAGCAACTACGGAATTGTTAAAACAGAAGAAAATATGTAACACAACGTTCGTAAACAAAATGAACTGGTTGTTTGATGAGAGTTTTTGCAGAGGAAGTAATTATGGACTGTGTTAAATTTGACACGTTTCTCCAGGTTCAATGTAGACGTGGAATTCTCTTGAATATAGGACAGAACTTTACAGTATACAAGCATAATTAAAATTAATTTTTCATAGCAAGAATGAAAAACTGACTCCACAAACATGGCGCACAGGGATAGCGCAATCACAGAATGGATCAATATTCATGGGCTCATATTGTTAAGCGATAATCAGATCGTAATTTTTGTTAGAAAGTTTAATTTTTTGCACAAACATACATTTTTTAAATGGAACAATGCCTATTGACATTAACTAAGCTAAATCAGGGTGTATCAGATTTTAAGTTTTTTTTTTCAGGATTCTAGAGCTGGTCATTTACGAGATACCATAATTTGAAACGTTCCCACATCGACTCTTGTACAATACCTGTGGTAGCACACAATAGAGAACAACACAAGTGCATACATTAGTTACGTGGATTTTGACCAGTAATGAGACAATTGACCATCAGAGTTCATGATCAAAATGTCCACCGGCAGCGACAATACATGCTTCCTGTCTGGTACGGAATCACTGCTGCACACGTGCTAACATTTGAGCGCAGACTGTAGTAATACGTACTTGCATATAACTGGGTGTAGGTGGTATGGCTCTATAGACTGCATCTATTATCTCTACCCACAGGAAAGAGTCCTCCGCGTCCGTTCGACGATTTGGACACAATTCCTAGAGATATGCTGTTGTACTACGTGCGCCACGGGCTGGGTAGTCGTCATGTTGATACGATGGGTTCCTTCTAGTCTGCAGAGGAACGTCTTTTAACACCCATGGAAGGTGGTCTATTAGAAGGCTGCGATACGTGCGGGGGTTCAGTGTTTCTTCTATGAAAACCGGACCTATGAGCTGATGGTTCGGTGCTAGTTTTAGATGATCCACCCTGTACGTATATTTTAATAGGACAGGAGGCAAATGTTAAACATTTTGCTGTTTAATCTTGCCACTCAGAGTACATCGTAACAAATCAAAATTGTTTATCGTGTAAATGCAAATAATAAGCAAATTCAAAAGTCACCTGCATTCTTCAGATACCGTCAATATTACACACAACAGCTTGATTTTAATTTATATGTAATGTCGCATTTTTAAATTTCTGTATTGATTGAATGTTGACTCTGTATCCAATTTGAATCCTGTACCTGCGGTATATTCGAATGAATGAGAGTGTGTACAAACACACAAAATTTACGCAAGGAAAATACAGACAGTTGTTAAACAGGGAGCTGGTTATCATATACATATGGAATTTCCTCTTCTTTCTGTGTGTAGATGAGCAGTTTGATTTTGCCAACATTATATTAATTTCTAATTAGGTGTTTATAAATCAGTTTACATGTGAAAAGACGAGAGGTTGTTGAAGAAGCAGCTTATTTGACTACCTTTCAGAGGACGTAGCATTTGTTTAGTAAGAATTACTCTACGTTTAATTGCATTTCCATATTTGGTGATGGTTTTGTCATCCGAGTTTCATAGAGTTTATTTACGCAGCTATATTCTACTTTGTACATGGTAAAATCTTGTTAAGGGGACTGGTGTTCAGGCAGTACAATCACTACACATTTGAAAAGAAAGGAAACAAACTTCTCTGCGATGACATATACAAAGAAGAAAAATGAGGAGCAAAATATGTAGGTCAATCTCTTATGATCATAGCGGAGTGATACAGGAACATAGACCAAGTAAAGGTGTCGCCATATACATATATTACATCGAGTGAGTAAAATTATATCTCTACCGTTACCCGTCTTATTATGAAACTTCCCGATCCGGATGATACATTTTTCATCTGTAGGTAATTTAACGTGGGCCGTTACAGCCACAAATGGCTCTTAGCACTGTGGGACTTAACATCTATGGTTATCAGTCCCCTAGAACTTAGAACTACTTAAACCTAACTGACCTAAGGACATCACACAACACCCAGTCATCACGAGGCAGAGAAAATCCCTCACCCCGCCGGGAATCGAACCCGGGAACCCGGGCGCGGGAAGCGAGAATACTACCGCACGACCACGAGCTGCTACAGCCACACAGCAAAGGATTAACTGTCTACTCCATATTTTACTTGAGTGATGGCAGCGGAACACTTACAAGCAGGCGACCATGCTATGGCACTCTGCTCGTTGAAATGCCTGAAGGTGTAATGTAAGGGCTGCCTAATGAAAGAGACACATATGGAAGAAATATAAGTAAACTGTTTATTGTTCCAAAAGTAATCATAACTGTTAACACATTTATACCATTGTGAGGCAAGACGGTCAGTGCGTCCGTAGAAAAACGTATAGCTTGCCTACAGAACCACGATTGTACCCACACATACGCCTGGCGTAAAACCCATTTCTACTAAATTATTTTTGTATGTCTGTAAAATTCCAAAGTATCGATTAACAGTCAGAGATAACATGTGTGAATGCTTGTGTAATAAGAAACGGCGTAGCGTTCGAAGTATTTCAGAGAGCAGCTTGGAGACGCCTGGCTGTTCTCATAGGTTTTTCTTGTCGCAGCCATCACAATATAAGCGTCGTAGGCTGTAGTTATTATTGGTTTCTAATTTACGGAACTGATGTTGAGTTACCAACGTGTTGTACCTTTATTAATCCACCACAATGCATGTTTATATCAATAATTATTGTGTTACAAGTTCAGTTTTTGTCGCGGGGAAGACGCAACACTTCGACGAGGCAGCGATCCATCACTGCGGTAATTTTTATTACTAATTTACAACGTTAATATTTTTTGTTATCGAACAACCAGAGCCTGCAGTCATTCGGAGAAGAAGTTGGAGACTTTTTTAATCAATCGTACAGCGTAGAGCGGTTATCAAATCACAATATTCAATTCGCATTTTCTAAAATTCTAGCCGGCCACATCCTCTGTTGCGCCGCTACTAAAACCAATCTGGTACCCTTACAGACTTCACTGTGGTGAAGTTTTTTTTGAAATATGTGAGTGTGCGAAGGTGGAAGCCAACTCACGTTGTGTTTCCATTTTAACTCTGACGCTTGCTCTTCGGCTCGAAATGATGACACCTTGTTTCATCTCCCGCGACAATACAGGACAGGAATGATTTCTTCATCGTGGGTACCGTTCGACGTGCTTCATTGATATCAACATGCTTTTCCAATTTTGCTCTTTCGTCAGGCTGTGGAGAACCCACTGTGCACAGAACTCCAGATGATCTGTCGTGATGACGAGAGCAGTATCAAGCCTGATGCCCAACACGTCTTCCAGCGTCCGCCGTCCGTTTCTGTCGCCAGCAGAGGGTACAAAATGAGCTGCAATAGAGATATTGGATCTAGAAAATAAATGAGGAAGTAGAATGGAATTGCTGCTCTAAGACGAAAATTTTGGCACAGGCGGGAATTCTTGGCGGATCGCGTTAAAGAGACAGATGATTCATGAGCATAAAAATAAATAAAAATTTCAGTGTGAATGTTCTCAATCAGGAGTAACCTATACAGTAGTTGTGGATGTCACATCAGAGAAACTTGTGTATCTTTAAGGTGATGCCTAAGTCAACATTGGAATAAAGACTGCTGAAGCTTCACAAAATCACTTAATCAGAGTGACAGAGATTGTGAGCGTATGAGGCTCACTTTTGCCGATTTGGTTTCGCAGTACCCGACGGGTAGAGTGAATCCACATACAATCGAGTAGTATCCACCTTCTGAAGACGAAGAAAGTTTCTTGCTTCAGACTCAAGGCCACCATACGCTTCTGAGGTACATATTTTGTGGGAGTAATGTTATGGTCGTCCATCATATGATAAATGAAAATCTACCATGCTTAGAGATTGATTCGTCATCACAGAACGACAAGTACATATCTCCATGAACCGTGTACCTTGCCAATGGTGGAGAGGGTTGCGTGCCTTAGCAATATAGATAGTTGCACCGTAGGCCGTAGATGAAACCACAACGGAGGGATATTTGTTGAGAGGCCAGACAATCGTGTGGTTCCTGAAGATGTGCAGCAGCCTTTTCAGTAGTTGCATTAGCAACAGTCTGGATGATTGATTGATATAGCGTTCTAACATTAATAAAAACGGCCTTGCTGTACTGGTACTGCGAACGACTGGAAGCAAGGCGAAACTACGGCGATAATTTTTCCCGATGGCATGTAGCTTTACTGTATGGTTAAATGATGATGGCGTCCCATTGGGTGAAATATTCCGGGGGTAAAATAGTCCCCCATTCGCATCTCCGGGCGGGGACTACTCAGAAGGACGTTGTTATCAGGAGAAAGAAAACTGGTGTTCTACGGAGGAAAGGGAAAGCAGAAAAGTGGAAGGAATTTATAGGGTGTGTATACAAGGGCGATGTACTTCAGGACAATATTATGGAAATGGAAGAGGACGTAGATGAAGATGAAATGGGAGATATGATACTGCGTGAAGAGTTTGACAGAGCACTGAAAGACCTAAGTCGAAACAAGGCCCCGGCAGTAGACTGCACTCCATTAGAACTGATAGCCTTGGAAGAGCCCGCCCGGACAAAACTCTACCACCTGGTAAGCAAGATGTATGAGACAGGGGAAATACCCTTAGACCTGCAGAAGCATATAATAATTCCAGTCCCAAACAAAACAGGTGTTGACAGGTGTGAAAACTATCCAAATATCAGTTTAATAAATCACGGCTGCAAAATACTAACACGAATTCTTTACAGACGAATGTAAAAACTGGTAGAAGACGACCTCACGGAAGGTCAGTTCGGATTCCGTAGTAATGTTGGAATACGTGAGGGAGTACTGACCCTACGACTTGTCTTGGACGATAGATTAAGGAAAGGCAAACCTACGTTTCTAGCATTTGTAGACTTAGAGGAAGCTTTTCACAATACTGACTGGAATATTCTCTTTCAAATTATGAAGGTGACAGGGGTAAAATACAGGGAGCGAAAGGCTATTTAAAATTTGTACAGGAACCAGATGGCAGTTAGAAGAGACGATGGGCATGAAAGGGAAGCAATGGCTGGGAAGCGAGTGAGACAGGTTTGTAGCCTATTCCCAATGTTATTTAATCTGTATAGTGCGAAAACTGTAAAGAAAACAAAAGAAAAAATCGGAGTAGGAATTAAAATCCATGGAGAATAAATATAATCTTTGAGGTTTGCCGAAGACATTGTAATTCTGCCAGAGATAGCAAAGGACCTGGAAGAGCAGTTGAACGGAATGGACAGTGTCTTGAAAGGAGGACATAAGATGAACATCAACGAAAGCAAACGAGGCAACATGGAATGTAGTCGAATTAAATCATCTGATGTTGAGGAAATTAGATTAGGAAATTAGTTTTGCTATTTGGGGAGCAAAATTACTGATGATGGTCGAAGTAGAGAGGATATAAAATGTAGACTGACAATGGCAAGGAAAGCGTTTCTGAAGAAGAGAAATTTGTTAACATCGAGTATAGATTTAAATATCAGGAAGTCGTTTCTGAAAGTATTTGTATGGAGTGTAGCCATGTATGGAAATGAAACATGGACGATAAATAGTTTGTACAAAGAGAGAATAGAAGCCATCGAAATGTGGAGCTACAGCAGAATGCTTTAGATTAGATGGGTAGGTCAAGTAAATAATGAGGAGGTACTGAATGGAATTGGGGGGGGGGGGGGAGAGAGAAATTCATGGCACAACTTCAGTAGAAGACGGAATCGGTTGGTAGGACATGTTCTGAGGCATCAGGGGATCACGAGTTTAGTATTGGAGACCAGGTGTGCGTGTGTGTGTAGGTTGTGTGTGCGCGAGCGCATGCCGTCTCAACCTACACGTCCTCACACCGCTGGTCCGTGCGTTGATCACGTGACGCACCAGCAACGGTGTTGTGGGTGGCTCGCTATCGTGAGTCGAATTGTGGACCACAATCTGCGCTTCTCCTTCGTCCTGCTCGGTGTGGAATCCGGCAAGAAAGCTGCTCCAGATGCAGCAAAAGCTGAACATGGAGCAGGAAATACGGAGTGTAGAATGGGTAATTCTCAACTGACAATCACGGATAGACTGTTTTGCTGTACGTGTATAACATTTGTGAATGCACTCTGCGTGTTAAGTCAAATCGAGGTCATCCTGTGAATTTCCTCTTCTCAAAAAGCTAGAGTCTCCGAAACTACTGGTTCCATCGTCGAATGCTTCGATCCGTAGAAAGTACGGTGCCGTACTCATGACGATGTACATGTCGCACAGTTGGAACTGAACTGCACCTGTTGAAACGTGGGCCTCAAAGTGCCTTTTGTTGCCGTGTAGTCATCATCTCGATTCGCCTCATACTTGGTAACGAATAAGATAGGAAGCAAGCGAGCTGCACCAGGGAGAACAGAATTCTTGCAGCTGGTAGCATGCGAAACTTGTACTTCCGATGCGTAATTATTAAAAATGCATTAACCTTCTTGAAACTTTCAGTACATTTCGTACGCTGCTAGTGGATATGTAATAAAATGAAACATCTGCCTCTACCTTTCCGATGTTATTCATTATATACTACCCACTTCAGGTGACTCAATATACCATTTTCAGGGATTAACTGACGCTGAGGGGATTGGAGTTCATCACCTCAGTGTCATTCAACGCCTGAAGACGGTGTATTGAGTCACTGAAACGGCTACAGTGAACAGTCGAAATCCAACAAACTTTCAGTCGCAAGAATGTACATACAAAAACTTGCTAGAGGATAGGCCATGTTGAATGTTTGGTGATAATGCTGATGAGTAAACATCAACACTGTGGAATCTGGATTACGATTAGTTCGACGTAAAAAAAGAAGAGACCATTCAGTACCGACCGGAGAAGACGTTACCGCGAGCAGTATCTTGATCGTCCTAATTCATGGATTCTTCATCTCTGAAGTACATAATACAGTATTTAGGACTTTCGAACACTCTTTATTATAAACTAGTTCTTCCAGAAAAATTTCTTACGTAGATGTTTCGTATCTAAACAAATGGGTCAGATCGAAAATGATTAATAAAAATAACATTATTTTTCGAGGACTTTTCCCTACAGTCTCCACTAACTTCTATGCAGTTTTCACCTCGGTGAAGAATTCTTGCCGGCCCTGTGGCCGAGCGGTTCTAGGCGCTTCAGTCCGGAACCGCGCAACTGCTACGGTCGCAGGCTCGAATCCTGCCTCGGGCATGGATGTGTATGATGCCCTTAGGCTAGTTAGGTTTAAGTAGTTCTAAGTTCTAGGGGACTGATGACCTCAGATGTTAAGTCCCATAGTGCTCAGAGCCATTTGAACCATTCGAAAAATTCCTTTTTCGATTCCGAATCGGTATTTTACTTTTCTCCTTACCGCTTCTCTGCCGCTGAACTTCATACGACGCGAAGATTCTTTCGCCGGACCAATCAGATAAATATCGAGAGAGGCAAAGTCAGGGCTTTAAGGAGGATGACGTAGGAATTTCCAACATGTTTGGTCAATAGTTTACGAGTCAGTTGTGCAGTAGGAGGTTTTGGGAAAGAAGCATGCCTCCTCTCCGCCATCCACGACTTTTTCTCATTTTCATCTTACAGTCAAGCTTGCCTCAATAGTATGCGCTGTTGACACTACGTTGCTCCTCCGAAACGTGACAGAAATTCGGATGGTGTCACGCCAGACAACGATAACTATGTACTTATGAGCCGGTGGTGGTGGAACACAAGATTGAGATATCAATTTTATAATTTTTATAATTTTTTTATAATTTCGGGGATACGACCGGTCATCATCTAATACACCCATCAATACGTCAATTGGTCATCTGGCAGTCATCTTCCAGTTTAGCCATCGAAGACGCGAAGACTTGCTCCGTTCCGCAGTACATAGCGAGCTGCAAATATTCTGCGCGTGCGTCAGAATAAACTTGACAGACGGACCATAGATCCCGATGGCAGCGCCCCCGCTTGTGCAAGGGACTGCAGAACCGACCTGTCTTCTGCACTATCGCTCGTCACAAACGTAATCGCAGTCTGTTGTCTTCGATTACAACAAATAGTGAAGATGATGAAGTTCTATGCACTGTCCAATTGGTAGCTGGTATCACGGTTTATAACGTTTTCTACCTTGCGCATTTGCACGGAATCTTTAATAACGAAGACCCAAAATCGTTGTTGGGGTCGCAATTATAGTATTATCATCCTATTTATTGTTTTATCATAACCCAGTGCATCTAGAGTGGAAATAGTGTGGTTGGCAAAAGCGAGCGCGCTTGGTTCTGCAAAGCGATTGCAAAGTTAATGTTTAATACAGCGTTCTTTTGCACAGTGCGTGTGGTCTGTCCTGCGCACAGCACTGGCAAGGTATTCTGCAGATTCGAGTATTCCGCAGTAACGAGTCGTCCTTCACTAATCGTATAAGTCTGCAGTCTTAGATGGTGGACGGAAAATCACTTTCATCTGAATATGAAGGAGGATCCCTGCTATTTTAAAGGAATCGTTATCCACGACAGGAAGAAAAGATAAAGATTTTTCTGCCATTTGCGCCTATTTAAACACTTCCTGATACTTGGATCTAAGTGACAGTGCCTTGTTAATCTGCGGGCGGAATACCCATTTTTTCTCAATACGGTCATTAGGTAGGTGAGCATTTGAGGCAACCTATCTAGCACTGAGACTGCGTGAGCTCTGTGTACCAGCATTTTAAGCATGCAGATAGCTTCCGACGGGTGATGACAAACCAGTATGAGTGAGTTTACGATGAACTAAATGCCGCTGACAGCCATCGTTCTTTCGCCTATCGAAGACATCCTGACTGACATAATTGTTTCGTCTAACGAAGACATTCTGACAACCATCATTCTTTCTTCCAGGAAAGACAGAGAACCACCTTTCTCTATTTCCACAGTGAACCGAATGTTGTTGCGACTGAAGTGGTGAAGAAAATCTAATAATTTATCTCCTCCATGGGGCCATGCTATAAAAGTATTGTCCTCATAACTCCAAAATACAATTGTTTTAAGGGAATACTCGCACCTCACATATATCGCTGAACGGAGCAGGTCTTCGTCACTCTTCGTTGGCTCACCTGAAGATGACTGACAGGTACCCAGGTGAAATGTCGTGGGATGTATCAAACGGTCGGCAGCTACAAGCGCGAAAGTTGTTTTAACACGAGATGATGAGTTACTCCACTGCATAATGTGATTGATGGACTAAGACTCGCCGGCCGCGGTGGTCTCGCGGTTCTAGGCGCGCAGTCCGGAACCGTGCGACTGCTACGGTCGCAGGTTCGAATCCTGCCTCGGGCATGGATGTGTGTGATGTCCTTAGGTTGGTTAGGTTTAAGTAGTTCTAAGTTCTAGGGGACTAATGACCACAGCAGTTGAGTCCCATAGTGCTCAGAGCCATTTGAACCATTTTGACTAAGACTCAAAATGATATTTTCAAATTTCACTCACTTTAAAATTCTGTCCTGAAACGTATCACCTTAGCTGTTTAAATAAATTTTGAATGCGAAATGTTTGTTACTTATGATGAATGGTTAGCTGTTTGGGAACCATATCGCAAATGTATTACAGTAGTTCACGTTTTGAAGGACGAGACGCGTTGGGCCAAAATTTAGTCAACAGTCTTCATCAGTTTGTTCAACCCTAAATCGTAGGTCTTGTTGGATAAGTGAATCAGTACCAGAGCGAGCACGAACTCACACGCTTCATGCTACTACCGTTTATTCATACTGTGGAATTGTGTACGCTTCCGAAAGTAAGAATCAGAAACCGAACGTTGATCTCCAAACGTAGTTTCTTCGAGCGGACATATACTATATGATCAAAAGTATCCGGACACCTGGCTGAAAATGACTTACAACATCGTGGCGTTCTCCATCGGTAATGCTGGAATTCAGTATGGTGATGGCCCACCCTTAGCCTTGATGACAGCTTCCACTCTCGCAGGCATACGTTCAACCTGGTGCTGGAAGGTTTCTTGGAGAATAGCAGCCCATTCCTCACGGAGTGCTGCACTGAGGACAGGTATCGATGTCGTTCGGTGAGGCCTGACACGAAATCGGCCTTCCAAAACATACCGAAGGTGTTCTGTAGGATTCAGGTCAGGACTCTACGCAGGCCAGTCCATTACAGGGATGTTACTGTCGTGTAATCGCTCCGTCTCAGACCGTGCATCATGAACCAGTGCTCGATCGTATTGAATGATGCAGTCGCCATCCCCGAATTGCTCTTCAACAGTGGGAAGCAAGAAAGTGCCACGTAAAACAACAAGGGTTGTTCACTCCATGAAAAGCTCGACTACACCCTAACACCACCGCCTCTGAATTTTACTGTTGTCGCTACACATGCTGGCAGATGACGTTCAAGGGGAATTGGCGATACCCACACCCTGACATCGGGTCGCCACATTGTGTACAGTGATTCGTCACCCCACAAAATTTTTTCCACTGTTCAATCGTCCAGTGTTTACGCTCCTTACACGAAGCGTCGTTTGGCATTTACTGGCGTGGTGTGCCTTACGAGCAGCCACTCGACCATGAAATCCAAGTATTCTCGCCTCCCGCCTAACTGTCATAGTACTTGCAGTGGATCCGGATGATGTGATGGTCTGGACAGATGTCTGCCTATTACAAATTACGACCCTCTTCAACTGCCGGCCGTCTCAGTCAACAGACGAGGTCGGCCTGTACGTTTCTGTGCTGTACATGTCCCTTCACGTTTCCACTTCACTACCACATCGGAAACAATGGAGCTAGAGATGTTTAGGAGTGTGGAAGCCTCGCGTACAAACGTATGACACAAGTGACACACAGTCAGCTGACCACGTTCGAAGACCGTGAGTGCTGCGGAGCGCCCCATTCTGCTCCCTCACGATGTCGATTACTGAGGTCACTGATATGGAGCACCTGGCAGTAGGTGGCCGCACAATGCACCTAATATGAAAATCGTATTTTTAGGGGGTGTCCGGATACTTTTGATCACATGGTGTATCATGGTAACTGAGACCTCAGAGTGTTCGTTTACGTAAACTTTAATAGAACAGATTAGTAACACTCTTTGCAATGTTGTTATCTAACATTTCCAAAAGTTTCAATTATTTTCGTTAGCCTCTGTCTTCACTACATAGGGAGCTCAGTCAGATGAGGGTGACCGCTGCCTGTGTTCGACGTCAATATGGAATAACGACACACAGACGGTAGGTGGCTATACTAGCAATGGAGGGTATATAAAGATTTATTATTTTTTATTTCTCGTTCAGCTACAGGCAAAGCGTGATACACCTACAAACATCAACATAAAAATTTAAATTAACATTAACAATGATTTACAATAAAATTTTCAGGGTTTCCAGCCACAAAAGTGCTTGGTCACTTATCACATGTATGTCCATCAGATTTCCTCCCTTAAGTCCGTGTACGTCGCACTCAACTATATGCTGCATGGTTTGACTCTCTCCACACTCACAATTGGGGTCCCGGGAGAAACCCCACTTTTTCAACAAATATCCGCACCGACCAACACCTGTCCGCAGACGATTTAGAGTTACTCACACTCTACGTTGGAGTTGGAAGCCTGGAACTCGTTGAGATGGGTCCTCAATAAGGAAACTGTTATTCGCTTTGCTTTCCTGCCATTGCTGTTTCCACAGGTTATCGATATCAATCTGTTGTTTGAGTTCTTTCCAGAAGGGATTTCTTGACATCAATCTGTCAGGGGGAGGAGGTAGGTCCCTGAACTTTTCTTTGTACCTCTGGATTGCTCTTTCACGTCTAATCGAGGGTGGTTCGATATTGGCAAGGACGGGCAGCCAAGGTTTCGGGGTGGGTCTTACTGTTCCTGTTATGAGCCTCATTGTCTCGTTAAGTTGCACATCAATATATCTGACATGCCTACTGCGGGCCCAGACGGGTGCGCAATATTCCGCTACACTATACAGAAGTGCCAGTGCTGATGTGCGTAGAGTTTCAGTGGAACATCCCCAGGTTGTTCCTGCCAGTTTCATTATGATGTTGTTTCTTGTTTTCATTTTTTGGGCGACTTCGTACAGGTGGCTCTTATATGTGAGAGTGCGATCTAGCTTAACACCCAGATATTTTGGCGTTCTATCGTTTTTCAACAATTTACCTTTTATTTGCACTTTTAGCTCACGATTTGCATCTTTGTTACACAAGTGCATTATTGATGCCACGGATTTAGTCGGATTTACTTTGAGGTGCCAGTTGTCATAATATTGTTGTAGTCGTTCCAGATCCCTGTTCTTCGAAAGTGTTGGCGTGAGCCGCGATAGCGATGTCATCTGCATACATAAAAGAACGAGATTCCAGGTTTGGGATGTCCGCTATGTATAAATTGAAAAGGCATGGAGCCAGCACAGACCCTTGGGGGAGACCATTTTGTAGTGTCCTGTAGCTGCTTGTTTTCCCATTCAGAGATACCTTGAATCTCCTGTTTATCAACATATTTCTGACTAGATCTATGATCTTCTTGCATTTCACGACTTTTGACAGTTTATACAGTATCCCTTTTGTCCATACGGTGTCGTATGCTGAGGTGAGATCTAATAATACCATGCCCGTTTTCTTTTTGTTTTGGTAACCTCTTTCAATGAAAGTGGTTAGGGCGAGAACTTGGTCGCAACAATCTCTTCCTTTTCGAAAACCGCCTTGCTCTGGGGGAAGAGCAGCTTCTATTTTACTTTCTATTCTGCCTAGGATGACTCGTTCAAACAGCTTGTAAGTGGTGCACAATAAATATATCGGTCTATAATCTTTAGCATTCTCTCCTGTTTTCCCTGGTTTCTGGATGGCTATGACTTGTGCGTTTTTCCATTGCTTTGGTAACCGGCTGGTATCTATGATATTAGAGAAAAGAGAAGACAGCCATGCTCTTCCCTTTGGCCCGAAGTTCTTCAAGAATTCTGGAAGAAGGCCGTCACAGCCAGCTGCTTTACCAGGTGACATTTTCTTTAGTGCTATATTTATCTCTTCTTGTGTTACCCAGTTCGCTAAACCTGCTTCCTCCTCGCTTGCATCTAGCTCTTCGTTCATCAGTTGGTGCAGTTCTTTTTTCTTCGAGGCGGAGGCATGGATTCTGGATGTTTGTAGTATAGAAGAGCATATCTTGTTAGGGGTCATTTTATTATTGATGTTCCGTCCCTTGAATTGTGCTCCGCCAAGTTTCCTCAGTAGACTCCAGCTCTTCTGTGAGGAGTGCGTAAAGTCCATTTGTTCCATCCGCTTTTGCCATCTCTGTTTGCGTTCCTCGTCCATAGCTCTTATGAGCTGTTCTCCTAGTTCTGGATTCTCTGTTTTGTTATATTCATCGAGTAGTTGTTCGCACTCCTTTGTCCAGCATGGGATGTATTCTTTCCGCGCTCCTCTTGGTATTGAGTTATGTGCCGCTTTAATAATTAACTTCGTAAATCTGTCATAATTTTCTGGAATTGGGGGAATTCTGTTTACATTATTTTCAATGGTATCTTTAAACTTAACCCAGTTAGCCTTCCTGAGGTTCCAGCGGGCTATAGGGGGGCTCTTTATTACTGGTATTTGGATCCCAAGGTCTATAATAACTGGTCTGTGTTGGCTCCGAGGAATACGGCTCAGTACAGTTCTCTTAGACGGAAGTGCTATTCCAGTTTCTCCAGATGAGACAAAACAAAGATCGGGCGTTGATGTTGTGCCCCACGCTCCTGAACAGAAGGTGGGGGTATCTTTTGCATCGTATATTAATGTATAATTATTTATATCTGCCCAGTCTGCCAGCATGAGTCCTTCTTTGTCGCAAGACTGATATCCCCATCTGGGGTGGTGGGAGTTAAAATCGCCAATTATGACTGCAGGGTGTTGTGGGTTAGGTAAAACAGGTTGTTCCCATTTTTCTGAAGGTGGCTTGTACACGTTATACACAGTCATATCGTTTAGTTTGATTCCCACGGCAAATTCGTGGTGCATAATTTCCTCAATATTATCAACCAGTTCTTTCTTGATCAGTGTTGCAATACCGTGTTTATTATGGGCTTTATAGCCCACAATTTCATAGCCTGGTATTAGAAGTCTCGAGATATTTTCTTCTGATAGATATAAAGAGTGTCGGTGGGATGAGGAAAACAGTGTAGTCGAGGAGAAACGGAGATATTTATCTGACGTCCAGAAGGACATGATCATTGAGCCAAGGGTGGAAGGATATCCGCAACGGCTATGTTTGCAAATTGTTCACGTGTCGCCATGGTTAAAATATATAATGCATTGCTAAATGTTGTTATCCAAAATCAGTGCCAAGGCAACAATGTGTACCACGGGCCTAGATGACAGATGTGGACGACGGCTGTGGACATGTGTACGAACGAAGAGACGAGCAAATGTTGCTGACCATCCAAATGAGCCGAGGGGATACCAACGTTATCTCTTCGAGACTGTTTAACGAACGTTGCTGCGTATGGATCTCGGTAGCAGGCTAAATGCACGTATACTAACCGCTTTTCATCGGCGATGTAGTCTGGAATTTTCACTCCAGTACTGCAGCTAGACGTCCACTGAGGGGCAGTAGGTGGGTTTTAGCAGATGACACACGTTTTATGCCCCATCGGATGGTTTGCCTTCCAACGGCACGATGGCATCTACCAGCAGGACAATGCAACATGTCACACAGGTTGCAGTGGATGTGCATTGCTGAAATCGAAGAGCACCAAGATCAGTTTACCGTACTCCCTGGTCATGAAACTCGTCGGATTTAAACCCAATGGAGAATCTGTGGGACCACCTCGATCGGGCTGTCCACACCTTGGATTATCAACCAAAACGTTAGCCCAGATGGCCACGGGACTGGAGTCGGCATGGCTCCACATACCTGCCGGTATCTCCCAGAACCTCATTGACATTCTTCCTTCTTGTCTCGCGCTGTAAAATGTGGTTATTCACGCTTTTCACAAGTTGTCACGTTAATGTGACTGCACATCGTACGAGGGTCACTCCAAAAGGAATGCACACTATTTTTTTTAAATCCGTCTTCTATTCTACATGTTTGAAAATCTTACAGTGTGTAGATACATCCTTTAGGAACAATATTTTCATTTCTCCGCATAATTTCCATCCCTCTCAATTGCCTTAAGCCATCTTGGAACCAGCGCCTGTATACCAGCACAGTAAAATTCTGGACCAACCTGTTGGAGCCACTGTTTGACAGTGTGCACAAGGGAGTCATCATCTTCAAACCTTGTTCCACGAAGAGACTCTTTCAGTTTCCCAAAGAGATGATAGTCAAATGGAGCCAGGTCAGGACTGCAAGTCGGGTGTTTCAGTGTTGTCCATCCGAGTTTTGTGATCGCTTCCATGGTTTTTTGACAGACTTGTGGCCATGGATTGTCGTGCAACAGCAGAACATCCTGCTTTTGCCAATGTGGTCGAACACGACTCAGTCGAGCTTGTAGTTTCTTCAATATCGTCACATATGCTTCAGAATTTATTGTGGTTCCACATGGGATGATGTCCACAAGCAAGAGTTCTTCGGAATCGAAAAACACCGTAGCCATAACTTTTCCAGCAGGAGGTGTGGTTTTGAATTTTTTTTCTTGGGTGACTTTGCATGATGCCTCTTCATTGATTGCCTCTTCGTCTCTGGTGAAAAATGATGGAGCCATGTTTTATCACCTGTCACAATTCTTCCAAGAAATTCATCTTCACCGTTCTCATACTATTCCAAAAGTTCGCTGCATACCGTTTTTTTTTTTTTTTTTTTTTTTTTTGAGCCACTGTCGACATCCTGGGAACCCACCTGGCAAAAACCTTTTTTTACCGCCAACACTTTCAGTATTTTGCAAAACCTTCCTTCCCCTATTCCAACGTAGCATGACAATTCGTTCACTGTGATGCGTCTGTCAGCAGTCACCAAGTCGTTAACTCTCTGCACATTGTCTGGAGTGTGTGCAGTACGAGGCCTGCCGCTGCAAGGACAATCCTCAATATTACCGTGCCCGCTTTCATCACGTAACCTTTTTTCCAACCGACTAACTGTACTGCGATTGACAGCAGCATCTCGCTACACCTTGTTAAACCTCTTGTGGATGTTTCCCACCGTCTCGTTTTCACAGCACAGGAATTCTATGACAGCATGTTGCTTCTGACGAACGTCAACTGTAGCAGCCATCTTGAAGACATGCTATAACAGGTTGAACTAAGTTTGAAAACAAGTGGAGAGGATGTATCTACACACTGTAAAACATTCACACACGCAGAATGAAAACTGTATTTTTACAAAAATAGTGTTCATTTCTTTTGGAGTGTCCCTCGTATATTTGTATGTTTATTTATTGAGTGAGTCTCGAATATTTGTTCACAATCTTACCCTCATATTCCAAATCAGTGATTCTGCTGTCAACAAAATTTTTCGTCGTGCGTGACAGCATTGTCAGCATGTAAAATTCCACAACAGTTCAGTCGTGTTGTAAACAGTCTTCTTCAGTGTGTTGTGCTAACCGCTAAATGAGAAAAACGGTAAGGAGAACAGCTTCCTGCACTAGTGTTAATAGGTGTCATTTGATTATTAATCGATTTACAATAATGTCATATCTTTACTCTCAAGTTGATACATAAGAGGGAGCAGCGATCTTGCAAGCTGTATCGCGGGGTAGATTATCATCTTTGACGCGGGCGTAGGCGCAGTGGCAGATAGTTGTTAGCTATGTTAGTAGTGAGGAAGCAGTTGTAATGTTATGTTTCAAATGTGAAGTCTCAATTTATCGATGTGTTTAATTAGGATGATTATGTACTTTTAACTGATCTGAGGAGGAGGAAATATAATGGAGTCTTTTATTTGCGTGAAGAGGAATTATAAGGCAACTACATTGAAATGACCCATTTATTATTGCCACGCTATTTTTCACCGGCCTTTCTCTTACAATTTTTAGTTCTCGGATCTGTGATCAGTTTTGCAAAACTAGTTATAGTAGGTTTTATGTCAAAATTCTTTATACAGGTTGCCGGCCGGAGTGGCCGAGCGGTTAAAGGCGCTACAGTCTGGAACCGCGCGACCGCTACGGTCGCAGGTTCGAATCCTGCCTCGGGCATGGATGTGTGTGATGTCCTTAGGTTAGTTAGGTTTAAGTAGTTTTAAGTTCTAGGGGACTGATGACCACAGCAGTTAAGTCCCATAGTGCTCAGAGCCATTTGATCCATTTTTTTTATACAGGTTGTTTGTACTGTTCAGAATTCTTGCAGTCAGATTATTCACTTTACCATTATTTTTCAAAAGTAGAAAAGGAACCAAGTGAGTTCTGAGAATGCTTCTACTGGCAACTAACAGAGAACTAATTGCATCTATCGAGTATCTCTGTGTAGATACAGTAATTTGCAGCTTTAGCGTAGTGGCGCGCAAGACGGAGCAGTACTGCAACGCGTTATCTAGATTTGCGCAGAATAGAGGTAAAGACAATGTTTTATATTCAATCAGGGCCATCATATGTCATTCAGAAGCATTTAGATTTTTCTGCGTTGTGTATCAGTTTTATTTCTGGGATCTGGGATCACTTTTGAAAAACTAATTATAGTAGGTTTTATGTCAAAATTCATTATACAGGCTGTTTGTACTGTTCAGAATTCATGCAGTCAGATTATTCACTTAACCAGTGTTAAATGCTTGCCTTGTCATTACATTTTGTGTTTTGTAATCTAATAAACCTACACATTTTATCATCTTGAATTCTACTGTACAAGTATGTGCATATAAACACAGATGAGGTGCGAGAGCGCTAATCATGTCGCAGAAAGTATGAAACTATCACATAGGCGTCTTGGCAGTTTCGTATTTCCTGCAGCAAATGTGTCGTGTGACTTTCATACTTTTCAATTGGCTGAGGAAAGCCATAGCTGAAGACAGAAGAACCACCACGAACGGAACTGGAGGTGGGAGCAAACTTCAGAAACAACGGATATGCTTCTGGGATTCCCACATTCCGTTAGTATGGGTAATATACCCATCCTGCTAATTTCCATGCACACAAAGGGAATCATTTTGGATAATAGGCACAGTTACTATAGACTCACAAATAACGCCAAATAATTCGAATAAATATATAACAGAAAAAAATTTTGTCTTTCAAGGTGTTTCGAACCGTTACTATAAATTCACCATGCTTCCCAGCCCTTCCCGTTCACCATTACACTTTCAGTGATACGTCAAACAGATTGCTTGCAATTATACCTACATCAAATTTATGTATATGTCTAATAACTGTCACTTTATGCCTTTTCTTATTCAAAATGTTGTAGGCTTACTTGTGTTTCTTAATGTGATTACTGTACATGAACAGTGTAGCGTATGTTATAAAAAACTGTAATTTAACTGAATGATTTTCACATATTTATTATTATGAATGTGAATAGCATGCGTTGTTCTGTTGTTTGGTTAGTGTTTATAAAGCAGATGTTACGCCATTTCGTAATAGGACAGTCAGCTAGAAACGAAGCTTTATTTTCGGATATCTTAAGCTTCATGCTATTGCTTGTCAAAAAGATTTCGACAGTCTTGAAAGTGTTTCATGAAGTGATATGTTGTGTTTCAGTACCTGTGCCGAGCCCGAATCTCGTCCGACACAGAGCGGAATGAAACATCATTGTTTCGATAGAATTAGACCGTTCCAAGCACAAGTGGACTGAAACAGCCTTATTTTGAAACAACGATACAGTTTCTGTGTCAGGCTCGAGATCGAATCTGGTCCGGTTGTCCAGACAGGGGCGAAATGAAACACCACTGTTTTGAAACAGTGAACCACTGCCGTTCCGAAACACTGAAACAGTTCCACATATCGATATACTGTATCGAAACATAGAAGCAGTGGCCAAGTCTAATTAGAACTCATCTCATTTAGCCCTAAGAAAGACATCCTGAGGAAGGTCATTTGTAACAGTGGTCGAAACGTGAGAATTTTGGAATATTGACAGTGCGATCACATACCCAGAAAATTTCATTAATAGAGGATTCCCAGTGGAATGGTTTATTTATCCCTGCGCTGAAAACTTTCAGTTCAACATATCTTTCTTCACACGTACGTTTGGTTTGTTGTAACTGCCGTCAGGACTCCATCGATGAGGCGTCATTAAGGTCACGCCGATTCGTTTTGAGTTTAACGAGTGCTGTGGGAGGCATCGGTCGCGTTACGGAAGCACCGTAGCGAATCCCTCGGGTGTACGTGGGAAATCTCGATAACAGCGCCCGGATATTGAGCGAAGCTCCTCTAACGTGCGAGCGCTCGTGTCGAAGCGCCGTACAGCTAAACTGCTCCTGGAAGCACCTCCCGCATACAGCGAGCCGATAAACAGAGATATACACTCACGTGCTCACAGTTCCAGCAGTCTTCGGTTGGAAACCGAACCGCCTCGCTACAGAGACACTAAGAACAAAGCTATCCAGTAAAAGTACTGTACCCGCAGATATACCTTCCCGTTTAAATGCAGCTACCATGATATACGTATACTCCCTTTTTCCTAGAGCCTTCCATCAAAACACCCAAGAAAAGTTTAAATTGTGTTGCCTATGGTGACAATAAACGTGCAGGAATTTAAGCACAGATCTAAGACTGTTGATAGCAACGACCTTCGACAGTCATTTCTCCACTCTTAGACTGTCTATAATTTGTTTCACGTTACTGTCAATAACGATTTGCTTCAAAATGAATGCATAAATAGTGAATAATAACTTCGTAATTTAATAGCTGGATGTTTTTTGCGTGACATATTTTTTTTTTCTTTTTTACGAAGCATTACAAATTAATTTACAGTGTGCCATCCCAATCTGAAAGATCTTTCATGACAAAAAGCACAACGACCAACTGTTCTTCATTGTGGTAAGACACCGATAGCCTAATCATCGTAGTACGCGACCCCATCACCCAACATAAACATTTCTGATACCTTTTATGACCAACAGATAGTTTTTGAATATTTCTTATTACAGTCTCAGTTTCAAATAGAGACACTTTATAAGAACTAGCTATCTATCACACTTAATGGTCATCTTAAGAACTCATTAACAACTATGCTTGATGCCACGGAATGCTGTCACAAATGTCCTCTAGTGCTGTTCTTTTTATGTTGCAACTTATGATTATACCCTTTTCTAAAAAAATTTCACTTCTCACACCTCATGCTTAATGAGATCAGTAGATGCTCATCTAAACCAGTTGCCAAGTGTGTCCATACTGAGATAGTCACAATAAATATTTTAAAAATGTAACGGTTGTGGAATCTCTCGCGACAGTATGTCCTCTGTTATTAAGGCAGTTTTGAGTTGTTATTCTTACTCAACGATAACATTTAATATCACAGTCTACGATGGCTCCACTGTCTTAAGAAATTATACTTACACAAAAGAAATCAAATACAACCTTGACATCAAAATGTGTGGTGTTGAACATTAAAAAACCCAACAAAACAGTTCTCACATCACGTTAAATTTTGAAAAGAATCACTGTCTGTCTGAATATTGCAAGTGACCTTCACCCATATAGCTGATCCATGAATGATACCTGAAAGCAATTTCTACTACTAACAGACGCCCCAGTAACTTCACAGTTCTCTGCTGTCTTCAAACGAAAACCATACATTCAAATCTGAGTACGACATCCAAAAAAATCATAGCCAGACAATTTGAAGTTTGTTTTGTTTTCAATTTCTGGTGTCCCTCTCTCTTTTGATGACATTATGTCTTATTGGCACTTACCTCAATTTATTTTATTTTCGTTTATTTCATGCCTCTGTTATAAAAAGAGACGTTTCCGTCTATCAACGAGGAGCAAGTTGCTGATAGCTTTTATACTTCGTGATGAATCGTACTTATCCATTTCTTATTCGTCTGTGAACTGCAATAGGAATCTTTGTCAGACTTATTTTTCACTCTCACTGTGGCCGACATATTCATCGTGGGAGAATTCAGCAACCGTATTGCTATTTACAACCGGCCGCTGTGGCCGAGCGGCTCTAGGCCCCTCAGTCTGGAACCGTGCTGCTGCTACGGTCGCAGGTTCAAATCCTGCCTCAGGCATGGATGTGTGTGATGTATTTAGGTTAGTTAGGTTTAAGTAGTTCTAAGTCCAGGACACTGATGACCACAGATATTAAGTGCCATAGTGCTTAGAGCCATTTGAACCATTTTTGACATTAACAAAATATTTATACAGCGTTTGCTTTCCTTTGTCAGCTGTGTGTTTTTACTGTGCAAATATGCAACTGAGGGTGGAATGTAAACGATACACAATTTTACAAAATATATTTTGCATTTGTTATTTATTTTGGAGACACAGGGAAGACACTCTAAATCGACAACGTCCTAAAGTAGCAAATAAAAGTATGACAACTGCAGAATTTTTATGGGATGACTGAAGAGCATGAACATTAATAGGAATCTTCAATCAAGAAGGTAAGAAGTATTGTAAAATCCCGTAACAGTAAAATGTAACAGACATACGTATTGCTCTATAATCTATACGAATTAACACTAAAGATTAATTCCCTTTGAAATAGCATGACATTTCATGGTCAAATCAGAAATTTGAAAGTAGGTATACACAGCTGTCATACTACTCAGAACAAGGCGAAAAGTATTTAGTACACTTACTAAAGGTAAACGTAACTGTTATATTTCCTTTTAACATATATTTTTGGCTTTTCAGATTATTCCTCTGTTAAGTGTACGATTTTTTACGTTGTTTAAATGTGAGAAGCTATTTTCCTTTTGCTGAATGTTCAAGAATCAGTTTTATTCTCAATTCAGTATAATAAAAGATATTTTAAGCAGACCTACGAAAAAAGTTTCTCTGTAATCAGCTCCAGGAAGATTTACGTTTGTCTTACTGTTTGACTCACGGGATTGCTTTCCTGCGTTTGAACGACATCTTACGTCACAATAATACTTTTATGTCATTCACATCGTGTTCCTAATGAAGATATCAGTTGTTAGGAGACATAAATTTCCGAGTTGTTTGAATAATTGGTGATGGGCTAAGATTTTTGAAATATTGTACTCTGCAGCGAACAGTTTCGCAGATTTTGAAACTAAGAGCTAAGTTAACAGCGGCTACTAAGAAATTTAAGATATAGATTAACAATAAACATGTTTGTCGTAGCTTTTGCAAATTACTATTGAAAATGTGTTCAAAATGTACAGATTTCAAATGTAAACCATGATAATGTTATCTTAGTTTCTGTTACTAAATGTCGTTAACAGGCTACAATCCTTTACAAGATATTTACAGGAAATATGTAACGCGGTTGTCTTTATTTCTCCGTATAACTGCAGACTTCCGTCTGCTGTAAGTAAACGGTTTTGTGAATACCACACTAACTTACTCGCGAGACACCCTCGCTCCTTCTATCGGGCATAAATGCCTCTGTGTTGACAGGAATTTGGGTATTTTGAGGTTCTATTAAATTTTAGCGGATGTGTGAGGGGGATGGAACTTAATTTTGGGCCTATCAGTTTCCCGTCTGCCACAGAGAAAAAAGCTCTAAAATACTCGCTTGAGGATATGCTAAATATTTGAGGTCAATTACCTACGCTCGATTTAAGTAGAGAGCTTTATGGTCGTTGTAAACAGTATGAACCTAATAATCTCTAATATGTGCTGAACATCAGTGTGAGACACACTATTATAGTGCAGTATTCATATTTAAAGTGTAATAGAGACTAAAAAGTCAGTCCTACCAAATGACATTACTTGAACCTTATTTATCACGTACACCCCGGATTGTTGAGGCTGTGGCTTAAGTATAGATAGAAAAATCTGAACCACTTGGGAAAGGAGGCAGATTATTTGTCGATTTCTTGAGAGTGAAAAATGCACTGGATAATGGAATGATAATGTAATCTCCTCCTTCACTACCAATAATTTCGGAACGTCATCACACGTTAATAGGAGGTTAAAAATAGACCACTACTGTTCCTTACCGCTGTGTGATATCCAAGTTAGTGAAACTGTTCAGCTCTAAATATCTGAGGTTTTTAGTATAGTCTGCCCTCCACGAACGCTTATGAAAATACACCTGTGGGAGACAGGATACCTTTCCATTTACACAATGCGATGCTCAAAAAATACGGCAAAAAACTTGTTATGTCTATCTATTCCAGTTACAATACTACAAACCATACTTCCGGAAAAAAACTAGTGCACCAGGAAGGAGACGTCGATTGTTCCAGTGACAGTATATGTCACAAGGGGGACAGTAGATGCACTGATAATTGTTGCATCGTCGTCCGCCAAC
The DNA here is from genome assembly GCF_023898315.1 of Schistocerca nitens. NCBI lineage: Eukaryota > Metazoa > Arthropoda > Insecta > Orthoptera > Acrididae > Schistocerca > Schistocerca nitens. The sequence continues at coordinate 189,275,785 of NC_064618.1, read as the reverse complement.
AGACAGCATAGTGGCATAACTACAAGAACATCTGTGACTACCCTTCACGCACTGTATCGTGGAGTACATTAGCTCCACACGGGGGTTATGGTCTGGGGTGCTACAAGCTACAACTCTCGTTCACCTTTCGATTTACTGTAGGGGGTGTTAACCAGTTCAGGATGTGGTTAGACCCGTTCCTTTGCCGTTCTTTCAACAAGAAGGTCCTGTGTTGTTCCAACAAGATAATGTACGCGCATACACTGCATGTGAAACTCAGCGCACTCTGGAAGAGGTGCAGCAACTTCCCTTGTTAGCAAGATCCCAGGACTTGTCTCCCATTGAGCACGTGTGGAGTATGATGGGACGAGAAGTGACTTCTTTTACTCGTCAGCCAACAACTCTTACGGATCTGCATGAACAGGTCGAGCTGGCAGAGCAGAACGTATCACAGGATAATATTTGCCATATGTACGACCGCCTTGATGCAAGTGTCAGTGCCTGCATTGCCGCCTGTGGAAATTACACTACGTACTGATATGGTACTTCCTGATTGGGTCAATACCTGGTATTTCTGAACCGCATGTTCTTGTCTTTCATTTTAATTTTACTGTGCTTTCTCTACAATAACTACTGTAATTGCTGTGTAAGGAGTAGGAAGACAAATACCATTGCACTCAGTATAAAATTACAAAATGAAATAGTTAGAGGTAGACTGCTAAGCGAACCCTCGAATTATAGTAACGTAAAGAAAAACTACACTCACAGTACGAGGTGCATTCAAGTTCTAAGCCCTCCGATTTTTTTTTCTCTGGACTGGAAAGAGATAGAAACATGCGCATTGTTTTAAAATAAGGCTGCGTTCATTGTCAATACGTCCCAGAGAAGGCAGCACCGTACGGCAGATCGAATTTCACCGCCAGCGGCGAAAATGAGAACTGTTTTAAATACTTAAAATGGCGATGTTTTCCTTACTTGAACAGCGTGCAATCATTCGTTTTCTGAATTTGCGTGGTGTGAAACCAATTGAAATTCATCGACAGTTGAAGGAGACGTGTAGTGATGGAGTTATGGATGTGTCGAAAGTGCGTTCGTGGGTGCGACAGTTTAATGAAGGCAGAACATCGTGTGACAACAAACCGAAACAACCTCGGGCTCGCACAAGCCGGTCTGACGACATGATCGATAAAGTGGAGAGAATTGTTTTGGGGGATCGCCGAATGACTGTTGAACAGATCGCCTCCAGAGTTGGCGTTTCTGTGGGTTCTGTGCACACAATCCTGCATGACGACCTGAAAATGCGAAAAGTGTCATCCAGGTGGGTGCCACGAATGCTGACGGACGACCACATGGCTGCCCGTGTGGCATGTTGCCAAGCAATGTTGACGCGCAACGACAGCATGAATGGGACTTTCTTTTCGTCGGTTGTGACAATGGATGAGACACGGATGACATTTTTCAATCCAGAAACAAAGCGCCAATCAGCTCAATGGAAGCACACAGATTCATCGCCACCAAAAAAATTTCGGGTAAACGCCAGTGCTGAAAAAATGATGGTGTCCATGTTCTGGGACAGCAAGAGCGTAATCCTTACCCATTGCGTTCCAAAGGGCACTACGGTAACAGGTGCATGCTACGAAAATGTTTTGAAGAACAAATTCCTTCCTGCACTGCAACAAAAACGTCCGGGAAGGGCTTCGCGTGTGCTGTCTCACCAAGACAACGCACCCGCACATCGAGCTAATGTTACGCAACAGTTTCTTCGTGATAACAACTTTGAAGTGATTCCTCATGCTCCCTACTCATCTGACCTGGCTCCTAGTGACTTTTGGCTTTTTCCAACAATGAAAGACACTCTCCGTGGCCCTACATTCACCAGCCGTGCTGCTATTGCCTCAGCGATTTTCCAGTGGTCAAAACAGACTCTTAAAGAAGCCTTCGCCGCTGCCATGGAATCACGGAGTCAGCGTTGTGAAAAATGTGTACGTCTGCAGGGCGATTACGTCGAGAAGTAACGCGAGTTTCATCGATTTCGGGTGAGTAGTTAATTAGAAAAAAAATCAGAGGCCTTAGAACTTGAATGCACCTCGTACTACATAGATAGGTCCGCTACTCTGCCTTCAATGAAGATACTTGGCAGGCACAAGATTGCTCTTTTGAAATTTTATTGCAGATCTTTTTTATATTTTTACTTTGCAATACATCGCCTTATGGTGTCCGAGTGCGAGAATTTTCGTTCACCCTACACGTAATGGGTGATCAAAAACCTTTCGTTTGAGACGTTGCTGCAGCGTCTCTGCCAGATAGCGCGATTACGAATCGGGTATATAAACACTGACATATTGGCAAGGGACTAGTGTGGAATTCCTGTGTTTCCGATGTTTGCGGTACCATGGAAATTATTCCCAAATGTCTTAGCAGATGTGCTATCATCCTATCCCTTCTTCTTGTTAATATTTTCTATATATTCCCCTCCCCTCCGATAGCACCACATCTCAAATGCTTCCGGTTCTCTCTCAGTCCATCTTTCACGACCATACAATGCTTACTCGTCCTACAATCCTGAATTGTCGCCTTGAGAATATCACGCAATCGGACGCTTAGAAAAAGTATTGAAAAATCGAGGGTTCCTACCCGACAAGAATGTGGATCAGGTATTTACGGGCGTCTTCACCCAAGAGGGCATGGAGTCTCATCAAAGGGAGATTTTTACTGATGGGCATACCGATTCTGGACTACACCGCCATCGAATGGAAACTTCTTGATCGCCCCTCATATAAAAATTTGTGTTCGGAATATAAGAAACATCATTTTACGAAGTTGGTGATCAGTGGTTAAAACAGCTTCAATTATTTAACAGTGAATCCGGTGCTTCATTCCAGGAGCAATTTCATATCGCAGAACAGGTTGGCTTTAAACAGGAAATAGCATCACTATTTGACGGATGTCATACATTTTTCCCATGTTACTCCTTTTCAAATTCTTAGAGCATAACCTATTTCTTGCATCTAAAACACAGTTACTTTTGACAGTTGTAAAATCTGTTATTTTACTTCTTTCGTGTGAGGAAAATACTTACATTTGTCACAGTGTTTGCAGAGAATCGAATATTCTTCCTCTTCTGACACTCCTCTCTCATAATTTCTGGAGTGTTGATTTTGCACTGTATTCGGCAAAATCTGCTGGCTGACTGAGAAGTTACTAATACCAAAATAGCAGTTGAGTGTGTTCTACTGATGAAGCTGTCAGAATGAGTTTCAGAACTTGATACACGTCTCTGATGACGAGGTACTGAGTTAGGCCAATTAGACAAGTCACAAAACCATGCCTCAATTTAAGCGCTTCAAACTGCTTCTTACTTACATCCTGAAGGTCTTAGAATTATACTGGCTACCGAGGAGGACATGAGACACAATTTTTTGACCAATTTCTTTTCGCCGGTGTGTAATCCTAAAGGTACAACAGTATGATAACGAAGGCAGTGCACTTTTCCCTATCAAAGAACACCTGTAACCTACAATGATACGTGTTGAAAAATTTTGTGCTCTTAAAAATCCCTGCCCGACGAATAGGCTCTGTCATCCTGGCGATGGACATATTTATATTTCTCTGAAATCTGAAATATACTCGTTAGGTCGCTGCAGTCAAATGGAACGAACATTAGTGTTCCACGTCTCTTGGACAAGTAAGCCATTTGAGAAGCAGCACAAGCTTCAATTTGGAAGGACGTGGACAGCTGTCACCCTTGTCTAAAAGAACCTTGTCAAAATTTGCCTTACGTTAGTGAGAAGGTGTTTTGAACCATCGTCATGTGCTTTATGCAATATGACACGTTGCACAGTACTTTCGTATGAAAGCACTTAAATGCCAGTCGATAAAATACATACACTGTCGGAAAAAAGTTAGTACACCTCGAAAGACGACGTAGATTTTGATCCAATGAGAGCATATTCCAGCTGGGGGATAGCAGATGCACGGATAATAGTTGCAATGTCGTCTGCCTGCAGACAGTATAGTGACATAGCTTCCAGAGTGCTATCTGAGTCTATGCTTTCATAGGGAATGCTCATAGCCAGAAGGTTTATGAGCTGCCAACGTGTGAAGCAAATAGGCAAGCATACCACGGAGATGCAGTCGTACTTCCTACAGCCAACTGAGCGAGTATGCAAGTGATCAAACCTTGGTGTTCCAAGTCCCGGGATGGTTCTTTCGGAGAACTGCCACATAAGTTGGACGCGATGATTCAGTTGTGCAATGATTCTGGTATCAGTGGTCATGTGAACTCTCGGACCTCCATAGACGAGGTTCGAGGTTCTGAACGTCCACGCAGCATAATCGCTCGCCAGGATCGTTGTATTGTAAGTGCAGAAGTGGCAGATCGTATGGTTACCGCAGCCCGGATGGTAGAGCTTATTAGCACATACTTGTCAACACTAACAGTTGTGAACGGGTTATTAGAAATGGGACTACAGCACGCACAGCTCTGGCCCACCATCCACTCATGCCACAGCATCGACGTGCATGGCACGCCTGGTGTCGTGAGAGGATCACTTGGGGAGATGTAATGGTGCGCCGTGGTCTTCGCCGCGGTGAAAGCAGATTCGTTTCCATGTGTTCCATAGACCTGGTGAGCAGTGTCTCCCAGATCACATTCGTCCAAGACACAACGGCTCTGCCCTTATGGTCTGCGGTGCATTAAGCTACAACTCTCGTCCACCTTTGATATTTCTGGAGGGGACGCCAACCAGTGCCCGGTACATGCAGAATGTTGTTAGGCCCGTTTTTTTTTTTTTTTTTTTTTTTTTTTTTTTTTTTTTTTTTTGCCGTTCTTGCAACAGAAAGTTGATATGTTGTTCCAACGGTATAAAACTCGCCCATATCCTGCCTGCGAAACTCAACATTCTCTGCATGACGTGCAGCAACGTCAATGGCCAGCATGATCTCTGGACTTGTCTCCAATCGAGCAGGTGTCGGATATGATGAAACGAGAAGTGACTCTTAAGTCTCATCAACCAATCACTCTTACAGAACTACGTGAACTCTTCGAACAGGTGTGGAATAATGTATCCCAGAAGAGTATTACCCCTCTGTACAGTCGACTAGGTGCCAGTCCTTCAATTGCCGCCCGTGAAAGCTTCACCACTCACTAACATGGGTGTTTCAGCATGAGCCAATCCTGGTACCTCAGAACAGTCTATGATGTTGATCTGCAAATCTAATCATTTCATGTACTCTACATGCACTGTTGCAATTATAAATCTTGGAAGCATTTTTATTTTTTTCAGCAACTTCTTTCGTACTATCGGGGATGTCATTGAAGACTTCTCTGATAATGAAGTTGCCGTACAGCAACATACTATATCTTTAGTTCCTGCCTGTTTGATGAAGACATGTGAATGCCTTACTTACAGAAGAAATGACATCACACTATACGAAAGAACCTGAACAAGGTATGCTGCGAAACTTTCAATTCTGTAAGAGGATTAATGTTTGGGGCATACGAGTTCACTATTACACCACTTTGAATAATGTCATGGGCTGGTTCCCAAACGGTAACGCAGTGTTTCATGCAGTGCAGACTGTTAAAAATATTGATTTCCGTCCTTCACGTGGGATCACTGCGGTGCACTGAGTACCACATGTAACTCCACAAAGTTTCACCGCGTCACCTTCTCTTTCTCCATGTTACAACTGCAATAACACCATATCAGTATGCTCTAGTACGCATCAATATTATTGACAAAATACAGTTGTATTCAGAACATACTTTAGTGAATGAAACTTATAGGCAGAGTCAAACCATGTACTTTAGGATGTTGTCAGAAAAAGTACTGAGATCCTCCCGCATTGCTTCCAGGGGAAAAATCGTGTATCTGCCTTACATGATCTCGGTTACACTTTGTAAAGCATACTTCTTGGTACACATATAGACTTGCATTGATCATGAGGCCAATTTAGAGACGTACATAGTTGAAATTTAGTGTGTGAGGTATCTGACATGCGTAAGTCCTAGTGGCATCTTAGTACTCAATGCTGTCTTGTGTAAAGTTTACAGATAATACAACAATTGTGTAATTGAAAGCAATAATAAGAACATAACAGGCTTATTTTCATTCTTCGTGTAAACTGATAAGTAACGTTTTCAGTACCTGGAGGTGGAGCACTAGAAATAAGAGCTGCTTCAGCAGAGATATGACGACTTTCGGTATGCATCCTCCGTTGCAGAGCTACACACATTTATAATAGCGCAGCTGATTCATGTAGTACTTTTCACGCAGCAACAATGGTTTTTACCCTCTACAGTTCCCTCTGTGTCTATGGGAGTTATATGATGATGCCTTAACATGTGTCTTATCATCATGTCCATTCCCCTTGTCAGTGTTTTCGATATGTTCCTTTCATCGCCGATTCTGCAGAAAACCTCCTAATTCCTTAACTATCAGTCCGCCTCTTAGCAACACCACTCAGATACTTCGATTCTCTTCCTTTCTGGTTCTCCCACATTCCACCTTTCACTACCAAACAATGCTGCGCGCTCCAAACTTGCATTTTCACAAATTCCTTCTTGAAATTAAGGCGCATGTTTGACACTAGTAGACTTCACTTGGCAGTGTAATGCCCTTTTTGGTACTACTAGTTTGCTTTTCATGTCATCCTGGCTCCGTCCGTCATTGGTTATTTTCCTCCCTAGGTAACAAAATCCATTAACTTCATCTACTTGGTGCTCACCAACCCTGATGTTAAGTTTCCAACTGTTCTCATTTCTGCTACTTCTCATTGCTTTCGTCTTTATTGATTTACACTCAATCGGAATTCTGAAGTCATTAGACTGCTCATTATATTCAGCAGACCTGTAATTTTCCTTCACTTTCACTGACGGTAGCAACGTTGTAACCGAATTTTGTCACTGATATAACTTTACCTTGAATTTTAATTCCTCTCTTGAACCTTCCTTTAACGACCGTCATTGCTTCTTCGATGTATAGACTGAACAACAGGGGCGAAAAACTGCACTTGTTTCTTGGTCGTCCACTCTTATTTTCATCTTGGCTCTTGCACATATTGTATATGATCCGCCTTTCGGCACAGCTTACTCCAACTTTTCTAAGAATTTCAAACATCTTATACCATTTGACATTAAAACTTTGAACATAGCTGCTAAGGTTCAGTGACCGTGTCAGAATTATATTAGAAGAAATAAACCATCGGTCACAAATATTAAGTCAAAATTGACCAGGTTTCGACGCTACTATGAGCGTCGTCTTCATAATTAAACCAACTGTTCTAAAACATATTAGGTATATAATACATTAATAAAATTAAAGTTTGTATTGACTGGAAAGAGTTGCAGTACTTACAAACCACAATTTAAAAAGATCTAAGTCGGAAAGGCGACGTCATGAATAGTTGTAAATAAGATGGCGAGCCGCTAAGGGCTCGTACTTAAGTGAACAAGGGTTCGATCAACTGATGTTATGTCGCCAGATTTATTTATTCTACGCACCAACGTGAATAGTCGTTTTGTTGTCAATTCCCCCAACGATTTAAGTAATTATGATGGAATGTTATTGATTCCTGCTGCCTTATTTGATTTTAACTCTTCCAAAGCTCTTTTAAATTCTGATTCTAATACTGGATCCGTTATCTCTTCTACATCGACGGCTGTTTCTTCTTATATCACGTTATCAGACTAGTTCACCCTTAATGTTAAGCTTTTGCTTCGTTTCGCCGAAAGTTGTTTTAGATTTTCTGTATTCTGAGTCAGTGCTTCCAACAATCATTTCTTTTTCGATTTCTTCATATTTTTCATGCAGCCATTTCGTCTTAGCTTCCTTGCACTTACTGTTTATTTCATTCTTAAGTTACTTGTATTTCCGCATTCTTGAATTTCCCTCAACATTAACTGTATTTGCTTCTCTCGTCGATCAACTAAAGTGTTCTTTTGTTATGAATGTTCCAACTTCTGTGCGAGCCCATTTTTAAGATGACTCTTCATGTTCAACTGAACTGCTTACTGATATATCCCTTATCGCAGTATTTATTGCTTCAGAGAAGCTCAAGCTTACCTTTTCATTCCTTACTATTGTCGTACCCCACTTCAACATCCACGGTTTAAGGGCAGCGTCTTTGATTTATAATGAAACATTTCTCGATCCCGGGTTCGAACCAAATCATTGCTTAATTATTAGTAAAAATCATCGGCAATGTCGGCAGTACACTTCCGGGATAAGGAGTCACTCCTTACTCAGCCTAGTTAACACACTGGTCTCGAATTATGGAGGACGACGGCTCATACTCGCGTCCGACCATCCTGATTTAGCTTTTCCGTGATTTGCCTATAGCGCTCCAGGCAAATGCCGGGATGGCTCAATTCAAAGGGCACGGCAGACGCCCTTCCGTATCCTTCCCCAATCCGATGAGACCCATGACCTCGTGATTTCCCTATATTGCTACAGGCAAATACAAGGATACTTCGATTGAAAGGGCACAGCTGATTTCCTCTGCTAACCTTCCCTAATCCGAGCTTTTGATCCGCATTTAATTTCCTCGTTGTCGACGGGAAGTTAATCTCCTTCTCCGCTTCCTCTCCCTCCTCCTCCTCTCTCAGGCAACGGCGTTGACAAAGAGGGCGGAGGAGCGGACGGAGTTTAAGGGCACTGTCTTACCCTTGAGATGGGAAACTGTCCCTAAAGGCGGAAGAATCAACAATGATGAACTTCATGAGTATGCAGAAATCAATAAAAACCACTGCATTAAACAAATAATGTGTATTCAACGCAAATGTGACCTGTAATTGATAAAATGTCATAATGATCTCTCTATTGGCAAAATATTTCTGTCTAGTCCCCATTCGGATCTCCGGGAGGGAACTGCAACCATGAGAAAACGACTTGATACTCAAAGAAAGGATATCGTTCGACGAGCCGGGGCGTGGAATATCAGAAATTTAGAAGCTAGTAAATCTGAAAAGGCTCAGTGTAGATACAGTGGTGGTCAGTGACGTGAAATGGGAAGAAGACAGGGATGTCTGGTGAGATGATTTCAACAGAAGCGGAAATTGGTATAGCGTGAATAGGAATGTAGGAGAGAGAGAGAGAGAGAGTAGATAGTGTAAACAGTTCAGTTATAGGGTTGTTATAAACAGCAACGATAGCTCAGGTATACATGCCGACGTCACATGTCGAAGATGAAGGGAGAAAGTATATCAGGATACTGACTGCTTAATTCAGTAGGTAAAGGAAGATGTGAATATAATAATCATGGGTGGTTGGAATGTGGTTGTAGGAGAAGGAGTAGAAGAAAGGGTTGCGGGGGAATGTGGGCTTTGTGCTAGGAATCAGACAAGAGCGAGATTAACTGAGTTCTGCAATAAATTTCAGCTAGAAATACCGATTGTTCTCTTCAAGAATCACAAAAGGGGGAGGTGTACTCGGAAAAAGCCGACACATACGGAGAGATTCAGTTTTATTACGTCGTGGTCAGGCAGAAATTCCAAATCAGACACCAGATCGCAGGGCGTACCCAGGATCAGATATACACTCAGATCACAATTTAGTAGTGAAGAATAGGCTGAAGTTTAAGACATTAATCAGGAAGAATAAATGCGAAATGAAGTTAGCTTAGGTAAGTGAGCACGTCATCTCCAGTTCATTATTCTACCTTGCATTCCGTGAAAGACCTAAGTGATCAGTGATGCTCAATATGATGGAGTGTGAAAATCAAATTACAAACCAAATTGTGAATCTGTGAACACAACGCTTTTGAGCAACCCTTTATGCCATTTGATGTACAGCAACGAAAGGCTTTCAGATGTTTCATGAAATCATAATCATCATCATTATTTCATCATCATCATCATCATCATCATTATCACTATGTACGATCATCGGTTCAGTTTGAGGAACATGTTCCAGCTTCAGCTTCTTAGCTCCGATCTTTCCCGGCCGACCAACGTCTCTTATAACTCTGGGTGTATATTGCAAAACTTTTTTAGGATATAAGCGTAGTTGTATTCTGTTTACTTGTTCTTTCCATGCCTTCTTATATGTGTACCTCTCGTATGTTGTTGCAAATATTTTAATTTGTCTTCTAATTTACATTCCTCAATTGATCTCAGAGCTTTTATTTCTGACGTCACTATTTATGTCTTCCTTGTTTTCTATCCATGTATGAGATCCATGAGGTAGTAATGGAACTGCTACTGTTTTATAGAATTTCGGTTCCGTTTCTTTAGTTGCCTTTTCGTTTAATGTTCTTTTCACTGTTCCACGGGCATCCTGAAATTTTGCCGTGTCGTTCTTTGTAAATTTTCGATGATCAAAAGAAACGTCGCAACCCAAGTAGTTAAAATGATTCACTTACTGCATTATTTTGCTTTCTGTCCCTATTCTTGCTCATACCTGTTGCTTTCCTCTGTATGTCAGAATTTATATCTTTCCTATAGAGGTTTTGAAATTATAATTTTGGAGAATTTAGTTTCATTTAAAAATATTTCTTGCTAAGTCCTGTCCTGAAGAGGTTCTTCTTGTCCAGTTTTCTGAATACATTAATGTTTTTCTATACTGGTCCTTATTAAGGTTTATTTTTGAGTTGCTTTTAGTTTGCGCATTTCACTTTCTAATCATGTCATTTTCGTGTGAACTGAACACCACTGAAGAATGACAGAAACCTTGTTTACCTCTTTGTTACTGCTACTTACACTTACGGGAAAAAATATCGCAACACAAAAAAAAGAAAAAATAGTGAGTGCCATGCAATGAAATTCCTGGAATACATTTATCTAGATAACATAAAGAGGTGATTGACATTGCAAGATCAAAGTATAACATAATAACGTGATAAACCACTGCAAATGTGAAATGCTGATATATTAATAACCGGGTTAACAGCCAAAATGCTGAATACAACAATGCAAATGTGCATGTATTGCACAGGTGTCGGATGTCAGTTTATGGGATGGAGTTTCATGCCTGTTGCACATGGTCGGTGAATACAGGGATGTTAATGCTGTTTAAGGATGACGCTGGAATTGTCATTCGATGATGTCTCACATGTGCGCGACTAGAGATAGGTCCACTGAACAAGAAAGCGAAGGTAACATGTCGAAAAAAAATGGTTCAAACGGCTCTGAGCACTGTGGAACTGAACATCTCAGGTCATCAGTCGACTAAACTTAAAACTACTTAAACTTAACTAACCTCAGACACCACACATATCGATGCCCGAGACCGGATTCGAACCTACGACGGTAGCAGCAGCACGGTTCCGTACTAACATGACTACCGGCTAACATGGCGACACGCTGTCGAAAGTCTTGGGTTGCAACAGCGGTATGTGGGCGAGCGTTATGTTGTTGAAGAGCACCCCCTGGAATGCTGTTCACGAGTGGCAGCAAAACTGACTAACGGGTGCGTGGGAGAACAACTAGATTGCTCCTGTTGTACGAAATCGCACCCTAGACGATAACTCCTTTGGATGCCCATTGTGTTTAGCACGCCGACAGGTTCGTTCAAGCCCTCAACTGGCCTCCTTTTAATCAACACATAGCCATCACTGGCACCGAGGCAGAACCAGCCTTCATCAAAAAACATAAAATGTCTCCATCCTCCCCACCAATGAGCCCTCGCCTGACGCCACAGAAGTCGCAAGTTGCGGTGGTCTGGGGTCTGTGAATGCAGCCATCAGGCAGTCCGACTCGGGTCTGTCCTTATTTGTAATAGTTCGTTGTCTCACTTTGGTGCAGCTGCTGCTCAGAATGCCGCTACAGATGGAGGACGACCCGCCAGAGCTTTACACAAAACACGGTGGGTTTCCCTGTCGGTAGTGGCACCTGTCCGTACGGAGTCCAGCCCCGTCTTCGTGGAACTGTACATTCTCGTGACCAACGCTGCCACTAGTCATGTACAGTGGCTACATTCCTGCAGTATCGCAAAAGAAACATCCATCTTCTCGTAGCCCTGTTACACGATCCCATTCAAACTCACAGAGGTGCTGATAATGGCCACAAAGTCAGTGTTGACTAATGTCAACTCACCACGTACAATCTCAAAGGTAACTAACCCTAACGATCGTTACAAGGTGTACTGGAAGCGATTATGATTTGCTTCTTGCACCACTCTTACGTGACTGAGGCGAACTCTTAACAGACATTACCTTTCAGATGTAGAAACACGCCTACCAACTTTAGTTTATGTCGCGCAACTCCTTCCCGGTGCAGTGATTTTCTCCGTCACTGTGTTTTATTTACTGTTTAGTGGAAATTTACTTTCATTCTGTCAGCTTTTAATGGCTGATATCAAGTTTCAAAGAATAAACTTTTTTTGTAATTCCAAGCACGGTTTTGCCTTTATTATACGTCCAGTACCTTGATCTAGTCGATGAAACTTCATGTTTCACTATAAATTTCTCTCTTATTTATCGATATGTTCACAGTGAATATATATTGTAAATTGTTGTTCATCTAAATCCAGTCTTGTCTTCAGTTAAAGTTGTTTCGGCTATCGATCTTAATCTTAGAATTAAAAATAATGAGTATACATTACATCAGCTATTTAAACGCTTGTTTTCCTAGAATTATAACACTCTTTCCGATCTCCTTCCTTATGTTGGGTACACTACAGCTGCTGACCTGACATCTGATATTCCCACTTTCCCCCAGCATAAATTCAGGATGCGAAAAATCTTAGAACCTAGATGTATTTTAATTACAAGCTGTTAATTCCATCTGTGCCAGCTGTCTTTCTGTCTTTCTGTTTTAAAACTTCTTCCTACTCTGCTGATGTTAGAACGCCTACCCCTTTCCCACGATCGTACATTTCTGCTGGTTCTGTTAAGTTTTGGTCACTTCCCATTGTTTGTAGTTGCTTGTGATAATGAAAGTACATGATTCCAGAAACTTTTGCCTTTCTCAGTCAGCTATTATGCGTGCATACAGACTGAAGCGACGAATGGAAATTTGCCCCGAGCCAGGAGTTGGAACCTAGGTCTCCTGCTCATTAGGCAGATGCGCTTACCACTAAGCCACCTTCACACAGCGCATTTTGCAGCTGCACGGGCAACTCCAGCACGTTTTCCAAAATTCCGTTCACACCTCAGCCCACCTGATATTCTTCCTAAAGCCGAAAAGAATAGCAGAGGCTCCCCGCCTGTATTGAAATAGAACCTCAGCATCGAACCGAAAGGGAGGATCCTGCCTGAAACCCAGTCTTAGTTGCTCTAATCAAATGCAACTATATTGTTACAGAGACCTTTCAAGTCTGAAACATCTATAATGTATGTACGTACACTGAAGCGACGAATGATGATTTGTACCAAGGCTGGGATTCGAACCTGGGACCGCTGCTCACTAGGGAGATGCACTCATCACTACGCAAACCGGGCACAGCGGTTTTACACAACTGCACGGACCAGGTGGTCTCAGACGGGAATCGGTATTTGGATTGAAGAGGAAGGCATGCTAGGGTTGTCTGCGCAGCCGTGCAAAATCACTGTGCTAGGGTAGTGAAGTGTTTAGCGCGTCTCCCTAGCGAGCAGCAGAACCAGGCACGAATCCTGGCGTTGGTGCAAATTTCATTCGTCGTATCATTCTGCATACTTACATACGTCATAGGTTGTGATAACATTTAGTGAAAAATTCTTGAATGCTTCGTGCTCCGCAGCTTTCAGATATTTATTTACAGATGTCTTCAATGCACCATGAGCTGCATTAGAAATGTTTTCTCAAAACCGGTTTTCTGGTTTATAATTCAACAATAGTGGCTCCTGATACAGGGGAACAGACAACTGCATGTACGTCAATTTATACAAAATGGTAACTGTCCATACACAGCAATAATATAAGTCTACTTCCATCATGCACTCCTACTGCAAAATCTTGAACAATGTGAGTATGAACTAAAAACGTGTAGAAAAAAGTATAAAACAGGTCTTAATGTTAGTACCAACGCGAAACGACATTATTCTGTGGAAGGAGAAGGAGAATTCAGGGGTCATGTGCCTTTAAAGAGAATACAAATTAGCTTTACGTTCTTCAATTTCATTTCGATTCTGTCTTTGCTACTCTTCTGATCAGATCGATGGGCACTATGTACATAGGTCTCTAAAAGAACTTGTTTAAGACATATGTATCAAATGTCTCATTTGTTATTACTTCACTATTAACGTAGATAAACTCCACTTCAAATATTTAAGCAAGTTCAAATAGAAAGTGTTTATTTTCGGCCATTGTGTAATTAATATCGCTGGTAGCATATCTTGGAAGTGCAACAGTGCGACGCCATTGCGTGCACGATGCTATTTCCACTAAATAACGGGCCGAAACTTTACTTCTGGCTAATAGTAATAAATAATTCTGATTTAATTGATAATTTACAAATTATTGATAAAGGGTATTTTGAGGTTTCACTTCGGAGTAACGCTATGCACTAATATTGAATTTGGCCTAGACTGCTCCGTAATTAATTAAAAGGCAACGTACTGGCGGCTATTTATCGGACGAAGATTTTCAGTAGGCTTCTAGCTCTTTTGTCCCAAGTATTGAGATCACGTGAAAGATGTAACTCTTCAGACTATGTAACGAGGGCCGCTATAACCTCTACCCAAGGAGTGGGCTGCAATGAAGAGGTGAGTGGATCCTGTTGAGATAATAGAGAAACAAAAAAATGTCCAAATGTGTGTGAAATATTATGGGACTTAACTGCTAAGGTCATCAGTCCCTAAGCTTACACACTGCTTAGCACTCCGTCTTCAGGCCACGAGTGGCCAACCAGGACCACCCGACCGCCGTGTCATCCTCAGTGTAGGATGCGGATAAGAGGGGCGTTGGGTTCGCACACCGCTCTGCCGGTCGTAAGATGGTATTCTTGTCCGAAGTCGGTCGAGTAGCTCCTCAATTGGCATCACAAGGCTGAGTGCACCCCGAAAAATGACAACAGAGCATGGCGGCCTGGATGGTCACCCATCCAAGTGCTGACCACGCCCGACATCGCTTAACTTCGGTGATCTCACGGGAACCGTTATATCCACCGCGGCAAGGCCGTTGCCTTTACACACTACTTAACCTAAATTATCCTAAGGAGAAATACACACACCCATGCCCTCGGGAGGACTCGAACCTCCCACGGGACCAGCCGCACAGTCCATGATTGCAGCAGAGAAACAGCTTTTGAAAACTTCTCATTTCTTACTCGCAGTTCATCCGGTGTGTCGTTGCCTGGGGAAGCCAGCGTCAATTGGACGTAAACAGCACGTACCCACTCGAGGAATGTGCTGCAGGCCTCTGTAGCGTGCAGGCTCCAACGATGCATAAAGGCCACAGAGCCAAGACAGGAAGTCTGCATCAACTGCACCGGTTGGAGGCTGTTAGCAGCACTCGGCGAGACACTGGTAATCATTCTAGTGATGCCCTTCAGAAGTGGCAACTTCCAACAGTAGCAAGAAGGAGACAGCCTACACTGACGATGGCAGTCGAGCGAGTGTACGTCCGTCCCCGGAGGGGAATCGGAGACCTGTAAGGTGTAAGGCGGCAGACTCCACGTGGCCCGCCTGGTGGAGAGCAACAAGTTCACAGCATTGGACTTGGAGCCGGCAGCAGTGTCATGGATAGCAGCGCCAGAGGCCGAAGACGGAGACTGGCTGAGCCATTTGAGCACTATCGCGAATCAATAGGTCGCGCCACGCTCTATTGTTCAGCTTTAGCCAGAGGACGCGGCCTGACAAGCCGCACCGACAATAGCGTCCGTGTCTTTTCAGTTCTGTGGTCGGACTCTGAGTTTGATCGAGGAGGAGAGCCGGGAGCTGGGTCGCGGAGTTGGCTCGAGTGACTTCATATTCTGAATCCATAATTCGTTGCCGCAGTCCTTCCTGGTGCACGTGAAGCGTGTTGCTAAAGCGAGTTGGACGACAAAATGTGGGACCATCCGCAACGAGTAAGCATCTTGCCGTATACCGCCGTAGCAGCGTTTTTGTGGTTAGTAGCTAGCAGAGACGCAGTCCTACCACCGGGGGAACCCTGCTCTCACATGTCAACTTGCATTTTCTATCGGCTTCCCGATTCTAATATACACTACTGGCAATTAAAATTGCTACACCGCTAAGATGACGTGCTACACACGCGAAATTTAACCGACAGGAGGAAGATGCTGTGATATGCAAATGATTAGCTTTTCAGAGCATTCAAAAAAGGTTGGTGCCGGTGAAACATTGTTGTGATCCCTCGTGTAAGGAGGAGAAATGCGTACCATCACGTTTCCGACATTGATAAAGGTCGGACTGTAGCCTAACGCGATTGCGGTTTATCGTGTCGCGACATTGCTGCTCGCGTTGGTCGAGATCCAATGACTGTTAGCAGAATATGGAATCGGTGGGTTCAGGAGGGTAATACGGAACGCCGTGCTGGATCCCAACGGTCTCGTATCGCTAGCAGTCGAAATGACAGGCATGTTATCCGCATGGCTGTAACGGATCGTGCAGCCACGTCTGGATCCCTGAGTCAACAGTTGGGGACATTTACAAGACAACAACCATCTACACGAACAGTTCGATGACGTTTGCAGGAGAATGGACTATCAGCTCGGAGACCATGGCTGCGGTTACCCTTGACGTTGCATCACAGACATTAGCGCCAGTGATGGTGTACTCAGCGACGAACCTGGGTGCACGAATAGCAAAACGTCATTTTTTCGGATGCATCCAGGTTCTGTTTACAGCATTATGATGGTCGCATCCGTGTTTGGCGACATCGCAGTGAACGCACATTGGAAGTGGGTATTCGTCATCGCCATACTGGCGTATCACCCGGCGTGATGGTATGGGGTGTCGTTGGTTACACGTCTCGGTCACCTCTTGTTCGCATTGACGGCACTTTGAATAGTGGACGTTACATTTCACATGTGTTACGACCCGTGGTTCTACCCTTAATTCGATCCCTGCGAAACCCTACATTTCAGCAGGATAATGCACGACCGCATGTTGCAGGTCCTGTACAGGCCTTTCTGGATACAGGCAATGTTCGACTGCTGCCCTGTCTAGTACATTCTCCAGATCTCTCACCAATTGAAAACGTCTGATCCATGGTGGCCGAGCAACTGGCCTGTCACAATACACCAGTCACTACTCTTGATGAACTGTGGTATCGTGTTGAAGCTGCATGGGGCAGCTGTACCTGTACACGCCATCCAAGCTCTGTTTGACACAATGCAAAGGCGTATCAAGGCCTTTAATAGGATCTGTGCACCCAAATTGCGTGAAAATGTAATCACATGTCAGTTGTAGTATAATATATTTGTCCAATGAATACCCGTTTCTCACCTGCATTTCTTCTTGTTGTAGCAATTTTAATGGCCAGTAGTGTAGGTTAGGCCGTTTAGGAACCTGCGCTGTGATGAACGTCTTTGTGCCGCACGTTGTGATCTTCGTACAACAAAGTTTGCTGTGCGACCAGTTCTTTCAGTCTCTTCTCTAATTTTAACCAACAGTACTGTGTATTTATGCCTCGTGTTAATGGCTGGAGCACGTCTGACTTTCTGGGAAGGACAAGCACGTTTTTGACAGTTAAATTTTGTGTGGTGCAACTGAACCTGCCTTAGTATTTCCAGTTTTTGCAATTATTTTTTAAAAAACTGTCCCCTTTTTAATTTCGTGTTTCATGAAGCAGTTCTGCATTGCACTTCCCGCTTCTGTTTTGTTTGAATGGGATGTCTGATCAGGGTAATTTGGGAGAGCAATTTGTGAATTAATTCTGCTCCCTTCTTGTGTGTTAACGGCAGCTGCCTGTGGTTTGGCACAGTAATTCGGGATGCCGCAAGCCCCAAACTGTTTTCTATACCACAAAGCAGGTTCGCGAGCAACGGGTATTGGCACGTACCTCACTTGTTAAAGAACTTGATTTTTATAAAATCTTTAGCATTGCTGTTTCTTTATCGGCTGTTCGCTCATAATTTGTTTACTTTAGAGTATTCCGCCTTGGTGTTCTTGTTCAGGTGCGAGTAGACTTGAAATTATTTACACCATTTGGATTCAAAATGAAGTAGAATAATGGAAATGAGCGTTTGCGTGATTGGCCGGGAGGCCCCTGACGAGGCAGGTCCGGTGGCTTTGGTGCAGGTCTTAATACATTCGACACCACATTGGGCGACGTGCGCGCCGGATGAGGATGACATGATGATGAAGACAACACAACACCCAGTCCCTGAGGGGAGAAAATCCCCAACCCAGCCGGGAATCGAACCTGGGCCCCTTAGGACGGCATTCCGTTACGCTGAACATTCAGCTATCGGGGAGGGGGGGGGGGGACCGAAGTCAAGAGGAAGTGCTTTTTTTTTAAATTTGTTGTCAAGTGTTAAGCGCATGTGAGTTCGTCAAATGTCGGGCATCTCGCCCTTCAAATTTTTGTGTTTGTAGTATCTGATTTTGTTGGGCATTACCCTGAGGTGCACGATTCACTCGCCGTTTCCAATACACATGCATCATTACAAATTACTAGGAGCTGGCTGGATTCAATTTAATTTTAACTGTTTCAGAGAAAAGAGACTTTCATGGGTAATGACAGTATCTAAAGTGTGAATTTGACCAGTTGTTGTTATAAACACTTTAATGTTATTTTACGTCTGTGTTTTACAATGAGGTGGTCTCTGTTCCTTGACCAGTATAGCACGTGGAGCATCCCCATGAAGTGGTAGGATCTAATTTGAAACTTGTTCCGTTTGAATTCAGCTGACATTTTTCACTGTCTGAAATTTATGTGCGTGGGGAATTGTGTTAAAGCCCTGTTTGCCAATTATCTCCATCCCCTAGGCAACCAAGTACCAGGTGCGTTTCGCCATTTATACTCGTAAACACATGCATAGGTAGACTAGTAAATTAGTGGACAGATTAGGTCCCTTCTTGAATCTTGTGTCAAGCAGAGTGCAATACCTTTGGCTAGAATGAGGGTAATTTCTACAGTCTTGGTTTCCAACTACACCGGTTCTGATTACGTGAGCCATTGTGTCTGTGGCTCATTTGTGAAGTAACTGGACCATCATACTTGCAGTCGCTCTGCTTTACAGCTTTGTCGTGGATATTTCCACTCTGGCTGCGTCCTGCGATGCAGGTAACGCCTAACATGATACACTATGGGATAAAAACTATGCGGACACCACCAAAACATACGTTTTTCATATTAGGTGCATAGTGCTGCCACCTTCTGCCTGGTACTCCATTTCAGCTACCTCAGTAGTCAATAGACATTGTGAGAGAGCAAAATGGGCGCTCCGCGGAACTCACGGACTTGAAACGTAGTCAGGTGATTGGGTGTCACTTGTGTCATACGCCTGTACACGTGATTTCTACACACCTAAACATCCCTAGGTCCACTGTTTCCGATGTGATAGAGAAGTGGAAACGTGAATGGACACGTATAGCACAAATGCGTACAGGTCGACCTCGTCTGTTGACTGACAGAGGCCGCCGACCGCTGGAAAGGGTCGTAATGCGCAATAGGCAGACATGTATCCAGACGATCACACAGGAATTCCAGACTGCATCAGCATCCACTGCAAGTACTATGACAGTTAGGTGGGAGGTGAGAAAACTTGGATTTCATGGTCGAGCGGTTGCTCATAAGCCACACATCACGCCAGTAAATGGCAAACGACGCCTAACTCGGTGTAAAGAGCGTAAACATTCGTCAGATTGAACATTGGAAAAACGTTGTGTGGAGTGAGGAATCGCGGTTCACAATGTGGCGATCCGATGGCAGGGTGTGGGTATGGCAAATGCCGGGTGAACGTCATCTGCCAGCGTGTGTAGTGCCAATAGCAAAATTCGGGGCGGCGGTGTTATGGTGTGGTCGTGTTTTTCATGGAGGACCTTGCACCTCTTGTTGTTTTGCGTGGCACTATCACAGCACAGGCCTAAATTGATGTTTTAAGCACCTTCTCGCTTCCCACTGTTGAAGAGAAATTCGAGGATGGCGATTGCATCTTTCAACACGATAAAGCAGCTGTTCGTAATGGACGGCCTGTGGCGGAGTGATTACACGACAATAACATACTTGTAATGAACCGGCCAGCACAGAGTCCTGACCTGAGTCCTATAGAACACCTTTGGGATGTTTTGGAACGCCGACCTCGTGCCAGGCCTCACCGAGCGACATCGATACCTCTCCCCAGTGGAGTACTCCGTGGTGAACGATGTGCCATTCGCCGAGAATCCTTCCAACACCTGATTGAACGTATGCCTGCGACAGTGGAAGCTGTAATGAAGGGTAACGGTGTGCCAACACCATACTGAATTCCGGCATTATAGATGGAGGGCGTCACTGACTTGTAAGTCATTTTCAGTCAGGTGTCCGGATACTGTTGACCACATAGTGTAGCGCAGTTCTTGCTGTATCAGCAAGTAACCCGCTACGAAATACGTAAGTGGTCCCTTCCGTAAGCCGAGGGTGATTTGTTCCTATCCGCCTACGTTGCAATATGTTTGGTTATGGCTGACCCGCTTACGTTGGCCCTTCCAGATTATGGGGGCAATATCTTTCTTTTTTTTCCCAGCCGCCCCAGGTACGTCTTTTGGCGGAGCAAAGCAGCCATAATTTGTTTCTCAGACACTTTACTGAAACTTCACTGAAGTACCGTGCAGTACCTACCTCTGCCTGGTAATGTACGACGGAGCACTGAAAAGTAATGACTCCGAAGTTTATATGTAAAAACTCTCATAGCTTTTGAAATAAACAAGCGTTAGTAACGTTCTACATCTTTATTGTTGACGTTTACGTATTTGCAGCCGTCTCCCGCTAGAATTGTATCGTGAAATATGTCGGTATGTAACGTTACGATGTCGGTGTGTGAGAAACAACGTACTGTAATCAACTTTCGACTTCGAATAGTTCAACCACACATGGAACAGACTGTCCTTCAGTATGGAAATGCCAGACTTTACACGATCGCTGCGACATCTGCAACAGTCCGATGCCATGAGTTCGGGGTCATCGAACATCCCTCATACTGTCTCGAATCGGCCCCATGCGATTTTCACATTTTTAGAAACTTACAGGTCACCTTCGAGGACTTCACTCTGATAGTGGTGAAGTAGTGCAAGCAGATGTGATGTTGCCCCGTCAACAAATTCAGCTATTCAGCAGTGACGATATCAAGGAACAGGTCTCTCGTTGATCGAAATGTGTTCGTCGCTAGGTTGACTATGATAAGAAAACGTATGTAGACACGAAGAATAAAGATGAAGAATCTTAATATCATTTATTTCATTAAAATAACTTTAAAAGTTTACACATTAAGATTCGGAGGCATTTCTTTACGGCACGTCCTAGTGTAACTTGATTCCTTCCGTATCCCTGGAAACTCTCCTTCTACACGGTATTTATGATGCACTATAAGTGAATTAATTAATGAATGCATGAATTCAGGTCGTTTTCGATACTGTTGTCATAAAGTGCCACAATTTATAAAATTTTACTACATATTATAGTTAGTTGTGTATAACATTTCTTGTAATGAGTGAGGCCTGAAGAAGTATTGGCACGAGACCGGTAAACAGTTTATGAATGAAAGACGATTTTGATGCCAAAAACAAATATAATAATTCTCTGGATCACAGCTATCTTCCTTTGTCAGATAATATGAAACTTCCAGTCAATGCTCTAATTCTTAAGTGTAATCGATTTTCATTTATGTGATCAAAGCATTTTTCAGATATTCTTATTCTACATTTGGAGACTGCCTAAACCAAATATGTATTTACAGTAAGATTCTATTTGTAAATAATAACACAACAATAATCATAGTAAACACTATTTGGATTCTGATGGAGGATCACGTGTTTCAGAGACAGTTGGAAATTTCGTTTCTAGCTTCGGTCTAAATATGAGTTATGCAGTTTACAACAACACTCTGTGGCACTATTCAAGAATTTTCGTGAACTGGAGTAGAATAAGAGCTGAATGAGTGTCTAATTATACGTTAGTTCCGACGATAGGATTAATCGAATAATGAGATTGGCTCAGTAGGAACAGTATTAAGACATGTATTTCCAATCGAGCAAGGTGGCGCAGTGGTTAGCACACTGGACTCGCGTTCGGGAGGGCGACGGTTAAATCCCGCGTCAGGCCGTCTTGATTTAGGTTTTCCGTGATTTCCCCAAGTCGCTCCAGGCAAATTCCAGGATGGTTCCTTTGAAAGGGCACTGCCGACTTCCTTCCCCAATCCGATGAGACCGATGACTTCGCTGTTTGGTCTCCTCCACACTCTCCCTCCCCCCTCCCCCCTTCCCCTCAACCATTTCCGGTAATTTTACTCAATTCGACAACTAGGGCGATACCACAGCCACGGTCTGGGGGCCAAGGCTACGAAATTATTCATTTGCATAAACGTCTGGTGGGAGTTGTTTGAGGCGCGTTAGCTCTTCCGCTGTGAAATCACGGGCACCAGTAATCCGTGAAGGCTGAGGCAGAAGACCGGCGGCGGCTGGTTCTGTGTTGACTGAGCGAACCCGTCCTATCCTTGTGCAAGCGCCGGTGTCGTCAAACAAAATAAACAACCTGTTTTCCTTCTTTTCTGGTCTTTTCGTGATCTACTGTCTCTGACATGGACACAATCTCTTCCTGTTGCTCGCGTCTTGTATACTCGTATCATTGTTAAGGAAGATTATACGTTAAATAATGCGTTAGTAAGGACTGTAATTGCACACTTCTTTAGAATCTGTGTGATTCACGTTTCCTCTGAATGACCTTTCACTGAGAATTTTGACTGACACCGACAGAACCCTTCGTAAGGACACAGAATTTGTACAGAAACGGCGTACCGGTCTTCTTCAGAATGTATTGTTAAATGCTGCTGAAGATTTATAGTTGTACAATTTGAGAAGCTGTAGAGGTATCCAGACCAGATGAAGCACTTCTGATGCTCAGATAGATATCAGTTTCTATCCGTGACATTATTTGTCTCTATTCCGATTCACTTTGTTCCAAAATAGGAAGAATTTCGTAGTGTATGGGACTGACATATTTCTTATGCTGTTTCGAAGCTGTAGTAACATTGATGCGTATCGAGTATTTGAACTGTAGTCCCCTGATGTTTCTTTGTCTAAGATCACGAGAGTGAAAATTGCTTCTGCGATAGCTTCATATGAATTTACTTAATTTTTCACTAGAGGTATCAGTAACATTACAGTTTGTATCATATGGTTAGGCCTCACGCTTAACATGATGGGGTAAGTATTCTCTAGCAATGTAAATGTGATATCTCAGGACACAAACGCGATTTGTTGAATGGTGATCGCACAGTGCTTTAATTTCACTAAATGATGGAATGAATATGTTTTTGGTCACTACTTTTCGCATAACCTCTGTGTTACCAATATAATCAAGCAATGTGGTCATTTATAAATAATTCTACGAGTAATATTTCTAAAGATGATGACACAACCTGGAAACCCGCTGACGTGTAATTGTTCATTAGAAAAATAATATCTCACAATTTTTTTTAAAATGAAGCACCGGAATAATTTAGGAATCGTTGCACTTCGTGAAAGTCATTTACAATAACCAACTACGTCACCCAAAGTAGTTTCTAAACGATGTTATGAAAGTTACATTTTATTAGAAGTGAGGAACAAATTTTAACTTACATGCCACCTGGCTGAATTCCCGCCTACATCTGAATATGAACAAATACTATGTTAAAGTAAGGAGTGAAAAAAGCATTTGTCACTCATCTCTCACCACTCTTACGGAGTTCAACATAAACTATGACCTGAATCGCGTAGTTCTGCGACAGTGCTGCGTACGTGGAACCAATGGATAGAAGGGAGCCTTACGAAGTTACGACCGGGAATAAAAACATTCAGTACAAGTACAGCAAGACGTGATCACTAAGATCTTAATACGGTCGTAACTGGGAGCACGGTTTCGTCCTTAACGTTTGCCAAGCGCTGCAGCACTCAAGCCGTTGTGTCAACAGTGTCAATGGCATACGATTACGCTACTCGCTTAACATAACGGGCTGAATAATTTCAAGCACCGCAAATACCACATTTTCATTTCTCAACACTGGAATGTGCGGAGGGCGAGTGCGCAGTAATAGTTCAACGCCATGTACTAGCGGGACTGATCGTACATACGTCACTGTACATGATTTCGTTGTCCAGACCATTAACTTTAGGCTGCTCTGCACATCTTAACGTGTCCCATAGTGCTCAGAGCCATTTGAACCATTTGATGACGATGAAGAATTGAAATACACAAGTCGGAGACTAACGAGAAGCCAATGTTGTTCGTCTCAATGCAGATACTTCGTTGAGGCTTCCTTCCCCCTAGCATCCTAACAAAATGGAGGTAGTTCCAGCAATGCTTTCCACACACAGCAAAGCCGTGTAGGCGCTGTAGTCTTGGATGAAAGGGGGTCGTAGCATGATGATTTGGACAGTGTGCTGCTTTTTGGAAACTGAGCTAGTAAAACTGTGAGCTCACCTCGTTTCACTCTACGTGGCTGCGTGTCGTTCGGATTAGATACAGATTAGATACAATATACTTTTAGTAGTAGAGCCATCAGGCTATGGCGTCCACCGTGGTCTGTTTTCAGGCAGAGATTGATGTGCATTTTTAGTAGGTGTTGGCGAGCAGCAGAACTCGTGCATTCCCCTGTGCATTAAGCCGTGAATAATGGAACAGCGTCGCAATGTTATCAGTAATTCACCGCCAGCCTATTTCCCACAGCGTCAGTTGCCAAACGCTTAATCCGAAGATCTCGCTCATAAGCTATATAGAAAACCTATGTCGGGAGTTCAGTTCTCAATATGAACTTTCTCTTTACATCTAGCATGGCTCTTTACAACACTTATCAAGGGTCGAAAACAATTATTGTTGTGCTTTGCTAGCGATAAAGAGAGATTTTATTTTTAATTTATGAATAAAATTTCTATTAATAATAGTCTTAAATAAGAGGCAATGTCTGTATTTTTACGTGTTCCCTTTTCTTGATCATCCTCACCGTTTATTGAAGAATGCAACCGTCTTTCTTCCCACTTTCTTGGCTACTCATTATGTTAGATTGTAGAACCCTGTATCCCCATCCTCCCTTCCTTTTTGCAGTGAATTTGTCCCAGCTAAGATCCAACCTCCACACCTGAAACTGAATTGGATTGCCAATTGCCAGTAGATTTAACAAATAGCGAGTCTGCGTCCTCCTGCTGAGTTATAGTGAAGGTGGAGGAAAAAAAATTGAGAGAAGAGATTAGTTTTTAACGCCCCTTCATTAGAGATGGAGCACAAGCTCGGATTATTGAAGGATGGACAAGGAAATCGGTCATGCCATTTCAGAGGAACCATCCCGGCATTTGCCTGAAGCGATTTAGGGAAATCACGGGAAACCTAAATCAGCATTGCCGGACGCGGGTTTGAATCATCGACCTCCAAAATGCGAGTCCAGTGTGCGTATATATAGCGAAGAAAACGACTACTTGCTCACCTTCCCTTCCCGTGGAGAAGCAAACTACCTGGAGGAAGTAAGGTCATTGTTTCCACAGCCGCCAGCTGTCGAAATATTCCATTCAAATTACTGTGATCACCGGTTTCGTTCGACATCAACTCGCAATAACCACTCACAGACAGTAGGAGGCAGCGCTATCGGTGGAGGGTATATACCGGTAAAAAGTGTCGGGAGACGCGGACGAGAGTGCAGTCGTATCGTAATGCGAAAACGGAGCGATTTATCTGACATCCAAAATCACATCATAATTGACTTCTGGGCCAAGAGTGGAAGCATTTCCGAAACATCTCAGTTTGTAAACAGTTCGCCTGCTGTCGTGGTTAAAGTAGCGGTTTTAAGGCGTTGTAGCATTTATTGCGTTCAACGTACAACTGGAAATAACACACTAAATGAAAAATCTACTAAAATATGGTTCAAATGGCTCTGAGCACTATGGGACTTAACTGCTGAGGTCATCAGTCCCCCAGAACTTAGAACTACTAAAACCAAACTAACCTAAGGGCATCACACACATCCGAGCCCGAGGCAGGATTCGAACCTGCTACTGTAGCGGTCGCGCGGTTCCAGATTGTAGCGCCTAGAACCGCTCGGGCCTTTCTTTTTCGGTGAATCAACTGTAGCTGATGTTTCTTATCTTGATGTGCTACAGCAATGACCCGTGCCTCAATAGAAAGAAGCTGAACAACACATCTTTATTTGGGAGCAAGATGGGGCTGCGCCTCACTGGAATAACGCAGTGCGCGACTGGTTAAACGACATTTTACTCGAACGGTGGACTGGGCGCAAGCGGCCCGTTGACGCAGGATTTTATGCATGCTCCCCGTTCACACACGAGTTGACGCTATCATGTGTACGTGTTATTGCACAATAATCAAGGTTTCGGCACCTCTCGCCTATCGACTCGATGTGTGATCAGTGTTCAATCTGAATAATTGTTAGAAAACTGTTTGTACTTCTCCCTCATTTAGTGCATTATTTATAATTGTAACGTGAATGTAATATGTGCTACGAAGTCTCAAAACCCATATATTCATTTTGAAACAACCTGAATGACCAAATGTCGCTATCAAAAACCGGCTCCGAAGCAACTACACGGGGTGTAAATTTTAAGTTGACAAACCAGAATAGCTCGAAAAATAAGCTTCAGACAAAAAAATGGGTAGAATCCAAAATTGATTATTTTCGAGGGGGACATCTGCTGGTGCTGGAATTAGCCCGCCACCCCAGCCCCCTGGAGGGGGCGGGGGGAGAGTCAACTTTAAAATTTCAGATGGAAACCCGCAGTTTTTATTGAAGAATCACATTCTACATAAAAAACTACGTACATTTTGTCTTAAACATTTGTTTTGATTCTTCGTAGTTGGCGCTGTAATTCAAGAAAATCCATGTTCTCATTTTTCCTTGGAAAATTCTTACCGATAAATAAAAAATAGTTACCTACGTAATAAGTTTTGATTCGCTAAAACTAAAACTCTCCCTCTCTCCCCATAGGGAGGCGAATAGCTGGAACAGGTGCCTCAGAAGTTATCAGTAACCATTTTCCACGCAAAAATGGGAACATGGATTTTCTTGAATTACAGCGCCAACTACCAAGAATCAACAGAAATGTTGGACTGCTGAGCAAGTGACCGGCCAAATGTACCAAGCGACTATCAACTGCGTGTTTCAACGACCGTACTGTGAACGGTGCCGCGTACATGCATCCGCAGCAGGCGCGTGGTTCATGCACCCACGCCGACAGCTGTTCATCGGCAACGAAGGCAAGAATTTTCACGCAACTGAGTTGCGACAGGTAGGCTTTTATTAAGAACGATTTTTTATGTTGTGTACGGCGTGAACCATCTGTAAGCGCACACCCCTCAAGAATCGTCGGAAGTATCTAGGCCAGGGGAGGGAGCGTTATAGTCTACGGTAAAGTTTGGTGGCACTCCCTGGGAAGTCTTCGAGTGAGAAACAAGTGGACGAGTATTGTTGACGTAATTCTTATCATAAGATCTTGCAGTTCAGCTACAATCATATTTATTCTGTTGATTGCGTGTGCATCGCAGTAAACGCCCTTGTACGATCCGGTATATAATTCGTGGTAAAATGTGTGAGAGGGGCGTCGTTGACTCTGGTTTGTGAGACCCATGGAGGTGGATGGTCGTGTATTGTCCACGCGAGACGCGTGTTGACTTTCTTGTGGGTTTCGTCGTGGTTTGTGAACACTGCCCAGTGCAATGGGTGTTCTCTGTGGGCTGGTTATTGTCATCGCCAGTGGCGCGATGTATTTGTGGTGTGTTTCTTGTCTATGGATGTCGCCACTGGTGCGACGTTTCTCGCGAATGGGATATTTTATTCGAGTGCGGCTACACAGATGAGCTAAAGCGTCTTGTGTGATTGTTGTTCACTGTAGCTATCAAAAATGGTTCAAATGGCTCTGAGCACTATGGGACTTAACATCTGAGGTCATCAGTCCCTTAGAACTTAGAACTACTTAAACCTAACTTAAGAACATCACACACATCCATGCCCGAGGCAGGATTCGAACCTGCGACCGTAGCAGTCATGCGGTTCCGAACTGAAGCGCCTAGAACTGCTCGGCCACCGTGGCCGGCCTGTAGCTACCCACTTGTGGTTTTCGCATACGGATTTCCGCACTATTGTGTGATGATATTCGTGTGGGCTTTTGTGAGTAGTTCGCGAGAGCCTGTGTAGTAAATTTTGGCCCATAATTTGCACTATGTGGCATGACCACAGAATGGGCGAGTCACTTCGATATGTTTTCGCAGAGTGAGCGAGGCACAGCATCAGTTCGTGAGAGCGAGAAGAACGGAAGAAATGTAGCTTTGCAGTCAATTTTGTGTTTGTTTCTGGAGCTGGAGTGCAAAATTTTTACACCAACCTGAGAAAATTTTATGTCCCTTTCAGCAAAAAGACCATTTTGCACAACAATTATATTTCCACATAGGAGAGAGAGCAGACTGGTGACGTCAGCAGTCATCGAGATTCACGCCTTAACCAGCGTTAGTGCCACCGTAACGACAAAAAGTAATGGGAAGTCTAGTAGCTTCAGTACTTTGTATATCTTTTTGTTTTCTTTTGGAGTTTGGTTGCATGAATAAGTAGTAAACTTAGATGGGGTGAGAGTAACTAAAGTGAATGTGTAGCCTAAGCCAGCTTAGTACTTTGAGTTGCGTTGTGTACATAGTTCCGCGTAGTCAGCGCGTACACAACTTTCCCACTAGAGCGTGCCCCGCTAAGCACAACAGTGCAGGTGCAGCGCTCGTCCGTCTCTGCACTACTAGATGGCGCTGCCATAGAGACAGACGAAATTCTGTTTCCGCCGATCCGCGTATTAATACAGGGTGTTTCAAAAATGACCGGTATATTTGAAACGGCAATAAAAACTAAACGAGCAGCGATAGAAATACACCATTTGTTGCAATATGCTTGGGACAACAGTACATTTTCAGGCAGACAAACTTTCGAAATTACAGTAGTTACAATTTTCAACAACAGATGGCGCTGCGGTCTGGGAAACTCTATAGTACGATATTTTCCACATATCCACCATGCGTAGCAATAATATGGCGTAGTCTCTCAATGAAATTACCCGAAACCTTTGACAACGTGTCTGGCGGAATGGCTTCACATGCAGATGAGATGTACTGCTTCAGCTGTTCAATTGTTTCTGGATTCTGGCGGTACACCTGGTCTTTCAAGTGTGCCCACAGAAAGAAGTCACAGGGGTTCATATCTGGCGAATAGGGAGGCCAATCCACGCCGCCTCCTGTATGTTTCGGATAGCCCAAAGCAATCACACGATCATCGAAATATTCATTCAGGAAATTAAAGGGGTCGGCCGTGCGATGTGGCCGGGCACCATCTTGCAAAAACCACGAGGTGTTCGCAGTGTCGTCTAAGGCAGTTTGTACCGCCACAAATTCACGAAGAATGTCCAGATAGCGTGATGCAATAATCGTTTCGGATCTGAAAAATGGGCCAATGATTCTTTTGGAAGAAATGGCGGCCCAGACCAGTACTTTTTGAGGATGCAGGGACGATGGGACTGCAACATGGGGCTTTTCGGTTCCCCATATGCGTCAGTTCTGTTTATTGACGAAGCCGTCCAGGTAAAAATAAGCTTCGTCAGTAAACCAAATGCTGCCCACATGCATATCGCCGTCATCAATCCTGTGCACTATATCGTTAGCGAATGTCTCTCGTGCAGCAATGGTAGCGGCGCTGAGGGGTTGCCGCATTTGAATTTTGTATGGATAGAGGTGTAAACTCTGGCGCATGAGACGATACGTGGACGTTGGCGTCATTTGAACCGCAGCTGCAACACGGCGAACGGAAACCCGAGGCCGCTGTAGGATCACCTGCTGCACTAGCTGCGCGTTGCCCTCTGTGGTTGCCGTACGCGGTCGCCCTACCTTTCCAGCACGTTCATCCGTCACGTTCCCAGTCCGTTGAAATTTTTCAAACAGATCCTTTATTGCATCGATTTTCGGTCCTTTGGTTACATTAAACCTCCGTTGAAAACTTCGTCTTGTTGCAACAACACTGTGTTCTAGGTGGTGGAATTCCAACACCAGAAAAATCCTCTGTTCTAAGGAATAAACCATGTTGTCTACAGCACACTTGCACGTTGTGAACAGCACACGCTTACAGCAGAAAGACGACGTACAGAATGGCGCACCCACAGACTGCGTTGTCTTCTATATCTTTCACATCACTTGCAGCGCCATCTGTTGTTGAAAATTGTAACTACTGTAATTTCGAAAGTTTGTCCGCCTGAAAATGTACTGTTGTCCCAAGCATATTGCAACAAAAGGTGTATTTCTATCGCTGCTCGTTTGGTTTTTATTGCCGTTTCAAATATACCGGTCATTTTTGAAACACCCTGTATATAACGCAGCCAATGAGATTGCTGCTAACGTTGAACCTTTTCTCCTCGCAGATAACACTCACGCAGGGATACATGAACGCGCATGATATTATAACGAGTGTACAGACCCCCGATTAATCAGTCTGCATTTGTCTGCACCAGTCTGTATCAGTCTACATTTGTCTGTACCAGTCTATAGTCACGTTTCAGTATGCGCCTAATAAGATTACCATATTCCTGTACAAAGCCATGAAGATAAATGTATAGACACTTTTGTCAAGTATCAGAGATATATGTAAGAATAAGATTAACGTACCAATACCAAAGGAACTTCAGATTGTCAGTTGTAAATAGCATCCAGAACCAAGTTAAGTAATTTTAATGCTTGTTATTATTATTAATAAATGTGTGTGAAAATTAATCATGTTCTGTCTAAAGATAAACACGCCACGATAAGACCACGAGACATATTTCTGACACTCGCCTACTTCGTTAGAGCGACAAGTCAAATAATCTGATGGTGTGTGTACTGAAGGTCTTACAGTACGCACACCACAAGTTGCATGAAAGGTTGTGGGAAATTAACACTACTATCTCATACTTTACAACACCTCACCACTACTTAAGATTATAAATATTTAGACACAAGAAATTAATCATAGCCATAATAAAATCAAAGACTACTTGTAGAATATAATTATTCTTGGAATAATCATGTAAAACAATCCTTTACAAGTTAGTTGTAATTTCCACTGTACTTATGCTGTAAACATATTTGTAAAAAACGGTACTGTCCCCATGTAAGCATTGTGCAGACTACAGGAGCTGAGTGGACGGCAATGAAGCAGGCTGTTGGAGAGGTCGCCGACACTGGAGCGGCTATAGCAGCTGGGCAGATGGGGCGCCAAGCAGAAGGGGCAGTCAAGGTCGTCTGGCAGCTCTGTGAGACAGAGGGGACGCAGCTGTCTCCAAACGGTGGTGACCCACATAGCGTCTGCGGGGCAGCTGGTCAATATGGCATCGTTGGGCTACGTGAATGGAGGCAGGTGCAGATGAGCTTTTGGGACATGAGATGTCAACAACGTGTTGGTGCCCTGCCAGCAAGTGAGGACTTTCACTGCCGCTTCCGACTTCAAAGTTCCTGAGGGACCTACCACTGAATTGGCGAGTGTGCGCCACAGGCGCATGCTGCGGAGTGCTGAATGGAGCTTCTTATGTAACTGGAGACACGTATTGAAGCAGACGGCGATGGCGGGAGTTGATTCATCTCAAACCTGTTCCATATGCTGCCCAGGTCATCTCATGAACATTTTCAACAACAGCAATGCATTGCCGATTACCACGACATCCACTGATTGCTGCCACAAACAAGGTTCTGCCACGCTGAGGGTGTTGCCTGTACTGCACGCGCCGAGAAAAAGGGATAACCCACCTCGGGATACTCATTGACCAAAGATGACAAATGTCACCGGTTACAAGAAGTGTGTAGTGCTGTGTTTATTCGTGTGAAAACTGTAAATTTAAAAATCGGACTTACTAAGGACCTTTGAAAAGGAAGTTGTTGGAGGTACACTACTGGGCATTAAAATTACTACACCACGAAGATGACGTGCTACAGACGCGAAATTAAACCGGAAGGAAGACGCTTCTGTGATATGCAAATGATCAGCTTTTCAGAGCATTCACACAAGTTTGGCGCCGTTGGCGACACCTACAACGTGCTGACATCAGGAAAGTTTCCAAACGATTTCTCATACACAAACAGCAGTCGACCGGCGTTGCCTGGTGAAACGTTGTTGTGGTGCCTCGTGTAAGGAGGACAAATGCGTACCATCACGTTTCCGACTTTAATAACGGTCGGATTGTAGCCCATCGCGATTGCGGTTTACCGTATCGAGACATTGCTGCTCGCGTTAGTAGAGATCCAATGACTGTTACCAGAATGTGGAATCGGTGGTTTCAGGAGGGTAATACGGAACGCAGTTCTGGATCCTAACGGCCTCGTATCACTAGCAGTCGACATGACAGTCATCTTATCCGCATGGCTGTAACGGATCGTGCAGCCACGTCTCGATCCCTGAGTCAACAGATGAGGACGTTTGCAAGACAACAATCATCTGAACGAACAGTACGACGACATTTGCAGCAGCATGGACTATCAGCTCGGAGACCATGGCTGCGCTTACCCTTGACGCTGCATTAAAGACAGGCGCACCTGCGATGGTGTACTCAACGACGAACCTGGGTGCACGAATGGCAAAATGTCATTTTTTCAGATGAATCCAGGTTCTGTTTACAGCATCATGATGGTCGCACCCGTGTTTGGCGACATCGCGGTGAACGCACATTGGGAGAGTGTATTTGTGATCGCCATACTGGCGTATCACTCGGCGTGATGGTATGGGGTGCCATTGGTTACACGTCTCGGTCTCCCCTTGTTCGCATTGACGGCACTTTGAACAGTGGTCGTTACATTTCAGATGTGTTGCGACCCGTGGCTCTGCCCTTCAAAAAAATGGTTCAAATGGCTCTGAGCACTATGGGACTCAACTGCTGAGGTCATTAGTCCCCTAGAACTTAGAACTAGTTAAACCTAACTAACCTAAGGACATCACAAACAACCATGCCCGAGGCAGGATTCGAACCTGCGACCGTAGCGGTCTTGCGGTTCCAGACTGCAGCGCCTTTAACCGCACGGCCACTTCGGCCGGCGTCTGCCCTTCATTTGATCCCTGCGAAACCCTACATTTCAGAAGGATAATGCGCAACCGCATGTTGCAGGTCCTCTACGGTCCTTTCTAGATAGAGAAAATGTTCGACTGCTGCCCTGGCCAGCACTTTCTGCACATCTCTT
The DNA here is from genome assembly GCF_023898315.1 of Schistocerca nitens. Classification (NCBI taxonomy): domain Eukaryota; kingdom Metazoa; phylum Arthropoda; class Insecta; order Orthoptera; family Acrididae; genus Schistocerca; species Schistocerca nitens. Next base: position 189,242,598 of record NC_064618.1, on the reverse strand, counting down.
ACCAATTGAAAACGTCTGGTCAATGGTGGCCGAGCAACGGGCTCGTCACAATACGCCAATCACTACTCTTGATGAACTGTGGTATCGTGTTGATGCTGCATGGGCAGCTTTACCTGTACACGCCATCCAAGCTCTCTTTGACTCAATGCCCAAGCGTATCAAGGCCGTTATTAGGGCCAGAGGTGGTTGTTCTGGGTACTGATTTCTCAGGACTATGCACCCAAATTGTGTAAAAATGTAATCACATGTCAGTTGTAGTAAAATATATTTGTCCAATGAATACGCGATTATCGTCTGCATTTCTTCTTGGTGTAGCAATTTCAGTGGCCAGTAGTGTATTTGTTGTTTTCAGTTAGTCTGTTTATATATGCCTTGCTGATTTTATTTTTACAAGATCACATGTATTTTCTGTGTTTCTTACCAAGATTTTGGTTTTTCTTAATGAAATCATGTATTACGAGGGCTATTCCGAAAGTAAGGTCCGATCGGTCACGAAATGGAAACGACTATGAAAATCCGATAAAGCTTTGCACAGATGTGTTGGGTAGTGTCTCTAGTATAACCCCAGTTAGCATCACGTCGCTCTTCTCATTTCTGAGCTCGCAGTGAGTGCGTAAAGATGTCTAGAAAATAGTGTCTGCCGCCAAGTACGGGGGCCTGGTGAGAAATTTCCCCTGAAGCTATGCAGCTAACATTACATAACTGTCGTGCTGTTTCGTCTTCAAGACAATTCTCAGCCGCATTCTGCAGGGGCAATGAAGATGCTCCTGCATCGTTTTCAAATGGAAATGTGAGATTACCCACAATACAGCCCGTAATTGTCTCCCTCTGAGTTTCAGCTCAGGTCACATGAACCGCTGGTTATGAAGACAACATTTCGGCACAAGACAACGAGCCGTAGGCCAGCGTAGAGAATTGGCGGAGAGCACTGGCGGCTGCCTTCTATAGCGAGGGTATGGGAAAGTTGGTACAACGCTACGATACACGTCTAAGTCGGGTCGGCGACTATGGAGATAAGTAGCTGCAAGGTGTATCTAACTGTTGCAAATAAAACATTTTTGATTTTTACCGTGGTTTCCATTTCGCGACCTATCGGACCTTACTTTCGGAATAGCCCTCGTATTTTTCGTTTTGTGTAAACATTCAATTGGTTTATTTCACTTATATGTTTTTATGTTGTGTTGACACTTACATCATTGTACTAAAGGAATAGACTGACATATTTTAAAGAAATAATCTGAACAGGTGACACACACCACACGATCGCTAGGAATCTTTTATACTGGTGAACGTGAGAATGCTTGTGATAGATGTTCTGACAAGGAATGAATGCAGCAATGTGTATAAGTGAGCAGGGGTAGTAATTTTCCATGGGGCAGAGAATCCTCAGGGCAACATTATTATATTCTGGTTAGGGAAATAACCTTCTCTGACCCCAATTACAGGATAAATGAGTAGATAAATGTCTGCATTACTCAGTAACGCTTTAGTAATTGTCATTAAAGACTAGGTCTACAAGAATATGATCTGATTGTACGCCCATCACATTACTATTTCTCACTTTAATTTTGTAGGCATGCAGCAGAGTGTGTATGTATGAACCGTGATTGAATGTGGTAAGGACAGGGTATAACATTGTGCTGGGGTTTATGGCGAACAAAGATTTATTCATGTTTATTTCTTTGATAATGAAAAAAATAAAGTGTCACAATTTATTCTGTTTCATGTCACACTAAGCAATTTAAAGTGTGACACTCACCAAGAATAAATTTGAGTGGAACAGGCAGGTTGTGAGAGATTGCAGGGCACTCTCACCTCTGATATGGTGTTACTCTGCGTAATGTTTTAGGGAAGTTGATATTTATTACTTTGTTGCTATACTGGATACGATCTGACTTCATTCATATGCTGAAATGGTTGGCAGTAGTGCTGAAGCAATAGCGGTAAGATTTACCTGCTTTCAGATCAAGAGGGTGCCAAATTAAATGACTGCAGTAAAAGCGTGCGGTGGCTGTGGGCCGAGTAGAGTGTTTTTCTGTGGAGCCTGGATGAAAACATTTTCAGACGGCACAGCCCCTCGGTCTCATGGTGCGGTCAAGTCCAAGTAGGCTGACTAGCGCCGTTGAGTCGCCACTGCTATGGGCAGAGCATTGATAACTGCAATAAACCAGAGGTTGGGTGCTTTTTAGGCAGGAAGCTGATGAGATTACTGTGTCTTTCCGTGAATTTCTGTGGGACAGGTTACTGTACCCAGACGTCCAGTCTCTGGAGCAAAACATATTTGTGAAGGCACGAGGCTTTTAGGGAGTTTATGGCCATTCTTTGTAAAGTTCGAAATGGACAATATACTGGAGATAATGATCTGTTTATGGAGGTCTATGGTTTCATCCAGGTCATGCTTTCAGCAAAAGACATGGCATAAACGTGTGGGAAAGAGGCTGCAAAGCTAAATCATTCTTCTTTTTCCTCCAATTAACTTTTAAAGTCGCTGGTTGGTCCGATCTGTGTATGCAAACAAGTGGTGGTCTCCCAGCTTGGATTGCTGTGCTCCAGTTCGTGATTGGTTTGGGTTAAAGTGGGAGTAGTCAAAGTTGTAAATGTGCTAGGCTACTGAGGTGGCGACGAAAGCTGAGGGAAAGCGAAGAAGACACTCTTGTACTGGTGCTTCGCTAGTAAAGAACTGCAGGCCTTTACCTAAAGCTTGAGGCGTGTGTCCTTTGCTAGTGTTCCACTTAGAGACTGAGCCAGTCACCATTTGAACCGTCAGAGGTACACTACTGGCCATTAAAACTGCTACACCAAGAAGAAATGCAGATGATAAACGGGTATTCATTGGACAAATATAATATACTAGAACTGACTTGTGATTACACTTTCACGTAATTTGGGTGCATAGATCCTGAGAAATCAGTACCCAGAACAACCTCCTCTGGCCGTCATAACGGCCTTGATACTCCTGGACATTGAGTCAAACAGAGCTTGGATGGTGTGTACAGGTACAGCTGCCCATGCAGCTTCAACACGATGCCACAGTTCAACAGGAGTAGTGTCTGGCGTATTGTGACGAACCATTTGCTCGGCCACCTTTGACCAGATGTTTTCAGTTGGTGAGAGATCTGGAGAATGTGCTGGCCAGGGCAGCAGTCGAACATTTTCTTTTTCCATAAAGGCCCGTACAGGACCTGCAACACGCGGTCGTGCATTATCCTGCTGAAATGCAAGGTTTCGCAGGGATCGAATGAAAGGTAGAGCCGCCGGTCGTAACACATCTGAAATGGAACGTCCACTGTTCAAAGTGCCGTCAATGCGGACAACGGATGACCGAGACGTGTAACCAATGGCACCACATGCCGGGTGATACGCCAGTATGGCGATGTCGAATACACGCTTCAAATGTGCGTTCACCGCGATGTCGCCAAACACGGATGCGACCATCATGTTGCTCTAAACAGAACCCGGATTCATCCAAAAAGATGACGTTTTGCCATTCGTGCACCCAGGTTCGTCGTTGAGTACACCCTCGCAGGCGCTCATGTCTGTGATAAAGCGTCAAGGGTAACCGCAGCCATGGTCTCCGAGCTGATAGTCTATGCTGCTGCAAACGTCGTCGAACTGTTCGTGCAGATGGTTGTTGTCTTGCAAACGTCCCCATCTGTTGACTCAGGGATCGAGACGTGGCTGCACGATCCGTTACAGTCATGCAGATACGATGCATGTTCTCTCGACTGCTAGTGATTCGAGGCCATTGGGATCCAGCATGGCGTTCCGTATTACCCTACTGAACCACCGATTCCATATTCTGCTAACAGTCATTGGATCTCGACCAACGCCAGCAGCAATGTCGCAACACGATAAACAGCAATCGCGATAGGCTACAATTCGACCTTTATCAAAATCGGAAACGTGATGGTACGCATTTCTCCTTCTTACATGATGCATCACAACAACGTTTCACCAGGTAACGCCGGTCAACTGCTGTTTGTGTATGAGAAATAGGTTGGAATCTTTCCTCATGTCATCACGTTGTAGGTGTCGCCACCGGCGCCAACCTTGTGTGAATGCTCTGAAAAGCTAATCATTTGCATATCACAGCATCTTCTTCCTGTCTGTTAAATTTCGCTTCTGTAGCACGTCATCTTCGCGGTCTACCAATTTTAATGGCCAGTAATGTACTTCTAGAATTATGCACGCATCGCGCGATGCGTGGAAGTACTTATTTGTCTTGAGTCGGGCGTCCAAACGTTTGACATATTCCTTCACGTATAGTTGGGGCATAGACTCAAAATGGTTTGGCAGACCAGCAGACTGGAATCCACCGGGGTTTCAGAGGCTGATAGGGCAGTACCTGCATTATGAATTAGTTGATCGCGAGTCCGCGTACTTGCATTTTTCTGTCGCACGCCATTAACAACAGATTGCAGTCCTCGATGACTCCTGTCACCGAGTACATCGTGGTGTACTTCCCTGACCTGCAGAAGGCTAAAGTAATCGCTGGTATTCCGGAGGGATTCAATATATACGTCTCAGCACCCTGTTCTTTGGAACCATATTTTTCTTTATGGAATAGTAAAATATAGACTCCTGATTGTCGCGTAGTTTTTGGGCCATACCAGCGATTCACGTGCATGGAGTAAGGTAAAGCAATTAGTTCTAGTTAGTGTCTTGTGTTGGTCCGCAGCTAATCACTTATTTCACCATAGACCGCATATATGTGAAAGCATTTGTCAAATAAAAATGTTTGTGTGACGTTTCTTTAGCCATCTTTTCATCTTGTGATGTTAAGAATGAATAAATCTGTTGTTATCCCAGTGCTCCTTTTAACATTATATTTACCATTTTCATTAAAGTCTTGAATGCAATTGAAAGTGGGAAGCTTTCAAATTCACTTAGGTGCGCATTTGTTATTCTTTTCTATGCTGATATTTCAGAGATTTCATTGGCTCCGGATTATATTGAAGACCTTAGCTTACTCTTTCAGAGTTGTCGTATTGCCTCAGTCAGATACTCCTGTTTTGGGTGCAAACGTTTGAATCATCATGCATCTGTAACCCCCGTGACTTTACAGATATAGCATCGAAGAAATTTATACTAGCAGCGTTCCTGGTTACTATACATTCCACGATTTGAGAGGTAACTTACTCTTCAGAAAATAGGAGACAATGCTTGTTAGATCTGTACACAACTGTATAGTTATGTAATGTTTCGTAACATCTCGATGAAGCAGTTACACACTTCAAATACGCCAACATTTTGTATTCAATGACACAGAATGACGTAGTGGGATTCAAAAGGGTTATGATAGTTCAGGTTGAATGTTCCCATACATATGTAGCTTAATAGTATTTTGTAATGAGTTCATAAACGACAGGCATTCACGTCCAATTTCGTGTCTGATAAATGTGAATTCGTTGTGACTGAGGGCCTCAATAATGTGGAAAATGCACTTCCATGAAAAAAAAAAGCAATCAGCAATTAGTCAAAACAGTTTGTAATGAACCCGTCACCAGCACTGCATCGTAATTTAACAACTGCAATAAGCTGAGAGCTAAATCGATAGTAACTGATTACTTAATACGTTTAACACAATAGCTATTGTTCATTAAGAATGCAAAGAGGTATTTTCGTCTGCAGCAGAGTTGTCTATTCGTCCGCTGTTTGACGTACTGTCCAGTGTATAGCAGAGTACGAAATTGTTTTTCTTTGTACTCGACCAGTAATAAAACTAAAATACGTTCTTACAGAATTTATACATTACCCAATTTTGTAACCTTCTAAACTACTTTATCTCCATAATCTATTAGGTGACAGAATCGTATCAGTCACCAACGTAAATTTGTGATGCGTCCATCCTAGCACATTTTATACTGCTATAAATAATGCAGTATAATCCCTGAATATAAACGTTCTCTTTCGGCAGCACATTTCTTTGTCTGTAAGATTCTAATTTTGGCATCCATAGCTTCGTCTGTTGAAAGGAGGTTAGTTAAGCAGAAAAAAAATAAGAGATATTTTTCCACAGATAACTCATAATACAAGATTACATAAAGACATTCTTTGTTTCTTTTCGCCGTGGCATACGTTATCACGGTATTTGGGATGTCAGCCTTCGTTGTCATCGCAAAAACCAAGTTTTTCTTGTTTTGTGAGGAGAGGATGTCCTAAATTTGCTTCCATCATTTTCGAAAACTTGATAATATTGTACTGAATTTATTACTATTACTTTCTCATCTCATATATTTATTTAACACGTACTCATATTTCCATTCTCTGATTCATGCTTATTATTGTTGAATATTAACCCAAAAGGTACCAAAGTGGGATGCGTACACTATCACTTTATACTCATATTTTGAAAGTATTGTAATCTGGTCATGCACTATATATTTTAAAATTTTGAAACGGGAATTTTTTGTGATTTCTTTGTTCTGGCATAACCTCAGGCTCTGGAACGAAGATGAAGAACGGAAGACCAGATAGGGCGGTGAAACGACGTTGACCAATGGTGCGCAGAATAGGACCACACCACAACAGGAGCGCCTTGAAGTCGAAGTGAAAATAAGCGCGTCTCCTGCCAAGCTTGGGCGCTCAGATCGGGTCAGTGTAGGACATCAATGCGCAGATAGTCTCACTGTACAGACTTTGGTGCTCAGTAGTGGGCATTAGTCGAACCTATTCGTCGGATATTAGCATGACCTAGAGAGAGTGCTACGATATTAGTGATCCATATCCATAGCTTATTTGAACATTGTCTATAGCGAAGACTATTACTGTTTGCATGTCACTTGCGACACTGATGTAACTCCGAAGTTAAGTATTGTCAATGTGCTTTATAAAAAAATGAAAATACTAATGTTATCAGCAGGGATTTTTTTACAGCATTCAGAGAATGCAGCATTCCTTATGCACCCTATACGAGACGAGATGTTACAGACTCCATGACGATGACCACAGAAATTTGTGTTTTTTGTGCTGGCGCCTTAATTATCTCTTGTCTTTACTTTGCAGGGACACTTATTGCTTTAACAGTTTCTTGTCGTTTTTGGTAATCAGTGTTTTTAGGTGGGCATTTCCGAATATATCTTTGATTTTGTTGTCATTTAGATTGTTTGCCTTGTATATTTTTTGCATTTGTGTCTTCCAACATGTCCACCAATCCTGTCCCGCCCCCTGCTCAGGCCCCACATACGCAAGCGTTAGTTGCCACACAGCTAATGCAGATGTTTCAGTTTCAGATGTAACAAATATCTGCACTACTCAACACAGTGCAGCAGATGCTAGCCCACACAGCGTGCCTAACAGAAGAAGCATCGCCTACTACAGCTGCTATACCACCTTTTCGACAGTTTCGTGAACAAAAAGAGGAATGGCTAGAGATGGCTAGAGTGGTTACAACAGTTCAAGGAACATTTTATCGCCAAAAATGTGCCAGGAATCTCAAAAAGTGTGTGTAGTAAATACTCATTTTAGCTTGTTTAAATATTTGCGGTTGCCTTATGGCAGTGCTTCTGTACCAGCCATTTTTCAACAGTATTTGGAACAGCTGAGTGCACAAGCGCCAAACTGTTCAAACTATTTGGGGGAAATTGTAGTAGCAGGTTGTACATTTGAAGAACATACTGCAAATTTACGTGTGTTGTTTCGTGTGTTGTCTGATGCAGGACTAAAGTGTACAGTGAACAGGTGCGACTTTTTTTAAAAACCTGGGTTACAATATCTTGGTCATGTCACAAACAGCCAATGTGTACAACCTCTTCAGTCGCATTTGTTAACCTTAAGAGATTTGCCAGTTCCTCGCAATGTCACAGAACTGCAGTCAGTTTTAGGGAAAATGAGTTATTATATTCGATTCATTCCGAATGCTGCGCTAATTGCATCTCCATTGCTTCGCTTGCGTGAGAAGGATGTCCTCTTTGATTGGACAGATGAGTGACAAGCATCATTTTAAACACTATAAAGCGCACTGGTCCGCAGCTCGTGGTCTCGCGGTAGCGTTCTCGCTTCCCGAGCACGGGGTCCTGGGTTTGATTCCCGGCGGGGTCAAGGACTTTTCCTGCCTCGTGATGAGTGGGTGTTGTTGTGTCGTCTTCATCATCATCGTTAATCCCCATTACGGTCGGAGGAAGGCAATGGCAAACCACCTCCACAAGGACTTTGCCTAACGCAGCGGTGCGGGCCCCCGCATCGCCCCCTACGCTCCTCGGAGTATGGGACCTCATCATCATCTCATCAAGATGCACTGCTCAGTAATCGATGCTCAGTTCACTTTGACCCTGATAAACGAGTTATGTTGCAAGTTGACGTTTCCTCTTAGGGATCGGTGCTGTGCTTTCGCACAGAATTGGTGGTACAGAAAAACCTATTGCTTTCGTATCAAAAGTGTTGTCCAAAGCTTAGTGTAACTCTTCACATATTGATAAAGAGGTTTTGGCTATTGTGTACAGTGTTACAAAATTCCACCACTAATCGTATGGCAGGAAATTCTACTTAGTAATGGATCACAAGCCTTTGTAGTCCTTGTTTCATCCGACAAAATCGGTTCTTATACGAAATGCCCAAAAATTGCAAAGCTGAGCTTTGTTGTTGTTTTAATACCAGTACGATATTGCGTATCGTCCGGCAGCTCAACATGATAATGCGGACGCACTTTCACGTCTTCCGATTGGCCCCTATACAGACTTTGACGCTTCTGCTCCATCTTGTTGTCGCATAGATGCTGAGGACTCTGAATTGCTTAAGTTGTTTCCGACGAACTATACGAAAATAGCACAGGCCACGGAAGCTGTTCGTGATTTGAACATTTTGCTCCTGTATATTCGCACATCTTGGCCTCACTCAATGAATAGCATTAAGAACTCGCAGTGCGCCGATACTTTGTACGTCAGCATAGCCTCGCTGGTGTGTGGTTCTTGTTCAGAATGACAGTGGCCAGTCACGTGGGTCCCTAAATCTTTGCATTGGGTGGAGAACTGTAGGGCCCCCCTAGACAGGTCAGGCGTGCACTACACACCGGAAGAAGCTACTAGGGTAGCAGAGTACGTGTGGCGTGCACACGGGGGTTTTTTAGGTTAGAGGGACCCCCCCTTGGGCGAAACGATAAAATACCTGACGGCTTACCAGAGAGAACATCAGCATCGTTGATAAAGAACGTCCGTCCTCAGAGACCAAAAACAGGAAAAGTTAACGTAATATTGGTAAACTGCAAAAGTATCCAGGGCAAGGTTCCTGAATTAGTATCGCTTATTGAAGGAAATAGTGCGCATATAGTATTAGGAACGGAAAGTTGGTTAAAACCGGAAGTGAACAGTAACGAAATCCTAGACACAGAATGGAATATATACCGCAAGGATAGGATAAACGCCAATGGTGGAGGAGTATTTATAGCAGTAAAGAATTCAATAATATCCAGTGAAGTTATTAGCGAATGCGAATGTGAAATAATCTGGGTTAAGTTAACAAAGGTGGGTCAGATATGATAGTCGGATGCTTCTATAGACCACCTGCATCAGCAACCGTAGTAGTTGAGCGCCTCAGAGAGAACCTGCAGAACGTCGTGAAGAAGTTTCGTGATCATACTATTGTAATAGGGGGGGACTTCAATCTACCAGGTATAGAATGGGATAGTCACACAATCAGAACTGGAGCCAGGGACAGAGACTCTTGTGACATTATCCTGACTGCCTTGTCCGAGAATTACTTCGAGCAGATAGTTAGAGAACCAACTCGTGAAGCTAACGTTTTAGATCTCATAGCAACAAATAGACCGGAACTTTTCGACTCCGTGAATGTAGAAGAGGGTATCAGTGATCATAAGTCAGTGGTTGCATCAATGGCTACAAGTGTAATAAGAAATGCCAAGAAAGAAAGGAAAATATATTTGCTTAAGAAGAGTGATAGGGCACAAATCGCAGAATATCTGAGTGACCAGCATCAAACGTTCATTTCTGAGGAAGAGGATGTGGAACAAAAATGGAAAAAATTCAGGAACATCGTCCAGTACGCCTTAGATAAGTTCGTACCGACTAAGGTCCAAAGCGAGGGGAAAGATCCACCGTGGTATAACAATCATGTACGAAAGGTACTACGGAAACAAAGAAAGCTTCATCATAGGTTTAAGAGTAGTCGAATCATAGCTGATAAGGAAAAGCTGAACGAAGCGAAAAAGAGCGTAAAGAGAGCAATGAGAGAAGCATTCAACGAATTCGAACATAAAACACTGGCAAACAATCTAAACAAGAACCCTAAAAAGTTTTGGTCATATGTAAAATCGGTAAGCGGATCTAAATCCCCTATTCAGTCACTCGTTGACCACGATGGCACCGAAACAGAGGACGACCGAAGAAAGGCAGAAATACTGAATTCAGTGTTCCGAAACTGTTTCACTGCGGAAAATCGTAACACGGTCCCTGACTTCAGCCGTCGCACGGACGCCAAAATGGAAAATATTGAAATAAACGATATCGGAATTGAAAAACAACTGCTATCACTTAGTAGCGGAAAAGCATCCGGGCCAGACGAGATACCCGTAAGATTCTACAGTGATTATGCTAAAGAACTTGCTCCCTTTCTATCAGCAATTTATCGTAGATCTCTGGAAGAACGTAAAGTACCTAGCGACTGGAAGAAAGCGCAGGTCGTTCCCATTTTCAAGAAGGGTCATAAATCAGATGCGAATAATTATAGGCCTACTTCGCTTACGTCAATCTGTTGTAGAATAATGGAACATGTTTTATGTTCTCGTATTATGACGTTCTTAGATAATACAAATCTCCTTCATCATAACCAACATGGATTCCGCAAACAGAGATCATGTGAAACTCAGCTCGCCCTATTTGTCCAAGAAATTCACAGTGCCGTAGACACTGGCGAGCAGATTGATGCCGTATTCGTGGACTTCAGGAAGGCATTTGATACGGTTCCGCACTTACGTTTAGTGAAAAAAATACGAGCTTACAACATGTCATTCTTAACGGTTCAAAATCTGCAGATGTAGAGGTAATTTCGGGAGTACCGCAAGGAAGCGTGATAGGACCTTTATTGTTTACAATATACATAAATGACTTAGTTAACAACATCGGTAGCTCCGTGAGGCTATTTGCAGATGACACGGTTGTCTACAAGAAAGTAGCAACATCAGAAGACTCGTACGTACTCCAGGAAGACCTGCAGAGGATTAATGAATGGTGCGACAGCTGGCAGCTTTCCCTAAACGTAGATAAATGTAATATAATGCGCATACATAGGGGCAGAAATCCATTCCAGTACGATTATGCCATAGGTGGTAAATCATTGGAAGCGGTAACGACCGTAAAATACTTAGGAGTTACTATCCGGAGCGATCTGAAGTGGAATGATCACATAAAACAAATAGTGGGAAAAGCAGGCGCCAGGTTGAGATTCATAGGAAGAATTCTAAGAAAATGTGACTCATCGACGAAAGAAGTAGCTTACAAAACGCTTGTTCGTCCGATTCTTGAGTATTGCTCATCAGTATGGGACCCTTACCAGGTTGGATTAATAGAAGAGATAGACATGATCCAGCGAAAAGCAGCGCGATTCGTCATGGGGACATTTAGTCAGCGCGAGAGCGTTACGGAGATGTTGAACAAGCTCCAGTGGCGGACACTTCAAGAAAGGCGTTACGCAATACGGAGAGGTTTATTATCGAAATTACGAGAGAGCACATTTCGGGAAGAGATGGGCAACATATTACTACCGCCCACATATATCTCGCGTAATGATCACAACGAAAAGATCCGAGAAATTAGAGCAAATACGGAGACTTACAAGCAGTCGTTCTTCCCACGCACAATTCGTGAATGGAACAGGGAAGGGGGGATCAGATAGTGGTACAATAAGTACCCTCCGCCACACACCGTAAGGTGGCTCGCGGAGTATAGATGTAGATGTAGATGTAGAAGTGTTGCAATTATTTCACCAGGACCACTTGGAGATTGTTCGTACAAAACAGTTAGCGCATCGACACTGCACATGGCAGGGTATGGACGCCCAAATAGAACAGATGACGTCACAGTGTTACGTATGTGCGGAAAATCAGTCCACTCCACTACAAAAATTCCCTGCTTGGCCTAAGTCCCAATCGCCATGGCAATGTGTACACACAGACTTTACGAGACCTTGGAATATCCGTTTGTTGACTGTGGTTGACTCATAGACTCATATAGCAATTTTCCTTTTGCTGTGCCGATGAAGTCGACAACATCACGAGCACAATTCAGGTGTTGTCATCGATTTTTTGCCTAGAAGGCTTACCTGAAGTAACAGTATCAGACAACGGACCTCATTTCACCTCAAATTAATTTGAAACGTTCTTCGAACGCAATGCCGTGCAGGATCTAACTAGTGCATCGTTCCATCCACAATCAAACGGCGAAGCGGAGTTTTGTGAGAATATTCAAGCAGCAGATGGCGAAACGTCACTCCGCACACACCACAGATCAAGCACTGCAACTCTTTCTCGCCTCATGTCGCACCCATGAGACTGACCATCGCCGGCGGAATTCTTCACGGCCGCCACCATTGGACACTGCTCCACATGGTCCACCCTCCTCAGCATCCGGCGGCGAAAGAAGGCCGCAAGTATCGTTTCGTGCCGCATGATACTGTCTTTTACACGGTTTTTAGCGGAAGCATACAGTGTGCGCGAGGCGAGATCGTCCGTGGTTTTTCGCGCTTGAATGTATCTTCTCTCAGATCCAGATGGCTTGCAGCGCCACCGTCAAAATCAACTTTGGCTCTGTCATTACACGATGATGTTTCAGTCTCCCTTCCCCCAGATTCACGGGTCCAGAAGACAGCGCGGCTACAGCAGCCACCAGAGGGTGTCAGCACAACTCAGCTAGACCACCCCATAGAGACTGGGCCTCCACCTTCTACGCCTCCTCTCGTCCTACCGATGGAGCTGGACCCGCCGACAGCCGCAACAGTCGCCAGCTTCTTCATCGGGTTCATGGCAGCAATAGGTGTGCGTGTACCCTTCTGGTCATTTTCCTGCGGACGTTTCCGCGCGAGTGCAGGCTGGATGGCGCGGTATGGCTTGACGTCTGCTGCAGCCACAGCTTCCAGCCCGACATTGCCCCCACACTCCTACATCCCCCAACGTGGTCTCACTCCCTACGCGACTACAGTCCGTCGCTTTTGCGGGGGGGGGGGGGGGGGGGGATGTTAGCATAACCACAAGCGCCGGAAAGAAGATGGGGAACGGACGACCAGAGTGCAACAACATAGAGTTTACGTGCAAACCGGTGACAATTGAAATAATAACAAGTACAGTGGACTTGCAAGAACCAAATCATTTATTATTGATCAACAGTTTAACCCAAAGGGCACAGTATTTACCAAAAGTGTTCTACAAGTGTCTCTTATTCATAGGTCAGAAAAATACATTACGAAATACCTTTCTAATTGAATTAGGTGCAAACAAGAACATCTTATAACTTCAATACTAACTGTAAGCACTTCAATAATAAAAGGTAAAATCAGTTTCATTTAACAAAGGGCACTTGAATATTAAAGGTGAAATTAGTTTCTTTTAAGTAGATCACCTGGGCAAGGGCAACAGGACAATTCACATAATTTCCAATTTCCGCTACCCATCAAGTATTTCTCTTTAACATGTACATAAGTTCAACTCCCACTGCACGAAAGGTATAATTCAGAACACTCCTTCCTTTATGGTTTTGAAGGTAAATATATAAGCAGTATAGCAAACTGGACAGACGCCTTGGCGTCCCAATGCAGAGGAAACTTACCTTAATGCAAGATTCCCACTCATTGCCACCCGAAGAACTCAGTGGCCGCCGTATCGGTTGCCATTTTCCCCGCAGCCAAAAGAACCTCCCGTTCCCTCTGGTACTGGTCGGCCAAGGCGTCGTACTCCGGACATCGATTTAGACATGGACTTGGTGCCCGCTGCAGTGCTGCAACAGAAAAGCACAAACACACAGCCACAGCCAAAAGAAACAATGTTAACAGCCCCAGAATATAGTCAGATAAAATTTTGCAAAGATAGATCACATCAGGACAACGGCAAATTAAAAATGGTTAAATGAATTAACTATAGACCTCAAACTTCAAAATATGTAAAATTGCCCCAGCGCAAACAGACTAGCTTTAAAAGGGCAACGATAAGACAAAGCATAATATTATTACACCCGTACTTCGCAGTTCCAATACAATATTGGCACTCATAAGAAAAGGTAGAAGCTAGTGACAACACGGGTAGGCCCCAGTGCAAAATAGAAAGCTTGAATGTTTACTTCTTCAATAGACAGCTGCGTGGTACATAGTTCAACTCCACTAGCCAAAATGAATAACACATTGCTCAGCGTTCTGTGTAGAAGACCATGGCCCAGTCACGCCTCAAGAACTTGCAATAACAGGCCCGCTTCCGCACTCTGAGCCACATACACCGGTGAAATACAGCTAACTCCACGCAAAGACAAGTTACACTCTCTGAACAGTGACACGTACCGGCCGTTCCGAAGCCAAAACCCAGGGACGACTTTAACAACAAATATTATTTTCATATATTCAGGTTCAGGACCCCTCTTACACATCAATATACCTGTAAAAATTGTTGTGGATGACATTTGTACATGAAGTATTCCATCCATGGCAGGACATTTTATGGAAAATGTACTGTTATTGCTGAGATTGTGCTTGAAGATACTTTGAGGTTCTGGAGCCTACGTTCATGCCAGTAAAAATCAACAACTACCGAAATTTAATTGGATTTAAATTTTTTGTAGTGGTGTAGTACCTTCTCCCTTTGGTACTGCATAATATGGGAAATGCGGTGGTATTGCAAGGATAAATACTTCTGCTAGTGTCAACGAAACCTGTCTATTGGACTACATCTTAATTGTCCGAATCCGTTTCCCTGTTCAAGCAGATAGCAATCTTTGCATATCCAGTAAGGTACTCGCATCACCCTTTATTCTGTATTCGTGCAGTGGTATATTAATTATGGTTGTCGTCACATTTATTAATTTTATTTATTTATTTGCTCGGAGAAGGGTTTCATGTATATAGTACAACTCTCTTTACGTCATAGTTACCGAAGAAGCGACTATTTTAATACCGTATGTCAAATAGTTTGAGTGTCTCTAGAGGTTATGTTGTAACCTCACCTCCCCGCACAAATTAAAGAAATGACAATAATTAAATGTTAATCGAAATAGACCCCAAGTGTGACTTCCCGGCAAAAATAAAAGAAAAGTCTATGATAATGCAAACGAGCCAAATATTTGGTCCCCACAAAAATTATAGAATAATAATGACCCAAATGTAAACTCGACACAAAAATTGAGAAATGAAATTTAATCATTAAACCCACAATAATAGGGCAGCATCGCTGACCTTAGGCCCTGTGCAATAGTTAATCTGATAAATTGAAGGGCAGCCTTGCTGACCTTAGGCCCTGTGCAATAATTAATCTGATAATTTGATTCTGGGAGGAAAAGCATAGGAAATATTGTTTCAATTGGAACGATTCTTTTCTTAAAAAAGATTGCTTTGAAAACAAAATTATTATTGGGGCATTTCTTGAACAAATTAATTACAATTAACATACATTACATTATCAGATGTGCGCAATGCTGCTTCATTACCTTATTTAACAATATACCTCGTCCCGAACCGTGACCAGAGACCCATGGCGACGCCCGCCGATTCTTCACACACAACTACTGTCTCACGCGCGCTACTAGCACTGACTGAGTGCAACTAGCAACTCAACTCTCGCGCGGTCAAGCGCAGACTAGCAACGATAAATAACACTCTGGTCAGAGATTCTGTCATGCCTCGCCATCGCTGGTACATATGAGACGTACGCGTTTCATAACCCTCCACTGGGGGGGGGGGGGGGGGGGCAAAAATTTCGCAGCGATGGTGAGTCATTTGGACTTGCCATGAACAACAAATTTTTTCTTAACTAATTAACTTTTACAATCACAGAATATTCAGATGTAGAACATGAATTAAATGTGGTGCACATACACCGAGTACAAAACATTTCAGACAATCACAAAAAATATATACAATGAGTACAGAACATATTAGCAAATCAGAAAAATGTATATACAAATCATATTGGTAAATGACAAAAGTGCACACGCACTGAAAAACTCTTTAGCATTTTCACAACAAATAAGCATAATGGCAAAAAATCATGTTGACAAGTGACATAAGTGCACATGCACTGCAGTTCAGAACATATCAGCAAATCAAAATGTACATACAATAGGTAGAAATCATGTTAGAAAAATGATAAAAGTGCACACGCACTGTAGTTCAGAATATAGCGAAAAAAATATATAGGCCATGAATATAAATCATGTTAGAAAAAATGATTTTTACTATGTTACAAGAATTAGGATAGGAAAGGGAAGGATTGCATCATGGTTGTAGCACTTTAGGTTGCACGCAGCTGCACTGAAAGTCCATATCTTTCCACAGAAGTACAACAACAAGTGAGACAATCTGAAGTTCTTTTCCCAAAAGTATTTATCAACGTACCCAAGACACTGAAATGTCGTAGTAATATTCCATGTTATCATTTTGGCAGTACATCAGGTACACCAAACAGTGGGACCATAATAACGTCTTCATCGCTCACGGTGGTGGACAGCATGTCGTGTCAACACCATGCTCTTACAAGGCACACCAACGTAGAATTAGTGAAAAAACCAAATATAGTGCTCCATGATCAAGAGGATATACAGGGCAAATGGATATTGCAGTAATTCAGGGTAGTTAGGTCAGAAGGTGAAGGACATTAAGTCACATACTAGTCTTCATTGGGAATTACATTAGTAGTTTGCGGCATTCATAGCCCAGTTATTGAACATTTCTGTACCATGTATGCAGTATTACAGAAAAATGTTCATTAATTGTTTTACAGACGAAATTGGCAATCATTACAAATCATCAGAAGTCATTACTTAAAACAGGAGGTAGTCAACATTCCAGAATAATGTTGAAAATTAATCATTGGTCAACCCAATACAGTAATCAGTAGCATTCTTTTCCCAGTTACAAAGCATAATCAGTAGCATTCATTTCCTAGTTACAAATACAGTAATCATCTCAATACAGTAATCAGTAGCATTCTTTTTCCAGTTACAAAGCATTATTAAATAATCATTGGTCATTTCAATACAGTAATCAGTAGCATTCATTTTCCAGTTACAAAGAATAATCAGTAGCATTCATTTCCTAGTTACAAAGCATTATTAGTTAATCATTGTTCATCTAAATACAGTAATCAGTAGCATTCTTTTCCCAGTTACAAAGCATAATCAGTAGCATTCATTTCCCATTTAAAAACATTATTAATCATTGGTCATTTATATACAGTAATCAGTAGCATTTATTTCCTAGTTACAAAGCATTATTAAATAATCACTGGTCATTTCAATACAGTAATCAGTAGCATTCATTTCCTAGTTACAAAGCATAATAGCATTCATTTCCTAGTTACAAAGCATAATCAGTAGCATTAATTTCCTAATTACAAAGCATAATCAGACGCATTCATTTCCTAGTTACAAAGCATTATTAGTAGCATTCATTATTCAAGTGACATATTATTCATAGCTGATCAGCATTACTCAGAACTCTCTTAAGCTGGTATCATTATTTGGGACTGGTAGTACATTTTTTGTTAGCAATGCATTGCTTTGGGTAATTATAGAGGATAGAAAAAAAATTGCTTTTGGGTTGTTGCTGTAAATGAAAATGTGTAACGTCAATTCGTCATGAGTCAGCTGTGGCAAGATTATGAAACAAGTAGTGTATATGTAATCACATTCATAAATGACATAGATTTAATGAACAACTGCTTATAGCAGATTAATTTCATAAATAATTTCTCCTGCAAAAATATACAAAAAATGGATTATTAAGCTGAAAGAAGAAATGCATTTTATGCTGAAAAGTAGTGAACTTCGAATTAACAGGTAGTGAAATGAGTATAAAAATGTGTTCCATAGCTGTCCTTTCCAAAACGTTCCATCATTATACTATGCAATATAACACCTGCTGTCAAAGCAAACTGAAACAAATACTTAAATAACTACATAGCATAAATACATAACTTCAACAATATCCTCATCTGTAAAGAAAAAAACTTCATTATCTATCACTTCATTATCATAACTCCATTATTATCATCACCTGTAAAGAAAAACTTCATTATCCATAGTAGCCTATTCTTCATCATTATTCATCAGCATTCATTATCATCTGCAAAAAAATATCACTTCATTACTCATTACATAACTATTCCTTATCTCTAGCATATTTCATCACTAAAACTAAGATGTGTAGTTCTGTCTGACAGCCTGCATCAATCGCCTCGTATTCTGAAAGAAAAAAATTAGTTACGACTAATATTCTACGATGTGTATAGTATATTGTTGTTAATGCTTGTCAATTCTAATCCATTTACTCTTCCTCATAAGGTTTTTTTTTCTTCTTTTGTCTATTCCGTAGGTGAAATTCCCATTTCTGTTTAATTTATTTCCTTTACACGCATCATTTCTTTCTGAAATTGATGAACAAAGATTAATGTCTTGCATTTACATCATATACTCACTAAATAATGACTGGTTTATGATAACATAATTAACCATACAGTATAACATGACAGAATACGTAATATGTCAAAAAATAAATAGTGTTTGAATGCAAAAATGTACACAGAATATCGTAATGCAGCAGCAAAAAAATGTAAAACAGTCACAATGTTGAGATATCATAGGGCAAAAAATGTCCAAGTCAACTGGTGTGTGTTATATCTTAACTATTTCACAGTGCATACAAACAAAATACGAAAACAATCGTACATACATAAAAAAAATGATGACAAGAAATGTGACCTTCTTTGAGTTCACCTTGTATGTTGTGTAGTTAGTAGAGGCGAGAATTAAAGATTTTAATGGAGAGAGAATATAATAAAATTAATATGTCACTAGATGAAATTGCATAATTATTCATAAGATACGTAAATTTCTCTGGAAAAAATGTGTACAGTCTGATATGTAACGACAAGAAGAGCGACCTGCTAACCTTACCTTGCCGGGCACTTGACAAGAAAAAATACGATAATCATCAATAACTAGTCATTTGAATATAATTGCATAAGTGATCATAAAAATTAGTAAATGGCATCATAGTATGTTAAATCATAAAGTGTCTTCATTCAATAAACGGTTTAATATTGGAGACATGGTGGT
The DNA here is from genome assembly GCF_023898315.1 of Schistocerca nitens. Lineage (NCBI taxonomy): Eukaryota > Metazoa > Arthropoda > Insecta > Orthoptera > Acrididae > Schistocerca > Schistocerca nitens. Next base: position 189,223,342 of record NC_064618.1, on the reverse strand, counting down.
TGCCTTTACTTTTTCTGGTTCTCAGAGTTTGGACGTGTACAACATTGGGGTGAGGAATGCTGCGAATCCCATATGGACCTACGTATAGAAGTTCAAATTTACTGCACTTACCTTTTATTCTGCTGGATAAATAGTGTGTACGTACTAATATCTTCTGTCCAATGTGAAAGTCACGGCGTATACAAACCTGTTTTTGCTGTCTTCTCCGGCGCTCTGCGGCACGTTTGATGTTGTTCAGCGCAATGTTAATTATTTCATGGTGTCGTAGTCGACGAGATGTAGGAAAGTTTACTAATTCTGTAATTTTGTTAGGTGGTTCAACATTTTTCAGTATAACAGACGGAGATAGCATAGTAGATTCATTTGGTATGGAATTAATTACATCTTGGAATGAGAATATGTGTGTGTCCCAATCAATATGTCTTTTGTGGCAGTATACTCTACACAGTTTACCAATTTCTTTCATTAATCGTTCACAAGGGTTCGAAGAAGCATGGTACCTGGATATATAGATCGAAGAAATGTTTCTAGTTCGCAACATACGTGTCCATATAGCAGAACGAAATTGTGATCCATTGTCAGAAATTACTTTCAACACATGCCATACATGAAATAGAAAATGTTTTACAAATCCTTTCGAAACGGTTTTAGCAGTAGCTTTGCGTAACGGAGTGAAAGTAACAAATTTTGAAGTGAGTTCAACAGCGACAAAGATGTAGCAGAAACCTCTATTAGTTCTCGGAATTGGACCAAAAATGTCTACAGCGGCCGTATGTCTCAATTTAACAGGTACAATGGGATATAATGGACGAATACGTGAAGTCGTATCTGACTTAGCTTTCTGGAAGATTTTACATGACGCTAAAACTCGTCGTATACGTTTCTCCATGTTGGTAAAATAACAGTTCTGTCTCAGTATAATAAAACATTTTCTGGCTCCGTAATGTGCATAACTTAAATGAGTATACCAGATTAATTTGTTAACCAGTTCGTCAGGAATGCATAATAATCAATTGTTGCTGTCAGGATGAGAGCGGCGAAACATAATGTCATTGCGTACAGTGTAATGGTTTCTAATCGTAACATTATTCTTATCTTGCCAAAGGCGTTTAATTTCTTTCCACACGTTGTCTTTATTCTTCTCTTGTGCTATGTCCTGTATTGACGACGAAATAAAATTTTCAAATGCAACTTGTTGAATGTACATAACGCTGAAATTTGCTTTGTAGAAGTTGGTTGCGATGTCTTGCTGATTGTTGCTGAGAGAACGAGATAGTGCGTCTGCTATAACATTTTGTGTGCCGGGAATGTGAACAATTGTGAAATTAAATTCCTGTAAATAAAGCTTCACTCTGCTTAATCTGTCGTGATTGAATTTAGCTGAAAGTAAGAATAGTATCGCTCTGTGACCTGTGTAAATGGTGGTGTGTCTTCCATAAAGAAAATGCCTAAATCTCGTAAAAGCCCATATATCACATAACGTTTCCAGTTCTGTAACAGAATGATTTCGTTCAGCAGGTGACAGAATGCGGCTTGCAAATGCGATGTTTTTAATTATTGTAGAACCATCTGTTTCAATTTCCTGAAAAATATGTACGCCTAAAGCGGTGTTGGAACTGTCGGTGGCAATGGAAAAATTTCTGGTAAGATCTCGGTGCGATAAAAGTGGTGCATTCAACAAAGCATGTTTCAGGTTCATAAATTCAGAATGTGCTTGCTCATCCCAAGACCAAATAGTGTTTTTACCTGTCAATTGGCATAATCCCCTAGGTGTGTCTAAAGCAGAGTGATGAATAAATTTACGAAAAAAGTTAATTAAGCCCAAAAAGCTGCGTAATTGTTTTTTCGTCGTAGGAACAGTAATGTCACGTAAAGCTTGAAGTTTTTCCGGGTCAGGCGCAATGCCTTCTGCTGAGATTACATGTCCAAGAAATTTTATGGAAGTTTTACCAAAATGCGATTTACTGAGATTATTTGTGAGTCCTTGTGTACGAAAAGTTTGCAACAGTTGTTCTAGAATCAGATTGTGTTCAGACCAGTTAGCTTCTGCAATAAGAATGTCGTCTACGTACGTCGTGATTCTGTCTTTAAGTTCTGTCGGAAGTATTGTGTTCAAGCCGCGAGTAAAAGCTGCAGAAGAAATAGTTAAACCGAACGGTAATTTACAAAATTGATAACAGTCACCAAAACAGAGAAAAGCTGTGTACTTTCTGCAATTCGGATGGAGCTGAATTTGCCAAAATCCCGATTTCAAATCTAATGTACAATAAATAGCAGTACCGTGAAATTTCTGTAGAAGTTCCTCTAATGTCTGTGGTCGATCTGTTTCATAAATTATTATGTCATTGATGTGACGTGAATCAAGTACGAGGCGGCCATCTTTCTTCTTAACAATATGTAGCGGGTTTATGTATGGACTAACTGCCTGTTCTATAATTCCTTGGTCGAGCATATCTTGCAACTCTTTCTTAACCTGTTCTCTATGGATATATGGAATGTGATAATGCTTGGCTTTAAATGTGTCGTGCTGTTTGACTTGAAATTCATACATAAAACCGGACATAGTACCAGGAATATTGTCAAAAACTGGAGCTTGCTGTAAATGAATTTTGTGTAGTTGCGTCCGTTCGTCGTCTGTATTTGCACTGCTTTGTTTAACTTTATCAGAAATCATCTGCATTACGTCGTAGTCAGCTTCGCCTGGAGTATTATAGGTATGTACGTACGTATCTGTGAACAACGTGGAATTACAGTCTATGCTACGTGATACGGAAATGACCTCTGTGCTATTAATTGTCTGTTCTTCTGCAGATAATAAGTGCTGAAATTCCAAAGCCAATTGTACATTTTCATCCTTTAACATTAAATACGAATTTTGAAAATCAATAACTGCGTCGTGTTGTACCAGAAAATTAGTACCTAAAATAACGTCTGTTGTCAATAATGGAACAATCCAAAAATTTGAGTGAAATGTGTGACCTGCAGTACAAAATGATAAATGCGTCTGTAATTTAACATCTACTCCTTTACTCGATACTGCTCCTTTTACTTTCGTTTTGCCTAATGGTAATGTAGGATAGGTTATTCTTTGTTACACTCGTTAAAAGTTTCTTCATTTATTACTGACATAGGTGATCCGGAATCGATTACTGCTGAGAATTTCGATGAACCAATTTTAATTTCGATGACAGGGTGTGAAATAGTTTTTTGAACAACTGGTCTTTCCTGTAAAAGAGTGTCTCTGATGTCGTCAAAAGTAATAACATTTTCGTGAACAACATTCTGCGTGTCTAAAGTAGTGCTTGAGTTACTGGAAGATGCGACCTGCACAATATCTAGTCAGATTCTATCTGACGTGATATTATTTTCTGGAGGATGCTGTGGCATTTCGACTATTTGTACGGTTCTGTTATTCCTTCCTGACGTATTACGTTCGGGATGATATCTACTATCTGGTTCATTCATGAGAATATGTTCCTGTCGATGATTTTGCTGTTCATAAGATCGACTGTTATTAAACGTACGTTGAAAATTGTGTTCATTATTTTTACGTCTGTCGTGATAGTCATTTTTATACGGTGCATTGCGATAGGAATTGAAGAACTGTGTTTTCTGCACGCAGTGGTTCCTTTGCTGCCGTGCGTTACTATTTGTTGTACCAGGGACTGTACGTCCACGCGGCGAAACATTAAATTTAGGTTGACCTTGTGCATTACATTGTTGGTTAGGTATGCTAACCGGCTGGTTTTGTTGCTGTTGTTGTGAAAAAACCTCCATTTTTATTAAAATGTGGTTTGCTATTGCTGATAATTTTACACATACTGATGATTACGATTTTATCTGTTATTAAGGTTACGGCAATAGTTGTTATTTCTTGAGTGCCTAAAGAGAACTGTCACTTTCGGTAAAACTTGTCACATCGGGTTTTCTTTACTACGTTTCTTAATTTTAGATAGAGCAATAGTTAAAGAGCTGTTTTGATAGATATAAAGTATAGTAGAAGAAAAGGCAGCAGTGCAGAAAACTAAAGATGAAACAGCACTACTACAGCTCGGGGCCCTATGCACGCTACGGCACATATTCATTAAAGCGTAATGAATCCCCTGAGGTCAATTACATGCTGCAAATACTTTTTAGCCTTTGCGTCACAGGCAATGCTATTGAAAATACAAAAATAAATCGACGTATCCAGTTCAAAGCGTGTATCTGTGTTCAGTCATTATTAAACACTTTAAATTTTCTCACTGATAGAAAATGTTTGTAGTCAAAATTATCGTCTCTGTATGATGGAACAGGTTCACGATTGTAAGAGAATCTATTTGTCTGTGTCTGTTCAGAATCTAAGTCGCGTACTCTCTGTAGATTACCCAAATTATACGCGCTGTGTGAGTCTGACAAATGTTCGCAAAGTGGCGTCTGCTGTGATGTGTTATTAACTGAAATATTTTTCATCTCTGTTACTTCTTGCTGTAAACTTAACAACTTTCTACGTAATGTACTGTTAGATGAATCGATATCATTGATTGTCTGCTGTAAATTTTGGAATTCAGGTGTTTGCTTAAACAAAATCGGTGCAGTATCGTCTGATTTGCTGTCATTAATACTTTCAATAACGTCAGTACGACTGGCCAATTCATCATATTTTTCAGTCAGTATTTTTACCTTTTCATCGTTCTTAGTGTCAGAAGCATTAATCTGTTTTTGTAATTTACGTGTGGTTTCGTTCAATTTTTTAATGTCAGCTTTGACGACATCGGAATCCTGTGTTAGTTCTAATTGTTCGAGTCTGTCGCTCACTGTTTGAAAATCTACTGAGTGTGTATCTGTTTTTGATTTAAGGTCAGAAATCTCATCACGTAATTCGGTGTTCAACTGTTCGATGGTATTAATTTTGTCCGATACTGTAGCAATATTGTTGTCTACATATGTTTTGGCTTTTGCAAACATTTTACGTTTGTCTTCTTGTCTCTGAGCAGTGATTGTTTCCATAACTTGACGTTTTACTTTATTTTGATCCTGAATAAATTTACGGAAACGCGTATCACTGTTTTGTAGGTGAAGATTAAAACGTTCGTCAATTTGAGTGTTCTGTTGGTCGAATTTCGCGTCTATCTTTGCATCCATTGTGCGCGAAAGTTCTGCTGTCATTAGTTTAAACTCGTCGCGTAATTGTGTAGCTTTTTCAGAGCATTGTTTACCGACTGTACTAATTTCGTCTCTTAGTGATTCTGTTGCAGCTGTCTGCATATCCCTTAATTCCTGAGCCACAGATCTAATCTCTTCGTTACTTTTCCTAGCACAAGCCTCAATTTCCACACGTAATTGTTCCTTAGTGTCATGACACTGCACGGCAACAGCTCTAATCTGTTCACTAAGCTGTCTCGAATTGTTGTCTAATTTCTCATCTAACTGTTGTTTGAGATTTTCGTTATTTTCATTAAGCTGTTGTTTGAGATCTTCTTTAAGTTGTTTGGATTTGTTATCTAGTTGTTTGAAATTTTCCTTGAATTGTTTGTTATCTTCATTAAGGTTGTCTTGTTTTTTATTAAGACTGTCTTGTTTTTTATTAAGATTGTCTTGTTTTTCTAGAAGTTGTAGCAATAATGCCATCATTTGATCTGAGCCAAAAGTAACTGTTGCATTCTCTGTGCTGTTTGATTGCGTACCTGCAATTGTCGCGTTTTGTGTGACCATTTGGTCATTCTGTAATTTACAAAAAGGTTTGCCAGTCGAATGTGCACTGTCGGTCACTATTTCGGAATTAAATGAATCCGTCGTACTTTCAGTACACTGTCCATTTTCATTAGAAACATTTGTCTGTACGTTACTTGAATTTTCCAAACCGGGTGTGTTAAGCTGGGCAGCGCTCATTACAATAGAGCACCCCGCGTCATCAATTGTCGTCAAATTAACAGAGGAGACAATTGAGTTCGTTTGTTCATCATTAAGATAAAAATCATCATTAGTGGTTGGAACGCACTGACTGCCAATAAACGCAGGATTGTCACCATTACACTGCGTGTCACAAGTACTATTGGTGAAGTTGTTTAAGTCAGTAATTTCATTCATTTCACCTCGCGATGTACTATTAATAATTTTTCGCGGCATTTTTACACAAGTCACAATTATTCACAAATGAGACAAAGACAATGCAAAATCCAACAAATACAAATACAACAAAGAGCAACGAATTGCCGATGATCTGTGGAAGAAAGTCACAAAATTAGTAAAAGTGTTGCGCCAAATCCTAATTATATTTAAATATATAAGAGCAGATATCTGACAGTTTCTTAGAAGATTCACAAAGAAATACGATCCTGGACCGGATGTCACCGAGTGTAACCTCCCCGCAGAAATTAAAGAAATGACAATAATTAAATGTTAATCGAAATAGACCCCAAATGTGACTTCCTGGCAAAAATAAAAGAAAAGTCTATGATAATGCAAACGAGCCAAATATTTGGTCCCCACAAAAATTATAGAATAATAATGACCCAAATATAAACTCGGCACAAAAATTGAGAAATGAAATTTAATCATTAAACCCACAATAATAGGGCAGCATCGCTGACCTTAGGCCCTGTGCAATAGTTAATCTGATAAATTGAAGGGCAGCCTTACTGACCTTAGGCCCTGTGCAATAATTAATCCGATAATTTGATTCTGGGAGGAAAAGCATAGGAAATATTGTTTCAATTGGAATGATTCTTTTCTTAAAAAAGATTGCTTTGAAAACAAAATTATTATTGGGGCATTTCTTGAACAAATTAATTACAATTAACATACATTACATTATCAGATGTGCGCAATGCTGCTTCATTACCTTATTTAACACTATACCTCGTCCCGAACCGTGACCAGAGACCCATGTCGACGCCCGCCGACACCTCACACACAACTACTGTCTCACGCGCGCTACTAGCACTGACTGAGTGCAACTAGCAACTCAACTCTCGCGCGGTCAAGCGCAGACTAGCAACGATAAATAACTCTCTGGTCAGAGATTCTGTCATGCCTCGCCATCGCTGGTACATATGAGACGTACGCGTTTCAATGTGAATAAATAATACTGATTTTAAACCATTAACGTCAATACTGGCAATACGTCTGCTGCTGCTGCTGCTGCTGCCACTATTAATAATGATAGTAGTACTACTGCCATTAATAATAATCATAATAATAATAAATACAGTAATAACCATGTCTTCGATTGTGCTTAGCCTCAAAAAAATGGTTCAAATGGCTCTGAGCACTATGGGACTTAACATCTGAGGTCATCAGTCCCGTAGAACTTAGAACTACTTAAACCTAACTAATCTAAGGACATCACACACATCCATGCCCGAGGCAGGATTCGAACCTGCAACCGTAGCGGTCGCGCGGTTCCAGACTGTAGCGCCTAGAACTGCTCGGCCACACCGGCCGGCGCTTAGCCTCAGCCCTACAGTATTTTTGCAAGGGAAACACCGTCGTTTCGCTAAATTTTGACAAATATTTCGGCATATTTCTAGTGTACAATCTAAATTTCTCCTTTCACGCCATTATCCAGTACAATGATCTTACACTAGAATCATCACTTAATTGCCTACTGTACAGGATGACATATACACTGCTGAACATATTTGCTTGGCGTGATATAAATGCTACGAAGTTAACGTCTTGTAGGAGTGCAGCACATTATCGTGCAATAGTTTTGGAGGAGACTGCACCAGCTAATAATACTTAGAAATGAGTAAGATCTGGCTGTAACGAAGGAAGTACAAGAGCAACTAGTGCGTACGTGGAAAATCGTTGTCATTATTGTTGCTTCCGTAGATATAACATTAAATGTCTTCTGAAGTTGGAGATGTCATTCTCTTCTTGCAGCAGGTTATTCCAGAGTCTAGTTACAGTTTCTGGGAAGGACTTAAAGAAATTCGCAGAACGATGGAGTGGGACAGAAAGGATTTTACTGTGATGGGAAGGGTGTTTCGGACATGTTGTACAAACCAAAGTGTTAATATCGAGAAGAGGTATGAGAGACACTATACTTCCATAAGACGGTTGAGAGATGGAGGGGTATGGGTATCACTGGGCTTGTCTTTATACAGCCAGGATAGCTGTGGGTATGATAGTGAAATATGATTAAAGATTCGAACATCATAGATACATTGAAAATAGGCTCCAGGCACCCTGAACTTTTCTGAGAAAGAACTTACAGGTTAACTTCGGTTTAATCAATTACTGGAAGTATAAGTGTTTGTAGAACTACATTCCTCAGGTGAAGGGGATGTGTCATATACATTGAAGAACCAAAGAAACTGGTACACTTGCCTAATATTGTTTGGGCTCCCGGGAGCAAGCAAAAGTGCCACAACACTACGTGGCATGGATTCGACTAATGTCTGAAGTAGTGCTGGAGGGAACTGACACCATGAATCCTACAGGACTCCATAAATACGTAAGAGTACGAGAGGGTGGAGATCTCTTCTGAACAGCAAGTCGCAGGGCATCTCAGGCTCAATAATATTCATGTTCATGTCTGTGAAGTTTGGTGGGCAGCGGAAGTGTTTAAAATCAGAAGAGTGTCCCTGGAGCCACTCCGTAGCAATTCTGGACGTGTGGGGTGTCGCATTGTCCTGCTGGAATTGCACAATTGACATGAATGGATGCAGAGTGCCTACGTACGTGTAACCTGTGAGAATCGTGTCTAGACATATCAGGGGTCCCATATCACTTCAACTGCACCCTGCCATACTATTACAGAGCCTCCACCAGCTTGAAAAGTCCCCTGCTGACATGCTGAGTCCATGGATCCAGAACATAGTCTCCGTAGTCGTACACGTCCGTCAGCTAGATAACATTTGAAACGAGACTTGTCCGACCAGGCAACATGTTTCCAGTCATCAACAGTCCAATATCGGTGTTGACGGGCCCAGACAAGGCGTAAAGCTTTCTATCGTGCAGTCATCAAGGATACACCAGTGGGCCTTCTTCTCTGAAAGCCATATCGACGATTTCCCTTGAACTGTTCGCATCTGAAACTTGTTGATGGTCCAGCATGGAAATCTGCAGCATTTTAGGTAAGGGTTGCTCAAAAACATTCAAATCTATGTGAAATCTTATGGGACTTAACTGATAAGGTCATCAGTCCCTAAGCTTACATAGTACTTAACCTAAATATCCTAAGGACAAACAAGCACACCCATGCCCGAGAGAGGACTCGAACCTCCTCCGGGACCAGCCACACATTCCGTGACTGCAGCGCCGCAGACCGCTCGGCTAATCCCGCGCGGCAAGGGTTCCACTTCTGTCACGTTGAACGATTCTCTTTAGTCGTCCTTGGACCCGTTCTTGCAGGATGTTTTTCCGGACACAGCGATGTCGGAGATTTGATGTTTTACCGGATTCCTGATGTTCACGGTACACTCGTGAAATGGTCGTATCGGAAAATCCCCACATCATGGCTACCTCGGAGTTACGCTCCTGCGCCGACTGCAACACCATGTTCAAACTCACTTAAATCTTGATAACCTGCCATGGCAGCAGCAGTGAAAGATCCAACTGCGCAGACACTTGTAGTCTTATTTAGGCGTTGCCGACCGCATCGCTGCATTCAGCCTGTTTGCGTAACTCTGTACTTGAATACGCATGCCTATACCAGTCTATTAGGCTCTACGGTGTATTTTTGTAGGGCAAGGCGAAAAGCTGATTTCAACTTGTACGTTGTGGTTACGTACTCTTTCACATTTAAATTTTCGTCTATTATTACTAACAGATTCTTTGCTGAGCGAGATAAGTCGATATTTGTCTCTTTTAGGGTCAAAGATGGTAGGGATTCGCAATATTTCGGTATAATTAGCCTAGAATGAAGACCAGTATCGCTTGCCTTTCGGATAAATTGAGCTGTAACCCTATATTCTGTACACATTTTGACACTGCATGCAGGTCGCTATTGAGATTTTTTGAAGCTGTCTTTAATTTCATTGGTTTTGCACTTAGTTACAACTGTAGGTCATAACCGTGATGTGGGTTTTGCAGCAGGAGGTAGCTACTGAGTCATCACTGACATACAATGCTAAGTGTATAGGACCTAATACCGAGTCCTGGGGGACGCCCGATACTAGGAACCTCCATTGTGGCTTCATAGTACCGAACATGAAGCATTGCTGGCGAAACGTCAGATACGAGCGAAACTATTGTATTTCACTTGGCGACAGTTTTAGGCTTCTAAGTTTGGTAAGTAAAATGTCGACGTGGATGGTATCAAAGGTTTTATTGAAGTCTAAAAAGCACTTGATTGTCGCCCCTAGTGCATACATGACAAGCTTGAGATCAACTATTAATTTATTAATTCACATGTTGTGCTTGGTTGGTATTCGTCTAGTAGGTTTTTTGTGGTCAAGTAGTTCGTTAGCTGATCGGACTCCATATGTTCGAAGGTCTTGGTCAGTTCAAGAAGGAAATAGGTCCTTTCTAGGTAGTGGCTTAACTAGAGCCTGTTTCCAGGTCTTAGGTAAAACACTTGTGGTTAAGGAGGGGTTATAAATATCTGTTATTGTTGGCAGTAGCCTCATCATTTGGAACGCGATGTCATCATGCGCAGTAGGCGCTGATCTGATACGCATGATGCCTTTTTTTTTTGCTTTATTGCTAGTAACATGCTTTATACAGAATTATTCTTGGTTACAGTCGTTTGCACCCACGAAGTAATCAGTGAGTCTCTGTTCCGTTCGTAGTTGAAATGTGCTGGAAGGGAATGCGAATTACCATTTTGGTTCTTCACCTGGGACATTGGGGTCAGCTGCGGCACTTACTTTGCCTCTAACAGGACCATTCAGGTTTTTCCATAGGGTAGATGGTCTGTTGATGTTGTCGGTAAATGTATGAGCATACCTAAGTTTAGCATATCTCACTACCTTGCTTGTAAGCAAATAAACCAGGCTACGAATGTCTGTTTGACACAAAACTTGAAACGCCATATCTACGTGCAGGAACTGCTCCTAGATAATGGATGAATTCAGAAACGCAGCGTATGAGTGATAAAGTCTTTTCTTGCCTGATATTTTACGTTTACCATTGGTCCCGAGTTAATCTCATTGGAGACCTATGGATTATTATGATAACGGTTGCCTGCCTCCTGCATCACTTTATGTCACATTTTTGTGTGAGTGAAATTAAAATATTTTCAATAATCCTGGAATCCTTAGGACCGACATCTTGCCAATAGCAATTATGTTGCTAACACGCAAAAACATTCGAGATTCTCACTCCTCCGAAAGGATAAGCAGTTTATTTACATTATTAAATGTGTTCTGAACCACGAGAACGCCCCTAATGTTCCCCAGTCGTTGATTCAGTTCAGTGACCGATTTTAGAAGCACATGAAGGATCGTGCACTACAGACTGACAAGACCAGTTTCCGGTGTTTTCTACTGTTATTGTTGTTGTGAGACATGCGGATATGTTCTAAGCAGGATCTATAATAATAAATATTTCTACCTCTTTAAGTGCTGCGTAATGTATTAAAACTATTTTAGGGTATTGTTAATTCTTCAGCTAGAGAGTCCCATTGGGAGTAAGATTTCTCATTTTTTAAAACTTGTTACATAATGTGTGGACGATTAAAATATAATTCACTAGTCGTGCACCTTGTTGTATCTTCGAACGAAAGGTCTTTCCGTAATGTAAAACATTTTCCCTACATCGAAAATGGGAATTTGTGTTAGCTGCATATGAGCACAAAATGCTTTTAACATGTAACTCTTCTTTTTTTACAATACTCCTTCATAATATGATCATTAATATAAAACATAGACGATTAAATGTGGTATTTGACAAGGTTTTGCCGGCCGGGGTGGCCGAGCGGTTGTAGGTGCTACTGTCTGGAACTGCACGACCGCTACGGTCACAGGTTCGAATCCTGCCTCGGGCATGATGTGTGTGATGTCCTTAGGTTAGTTAGGTTTATGTAGTTCTAAGTTCTAGGGGACTGATGACCTCAGAAGTTAAGTCTCATAGTGTTCAGAGCCATTTGACAAGATTTTGTCGATTACAAAACTGTGAAGCCTGATCTGAATAGGGTCCCATTACATTGAAGGTTGCCCGCACGTTGCCTTCAGAACTGGTCTGCATTGCATTCGACAGAGTGTCGATACGTGGACCACTCCCCTACAAAGATATAAAAGACATCCATTCATTCGGTGACGTGTATGACGTGTCCCATTTGTGTGGAGCTTGTGGCCTTGTCACCCGAAGGTCCGTTATTTTTTTTATAATTTGACGACATAAGATTACACTGAAAGAATCTTCTGCTAAACTTTAGGAGCAGTGATATACACGTATTTATCCTGATAATCAAAAATTGTCGCGGCTTGCGTGTGTAGAAATTGATTCTCATTTGGATTACTGGAAACAGTTAATGCTACAGTTAGTCATAGTAGCAATAAAGATGGATCGGAGTCGGGGAAAGTCTAAGTAAATAAATGAAAGTGAAAGCTATGTGTCGAAAAACAATACGTCGTGCTACTCACATGTGTTACCTTCACCTCGCTATAATTAAGTTCTGTCAAAATCAGGGCGGTTGCAGGTGACTGAATTTCAAATGACATGTTGCAGTGTAATTAACGCCACATCAGCTGCAAGCTTTCTGAGCACGAATTATGAGACCCGGCTGCGCTCAAATCCACACCCTTTGTGTGCCGTTGGCGCTGACAATGTAATCAGGGATTGACGTTGCTTGACGCATTTCATGTTACGAGCAACGCATTCGATACACTCGTTTTCGCAGGCGAGGACCGGTAGACATCAATGTACTACATCAAAGGATATTGCCCACTAAATTCCACTAAGTAACGCTTTGCCGCTGCCGGTTACGTAACAGTCATTCTACGTCGTATTAGTACATTAACACAGCTGAAATAATTTTCTTACCAAGTTTGCCCCTTTCAAATTTGTATTACAGTTTATAACATTTACATGTTTGTTTCTGCAGATACTTAGGAACGCAAAAGTCTCATATTCATAATTGTACCGTAAACAACAAATAGCTGGTCGGATGACACTATTATTATCAGCTTCAACTAATTTATTTACCTAAATAGCAGTATTTCTTGCGCTACTCGTCTTTGGAATATAGTATCAACACTGGTGCACACTAACCTGTATGGAGGTACATCTTTCTGGATGATCATATAATCATCAAACATTGTTGCTCTCTCAGTCCAGCATTGCAGTGTATAAAAACAGACTATCCATACATTAAATTTTCATTTTATGGGGAATTGTTACATGCGCTCAGCAATGTATTTCCTTTAAATGTCTGGCGACTCTATTTTTGGGCCGATACTGTTGTCACGAACATTGTACCCTAGGTAACTTTCAGAAGTGGTAGTATGGCCTAAAACAAGAGAAAAAGCTTGCTTAACATGGGCTCTGAAAGGCATACCTTATGTACTATGAGCACTTGCCCAATGGAGGAGATGAACAGGCACTCATAGCTCCTCAGATATACATTTTTGGACCCATGCTTACTAAACATTTTATTCTTGTTTCGATTCATACTACAAGTTCTGGACGTTGCCTAACCTACAGTCGTAGCAACATCAGTACAGGTACATCTGTTCCACTGACAGAATTATCAGAAAATTTTTCTGATACCCTTCGACTCCTTCGTTTCTGGACTAGGGTCCCTTACCTCAAAATTTTGCCCTTTTCCCTGGAAGTTTGTATCATCCCTGAAAGTCTGTACCATCATCACGGAATCAACAAGTACATACATAAATATACTGGCGCCAGGGCCTATTATTTCGATGCTCTGTATTGTCGCTGGAAGAAGTTTCCACACACGTGTTCCTATCCTTATTTTGTTCCTCTTAGCACCTTCTACATACCATCGACATTGGTCGGTATATTTTTTAAACGCCCTCCATGTTTCAGGGCAAGCGTTTTTACTCTGAGATTTACTTGACTTCCAGTTGTGACCTCGCGAGATATATCTGAAGATCAACCGTCATCAGCACATGAAAGCATCAGTCTCAGGTGATAGAATTCGCCAGCACACATTCAACCTAACCTCTGCCTTTTATCTACAGATATCATCTTTATGGCTGCCTCCTGATAAGGGACTACAGATCACACGACGCCAGTGTTACATATCGTACGAAGCATAATAAGTGTAGAATAAAAAATGGAAACAGCGGAGTGTCGTCCGCTTCAGGCAGACAGAATATGAATATACCAGTGTTGTGGCGCAAGTGCCCAAATTCAGCGACGGTGTAATAAAAGAGGCGTTTCGCATTATTGTGTCAGATATCTTCAGCAAAAAAGTATGAGGGCTGCAACGTGATTAACTCTTGTTATATGACCATCAGTTTGTTTATACGTGTGAGAAATGGTATCATTCCCATATGAGCAACACCTCGGTACAATGTATGTAGAGGATCACTAGAGACTATATGACAAGAAATAATTACTGTCGTAAAATTTCCAATATTTATTATCAGCGGCCTTGGAAAAAGCCTTGAAAGAATCATTTCAATATTTCCTTGGGAATTTTTGGAATGTAAACCATTTGTAGTATCACAGCAATATAGAGTTCGACGAAACGCATTGCAATACAATAACATAAGGTAATGGCACAGAGAGAAAAGTCTACAAAATTTAACAATTACACACTGTACCTAATCAAGCTGCTCGTTTCTTTCTGTTTAATAATTCTAAGAAAATAACTTATCGGTGAACCAGTGAAGCTAGAGTACCCCAAGGATCTGTTATGGGATAAATTCTCTGAACCAAAAGATAATCCGTTATAGGCAACTGTACAGAAAAGCTGTTGTTATTTATCATCAACTTAAAACTGATTGCTCAAATTATATGATACAGATTTTCATTAATTGATTATTTTTTCACATGATAATAACGTTTCTAAAACAGCAACAAAATAATAGATCTAACTGGGGCATACCGTATCAGGACCAGTATGACGATGGACAATCGGTGTAAAAAATCTAGCTTACGTGATGGATCCAGTGTGAACATTACGGAAACAGAATAAATAAACTTACAAGGCAGGGCATTTCTTGGATATCAAATGTAGTTAGTAATAAAAATGATTAGCTCAACATTGTGATTAAACTATCGTCACTGAATCTCTCGTTTCAGTTAGTTCGTAATGGGTCCTAAAATTGGTCCCTGGCATCAACTTCCAGTATAAAGGCGGTGAAAATTTTACAAAACTATTTCACTGTGATCTTCTCTACATCCAGTAACCTACCCTACTTATTACTTCGTAACAGAAGGCCCGAAAAATTCTGAAAACCATACAGGAGGAAGTAAACTTACTGCATAAGGCACTAAATTCGATCCCTCAGCTACTCCCTCCAATGTCGTGGTCCAAATTCCCAATAACACTTGCAACTCATCAACTCCATATTTCAATCATGCATTTTTACAGTGTTATAGTATCCCATTAAAGCAGTAATGAAGACGTAAATTAAAAAGAAACACATCGCAATCTGCTAGCCGAGACATAACGAGTGAGATAGAGCCAGGCACTGACTCTGAAACGAGAAACATTGGTCGATCAATCAGTAGGGGTATTACAGTTTGGAAGCAATTCAAAATGCAAGTCACGCCTACGTGTTTTTTACATAGCTAAAGAAGACACTTAGGAAACTGATAAAAATATCCTGGCTATCAGTAGTGTGATATCTTTATAAAACCTCTCTCTGAGCAAGGAATAGTATCATGCGATCGCTCCGTTGGAAGCGCCTAATTTATCTGGTTTTTAGAACTAAATATTCTAATACTGAAAAATACTGTAATAGTATTACCGTACTTCTGTCTATAGATAAGGCAGCAAAGTCTACTTAACTTACGATAAATTCGGTCATCTAGGTGTACTAGATGGCGTTGACGAAGATGTCTGAGAATTATAAATGTTCCAAGGAATTGTCTAATAATTTAAGACATAGGTAGTTTGTTTGAGAAAAGAACGCATTTTAACCATCAGCTGTTTCAGTTGAATATTAATGTTGTATTCTGTTTAGCCGCAAATGTCGTCTCCTTGTCTCTCTAGAGCTGTCCCGTGGGAAGCAAGGAGAGGATGTTGGTTGGTGACTGGTATCCTCTTTCTGTAATACAAACTACAAGCAATTAATAACTGGGTTCTTTATTCATAAACAAAGAGATACTTAAGTTTCAGTGTGTTGTGGTACAAGCTCTCTTCTGTACAGTCCACATACCCTCAATGCTGTTGAAGTAGAAGTACGCTATGTTCGCTATAAGGTTGCTATGTGCTGCCTGTCTCTGTACTAGACGCTAAGTCTGTGGCTCCATCTCGGTGACAGGCTGACGAAACTGGCTCGAACAAACTGGATAAACTGGCCGTCCGGTCAGCGGCGGCAACCCTAACTATCGGCGGCTGAGAAGGTGTTGGCGGCATGTTTCGAGCGAGTCTTGTCATTGGTCTCTGTCGATACTCTTGTAACCTCTATGCCACATGGTGTACTGGCGCCAGCATACGACAGCACAGTTAATATATACCCGTTATACCCGTTTCGTGGTGGACAATCTTCACGGCACATATACTGAAAGTAGAGAATAGAACAAGTAATTTACAACGAAAAGTACAAAGTAAAAAATTCGCTGTAGGTATACAAGCATAATCTGTTCATCAATACTTAGAAGGCAAAATCAAGTCAGGTGAATATATTAATTGTTTTATTTTCTTACAGATAGAAAATACAAAACTTCATAACAGATGTAAAAAGAAAACCCATGTTCCACAAGAGATTAATAGGGATGTTAACGTGATGATGTAGAAAGGTGAAAGTGAGTTTACAATTTAAAGACTGGTAGTAGTCTTATACAATATAAGAGACACAGCAGTGGACACACAAAATCTGAACTGGGAACATATGCCCCAAACAATTGTCAAAAGTGTGTAAATAAAATTATGACATTATTAATGACAAAAATATTTTGTAGCTAATATCTACAATGAAGCACAAGCTTAAACTACGAGCCCATAAATATTTAAAAAACAAGTAAGTAGGAAATATATCCACTCATTCTCATGTGGTTAACCACCATTTTTGATGACTTATGTACTTGGACTAAGATGTTTTCCTAGGATATGCTATCTAGTTCTTATCAGCTGTCAACTCGTTCTAGGTATGAACTTTGATACATATTGAAAGAATGTGTTCTGAAGTAGTCCTTGACTTATACTACAGAGGCTGAACTGTATAGCTCTTACCTCTTTGGTTTCTATCTTTTTTGTACATCATCACGTTAATTATTTTTATGTTCAGTAATTTTCTTTTATACTTTTGTAGAACACATTGACTTCTTTTCTTGTAGCTATTATGACATTTAGAATTTTATATCATACGAGTAAAATGATTAATATATTCACTTAATCTGTTTTGGCCTTGTAAGTATTCATGAAATGATTATGCTTATATGCCTATAACGAATTATGTATTTTATATTTTGCTGTGTACATTATTTACTCCATTTTCTGCTTTCAGCAGATATCGAGTGAATATGTTTCACAAACAAAATCGATTGATATCAGTGTTCAAATAAAAACTACTGATAGTTAAAAAGCGCATTTTCAGTTACTTAATGGCTGTTGAATGTGTTTTGTAAGTGCTCGACAAGTATTCTTTAAATTATATTTTGTTAACAAATATGACTACTGAAATAAGATCATTGTTATATTATCTCTCTATAGTGATGTATGTACTGTTGTGAAACCTTTATACCTTTTCTGCATGGTACAATATTCAGTTGTTTGGGGATGTGTGTCGGTCCTTCCTACTTGGTTTCATAATTTTTGTAAGTACCCATGTAGTTGGTTATTACAGCGTGTGACTCAAGTTATGTTGCGATACTCAACATTTATTTATAAATTTGTAACTGTCTCCTTCAAATAAGCTAGAGTGGTGTTCCAACAATTTTAAAGATTCAGTCAGTTTGATCTGTGTTTGGAGAAGATCCCAATGTTAATTCAATTTGGCTTTTGTAATTATTTAATGCCTTATAGCATAATTAGGATAAGAACATGAACTCCATCCAAGAACTTTGACCTGGAAGCGATAAAAAGGCCCTAACTCCTGGTGGTAGCACACATAGCAGACAGTCACAGTAGTGTTAACTGCTATATGTTTTGTATTATCTCAAATGTAATTAATTCCTTACGAATCAGATTCACCTGGTGGCTAATATTATCAAATTCATTAGGAAAGGGCAGTCAGCACAGTTCTTCTTAGACAAGAATCAACATTCTAGAACCGTGAAGAAAATTAGTTGATTGTAGAAAGCAGTAGTGCACATAGATACATGATACACAGCATCACTCTAAAAGCACATCACTTCCTTCCCTTCTATTGTCAAATACAGCAAGCTGCTGGAGAAAAAGGTTGACTCCTTCCACTAAAACCATACAGACGACTCCAATATACGCTCCTCACCATATCCCCCCCCCCCCCCCCACATGCCGTCTTCATGTACCCGTACATATACCAGTTTCATTATTTTTAATACTGCTCAGAATGATTTCAGAAGCTCAGTTTTACAGTTCACATTTAATAGGGAAAACAAACAAGAGAATGAAGAATATTGGAAGTAACGAGAAAGCAATACGCACAGTGACAGCCAACACGGAATGTGTATATACTGTCAGTACCTGCCATCAGATTCCTCGACGAAATAATCACAAATTAATTAGATACCCTACGCGACTGCTGGCCTCTTCAGTTCACAGCAGAGGCTCGAAAACATTACCAAAGCGTCCAATTACTGTGCTACTACTACAGCCAGTTTACGACAAATTCATTGCGCATGGATAGGTTCAGCCTCCTAGTCCCTAATTGATTCGATAAACATGGACCGAACGTATCTCTTCGAAGAACATGCCATTAAATTACCGGTCGTCGCATAAGCTAACAAGGTATATTTATTTCACGTGGTAATTTTTATTCAGTCAGCTATTACAGAAAACCTTATAATACCAACGCGATACAAGCTTATTCCAACGACAAATACACAGTTGGAAAAAATGCAACACCCTCAAGGACCGCTTTCAGTGATGTTAGGTATAATTACTCAATACTGAGTCGATGTAGTGGTAGTGATTCATTTGTCACAATCATCGGCGATTAGATTGCGCTCTGTTTCCCCCCCCCCCTTTTTTTTTGCAAATTTTTCCCTCTGAAGGCAGTTACTGTGCAGACTTTAGAGATAAACTGTGCTTACAATGAAACTTCCTGGCTGATTAAAACTTGGTGCCGAACCGAGATTCGAACTCGGGACCTTTGCCTTTCGCGGGCAACTACTCTCCCGACTTCTTTTGTGTATGACCCCGACGTGATTGAGCTAGCACGATTCACGTCCCCTGCATCTGTTCTTCACAGAAGGGCTTCTGTGAAGTTTGGATGGTAGGAGACGAGGTACTGGCGGAACTGAAGCATTAAGGACGGGTCGTGAGTCGTGCTTGGGTAGCTCAGTCGATGGAGCACTTGCCCGCGAAAGGCAAAGATCCCGAGTTCGAGTCTCGGTTCGGCAGACAGTTTTAATCTGCCAGGAAGTTTCATATCAGCGCACACTCCGCTGCAGAGTGGAAATTTCATTATAGTGTATGCAGTATCCTTTTTAGGGTACAACCGTGCTCCACCATGGACTACATACTCCTCTTTAACAGCTTCAGCCATTGGAACGGGGTTGCATTATGGGCCAACAAGGAGATGGACGGACATATCGACGGATTGCTTCACCCGTTCGGCCCAATCTATGGGTGGTGAGTCACTCATTTTAACAGTGGTCTGTGAAACATTCGCACAACCGTATATCAGGTTCTGGATGTTCACATAATAAGTACACTCGTGAAAATTGAGACATTGTGTGAGCATCGGTGGTCGATCAGACATCATGCAGGGACGAAATCAGAGGCACATGCTGTGTCATCAGAGTCCGTTTCGTACCATCTGATTGCAGGAGGACTAATATCACTTGTGTCTCTGGCCACGCCGATTTCACACCACTACAGTGCCAAGCGAGACTGCTCTGGTGTCGTGTAAGAGAGTAGTGGAATGGCGATTAGTTATCTTTCAGTGACTAGGGTAGGTTCCGTCTGCATGCGAGTGATCTGGCGTAGATTTTGCGGGCTGCCTATTCCAAAATGCACTCGCCCACGAAACACAGGTCTCAACACACGCTTCATGGTGTGGGATGGTGTTAGTTGTAATTCGCGGTCACGTGTTGGCTTTCTGCAGGGTAAAGTAACTGGAGCCCTCTGCACTGCACTGGCTTTCGAATGGTACTTTTGTGCCTTTTTAAGCCGGACAATACACGTCCACATACGGCGCCTGTGACACAACTTGCATTTCGTCGAATTCAGCGACAGCCCTCACCAGGAAGGTCACCAGATCTCTCACCAAATGGACTCATACAGTGCACGAAGAAACGAGATCATTCTTGACTTTACGGTCGTTACGGGAATGTAAGCGTGCATTGTAGCTACAGGGTAGTTCACTGTGCACTGACACGACTGTTTGAGCACCTTTCACTGTGACATGTCCTTTTCATTAGACCTTTACTTGTAATCATATACCCCTACAATGAAGAACCACATGTTGCCTCAGTTGTCAGTACAATGACCTTGTCGTTGAATGTTTTGCATTTTTTCCCAGCAGTGTACTGCCCGTCTTCTAAATGCTGGTTTCCTTTGGGTACAACGCAGACAAACGCTACGAATATGTTAATAGTTACACCAAGAATATGTGTGACCGAAATGAAAATTATTCGTTACCATACCGAAACTATTACGAGTACCGAAAATAAAAGTGCAATATTAATCGTAACGACAGTTAATTTCAATGTAACGTGTAGCTGTAACGTGTTAGAAACATTTTCAGGGTGGTGGGATGGATTCAAGGAGGTATCTGAATACGTTCGTGATGATTCTGCATGTTAGTGGCCTGTGTGCTGAACTGTTGTTGTGGAGGTGCTGGAACTGCCAATAGTCCTAAAAGTTCCGAGACTGAGTTTATTCCTGGAGTACAAGATACGCTAGTGCACAGACTACGGTCGCAGATTGAAATCAGCTTAAAAGAACCTGTGCACATTCCACCAGTCAGTTGCGAGCAGGTAGTTTCAAGTAGTGAATATGCGGTCGTAATGGGTGAATGTTTTAATGTCACAATGAATTAAGTAATTGTTCAATATATTCTTCAAACGTTTTGAAGGGGAGACGTGTGTGTGTGATGTCTCTCCCATACACCTTCGCTCCCTAACAAAAACAACGACTCGTCGACGGGCTTCCGCGACTTGATCTGAAGTACAAAACGGGGCCAGTACTACACCTTCGCTCCCTAACAAAAACAACCACTCGTCGACGGGCTTCCGCGACTTGATCTGAAGTACAAAACGCGGCCAGTACTACACCTTCGCTCCCTAACAAAAACATCGACTCGTCGACGGGCTTCCGCGACTTGATCTGAAGTACAAAACGCGGCCAGTACTGTACTTGGAACAATTACGGCCGGTGAAGAGACTTCTTATTATAAATACGAACTTACAGTAAAACAACAAAGTGTCACAATATCATATGATTATGTAGACATTCTGTACGTTGTACTAGGACTGGTGGTGGTGAGTGGAGGGGGGAGGAGAGGAGGGGGGGAGATAACCTGGCTAGTCTGTGGAGTGGAAGGCACTGCAAAGACGTAATGACAATTTAGCATTGGCACTATTTACTACGAGGGTAATCCCAAAAGTAATGCTTCCCATTTTTTTTATAAGTACAGAACTCCGTTTCTGTGGCAGTTGGTCACACTTATGAATAGTGCTTCATGCGCTGTGTGTAAACATGCGCACGCCGCGCTGAGGCGCTCAGTCTTGGCTTAGCTGGTGTTAAGAATGGAGCTCCCGTTGGATGTTACCAACAAGTGCGAATTGCGCGCAGTTATTCGGTTTTGGAACGCAAAGGGTTCTGCGCGATTGAAGTCCATCGCCAATTGACAGAAGTGTATGGTGAGTCGTGCAAGGATGTCAAAAATATTCGTAAGTGGTATAGAGAGTTTGCATCTGGTCGCACCGAAATTCAGAACGAACAAAGGAGCGGGAGACTGTCAATTTCTGCAGAGACAGTGTTGACGGTTGAGCAAAGCATGCGTGAAGATAGGTGGATCATCCTGGATGATCTCTGCACGTTAGTTCCTGAGGTTTCCCGAAGCACCCCTCATAGAATTTTAACGGAAACATTGAACTACCGGTAGGTGTGCGCAAGATGGGCGCCACGCATGCTGACTGAGGACCACATGCGGCAACGAGTTGATGCATCCCTCGCATTTCTTCACAGACTTGGAGCCGAACAGGACAACTTTCTGGACACAATTGACAGGGGTGACGAAACCTGGGCATACCACTTTATACCTGAGACCAAGCAACAATCAGTTCATAACATTCTGAACAGCATGGCGACGCGCTGGTGTGATATAAGCGTACAAAAACTGCCATAGCGTCTACAAAAATGCATCGACAGAGATGGTGATTATGTCGAAAAATAGCTAAATGTTCAAGCTGTAAATTGATGTAACCCATTGTAGACATAAACAGTTCTATGTACTTATAAAGAAAATAGGAGATCTTACTTTTGGGACTAACCTCGTATCAATCTCACTGCTTAATCCAATCACTAAACTATTAAATGAAGTTCTCCTAAAATATTACATTAAAAGAGCGCCATAATGTAAGCAAAAAGAACCACCCTATATTTATATTTCTAAAACAATGGTTCAAATGACTTTGAGCACTATGGGACTTAACGTCTGAGGTCATCAGTCCCCTATAACTTAGAACTACTTAAACCTAACTAACCTAAGGACACCACACACATCCATGCCCGAGGCAGGATTCGAACCTGCGACCGTAGTGGTCGCGCGGTTCCAGACTGTAGCGCCTACAACCGCTCGGCCATAGAACTTAGAACTACTTAGACCTAACTAACCTAATGACATCACACACATCCATGCCCGAGGCAGGATTCTAACCTGCGACCGTAACGGCCGCGCGGTTCCAGACTGAAGCGCCTAGAACCGCTCGGCCACATCGGCCGGCTCAAGTAAATTGTAGTGAATGCTACACTACACTACACGTCTACTAGTTTTCAACACGTCACCAATCAAAAGGAATTGTAACTCAATAATACACGAAACCCCCAATCAGAGAATGATCAACAATTTAGTAGTAAACCTAAACTAAAAGTTTCTGTATGTCTGTCTTTGTCATCGATGGTCCGTTGGTCTTCGGCGGTTCACATACGTAATAAAATGAAAGAACTGCCGCCGTCGTTTAGATGTTATTTTATTATATGACAACCAGTTTCAGTGCCTCATTGCGTCATCTTCAGGCCTTAACTGACGCTGAGGGTGTGAACTCCAATTGTATTCACGATCCCATCAATGCTCAACCTTTATGAACTGGCTTCCGTAGAATACTGTAACAGTGAAGTTTTGAATACCAACATCAATTGCCCGTCGTTAGTTGATGGTTACAGACCCGGCATTGCTGTTACAGCATTCTATTTAAGTAAAAATGAAGATCAACACTTAAGTATAACTCCGTATTCTTCAAACACAATATGAACTACGACAATGCCTAGCCGTATACAAGACTGACCAAGTAAGATGCATCTTTATTCAGGTTCAGATGTCGTCGGTGCAGTGATGGGTATTGTTCCTTGACGATGTGTGCTACAGGCTCTTCTTCATGTAGCTCTGTAACAAATAAAACTCGCCCACAGTACTTTTCATGTTGATTTACATCCTCCTGCGGTAATTATACTGTGCCCCTTTAATGCCATATACATCACCCGTCCACACCAAAGTATTCGCCGAGCCATTAAATACTTCAGTACCACACAGTTACGGCCGTATCTCAACAAAAGAGCCGCGCACACCCGCCTCGACTGTCTCAACATTCTCCTATGTTCCCTTTGCACTATACCGAACTGCTGGCGCACTTGCGCGTCCAGCGATAATGCAACTCTCAGTTCGCTGTACCCTCTGACAAAATCGTATCGCCATGACTAAACCATGGTATCTACTTACAACTAGCTTACAACTAATATTTATTTAACTTTACAATGAGACAACATTACTTTTCATCGAACAAATATTAGTACACCTATTAAAAAAATTAGTTTCATAGGAAAAATACATCGAAAACTAAAATTGCAAGGAAAAAATTTGGTAGCCCACAGACTTGTTGGGTTACACTGCATCTATGAAAATTAATAACTGACTTTTCGGTTGCAAATAAAAAATACACGTCTCAGTGTTTTTGGAAATTAATTCCCTAAGGGGTGAAATAGTTGGCGAATTTTTTAAAATAAGGCGTTATTAAAGAACTATTTAAACATTTGTAAAGTTACATTTATGAACATTTGTATTTGGTTAGAAATTTTGTTTAGAAATGAAACAAGAACGTGTTTCAATGTTTCTGCAAATGCTATCCCTATGGGAATCTGCTAGTTAGTGAATGGTTTATGGAAATAATTCATTATGAGAATATTTTGAAATTAAATCCCCGAAAATTTGTATTTGGTTTCTCGGTTGCAAATGAAAATATACACGTTTCAATGTGTTTCGAAATTTGTTCTTTAAGGGGATGAAATAGGGGATCAAAAATTTAATGAGAATATTTCCATATAAAAAAAACTTTTGTTTTGCTTCTCAGAAATAAGCTACTACGTGTTTCAGTGTTGTTGGAAATTGGACTTCCAACGGGGTGAAACAACGGGTCAAAATTTTTATGAAAATATTTCCTTATGTTAAACGTTTTTAAAGTTAAATCTACGAAAACTGTTAGTTGACCTCACTGTTAGAAAGAAAGAAATATGTGCTGCAGATGCAACTTTCTATAGAAATATCACCACAAGAACTCAAAAGGCAGGATTAACAAAAACCTCCGAATACCAGAACCGCTGTTTGGTCAGAATTACACTGCAAAAGACATTGCTTCTAGGTCCTTCACTAGCATGAAAAGTTTAGAAGGTTCTGCAATTTTTGACTAATAGAATTTCATAGAGAAAGAAACTCATCTTTAATACAATAATTTTCGATTAGGTATAATGTGTTGTTGTTGTGGTCTTCAGTTCAGAGACTGGTTAGATGCAGCTCTCCATGCTACTCTATCCTGTGCAAGCTTCTTCATCTCCAAGTAACTACTGCCAACCTACATCTTTCTGAATCTGCTTAATGTATTCATCTCTTGGTCTCCATCTACGATTTTTACCCTCCGTGCTGCCCTCCAATGCTAAACTTGTGATCCCTTGTTGCCTCAGAACATGTCCTACCAAAGGATCCCTTCTTCTCGTCAACTTGTGCCACAAATCCCACTTCTCCCCAATTCTGTTCAGTATCTCCTCACTCTTCAGCATTCTTCTGTAGCACCACATTTCGAAAGCTTCTGTTATTTTCTTGTCTAAACTATTTATCGTCCATGTTTCACTACCATACATGGCGACACTCCATACAAATACTTTCACAAGAGTCTTCCTGACACTTACATCTATACTCGATATTAACAGATTTCTCTTCTTCAGAAACGCTTTCCTTGCCATATCCGATCTACATTTTATATCCTCTCTACTACGAACATCATCAGTTATTTTGCTCCTCAAATAGCAAAAGACATTTACTATTTTGAGTGTCTCATTTCTTAATCTAATTCCCTCAGCATCACCTGCTTTAATTTGACTACATTACATTATCATCGTTTTGCATCTGTTGATTTTCATAGGTCTAATATATGTTCGTAAAATTATTTTTGTTGTAATTACTATGAAAACCTATCATTACTGATGACAAATTAGATATCACGTTTCGATGAGATTTCGTATAGAGGAATATCCGTTTGAGATGAGAGAATTCAGTATAGGGTGTAAAACTAGCGTTAGTGACTATAGAACCACTGATCCTATTTGTCACTTCCTTTTTTAACTCACTGTATGAAACTAAATTAAAGCCGTTGGACCGCTGTAATTAGGCAGAGACAAGCAGCCACGAAAATGGAATTAAGTCCCTTATAAATAGTAGGTTCTTTTATTTGCACAAGATGAAAATGATTGTGTGTTTATTATTTGAGTCACACAAATTCCATTAAAAAACAACAAAACAAAACAAAAACAGCAAAAAAAAAATATATCTTTGCAGACCATAGAGTCTATGTGAGCGAAGCAGCGGGTGGAAAGGTAGTAAGACATACCATGAGACAAATGGGAAAAATTTCCATGCAACTAGAGTGAGCCACAAAGAGCAAAAACGCTGGGAAGAAACAGATTGTATAGCAAATAATTAAATAAACTGTATACAGATGGGAATACGTGACGGAGAAATCGGCACAGCGGAGGAAACCGTGATATGCCACTTAAGACTACCTTTGCCCGTGATCGTATGCGAAGAAGTTTTTAAGATGGATGGGTGATCTCTTGGGGTCCTCTACATGTTCCTTGCCAACCACTGATAAAGCGTTATTGTTACAGCATCACACCATAACGTTCATCATTTACTTTAATACTTAGTACTACAGTAACAATCATTAAAACTTCAAAATATTTTTTTGATTAGATACGTCTCGCCCTTTAACTCAGGGAGCAGTCATCGCCACGGCTAAGAGGAATGTACCCAGAGGCTACCGGAAAGAGTGCATCCCTGGCTGGAATGAGAGATGCGAAGACCTGTACCAGGAATTTACCGAAACCAACAACCAAGAAATCGCGGACGAACTGTTACACAGCTTAGACGCAGCTCGACGGGAAAAATGGATGGACACCGTGGAGAATCTAGATTTCACTAAATCCAGTAGGCAAGCATGGACCCTACTCCGTAACCTGGGAGGCAGTAAACGTAAAATAAAAGACACCCACCCGATAACCCCTAACAATGTGGCCGCACACACAGTTAGAACCTCAAGACCACCAAGGGACAGAACACACACCACGACCGTCAAACGTGAATTAAGATCCTTAAAACAAAGGGCATCGCCTACCTCCGAATTTTCCCAGCCTATCACAGCGGAAGAAGTTGCAGCAGCCTTGTCAAAAATCAAAAGTGGCAAGGCTCCCGGCTTCGATGGCATCCACCAGGAATTCCTACTTCACTGTGGAAAATATACTAGAACATGGCTCGCAAACTTCTTAACAGATATTTTAGAATTGGGTAATATCCCACACCAGCTTAAACGAGCAAAGATTATAGCGATACTAAACCAGGCAAACCTAATGACATGCCCCAAAACTACCGCCCTATCGCTCTGCTGAACTGTGTCTATAAGCTGTTGGAACATATCATCTACAATAGAATAAGCGGAAAAATTCTTGAAGTGGTACCGATTGAACAGGCAGGTTTTCGACCCAACCGCAGTTGCACCGACCAGATCCTCTCCCTAGCAACTCATACAGAGGCGAGCTTTCAGAAAAAACTCAAAACATCAGTAGCCTTTATTGACCTATCAGCCGCTTATGATACCGTTTGGCGACAAGGCCTGATATTTATGTTGCTGCGGGTCATACCGTGTAATAAGCTGGCCAACCTCATTGATAACATGCTCACAGATAGAAGTTTCAGAGTCATAATGGGCGACTTAAAAAGTGACCAAATGAAGCTCAACAATGGTTTACCACAAGGCTCCGTTCTGGCGCCATTGATGTTTAACCTCTACATATCTGACTTACCTGAAACCACTTCTCAAAAATTCGGATATGCCGACGACTGGGCAATAGCTGCAAGAGGCAGATCAATGGAGGCAACGGAAAGCACATTAACTGCGGATCTAACAAAGCTGGGAGATTACTTCCGAAGGTGGAGATTACGGCCAAACGCGACCAAAACGGAGGTGACATGCTTTCACCTCGACAATGCCCAAGCAAAAAGAAAGCTCAACGTTCAATTCGAAAACAGGCAGCTAAACCATAATAAATACCCCAGATATCTAGGCGTCACCTTTGACAGAACCCTAACATTCAAGGAACACCTACGTAATACAGCCGCAAAACTTAAAACTCGAAATAATATCATACAGAAGCTATGTGGGACCACCTGGGGCTCTTCCGCGGCTGTACTGAGATCTTCGGCTCTGGGACTTGTCTACACAACAGCAGAATATGCCGCACCGGTATGGCTAAACAGTAAACACACAGGCTTGATCGATGCTCAACTAAACTACACAACGAGGATGATATCAGGAACAATAAAGCCAACGCCTTTACACTGGCTACCTATACTGAGCAACATTCTCCCACCGTACCTGCGCAGAGAGAACGCTCTCTTACGCGAGTATGGAAAAGTGCTGAACAACGAGAAACTGCCAATCCATAAGGATGTTCCTGCCCTGGAGATGAACAGATTGCGCTCAAGACACCCCTCTTTAAAAAAGGCAAAAAATACGCATCCTCTCAACCTGGATTATGGCAACCTCTGGAAAATGCGGTGGAGAGAATCTGTGCCCCAAAACCTGCAGAATATGCCATGCATCAATGCCCAACCACCAGGATTCAATTTGCCAAGGAAAACTTGGACGACCCTGAATCGAATTCGGACAAATAACGGCAGATGTGCAGACAGCCTCCACAGGTGGGGAAAATCACCACCCCGAGATGTGACTGCGGTGCAGACCGGCAGACGATTCGTCACATCGTGGAAGATTGCCCTCTGAGACGTTTTGCAGGAGACCCCAATGAGTTTCTGACCGCGACTGAAAGTGCAATAGACTATGACACAAATCTGGATGTTTGTTTGTGAACTTTTGTTTGTTGTATACACTATTCTTAAACATTTTTATATCTACAACTATATGTTACACACTGTGACTACTCTTTATTTCTGTGTCTTATGATTTTTATGTCTTTTCTATATGATGTGTTATATGCCATAAGCTAAATAAAAATACTCAATGTAATATGGCTGTTACACAAGAGGAAACATAAAACTAAACTCATAATTTAGCGCATGCCTATACATGAGACGCACTGTTTTTCAGTATAAAGTTTGGCAATACAGCACGTTTATTCTCTGCCACCTAGAGTTTGAAAAGGACAAAACAGAATATTTACTACCTGATCTTACGTGGTTAAAGTCACTGCAGCAATCGTCATTATTCCATTAAGTAAAAATTTTAGTACGGCGTTACACTTTTACTTTGATGTTTATATTGCCAGTACAGCTTATCTCGACACAAGTTAGATTATTTAGCATTCCTTTTCACATGTTAATCGGTAACGTTTGGTTTAATTTCCATTGCGTAATCTCGAACCGTCTAGAGGGAAATAACGGTCATATCTACACAAATGAACGTTGCTTATTAATCAACCCGAGTATTTCAGAGGCTTCGTAACGAAATGAAAAAAAAACCTTTAATTTTTTTACTGGTTACTTCATCCCTATGTACACAGTGTGTCACACAATAAACCCGTTGTGTACGTACGAAGCTCTACGTGGATGTGAAAGGCAGAGAACAAATAGTTGCCCACGCATAATAAGCCAGTCATTTTTAATCCGCTAAACTGCACGGCACAAGTGAAAATAATTGAAAACGTCTATTTGTTGACATTTCAGTAATTCATTTACGTCTCACTAACAAATACCCCACATCGACAGAAATGCCATTTGTAGCACATGTTCATTTCTGAATCAGTTAATCAAATCGTCCGCTGGCTCGTTCAGCTTACAACCCTACATGTGACTCCTCTTTTTATCATATTTTGAGTGTGTTTAGTCTATCATGACTTCTATTTCTCTGTCATGGAGCTAACTCATTTAGTCTTTATTACTAATCCTGCCAATAGTGATATTAATTTTTTTAGTTGCACTTGCTGAGAGTTGTCAGTTAAAATGTGTGTAAATAATAGAAAGGTTTGACCAGAAGAAACGCTTTTAGTCGATTTAAAATTTTCTTTAGTATTAGTCATCTGAAGATGAACCTGAAAAGATTCGAAAATCGGTTCATAGAATAACAAATAACCATTCAGAAAAAGTGACTGGTTGCAGTTTTATATATTTACAAGATGTTACTTGCTGAGTTACATCAATTAAATTTATTGAGTGGATTGAAGCCCTCTCGCCAAGTGGACCTTTATTCCTTCTTTTTATTAGGAGTGCATCCCATCCAAGTTCGCACTGGCATGGAGACTGACACATAATTTTCAAGAGTCACCTCTTCACTGGTTAATCACATGATGTAGAAATGTGATATTGTACGTAAGTCTGGGTAACATTACTCATTACTACAGAGAAATCGGGAGATAGCAGTAGACTGAAACATTCGAAGATACATCGGGTTAAGGGCAGAGGGAAGAAAGTGCGAAGATACTAAAGATATTATAATCGGGAGGTTAAAATCTTTATCTCCTTGAACAGAAGTCTCCAAAATGAGTAGGTGTGGACACTACGTAATATTCTCGCCGTAATGCTATAACTTACTAATAAGTGGAAGGTCACAAAATGTCATATCCTTTATGTGTTTACTTAAAAGTAAAAAAGCAACTATGAGGTAATTCCAGTTAAAATTTTCATCGGTATGTGTGGTCAGATTTTGAGATCATTCTAGCCTATCTGCTGACTTCTGTTTATGTCAGGCAACAATTCAGTTTCAGATAACCCAAAATAATTCGTTGCAAAACATTGAGAACTGTGTTGTCTTAGAATTTCTAGTTAATATGTTTAACTAAACGCTTTTTGCGTCTGTATAGATATTAACATAGGTTTGTACGTCAAGTGAAAGGTCGTTTGCGTAACTAAAGGAAAACGAATGGCCTCGAACTCTAATGCTGTGGTACTCTCATAGAGATTTATCATCAATTACTATATTTTCTCTTGTTCTTGTATTGTTTGAATTATTCAGAGTAAACAATTCAGTTTCTTTTATTACTTATTGTACAAAATAGTTGTTCATGAAACCATCGGGTCCATAAAAGTAAGACTTCTCTATAAGGGTTTCATTATCTGTATAACTGGGTACGTTAGACCAATGAGAAGGAATCAGTTGGTTAAATTTTATGATTTAAGACTTGTATATTTTGGTGACTAAAGATATAAGTAGCTGTCTGCGTTGGGAAATTATTTCTGTTTAGGTCAGTTATTATCAACTATACTTATTGAGTTTGGTGTTGGGAACCGGAGATGAAACAATGTCACAAATAAACAATTTTAAGTATACACATATTATAAGTACAGATAAGAAATTTTTACTACTCATTATTTTGTTATCATTTCACCAAGTGATCGCTGAATGTTTATGTTACAGGATACATCTAAGGATTTATTCTGGTTGCCACCTACCTCGTCATAAAGCAAACACGCTTGAGGTTGCAGAAGAGGGCAGCCTCCTGTCTTCAAACATCTTGTGTACTGAAACGCTCCACGGAACACGATGGAGGATCTTTTATCTTGCGGAGCAAAGACGAAATCCCTGTTCCCTCAGGGAGCCCTGGGGCGCTGACACGGAAGGCCTCGTTAGGAGGGGAACAGCATGGCGCCGCAGGTTTTGCGAGCTCCACGGTGCACACATGTCCGTAACGTAATATCGACTCTTGCAGCTGGATGGGGAGCGTTTACTAGAACTCCTTCGTTGTCGACCTCTGCGGTATCAGTACTCGCAAAACATACAATACTTTTCATATTGTCGCAGAAGAAGATGAATAGCATAGTCACCATATTGTAGTAGTTATGATACTAGACTGTTGCATGCAGGGTCGTGAGTTCGAACTCACCTGAACTGTAAAATTTTAATTTATAATAATGTCACGTAAAAGAAGGTGTAATTAGATGAATAACGAACACTAACTTCACTTAACGAAGGTTTATTCAGCACTTGCACACACAAGGTCGTAAATTACGGATCAAGGTAAGGATTTCCAATCGAATCTTGTGACAGAGATAAACTGTCGGTGCCACATTACTCACTGCATGACGACTGCCACCATCCCCAAACTAACGGGCTTACTGAACGCCGTAATAAGTCTATCATTGGTAAAGTCCAAGTATTAATAAAATATGCCATTTGTAATCTGACAAAATTCCACAGTTCGGGCACACACAAAGTTATCCAAAGGACTGCATTTCATTCATCCTGTTCTTGTGTAACACACTCTTAAGGTTGCTTTCGCAGCGTGACGTGAAGGAGCCAGTGCGATTGGTGTGTGATTTGTGCAAGGCTCACATGCAGCAGAGCTAATAATTAGGTATGTCCATGGCACCGACATCTGCTTCATAATCCCGTATGAGATTATACATAAAATGAAGATGTGCTTTGCGTCATCCGCATACGTCGGAACTCCTAATTTACATTCGAGTAGAGTGAAGCCCTCGACGCTGGAATAAAGACGTCACATACAAAAGGCGTTCAAAAAAATTTGCACAGTCCTCTCAAATTTTTTTTTATTTTTAGTAGGCGAAGAATGAAATTTTTTGTCAACATGCTTGGATCATTTAGCTATAAGTTGGTGTATAAAAGTATTTTCTTTTACTTACAGGTGAGCCTTACTGGGCCGTGAGGTAGATGTCAGGTTGTGACAACGGTCGGTGATGGAGTTCCTCTTCAAGACCGGCGATGACCCTGCCACATTGATTCACAGGAAGCTGCTCGCTGTATATGGGGAAGGTACAGTGGATCGTAGCAGTATCCAGTGGTGATTGTAGAGGTTTAAAGAAGGTGATTTCTCTCTACTGTACAATTCATGATGCGGTAGACCATCGACAGCAATGACTGATGTGAAAAAGGAGACCATTGATTTTTTGGAACCTGGCTCCACAGTTAACAGGGTCCGTTACTATTTGTCATTTGACAAGCTGCAACGTGCCATCAAGACCCACAGACCACAGCGTCAGGGTCAACTCATCAGACTACACCATGACAATGCCAAACCCCATACAACCCTTAACGAGCAGGAGAAAATAAGAAAAATGGGTTGGAAAATTGTTCCTCATCCTCCATACAGTCTGGACTTGGCTACGAATGATTTTTACCTCTTTGGTCGTCTGAAGGGCCACCTGCGACCTGCGCAGTAAAACATTCGTTAGTGCGAAAGAACTTATTTCCTGTGTGAAGCGATGGTGTAAAAGTCAATCCCCAGAATTTTACCAAAGTGCATTCACATCATGGAAAGAAAGTTGGACCAAATGCGTCACAGCTGATGGAGGCTACATTGAGTGGGCTCAGTGTATAGATAAATGTTCCAAATATGATCACAAACAATTTCATTCTATCCCTGCAAAAAATAAATAATTAGAGACAACTGTGCAAAACTTTTTGAACGCCCTTTGTACATGGTTCAGTGGGTACTGCATAAAACGTCGCGAATGGTAGGCTTTCTTCTCTCAGATCTCGATCGAAAGTTAATGTAGGTTTGTCGGACTGATTGACTCTGTTACTGGTTTGAGTGTGTCAGATACATCCCATTACGGACTGAACGAAGTTGGGCGCAAAGTCTGATGTCAGGCATTGTCAGGCATTGTCTCAGGAATACTCGATGCGATCTTAGGAATTTGTCAATGTAATGAGCAAGGAACGGTTCGCACGCCACATTATTGATTCGGCGTCTGCGTATAGTAACTCTCATATGGATCGACCCGATATCGTAATAGACAGGTACTGTTCTAGTATTAGTATTGTGCCTGCCTGCATTCCAGTGTGCCAGGATATTTGGGATGTAGTCAACGTTAAGGCACGCGACTAGGTCGATAGTGCTGTAACATCATAGGTTTCTCTTGCTTCGTTATAGAGAAGTTTATTCACTCAGTGAAA
Source organism: Schistocerca nitens (assembly GCF_023898315.1). Taxonomy (NCBI): domain Eukaryota; kingdom Metazoa; phylum Arthropoda; class Insecta; order Orthoptera; family Acrididae; genus Schistocerca; species Schistocerca nitens. The sequence goes on along the minus strand of NC_064618.1, from coordinate 189,189,556 downwards.
ATCTCTGCTAACGATATATTATTTAAAACTTCCTTAAATATTCGTAAGAGACATTGTGTAAGTAAGTGCCATAACTCTTTACAAAAGCTCGTATGGATTCCATCTACTCCAGGTGTCATATTAGCCGGTGCCTGTTGTAAGATTTACGTCAGTTCATCGGAGTCGAAGCGCTGAAAATGTCTGGCGTTTTCCTCCTCGCATTTTGTGCATCTGCTTCGAGCATGTCTGTACATGCATAGAAGCGACCGCTGCGTTGGTGCAGAGTCCTTGACGACGTTGGATTATGCAGTCTTTAATTAACTTTTGTGTATTATAACATGGCCCTTTGGATCCATCAAGGTGGCGAAGAGATTTTGTTGGGCTCGATTATTCTGAAATAACATTTGATATGAGTATACTTCGATTGAACTAAAGCTGTATGCAGAGACCTAACTGCATGTCCATTTTCGGCTAGCAAGTAGTATAATCATTACCTTGTATTTTCTGGTACGAGATGCGCTATGTTGTAGGCGGTAAGAAGTTTCATGCAGTTATCTGAGCGCGGTAAAATAATACTCCGAATTAGATAATCGCCACTGAACCTTCGCCAAAGTTTAACGCTTAGAAATTCAGTGTGTTTCATCTTAGCACAATTCAGTCACCATTCAATTCCGCTTTTGTACACACATCAAAAATAATTGGCGCTACCCCGGTTCCCAGTCCTCCTGAAGATATTGACTGTTCAGAGATGTCACTAAACCCGTCTGAAAAAGGAAACAACCATTCATGAGCAGCGCCTAATACTCGGAGGGGGTTCGACAGCCGATCAGTTCCAGTCATTCCACCAGAAAGGAGGTAAACGGCTCTTGTTGTCAGTAGTTCAACCACGCCTAGACGATCAGTCCACGGTTTGATCGCGTCTGCATTGTTAATTTTGTGCCAGGAACGGCTCTCAACAAGGGAAGTGTCGGAGCGTCTCGGGGTGAACCAAACCGATGTTGTTCGGACATGGATCAGATACAGAGAGGCAGGAACCGTCGATGACATGCTTCACTCAGGCCGCCCAAGGGCTACTATTGTGATGGATGAACGCTACCTACGGATTATGGCTCGAATGAACCCTGACAGCAACTCCATCATGTTGAACAGTGCTCTTCGTGGAGCCACAGGACATCGTGTTACGACTCAAACTGTGCGCAATAGGCTGCATGATGCACAACTTCATTCCCGACCTTTATGGCGAGGTCCATCTTTGGAACCGCGACACGGTGCAGCACGGTACGGATGGGCCCAGCGACAATGGACCCTTCGAGGTTGGCATGAAGTTCTCTTCACCGATGAGTGTCGCATATACCTTCATCCAGACAATCGTCAGAGACGTATCTGGAGGCAACCCGGTCAGGCTGAACGCCTTATACACACTGTCCAGCGAGTGCAGCAAGGTGGGGGGTTTCCTGCTGTTTTGGGGTGGCATTATGTGGGGCAGTCGTACGCCGCTGGTGGTCATGGAAGGCGCTGTAGCGGCTGTACGATACGTGAATGCCATCCTCCTACCAACAGTGCAACAATATCGGTAGCAAACTGGCGAGGAATTCGTCTTCATCGCATTACATGCATTGATCAAAAATAATAGCGGTATGTAATACACAAACCATATGAGTTAAGCCATTACTTGCAACTTCATATTACATCATCTATCTATGTACTTCTTGTATTCATAGCATTGAGAATGGCTAGCTTCTAGCTGATATCTAGATCTGCACAATAAAATTTAAAAATGACGACTGGTCGCTGCAATCTATGATTTACAAGTCAAATTTATACTTCTACTTGTGTGTGTGTGTGTGTGTGTGTGTGTGTGTGTGTGTGTGTGTGTGTTTGTGTGTGTGTGGGCGGGTATCCAATTTTTTTACTGGTTGGAAGCGACCTGCCAAGAATTCCTTTAATGTGATGACACGTTTGGGTCACAAATTAACGCATTCACCCAACATCATCAGTTATTAGTTCCAGGTGTTCCATCTACATCCAAACTTTACAAACTACTGTGATGCACTCGATATAATACATTTCGAACGTAACCAAATATTCCGATTCTTCTCATAGAGTGGGAGGACTGCTTAGATGTCTCGGTGAGCTCTCTAAATAATTCAGTGCTTTCTTAGCGGTACATACATAATAGTTTGTAGCATAATTACACAGGGTTAATAAGAATGACCTTGACATTATCAAGCGAATGTAAAAGACAATGTCCTTACTGAGACATATTTGTGTATGGTAACAGCAACTCAGAAATCTTTTCTTACACCGATCTCCAGCAACACACTGCGGTGACAGAAGTGATAGCATATCTCCTACTATCGTGTCGTACCACTTTCTGTTGGGCATAGTGCTGCAGCTAGGCGTGACATGGACTCAACACGTCGTTGGAAATCCCCTGCAGTAAAACTGAACCTTGCTGTCTCTGTGGCTGTCCATAGCTGCGGAAGTGTCGCCGGTGCAGGATTTTGTGCACGAATTGACGTATGTACCATAAATGTCCCATGTCACTCATGCTGGACGATCTGGATGGCCAAGTCATTCGGTCAAATTGTCAAAACTATTCTTCAAACCAATAGCGAGCAACTGTGGGCGACTGAAATGGCTTGTTTCAATCCACGAAAATTACATCGTTATTTTGGATCATGAAGTTCATAAATGGCTTCTGATGGGCTCCAAGTGGCCGAACATAACCATTTCCAGACATTGAGCTGTATGTAGCGGAAGACCAAGTTCGTTCCATGTAAATACAGCCCACACCATAATAGAGCCAACACCAACTTGCACCGTGCGTTGTTGACAGCTTGGGTCCATGGCTTCTTGGGGTCTGCGCCACACTCGAACTCTACAATCAGTTATTACACCTCATCTGACAGAGCCACGGTTTTCCAGTATTCTAGTATCCAACTGATACGGTCACGGTCCCTGGAGAGGCGCCGGAGGTGATGTCGTGCTGTTAGCAAAGGCACTCGCGCCGGTAGTTTGTTACCATAGCATATTAACGCTAAATTTCGCTACGCTGTCCTAACGGATACGTTCGTTGTACACTGTTGCTTGTCTGTTACCCATGACAACTATACTCAAACGCTGCTGCTCTCCGTCGTTAAATGAAGACCGTCGGCCACAGTGTTGCCCATAGAGGTAATGCCCGAAATGTGGTATCGCCAGCACAGTATCGACACTGTGAGTCTCGGAATACTGAAATCCCTAACTATTTTCGAAATGGAATGTCCAAACTACCATTCCACATTCATAATTTGTCGTGTGGCCATAATTACAACGGAACCTTTTCACATGATTTACCTGCGAACAAATGACAGCTCCGACAATGCACCGCCGATTTTATACCTTGTGCACGCGACACTAATGCCATCTGCATATGTGCATATCGCTATCCCTAGACATATGTCATCTCAATGTATGACTTCCAGACCAAAGAAGATGGAATTTGCTTAGTTCGTGGCGCAACTGCAATAGGACAGAGATAGATAATTTAATTTGTTACCAGAGTCGTGCTCTACTGCGTATCCACAACGAGGCTGGTGAATTTTTGGATACTGAGCCACGACGACGTTGGATCAGTCGTGCATCACCTGAAAATCTCCAGTTTCTGGCATGACACCTACATTCTCCGGTCTGGTTATATCAGAGACATTGTTTTCACACGTACTTTTCCTAACAACGTCTCTGACTTAAGAGGAAGTAACATGGCAGCTGTGAGTGACCTTGCTGCGGACACTTTAGAGAGGGTAGAATTGGAGGGGTTGGGCTGTTTGGGGGAGGACACAAGACAGCGAGGTCATCAGTCTCATAGTATTAGGGACGGACGCTGAGGGAAGTCGGCCGTGCCCTTTCAAAGGAACCATCCAGGCATTTGCCTGGAGCAGTTTGGAGAAATCACGGAAAACCTAAATCATAATGGCCGGACGCGGGATTGAACCGTCGCCCTCCCGAATGCGAGTCCAGTGTGCTATCCATTGCGCTACTTCGCTCGGAAATTGGACTATAGACTTGACGCGTGCTGTGCGGCTAATGGTTCACACATTGAACGTTTCTCAGCGCGGCACAAAGAAAATCCTCATTTGCTGTTACTAAACATTTTGTACAACCACCTGAAAGTATTTCGTTCATTTTGAATAACACATACATATAGCTTACTTTAAGTTTTTATTAAGGTTGTCGGGGGTCAATATCACCAAATGTCAAGATTTCCAGTAATTCAGTGACGCTTTCCCTTGCATTAAACAATGGGTCTGCTCTCTGTTGTATTACTTTTTATACGTATTTTCTTCCTTTGTGAATGTCAAAATCCTGTCATTCTAGGGCAGCATCCTCAAAGACGCTATGTAAATTTGTCTTTGGTGAATCTTCTAAAATCTGGACAACGGGTACACCAACAGGCAAGCGTACAAACAAATTTCGGCCAAACAACCTCCACAGGACACAGCCACAGGGCGGTCAGTTTCTGGGGCAGACAGGGGGGCCGTGAAATGACTTTTGTCGCTCTGGGGCCCAGTCCAGAAACGGGGGTAACAAGACGAATGTCTACGGAGCGGACAACGCGGTCAAACCTTACACCAGTGTACACTGGGGAGGAAAGGGGGTGGGGGGAAGGGGCTGGAGGGAAGGGATGGAAAATAAGAGCGAAAGTAACCCTCAGCTGAGGAGGTCACTGGTAAGTAACATAGCTCGAGCGAATTGGACCATGAAAAATGTTTCAGTGTAGTATAAAAAGCAACTGAAAGAATTATGCAAGTAGATGAACAGGAATGACACTTTCATTCAATAAGACTGATTACACTGAGGTCATCGCAATTCGTGATCGTCCTCTGGACATTATAAAAGGCGGAATATATATATATATATATATATATATATATATATATATATATATATATATACTCCTGGAAATTGAAATAAGAACACCGTGAATTCATTGTCCCAGGAAGGGGAAACTTTATTGACACATTCCTGGGGTCAGATACATCACATGATCACACTGACAGAACCACAGGCACATAGACACAGGCAACAGAGCATGCACAATGGCGGCACTAGTACAGTGTATATCCACCTTTTGCAGCAATGCAGGCTGCTATTCTCCCATGGAGACGATCGTAGAGATGCTGGATGTAGTCCTGTGGAACGGCTTGCCATGCCATTTCCAGCTGGCGCCACAGTTGGACCAGCGTTCGTGCTGGACGTGCAGACCGCGTGAGACGACGCTTCATCCAGTCCCAAACATGCTCAATGGGGGACAGATCCGGAGATCTTGCTGGCCAGGGTAGTTGACTTACACCTTCTAGAGCACGTTGGGTGGCACGGGATACATGCGGACGTGCATTGTCCTGTTGGAACAGCAAGTTCCCTTGCCGGTCTAGGAATGGTAGAACGATGGGTTCGATGACGGTTTGGATGTACCGTGCACTATTCAGTGTCCCCTCGACGATCACCAGTGGTGTACGGCCAATGTAGGAGATCGCTCCCCGCACCATGATGCCGGGTGTAGGCCCTGTGTGCCTCGGTCGTATGCAGTCCTGATTGTGGCGCTCACCTGCACGGCGCCAAACACGCATACGACCATCACTGGCACCTAGGCAGAAGCGACTCTCATCGCTGAAGACGACACGTCTCCATTCGTCCCTCCATTTACGCCTGTCGCGACACCACTGGAGGCGGGCTGCACGATGTTGGGGCGTGAGCGGAAGACGGCCTAACGGTGTGCGGGACCGTAGCCCAGCTTCATGGAGACGGTTGCGAATGGTCCTCGCCGATACCCCAGGAGCAACAGCGTCCCTAATTTGCTGGGAAGTGGCGGTGCGGTCCCATACAGCACTGCGTAGGATCCTACGGTCTTGGCGTGCATCCGTGCGTCGCTGCGGTCCGGTCCCAGGTCGACGGGCACGTGCACCTTCCGCCGACCACTGGCGACAACATCGATGTACTGTGGAGACCTCACGCCCCACGTGTTGAGCAATTCGGCGGTACGTCCACCCGGCCTCCCGCATGCCCACTATACGCCCTCGCTCAAAGTCCGTCAGCTGCACATACGGTTCACGTCCACGCTGTCGCGGCATGCTACCAGTGTTAAAGACTGCGATGGAGCTCCGTATGCCACGGCAAACTGGCTGACACTGACGGCGGCGGTGCACAAATGCTGCGCAGCTAGCGCCATTCGACGGCCAACGCCGCGGTTCCTGGTGTGTCCGCTGTGCCGTGCGTGTGATCATTGCTTGTACAGCCCTCTCGCAGTGTCCGGAGCAAGTATGGTGGGTCTGACACACCGGTGTCAATGTGTTCTTTTTTCCATTTCCAGGAGTGCGTATATATATATATATATATATATATATATATATATATATATATATATATATATATATATATATAGGGTGGTCCATTGATAGTGACCGGACCAAAGATCTCACGAAATAATCATCAAACGAAAAAACTGCGAAGAACTAAACTTGTCTAGCTTCAAGGGGGAAATCAGAAAGCGCTATGGTAGGCCCGCTAGATGGCGCTGTCATAGGCCAAAAGGATGTCAACTGCGTTTCTTTAAATAGGAACCCCCATTTTTATTACGTATTCGTGTAGTTCGTAAACAAAAATGAATGTTTTAGATGGACCACCTGTTTCGCTTTGTGATAGATGGCGCTGTAACAGTCACAAACGGATAACTACGTGGTATCACGTAATATTCCTCCAGTGCGGACGGTATTTACTTCGTGATGCATTACCCGTGTTAAAGTGGACCGTTTACCAATTGCGGAAAAGGTCGATATCGTGTTGATGTATGGCTATTGTGATCAAAATGCCCAACGGGCGTGTGCTATGTATGCTGCTCGGTATCGTGGATATCATCCAAGTGTCCGGACCGTTCGCCGGATAGTTACGTTATTTAAGGAAACAGGAAGTGTTCAGCCACACTGCACCCCTGAAAAGGCGGTCATACTGGTGCAAAATGACGTCCCGATACATCTGACCTGTTACAGTTCCTCTGTCAAAGACATGCAGGGGTGAACCTGCACAAATGATAATCCCACCCCACACCATCAAACCACCACCTCCATACAGGTCCCTGTAAATGTATATGATCCCACTTCTGACACCAACTGTAGGTGTGCACAGGGTTTGGGAAAGGGGGGGAAGGCGGTTTTTACATATGCCTCGTGATGACAGGGTGCAGGAAGTCGAGTGGTCAGGATTAGAGAGTGGGCACCAGGGCTGCCGTTAAATGACAAAACAAGGAATTAAGTACAATAAAGGGGATATATTTCAATATACGGAGTACAACAGGCGCGCCTACGGTCGGAAGTTAGTGGGCTTAGGCCAGTCTAGCAGGTCGAACAACTAAATGAAATGGGCAACGGAAGGGAAAGCGGTTCATGTTGACTTACGTTGGTAGCCAGTTGCCAAGAGCAGAGCCAGAAGCTCTGCCTTCCAAGAAGACGTCTGTCCTCCTCGAAGTCTGGATTCCAAGAGAGAGAAGCAAGTGTGTTCTGCACCGCAGGTCGCTCCGGCGTCCACACACGTGATCGGTATCCCGCGCACGCTAAGGCTAAAATCAATGGCTTGAATTCGCTAGCAGTTTCAGCAGAAGGCTCAGGGGGTCTCCTGTCAGCAGTTTTAGCTGGACAGAACTGCCTCGGTTCTGAAAGACAAGCGACTTGTGTTACGTAGACACGACGTTAATTACTCTGGGAGAGGATCTGTAATGATTCCACTGAGCCTTTGAAATAAATTTCTTAAACCAATTGCCTAAAATACTCCTTGATTGGCTTCCATCCTGTACATCCCTTTCAAGGAATTTAAGGGGTTGGTATCTGGTTCCTGGTTCAGGCCAGATGAAAATACGGCGAAAATCACTGTTCAGACTACACCTGGAGTCGTCCGTGAACATAACCTTGGACCGTTGTTCCAAAGACCATTTACTGTGTTCTTGACACCAGGTTTTACGAACTCTCCTGTGACCAGGGGTCAGTGGAATGCACCTTGCAAGTCACCGGGCGAAAAAACCATGTCTGTTCAGTCGTCTGTAGACTCAATGTCTGGAGACCACTGTTCAAGTGGCTGCGGTAAGGTGCCCAGCAAGGCCACCTGCAGTACTGCGTGGCCGTCCGCGGGCACTGATGGTCAGATATCGGTGTTCTTGTGTTGTTGTACACTATGGACGTCCCGCACTGTAGCGCCTGGACACGTTTCCTGTCTGCTGGAATCGTTGCCATGATCTTGAGATCATACTTTGTTGCACACAGAGGGCCCGTGCTACGACCTGCTGTGTTTGACCAACCTCCAGTCGCCCTAATATTCTACACCTCATAACGTCATCAATATGTGTTCGTTGAGCCACTTTCAACTCGCAGTCACCATTAGCACGTATGAAAACGTCTGCACACTTACTCACTGCACCGTACTTTGACATGCACCACCACACCTCTGGATATGTAGACTGCCGCCAGCGCCACCGTGCGACTACCGCAGGTCAAATGCACCGCATGGTCATACCCAAAGGTGATTTGAACCCCCAAACGGCCCACCAGAGCGTTGTTTCACCATGTAACAGCATTATCCTTAATTTATGAGCATGATTGTAGTTCGGGTTGTGGCGAGAAGGGCCACGTACAGTCCCATTGGCTTCGCAGATGGCTGATTCAAATGCCAGTAGGAGATCTCGCAGTGCTCCCTGTCACCTACACCGCTATTGCAAAGCCGTCGGGTTCATTGGCCCAGATTCCTTTCGATCGGCCACTGTTGAAGGATGCTGACGGAGAGGCGAGTCTTCAGATTGCCTCTCTATCACCTTGGCGGGAACAACGTCCTGGATCACCCGTCACAACCAGAGTAACGTCTTTACAGTAGCGAAGGACGTCGACTCGGGCGTAGTACGAGCTTCTTCTTTCCTTCCAGTTGGGGAGGCGTTGGATGATGGCCGATCCCACTCCAATACATAAAAAGTAATTTTGAAGTGGAAGCCACCAAGGAAGAGCAAAAAAAAGTAATCATACACCACCTGATCTTTGTCTTCTCAGGATGGACGCATCGATCTCGGAAGAGATGCTGCTCAGCGTGCCTCCTTCCCCGCCTACGTCGTCAGTTCGTCCTCCGCAATCTGTGATGCATTTTCTTCCGCCACCTGCGCACTCTGTTGACAGAAGGTCTCTGGAGGTCGCCGACATGGGGCTGCATAGATGTTCCTACCTCTGTACAAGGCATTGGTGCTGTTTCTGTTTCTTGGGTGGACGACATAGAGGAGGAATCGGAATGGCCTATAAATACCATGGGTTACCGTGTTCCACCGGTTGTGACCCCTGCTGCCTCATCACTGTGAACGTCGCGGTTTCTACCGTATTCAACGGTGTGCCCAAACTGGACACCACTGGTGGACTCCGTGTCTCCGCAACAAGAGTGCGGCAACAATCGCCTAGCTACGATCAATCTAAATGCTATCAAATGGTTCAAATGGCTCTGAGCACTATGGGACTTAACTGCTGTGGTCATCAGTCCCCTAGAACTTAGAATTACTTAAGCCTAACTAACCTAAGGACATCACACACATCCATGCCTGAGGCAGGATTCGAACCGGCGACCGTGGCGGTCGCACGGTTCCAGACTGTAGCGCCTAGAAGCGCTCGGCCACTCCGCCCGGCTCAACGCTATCCATGGCGCGTATAAACTTGCGATTCTCTACAGTACACTTCGTGTGGAGGATGTAGACATGGCCCTCTTACAAGAAGTGCATATAGATGGTTCTCATAACCTAATTCGGTACAACCCTTTCATCTTCCATGCATCGAATACCGGTAGTGGTCTGGCGATTCTCATCCAGAGAGGGCTACCCCAACGACGTCCAGTATCTTCTGTATGCGAGGGGTATGGCTCTCACAATCATTGGTATACGAATTATTAATATCTATGCTCCTTCAGAATCGGGGAGGCAGAGTGAACTGTCTGCGTTCTTTGTCTTACCTCTTTTCCTTGGGAGGAAAGCTGTGTTGGTGCTGGGTGGGTATTTTGATCCCACCCTCTCCTCTGCTGCCCACACTCTGCCTCCCATAGAGTTTGCTACATCCGTCGATCATCATCAACTTATGGACGCATGAAAAAATACATTCATGGCGATCACCATGGTTTCACACACTACACTGTTGAATCTTCCAGTCGCCTCTATCGCTTTTATATCTAGCGCTCACTGGTGCGGGTGGGGGGGGGGGGGGAAGGGGGGGGAACTTTACTGGCTAAGATAACGTCTGTCGCTTTTCTCGACCATGCCAGGAAACGTGACACCCAATGCTGCACTGGACGCTCCCTTCACGCTCTTTATGCTACGTCATATGCTGACCACCCTCATTCACCGCCATTGAAGAAGTTTCTTATCTGACCTTCGGCACAATACCAGAGGATACGGCATTGGATTTGGAGGCACCAGTGACACAAGAGAAAGACGATGATGCTCTACGAGTGGGAAGTGCTAACAAGTCACTTGGCCTTGACTGCATCGCTCTCGAATTCTAACGTTTTTACTATCTCTTACTGACCAGCATATTGTTAACTGCAGAGAAATAATGCCCCCACCCCCACTGTGAGGGTCCCTTGTGCCTTTCTAGAGGGTCCACTTTCCCTGTCCACAAATCCCGTGAGAATCCACACATCAGTGGCTATCGCCCCATGAGCCTGCCACATAGCGACTCGAAGGTTTATATACGTGTCTCTTGGCTGCCTGACTTAAGAGGATGGCCCGTCATACTATATGTGATAAAAACTATCCGGTCACCTGGCTGGAAACGACTTAAAAGTTCTTGACGCCCACTATCGGTATTGCTAGATTTCAATATGATGTTGGCCTACCCTTAGCCTTGATTACGGCTTCCACTCTTGCAGGCACATGTTCAGTCAGGTGCTGAAAGGTTTCTTGGGGAATGACAGCCCATTGTTCACGGAGTGCTGCACTGAGGAGAGGAATCGATGCCGGTCAGTGAGGCCTCGCACAAAGTCGGCGTTCCAAAACATCCCAAAGTTGTCTGTAGGTCAGGACTCTGCAGACCAGTCCATTACAGGGATGTTATTGTCGTAAAACCACTCAGCCACAGGCCGTGCATTACGAACTGGTGCTCGATCGTGTTGAAAGATGCTATCACCATTCCCGAATTGCTCTTCAGAAGTGGGAAGCAAGAAGGTGCTTAAAACATCAATGTAGACTTGTGCTGCCTCCCTCCATGAAAAAGACGACGCACTATACCACCGCCGCCTCCGAATTTTACTGTAGGCACTACACACGCTGGCAGGCCATCGGATCGCCACATTGTGTACCGTTATTTGTCACTCCACACAACACTTTTCCACTGTTCAATCCTCCAATGTTTACGCTCCTTACATCAAGGGAGGCGTCGCTTGGCATTTACTGGCTGAGGTCGCTGATATGGAGTACCTGGCAGTAGGTGGCATCACAATGCACCTAATATCAAAAACGTATGTTTTTGAGGTTGTCTGGATCACTTAGTGTAACATGCCCTATCATCAGACTGCGCTAGTCGGAGCGGCACAAAACGTGTACTTATAGTTGTTATAGCTTACTGTTTTAATTTTTAGCCAACATTTCGGCATGTGCACAGTCACAATACCGTAAGTTGTTGCCCTCTTGCACCGCGTAGTTTACCTAGCCGTCCATAATTGCGAAACAACTTCTGTGCACGACTTGACCTCTCGATTATGACCCATAAATGTTCAGCGTGAAAGTTTCTTATATACTTAAACTCACCTTCGTAAGTAACATCTTGGTATCTAGCAAATGTGAAAGACTTACGTTTGATAGCGAAATATGTAAATCTCAGTACAGGGCAACAGAACTATGAGAAATTTTATTTTTGAATAGAAATATGTGGAGCTCACGCTGCACGATGCGACATCGAGACTAGTCGATACATCAAACAATTCGTGTGGAGAAAGCAATCCGTTTTGAACAAAATTTTTGCGCGCCATCTGACTGCAATACAAAAGGCTCAGTTTAAAATGTTGTGCCTGAATATTGCTAATCTTTATCTTTAATCCTGAAGACAATTACTGTACCAGAACTGTTGTTGTAATTACACAGCAAAGGAACATAAAAAATTAAAGCACCTGACTTTCTCATAAGACTTCTTGAAAATTCACAAGACAGCACTTTACTGAAATCTTCTGCTAGTATTAACCCATGCATCAATATTATTTTCACAAATACAGTCTTACAATCAATGTGCCTTATAGTGAACATGAATTCTCATGGTAATTAAATTTTTTGGCAAACCTCTGGGCACGGAACACTCGTCTGCTGTGCAATCTGTTGCGGTTAGAAAAGTGATGTTACTGTTAAATAACAAATGTAGTTTGCCATTCTTGTGGTTTGTAGAGCAAGACGGTATCTTACCAATTTTCTTAAATGCTTCTAAGTACACAACTCATGATGTGTAGTGCAAGTGGGCAAACCGAGACACGTAAGTAAATGAAGGGGAATTAATGTTAACGACTGATAAATACGAAGAAAGGCACCAAGTTTAGCTACGCTCCAGTAAGTCGTAACAACAATACACCTTTTCGTTAAGTTCTCTCACGCCTTGACAAGTGAGCAAAATATTTCATAATAACTCTCCTATGTACAACTGCCTCCCTTCGCACTTGCTTCAGCTATAGGACAAGGTCATAGATTTCATTACAAAATTTTTATAGCAGACTTCAACCATGCGCACTGTTCTAACAATGAGAAGCTGCACAGCTACAAATATAAAAACTGGATTACCTTAAAAGCTGGCTTTTGTAATTCTTCCATTAATATAATCTCATTTGCTCAATATTTTTCCTCAGACATATTACTAGAAATCCTTTTTATTTTATGCAGCCTCCACTAAACAGCCCGCCAGCTTCCAACCTTTTTGAAACAAGTTCATTATCATACTGTTCAACACACGCTGCTGCTGCTACTGTCTTACGTTCTCTGAAATAGCAAAGCTAACCTCTGTGACCGACATCTCTGGTCACAAACACAGTCCTACGAAGAATATGATAGGTTTAGAGAAGTTGGAGTATATTTATCAAATTCGCAACTTCATTCACATTTATGGTCAATACTTACTGAAAATCATCGTGACAAATACGCTATGGGATCAAAAGTATCCGTACACTCCCAAATACATACGTTTTTCATATTAGGTACATTGTAGGGTCACCTACTGTCAGGTATTCCATGCCTGAGACCTCAGTAAACATGAGACATGGTGAGATAGCAGAATTGGTGGGGGGGGGGGGGGAGGGGGCTCCGCAGAACTCACGGACTTCGAACGTGGTCAGGTGACTGGGTGTTATTTCTGTCATACGTTCGTGCGCGAGATAACCACACCGCTAAACGTCCTTAGGTCCAATGTTTCCAATGTGATAGTGAAGTGGAAACGTGAAGGGACACGTACAGCACAAAAGCGTACAGGTTGACCTCGTCAGTTGACTGACAGAGACCGCCGGCAGTTGAAGAGGGGTCGTAATGTGTAATAAGCAGACATCAATCCAGATCATCACACAGGAATTCCAAACTGCATCAGGATCCACTGCAATTACTGTGACAGTTAGGCGGGAGATGAGAAAACTTGGATTTAATGGTCGAGCGGCTGCTCATAAGTCACACATCACGTCTGTAAATAACAAATGACGCCTCGCTTGGTGTAAGGACCGTAAATATTGGACGATTGAACAGTGGAAAACTGTTGTGTGGAGTGACAAATAACGGTACACAATGTGCACCCCGATGGCAGGGGTGGGGATGTCGAATGCACAATGAACGTCATCTGCCAGCGTGTGTAGTGCCTATAGTAAAATATTCGGAGGCGGTGGTGTTCTGGTATGGTCGTGTTTTTCGTGGAGTGGGCTCCCACCCCTTGTTGTTTTGAGTGGCGCCATCAAAGCACAGGCCTACATTAATGGTTTAAGCGCCTTCTTGCTTCCCACTGTTGAAGAGAAATTTTGGGATTGCGATTCCATCTTTCAACACGATCGATAATAACATCCATGTAATGGACTGGCCTGCACAAACTCCTGACCTGAATCCCATTGCACACCTTTGGGTTAGTTTGGAACGACGACATCGTGCCAGGCCTCACCGACCGACATCGATACCTCTCCTCAGTGCAGCACTCCTTGAAGAATGGGCTGTCATTCCCCAAGAAACCTTCCAGCACCTGGTTGAATTTATGCTTGCGAGAGTAAAAGCTGTTATCAAGGCTAAGGTTGGGCCAACACCACATTCAATTCCAGCATTACCGATGCAGGACGCCACGAACTTATGTCATTTTCAGCCAGGTATCCGGATAATTTTGATCACATAGTGTAAGATAACACCCTTTCATGTGGGTTTCATTTCAGGTAATCTCGGTGGCCAAACCATTCCCTAGAATTGCCCAGAATGGTCTTCAAACGATTCGAGAACGACTGGCCTGGTGAGATGGCACTTTGGCGGGCCCCTTCGCTTAGCTCATCTTATATGGTTTTGCTTTTTAGAGAGCCCGTGTATAATGTTCTGTATATACTCCACGATAATGACGACATGGTATGAGTGGACACGATTTATTAGAAAAAAAATTTTAAGTTCAGAAGTTGAAAACATCAACTGTTAAAACAGGTGATCAATAATAAATACTAATTAATCTGATCTTAGCTACAAACGTTTTTTTACGTTGTCCTCCTTGGTTCTCGTACCTTTGTTTTACTGGATTGTATGCCTCATTGTATCCGATGTGGAATTCATCCTTTTTCTTGCCCATTGGGGTTCTGTATTTTGAACTGCTTCAGAAACTATTGTGGGACACCATTTGTGTGGCAGTTTGAACACCACTTGAGAGACCCTGTCAGTAAACTACACAGCACGCACGCACATTTCTCGGCGATTACAAAACCTCTCTGCCGGTCACTGAGGATTCTGCCAATAGCATGGTACACCGGAGGAGTAGGTGACACTTATCTTCTGAAATATCGGAGAAAATCTTTTACTTTGTCTTTTCAAACACGTGTTCATTCCACCAGATAACTATACATCTACCTGAAACAAGTCAGTTATACAGTGAAGAACCAAAGAAACGGGTACACCTGCTTAATATCGTGTAGGGCTACCGCGAGCAAGCAGAAGTGTCGCAACACGAAGTGGCATTGACTCGACTATTGTCTGAAGTAGTGCTAGAGGGAAATGACACCATAAATCTGGCAGGGCTGCCCGTAATTCCGTAAGGGTACGAGGGGTTGGAGATCTCTGCTGAACAGCACGTAGCAAGGCGTCTCAGGTATTCTTAATAATGTTCACGTTTGGGAAGTTTGGTGGCCAGAGTAAGTGTTCAAACTCAGAAGAGTGTTCCTGGGGGCAATCTGTAGCAATTGTGGACTTGTGGTATATCGCATTGTCCTGCTGGAATATCCCAAGTCCGTCGGAATTCAAAATGGACGTAAACGGATGCAGGTGATCAGACAAGATCCTTACGTACGTACTGCATGTCACAATCGTATCAGGAGCCCCATATCACTCCAACCGCACAGGCCCCACACCATTACAGAGCCTGCACCCCCTTGAACAATCCCCTGCTGACATGCAGGGTCCATGGATCCATGAGGTTGTGTCCATCCACTCGATACAATTTGAAACGAGACTCGTCCGACCAGGCAATATGTTTCCAGTCATCAACAGTCCAATGTCGGTGTTGACGGGCCCAGGCGAGGCGTAAGGCTTTGTGGCGTGTAGTCATCAAGGGTCACGAGTGAGTTTTCGGCTCCTAAAGCCTATATCGATGATGTTTTGTTGAATGGTTCGCACGCTGCCACTTGTAGATGATCCAGCATGAAAATTTCCATCAATTTGCGGATGTTTGCACCTCTGCCACGTTGAAAGATTCTTTTGAATCGTCATTGGTTGCGTTCTTGCAGGATCTTCTTCTGGGCGCAGCGATGTCGGAGATTTCATGTTTTACCGGTTTCCTAATATTCACGGTACACTCGTGGAACGTTCGTACGCGGAAAACCCCACTTCATCGCTACCTCGGAGATGCTGTATCCCATCGCTCGTGCGCCGACTATAGCACCACGTTCAGACTCACTTAAATCTATATAACCTGCCATTGTAGCAGCAGTAACCACCCTGACAACTGCGCCGGACTCTTTTCGTCTTATATAGGCGTTGCCGACCGCAGCATCGTATTCTGCCCGTTTACATGTCTCTCTATTAGAATACGCATGCTTGTACCAGTTTCTTTGGTGCTTCAGTGTAAATTATCCAGCCCTATATTGTCCTTCAGTTCATAGCATATGTGATCCTTTATATGTGCAGCTAAAGAAATATTCATTTTGTAGTTTAGCTCGCAGATATTTAGTCTAACGAGTTTCAACAGTTCAATTAATCACATCGTATCCGTCTTTACCACGGTCGTGATGACAATATAAATTTCGCTGTTCTGTAATGAGATGAGACGAATATTCGACACTCGTATCATTTTATGCTAACGTTTATGTTAAATTGTATTGTTCCGAATCTCAGTTGGTTAAAACGGAATCGTTGTAGGATCACTTAAGTGTCCGTGTATCTCTCTGTTTTATTGTGAATACACCTTTTTCTCAGGAGCGGTTAAAGAAATCAACTTGAAATGTAAGTCACGTACTACGGTCTACGGTGCCTTGACGACAAGAAATTTAAGCTTCTAATTCCCACTGACCTAAAATCATAAAATATCGTAACAAGCACGATATCAAAGTACAGGTAAAGGAAAAACTTCCAAAAAGGCTTTTTTACGATTACAAACTTACACTGCATTCGCAATCTGCCAAAAATCTCAAAAACTTCTATAGGAATTTTGGTTTGGTTTTCAGTAGTATGTAGAGTGATGCACGAGTAAGTTTTGTGTGTATAATTGACAAATAGTTCGTTGGCAGAGCTACGATGAAGTAAAGTCACCTGCCCTTATGAAAACGAGGCATTTGCCATCTAACGATGACAGGCGTACGGCGCGCCACACTGGCTCATTCTGCTTACAAACATTCCCTGAGAATATATGTCTACGATACGTATAGCATGCGTAACTCTTCATATCAAAGTAATACTCGTTACTAACGCACGACAACACTTCCATTGTTTGGGACGACGCTTCAGTATACCTTAAAATATAGACTGAAGTGTTCCATGGAACCACTGAGCATTTGCGTGACAAAAATATCGCTATGGTCGACGTACCACTTTTTCTTCTGGAGACTACCGTAAATCTTACCATAAACAGCAACAGCCCGAGCAATGTGCTCTCAGTGATTCTCGACTGGGTTTTAGTCCGGGGACTTTGGTGGCCAGGGGAATACTTATGCGAACCATGCACGTTCAGTGCGAACTATGAGGCACGTTGCACTGTCCTGATGGTAGGGTTGGACGTGGTCCCTAGGGATACATGCATAGATCTACTTGTGTTGATCCATTGTGCCTTCCAGAATGATGAGACCGCCCAGGGAATGTCCTCTGGCCTGGACCATTCCGGTCACTGTTTCAATATGTTTGGTGTCAGACGGTTCACGTTGTACGCGCCAGTGGCCATCAGTCCGATGGAGCATACAATGTGATTCATCGGAAAATACCACCTTTAGCCACTCGTGGAATTCCAGTTGCGGTATCGGCATGCGAATTCCGGCGTAGGTCTCCGATGAACAGCAGTCAGCATGGGCGCATGAACCAAGTGCCTGCTACGGAGACCCAGGTGCAGCAACGTTTCTCTCAACGGTTGATGAGGGGACACAATTGGTTGCATATTGGTTAATCTCGATGATCAGTATCTAAACTGTTACATGGCGATTCGCTCGTACACATCTCCGCAGCCGTCGTTCATCCCTGACATCTGTAAGTGTAACTCCGACATGCATTCAGGAGCGATTTACAGCGGCTGGTGGATGAAATGTAATAATAGTGTATCAGCAGCTGTTATTTTGATATAGTTTTGTTAGGCAACCAGTTTCACCTGAAGATTGCGTTATTGGAACGGTTTTCGATAGCGTACTTTCGTCATGTGCACTATACTTTAACCAAGGCAGTACGCGAACATTTTACAGACGTTTCCGTTTCGAAAACGCTTCTACCCTTGGCCAGAAACCCAGGAAGTCCGATACTTCGCTCCGTTTTCGCTTTACGACAAGCACTGCACTGTTTTTCTCGCTTCCCTCCCCCCCTCCTGCCGTCCTGACATGTTTTATATACTCACTCCCAGTTCTGCCACTTGCCATCTGTGAGTGGTTGTTGTCCGCTGATTTCGAACATAGGCGGTCGTGACGTTAATGTGAGTAGACCGTCCATATACATTAGAACGGGAGGTGTACTCGCATTTGTCCGGTTTCCTAGATTTTTTAAACATTTAATGGCATTAGCACCGATTATCACCCTTAGAAATTTTCTATATAATATAAAGTACATTTTCTATTACATTTTGCATCAGTATGCATGCTTCTAGACTAGGCAAATGCTTGTACTTTGCGATATGGAAAGGAAGGGATCGGAGGATGCCTATACTTCCGAAACCATACTCAGCAAATTTTGAAAAGTGAGTAAGTTGGATTATTATAAGATTAATGAAAGTACACTGTGATCACTTACGTTTTAATGCAAAATAACACCAACATTGTAAGGACTTTTAGCTTAGAAAACAATGAGAACATTTCAGTTTTTCTATTCATGTGTCTTTCCTTGAGATGTCTATACTTACCAACCGTAACTTTCAAGAAGGGCAATTTACAATTAGTTGGATTGTTATGAATGATTTAAATTACAACACAGTTTTAGTTAAAGAGAGGTACTGGAAGAAAACAGTAGTAGATTATTCAGAGCAAAGAAGGGCACGTTTTAAGCCTGTTGCCCAAAGATATATGAGGAGGTGGATTGATGCGATCTAAGCCAAAACACGTTTCTCCACGCAAGATGAAGGTTTAACGTCTCTTCAAAAACTAAACAGAATAAAAGCTTCGCCCGACAAGAAGGGAGACAGAAATACGCAACCCCCACCTCAAAGGAACCAAAACTGTAATATTTTATTTTTTATTTTTATTGTTATCTGTATTTTTTTCAGCGACAGAAGTCTCTCAAATTACGCATACCACTACAAATTTCTTTTGTTTCCGTAATATAACATTTATATAATTATAAACAAGCGAAATAAAAGTATTCACATTATGGACTACCGGACTAGAAGAGACTTCGGCTTTGAGCTTAAGAAAGCACAGCCGTATCACAATGACTAACATTCCTAGCTGACTATTTTTAAAACAAAAGCAACGATTGAAGATGCCGTAACCAAAATTCTTAATTTGTACGGTTACTGAACCACAGCATCTGTGGAAATTTAGTCGACTTCTGTAGGATTTTGTGAAGTTCTGGACGGGAGATGAATGTAGGTAAATGAAGCATGACAGCCGAGGATATTCAGCACTGTTTACCTCCACCATCAATCACGACTGTCAGCAATGGCGCTGTTACGACAACGAACAGACAACGACATTTGCAAGTCTATAGCTACGCACACAAACGTCTCCACATGTAGACCAAGTTTCCCAAGTTATTAGGCTGAAATCAGGTTCAGTAATACTGAACGCTTGATGGATGTGAATCATCGTGTAGCGTCAGAAACGTTGATTTTAGCTATTTATAACACGTTTGCGGATATGATCTAATCCGCATCATAGGACGTTAAGGAAATATTAAATTGTGTATCTGTGAAACTGAATGAATAGTGTGTAAAATTACTACTTAGTCTGGCAATAAACAAAGTAACAGCTGTTAACACAAACGGTTCTCATAGATACGTTAGCCATATTTCCATTTACAGGATCATTTACTCTCAGAAGAATCCAGCTGATTCATAATTCAGCAGTTCAGTATCCGAAGTCGGCTTCGGATATTGTGTGTGTGTGTGTGTGTGTGTGAGAGAGAGAGAGAGAGAGAGAGAGAGAGAGAGAGAGAGTCTTTCAACGCCCAATTGTAGACGAACGAAAATCGGAAGTATTACACCAGCGAAGACGATTTAAATGTTCCTGAGTTCGAATCAAGAACAGCCGCGAACGTGAGCAACTTAGTAGATATTCTTGGTTTAGCGTAGTAGCTTAAATCAATAAAGGCATGTCTTCCGGTCCAGATTGCATTCCTGGTAGGTTCCTATCAGCGCATGCTCCATATTTAGCCCTCACATACAACCGCTTTCTCTATGATAGAACTGTACTGGAAAGATGCGAAGGGCACTCCAGTTCAGAGGAAAGGAAAAAGGAGCAGTCCGCTGATTTATGTACTCATATCACAATATCGGCCTGCAGTAGTATTTTGCAAAGTGTACTGTGTTCGAACATTGTGAATTACCTCGAAGTAAACGATCTACTGACACAGTAGCACGGATACTGAAAATTACGTTCTTGGGATACACAACTAGCACATTAGTCAAATGCAGTAACGGATGCTATCGACAGATCTCAGAGTGAATCGTATTTTTTTTTAATTTCCAGAACGATTAGGTCACTGATTCTCACCTCTACATCTACATCTAAATGGTTACTCTGTATTTCACAATTAAGTGCCTGGCAGAGGGTACATCGAACTGCAAGTGGCTTCTAATCAAATTGCGTTCCTACGGAGTATCGTCTCAGCTGTGACACTGAATACGCGATCTCCTTTCAAAATGAATTTCGTAGTAATTGACTTAAAGTCATCGAGTAAAACGGAAGTGATATCTGGTGTTCCCCAAGGAAGTGTATTACGCCGTCTGCTGATCCTAATCTATGCAAACGGCTTAGTAGACAATCCGAACAGCCGTGTTAGATTGTTTTCAGATGATGCTGTTATTTACCGTCTAGTGAAGTCATCAAAACGAAATGCAAAATGAATTAGACAGTTTTTCTGTGTGGCGAGAAAAGTAGGAGTTCACTCTGAATAAAGAAAACAGTGGTGTTATAAGTGCTAATGAGGATTCGTCAAATCTCTGTTACAAGATATACAAATTTGAAGGCTTTCAGCTCAACTAAGTGCCAAAGGTTTACTATTACGAACAAATTAAGTTTGAACGATCACATAGGTAACGTTGTGAGGAAGGCAAACCAAAGACTTCTTTTTGTTGGCACAACACTTGGAAGAATCTACAGATCTACTAAAGAGACGGTCTACATGACGCCTGTCCGTCTTTTCCTGGAGTACCTCTCCGCGGCACTGCACCCTTAACAGACAGAAGTGACAGACGACATAGAAACAGTTCAGATAAGAGCAGCTTGTTTTGTATGATCGGGAAATTGGGGAGAGAGTGTCGCGCGTATGACACTCGAGTTGGTGTGGAAATCTATTAAGGTGATATCAGACCCCAAATTTTCAACAAAAAAATTATTTCCTTTTCTTTCTGCTATATAAATATTTGGACTTTCCTGGACATGTTACTCTCTTGATTCTTGTTACCCGCTAAGAATCCGTAGTTAGAATAATAAATGTCGATTGAGTTTAAACTGGGAGTCCATCTTGTTCTTAATCAAGAACCGCTTTTTCATTCTAGACACCAATCTTAGCTGATGCCGTCGTCATAGGATGTTTTATATAGATGCTGTAGATTACGGAAGCTGTCCTGAAAACATTGTTTAAATGATATAAGGATAAGTGGAACTAAATAGACCGATTGGTTCACTGCGAATTGTCTTCACAGGTTGCAGATTTAAATGTGTTATCCTTACTGCAATTCAGAAAACAATAATGCCCACTGATTGCATGTCGTACTTTCAGTAGTTTGGACTTGAATATTCTTACATACAGAACAAACACGCGCTGAGAAGAGAATGTGGAAGTGAATCGACCTCTGTGACTGTCACCCCCGCCCTCCTTAGATGGTTGAAGTATAGGGGAGAGACAGCTAACAAAGAAAACTAAAACAGTCAAAGTATTCCAATAAAACAACCCCTTTCCTACTCTCAATATAGAGGGAGAAATGATCATCGTAAGAAAATTAGAGATGTCACAGCTCGGACAAAAAACAGTTTATTGTTCGTTTTCCCACACGCTGTTCGAGAGTGTAAGGGAGTGTAATAGTCTTGACGTAGTTTGGTGACCACTCCGATTGGCATTTAAGTGTGGAGTGCAGAGTAGTCTCGTGGATGTAAACGTAGAAGTACCGAAAAGTTGAAAATTGACGCTTCTGGGTTTTTGTGCCTCTGCGATATATTGATTAAAAATTTTTTCTTACACTAGGTTATTATCAGTACAGAAAAAAAGATATCTCTACGGTTGGCAAATGGAGTTAGTACATGTTCGCTATTGCGTGTATCTTTCGTTAATGGATAGTTTCATGTTGATATGTCAACTTATCAGTCAAAGATGACGTGACGAGCAGCTCCCCGCCATATTTTGGATTTTGGGAAAGGTCTAATCACTGTCATGAGCAACACTGGAAAATCATACCGAAGGGTCGTACAGACAGCTGTAGTGTTATGACGACAGAAAAAGTGGTCAATAGATGAGTTCAGGATAATCAGAATAACAGAACTATATCCTGAGACGATCGTAGGATTGTTTGGGTAGCTCTGCGAAGAAGGATGGTAACAGCCGAAATCTGGACAGACGGTAGAGTATATTGGTCGGGATCCAACTACTGGAAACTGGATTTAGTCTCGAACTCCAATGCATCATAAACGCTAACACCACACCACAGACAACAGAGACTTGCGTTTTGTAGAAACAGAGTCAGCTTTAACACTGTGTGGTACTCTGTACTTTTCTCGCTTCAAATCGACGCCAACGTGTCCGCATCCGACCAGGAGAAAGATCAAAGGAGGCAGTGATTCTCGGCACATGTGTCTTTCTAACTCTTGCAGTTATAACACGGGAAGCTACTGGATCAAACAACGTGACTGATTTGGTAACCGTTAAAGGAATGGTGAATGTTGTCAATTGTGATACATCCTGTTGTCATTTCTTGCAACGCAAATCCATATTCCAGCTGAATGAAGGAGACCCCACACAGCAGTCCACAATATTTTGAGGACCTATGGTACCTTAACTCGCTTCCATGGCAGCCTGATATGACACACACAGAACCATTCTAGGAAGAAATGGGGAGACGTATACATTCATAGCAACCTCGAACCAGCAGTCCTCTAGAACTAACACAGTCTTTGTTTAAGACACTGCTAGAAATTTCGTAAGATAGCTTGCGCAGGCAGTTTTTTGTCATGACACGGCAATACCATAGTTTATTCGTGCCCTTGGGGGTCATAATTAATTTTGATGGTGATGTAAATCATTTCAGAACGGAATGAAAATTTCATCTTGAAGAACCCACAATGTGATGAACATCTCCAGCGAGTCTGATAAGTGTTGGACTGATTCTTCGTACCGTAACAGTTTCCGTCATACTCAAGTTGCAGGACGTAAATTTGACGTGACATGACTTGATCGAAATGATAAGGCAAGAACATTAAGATAATTTTAAATATTCTCTCAGTAGCTTCTGAACTAGACAAGGGACGAAATTTATAGGTTCATGGACCTTCCAGGACTTTACCTGAAGTGATACTGGAAAACAATGAACAAAATGTGTCTGAATGCCCGAATTAGAATTTTAATAGTCGTCATCCCACATGCGAGGACAGCGTGGTATAAACTGTGCCAACGTATTTGCTGACGGAAATGTATCCCACTATTAACTAGCGTAACGCACCCTTTCGTGACAGAGCCGCCAAATGATGGACTTCAGGATACAATGAAATGAGAGAAATCGTGAATCTACTACACAGTATGCGATACTATAACACAACATCACAGCTGAAACGTTTAAATTTACTTATTTGTTTATTTTTTACGAGTGTGATTTATTTTAAAGTTATTTTTACGTATGATCGGTAACATTATTGTAAACTGAATATGAGAAATGTTTTTGTTGTAAATGAAATATCTCAAACAAATAAAGAAGATACCGTAATATCAGTATGTATTAGCAGATTCTTATCCCAGGGTAAGATAAAGGGGACAATTAGTAACGACACAATGCTGGTTAGAACACTATTTACCATACAATGCGAATACAAAAGTACGCCATATAACTTGGCAGCCATAGAGCGAACTGACTCCATTTTACAAAGATGTGCTTAGCGAGGACGCACTCGATGGTCAAAGAGGTATCTCTCTCACAGTGTTTCCCCATATACTTACAGGATATGAGGTCCGACTGTTATTCATAACACTCTTCTCTCATGTGAACCAAACGTGTTTCAACACTTCTCTGCCATCATTAGCGGATTTTCTTTACTAAAGACTGTAAAAGGTGAGCATATTTTTATGTGATACCTAATATAAGAAAATATGGCTTTAAGGTAGTTTTTATTTGTTTCTGTTATTACCTTAATTTTGCATTATATTGTTTTGCAGGACCGTTTGTGTCTTTGCCTGTACTGATAGCTTGTCATTAGCAACCAAACAATGTTAGTTTTATTATCGAGTTGGGGACTGATGACCATAGATGTTAAGTCCCATAGTGCTCAGAGCCATAATCGAGTTAGCACATCGCTTTACGTCCATACGTAATTTTGCGGCGGCACTATATTTCGCGCATGTATTTGAAGTAACTTATGGTGAATCCTTTTTCTTTGGAGTTCTAATGAGTTGTTGAGCATCACTCACAAATGCTACAAATATTTTGTAGAAATCTGGTTGTAACGCACGTTTTACACTTTATCAAAATACAGTGTACACGTCGTTATTGTGTATTATAACACAGGCAGCGTTCACTTGTTCTTGAGTCGGAACCGTCTCTGTCAGTAGCGTGTGTGTGTGTGTGTGTGTGTGAGAGAGTGTGTGTGTGTGTATGTCTGTAAGCTGTAAAATACTGTAGTGTGAGAATAACTTGTGTGGTTTTCATATTTGTCTTCGTACACATTTACTGTATTTGTTACAGTAGTAGTTCAATCGTGCTCTGTACATTGGTAAAAATGTTACTTTTGTTACAATAATTATAGCATTGAAGTTTACACCACTACATGTTGATCATCTTACTCAGTGCTATTTCTACCATACAGCTTATTATCTGAAAAATTAACAGTGTAATTTTATCGTTAGCGTACGTGACGTTGCAGATAATCCGCGTTTATTTTAACAAGCCATGAATGGAAATTAAATTGTTGCCCGGCTTTAACTGCTCTGGTGACAACATTATATTCAGATATTTTAATTACTGAATGCGTCCTACCGCTCTTCTGTTATAGATAGTGTGGTGTCACCGCCAGACACCACACTTGCTAGGTGGTAGCCTCTAAATCGGCCGCGGTCCATTAGTATATGTCGGACACGCGTGTCGCCACTATCAGTGATTGCAGACCGAGCGCCGCCACACGGCAGGTCTAGAGAGACTCCCTAGCACTCACTCCAGTTGTACAGCCGACTTTGCTAGAGATGGTTCACTGTCTACATACGCTCTCATTTGCAGAGACGACAGTTTAGCATAGCCTTCAGCTACGTCATTTGTTACGACCTAGCAAGGCGCCATATTCAGTTACTATAATGACTCATACAATGTACGCTTTCACGGCCGGTATTGTCTTCACTTAAAACTTCCGGGCTAATAGGCCGTAGTCGAAGTATAAAACTGTCTCCTGACGTTTCGTCTCCGACTGCGGGAGACATTCTCGGAGATAAAGCGGCGAACTGTGAAGAGAACTGGAGGAAGCGCTGATTATATAGGCAGTATAGAGGGCGCCACTGTCGATCACGTGGCGTCGGCTGTGAGATTGTCTCTGGTAATGCCAACATTCTCGATTGAAAGTAATCGATCGTGACGCTTGCGGTGCAACGCTGACATCCAAATTTTATCCAGATTAACACCTTCATCTTTCCTGTTAAAATTATTACGATGTTTATCAATCTCGATAGCCTCTCTATACAAGCGTGCATAATAATGCGAGGTTTTTGATATGACTCTTGTCTCACCGAATTCCATTTCGTGATCACCTTCCCGGTAAACATGTTCCGCTACGGACAATTTATCCGTGTGACCCAGGCGGCAATTCCTCTTATGTTCGACAAGACGGGTGTTTACACTTCTCTTTGTGGTACAGATGTAAACCTGTCTATAACTGCAAGGAATTTAATATACCGCCGGTGTAGCCAAAGGGTGTCGTGCATCTTTTTCCGACCTTAAAAATTCTTTTATTTTCCTAGTAGGTCTGAAAATAGTTTCCACCCCATACTTGCCTAAAAGTGAAGACTATAATGACTATCTTCAGGAATGTATTCTGAACAGATAATTTTGTGAATCATGTACCGTCAAGAGCGACGTTCATCTTTAATGGATTAAAGTTAACTGTTGTGGTTGTTGTTGTGGTCTTTAATCCTGAGACTGGTTTGATGCAGCTCTCCATGCTACTCTACCCTGTGCAAGCTTCTTCATCTCCCAGTACCTACTGCAGCCTACATCCTTCTGAATCTGCTTAGTGTATTCATCTCTTGGTCTCCCTCCACAATTTTACCCTCCACGCTGCCCTCCAGTACTAAATTAGTGATCCCTTGATGCCTCAGAACATGTCCTACCAAACGATCCCTTCTTCTGGTCAAGTTGTGCCACAAACTCCTCTTCTCCCCAATTCTATTCAATACCTCCTCATTAGTTATGTGATCTACCCATCTAATCTTCAGCATTCTTCTGTAGCACCACATTTCGAAAGCTTCTATTCTCCTCTTGCCCAAACTATTTATCGTCCATGTTTCACTTCCATACATGGCTACACTCCATACAAATACTTTCAGAAACGACTCCCTGACACTTAAATCTATACTCGATGTTAACAAATTTCTCTTCTTCAGAAACGCTTTCCTTGCCATTGTCAGTCTACATTTTATATCTTCTCTACTTCGACCATCATCAGTTATTTTGCTCCTCAAATAGCAAAACTCCTTCACTACTTTAAGTGTCTCATTTCCTAATCTAATTCACTCAGCATCATCCGACTTAATTCGACTACATTCCATTATCCTCGTTTTGCTTTTGTTGATGTTCATCTTATACCCTCGTTTCAAGACACTGTCCATTACGTTCAACTGCTCTTCCAAGTCCTTTGCTGTCTCTGACAGAATTACAGTGTCATCGGTGAACCTCAAAGTTTTTATTTCTTCCCATGGACCTACCTCGAATTTTTCTTTTGTTCCCTCTACTGCTTGCTCAATATACAGATTGAACAGCATCGGGGAGAGGCTACAATCCTGTCTCACTCCCTTCCCAACCACTGCTTCCCTTTCATGTCCCTCGACTCTTATAATTGCCATCTGGTTTCTGTACAAATTGTAAATAGCCTCTCGCTCTCTGTATATTACCCCTGCCACCTTCAGAATTTGAAAGAGAATATTCCAGTCAACACTGTCAAAGCTTTCTCTAAGTCTACAAATGCTAGAAACGTAGGTTTGCCTTTCCTCAATCTAATTTCTAAGATAAGTCGTAAGGTCAGTTTTGCCTCACGTGTTCCAACATTTCTACGGAATCCAAACTGATGTTCCCCGACGTCGGCTTCTACCAGTTTTTCCATTCGTCTGTAAAGAATTCTCGTTCGTATTTTGCAGCTGTGACTTATTAAACTGTTAGTTCGGTAATTTTCACATCTGTCGACACCTGCTTTCTTTTGGGATTGGAATTATTATATTCTTCTTGAAGTCTGAAGGAATTTCGCCTGTCTCGTACATCTTGCTCACCAGATGGTAGAATTTTATTCTTCTTGAAGCCTGAGGAAATTTCGCATGTCTCATACATCTTGCTCACCAGATGGTAGAATTTTGTCATGACTGGCTCTCCAAAGGCTGTCAGTAGTCCTAATGGAATGTTGTCTACTCCCGGGGCCTTGTTTCGACTCAGGTCTTTCAGTGCTCTGTCAAACTCTTCACGCATTATCGTATCTCCCATTTCATCTTCATCTACTTCCTCTTCCATTTCCATAATATTGTCCTCAAGAACATCGCCCTGTATAGACCCTCTATACTCCTTCCACCTTCCTGCTTTCCCTTCTTTGCTTAGAACTGGGTTTCCATCTGAGCTCTTGATATTCGTGCAAGTGGTACTCTTTTCTCCAAACATCTCTTTAATTTTCCTGTAGGCAGTATCTATCTTACCCGTCGTGAGATAACCCTCTACATCCTTACATTTGTCCTCTATCCATCCCTGCTTAGCCATTTAGCACTTTCTGTCAATTTCATTTTTGAGACGTTTGTATTCCTTTTTGCCTGCTTCATTTACTGCATTTTTGTGTTTTCTCCCTTCATCAATTAAATTCAATATTTCTTCTGTTACCCAAGGATTTCTACTAGCCCTCGTCTTTTTACCTATTTAATCCTCTGCTGCCTTCACGATTTCATCCGTCAAAGCTATCCATTCTTCTTCTACTGTATTTCTTTCCTCCATTCCTGTCAATTGTTCTCTTATGCTTTCCCTGAAACTCTGTACAACCTCTGGTTCTTTCAGTTTATCCAGATCCCATCTCCTTAAATTCCCACCTTTTTGCAGTTTATTCAGTTTTAATCTACAGTTCATAACCAATAGATTATGGTCAGAGTCCACATCTGCCCCTGGAAATGTCTTACAATTTAAAATCTGATTCCTAAATCTCTGTCGTACCATCATATAATCTACCTGAAACCTTCTAGTATCTCCAGGGTTCTTCCTTGTATACAACCTTCTTTCATGATTCTTGAACCAAGTGTTAGCAATGATTAAGTTATGCTCTGTGCAAAATTCTACCATGCGGCTTCCTCTTGCATATCTTAGCCCCAATCCATATTCACCTACTACGTTTCCTTCTCTTCCCTTTCCTACTGTCGAATTCCAGTCACCCATGACTATTAAATTTTCGTCTCCCTTCACTGCCTGAATAATTTCTTTTATCTCATCATACATTTCATCAATTTCTTCATCATCTGCAGAACTAGTTGGCATATAAACTTGTACTACTGTTGTAGGCGTGGGCTTCGTGTCTATCTTGGCCACAAGCTAAGTATCAATCTAATTTCTTCGGCTTTCTGAATTCTCATTCCTTATCATGTTCCAGACCTCACGTCAGTATAGTTCTTCCCTCCTCACGCCAGCCTGCGTGAGCTAAAACGCGTGCATTTCGGCCTCCACTCGTAACACGGTGTTGGCTCTTCTTCTAACACAAAAGATGGATTGTCAGTTTATGGCCGTGTCTCTACAACGATGTATATCCGACATATGGTTGTTGGAAACATATTGTTCCATTTGAGCCCTTCCACCCTGTTCTGACCTTAAATGATTGTTTTTCATGCATGGTTAAGATTGTGAGGATGTCTCTGTGTACGTACAATCTATCATTGCCGATTGTTTTTTAAGAGAAAAATTCAACAGGGTTTGCTGAGGCCTAACTAGGCGTTTCGTTATCCATTTCGCAGTGGTCAACGAAATTTACAGGGAAGTAAATAAAATACGCTTGTGCCCAAGTCAGATGTTAACGCTCTTATTGTGACGTTAAAGCGCCAGGGAGCCAATAACTCCAGTTATTATCCTGATACATGTAAGAAAATAGCTAATCGGGGACCGCCCAATTCTTTATGTGCAGTGTTGGAACTATTCGACACACTGTTGTCAACCGTCGGAGTTCAGGGGTTAGAAGATAGTTGGTGGGCGCTACCGGTTGATTTTCTCGATCATGAATCAAACTGTTCGTTACCTGATGCCACAGCAAAAAATCAGCAGTGGGTCTAAGAATACCACAAATCTTAAATACGAGGTCAAAAAGTAAAGGAGAAAATTGCTCATAATGATAGAAAATTGAAACGTACATTATTTCTCCATATAACCTCCTTGCACTGAAGTGCATTGTGTCCAACCTTTCACGAGTTCTTTTGCTTCCGTCGAGAAAAAAAAGTTTTTGTAGCAGCTGTAACGAATTTTACACCGAATCGATGACTTCTGCATCGGTTGAAAACCTTCTTTGCCTGAGCGCTTGCTTCAATAGTAAAACATATGCAAATCGCTTGGGGACAGGTCTGGACTGCATAGCGGGTGTCCCAGCAGTTCGAATCCCAACTCCCTTATTGTTTCCGCCGTCTATTTGCCGAATAGGGCCGATCGTTATCTTGCTGCATAATGACACATTTTCGCAGTTTTCTGTGACGCTTGGATCTGACTGCAGATTTCAGTTTAGTGCGCAACACATCACAGTAGTTCTCATTGTTCATACTTTCGCCTCTTGGGTCAAATGAAGGGCTATCACGCATTCCATGTCCCAGAATACTGTTAGCATTATCTTATCATCTGATGATTGACGTTTGAATTTCTTAACTTCTGGTGACTACGGGTATTTGCAAACCATGACCGCAGCTTTTCTTCCCGGCTTCTGATGACGAACCAACGTTTCGTCTACAGTAACGATTTACTGTAAAAAACCAACACCCTCTCGATGATAACGGCCAAAATGCTTACGAGATATATCCAATCTGTACTCCTTATGCTGCGCTCAAGGATATTTCGGTACCCACCTTCCACACACTTTCCGAAAATTTAGCCTGTCGTGTAAGATGAAATACGTTGAACCATGACTGCTATGTAAAGTACTGGCCAATTCGTCCATTATCATTCGTATGTTTTCCATGACCATACTCTCAACGACTTAAAATTGTCCTCAGTTGTTGACGTCGATGGACTGTTCGACATAAAGAATTTTTCAAGCGTTCTATCCATTCATAGATCATCCTTCACGATAAAAAGTTGTCGCCATACTGCGCTTGCATTTGCCGAATAATTTCAGCAGGTTTAACACATTCCGCAAAGAGAAAGCGAATCACTGCCTCATTTGGTTGGTTGATTTGGGAAGGAGACCAGACAGCGAGGTCATCGGTCTCATCGGGTTAGGGAAGGACGGGGAAGGAAGTCGGCCGTGCCCTTTTGAAAGGAACCATCCCGGCATTTGCCTGGAGCGATTTAGGGAAATCACGGTAAACCTAAATCAGGATGGTCGGACGCGGGATTGAACCGTCGTCCTCCCGAATGCGAGTCCAGTGTCTAACCACTGCGCCACCTCGCTCGGTACACTGCCTCATTTCCTCCTAGATGCAGATCGACAACGGAGCTGCCATGTTTCGCGGTCTGATACAAAATAGAATGATTAACGCGCGAATAAAAGTGACTTGTGTAGAATTGCTCTGGATACTATGAATATGAAGTCAGGCAGCAGTAGCCGACCGGGACTGATGCAGCTACAGGGAAGTAAACGGCTTTTTTCATTTACGAGTTCCTAACCAGGAGCGAATTTCATTATATCATCTGTGTGCTTTAATAGTTAGGTTTCTTGTGTTTCTGCGTGTAAATTTAACATCTAACTACCGCAGTTGTCGCTTTTTCGTTTTGCATCAGAAAGTAAACCGATTTTGTGGCGTATTAAAAGTTCCTAATCAAGGGAAAATTATTTAGTTTCACGTGAGTGCTTCGGTAGATAGGTTTTTGAATAACTGTGTATTACTAGACACAGTTCATGCGTTTTCGCCAGGGTCTGCGGTAGAGTTGCGCAGCACATGCCGATGGTCCGTTTGTCTGCATAGTTTAGTTTTCCATGGCCGTTAGTATGGACAGGGTCTGCAATTGTTGTGTGCGGATGCGAGCCGAGTTGGTGACACTTCGCTCTCAGTTTCAGGCTGTGATGGCTTCGGTTGCACAGCTTGAGGCTGCAGCAGATGGGCACTGCTGTTGTGGGCCCGCCGTGGGGTTCCAACGGACGTCCAGACCGTCAGAGGCCTCCGATTGGTCCTCACCACTTCTGTTAGCCGCTCGGAACCAGAGAGTCAGCCTCACTGAGGCTGACTCCTAACCTGTGGTCGAGTGGGATGTCGCCCCGGGGCGAAGCAGCCGACGAAAGACTTCCCAGGCGGCCGCACGTAAGGCCACCCCGGTTTGTTTGACAAACAGGTTCCAGGTGCTGTCTGTGGCTAACACTGTCGCTAAGCAAGATGCTCTCGCCTGTCCTGTTTCCGAGGAAACCACTCAGCCTGCAAGATTCGGGCAATCGCAGAGGGTGGGATTATTGGTAGTTGGGAGCTCCAACGTTAGGCGCGTTATGGGGCCCCTTAGGGACTCGGCCGACAAGGAGGGTAAGAAATCCAATGTGCACTCCGTGTGCATACCGGGTGGAGTCATTCCAGATGTGGAAAGGGTCCTACCGGATACCATGAAGAGCACATGCTGCAGCCAACTGCAGTTGGTTGCTCACGTCGGTTACAATAATGTGTGTCACTTTGGATCAGAAGAGATTCTCTCTGGTTCCGAGCGGCTAACAGAAGTGGTAAAGGCTGTAGTCTTGCTTGCAAGATGAAAGCAGAGCTGACCATTTGAAGTGTAGTCGACAGGACTGATTGCGGACCTGTGGTACAGAGCCGAGTGGAGGGTCAGGATCAGAGGCTCAGACGGCTCTGCGACCGTGTAGGCTGCAGATTCCTCGACTTGCGCCAAAGGGTGGTTGGGTTTCGGGTTCTGCTGAATAGGTCAGGTGTCCACTATATGCAGGAGGCGGCTACACGGGTATCAGGGGCTCTGTGGCGAGAACTGGGTGGTTTTTTAGGTTAGAGGGTCTCAGGAAAACACAACAAGGGCTTCAGTCACAAAGGGTGCAGGCTGAACACAGGAAGAATGTAGATACAAGAACCATTGCTATAACAGTTGTAAATTGCCGTAGCGGTGTTGGGAAAGTACCAGAGCTCCAAGCGCTAGTAGAAAGCTCAAATCGTTATAGGCACTGAAAGCTGGCTAAAGCTGGATTTAAGCTCAGCCGATAATTTTTGCGAAGAACCTAACGGTGTTCGGAAAGGATAGGCTAAACAAGATTGGCGGTGGCGTGTTTGTTACTGTGTGAAGTAGTTTAGCTTGTCGTGAAACTGATGTAGATACTGCCTGTGAGTTAGTATGGGCAGAGGTCATTGTTGGCAACCGGAATAAAATAATAATTGGATCCATTTGTCGACCTCCCAATTCAGATGATACAGTGGCTGAAAAGCTCAAAGAAAACTTGAGTCTGATTTCAAACACGTACCCGACACATACAATAATAGTTGGTGGTGACTTTAATTTACTCTCGACATGTACGCATAAAATATCATCCAAAATTGTGCTAAACGCATTCTCTGAAAATTATTTCCAGCTGTTAGTTCATGAGCCCACGCGAATAGTAAACGGTTGTGAAAATGCACTTGATCTGTTAGCAACAAATAATCCTGAGTTAATAACGAGCATCAAAACCGATTCAGGGATTTGTGAACACAGGGGTGTCGTTGCGAGATTGAATACTGTAATCCCCAAATCCTCGAAGCGTAAGCGAAAAATATACCTATTCAAACAAGCAGATAAAAATTCACTTGACGCCTTCCTAAGAGATAATCTCCACTCATTCCAAAATTAATAATATAAGTGTAGACCATGTGTGGCTTAAATTGAAAGAAATAGTATCGGCAGCAATTGAGAGATTTATATCAAATAAATTAACAGACAACGGAGCTGATACTCCTTGATGCACAAAACGGCTCAGAACACTGTTGCAGAAACAACGAAACAAACATGCCAAATTGAAACAGACGCAAAATCCCCAAGAAAGGCTATCTTTTACAGAAGCTCGAAATTTAAGGCGTACTTCAATGCGAGATGCTTATAACAGTTTCCACAAAGAAACTTTGTCTCGAAACCTGGCAGTAAATCCAAAGAGATTCTGGTCCTATGTGAATTATGTTAGCAGCAAGAAACAATCTATGCATTCTCTGCACAATTGCAATGGAGATACTATCAAAGACAGTGCTTCCAAAGCAGAGTTACTAAACACAGCCTCCCGAAATGCCTTCACAAAATAAGACGAAGTAAATATTCCAGAATTCGAATCGAGAACAGCTGCCAACATGAGTAACGTAGAAGTAAATATCCTCGGAGTAGTGAAGTAACTTAAATCACGTGATAAAAGGAAGTCTTCTGGTCCAGAACGTATACCAATTAGATTCCTTTCGGAGTATGCTGAAGCATTAGCTCCATACTTAACAATCATATACAACCCTTCACTCGACGGAAGATCTGTATCCAAGGACTGGAAAGTTGCACAGCTCACACCAATATTCAAGAAAGGTATTGGGAGTAATCCAGTAAATTACAGGCCCATATCGTTAACGTCGATATGCAGCAGGATTCTGGAACATATATTGTGTTCGAACATTATGAATTACCTCGAAGAAAACGGTATATTGACACACAGTCAACATAGGTTTAGGAAACATCGTTCCTGTGAGACAGAACTACCTTTTTATTCACATGAAGTGTTGATTGCTATTGACAAGGGATTTCAGATCGATTCCTTTTTTCTGGATCTCCGGAAGGCTTTTGACACTGTACCACACAAGCGGCTCATAGTGGAATTGCGTCATAATGGAATATCGTGTCAGTTATGTGATTGGATTTGTGATTTCCTGTCAGAGAGGTCACAGTTCGTAGCGATTGACGGAAAGTCATCGAGTGAAACTGAAGTGATTTCTGGCGTTTCCCAAGGTAGTGTTATAGGCCCTTTGCTGATCCTTATCAATATTAATGGTTTCGGAGACAATCTGAGCAGCGGTCTTCGCTTGTTCGCAGATGACGCTGTCGTCATCAGAAGACTAAAACAAACTTCAAAACGATTTAGAAAAGATATCTCAATGGTGCGAAAAGTGGCAGTTGACCTTAAATAACGAAAAGTGTGAGGTCATACACATGAGCGCTAAATGGAACCCGTTAAACCGCGGTTACACGATAAATCAGTCAAATCTAAAAGTCGTAAATTCAACTAAATACCTAGGTAATACAGTTACGAACAACTTAAATTGTAAGGAACACATAGCAAACGTTGTTGGGAAGGCTAAATAAGGACTGCGTTTTATTGGCAGGACACTTAGAAAATGTAACAGATCTACGAGGGCTATTCCGAAAGTAAGGTCCGATAGGTCGCGAAATGGAAACCACGGTAAAAATCAAAAATTTTTTATTTGCAACAGTTAGATACACCTTGCAGCTACTTATCTCCATAGTCGCCGACCCGACTTAGACGTGTATCGTAGCGTTGTACCAACTTTCCCATACCCTCGCTATAGAAGGCAGCCGCCAGTGCTCTCCGCCAATTCTCTACGCTGGCCTACGGCTCGTTGTCTTGTGCCGAAATGTTGTCTTCATAACCAGCGGTTCATGTGACCTGAGCTGAAACTCAGAGGGAGACAATTACGGGCTGTATTGTGGGTAATCTCACATTTCCATTTGAAAACGATGCAGGAGCATCTTCATTGCCCCTGCAGAATGCGGCTGAGAATTGTCTTGAAGACGAAACAGCACGACAGTTATGTAATGTTAGCTGCATAGCTTCAGGGGAAATTTCTCACCAGGCCCCCGTACTTGGCGGCAGACACTATTTTCTAGACATCTTTACGCACTCACTGCGAGCTCAGAAATGAGAAGAGCGACGTGATGCTAACTGGGGTTATACTAGAGACACTACCCAACACATCTGTGCAAAGCTTTATCGGATTTTCATAGTCGTTTCCATTTCGTGACCGATCGGACCTTACTTTCGGAATAGCCCTCGTACTAAGCAGACTCCCTACACTACGCTTGTGTGTCCTCTTTTAGAATACTGCTGCGTGGTGTGGGATCCTTACCAGAAAGGACTGACGGAGTACATCGAAAAAGTTCAAAGAAATGCAGCACGTGTTTTACTATCGCGAAATATGGGAGAGGGTGTCACAGAAATGATACAGGATTTGGCTGGACATCATTAAAAGAAAGGCGTTTTAGATTGCGACGGACACCTATCACGAACTTTCTCCTCCGAATGGAAAATATTTTGTTGACACCGACCTACATAGGGATGAATGATCTCCAAGATAAAATTAGGGAAAGCAGAGCTCGTACGGAAAGATGTAGGTCTTCATTGTTTTCGCGTGCTATACGAGGTTGGAATATTAGAGAAATGTGAAGGTGGTTCGATGAACCCTCTGCCAGGCACTTAAATGTGATTTGCAGAGTATCCATGTAGATGAGTATGACCCAGATCTATGGCGAGAAACTGAAGAAGTCCCTTTACTTTTCCACTTCCCTCGTAGATAAACAATAATGCATAACACGGTTTCCCATCTGGCTTACACTTTTTTTTTTTGGAAATATAAATCAATGTTTTATTAATTCAACAGATACAGTAGTTCCAGAGACACGGACCTGCTCTACATCTCTCCATCTCATAATAATTGTAAAAACCCATGTCCATTTCTATGTTCAGTTACATAAAAACACATTGGCACTACCTTATGTTAAAATGTTAATTACTACAATATTATGTTGACCTAAAATATCCTAACGTACTATCGTCATTATCAGTGCAGTATTTTACATCAGTTTTTAGATTAATAATTAATATTCTAACTGACATTAGTTCATAACAGTTATTGCCAAAGCAGATGTTAAAACAATGGTAAAGGGACTGGTATATATGACTGTGATTTGTCTGTGATGGTCGGATTCAGTAAGTGACATACGTATCATAATATCAAATTGGCTTACTTAAATACGGTATCAATGTATTCAAAATGTGTGGCCCGATTCCAGCACACTACAGTCTCATCTTCATATGGCTGCACTTGTTTCATTAAAATATCAGATTCGTCATAAGTAAGTCGGGCTCCGCTATAAGATAATTTGCGCAGTTAGTCCAAATGTCTTGACAATTTGT
This sequence comes from Schistocerca nitens, assembly GCF_023898315.1. Taxonomy (NCBI): domain Eukaryota; kingdom Metazoa; phylum Arthropoda; class Insecta; order Orthoptera; family Acrididae; genus Schistocerca; species Schistocerca nitens. The sequence goes on along the minus strand of NC_064618.1, from coordinate 189,152,809 downwards.
GTAACATACAGGGTGTTTCAAAAATGACCGGTATATTTGAAACGGCAATACAAACTAAACGAGCAGCGATAGAAATACACCGTTTGTTGCAATATGCTTGGGACAACAGTACATTTTCAGGCAGACAAACTTTCGAAATTACAGTAGTTACAATTGTCAACAACAGATGGCGCTGCGGTCTGGGAAACTCTATAGTACGGTATTTTCCACATATCCACCATGCATAGCAATAATATGGCGTAGTCTCTCAATGAAATTACCCGAAACCTTTGACAACGTGTCTGGCGGAATGGCTTCACATGCAGATAAGATGTACTGCTTCAGCTTTTCAATTGTTTCTGGATTCTGGCGATACACCTGGTCTTTCACGTGTCCACACAGAAAGAAGTCACAGGGGTTCATGTCTGGCGAATAGGGAGGCCAATCCACACCGCCTCCTGTATGTTTCGGATAGCCCAAAGCAATCACACGATCATCGAAATATTCATTCAGGAAATTAAAGACGTCGGCCGTGCGATGTGGCCGGGCACCATCTTGCATAAACCACGAGGTGTTCGCAGTGTCGTCTAAGGCAGTTTGTACCGCCACAAATTCACGAAGAATGTCCAGATAGCGAGATGCAGTAATCGTTTCGGATCTGAAAAATGGGCCAATGATTCCTTTGGAAGAAATGGCGGCCCAGACCAGTACTTTTTGAGGATGCAGGGACGATGGGACTGCAGCATGGGGCTTTTCGGTTCCCCATATGCGCCAGTTCTGTTTATTGACGTAGCCGTCCAGGTAAAAATAAGCTTCGTCAGTAAACCAAATGCTGCCCACATGCATATCGCCGTCATCAATCCTGTGCACTATATCGTTAGCGAATGTCTCTCGTGCAGCAATGGTAGCGGCGCTGAGGGGTTGCCGCGTTTGAATTTTGTATGGATAGAGGTGTAAACTCTGGCGCATGAGACGATACGTGGACGTTGTCGTCATTTGGACCGCAGCTGCAACACAGCGAACGGAAACCCGAGGCCGCTGTTGGATCACCTGCTGCACTAGCTGCGCGTTGCCCTCTGTGGTTGCCGTACGCGGTCGCCCTACCTTTCCAGCACGTTCATCCGTCACGTTCCCAGTCCGTTGAAATTTTTCAAACAGATTCTTTATTGTATCGCTTTTCGGTCCTTTGGTTACATTAAACCTCCGTTGAAAACTTCGTCTTGTTGCAACAACACTGTGTTCTAGGCGGTGGAATTCCAACACCAGAAAAATCCTCTGTTCTAAGGAATAAACCATGTTGTCCACAGCACACTTTCACGTTGTGAACAGCACACGCTTACAGCAGAAAGACGACGTACAGAATGGCGCACCCACAGACTGCGTTGTCTTCTATATCTTTCACATCACTTGCAGCGCCATCTGTTGTTGAAAATTGTTACTACTGTAATTTCGAAAGTTTGTCCGCCTGAAAATGTGCTGTTGTCCCAAGCATATTGCAACAAACGGTGTATTTCTATCGCTGCTCGTTTAGTTTTTATTGCCGTTTCAAATATACCGGTCATTTTTGAAACACCCTGTATAAGAATATTCACACGTACTTACATTTATTAATAAATGGTAACTGATTTAATCTAGTGAACACCGTTTTGGCTAATTCTGGTAGTTATGCGTATGTGTTGGATGCACAAAGTGTTTATGTGTCACCTGCAAGCAGCTGTTTCACAAACAGATGTGGTGCTCGTACAATTAATGGCAGATTCAGCTTACAGTGCAAAGTTTAGACACTACGCAAATACATTAATCATTTCCTGACAAGCAATGATCTCAGCTACCATACGTTAAGCAAAGGTTACTTTATGTATGAGGGCAAACGTATTATTCAGCATCAGCAAGACACATTGACTTAGAGAGAATTTATTTTGTGTGGAGTAACTGCCACTTTTTCGAACGAGTTAAGAAATTTTGATGAAATGATATCTACCCCGTTCTGTCATATTTGACCTGAACTCTTCTGGAGCCTTTTTTAGATTCTGTTTCTGGCACTCGATCCCGTATTTCCCCCCCCCCCCCCCCCTGTTGACTACAATTTCTTGTCCTATCATGTCATCAGACAAGTCATACAGCCCTTCAGTGTATTCTTCATACTTATGCCCTTTTCTTCTGCGTCCAACATCGGAACTCTATTGCACTCTTAGTGTTATCATCGTTGCTTTTAATTTCACCGAAGGTTTTTTTTTTTTTTACTTTTCCGTATGCTGAGTCAGTTCTTCGGAGAAAAGTTTCCTTTTATGATTTGTGTAGAGCTCGACACGTTTTTTCAGTTAGTTGTTAGTTGAGTGTATTAGAGTATCAATAAATTACGGAGGGCAGAAATCATTTCTTGTGTGAAGTTAGATTTAAATAACACTCACAACAAAAGCAGATCACTAAGAACATAAATTTAGATAATAAAAGAATTGATAAAGCTATTTGATGCACCAAGTACTCTAACTGCAACTGTAAATAAGCAACGGAAAAGAGTTTCCAAATTTATTTAGAATTACGTGCGAAAGAGTATGCGCTGCAGTCAGATGATATATTGTAAGGCTGTCAGGTTTCTAAAGGTTCTTGTAATTTTGTTGACTGATTTATGAGCCATCTTAGATATTTTCGTAAATCAACTTATATTTGCAATTATATCATAATGTAGTGCGCGGGTGTAATTACAGATGGGGCTACAGACTATGTACGATTACATTGTGAGGTGACGATTTATTCCTTCTGTAAGCGTAAAATATGTAGAAATGTCCATAGCACTTAGCCTTGGAGACATCTGACGTAATGTCTTTCCATTTCGTCTTTTACGTTCCATTTATTATGCAATGTGACGAAGTTCGAGCGTTAAAAGCTTGGAAGACTTCTGAGAATCGTCCTTTTGCAGCGTGTATTTTGACCGTTATAATCTTGTTCAGCAGACACCGTTCTGTAATTTCCAGCAAAGAAAACAGGGTAAAATGGCGGCGTAAAAAATCTAAAAAGCAGCGAGGCAAGTAAGTGCTATAGACTGAACGAGCAGAAAACAGAGACAATCCCGTATGTTTCCCAGCAACAAGTTCCCATGGAAACGGGCAATTTTCTTGAAAGCCTTTGCTGCTTATTTCCTTGGCGTGTGGAGTGTTACTGCCGCCATTTGCGTATTGCTCCATCCACGCCAGTCGCACTGAGAGGGACTGTAGTCCCGTAGCTATTGGGTTAACAGACACATAATTCAAACGCATCTCTCGCCACTTTCACTTCAATCCCTCCCTGTGAGTGTTAATTACAGGACGTTTCAGAGTGAGTGATGCACCTCCCGTTTCAGTTGTTAATATTTTTGCTGTGAATAAGTTTCCATGGATGTTCTTTCTTTCGCCCGCATCTCGTGGTCGTGCGGTAGCGTTCTCGCTTCCCACGCCCGGGTTCCCGGGTTCGATTCCCGGCGGGGTCAGGGATTTTCTCTGCCTCGTGATGGCTGGGTGTTGTGTGCTGTCCTTAGGTTAGTTAGGTTTAAGTAGTTCTAAGTTCTAGGGGACTTATGACCACAGCAGTTGAGTCCCATAGTGCTCAGAGCCATTTGAACCATTTGTTCTTTCTTTCGTGACTGAGCAGAAGCTATCTCGGAAAGAATCTGTGAGGTATTTATATGAAAACTCGTTGATTACCCTGCGTTGCCAGGGTGGCAGTCCATTCAAACGCTCTGTAGAGGTAAAGAAATAAAAATATTAAAACGTTATGCATGATGCGGCAGATTTTCACGTATCTTAGCTTTTATATCGTCTTATCTCCTGAAGCTATCTGTCGCACAATGACATAATTTAATTTTGCAATTACGTGCAGTGGTATTTCAGAATACTGTTTGCAAATTGTGTCGCGAATACAATTACTAGTAAAGAAGGACTAACTTAAAACGCTATACTTCATGCGGCAGTTTTACTGGCTGAAGTTCGAAATTCAGTAAGTGATAAACTTTTTTCCTTTCGTGTTTTGTGGAGATCGTTAGCGAGAAAAAATTTGTATGATTTATAATTTTGTTACAAGTCTCTGAGTGTTCTCATCCTCAAATCAGTCAAATATGGGTAGTCGCGCTTAGTGGGCTACAAAACTTTTTCACTCCAATCCCCACCACTTTGATGGGTAGGTGGTTCTCATTGCCACAGCTGTTCTTCCCAGGCATTAAGTGACATGTCTACCAAGGTTGGTAGAAATCGGTCAACTGGTTTAGGGAATGTGAAACATACGAAATAGATACATACATACATATGTACATATATCAATTTTTGGGTTCTGTACCTCAATCGGTAAAAAGGAAGCCTTATAGGATCACTTTATCGTATGTCTGTCTGTTTGTGTGTCTGTTCGACTACTAACAAACTCTTTTTCTCGGGAATGGGTAGGTGTATTAAGTTGAAATTTATGTACACATTAAGGTCTACGGTCTCTTGATGATGTAAAAACTGGAAGCTGGTAAGTCAATGCAGTGAAAAGATACGGCCATTTATGTGAAGTATTTTGATACTCGGAAACTCAGACAGAAAAACTAACAGGGCGCTTCCTGTTGAGTTGGACACACAAAATTTGTCACGTGGCAAGATTTCACACTACAATGAAAGGAAAAAATCTAAGAGTTTTTAATTTGTACTTATAGAAAAAGGATTTTTTTTAAAATTTGTTATCAGACTGCCTGGCTACCTGCCCATCTGTTAAAACCACTTTGTTCAGGAATGACAAACTGCCTGTTGGCTTCTGTCTAGGGTTCTTCGGCCGACGTTCATCTAATGATTTTTCTGACGTTTCGATAGCACGAGTGGCTGGCATTGTCAAAGCTTCACCCTCCATTGCCGGTGGTGAACTGGAGCCGAGCTCGCGGTCGCAGACTATATGTACCTGGCGCGCCAACGTCCGAGGGCTTCTCCGCGGTCATTTCCGGTGCGGTTCTCCTCTTGCTACCTGCGACGGTCGTTCGCTGCAGTACGGGAAGCCAGGATCCGTTTACCTTAAGGCTTTCCTCTTTCTTGTTGAAACTGTTCGCGTGTTTTTGTATTTCTACAGCTTCTCTGAACAAGCGCGTGTGATAATGATTCTCCACAGCCAGAACTTCCGTGTCGGCGAATTTTATTACGTGGTCGGTCTCATTCGGTGCGTGCTCTGCCACGGCCGACTTCTCCACCTGCCCCAACCTGCAATGTCGCTTATGCTCTTTGATCCTGGTGTTAATTGATCGTCCAGTCATTCCGACATAAACTTTTCCGCATGTGCATGGTATACGGTATATTCCCGACATTGCAAGTGGATCTCTTTTCTCCTTCGCCGATCTAAGACACTCTTTGATCTTCCTTGTCGGTTTGAAAATCGTCTTTACGCCATGTTTGCGCAATATACGGCCGATTCTGTCCGTCACTCTGGGAATGTATGGCAGAAAGGCCGTACCCGACATTTCTTTTTCTGGTTCCTTTCTTCGCCGAGTGTTTAGCTCTGTTACACTTCTAGTGTAATTTGTGGAGTACCCATTGCTCCTCAGAACCGTTTCCAGGAGTTGCAGTTCTCGTTTTAGGTGTTGCGGCTCACATATTCGTCCTGCACTCGTTACGAGCGAACTAATCATGCCTCTTTTCTGGCTCGGCTGGCGGTTTGACAGTTTGTGCAGGTATCGGTCCGTGTGTGTCGGTTTTCGATACACGCTGTGTCCCAGGTTTTCGCCTTCCCTTGTGACCAGCACATCTAGAAATGGCAGTTGCTTGTCCTTTTCTACTTCCATGGTAGATGTTATGTTGGCATGGAGGCTGTTCAAGTGTCTTAAGAAGTCACCGAGCTGTTTTTCACCATGGCTCCACACCACGAAAGTATCATCGACGTACCTGTACCACACCTTAGGTTTGGAAGTCGCCGAGACCAGTGCCTGTGCTTCGAATTGTTCCATAAAGAAGTTGGCCACCACTGGACTGAGAGGACTACCCATGGCGACGCCTTCCAGCTGTTCGTACAAATCGCCATTCCACGTGAAATAGCTCGTGGTGAGACATGCATGGAAGAGCTTTTTGATGTCTTGCGGGAACATGGAACCGATGTGCTCCAGAGCGTCGCCGAGTGGCACTTTTGTAAATAACGAAACAACATTAGAGCTAACCAGGATGTCGTTTGGTGCAAGTTTCTGTTTCTTCAGCTTCTCAATGAAATGTCCTGAGTCCTTAATGTATGAGTCGGTCTTCCCCACGTGTGGCTGGAGCAGAGAGGCCAAGTGTTATGCCAGTTTATACGTTGGTGAGCCAGGAGCGCTAACGATCGGTCTCAGTGGAACGTTGTTCTTAAGGATCTTGGGTATTCCATACAGCCGAGGTGGTATGGCTTCCGTGGTGCGCAGGTTTCTCTGTATGTCCGCCGGCAGAGAAGACGCCTTGATTAATCGATTCGTGTTCCGAGTGATACGCTGCGTCTGATCTGCGCTTAGTTTTCGGTACGTCGTCGGATCTAATAGGTCTCGGATCTTTTGCTCATAATCTTCGGTCTTCATTACGACGGTCGCATTCCCCTTACCGGCAGGCAGTACCTATATACTCTTGTCGGCGTTGAAATTCTTAATGGCTTGTACCTCTTCTTTCTTCAGGTTGCAAGCTGGTGGTTTTGCTCGGCGCAGTATCCTGACTGTTTCCGTGCGTATTTCCTCTGCCCTTTCACAAGCAAGGGTCCGAATGACTGCTTGGGTGTTGGCAATGAAGTCCTCCATAGGTATAGTTCTCGGGACGATAGCGAAATTCCCTTCTTTTTGAAAAACAGACACTTCCTCTTCGGTCAATTGTCGTTCAGTGAGGTTGACCACTGTGTGTGACATGTCGGGAATCGCCTTGTTGGTCTGATTCCGGCATCTTTCAAACTTTTTCTGCTGCCGCTCGGTGCAGCGCTCGAGTTCGTTCTGCATGATCCTGTGAGTGATGCTGTCGATCTCGTCCCAGTCGCCTCGATGCATTCTGCTACTTAGTTGGTAGAAAAAGCGCCTATTCACCACCGCCCAGGCACATCGTATCTACGACAAAATGGCACGAGCTTTTCTTCGTGAGCGAATACATACAACACGGAGAGACATGGCAAGAACGGATCAGGAACTTCTGGACATTTTCTACCAACTAAGTAGCAGAATGCATCGAGACGACTGGGACAAGATCGACAGCATCACTCACAGGATTATGCAGAACGAACTCGAACCATGGAAGTAGACAACGACAAGAAACTGCCATTTCTAGATGTGCTGGACACAAGGGAAGGCGAAAACCTGGGACACAGCGTGTATCGAAAACCGACACACACGGACCGATACCTGCACAAACTGTCAAACCACCATCCGAGCCAGAAAAGAGGCATGATTAGTACGCTCGTAACGAGAGCAGGACGAATATGTAAGCCGCAACACCTCAAACGAGAAATGCAACACCTGGAAACGGTTCTGAGGAGCAATGGGTACTCCACAAATTACATTAGAAGTGTAACAGAGCCAAACACTCGGCGAAGAAAGGAACCAGAAAAAGAAATGTCGGGTACGGCCTTTCTGCCATACATTCCCAGAGTGACGGACAGAATCGGCCGTATATTGCGCAAACATGGCGTAAAGACGATTTTCAAACCGACAAGGAAGATCAAAGAGTGTCTTAGATCGGCGAAGGAGAAAAGAGATCCACTTGCAATGTCGGGAATATACCGTATACCATGCACATGCGGAAAAGTTTATGTCGGAATGACTGGACGATCAATTAACACCAGGATCAAAGAGCATAAGCGACATTGCAGTTTGGGGCAGGTGGAGAAGTCGGCCGTGGCAGAGCACGCACTGAATGAGACCGACCACGAAATAAAATTCGCCAACACGGAAGTTCTGGCTGTAGAGATCCACTATCACACGCGCTTGTTCAGAGAAGCTGTAGAAATACAAAAACACGCGAACAGTTTCAATAAGAAAGAGGAAAGCCTTAAGGTAAACGGATCCTGGCTTCCCGTACTGCAGCGAACGACCGTCGCTGGTAGCAAGAGGAGAACCGCACCGGAAATGACCGCGGAAAAGCCTTCGGACGTTGGCGCGCCAGGTACATATAGTCTGCGGCCGCGTGCTCGGCTCCAGTTCACCACCGGCAACGGAGGGTGAAGCTTTGACAATGCCAGCCACTCGTGCTGGCGAAACGTCAGAAAAATCATTAGATGAACGTCGGCAGAAGAACCCGAGACAGAAGCCAATAGGCAGTTTGTCAACAAGTGGCCACGAAAGCCTTAACAATTTTGTTTTCCGGAATGGTTGGACGTATCAGATATAAATTCATGTCAGATGCTATGGTCTGTAGTTGTAGATGCTGTAAGTATGGTAAGCTTTTAAGGCAATGCTGTCAAAAGACATGGTCATTTAACTCACATATTAAATACTTGCAAAGTTACTCAATGAAACCTATAGCGTACTTTCCCTCGATGTAGAATGTTAAAATTTGTAAGAGGGAAGTTTTCATATTGCTAGTAAAGGGGAAAAATCAGAAAGTTGCAAGTCTGTAACTATAACACGCGAAAAAGGTATTTCTTTTGTCATTTGTTATTTGACTTCGAACTTGAAATTAAAACAATCTCAAAAGTCATGGATTCCCTGGAATCGATATCGCGCCAATATCAATTTCGATTATAGGCAAAATCGTCGCTATCCTCGATTCCCGGAATGGATTAATTTTCTATATACATAATTAAATTTGCCTCAGTGCGCGTCATGGCCGCACCTGGCCCATTATTAATAATATGTGTGGCTACTGAACACTCCAGACACAACTTCTCTTAAAACTCTATTCCGACATGACCACTTTTAGAAATACGTAATTTCACATTTCTAAAGTGTATAGCTGCGTCATTTTTAGAGAACGTTTCAGAACCATTGTTCGTTACTGTAAGTGTTAATTAGTGTTTTGTTTTCCCTCTTCGTATTAAAGCGGTCTCAGAGATCTATTTGAAGATACACATTTCTCTCGTACAGAGATAATTAGTGTAATCAATATCACTAAGTTTCATTAGAGTATCATATGTTAGCATAACTGTAGCCAAAAAATGCAGTGCAAATAGGCTGTAAGAAGAAGCAACAGATCTTCATTATGGTTTATTTCTTCACCTATCAACTCATTTTATATTTACACTTTTCCCACCTCTAGTTGAAAGACGGAAAGCAGTGATATTATAAATTCTTGCAATTTTTACCTATATACAAGGTGGTCCAAGGTCTTTGCGGCAAACGTCTAGGGGTGACAGATCGCGTCATTGTGAGCAAATTTTGGTGCAGACAAAATCTTTGCAGAAGTTTTCCATCGACCCTAGACGTTATTTAAGACTGGTTCTGTCCATGAGAAGTGGCAGCTGTAACCACTCTCGCATATCTATCAGTGTCAGGGAAATATTTCAGTAATTCTTCTTTTCATAATAATTTTTAAGTAGTGTTATTTGAAGTATTTAAGTAAAAACATCAATTGAAAGGAAGTAAAATGACTAATAACAGTAAGTTATAAGAGAACAAAGCTGTAATACCGTAGTCTGTTTTTGTCATTGTTAGCTCAGTACTATTCCGGTTACTATTCCGATTCCTGTTCCGATGCCTGTCCTGTGATTGGTCTTATTACGGTTGTTGCAGTTGCTAATACTGAGTGATGTGTAGAAAAAAGCGCCAAATAAATATTAAGTTTTCTTAAAATGTGTACCGCTCATTTTACAAAAAGTATTACCTGCTATAAGCCGGTGTAATTTTCATCATCTAAAGACATACTTTCAGGGACTTGAATTGTTCAAAGACAGAGAAAGATTGTTAACTGATTAGAACTGAACATTTGTGATATTTGATGTTAAATGGAATTATCGAGTGAAAACTTAAAGGCGAAATCAACTGGATTTTAGTGTGAATAGTAGCAAAAATTTACAGTATCGATATCGTTTAGTATAAAATTTTAATACTGCAGACCGTTAGAATGTCTGGTCTGACGTAAGCCCTGGGCTAGATGGGACACTTTGGTAAATTGTTAATGATTATTTATTGGCCTATATAAACAATAAAAATACGAAAGACCTTGCGAACCTATAATTAAAAACCAGAATCAATAGTGCAGCCAAATAATTACGTCGCTGCATCTCGTTGTGTAACAAACGGTTCACTAGTATCGCAAGCAGTGTTTATAAACTATTTAAATAAAATTTAAATGAGCTGTATCTTCTTGAAGCGATGTGTTGGTTCTTAATCTGTTTTCTTATAACTAACCAGAGAATAGTAACTAAACTGAAGCTTCCTCGCCATGTTATTCAAATGAAACGAAACAAGAGCTAGCATACTCTGGCAACACTACGTTTAAAATATCTATAGTCAAGACAAGACCAGGACAACCCAGAACCAGATTCCAATGGCGCCCAGCGTGGGGCCCAAAGAAGAAAGTAGCCAGGTAAGTACTGTTTAAAATATTCAAATACTGAAAGTGACATCATTATTGTGAAAATTATGATAATGATTTGTGACTGATTTAATATGCGTAAGTAATGTGAATTGTGTTTTCTGTTACGTGTTCCTTATTTATGGACAACTGTAACCGAGCGAGCTCATTATCATCGCCTCATAAGGCTCAGAACTGTTGGGAGCCGAAGTCCCGCTATGGTGTGTTCCGCTAATAATAAGGTAAGAACGCTTGTTATTGTGGTTTATTTATTTTTTGCCCTGTGAACTTTGATATTTCCCCTAAACATTTCATGTCCTTTCTTAGTGAAGCTTTTTAAAAAAGGTTTTTTTAGTCGGTTACGTAATCAATTTTGCGTTGTGTTAAATAGGTAACCGAGGCAAGTCCTTCATAGTTTTTGTAGTTTGTAGTAGCAACATTCTCATATCGCGTTTTTTTTTTTTTGAGCAGGTCAGGAAGTGAGTTTTAGTTGGTATATTTTTTTTTTGTGTTTCAAAGACGTTAGATTTCATTTTACAATTTAAATTTGGAGAAATGGTGTGAATGAATTCGCAAACGAAAGATGAAGTCGGCGAATTTCGTAGAATATGGGTCTCGCCATAATTTGAATGAACTTAATCTACATCTACATCTACACGGATACGCTGCAAATCACACTTAAACGCCTGGCAGAGGGTTCATCGAACCACCTTCACACTAATTCTCTATTACACCAATCTCGAACAGCGCATGGAAAAAACGAAAACCTGTACCTCACTGCGCGAGCTCTGATTTCCTTTCTTATTATGTTTATTGTTTTTCCCTATGTAGGTCGCCGTAAAAAAATATTTTCTCATTCGGAGGAGAAAGTTGACGACTGAAATTTAGTGGGAAGACTCGGCCGCAATGAAAAACGTCCACCTCAAATCCTGTATCATGAGAGAGACACTCTTTCCCCTATTATCTCGATAACACAAAACGTGCACCTCTTCTTTGAACTTTCTCGATGCACTCTGTTAATCCTAGCTGGTAAGGATCCCAGACGACGCAGCAGTACTCCAAAAGAGAATGGACAAGCGTAGTGTAGGCAGTCTCTTTAGATCTGTTGCATCTTGTAAGTATTCCGCCAGTAAAACGCAGTAATTAGTTCGGCTTCCCCGCAATAGTTTCTATGTGTTCCTTCGAATTTAAGTTGTTCGTAATTGTAAATTCTAGGTATTTAGCTGAATTCACGGCTTTTATAATTGAATGATTTATCGTGTAACCGAGGTTTAACGGATACCATTTACCACTCCTGTTGATGACCTCATACTTTTCATTATTTATGGTTAGCTGCCAATTTTTACGCCATATAGATATTATTTTTAAATCGTTTTGCAATTTATTTTGACCTTCTGATGACTTTACGAGACGAAAACAACAACATTATCTGTAAACAACTTAAGATGGCTGCTAATATTGTCTCCTAAATTGTTTACATAGATAAGGAACAGGCTAGGTACTATAACACTACCTGACCCAAAAGTCACTAATGTTTCACTCAACGACTTTACGTTACTGTGAACTGTGATCTCTCTGACAAGAAATCACGAAATTAGTCACATGACTGACACAATATTCATTAATCACGCTTGTGAGATGAAGTGTCAAAAGCCTACTGGAAATCTAGAGTTACGGAATCAATTTGAAATCCCTTGTCAATAGCACTCAGTACTTCGTCTGGGTAAAGAGCTAGTTGTGTTTCACAAGAACAATGCTTTTTAAATTCGAGTTGACTGTGTGTCGATAGACCGTTTTCTTCGTGGTGATTCGTACTGCTCGAATGCAACATATGTTCCAAAATTCTACTCCTAATTGTCATTAAAGATATGGGCCTGTAATTTAGTGAATTACTACTATTGTCTTTCTTGAATATTGATGTGACCTGTTCATCTTTCCAGTCTTTGTATACCGATCTTTCGTCGAGCGACGATAGTATATGATGTTCCAATGGAGCTCTTGCATCAGCTTATTCGCAAAGGAACCTAACTGGTAAACAGTCTGTAACGGAAGACTTGCTTTTATTAAGTAGGTTAAGTTGCTTCACCACTCCAAGGATACCTATATCTAAGTTACTCATGTTGGCAGCTGTTCTTGATTCGAATTCCTGAATATTTACTTAATCTTCTTGGGAGAACGAATTTCGGAAGGTTGTGTGTGGTAACTGTGTTTTAGCAGCACTGTCATCTATAGTATTTCCATTTCTGTCGTGCAGAGAAGACACTGATTGTGTCTTGCCGCTATCATACGATCAGAATCTCTTTGGATTATCTGCCAGGTTTGGAGACGAAGTTTCGTTGTGGGAACTATTATAAACATCTCGCGTTGAAGTGCACGCTAAATTTCAAGCTTCTGTAAAAGATGATCAGTCTTGGAGATTTTGCGCTCATTTAAATTTCTCATCCTCTTTTCCACTGTTTCTGCAGCAGTGGTCTGACCTGTTTCGTGTACAAGAGGATCAGATCAGTCGTTTCTTAATTTGTTTCGTATAAATCTCTCAATTTCTGTCGATACTGTTTCTTTGAATTAATCCCAAATCTGTTCTACACTTATAGGTACGTTGTTAATTTGGAAGGAGTGGAGATTGTCTGTCAAGATGTCGTCAAGTGCATTTCTATCTGATTTTTTGAATAAGTATATTTCTTGTTTATTTTTCGAGGATTTTGGGGTTACAATATGTCTCGCTACGACAACCCTGGATAGGTCATACATCTACATCTACATCCACATCCATACTCCGCAAACTACCTGACGGTGTGTGGCGGAGAGTACCCTGAGTACCTCTAGCGGTTCTCCCTTCTTTTCCAGTCTCGTATTGTTCGTGGAAAGAAGGGTTGTCGGTATGCTTCTGTCTGGGCTCTAATCTCTCTGATTTTATCCTCATGGTCTCTTCGCGAGATATACTTAGGAGGGAGCAATATACTGCTTGACTCTTCGGTGAAGGTATGTTCTCGAAACTTTAACAAAAGCCCGTACCGAGCCTCTGAGCGTCTCTCCTGCAGGGTCTTCCACTGGAGTTTATCTATCATCTCCGTAACGCTTTCACGATTATTAAATGATCCTCTAACGAAGCGCGCTGCTTTCCGTTGGATCTTCTCTATCTCTTCTATCAATCCTATCTGGTACGGATCCCACACTGTTGAGCAGTGTTCAAGCAGTGGGCGAACAAGCGTACTGTAACCTACTTCCTTTGTTTTCGGATTGCATTTCCGTAGGATTCATCCAATGAATCTCAGTCTGGCATCTGCTTTACCGACGATCAACTTTATATGATCATTCCATTTTAAATCACTCCTAATGCGTACTCCCACATAATTTATGGAATTAACTGCTTCCAGTTGCTGACCTGCTATTTTGTAGTTAAATGTTAAGGGAACTATCTTTCTATGTATTCGCTGCACATTACACTTGTCTACATTGAGATTCAATTGCAATTCCCTGCACCATGCGTCTATTCGCTGCAGATCCTCCTGCATTTCAGTACAATTTTCCATTGTTACAACCTCTCGATACACCACAGCAGCATCTGCAAAATGCCTCAGTGAACTTCAGATGTCATCCAGAAGGTCATTTATGTATATTGTGAATAGCAACGGTCCTACGACACTCCCCTGCGGCACACCTGAAATCACTCTTACTTCGGAAGACGTCTCTCCATTGAGAATGACATGCTGCGTTCTGTTATCTAGGAACTCTTCAATCCAATCACACAATTGGTCTGATAGTCCACATGCTCTTACTTTGTTCATTGAACGACTGTGGGGAACTGTATGGAACGCCTTGCGGAAGTCAAGAAACACGGCATCTACCTATGAACCCGTGTCTAGGGCTCTCTGAGTCTCGTGGACGAATAGCGCGAGCTGGGTTTCACACGACCGTCTTTTTCGAAACCCATGCTGATTCCTACAGAGTAGATTTCTAGTCTCCAGAAAAGTCATTATACTCGAATATAATACGTGTTCCAAAATTCTACAACTGATCGACGTTAGAGATATAGGTCTATAGTTCTGCACATCTGTTCGACGTCCCTCTTGAAAATGGGGATGGCCTGTGCCCTTTTCCAATCCTTTGGAACGCTACGCTCTTCTAGAGACCTACGGTACACCGCTGCAAGAAGGGGGGCAAGTTCCTTCGCGTACTCTGTGTAAAATCGAACTGGTATCCCATCAGGTCCAGCGGCCTTTCCTCTTTTGAACGATTTTAATTGTTTCTCTATCCCTCTGTCATCTATTTCGATGTCTACCATTTTGTCATCTGTGCGACAATCTAGAGAAGGAACTACAGTGCAGTTTTAATCTGTGAAACAGCTTTGGAAAAATACATTTAGTATTGCGGCCTTTAGTCTGTCATCCCCCGTTTCAGTACCATTTTGGTCACAGAGTGTCTGGACATTTTGTTTTGAGCCACCTATCGCTTTGACATAAGACCAAAATTTCTTAGGATTTTCTGCCAAGTCAGTACATATAACTTTACTTTCGAATTCAAGAACGCCTCTCGCATAGCCCTCCTCACACTACATTTCGCTTCGCGTAATTTTTGTTTGTCTGCAAGGCTTTGGCTATGTTTATGTTTCCTGTGAAGTTCCCTTTGCTCCTGCAGCAGTTTCCTTACTCGGTTGTTGTACCACGGTGGCTCTTTTCCATCTCATACGATCTTGCTTGGCACATACTCATCTAACGCATATTGTACGATGGTTTTGAACTTTTGTAAGTAGGCTGTTTAGATTTTTATATTGGTAACGCCACGTAGCGCTCTGTATGAAAATCACTGGCTGTGCTGTGTGCAGTCTGTGGCTAGATTGCATTGTTGTCTGCCATTGTAGCGTTGGGCAGTTGGCTGTTAACAGCGCGTAGCGTTGCGCAGTTGGAGGTGAGCCGCCAGCAGTGGTGGATGTGGGGAGAGAAATGGCGGAGTTTTGAAATTTGTAAGACTGGATGTCATGAACTGCTATGTATATTATGATTTTTCAACACTATTAAGGTAAATACATTGTTTGTTTTTTATTAAAATCTTTCATTTGCTAACTATGCCTATCAGTAGTTAGTGCCTTCCGTAGTTTGAATCTTTTATTTAGCTGGCAGTAGTGGCGCTCGCTGTATTGCAGTAGTTCGAGTAACGAAGATTTTTGTGACGTAAGTGATTTGTGAAAGGTATAGGTTAATGTTAGTCAGGGCCATTCTTTTGTAGGGATTATTGAAAGTCAGATTGCGTTGCGCTAAAAATATTGGGTGTCAGTTTAAGCACAGTCTTGTATAATTTTTCAAAGGGGACGTTTCATATGTCGACCCTTAGCCGAGGATACCTTACTGGAATCTTCTGATTTTTTTCTTGTAGTTTGTGTAATTAGTGTAGCTATTGTTTATTGCTAGCGCGTAATTGTACAGAGAATCTCCTTTGTAGTTGCTTTTTGTTGTGGCATGCATGTAGATTTGCACCAAGTATTTCGCGGCTGCGCTTGCAATTAACTAGATATTATTTTCAGTGCTATGTTAATGTGTTCTCTTATTTTTGCTCTTCAAATTGTGTTGTTTGTGTTATCGTGTGAAATATTGTGACAATAATGGCGTGTGAAAAACGTAACACTAGGCTCCAAAGTAAACTGAGAAATAATAGTGACGACGAGCGTAGCTTTTCAGCGCCACCGTGTAATGAATTAACTAATGTTCAAAGTAGTAATTTGGTAATTGTGCATAGGGAAATGGAGCGGGCTGCAAATAATAGTGTAGGCAGCGAAACAAATAGTGAACAGGGAAGCATTATCGATCGATCGGTCGGCAACAGCTTGCCTCAGGAATCCGAAAGGACAGGACACATTCTCGCAAATACTGTAGATTCAGGTTTTGGGTCCTCACCGATTTCTCAGATAAGTCAAGACACATTTTCTGCTTGTCAAAATGTGAATGTTGCCGGTGCAAATTCATTGCCGAAAAGCACTGAGGAACCTGTTTCAGACACCAGTGCATTGTTATTACAATTAATACAACAAATGGGACAAATACAGCAAAAGCTTCAAAAGTTAGACACAATGGAACAAAATCTTCAAAAGTTAGACATAATGGAACAACACCAGAGACAAACACAGCAACAGTTAGACGCAATGGAACAAAATCTTCACACCACGCTTGAACAAACACGTGAAGATTTAACTACTGAGTTACATAAAATAGAATCGAAATATCAAAAAGTCTGTAATGACGTAAAAACACAAATTTGTGAGCATTTACAACCTATTTTTTCGCGTCATGAAAATGCATTACAGAATCACGAAGCAGCCATAAAAGAACTGCAAACTATTGTTCATGAAAATCATGAGACCTTGCAAGCTACAATTGACTCAGTTGCATCTACCGATTCAGTTACGCAACTTGCAAAAACTCAGGAAAACTTAAAGGACACAGTAGATACTCTGAAAATTGGTTCAGAAAGACACATGGAGGAAATTAGTTCATTATCAGAGAAAGTAGTAGAACTTTCGGATCAGCTAAATAACTTATCTACGAAGGTAGATGATAATCTGAATGACACAAAACCGGTAGTCTTTAATGACACAGAAGAGTGCGAACAAATTAGGAAATTCAAACAAAATCAGAATCAAATTAATACGCAACACCAAAGAGAAATCCGGGAAGTACAAGATCAGCTGACACAGGTAATACAAGAATTACGTATTTCAGAGGCCACTCGCGCTCCAATACGGGAAGAGGGACATAGAAATACGGAACAGCCACAAAATAATAACTCAGGGCACTTCGGAAATTATGAAAGAAATTGGCAAGGTACACCGAATTTTGAGATGGAACCGCCGAAACGACGTAACAATGACCGACATGCGACTCGCCGACATGATGATTTTGACTATAAGCTGTTCATTACTACACGTAAATTCAAAACATTTAAGAATTCTGGCAACGACATTCATCCACAAGCATGGCTCCATCAATTCTCTCATTGTTTTCCTCCCAACTGGTCATTAGAGCACAGATTAGAATTTATGTGTGGCTACTTAGAGAATGCACCAGCTGTAAGAATGTGATCGGTCATTCACGATTGTCACAGTGAATGAGAATTTTATCATGCCTTCCTCTCAGCATATTGGTCTCAAGCTACACAAGACCGAGTAAAACATAGCATCATAATGATGAAACATTTGGAACAATCTGAATTTTCCAATCTTGTCAAGTATTCCGAAGACATGTTACATAACAATCAGTATCTTTCAAACCCATACAGCCCCTCAGAACTTATCCACATTTGCTTAATCAAATTGCCTGAACATTTAAGAAATATTATTTTGGCAGGGCATTGCAAAGAAGACATTGAAGCTTTTCAGGGACTCTTACAAGAATTAGAAATTGACAGACAGTCACGGGATGCGAAAACAGGAAGACAATCACTACAGGTCACATCCGTCACAATTCCGTGACGACAGAAATAATAACTGGGCACGACAAGGCTATTCTTACAACGCAAATCGTTAACAAAACAGACACAACCCATATGACAACCACTGGCAGAGTAATAGTTACAGAGAAAGATCGCATTTCCGTAGTAATGAATATGACGGAGATTACCATAGAAACAGACAATATATGAACAAAAACAATTATTATCACGGGAGACAGAATAACTTCAGACGCAACGGTCCACCGCGCAGTGATAATTCAGGGAGAAATTCTCCACCACTTATCCGACAAGAAAGAAACTACAGGAACTACCGGCATGACGACAGACGATATAATCATAACGACAGACCTGAATTTCATCAGAACTGGCGGGATTTAAACAAGGCTGGGCCCTCTGGGCAAGGTGAATTTGTAGAAGTCAGACCTCCAAATCCCAGTAACGATGCGCGCCAACAAAGAGACAGACAATGACTCGCACCGCAGGCAGGCACGTGCGCCGGCTGGCTCCGAGAAAAATAACGTAGACGCTAACCTTGAGAAAAATTTTAGCATTCCTTACCGACGTATACCACACGATAATTGCGTTGAAGTTGAAACTACGTACTATGAAGAGTAAAGGTTTACACCACATTTCACATATAAAACTGTTTATAGAGAGATAATCTGCTTCATAACTTAGTCTTTGCCCTAAAACTTTTCACTTCACGTTACTAGTATGCTTTGTCAGACTTAGAATCTGTTAACATGCAACAATGTTTGAAGTTAAATATCCAGTCAAGAACCAAGAGAACTTATTTAAACAGAAATTACGAATGCATTGTTATAGTGAACAGACAACACAGTGTTGTTATTTGTACATTCTTGCTTGTTAGTTGCACGATCACGTAACGACTATAAGGCTCACATACTTAGAACATATAACGGCACTGCTAATGAGATTTTCATGCAACATTTTGGTTTACTTGAAAAGACATTCTTTATTTGAAGTACTTTCTGTGGGATTAAGGATGACTTAGCACTTGGTTTCTTTGACAGCTACACAATTATATCACGACGCTACTAATGTGTGACACAATTTACATTGTTGCTTTTGTGCTGTATCTGCTTTACATCTGCACAGTTTTTCTGAATTCCTCTGGAAAGTAAAACATGTTTAATAGTAACTTTGTGGTATAGCTACAATAAGACAGCCTTTTTTTTGTTTTGTAGCACAACAATACGTTACAGTGTAGTACTTTCTTGGTCACGGTACTGTACGTAATAACTATGATATCTATACGCAAAGCATTTCACTTTTGTTTATCATGAGGTAAGTACATTGGCTTCTGCAGAACTTAGCTTTCGGAGGAATATAACTACTACACTTCCACAGTGGTTATCTTACAGCAAGAGGCACATTTAGCACTACAGGACACGTATTTGAGTGATTCATTTTGTACTTAAAACATTTATTGTTAAAGATATTTGAAGTACAATGATACAAAGTTCTTCCATGATACATTTCATTCCATTGCAATAATCTGTAACACCTGAGGGTATAATTACATTAATCCTCAGGGGGTTACATGACTACTTTGTGTACCATGTGTTTGGCAAGCACAAGGAGCCCTAGCTAATATGGTATTTGCTTATACAACTTTACACACCGGTACCATATTTCTCTAACACACAAATTACACAGCTATCTGATCATTTAACTGAGAGATAAAAATTTTTTTCACTACATCAGTGACACATGTTTACGCAGTTACACAGTTGGGTAACTTCACACTTACGAAATTGTATTTTGTCTATACTTTGTGAACTGTTCATATTTTTTCGAAACCATTGTGATATTATGAGAGCTTTGAATGATATATTTGCTAAGGGAGCATGATTTTAAAGTACATTTGAGGTAGATAACACTGTTGAAATGAGCAGAGAATTTTTTTTAGGTTTTGACATTATAGCTGAAAGCTACGACATTTTGAAATTTGACTGAGGTGTTATGATGTTATTTTTACGACGACGATGTGTATTATGCTGTTGAGGTATGTTTATGATCAATAAGATGATGCTACCGTATATGAGGAATTCGATTATGCTACGTATTTATTATGATGAAATATTGAAGAAGTGTCGACGAATACGTATATGAATAATGAGTAGTGTTTAGGGACTCTGATTTGTAGAAAAGGATGTTGGAAACCAAGAATCGTACTCTAAGCGTTATGAAATGTGTGTAAATGCGGGAATGTATCACAATGCCGACGAAAACGTTTTGAACACTGTTATATTCATAGGATTTTGTTTCTACACATTTGCAACACAAATTCTCGACCTGTGAAATATTTTTATATGAGATTGTCACTGTAGCGGAATCTGCTGTCGTAAATATTTCGATAAGGAAGCTAAGTGACCCAGGTGGCGCCCAGGTGTGCCAGTCGCCTGGAGAAAAAGCCACTAGTGTGTGCCTTTCAGAGGCACATGTAAAAATAAAGGGGAGGCCATTATCCTCGCTATTGACATTCGTTTGTAGAAAGCATCGCAAATACGAGACGCTCAGACTTGAAAACATATGATAACACTGTGGAGCTCTTAATTTATGATATTTACTGAAATGTCTAATGAAATAACGAGAAATAATTTATATCTATACACCTGATTATGATTACTGTCTTTCTAGTTGAGAGATTTTTTTTTACTACCTTATGAAATGCCATATGGCTAATGAATGATGTTTCATGCCTTCCTTTGTAGATATTTGTTCATTTTCTTTAATATCTAGTTTCTAGCTGCACTGCAGCATTGGTTAAAATAAAATTTAATAGACGTACTTAGTTATTTTATGCCTATAGACCCAGTCAATTATAAATTTATGATCTACTTCCAAGAAAACGAGGGCACATAAATAGACATTTCCCTTCACAGGAACTGCATAAATAATTTTTTAAGCGATTTGGTAACTTGTCTGCTACAGTAACTTATCGTGATGCATCACTCTAGTATTAAGAAGTGACATAGGTATTAGACATGGCCATCTTTAGTGTAATATTTTTTCTGATTGAGCTTTGTCATGTTTAGATATAAGTTATTGCATTTTCTGCTGCTGTTTGCCAGGCATAGTGCTACTAAATTTCACTTTGTATTACTCTGTTAAGCTAGTTTTACTACTGATTTATTTTTCTTGTTGTTGCACATTGGCTCATATTAGTTGTAATGTTGCATTGCTTGGTAATTTAGGTTTATTGCAGCTTGCTTTGACAGTTTCCATTTTTTTCATTGCTGTTTGTATTAATTGTTTTATGCTGCTGCATTGCCTCGTCCCTTAGTTTAGCATCTGAGCTCAGTAGATTTAAGTTAGCTTAAGAGGGGGTAGACTATATAAGAGAATGAGCTGCGATGAATTGGAAGAAATGCATTGAGAAGTTTTACGAAAAATGTACAGAAAGCAGGTATAGATAGCACTTTTTGAAATAATGAAGAACGAAGGGAGATCTCCAAGAAGTAAAGATAGTTTTGTTTGCCAGATACTGCAGTGAAACAAACCCTGTCTTTTCCCTTTCTGTTATTCCACTATGTGTTTGTGTACTCTTGTATATTTGTGTTCTTCATGTCTTTATGTGTTTATCTGATGAGAGTCACATTGCAGAATTTTTCTGATAATATGTTATTTACTTTGAAAAGATGTTTAGACATTATTTATTCTGTTTTGTTGCTCATATGTGAAGGTGATGTTTCAAAAGTTATTCTGATCTTTATGTATGTACTTATGTCATAATTCTTGTAACACTGATGTGCATGTTTATTTCTATTCGTTTGTAAAGCCTGTTTTACTACAAATGTTATCTGTACTACTATGTTCTTTAATGATGTATTTTGTACCTTTGTTATTGTATTCTTATGTTATAAAATTGTAATTGACACCAGTTCATCAAATTAAGTAACTTGTAAGTTACATTTCACTGCACACGTTTCTGTTGGTCATAGTATATGGACAATATGTGATGACCTACCTACCACTATTCTTCAAAACTTCGAATGACTCTGCTGTGGGTTTGCTCTGTTGTGGCCCATTACCTCTCTGCCTGTCGAGAGTCAGCACTGTCTTTCCGTTGGAAGGACAACACTACTTCTTCAAGACTGCATGGAAATCCACTGCAACCGTGTGCATTTTCTTTTACTGCTCAGACTTTGAGAAAAACACTGCAGTTTCACTGTGATGAATGATCAGGACTGTCTTTATGGAGTGTGAGAAAATTTTAGCTTTTGACCAACATTGTATCAATAAGTGTGTGCATTTGATATCTTTCTTACTGTAATTATGAAAAATTTTTTCAAATCTGTATTGGCCAGTGCCCAAAACAATTTGTAAAATTTTTTGTGGGGAGCATGGGGGCTATGTAAGTAGGCTGTTTCGGTTTTTATATTGGTAACGCCACGTAGCGCTCTGTATGAAAATCACTGGCTGTGCTGTGTGCAGTCTGTAGCTAGATTGCATTGTTGTCTGCCATTGTAGCGTTGGGCAGTTGGCTGTTAACAGCGCGTAGCGTTGCGCAGTTGGAGGTGAGCCGCCAGCAGTGGTGGATGTGGGGAGAGAAATGGCGGAGTTTTGAAATTTGTAAGACTGGATATCATGAACTGCTATGTATATTATGATTTTTCAACACTATTAAGGTAAATACATTGTTTGTTCTTTATTAAAATCTTTCATTTGCTAACTATGCCTATCAGTAATTAGTGCCTTCCGTAGTTTGAATCTTTTATTTAGCTGGCAGTAGTGGCGCTCGCTGTATTGCAGTAGTTCGAGTAACGAAGATTTTTGTGACGTAAGTGATTTGTGAAAGGTATAGGTTAATGTTAGTCAGGGCCATTCTTTTGTAGGGATTATTGAAAGTCAGATTGCGTTGCGCTAAAAATATTGGGTGTCAGTTTAAGCACAGTCATGTATAATTTTTCAAAGGGGACGTTTCACTTCGTCCAATGATCCTCAACACTATCTGTACTTGAGACAAAACTTTTGTGTTGAGCCGTCAGGTACTCTGTACTCAGCCTTTTGTCACTTTTGCTAGACAAAAAAATCTTCCTACCTTTTTTAATATTTCTATTTACAGCTGAAATCATCGATGCAGTAACCGCTTTATGATCGCTGATTCCCTGTTCTTCGTTAACTGTTTCAAATAGTTCGGGTCTGTTTGTCACCAGAAGGTCTAACATGCTATCGCCTCGAGTCAGTTCTCTGTTTAACTGCTCAAGGTAGTTTTCAGATAAAGCACTTAAAAAAATTTCACTGGATCCTTTGTCCCTGCCACTCGTTATGAACGTTTGAGTCTCCCAGTCTATATCCGGCAAATTAAAATCTCCACCCAGAACTATAACATGGTGGGGAAATCTACTCAAAATATTATCCAAATTATCCTTCAGGTGCTCAGCCACAACAGCTGCTGAGCCAGGGGGTCTATAGAGACATTCAGTTACCATGTCTGGGGCTGCTTTAACCGTGACCTTCACCCAAATTATTTCACATTTCGGATCTCCGTCAATTTCCTTCGATACTATTGCACTTCTTATCGCTATAAACAGTACACTATTAGCACATTAATATCGTTATTCCCTGTTGAATTTTGCCTACTCCTACCTTGCTGCTTCTCAGCCGGCGTCGTTTCGGGCCTAGGGAGGATGTGCACTCCACACATACTCCGCTAACCTTGTAGCCGCTTCCGGCGTGTAGTGCACGCCTGACCTATTCAGGGGGACCCTACATTTCTCCACCCGATAGCGGAGGTCGAGAAATTTGCACCCCAGATCTCCGCAGAATCGTCTGAGCCTCTGGTTTAAGCCTTCCACTTGGCTCCAAACCAGAGGACCGCGATCGGTTCTGGGAACGATACTACATCGACACATTACCAGCCGCAACTGAGGGTGGAGTGTCTGAAGCAGGTCAAGCCAACGTAGAATGATCTACGCCGCAATTAGATCGAGATGACGAGGCGTCTGGTCACCTCTGGTCAGATTTACCTGAATATACTTAGGAAAAGACTGAAATGGTAGGAGCCCCAACTATCTGGACTAGATCCTGGGACCCCTTTCCCGAGTTTTTGATGAAACTGAAAGAAGAGGACCGGAAGGCAGATACCAAATTTGCTGATATCGAAGCCAAAAGTGGACTTAAACAAGAGGAAAAATTTGCTGCCCTCGCCAAGAAAAATAAGGAATCGCTTAAAGCTCTAGACGCTGACTGAGACGCAGAGAAAGCCGCTCTAGACGGCGAGCGTGAAAAGAAACAAGAATAAAGAGATAACAGAATCTTAACTGATCTATAACAGTTCAGACCCGAACTAAACGAAGTAAATAAGAAGCACGAAGGCCTTCCTGAATTAGTAACTCAGCTGAAAATCGATGTACAGGCTGTTAAAATAGTACAGTCTATCGTAGAAACAACAGAAGACAATTTAAGCACCAGGTATAAGAATCTAGAGGTAAATAATAAAAAAATGATCGGTGATTAGTAGGTAGAAGAAATGGGGAGAAGAGATTGGTGGTTGGTTTGAGAATAAATCTGTTGAGGTAAATCAGCTAGTTACTGCGGAAATTTCTTCCACAATACAACGAACTACTAAAGAATCGAAGTCGAGTGACGCCTATTCTGTTTAAAACTTCTAGGACAACTTTCAGCAAATAAAAGAAAAAGTTATGTCGGAAAGCCTCAAGTGGAAAAAATACGCACACATCAACAAAAGTTCTCCATCACACCACTTTCCAGAACTCCTGAAAATGGACGTTGATTGTGGATATCAAATAACAGACACAGTCCCTTCGACTGTGTAGAGATGTCACTAAACCCATACAGAGATGTAACCAATCATGGATGGGCAGCGGCTATTACACGGAGGGCGTCCGACAGCTGATTAGTTCCAGTCATTCCACCAGGAAGGAGGTGTAAGGCTGTGGTCTGATTTTTTGCTTATTCTAGAAATGAGAACTGTATGAGTGAAATGACAAGTTTAATGTCGCACTATTTCTCACAAAATTACAGCTTTCACACAGTTTTCAACTCGACAATATCAAAACAGCGCAATGGATAAGCATCTTGCCAACATCAAAAAGTGAAATAAGTTGATACACAACAATGTTAAATATTATCTCTCTGAAAGCACTTTAATCCTAAACACTATATTATGAGAGTTTAATCGGAGATTTCTGTACATTAATCCTAAGCACAATAATTTGAAAGTTCAATTGGACGTTTCTTTACAAAATTGCTCCTACACATAAGTTATGATGGTCAGTACTACGAAAATCGTCCGATTCTGGTTCAAAGTTCGGTACTGTTTAGGATGAGAATCAAGTCTACAGTGGATGATTAGTCACGTGACAAATTTCAGGGCAAAATTACCCAAGGCCACTCGAGTTTACAGTGGACGAAAGCTGGTGAACCAACAGACTTTATTCCTCTGCACACGGTATTTACCTTAAGCTGTGACATGCTGCTGTCTGCGAGGCCACTCTCTCCCACTGAAATTGCTACAAAATTCATCTGGCTTTTGAGGAACTTTCCAGCAGAAACTTAGCCTATGCTTCCCGTTATGTGAGAAAACATATACTCAGCCCTAGTCTTATTACGTGATGATATACACGCAAATGGTTGTAGCGGCATGCATATTATAGTGTCCTCTCAGTTCTCGCGAGAACAGTTAACTAATTAGGCTGGTTCGATTGTCCACAGTTGGAGTTAAACGTTGCTGCAGCAAAATTTTAGCTGGAGTGCAGCCTCTGTGAAATTGGTGTCCACACCAATTGCTTCTCTGTGTCATATAGAGCGTTAAGCGCTCCGTTCTGCACTTGACGCCAGTTCAGAGAAAAGTCCTCGAAAATTTATCTCTTGTTCTACTCATGGCAGAACTGCCTATATCCACATGGGTTCCTTTTCCATGTCACGGTTTTTGTCGACCAATAGGAGCGTTCCTCTTACTTTGTAGGAATGCCCTCTACCGATCACAATGTCCCATCTATCAAACTGCATCGAAACTTCAGTATTTTTCTCCTTCCTAGTGCGTTTCCGCCAATCAGACGTTTTGTGTCCGTTCTAGACACCAAATGTACATTGACTTTTCCATGTATCGCACTCGCTGGACGAAAATGCGTCGCTCTTCTGCTCATATCCATAAAGTTTGTTCTCAGCTCTTGTGCGGTTGCCCCACTACAGGCAGTCCTCTGGCTTGAATCAACTGGCCTGGGGTCACTGTCCTCCTTCCTGCCACTCCTTTAAGTGGTTTCCAGCATAGCTCCAGCAGCGCGACTTCTCTACGCCATTGTGGAGCTGGCTTTTCAAAACTAAAAGCGACTTGACCTGCGTTCCCTGTTGTACCTTCCGCTCAAAGACATACATTTTATGGGAATGGTGTGTTAATTACTGTCGATTGACTGTCATCCCTTTTTGCATTCCATATAGATAGTCCTATGTTCTCATAATTGTCGATTTACGTTAGGTGTCATCTTCACCTTCTCACTGCGATTTGTAAAGGTCTCATGTAAGGTGCGAATCGGACAATTTTTCTACCACCTTACAGAGGTACACAGCCCATGTTGTCTGTAGTTCAATGACGCCTAGACGGTAAATACCGCTGTTCGATCGTGTCCGTATTTTTACTTTGTATAAGGAAGATCTCTCAACAAGGGAAGTGTCCAGGCATCTCAGAGTCAACCAAAGCCATGTTGTTCGGACGTGGAGGAGATACAGAGAAGACGGAATTGTCGATGACATGCCTCATTCAGCCACCCAAGGGCTACTACTGCAGTGAATGACCTATACCTACGGATTATGGCTCAAAGGAACACTGACAGCAACGCCACAATGTTTCATAATCCCTTTCGTGCAGACACAGGACGTCATGTTATGACTCAAACTGTGTGCAATACGCTGCATGATGAGCAACTGCACTCCAAATGTCCATGGCGAGGTCCATCTTTGCAACCACGACAGCATGCAGCGCAGTACAGATGGGCTCAATAATGTGCGGAAAGGGCCACTCTCTTCACCAATGAGTGTTGTATGTGCCTTCAACCAGACAATCGTTGGAGACACGTTTGGAGGCAACATGGTCAGGGTGAACGTCTTAGACATACAGTCCAGCGAGTGCAGCAAGGTGGAGGTTCCCTGCTGTTTTAGTGTGGCCTTATGTGGGGCTGACGCACACCGCTAGTGGCAACGGAAGGCGCCATAACGGCTGTACGTTACATGAATGCCGCCATCCGATCGACAGTGCAGCCATATCGGCAGCATATTGGCGAGGCATTAGTCTTCATAGACGTCCAATTACGCGCCTATCATGCATATCTTTTGAATAACTTCCTTCAGGACAACGACATGGCCAGCATGTTCTCCAGACATGAACCCTATCGAACATGCTTGGTATAGATTTAAAGGGGCTATTTATGGACAACGTGACCCACCAACCACTCTGAGGGACCTTCGCCGAACCTTCGGTGAGGAGTGGGACAATCAGGACCAACAATGTCATGATGAACCTGTGGATAGTATGCCATGACGAATACAGGCATTCATCAATGAAAGAGGAGCAGCTACTTGGTATTAGAGGTACCAATGTTGCAGCGATCTGGACCATCACCACTATAGGTCTCGCTGTGTGGTTGTACAACATGCAATGTGTGGTTTTCATGAGCAATAAAAAGGGAGGAGGATGTTTATGTAGATCTCCATTTCAACTTTCTGTACAGGTTCCTAAACTCTCGTAATCGAGGTTATGCAAAACATGGTTTGAAGTGCGTACTAATTACCAGTTAAATAAAATCTAAAGTTGTTTGTCTGTTGAGACATATAGTAATACAAGAGTTTTGCAGCAAACAGGGAAGTATAATACTATGTTTGCGAATGGATATGAATACAGTAATGAATTAACTCCATCATGTAGCCCATATGCTAACTAAGAGGGTACAAAGCCACATTTCCTTTGCGTTTAAGTTAGGACAAAGAATAATGAAGAGTAGGCAGTTTCAATCCCATTCTGCAGAAAATGATAAACCACAGTCGACTATTTTCATTAAGACTTTTCCAAATGTGTTTCCGCGATATTGATCGGAGCATACAAAACCCAATTATATTACCTCACTACACTATGTGTAATAACTGCGCGAAATTTTGACGGATGTTCATCCCCAAATATTGCTCGCATAACAATCAGGAGAAACTTCATAAACAGAATTTTACAATCCCAAGAATGTGTGCTTGCCGAAATACTTCGGCGATATGTAAATAAAACGAGATATTGTGATGAACCCATCTCTCCTCGTGTGGTATTAAGAATTTTAAAAGCGAAACTTCCGATTCACCTAAGCAAGAAACCTGTATATGTACTCGACCACAGCCTAGATTCACTTGTCTTTTGTCATCCAGAAAGACACTAAAAAGTTTACTAGTGAGCCATTATTTGTGGGGAATGAATAATTATAATTATTATCCAAATGGAAACAATTGTAGGAAATGTAACAACAACGGTAACCAAAATAACAATAATAATTATAACAGAAACGGAAACAGCAGGGGCAAATCATCATTTATGGTAGCGAATACAGAAACGGCGACAGTAGTAATAATAACATGAGTCATAATAATTCACAGAATAGTACAAGTAAAAGAAAATTTAACACAATTTTAATCAAAATAATCAGCAATATAGATGACCACTACCGAATCAGTGATGCAACCAAAACCAGAATATGAGTGCTAATCCGTGGCAGCCGTCCACTGTGGCGATTCCGATGCCAGGAACGGCACGAAGTAATGAAATGACAACGAATAGTAGTAGTCAGATTCACACAGCAGGAACATGGCGCTTTTATTGCTGATATGGCAAACGAACTGGGAAATGAAGCGTCTTGTTCAACAAATTAATTCCGGCCAATATTCGCCCTCCGTGGCTGACGGTGGATAAGAAGAAGGCACAAATAAGCAAGACATAATAATGAGAGCCGTTATAAGGACGGGAAGTTTATGTGTGAGGAATTAAGCGAAGAAACCGAGCCGAGCAGTAAAGGAAAACAGCAACTGGTGCACGTTATGGTACAGGCTATAATTTACGTAGTTCCTGTAGACGTAATAATAGATACAGGAGCCATGACCAGTGTGATGAGTGAAGCATTTCATACATGTCAGTCAAAACCGGTGAATTCCCTCATTGCCGATTCAGAACTACAATGTTACAGAAGCACTTACTGCACAGCCACAGATCGTTATATTTCAGGCTTGAGTAGAAGGCGTAGATGGGAAGGGAGAACTAAAGTGCATATTCCCTATAGTGCCTAAACTGGGAATGGGATTTCTTGTGTGAGAGACTAGCGGTAGTTAATCTCTCCATAGGAAAGTTAGCAATAAATAGTGAATGTAATAGAGTAGGAACAGGCTTGTTAAGGTGCTGGAGCGGCATAGTAAATATTGCCTCCGTCTTACAAAACGATGTGAAGAACCAATGATCTAGCACACCACGACTGATCATAATTCAGGGAATTTAGCTGAGGAAATTGGTTGTGGTAACAAGTTGTAACTGAACAGAAAATAGCGAGTCTGGTTACATGACACAGTCTCAACAGCGAGTCATGTCAGGCGAACTCTAGACGTACATCCACGTTTTCGAAGAGATGCCTCGTATTACAAAAGATTAAGTCTACGATATTGAGGTTAACCTCACAGTACATCCAGTCGTGCCTCCTCCTTGGTCCCTTGGACAAAGAAACAAGCGGTGACCAAGGAAATATGGAAGATGCCAGACTGGCAGATTATCGAGCCATCTCACTACGATTATAGCAGTCAGCGGTTAGCATAACAAAGCCGATAGTAGCGTCAGGCTTGTTCAGCATGCTACGGACATTAATAAGATCGTTGTTTCCATCCGAACGCATCACGAAAATTATGAAGAATAGATGCAGCGGTTTCATGGTGTGAAGTTTCTCACCTCAAGAGATTCCAGATAATCTTTCTGGCAAATATAGGTGTAATACGTTTCGAGGAAATACACTACTTTTATAGTTCCAGGACGTAGTTACCAATTCAGAGTCCTACTTAAATGTGAGTGGCAGATTGTTTATTGGCGCCCTAGATACAGCTCTAGGACCAGGGCTGCTGAGTAGGATCACAGTACATGTAGAGGATCTAATCGTCACACAGACCTCGGCAGAGAATGTCGAAATCCTCGAGGAAGTGCTGAGCAAATTCATAAGATTATCAAGTTACAGTTAACTTGATCAAATCTAAATTCTGCTGTGAACAGATAAAGATTTTAGGGTGCCTGATTTGTCCAGCAAGGATTAAGTCTTACCAAAAAAACTGATGCTTTTAAGAATTTTCCTTGCCCTATGACCAAGTAACAGCTAAAGTCGCTTCTAGGTTTGGCTCCGCTTCTTCGAAGATTTATGCCCAACCACTTATTAAACAATGACCATTTGCTGTATATTTTGTGTAAAAACACATCATGGAACCGAACACCACGGTGTGCTCCTGTGTTTGACGAAATTAAAAATGTTCTTCTTAGTTTGTAAATTGGCTTAATCCGGACATGATCAAGGATTTTTGTCTTTCTACAGACATGCATCTTCCACAGATCTTGAAGCATTTCTGTTTCAGTGGGACACAACGGGAGACCGACAAGAGATTAAAGTGATTGGATTTGCAAGGTGTAACCTCTCTAGCTGTAAAAGAGGCTATACGGCCACATAATTAGAAGTGCATGTGGTTAAGTGAACTTTGTTAAAGTTTCGCTATTTGTATACGGCAAGAAGGCTAAAATTTACTGTGACCATCAGTCAGTAAACTTTTTGTTAAGCTATAGGCTGCTACGTGCAAGACTTGCCCGCTGGGCTCTGGTGCTGCAGTCGTATGGTGTAGAAATTATTCATATAAGGGGACAAGACAACGTTATAGCTGACGCTGTGTCTCGCTTGCCACAGGTCCTTCAACACCTTCAGATATTGTAGAACTGACCTTACATTTTAAGGTGCTCACCTTTTAAAGGGTGTTACATATCCATGTGTAAGAACATGTCAAGGCTGCAGGATATAGACCCTCAGTGGCATAAAATAAAACAGTCTTTAGTACTGGATAGTGCAGTTTCAATGCTCGCAAATACCAGTCGCATTCTGATGTGTTGTTCCGAAGAAAAGATGTTAATATTGCTGGAATTTGGCGTGTGCGTCTTCCTGAGCAGTATCTTGCTATGTTCATTTGGTTGGGGACATTTTGGAGTCAAAAAACAAAGCAAGAAAATATTGCAACATTGTTACTACCCCTACATAAAACGACATGTACAACAGTTGCTCAGAAATTACAACATCTTCCAAAACTCTAAACCAGTCAGTCGATATAGTCAAACCACATTACACTCGACAGTACCAACAGCTCCATTACAGTTGGTATTTTGTGACATTTGGGGACCCCCTACCTACAGCGAACGTAGGTGCGAAATTTTACTAGCTGTATGTCATTTATTCTCAAAGTACTCTAAGCCGCTTCCAATGTCAGGCACAGCGACGGTTATATTCAGAAAGTTCATTCGAGCATATTTCCCATGAGTAGGGAAGCCTACGGTCATACTGCCTGACAAAGCCTCATATTTTGTCGGTTTTGAATGGAAGAAAATTTTATAGGAACATGGGGTTAAACGAGTTTTGACATCATTATTTCACCCCAAGGCAAGCCCTGTAGCGATAATTTGTAAGGAATTTAACTGGTTTATACATTCATCGGCAAAACAGCAAACAATATGGACAGACTATGTACCCATATTTGAAAACATTTTCAGTCATCTTCTTCTTCATTCCTTCATTCGTCTTTCCTAACTTCGGTTAAATTAATTAATAAATCCACTTCCCAAGATCCCAAAACTTGTTTATGACAGAGAAAGAAATTAAAGAACGTTTTATTAGCGCTTAAAACAGCGGCAAAGACTTAACATTAATTATGATAAAGGATTAGTAGGAAACATATCTGCGATCTTTTTCTAAGTCCTGCTTACTAAGAAAATTAAATAAGAAATGAAGAAGTCTGTATAACGGGCCTTGTGAAATTTTAAGCATTCTATATGAGGCAAGTTATTTATTCGCTCTAACACTAGATTTATAATAGTAGTATACGCCATAATGATGTTAAAAAATATTTTGAGTAACTTCTACTACTGTAAAGAAATGTATGCAGATCTGTGTTTTAAAGTTAATATTGAATTAATTAATAACTGTCTAATGAAAAATAGATGGTTTCAGACATTAATATTTACAGTTAAATGGTAGTTCCTTTTTCCATTTTCAACCTGGTTTTGCTGCATTTGCGAGATAATAATTTTATTATCATAAATTATTTCAGGTCACTGTTAAGGAGTATTAGTTCTGAATCCTTTCAGAAGAAATCATTTGTAATGAACATTTTGTATTGAGATTGCGATTTTTTTAAAAATTGTTCACCAAACTGCAATGCTCAGATTTCTCGGGTGTAAGATTATTGCCTGGTGCACAGTGACATGTTCTGGTGTGAAATTATAACTGGCGAATCAGCTGTTTTAAAGATGATCATGTTTTTGAAACAATTTGAGTGAAGCGAAATTTGGCATTAGATTTCGATCCCTGAATACGAAAGGCTTGCCACGAATATTATCCTCCCAAGGCTCTCGATAAACTTAAATACCCTGACATAATGGGTACTGGATTATTTGTTGTTTTCCTTTTGCGAAAATTATATTCTTAGCATTATTGAACAACACATAACTGATGGATGTTATGCAGTGGAGGACGCTATTCATTCACTGAGAAATGAAAATTTTGTGTATTTACTTTCCCAGTCAGACTGTATTTGCGGCGGTTGTAAGTTAATAAAGAAGGTGTCTGAATCGCCACTTTCAGGCTGGACTGTGTTTGCAGCAATCGTGAAATGTTTCAGTGCGAGACAATTAAAATCAAAATAAATTTTTATATGTATTCGACCCGACTATGCCGACAGTGATCGTGAAGCGAGCTGTACAAGACAAGGACTCGTTTAATTGACTTGTAATATACAAGGTAATGAATTGAGTGATGGTGCTTCGTGAGTAATCATGATGTGATTGAAATGTATTGCTATTATGACTCATTTGCGAGGAGAAAGCAAGGGACAAGTTTTTAATTGCAGAACGACAGCCACTGAAAACTAACATTAATAATCTTTTTATGTCCTTAAAGATTATTATAAACTATTTTGAGTGTTTCTAATTATGTCCGTTCGATTTTTATATAAACAACCGAACTTGGAGGAAAATCACGAACCTGAATGCGGCCGCGAGGGGGGGGTGGCGGTGGGGGGGGGGGGCGGGTGTGGCTGGAGGCAAAGCTAGACTATTAGCTACCTAATTCCCTAGAAACGAAGCTGTCAGGCCTCGATCTCCTATTGTGGTCTCCAAGCCTTGCTGGTTGGCCCATCTGCTGGGCACTCAGTTGCTGTATTGTCGAGAAACTGATTCGCCGAGTCTTGATACCTGATCGTCGACCACAGGCACCACCTGGGAACGCAGACCCAGACATCGTCAGCGGAGCGCTGTCCAATAATCAAGACGCAGATCTTCAAATACAAAAATGATTCTAAAATGATGGAACTGAAATATATATAGTGACCTTTGTCAAATACTTAAACGAGCACTGTTATTAGGCTCGAACAGAATTAAGAAATGAAATATGTAGTTCGTGTAATATAATAAATGACTCCACCAATAATATAGTGTGGCCAAGCGGTTCTAGGCGCTTCAGTCTGGAACCGCTCGACCGCTACGGTAAAGGTTCGAATCGTGCCTCGGGCATGGATATGTGTGAAGTCCTTACGTTAGTTAGGGTTAAGTAGTTCTAAGTTCTAGGGGACTGATGACCTGAGATGTTAAGTCCCATAGTACTCAGAGTCATTTTCTTAATAATATAGTGTATGAAATATCTAAGATGTTTCCAACGAAAAATTTAAGATTTTCTTTTCGAAAATTAAATTATTTAATGAGCAAACGTGTTATGCCCTTAGTTATCCTGAGATATTTAAGTTTTTGAGCGCCCTAATACGGTTGAGATGTTTACAGAATACTACAGTGAGCATTTTCAAAAAAATATTTTCCTAGAAATATGTAAGATTTTTAGTAGACAAGTGGCTATACATAACAGGGCAACATTTAGACTCAATTTCAAGCAAGCTAGTTATCAAAAGCCTTTCAGTTCAGATTTATCTTGTAAACTGCTAAATGGGAGCATAATAATTTTAATTAGCATTTTACGAAATACTGAAGTAAAAATTTTAATTAAAAGGAAATAAAATGACTAATAACAGGAAATAATAAGAGAACAGATTTGTAGCACCGTAGTTTGTTTTCCCTATATAAGCACGTCACCATCATTGTTAGCTCAGTACCATTTCGATTCCTGTACAGAGTTCTGCCGCTTGATTGGTGTTATTACTGCCGTTGCGATTATTAATACTGCATATTGTGTAGGATGAAGTACTGAAAGCGTACGAAGTTATTTTAAAAAGAGTGCCGATCACTTTACAAAAGTAATACCTGTGCCAAGTCGGTGTAATTTTCATTATCCAAAGATAGAGTTTCAGAGACTTGAATTTATTTAAAGAGAGAGAAAGATAGATTCTTCATTGATTAGACCTGAAGATTTGTGTTTTTTGACGTTATGTGGTATTACCAAGTGAAAAGTAAAAGGTGAAATTAACTGCATTTTAGTGTGAATATTTCCAAAAGTTAACAATATCGATATCTACATTGAAATGTTGGTACAAAATTTGAATACTGCAGACTGTCAGAATTTCGCGTCGGACATAAACTTAGCGCTAGCTTGAAAATTGTGATAATTTGTTAATGACCGTTTATTGACCTATCCAAATAAAATTAGAAAAGACGATAAAACTTGAAAGCTTAAAATTAAAAATCAGAATCAGTAGTGCAGACCAGAGAATTATGTACATGCAGCTCGTTTAGCAGCGTGTCTCATAAACAGTACAGTTGTATTGCACGCAATGTCTACAAACTATTTAAGTTTCTTTTGTGATTCTTGAGTTTCTCCCGGCGTATTTGATAATCAAAATATCCACGGGTGTGCTGCCGGTCTATAGTGTCCAACGGGCACAATATTCCGGCGATCATACATGTCGCCATCATCAGGTGAACTGACGGACTGAGCTCCTGTGAACGTGCCGGCACTGAGATCCGTACGCTATGGCTGCTCAGAGGGAACTGGGTTCGGTCGTGGCAGCGGCCGATTTAAATACCCTCCGCCCGCAGTGCGCTCCCTCCGCCGTCCGCGCACCGCGCCACGGTGGCGCGGTGGAACAGATTGAGACGGCGTCTGAGATGACGTCGGTGTGATGGCTCTGTCCGCCGTGGTCGTCA
Source organism: Schistocerca nitens (assembly GCF_023898315.1). Lineage (NCBI taxonomy): Eukaryota > Metazoa > Arthropoda > Insecta > Orthoptera > Acrididae > Schistocerca > Schistocerca nitens. The sequence goes on along the minus strand of NC_064618.1, from coordinate 189,117,568 downwards.
CAACTATACGTTTGCTCGATTTACTCTTGATTAACCCAATCGCTGGTTCCCAAGCCTTGCTAAGATTATAGCCACAGTCACGCTTTATGAGGTCGTCATTGGTGCGAATTTCGATGGCCTGCCCCAGTATCTCGACGTCTGTACCAGAATCCTCGTGCGGTCATACTCCATGGCGTGATTTTCCGACAAACAATGTTCAGCGACCGCCGACTTGCTCGGATACATCAGTCGAGTGTTCCTCTGGTGTTCACGGCATCGATCCTCGACGGTACGCATCGTCTGACCAATATACGACTTGCCACATTGACACGGAATCTGGTACACGCCGGCCTTCCTCAAACCGAGGTTATATTTGGCGCTCCCCACCAGTGCACGAGTTTTATTTGGAGGACAAAACACAGTTCCGACGCGGTGTTTCTTCAGAATGCGGGCGATTTTCCCCGAGAGTGCGCTTGTGTATGGAATAAATGCAGTGCCTACCTCCTGCCTCGTGACTTCATCCATCCCAACAGGTTGTGCTGCAGTGGTTGGGCGGAGAGCACGTTGAATCTGCCACTCTGAGTATCCATTTTTTCGAAATACAGTTCTCAGATGTTCCAATTCCTGGGGTAGACTCTCTGCGTCAGAGATAGTGCGCGCCCTATGTACTAGAGTTTTAAGTACCCCATTCCTCTGTGAAGGGTGGTGGCAGCTGTCTGCGTGCAAATACAGATCAGTGTGCGTTGTCTTCCGATACACCACATGACTTAGGGTGCCGTCAGCCCTTCTCTTGACCAAGACGTCAAGGAAAGGTAATTTACCCTCCATTTCAGTCTCCATAGTGAATTTGATGTTGGGGTGTATGGAGTTTAGATGTGTAAGGAAGTCAAGGAGTTTATCCATACCATGTGGCCAGATGACGAACGTGTCGTCCACGTAACGGAAAAAGCAAGTAGGTTTCCGTACGGATGACGACAGGGTTTCCTCCTCGAAGTTCTCCATGTACAAATTCGCTGCCACCGGTGAGAGTGGGCTACCCATGGCGACTCCCTCCGTTTGTTCGTAGTATTCTCCATTAAAAAGAAAATACGTGGAAACAAGACATGCCTAAAAAGTTCAGTGGTCTTCTCGTCAAACTTCTGGCTAATCAATTCTAGTGACTCTCGCAGGGGTACCCTCGTAAACAAGGAAACGACGTCAAAACTCACCATGGTATCTGACTCATCCAACCTGAAGCTATCAAGGCGTTTAACAAAATCCACGGAATTACGGATGTGATGAGGGCATTTACCCACATAAGGACTTAATATTCCCGTCACGTATTTGGCCAACAAATATGTAGGTGCCCTGATGTTGCTGACAATGGGGCGTAATGGTACCCCCTCTTTGTGAACCTTCGGGAGACCATATAGTCTAGGCGGTACCGGACCTTGGCGTAACAATTTCTTAGCGTCACCCTACGGTAAATCTGCGTCCTTGAGAAGCGCCCTCGTCTTGTTCTCCACCTTCTTTGTAGGGCCAACGCTGATCTTCCGGTAGGAATCGTCATTTAGCAGGCTCTGCATCTTACCAGTGTAGTCCTTATGGGAGACAACAACTGTAGCATTGCCTTGTCAGTCGGTAAGACAACAATTTCAGAGCGCTCCCTCAGATCACGAATGGCCGCCCTCTCTTTACTGCTGATATTTGACTTCATCGGCTTGGATTTCGTCAACGCACGACAAGTTTCACGACGAATTTCCTCGGCTGATTCTGGCGGAAGTCGAGCTGCAACATGTTCAACAGCACTAACAATTTCGGCGACCGGAGTGACCTTGGGGGTGGGAGCGAAGTTGAGACCTTTCTCATGGTGTTGAGTGATGATGCGGTCTCGGTTTTGCAGAAAGGTCTCAACTTCGCTCCCACCCCCAAGTTCACTCCGGTCGCAGAAATTGTTAGTGCTGTTGAACAGGTTGCAGCTCGACTGACAAAGGAGATACTGGGACAGCGTTGTTAGAGAGGCCATCGAAATTCGCACCAATGACGACCTCATAAACCGTGACTGTGGCTATAATCTTAGCAAGGCTTGGGAACCAGCGATTGGGTTAATCAAGAGTAAATCGAGCAAACGTATAGTTGTGACGACCACGGCGGACAGAGCCATCACATAGACGTCATCTCAGACGCCGTCTCAATCTGTTCCACCGCGCAACCGTGGCGCGGTGCGCGGACGGCGGAGGGAGCGCGCTGCGGGCGGAGTGTATTTAAATCGGCCGCCGCCACGACCGAACCCAGTTCCCTCTGAGCAGCCATAGCGTACGGATCTCCGTGCCGGCACGTTCACAGGAGCTCAGTCCGTCAGTTCACCTGATGATGGCGACATGTATGATCGCCGAAATATTGTGCCCGTTGGACACTATAGACCGGCAGCACACTCGTGGATATTTTGATTATTTAAGTTTCAGTTGAATTTGAAACTGAATTTTCCGTGATCCGCTTCTAGAATACTTTTCCCCGTTTAGGAATACTCATTGTCATCATTTTCTTGACGAAAATCACTCTGTAAATTTAGTAGGTAGTATGATGCGCACCTGGTTACACACCTGGCTATTTCGGTGAAATCACGTCGCCCCAGAGCTGGGGTACACTAACGGACGCCTAGTGCCGCTAGGAAACCTAAGTGAGCATCTTCTCCCTAAAAAATGTTGTTCACCATGACGTGATATATGATTCATAGGTGCCCGTTTCAACGACTTTTAAACATCTTTTTCTAGCCGGAAGATTACTGATTACATACTTCTTAAGGTGATTTACTTGTTCTAGTTAATCTTCAGTTTAACTAAATGAAACTAATAATGGAATAATTACATCTCTGTGTGTGTGTGTGTGTGTGTGTGTGTGTGTGTGTGTGTGTCTGTGTGTGTGTCTGTGTGCTTGTATTATTTTACATAAAACTGCACATGTTTGATGCAGAGCCATTTTTGCTGATCTTTCTATTACAGTGCTGATTAAATACAAATTTTTATGTGTGAACATAATTATCTTTGACTTTTAATTGAAATAATGCAAATTGGCTCAAGTTTTATCCTTTAAAACTACACTCTGACTGACTGAGATGACGAGTAGGGTAGGGGCCCAAAGCTCATTTGAGCTGTTTCCCTCATCTTGGATTTCTCATCGTATGTACCATTTTAATCTTTCACTGAGGAAGAAGGAGGCAAGGCACTTGTAAATCAGCTGTCTTATTTTCAAACCTTCACAGCAATTGATTGGAGATTAACATAATTTGTTTGTTCCATCGTGAAACACGTATGTATTCAGTAGCAGCGATGGCGAGGCATGACAGAATCTCTGACCAGAGAGTTATTTATCGTTGCTAGTCTGCGCTTGACCGCGCGAGAGTTCAGTTGCATGTAGGGAGTCGGCAGTTGCAAGTTGTAGTCGGTCGTTGTCGTATGTGAGGAGTCGGCGGGCGTCGGCATGGGTCTCTGGTCAAGATTCAGGACGAGGTATATTGTTAAATAAGGTAATCAAGCAGCATTGCGCACATCTGATAATGTAATGAATATTAACTGTAATTAATTTGTCCAAGAAACGCCCCAATAATACTTTTGTTTTCAAACCAAGCATTTTTAAGGAAACCATCATTTGAATTGAAAGAGCATTTCCCATGCATTTCCTTAAAGAAAAAATTTACTTAAATTCAAAGAATTTTGCGATGCATTTCCTCCAAGCTATGGGGAAAAATAAGAGCAGATGCAGTTTTACTGACGTAAGAATTTGAGTTTAATTAGTGAACAGGGCCTAAGATCGACATTTCGGTCTATTTGCGTTTTCATTGTCACTGAGATTTCATTATCATTGAATTGACTTACATTTTTGTGGGAGCTCAACAACATTTGGGTCATTATTATTCAGTAATCTTGTGGGGAAATAACTTTTGGGACGTTTTCATTATCATAGGCTTTTCTTTTATTTTTGTTGGGAGGTTGCGTTGAACACCATTTCCATTCACATTTAAATTATTGATTTTTCATTTATTTTTGCTGGGAGGTTACACTTGGCGACATCCGGTCCAGGATCGTATTTCGTTGAGAATCTTCTGAGAAGTAGTCAGATATTTGCTTTTATTTACTTAATATAATTAGCATTTGGCGCAACGCATTTACTAATTTTGTGACTTTCTTTCCTCAGATCATCGGCAATTCGTTGCTCTGTTGTATTTGTGTTTGTTGCTTTTTGCATTGTGCTTATTTCTTTTGTGAATAATTGTGACTATTGTAAAAATGCCGCGAAAGACTGTGAATAGTATATCGCGAGGTATTATGAACGAAATTACCGACTTAAACAACTTCACCGATAGTACTTGTGACACGCAGTGTAATGATGACAATCCTGCGTTCACTGACAATCAGTGCGTTCCAGCCATTAATAATGATGTAGACCTTAATGATGAACAAACGAACTCGATTGTGTCTTCTGTTAATTTGACGACAATTGATGACGCGGGGCGCCATATTGTGATGACCGCTGCCCTGCTTCACACACCCGGTTTGGAAAATGCAAATAACGTACAGACAAATTTTTCTAATGACAATGGACAGGGTACTGAAAGTACGACGGATCCATTTAATTCCGAAATAGTGACCGATAGTGTACATTCGACTGGCAAACGTTTTTGTAAATTACAGAATGACCAGATGGTCACACAAAACGCGACAATTGCAAATACACCGTCAAACAGTACAGAGAATGGAGTAGGTAATGTTATTTTGGATCAAATTATGGCATTGTTGCTACAAACGAATAAACAACTTAGTGAAGATCTCAAACAACAATTTAGTAAAGATTTCAAACAACTTAATGAAAAACAAGACAAACAGAGTGAAAAATTAGACAACAATGATGAAAATCTCAAACAACTTAGTGAACAGGTCAAACAACAGAACGAAAAACAAGACAAGCTTAATGAAAAATTAGAGAACAATTCCAAACAGTTAAATGACAAATTAGACAACAATTCCATACAGCTTAGCGAGCAGATTGCAGCCGTTGCCGCGCAGTGTCATGATACTAAGGAACAGTTACGCGAGGAAATTGAGGCTTGTTCAAAGAAAAGTAGCGAAGAAGATAGATCTGTTGCTCAAGAATCAAGGGATATGCAAACAGTTACAACAGAAACACTTAGGGAAGAAATTAGCGCAGTCGGTAAACAATGCTTTGAAAAGGCTACACAATTACGCGACGAGTTTAAAGCAATGACAGCAGAACTTTCGCGGACAATGGATGCAAAGATAGACGCGAAATTCGACCAACAGAACTCTCAAATTGACGAACGTTTTAATCTTCACATACAAAACAGTGATACGCGTTTCCGCAAATTCATACAGGATCAAAATAAAGTAAAACGTCAAGTAATGGAAACAATCACAGCACGGAGACAGGAAGACAAACGTAAATTGTTCGCGAAAGCAAAGACATACGTAGACAACAATATTGCCACAGTGTCCGACGAAATTAATACCATCAAACAGTCGAACACAGAATTACGTGACGAAATTTCCGATCTTAAATCGAAAACAGACACATACACAACAGATTTTCAGACAGTGACCGACAGACTAGAACATTTAGAAATAACACAGGATTGCGATGTCATCAAAGCTGACGTTAAAAAATTGAACGAAACCACACGTAAATTACAAAAACAGATTAATACTTCTGACACTAAAAGCGATGATCAGGTAAAAATACTGACTGAAAAATGTGATGAATTGGCCAGTCCTATTGACGCTATTGAAAGTAATAATGACAGCAAATCAGACATTACTTCACCGGTTTCATTTAATCAAACACCTGAATTTCAAAATCTACAGCAGACAATTAATGAGATCGATTCGTCTAATAACACATTGCGTAGAAAATTGTCAAGTTTACAGCAAGAAGTAACAGAGATGAAAAATATTTCAGTTAATAACACATCACAGCAGACGCCACTTTGCGAACATTTGTCAGACTCACGCAGTGCGTGTAATTTAGGTAATCAACAGAGAGTATACGACATAGATTATGAACAGACACAGACAAATACATTCTCTTACAATCATGAACCTGTTCCATCATACAGAGACGATAGTTTCGATTACAAACATTTTCTATCAGTGAGAAAATTTAAAGTGTTTAAAAATGACAGAACACAGATTCACCCACTGGATTGGATACAACAATTTAGCTTTGATTTTCCACCGACTTGGCCTGTAACACATAAACTTCAATTTATTTGCAGTTTTTTGGAAGGCGAACCGGCAACTCGTATGAGACCGATTGCAAGACAATGTTACTCGGTAGAAGAATTCCAGAATGCTTTTCTGTCAGCGTATTGGTCGAAGACGACACAGCGCGGAATGAAAGATCAATTAATTAGTTTACCAAATTATGAGAACTCAAATTTTCCCAGCGTTACGCAATTTTTTGAGCATATGGTCCAACAAAACCAGTACCTAAGTGAATCGTACAGTGAATCTGCACTTATACAATTATGCATTTCTAAATTACCACGATCATTAAGAGTGTCACATCTAACGGGTCAGCAAAAAGAAAACATTTCAGCATTCAGAGATCTGTTACAGCTTTTGGAAGTACAACAATCTGATTATTCTTTTGTAAACAAAAATTTTTCATATAATAATCATGGCCAACAAACTTACAGTAATTACGATCAGTCACGTAATTTCAATAGCAAAGGTAACAGACGCTTTAGGAACGACAACCACCAGAACTTTGGTAACAGACAAAACTTTGATTATCAATATCGTCAAAATTTTCAGCGACAGGAACCATATTTTAATAATAATAGAGGTTTTTCACAAAAACAGCAACAAAACCAGTCGGTTGGCATACCTAACCAACAATGTAATACACAAGGTCAACCTAACTTTAATGTTTCGCCGCGTGAACGTATAGTCCCTGGTACAACATGTAGTAACGCACGGCAGCAAAGGAACAACTACGTACAGAAAACACAGTATTTCAATTCCTATCGCAATGCACCGTATAGGAATGACTATTACGACAGACGTAAAAATAATGAGGAGAATTTTCAGCGTACATATAATAACAGTCGATCTTACCAACAGCAAAATCATCCGCAAGAACATATTCTCATGAATGAACCCGACAGTAGGTATCATCCAGAGCGTAATACTTCAGGAAGAAGTAATAGAACAGTTCAAATTGTAGAAATGTCACAACATCCTCCTGATAATAATAACACGTCAGATAGAATCTGACTAGATACTGTACAGGTCGCATCTTCCAGTAACACAAGCACAACTTTAGACACGCAGAATGTTGTTCACGAAAATGTAATTACTTCTCACGATATCAGAGACACTCTTTTGCAGGAAAGACCAGTTGTTCAGAAAACTATTTCACATCCTGTCATCGAAATCAAAATAGGTTCATCGAAATTTTCAGCAGTAATCGATTTTGGATCACCTATGTCAGTAATAAATGAGGAGACTTTCAACGAATGTAGCAAAGAGAATACGTATCCTACATTACCATTAGGCAAAACGAAAGTGAAAGGAGCAGTATCGAGTAAAGGAGTAGACGTTAAATTACAGACACATTTATCATTTTGTATTGCAGGTCATACTTTTCACTCAAATTTTTGGATTGTTCCTTTATTGACAACAGACGTTATTTTAGGTACGAATTTTCTGGTACAACACGACGCAGTTATTGATTTTCAAAATTCCTATTTAATGCTAAAGGATGAAAATGTACAATTGGCTTTAGAATTTCAGCACTCTTTATCTGCGGAAGAACAAACAATTAATCGCACAGAGGTCATTTCCGTATCACGTAACATAGACTGTAATCCCACATTGTTCACTGATACGTACGTACAAAACTATAACACTCCAGACGAACCTGACAACCACGTAATGCAGATGATTTCCGATAAAGTTAAACAAATCAGTGCAAATACAGACGACGAACGCACGCAACTACACAAAATTCTTTTACAGCAAGCTACAGTTTTCGACAACATTCCTGGTACTATGTCCGGATTTATGTATGAATTTCAAGTCAAACAGCACGACACATTTAAAGCTAAACATTATCCCATTCCGTATATCCATAGAGAACAAATTAAGAAAGAATTGCAAGACATGCTCGACCAAGGAATTATTGAACCGGCAGTTAGTCCGTACATAAACCCGCCACATATTGTTAAGAAAAAAGGTGGCTCACTTCGCCTCGTACTTGATTCACGTCACATCAATGACATAATTATTAATGAAACAGATCGACCACAGACATTAGAAGAACTACTACAGAAATTTCACGGTACAGCTATTTATTCCACACTAGATTTGAAATCGGGATTTTGGCAAATTCAACTTCATCCGAATTGCAGAAAATATACAGCTTTTCTCTGTTTTGGTGACTGTTATCAATTTTGCAAATTACCATTCGGCTTAACAATTTCTTCTGCAGCTTTTATTCGTGATTTGAATACTATACTTCCGACAGAACTTAAAGACAGAATCACGACGTACGTAGACGACATTCTTATCGCAGAAGCTAACTGGTCTGAACACAATCTGATTCTTGAACAACTGTTGCAAACTTTTCATGCACAAGGACTTACAGTTAATCTTAGTAAATCGCACTTTCGCAAAACTTCTATAAAATTTCTTGGACACGTAATTTCAGCAGAAGGCATTGCGCCTGATCCGGAAAAACTTCAAGCTCTACGTTACATTACTGTTCCTACGACGAAGAATCAACTACGCTGTTTTTTGGGCTTAATCAACTTTTTTCGTAAATTTATTCATCACACTGCCTTAGACACACCTAGATTATGCCAATTAACAGGTAAAAATGCTATTTGGTCCTGGGATAAGCAAGCACATTCTGAATTCGTGAACCTGAAACATGCTTTGTTGAATGCTCCACTTTTATCGCACCCAGATCTTAGCAGAAATTTTTCCATTGCGACCGACAGTTCTAACACCGCTTTAGGCGTATATATTTTCCAGGAAATTGAAGAAGATGGCTCTACAGTAATTAAAAACATCGCATTTGCAAGCCGCATTCTGTCACCCGCTGAACGAAATTATTCCGTTACACAACTGGAAACGTTATGTGTTGTATGGGCTTTTACGAGATTTAGGCACTTTCTTTATGGCAGACATACCACCGTTTACACAGATCACAGAGCGATACAATTCTTACTTTCGGCTAAATTCACTCACGACAGATTAAGCAGATGGAAACTTTATTTACAGGAATTTAATTTTACGATTGTTCACATTCCCGGCACACAAAATATTATAGCAGACGCATTTTCTCGTTCTCTCAGCAACAATCAGCATGACATCGCAACCAACTTCTGCAAAGCAAATTTCAGCGTTATGTACATTCAGCAAGTTGCATTTGAAAATTTTATTTCGTCGTCATTACAGGACATTGCAAAAGAGCAAAATAAAGACGATCTGTGGAAAGAAATTAAACACCTTTGGCAAGATAAGAATAATGTTACGATTAGAAACCATTACACTGTCCGCAATAACATTCTATTTCGCCGCTCTCATCCTGACAGCAACAATTGGTTATTATGCATTCCTGACGAACTGGTTAACAAATTAATATGGTATACTCATTTAAGTTAAGCACATTACGGAGCCAGAAAATGTTTTCTTATACTGAGACAGATCTGTTATTTTTTCCACATGGAGAAACGTATACGACGAGTTTTAGCGTCATGTAACATTTGCCAGAAAGCTAAGTCAGACACCACTTCACATATTCCTCCATTATATCCCATTGTACCTGTTAAATTAAGACATATCGCCTCAGTAGACATTTTTGGTCCAATTCCGAGAACTAATAGAGGTTTTTGCTACATCTTTGTCGCTGTTGAACTTACTTCAAAATTTGTTACTTTCACTCCGTTACGCAAAGCTACTGCTAAAACTGTTTCGAGAGCATTTGTAAGACATTTTCTATTTCATGTATGGCATGTGATGAGAGTAATTTCCGATAATGGATCACAATTTCGTTCTGCTATATGGGCACGCATGTTACGAGCTAGAAACATTTCTCCGATCTATATATCCAGGTACCATGCTTCCTCGAACCCTTGTGAACGATTAATGAAAGAAATTGGTAAACTGTGTAGAATATACTGCCACAAAAGACATATTGACTGGGACACACACATATTCTCATTCCAAGATGTAATAAATTCCATACCAAATGAATCCACTATGCTATCTCCGTCTGTTATACTGAAAAATGCTGAACCACCTGACAAAGTTAAAGAATTAGTGCACTTTCCTACATCTCGTCGATTACGACACCACGAAATAATTAACATTGCGCTAAACAACATCAAACGTGCCGCAGAGCGCCGAAGAAGACAGCAAAAACAGGTTTGTACGTGCCGAGACTTTCACCCGGGACAGAAGATTTTAGTACGTACACACTATTTATCCAGCAGAATAAAAGGTAAGTGCAGTAAATTTGAACTTCTATACGCAGGTCCGTATCGGATTCGCAGCATTCCTCACCCCAATGTTGTACACGTCGAAACTTTGAGAACCAGGAAAAGTAAGGGGAACCATCATGTGTCAAACATTAAACCCTTTATTGAATGAAACCACTTTATGATTTAACGTGCTATGATGCCACTTATGACCACTGATACAATTATATTCACGTGTTTAATTATTGATGACTATCGTATTTTTTCTTGGCAAGTGCCCGGCATGGTAAGGTTAGCAGGTCGCTTTTCTTGTCGTTACACATCAGACCGTGCATATTTTCCAGATGAACTTACATATTTTATGACCACTTATGCAATTATATTTATGTGACTAATTATTGATGACTATCGTATTTTTTCTTGGCAAGTGCCCGGCAAGGTAAAGTTACCAGGTCGCTCTTCTTGTCGTTAGAGATCAGATCGTGCATATTTTTCCAGACAAACTTACGTATTTTATGAATAATTATGCAATTCTATGTAGTGACGTATTAATTTTACCAAATTCTCTCTCCAATAAAGTCTTTAATTCTCGCCTCTATTAACTACACTACATACAAGCTGAACACAACGAACGTCACATTTTGTCTTTCTTATGTATGTACGATTGTTTTCATGTTTTGTTTGTATGCACTGTGAAATAGTTAAGGTATAACACACACCAGTTGACTTTGACATTTTTTGCCCTATGATATCTCAACATCGTGACTGTTTTACATTTTTTTTTTTTTTTGCTGCTGCATTGTGATATTCTCTGTACATTTTTGCCGTTGAACACTGTCTATGCTTTTGACATATTACGTTTTCTGTCATGTTATGCTGTATGCTTAATGATGTTACCATAAACCAATCATTATTTAGTGAGTACATGATGTAAATGCAAGACATTAATCTTTGTTCATCATTTTCAGAAAGAAATAACGTGTAAAGGAAATAAATTAAACAGAAATGGGAATTTCACCTACGGAATAGACGAAAGAATATACAAAAACCTTATGAGAAAGAGTAAATGGATCAGAATTAGCAAGCATTAACAAGAATATACTATACATCGTAGAATAGCAGTCTTAACTAATTTTTTCTTTCAGAATACAAGGTGATTGATGCAGGCTGTCAGACTGAACTACACATCTTAGTTTTAGTGATGAAATATGCTAGAGATGAGGAATAGCTGTGTAATGAGTTATGAAGTGATTTTTCTGCAGATGATAATGAATGCTGATGAATAATGATGAAGAATATGCTACTATGGATAATGAAGTATTTTCTTTACAGGTGATGATAATAATGAAGTTACGATAATATGGATAATGAAGTTTCTTCTTTACAGATGAGGATGATGTTGAAGTTTATGTATTTATGTTATGTAGTTATTTAAGTATTTGTTGCAGTTTGTTTTGACAGTATGTTTTATATCGTATGGTATGATGACTGAAGGTTTTGGAAAGGACAGCTATGGAACACATTTTTTATACACATTTCACTACCTGTTAATTCGAAGTTCACTACTTTTCAGCATAGTATGCGTTTCTTCTTTCAGCTCAATAAACCATTTTGTATTTTTTTCAGGAGAAGCTTTTCATGATACTTACTAAACTTGTTACTTATTAAACCTATAGTAGTACTTGTATTTTTTACCCAGTTGTGTCTATCATTTATAAATGTGATCACATATACTTCCTTGTTTCATAACCTTGCGACAGCTGACTCATGACGAATGACGTTACACCTTTTTCATTTGCAGGAACAACCCAGAAGCAAATTTTTTTTCTTTTTCTCTTCTTGCTTTCCCTTATAATTACCCAAAGCAATGCATTGCTAACAAAAAAAAGTGTGTATCACCAGTTCCAAATAATGCTACCCATTTAAGAGAGTTCTGAATAATACTGAATGAAGAACAATGTTTTGTACTATTCAATACTTGCTGGCCACTGAGTGCCAATAATTAGTGTAACTAAATGAATTATGCTAATACTATGCCATTCATTAGCTCCTGTTTTCAATGAAGACTTTTGATGTTTTGTAACTGGCGAATGAGTGCCAATAATTAGTATAACTAAATGAATTATGTTAATACTATGCCATTCATTGGCTCCTGTTTTCAATGATGACTTTTGATATTTTGTAACATGGCAATGAGTGCCAATAATTAGTGTAACTAAATGAATTATGTTAATACTATGCCATGCATTAGCTCCTTTTTTCAGTCATGACTTTTGATCTTTTGTAACTGTCCAATGAGTGCCAATAATTAGTTTAACTAAATGAATTATGTTAATACTATACCATTCATTAGCTCCTGTTTTTAATGATGACTTTTGATGTTTTGTAACTGGCCACTGAGTGCCAATGATTAGTGTAACTAAATGAATTATGTTAACACTATGCAATTCATTAGCTCCTGTTTTCAATGATGATTTTGATGTTTTGTAGCTGGCCAATGACTGCCAATAATTAGTGTAACTAAATGAATTATGTTAATACTATCCCATTCATTAGCTCCTGTTTTCAATGATGACTTTTGATGTTTTGTAACTGGCCACTGAGTGCCAATAATTAGTGTAACTAAATGAATTATGTTAATACTATACCACTGATTAGCTCCTGTTTTCAATGATGACTTTTTATGTGTTGTAACAGGCCAATGACTGCCAATAATTAAAAATGTTGTACTATTCAATACTTGCTGGCCAATGAGTGCCAATAATTAGTATAACTCAATGAATTATGTTAATGCTATGCCAATAATTGACTCTCCTTTTCAAAGATGACTTCTGATTGTAATACGATTACCCATGATGCCAATAATTGCTATATTCAGTTAATTTTATGAACATTATTCTGTAATACTAAATACATGGTACAGAAATGTTCAATAACTGGGCTATGAATGCCGCAAACTACTAATGTAATTCTCAATGAAGACTACTATGTGACTTAATGTCCTTCACCTTCTGAGCTAACTACCCTGAATTACTGCAATATCTATTTGTCCTGTCGATCCTCATAATCATGGAGCACTATTTTTGGTTTTTGCACTAATTCTACGTTGGTGTGCCTTGTAAGAGCGTAGTGTTGACACGACATGCTGTCCACCACCGTGAGCGATGAAGACGTTATTATGGTCCCACTGTTTGGTGTACCTGAAGTACTGCCAAAATGATAACAGGGAATATTACTACGACATTTCAGTGTCTTGGGTACGCTGATAAACACTTCTGGGAAAAGAACTGCAAATTGTCTCACTTGGTGCTGTATTTCTGTGGAAAGTAATGGACTTTCAGTGCAGCTGCGTGCAACCTAAGTGCTACAACCATGACGCAATCCTTCCTATTCCTTCCCTAATTCTTGTAAAATGAAAAAGTCATATACAGTGCGTGTGCACTTCCTTTCATATGTTAATAAGATCAGTTATCCTGAAATTACTAAAGACTTCTATAGTGCATGTGCACTTTATTACACTCCTTGATTTGTTTGTTTGTTGTAAAAGAATACTAGAGAGTACTACATTGCGTGTGCACTTTTGTCATTTGTCAATATGATTTGTACTCATTAGGTTTATTTGTCGTAAAAATATTAGAGAGTTTTTCAGTGTGTGTACACTTTATGCCATTTGTACTCATTACGTATATATTTTGTGGTTTCCTGATATGTTCAATACTTCAGTGCGTATGCACTTATGTCATTTGTTACTCATTGTATATACATTTCCTCATTTGCTGATATGTTCTGAACTGCAGTGCATGTGCACTCATGTCACTTGTCAACATGATTTTTTTTGCCATTCTGTTTATTTATTCTGAACATTCTAAAGAATTTTTCAGTGAGTGTGCACTTTTGTTATCTATCAAATAATTTGTAAATACATTTTTCTGATTTGCAAATATGTTTTGTACTCACATTTTGTCATTGTTTAATATGTTTTGTACTTGATGCATGTGCACCATATTTCCTTCATGTTCTATATCTGTATATATCCTGTAATTGTAAAGTTAATTAGTTGAGAAAAAATTTGTTGCTCATGGCAAGTCCAAATGACTCACCATCGCTGCCAAATTCCCCCCCCCCTCCCCCCCCAGTGGAGGGTTATGAAACACGTATGTATTCAGTAGCAGCGATGGCGAGGCATGACAGAATCTCTGACCAGAGAGTTATTTATCGTTGCTAGTCTGCGCTTGAACGCGCGAGAGTTCAGTTGCATGTAGGGAGTCGGCAGTTGCAAGTTGTAGTCGGTCGTTGTCGTATGTGAGGAGTCGGCGGGCGTCAGCATGGGTCTCTGGTCAAGATTCAGGACGAGGTATATTGTTAAATAAGGTAATCAAGCAGCATTGCGCACATCTGATAATGTAATGAATATTAACTGTAATTAATTTGTCCACGAAACGCCCCAATAATAATTTTGTTTTCAAACCAAGCATTTTTAAGGAATCCATCATTTGAATTGAAAGAGCATTTCCCATGCATTTCCTTAAAGAAAAAATATACTTAAATTCAAAGAATTTTGCGATGCATTTCCTCCAAGCTATGAGGAAAAATAAGAGCAGATGCAGTTTTACTGACGTAAGAATTTGAGTTTAATTAGTGAACAGAGCCTACGATCGACATTTCGGTCTATTTGCGTTTCCATTGTCACTGAGATTTCATTATCATTGAATTGACTTACATTTTTGTGGGAGCTCAACAACATTTGGGTCATTATCATTCAGTAATCTTGTGGGGAAATAACTTTTGGGACGTTTTCATTATCATAGGCTTTTCTTTTATTTTTGCTGGGATGTTGCGTTGAACACCATTTCCATTCACATTTAAATTATTGATTTTTCATTTATTTTTGCTGGGAGGTTACAATCATCTTTGTCTTTTTGACTGGCTACTTCTGCTTTAATACTGAGTTGTCATTGGTTGAATAAAGGCTAGAGAGATGATGGGGCGGAGAGGGGCCATGGCATCCCACTATCGACGATTGTTACAATGCTCGTGACGTTACGAATGACAGTACTAACGACGTTGCTAATATGGATAATGACGTCACTGGGTCAATGACGTGAATCGTTTGAGGCAAGCAATGTGGGACTGAAATGCCAATGTAAGAAAAGTGAGCCAAGGGCTTTGAGCAATTACATCCTCGATATTGAAGGAATTGCAGTCACGGTATTCCATAAACACAGAGTGTCATTATGTGTCATTATGCTGGATAGAATTGACATATCGCAGCAGACAGAGAGTATGTATTACGAAGAAATTGTGCCTTGTGTCTTCAGTGTTCAGGATATTATCGTGATAACTAACGTACGAAGAAACATTACAACCAAAACAGTATACCTTCTCTCCTCATCTTAATTCAAAGTTTGAGGATAAATGGTCACAGAATGGCTCATTTCCTTAGGTTTGCATATGCTGTCGTTACGGGCAAAGCAGGTCGTTTTTCATCTCGGCCCGTTGCACAGCTGGCCTCGGTGGCCGAGCGGTTCTAGGAGCTTCAGTCCGGAACCGCGCGACTGCTACGGTCGCAAGTTTGAATCCTGCCTCTGGCATGGATGTGTGTGATGTCTGTAGGTTAGTTAGGTTTAAGTAGTTCTATGTTCTAGGGGACTGATGACCTCAGATGTTAAGTCCCGTAGTGCTTTGAGCCATTTTGAACCCATTGCACAGCTCGTATCCTTTCAGTCAGAGGTTGATAATGCTACCATCTTTCTTTTGACCAAGTGTATCTTCGCTGGCACTTGGTACGGACACAACGATTAGAACTATATCCATTTGTTGCTGGAACAAATTGTTCAAGTGAAACGAATGTAAAACTGATTGCTATGATGTCGCACCAACGATATACATTAAAGCAGGGCCGGCCAGATATTCTGCACGCGTGCGGTGCTCCTGCACATGTGCAACTTCCGGGTCACAGCGTGCACGCCGCAGCCGTCAGCGTTCATGTAGTGCATGTTTCTACGCACAGATGTCGCTCCTTTGTTACACAAAGTGCGTTATCAACACCTCGTATGTATATCGCAACCTGGGCTGTATCTGTAAGATCTGTTGCTTCATCGACCGCAACAGAGAAAGCAACAAAGTATTTAGCCTTATTTATTAGCTGCCTGTGGAGATCGGCGGCCAAAACACTGATACGTCTTGTGACCGTTTGTTTGGATAGACTGATTTTTTGAAACCTCCTAACGTTCGTGGGACACACAAGTTCTGCAGCATCAATCAGACACCCTTTCACAAACTCCCCTTCGGGAAAGGGTTTCCCAGACTGTGCAATTCTTGATGCGATTTTAAAACTTGCTCGCAGTGAAGATTTAGTGTCGTTGTCATTCTGGAAAATTGAAAACAGTACATTGTACAGCGTGCAGTAAAACAGACATAAATGTAACACAAGAAACTAAGAGTTCAAGAAGTATCATTTACTTTGACGTACTGTAAAATCGAGTTGATGTGTCTCATCCATTTTCTTAAGGACATTTAATTTTGCTTGCCGTGCTTCACTGTCGAGTACACTACACTCGTCTTTGTGATATGTATTGTAATGTCTTTCAACTGAAAACTTACGCTGGACGCCTATTATTCGCGGCACAGCAAACACTGTGAGTTTTCACCAACGGCTACAAAAAAGAATTGCAGTTCCCAGTCATTTTTAAACGACTGAGAACATAGATCTCCCGTCCTTTGCTTTTTCACAGTACTTGCCATTTCTCAGTACTTCTCTGTTAAGGTTATGGTCACCAGACAGGATATGTTGCGCTCTTGCTTGTACCACAGGAAAGTGGAGCCGCCGCCGTTCATTTAGGACACACGTCTAATAACAGATGTCGCTGTCGCTCGCTGTCGCACACGTGCGCACATGTGCAGCACTTCCGCACGTCTGCACACTGTGCAGCGTTTGGCCGGCCCTGCGTTAAGGTGACAAAGGACGTGTGTTATGGATAAGAAAAGTATGTGTGTACAGCAAAACTGCAGTACACCTCAGCTGTTTCAGCATTTATATATGCCTAACACAACAGGCAATACGTATTTGACCGTAAAATATACATAGTAACTCTATGGGTTGCGATATTGGTGGGAATATGGTAATGTAGCCACAACAGTTTAGAATACGACAGATATTACCATGGAATCCACAATTATTAGGTCCAATAGGCGGAATGGCGACACTGCTTCTGCCTTTTAAATTAAGCAGTTAATTACTTTTTATGTCTCTATTTCTCGTGAAAACTTCTTTTCCTATATCACTTTTACAGCCTCAAAACGTTTAACACAAGATATTAGTCTAAGAATGTTATATAATAATCAAAACCTGGTCTTTGGTAAAGCTAATTTTTTTTTCTCTCGTGAAAAATGAAGTTTTGAGGACATTGATTGAAACTAAAACTTTCCAGAACTATATCTGGAGTGGTAGCGATGTGATTGTAATACCCATTTGCAACGCCCAATCCTGTTCACACAAGGAGATGCAAGAGTTTTCTTCCAGTCGTCGACGAAGTCGTAAGAGAAAACATACCCATCATGTTTCTGTTTCTTGCCACGCAATAGCTTCGCATTTTACTTGCAGAGCAACGTGAATTAAGAAGAATGTGGTACCTGATTCACATTATAGGTACGTGATTTTTATAGCAGGTAAAGCTGTAATATAGGCTGTGATGATTTAATACGTGTTCTTAAGATATAGTAGCCGTAGTTTCTCGTTTCACCGGCGTAATTAATTATCCAGCGTAAACGGCGGTAACCCTGTTCCTTTAAACTGGTCCTTCGGCCGTATATCATAAGAAGAAATATAGTTTCTGCGCTTCCGTACCTCAATTGAAATAAATCACAGAGTAAGTTCATTTTTCTAGTAATATTTCTAATGCAAATTAGTCTGAAGAAGTACAGCTCCAAATGACTTTCTACATTCACTATACAAGTTTACGATATCCTTTCGTCAATCTGCCACCCTAAAGTAATTCAGACAGTATCCAAATGATTATAGCATCAGGAGAATGACGCTTGATATGCCTTGACCTACGTTCTTCTGGTCCTACTTAACCGTATTTCATGCACTGAGTTACCTGTTATGAAAAGTAGTTGCATACATTAAACTGCAACATTGAGATCGTTCTACGGGTTTCACTAGAGATGGCCTGCACCTCAACAGGTATGGGAAGGGGAGGTTGGCAAAGCTTATAGGTGACAGCATAAGTGGGGTTGGTGGGATCACTCATGGGAAAATTCCTGCAGTAGTGGGTGTTAGAGCTGTACCTTTTTTAGATTGAAGTCAGCTGATAGGTATTCCTGCTTAAGGGAAGTCTCTCTAAGAAGGGAATCACTTTTGACAAAGCTTAGGTATCCGAGTAATGAGGGAATTAGTATATTTCATCAAAATATACAAGGTATTAGAGATAAAGTTAGTGAACTGCTTATAGATGTTGACTCTGAAATTATTGGTATATCTGAACACTTCTTAAATAAGGAGATAATTCAGAGGCTTCCTTTACCAGGATACAGGTTGGCTGGCAGCTTTTCGAGGAGCTCTTTGCGGTGTGGGGGAGTTGCGATGTATGTGAAAAACAGCATCCCATTTGAGTCAATTGATGTTTCAAAGTACTGCACTGAAAAGGTGTTTGAATGTTGTGCAGGTGTGGTTAAATTTAACGGAGCTAAACGTCTAACTGTTGTTATTTATAGATCCCCAGACTCCGATTTCACAACATTTTTGCTAAAGATAGAGGAGGTTCTTGGTTCACTTTATAGGAAGTACAAAAAGTTAGTTATAAGTGGTGACTTCAATATTAATTGTATAAGTGACTGTGCAAGGAAGAGGATGCTGGTAGACCTCTTTAATTCATAAAATCTTATGCAAACCGTATTCTTTCCAACGAGAGTGCAAGAGAACAGTAGAACAACCATAGACAACATTTTTGTTCATTCCTCATTACTAGAAGGGCATTCTGTTAGCAAAAAGGTGAATGGCCTTTCAGATCATGATGCACAAATTTTAACTTTAAAAGATTTTTGTGCTGCAACACGTGTTAAATATAGTCATCAGCTGTTCATGAAAGCTGATCCAGTTGCTGTAGAGATCTTTGTAAACCTTATAAAGGAACAAGAGTGGCAAGATGTTTATAGCGATGATACAGTAGACGATAAATATAATGCTTTTCTCAAGACTTTTCTCATGCTCTTTGAAAGTTGCTTTCCGTTAGAACGTTTAAAACGGGGTACTAGCACAAACAGGCAGCCTCGGTGGCTGACTGGAGGGATAAGAATATCTTGTAGAACAAAGTGGCAATTATACCAAAACGTTAGAAACAGTCAAAACCTAAATGCAGCAGCCCATTACAAACAGTATTGTAAGGTGCTTAAAAATGTTATTAGGAAGGCAAAAAGTGTGTGGTATGCAGATATAATAGCTAAGTCTCAGGATAAAATTAAAACCATATGGTCAGTCGTAAAGGAAGTTGCTGGTCTGCAGAGACAGTTCGAGAATATAGAATCAGTGCGTAGTGGGAATGTCCGTGTTACTGGTAAGTCGCATATATGTACAGTATTTAATAATCACTTTCTGAATATAGCAGGTGAACTAAATAGAAACCTAGTCCCAACAGGGAACCATATAGCGCTCTTAGAAAAAAGTTTTCCGAGACTGTTACCTGAAATGCTCCTCCATGATACTGACAAGAGGGAGATTGAGTTAATAATTAAATCACTAAAGACCAAGAACTCTCATGGATATGACGGAGTATCTTGCAGAATACTGAAGTATTGTTCTATTTATGTTAGCCCAGTTCTCAGCCATATCTGTAACTTTTCCTTTAGGAGTGGTCGGTTTCCTGACCGATTAAAGTACTCGGTAGTGAAGCCACTTTATAAAAAGGGAGACATTGATAATGTCGACAATTTTAGACCTATTTCTATGCCATCGGTGTTTGCTAAAGTTATCGAGAAGGTTGTATAAACAAATTTCTGGAGCATTTAAATTCACATAATTTGCTGTCAAATGTTCAGTTTGGTTTTAGAAATGGTTTAACAACTGAACATGCTATATTCTCTTTTCTCTGTGAGTTTTTGGACGGATTAAATAGAAGGGTTCCGAACGCTTGGTGTTTTCTTTGATTTAACGAAGGCTTTTGACTGTGTTGACCACAAAATATTACTGCAGAAGTTGGACCATTATGGAGTAAGGGGAGTAGCTTACAATTGGTTCGCCTCTTACTTTAAGAACAGAAAGCAGAGGGTAATTCTCCGCAATATTGAGAGTGGTAGTGATGTTCAGTCCCTATGGGGCACTGTTAAGTGGGGTGTTCCCCAAGGGTCGGGCTGGGGCCACTGCTGTTTCTTATTTATATAAATGATATGCCTTCTAGTATTACAGATGATTCAAAAATATTTCTATTTGCTGATGACACCAGCTTGATAGTGAAGGATCTTGTGTGTAATATTGAAACAGTAACAAATAATGTAGTTCATGAAATAAGTTCGTGGCTTGTGGAAAATAATTTGTTGCTAAATCACAGTAAGACTCAGTTTTTACAGTTTCTAACTCACAATTCAACAAGAACCGATATTTTGATCAGACAGAATAGAAATATTATAAGCGAGACGGAACAGTTCAAGTTCCTAGGCGTTCGGATAGATAGTAAGCTGTTGTGGAAAGCGCATGTCCAGGATCTTGTTCAGAAGCTAAATGCTGCTTTATTTACCATGAGAACAGTATCTGAAATAAGTGACACTTCAACACGAAAAGTAGTCTACTTCGCATATTTTCATACGCTTATGTCACATGGTATTATTTTTTGGGTTAATTCTTCTGATTCAAAAAGGGTATTTTTGGCTCACAAACGGGCTGTTCGAGCTATATGTGGTGTAAGTTCGAGAACCTCTTGTCGACCCCTGTTCATAAATCTGGGAATTCTGACATTGCCCTCCCAGTATATATTTTCTTTAATGTCGTTTGTTGTTAGCAATATTAGCCTATTCCCAAGAGTTAGCAGCTTTCACTCAGTTAATACTAGGCAGAAATCAAATCTGCATGTAGAATGCACTTCCTTGACTCTTGTGCAGAAGGGACTGCAGTATTCTGCTGCATCCATTTTCAATAAGCTACCACAAGAACTCAAAAATCTTAGCAGTAGCCCAAACTCTTTTAAGTCTAAACTGAAGAGTTTCCTCGTGGCTCACTCCTTCTATTCTGTCGAGGAGCACCTGGAAGAGCTAAAAAATTAAGCAAATTCCAGTGTTACATTGTTGATTTTCTTCATTTAAACTTACGATTTGTCACCTGAATATGTTTTTTTTATATTTCATTTTATCTGTTTCTAATATCGTGTTATAATTTCGTGTATTGACTCGTTCCATGACCATGGAGACTTCTCCTTAATTTGGTCCCACGGAACAGTAAATAAATAAATAAAAATAAAAAATAAATACAAATTCATCATTAGAAGAATAAAAATATGCTTTAAACGCGTTTTGCATACGAAATACGTGAATCATTTTCATTCGAGGGCTTCACTTAATGTAACTCATTGGCAAAGATTTGGGACAATTTTAAAATTGTTTATATTGCTGATAAAGAGCAAAGATACAAGCAGCATTAAAGCTTGTTCATTAATATTAGGGGTTCATTACAGTGTCAGTAGACTGTATAATTGATCTGTGTTTGTCAAAAACAAGTATTCAGAATTGCCGTTGTCGACAAGAGTTGAATCAAGCGAAGAAGAAAGAAATCCCTCATAAATATCAATAATTCTTATTTTCCATGAATCCATGTATCGTATACCAGCGATACTATCATGATGGACATCTGGATGGATATTAAGAAATATTTTAACGTTTGTGCTCCTATGAAACAATATTTTACAAAAATTGAATTGATAGTAAATGGAGTACGAATTGGTTGTTTTTTTTTTATGAGCACATTGCCATTCAGTACTCTAAATATCTGGGTTATATAAAAACAGGTAAATCCTTTTCATTACCATTTTTATAATACTTCATATGTAGTTTACCGGCATCAAATTAAATATAAAATCTGTTGTTAAAAGTCATAATTTTAACATGAGGCTTGGCAGTTTTCGTGTGAAAATCGTCAGTACAAACAAAAAAATGTTGCAAAATAAAGAAACAGCACGGCAGTTACAGGATCAATAGTATTTTATCGCAGACATGACCAGTTTCAGAACATTTAAAAGTTACATCGTCTTGAGGCGGAACAAGCGCTGTATCGTTGCAAGAGTTACAGAGTCAAGCAAGTGTGCTGGGGCGTACACCAGTTCACTACTACCAGCGCCACGTCATCATAACACGCCCGTGCTTAATATACAAAGGATTGCGCCACAATTTAAGTGAGAAATAAAAAATTAACCTCCAAACTTTTTCAGTGTATGGTCGAGTATATGAATGTTAAATTGTGAATTATCAGAACGATCAAGTGAATTGTTGTTATTGTAGCTACAGTGTGAAGGCTGCTTTGATACGGTTCGTCATGCTACTCTATCTTCTGCGAGCTTCTTTATCTCCGAATACCTACTGCAACTAACATTTTTTTGCATTTGCTTGCTGTATTCCTCTCTTAGTCACTTTCTACGATTGTTACCACTCACACGTCCCTCCAGTACCAAATTAGTGATCCATGAATATGTCCTACCAAGCGATCGCTTCATCTGGTCAAGTTCTGCAACAACGTCCTTTTCTTACCAATTCTAATCAGTACCTTCTCGTTAGTTACGTCAACAACCTATACCTAATCTCCAACATTCTTCTGCAGCACTACATTTCGAAAGAGTCTATTCTCTTTTTATCTAAATTATTTACCGTTCATGTTTCACTCCCATACACGGGTACACTCCAGACAATTACCTTCAGAAAAGACCTTTTAGCACTTAATTCTATATTCGGTGTTAACAAAAGAATATGTTAGGCAACATATATGAATTTAATACAAAATAAGTGGTGCTAAATAATGAAACTAGAGAGCTAAATATTGGTCAGAATATGAAAATGTGCGTTAGAATTAAATGTCGCAAGCCTCAACTTGATGAAAGCAATACTTTGGGCAAAGTAGGCCATTTTACGAAAAACTGAAGGCGCTCAATGTTAGACTCAGAAAGACGAAAATTCGTATGTGACCTCTGTCACAAGTAAAAAGGTTATACACGTAACACATAAGCTACCTCTATTAGTTTTCAAGTTATTCATTAAAAACGCTTTTTGGAACGAAAACGTCCTTATTCTTGGTAGATTAAGTGTAATAGGAAACTCTACGTAAGCATTCGATTACGTTCATGCAATAACACAGGTGTACCAAGTTTCAAGACTGTGTTATAAATGACTATTGTTACAAGGAATCTTAAAGAGGCAGTTAAGATATCATGTTCTACTTTCAGTTACCATCTAAAAATTCTAGCCGGCAATGTTTAAAGTCAGTTAAGCTAAATCGTTTTCAGTAACTAAAGCAAACGTAACTCTATTTTTATAAAAATTAAAAAGGTTGTAAATTGTTAAACTACAGAGATATTAATTACGACGGGTCTGAGAAAGAGGCCTTGCAGATATTGGTACCTGCGCCTAGGTCGGTAGGTAGCACGTTTTAACGTTAGCGGTCCCCAGCGCTCCTATATCAATACAGCCAGAGAGGCAGTGAAAAGACACCTCTCACCGATAAATCAGTCGGTTCACGTCAGTCAAACGTCTGCGTGCGCAGTGCCTGAAATGATGTCAGTGCAGAGCAGTCTTGACGGTATTTTCAGTAAAAGTAGAGAGGGAACTCGTGACGATTGTACGCCGTCATGGGTCGCTTAGATTTCATGAAAGTAACTGTTCTTGTGCCACTCGCAGTGTTGACAAAACCGCCTGCCAAGTGGCGAGATTATTTTCCACTTTTATGGCCAGCAATTAAATTTTGATGCTAGACTATTTTAGGTAGAAGTTTCTGTAGAGGGCGCTTATGAACTGTTATTATTATTATTATCATTATTATTATTATTATTATTATTATTAGGGGTATAATAATATTTTATGCGTCTGAACTTTTACAGAATATATCAAGCAGTGAAAACTCAAAACTGAGTAAATAACTAGTAGGAACATTTTCTTTTAGTGAGCACAAAGAGTAATGTGAACTTATAATCTGGAAATTGCGGTTAGTGTGTTCTCCATCGCTTTCACGCTGGCCTCAAAAATAGTTTTTAATCTCTTGTAAACTGTAATGTTAGGTGTAAAGCACGCACAGACAATTTTAATGTCTTTTCGTAATGACATAACGAAGTATCGATCATTTTATTACTTACCCACCACCCCAAAATCAAGAGCAAAAACAAAAATGGCTTATCCATTTTAGGTCATCCTCACCACAGTTGTCCTGGAACAAAAGCTGCATGTCAAAAGTGTAAAAAAGGGGAAGAGATAACCACTGCCTTATGCCGCTGACTGTACAAGAAAAAAAAAAGAGTTGATTTTGTTAACGGATAAAGGCATTGAAATTGTGATTATGAAGCATTTTCTTTTCTCTGTGACAGCTGCGGCTTGTGAGACGGTTTATGTTAATCACTGTGCACAATTTCAGTACATGTGGACATTCCTGTTGATTGTTTCATATTTACCTTATCAATTACTTTATGAACTTAGTTTTCTTCCAGTTTTATTTAGGAATTTATTACTCTATTATTTTTGGCACTGTCCTTACATCCAAACGGAGGAGTAATACAGAAGCGTTTGCTAATGGAAAGCTCCCATTTACACTTTTGTAAATAAGAGCTACATGTCCTGTGCATAAAACGTATAACGTATTCATCTTTAACGGTTTTCACCCCCCTAAAGCAGGAAATCACCCACAAACTGTGGCTGCTCCTCTACCCTTCTTGTCAAGGTCTTCGGTAGAAAGATCAGCGCCATTCCTGATGATTATTATTCTAAATTAACGTGGTGTTGAACCTGGAGCCCAGGACATTTTAATTGTTATTAGTCAAAGAAGCTACAACTACATCACGTGTGGTTAGACATACTGAACACAAGCTGATATCCTACTTTGAAAAAAATTTACCATATTACTCTCAGATCTTTTGGCAACACCTCTGTTATGATTTGTAATGTACGTATAATTTACACATATATCATTGTACATTTATATCAACAGAAATCACTTTGTAAATCACTGTAGCGAATAACAGGTTTAATCTTATGAACCACTGTTATTATATACACAAAATGCAGCTAAAGCGAAATTTCTGAGTGTCACGCTATGTTGGTAATTTCAAGTTTACAGCTGGGAAAATAATAGTGAAAATTAGAACTCGCTCAAACCAATAATGGGACAGACAAGTTCGTGCAGTGTCTCTAGACTCTTTCACAGTTCATGTTAGGATGTAGTAAATGTTTTTAAAACGCATTTAATACTGTTACCACTTTCTAAAGATACAATCAAAATGTTTGAAACAACCAACATTCATACTTTACTGTATGTATGTATATTCTTGCATGCATTAATGTGTATAAGAGAGTAGATCTTTTGAATAGAAGATTAAAAGGCAAAATTCTTTATCTGTTTGGTTCACAGAATCAAGATTGTTCGCGATTACCGTATTGCATGTGGTTGTTTCTCCTTTAGGTGAATCTGTGGAATAGACACACAAAGACCAAATTATTATTTATCAAATTGCCTTTTTCTGGCTTATTATCTGAATTCTAAAACAGACCATTTGTTTGAAACAGTGTTGTTCAAAATCAAATGTGTGTGAAGTCTTATGGGACTTAATTGCTAAGGTCATCAGTCCCAAAGATTACACACTACTTAACCTAAACTATCCTAAGGACAAACACACACACCCATGCCCGAGGGAGGTCTCGAACCTCCGCCGGGGCCAGCCGCACAGTTCATGACTGCAGCGCCTTAGACCGCTCGGCTAATCCCGCGCGGCGAGACAGCGTTGTTTATAGGAGTTTAGCACATAGCGCGTTAACATAAATTTTAGAATATATTGCTTTATCTCAACGTTGTTCTGTCTGAACAAGTAAAATTGATACTAGATTGGAGGAAACGAGACAGAGAGAAACACAGCAAACGAGGAAATGAGTAATTAAATGTTATGAGCACGAAAGAAAGAGAATTCTACATACTGCCATTGGGCCTTCTGGCATACTCATCAGGCATCCGAAGGAACATGCTGCAGATCTACTGTAGTGCACCGCACTGATACAAAAACGTAATTAAGTCGGTTTACAGTTCTGCATTGCACTATCATTAATTTGCACAGCGCAATAGTAAACCACAGTCCTGAATTTGAAGTCTGCCTCAAAATTTATGTTTTTACAATTTTTAGCCCCCGGCATGCTGAGGTGCAAGTCAGGGACCAATGGGACTTATTCCAAATATTTTTATTATTTATTTGTTATATTTCTAAGTAACTACGGCTTCATATTCAGGTAATTTAGCACTATTATCGATGAGATATGCTACTGAGATTATACCCTGTTACAGCACCGCAGCATCTGCTGGTGCGGTAACTACAAGACCAAACTTCGTTCCTCTTCTCATTTACGAGATGAAGACCCCATGAGAGATGCGGCTTTCAGGATCTCTACAAATCTTCCCTCGACACGTCCCCTCGTCATTGCCTCCCGCAGAGCCATTGCACTAGCAGCAGCACGCACTCATAGAAGCGGACCACTTACAATATCCCCGCCTCGTCTGTCTCTCCCCACGGGGCAGAGTCCCGCCGGGCTGCTGCTGTTACGTGGAGACCGTGTGTCCCCCTGATGTGACGACAGCTCCGCCATCGGCCCTGACCCGCTCCCCGCTAAGCCGCCGTCAACACCAGTGCCACCAGCAACCACCCCTTGCAGGCAGATATTGCTACACGGCTCTGCTTCTACAGCACAATCCCGCGCGCTGCTATTGTTCGGCGTGCTTACGGGGAAATTGTGCTGCGTCGGCGGACAAACTTGCTGTGGTCCCTGCAGTCCTCGATGTGCCCGTCTGCGGATTACGGAGTAATTAGACGCAGGGAATCCTCTTCTGTGTGCCAGTCGGAATGCCAGATTCAGATACCGCTGTGGCTGTGGCTGGTGTAGTGCGGGGACGTTCGTACCGGTAACTTCATTCGACAAACACCGAGTCTCAAGAATCATGACCACTGCCTCTATTTACTTGTCGGGCAATGACCGGAACCTTTATCACGTAAGAGGAGCTACTTATTGTTTTCTAGGTACATATTCAATTCGTTGCTGTCCTAAAGATGAAAGACGGCGGACTCGTTAGCTTCTAAGGAATTCACAGAACTATAAAAAATCCTTCTATTCCTCTTCCCTCAATTCTTGTTATTTATATAAGCACAGTTATATTTATAGATTATCAGCTTACATTTTACAAATTTCAAAGTGAAATGGCTCCATCTTCAGCAAGAAGCTGACGGTAATCGACGTACAATCGCAACATACGGAAGTTACTCAGAAAGTAATGCACAGCATTTTTTTTTCCTCAACTGAAAATGAAATGAAATGTCGTGTGGCTAGGGCCTCCCGTCGGGTAGACCGTCCGCC